>NC_049242.1:10164192-12664192 GCF_011100685.1 Canis lupus familiaris | reverse complement strand
CTGTTTGGAAAGTCAATTGTTCTATCTCCATTGGTTGAAAAGACTACTTTCTCCTCTGGTCTTGTTTTTTGTTTGCCACCTTTTTTCTTCTTTTTCTTCTTTTCTTGGATACCTTGGATTATATTTTTTACTGTTCCATTTAAATTTGTATATTGGCTTTTTGGCCATATCTCTATGCATTAGTTTTTAGTAGTTCCGTTAGTGATTATAATGTACATGCTTAATTTCTCACCATCTACTTAGATTGGTGTTTTACCATTTCTGGTAAAATGAAGAAGGTTTCAACTCCTTAATCTCCCCTTCTTCTTCTTCTTCTTCTTCTTCTTCTTCTTCTTTTTTTTTTTTAAGATTTTATTTATTTATGAGAGACACACAGAGAGAGAGAGAGACAGACAGAGATACAGGCAGAGGGAGAATCAGGCTCCATGCAGGGAGCTGGACATGGGACTCCATCCCAGGTCTCCAGGATCAGGTCCTGGACTGAAGGTGGTGCTAAACCGCTGAGCCACCCGGGCTGCCCTTAATCTCCCCTTCTTGTGTGATAGTGCTCATATCTATTACATCTACATATATTGGAAACTCCATCAGACATAATTTTTACAAGTCTTACATATTTTAAAGATCTTAAAAGAAGAAATAGAAGTTTTTACATTTACTCATGTGAAATATAAGCTTTTACATTTGCTCAGGTCTTAACCATTTCTGTTGCTTCTCTTCATTCATACAGTTTAATGTTTCTCTGTACGATTATTTCTCTTCAACCTACAGAAATGTCTTTAGCATTTCCTTTAGAACACTTCTGTTGGCAACAGATTCTCTATGTGTCTTTAATATGAGACTGTATTTTGCTTTCATTCCTGAAGGATGTTTTTGCTGGATATAGAATTCTGGGTTGATAGGGGTTTCTTTTTTGTTCCAAAACTTTAAAGATGTTCTCTTTCTCATTTTTATGGTTTCTGATGGCAAACTCATTACCATTCTAATAGTTGTTCTACTATGTGTAATAAGTATGGATACTTTTCTGGGGAGCTATTTTCATGATTTAAAAAACAATATGTAGATCTCAGTATTTTGTTTATGATGTGTCTAGATAGGATTTTATTTGAATTTATCTTACTTGGGGATCGTTGACTTTCTTGAATCTGTAAATGTACACCTTTTACCAAATTTGGGAAGTTTACAGACATTATGTCTTCAAATATTTTCTCAATATTAATCTGTCCTCTTTCTGGATCTCTGGAAGAACAAGTACAGTATCTTTTGCTATTCTCCCACAAATGTCTGGGACTCTGTTAATTTTTCTTTTCCTATCTTTTTTTCTTTCTGTTATGTAGAATGGATAAGTTTTATAAATTCATCCTTAAGTTTACCTTTTCTTTCTTATCTCCACCCTGTTGGAGAGCCTTCATTCACTGAATTTTTAATTTTATGAATCATATTTTTAAGTTTCAAACTTTCCATTTTAAAAATAGTTTCTACTTTTATGCTGAGAACTTCTTTCCATTTATCTCATGAAACGTAGTAGGTGCTTTCTAGGCTTTGTCTTGTAATTTCAACCTCTGTCTTTCCTTTGAGAGGTGGTCATGATTTTTTGTTCTTTGCAGGTCGAGTAATTTTGGATTGATTCCGGCTGTTTTGAATATCATGTTGTAAAACTGTGGGTCCTATTAAAATCTTCTGGAGAATATTGATTTGTTGTTGTTGCTGTCGTTGTTGTTAGGAGTAAGCAGTCAACTTGTCAGGTTCATGCTACAAATTCTGTCTCCTCTTCAGTGGACAAAAGGTCTAATGTCCACTGCTCCATGGGCAGTAGTTCTAAGTAGTTATGTATTCAGTATCTTTCCTGTGATGCTTTGGGTCCGTCCTGTGTGCTGCTCATGGGGCATGCTAACATCTGTGTGTTATTTTAACTGTAGTTCTGCTCATGAAGCCTTTGTTTTGCTGCTTGAGTCTGTTCAGGATTTCTGCAGATTTGGGGTGAGCTCGGACTTGTATCAACTCAAACATGGATTTAGTTAGAGGATCTTCCTTTTCTATTTTTTTTTTTTTAAGATTTTATTTATTTATTCATGAGAAACACGCAGAGAGAGGCAGAGACATAGGCAGTGGGAGAAGCAGGCTCCATGCAGGGAGCCCGATATGGGACTTGATCCCGGGACTCTAGGATCACGCCCTGGGCTGAAGGCAGGTGCTAAACCACTGAGCCACCCGGGCTGCCCGGATCTTCCTTTTCTAACTCTTCCTTTCTGGGATTACTCTGTTCTCACTGGGCCTTTTCCTGGTCTTACGTCCAGAAGGACAGGGTTTTTCTCAAGAGTTATAGCTGCTTACACCACTGTCGCAGCTGCACACACCCAATAGGGCCTGCTTTTGGGACAAAGTGGCTAGAGGAGAGAGTGAAAAATATAATGGATATTTTTCCTTTCTTCTTGACACTATAGGAGGAGAAGACCCCTTTCCATATGCCTTTGGCTAGAAAAACCGAATTTCTTTTCCAGTGTTAACTACCTGTACTCCTGCTGCTTCATTTTATAACTGGTGGCTTGTTTTGGGGCCAGAGTCAAGAGAAAACAAAGACAACACCCCCCCCCCCCCCCAAACAGCCAGGGATTAATTCCCTATACATTCAGTGGCTCACTTGGGTCCCCTTTTCCCCATTTTCTGGGAAAAGATAGTATGTTTTCTCACAGAGGTTTTGGTGCCTGTGCAGTACATGGAGCAGTGCAGAGGCCCTGGAGTTAGGAACTGTGATCAGTGAGCTGGGAAAGGCTTAGGCTGTAGGCGGGAAGGAGTGAGAATGGTTTGGGGACATCACAAAGATCTTGATTGCTATGCTAATATAATAGTTTGCGTATTTTGAAGACATTAAGGTTGTATCATGCATTGCTTTTTTTGTGAGAAGCAAGATAGCTAATGCTCAGTTTTCCTATTTTTTGTTTTATATTTTTATCATAAGAAGGAAAACACCTGGTGCTTGTAAACCTCAGTGTTTAAATCTTTTTTCTGCTATGGCTAGGATACACATCTGGGGAATAAATTTTGTGTATGATTTCTGAAGGCTTTTGCTAAATTAATCTTGAAATAATATAAGTTTTCTGTTTTCTGGTTATCCTGTCAAGAATTTTAGCATAAATAAATGACCATCTGGGGTAATGTGCTAATTGTGGTTGACTGTTTTATATAGCGCATTTTTAATTGCCCTCTGATATGGTTTTTTAAAAAATATTCATTTATTTATTATGTATGATAGACAGAGAGAGAGAGAGAGAGAGGCAGAGACACAGGAGGAGGGAGAAGCAGGCTCCATGCCAGGAGCCTGACGCGGAACTCGATCCTGGGACTCCAGTATCGCGCCCTGGGCCAAAGGCAGGCGCTAAACCACTGAGCCACCCAGGGATTCCCCATCTGATATGGTTTTTAATTGTGTTTTAAATTGCAATTGATGACTGATTTTTAAGGTAGAATTGGCATTCTGGATTTCCTTTGAGATATTAATAACAAAATGATCATTTATTGAGCACATAAAAGTTTTCCTTCAGTTATGTACCATTGTTATCCTTATTTTGCTAATGATGAAGTTGAGCTCAAAGAAGTGAAGTTGTGCTTGTCCAAGACCACAGGTCTTACAAATGGCAAAGCTAGAATTTGAACTCAACAATCTTTTTCTAAAGCCTGCTTTTCTTAATCTTTATGCTTATTGTTATACATTCAACAACCTGGGAATAAATAAATAAAAGATTGAATTCATGCCCTCCAGGCCCTCTCCGTTTAGTTGGTGAACCAGCACAACAGAGAGACATTCATAGAATAATAAGTGCCGCGACTCTTTGACATAGATTTTTGTTCTTTAGATTCACAGCTGTGATTAAGACTCATTCATATTTGGTCTTTCATTAGTTCAATTCTTAATAAATCGATGCACTGAAGTCTTACTATAGTATGATGCTTTAAAGTTATTATACTGCTTTTCAAGTGTATTAAGTGTATATTTCTTCTTAATTTTACTTCATTTGTATTGGTTTATTGAATGAAAAATTATTAGACCGTAAGAGCCTCAGTCTCTATTGAATTTTGGTTATCTTCACTTTAGGTGCTACTCAGTATAGTACTGCTTGTGTTATAGCATTTTACATTGTTCCAAAATTTTGTTTAAAATCTGTTTTATTTTTTAGTATAACAAAAATTGTTACTTTTTTCTTTTCCTTTCTATTATTATCAAACAGTATGTGTGTATATATACATATACAAAATAAAGATGCAGAGATAATAGAATGTTAAAAAGTAAGGAAAAAGGAAAAAAAGCCAGAGACTACTGCTGTTACCAACTCATTATAAATCCTGGAACTTTTTTGATTTCTACACATATTCAGACAAACACAAGGACTCAACCCAGAACTTTGCATTTACTGCATCTAGATTTCGTGTCTCCTAAGTGTTTTTTATCTAACACTCTTTTAAAATAGGTTTCCTTGGTGACCTATTTTTAAAAAGGACCTATAGATGATTTTTACCCTGCCACTGACAGAAAATGTTTAATGAATATTTTTGTAGTAGTCATTTTAGTCATTATCAAAACTCAAGGAGAGGGAAATTTCAATGAAGAATTTGCTGGTGGTCAAATTATACATGCTAAGAGTTAGCCCTGTGTCTCATTGGTTTTTGGCACTTGTTAGACATTGTTTGAGTACAAGTAAATTAAAAGAAATCTCTTTAGTAGAGGTCAAAAGAATGTTCTACACTTCAGTGCTTCCCTATAGAATCAAAAGAAGCTGAGCTGAATTGACAGAGTGCCGTGAGAATGATACATCCTTGAAAATGTTGGTAGGAAGAGCTGATGAAGTAAATCAATTTAGTTGGAAACAAAAGATTGAATTTGGTATTTTTATTCTACTGGAGAAAGTGCAGGATAAAGAATTAGATCTTCAGACTACTTTGGGTTTTTGAGGCACAAAAAAACAAATAGTTTGATCTTGTTTTAGAGAAGTTGTTGTACACTTTATCCCAAGCTGCCTCTGCCTGTCACCTTTTGCTCCTCATATATATATATATATATACATATACATATATATACACATATATATATGTGTATATATATATATATATATAGTAACTAGCCTGACCTACATGAGTACTGTTAATCACATAGATTAAATGAGGAGATGTAATTTAATGTATATATCACTAAGAATAGAAAAAATACAAGTACATCATTGGTGAGAAATTTTTTCCTTCAACAAGTTTCTGTAAATAGATCTTTCAACATCTAGTTTTATATGCTTTAGTAAAATCATTTGTCATAGCAAAGTCATTCATTTATAATGTTTTTTTTTTTGTGTGTGTGTGTGTACGTATGTGAATAACCCCTTTCCTTTTCCATCAATGGCTGAGTTTAACTTTCTCAGTGAATTATGTATTGGAATTATATTCATATCATGCTGCAGTCACAAAATTTAGCAGCATTTACTCTAAAAAGATTTTTTATTTTCTAACTTAGCATGTAGATAGCACCCCCTTTTTCTGGTGTGTGTGTGTGTAGGGGTGTTCCATAGATTGGTTTCCTCATTTAGAAAATGTTAGAAAAATTTTGCTTTTGTGTATAAATTATATGCTATATTTTACCAGTAAGGTTGAATTAAAAGTGGTTTTTTTTTTTTTTTTTAAGATTTTATTTATTTACTCATAGAGACACACAGAGAGAATGAGAGGCCGAGACACAAGCAGGCTCCACCCAGAGAGCCTGACACGGGACTCATCCAGGGTCTCCAGGATCACACCCTGGGCTGCAGCTGCAGCGCTAAACTTCTGCACCACCGGGGCGGCCCAAAAGTTTTTATTTTTTAATTCATATCCTGTCTAGGGTTGTTCACTTTTATTTGATAATTTCTAAACTGTCATCTTCTTAGCTTTCTAATTCTGTAACTGTGTAGATTTGTAATAACAGTGATTTGTGATTTTCAGCTTTAGCAGCCATTCCCTCCTGTTTTGCTTTTACAATATATACTCTCACCCCCATCATTGTTACAAGTCAGTATCTTTGTCTTTCTTTGGGCCCTTCCTGTAGTTTAGAGACAGAGAGGGGTAGTGGGAGGGTGAAGAGCAGAGGATGGAGAGGGAAAGCATTTCCTTGTGTTTGTGCCTTCTCCCTTTTAGCACAGCTGACAGATTGCTGTGTGCTCTTGATCCTGTCTTCCACAGGATCCATTTTCTTCCCCATGTCTGAACTTCTTCCACCTGACTGACTACTACTTAGCCACTAGATACTTGTTCAAGTTTCTTTCATCCTAAAAGTGTACTGTCTTCCATTTTCTCAGCTCTGTTCTCTCTACCAACAACTCGTTCTCGTTTCTTACATTTATTGTCAAACTTTTTTTTTTTTTAAGATTTTATTTATTTATTCCTGAGAGACACACACACACACACACACACAGAGGCAGAGACACAGGCAGAGGGAGAAGCAGGCTCCATGCAGGGAGCCCGATGTGGGACTCGATCCTAGGACTCCAGGATCAAGCCCTGAGCCAAAGGCAGACGCTTAACCGCTGAGCAACTCAGCCGTCCCTATTGTCAAACTTTTTGAATGAGTTTGCTTACACTGTTTAATTTCATATCCTTTTATTCAGTCCTTGACTGTATTCTTAAAAGCACCACTCTACTGACATTGTAAAGTATTTGACCTCTTTGCAAAAGTGGACACTTGCTTTACTTTAAGTCAACTTTTACAAGTTAAAGTTTTAAAGATTTTATTTTTTTTATTCACGAGAGATACAGTGAGAGAGGTAGAAACAAAGTGAGAGGGAGAAGCAGGCTCCCTACTGGGAGCACGATACAGGACTCGATCCCAGGACTCTGGGATCATGCCCTGAGCTAAAGGCAGACACTCAACTACTCTGCCACCCAGGTGCCTCTAAAACAAAGTTTTGATGAAGGATTTATATGTGGTGTAAACATTTAAATAGTGTGCTGCGAAGCTGATGGATGAAGAGTAGTGCTCTTCTCTTCTGATGCCTAATTGCCACAACCCAGAGGCAACAGCTTGCAACCTTTTATGTATTTCTTCTGTCATTTACTCCCACGTATCTAAATTAACACATTTACACTGCTGTTTATATCACACCGATCACACTAAGTTCATACATGGACATCCGTTTTATTTCAGTCTCCTCCAGGTTTCCATCCCTTCCCCCATTTGGATTTCTTTAGATGTGCATTCAGTTTTTACATCTAGAATCGTCTTTTTTGGTTGTTTTTTTTTGGGAGTTACTCATTATTAACATTTATATTTTGTAGAGTATCCATTGAATTCTAGTTTCTATTAGTGAGGGTTGGAAATTTGTTCCTCTTGTGCCAGGTTAAAAATAAGAAGCACATATCAAACAGATGAACTTGCATCCTCTCTTTTCCCAGCTGTACTCTCCTGAAACCTTTTTTCTTTTGGCCTCACTGGCTATCTTGCTCGTCTTTGTCCATACCAAGTATGATCTTTCCTATTGGCCTTTGTGTTTCTATTCCCTTCTGACTGGAATACCTTCTCGTGGACTGAATGCTTTTGTCATCTGCAAATTCATGTCAGAACTCTATGCCTCAGGGTGATGATGTCAGGAGATGGGGCTTTTGGGTAATTCAGATTAGATGAGGAGCCTTTACCTTCACCAGTGGGATTAGTGCCATTACTGAGACTGGGGATAGGGAAAGAGCTTGCTTCTTTTTGCTCCCAGCCATCCAGGAACTAGGAACTAGGAAGCAGGTCCTCAGCAGGCATTGAGTTATCAAGCTTTTAGCTTTTTTTTCTCTTCTAAGAGTTTTATAGTTTTAGCTCTTATATTTAGGCCTTTGATGTCTTTTGAGTTAATTTTTGTATGTGGTAAAAGGTAAGGGTCCAACTTTATTCTTTTGCATGTGGACATTTTCTTTCAAAGATTGTTGTTTCTCCCCATTGGATGGTTTTGGGATGGTTTTGGTACCCTTATTGAAGATCATTATGCCATGTATGCAAAGATTTATTTTGGGGCTTTCTATTTCATTGACTTATATGTTTGTCTGTGACACTACTACACTGATTATCATAGCTTTGAAATAAGTTTTGGAATCAGGAATTGTGAGTTTTCTAACTTTTTTCCTCTTTTTCAAGATTGTTTTGGCTGTATGTAGTCTTTTGGGTTCTGTATGAATTTTAGGATGAATTTTTGTATTTATGTAAAAAAGTCATTGGGATTCTGGTAGGATTCACATTGACCCCATGGGTAGTTTTTGGTGGTATTGACTTCTTAACAGTTGTCTTCCAGTCATAAACACAGGATGTTTTCCCATTTATTTATGTTCTTCAGTCTCTTTTAGCTGTGTGTGCAGTTTTCAGTGAATAAGTCTTTTGTTTCTTTGGTTAAGCTTATTTGTAATTGTTAATTTCCTTTTAGAACTGTTCATTGTTAGTGTATAGTTCATTGTATAGTGTATAGTGTATAGTGTATAGCACTTAACTCTTTTGGGGTGTTTTACATATGGAATCATTGAATTACTTCATCTTCTGTCAGTATTTCAGTAGCAGCCAAGTGAATTTGGATTGAACTTAAATGGAAACTAAAAATCAGAATGAATGATAATTTCTGAATTGAATCCAAGTACGAGCTTTTCACTTAATCTTTGTTAATCAAACTAAGGTTTAAACTTATCTAAGTGTACTAATTTGAAATTCTATAAACCTGGATGATTGCCAGCAGATCAAAATAAGCTTTGAAACAATTCTGTTTAAGCTCTTGATAGCATTAAAAGGTTCTGAAAGGATATTTCTGAAGTATAATGTAGATCATTTAGCTCTTATTGTGCTTTATTGATGCTTCTCTAGAAGTTGCTGGAAATGTAATAGTAATGAATGTTTTTTACAGTTTGGATGTGGGATATACAGTTGAGTACAGATTATAAATGATATTTTTTGCTTTTTTTAATTCACAGGCTACAGAAACACTGTTTAGAATGGGAGTAGCAAGAGGAACCATCACAACATTAAGAAATGGAGAAGTAAGATGAGAATTTTAACATAAATATTATTTTATTTCATAGTATCCAGTTTTTAAAACATAAACATGGTGAATTCTGTGATACTGTATACTACAAATTGAGAAATACATGATGTATGTAATATTGAGTGAATCTGACCTACAAATCTATTTTAGTTTAGTCATACTGGAACCAGATTTTGAGTTGAAAGCAAAGTGCTAAATCTTTTAATATTTGGTTACCAATTGCTTTTACTCTTAAAAGAGAATGACATTTTACTTAATAATAACTTCTGCAAATATATATATATTTTAATGGAAATAATCCTGTACTTTTTCCTTTCTTCTTATCCTGTGTCCTACAGATCTGATAATTCTTAAAATAAAATAATTTGTAATTTTGACATTTATCACAGAGAGAGAGAGAGAACGAGAGAGATAAGAGAAATAAGGTCGGAGGGAGAGAATTGGAATTTAGTGTGTCTGTTTTATAGGTGAGGCTCAATTAAAATACAAATTCTAAGGTGTGACTTTTCTAAATGTTCCTACCAATGCTTTAAAAAAAGCAGCTACTGAAATAAATTTCATTCCAAAATTATTACCAGCCTAATTACCATTCCATTTGCCTTTTCTTTATTCACCTCTCACTAAGACATACTTAGGTTGAGGTTGAATATAATGTCACATTGCCATGTTCCTTTTTCTGTTCTACTAGCAAATACTTAAAGATAAAATATAGTGTTCCTTATTCTAGGATTAAATTTTGTGTTATTTAATGTAATATTTATAATTCATTAACCTAAATATTTAATAGTAAATGTGACTGAATATCTGAGGAGTTAACTGAAATTGTGTTATTGTATGGTTTTTTTTTTTTAAAGATTTTATTTATTTATTCATGAGAGACAGAGAGAGAGGCAGAGACACAGGCAGAGGGAGAAGCAGGCTCCATGCAGGGAACCCGATGTGGGACTCGATCCCGGGTCTCCAGGATCACGCCCTGGGCTGAAGGCGGCGCTAAATCACCGAGCCACCAGGGCTGCCCTATTGTATGATTATAAATTTTATCAATTCATATATATGCCTATTAGGGGAAAATGTACAATCATTTGGAAGTCATATACTCTTAAATGTTGAATTTTATATTGCCAAGGCACTTTGGTATTAACTTGTAATACATATTTTGTCTGTGGAAAAAACTTATCCTTTTGTAGTCTCAACAAACTGCAGTATGTGGTGCATTTTAAGAAAAAAAAAAGCCTAAAAAAAAAAAAAAAAAAAAGAAAAAAAAAAAGCCATTCCCATTAAGTCAGACATATTTGTCTGCCTAGAAAATGTCGAAATGAATTTCAGATTTTTGTAATTGTTATGTATTTTCTTTTGGGGGCAGCAATAAAGTTTTGAACTTTTTATCTTGTAAGAAGGCTGAGAAAATGTATGCAAGACAGTTTTAAAAGTAACCTTTCGAGTATATCAACACATATTGGATATGTACATATTTTATATAATGGAGATGAAGCAGTTAAAGCAGCTGGCTTTGATCCATTTCTAGCCTCAGTTACTGGGGATTCCCACAGATTACTAATCTCACTAAGAGGTATTATATGCATTCTCTGACTTTTAGTTTCCTCTCGTCTCGTTTTGTTCCGTTTCTTTCTTTCTTCTTTAAATTATTTTTATTTATTTATTCATGAGAGACACAGAGAGGCGGAGACACAGGCAGAGGGAGAAGCAGGCTCCCTGTAGTGACCCCGATGTGGGACTCGAACCCAAGACTCCAGGATTATGCCCTGAGCCAAAGGCAGACTCAATCACTGAGCCACCCAGGCAGCCTCATTTTTTAAAAAAATTTATTTCAATACATTAATCAGCCAGTTAATTAATTAATTAATTAACTTGTTTGAGGGAGAGAGAGAGTGCACAAGCGGCGAGGGTGAGGGGAGGGGCAGAGGAAGGGGGAAAAAAACAGACTACTCACTGAGCAGGGAGCCCAGTGTGGGGCTTGAGCCAAAGGTGTCTACCTTAACTGACTGAGCCACCCAGGTGTCCCATGACCTTCAGTTTCTATAATGAGGTTAAAATGGTTAAGATGCACATTTTTTTTCTGTTACGTTTTAAGATATCTGAAAATCAGCGATACCTTGTGGGTACCATTTACTATTTTTCACGTTTTAATATCTCTTAAGTTGTAAGATTCCTTTAAGTCTTTGATATGTTAGATTTGATAATATACGATAATATTTTGTAGTTTAAAAAATGTAGTGACTAGTAAATACTCAGTAAATGGCAGTTAGGAGAGACTACAAAGTAGTTTTAATTTAATTGTTTGACTTGGAAAATAGAGAATTAAGACAAAACAAAACAAAGATATTATTAAATTAAATATGTGTTTATGCAAGTGACATAAATTTTTGGGGATGCCAAGGTAAGTGCTATGGAAATAGATGATATAACATGGTTCTTGGCTTTAGAAGTGCTTACTCTCTGGTTTAGGAAACAATTGCATGAATACCTGGGAAAAAATCTGTCAGGGAGTAGAAAATGCTTAGTTTATGTTGAGTCTGGAAGTAACTAGAGTCCACATTCCACTTGGAATGCGCTAAATTTTAGTATAAAGGCAATAATAGAGAATCCATTTGGGAGTAGGAGAAAAGCTAAAAGGTTAACATTTTAATGGATTATTTAAACAGAAGCTGAAATCACCATATTTATCATATTGGAAAATTTATGAAATGCTCAGGGAGGAGAGGGTAAGCAGTTTCCTTGTCCTAGGGCATTTCAAAAATTGTTCTAGCCCATTACTGTAAAAATTTCTGTTAAGCAGTGATTAAAGAAGTAACCTGTAACAGTGCTATCAAGTAGGAAGAATAAAGACTGGTATATCCAGATTACAAAAAGATCAGACTTAGAGTAAGTTGTTGTCTGGTTGTACAATGATGCTGAATTCTGCTTGTCTACCCTTCCCTGTATTCTGACTCTAAGGCTACATTTTGTCTAGTTATTGGGCATTTTTACTTGGGTGTTTTAAGAAATGTTGAGACCAGAAAACATGGTTCTTCTGTCAGAAAGTAAGGAGATAGTTTTTTTGGGGAGTGCCTGGGTGGCTCAGTTGGTTGGGCATCTGCCTTTGCCTTGGGTCACAATCTCAAAGTCCTGATGAGATCAAGCTCCACTTCAGGCTGTCTGTTCAGCAGGGAGTCTACTTCTCTGTCTCACTCTGTGCTTGCTCTCTCTCTTTTTCTCTGTTAAATAAATAAACTTTAAAAAAAGGTTTTGTTTCTTTTTTTGGCCTATATAGCATTTAAGAAGATAGTTTTTGAAGGAATTCAAAATTGACTACAAGTTACAGTGAATCATTAGAAGATTTAAGCAAAAGAGTGACACATTTATCTTTGTAAAATCTTAAGGGAGCAATTATTATAGACAGGTTTTTTTGGGTTGAATTCATAAAAATTTGTTTCTTTTTTGGGAGGGCTAACTTGTAAAATTATCACTATCAGTAAATAGTTATTGAATGTGCTTGGCTTAAAAAGCATACTTAGTGTTTACATATAGGGTGAAACAAATATTTTGTTGAAAGATAGAGTTACTCTCTTAAATTTATATATTTTAAAAAATATCTACTTTCTTTTACACAATTTAAGACCTGAGTAAGCCAGAAACTGGTATTTTTTCATTAGATTACTCTTAATTCAAAGTTTGAGAGAGAACAAAGTTTAGAAATTGTTTACCTTAGGAAGGGAGAATTTCAAATTCTAGGTCTTAATTTAATCCTTTACCTTCTATTTATTAGCTAACACTATATATATACAGTTCTTACAATGATGACAAAGAATCACTGGGAGTGTGTAATGAAGAAGCTAAATGACATCCTATAGCCAGTGAGTTTGTTCATCTGTTACAGTTCAATTAATTAAAAACTTTTAAAAATGGGTAGCCCTGGTGGCTTAGCAGTTTAGCACAGCCTTCGGCCCAGCGCATGATCCTGGAGACCCAGGATCAAGTCCCACGTCGGGCTCCCTGCATGGAGCCTGCTGCTACCTCTGCCTCTCTCTCTGTCTCTCTCTCTCTGTGTCTCTAATAAATAAATAAAATCTTAAAAAAAAACTTTTTAAAAGATTTATTTATTTTAGAGAGAAAAGAGGGAGCTTGCACTCTGTGCACGAGCGAGGGGAAGGGCAAAAGGAAAGGGTGGGAGGAAGGGAGGGAGGGAAGGAGGGAGAGAAAGAATATCCCCACTGAGCACAGAGCCTGATGCAGAGTTCAGTCCCACAACCCGGAGATCATGACTTGAGCTGAAGAGTCTAACACTCACCTGACTGAGCCACCCAGGCACCTCAATTTTTAAAAATTTTTATGAATTTCTAAAATGTCAAGCCTATCTATTTTTGGTTTTCAAAAAGTTTAATTTTTTATATCTGTGTCTTTAGCAGTACATTTGGAATTTTGGAGAGAGGAATGGAAAGAGAAATCTCCTTTCCTATTCATTCAATGAGTATGGAGCACCCTCCGTATTTCCAGTATTGTTTTAGGTATCTGTGATTCATCGGTGAGCAAAGCAAACCAATACCCCTGCCTTTGGGGAGCTTATATTCTAGCCTATTAATAACCTATGGAAGATAATAAAAACATACAAAGCAACTAGAGAGTAATTACATACCTTCAAAATAAGTTATAAGGAAGTATATGGCTTAAGAGTAAGTAACATAAATAATAGAGGAAGAAACAAGTAATTAGAGTAAGGTTAAGTTAGTTCAGAAGATATCTTAGGAAGCACATCTTCAGCTGGGCCTTGAAGAAATTTATGAGCATAGCTGAAGAAGAGAAGGTCAGAAGGCATTGCTAGTTAGGAGAAAGTGTAAATATGGGCATAGTTGAGAGTTAAGGAAGGATATCTTTTTTTTTTTTTCCAACTTATTTATTTATGATAGTCACAGAGAGAGAGAGAGAGAGAGAGAGAGGCAGAGACACAGGCAGAGGGAGAAGCAGGCTCCATGCACCGGGAGCCCGATGTGGGATTCGATCCCAGGTCTCCAGGATCGCGCCCTGAGCCAAAGGCAGGCGCCAAGCCGCTGCGCCACCCAGGGATCCCAAGGAAGGATATCTTGATGTAGAATTAAAAAGAGGGAGATAGGGTGTGCTGTTGAAGGGAAGTAGCATCAAAACAACTTTCCATTTTAGATCATTTTATCACCGTTCTTTCCAAAGAAGATATTTAAGTTTTAAGAAAGTACAGTTGACCCTTGAACAACACATGTTTGAACTGCATGGATCCACTTATGTGTGGATTTTTTTTTAATAAATGCATAAATGTATTTTGTCTCCTTTATGATTTTCTTAACATTTTTTTCGCCTGGCTTACTTTATTGTAGCAATATATATAATACATATGTATTCCTACAATATATAAAACTTACAGCATACAAAATACATGTTAATTGGCTGTTTATTTTATAAGGCTTGCAGTCAACTGTAGACTTAGTAGTTACATTTTTGGGAAGTCTAAAGTTATATGCAGATTTTTGACTGTGCAGGGGATTAGTATCTAATCTCCATGATGTTCAAGAGTCAGCTGTAGTTTTTTTTTAAATTCACATTTCCCTGAGAATTTGCTATATTAATGCTTATATTGATTAAGCTTGTGAATGAATAATTAATATTTTATCTCCTTCCCAAGTGGAATAGCCAGCTTTGTGTGCTGGAAAGGGCACTAGTCTGCATGCCAGTCAATGTGGGTTTTCTTCCTGGCTTTAATAACTATGTGATCTTAGACAATTTACTTAACTTCTCACAACTTCAGATTCATACCTTAGAAAATGAATTGATTAGTTGATTTTTTAAGGTCCTATATAGCTTTAACATTTTCTAATTTAGGCTTCTTTGTATATCCTCCTCTCTCCCTTTTTTTTAGAGTAGACTCTACACCCATCTTGAAGCCCAACTCAGGGCTTGAACTCATGACTCTGAGATTAAGACCTGAGCTGAAATCAAGAGTTGGACTTAGCCACCCACATTCCCCCCACTCTCCCGCCCTTAAAGATGTGGTTCTTGGCCTCTACTGTAAATGAAAAGTGCCCATGGAGCTCTAGAAAATTTAGGTGCATGGGCTTCATCCCCAAAGACTTTGTCCATTGGGTCTACCTTAGGGCTCCGGTATCTATATTTCTATATGTCTACTAATCTGTTATAGAGCTACTTATCTGTTACACAGAGCTACTAAAATCTACTAATTTTAATGCCTAGCCACTGCTGTAAACTATTTTTAAGAAGTATTTTTCAATGTCTTCTTTGAACTCAAGGAACACACAATTTGAGTAGATGTAGCAAGGAGTTTGAAGTGTATTTCAAGATTTTTGTATATAAAGTAGAACACAGTAGCATGGACTATGGATGTTTTGGTAAGATGGATAGGGGATTTGACCCAGTTTCTAGTTTTGTTTTTTGTGGTATTAGGTATTTAACATGTTTTATTAGAATGGAAACCTTTTTTGGCTTCCTGGAATATGCTTTAAATAACTAATAGAGAATATTTTGTTTTAGTGTAATTGCTGCATAGAGGTAAGAACTCTTTGATATGGATTTTTCAGGTTTAGCACCTGCCTCACACATAATAAGGATCCTAGTGTATGTCTGATGAACAAATATTAGAGTTATTTAGAAAGAACTTCTGTGGCAAATATCACTTTGACTTAATCAACTCTCAGTTTAAGATAAATAAAAACGTAAATGTAGATTTTTATATATATAATAAATACTAGGGCTATATTATTCCAAAATCATGAAATTTGTAATATAATAATAAATTTTTTGACATCATATTTTTTCATGAATTAAGAACTATTTAAAGAAACTATGAAATTTACATATTTGATATTGAATCTTGTTCACAAAGTTTATTATTCAGATATTAAGTTACATTTCCAACATTATTGATATTGTTAAAATTGTACTCAATTCAGTATAATACTTTAAGTAATTTTCTTCTTTGTGAATGAAAGTTCTTTATATAAAGAAATATAAAAGTAAGCTTTCATACATTTATATTTTAATTTTCAAATTTTTTTAATTAAAAATTTTTAAAAAATATTTTATTTATTTGACAGAGAGAAGAACAAGCAGGGGGAGGGGCAAAGGGAGAGGAAGAAGGTTGCCTTCCTGAGTGTGGGACACAATCCCAGGACCCTGAGATCATGACCTGAGCAGAAGGCAGATGCTTAAACAACTGAGCCACCCAGGCATCCCTTGACATTTATAGTTTTATTTTATTTTGTTTTTTTTAAAGATTTATTTATTTATTTATGATAGACATAGAGAGAGAGAGAGAGGCAGAGACACAGGAGGAGGGAGAAGCAGGCTCCATGCCGGGAGCCTGACGCGGGACTTGATCCCGGGACTCCAGGATCGCGCCCTGGGCCAAAGGCAGGCGCGAAACCGCTGAGCCACCCAGGGATCCCGACATTTATAGTTTTAAAATCGCATTTATTTTTTTCTTGGTTAAGTATTTTATTTATTTATTTTTTTACTATTTCTCTTTTAATACCACCTAACAAAATATGTAAGTCTTTGATAATCAAAGTGTCAGTATTTCAAATAGTGAAGTCTGTGTGGCCTGATACCTAGTGAATGCCAGGGACTAGTGGCATGTAAAATCTGATGAAATAAATAAATATTTATTGAGAGCATCTTAAAGACAGATCTGACACATGGGACTGGAGTCAGATCTAGTGTTCATTTCCTTCCTTCCGTCCTTCCTTCCTTCCTTCATCTAGTGTTTCCTTCCTTCCTTCCTTCCTTCCTTCCTTCCTTCCTTCCTTCCTTCCTTCCTTCCTTCCTTCCTTCCTTCCTTCCTTCCTTCCTTCCTTCCTTCCTTAATATTGTCAGGCACTATACTAGGTGTTAGGTTTTAATGGTAAATAATACTAATATGGTTTCTGCTCTGAGGAAATTTTCTATGTATTCTAGTGGCTGAGTCCATAACTTACCACTTGTGACCTTGCTACTCAGTGTCTTCTTCTGTAAATAGTTATAAATACATCTACTTTATGAATTCCTTTGTGAGAAGCAGATAAGTATAAAGCAGTTAGCACAATGTCTGGCACAAGGTAAGCCTATTAGAATTTAGCCTATCCAAAATGATAACTTTTTTTTTTTTAAGAGTAGGAGAGGGAGTCAGGAGTGGGGTGGAGGGAGAGGGAGAGAGAATCTTAAGCAGGCTCCATGCCAGGTGCAGAGCTTGAGGCAGGGCTTGATCTGATCAGAGATCATGACCTGAGCCGAAATCAAGAGTCAGATGCTTAACTGACTGAGCCACCCAGGTGTACCAATAACGTTTTATTTAATTAAATACAATTGAGTATTTTCTATATTAAAGTGAGTCTATGGTGATCTTTGGACTGTGGTTATTTATAACAGTATGTGAACTGAGAATTGGTAATTAAAGACATACTTTAAATATTTTGGTCAGCCTATATTGTTAGTGCCCTTAGCTTGTGCTAATAGTTCAGTAATATGCTGAATATATGTTTAGTCACAGACTTAAAGTCTACTACTCAGCTAACTTCTGCTGATCATGATTTGATTCCATACATAGAATAAACATAGCAGGAGGAAGTGTGATGGTAGAAAGACTGAAATTCACAAATAAACCTAAGCATTCTATTAGAAAAATAGGGTAAAGTCAATTACGTAGTGAAACTTAGTTCTGATAATTGCAAGTTTTGGTAGGACAAAAGTACCACTGTGAGTGGTGAGACCCTGACCTTCCAAAAATGCAGACTAAGGCTCAGTTATTCCTGTCAAGAAAAATTGGCTTATCTTTTCTGCAAGAAGACCTCTAACTTATGTATTGTATTTTAACAGGGAAAAAATATTAAGATGCTTTATACATGTCCATTGCCATTTAAAATATACTCTTTGTTAACTTGATTAGTTTCCTCCCATATGCCCATATCATTTAAAGAAAAAAGAAAGAAATTCTGACCATTCTAGAATATTCCTGAATAACTCTTTCAAGTCTATTGTTTTTTTTCTTTTGGGAGTGTTTTCTAAATTATATGCTTATCAACAAGCAATACAAATAATCTAATTAGAATTTAGCCTAAAAAAGTTCCTATAATGTTTCTTCCTTTTAAGCAAGAATATAGTTTAAAAAGAAAAGTATATAGGGAAAATGGTTAGCATCCAGAAAAGGAGAGAAGAAATAAATATGGAAAATGATCTAGAAAGAAAGGTTAGAGCCTAAGATTGTTTATAACAAGCAAGGTAATGCAGGGAAGTCCCAAAGCTTTCTCTAATGAAGTGGGAAGAAATGAGTTTTGATTGCAGAACTTCCTAGTTGGAGACAGCTGAGCCAGTGGTCATTACTCTAGGATGATAAAACAGTCAAAGGCTTCAAAGAGGTTGTAGGATTGCTATCTTGCTCATTTAAAAATAGGTTTACTTCTTAATAGCCATCAGTCTGGGTGGTTTAGATATTGAACTGCCAGAGGCAGAAGACTGGTTTATAGAGCATCTTGGGGTGTGTGTGTGGGGGGGGGGGGGCGGGGGATTCAGTTTTCTTAATTCCATGAATCAAAACAGCATGTTGTATTTTGGCAGGTGTGTGGAAAATTCAGAATCCATTCCAGAATTACATCATAAAACATTGAGTTTCAAAACTTCTATTTTATTCTTGCTGGAATATTTTATCTTTGTCACTAAATCTGCTTTAAGTGGCTTATCATGTTATATATTCTGGCATTGTTACATACTCCTGGTGAGCAGACTTTATTTGGAAAATTCTAGTGCAAAGAAGGCCAGGGGCTAAGTTGAGGTTTTAAAAATATCAGATCACAGCGTTTAAGCTTGGTGGCCTTGTCTATACCAACTTTGCATGTGCCTTTCTATACTGAGATGATTATCTGTTGAAGTGCCCTATTCATAATAGGAACTCTGCTTTTGATTTAAATACAAAAATGTGCCATAATTTTGTCCTTAAACAAAACAAACAATATCTGGACAATATCTGGCTAAGTATGGAACACTTAGGTTTTATTTTTCAGAAATTGGAAGGGCTCTTAAGATAACATCAGTTTGTTTTGATCCTAATAGGAAGAGCTTTAGGCCAGGAAAGCAATTATTTCCACATGGGTAAAGCCAATCCCAGCTACCTCCCCTTTACCAACCCACTGAACTTAAACTTGCCTACCTTGGTTTTAGAGCTAAGTGTGTTTGAATGCATTAGAAAATGCAGACTCTGTTATAAAAATAAAGTCTTTAGATATACAGAAAATACTCTTTTGTATAAAGCATACCAAAAGAATTTTGTGTAAAATTTTGGGGTGAGTTCACCAACAAGTAATTTAAACTCTTTGAATTGCCAGAGAAATTTAATTTTATGCATACAGATATGGCCATTATAATTCTTACCATTTTGTTTATACATCTTTTTTCTTCTCTGTTTGACTCTTGGCTTTATTGTCAATAGGTGAATTTGCTGTGTAGTGACAAGTGTTGTTTGTGGTGGCTAGTAGGGGATTGGCTAATCGGAAAAGAAGATTTGTACTGAATGATGTGGTTGGTCTTTCTGGTAATCAGCCCTGATCCTAAATCTATCACTGTGAATCACTATATTAGCATAACAGACACTCCTATCATTTAAGAAGTCCCTAAGATTTTTGAAGTTGTGTAACTAAACTGGGAATAGAGACTAGATAGGTTATTTATAGCATAATCTATAGATTTGCTTCTTTTGAAAATTTCATATACGTGGAATTGTACAATAGACACTCTTTTGTGTCTGACTTCTTTAACTTAGCATGTTTTTGAGGTTTATCCATATCAGGTTTTCTCCTTTTCATGATTCAGTAGTATTCCATTGTGTGGATAATATTTTGTTGATCAAATAACCATTTAATGAAGATTTGAATTATTTCCAGATTTTGGCTATTATAAATAATACTTCTATGAGTATTTGCATAGAAGTCTTTGTGTTGACATATTTTTGTATGTTTCTTGTGTTGATACCCTAAGATTAGAATTACTAGGTCATATGGTGGATGACCCTTTAAGAAAAGTGGCTATGGGGGATCCCCGGGTGGCTCAGCGGTTTGGCGCCTGCCTTCGGCCCAGGGCCTGATCCTGGAGACCCGGGATCGAGTCCCACATCGGGCTCCCTGCATGGAGCCTGCTTCTCCCTCTGCCTGTGTCTCTGCCTCTCTCTATGTCTATCATAAATAAATAAAATCTTTAAAAAAATAAAATTAAAAAAAAAAAAAAAAAAAAAAAGAAAAGTGGCTATGCCATTTTACATTCCCAGTGGCAGTGAACAAGAAGTCCAGTTTGTCAGCATCTTTGCCAAAATTTGGTATTATCAGTCTTTTTGATTATAGCCATTCTAGAAGTATGTGATGGTATCTCATTGTGGTTGTAATTTGCATTTCCCTAAAGACTAATGATGTTGGGCATCTTTTCATGCTTTTATTAGTCACTTGTATATCTTTGATAAAATATCTCTTGGAATATTTTGCCCATTTTTTGCATTAGGTTTATTTGTCATTATTCAGTTGCAGGAGATGACTTTAAAAAAATTCTGGATACAAACATCTTAATAATTATATGTTTTGAAAAAAATTGTTTTTCCAGTCTGTGGCCTGTTTTATAGACAGTACTTATTGAAAGTAAAAGTTAAAAAATTTTTTTTTAAATTTTTAATTTTGATGAAGATTCAGTTCATTAATTCTTTTTTGGATCTTAGCTAAGAAATCTTTTGTAACCCAGAGTTGCAAAGATTTTCTCCAATGTTTTCTTCTAGAAATTTTATGATTTTTGGTTTTACATTTAGATTTGCGATCTATTTTGAGTTGACTTTTGCATATGGTGTGAGGCAAAGGTTCAGCTGTTTATTTTGCATGTGAATATCCAATTGTCTCAGGAGCATTTGTTGAAAAAACTCTCGTTTGTTGAATTACCCTAATGCCTTTGTCAAAATCAATTATCCATAAATGTTAGGGTTTATTTCTGGAAATGTTGTGGTTCTTTTTCTGCTAAGATGGAAGAGTATAGTCTATCTTTCCCACTGATTAGAGCTAAAAATCTGGAACAGAATACATAGAGCAACCATCTGCAATCTTAAATGATAGGAGGAGGTTTGGGGAAACGAGTCAAATCTGGAAGTGTGACTGATACTAGTGAAATTTCCTGTTTCTTCCCACTCACCGTCCTTTTTAAATTGGTTTGTACGCCAGGGAATCTCCTATTCTTGATCTGTACAATGAATGTGGACAGAAAAAGCTCTAAGAAAGACCCCCCCACTCTTCCTCTGTTTATGGTCAAAGAACTAGAAAGGATGGCTTGTGCATGAAGAAGACTGTAGAAAATCACCATCTTCTTACTATGTTTTACATTTTGATTTCATTTTCCCAGTGGGACTCCAAGCAGACCCCAAACATGAAGCTGTCCTCTAGCAGCAGCTGTATGGCCATTTAGAACTCAGACAGGTATCTTTCTCTTTGACCAGGGAAACTAGAAACAGAGGTTCTTATAGTCCAGAGAGTGTGAGGAGGGTATCTGTTATTTTTTGCTTTCTTTCTTTCTTGCTACTTCATCCCTGAGGCAAATGTAGTTGTAGGCCATCTGTGGCAGTATGGGAAGGCCAAACCCCAGTGTAGACAGAGGATCAAGAAAAGGAGCTCGAGAGATGGAGTATGGAGAAAATCACGGAGAGACAGGAGGTAGAGAAAAAGATGACTTAAATCTATGTGTGATATCTGAGACTCACTTCTGAACTGACCATGTGTATAATCATAATAAAGGCTTTGAGAACTGAACCATAGGCTAGACCACTGCCCTTAGATGGCACATACGGAGACAGACTGAATACACCGACAAACCTCAGGAAACTGAAAATGATATTGAACCTTAGACCGTAGAAGGTGGGCTGGGATTGTGATTGGAACCTAACCAGGTTGGTTGCCTACAACAACAGCAACATGAGCAAAACAGCAGTAGCAGCAGCAACAACAAATAATAAGTATCCAGAGGACCAAGAATCTTTAACATGACCAAGAATGTCATAATACAAATCTCTAGGATACAATCTGAAAGTATTTGACATGCCAAGAACCAGGGAAATCATAACCAATTGTAGAGAAAACCGCCATCCACAAATGCCTATCTTGAGGTGACAGTGATGTTGGAATTATAAAAAGTTTTCAAAGCAACTATTATAACCCTGCAAACAATTTTGACATAAATAGCAAGATTGAAGTTCCCAGCAAAGAAAAAGAAATCGTAAGAAGAACCAAATGGAAATTTTAGGACAGAAAATTAAAATAACTCAAGTATTAATATTAAATAATAAAATAACTAAAATTTTACTAGATGAGTTCAATAGTAGAGTGGAGAAGACAAAGGAAAGAGAAGTCAAGTTGAAGAAAGCTCCGTGGTAGTTGTACAGTCTGCACAATAATGAGAGGAAGACTGAGAAAAATGAGCAGAGCTTAAGGACTGCAGGACCCTAGCAAAGGTCTAACATTTGTGTCATAAGTGTCTCAGAAGAGAAGACAAAAAGATTTGTGTAGAAAAAATATTTGAAGAAATAATGGCTGAAAACTTCCAAATTTGAATGAAAGGCATACATTTATGTGTTTATAAACTCAGTGAACCTCTACATGGCTAAATATTATATGACTTCATTTATGTGGCATTCTGCAGAAGTCAATGCTTACAGGGATGGGAGAATAGATCCCTGGTTGTCAGAGATCGGAGGTGGAGGAGCAATTGATTACAAAAGGACAAAATGGAATATTTTTAGTGATGGAACTATTTAGTATCATGGTGGTGGTAAGTACAAAATTCTGTGCATTTTTTAAAACCCATGGAACTGTAAACCTTAAAAGAGTAAATTTTATTGTATGTAAATAAAAAAGTTAAAATAACAAAAATGTGTATTGGAAGAGAATACCAGAAAGTGTGGTATTATACTAGAGAGTCTGGTTCTTATAATTTCTCCTGAAAAAGTTACAATAACAAAAATGTGTATTGGAAGAGAATACCAGAGAGTGTGGTATTATACCAGAGAGTCTGGTTCTTATAATTTCTCATGAACTGTTGAAGATTAAGGAGCATAATTGAGGAGGCTGATTCTACAGATTATTTCCTTTGGTTTCTTCCAGGATTTTCTCTTTGATTTTCTCTAATTTCAAAATGATATTCCTAGGTGAGGTATTTATTTATTTATTTATTTATTTATTTATTTATTTATTTATCCTACTTAGTCTTTTTTTGAGTTTGCTGAGTCTATTGTTTGGTGTCTTACATTAATTTAGGAAATTTCAGTCATTGTTTCAAATATTTGTTTAGTTTTTCTTCTCCTTCTGGTATTCCTGTACTATATATGTTACACCTTTTGTAGTTGTCCTCAGTCCTCAGATATGCTGTTCTGTTTTTTTCAGTCTTTGTTTTCTTTACTGTTTTAGAGGTTTCTTTTTTTTTTTTTTAAAGACTTTAAAAAAATATTTATTTTTAAGTAATCTGTATACCCAACATGGGGCTCAAACTCACAGCCCTGAGATCAAGAGTCGCATGCTCTACTGAGTGAGCCAGCTAGGTACCCCAGTTTTAGAGGTTTCTATTGATGTATCCTCAAGTTTAGAGATTCTTTAGCCATGTCCAGTCTACAAATCAGCCAATCAAAGTGATTCTTCATTTCTGTTACAGTGGTTCTTATCTCTGGCATGTCTTTTTGTTTTTTTCTTAGGATTTCCAGCTGTTTACATTGCCCATCTGTTTTTGCATGGTGTCTACCTTGTCCATTAAAGCCCTTAGCATATTTTTTTAAAATAAATTTTTATTTACTTATTCATAAGGACATAGAGTGAGATAGAGTGAGAGACAGAGATGTAGGCAGAGGAAGAAGCAGGCTCCCTGCAAGTCCCGAGGCAGGACTCGATCCCAGGACCCCGGGATCACGACCTGAGCCAAAGGCAGATGCTCAACCACTGAGCCACCCAGGTGCCCTGAGCCCTTAGTATGTTAATCATATTTTAAATTACTTGTCTGATAATTCTGACATCTGTGCCATGTCTGGCTCTGATGCTTGCTTGCTCTGTTGCTTCAAGGTTTGTTTTTTTTTTTTTTATTTCTAGAATGTTTTGTAATTTTTCTTGATAATTGGACATGATGTACTAGGTGAAAGAAACTGCTCAGATAAGACTTCAGTAATGTGATGATGAAGTGTGGGAGGAGGCAAAGCATTCTCTAGTTCTATGATTTGTTTTCAGTGTTTTAGTGAGCCTGTGTTTCTGGACTGTGAACTTCATGGAGGTTTTTCAGGGTTTTTTTTTTAACTCCCTTAGGTGGGGGATAGGATGCTAAAGTGGGCTGGAGTTGGGTGTTTCTCTTCTCCTAACCTCAGTTAGGTTCTCATAATACCCCAGCGTGGTAGGCTCTGGGTAACTAGTTTCCCCTGAGGGCAGGCCTTGTTAAGAACAGAGTTCTATGGCTTATTTCAAAATGGTTCATTTTTCCTTCCCTCTGCTTAGAAACACTAGGGGATTTTTGTCTATTTACCTTTAAGAACCCAGTCAAGCTTCTGGAGGTAAAAGTGTGAGCCCTCCCCCTGCCACCAGTGGGTTCCCCTGGAGTTCTTAACCCTCAGACTTGTTCACAGGGAGCCTCCAGCAATTTAGTCAATTACAGGTTTCCCTACCCCAGCGCTGGTTCCTGTGGTTTCCACTCCTGAGTTTCTGCTGAAGTGAGCCACGCTTCCCCATATTTGCCAGTCTGTTTCTCCAGTTTTGGGGCCAGTGTTTTGTCCTGTGTCTTCACCTCTTATGGATCCAAGAAGAGCTGTTGATTTTTCAGTTTGTTCAACAGCTTTTTACTTGTTAGCATGGATTGGTGACTTCCAAGTTCCTCACGTGTGGAACGGCAAACTGGAAGTCCCTCAGATCCGTTAAGGAGGATTGAATCCTTGTACTCATTATTTCTATATGATGTTGGAATATTCCATTTCTTTTGAAGAGAGGTTCCGGTTTTTTTTTTTTTTTCTTTAAGACAGAATTGGTCATGTGAAGTGTATTTGAAGTGAGAATGAAGTAAGCCTTAGTGTTTCTTTTTTTTTTTTAAAGATTTTATTTATTCATGAGAGACACACACAGAGAGAGAGAGAGAGAGAGAGAGAGAGAGAGAGAGAGGCGCAGAGACACAGGCAGAGGGAGAAGCAGGTTCCATGCAAGGAGCCCGATGTGGGACTCGATCCTGAGTCTCCAGGATCACACCCCGGGCTGCAGGCGGCGCTAAACCGCTGCGCCACCAGGGCTGCCCACCTTAGTATTTCTAATAGTGGTTAAGCATCTGCCTTCGGCTCAGGTCATGATCCCCTGGGGTCCTGATTCGAGTCTCCCATCAGGTCCCCCACAGGGAACCTGCTTCTCCCTCTGCCTATGTCTCTGCCTCTCTCTCTCTGTGTGTCTTTCATGAATAAATAAATAAAAATATTAAAAAAAACAAACAATACTAAAATGAAGTTTTTGTTCTTCCATGCAAAATTTCTAAGTTTACATGCCAAAATGAATGTATGTATATTTTGTTTTTCCTGTTAATAGTAGGAATATACAATGTACATTTTGTGACCAACAGGCTATTTTTTTTAATTCTGTATTCAAATTAAGAGGAGGAAAATAAACCAAAGTGCTTTCTTGTATGTGTATGTAAGTTATAGATCTTGTTCATTGCTCAAGGTGGATTAGGTGGAGGTCTGTAGACTCAAATAAGAATTCTCAGTAGTGACTTTTTAGCTCCAGATTTTATTGCTCTGACAGCTATCTTAAAGGGTTATCTTGTGTTTTAAAAATATAGATTCTGCTGTTTTAAAAGCTCTTTTTACTTTTGGTTATGCAAACCAAACCCATGCAGGGTTTTGTCAAAGTGTTTTGGCAGTTAGGTGTATTTGTGTGTGTGTGTGTGTGTGTGTTTGTTTTTTGTTTTTTAACCATTGGATTGTATTTTCACCTAAATGTTAAGTAGAAGATAACCCTTGAAAAGAAAGTCAGGTTATATAGGTATATAGTCTTGTCTATAGTTTTCTTAAACATGGTTTATAACTAAGGCACAAATATAAATTAACATTTTAAACAGATCAAATATATTCAATGTGGTGAGGCCAGTTGCTCCCAAAGAATTATGGGAAGCCATATGTAGGTGTTATCCTTTTTTTTGTGTTGCCTAAGTTGTGCAACAGCCCGGGGAGGCTAAAATCCGGACATTGCAACCTATGACCACCGCTTCTTTCACCACCACTGCCAATAAAAAAGGAATCAAGGTGTTTCCTTATGTCATAGAACACTAAAAAGGCAGATGGTGCTATCTAACTGTACCATGCCAAAAGACAATGAAAGATTCAAACGCAAGTAAATATTTATTGAAAACAAATTATATGCCCATTCCCATTCCTTCCACTTTTCATATTCAGATCCTACTCCTTCTTCAAGTGAGAGCCATCTCAATTGTTACCTCTTCTGTAAAGCATGCTTTCATTTCCCCAGCTGGAAGTCATTTTTTCTTTCTCTGAAATATCACGGCATAGTATTTTTTTTAGAAAATATTTTATTTATTTATTCATGAGAGACACACCCAGAGAGAGAGAGGCAGATACACAGGCAGGAGGGAAAAGCGGGCTCCACGCAGGGAGCCCAACGTGGGACTCGATCCCGGGACTCTAGGATCATGCCCGGGGCCGAAGGCGGCGCCAAACCGCTGAGCTATGGGGGCTGCCCACAGCATAGTATTTGTACTTTATAAAAGCTTTCAGTATTTCCTGCATTAATATTTGTTGTTTAGTTACTTGCCTTACATTTCCTGCTAGATTTAAGCTCTTCAAGGTTGGTTTTTGTACCTTCTTTTCCTTTGTATTCTGTATAATACTTAGTGGGGAATCTCAGTTTACAGTCAATGAGTTAATAGAAGACAAACTGATGGTAAAAAGGAGGAGCAAACTAAAAATGAAAGCCCTCTTGTATGTATGTTTGTTTACGTTAGAGTTTTTCGTTCATTGATTAGATTTATGACTGAGTGGAAGGTTGTTCCGTATAGCCTGTAGTAATTGCCACCTACCTGTTGTGATAAAATGATTAAAATGATAGTACCTTAATCAAAGTGCTGTGAATTGTATGTGATGAGAGACAGTTGTGTGCAGAAATTTAAATCTCCTTAAATCTTCCACATGTAGAGTAGTTAGAATTTCTCTTTGCTTTTCTATTTTTTGTGGTGTTTGATTATTAAAATGATAGATTTTAACATTAATGTGGTGGGAATATGTGAAGATACTTTGCATCACTCACTGCTTACTGATTATTTACTTAATGAAGATCAGATTTGCTTTAGGAAATATTTCTTCTTTAGAAAATTATGTTTTTAAACTGTGTTCTAGATATAGGGAAATGTAATGATAAATAAGACATGGCTCCTGCTTTCATGTATCTCATTTTGTAAAAGTACTATTTCATTTCGGTTTCTTTTAGTTTATTTCTTGAATATTTGGTGTTAACTATTTGAAATGTGATTGTTTTGTCAAATAGAATGTAAGTTAAAATTAATACTTGATTTTACTATGGTATTTGATGGAATTTTTTTCCATCACAGGCACATGGCCTACCCGGATTTAATTACTTTTAATTCTAATAGTTCTATAGAGCTGAGGTTAAGAAAGGGCAAGGAAAGAAAGCTATTGATATTGCTTGAAGCTAAAAGCTCTATTGTATTTGAATTGTAGCTGTCTAAATGACTGATGTTTCTTTTCAATTGGCATGGCTCAGTAATCATTAAAATTTTGTTTGTTTCCTCCATAGTCTAAAGTTAAAGGCAAGTAAAATTTAGCTCATACTGTTTTTAATTTCAGAGCACTTTTAAAAAAAAAAAAGGACATTACAATGAAGTCATCTGATAAAAGTAAGCTTTTTTACTGATGGATTGGTTTGTATAATTTGAAATGTATGTATTGACAGTGAAACATGGAAATCACATATTTTTTGAATGCTATTTCTATATTAACAGTATTTTTAAAAAATCCCAACAGAGTTCAATTAATTCTAATCTCTTTTTTTGTTCTAAGAACATGTTTAGTGAACATTCTCTAAGTCAACAATATTGCAATATATCTTTCAAATATTTTAGAACTTTTTAAATTGAAAAAGGACTTTGTGTCACAGTTATTTTGGAAAGTTATTTAGGAGAAATTGAGACTTTTGCCCTGTATATTTATTTGTGAATTATCTGTGATCCAGAAAACTGATTAGAAAAATTATAGTTACGTGAATATATATATGTATTTATGTATAAGGGCAATTTAATTTCAGATTACCTTTCTATTTGATATTACCTCCATAATTAGGTTATTTATTTATTTTTTAGTTTAACAGAGTTTTCACTTTTCAATAGTAGAGTATGTCTTTAAATGTTGCTATTTGAAAAATGCATAGTGAGGAATTAATCTGTAGTTCTGCCTGACAGGATGGCTTCTAGATAAGAACTTTATAGAAACATCTGATTACTTTAGGTTTTTTAAAATCAGCAATTCTGAATGGTTTTTAGAAAATTACTAAAAATTAATCAGTTATAGTAAATGAAGAAATTTCTAATGCTAAGTAAATTTTGAAAACTACAGACATGACAAATTGTGTTAGGTATATTTTACAGTGTTAGTTGCTCCCCTCATTTTCTTTCTTAAATATTCTTGTGTTTTATAAAGGGTATTACATATAGTTAAGTTATCATGTCTATTTTGTATATTACTTTCTGTATTGAATTCCAGTGGCTGGGATGTGATATATGTATCATGGAGACCCAGAGATGCACTATCCCTGGCTCCAGGGATCCCAGACAGATCAGGTTCAGCCACTTGCCACTGACAAAGTCCCAAGGCAGAGTGATGAGAGTGGTGGTGAAATAGAAGAATTTATTTCAGGGACTATGACACCAGAAGACAGCAGAATAATGTCTCAAAGACTGTCTCCAAAGTGCTGAACATAAATTTCTGAGTTTATATAAGGAGAATGTGGGACAAAGGTCTCTGGGTAGGGCAGTAGGGCAGTAAAGGTCAAGTTGATTATTGTCTTGGGGTCAGTCTTCTGGGTCTTGGTGGTTCTGAGCAGTCCTTACTGCTCAAGGGGTAGTTTTGGTTCCCGTCAGGGCATGCTTTGCCCCCAGGGCCTTTTGCCTGAGTTAAGAGATGAGCTGGAAAGCGGAACTTAAATAAGAAAGAACAAACAGGTCAAAATGGAGGTGGTTGAAGTGCTCTTTCAAATGCTCACTGGAAGGTTGATGTTGTTAAAAGCTTGTGAGTAAACATTGATTTATAAACATTTTAAAACACCCAACCAATGTATTGGTTTACTAAACCAATTCAACACATTGGTTTACTTTTCTTAATGAAAACCCAGTAAGCAAATAACCTCTTGGTTAAATACAAGGTTTAGGAGACCATGAAAGGATTTTTTTTGATAAAAGTTTATCTTTATTATGGGATATTTTAAACTTAAACAAAAAAGAGTAGCTATCTTTCAGCTTTGATAATTATACACTGATTGCTAATATCTTTTATCCATATCCCCACCCACTTTCCTGTTAGCGCCTCTCAATAATTTTGAAGTAAATTTCATGCATCATATGATTCAGTCTGTATATATTTTTAGTATGTATCACTAAATGTTAAGGACTCCCCTTTAAAAAGTATAAGCACAATGTCATTTACCTAACTCAGAAATTTTTCATTCTTCACTCAATATAGTTCACTGTTCATATTTCCCTCACCTCTTTCTCTTATTTGTTAAAGTAGAAATGCAAATAACATTCCAATTGGTTAACATATCTTAAATTGTTTTTAGTGTGTGGTTGGTTGGTTTCCTTCATCCATCTCACTCTGATTTCTTAGAAACCAGCTCTAAAAATGAGTAATGAGATTTAAAAAAATATTATTATAAAGTTATAGATTTAAACAGGTTTTATGTGCTTCAACCCATTGTAGTAATCCTTATCTTTCTTCATGGTCAGATTATTTCTTTTTTGGCCAGTAGAAGCCTCTGCGGGTTGGCTTCTGAATCTTTTTGATGTAACCTTCATAGTGCTCTGATGTTTATCTTGTACATTTGCTGGCTCTAGTGGGAGTCAACCATTTCTCTAAGCAGCCATGGCTAATTTAAAGAAGGAGTTTAACTTAAATGTTTTTATCTTTCAAACTAATTCCTCCCCATGAATTAAAACTTTCATTTGACTTAGACAGTTTTGATTATATAGGATATATACGTGAATCATTTTTAAAGATTTGTCTACTGTTAAAGTCAGCTGAGATTTAGTTTCTCCCCCTAGGAATTTCTGTTATAATAAAGTTCATCTGTAAAGATGGTTAAATTTTTGGGATGTAGAATTTGAGTGATTAGCATTGTGATACTCATTTAGTTTTATACATATACTTATAAATAATTATTTCCACTTTATAAATATGGAAACAGATTAATGAAATTATGATTTTTGGTTTGTTTGTGAAACTCAGTGATTTGAGTCATCCTAACTTACAAAATATTTTTCACTGGATGATATGCCACTTCTAGATTTAAAATTAATAGATGTAAATGGAAAGTTATTTTATCCAACAAAAGAAAGGAAAAATTAAGGATAAAAACTTCAAATATTTAAATATTATTAACCATTATTAAAGATGATGTACTAGAAAGTGTAGTTATTATGGTATATGGTTAGTATTATGGGTACTTTGTTTTCATAGTTTATAATTAAATGAGTCTTGGCCAAAATAATAGTTTGACTATATATGATTAATTAAGAATATTTTATCCTGGGGTGCCTGGGTGGCACAGTTGGTTAAACATTTGAATCTTGGTTTAGGCTCAGGTTGTGAAGTCAGGATCTTGAACTAGACACTGTGCCCCCCTCACCCCCCGCTCCTGGGCTCTATACTCAGTGCAGAGTCTGCTTGAGTCTCTTCTCCCTCTGTTTCCACCCCTCCGTCCCTAAAATAAATATATAAAATCTTAAAAAAATTTTTTTATCCTATTGAGTTCTCAAACTTTTTCTGACTTTGAGATTTAAATGTTTAGAAATGTCAGTGTTTGGTTTGTATCTCAAAAGGAGACATGTCAAACCCAGTAAAAGTTCATTAATAAAACTTACACAGTTTATTTCTCACAGAGATTTAGCTTGAATTTATATGTCAGAAGTTACATAGAAATACTTCACAGAAAGTCTCTGAGGTAAAACAATAAGTTAGAGGGGCCAAGCAGGGATAGCCTGTGTACCAAATAAACAAAGTGGGGTATATGAGGCCAGATTCTGATTAATGTGTTCAGGTAAATGAAAACAGGGATTGGAGGAATAGTTACTGTTTATTATAAAGTACTGTGGTTGGGTTGGAACAGCCAAATCTAAGAGATCCTATTGAACTCAACTTTCCCTTGGGTTTTCGGGATCTTTCAGAGCTTGATCTTAACCACCATGGGTCCTCAAACCACCCTCTTTGAGCCCAGTCAGAATGTGGTCTCTTGTAAAGGATTGCAGTAAGAAGACCTGAAACATGTTGTGTAGTGTCTGTCTCTGTGTGTACTTGCATGTACACGGAGTACTACTTGATTTGCATTATGCTTATATAGTACTTTGACTATTGAGAATCTTTTGAAGGTATTTTACAACTTTCAATTTCAAAGATTGGAGCATTTTTCAACCAAACTGTAAACTTTAAAGAAACTGTCTAGTCACCATGCTGTTTCAACAGCTTCTTTATTGTTTGTGGTAGAATAAACAAAGTCAGATTCCTTTACTATTCACCCATTTAGTACAAAATGTTACTTATGCCTGGCTAGAGGCTGTTTATTTGCCACTCTTTCAAAGTTAAACCTTCTTAGATTATATTATACTTTGAGACTCAGTTAATGTCTATATCTGACTTTGTTTAGAAAAAGCGCTTTGTGTTTATGCTACAGGATATTGTGCTAAATAAGGGTATTTATTCAGCCTTTTCGGCTACAAGTTCAGAGTTGAACAGGGAGAAAGAGCATCATCACAGACTCCTCTTTGTTGTGATGATGAAAATTAGTGAATAACTACGTGGTGTTCGGATGTCTGCTTCTTCAGAGTGTTATAGAAGGGGAGCCAGTGCAGTTTGCACAGTCATCTTTTTGTTCATGCTCCACCCCCAATCTCATACAGAGGCTTTTATTACAAGAAAAAAAGTCATGGAATTTCTCTAGGATAATTGAACCAAACCAATTTGAAGTCAATCTGAAGGAAAAATGTTAGGCCTAGTGATCTGTTTTTTATTTTGTTTTTGATCACTATCTAATTCTCCTTATCCTGTCTTTCAATGTTATCATTAGAGTAGAAAAGTTATAAAAGTGTAGTATATGCTATTTGACAGTTTAAGACTGTAGAAATGTATAAAGTAAAAAGTGAATGTCCTCTCTTTTCACTCTTCTCACCCTCTGGATTAACTACTGGTAACAGTATGATAAATCTTTCTTAACTGTTTTTATTCATTCATACACAAATATAAGCATATATTCTGTATGAGCAGAGAAAAAGACTATATATTATGTATATTACTATCTACTATATTACTATCTCTATAATAAAAATGGGATCATACACATTCTGCATATGACCTTTTTTACATAAAAGTAGACCATGAACATCTTTCTAGTTGGAACATATGTCTGATTTATTCTTTATAATTGTTGTATAAATATTGTATAGTTTAGATATGCCATTGTTTATTTACTCATTCTTTTTACCATTGAACATTTGGTTGCTTTGATAATTTATTTCTCTAATGGTAGAATGAGCATCTTTGAGCCTATATTCTTAGGTACCTCTGTTTATTTTTATGTTGGACAGATTTCTGCAGAAAAAATTGCTGGGTGAGAGTGTGCACATTTAAAATACTGATTGATATGACCAGATTGCCTTCCCAGAAGTTAGAACTGCTTTATACCTCAACATACATTATGAGAATATTCTTTTCCTCATCATACCTTTGCCAACAGTAGCACTTTAAACTTTGGCCTGTTTAAAAAGCCACTATTTTCACCCTTCTTTTTCATTCAAAATTGCTTCTTAGTTTTCCTGAATTGTTGCTCTGACTTGTGACTTTTATTAGCAGCTGACAAAGAACACAGGTAATAGAGATTCCACTGAAATGAGAAAGTGTAACAGTGCTAAAATTTCTTGGTATTTGGAAAACTTCTCATTGTTACTTCAGTATTTTTCTGATTAAATGTGAATCAGCTTGTTTTGTTCTTGCTGGAGCATCCAAATGACATCACTTTTGTTAACATTCATATTTTTAAAATTTATACCAGCTTTGAGGTCATAGAGAATGAAAGATGAAAAATAAAATAGCATGGCAGCACATTTTTAAAACATAAGTTGATGTAGTTTAATAGATTTAATTTTCTTTTTTAAATTTCTAGTCTTTTTTTTAAAGATATTTTTTATTTTTTTTAGAGATATTTTAGGATATTAAACTCTCCAGGGTTGAGTCTGTATCTATCTTCTGCTTGTTTTTTCTTCTGCAGAATCTTCTATACTCCTTAATAAGGATTTGTTGATTTAGGTTGACTTGCAGTCTAGGTTTGGAGTACGGGACTTTCATTTATTTTGTAAATTCATGAAGGGAATGTATTTATGGAAAAGGTTTCAAAATTTCAAATTTAAAGAAGTCAAGTCTGGGATCCCTGGGTGGCGCAGTGGTTTGGCGCCTGCCTTTGGCCCAGGGCGCGATCCTGGAGACCCGGAATCGAGTCCCACATCAGGCTCCCGGTGCATGGAGCCTGCTTCTCCCTCTGCCTGTGTCTCTGCCTCTCTCTCTCTCTCTCTGTGACTATCATAAATAAATAAAAACTTAAAAAATTAAAAAAAAAAAAATTAAAAAAAAAAAATAAAGAAGTCAAGTCTTACTTAATATTTTTTTCCCCAAATACGGTCAGCTGTCACCTGCACGGAAAGATGAATGACTGATTTTGTGAAATACTCTTATGGCCAGTTTTGAATCTTGGTTGGAATCTATAACCCTGTGCTATTCCCCATCTTCAAAATATTTTTATCTGACATTATTTTCTGATGCCTCTTCTAGTATGCTCAGGGAATTCAAATAAATCTCATAAGCATCCTATAAAGACTATATCATAAGTGGAAATTTGCTGCAGAAGCCACTACTACATAAAATCAATTTTAATGCAAATATAAGCTCCATATGTAGGATTATACACTCATAGATTTTATATGCCTTCTAGCTTAAGTTTTAACGTTTTTATATACATTTCCCTCTGAGTTTCCTATTTCATGCTAGTCACTTTTCCTTGATTTTTTAAAATGTTCCCTACTTGGTTTTTTGGTATGTTGTCTTGTTAGCTTCCTAAGTTCCCAGAGGGCAGAGACTGTCTTTGTCATCTTTTGAGCTATTTAAAATTTATATCTTCCAATGCAATGTATTCTTTCCATGATTGCATAAATTAGAAAAATATTCTTTTTTTTTTTAAGTCTTATTGAATGGTGTCATGCTTTCCAAAGGCTTTACCAATCCCATACATAGGATTATTACCTGTCATATACCAGCTGTATCCATGACCTTCCTCATGCTTCCCTTCTAGGAATCCCATGCATTCTCAGCCACATAGTAATCATTATGAACATGTTAAGAGTTTAGTAGTGATAAGGATGGCAGATAGAACAGCCATATAGTAATCATTATGAACATGTTAAGAGTTTAGTAGTGATAAGGATGGCAGATAGAACATCTCAATGGACATTTGTTTGACAGAAATGTTTATGGGACTAGGAAAAATGCATTCTGAGATTGTTATTAAGGTTTTAAAAAATCATTTTGAAAGGCCAAAGATAGAATAGCAGATTCAGATTTTCTTTTTAATTTAATCATGGCAAGCAAGGTGTTATTTTAATACTTTTGAATTAATTGATTCATAAGGGAGCTATCTTACAAAAATCTCATTCACTTTATTTCATAATCCTGTCAGATAGGACCAAAGTTGACTTTTTTGCTTGTTTACAGATATTCTCTAGACTTCAAAGCTCTTACTACTCCCTGATAAACATAGTCACCATCTTCATGAAGTTCTGTTACTGCCTAATTCCAGTTTATCTTTCCCTGCTGTCTTTGAGGATTATTACAGATAATTCCAAGGAAAATAGAAAACCATCTGGTTAAAAGAGAAGTAGTGGCTGTAGTGGTATTGGATGAGGGAGAAAGTGGGGGGTGGGGTGGGAGGAATGTGTAATTTTTAACAAGAATCAAGCAAACTTTTTCTTAGTTTTTTTTCTCTTTTGGTGATATTTTAGTAATTGGAATACTTGATACTAACTCTTAGACAATCACATCTAGATACTTGGAAGTCTTTTGGAATTGCAAAAATTTGCCAGAAAAGGTACCCAAACACTCCCCAGACTGTTTGAGAGAAGCAAAGAGGAAGCCACAATCTTTTCTATCATCCCTAAGTAACACACCATCCACCATCCTTTTTGCTACATTCTGTTCCTTAGAAGTGAATCATTAAGTACAGCCAAAACTTAAAAGGAGAGGAATTAAGTTCTACCTTTTGAAGGATAGAGTATAAAGAAATTGTGCAGTTTATTTTATTTATTTTTAAAAGATTTTATTTATTTATTCATGAGAGACACAGAGAGAGAGAGAGGCAGAGACATAGGCAGAGGGAAAAGCAGGCTCCCTGCAGGGAGCCTGATGTGGGACTCAATCCCAGGACCTCAGGATCATCACCTGAGCCAAAGGCAGATACTCAACCATTGAGCCATCCAGGTACCCTGTGCGGTGTATTTTAAAACTTTAATATTATCGTTGTAAATAATATTATGGTTATGGTTATATGATTTTTAAAAAATGTGCTGTAAGTCTGTTATTTGGGGTTTTTGCAGCAGTGTTAATAAATGAGATGTGCTGTAGTTTGTTCTTCATGAAGTTGTCCTTCAAGGTTTCGCAATGGGTGTTATACTCCCTTTACAGAAAAACTTCCAAGTTCTGTTTTTATGTCTTTGGAATAATTTCAAGTGTCATTGGGTGTTTACAGTTTTAAAAGTATGCTGGAATTCTCCTGAGAAACTATCTGGACCTGAGCCTTCTTTTGTTGGGAGCTGTGTAACTACTTTTTCAATTTTTTTCATAATATTTGATTTATGTAAACTTTCTGTCTGTATTAAAGCCATTTCTGGTCCCAAGTTCAGTATTTTTTAAGATAGTATCTGAAAGCATATTTATACTTAGAAGTCCATATATTTTGTTTTTATACTATAAACCAATGAAAATAAAATAAAAATGTTATCACATACTTACATATTTTATATATAGGCAAACATCAGAAATCTTTCTTTAAAGAGAAGTATACTTTTCTTACACATATTTGTTTTTTAACCTGTAGATGAAGGCATTACTAGTTATTAAATATGAGTGACTGTAAGATATTTTGAAAACTCATGTATTTTTTGGTATTGTATATGGTATTTAAATCAATTCATTATACTACTAATGAAAAAGATAATCTTTATCCCATGGAATTTTATATAGTGATTTTATTTTTTTAGATCTCTTCTCAATTAAACAGTTCTCCTTAAGTTTATTTCTTTATAAAATCAGTTCACATGTTGGTAAGAATGTGATTATATGTGTAAATGAAACATGACAGTGTTTTTAATAAATATTTTGGTTGTCAGGTTTCCATTCCTTGTTAACCCATTCCTTTTTTCTCAGATATTGTAGTCCACCACCAAGTTAGAATTGGGTGATATACAACAGTGGAGATGACTCGGAACTTGCTCTTGAGGAGGAGCTTGTATCTAGTAGATTCTAAACTAGGACAGTGGTAGTAGGATCTGATTAGAGAAATATTGAAGAAATGTCTAGAAATTGTAAGAGAAATTTATAAAATCATTTCGTCTTCAGTTTTTCTGGAGATTAAGATATAGATCATTCAAAAGTTTATTTAGCTTGTTAATTTTTATCCATCCTCCTTATAATTTATTTGATTTTTTTCAGTTTTTTTTTCCATTTTATTTTCCTATTTATTTTTCCATAGAGCAAAATATTAATGAGACTCCAGATACCAAATTATTTTAGTTTGGTACTAAGAAACGGAAAATAACCCTTTTGTGAGGAGGGGATAATAACTGTTACTGAGTATCCATGAAATAACTGTTTTTTAATTTTGTGGTTATGAAATTAAGATGATCTGAATTCTTTTTTCATTGTATAATCAGAAAAAGAGCAATAAGAACTCAGTTTTATTTTTCTTTAGTTGGTTCACATTCATTTCTTAAGTGTTCATTAGTGAGGAGAATTATATATTATACTTGCTCTGAATTTTTGCTGTCCCTAGGATCTTGCTAGGATATAGTAAATATCCAATAAATTTTTATTGGGTTTGTGTGTATTGAAGCGTTGCTGTGGAAAATGATAAAATATTTCTGTGGTAAGACATAGTATGGTTATCTCTGCATTTCTCACTTGCTAGCAGGAAGAGTTAGTGTAGTGATATTCAAATTATGGTATTTATGCTTATTCTTTCAAATCTTCATAAAAAATGTCTGTTTTGAATCAGCTGAACACATTTTATGCTGTTGTATGAATTTTAAGTCTTTTAATGGTTTTTACTTCTATTACATTTAATGAAATAGGAAACTTTTATGGCTTCACAGAAAAGGCAACACTTTTCCTGTTTAAGCTTAAAAAAAAAAAAAGATTGGTGAATGTAGATCTTCATTGAGTGAAGAGAGCTACTGGGAAAGCTACTGTTTCTTGCACATATTCTCAAAATCAACAAAGTACTAGCAGCTGTGGTTGAACTTAGAAAGCACTGTTCACCATGCCAAATTCTACCTTAGTCCAGCTAACTATGTATCATTCTGAAAATTACAGAAGAAATTTTCTTAAATAATTCAGTGGACAACGACTTCAAAAATTCTGTTAGTTATATCAAGTCTTCTTTGGACCTATTTATTTTCTGTTTTAGTTTCCTCTACATTTTATAGTTCTACTCAATTAAAGAATAGTTTTGATGCCAATAGTAATAAATAATATGAACACCAATAATAATACCAATATATTTATGTATAGTGGAAAATTTACAAATTAAGGCACCCATGAAACTCAAGGTTAGACGATTGCCTTTTATTCCCAATCTACTACATTGAGCAAGATTCCTGTTGCTCTTCACACCCTCTGTCACCCTCCAGTATTCTCTTGAAGTCCCTGTTGTTATAGGTATGGAAGTAAAGAGAAAAAGGAAAATCTTTTTTTTTTTAAAGCTTTTTTTTTTTTTTTTTTTAAGATTTTATTTATTTATTCATGAGAGACACAGAGAGAGAGAGAGGCAGAGACACAGGCAGAGGGAGAAGCAGGCTCCATACAGGGAACCCAACGTGGGACTCATCCTGGGTCTTCAGGATCACGCCTGGGCTGAAGGCGGCGCTAAACCACTGATCCATCCAGGCTGCCCGAAAAAGGAAAATCTAACCTAGTCTACCTAGAGCTCTCATTGAAGTTGACAGTCAACTGTGAACAAATATATCCCTCTTTCAGCGTTGAAGTATCTAACAATACATAACAAGCTACATGTGATTGTTTTGTTAGAAAATTGTTCTTTTTTTGAAAATTGTTAGGTGTTTTGTTAATTCCTTGATGCTGTGTCATAATTTTAGCTTTCGCATAACATCAAAATAGATGAATTGCAATCTTCTTCCTAAAGAGATGTGTGCATATGCCATTTAATGTTGGATTCTGTTTTTCTAACCTTCAAAACTATGTCAGTATTACATTTTGTTTTTTTTTTTCTTAAACACAGCATGCCTTTTTATTAGAGTGTGAAGCATCTATTAAAAATTAAGTCCTAGTTGTGTGTTATTTGAAGGAAGTTTATTAAAATCTGAATTATGGGGGATCCCTGGGTGGCGCAGCGGTTTGGCGCCTGCCTTTGGCCCAGGGCGCGATTCTGGAGACCCGGGATCGAGTCCCACGTCGGGCTCCCGGTGCATGGAGCCTGCTTCTCCCTCTGCCTGTGTCTCTGCCTCTCTCTCTCTCTCTCTCTCTCTCTGTGTGTGTGACTATCATAAATAAATAAAAATTAAAAAAAAATCTGAATTATGTTTTACCAACAAACATGAGTATTCTTTGCAGAATACCAAGTGGAGATCCAACTAGCCAAACTTAGGTAATTTCTTTATTGTGAAATATCTGACTTTACTTCATCCTTCTCTCTCTTCTTCCTTCTCTTCTTTCCTTGCATAGGATGCTGCTGCCAAGAATGATAAATTCCAATCACTAACACTGAAAAAGTTACTTCCCCGCTGCACACAAATGAAAATTATTTTTGCATGTCTGTTATTTTCAGCCTGCAGTTTCTGGGAATCTGCCTCCTAGTGTTGGTGTTCCATGTTAATAACAAGAAGTAAAATTTGAGATATTTCAGAAATATGGCATTTGCTTGTTATAATAGCATTTTAAAGCAATTTTCAGTATTTGGGCAAGACTTTTACAGCAGTTATAAACATGTATGAAATGACAGTCTGTTGGCTAGAATTATGAAAGAAAACAAACCAGTTTAAAAAATCTCCGTGAGTTTAGTTCAGGGAATAAAATCATGTGAAAATAATATTTGTAATAGGTTTATTGGAAAATATTTGGGGAATTTACACTAAAAAGTAGTCTGTTAACTTTAATCAGCCTATGCAGTGGTGAAATATTCAGAAATTAAGTTTGATATTTGATTACATAATTGTAGGTATGCTCATATTGTAACTTAAAATCAAAATGGTTATTGAAATTATATTAACTATCATTTAACAGAACCCCCCCTTTTCACTGTAGTTCACTTAGTTAACTTAGTACAAATGCTGAGGAAGTAAAATTAAAAAGGATGATAAAGTCACAGAAATTAACTTGGTACAAATGCTGAGGAAGTAAAAAAAAGAATGATAAAGTCACAGAAATCCACTATATGTTGGATTATTTTAGGATACATCAGTCTTTTCAGCCTAAAAATTGTTGTAATTTGATTATGTCAGATTTAGATGCCTGGCTATTAGAATGTTTTCTTTTTCTTTTGTGCACAGTTGGGATTTGGTGTAGGGAGCCTGACATTGAGGCTTAGTTTTACAGGAAGATCTTTTCAGAGTTGTCAGGAAGTAGATTCCAAATATAATTGTGCACAGTCTGGCCACTTATTCAGTATTTCCTGACTTTTGATAAGACAGAGCCCAGGCTGAGTGAAATTTTCAGTGAAACCTGAACTTTCAGATTTTAATGCATAATCCTACAAGTGGGATAATGCTGTGTGTACTTCTAGTGCGTTTTAAAAAATACTGAGAATTCTTTTTGAAAATTACTATCCAAAAAAGGAATTGAAATTACTTTATGAATAGATTCATGTTTTTGTAACACACATTATCTAATGTTTAAATATGGGTTTTTAAAATTTAATTTTTGGAACACTGAAGGGCTATTAATGAAGCAAGTTATGTTTCTAAAGAAACCTGAGCTGAACTTATTTACAGTACCAGAAAAAGGAAATAAAGTATTTTCAGATTTAGCCTTTTACTTCAGACAAACAAAATTAAATATTCTTACTCTTTTTAGAAATTTCCTGATATAACAGAAGGTGCAATATCCAAATGGTTATGCTTTCTTTTAATGCAAGAAATTCCAATTCAGCTTGAATAGTAAAAATGTACATAGCATTCATACAGAATATTGTTAAGTATTATAAAAGGGAAAATACACTAATTTTCTTTGTGAAGGAAAACACTGTTCCTGTATCAGAATCAAGGAAGGAGATAGTAACTTATAATTTGACATTAGATGAATACCTCTTTCTGAGTTACCAAGTGAAGTTTGCTAGATTTGTGCTATGAATGAGATAGGTTCATTTATGGTATTTAACAGTTCTTTTTTTTTTTTTTTTTAATTTTTATTTATTTATGATAGTCACAGAGAGAGAGAGAGAGAGGCAGAGACACAGGCAGAGGGAGAAGCAGGCTCCATGCACCGGGAGCCTGATGTGGGATTTGATCCCGGGTCTCCAGGATCACGCCCTGGGCCAAAGGCAGGCGCCAAACCGCTGTGCCACCCAGGGATCCCGGGTATTTAACAGTTCTATTAAGATTAGTAGTTTTTCATTATTTTGGTTTACTTGTGGCTTATTTGTAGCCAGTATGTTTTTTTTAATGTGTGACTTGGCCAAAAAAAAAAAAAAAAAAAAAAAAGTGTCTCTTTGTTTGTTATGAATCTAAGCTTATTTTTTTTTCATCTTTTATCATTTGGAATATTTCTTGCAAATCCAAATTCATTTATCTGGATAAGTAGAATGGTGATTAGAAGGAAAAAGTTACAAAATTGTAAAAATTTTTATGTTATCAGAGAAGGAATTTGACATTTATTTGGAAAACAGTTAACAAAGCACAAATTAGCTATCCCAGAATCCATTTTTATTTTGTTGCATTATGCATTTTTATTGAGATGTTTCTTTTTGATCTAAATTTATTTAGAAGCTGGCATACTGGAGGGGAGAACTCTTGGAAACAATTAGAGTATAATAGAGAAAAAGAAAACAACAAAAACAACAAAGAAGTTAATATGGTGACTTTCCATGTTTAAAACATCTAAATAACTGAGTTTGATTAGTTCATTCCTTCAGTTTATCCTTTCTTTCTTTCTCTTGCATCATTCCTTCATTTTCTCCTTTCTTCCCTTCCTCTCTTGTTTTTCTCATCTTTCTCCTTTTTCTTCCCCCCTCCATCATTTTCACTTTCTTTTCCCCCCCGCCCCCCACTTCCAGTGAATGAACAAATGATTAAACCTCTACTATGTTCAGGCACCATGGCAGGAGGTGGGATCAAGTGAAAGGAATAGAAACAAATCTAAAAAGATTTTTTTAATTTTTATTTATTTATGATAGTCACAGAGAGAGAGAGAGAGAGAGGCAGAGACACAGGCTCCATGCACCGGGAGCCTGACGTGGGATTCGATCCCGGGTCTCCAGGATCGCGCCATGGGCCAAAGGCAGGCGCTAAACCACTGCGCCACCCAGGGATCCCGAATAGAAACAAATCTAAAAGGATACTTAGAAACGGGGAACATATGACTGAGGTGCCTAGTTTTGTAAATTCATTCAATGAATTTTGAATGTCTTTTATTTTGCTAGGCACTAGGGCTTATAATGGAAAAAGTATTTGGTGCTACAATGGAAGTATACCAAATACCATGGGAGCATAAAGAAAGGAACATCTTGGTCAGCCTTCACAAAAGATTCCTTATGCTGAGATTTGGAAGCCTGTATTATTAACAGTTATTTAATATCAGAATTTATGAATTTCGAGACTGCATTTTTGCAGACTCAGCTTTACTGCTACCCTAGAACCTTTAGAGTTATGGATGATGGCAGTGGGAAAACATCCTCTATTGTTACTGAGTTATCCCCATATCCTGGGGAGTAAATAGTTATCACAGTTGTGGTCTGAGAATAAGGAAAGATAGTATTTCATTCAGAAAATGAAATGTTCGTTGTCAGTATACATCAAAGGATGGCTGTGTTGTGCCCAAGATCGCGAATCCGAGAAACCACCAAGGAGCCGACACCGATGCAAACACACGAGCCTGGGTCCAAGTATACCCGACACAGCGGAGCAGGGGCTCGGACCCCGAGACTAAGAGGTTTAGCAACTTTACAGGGGCCAGTGGCCAATGGGATACGCAGAAAGTTGCACAGTCATGCTGGTCCACTCGCAGGTGGCCGATTGAATTACATTTTACCCTAAAGTGTCCATTTGAGCTGGCCTATCACTGAGCCGAGTTTCCGGTTAGGGTGTGCCCTGGGCTTGACTAGGGTGGGGCGGTGCCCTAAGTAATAAGCGGGTCGGCACAAGGCGGGTGCGGCACAAAATAGAGTCAGTCCTGCTCTGCTTGTCCAGGGGTAGGGGATTTTGCTAAATTTCCTGGGTCCCACAGGCTGGAGCCATGCTCAGGACATGAGCTTTTTTGGAGTTGCTCTCATATTCGTTTCTTTCCAGGTTACTCTGTGAAGGATACATGTAGTCCCCACATCACCTTCTTGATACAGTACTTTAAAAAAATTTTTTTAAATTTATTTATTAATGAGAGACAGAGAGAGGGAGAGGCAGAGACACAGGCAGAGGGAGAAGCAGGCTCCATGCAGGGAGCCCCATGTGGGACTCGTTCCCGGCACTTCAGGATCACGCCCTGGGCTGAAGGCGGCGCGGAGCCACCCGGGCTGCCCTCTAACAACTTTTAAAATACTTTTTATAATGTAAAAGTACTGTATCAGGGATCCCTGGGTGGCTCAGTGGTTTAGCGCCTGCCTTCAGCCCATGGGGTGATCCTGAAATCCTGGGATCGAGTTCTGCGTCGGGCTCCCTGCATGGAGCCTGCTTCTCCCTCTGCCTGTCTCTGCCTCTCTCTCTGTCTCTGATGAATGAATAAATAACCTCTTAAAAAAAAAAAAAGTTTTTAGAGCTGAAGGATCATTCTCGAAAGTTTCTGTGGAATCTAACCTACAGTAGTATTAGTATTTCTCCAAAGTTGATCACCCGTGTGTTAATAGACGGCTTCTTGGAATAGATTGCAGTAATGTCCTGGAATTTTGACCCACATCTGATTATTTCTGACCAAACTAATGTGTAAAAAGTATTTTATAGTATCAGAATATAAATAGCTAAAAATAATAACTTTAAAGTTGATAAAGCAGCACTTTCCAATTCTTAACACTTTTTCAACATGTTTATAATTGGCAGAGAAAAGTTAAAGGCAGTATTCTGAGGATCGATTGAGAAATTGATATTATTTAAATATTTAAAAACCAGAACATAGTTAGACTTTTATCTGGTCCTTCTAGTTTTTGCTAATGCATGAAAGTATGTATTATTCTGTACTAAATTCTGTACACAACTAAATTAAAGGAGGTTTTTGCCTTCAAAGTACTTACTGAATTGGCCTCTAGGGTGCCCAGAATCAGTATAGGTTATGACCAAATAGCTATCTTCATCCCACAAACCAAGGAACCTTCTTCCCTTTCCCTCTCCCTCTCCCTTCTGCCTTCTCTCCTGTCTTCCTTCCTTTTAAGAGTGAACAGTGGGTTTGATAACAGCCATTGTCAGCTGGCAGACATTGTTGACTGTTGATATGAAAAAGACATAAGTATCTTAGAAGCCTGCCTACAATAGGGAAATTATTTGTTAAAAATGCTCTGTAGTGTGGTAGGTAAATGTAAAATATTAAATTACTATTGGTATGTAGATAAATGCAGAAAAAATACTAATTAAAATGTAGGGCATATAAAAATTAGTAAGTCATTGTCCCTGTTCTCCTAGGACCTCAAGTCCAGTTTGAAGAGCACCAGATATATAAGAAATTATAATATAAGGCCAACTTTAATTAGTGTAATAATAGAATGGCATTTTGGTTTTTGGATGGAGTAATAAATTTGTTTTTAATTCTAAATGTCATGCTTTCCCCAGTATTTAGAAGAAATTTGGAATAAAAAAAGAACAAGAAGAAGTTTGGGAACTTTAGTAAATCCATTTTACTAGAAGGTGTATAGGAATGTAATAGAAGGTAAAGTTTAAAAAAATTTCCAAATTCTCGGATTTGGGAAGGTCTTAAATTTCCCTAGAATATACAAATTTATATTTTTATTAGTAATTCTTGTGGATTTATAAATACAGTTCTGGAGATTCTGCTTTTTATTGCCATATCAGAGCTTTCTTCATTCCAAAGACCTTGGATAAGACTACTGTTTAATATAAGGAAAATTAACATTAGCATTGAAGTTTTTGCTGCTACTGATTTTGAAACATAATTGCGTCTAGGACCAATTATAAGAATATTTAAAAACATGATATGAATGTCCAATACTGAAAAAATAGGAAAGCTCAATTAAAGACAAGTTATTGGGCTGGGAAATAGAAACAAATCCTAGATAAGCACTCAGATTTGCATTCAGTATGAGTCATGCTGATTATAACAGAATCACATGTTTGAGAATATATTCACACTCCAAACTTTTGTCTTTCTTTAGCTACCATTTCCATTTTCCTTGACAAAAACGATTCACAATTTGGGAAGAAAATTCAAATGAAGATTTCGTTGAGATAGTGATAAAATGTGTTCTTTTTAAGAAATTATGTCTTCTATTAAGTGTACCTAATTTGTCTTCAGTTATCTTTATTTTTTTTCAACACTCTTTATAATGGAATTTATAGTATGTGCTCAAGGATAATAAACACAGATTTAAATGACATATTCATCATATGTTAGGAGAAATATATATTTTTTTTACTTGGGAAAGTTTGATTCATTCATTGATCCAATATTACAGGAGCCAGAGAAGTCAGCCTTTGCTCAGTACAGAGAGGCCACTGCTATACTGACCAGCTGTCCCCTGCCCTGGTCACTATGTACAGATAAGGGGTCTGCTTAGCTTACTATCAAAGCCATCTGGCAGAGGCCAAAGGGCTGTGTTTGGGGGCCTGACTTCCAGAGACAGTGCCAGACCCATTGCCCCTTGACATTAGGCCCTCTGGGATCACTGGGGCTCCAACTGGTTGTCTTAATCCTGCCCCCCCCCCCCACTCCCTCCCCCACTCCCCCCGGGCCTTGCAGAGGCTGAGGAAGCTTGGCATGGCAGAGAGAGCCAAGTGTTAGAAGATAAGTTAAGCTTTCTAGTTATTTTGTAATAAATTCAGAGTTGCTTTTTTCATAGGGTAGATGAAAATAATAAGCTCATATGGGCTGGCCCTGTGAATTATAATTCCTAGTTTTACCTTACATGAATGTTTTGCATGATGTAGAACTAAAATAGTCCTAAAAGACACTAGAGATCAACCTGAGTTAAACTAGATGTGTTCTGTTTGACTTTAGACTAGTATGTCTCTTGTTAATTTAAATTAGATTCCACTCAATGATTACAAACTAAAATTGTCCGAGAAGTTTTCAAGAAATAAGTAAATGTTTCTATTAAGGTTCCTCATAATTTGTTTTGGCATTTCCAAAGGATTTTATTTTATTGGCTGGATTTTGAACAGTAGCTATATATGTCTTCTAAACAAATTTTGATAGTATTTTTTTAACCTGCAACCCCACATCCCAAAAGTCAATTTTTTCATAAGATGTCAGAAGTCCTTATACATTACCTTATTAGTTCAAGAGTATTAGTTAGCATTTGTTACACTGTGTCAAGTCTATGGTAGAGTTTCTCCCTTAGCTGATTACGTTTCTACTCTAAAGCCTACATCAGTGGAATGGAAGGTATATGGCAATTTTTCCAGCTCCCGACCTAAGGGTGCTCAGCAAGGACATTGCAAATTGATAAGGACTACATAAAGTCATGCCGTATTTGACAACAAACATGGTGACTTGGACAGAAAATTATTATTTATTTACTTTGTAAAAATTAAATCTAAATTTTTTTATTACAGTTTTTTATTTATTTTATTTTATTTTATTTTATTTTATTTTATTTTATTTTATTTTATTTTATTTTATTTTATTTTATTTATAGATTTTATTTATTTATTCATGAGAGACACAGAGAGAGAGAGAGAGAAAGAGAGAGAGAGAGAGGCAGAGACAGAGGCAGAGGGAGAAGCAAGCTCCACGTAGGGAGCCTGATGTGGGACTCGGTCCCGGGACCACGGGATCAGGCCCTGGGCCGAAGGCAGGCGCTAAACCGCCGAGCCACCCAGGATCCCCTAGATTGTTTTTTAACTGCTATTAAAAAACAAGTCTTTTCAAGCTATTGTTCCTTAATCATTGAAACAAGCTTTTCTTTGCAATTAGGCATATACTGCCTACTGATGTACAGTTCTGCCACTTGACAAATAGACTAATGCTATCAGAAAAATACACTTAGAGCATGTAGACTTTCTGTGTAATTGCCTTTGTGTCTATATATACATATATCTGTACATATAGTTTAGAATTTTTTTTTCCACTTTAACTGTTATTCTATAGTGTGAGTATTCTGTCAGCATTTTGGTTTGGTTAAAACCACAGGTTTACACAAGCCATGGTGTAAAAAAAAAGTGTGTGTGTGTGTGTGTATTGTGTGTGTGTGTGCGTGCACTATATATATTTTTTCTACCTTTTGGGAAAATTCACAATTCAGTACTTGAATGACTTCATATACATGTATCACTTTTCTTATATTCATGTCTTTGTCATATTAACATAATTGCTGGTGTGAGTGACCATTTATCATTATTTCTATTTTAATGAAGACAGATTACTGATTTATATTTAGAAGGAAAAGAGCTTAAACTCAAATCCTAGGTTTGCAATAATTATCCTTACTCTTTCAGTTCTGTTTCTGCTGAAATGGTTATGATATCTTCTTTGAAAATTTGGGCTGATACTTGCAGAAAAATGAGTTTTTGCTTTTTCAAAAAGCTACTTACAAAGAAGGGCATGTTCAGACTACCTCTCGCAGTCTAGAGAATGCAAAATGACCACAGAGAACTTTCTTAGAGTGTAGACACTGGGGAAGTCCTTGTGAAATGCTATTACAAGTGGTTTAATGTTTCTGAATGGCATAGGTTAGAGGGAGTGTCAAGAGGATGGAAACCTCCTTGTATTTTCCTCTCTGAGACAGTGCATTCATGGCAAAAACTAATCAAGTGCAGCTGCAAGATTAATCGTGTGGGGAAGCTGTAAACACAGAAAACTGTGACCTCTACTCAGAGCTCTGTTTTATGTACAAGCATTCACTTTGGGACTACTGACTGTGAACTTGAATGGACAATAATTTACTCAACTGAGCACAGAATAGTAGGATTTAGTAATTATTGAGCATGTTGGGCGTGAGATGGACCTCTGCAGATTTCTCGTTGAGGCATTTGAGATGACTAGCGTAGGCCTAAGTGAATGAGTAGAGCGAAGAAAGAGCTTAGGTTTGTAAAGCCAGGAGGGAAGTTTGCCACTATTAACCTTTGAATCTTTTCCTTGAGCCCGTCTACTTCTAATGGAATTTCACTTCAATCCTCAATATAACTTATCCTTCTCTAAGTCTCATTAATCATTGTTATAAACTCCTCACTAAAATATGAGTAAAATAAAATAATTAGTAATTCTCAATTATTTTATAGAAATGAGTGGTTTTAAATTATGAGTAATTTTATTTTTAATAGGAAATAGTTTATCTACCTACCTATTATAATTCATGTAGGCATTCACAGAGCTTTGTCTACATACATACAAAATGTTGTTATTTAGAAAGTAACCTGACTAGACATTTGAATTGTCTTGTTAGTTTTGGTAATCTTAGAATTAACTCAAGATAGTCAACACTATATAATGCTTTATTTTTATAATGTGTAAGTCATTTTATGATTTATTTTAGGATTAAAAAAATATTAGTAGGCTTTATTTTTTAGGGAAGTTTTAGGTTCCCAACAGATTTGAGAAGAAAGTATGAAGAGTTCTCATATTACCTCTTCCCTCTCCAAGCCTCCCTTCTTATCAGCATCCCCCACCAGAGTGGTAAATTTGTTATAATTAAAGAACCTATGTGGATACATCATTACCAACCAAAGTCTGGATTTTTATTCCAGAGTTTCCCCCTTGCTCTTATTCCTTCTATGGGTTATAACAAATGTATAATGACTATAGCTGCCATTATAGTGTAATACAAAGTTTCATTGCCTTAAAAATCCCCTGTGTTTTGTCTCTTCATCCCTTTTTCTCTGCAAACCTCTGGCAGCCACTGATCATTTTATAGTCTCTGCCTTTTCTAGAATATCATATAGATGAAATCAGCTGCTTTTGCTTAGTAATAAACATTTTTAAATAAATAATTTTTATTTTATTTTTAATAATGTGCATTTAAAGGTTCCACTGTGTCTTATTGTGGCTTGTTAGCTCTTTTTTTTTTTTTTTTTTTTTTAGTGCCAAATAATATTCCATTTTATTAGTTTAGCTTTTAGGAATGGAAGAAGTTTGGGGTGCTGGGTGTCTCAGTCAGTTGAGCATCTGCCTTTGGCTCAGCTTATGATCTCGGGGTCCTGGAATGGAGCCCTGCATTGGGCTCCCTGCTCTGCTGAGTCTGCTTCTCCCTCTCTCTGTCCCCATTGATCATGCTCTCTATCTCAAAATAAATAAATCTTAAAAAGTAATTGAAGAATTTTTTATTTAAGAAAATTTCATTTTAATTTTCATTCTTGTTAAGTAAAGCACAATTATTCCTATTTTGCAGATGAAGAAACTGAGGTACAGAAATAAGTTTTCCATAAACAGATTGCTAGGAATTATAAATTCAGAAATTGAATCCCAGAAGATCTTGTTGCTGCTGTATCATCCTGTCTTAGTGAAAGAATATGTTAACAGAAGTAAAATCTGATATGTTGGAATTTTAAGTGCAACTGAATTTTTATTAAAAACGCTATCTTTTTACATCTTTTACATTCTGTCCATTAGCATTATTTTTTATATGAAAAATAAACTGCTTTGGGAAAAGAAAATATAGTGAATCTGTATAGTATGTACTATTTGCCATTTTACTGAGGTTTTAACTAGAGTGTTAATAGACGCAGTTTAAATTGCACTAACTTTAAGATTTTATTCAGTACAGAGTTTGTCCTGGCTTTCATCCTTCTGTAATCTTGTAAATTATATATACTTTTCCTGAAGCAGTCAGTGAATATAACATGCTAATTGTTTAGGTCATTCTTAAGATGCCTGCTACTTGAAGGAGTTAATTTTATCATATGATGACAGCTAATGTCAGCTGTACATTATGAAAGCTCCTACTTTGGGAAAAGTGAGAAATAATTTAGGTTTGTGTATAATGTGCTTTTTTCCCCTTATGTTGTCAAAAAACTGACATTTGAAAAAATTACATATGTAATTACTACACTGAACAATTGCACTTAGTTTGCTAAAATATATTAATGTTGAATTTATATTAAGCCATTCAGGAACTTTATTTTAATGACAGTTACACGTGTAGTACTATAATGCAGTCTGTCTTGTGATTACATTTTCTTAGACATAAAAGATTTAAAAGCACTCTCCATACATAAATATACACACATGCTTTTGGTTTTAATTTTAAAGAGAATCTTACTAAAGTCTTTCTATCATTACCACTTCAGCAGTTTGCAGTTTTATTAACCAATATGACTTTTGAGGGACAAGTGTTAAACCACACGTGTATCTATATAAAATACACTTTTATATCATGCAAATATGTGTGTGCAATAACATATGTCACATAATAGACATTTCCTTCAAGCCTTGTGCTAATTTAGTTATATGGATTTTCTTGCTTAGTTTAATGTTGATAACCTATGAAGTAGATGTTATTATTTTCATTTTACAGTAAACTGTGGCTTAAAATAACTAAATACCACACGATCACACTCTTGATAAGTGGGGTATTGTCAAGAATTAGAAAGAGTCAGAGGTTTTGTCCTGCCTGGAGGCTAGAAGATTAGCCTGCCTTGGTTTCATGAATGCTGGCAGAAGGTATGAGGTTTCTTTTCAGAGACAAAATACTATTGCTTACAGCAATAGCAGTAGACAGAATATTATCATTTTCTTGTAGTGGTTTCTGGAGCTCTGGTTCTTCTAGGGTGAAGTGAAGAGTGCCAAGTGATACCTGTAAACATAGTAGACTGCATGACAAGAAGGAAACTCAGCTTGGGGAACCCAAATCTTTTATAATGGGCAGTAAGCATGCCTTTTTGCTCCAGAGCAAAAAACTGTATCTTCCAAAGTTGTTCACTATACACAGACATCCTAGAACAAAAGAGGAGTACCTTTCTTGTAAGACATGCAGAAACATGAAAGACCTATGTAGAGTTTTTCTCCCAGTCAAGTGTTGGTAGAATGACTCTAGACTGAATCTCTTAACTATTCCTTATTATAGTTTCTCCCCCAGTAAAATATTTTTGCCTTTATTCCTTCTTTTCCTTTTCTCCTCTATGTAGTCTTTTCTAGGTTGTTGTTGGTCATTCAAATAATTTTTAGAATTTCTTTTCTTACTAACTTTACTGCCATTACTTGTTGCTGGACACCTCTTTTGATTCAATTACTGTAGATAATCTGGGAGGTCTTTTCCCTTGCTTTTTGTTTTTCTCATTCATTTTGTTTTTGGCCTCTTTCTGGAAGTCCCTTATGAATCTATAATAGGTTTATTTGCCAGTCTTTGTTCTATGAATGGGTGGATTGAATATTCATACAAGTGACCCATCAAACCCAGGCCTTTTGGCCTAGTATTTAAGACCATCTATAATTTGTTCCTTTCTTGTGTATTCAACTTTTCTTCCTAGTGCTTCCCTACAGAGTACAGTATAATACTTGTTTCCATAACTATTCTTTATTCATGTTGTTTCTTCTATCTGAAATGCCCATCGTAGTTCTCTGAACTCTACCTGTCCTTCTCCATGAAACTCTGTTAGACAATATTGAATGTACATTCTGTGAGTACTTAATTGTATTTTAAATCAGTATTTATTATGTAATGCTAATTACTTTTGAATTAAAATAATTTTTCTAGTTTTTGTCTATGGCAAAAGTCAGAGACTATGTCATCTACATTCTTTGTGTGCTCCTGAAAGAAATGGTGGCTGTGAACCTCAGAAGAAATGAGAGGTTACATAGAAAGAAATAGTTGTGGAGACAACGTGTAGGGAAGATATGGGATCATGGTTGAAACAGGGCTTTTTAAGGAGTAATGTGAAATGGGATGGCACAGTTCTAGGATTGTTTGATGGAATGGTGGCTATGGATTTCCAGTAAGCAATTAAGACCTACTTTTGATATTTGAGTAAGAATGGTATGATGAAAATGGTGCATTAGGAGACATGTCTGTCGATTTACTATGGATTGGGAGAAGTGAGTACTAAGAAGCCAGCTAGAAGGTATTTGTAGTTATCTAAGATTGGATTGCTAGCTATTTTAGTGTTAAAATAGTTACATAGTTACATAGCTATTTTAGTGTTAAAACTAATACTTGGGAGGGATCATTGGCTGGAGTAGGATGGAGTCATTGCCATTTCTGTAGCAGGACATAATTTAATACCATAGTAGTTTATGTGAAAATTTGATACAGCAAGTGATATTATAGCTTAACATTTATGATGCTAATGTAGGCCATGGGGAGATACTGATGAATGAGACAGCCTCCTGTTTTTCAAACCTAAAAGTTGACTGATTATAGTAATTTGTTAGATTTTGTTCATGCTCTGTGTCCCTTCCTTGTACTGAGTCCATATCCCATGCTCTGTTCATCACTGTTTGTCAACATGCTGCTAATTGGGGAATTGGGAAAAATAGTGAGTGTCTTGGTGAGTCTTTGTCTCCTCTCACAGAGAATAACCTCTCTGGCAGATAGCTTGACAGGTTGGACATGGGGATTCACTTTCTTACTAATTGTAATAAATTTTCATTTTCCTTTTATCACTAGGCTGAACTGGTCACTTATGTTTGCACAGGTGGTTGTGAACTACTGTTCTAGTCATTTAAAATGTAATTTATTTTGTAATACTTTTATTGAAACACAGCTTTGTAGTAACATTTCATAAAGTGAGGAAATGATATGCATCTGGTTTGAAAAGTCCATACTATGTTCCAGATTATTGGCAAAACTTCAGAAACTGCATCCGAGAGTAATATGTAGTCATTTGTGTGAAATGTTGTGATTTAGTATTCAGTAATGCTAGTGATACATGTCTATAGGTAGTGGATAAAAATTGAGAATTGTGAAAATTTGTTATGATCAATCTCAAATTACTCCAGGACCACAGAAAAGCAAATGATGGTACATTTAACTCATGCAGGAATTTTTAAATTTTGTGCTCTTTTCTTCCTATCCATGGTACAGATTACTTCCATAATTGTTCAGAAATAAAGATTTATTAAATAAAATAATATAAAAACAGATCTCACAATGAAGACAAATTTTTCTAAAGTATCCATAATGTAACCTGTGGTAGTATTGTTGAGAGGCTAAATCAGAAACATCTGTCAGGAATATTTACATTTAATGTTAGTTTGAGAATATTTATTACATACATAGAGTGTCATTAATCAGAATAAAAAGTTTAGTCTACACAAGTTTAATCTTCAAAGGCATTTTGGCAGGATACTAATAGTTTAAAAACTATTTTAGCAGGAACCATTATTTTGGGGGTTTTATTTTCATTTCTGTTAAAGTCTTGTTTATACATTGTTGTTGCAATGTAGATGACTAAACTTGAAAAACTTGAAATTATCTCCATGCTTGGATTCTTTATATATATATATATACATATATTAATATATAAATATGTAAAAATATATTTATAAATATATATACATATATTTATATAATATATATTTATATATATTATATATATATTAGTATGTACGTTAGAACCTGTGTTGGTCATAGTAGCCCACTTAAAGGTTAAGGTTGAAGAAAATTCTGTCTCCCTAGCCTGCTATAATGTTGAAAATTATGAAGACATGCATTTGATCTAGGCAAGGCATGACGAGAGAGTATACCTAACTAAAGTAGTAGTTAGCTATCACTCTTAGGGATTTTTCTGATTAAATTTATTGATAATTAGCATGGCACAGAATGCTAGCTAGGGCAAAGGATGAGGAAAGGGAGGTAGGAAACTTTTTAGAAATTGTAGCTCAGATATGTTTAGTTTGAAGCTTTGGGCTATTAAGTTCTTGGGACAGAGCATTTGGCACTGCTGAAAGCAGCACCGAGTTTTATGTTTTAAAAGATTTTAAAGTTTACCTAGGGTTGTGAAATTAATAATTCTGCTTTTTGTATTGCCCTTAGAAGTTTTGCTGTGATCCTCATACCTTATGGCTCTTGTTCTCTGATTCCCTGTGATCTTTGCTATACCTGAAATGGTTTCAGGAGACTTTCCAGGTGTCCCTTAGATCTCTCTCTGGGATTCGAAGAACACATGTTTCTAGTTTAATGATTTGTCAGTAGGTAACATTGTTTACTTAATTGAAAGCATAAATTTTCCAAGCTGTAGTAAGAGTAATCACCACCATTTATTGAACCTCGTCACTGTGCCAAGTAATGTGCTAAATGCCTTACATGCATTTATTACTTTATTAAGTACTTAAAATAGCTGAGAAGGTATGCATTCTTAGTCCCATTTTTACAAATATAAAACTGAAGCTCAGAGAGGCTATTTCAGTTGCCCAAAGTCACACACAATAAAGACTTCAGAGCCTTAGTACTTTACAGAATAACACACTACCTCTTGGAGTATTAAGTTTTTAATGAAGTTGGATTTTGGTATTTCCTATAAATATACTGTTTATTATCATTACATAACTATATACCTTTCACATATGCCTATTTCATGGAAGATTTTAAAAACAGATCTGTCATTGCTATTGCTAAATTCTCTATCTCTGGTCTTCCACCCGTAGGCATTCTATTGTTACGAACTTAGTGAGATCCACAGAGTAAAAAGTATATTGAAGAAAATTAGGAAGAAAACACAGAAAGTAAAGAGACCTTATGGAACTGAGGAGGCCACAAGAACCATTATAAAATGGTAACTTCATCATTCACTATCTTGAGTTAGTGTGCCTCTCTCTATTCCTTTTAAAGCTCAGTTAGTTGATTGGAAGATGGAGTTTGGGAAGACAGAACAACTAAAGAGATCTGTTTTTAAACCATTCTTTCCTCTTGAGGCCTTGTTTGTGAAGATCCCCAAGTATAACGTATTGAAATTCTCTTGAGATAGTATAGCTGACAGTAAATAGGTAAAGAAAGGGCTTTTTGACTTCACAACTGTGAGATCTGGGGCATGTTTATTAGCTTATTTAGTATTAACTTTTCATGTAAAATGGACATATTAATATATACTTATGATTTAGTAAGATGACAGAATCAGATATTATACATCTATCCATATATAAAAAATAAGATACATAGAGAACACTTAATAGCTGGTAGTAAATATTAACAGGTAGTACAACTAATCTGCATAAAATAAAAGTTCTTGTTTGGGGTGCCTGGGTGGCTCAGCAGTTGAGTGTCTGCCTTCAACTCAGGTTGTGATCCTGGAGTCCTGAGATTGAGTCCCATATCAGACTCCCTGCATGGAGCCTGCTTCTCCCTCTGCTTATGTCTCTACCTCTCTCTCTGTGTCTCCCATGAATAAAATAAAATCTTTAAAAATAAAATTTAAAAAATAAGTGTTTTTTTTTTTTTTTTTTAGTAAAATGTGTAGAATTTATTTAGTTTTGAACTGTTAAAAGATAAACTGAGACAGTAAAATTTAGAAGAGTTTATATGAGCAAACAAAAATTTTAATCAGGCAACACCAAACTGAAAGTGGTTGGGAGTGCTCTGTGGACAGGAGCGGGGAAAGGCTTTTTATACAGTAGAAATGGAAGCAATGCAAGGAAATTATATGATTAACTATAGCTTAATTGGGTGTCTGATTTGGGAAACTTTGTTGGGTTGTGATTTGTGGTTCTTAGTTTTCAATTTCTTAACCTTGAGGCATCTATAGGAATTTATTCTATGTTAGGTTTTGTCTTGCTTATTAAGCAACAAGCATAGAGCCAAGGCATAGAGCCACCTCAGTCTAAATAAAGGCTTTCTTGTTTCATTTCTTTAACTACCTGCTTTAGCTCTTCTTCATTTTTTTTTTTTTTCTTGCTGGGAAATGGTAGCAACTGTGAATATCTCTTGCCCCAATTGTGAGAGTTACAAAATGGATGGACTAAAGCACAGGTATATAATTACTCTAAAGGATCAGAATGGTTCCTAGGTCAGAATAAAATTTGTCTGAAATACAATTGAATGTAACAATAATTCTAAAGGAGGACTTTGTAAATTACACAGGGTGTTGGTCATTCAAGAAAAGGAGAACTAGGAGTTGTAACAGAAGGTTAGCAGTGCCAGTATTGTAGAGATAATGCCATGGCCTGGGAGTATAAATGTCCTATGCGTGAGAGGCATATTTCTACTGATCTAATAGAAATGGTGTTTTTGTTTTGTTTTGTTTTGTTTAGCTTGCTATCACTATATAATGAAACCTCAATTAGCTCGTCTTGCTCTTATGCTTTGTTCACCAGTAAATCTTCTGGTTATAATGTGGCCTCTTATGGAGCTTACATTTAGGGAGAATATTTATTAATAAGAGCCTTGGAACATATTGTTGCTTTGGCAGTTAAATTTTATATTATAAATTTATAAACTACATTTTGGCTAGAGCTGTCTCTGATAGCTTAATGAATGTCAGTAACCATTTATAAACTGGTCTCTTTGCATGCTAAGAAATCAGATTTCTTTGCCTACTGAAAGTCAAACTGGTACCTCTCCAATAGCGTCCCATAGAACGTATGCTACCAAATTCTAGTAAATACAAACTTTTATTGTTGTTGCAACGATACAGTTCTGTTGTGATATCATATGGCAGTACATTGACCTTAATGCATCTTGCAAAGTGATAAAACCTGAGATTCCTAGAGTGTGATGAGAAGGCAGGACCTAAGAAAGATTTCTGGGCCATTTGAGAACTTTGCCTCTACAGTTAAAGGAGTATCCATTTATACTCAGAGACTACAGAAGGGCAACTTTCAAGCTTCCAAACTAGTAGATACTGGTACCTACTAGAATCTATATATATACTAGATATAATAGCTATATCTCTTGTTCTCTACTGGATCTCCAGCATGGTAGTATGTCTTCAGTAAATTTTTGTGGAAATAGTGAGTAGAATGAATAGTCAATCAGTCTGGAATCAGAGGTCAGTCATGAATATATAAAACATAGAATACACTTCTTTTTAGAAAGACTACTTTTTAAAGGTATAATTGACCTATCAAAAGCTGTACATATTTAATGCATACAACTTGATGAGTTTAGAGATATGTATAAATCTGTGAATTCATTGCCAGAATCAATGCCATAAGCTTATCTATCACATCCAAAAGTTTCTTCACACTTCTATATTCTTTCTTTTGTGTGTTTTTTTGTTTTGTTTTTGTAGAACATGTTCTTTTAATGACTTAATAAAGATATGTATTTTGGCTGATAACACATCTATTATCCTATTCTAAATGGTGACTTAAAAAGATCTTCTAGCTGTTCATTTTAGCAGCAGAAAGTCTGTATAAGTGAACTATTACTTCTGTCCATCATTCCATAATGATGTGGCATTTGAAAATAGAGACAAAATTAAGACAAAAAAGTGAATTCTTTTATGGAAACTGTGATCTATTGCTCTAGTGTAGTAGTAGTTGTAACCATTGCTGACTTGGGTGTTATTCTGAGTCTTAATTTTTTAATTCCAGAACACAGAAAGGTTGAGAACCTCTGTTCTAGACTGTGAATTCTCGGTGTATTAAAGTCCTGCTAGGGATCTGTGGGCCACTAGGTGATCTTCTCCAGATACCTTGCCAGTGAAAAACCTGCCTGTTTTCAAACTTCCTTTGACTTAGTAGGATTGGTGATAGGTATGTTTAAGTCATATTTGCAGAATACCTGTATTGGAAAGTACCTCTTGGTAGGCTGTGCTGTAGGTCATTATGTGAAGGAGAGTTTTCTTTAAGAATAACATACTACCTATGTAGTTCAGACTATATAACACTTTTTTTTTTTTTAGTGTTTTCTTTTGGTTACAGCACGGGATTATGAGGCAAAAAATATATATGCTAGTAATTACAGTGTTTGCTTAATTAAATGGTCTTATTTTAAGTATTTAAAACATTTTCCCTTATATTACAGCACTATGGAATGTTATGGGGAGGAAAGACTAAAGCTATGTATGGGTCACTTTTGCAGAGTTTCTGCTGCTACAACAATTGAATGATTCTAAGATATTTTTTCAGCCAACCTTTTGAATAAAGAATTGGAGAAAGATGTGTTAGTTGCCAAAATATGCATCTTTATTAGGTCATAAAAAGTATGTTCTAGGTTTTATATATCCATAATCAACTTCCTATTCAAACTGATGGAATATATAAGGAAATATAGTTTCTAAATAATTTTATTCTGTTACTAAATTTTTATCATATATTTAAAATCAACAATTCATTAGTATTTAGTAACGCAGAAACCTGTTTTCTTTTAGATTCATTAAAATGTTTCAAATCATCCTAGATTAAATTGTTTCTAAAAGATACACATTTCTTTAACATATTAAACAAATTGTTAATTATTACTACTACTAATATGAAGTATTTTTAAATCCCATAATATCTATACATTTAGGACCTATCAAATTGATTAAGGTTCTTTATTCTACAGTAAATTATATCCAGATTAATTTTGAGCTTTGCTTACTTACTGTCTATTGCTGTATAGTGAACCTTCCTCAAACTTGGTGGCTTCCAGACAGCAGAAATTTTGCTTATGATTCTGCACATCAGCAATTTCATCTGGACTTAGCCAGGCAGTTGTTCTGCTGGTTTCTCTCGGGATTACTCACACAGCTTTAATATTCTAGTACCTTGATTGGGGCTTCATGGTCTCAGATGATGTTGGCCCAGACATTGGCTTCTCTGTCTTCCTGGTCTCTCAGCCTCCGATTGGTGATTGATCACAAGGTTCCAAGAGGTGATACTGGAGCCTCGGTTTGGGAGTCACACAGTGTCACTTTTGCCACATTCTGTTGATGAAAGCAAATCGTAGGATTAACCCAAGAAGGGAGAAATCTCTCTATCTCTGTCTTTAATGAACAGAGCTGTGAAGTCAAATTGCAAGTGGGCAGGCTCATAGGGATAGGAGAAATTGTTCTGGCCAACTTTGCAAACAATATAATATTCTTAACCAATTTCTTGTTTTCCTTTTGCTTTCAGCTATGACATCATTATTTTTATGCCTTCCTCCGGCATCCCAGTCTCCTACCTTTCAGTTCTGTGCTGAATTTGCTACTGTTTTTGAGACCACTTAACCCACATTTCTAGAATGACTTGTAAACTAAGAAACACACTGTGAGAAAGGACATGAGGTAATTTACTATAAATCAAGTACATGCTAGTTGTGGCATCTCTTTCAGGCTCTGAACTTTTTTTCTTTTTCAAACTATGTGCCAATATAGTGTTTCCTGAGATACTCTTCACATATTTCTAGAGTTTTGCAGAACCTCTCAGGAACTCCTGTGTAGATGGCATGGGAGACAAAGCAGTACCTCAGGCAGAACATTTCTATATTTATTTATTTTATGTGAATAAAGAGTTTCTTTGCTTAAAAAACAAAACTAATTACCATTTTAGGTAATTAGACTTATTGACCAACCAGCTGAGTTGTGGATATGGGAGGTTAATAATTCAGGCAAAACACAAATGATTTAAAGCCTTATAAAAATACTTTTACCTTAAGCCAATTCTAAAATATGTTTTCTAAATAGGAAGTTGTATGCTTTAGTTTTATCAGATATTTAAAAAACATATTCTAGAAATTTAGCAGTCCTAAATTCAGAGCACCAATTACACGCTAAAATGAAGTTATACAAAATTAAGAACTAACTTACATCTAAGAAAGCAATGATTATAGTAAAATAGCAAAATGAAGAGTCTTAGTATGTTTAAAGAATATATATCATTTAGCCCACCAAAGAGGGAGTAGATCTTTGTTTTAAAGAATTTAAAACTTTATCAAGAATCTAATGCTATTTCAATGAAAAGGAAGTAATTAGAAATTATTAGAAAATAATTAGAAAAGAAAAATTATTCCATAAGTTATAGATGTAATTTTGAGGATATAAAAGCTTAAATTTAAAAAAAGGTTTTATAAATGTTGCTATAAATGCATATTTGATCCAGGGCAGGACCTGCCTGGAGCTGAAAGTCCAGTTCCTCTGTACCTCTGTAGAATAGCATGAGTGACTCCTTGGCCATTGAGTACCTAAGTTTTTTTTTAAGATTTTATTTATTTATTCATGAGAGACACAGAGAGAGAGGCAGAGACAGATGCAGAGGGAGAAGCAGGTTCCATGCAGGGAGCCCGATGTGGGACTTGATACCGGGACCTGCCAGGACCACGCCCTGGGCCAAAGGCAGGTGCTAAACCGCTGAGCCACCCAGGTGTCCTGAGTACCTAAGATATTGTTTGAGATTGTCTAAGTGTCCCTTGTAGTTCTGACCTACAGAGGGATGAAGGTATTGAGGTTATCATCTTTGAAGGACTGATTTTGTGGAAGTTTTTTTTTTTTTTTTAATGAACTAGAAATTAGAGGTGTGATTTAGAGAAGGTAGATTTCAGTGCAATGATGAGGAAGAATTTTCAAATAGAACTGTCCAAAAAAGTAGATTTGGTTGCCTGGCAAAGTTGAGAGTTTTTCATTCTAGGAGATTTTTAAGCGAAAGCTGTATAGTGATCACTTATGTTCATCACAGAAGGGACTCATGTAGCAGACAACTGGTTAGATTAGATAGTTCTTAGGGATTTATCAGTGCTTAGGATTGTATGAGTTGTCCATGTAAAAAATCTGTAGGCTTCCTCTAGGTTAATGGTTTCAGGTGGTAGCAATTTTGAATGCCCTCTAAGAGCTATTTGGCAATGTTTGGAGACATTTTTGGTTGTCCTCACTGGTGTTGGGGGTGCCATTGTCATCGGGTGGGAAAGGCTAGAGATGCTGCTAGACATCCATAGTGCATGAGATAGCCTCTTACTTCTCAACACCTAATAGCAAAGAATTGTCACTAGTGCCAAGGGTGAGAAAATCTGGGACTGGGCTCTATAGATTTGGCAGAGTGAGTGATTTACAATGTGGTCCATTTGATCTTTGAGACCGTTCTGGGCCTGAAGTGATTAGTCCAGCTCCTAGTGGCTGTAGGCAGAAGTGGAAAGTTGGAAACAATTATTTTCAACAGCTTCTTACCCTGCCCTTCACATTGTCAATTCCATTGCTCTTTGCTTTGTAAGGTCTGCCTCTGTACCATCCTTCTGGGCCTGTCCTCTCTAATGACTCTTGATCTCATCAAACTTAGCTCCCTTGGGCCCTATTTCTTCCACATCTGTTCTCTATTACCTAGATAATAGAAAAATGAATATACCCACTCATATTGATTTTAGTGCCTTTCCCTTAATTGGTGATAATGCCTGAATCTTATTTTCTCCCCTAGTGTTCATGTTGATTCTATTGGATCCTCCCAAGATGGACAATTGTCTATTCACAGGGCTGTAAAATTTGCAGGTTGCCATTTATACAGATGATATGTGGATACTTGATTAAAGCAAGACAGTGGTATTCTTGTCAAATATCTGTTCAAAATGATTTACATAAAAATTCAAACAAGTCATTAGAAATATTTGCATACATTTATATGAAACTAATTAGAGCTAGCAACTCAGATTAAAATATATCAGTGAAAGCAATTTGAGTACTGGAAGTTACTATTACTATTTTTAAAGATTTTATTTATTCATGAGAGACACACACAGAGAGGCAAAGACAGACAGAGGGAGCAGCAGGTTCCCTGCAAGGAGCCTGATGTGGGACTTGATCCCCAGACCGAAAGCAGATGCTCAATGCTGAGCCACCCAGGTACCCCTGAGTACTGGAAATTATTTTATTTATTTATTTTTTTTACTGGAAATTATTAATACTAAGAATAACATATAATCACTTGGGTAGAGATCACTTAACTTTTGAAGGCTAGTTGGCCAGCAGTTTTATTTATATATGTATACAGAAATGGAATAATCAGGCAGTAGTTTTGTGTTGAAATTTAGCTTATATAAGTAAAATGCTTTGATTTGCAGTTTGGTGACTAACAATCCAAAATGAAATTCAGGTGTCACCTTATTGTTATAGATAACGGGAAAAGTTTTCTTCTAGTCCCTCATACTATAGCTATATATAGCCATATATATATATATAGTAAATAATGAGTATATTTAGTTAAATAATTTATTTTTTGCTCAATTAGGTCTCAGTATATATAAAAGTCTTTTTCCAGTGAAATTTTTGGAGCAGAGTTATTACCAATATTTTAATGTTTAGTTTTCATTTAAAAACTGGTCATTGTACCCCTTTTCACTTTCATAATAATGAAATCATGCTCCCACAAATGCCAGTTTATACTTTGGCTCCTAGCTTGATTAAGATGAAGGAATGTACACTTAGGATAGCTCAGACACTGAAACTGTGTGTACCAGAAACCACCTGCTTTCCTTAGGGGCCTTTTCTATTAAAATATTAATCAGACTATTTGTTGTTATGAAAGAATTTCCATATGAAAATTTTGGCTGACGTACATGCATACCTCATTTTTGCCATGCCCTATATTTAATACACCTAGAAAATTACATTTAGAAATGCTCTGAAGAGAACTTTGCAGTTTCTACTCCCAATTAGCTTGGTTTATTATTACTAATTAAATTTTGAAGACTAAGAAGCCCAAGTCCTATCAATTTCAAAGTGTTGTGAGGACTTATTTTTTATGGTGTTACTCTCTCTTTCACTCCCAGTCATCTTCCCAGCATGACAATATTGGGTCATTCTGCTCTGCTGATACACTGCTTATTCATCTCATTCTAACTTTGTGGATGGAGAGAACAATGTTTTTTAGACATGGAGTTTCAGAAATATCCCAGGGGTACTTTGTATGTTCTATAATTTGTAGAAATGTATTTCAAGAAGGCCCTAACTTTGTCAACTGTGAGAGACCTTTAAAAATAGCCACCTCCAAAAATCTGAGTTAGATGAGAGAAATAACTAAGTCTATAATTTTTATGAATAATTTTTTTGTTGTTCTTAACCATGAATTCTATGTCCATATGTCTATATGTTCAGTAATCTGCATTTTCAAGGTATTACTTTGGCATATAACAGTAATTATAAATTCATGTTTTTTGTACTTTTAAATAAATGTAATATGCTACATTAGTAAGTTAAAACTGCAGTTGAATTACTAATTGCTACTAAAAAAAGACTGTGAGAACATTAAGAATGCTATTGTGCAAAAAAAAATTTTTTTAAAGATTTTATTTATTTATTCATGAGAGACACAGGCAGAGGGAGAAGCAGGCTCCATGCAGGGAGCCTGACATGGGACTCGATCTCGGATCTCTAGGACTAGCCCTGGGCTGAAGGAGGCGCTAAACTGCTGAGCCACCCGGGCTGCCCTATTGTGAAACAGTTTAAGAAAACCTGTTCATTTCTTCCCATGCCTTTTAATGACATCTTTTAGGAAAAAAAAAAAAAGAAGGAAAACAAAACTTACTTTTCCTTTCATGACAGTTTCTATAGGAGTCGATGATTATCAGGTTGTGAACATAATTGAGGAATGAAAATAGCACATGAGGATCACATTCTTCATTTTGAAGACTCCTAGTCCTCTCAGATATAGGAATTATGGAAAAGCAAGTAAGATGGAGAGAAAAAAAGAAGGTGGTGGTTTCTCCAGGTGTAGACTGTACTCAGATTTGCAGGTAAATTATTTTGAGTTTATTTGGAAAGTGTAGGGAATACTCTCCTTTGGTAAGAGGATTCTAAAGAGGAGTCATGCATATAAACCAGCTTATGTACCTCTCTGTCTTTACATAAACACATGCAGACATATATACACAGTACTGACACCAGCATTTTAAGAATAATGTACTTTTAAGGGGCAAAAATCTGAGCAAACATTCCCAGATATTAGTGCCTAAAATTATGATTTTGACTTGTAGACAGACACACATTTTCTGCCTGCATTTTAGGTAATATGGTCCAAATTCATCCTTGAAACTGCCTGTACACAAATTTCATTCAAGGTCTAGACCTCATGCAACTGGAGTACAGGCAGACCAGAGATTTCCATGATAGAGTTGATGTCTACTCTATAAATCACTTTGCAGTCCATAACTAATAGCTAATACTGGATGTGAACTTCATTTTGGATTAGATTTTTATCTCTGTTTATTCTTAATTCATTTTTACTGTTGGGAAAGGCCAGATAAGCATTTAAGTTTCTTCTTATTGCCTTAGACCCATAAATACTGAACAAAGTTGAGTTTAAAAGATCTCAGTAGTGATTTAAAAATTTTTTTTATCTTTCTCTTTTTTATTAAAACTGTTAAGATACTTTCGTAGGTATTTTGAAAAAGCACATGTTCCCATATATCGTTATATCTCTTTGTGATAAACTAGGTACTGCATCTGTCTTGCTGACTGGGGAGGGAAAAAAACAACACAGAAAATGAAGGTTTCTTAGTTACTCGACATAAGCTGAGAGGCCTTGATATATTGTTTCTTTGATGTAATAAGCCTAGGAAACTCAAAAGGAAAAATCTTATGTGTGAATTCAGTTTGGAAGAGATGATTGAAAAGTCTTCCACAGTTCATCTGATTCAGAATTCAAACACATTCTACACCCCCACCCTCGCCTTTTTTTTTTTTTTTTTTTTTTTTGTAGAGGTAATGCTTACTATGTTGTGCTTTAAGATTTTTTATATGTTTATTGGGAAACAAGAAACAAACCAAAACAGCCCATTAGTTCTGAACCTTTCTGCCTGAAGAAATGGTAGTATGCAGAGAGGAATCAGCAGCTGGATAGAAATAGTGAGAACCAAGACAGATACGAGCAATGCCATGCCTAATCAAGGAAGGATTTTCTCAGATGAATACTGGAATGAGCATATACCCAAAGAATGGGAATAGAGTATACTATTTGGGAGAACTAAGTGATATTTTATTATACCAATTCATGAGTAAAATTACCCGTATGCTGTGTTTAAAACAAGAGTAAGGAGATTACATATCCTTTTACTTATTGTTGATGGCTGTTTTGAGGGGGGGAGGGGGATTATGCATTGGGATTGAGTTGGTTCTCAGTGGATACCTAAAATATATGGAACCCAGCTGGAGGGCAGCTGTTGGCTTTTGGTCCACAGCACAATTTTGTTTGGTGAAGTAGTTAAGCGCTATCTTACTGGCCACCTTAGTATTGTAATAACCCTCTTTCTAAGGTCTTTCTTACCTTTATCAAATGATAAAAATCTGCATTGCTGTATTGGCATGTGCTATTTATATGTGGCCTTGCTACAACTTCTCTAAAATAATCTGGGTCCTCTTATTTATTTATTTTTGTAATATCTCTGAAGGAAAAACATAGTATTACCCTAAGCCTGTTTCTTATTTGAGGTTAATGGGGATACCACCATTTGGATGAAAATAACTAACCTGCTACAATTGTCTACTTAAAATAATGAGGTTTCGCTTAGGTGACCTGTCTACTTTGCCATGCTGAAAACACAATATTTTTTCAGCTTTAACTTTGCTCTGAATCCATCCATATAAAACCTTTCTCCTCCATGTGCTGAATGACACATGAGTTTTTCTGTATTGTTTTGTTCTGAATTGAAAAAGTAACATGTTTGTTAGTATTAGGATAAAGAATAGTCCCTTACATGGCTATGTAAACATACTGGAAAACTGGCTCATGTCACTTTTTTCATCTCACTTAATATATAAACATGGAAGGTTTCTTGATTTTCATTTTTTAATTGTAATATTTAAATTACCTATTTTGGAAATTGAAAAAGTATATTTTTTAAATTACCTATTTTGGAAATTGAAAAAGTATATTTTTTAGATGTGTTTTTCTTTTCTAGAATAAATATTTTGTATAAATTTTGAGGCTTATGGCATTTTCTTGTCATCTTTGCTTTTCTTAAATCTGGTTCATCAAGGAAACGGAGTTTTTTTCACACAAAGACTGTATATTAACTTACTATTTTATTTGCTGTGCATGAAAATAAGAGATGTTTCATAATTAAGTTGGATGAAATTTATGAAAGCTGTCATGCTTTAATGGGGGTTATTAAAGAAATCTTTACGAGAAATCCATGGCAGCTCCGGGGTATTGGAATCACACCTCGTTTCTAAACCTCTCTTGAACCCATAACTGTCTCTCTAAACATCTTCCCTGAAGTAGAGATCCCTACGTTGTAGGGCTATTTTGACTAGTTAAAAAAATAATATATTGGGAGCATTATGGGGATTATTCCTCCCATGGAAACACTGTAACCACTCAATAAACATTAATAAAATATTTTCTAGAGGCAAAGAAGTATAATTGAAAGTGTTGAATTTGAAATCAGAGTAGTCTTAGTTCAGCCACTAAATACTCTGTGATTTTAGGTGAGTAATTTATCTTCTGAGCCTACCTGCCTCATCTTTAAAATGGGAGTGAAAAAAACCTACCTTGAAGAGTCATTATTAGGATTAAAGATAGCATTTTAAAAATACCTTTTATAGTACCCGGCACTGTTAATCAGTAGCAGTTTGTTAATCTGTTTTATTCCTCTACTTTCCTCTTTATTCATGTTGTCTGGTCCTTTGGTGGTCTTGAGTTACCTTTACTAACTGCATCTGTGGTTTCCTTTGGCTTCCTTTTCGTAATTCTTTTCCTGTTTGTTTGGAATTGAATTTTTAATGACTTTTAATGACCAGTGAATTGACCATACAATAGAGAAATTGATAGGGGAAAAAAAAAAAAGAAGCAGCTGAATATCTTGATAACTTTAAAATATAAATCAGTGGCCAAACCCTTTCAATAAACTGCATTTCCTTTTCATGATCATAATTGAGATGCCAATAAAGTGTTGTGAGTGTATGATGATAATGTCTAATTGGTGTTTATAGTCCAGTTCAAAGAGTATATTTTCAGTGAATATTTTGTTCAGTGAATGAATTCATGTCTTGGCTTTTACCTGACCATTATATTAAAAAAATTTTTTTTTTAAATAAGCATTGAATGTTTCTATGTATAAACCTTCATCTTGTAATCTTTTAAATAGGTATTTAAAGCTATTTTTTAAAAAAAATCTGCTAGCATAATTAGCATTTTGTTATAAGGAATTAATTTGCAGGTTGTATTAGTTACTGTGTACTGAAATTTTTCATGGTGTATACTTTAAATTGTATCATTTCTGTGGGAAACAAAGTACAGTTCACTCACTTAACCATAAAAGGACAGAATATCATTTAGACTATACTTCCCAGTGGCTATCTAACGTAATTCTTTCACAACTGGAAAATTTCAAGGTTAATGTGTTGCCAGACTGTGTTTGCTGACCTTGAAGGTATTAAATCAAGAATAGTGAGCAGTGCAAGGCAGAGGCTAGGACCAAATTTTGGTCATATTTAGTGATATTTCTTATACTCGGCTCAGTCAGTGCAAATACTTTAATTTGCCTAGTATATACAGATATTCTGAGATTTGTCTCCTGGTATATTAGTGACAGTGTACTTTGAAATAATTTTATTGTGTGGTGAAAAAATTGATGTAGGGAATCATAGAATTTTGGAGTTTTGAAGAACCCTAGAAATTAACTTCTTTTAAAGATGAAAGTTAAGGTTTTAAAAATGGAAGTGATTTGATCAAGTTTTTAGTCTTAATCTGAAGACCTAATAAGACTTCTTGCTGACCTCTAGTCTGGCTTTTGTGACTCTAAGATTCCCTATAAGGTATTTTGTACTGTTCCTGTATTTCTTTTATCAAGGAAGGGAAATTTTTAAAAAATCAAAAACTGCCAATCTAAAACAAAGGGACAGATTAAAAAGATGGACTGTATGCTAAGTGAGATTTTAATTACATAAGAATCCTTAAAAATTATAAAGCAACACATAGCTATTTAACTTGAGAATAGCACTGTTTAAAATTATGCATTATCTAAAGCCAGTCAATTTTATGATAATGATGTGTTGTGTGTTCAAAGTTAAAATATATACATTGCAAATTAGGAAACACTCATTCATCCAAGAAAAGCCCTTTCTCCACGAGGCCATGCAATGATCTGTGTTTGCAGAAAAGTGAAAAAATACTTAGAATACTTAGAAGTTCAGCCTTTTAAAAATTGTATGAATGTGAGTATTATTTGTTTGAAAGATAGATTCCATAAACAGAATCCAACATCATTATCAAAAGCCTTATGTATTAAAAATCTATCCATATATGGCATTAGGTGAAATAAAGACTGTCCTTTGGGACTTTGTGTTCTAAGTAAGTTCTGGTGGAAATGTAAAAAAAGGTATATAGATGGCCAAAAGCATTGCTTAAATATGTTGACTAATTACAATAATAACATAATCATGTTTTGGTGAGTATCTCGTGAATGGTGAAGTATAAATATTTTGTCCTAGCGTATTGTATTGGAATGATTTGTTAATATGTCTGCATTTCCACTAGACTGACTTCATCAGGAAAACAGGTATTAAGTGTTATGTAGTTTTGTTTTCCTAATATACTGACAATATAGCAAGTACTGAATAAATATATAAATGAAGGTGAGAACCTGTGCTTCTTTATCTGTTCTTTTTCACTCAAAGATAGTGTGGGCTTCTGATCTTATGGAGCTTACCTCTCTTTTTCTCTCTTTTTTTGACTCTCTAAGTCACAAAGTGTTACAAACATATAGATACCAGATCAATTTTTGTGAATGGGTGAGTGGATATATGGCTAAAATATGAATAAATTATGCACGGGCAAGGGGAAGTTGATTGCTTCTTTTACGGAAACAGAAATGCAATTTCAGTATTTATTTGTGTAATGCAAGAAGGCTCAATGAATATGAGGGAATTGGGCTTGATGAGTAATGAGGGCCAGGCAGCAAAGGGCATTATTGTCTTTGGACACACTCAAGGAGTGACCAGGGACAAAGAACATCTAATCGAGTATGTTAAAGAAAAGCAGGAGAGCTCTGTGGTAGGAAGTAGTTAAATGCACCATCTGTTTAGGTCTCTAGTAGGCTCTAAAATGACTTCAGGATATGTGTTTTAACCATTTTGAGGCTTAAATGGTAAAAACAGCTTTCTTTTCCAGGACATGTTCACATAGGGCCATATTCACTTTTTTAGTATTTCTGGTTATTTTTAGGATTTTAAAGTATTCATATATTGTGATATTGTTTCTTTGTTAGAACCTTGAGAAGGATAGTTTTCATATAATTCCACATGCCATAGTGAGGAGAATAATAGTACAGTTTTGTTTTTTGTTGTTTTTTTTTTCCGGAAAGTTTTGTAAGCTTGATAGCAGGAAGTTGTGTATTGTAAATCTATCACTTCCTAAAAAGGCATTCCAGAAAAAACTATTTTTCAGCTGAATGAACTTTACTGTCACATTATTTGTTATACTTTGTGTATACTCTTGGCTTAAAATGTTCTTTTGGCATTGGACATTGTGAGATTTCCTTTACATGATTACTTGATTAAACCATTCATATTCTTGGTGCAAATAGAGAATAATGAAATCAGTTTTATGTTTTCATATAACTATATGCAGTTTCAATAAACAAAAATGGTTTCTAACAAATCAACCATCCAAAAATAGGCAGAGGATATGAAAAAGAGGTAAACCAACTGACCAAAAGACAAACAAAAATGTTTATAAATCTGGGAAGCTCAGTTTCACTTTTAAGAAAAATGCAACTATAATATGAGCTATCACTTCTTTCATTCATCCAGATTGGCAAGGATAAACAGCTAGATAAAACACAAACTGGTATAGGAAGATAGGTAGTGTAAGGAAATAGGTGCTTTGATATATGGATGATGGGAATGCATCAAAATAAAAAATGCACCTAGCCCTAAATGCAGTGAATTCAGGTCTAAGAATTTACCTGAAGAGATATAAGTGCACATGTTTGCAGATACACTTTGGTATTCAGTATTTTCTGGCTCCATCAACTCTAAATATCTATTCATAGACTGTTTTAAAAAATGCCAGCATTTCCAAATGGGTGTCTGTGTATGTGTAAAATTAAAAAGGAAAGTAAAAAGAATGGCTTTATTAGGTATATATCTATATACAAATATAGACAGGATATCAGACATCTGGAATAGGAGAGAGCTTTCTTTTTATTGACAGGGTATCAGACATCTGGAATAGGAGAGAGCTTTCTTTTTATTGTATTTTTGTTTAGTTTGCAGTTTTGTTTTATTTTGTATATGCATTACTTGGTAAAAGTCATTCTGAATAATTTTTGACATGTAATGTACATGCTATAAAATTTGCCAGTTTAAAGTGTTAATTGTGTGAGTTTTAGTGTATTTAAGAGTTCTGCATCAATCCATACAACCTAATTATAGAAACTTTTCATCACCTCCAGAAGAAACTTTGCACCATTAGCAAACAGTTGCTATCACACCTCACTTCCCTAGCTCTAGACATCCATTACTCTACTTTCTGTAAATAGATTTGTCTATTTTGGAATTCATATGAATGGTATCATGCAACATGTGGTCATTTCAGTTAAATGTTTTTGAGGTTCAACCATGTTAACATGCACTACATTGCTTTTTGAGTTAAAAAAATGTTAAAAAAAATTAAAGTGAAAAAAAATTGCAAAATTCCTTACCCTTTTTAGGTATATTGTGAAATGGTTGTAAAATGGAAGAGAATTACAGAGAAATTATTTCTTGTGAATAGTTACTATTTATTGAGCATCTTTGATATACTAGTATCTCTTTAGGCTTTCTGTATGTTATCTAATTTAATCCTTCCAATATATGTAATAGATGTATTATTTCCATAAATGAGTAAATTAAATAGTGTGATTACAAATTTTCTGTCAATTTACACATAAAAGTGTAAAGTATAAAAATAAATGTATACAGATACCTACTTTATAGCCACAGTTAGAATATTTTAAGTGCTACATAGCATCACCACAATGCACAGTGAAAATACCAGTCACTAGCCAGACAGTTCTAATAGAATTTTTTGCAATTATGGAGGTAATTCTGTTTCTGTCCTGTCTGTTACAGTATCCACAACCACATGTGGCTATTAATTATGTGAAATATGACTAGTGTGAGTGAGAAACTGAATTTTAATATTATTTAATTGTAAATTATTTATTTATTTATTTTTAATTGTAAATAATTTAAATTAAACTATCCTCTGCTTCTGTCCTTGACATAGTAACAGCTACCAGTTGATCAGGGTCATCTTTACTCCTATAGTTGAAACAACCGAAATCCGTGCAACACATGAAACAATGGTTTCATGGTCCTGGACATTAGGCACCAAAGGGCAGAGGTCCCTGAGAGCTGGAAAGAAATAAAATATGCCCTATGAAACTCCCTACTGCTTATGAGAGTTTCTAGGCTTGCATCAAAGTGGAGGCATTCAGACAAAGTCAAGGACATAAAACGAAACAATACTGGACAGAATTCACAGAACATAAGACTAGACAGTAAAGTGCTTAGTTGCTTACTGATTAGGGCATATACCTGAGGGATATGCCCCAGGCCAAAGAAAGAACAACCTGAAAGGATTGGAGGTCCTTACTTGAGTGCTTGGCTTTCAGAAAGCAGCAATATAGTATCTTGTTTCTACTAGCCAGACTGGAAAATCTCAAGATTTGTGTGGTATTAGGTAAAGTACACATAAGTATCTTCTCTCAATTATGGAGAGTAATTGTCTCTAAATTGAGCACTACTCTACTCCCTCCTAAAATATCTTAAGAGCAAGTCCCTAAATGATCAAACAGTTTCCAAATAATTGTGTCCCAGAACAAAGCTCAAGAAGATTAATGAGAATACAAAAATACCCAGCACTCACTGAGGTTAAGTTCAGTATGTCTGATATCCAATAAAAATACCAGGCATGCAGTAAGAAACAAAATTTGACCTGTAATGACACAATAAATATGTCAATTAATACCTATCCCAAACTGACAAAGCTTTTAGAGTTAGTAGGCAAAGACATTAAAAAGAGTTATTATGGGCAGTCTGGGTGGCTTAGTGGTTTAGCACTGGCTTCAGCCCAGGGTGTGATCCTGGAGACCCGGGATTGAGTCCCACGTCAGGCTCCCTGAATGAAGCCTGTTTCTCCCTCTGCCTGTGTCTCTGCCCGCCCCCCACCTGTGTCTCTCATGAATGAATAAGTAAAATCTTAAAAAAAAGTTATTATAACTTAATTCCATAGTTCTAAAAAGTTAGAGACACGGAAAATAGGGGGAAAATCTAAATCAAACTTATAGCGATGATAATTACAATATGTAAGATGGAAAATTTACTGAATGACACTAATGACACATGCTGCAGAAGAAAATATTGGTGAACTTGGAGATGTAACAACCCAAAATAAAACACAAAGATTTTTTTTTCTTAAAAAAAGGAGAACCTTTGTTGTGGGACAACTTCAGGGGACCTACTGGATATTAATTTGAGTTCTAAGGAAGAAAAGGGAGGAAAAAAAATATTGATGTAATTATGACTGAAAAAATTTCAAATTTGGTGAAATTGTAACCCCACCAGTCCAAGAAATTTAATGAAACTGTAATAGAAGAAACATGTAGAAGACTACTCCAAGACACATCATAATCAAATTGTAAGAAGATATTAAAGTGACATTTGTTGAGCCAACTACTAAAATAAAATGATCTGTCAACCTAGAAATCTACACCCTGCAAAACTATCTTTCAAAACAAAGGAAATTATTTTAGATCTACATTTTTAAAGAGAAAATGTTAAAATATAGTCATTTTATAATGTAGATTAAAATATGATAGATGATGAAATAGCACAAAGGTCAGAGTAGGAATGGAAGTATAAAAGTTCTATATTATATGTTAAGTGATATAATATCCCTTGAATGGAGACTGTATCAATTTAAAGATCTATGCTATAAGCCCTAAAATGAACACTATAATAAGCCAACAAAGGAGAGAAAATGGAATCATAAAAAATAATTAATTCAGAAAAGGCAAGAAAAGGACACAAATGAGAAACAATAGAAAAATAAATACCAGGATAGATTTAATTGTGAACTTACCAATAGTCATGCTAAATATGAACACTCAATGCCAATGAAGAGATTTTCAGATAGGATAAAAAATGAGAAACAACAAGATGCCTACATGTAATGAACTTGTAATATAAAGACCCAATTAATTAAAAGTAAGAAAAAAAAAAGGATAACTAATAGTATTAAAGGAAATCTGTAATTACTATGAGACAGAATTCAGACCAAAGAATATTATCAGAGATAAGATAATTTCATCATGATAAAGTGGACATAATTCTAAATGTTTATATTCCTAAAAACAAAACTTCAAAATACATCAAGGAAAAACTGATAAAACTGCAGGGAGAGATTGTAGAGACAATTCCACAATTATAGCAGGACATTTTGGTAACTTTTCTCAGTAATTGAACAAGCAGACAAATCATTAAGGATACAGAAGATTTGAACGACTCTTGTCAACCAACTTGACCTAATTGATACATATAGATTATTTCTCCCAGCAACAGTTCAATGCGCATTCTTTTAAAATGCACATTGAGGAGGTTGGTGTACCTGGTTGATCTCAACATTGTGAGTTAGAGCCCCATGTTGAATGTAGGGATTACTATAAAAAAATACTCATTGATATTTACCTCATATATAGAATATATTCTGATATGTTCTGGGACATAAGATAAATCCTGATAAATTTAGAAATAATCAGGTCATATAAAGTATTTTGTGACCATAATGGAATCAAATAAGAAGTCAGTAAAAATAGAAAGGTCACTGAAAATCCCCAAATATTTGGAAACTAAATAACATACTTCTAACTAAGTCATGGATCACAGAAGTAAGCAAAAGCAAAATTAGGAATTATTTCGAATGAATAAAAAGGAATAACTACCTTATCAAAATTAGCAGGATACATGTACAGCAGATATTAGGGAAATATTAATAGCATTATATACCTATATTAAAGAAAAAAAATCTAGATCAATGGTCTAAATTTCTGTCTTTAAGAAAATTGAAAAACAAAAGCAAATGAAATCCAAAACAAAGAGAAAAAAGAACTAATAAAGATCAAATTGAAATCAATGAGATAGAAAAATGATAGAGGAAATTAATGAAACCACAAGTTTGTTCTTTGATAAAATCAATGCAGCTAATATATCAATACTCAGACTGATCAAGAAAATAAGATACAAACTACTAATATTGGGAATGAGAGGTAACATCACTACAGGTTTTACAGGTACAAAGATGATAAAATGCTATTAAGTTTTTGGTGTGATGAATGTGTTTGTTATCTTGATTATGATGATTTTATAGGGATCTCCATTCAAGGGATATTATACCACCCTATTATACACTCTTGTGTCAACATTTACAAAATTAAATATGTTAATTTTACATCAATAAAGCTATTAAAAAATTTCACTAGCCACATGTGAACTGTAGCTATACAACTGGACTGTGGAGCAGTATCTGTAAGCTCCTTGAGGGTCAAAATTGTATTTAAATATTCTTATATAGAGCAGCTGTAGAGTAGCTAATTTGATCAATATTTGTTTAATGAAGGAAATGCAATATACAACTAGTAGGGTAAGCATGGATCACCTACCTTCTCATATTAGTTTACTGAGATGAAAAACTATAGAGGTCTAAGTTCCTTTTAGCTTTAAATTCTGTAATTTGAAACACAGAAAATTTTCTTTATTTCACTACAGATTTACATTTATTTGGAAAAGCATTTTTTTTGGAAGTCAAGATGTTTAGTAAATTAGCACATTTAATTTAGAAAACTTTGAAGCACTATGTCACTAAAAATTCAAGCTTTAGCATCTTTGACACAATACTGAACACTTTTCATAATAAAAATCAGAACCTTTTCAGTGGTTCTGTTGATTTAATCCCCATGCTTATCTCCCATTTCCTCAGTGTCTGTAAAGTCTCTGCATCCTTGACCAAGGATGTTTTGTATAAAACAGCAACCCCCATTTTCCTGCATTTATTTTGTTATCCTGCTTTGTTTTTCACCAAAACTGCTCTTACTAACTGATACGCTTTTTTTTACCTAACTAAAAGATAACTTTCATTAGGGTGAGGACTTTGTCCATCTTGTGTACTGTTGTAAGTTGAAGGATAGTGTGTGGCTTATAATAGGAATTCAGTAAATATCTGTTAAATGAATTTATCAATTGTACATTAATATCCTTTAGATTCCCCCCTCTCCCCATACAGATTTTCATCTCTTGAATCTGTACTGTATAAAAAAGTGAACTCCAGGGGCTCCTGGGTGGCTCAGTCAGTACAGTGTCTGCCTTCAGCTCAGGTCATAATCCCAGGGTCATGGGATCTAGCCCTGCCTCAGGGAGGAGCCTGCTTCTTCCTCCTACTCTTCCTCCTCCTCTCTGTGTCTCTCATGAATAAATAAATAAAATATTTTTTTAAAAAAGAAGGATTTTATATACTTTACATAAAGAAAAATATTTTCTGTATTTTCTCTATAATAAAAATAAAAATATTTGTTTTGTAGTAATTGATACTTATTTTCTTTAGGTTTATAGGTTTATAGATTTCTGAGCCATTCCAGTTAGGCTTATAGTACTTATCTTTAGCCAAGGTGGCAAATCTTTGTTTTTGTTTTTTTTTTTTTTTTTTTTAAACTACTCTTTGTTTTTTTTTTTTTGTTTTTTTTTTTTTAATTTATTTATTCATGATAGTCACACGGAGAGAGAGAGAGAGGCAGAGACACAGGCAGAGGGAGAAGCAGGCTCCATGCACCGGGAGCCTGACGTGGGATTCGATCCTGGGTCTCCAGGATCGCCCTGGGCCAAAGGCAGGCGCCAAAGCGCTGCGCCACCCAGGGATCCCAAGGTGGCAAATCTTTGAACTGTAATTTGTAATAGCAAAACTATTATACTTTCCTTAAGTTGACTAGAAATTATTTGTATTGTATTCATTTTTGTTGTACTTTGTGGTCACCCCTTTTACAGTTAAAGATTATTCATTTGTCTATGAGAGGCCATTGACTATCATGTTTAGTTTACACTGTTGTTAACATAAGAATACATTTTACAACTTGTTTTTCAGTGACTTTTTAAAAAAATATTATTTATTTATTTATTCATGAAAGACACACACAGAGAGAGAGAGAGAGAGAGAGGCAGAGACACAGGCAGAGGGAGAAGCAGGCTCCATGCAGGGAGCCCGACATGGGACTTGATCCCGGGACTCCAGGATCACGCTCTGGGCCAAAGGCAGGTGCTCAACGGCTGAGCCGCCCAGGGATTCCCTCAGTGAGTTTTTTTTAAAGATTTTATTTATTTATCCATGAGAGACACGGAGAGCGAGGCAGAGACATAGAGGAAGAAGCAGGCTCCCTGTGGGGAGCTCGATGTGGGACTTCATCCCAGGATCCTGGGATCAGGACCTGAGCCGAAGGCAGACACTCAACCACTGAGCCACCCAGGTGTCCCTGTTTTTCAGTGATTTGAAACAACTTATGGAGCTCTACTTTGTTGGCATAACTTAGCTTTTGGTCAGGACTTGGATTCTGGATTCTTTCCATATACACACATTTTTTTTTTTTTTTTTTTTTTTTTTTTTAAAGAGAGAGAATAGGGAGGAAGGGGCAGTGGGAGAAGGAGAGAGAAAGAATCTTAAGCAGGCTCCAAGCCTGGTATGGAAAAGGACACAGGGCTTGATTTTACAACTCTAGGATCATGACCTGGGCCAAAATCAAGTCAGATGCTTAACTGAATGCGCCACCCAGGTGCCCCTCTATATACATACACCTTACTTTGTTTTGTTTAGTGTGATGTGATTAAAAGTTGAGCTTTTAAATTTAGGTTTACCATGCTAGAGGAATTTTTCTTATAGCTAGTCTATATCCTACAAAGGATGATTATATTTTTAGGAGTCTTTCTTATTGATGAGAATTGGTTGACAACTGAATTGTATTTTACATTTGAAAAAGTCTGGTCATCTTGGTATAACAGTTAATACAGTTATCATTTATTTGCTAACTTCATTACATAAAAGCCATTGTCTCTCTTCTTAAGTTACTTGCTTTTCCAGGCATTCTTCGAGATAAATAAAAAAATTTGTTGTCCTGTTTTGAACCATGTTACCCTTCTACCCAGTCTATATACATATATACATATTATAATATATAAACATATTGTATAATGTATATAATTTTGTTTATCTGTGTGTGTATATAGACTCATTATTGCTTTATATGGTTTATTTGAAAGGTAGAGAATATGATACCTGAATACTAGTTTTGCACATCTTTAAGTTGTTTTAGGCATGAGACACCTGGGCAGCTCAGTCAGTTAAGTGTCTGCCTTGGTCTCAGGTCATGATCCCAGGGTTCTGGGATCCAGCGCCATTTTGGGCCCCCTCTTAGCAGGAAGTCTGCTTCTCCCTTTCCCTGTGCTCCTCCCCTTACTTGTGCTCTCTTTCTTGCTTACTCTCTCAAATAAATAAAATCTTTTAAAAAAATAGTTTCAGGCACAATATTTAATATGGGTGTTTTGCTTTTATAAGACACAAATGGTACAGCGACATAGATGAAGAGATTATAATGCGGAGTGAAATAAGTCAGTCAGAAATACCATATAATTTCACTCACCTGTGAGATTTAAGAAACAAAACAAAGGGAAAAAAAGAGGAGAGACAAACTAAGAGACTCTTTTTAAAAAAGATTTTATTTATTTATTTGACAGAGGGAGAGCACAAGCAGAGGGAGCAGCAGGCAGAGGGAGAGGGAGAACCGATGACGTGGGGACTCAATCCCAGGACTCTGAGATTATGGCCTGAGCTGAAGGTAGACGCTCAACAGACTGAACCACCCAGGCACCCAAGAAACAGACCCTTAAGTATAGAGAACAGACTGATGGTTGGTACCAGAGGAGAGGTGGGTAAGAGATGGGTAAATAGGTGAGGGGATTAAGGAGTACAGTTGTCATGTTGAGTGCCAGGTGATATATGGAATTGATGAATCATCTCATACTCTTAAAAGTAAGATAACACTGTATGGTAACTATACTAGAATTAAAATTTAAAAAGAAAGACACACAAATGATGTTAGTGTTCTTTTGCAAGTAATATATTTTCTCCTTGTTGTAGGTCCTTTTGTTCTGCATCACAGCTGCCATGTACATGTTCTTTTTCAGGTATGTCCGGTTATACATATTTATTTTAATAGAGAAATTAGTGTTCCTTTGTGGTTTTTTTTAAATCAGCTATGTAACTAAAGTTCCCTAAATAATTATTTCTCACAAGTGGCATGAGGTTTTGTTTTTGTTTTTTTGTTTTCCTTACAGTGGTTAGAGATAAATCACTGCTTCTTAGTGAATAGAGAGAGGGAAAGAAGATTTGTTTTTTTCACATTCTACATACAGGTTCATCTTTGAGAGCTGAATGTATAAATTAATAGTCTCAAATACTGATAAGAGAATTTTTGTTTTTTGTGGACCTGATTTTAGATAGTCTTCACTCTCCTTATCAAACAGTCAACATTTTAAATTTAAATAAGAAAAAAGTGATGGTAGGGCTTAATCTAAATCTTCTGCAAGGGTAACCTATACCGTGTTTATCACTTGTCTTTAAAATATTAAATTAGTCCCTAATGTCAAGAGTTGGATTTCTCGTTGACACTGAAACTGTGAGGCCTGTGGAGGAGTGTTAGGATGGCTCAAGACTGCAAGGCCAGTGAAAAGGATACTGTCATTCTATAACCATAACAGTACAACAATGGGATTTTTGATTGGGAAGAGTCTACTCCTTCGTAACTGTTATTGATACCAGCAATTCCCATTTATTTCACTCTTATTTCATTAACTTGAATAGACTTTTTCTTGATTTTTCTGGATATAGGCAGAATTCAACCACAGCAGGAAGGACCAAACTTCTAAAGTTAAAATTTGTACTTGATTGACAAAAGTTACAGATTTTAATAAGAAATATTTGGTAGATATCTTTACTTTTTTCTCTTTACTTAAGTAAGACAATTCAACTTCTCAGAATTTTAAAACAACTAATTTCCTGTCAGAACATCCTAATAAATATTTGATAAGCACAAAAATATGATTTTAACTTATTATGACTTTATCAAAAATTTTACATGCACATTTAAAATGATGCTGCTTGCTATTATTCTTGTAGAGGGACAGCCAGACCATTAAAAGGGAAAAATGGATCATATTTCAAGGTGGGGAGAACTTGATGTGCAAAAACGATTGGTAATGGGTACATAATATTTTTTGTCAATTATTAGTGACTGAAAAGTCATTGCAGCTCTCTGAGGGTCTTTGTGAAATTGAACTCTTTCTTGTATTTTAACAATTTAGGTGTGAGAGGAATTAGGGACAATGACTATAATCAATTTCCAAAATTGTATATTATATTCAGATACATTATTGGGACAGTTTTGCAAAGAATTCACATGGTTGATCTTTATGTCTGTCTAGTCTTAAGGTAAAACATATCCGGTGGGGAAAATAGGAAATAGATAAGAACTTAGAAACCTATCTTCTGTTGACCGGCACAGGAAAAAATACAATATCAAGTAAATTTTCTTTTTGGGAAAATTCCTAAAGGAACAGATAGATGGTTAAATGCAGCAGTCCCCAGTATGACACTTAAAGATAGCATATTTGACCAACAATTAGCATTTCTTGGTTGTCAGTTTTTGAGGTTTAAAAAACAAATTGTATGTTGAATATAGTGATAATGCCCAAGTTTTAGCTTGGTCCTCAGAAATTGTACTTTGAAAACTGCTGCCATCAATGTAGTATTTTTGGTGTAGAAAGAAAATCAGTCCTATAAATATGTATTTTGGTGTAGAGCTATGAAACCTTTTCCTGTTTCAGTCACAAAGTCTAGGTTAAAAACAACAATTTAAAATACTTTCCAGAAGGCTCAATACAAGGTTTTAGTGCCAAGATAAACATTTTTCGTTTTCTGAGGAAAGGGGTTGTTTTCTCCTAAAAGAAGCACTATCACCAAATTCCTAGTGTTCTTGGCAGAAGTTAGTTTGAATAACTCAACAAAAGGGGTTTGGCAAATGGTAAAATAAAACCATTTATAAAGTACTACAATCAAAACAATGTTACATGTTTGTCTGAAGTCTGGCTTGTGTTTGAAATGAACGAACAACACTGTACATAGCAGTTAATGAGTGTAGTTGCATTAAAATATTTTATTCTTAAAATTCAGTTTTATATACAGATATTTGAGGTCACTTTTCATTTGTTAACAATTTTACTTCTAATTGTAAAAAATTAGTTAATATCAAATGATATTGTCCCCAGGCCTCCATTTATATCTTCCTTTGAGAAGAGAGGATAAGGGAATCATTTTGTTAGAAATTAATCAACTTGTGTTTTTATGCTAACTATAGAGAAAAATGTGCCAATTTAATTATCTAGAGAAGGAACTTGAATAAGTAGTTCCATAATTATTTTCTAAAAGTGACATGCAGGATGTAATGGTTATAGTATGATTTCACTTAAAAAGCAATGCCGTGTTCTTAGTACCAAAATGATGGCTATTAAAATGTGTAATGAAAACATCTTACTTTTGAATAGTTCTTTTGTTATATTTTAACAGGTACGTTTTTTTTCCACATGCATTTTCACATAGTGATCTTGACTTTTAATTTGTACACTAGAAATAAGGATTACATTCAGATGGAATCCTGAGAAAACTTTAGAGGCTTGGGTTGAGGGAAGGTAGTATGTGAAGAGAGTTCTAGCTTTGTTCTAGTTTTTAACCAATTGGCATCCATCCATCCACATGTCTGTTGATACCACCATATGCTGAGTATTCTGTTAGGAACCTGAGGTATAATATTTTGAAGATATTTTCAAAGAAGTCTTTCTGTACAACCCCAGTGGGCATTCTTCATAATGATCCTGCTTTCATTGTTCAATCATCTTATTATTTTGTATGTTGTTGTCATAACTTTGTTTTAGAGCATATCTGTCACTATGAAGCAGAAGTCATGGTTGAAATTGCATAGAATATTTTGTATCATGCATACCTTTAAAGCACTTTTTTTTAAACTTCCAAATGTGTATTTATGAGTAAAGCAACTTGTTTTTTTTTTAAGTCAAGAATTATTATAGTTGTTGTTTCAGATTCATTAGAATCTTTCCAACAGTCATGTGGAGAGAAGAAATGAGTTTCTTTTGAACCATTAGCTCTTTGTTGTTTTAACTGAAAAGCAAAGGAAAGAATCAACAACAACACAAACAGCATGCCAAAACTATTACACATTAATTCTGCTCACAAAAAACAATGAATCATGCTACACATTTAAACTATTTATTGGTTTTATTTTCAACATTAGATATCTGTATATGAAGAACACATAAATTAGAAAAATGAAATAATTCAGCTTCACTTTAAATAACTTAATTTAAAATAGTATCATAAAGCATATCATGATAACTTTGATCCCATCCTGGTGAGTACCTAGCTAGAAATTCTTTCCATCTGCCTTTGCAAAGCCAGCAACAAATCCAAGTTTGTTTAAACATGTAGTTTGAGAGGCTCAGACTTGTTGTCATAGCAGATAATCTATGGACTGTGTATGACTTATTCACGATAGACATATCTTAATCTGCTATAAACATTGAAAAACATTGCATTTTTATTTAGAAACCAGTGCAGGGAAGCCCGGGTGGATCAGTGGTTTAGCGCCACCCAGGGCGTAATCCTGGAGATCCGGGATCAAGTCCCGCATCAGACTCCCTGCTTCTCCCTCTGTGTCTCTGCCTCTCTCTCTCTCTGTGTGTCTCTTTCATGAATAAATAAATAAAATATTTTAAAAAAATCCAGTGCAAATTAAGTTGATTGTTATTGTGTTTAAAACATTATTTAAAAACAGTATTGATGCCTGCCATCGATGAATTCTAGTCAACTCTCTGTGAAGGTACAAATAATAAACTGTCATTTGTCTCAAGATATGGATATATTTTGTTTTTAAGAAAATGACACTATTTATTGGCTATCTGCAGTTTTTTAGTGAAAGACATTTGTGATTTTCCTTGAATTTTCTAATATAAATATAGCCTAGTACCTTTGAAGTAACTTTAACAGCAGGTAAAGAACTTTTGATTTGGGTCTTTCAGTCATTACTGATTTTAACAAAAGCCTTTTAACTATCAATTAAGTTCTACTGTTTTGAAGTACTGTATAAACCTACACAAAAATATAGTCTAGAAAATTATATATGGCATTTGAACTATTAAAGTGTTACTTCAGGATTAGAAGAATTTGCCCTAAATAATGAGATTTGTATTTTGAAGAGATTTCTTCCAGCAAAGTAGAGAGTAAATTGGAGGTTGGGGGGGGGTGCATAATGGCAGGTAAGGTAGGATACTATTGCAGTTACCCTGGAAGGAAATGGTGGGAGCGTGACTGAAGGTTATTTTATGATAATGACATGGTGAAGAGTGGATCTATCTGAGTTATAAGAATTGATGCTTGGATGAAGAAGAGAGAAACACTGGAAATTAGAAAATTAGCAATTTAGAAAATGTGTGGAAATTGAGTACAGGTTTTGCAAATACTGAAGTTGAAGTGCATTTGAGACACACACATTGAGAAATATAAATGTCCCTTGGGTACTTGGAGATAAGGAGATAAATAAAGCTATGCTTGGTTGTCACACCAACTGGTTGAGTACAGACAAATTATACAACTTCTGTATACTCAGTTTATTTCTTTATTAAAAAGTATAAATCATTATATGTGCCTCATAGATTGGGCTCTGGTGATTAAATTAGACACAGTGTCTTTCAAACTTTTTTGACTGTGATCCAAAATAGGAACTAAATTTTATATTGTGAATACATACACACATAAATTTTCCAGAATAATACTTAACCTATGGGATACATTTGGATATTTTTAATTCTAATTTATTTTATTTATTTAAAAAGCTGCTTTGAACCACTAATGAGTAATAACAGCATTTCAAAAAAACACTGAGCTAATACATGTGAGCACCTAGTGTGGTGATTATTGCTTTAGCAGAAGTTAGAGTTACGAGTAGTGACTATTGACTATAAACTAGGAAGGAAAATTAATTAAACTGGAGGATTTCAAGAATGAGGGCATTATCTTTAGTATTAATGCTGCAAATATATTCATTAAGGTAAGGGCTAAGAAATGTTCATTTGCTCTACAACCTGGTGGTCAGTGGTAACCAGCTAGAGAAATTTTTGTTGAGTTGGATTAGTAGATTGAGAAATGTGACATGATGTTTGTTTTAAAAAATATGTAATTAAATTTGTCAATCTTTTTTATAAGGTTGGGAAAAAATTTTAATGCAGAAAACTGTGAACTGAGCATTTCTGTAATGCAGAAAACTGAAATTCTGTAAGCAGAATTAGTACAATAAACTCAAGAAGTTTAAGAGGAGAAAGGGCAAGTTGTTACAGGAGTAAGGTTTTCTTTTGGATTCCTTCTTAGTTTATTATTTTTTTAGACAAGAGAGACTAGACTATGAGAAAGTTTAAGTGAGTTAAAGAAGGTTGCACAAGCAGGAGAGATTGGGAAAGAGAAGAAAAATTGTCTAAAATGCAGTCCAAAATGTCATAGCTACATAGATAGCTAGATTGTTAAACCTATTTGTCTGAGAGAGATCATGTTAATGATTAGGGTGAAATCGAAGTTCTGTTTGAATGCCTTGAACATACGGTTTAAATGGAAGAGGACTGATATATAGAAGATGTAGTAAATAGAACAATCTTAGGCCTTTGGCTTTCTAAATTCATTGTCATTAAAATGTTAATGAACTTTTTTTTTCCCCAAAGATTTTATTTATTCATGAGAATACACAGAGAGGAGAGAGAGAGAGAGAGAGAGGCAGAGACACAGGCAGAGGGAGAAGCAGGCTCCATACAGGGAGCCTGACATGGGACTCAATCCCAGGTCTCCAGGATCACGCCCTGGGCTGAAGGCGGCACTAAACCGCTGAGCCACCTGGGCTGCCCTGTTAATGAACTTGTTAATAGAAATTGACGTGGGCTTGGGAGACCAGTATTCCTTAGAAGATATATGCAGGTGAATTGAGGTACTTCCATAATTGGCACCTAAACTAGTGAGCTTACCAAGCATATAAAATCTGCCCTATGCAAAGATAAAGTATAGAGATCTTTAGGACTGTTGCTTTCCTCAGAGCAAGTGTAAAAAGTGAGAAAACCTAAGTTCAACATCTTATAAATCACTTTCTCTGACAATGCAGAGCTTATGATCAAGTTGGATGTCTGTAATCTGACTTTCTTTTTTTGGGAGAAGAAATTAGTCTGCCCATGTGGTGAACATACTCCATCTATCGATGGAAGTTGTGGCAAATCTGCTTTCACTTGTTGCCTGTCAGCTTTTGATATTGAGCCTCGATAAATTGCTCAAAATTTTATATCGAATATAAGTGTTTATTTTTAGTAGAAAGCAAAGAGAAATATTGTTTGGAGAAATCCTGTCAACTTAAAATTTGACTTCTTACAGACTTAATGGGACTCAGTCACATTAGAAGTGGTCAGTTGTTTTTGCAGTTTTATTTTCAAGAAGAAAAATGGCATTTTTGGGTGGTTTTCCTACTGTAAATATTTTATTTTTACTGATGTCAAAGTTCGAGAAGTGCTGACATCCACACGTTGCTAAATAAGTAAAAAGTTTGCACCATTAACATGCTGCTGGTGTAGGCTTGTTTTAGTCCCATAGTAGTTCTGAGGTTCCACTGGATATTGGAGCCCCTTTGTGAATCAAGGAGGCAGTTTGCAGTTAAAATAAAGGATAAATTGTAATTACATTTATCTGTTTTTGTACAAAGAACCTGATGTGCACTTCTGACTAAAATTGTTAAAAATAATTTTAACTTCTGTTAGCACTGTTCACTTAAATTAAGTTGGTACTATAAAGTTCTATTTCTTTTGAATCTGTAAGGTACGATCTAACAAGAATTTAATAGTAGTAATAGCTATGTCCTGAACAAGAAGTCATTTGTTCCAAGTTCTACAGTTGCATTTATTTTATTGACAGAATAGTTCTTTTTTAAAATTTTGTTTATTTATTTAAAGATTTTGCTAGTCCATCCATTGAAGACTTTATTTATTTGAGAATGAGAGTGCACAAGCAGGGGGAAGGGCAAAGGGAGCAGCAGTGATGAGGGTTTTGAGAGGTGATTAGATCACGAGGCCTGAGTCCTCGTGAGTAGAATGATTGCCCTTATAGAAAGGGCTCACGAGAGCTCCCATGCTTCTTGTGCCCTATGAGGTTACAGTGAGAAGTCAGCTTTCTGTGAGGAAGTGGACATCTCCAGACACTGAATTGGCTGGCACCTTGGTCTTGGGCTTCCCAGCCTCTGAACTGTGAGAAATAGACTTTTGTTGTTTTTTTAAGCCATCCGTTGTCTGGCATTGTGTTATAATAGCTTGAATTAAGACAACTGGGAAGGGCTTTTCAGCTTTTTATGTAATGCATTAATATTTCAGGCATCTATTACAAAAATTGGCCTGCAGATCTGCTGCTACTCCAAGGTGTAGGCCAACTACTGTCTCCATGTAGGCTTCCTTTCCATTAAAGGAAAGTCTTTTAATAGGAGTCTTTTTAGACTGGACTACTAGTAGGAGTAGTAATTGAAGTCTGAAATTACAAACTCCTTTGAATTAAATTTATTATTCATTCTTAACCCAAATACTATACTATACTATATTACTATAGTAGATCTAGAGTATTAGCTGAAACCAGGGATTCCAGCTATAAAAACTTCACACCTGTACACCATAGTCATAATTATAAGTTATTCCATCTTATTCAGGCTTGAGATATAAATATATTGGTTTTGAAAATATGAGATTAAAATTATTTGGAGTTGAATATAATTTATAAATGATAAATATAGAAGCTTGAAGCTATTTAGTTGTGAAGACACAATAAATAAGTACTTGCAGATGCTTTTAATAATTATCTTTTGGCTTTATTTGGTTGAGTTATAATAGAATGCCTAGAGAGATTTTTAAATTTGGGAATTATAATGAGTATAGAAGAATGATAAAACTTACTCTGTAATGAGTCCTGATGACTTGTGAATTAGAAATAGCCAGAATTTTGTAGAACACATGAGAGGGCAAATAGCCTCAAATTAAGACTATAATTAATACAATATATAATAATATAATACATATAATATATAATAATTTATAATAATTAAGAATATAATAGATAATTAAGAATTATTTATTATAGAACACGTGAGAGGGCAAATTAAGTTATAATTAATATTCACTATAATATATAATAAGAATATAAGTGTGTGTGTGTGTGTATATATATTTGCTCATTGTAGAAAATACTACCAAACAAAACCTTTTAGAGAATAACTATCACTTTTGTGTGTATCTTTATTGGCCATTTGCTATGTCTTTGTCCATCTTTCTCTCCAGTCCACCTGCCTGCCTTCTCTCCCTCAGTCTTCCTCTTTCCTTTCCTTCCTTTTTCCTTCCTCCTTTTCTTCCACCCTCCTTCACTTGTTTTGTGAAGTGAATATATATATTTTTCTCCTCTCCTTTCACATATATATTTTTATGTTCTCTCTCCAACTTCTCAAATGATATCATATCATTGATGATGAAATGCCTTTTCTTCGCATATCTGCATTAGAAAAGACCAAGAACTTTCTGTGATTAGTCTAAGCAGGAAGGCTTCTTTTTAATGACACATACTTATAGTCACATCCACTTGCACAGGTGCATACAACAAATTATTAGAAGCTGTAGAAAGGATTCTGATACCAGTCTTCAGTTCCTCACTAAAAGAAACTGGTGATAACTCTTAATAATCTGAACATGACTGATAAAATGATTCCAAGCATCTGTTCTTTCAGGTTCTGGAAATCCTCTTCTATATGTTATCCTCTTGTTTAAAGAGAATTATTATTAATCACAGAAAGTTCTTAGACTTTGCTGATACAGATGTACAAATTTGATGCTTATTTTATTGGTTATGAGGAATACTGTAATTCACTATGGTGTTTTCAAGCCTGACTCTTTGTTTCTATTGTTTTCTACCATGTGAGTTCGCTTACAGGTAATTAAAGGGCACTGTAGTATAGCAGGGTTGGTTAAGAGCATGAACTGTGGAGCCAGACTGAATTATGTTTAAATTCTCACTTCAGTCTAGCTTGTTTTGTGATCCTGGCTAAGTTACTTAACCTCTCTGTGCCTCAGCTTTCTCATGTTAAAGTGGTAATAATAATAGTACTTCATGGGATTATTTTAATAATTAAATGACTATCATATTATACACATATGATAAATGTTAGCTGTTTTTATTATTTAAGTCTGAGCTGTAAAGATCACATAGTATATTATTCCATTTATCTGATGTGTCCAAAAGAGGCAAATCCATGGAGATAGAAAGATTTGCATTGCCTATGACTAGGAGACTGCAAGGAGTGGGAGAGGACTACAAAAAAATACAAATGAGTATTTTTTTAATGGTGATGCACATGTTCCAAAAGTAATGATGATGATGGCTACACAAGGCTGGGACTATAAAAATCATTGAATGTTACACTTTAAATACTGAGCTGTATATTATGTAAATTATATCACTTAGTGTGTTATTAAAAAAAACTGATCTGGAAGCAGACCTTTGTTGCACGGTGGCATGGTGTTTCCTGTGTTATCACCATTAAATATACCTCTGGTTGCTACATCTCAGGGATTCTACTGGTTTTTGTGGGCACATAGGCATACACACTGAAAGAGAACATCCAGAAACTTACCTTTTTCTCAGGTGTGTTTGAAAGAGTAGTCCCTTGGAGAATGACAGAATGAAGAATATGCATGTGCACTGCAAGGCTTGTTAACTCTTTCCAGAATTGTCAGAACTGCAGTTGAGAATATGCATGCTGTTAGTTGTGAGACACTACACTTTGAAATTAGAAGGAAAACAAAAGAGGAAGCTACAATAGAAGTCCCAAGTGTATGTAAGATTGCTAATACAACATTGTGCTTAAGTTTTTTTGGATATTTCTGAGTTAGGATGTTAAATTTTTTACTTGGTATTAACTTTTGAAAAGTGCAGTTTAAAAAAGGTCTTAGAGGCTTGCCAACCAAGACAAATTTCAGAAATATATGCAGATATGATACATATATCAAAAGTACTTATTTAATTGGAGGAAAACAGATGAAAGATGAGATAAATTTATTTATATGATATGATAAATTTTATTTATATAGGCTTTTAGTGAAAATATTCTCAAATATAAGTCTAATGCATTCTTATCAAAATGAAAAGTCATAGATTGACATTTAAAAACCGATCATGAGGATGTTTTTTTTTTTTTTTCAAAGATTTTATTTATTTATTCATAGAGACACAGAGAGAGAGAGAGGCAGAGATACAGGCAGAGGGAGAAGCAGGCTCCATGCAGAGAGCCTGACGTGGGACTCGATCCAGAGTCTCCAGGATCACACCCTGGGCTGCAGGCGGTGCTAAACCGCTGCGCCACCTGGGCTGCCTGGATGTTTTTTAAATACCTAGAGAGTTCATTGTTAATGCATTCCAATTTAACTTGAATGAAAATTAAGCGTACAGTTCTTGGAAAAGAAATGATTAGTTTATAACTTGATTATATTTTAATATGTATTTCATAGATTATATTTGATCATATATTGATATTGATTATATTTTGAAGAAGAATTTTGTACTTTGTTTATTTTGGGTGAAGTTTTTCAAGTCACTATCCTTGCCATAGAAAATTATTGAATGGAAGGGCATAGAAGGAAATTATATTAATATCTGTATAATCAATTTTTTCTTCATTTATCTATTTTTTAAAAAGTCACAGCAAAAATTGGAAATATTTGGATTTATTTCGGTCTGTATCCTTAAAATGTCAGATTAAGTCTCCACTCACGAAGGCTTATTTTTTGTGCTGCACAGGTTCAGTGACAGGGCTTCCCAGGGGAGGAAGGACTTTACTTATAGCTTCACTGAGCTGAAATTCACAGTAAAAGAATATTTTTCCACCATGATCAGTTTTCAGCACAGATTCTGTCTGTAATGTGTTACTGAGTCACTGAACCAGGAAGATGTTTACCTGCAAGGTGAACTGGTCGAAATGGGAGAAGCTTTTAAGTTCTAAAATTTCAGCCATCGTCTTCCCTAGAGGAAGAAAAAAGTGGGTCTCCTCCCTTTATTATATATGCTCTTGTCAATCACAAAGCCTCTTTGTGCTGGTGGGGACTGGATGGTGACTTGACTGCTGGCTGTTTATCCTGTTCCTGTCATCCTAAAATGCAAAATAAAAGGAGGAGGAAAACGTAACTTTGGGTTTGTAGGCCTTAGAGAGTAAGTCGCTTGTGGCAGCCTGGGTCCTCTGAATGGAAAGCTTTCTGAAGTGATTTGTTTGTTCATTAAAACAGAGTATGTAATTCTTATGGCTTTGAGCTACTTTGGCACCTTCAGCACGAGAATAATATTTAGAATCAGATAATGGCAAGCAGTTGAGCTTCTCAGATCTAATGTCCTCTGTCACAGAAACATCACGCTCTGATGCACAATTGCTAATTTTAACTTCTGTTTCTTGCCTGAGTGTTAATAAGATGCTTTTGGAATTGGATATCCAATTCCAGTGGTATCATTTGTAATTGTACCAATTGTACTATTTTGCAAAAAACCCTTCTTGCAGGTGTCATTTTAAGATATTTTCAGGGATTCTTAGGAAAGATGAGACTCTCTTTACCTTTTAAAATCACTAGCAACTTCTAGTATGAATCACGTTAGGGAAATCTGTTATAGCAAGCCAACCTTGTTGAAGTTAGAGTCCTAAGACTTTTATAATCATTAAAGTTTCTGAACACTTTGCTGAAGTTTTTGACTGTATTTGGATTTTAGCTTATATCCCTTATAATTTCTATTACATTCTACTGATAGAAGAACTGTGTGAATGAGTATGAGTTGGACTGATGTGGCTTTCACCTTAAAAGAATATCAGTTAGGTGAAATAGTGTTCTTTAAGTTATTCTTTAGATGGGATACCTGGGCGGCTCAGCGGTTGAGCATCTGCCTTCGGCTCAGGGCGTGTTCCTGGAGTCCTGGGATCTAGTCCCGCATCGGGCTCCCCGCAGGGAGCCTGCTTTTCCCTTTGCCTGTGTCTCTTCCTCTCTGTCTCTCATGAATAAATAAATAAAATCTTAAAAAAAAAACAAATAAATTATTCTTTAGAAAAGCAGGAAGAAAATAGTTCCAAAAAAGGTGAAAAAGAAAGATTTTGTTGTTAAAATGAGGTATTCCTTTTTATTGATTCCAAAGTACACACTTATTAATGTCCAAGAGGTATAAAATGAACTATTACAAATTCAAATGTCTGATGTAAAAGCTATAAGGGAATTCTCAAACTTTAACGTGTATATAAATCACTTGGAGATTTTATTAAAATGCAGGTGATGATTCAGTTGGTCTGGGATGGGATCTTAGCTTCTGCATTTCCAACAAGCTCCCAGGTGATGCCAGTGCTGTTGGCCCCTGGAATCTCATTGTGAGCAGCAAATCTGTAAGATACCTCAATAGATAAATTATGAGATTAAAATTAAAAGAAAATCTGAAACTTTAATCTTACTGCCTCTCTTGGCAATCTGTTCTAGTAGTTGACAATATATAGAGTCAGGACATTTTCCCTAAATATAAATGTCTGTAGCAAGGGTGAATGGGCTTACCCTAAAGTCCTCTTCCTAGTTGAAAGAGAAAACAACTATCATATATTTACTTTGGTTGCTTAGGGATTAATAGGTACCCTTTTCTCTATTTCACATTTTTTCAACATCAACTTCTTTTAGCATTTATTGTATATTTTACTTTATTATCCCAGTTTTAGTTGCAAATTATCTGCATAGCATAGCAAGTGACAAGCAAGTTGGCTGGGCCAGCTCTGTGTCACACTGCAGCTCTGTGGGTCGGTTAGGGCAGTTCTGTTCCTCACGTCTTCATTCTGATGCCCTCACCCAGGGGAAAAAAGCTATGCAAGGAAAGCTGTCCTCGTGGCAGTGGAATGAGATTTGTTTTCACTAACACCATCTCCAAATATTAGTACATGTCTATCTTAAGTGCCTTATTAACACACATGTATCTGCTCATCTACCATGGCATTTTCCTTGAGTATGAGTTCTCTAGCTGGGGTTCTGAGTTGTTTTTATTCTATAAACCATGCTTAGAAGATATTGGCTTTCCAAAGCATTCAGCTCAGTTTCCGTGGGGGGAAAAAATAGTCCTTTTTGGACTAATATGTAGGTCAGTTACATAATTACATAAACAAATATAAATTACATAAATACATTTGAGGATAAACAAGTGAATTTTGACCGACATTAACTAAACTGGTGTGAACAGATGCGTATGTGGTCATATTTGAGAGTGGTGGTTTTATCTCTGAGCAGTCAGTATGAATATTAGAGTATTTTACAGAGAGAAAACAGAAAAGTTAAGATAAATTTGTCTTTGTTAAATGTAGTCTCCTAAATGGAGATTAGGTCATTTTTTACAGTAAAGAGCATATTTAAAACATATTTACTAATTTCTAATCCTATACTCTTTACCTCTGCAATATCACCATCCTGGCTTCTTTTCCATTCTTTCAGGATTTCTTCTATGCCTTAAACCCCTCAAGATTTGGCCCTTACCCCCCACTTTTTTTTTTTGGTGGGGAGGGAGGACTTGTTATTTATCCTAGTAGAGCCAAACTTCAGTCACACTTTCCCTGTAGGAATCAGTTTATGTATTTGACATAGATCTCAATGTTTATTTATTCAAGCCTAAAAATAACTGAGGTTAAGGAATTCATGGACTATATGCTGACTCAGTGGTACTTTCAGTTCATTTGACTTGTTGCAAAATTCCATAAACAGAAGTATTTGCCTTTAAAGTGAATAATACCGATTCTTAATGTTTTGGAGGATCATAGATTTTTAGAGTAGGGAGCAAGTCAGAGATTATGTAATATAGCATTGTCCCTTTTCTGGTGAGGAAATCAAATCTCTGAGGATTTTTGTGACTTTTCTTCCCTCAGTCAGCAGTTAGGGTAGAGGTAAAAGAAATTTGAATAATTTGCTTAAAATACCATAAATCGTTTCAAAACAATTGAATATTTAGAAATTTATGTGGGAACATGACAAAAAATTCAGCTGTTTTTGTACTCTTAAATGTACGATGTAATGGAAAGCCCTTTTTGAGAGGAATGATGAAATTAAGCAGAAAGACCCAGAAATTAAGGAAGATAGAAGCTTGGTCAAAATTTTCTTAAGGCCTGTTTTGGGTTTTGTGTATGAAATAGTTTTAACTATAACGGAAATCTCATCTCATGGAGTTATTCATCTTTTTATTTGAATTAATATTTCTGATTATTGCCATTAGAAATTTTTGGAATTCCTTTCTTGTGAGTAGATTTTAAACCAGAAAGGAGAAAAGCTCCTTTGTAGTCAGATGGCTGTGCTTTCGGTCTCTGTGTTTCAATCTCTCTTTCTTTCCTTGCCTTTCTCCCTGCCTCTGCCTTCTCCACCCTGTTTCCTTTTCTGTCTTTCTGTTTTTTGCTTTCTGGTATTTTTTTGTTTTGTTTTATTATATATTGTCAAGGAAATAACTAGAATTGCTTTATGGCACTTACCATTAAATATCCATTATGTCATTTTAAGTGTGACAGATGTGTCTGTGAATGGCATTTTAGAATGGAATTAAATGTGTGTTACTCTGCCCTTATGCATTATTAATAATTCCTTAAGATGAAGAAACTATACATTAGCATATATTTATAGTCATCTCTGAAATTTTATCATGAATTGATCCTGTTTTTATGAAATGTAAACAGATGTATTAAACATTTATTTGAACAGCAGTTTGTACATTTTGAGGACTTCAGTTTTATTGTCTGCAATGTAGTTGCGGCCTTAAGGCTAGTGCATATAGCCAATTGTCATTTAAATTTAATCTTCTAATTGTAAGTTATATTAATTTCATGTAGGATCTCAGAAACATTAAATTACATATTAAACATATTAAACTTTTTCTATGTTTATTATCTTTGAGGACATTATTTTTTTTTTTTTCTATTTTGTTGAAAATGATTCTGGATTTCCAAAGACATTTATAAAAAGAGATTGTTGGGCAGCCCGGGTGACTCAGCGGTTTAGCGCTGCCTTCGGCCTGGGGCATGATCCTTGAGACCCGGGATCGAGTCCCACGTCAGGCTCCCTGCGTAGAGCCTGCTTCTCCCTCTGCCTGTGTCTCTGCCTCTCTCTGTCTCTCTCATGAATAAATAAATAAAATCTATTTTAAAAAAAAGATTGTTATTTTTTAAAGCTCTGAACTATTGTAAATTTCATGAGATGAGTCTTAAACTAGGTTCTGGAAGACAGGTTTTACATTCTTGGTTTTCAGATCAAATTGGCTACAGTAATAATAAGTTACAATTGAAATATGAAACTGACATAAAGCAGAAACTGGAATGTTACTAACAGCTGTTGCCATAAAAGAGTGGCTAGAATTTTATTGTATGTCTAGAGCATCTCACAAGTCTCTTCTTTTAGCTTCCTGAATTTAGTTCTAGTTCTCCTCTGTTTCATCTCTCTTTAAGAACCAAATATTATTTCCTTTTGTTCCAGAAATAAATTAAAAGAATATTAAGCTGATCACATCCACCTTGCATAACGTTCTGTCTTATCTAAAAGTACTCTTTCCAAGTCATAATTCCTTTGGGTTTAGCTGTTTTTATGAGTTTAATAACATCTAGGTCTGCTGCAGATCCTGACCTCTGCCATCTTTCTAACCCTGCAAATCTAACTAGGTTCCTTCTCTTGGCTGTTGAACTTCTTGTTGAAATTCAGCATGTCTCTTCTTTTCAGCATCATTTCCTTTTTATTTATTTATTGATTTTATTTTATTTTTTTACCCTGTCAGTTAAGTCTGTCCTGTGAGTGGTCATAAACAAGTTGGGAATCATTATATAGGCCACACTTTGGGCGCAGCATGCCTTAGTTCAGTGCCCAATTTTATTTGGAGTGTGACTAGTGGACCCCAAGTAGAACTTGCCTATAGTCTCTTATTTATAACACTTTTCTATAGGAAATAGTGCATAAAGTCTGATTTCTGGACATGCAACATAAATGGAAGAAGTTTTAAATGCTTATGGAAGCTAACAACAGACTAGTGGAAGAGATAAATATCATGAATCTGAGGAACAGACATTTACGTTTTATCAGTTTTGAAGGAGTGATATATTAATAGGAACTTTACAGATCTCCCATGACTTAAAAAAAAAAAATCCACCATACTAGTCAGTGTCTCCCAGAGCTTCAGAGCCAGTTTGTCTTTTTTTTTTTTTTGCAATTGGAGAGGACTGTGGATGGTGACAGTGATGAAAGATGAAATGATTACATCTAGCCTGTATTTACTGAATTCTTACTATGTACCAGGCATTGTGCTGAGTGCTTTTTAAACAGTATTGGGTTAATCCTTCCTAGTACCCACTATAAACTACTGTAGGTACTGATATCTTCTCCATTTTATATGTAAGGGAACTGAGGCTTTGAGAGGTTAAGTAACTTGCCAAGGATTGTGTAACTGGAAATAAACAGAGATGGGGTTTGCATTTGGGTTTTTTCTTTTTCCATTTTATTTTTTATTTTTATTTTTTTTTGTTTTTTTTAAAATAAATTTATTTTTTATTGGTGTTCAATTTACCAACATACAGAATAACACCCAGTGCTCATCCTGTCAAGTGCCCCCCTCAATGCCCGTCACCCATTCACCCCCACCCCCCGCCCTCCTCCCCTTCCACCACTTCCCAGAGTTAGGAGTCTTTATGTTCTGCCTCCCTTTCTGATATTTCCCACACATTTCTTCTCCCTTCCCTTATATTCCCTTTCACTATTGTTTATATTCCCCAAATGAATGAGAACATACACTGTTTGTCCTTCTCTGATTGACTTACTTCACTCAGCATAATACCCTCCAGTTCCATCCACGTTGAAGCAAATGGTGGGTATTTGTCATTTCTAATGGCTGAGTAATATTTCACGTATACATAGATCACAGCTTCTTTATCCATTCATCTTTCGAGGGACACCGAGGCTCCTTCCACAGTTTGGTTATTGTGGACATTGCTGCTAGAAACATCGGGGTGCAGGTGTCCCGGCGTTTCATTGCATCTGAATCTTTGGGGTAAATCCCGAACAGTGCAATTGCTGGGTCGTAGGGCAGGTCTATTTTTAACTCTTTGAGGAACCTCCACACAGTTTTCCAGAGTGGCTGCACCACTTCACATTCCCACCAACAGTGTAAGAGGGTTCCCTTTTCTCCGCATCCTCTCCAACATTTGTGGTTTCCTGCCTTGTTAATTTTGCATTTGGGTTTTTTCTAATCTCAGAGCCTATTCTCATTTTCTCACTCTATCTGGCTACACAAGTACTTCCTGGTCTTTTTCACATCATGTAGTATGTAGAAGATGTGCATGGTAGGGAAAATGGCTAAGACTGCTTATAACTGGAGGCAACTGACCTGGAGATGGATACCTTAGAAGTCTCCTGTACTCCCACTGAATCAAGTCAGAGTAAAGAAGGATTTAGTACCTAGTGATCCTGTTCAGTCATTTGTGGCAGACACACCCATTGGGAAGCTCTGTGCTACACTACAGTGTCCCTGTAGAAAATAGGAAGTGAGAGGTAAATGCTTTTTTTCCTAAGTACACAATGCTTCCAAGCTCCCCTTATCATCACAGGCCAGGTGGTGAGAGTATAGATTGGTGATGTGTTCTCAGATCTCTTATATTCCTCTCTTTCTCTTTTTTCCTCTTCCATTATTAATCATTGAGTTTTGTTCATTCAGGAAATATTTATTGAGTATATCTATGTGCAGTGCTTTGGTCGTTAAAAAAGACTGATGGTTTGTCAGAAGAGATGCTACTTCTTGCTAAGGTCTGGATGTTTGTGTCCCCTTTCAAATCCATATACTAAAATTCTAACCTTCAAGGTAATGGTATAGAAGGAGGGGCCTTTTGGTGGTGATTAGACTATGCAGGTGGAACCCTCATGAATGGGATTAATGTCCTTGTAAAGGAGGCTCAAGAGAGGTACTTTGTTCCTTTTGCCATGTGAAGGCACAGCAAGGAAGTTCCAAACCAGGAAACAGATTCTCACCAGACACCAAATCTGCAGGTACTTTGATATTGGACTTCTCAGCCTCTGGAACCGTGAGGCATACATTTCTATTGTTACTAAGTTACTAAGTTACTAAGTTTATGGCATTTTGTTAAAGCAACTCCAGTGGACTAAGACCTTTGTGCATAAGTTACTTTAATGTAGTGGGCGCCGGCAACCCCCAGGGTGGCTCAGCGGTTTAGTGCCGCCTTCAGCCCAGGGTGTGATCCTAGAGACCTGGGATCAAGTCCCACATCGGGCTCCCTGCATGGAGCCTGCTTCTCCCTCTGCCTGTGCCTGTACCTCTCCCTCCCTCTCTCTGTGTCTTTCATGAATAAATAAATAAAATCTTAAAAAAAAAAAATAGTAGTGGGCGCAGTACCACACCAGTGACATGAATACAGTACAGCAGACAGGAAGGATACATGATTAGTTTCAATCTGTAAGTGTGGTGGATGTTTCACTAACAAGCAGCATCTTGTCCAAGCCTGGAAAGATTAATAGAACTTAAACACAAGAGGTTAAGAGGTTAGTGATGAGGACAGTAATGCAGATAGAGTTGATAGTATCAGGAAAGACTTAGATGTTGGAATGCTTAGAACAATGTTTACATATTACAAAGAAAGGGAGGGAAAGGGAGAGGAAAAAGAACGCTTATTTGCCTCATTGTTTCTTCTAGTTACTACCTTGCGTCTTTCTTCCTTTGTACAGCCACATTTCTCAAATCATTTGCCCACACTTGCTATTTGTCTTTCTTTTGTGCCAATTTCCACATATTATGCTTCTGAAATTCATTTCACCGAGATCATCAAAGACACCCTGTAACCAACTCTCCTAGGCACGTTTATATCTTATTAAGTCTCTCAACTGGTTGTGACATTGCTGTCCAAGTGTCATCCTTTACAACACTCTGCTTACTTTCCCTGAAATCTTGCTTTTCCTCTCTGTCCAGCCATTCCTCCATCCCCTCTTTGTCCTTCTCTTACTTATATTATCGTTTAAGAGTTTTTCTATTTAATATTCTTTTCTAGGACCTCAGCTTTTCTTACTCTTCATACTCTCTGCGGGTGCTCTTACATACTTCTCTGGGCTCAGTTACCATTCATATACTGACCATCCCTTCATCTGTATCTGTGTCACAGATCTCTATCTCTCCTAAACTGCTTACTTATCTCACTGCCCCTCAAAATAAATTTTCCCCAAAGTGAACATATTGTCTCTGTCTCAACCCCTCCCCTAACTTCTTCTCCCCCAAACTGTTTTTCTTCAAGTGTTCATTTCAATAAATGGACATGCCACGTATCCAGTTGGCCCCAGTTGGAAATTTGGCCACCATCCCAAACTTCTCCTTTTCAATTACTCCGATAAATACAGTCACCAAAAATGGTCTATTTTGCCTTAATAAATGCTGAATCTCTGAGACTCTCTCCATGCTCACCACTGCTGCTCTACTCCTTAATCAAGGCTTCCTTTGCCTTCTTATAGGTCTGCACGTGTCTCTTGTCTCACCTCTCCACTTCACTCAGAAACCAGAGAGTGTTCTGATACTGTGCTTCTGGTTTAAAGGCATTCAATGAATTTCTTGCCCCCAGAGTAAAGTCTAAACTCTTTCAGATATTAAAAGGCTTTCATAATGGTCTGGTCCCACCTGAGAAACTGGGAGTCCAGTAGTTGGAGTCTGTTGCTTGGATTTGGATACCACTTTGTGTGGTATTGGACAAATTACCTTTCTTTTGCCTCATTGCTTTGCTTTGTTAAGATGGAGTTGATGATAAGGCCTAGGATTATTACTAGGATTGAATGAGTTTTTAGAACAGTACCTGCTACATAGTAATTAGCCAATAAATGTTAAGTCTTATTGTACTTGTTACCTTACCTATATCCATTATTGAAAAAATCCAGTCTTAAGGCATCACTTAATATGGTCATTCACTGGTTAGAGCACAAGGATTTCTCTGATCTCAGCAGATGTGAGGAGCATGAGGCAATTAGTGATTATTGCACATACCTACTAGCAAAAAGTAAATGGTTTATATGCTGGGTGCCCAAGGTGAGGATAGACATTTGAACACCATTGAATTTCAAAAGAGGAAGAAGATATTTTGTGAAAATTTGACCAGTCCTTTAAAAAGATGATCAGCTCAGTGGTAGCTGCAGCAGCTAACCTTTATTGAGCTCCTACTATGTGTCAGGCGCCGTGTTAAACATTTTATGTGCATTATTTTCCTCAAAAGAGCTTTCAGAATATTACTTGTAGCCCTGTTTTACAGATGAGGAAACCGAAGCATTAAAAATGAAGCAGTCCTATCAAATGTAGAGCTGGAATTCAAATCCAGATAGATGACCAAGAAGTCCTCCAGTTACTCATTTTTTCAAATGTTTTTCCTTATCTGTCACAAGTTTTTTGAGGCAATATGTGCAAATACACAAAATCTCTCTCTCTTGTAGTGTTAAAAAACAATTTAGTTTTTTCATCCTGACATTATTTTAAATGTATATAAAATATGATATATTTATCCAAGCTTCTCATGCATAAAATATATGCTTCAAATAAATTATAGTCTCAGCATGTAGAAAGATAAAAATTCCAAGCATCAGTCTTGTAACATGAAAGATTTCAGGAATCAATGTTCAAATGCAAAAAACAAATACATAAATATTTGACATGTTGTGTTACCTCAGGCTTTTAAGGGAAACATTCTGAGTTTAGAGGAGCTTGTGTTAAATATGTCTGTCACTTTGGCCTTTTGTACTTTTGCAAATGTAAAAGAAGAACTAATATCCTATTGACAATTGAGAAGTCCTGTTCAGGCTTGATTTAATCTGGCTGTGTACATTTCATGAAAGGAGAGCATTTGGATAGAGCTTTTGTCTGAAGATTGGGGATGTTTATATTGGGTTTTTATTTTATTTGTGATAGACTTTAAATGGTGTTACAACAAGTACTATATTTTCGAACACCAAGCACGTTAGATTCTCTTGTGAAGATAGATTGGCTTTGGTAGTGGTAATACTTTTTTCTTTCATTTCATTGGAAAAGATTATCCAACAATTATTGTTGTTCATCTCAGATTTAATTTGGTTTCATGCATACCAATTGTATGGTTTGCTTTTTGTTCTTTCTTTTAAAATATCTTTAAAAATTAATTTTGATGTATTTTTTTTTGATAGCTTGCCCTAGCAGGCCAAAACCATGAAAATTTTTCGCTTTTCAGAATGCTATAGTCTATTGTTCTGTTTCTTTGATAAAGAGATATAAACTGTGTTTTCAACTGTCAGGATGTAAGAATGTAGACAACACAATTCACAAGTTAATTGAGCTCTTTATGAAGAGAATATGACTTACTGCCTTTTACTAATACCAGATAAAAGAAGGCTTTTTCTTTGATGATTTTTCTTACGGACATATTTATTTGTATTAGTTAGTACGTTTGTATTTCAGGTGACTTCTGGTCCCCCTGCCCCCTTTAAATAACATCTTGGAAATTAAGTGTTGGGGATTGGCATCTCTTTTCCACTCTTTATATTTCTATCAGTGATTTAGATCATCCATCCTGACAATTTTAGTTTGAATTAGGAGTGGGGGAAAATGTAACCTTTTGAACATACGGTTCGTAATTTTGTAGGGGAATGAGCACAGGCTTTAGACTAATCTGGATGTAGATTCCACTTTTACCATTCACTGGTTGTGCAACTGTGAGCAACTTACTTAATCTCTTGGAGCCTATTTATTCATTCATAAAATATCAATAATTTCTCCTTTGCTGCTTGTCTTGAAGATAAGAGATACTGCTACTGCTGATAAGGCCTCGTTCAGTGACTGACACATAGTAAATACTCAGTAAATTTGTGGGGATTATGCCTCTTCTGTGAAGAAGATATTTTATCTTAGCCTGAGGAAATATCTGTTAGATTTTGTAGTAGTTATTAGTACTAATCACTGAATATTTCCAGATTTCTCCCCTGACCTTGGGTTACATGGTAGGAGTGTATTTTACTGACCCTTGTAGCTAAGTGTGATGGGATTAGGGCCAAGGGATATGAATGAATGTGATATATGTATGTCACTTCTGGGCAGAAGCTTTTAAGAATTCATATATCAATTACCACATCCCCTATTCCTGTCTCCCTAATCTAGGAAATGTGTGTCAAGATAGAGCACCCATCAGCCTGGATTCCTGACTAGAATGAACAGAGCTCTCCTGCTGAACTTGCAGCATGAGCTAGAAATAAACTTAACTGTATCATGCCACTGAGTTGGGGCTATAGTTCCTTACTGCTGTAAAATAATGTCCTGAATGAGACAGAACTACTCCGAAATTGTGTGCAGTTTTTATCTGAATGAAGCGAAATATTTACTTCTAAATGAAGATTTGACCTTTAGAAAACACAAATTGCTTATGATTGTTCTTTAATGCAGAATTAATCTTGAACACCCTGACCTTTGAAAACAGAATATATTTTATAAGAATGTAGTGCTTAAAAGCATGTTGGAATCTAGAAGTTACTTTTTTTTTTTTTTTTTTTAATTCTTTGAAAAGGAGCAAGGGAGGAGAGGGCGGGTGGGGGGAGGGCACTAGTGGGAGAAGCAGACTCCCCACTGAGCAGGGAGCCCCATATCAGCTCAAACTCCAGGACTTTGGGATCACGACCTGAGCTGAAGGCAGATTCCTAACCAACCAAGCCACCCAGGCGCCCCAAGAAGTTACATTCTTAATGAGTATAGCATGAGGATGGGGTACATTGCTAGGCAGTAAAGCCTCTGAGTTTCATTTAATGTGGAGTACCCCAGGCCTGGTAACAGCAAGAGTAGCTCTTTAACACCACTGAACACTACAGGTCCTGAGAGAAAGATAAAAGGCTAGGAACAGTAGTTTAAGATTAATGGTATTTCATAATAGTTGTTGCCACTTGCATTGCTAGCATGATTGCATATCTAAGCATCTGCTTTGCATGCTTAGGGGGGTTGAGTGAGAATGTGTACCACTTGCTCTAGCTGCTTAATCTTGAGCAAGTTCTGTAATTCTTTTGGTTTTGTTCTTACCCAGAAAATGGGCAGTGTAAACCCTATTGGTGATGTAAAGATATGAGCTAAAGTATTATGGGATAACATATTGAATGTTTAGCTCTGTGACTATAATTTAGAAGGGGCTAAAAATATGGAGGTTTCTATCCCCTCTTGTTAGCTGCATTTGTTGTTAAAGGTGGTGCTGATGCATTATTAAGACTTTTCTTTTTCTATATGATTTTAGAAAGGAGTAAGACTATTCCTTTTCTTGTGAGTAGTATCCTTTATATAATCCTTTTGTTTTCTGTAATACCACGTAAAACTCACTAGACTATGAGTTTTTCTTTTTTTAAAGATTTTATTTATTCATGAGAGACACAGAGAGAGAGAGAGGCAGAGACACAGGCAGAGGGAGAAGCAGGCTCTATGCAGGGAGCCCGACGTGAGACTTGATCCCGGGACTCCAGGATCACTCCCTGGGCCAAAGGTGGCGCTAAACCGCTGAGCCACCCGGGATGCCCTAGACTGAAATTTTTGAAGGAAATGGACTCTTTTTTAAATTCTGGAAGCCTATCGAGTATCCTATCAAAATAGGTCCTCATTTCTGTCTATAGAATAGACCCTCGATAAGTGGTAGGTTAGATACAGTTTCTTCAGTTATCCAGCAGCATGATTATCATGCTCATATTTATGCATATAAATTCTGCATGTCTAATATAGAGATGTTATTTCTTGACTTACCTATATAAATAGGTACTAGTCTAGAAATTTTCTGTTAAATTACATTGTCAGAATGCTGTTTGCTTTCTGATAATGAAAGATTGTTGATGAAGCAAATTTCTCATATCCTAAACTATTTTGTCTATTGTCTTACATTTGAAAACATCTTGATTTCTTGTTTAGGACTTTCTGAATATTGGGATCCCTGGGTGGCGCAGCGTTTTGGCGCTTGCCTTTGGCCCAGGGCGCGATCCTGGAAACCATGGATCGAATCCCACGTTGGGCTCCCGGTGCATGGAGCCTGCTTCTCCCTCTGCCTCTGTCTCTGCCTCTCTCTCTCTCTCTGTGTGTGTGACTATCATAAATAAATAAAAAAAATTTTAAAAAAGGACTTTCTGAATATTGTTGCCATGTGAGAACAGAGGCAGTATTCATCTGAAACTGCAGCAGAAGTTAAAAAAAAATCCTACAATTGCAAATTTATCCTGATCTATGTCAGGAGACTTGGTATACATTATTGATTCTGTGGAACTGACAAAATTTATAGATTTACAAATTTTCTATGATATGTAGATATGTACATCATATGTGATGTGGTATGTAGTTGTGAAACATCTTTGGTGACAACTGCCAGTGTTAGAAACAGTTTAAAAACAAATTTTAGTTTAGTTTTAGAAATCACCTTCTTTTTTTTTTTTTTAAGTAGTCTTTGTATATTCTTTATTATTTCATGCCATGTAAGAATTGAATTTCCTTCAGAATGTATAGTTCTTGAGTAACTAATGCTACTTTTTTTAGCATTTAAATGACAGTGTATTAAATTTTGAATCATTTGAAGTGATACCATAATAAAATTCTAATGATCAAGTTATTGTTTTAATGGTATATTGCACCCTAGAATTTTGTTCAATAATAAACAGAATAAAGAGTATGAGTGACACAAGTATGAAAAAGGGCTATCCTTTACAAAGTTTATAATAGAAAACATACACTCTTGCTGAATGGGCACATCCCTGAGCTGATAAAATATTTGTTTTATAAAGCAATTACTCATGTTTAAATTATAACTCTGAAGTAAAGTTTTCCACAAGTACATGAAAGGTTTCCTGTATTGCACACTCATCGCTCCTGGTAGTACTGTCTTACTACGGGGAAGAAAAGAAAATGTTGTTTTCATATATTAGCTAGACTGAAGGTGGCATGTATTCGGGAGCCTGGGTGGCTCAGTCAGTTGAGCGTCTGCTTTCAGCTCAGGTCATGATCCTGGGATCCTGGGATCCTGGGATCGAGTTCTGCATTGGGCTCCCTACTCATTAGGGAGTCTGCTTCTCCCTTTGCCTCTCCCCTTCCTCCCTGCTCATGCTCTTTCTTTCTTTCTCTCTCTATATCTCTATCTCAAATAAGTAAATAAAACTTTTTAAAAATGATGCCTTGTATTTTTTATGTCTTTCTTTTTTTTTTTTCCTTTATGTCTTTCTTTATTCTCTTTTTTATAAAAATGTATAGGGGAATCTCTGGGTGGCTCAGCAGTTTGGTGCCTGCCTTCGGCCCAAGGCATGATCCTGGGGTCCCGGGATTGAGTCCTGCATCGGGGTCCCTGCATGGAGCTCGCTTCTCCCTCTGCCTGTGTCTCTGTCTCTCTCTCTCTGTCTGTCATGAATAAATAAAATCTTTTTAAAAAATCTTAAAAAAATAAACATAAGAAAATGTATAGTTTTTACTTAAAATGTGCATTCCCTCTACCCGCCCCGCCCCGCATGTTAGATTTCTGTTTATTTAGACTTAGTTTAATGCATCCAATAATACTAGTGTAATGAATGTTTGGATTCAAACTCAAGATAGATCTTATCTTCCTCAATATTAAAAATGTGTAGCTTTTTTTCTACCTATTTTATTCCACACTTGATCTTAGCCAAAAGGCCGAGAAGCGATCTACCTATTTTATTCCAATAAAGATATTTATAGTTAAAAGATGGCTATGGTGTTTGTCACAAATTTTCAGTTATTAGAAAAACTAAGAATTGAAGGTGAAATTTTTTATCATTTAGATAATAAAATGAATAGTACTGTATTAATTATATAGGGGGAAAATACTGTTAGTGTTCCACAGCTACAGGTCTGAGAGTTGGGTTATATAAGAGCTGAGTGAACATCTGAGTCCATATGTACTGCCTGGAAAACAGCCAGTTGCAGCTCAAACATTTCCTCATAATGTTCATTAACTTTTCATAGAGAAAGTGTTTCACACTTAGATCAGCTCTTTTAGAAGGAGGAAATTTAAAGCTAGAACAAATAATATTTAATGCTCATTTTTATAGACCAACTGTGAGAAACCCAGCCAAAAGCCAAGATTTTCAGCCCTACACATCTGGTCATGATGATTTTGGAATCTTTAAACACTGATGATATGTCTTTGTTATGACTTTAGAATATATTCTGGCCAACTCATTAGGCAGGTATGGAAACAAATCCTGAGTCAGACCAAGTTCCTATCATGCATGAAGAATACTGGACTGTTTTCATCCTGAAAGAGAAAAACAATTCTGTGGATTGTTTCATGGAGCCGTTTTGCCATATTATACATGAATGGAGTATAATACTCCTTAGTGTTTTCCCCTCTTCTACTCTTTTTCAAAAAAAAAAGAAAGAAAGAAAAAGAAAAGAAAAATCTGTTTCCTTTCATTTGTATGCTACTTTTCCTTATTTTTAGACCAAAGTTTGATAAACACCTGAAGGCTTGAAAATAATTCATATGCATCATTTATAAAATATTTAAATATTCTCTTAAAGACATGTTTAACCTAATCAGCTGTCATTTTGATATAAAATTTAAAGAAAAAGTCATGTTTACTTTAAAATAATCTTTAGGTAGCTTGTATGTTGTGCCAAATAGTATAGTGATAAGTTATCTCTGAGATTAAAAGCAAGAGTATAGGTTATTTTGTTCATTTCATCTCCTGGATCATAGCCTTTTATTAAAATACTTTGCAAAAAATATCAGTGACCATTATATGCATAGGGAGGATTCATTTCTCATTAAGCGTCTTCTCAGTTTTATAGAATGTTCCTTGAGAGACTGAGAAAATAATTTAAGATCTTTATATATGCATTTACTGAAGAATAGTATCCTGAACTATCTATTGAATATATAGACATATCTAAAAGACTTTATTGAAAACCTTTCTTTTTTAAGCAAAGATTGAATGTCTTCCATGACTCAGAGTAATGAAAAAGGAAATATTTATTTTGAGGATAAGCCAATTTATATATTATTGGACATAACACAGACCACCCAGGCCTGAAGCCTACTGTTTATAGTTAAAGATCTTAAATCTACATATGCTCTTGATGAGCAAGAGCTATCTTTGTTCCAACTAGAAAGTTTTATGTCTACAAAGGGTAATAATTTCATGTTTCTCCCCACCACCCTTGGCTAGTAAAATTCTGTCAAGATTATTTCATTTACACAGGGGAAAAGATTTCCTTGGACCGCAGTAATTAATAACATTTCCAAATTTCATCTGTCAAGGGCTAATGTTTAATATTGTTGGAAAACACTGCGTTATATTTGTCTTCAAAACCAGTTTCTTGTATAAATATGTGTGTGTATAAACAATGTAGCTGACTTGTTTTTAGTGTAAAATTTATACCTTGATTTGAAGCTTCATTCTTCTCTACACAGCTGTCAAATCTTAGAATTCTTCAAAGATTGGTTCTAGACTCTCTTCTTTTTCTGTTTTCTCATTGTGAATAGCTTATCCTATGTTCTTAGCTTTAACTACTATCTAATACAGTAGGAGGGAAGAAAGAGAAAATGATACAAAGCAGAAGCTGTTGGGCATGAATATTCTCAACTTTTCACTGAGAAGTCATGTCTGGTAACTTCTGTGTTTCTTAGTAAAAGTAGAAGGTAGGATCTTTGATGAAACTAAGAAAAGAGAGTCAAAGGCCTGAACAGAATTTGGAGGATTTGAAATTCTTGTTATGTATAGATCAGAGGAAAACATAGGATTGCTGGGCCATGTTCAGGATCCGTTGAGCAGGGTTATTATATTTTGTTGTGTAGTTTTCCCTAGTAGCACATATCAGCCTCATTATATTTATGGAGAAAGTAGTCAGTTTCATGATATTTGTAGTTTTGCCAATGGAGACGATGCAAGAACTGAATGGGAAAGGAGTTTAGGTCATACAATGTTTCCTAGGATCATGGAATTTAAAATGGATTAGAAGTGTAGTGAAGAAGAAAGCGTTGATAGATGGGAAGCACTATGAAGCTAATGAACTGGAAGTCTCTTAGGAGACCAGAGAATCTCCATGGTGGGAATAGTTCATCAAGACAACTGGAAGTAGTAAGATGGACTGCTTGGATTTATGATCCAACAACAGCAAGGATGGCAAAATTATGGTAATAACTGTAGAAGTAGATGGCTGAGCTAACATGTAGTTACTCGCTGGAATCGAGAAGGCCAGAGGACTGCATGGATCCCATGTGTGGACATGGAAGTCACTCGGAATAATGGAAGGTTTTTGTTTGTTTTGTTTTGTTTTTTAATTTTTATTTATTTATGATAGTCACAGAGAGAGAGAGAGAGAGAGAGAGGCAGGCAGAGACATAGGCAGAGGGAGAAGCAGGCTCCATGCACCGAGAGCCTGATGTGGGATTCGATCCCGAGTCTCCAGGATCGCGCCCTGGGCCAAAAGCAGGCGCTAAACCGCTGCGCCACCCAGGGATCCCTAATGGAAGGTTTTGGAAAGACAGTCAAGTCCCAAAGCCTTTGATGTCTGTGGGAGAATAACAAGAGATTAGTAGATATGACAGTGATGAGGAGGCAAGAGGGATGGTATGACTGAATGGCATGAGCCTCAAATGCTCAAGACATTTACTAAAGAATTGGAGATAAATGATATAAAGCTAGAAATAGTGAACAAGGAAGAATGTGATTAGTAAACAAATAGCCTTCATTTGAGAGGGCTGTAGGACATATATGTCTTTACGGGATAGCTAGTTTTCATCGGAGATAGGCCAAGAAAAAAAAAATGCACACACACTGAATCTTTTCAAGATGGAGTTAAAATTATAGGACAACACACAAAGTAGTAGTATGTCCTCAGTGAAAGGTGATTTATTGAGTAATAAAGCTGATTGAAATAGCAATATTATGTCCTAACCCCATTGGGTTTTCATGTGTTTTGGTGTTTGGAATGGAGTATACCTACTACAGGTGGACTATCACAATCTCACCATTAAAGAGATGAAGTCAAGAGTACTAGGATGGGTAAGAGAAATGATTAGAAGTATGGGTGAAATTAGTGCAAAATTTATATGTCAAATGAAACATTCACTGTCTAAGGACTGTAGAATTCTATTTGTTAAAATGGTAAGCTGATTATGCACATGTTGGAAGTAAATTTTCCTGAATGTCTCATGCTATTTAAAGAAAATGCTTCAAAGTTTTATATTCTTTGAGTTAATGATCATATGATCACGCTTATAAATTACCAAGATGGTATAAAAATTGCTTCTTCTTTAACGATTCATTTAAATTACTGAGTGGTAAAACTAAAAAATTGTTTTCTCATTGAATGATATCATTATCCTTTCCTGGGAATATTTTTTAAAATCTCGTAGTGAAATAAATTTTCTCTTATTAAATAGATATATTTGGCTGCATCCATCTTCCAGTTTTGGACTCTGTATATATTTGAGAAAAATCTCCGTGTTTTGAGCAGTTTCCTCAAATCATTTAGTATTGAAATATAAATTTATAATCAGGGCTATTTATTGTTATTATACATATCAGAGGTAATCATGTAGCTAACATATATATAGCACTTATATTGTCTCACATGTTAAGTACTGTACATGTGAATACTCAATCCTGTGGGGGTAGGTACTAATTATCATCATCTCACTTTTACAGATGGGTAAACTGAAGGTACAGGGAGGGTAAACTAACCTGTTGATAAGTAGCAGAGCCAGAACCTGGACCCAGCTGTCTGAATCCAGAGTTTGTGATATTTACCATTAATGCTAAATTATTATATGTGATATCTGGAAGAATATGGCTCATAAAAAAATAAAACTTCTCTTTTACATTCTTTTTTTTTTAATTTTTTTTTTAATTTTTATTTATTTTTGATTGTCACACAGAGAGAGAGAGAGAGAGGCAGAGAAATAGGCAGAGGGAGAAGCAGGCTCCATGCACCGGGAGCCCGACGTGGGATTCGATCCCGGGTCTCCAGGATCGTGCCCTACATTCTTTTTCTTATTTTTTTACTCCCTGTGGATTATTTGGGATTCAGTGTTTAAGATTGAAGAACCCAAATACAGTGGCTTAGATGTGAGAGAAATTTATTTCTTATATAAAAGAGGACCTGAGGTGGGCAGTCCAGGACTGATATGGTAACTCAACAGTCACTGTGTCCAGTCCACTATCTGTTTCATCAGCCTTGTGAATGTATTTTCTTCTTGAGATCACTTCCTGTACTAGGATGGCTGCTGGAACCCCAGCCACTGTATCTGGCTTATAGGCCAGAAGGGAGATGACTGGTGAAAAAAGAAAAAAATGGACCCATTGTATCAAAATCTGCTTTCTTTAAGCAAAGCCCCGCACAACACTTTTGCTGTCATTTCATTATTTAGAATTTAGTCATATGGCCATACAAGCTGGGAATTTTGATGTTTTATTCTGGGTAGCAGTATGCCTAACTAGACAATGGATTTCTGTTATTTAGAAAGGGAGGATAGATATTGGGTAAGTATTCAGCAGTCTGTGAGACACCATCCTTGGTGTCCACATCTTTTCCTCCTGATCTTTTAACTGATTTTTTTTTTTTTTAGATTTTATTTATTTATTTATTCATGAGAAACAGAGAGAGAGGCAGAGACATAGGCAGAGGGAGAAGCAGGCTCCCTGCAGGGGAGCCTGATGCGGAACTCATCCCAGAAGCCCAGGATCATGACCTGACCCAAAGGCAGATGCTTGTACACCGATTTTATCAGAACATTTTGGACTGGAAATTGAATTAACAGACATAGGCTAGGAGAAGGATTGAGAAACAGTAGAGTGGGGATTTGGGGGCACTCATGGCATATGGTGACAGTAACGCAAAAAGCAAATTGCAGAGGGCACAAGTCATAATTGCTGTAGTTACCCTTTAGAGTAAAATGCTTCCATAAAGTGATTAAGTGGAGTTTGATTGTATAGTCACATAAAATAAGTGTTATTAACACGTTAATAAAAAGCAGTGTTTTTTAAAGCAATGTTTTTAAATTGGGCTTCTTGTCCTTACATGGGAAGGGAGTGGATGAAAAATTCTCACTTTGTTTCATTTATTTAGGTATGTAGGAGAAGATTGATTATTGGACCAGGAGAGTCCTAAATGATCAGAGGGAAATTCTTTTCTAATTCTCCCTCTTTCTCAGGAGATAAGCTCTCTTGTCCACCCCCCTTTAAAGAGTGGAGAATCTGCTATATCTGATTTTAGATGGAGTTGTGGAAGTTTTATTATTTGGAAAAAGAAAAACAAAAGTATTTTAGAGGAAAAACATTTCATTGGAAAAGTTTTTTTTTTTTTTTTTCCAATAGTTAAGTAAGTAAATAGTAAGCTTCCAATAGTTACTTAAGTTTGTTTCTTGTTTTATTCACAGCTTGGATTTCATGATTGCTTTTGGCAATACTTAAAGAGTTTTTATGAAAGTAGAGAATATTATGCATGGTATGCATTAAAAAATATATAAAACTAAATGTCATGATCCATATTCTTATTTCCCTGTAAGACTGTGTGCTGTGGAATACAGGATAGCTAGGTAAAATCTTGTTGATTTCCAGAGGAGATTAAGTACACCTACTTTTTTTTTTTTAAAGATGGTCTGAATATGAATATTTTCATGACTTGTTCATTCTACACACTCTATCGACTATCACATTTGAGATGACTTAAGTTTCCAATTAGGATTTGAATTAGAATGAGAAAACGTTCTATGTCTTTATTTCAAGAATGTGTTAGGAACCAAATTCTGACCTTAAGGGTCAAAGATACTGGATGGATGATCATGGATTTAACAAGGAATTCTTTCCTGTCTCCTCTTTGCTATTGTGTTTTTTTCTCTTGCTGCACAATCAGTAAACCCAGTTTCCTAGTGTTATTCATGTTCTCTATTTGTTTTGTTTTGTTGCTTGTGGAAACCTGATTAGAGCTTTTGAGAGTGAATTTGAGTCAGAAGTGATTTATTTTGTGTATCTAAGCTGGATTCCAGCTGTTTGAGGTTTTTCTCTTAGAAGTCTAGGTTTCACAGAGCATCTAGATGGAAAAGACAATTCTGGTTAAGATGCCTCTCCTAGTCTTTTTAAGCATTTCAAATCCTTTGTTTTTCTACATTTTGAAGAATTTGACTTAGATTTTTGGTTAATCATTAGTATTTATGCTTAAATTCATTAAACTGATAGAATTACATTCCAAAATTTGCTTTTAAAAATGGTTAGTTTTAAGGACGGATTCTGTGTATTTTTTTAATTACTTGCACTTTTCTAGTTTCAGTTAAGCAAATTAGTAGAATTTACTCCAAGAAAAGTACTACAGTATAGATCAAAGAACGTTTCCTTAGTACCTCTGATTCAGAAATTACAACCTCTCGAAACGTGAAGAGAAAGAGGTCATTGTAAATTTGTGAATTAGGCCATGGCTTTCAGGGCTGACTCCAGACTTACTTGAAATGTCTTCACGAGTGTAGCTTAAAACAATCTCTGCCCACTTCCCTCAAAGCTTTCCTCAATGACATTTCACGGCATAATTCACAAATTTACAATGACCATTTTAGCTCTGCCTACCAGTAAGGGGAGTAACTGGCAAAAGAGTGAGAGCAAGGTCCTCAGGGAATGTGGGAAAGAAAATCAGACACTGAGAGGGTTACACTTTTAGTGTTCAGCAACTCTCAGACCTGAGAGTTAATATGACCATGCTGTAGTCCAGGAGTTGATTACTTGAACCCAGTAAGATTATGATTATATGTATATTTACTGCTGGTGTGTGATTTTCAAGGAGGGCTTTTCTTCTAAGGATTATAGTCAAGAAGGTAACAATCATAGATGACCTTTCTAAAATGTAAGCAGATAAGCAACCTGATACAGCAAGTGTCATGAGAAGTATTTTATAACTGGGAGTTCACATAAGAAAAACAGAATTGAGATTTTCACAGATGCTGTCAGTGATCCCATTTATTCCATCCAAAGCTTTTGGCTTTTCAGAGTCTGAGTTCTGTTTTGATTAGGTCTAGAATGGCATAATAGAACAAGTATAGGATTTAGAGTCAAAAGTCTTAGATTCTAATTCTGGTTCTCATCTAATAATTTATTAATTTAACAATCTGGGGCAAAACAGTTGTCTTCCTAAATCTCAATCTCATTTACCTATAAAATAGATATTGTGAGGCTCAAATAAAACACCATATAACTATTGTTACCACTTACCCGTGTTCTTTTTTTTTTTTTTTTTTTCTTACCCATGTTCTTATTCGGGGTTTTTTCCTTTTAGCCTTCTTGACAGCATCTGACTTCAAGGGTGCTGTCCTTTCCTAGTGCCCTTTATTCTTTGCCATTTACTCTTATTATCATTTTAGGTCTTCTCCTTCCCTTGTCCATTGATATGTGTTCTTCCAAGATCTTTAATCCTTCTAACAGACTGTGGTTATAAAGAAAAATAGAACAGGTATCTTGCTCATAAAATGGAAAGCATCACTTGGGATTTGCATGTAGATTTTTATAGCTGAGATCATAGATTCAGAGAAAAGTTCCAAATACCAAAGAGGGGGTATGGAGAACACCACATATTGTAGAAAACACATATTGTTTGTGTTGAGAAGGGAACTCAACACATACTGAATACATAATCATGTGCCAAGCACTGCTCTTGATAGATGATTTTATATCACCTCATTTGATTTCATGTTCACTGCAATTTTTTAGGAGAGTTTTTTGTTTTTCCTCCTCTCTTATAGAGAAAGGAACTGCAGGCCAGGCTGTTAATTAACTTGCTTTCAGGTTATTCAAGTCTCCCTGTATTGTTTATCTGTAACCGCCCCCCCCCCCCCCCCCCCCCCAAGACCACAGTTTGGTAAGCACTGTTTACTTCTTTGGGCGTTTGAGTACTATGCTAACGATATAGATAGAGTTGGTCTCCAGTGTACTAGCGAAACTAAATGAAATTTGAGTGTTTTTAAACAAGGATACCAGATATGATATTTATGAAATGAATTTTGTACTGTTTTGGGAAACCTAGATCTCTAGACCAGTCTTTAGAGTGGGTGGAAGGGGTGGTAGCAGTAATTCAGAAGGCCTTCCTTCCCCAAGCTAAAAATGTCAACAGAACTCTCAGGTCTGAAAGCTGCTGAACACAAAGTGAAACCCTCTCAGTGTCTGATTTTCTTTCCCACATTCCCCGTGGACCCTGCTCTCACTTTTCTGCCAGCTACTCCCCTTACCGGTAGGCAGAGCTAAAATGGTCATTGTAAATTTGTGAATTACGCCGTGACTTTCAGAACTGACTCTAGACTTACTTGAAATGTCTTCACAAGCATGGCTTAAAACAATCTCTGCCCACTTCCCTTAAAGCTTTCCTCTCTGTCCTTGTTTTTCTGCTTCTTAGCTCCTTAGTGCACTACTCCATACATGTCTCTCAGGCTCTTCCAGTCCATTCTTCTGACTTTCTGACTTTGTTTTTAGAATGGCCAAAATATGCCATATACCTTGTGCCTTAGAAGTCTGGTGACAAGTGTGCTGTACTGACCCAAGTGTAGAATTAGTGGCAGGAGTGAATGAACTCTTGAGAAAGAAATACCATGTTTTCAAGTCCATGTTCTCATATTAAAGAAAGCCAGACAAGACATTTATAAAATATGATTTGTAAGTGCACAGGTTTCTAAAGAAATCTTTTTTGCCCTTAAAGGAAAAAGAGGCATCTCTTGTCATTTAGAACAAATAACCCTTAACCTCTTCATTTTGTTTCATTTACATGAATGAATAATTGAGAAACTCTTATCTCCACTTTCAGATGTCTACAGTTTTTCTATTTAAAAACATTACGTGAAGTGTTACTATTACATTGGGTAATTTTATTTCAAATAAATATCAGAATGTCATAATTTTGTCCTGCTGTGTGATTGTCTTTTGTGCTTTCACTTAACTCTCCCTGCTCTTTAGCCTCTTAGAATCTTGCTTCTGAAGTTTGAATTTCCTTCCTTTTTTTCTACAAAAATGAGATGCAGAATAAGGCATGGCTTGAAGTCAAAAGTAAATTCCCGTCTTTAAGTTCTAGCAACCGTTACAGGCTCCTTAAGGCCAAAGCCTGCCTTTTAGCCACTTGGCTGTGTTGGGTAACTAAATGTTCTAGGCAAGGGCACTGGACTAACTATAAGAATGTGGAATTTTGATATACTGTTGCCAAAATTTAAAAAAAAAAATCACTCTGTATTAAATATTTGTCTGGTGGGATACTGAAAACCTAAAATATAGCCCACACATACAAACTTGTTGGAAGACAAAATACATTTTTCACCAAGTCGGAGTCTCCTAGTGAGAAAAGCCAAGCTTATTTGGATTTTAAAGTTTTCCTCCCATTTTCCTCTACTGCCAAGCTCCACAGGAACCCCTAATCATGTAGCACTGAAAAGAAAATATTTTCTGCACTTTTAAATAATGTTATTGCTTTCCACTCAGCAGCATTCCAATTTACATATGCAAAGGAAAATAAAAAACTATAAGGAATGGATATTAGCTAGGATGGTATTTAAGGAGGGAATTAAGATGTAATTATAATTGCTTAGAATATGCCCATATATCAGTTTTGCTATCTTTAAAAATATATACAATTCTAAAAGTATATGTTCTTATAAATCTTGTCAGCTTCTTTAATATATTTTTAAACATTTCCTAAGGGAGGTTTGTTAAATGTTCTGAAATATTTTCTTGCTAAATATTAAATTATGTACACATTAAATATTCTAAAATATTTTCCTGTAAAATGTTGCACATGAATGTTTCATCTTTCAAAACTGGTAAAAGCAAGAGCATGTTGCAGAAAGCTTATAAAACATGTAGATGATACTGTAAACAGTATACTCTGGTTATTTACTATAGTACCTGAATCAGCAGAACTCAGGTAATTTCTGCATACAGAAATATGATGGACTAATACAGAAATAGATAAGCCCTTGAAGGGAAAATATAATTTTGAACATTTGAGTATTTAGTTGGTAATAGAAGTTCTTCTACTTTGGGTAGAGTGTTAATTATACAATAATCTTTCTACTTAAAACATAGAAGAAGGTATCTGCGGTGGTTCCTTGAATGTGTTCCAGTGTACCTCATACAAATTTGGTATTGATCCAATTGTAAAGTTGGGTTTTTTGTTTTGTTTTGTTTTGAATTCATGAGAGACACAGAGGCAGAGACATAGGCAGAAGGAGAAGCAGGCTCTCTGTGGGGAGCCTGACTCAAGACTCAATCCTAGGACCCCAGGATCACAACCTGAGCCAAAGGCAGACGTTTAACCACTGAGCCACCCAAGTGCCCCATGGTATTGATTCAGTTTTCTTTTTTTACTTTGAAGCCTAGAATCAGATTGGAACTACAAATCATAAAAACTTGTGGATAGTATTTTGTATCAAAATTTTTAAGTTTTGAGGAATCTGAAGAACTGTTCAATTCAGTCCTTTCATTTTACACTTGGAGAAACCAAGGCTGAGAAACATAACCTTCTGCTTAAGGTTTTGTAACTGTTTAGTCAAAGAGCTAGAATTAAAAATGAGATTCTCAGACTCTGATTTATCATAATTAATTATGGAGTCTAGACTGGGAGAAAAATGTTCACTAGAAAGAAAAGAGTTAACCTCCCAGTATATTAGAACGTATATATCTATCGACCCATTTGTAAATGAACCAGTCATTTCTGTCAAAATTCATGATAACCTCAAGACCATTCTAAGTCATTAACGCTGTTGGCTCCAGTAATGTAAGTGAAACATCGCTCAAGTAGGAATAGCTGTCTTTCCTTTCTCTGGCATTTCTAAATTATCAATGCCACGTGATTGATATCTCAGAAATACCTTCCAGATGGCTGTACTGTTTGTTTACTGAACTCTGCTGGTTCTTCATTCAGGCTGGTCAGATAGGATTGGTTTTTGTTTTTAAGGTAAACATGGCTGTTTGCACAGAAATCCATTGTTTTGTTGTACATGTCCATTAAAAAGACTTCATTTTTCAAATGAGTTTGATGAATTAAAACCTTTTTATTTTAATTTTCTGCCTGTGTAGAATTTCACTTTTAATAAGGGTTGGGGGAAAGTAAAGCAACATCCCTTTCTAAAGTTTCTCAAAAAATATCAGGATATCCCTGCAACCAGTACTTTTTCTTCCTTCCCCTACTCAACTCTGTCCACCCAAAATATTCTCAAAAGTGGAGTTGTAAGGCTGGCAAGAGCCATCACCCTTAAAATTTCCCATGAGATCCTCATAGAAGGGATTAAGACTTCAGGAGCCCCCTCTCCTCCACAGCCTGCCCTAGCGCTCCGTCTTTTCTTTTCTGTCTTTGTCACTCATTTCCGTCCCTGAGGTTTAATTGGCCAATTTTGTCATCTTAAAATTCTAATGCTAAACGATTATAAATTCTGTGTTCTGTGAGTAGTTTTGAGGTTTTTCTAACTCTTTAATTAACAAGCATTTAATCCTGTGTTTAGAGAGCTATGTATTGCAATGCTTGAACCCTCTGGCACTTTCCCTGGAGGGTTCTCCTCCCAAAAGACCACCAACAAAAGCCTGGACTGTAACGGTGTTTGGAGCACCTTGTCTGTTTCAGACCTGCACCTCCACGTCCTCGGTCCTCGCAGCAGGGCTATCAGGGAGAGTCATACTGTCTGTCATTTGAGGAGATTAGAGCCCTCTGAGGTCAGGTGACTGAACCTTTACCCGCCACAGCTTCTCTTGAACACTCAGTTTTGCAGTTCCTGGTACCAGGGAAGTGCTGATCTGCTTTCTGTCACTAGAGATGAGATGATTCCCCCCCCTAGAATTTTATATAACTAGGAATCGCACAAAATGCACTTTTGGGTCTGGCTTCTCCTCAGCATTTTCTTTCTTTTTTTTCTTTTTCTTTTTTTTTTTTTGAGATTCATCCATTTTGTTGAGCATATCAACACTTTGCTCTTTTTTTACTGCTGGGTAGCACTCCCTTGTATGCCACAGTTTACATATTCATGTGTCCCAGGAATCCTTTCCAGCTTGGGTCAGCATTTCATTTGACGGTTTATGTTATGTGCTATTGTCCTAGATTTGTAAATAATTAGGTTACAATGAGATTATATCTGTTTGTATCTTTGGAGGGAGGGCTGTCATGTTGGACCTTTTATATAAATGTTGGGCAGCCCTGGTGGCTCAGCGGTTTAGCGCCACCTTCAGCCAAGGGCGTGATCCTGGGGTCCCGGGATCGAGTCCCACGTCGGGCTCCCTGCATGGAGCCTGCTTCTCCCTCTGCCTGTGTCTCTGCCTCTCTCTCCCTCTCTCTGTCTCTAATAAACAAATAAAATCTTAAAAAAAAGGATGTCCTGGCAGATGCTGTCTAATTTGCTATTTGTGGCTCAATGTTTCACCTTGGGGTATGAACTGATGAATTTGACAGGGGTGGGGGTTATTACATTTTCTTTATATTCCTCCGTCTGCTGAGGACAGGAACTGCCACACACTTACCTTTGTAGTTTGTTGTAGTAATAACAGAAGCAGTAATAATAGGTGATATTTATTGAACACTTAGTATAATAGTTATATGAGGTTGGTGCTATTTTCTTTTTTTTTTTTTTCACCTAAGAAACAGACACAGAATTTATAGAACCCTTGCTTGTCTTGATTCTGTAGCCCTCCTTTTTAATTCTGCTGCCTCAGTGCTTAATAGTTGTGGAACAAATGAATGAAAGTGCGAAAGAGTAAGGATTGCTTCACAGTTCTCTAGATATGGTGTTAGTTACACAAAAAAATATATATAACTCCATCTGATATGATTCAGTGGTAGTTTTACTCTTCATCATCTTTCCCTCCTCCCAAATAAAGAGCTCCCACAATGCAGCTCTTGATCTCAGGGTCATGAGTTCAAGCCCCATGAGTGTGGAGCCTACTTTAAACAAAACAAAACTCCTCATTAAAAAAAGAAGTGACTCCCACTTAAGACCCTTATTTATTCCTATTCATGTCTATATAAATTCATGCCAAATTATCAGTTTAAAGAAATGAATACAAATTAATATTAAGGACAATCACAGGGAGTTTTTAATAAATGTCAGGATAGCTAATTTAAAAATATACAAGTTTCGGGACACCTGGGTGTCTCATCTCAGTTGGTTCAGCATCTGCCTTTGGCGCAGGTCATGATCCCAAGGATGGAGCCCCATGTCCCCACATTGGGCTCCCTATTTAGTGAGAAGTCTCCTCCCTCTCTCTCTGCCTCTCCCCCTGCTCATGCTTTCTGTCTTTCAAAATACATAATTGAAATCTTAAAAAAATACAAGTTTCTTAAAACATATATATAAATTTCCTTAAAAACTGATTATAAAAATAACCCCCAATTCTAGAATTACTGTTAAAAAATGAATCCAAGAAAGTTGGTACCCAATTAGAAATATAATTGCTATGAAGTATGATGTTTTCAGTTACTGCACAGATAAAAATTTCTTTCTTTCAACATAGATCTTTTGAGTGACTTATGTGCTATGCATTGCTGTAGGCACTGGATACATAATTGAACACTATGCTACAGTAATTAGGAAAAAATTGAGCTTAGAACACACACATATGTTTATGCACATATGTAAATTACTAAATAATATGTTGTAGATAAGCCTATTTCTGAGACCAATACCAAAAGATTTTAAGATTATTTAAAGTTACTGTGAAAAAAATAAATGATGGTAGGATTGGGAATTGTGCTTTCAATTTTCTTAAATGTAATAAACAAATACACCTGATCTTTAGTGATAATATGCTTGTCCTGTATGGCAGACTATTTATTGTTCAGAAACCTTTGCTGCTCCTCTGTGGGGAAGCATTACTTACCTACCCTATCTCAACATCATGCCAAGCCTTAGCTTTGCCTTAGCTAATGAAATATGAGTGGAAATGATTTATGTTTACTTATGAGCTGAAGCTTTGAATGAGAACATAGTGTCCCACATTCTCTTTTCTTCTCTACTCTGAATATGCTTCTTCCTCACTGTAAAGTTGTAAAGTCTGAAATAAAAATGACCTGTAGGGACGCCTGGGTGGCTCAGTGGTTGAGCGTCTGCCTTCGGCTCAGGGCGTGATCCCTGGAGTCCTGGGATCAAGTCCCACATTGGGCTCCCTGAATGGAGCCTGGTTCTCCTCCCTTTGTCTATATCTCTGCCTCTCTCTCTCTGTCTCTCCTGAATAAATAAATAAATAAAATCTTTAAAAAATTAAAAAAAGTAAAATAAAAATGACCTGTAAGTTGAGCTATAGTCAACCCTTGTTTGACATATAACATGAGCAAGAAAAAAAACTTTTGTTGTTGAAAGCCATTGAAATTTTATTGCAGCAACATAACCTAGTCTAGTGGTTGTCAAACTTGAGCATGCATTAGAAACATCTGAAGATTTTGTTAAACCTCAATTGTACAAGTTTTACAGATTATTGGGCCCCATGCTCAAAGTTTCTGAATTCAGTAGGTCTGGGGTGGGGACCAGGAATTGCATTTCTAACCAGTTACTATCTGATGCTGAGGTGTTTCAGAAACCACACTTTGAGAACTAACCTTTCTTGATACTGCCTGTTAGTTCATATTTTTGAATACTCTTATTACTCAATAGATGTGATAGCACCAGTGCAGAATATTTCCCAACTTCCTTAATAAAGAAGTAAACTCTATAAACTACTCCTTCAATTTCTGGAACATGGACACACAAAATGTCATAAGAAACCCTAAATTTGGTAGAGTGGATTAGATGACCATGGAAATTACTATCATATTAGGTTAAAAAAAAAGCAGCTGAAAAGATACAAAGAACAAAGAGAGTTTGAGAAAGAAGCAGTCACTTCTAATTATGGGAGAAAAATGCCATCCTGATGGACTTAGTAGGAATTCTCTTTAAAGAGGAGGATGGTTAAAGAGGTCATTGCATATGGAAGGACTGAGGATGACCACAGTGAGAGAGGTGAGAAAGTGAAATGCATCTGAACGCAACTATTGATAGAGTTTGCTACTGAGAGACAGATAAGGGAGAGTCTCTTTCAGAAGTCCACTTTCTTACTTGGTCCATAATAAAACACAAGCTTCAGTTCAGTACTGTTTTTTGTATTAATGTCTGGGATTGAGATGCTTTGGGAATTTATGTTGCTAAAGGTGGCAAATCTAATACCAAGGGTAGGCCTTATGATTGTTCAGGAAGTCCTAGAGAGACTGCTGTGAATAATAGCTATTGTGAAGAGGAAGTGGGTAAGAGAAGCCAGCATGTAGTGCTGACCAAAGGACACTCTCCAGTAAGTTAGGTTTACCTGGAAGACATTTGGATGTGAGGAAATGGAAGTTGGTTCCATGCGCTTCTGTCCTGGGTAAAGTCTTTGCGTAGGACCAGTTGGAAGAGCGTTGCTCTCTCCCATCATTCACATGTTCGTGGTTTGTCTTCTCTGGCCCAAGGTCCCACTGCTTCTCTGTGATAGTTCTCCTCCACAGGGAGAACTCAGAAGACAGAAAGGCAGTTGACAGGGATGTAGAATGATCTAAGAACAGTTTTCAGGCAGATCACTCAACCTCTCTGGGCCTTGGTTTCTTAATCTGTAAAATAGAATTCTCCCAGGTTCCAATATTCCATTTTTCTAATACTTCCGGCCAATAAAATACCATTACGTGTTAACCTGACCAATTTCTATTATACATACCACAAATTAAGTTCATAATCTTTGAGATGCCTGAAGTAAGCTGCAGTATTTGAAATGAATGTTTTTCTTTTAGAGTTAGGATGCTCTATAGTGCTCAGTTAATCAGAAAATAGTTTTCTAAAAGCTTCCAAAATGTTGTTTTTGCTTTACTACCCATAGGTATGTATTTTATTTATTTTAGATTTGAACTTTGATAAAAAGCATATGACCTAATGTTACAGTTTCAAATAGCTGTTCATTTTGTTCAATTTGAAAACCAATTGCCATTATTATTTTAGTGACATAAATACCAACATGCATTTGAAAACAAATTAATGTTGATTCAAAGATTCTATATAATTGAAAACATTTGTTTTAATCTCTTTCACAACCATTTAGGGGAAGAAAATGAAAACCCTTGCCAGTCTTGAGGTCTTTAAAAAAAATAGATCGGTTCAGAATTGTGGTTATAATTTCATTTAATGTAAATAATTTGTGGCCATAGTAATGCCATGATCTTAGGAAACTTGCTAAGTTTTTCCTTGGATTTGCATAAAACACCAATTTGATATTAAATTTGGTTTTTGCCTCTAGTTAATTTGTCAAGTCTAAACACATGCCATTTCCTCAGCAGCTACAAACAGACCTTTCAGGGTTAGGTCCAGTACAACTCAGATCTACTCCTTTTACAAGTATTTTGAAGGTTGACTAGTTTTGCTATTACTAATTCGTTTTGGTAGGGAAATTCATCCTCATTAACATTTCTTTTAGAAACATTCTGAAGGTGGGAAGCCTGGTTGGCTCAGTGGTTGAGCGCCTGCCTTGGGCCCAGGGCATGATCCTGGAGTCCCGGGATCGAGTCCCACATCGGGCTTCCTACATGGAGCCTGCTTCTCCCTCTGCCTGTGTCTCTGTCTCTGTCTCTCTCTCTGTGTTTCTCATGAATAAATAACTAAAATCTTAAAAAAAACAAAAACAAAAACAGAAACATTCTGAAGGTGATTCTTCATTCCTTAGCAGTTGAAGACAGTTTGGAGCATGACCTTCCTTAGTCTGTATTTTAAAGCAAAAACTGTTTTAGCCTCTGCAAGTTTAAGGAGAAATATGATTCTCTTGGAGTTGTTACTGTAAGTTTGTTATCCAAATGTTTCCAATTTATATTTAGGACACACCAGAAAAAAGTGCACAATAATCATCTGGGGACTTACAATCACACTTGATTATCCGTAACTGCTGCCTGCTTCAGCAGCGTCCCTTAGGTTCTTGAGAACAGAGCTAACCACCAGTGTCCCATTCCATATGAAATAAAGTACTGTAAAATATTTACCAGAATAAAAAATAACTTTTTTAATGCACTGGGAGAATTCACTTATATTTAAAGAAATCCAATTGAAAATTAGTTTGAAGACATACAGTGTGTTCATGAAGCAAACAAAATAATCTTCCTCAAATTTCTAGATTTGTTGCTCTTCTAACTTCAGATTTTTGTATGAGGTTCTTAAGATAGGAATATAACATTAGTTATTTTGCTTTCTTATAAAAAGTGCCATATGCAGGCTGAAATTGAAAACTCTATTAGTCTTCTAGTAATTAGACCTAAAAGAAAAAGCCTGTGGTGTGTATGTAAGCAATGTGTAATGTATTTTAATTGCATACACCAAGTTCTGAGTAGTAAATTGAAATTGTTGATTTAAGCTATTGGAGCATGCTATGTGATTAGGACAGTGAAGGTTTATTTATTTATTTATTTATTTATTTATTTATTTATTTAGCAAAACAAAAATAAAAGCCTGAAATTAACTCCATGTCAGTCTTTTTTTTTTAATTTTTATTTATTTATGATAGTCACACACACAGAGAGAGAGAGAGAGAGGGGCAGAGACATAGGCAGAGGGAGAAGCAGGCTCCATGCACCGGGAGCCCGACGTGGGATTCGATCCCAGGTCCCCAGGATTGCGCCCTGGGCCAAAGGCAGGCGCCAAACCACTGCGCCACCCAGGGATCCCTATGCTAGTCTTTTTAAAAATATTCTTATGATAAACAGATGTCAATCAAAGTTCTATAATTGTTGATCAAGTTTCAGTTACTAAATTATAATGGAGTGCTAATTTGAGTTTCTGCGCTTGAAAATTGATAAGAAAAATTGGTTATTATTTTATGTTTTCAAAACAGAATAAAAAATTAATTTAAAAAGAAACTAAACATTTCAACAAAGATAATTCATATGGCCTCAAGAGCAGCCTAATCCCAGAACTTGTACATCCCTTGTGGAAATATGGAAGTTTTCATTAACATTAAGAAGCCACCAAATACATTGGCCTTGCCCAACCCTGCTGAGTAGGCTAGATTTGGCATATATCTAGCCAATAAAGGGAGCCAGAGAAATAAGAATATACCAAAGCTGCTCAGCCTCTAATGTAAATTATATTAATCATCTTACAGATATTCATACTGTAACTTTCCTTTGGTTGATTTCAACTAGATTCAGGTATATGTCATTTTTGGTACCTGTATTGGTTTAGAATATATGATTTTAAGATCTTCCAACACCATACTGAAACTTTTTTTTTGAGGGGGAGAGAGACAGAGAGAGAGAGAGAGAGCGAGAGAGAGAGAGAGAGAAATTGAGCACCGAGACCCCCATGTGCAGCAGAACGGGGTTGGGGGTGGGGCGGGGACAAGGGGCAGAAGGAGAGAGAGAGAACTTTAAGCAGGTTCATGCCCAGTGTGGAGCCCACCTGCAGGGCTGGATCTGAGGACCCTGATTTCATGACCTGAGCTGACATGAGTTTCATGAGTTGGACACTTAACCTGCAGAGCCACCCAGGTGCCCCAATGTAATGAAAACATTTCAGTAAAATCATGCTTTTTCTTTCATTAAAAAAAAAAAAAAACTATTTATGGGGCAGCCCAGGTGGCTTAGTGGTTTAGTGCTGCCTTCAGCCCAGGGCGTGATCCTGGAGACCCAGGATCGAGTTCCATGTCAGGCTCCCTGCATGGAGTCTGCTTCTCCCTCCCTCTCTCTGTGTCTATGATAAATAAATAAAATCTTTAAAAAAAAACTATTTAAAATTGCATGAGTTTTCTTTATAATAAATATAACAGTAAGTCACAAATTTGAAGTATTCTGGTTCCTTTTTAACTTTCAAATTAAACTTTACAGTCATATTTACTCCAAATATGTTTTTAGTACCAATAATAATTAGACAAATTAAAATTTTGATTTTGATTCAGCTATTGTGTGTAACTTATTTATGATTAGCTTCATGTCATTCTTGTTATACCTTCTGTATGCCTGAACTTTAAGCATTTTGTCTTAAATAATTTTGTTCACATATAATAATGTAACTTGTTTTTGATACTTGAATGACAAGTGATTATGATATAACCAACAGAACAAAAGTATTTTAAGAATTATCAGGGGGATCCCTGGGTGGCTCAGCCGTTGAGCGCCTGCCTTCAGCCCAGGGCGTGATCCTGGAGTCCCGAGACCGAGTCCCACATCGGGCTCCCTGCATGGAGCCTGCTTCTCCCTCTGCCTGTGTCTCTGCCTCTCTCTCTATCTCTCTCTGTCTCTCATAAATAAATAAATAAATAAATAAATAAATAAATAAATAAATAAATAAATAAAATCTTTAAAAAAAAAGAATTATCAATGTATTCAACTATTTTAAATTGATTTTATTTATTTATTTAATTTATTGCCAGTCTGTTAGCATCTTTAATTATAGTTTTGCATATACTGCTTTTCTCAAGTCAAATAGTTTAAGGAGATAAAGAAAAAGGCTACACTAAAGAAATTTAAAGCTGAATTATAAAAAGCACAGTAGAGTAAACTAAGCTCTTGAAAAGCATTAGGGATACAAAAATTTTATGTCATAAAAAAAAGAAATTTTGTCATAACTTTTAGTCCAGGTTATTTTTATTTTTATGGCAGACATACACAGAGCTTTGCAGATACCTGTTTTTTTTATGGTCAGGTGTGGCATATAATTTATTTTGCCTTCCTCAAGAGATCAGTAGTACAGTGTCTCTTGTGTATTATGTGCCCAATAAATAAATGACTGTTGATCGAATAAAGATAGGTGATGTGCCATTAATCAATATTTGAGTTTCCTTCTAATCAGTTGAATGATTAAAAATGGACAAAAGATCTCAGAAGTTGATACTTAATGCATGTTTCATCTTTTTTTTTTTTTTTAAGTCCCCATAGTCACCTAATTATCCATGTTCATTGGGAACAGGGTTTCAGAAAGTTCTAATCTAACCTGTCTATTTTAGTTAGTAATTTTATGCCTTCTAGCAAAACTTTTACAGCAGTATGAGTGAAATTGACTACTTTGCGTTTACATTTTCTGCCATTGTGTCAGTGTGAGACAAAGATGAATAACTTTTGCACTGTTTAATCTGTTCTTAAGATTCAAGTATTGATGTTTTAAATTAAACTGTATAAATAATATATAAATGTATACCTGTAAAAATTAGTTTAGTAATATATAGAGAGTAAAAGGTTATGTTATTTTCATGCATCTTAACCCATTCTACTTCATTAAGATAACCTATTATCAAGTGTTTCGGATATATCCTTTTGACCACTTTCTATAGCATTTTACATGTATATACTAAACATTTTACATTTTGTCATTAATTATATTTTAGCATTGATATTAATATAGCCAACAATGTAACATTTAATCATTATTGAAATTATATCTATAGAATCCCTTCTTTTACTTGACAGTGTTTCTTATCAGGTCTTTCTATCACAGTGTATTATTCATCTACCCCAATAGTTAGTTTTGTAATCTTACAGTTGAAAAAGAAAAGGTTCCCTTTGAGCCTTTGCAGAAATAAGTTCCATATCAGTAAGTATTACCAAACAATAAGCAAGTGTAATAATATTAGTGGCAGGCCAGTAATCTCAAGGCAAATTCAGGGTTTTTTTTGTTGTACGGCTTAAAAAAAGTTTTTTTTATTTTTGATGTTGGTGAGATAATCTCTTTAGGTTACTAGTGACTTGGAATAATTCATTTTAGTTTTCTTTTGTGATTTCTAATAACACTCACTTTAAATAAAATGATAAAATAATTGGTTAGAATTTCAGAATTAAAAGATGTCGAATCAATCAACTATGAAGGTAATTTATTTCCAGGCTCTCATGTAACAGATGACAAAATTGAGCCCTAAAATTAAATGGTTTGCTCCAGGTTGATAGTGAAGTTATGACTACGAATCGTTCAAATCAAGAGTCTTAACATTGTACTGTGCATTGTCTTCAAGAAATGTTTTAAACATTTAAAAAGTACTACATCTAATTATATCCCATTATGTTTACCAAATTAAAACTGCGTAGATTTAATAAAAGAAAGTAGGAAACAAAATAGTTTTCATTGTTTCATAATAGAGAACATATAATGATATAACACATTTATATATCAGATTTTAATGTTGATGTCAAATGGTAGAGAGTTCATAAAGATTTCATAACTATATAGAATGATAGGAACAGAAACATCAACTATAATGAAAACCAATATTATTCACTTGTGGGAATTTAATGAAGTGTAACTAAGATTAGCAACATTTTGTATGTCTGTAAATGTATTTTTAAGGGAAAACCTAACCTTGTGTGTGATGATAAATCACATTACAAAGCTATCAACTGTTCCAAAAATGGTTTACTACTGACATCTGCTGGTGTAATGTGGTAATAAAGGCAAAAGTATCTCCTGGAAGTAATTTCATGGAAATTAAGTGTGAGACAAAGAATCTTTGTGGGCAAAATTGTTTTTTTCAACTATCATTTACACTTACAATTAAAAAAAAATGTGTTTTTGGGTTCCCTCTCCCATTGGGATTTGACCAAGTGTATTATTCTGAAAACAATATTAAACTTTATCCTTTTTATCCACAGTATGAAATTCTAACCAGAACCTGTAGCATTAGTTGTGTATCACTTAAGTTGATATGATGCTGCAATTTTTTCCCTCCTCTTTCCTGAACCTTACACGTAACCTTGCAAATGCAGAGATTCAGTAACTATGTTTGAGTCATACTATTTATCCCATTTATTGGGTAACTGTAATAGAAAAGTCTGTACATGACTTATATGCATTAAATTTGTGCACACTCAAAAATTAAAATGAGATTTTATATTAAACAAGGATTTCCTTATGAAGAGAAATGACTGGGTTTTTTCCTCCCCTCCAGAACAGATGTTCTGCACTATAAAATATGGAGGAATAAAATACACTCAGTCCTGTATATTTTTTCTATTGGCACTTATTTCCTAGGTGATTGTATCTAGTCCTATGGATTTCAGTTATACTTATAAGTGAATCACACCTCTTGATCCCCAAACCTGTACAGCAGCTCCTGGCTTCATTAACATTTCCTTTCATAGATTACATTCATCTCAAACTTATCATGTTCAAAATAAAACTTTTATTTTTCTCCCCAAACCTGTCCCTCTTGTAGTCGTCCTCACTTCAGAAAATGGACATTTTACCCTTCTGTTTGTTCCAATCAAAAATATTTTAATAATCTGTAAATTTTCTCTTTCTCTTGGACTCCACATTCAAACCATCAAGAAATTCCACCAACTCTGCTTTTGAAATGCACTTTTAAGTCTTAACCACTTATCTCTACCTCTACTCTACTGCCTAATGATCTGGTCAAGCCACAGTCATCTTTTAGGGGGGCCTAATTAGCCTCCTTGCTGTTAACCTTGCCTTCCTGTAGTTCCTTTTCCAATGAGGGGCCAGAGATTATGTTAAATTTATGACAGGTCTTTGTCACTCTTCTGCTGAGAACCATCCAGAGTTGTTGTTTTTCCCATGGTTAAAGGGTCTACAAGGATTGTAGTAGACCACTCCTCTCCACCACTAGTACTGTGACCTCCTCCTGCTCTGCTCCAGTTACAGTAATCTACTTCCGTGATCTCCTTCCATTCCACACGAACTGCTCATCAGGGACTTTCTACCTGTTCTTCCTTCAGATAGATACTCGTCCCTTGTTTCTCTAAGGCTGCTGATCACATCATCCAATTTCACCTTCTTGGAGAGGCCCTTCTGAACCACACGATGTAAAATAAGAAGGCCCGACTCCATCTCTTTCTCCTCTTCCCCTGCCTCCTGTTTTGCCACAGCAATTTTCACCACCTGATGTATTCACTTGTTTTGTCGTACCTTTCCCTGACCTAGAATGTCAGCTGTATGGAAACAGATTCTCTGTTGTCCGCTGTTAACCTCCTTAGAACTAAAACTAGTGCTTACACATAGTAGGCAGTCGGTCAGTATTTGTTGAGTAAATCAGTGAGCCTTAATACATGAATGGAGAAAGTAATTTGATTTGCATTATAATAACTGAATCCATTAAATAGTGAGGCACCTTCTAAGGGGATCTGTTCTGTATAAAGCTTTCTGTGCATACCATACTTCTTACATTTAACTCAGATTACGATAGTGTTTCATAGTTAGGCTAAGGCTCAGACAGTACTCTTGGTATAAAGATGCAGGGCGATATTACTATTTTAAAGATTCTTCTTGGGGGAATAATTACTTTTTTGTTCTTTTGACATAGACATCTGACCCTCAATTACATTAACAGACCTTATACACATGAATGGAAAGAAGAATAGCCCCTTTTGAATTCGGGCTAAGACTTTATCAATATGAAGTGCTTCCCACAGGGTTTTGGTGAAAGAACCAAACTTCCATCATAATGAAATTGCAAATTCATTTGTACATGCCCTTTTTTATTTGAAAGCTACTTTTTGATGTTTGGTCTGCAATTAGATTTATTGTTTAAGGTCACAAATATGCAATCATGACTAGACCTAGTTGTCAGAACCCTTTATCTATTCAGCATTGCACAAAGATAAATGGCTATCTTTTAACAATAACATACCAAAGCCAAAATTTGTTCCCATTTGTATATAATCTTTAATCAATCTGCTGCTTTCTTTTTTCCAGTCAATAGATGCATAGCTTACCCCCTCACCCCCCACCTACCTAGAAATTGCCAAATTATGGGTTTTAAATTACTGAGAAACACTTTCTTCAGATGGAAAAAGATAAGTTTAAGAAGGTTAATGCTATAATTTTCCCATGCATATTTTTAGCCCAACATATGAATTCTTTTGCCTTTACCCTCATTCTGTGTGGGGTGAATAATTATGTAGTATGTTTGCTAAATTCTGTGATTACATTTCTCGCGGTCAACAGGACCATGAAGTAGATAATTTTGCTTAATTACAATGAATTCTTAAGTGTTTTAAAAGATCTCTGTACACACAAATTAAATTCTTTTCCGAGATTCTATGTGTCCTCCAGTAAAAATGTCTATATTTACACTTGTTAAGATAGGAAATTCATAAAAATATAAGAAATCTGTATTACCTTTCATACAAAAGGTATACTGAGAGAATTGCCCAATTAGATTTGAGGCTGTACTTTTTCTCCAAGAAAGTCCAGTGTTTAAAATTAACATACATTTGAGCATCATTGTATCACCAATCTCTACAGTTTCTCCAAAGGATTCTGATACTAAGTATCCAACAATTCTTTAGTAACTTTATCATACTTGTAAAACAGGCCACTAAGAGTAGCATAGTAATGTCCCCATTTTAAAATCTTGTTTAAAATTTTTTTCTTCATTGTCATGCAATTTGAACCTTCCCCCTAACTAAAAGGAATACACTGTTTCAGAAGGAGGTGTAAGAGAAAACCACAGCTGTTAAGTCAGAGGAGCTTTTAAAATTTTTTCCTGAATTCTAACTACTCTTTATTTTGTGACCTCTTGGTAGTTGCTGCATTTTGGAAGAGGCTCTGCCCAGCTATGGAATAGAGAAATACCTACTCATAGAGGTGTGAAATAGTTAAATGAGACAACACATATGAAGTGCCCAAAACAATGCCCAGCAACAGTAAATACCCAATAAAAATTACTTGAACTCCTGCACCTGTACCCCCCTCCCGCCCCCACCGACCTCACGCTGTTGCTCATGCTGTGTTATCTGTTCTGATTGGACTTACTCAGAAGTTAAAACTCTTGAACTAAACTTGAAGCCTTTTTGTGCCTGCCGACTCTACATTGCTCTGCATTCACTGAATTAATAAGTAAGAAGTCAGGACCTTGAATTGACCTATTCATAATACCCAGCAGGTGTATATGGCCTTTTCTTCTCAACAAATTGCTCCCCCAGGGATTGGGCAAAATGAATATTCCACTCCCAGCCTTCATTTTAAGTCCACATAGAACCTTTTAGAAGATACACTTAAATCTCTCTTTGACCTGGAAATATAAGAGTTGAGCCTTAAATGTTGATTTGACATAGGAAATTTTAATCATCCTGTGTAAGATGGCTTGCTTCATTGTTTGTTGCATTTGTACTGCTCAGATCAGTGTCCTAAAAGAATTTCACGTTTTAAAAACAGTTTCAGAAAAAATTTTAATAGCTACTTAGTATACTACTCCATATCTTAAAGATTGTCACTTTATCATTTTTATTATTTTAGGTGCAAAGATGGTTTGAAAGGATTTACATTCTCTGCTCTTAGGTAAGTGGTATATTTTATTTAATTTTTTAAAAAAGTAATGTCACTTGTACATAATTACAGTAAATGTTTATCGACTCAGTTTTCTAGTTGAAAGTAATGGCAGAAATCACATTTTTATGATTTTGTTAAAAGAATAATTTATTGGATTTCTTTTCCCTTAAAAAATCAGTCAATCAACAACTATTTTGGGGACCTATTGTAGGTCCCATATCATATTACTGGGTGTTAGGAAAGAATTACAAGAACTCTCCAAGGAGCATTAGAAAGCCAAAGCTACATATGAACAATTACTGCAAAATTAAGTACTGAATTGTGTAGTACCACATTATAGGCTTCATTAGGACAGGGCTCATGTCAGACACATTTTCGATCATAAGCTTCATTAGAGTCACTAGAATCTGCTTTTCACCTTGTACTCCATCTCTTACCATAGTTACTGCCAGATGGTCATAGATACTGCAGGAACATTGGTTAGCAGCACTAGCATTGTATTTATTAGGTCACCAAGATTTTCACATGGATTAGGAAATTTTCACAACAGTTCTGTGAGATGGATATTTTTATGACCATGTGACATGAAGGAGAAATTGAGGCTTAGAATACTTGACTAATGTCACATAGTGACTTCATATACTTACTTGAAACTTAATGCCTTTCCATTTTATATCATAAATGTTCCTATTTTATTCTCCTAAGTACATATAGTAGATGCCTAGTGAAGACTAGGTATGTAGTACTTTTATAAGTATAGGAGGGAAAAACTAGGGTAGGCTTCGATACACTAGGAAAAGATTTCATATGACTATCTTATTGGATTATTCTGTGGATTAAATTAGTTAATGCATGAAAAGTGTTTAGAACTGTGCATGGCACTTAGTGCTCAAGAAATGTTGACTATTATTGTTGCTAGTATTCTTATGGGGATAAGCCTTAAACTGCACTTGAAGGATAGCTTTAGAGAACCAGAAGGGAAGAGGAAGAACCTTCTGGGTAGATGTGAATAATGTTAGCAAAAGCATGAAAATTATAAACATGAAACATGAGATAAAAGTGGGAAAATCAACTTAATTGGTATGACAAATTTGTATTAGGGCCTGTAAAGGTTTTATTTTTAATAATGGTCAGAGCAGGGCAGGAAGACCTAAACAAACAAACAAAAAAAGACAAATTTGAACTTGATAAGATTGGCAGTAGAGAATGACCAAAGAGTTTTGAGCAGAGTAGTTGACATTGTTTCAGAAAGATTAGTCTGACCACAGTATTTGGGACACTGTAAAAGAGAATCAGAAGGAAGAAAGATGAAATGATAAGGACTGAGATTTGGGCAATAGTGGAGGATTAAGAGAAAGAGGCAAAGTTTAGACTTGGCATAGAAGGAAATGAAGACCTACTAATATTTTCCTTCTTCCCTTTCTCCTCCAATTCTTGCTATGAGCCAAGTATTGAAACCTAAGTACCTGGAAAAAAAGGTGTTATTAATAGAAAATCAGGTGGTATTCAAGGAAACTAGCTCACCCCACCCCATGTTGACAGCTAGGTATCATTCACATCCATGTAAAAAAACTAGAAAACAATCCAAAGACAGGCAGAACAAACTCCACAACTAAACGTAGAAAAGAAGCTGCATCTGAGAGGTTAGAAAAGGTAGAAACAGTGATTGGAAGCCGCCCTCAGGAGGGAGGGAGCTGCAGATGTAGAGAGGGAAAAGAAACAGTTTCTCATACTGGGGAGCCCAAACTGGAAGACAAATTCCTATCACATCTGGCTTTGAAAACCAGATGGGCTGAATTCCATGAGTTTGTATAACCACCAGGATTTGGAGCCTGGAGCTTAAAAAGTCAGCTGACTCAGTACTGAGCAAGATGGGAGAGTGAGTGATATTTGGGTCCTGCCCTTAAAGAGACAGCAGCCCATGGAGAGGCAACATAGGAATGACAGTTTGCACAGTGCCTGGGACAACCAGGAGGAAGATCTCTTTATACTTATTTCTAGTGTATTGTGGGACTTCTCTGGGAACAAAGGAGCTGACAGGCATCATTTTCCTCATCTATTGCCCAGAATAAATGCAGGGCCACCTGTGGGAGACACTGCACAGACACTTGCTACCTAACCTTTTAGCAGAGTGCCTTGCACATGCATTCTGCTGGGGAATGGCCCACTCTGAGCCTGCTGACCTCAGTCCTGGGCTCAGGGCACATTTTGCTAATCTCACCCTCAAGACCCTCAAGCCCTCTTGTAGTCTTGCCTCCTTAGATCTTGCAGCTTGTCTCTCACACCACAAAGAGCAAGCAAAGCCCACAACAGGCAGAGTGAGTGAAGATGTCTGGACTGAAAGAAAAAGCAACTCAGACACAACAGCAGGGCACAACACAAACAGGAGATTCTCCTGAAGTACCAGGTTCTGGTGAATATGGGACACTAAACTGCAAGGCACTAGAGAACCTCTTCTTTATAAGCCACTACTTTCAAGAGCAGTAGGTGTAGCTGATTTTCCTAAACACAGAAACTGATGGAGAGAGATAGACAAAATGAAGAAACAGAGGAATATGTCCCAAATGAAAGAACAGGACAAAATCACAGCAGATTAAGTGAAATAGAAATAAGTATGCTTTATAGAGAATTTAAAGTAGTGATCATAAAGATACTCACTGGACTTTCAGAAAAGGGTGGAGGACATCAGTGAAACCCTTGACAAAGAGATAAAAACATAACAGAGATAAAGAACTCAATAAATGGGGGATCCCTGGGTGGCTCAGCGGTTTAGTGCCTGCCTTTGGCCCAGAGCATGGTCTTGGAGTCCCAGGATCGAGTCCCGCACTGGGCTCCCTGAATGGAGCCTGCTTCTCCCTCTGCCTGTGTCTCTGCATGTGTCTCTCTCTGTGTCTCTCATGAATAAATAAATAAATCTTTAAAAAAAAGAGTTCAATAAATGAAATTAAAAATATAACAGATGGAATAAATAGTAGATGCAAAGGAACCTATAAGTGACCTGGAGTGTAGCATAATGGAAAGCAATCAAGCTGAATATGTGAGAGACAAATACTGCATAATGAGAATAGACTTAAAATATTCAGTGACTCCATCCATCATAATAACATTCACATTATAGGAATCTCAGAAGGAGAAGAGAGAAAAAGGGGGGCAGAAAATATATTTGAAGAAGTAATAGCTGAAAGCTTCTCAAATCTTGGTAGGGAAACAGAGATCCTGATTCAGAGGCACAGAGATTCTCCAACAAACCCCCAGACAATAAGGAGGTCCACATCAAGACACATAGTAATTAAAGTGATAAAAAATAATGATAAAGACTTTTATTTATTTATTCATGAGAGTTACAGAGAGAGGCAGAGACACAGGCAGAGAGAAGCAGGCTCCATGCAAGGGGATGATGTGGGACTCGATCCTGGGACCAGGATTATGCCCTGAACCAAAGGCAGATGCTCAACTGCTGAGCCACCCAGGCGTCCCAATAAAGAAAGAATTTTAAAGATTGTAAATGAAAAGACAGTTACATACACAGGAAACCCCATAAGGCTATCAGCTGATTTTTTAGCAGAGACTTTACAGGCCAGAAGGGACTGGTATGATATATTCAGAGTGCTCAAAGAGGAAAATTCTGCAGCCAAGAATTTTCTATCCATCAAGGCTGTCACTTGGAAGAGAAAGAGTTTCCCAGACAAACAAAAGTTAAAAGAATTCATGACCACTAAATCAGCCCTACAAGTAATGCTAAGAGGGACTTTGTAAGAGGAAAACAAAAACCATAAATAAGAGTAAGAAAAAAGCAGGAAGCACACACACCCACAAATAAGTAAATCTATAAAAGTCGGTCAAGAGAAGCACAAAATAAAAGGATATAAAATATGATACCAAGTATCTGAAATGTGGAGAGGGGAGGAGTAAAGAATGAGTTCAAAGGTAAGTGACCATTGGCTAAACGTAGACTGCTATCTGCAGAAGATGTTATAAATAAATCTAATGGTAACCACAAGTCAAAAACAGTAATCGTAAAAATGAAAGAATAAGGAATCCAAATATTTTGCTTAAGAAAGCCAACAAATCATGAAAGAAGAGAGCAAGAGAAGAAAGGAACATAGAGGAACTATAAAAATAGGGGCACCTAGGTGGCTTAGTGGTTGAGCGCCTGCCTTTGGCTCAGGTCGTGATCCCGGGGTCCTAGGATCAAGTCCTCATCAGGCTCCCCATGGGGAGCCTGCTCCTGTTTCTGCCTATGTCTCTGCCTCTCTCTCTGTGTCTCTCATGGATGGATGGATGGATGGATGGATGGATGGATGGATGGATGAATAAATAAATAAATAAATAAATAAATAAATAAATAAATAAATCTTAGGAAAAATAAGCTTAAGTAACAAAATAGCAATAAATGCATGCATATCAATTAATTACTTTGAATGTAAATGGACTAAATGCTCCAATCAAAGCACATTGTGATGGAATGGATAAAAAAGCAAGATCCATCTATATGCTGCCCACCAGGGGACTGAGACTCATTTCAGACCTAAGATGCGTGCAGACTGAAAGTAAAGGGATGGAGAAACATTTATCATGCAAATGGAAGTGAATAGAATGTCTGAGTAGCAACTTATATTGACAAAATACATTTTCATACAAGGACTATAACAAGAGATAAGGAAGGACACTATATAATCATAAACAGTACAATCAGATAAGAAGGTATAACAATTGTAAATATCCATGAACCAACATGGTTCATAATACATAAAGCAGTTAATAACAAAACATAAAGAAAATAATCAATAGTAATACAGTACTAGTAGGGGAACCTCAACACCTCATTTATATCAATGGATAGATCATCCAAGCAGAAAATCAACAAAGAACCAGTGATTTTGAATGACATATCGGACCAGATGAAGTTAACAGAGTCAAAACACTCCATCTTAAGACAGCAGGATGCAGACTGTGTTCAAGTACATGGAACATTCTCCACAATAGGTCACATATCAAGTCACCAAACAAGTCGTAACAAATTCAGAAAGATTGAAGTCATAAAAATACATCTTTTCTGACCACAATGCTATGAAATTGGAAATCAAGCACAAGAAAAAACATGAAAAGCACATAAATACATGGAGGTTATATAACATACTACTAAACAATAAATGGGTTGACCAGGATATCAAAAATGAAAAAAAAAAATACGTGGAGACAAATGAAAATGCAAACACAGCAGTCCAAAATCTGGGATACAGTCAAAGCTGTTCTAAGAGAGAAGTTTATAGCAATATGGGCCTACCTCAAGAAACAAGAAAAATCCTAAATAAACAACCTGACCTTACATCTAAAGGAACTAGAAAAAGAACAACAAACAAAACCACAAACCAGTATAAGGTAGTGAATAATAAAGATTAGAGCAGAAATAAAGTAGAAACTGAAAAAACAATAGAACAGATCAGTGAAACCAGGAGCTAGTTCTTTGAAAAGATCAACAAAATTGATAAACCATTAGCCAGGATTCACAAAAAAAGAGAAAGAGGACTCAAATTAATAAAATTTTAAATGAAAGGGGAGAAATAGTAACTGATAGCACAGAAATACAAAAAGATTGTAGGAGTATGTTAACGTATGTGCCAGTAAACAAAAGTCCAGGACCAGATGGCATCACAGGAAAATTCTACCAGACATTTAAAGAAGAGTTAACATCTATTCTTTTTAAACTATTCCAAAGAATAGAAGAAGGAAAACTTCTTAATTCATTCTGTGAAGCCAACATTACCCTGATACCAAAACTAAAGATGCTACAAAAAGAAATATAAGCCAATATCTCTGGTGAACATAGATGCCAAAATTCTCAACAAAATATTAGCAAACTGAACCCAATGATACATTAAAAAATCATTCACCAGAATCAAGTGGAATTTATTCCTGGGGTGGAAGGGTGGTTCAGTATTCACAAGGCAATCAATGTGATTCATCATATCATTAAAAGAAGGAATAAAAACTACATGATCATTTCAATGGATGCAGAAAAAGCATTTTACAATATAGAGCATCCATTTATGATAAAAATCCTCAATAAGGTAGAATTAGAGGGAACACCACAACATAATAAAGGCCACAAAAAAATCAACACCTAATATAATACTCAGTGATGAAAAATGGAAAGCATTTCCCCTAAGATCAGGAACAAGACAGGGATGTCCATTCTCGCCATTCATATTTAACATTAGTACTGAAAGTCCTAGCTACAGTGATCAGAAAAGAGGAAAGAAGAAAAGGCATCCAAGTTGGTAAGAAAGAAATAAAATTTGCAGATGACATGATACTATATATAGAAAACCTTAAGGACTTCACCAAAAAAAAAACTGCTACAACTGATAAAGGAACTCAGTAAGATTGCAGGATACCAAATCAACATATAGAAAATCACAGTATTTTTATATACTAATAATGAAGCAAAAGAAAGAGAAATTAAAAAAGCAGTCCCAATTGCACCAAAAATAATAAAACGGGAGTAAACTTAATCAAGGAGGTAGAAGACTGAAAAACTATAAAATATTGTTAAAAGATGTTGAAGATGATGCAAACAAGGGGAAGATAATCTGTGCTCATGGATTGGAAGAACAAATATTGTAAAAATGTCCTTCCCAGAGCAATCTACAGATGTAATGTATTCCCTATCAAAATGCCAACAACATTTCCACAGAACTAGAACAAATAATCTGAAAAATTTTCTGGAACCACCAAAGTCCCTGAATAGCTAAAGCAATTTTGAAGAAGAAAAGCAAAGGGTCCCCTGGGTGGCTCAGTTGGTTAAGCTCAGTCAGGTTAAGACCTGACCTTCGGCTCAGGTCATGATCCCAGGGTTCTGGGACGGCCCCCCCCCCCCCCCCCCCCCCCCCCCGCATCAAGCTTCCTGCTCAGCAAGGAGCCTGCTTCTCTCTCTCCCTCTGTCTGTTGCTCCCCCTGCTTGTGTACTCAGGCTCTCTCTGTCAGATAAATAAATGTGAAAGAAGAAAGAAAGAAAGAGAGAGAGAGAGAGAGAGAAAGCAGAGTTGGAGGTGTCATAATTCCAAACAAAGCTCTAATAATCAAAACAGTATGGTATTGGCACAAAAATAGGTACATAGATCAGTGGAACAGAATAGAAAACCTAGAAGTAAACTTTACACAATTATATGGTCAGTTAATCTTTGACAAAGCAGGAAAGAATATCCTGCTTTTTGTGGGAGTGCAAACTGGTGCAGCTATGCTGGAAAACAGTATACGGGAGATTCCCCAGAAAGTTGAAAATGGAACTATTCTACAGTCTAGTAATCACAGTACTGGCTATTCACTCAAAAAATATGGAAACATATTTGCATTCAATTTATTGAATTAATAAACATATTAATTCAAAGAGATACATGTACCCTTATGTTTATTCCACATTATTTACAATAGCTAAATTATGGAAACATCCCAAGTGTTCATCAAGAGATGAATGGATAAATGGATGTGGTGTGTGTGTGTGTGTGTGTGTGTGTGTGTATGGAGTATAATGGAATATTATTGAGCCACAAAAAAGAATGAATCTTGCCATTGCAACAACATGGATGGAGCAAGAGAGAGTATAATGCTAAGTGAAATAAGCTAGCCAGAGAAAGACAAATACCACATTATTTTACTCATATGTGTAATTTAGGAAACAAAACAAATGAGCGAAGGGGGAAAAAAAAGAGAAAGACAAACCAAGAAACAGATTCTTAACTATAGTAAACACACTGATGGTTACTAGAGGGTAGATGGGTGGGGGATGGATGAAATAGGTGAAGGGGATTAATAGTACACATATCTTCATAAACACTAAATAATGTATGAAATTGTTGAATCAGTGTGTTGTACTCCTGAAACTAATATAACATTGTATGTTAACTATGCTGGAATTAAGATAGAAAACTTAATAGAAGAATTTGCATTATTAAAGAAATGGCTGTCAACATTTTCTAAGTATTCATATTTTAAGAGCCTGTTATTTATAAAGCATAAGATCTTATGTAAATTTTGAAAAATATTATTTCAAATGATAAATACTCTCCAAAATGTATTTGTATATCAACAGAATCAGGGTTTTTTTTTTTTTTTTTTTCCTTATTGTCTTGTCTTTTTTTAAGGTGAAAATGCCTCACATTGTGCTCTTTTCTTTAGATTTATTGTAGGGAAGGAAGAAATTCCCACACATTCTTATTCACCAGAAGCAGCATATGCAAAAGTGGAACAAAAGACAGAGAAACATGAAGAAAAGCCAAGAAGAATGAATATAATTGCTCTAATCAGGAAACTTGTGGATTCAGTGTAAGTTTTTTATCTTAATATTTAACGTTGTCACTGTTTTATATGATGTTTTATATATATATATATATATATATATATTTTTTTTTTTTTACATCAGAAACAGTGCATAGAGGTGTATTAAAGACAGAGAATGGGCAAGTCAATGTTAATCTATTATTTTTGTCTGGGCTATAGACCATCTCTGCCTTTAAAATAGATTTGTATGAATATGTAATAATTTTCTATGTCAAACCTAGGCACAGTTGCAGGTGGCTAGAATGGGGAACTTTAGGAAACAGGTTGCTAATCAAATATGCCTGTGTGGAAAGGAGAAAGAAAACTTCTGGGACATATTCAAGAAGATACAGGAATAATGAGTAAGCTTTACATTTAAGAGTAAGAGTAGAAACATTTGTCTTTTTTAAGAGTAGAAATTTTCAGGGCTTTGGAAATGGAATAAAACATCTTTATTTGTATATTATACAAAAAAGTCTGAATTTCTTATAAATAATATTTTTATTGAGTATAGATATTTTAAGAACATTAATGATTTAAAATTAGAACATCAGTTAATAAAAATAATCTTGGTAATGATATTTTAGAGAGTGTTGAGTGAATAGCCAATATATAAAGTTAGGGATCAGTTATGGGAAGATGAGTCTTAGACTCTCATTTCACCCCTGCTGGCTTTGTGACTTTGGGCAAGTGATTTAACCACCTTGGATTCTGAAGGTCCTATATATAGAGAGAATCACACACACACACACACACACACATTTATATACACACCCAGAGACACACACACACACACACCACCTCTTCTTTATCCATTCATCGATGGACGGTTGGACTGCTTCCATAATTTGGCTGTTGTAAATAACATTGCAGTCAACATGGAGGTGCATATATCCCTTTGAATTAGTGTTTTATAATTTTCGGGTAAATACCCACTAGTGTGATTACTAATAAACTTCTTAAGTTCGAAAATAGTTATGGATCACCTGAGTGGAGAAAAGAGGCAGAGAATCCCTGTTCGTGGAAATCATATCACCAAGAATCAGGGGGGAATGCAGAGAATGTATTATGTGGGTGAATGATGCCTTGGGTATCAGAACTAAACAGGTCATGCATGGCAGAACTTGTCCAACTGGCCACAGTGAGTCCACTGCTGTGAAGGCAGATGCAGGGTAATACATCAGCAGAGCAGATAAGACAGGAAATGGGTAGTCTAGGATTTGAGAAATTTTAATAACAGACTAAGGGAAGATTAAATGACAGTATAGCTGATACCAGTACTTGACTTCACTAGCAAAGATAGTCTAACGATTTCTGTGTAGTTCCAGTAGCACTGGCTGAGGAATGTCTTTGAAGAGGACACTTAGAAGTATGAAGAGTGATGGTTTACATACGGCCACCCTTCTCTGATTTACCTCTTTGAGGCCCCAGCTTTAACCACTCAACTTCACATGGCCAGATATGCCCCATCATTGATGACATAAGTAGAAACTACTGCTGTCACCCTGTCTGTGAAAGGCTGCCTGTATACTCCAGCTGTGCTGAAGAATTGGATTTCCGAAAGGGTTTTGCTAATCAGTGTGCAAATGCAATTATAGAGATTTGGAGCCAGAATATCACTCTATGACTTATTATTACAAATGAGAAAGTTAATCTGTTCCAGCCATGAAGATAATTAATGAACTGCAGTCCGCAAGAGTTATAAAGACAACTCATTTTGGAACATGAATGCTTCAAAGAGAAAGGGGGAGAGCTAGACCCATTTAGATATTTTACTTACTTTTTTATGCCTTAAGTGAATCTGTAGTCCTGGAGTCAACATACGAAATAATTAAAAATCCGTATGTCTTGAACAGTAGTCCCCCCGGCAGAATCATTTACTAAACACTAGAGGACCAAGTGGTTTGCATTTCAAACACAAATAACCTACTTTTGAATTCCCACATGATCTATTACTATATTTATTTTAAAAACTAAATTTTGAATTTTAATACTATATCATGTTTCTTTTCCAGATGTTTTCTCTCAAATATAATTAAGTATAAATTCCTGTAACCTGAGCACTTTCTCATTATGATTGTTGCTCAAGTACTGACTTCATGGATGATTTATGTACTTTATATTCTACAGTAAGCAACTTAAAGCTTCTAGAAGATTTGGCAGAGTATAGAGATAATATATACATATTTTTCATATTTAGTCACAAATATTTACCAGTGCTTTTTTCTGTTCCACATTTAAGTATTTTGACTGCAGTCATATATTTTATGCCCTGTGTCAAATGGTGAACTAAAAAGAAAACAAATGTTATTTTTGCTTTTTTATGTCCCAAAAAATCAAAAGGTTCACATATTTAGAAACAAGTAGGTAATGTTTTCTCCTTTTTTGGTTAGAGAACTTTAAGCACATCTACATACAAGCGCATCATTTATTATTTTTGTTTTATTTCAGATGTAAGCACGGACCAAGGCATAGATGTTGCAAACACTATGAAGATAATTGCATCTCTTATTGTATTAAAGTAAGTATATAAAAGTATCACTATTAGCTCTGGGGATATGTATAAAAATAATTTTTTTAAAATTTTATTTATTTGAGAGAGAGAGAGAGAAAGCACAAGGGGGAGAGGGGCAAAAGAGAGGGAAAGTAGACTCCCCACTGAGTGCAGAGCCAGATGCTGGGCTCAATCTCAGGACCTGAGATCATGACCTTAGTCAAAGTCAGACATCCACCAGCTGAGCTACCAGGTACCCCATATAGAATCTTTTTAATTAAAACATGGTTTCAAAGTAGATGGAAAAATGGACAATAATTGGTATCATTCTTTGCATTTGACTTGAAGAATAAGAAATTTGTGAAAAATAGGTGACAATTTATCTTTTAGTATTCATTTACCAGATCCTTGGTTAAATAATTTTAAAATTCGCTTATTTCAAGATTAGTGTAAAACTTTCAAAGTGGAAGAGAAGGTTAAAGAACAGCAAAGAAAGACAGAAAAATAGTTACTAAAATTTCCACTTCATACCATATTTTCATTAGAATACATTTTGGGGGCACCTGAGTAGCTCAGTGGTTGGGCACCTGCCTTCAGCTCAGGTTGTGATCCTGGAATTCTGGGATCGAGTTCCACATTGGGCTCCCTGCAGGAGGCCTGCTTCTCCCTCGCCTGTGTCTCTGCCTCTCTCTCTCTGTCTCTCATGAATAAATACATAAAATCTTTAAAAAAAAAAAAAAAAAGAATACATTCTAGAACAAGGCCGCTGGAGTATACTGTGTATGAGTGAATCAGCAGTACCACACATATGCTGTGCATAATCTGGTATGGTGGCATTTGGTGTTGGACTTGCAAAGCTGTCACATTTTTTAAGGCATGGAGATAACTGGAGCATGTCCACAGTTGCTCTACAGTAAGGAAGTCAGCTCTGCCCGCTGGCATAAATTCCTCACTCCCTAATATGTTAGTGTGCCAGTGTGTCTCTCCTCGCCCTTCCCCATCCTGTGCCTGTCATCCCCCATCCTCCATCACCACCCAGTCTGGGAAGGAAGTTATTTTCGTTGCAGATAGTCTGCCACAAGTGTGGCCACCTGCTACAAGTTCTTTAACAACCCTGATCTTCAAGAAATTTATGTTCTTTCTCATCATACCTAGTTCCCACTCAGTTGATACCGAGCAGTTGCATAGCACCCCAAAAGACTGCCTTCCGGCACCCACTCTGGAAGGGAGGGATTGTATCACATTAGTGCTTAAGAGTGTGAATGCCTGTGGTCTGATGTTGCTGCTGGCATGTGCCCAAGCCAACACTACCCTTAGGGTCCCTGAAGATATGACTGGAGGTTAAATCGGTAGAGGATTTTTTCAGTTGTGTGGTGATGCACTCCTCCCAAGTCTGATTTCCTGCCCCACTTGAATGTCGGGCGTGGAGGTGGGGGAAGCAGTGTTGCTGGCAGCCTCAGGCTGTGCCAGCTCCCAGACAGGAGTTGATTTCCTCCAACTGGACATAATTCTAATTTAAGGGGTAACTTCAAGGAGGGAGCTAGGAAAAATACTCTGGTTAAGTCAGAGGTATTTGAGAAAGTTTGGGAAGAGGGGAAGTGATATTAAAAAAATATATCTATGTGAGAAAGTTGGGAGGGAATTACCGAGGAAGGAAGACATTGTTTCAAATGTGTACCAGTCCTATATACCTGGCAATTTATCTATAAATTGGAATATTGTCCATGAATGTAAAATTATTTGGAGACCTGGAAGTGAAGAATTTACACTACAAATAGAGTAAAATATTTTTGCCAGCGCACCTCATTATTCTATCAGCTCAGTTATACCATAGTTAAATCATATCCCTGAGTAAATATTCATGTGAATTAGCCTTCTCCTCAACTCAGTATGCTCCATTCATACATTTTGTTGGTTCCTCATAACTGCCAGTCTCTGTTTTGTTTTTGTGCTTTCTGTCGAAGCAATCTGAAATGCTTCCCTCGTGCTAGCTCCTTCTCTTTTCTGTTTAAATGTCACATCCTCTGTAACCTTACCTTACCATCCAATTTAATACAGGCTGCCTGTTAATTTCCCTCCTAGAGTCATAATCATTTCCTGCACAACACTCAATGTAACCTGTAATTATTTTATTTATTAATTTATTTGCTCTTTCTCTAATGAGCATGAAGCTCCATGAAGGCAAGAACATTGTGTCCTCTCCACCACTCTCTCCCCAGTTGGCACATAAGAGGCCTTCAGTGCATATTTTCTGAATACATGAAAGGGTGAATGGATGGAAGGATGAATAGATCTCCTGAAAATAGCATGGAGAGATTGAACATGAGTGTGATCCTTGAATCCTTAGCTGAATATTGTTAAGATTATTAATGGCAAGATAAACTGTGAACACTTCATACATTAAACATATACTAGGCACTTTCAGTTAAGAAAATGCATGGTAATTTATGATACTTGGTCAGACAATTTAATTTTCATGTTTTAGCCAAGTATTAGATAGTTTCAGGTAAATTAACAAATGTTTCTTCGTAGTAATTCAGGTTTTTTTCTAATAAAGAAGGCTGCTATCTGGAAGATACAAACCTGACCTTTGGAACTTAGCAGGAATGTAGACATTTTTCCATCCCAGTAGTGGTGAGAGAGGAGGAGGATGGGAGACCAGTATTATAGTGTATTGGTTGAATCACATAAAATACTGTTCTTTTATATAACATTTCCTTTTATGCTAATTGGAATTTTTCAGTCTCTCAGTATGAAGTGACGTTTAAATTTCATTGCCTTAAGTACTGAAATGAAATTGATCAATACTTGTCTTCCTTTCTGTTCCCTTTTGCACTATAAATAGTTGCAGATAATACAAAAGTATGTTGGCAGCAAATATGACTTTGTAGTGGATTTGTTTTTTCAAGTTTTGTTTAGTATACCTTAAGGCTACCATTTCTTAGAGATGTTTTAGCCTGGCACAGTTGAGCATAGAAATAAAAACCTAGGTATAATGATTTTTTTTTTTTTTTAACCGGGAGAATTATTTTAACCCATTTAAAAAGTTGATACCAAAGGTCTAAAAATAAAATTATTTTCTTCTGTCAAAAGGATTCCTACTTATTAAGAAGAGTTCTCTGTTAAAATTTCCAAGCAATAATTGGTTTTATTAACTGTTTTTTTGGAATTTCAGCGCTTTTGTTCCCAAAATTCAGTTGCAGTTTAGGAATTATAAATCCTATTTTAACAATATTAACAAGATGTCAAGAACTGAAATTTTGATGCATAGACAAGCTTGGCTAGTGCTTGTGAGACTTTCAAAGTTTTGGAAATCAAAGAAAGTATAGTCACTGAAAAAATTTACCCTTATTTTAAGGCAATTGTTTTAAAATTGAGGTCTTTAAGACTTAATGCTGAAAATACTTTGATATATACTTGTGTGATTTATTTACTTATTTATTTTGAGTTCTGTTTGGATTCTGCTATAGTAAAATTCATATCTATTGAACTTAGAAATTTATATGTAAATTAAAATCTATCCCAATGTTTTCTAGGGTTTCATCAGAATGTTCAGTGTGGGATATTTGATCCAGTGTTGTCTCCGAATTCCCTCTGCTTTCAGGCATCTGTTTACACAGCCATCCCGGCTATTTTCTCTCTTCTACAATAAAGAAAACTTCCAGCTTGGAGCTTTTCTGGGCTCTTTTGTTAGTATATACAAGGTAAGGCTTTCAGAAGAGGAAAGAAAAATGGGAAATAAATAACATGGCTCCTATCAGAATGAGATATGGCCTTTACCCATCTGTCTTTTTTTTTCTTTCTATTGTATTCATAAATATCTCAACATCTCCAAATACACACAGTATATTGGGAATTGAGGAAAAGAGAAAGGAAAAGAGAAATTTCTTCTTTTAAAAATGTTACTTAATGGCCTTGAAAATGTAGACATATTTGCATTTATACATAATACTAAAAATTCTCAAAGACTTACTTTTTTTTGGTCAATAATGAAGATACTGAAAAAATACGAACTTTTTACTATTTCCAACAGCAAAAGTGGTATTAATATATATGGTCTATTTGTATTTCTTAATCATACTTACTGTCTGGTTATTAGTTTAAACATATTTCAGACGCTTCCAGCTGATATCAGCACTCGGATAGAACCAGTGAAGATTTCCTTTTGTAACTTATATAAGCAATGACTTAGTATCCCTCTTAGACCTACTCAGTATTCTTACTGCATTCTCTCAAAAAACTGTAGTGAACATTCTTCTACCCCTGTCTGCATGTTCCTACACATGTATAAGCTTACACCTAAACACATATGTAGGGATCATCCATGAAATAGTACTCTGAAATTTTAAGTAGTGATGTTTGTGTAATGGGAAACACTCAAATATAAATCATATTACTGACATTTTATTAACTATCAGAAATTTACTTTCTAAATCTAAATGTAGATTCCAGATGGTAAAATGTGTTAATTAAGGGTAATTGTACACACACACACACACACACACACACACACAGACATATACACTTTGTTCTTAAACTAAAAAAAAAAATTAATACTGGGAAACTTGATTTTTGGAGTCAATTTGGATAAGATGGTTATGTATCATTTTATGTAAAAGTTTACTTATAAAAGGTAGATATGGGGGAAGTATTTTGAAATGGGCAGGAGAATAGAAGCAACAAATGATAAACTATAGTTAATTACTTGTTATGAAATATTAGTAATATTGAAAGTATTTTCAATGTTTGACTAGGAAACATTACTAATGTTTTTGAACACATAAGAGCTAATAGGACAGAACTTTGGCAATTATATGTTTATATTCATATTCTTTTTTGTTTCTCATGTCATAGAGTTTGTATTTATTCTTAACGTAAATTCTTGAGTGTTACATGTTGATTATCTTCAACATTTTTATCCCAGGTTGGTTATTCTCCACCATCTAGCATATCTCAGAGCATGTTTTTATTTGTATGCTTTAATTTCTGTTACTATTTAATTGTTCAGTTAATACAAACTAGTGGCATTAAACTACAGAAAAATACAACTAGGTCAGAAAATGTCTTATAAAAAATAATAATACAATGTATTCCAAAGCCACATGCAATTTAAAATTGTCAGTGCTGTTAGCATATTTTTGAGAATGTAATTGAGAAAAGGACAGGGAAACAATCCATATTTCTTCTGTGTCTTCTTAGCGAACTTTTTTCATTTTGTAATGTTCCTCTTTATTCCTGGTAATATTCTTGCTCCAGAGTCTGCAGTGCCTGATATTAATATAGCTAGTCCAGTTTTCTTTTGATTATATTTGATATATAGTCTTTCTATTCTTTTGCTTTAATCTTTCCATGTCTTCAGTTTATTTATTTTTTTAATTTTTTTCCCATGTCTTCAGTTTAAAGGTTGATTTCTTTTAGATACATGTAGTTGGTTCTTCCTTTTTATCTAGTTGGATAATCTCTATTAATTGGTATGTTTAGACTATTTACATTTAATATACTTTTTGTTATGGTTTAGTTTAAATCTCTCTTCTTGCTAGTTTTGTATTTACTTTTGTATTCACTTTTTTTTCCTTTTTCTATCTCCTAGATTTTTTTATTTTTTATATTTTATTTTTATTAATTTTTAATTTGTTTTGTATTCTTTCTTCACTATTGGCTTACTATTTATACCTCTTTTTAAATTTAGTGAATGCCTTAGCATTTAGAGTAAACATTTAAAATTCATTAGTTTTTTTCAAATATTATACCACCTCATGCATAGTGTAAGAATCTTACAACACTGTACTTCAGATTCCTCCTTCTCATCCTTTGTGGTATATACATTTATCTTTTCATGTGTTGTAAACCCGACAATACATTGTTACCATTTTTGTTTTAGACCAGGAATCAGAAAATGTTTTCTGTAAAGGACTAGGTGATAACTGTTTTAAGCTTTGTGGACAGTATGGTTGGTCTCTGTCACAACTGCTCAGCTCTGTGGTTGTAGTGTGAAAGCAACCATAGGCAATATATAAATAAAGGAACTATATTCTAGTAAAACTTTATTATACTTTAATTAGAATATGATATGATTTTTACATGTCACAGAATCTTATTCTTTTATTTATTTCATCCATCGAGAAGTATCAAAATATTCTTAGCTCATGAACCATATAAAAACAGGTGCCAGGGCAGATTTGGCTAGTGGGCCATAATTTTCTGACACTGCTTTAGACAGTTAATTTATTTTTATTGAAATAAACAACATTAAAAATGTCTTCTAAATTTATCTTCATTTTGGAGCTCCTCATTTCTTTTTACAGATCTAAACTGGCATTACATTCATTCTGCCTGCAGAACTACCTTTTAACATTTTTGGTAATGTAGGTCTGTAAGGTGATGAATCTTCTCAGTGTTTATCCACCAGAGAAAGCCTTTATTTCATCTTCATATTGAAAAATATCTTCTCTGAGCTATAGAATTCTTTTCTCCTTGTTAAAGTGGGAGTGACTACATTGAAGCAAAGTAGAATTTATGCTTTCATTATGAAAAACCATGACAATAAAAATATTATGTATAATTTCTTAGTAGAGTCTGTCCAGAACTCTGAATAACTTTATAGCAGGTTATTGTTGATAATTTTTCCAATCATATATTTAGTTTGATTTAGAGAAGATTACCAGTTTGCCTCCACAGTCAGCTAGTGACTCACTCATTATAGATGTTACATGCATCTTGTCTAGAAATGAAACAACTGAAGTCATTGCATTTTCTTCTTGATATAGGGTACTAGTTGCTTCCTACGCTGGGTCAGAAACCTGGATGATGAACTGCATGCTATTATAGCTGGTAAAGCAATGATAAATTAAAATTATTATTATTGGATGATGAACTGCATGCTCTTATAGCTGGTAAAGCAATGATAAATTAAAATTATTATTATTGTATCAATCAGTAGTAGGAATGATGCAGAAATAGTTTCCAAATTCATCTGATTTCTGTGTAACTCTCTTTCTCTGTAATAGAATCCCTATTGAGGCACTAGTCCAAATATCTTATATTTCCGAAGTTTAACTTACCAAGGCATTCTTGTCACCTGGTGTTTTGAATTGGCAGTATAATGACTTGGTTATCTGCCCTGCAACAGGCCAGAAATCCTAGGACTGAGTCATAAAAGAACATAAAACATAAAAAATTTCATGACTAATAGAAGTGCTGTTCTGTTTCTTAAAGTATTCTGTTTTTGCTATTGGCACATGACATGTAGTTTAATAAAACATATTTTTATTTTTTAGAAACTTAAATAATTTCGTGAAAAATAAGACATAAAATTAATGTCTGCAATTTTTACAAGTTGCAGCATACATGCTACTTGTTAAATTGACATGTTAGTTAAATTGACAATTTTCAGATATTTATTAGTAATACACCTGCTTATAGTACTCCAGGCCTCCCCCTACCTTGGTCTTCCATTTATAGAACGAAGGTACTGCTTTGGAGAGAATTGTGATGATAGCACTAAAAGTAATTTGATCTGTTAGAAGAATAGATTGATAAATATTTCCACTTAAAATCAGAAATGATATCAATAGCCTTTAAAAATTCTTTTTGAAGATCATTTTATTTGTCAAGACTACTGTTGTTTTTAAAGTTAAATTTAGAATGTGAAGTTTCTTGTAATATGTATATCAGAACTATGTGTTCCTAACTCTGAAGGTCAATTTCTTAATTTAAAAATATATGATACCCACAAATCTACCCCATTTTAATGTGGTCAAGTCTATTACTGTCCTTAATTTGTATAACAAAGGAGTGCTACAGATCAATTCTGTCTTACTTAAGTGAATTGACATTTCTGAGTGACTTAACTAACAAATACTTTGAGATTTGATCAGTTTTGCTTTGTTTGTTATTTCAGGGTTTTTGGCAGGAGTATCAATGATGTTTTATAAAAGTACAACAATTTCCATGTATTTAGCTTCCAAATTGGTGGAGGTAAGCAAACATTTTTGTGCAAGTAAGCTTCTAAATGGATATAGAGCTTTTCTAGCTGGTTTCATAGCGAATTTATATCCCAATTACAAGAGCAAGTCAATCCTATAAAAGTATTTACAAAGTCACTTCTTCTGTTTCTTCTTTTTTAACATGTGTTTTTTTCAAATATACACAAGTGTAGAAAGGATAAAGTAACTAACCCTCATGTACCCATCATACAGCTTCAACAGTTAACAGCATTTGATCAATCTCATTCCATCTGTACTGTCCCAACCCCACAAGTACTAAATTACTGTGAAGCAAATCCCAGACATCATATCACTTCTTCCAACTCAGAATAGAGACTCCTTAAAGAATAAGGCTACAGGATAGAGACTCCTTAAAAACAAATAGATCAGTGGTAATACCAAAGTATAATCAAAATAGTATCTTCATACATTTAAAAACCTAGTAATTCTTTAATAATTAATATATATCCAATTAGAGCTTATATTCTCACTGTTTGTCTCACAGATGTCTTTTTGCAATCTTTTTGTTTTAATTGGGATCCAAAGTCTCTTAGTTTTTAATAGCAACTCTCCTCCCCTCCACCCACCCCCACCGCCCCCATCTTTTTTTTTTTTTTTCCCTTGCCATTTATTTGTTGAAGATCTAGGTTATTAGTTCTGTGGAATTCCCACTTCCGGATTTTGCTGATTGTAGCTTCACTGGTGGTGTTAACATGTTTCTTTAACCCACATATCTCCTGTAAACTGTTAATTAGATTTAAAGGCTTAAGCAGTTCAGGTTCAATTTTTAGAAGGTAGAAGAGGACAGAAATAGCTCACATTTACTATGTGTATGAATTCCCATTGCATCACATTGGGAAGCACAGAAATGTCTAGTTGTCTCCCTTTTCAAGATGATAAGATTGGTCAGTGGGCTCAGTGTTAATAGAGCTAACGTAGGCTCCCTATTAGGCTTCCACCTAATTGTTTTAGCAGCCATTTAATAATCATGGTAATAATCATTTACTATTACATTGAGAATTGCAAAATGGTCATAATCTGTTATTGTTTCTTCTTAGTAGTTATTAGTGAGAATTCTTTTAAAAAGAACTTTCCATCTTCAACTGTTACTCTGAAATAGTTTACTCACAAAGTGATAATAATATGCTTGATTACTTCCCTTTATTTACTGGTGTTCAGAATGAATTAATCTCTAGCATTCTGCAGAATTGACCTCTGAGTCCTTATTTTCAAGTGGCATTATGAAGACCTGATTTTTAACATATTTGATTTGTTTCCACCAGTCATTGCAGTCCTTGCCCTATCTTTGACCATGACAGCCTCTTCCAGTTGACTCCTGTTTCTAAAGATTTATTTATTTATTCATTGTTATGATAGACATAGAGAGAGAGAGAGGCAGAGACATAGGCAGAGGGAGAAGCAGGCTCCATGCTGGGAGCCCGACGCGGGACTTGATCCCGGGACTCCAGGATCACGCCCTGGGCCAAAGGCAGGCGCTAAACCACTGAGCCACCCAGGGATCCCCTTGACTTCTGTTTCTTTTTTACATAATGCCTGTATCTCTGATAGCTTTCTTGCTTTGTGATAAAACATGTTCCAGGCTCATCTTAGACAATTCCTGCCCCAGCCAGAGAGTCAGCCTTTTATCCAATGGCCGCTAGTTTCTTTTGGTGGGAAATGGTATTTAGAGACTTCAATTTGGATACTAGAAGTTTCTTGCTCCTCAGCTAGCCAAGGTTTCTTGGCTTTATCATTCTTTCTAGAAAATCCTTTTTCCCTCCTTTTTTTAGAGAGAGAGAAAATAACGAGCACATTGATATTTCCAATTCAAAGTTAAGATTACAGATTTTTATTTGATTTTCTTAAAAATTTTATCTCATTGAGGGATGCCTGGGTGGCTCAGTGGTTGAGCGTCTGCCTTCAGCTCAGGATGTGACAGGGTCCTAGGATTGAGTCCCACATTGGGCCCCTCATGGGGAGCCTACTTCTTCCTCTGCCTATGTCTCTGCCTTTCTCTGTGTGTCTCTCATGAATAAATAAATACAATCTTTAAACACATATACACACACAAAAGAAAAAAAAAGAAAATATCCTTTAGCTAGCAAAAATATATTCTTTGACACAGGGGAAATCTAGTATTGGGATCTAGTTTGTAAAAGATGTGTTTTATAGCTGCTTCCCTAATTGGTTAGAGTTTTTTAAGCCAAGCAATGGTATAGCTGTTCTCTTTTATCAACAAGCCATATTTGATCTTGGCAAAACAAACTGTATATAAAGTGTGCTGATGAGAATTTTTTTTTTCAATTCAGGAAATTACAAATTTAAGCTTACCGTGTCCTTTGTGGAATTAGTGACTGTGGTGTAATGGACATTTTCCTCTGATTGAAGTTAATTTTTTATTAAAATGCTGCATTACTATAATAACATTAAATATAAAAGCTGACTAGACCACTTTTTTTCTTGGGGAAAATTATATCCAAGATCCAAGATATATTTATTGAATATCTATTATGTTCCCATTACTGTACTAGGTGCTGGCAGGCCTATTGAAGTATAGGATATGGTTCCTCTTTTCAGTAACTTAGAATCTGGTTCAGTATGTAAGCTTTATTATGAGAAATTAGGAACACAGTTATTCCATATATCCAGAGATACCTGTTTCACATGTTTCTATGATGCCATTGTACCACCTCAGAATTTCATTTTTGTCAGCATGAATACAGTACAGTATACCTATATCTTGTAATATACTGTATGGTATTTTCAAAATTACTAGTTCTACTTTAGCTTTCCCATGTTTCAGAGAAACCATTGCCACGAATTATTCCATGTTCTATCCTTATAAATTGGCTGGTTCTTCCCCATTATGTATCATGTGCTTTCACCCAGCATGTTACCCCTATTTTTTCTCTCTTATGCCTCTTAGGAGGTTTACAAGTGTACTAACTGTTTGTTACCAGTTCAGGATGAGATAAGTACAGAAATTGACAGCAAGCATTTGGAAACTTCTTCTTCTTCTTCTTTTTTTTAAAGATTTTATTTATTCATAGAGACAGAGAGAGAGGGACAGAGACACAGGCAGAGGGAGAAGCAGGCTCCATGAAGGGAGCCCAATGTGGGACTCAATCCCGGGTCTCCAGGATCACACCCCAGGCTGTAGGCGGCGCTAAACCGCTGCTCCACCGGGACTGCCCGCATTTGGAAACTTCTGTCGCATCTTGACAGAGTAATTTGTCTTTTGAATATGAGTGAAATTTTGGTTCAATTTGGGGTTTTTAAAATTTATTTTTCTAGTAATTTATTTTTATTGTATTATGAAAGCATCAAGATGTGACAGCTGGAAATTTTTTTAAAAAAGTGTTTCTTCACTGCAAGTGATTTGAGAGGCACTACTCAAATATAGTCATTTCTGAAATTCTCTTTGGTCCTTTGTGCTAGACAGAGTAGTCTGCTTCCTCCTCAGGTGAGGCCAAAAAAAAATACATACACATATATAGTTACACATCTAAGTACATTGGTTATTTCTGTTATATACAAACTTAGATGTTACTGTATTCAGTTTTCAACCTCTAGCTCTTATCATAGTGCCCAGGATGTAGCTAACACCATTAAATGTTGAATGAATGAATGAGTGAGTGAGTGAATAGATCTAACAAGGAGGGAGGGAGGATCTAAGCATTATACAAAAAGCATTGAAGAATAAATGACATAAAAGAAGTAGCAGTAAAAAGTGACCAAATTTCACAGGAAAGTATTATTACTGGCATCTTGGGTTTTGGGTGAAGAAAACTGGGAAGGAATGGGCTGACACTTAACTCTGTCATGGAAGATATGACCTGTAATTTGAGCTCTGAAAGGATAATTAGTATTTGGAAGGTAGAAAAAATAGTTGTAGATAGGGAGTGAGTATACTGCTCCATTGTATTGTTAATGCTCTTTAACGTTGTGTGTGTGCATTTGTTTTTTTTTAAATAAATCTTAGATTATGTTTGTTTTTCACTTCAGACAATGTATTTCAAAGGCATTGAAGCAGGAAAGGTTCCCTATTTTCCCCATGCAGATACTATCATCTATTCCATCTCTACAGCAATTTGCTTCCAGGCAGTAAGTATTGCTTTTTGAAATGAAATATAGAATTATTTCTATTTCTGTACATTAAACAAATGGGAGGAAATAAAGGCTTGGGAACATTTCGACTGGTTATATTTTACTTTTTTATTTTAATTTTTTTTTTAACTTGAAACTTGCAAGTTTCAAATCATTAAACATGTTAACTTAGTAGGCCAGGTCATGTTTTCTGAAGACAATAATTTTTATGTTTAAATAGAGTGAAATTTATAGGCAAACTATTACTTTAGTACCTTGGCTACAATGCCCAGTTTAATTATACTTCTAGAAGAAGGAAAATACCATGAGCATAAGTAGGAATAATTGCATTTCCCCAGTATTACTCAGGCAGTGAGGATAGGGGTAGAATCTAGTGTATTAGAAGCATTGTTCAGTTTCTCTAAATTCTATAATCATCATTATTGATGTTAATAGTTTTAGGGCTGTTGCAAAATGTGGGGGACCACTTTTATTTGCACTTTGTCCAAGGAATGCTGCCAGGTTTATAAATTCATTATCACTTGTGAAGTGCCAGCTTATCTAATGAGTATTCAGTAAATGCTTTCCTAATATTAATGACTGTTACCTCCATTATTATTTCATAAGCAGTATTCTTATTTGAGGGCATATTTACAAAGATTCTTGATAGTTAATCAACTTAAATACATATTTTTGTATCATCATCACTATTGTTTTTAAAATGCAATGAACAATAAAAATAAGAGATAGAAATGCTCTATTGCCTATTACAATTCACCATATTTCCCATTGACTAAAAGAAGTCTTAAATTGAATGCTCTAACCATAGGCTGTCATGGAAGTTCAGACCTTGCGGCCGTCTTACTGGAAGTTCCTTTTAAGGCTCACCAAGGGCAAGTAAGTGACTGAGACTTTGTACCTGACCATACAAAATGAACAGTTGCCACAAAAAAATTTTTGAATCTTTTCGTCTTTTTGAGAGAATATTCTTTCAGTGGTAAAGCAGGCATCTTACATATAAAGCAAATATCACAAACTTAACAATAATAAAGTGGGCATTCTTTTAGTGAACATTGTTTTGACTTTTCTTTTCCTTATATTATTTTCGATATTTTAAATGTTGTAGGAAAATGCTGTGTTGATTTGAAAGCTGTTCATTAGTTGCTACATAACACACTTAAGTCTCACTAAAGTCTTTGATCTCTTCTTTTTGATTAAAAATACTAAGCAGATTCATTAGAAATCATGCCTCAATAATTGAATGATTTCCATTTGGGGAAAAATAATTCTATTCTTTTGCTTGCTATTATAAGCATAGTTTCCTCTGCCTTTATTATTCTGTTCTTTATTGTTTTTGCTAGCATTTTCTGATCTTAATCTAATTCTTTGAGAGGCAGCTTGACCTCCTAGAAAGACTGTGGACTTTGGAGTCAGACAGTCTTAGACTTGACCCTGGCTCTGATACCTCTGGCTGTGTCACTGGTGGAAAAGCCGTTTACCCTCATGAGCCTGTTTCTCTCTACTAGAAACAGTAAAAGGTTCTTTATATGGTTGTGGGAAAATCGAGATGTTTATAATAGCACTTAGCACCTAGGAAGCACTTAGTAAGTTGCAGCTGTTATTAATATTATTGTCATTCATAGTTTTAATAGCAAACACTTGTATAGTGCTTACTGTGTCCCAGATATGGATTTAAGATACAAACACACACACATACAATACATGTGCACATGCTTATCTGTAAAATAGCTCTATGAGATAAGTACTATTAATATCCTGGTTCTCTATGTGAGTCAACAGAGGTGCACAGGGAGGTGAGATAGCTTGCTAGAGTCACAGAGCTAGCCAGTGAAGGAGCTGTGGGGTGGGTAGGAGCCAGGCAGGCTGGCTTTAGCATTCTTCCTCTGAGCCATGATTTCTGTGTGTCCTTTATGTTATTATTAGTTAATCATTTATTTCTTTGTTATTTTGTTTTTTGCCCGCTAATGGGCTTAACCAGTTGATTATTTTGGAAGGAACTTTACTTTGGAAAGGCACTGGAAGTTACATTTATTGTTCTTGGAGTAGTGATGATGGCCCAGGGCTCAGAACTAAATTCATTCTCCTCCCCAAAAGGAATGAATGGGATCAGGCATAGAGACACAGGTTCATCCTGCACATTAGCTAAATATGTGTCTCTAAAATTTTTTTTATTTAAGTTAGGTGATGGATAAAATGAGGGTATGCTTTTACTTTGTTATGTCTGTTAGAAATTTGAAAACCTATATGCTGTTTTCCCTTTAATCATTAAATACTTGCACATTTGGATGTGTTTTCTGTAAATCATGAGACAGCAAAATGTCAATTATGAAAGAAATTACATTTTTAATACCTTTGCCTCATTGGTAAATGCTAAGCTCAATCATTTGTTTATTTTGTTTCCTACAATTTCATTGATCAGAAAAATTACGATGAACCTGTTTTTCTATTTGACACAATCTAGTGGGAAGAACTTGTGAGGGGTTTGAAATAACAATGGTGGTCTCCAGGGGTCTCAGGTCTGGAGATTATTATCCCTTTAAAGAAAATATGAGACAGTGAATGAATCTTGAGATAAAGGAATCAGGGTGACTTTTGAATCTGCCATTGAGTCTTTTGTCATGCCAATCTTTTCTATTTTCCCATTCCATGAAAGACATGTCAAGTGAATCATCTTATTTTTTAAACTTCATTAAATACTTGTTCACTGTGTTCTCTGTTTTGCAGATTTGCTGTCATGAACCGAAAAGTCCTTGATGTTTTTGGTACTGGTGCATCTAAACACTTTAAGGATTTTATCCCTAGGTTGGATCCAAGATATACGACTGTAACACCAGAGTTGCCCATCGAGTTTTCTTGAAGATGACTGTAATTTATTAATGTGATCTAATGTTTCATTATTTTATCCTGAAGAGTTAATTATGTTGAATCACAAAGAAGGAGTCTTGAGCTTGAACTTCAGTGTTATTTCAATGAGAGATGCTCTTTTTTTGTTTGTTTTTCTTACCAATCAGAAGTACAGAAGCTTTTTAGGAAGGTGTTGCTTAATAATTAAGGGCCCTTCCATAGCCAGAATCTGATTCTGGGTTGCTGTAGTGGTTGTTGACATGATGCTATATTATTGATTAAGTTATGTCCACAAGCAATCTTAAATAATCTATGTAGAAATGTAGTAACAAATGAGATTATACTTAAAATCACTTTAAAAGATGTTTTCATTAGTTCATTCCAATATAATTCTTGGTTAAAACTAAGAATATTTCTACGTTTTAGGATACAAAGGATCACGGGTACATGGATTTGGTCTGTATTCTTTTTTAACTTTTGAATTGGTAACTATAGTAGTAAAATGAATGGATATGAAGTAATTCTTCACAGACAATGCTGCTTTAGTATAAAGCAATTTATTAAAGAAAGTGGTCATTCTTACTTCAGGGATGCAAAGACGGGTCTTATGCTGTTTGAATAAATGCCGTGGTATCCATGTCTTCTTCCACTTATACCTTCGTCTCTCTTCATGATCAGTTGAGCTGTTTGGCAGCCCAGAGAACCTATGTACTAATGGCAGGTTAGGAGTAAATGAGAATTGACATATCTGATACATTTGAAATGTATGTTTTAATGTTTTACAAAGCAGTACACTTGAATATTTAAAAGCAAATGAAGTTGCTTTTAAACCTCTTGTGGGTTTATGATGTTTGTTTTCATTTATAAGAACTGAATTCTTCATAGCTAAGTTTATCTGCCATTACAGAATTAGAAGGGATCAAAAGTAGTTTTGGCAAGTTTGTCATTTTGTTCCCTTGGAACTATTCCACCTATAAAATGGATATTTTACGACTACAAACAATATAAAAATCCTGTAGTTGTTAAAAAGTCCATTTCATCACTAATGGGATGCCAGGTTCTCTAGCCTCTTTTCAAAAACTTATTGTCACCATGTTTATTCCTGTTGGAATAAAGAAGTGACAGAAATGTAGTCACTGTTGAGTATGAGTTAGTTCAGGACAGCTGTGATTGAAATATGATTTCTCTTTAAAGTTTTTCAGGGAAAAGTTATACTTTTCTAAGTTAATAAAATGCTTAATTGGTTATGTCTACAGTTAATGTAAAATATAGGGATGATGGTATATTTTTTTAATATCATTTTGTTGCTGAAAAGTTTTGGGCCATTGTAAATTAATTATACAGTAGAACTTGTGTTTCAACAAGGATTATAACCCAGGCTTTAAAAACGCTTAATCCTTCATATTCAATTTCATCAAGCCCTGAATATTTCTGTTTACATGTAATCCTATCCTTGGTTGTTAATGGCAAATTGAAAGCCAACAAAAAGACAGACTCTGGTACCATGGTAACAGAGAGAGCCACTTTAATTAGGTCAAAATTTTTCATTGTGATTAATTTTTTAGAATTGACTTGTCTATTAGACAATAGACATCATTTTGGTTTCGGACTTCAAAATCTGCTAATAAATTAAGTTTTAAGTTTTTATTCACTGGAATCAAAATGATGATTGGTACTGTGTTTACTTTTAAAAATGAAGTATTATAACAGTGAAGAAAGCACTGCTTCCTGCACCTCATTTTCTTTATTTAGAAATTATGTTTATAATATTTTTCCTGTCTGCTTAAAAGAAAAACATTTTAATTAATAAGTTACTGTTTTCATTAACATTAAAAAGGCTATTATGTTGAAGGACAAATCGTACTGAAATTTCATGAGATTGTTTAGTAAAATTTTACTGTTGAAAGGTACATTTCTATGATTTACTTTTTATTCCAACTGTAGTCATTTTTTAAAATATAAAATGTAAAATGAAATAACCAGCATGAAGCAGAGCACAGTAATGAGCGTATAGCTTGAGTGAATAGTTAACTAATTTGCTGTGGTGAAAGAGAAGTCCGATTTGACTTCACTGAGGCAGCCTGAGAAGTATAGCTATTTGAGAAAACAAAGAAACTGTGTTCCTAACGACAATCAAAATGAATCTTTCTATACCTCTAATCAATCAGGTATCTACTGACAACTTGACACCATAAATAAAGTCAAATAGATGTCCTTTCCAAAACATGTTTTTTAGTCCATTTATACACTGAGGACATCCCATCGATGGTAAGTTTCCACCAGAACTGACTGCAAAAAAACATGGACATGCCTCTTAGCTTTCCCCACATCTTCATGTAGTCTGGAAGTGCATTGGGATGCAGGTAGTATTATCGTGGGTTCATTACTATTTCCTGTGGGAATAAAATCCTAGAGTTAGTGCCAACCAAGTACAAGCTGAGGTTGTAAGAGAACACATTGTCTCAAATCCATTAGATTCTTACCAGTTTTTCATCAGCTACATTTAATCCATTTTATTGCTTATGTCTGAAATAAAACCTGTGGTTGGGTTATGTTATATTTGTTTCACAAATCCTGTGGTCACTTCTGTGACTTTTTTCTTGACCTTTGGACATGGTTGTCATGTGGTTGATATCTGGTTTATTTTTTGCCTTTATTTGTAGCTTAGTTTGCTGTTAATTAATTTAGAATAGTATCTTTTTAATCTTTGCTCTCAGATTTTACAATTTATTTTTTTCCTATAATGAACATGTCCTCTATGATGAAACCTGGATTAGTTGGTTGTCACAGTAATTTTTGTTGAGCTTGTGTATTCCTCTCCCTTTGGATTGATTGTGCCTAGGCTAACATTTGATTTCGTTGGTAAGACCGACAAAATTGTATTATACATGTATTATCACAGCCCTGAGTTTCTAGGACCCTGTCAATGTAGAGTCAATGAAAATCAGTTTCCTTTACCTACAAGGAGCTTCGTCCATTGGCTTATGTCACATGCTCTGAGAAACCTCTCCGTGGGGCCAGAGGGGATGTGCCCCCTGGGAGCAGTGGCCTGCCCTTCTTACCACCTATGAATCAGAGAGGCTGCCAAGCCCACAGAGTCCTTGAATTCTTTCTGTGCTTTATTTTTATCGTAAAGACAAAGTAGTTTGACAGAGCAACAAGATCATTCCTACGTGGATGATTTTTTGTTCCACAAAGACAAAAGTATTCTTAAGATTAAGATGTCTGAAAAACTTCATGTCTCCCAACAACATAACCTGTTGCTGCTTATCCACCAGCTGTTCATTTTCAGGTGGAGAACTTAGGTAACTGGAAAATGAATGACTAAGAAAAACATATAAGACAAAGAGTAAGAAATGAATGTTCCCTGTAGGGCTGGGTTGAGACTGTGATGAGTAATAAATAAGGTGGCTTGACTCGTGGATGCCCAGGGGACAGCTCTGACCGTTCCCCTCAACCCTGCACCTTCCTTTTTATAGCTCCTTACCCGCTGGTGCCTTCACTGGCTCTGCAGTGCCTTCTCATGCAATTAGCAAGGAAAGGGAGTGTCTGGGACTGAGGTGACCCTGAGATCAGTGGTGTGGATGTGGATCCTAAGGCCTGTAATGCTTCCCTCAACCAAGGGTGCTTCCTTCAACCCGGGATTGAAGCTGTGTTTCTGTTTCAGCTGTCAGTGACTTTGCCGTTGCCCTGCAGTTATGGAAAAGGTAACTACAAAGAAAGGAGGTTGATGTTGATCTGTAACTTCTGGAAGCAGAGGAGGAACAGGATCTTGGCCATGTCCTAGGAGTGCCGCCAGGCAGTATGTAGCCTGTGTAGCCGTAAGCTTCCAACTGTGGCGAATAGGGATGTGTGCTGCTTTACACTGAGGGAAGAGTGAGTGATTTAATTGGAAGAAGGAACGCCTGCCTGGTAATCCTTCCTTGCTCTTTGACATGGCCTCTCTCTCCTCCTTCTCTGCTGTATCTCCTTTCTCTGCCTTCCCAGCCTCGGAATCTTTATGTCTGACCTTGTCTTGCTCCTCCCCACTGCCTGCCCCTGTGCCTCCTGCCCTTTTTCTGCTGGCTGGTCCTTGACTATGCTCCTTGAATGTGAATACTCCAGTGCTCCCTTTGGTGGCACCTGGTAAAGTGGCTGGCTCTCCTGCAATCAGGAAAATGGGATAACCATTTTCAGTGACAGTGACTTTTGATATAGCTCTGCCTTTCTTAGTGCCTTCTGCCTAAGACATAGGATAATTGCACACATGTGGCCTTTCAATTCAAGACAGTCAACCTCTTCTCAATAACCCCATGATGTCACCTGACTTGTGGTGGCTGCATGGAAGGGGCAAGAACTCATTTCCTATTTCCTATTGCTTTCTCCAATTTCTTTCCCCCTCTTCCCTCCTCCAGATGTGTCCTCAGTGAAATAACGTATTGGACTTTTATGCTTTGTCCTCACAGACCTGAAAATCTCAATAACAACATGTACACACATACCCCATCTGGTCCACAGCAGAGGCATCAGCTCAGGTGCAATTTGTATTTTTTCCTCCAGCTCACAGGTCCCTGCAGCTTGCTTGCTTAGTTTTTTATTCAGTTTAGTGCCCACACGCTCTGCCCCCACCCTAAAGCACAAAACATTCTAATCTTGTAAGAAAACCCCAGGCTGTGGTTAATAGGTTTTTTCCTGATCTTGGCACACGACATATAGGCCTCAGCAGCCCTCCACAGGTGGACCTGTGCCCCTGTATTAGCAGAAATCATCCAAGATTATTACTTTCTCTTTCCCTTAATTTGGACCAGGCAGTTTCTGAGGCCTTCTTCCTCAGTGTCTATTAAACTTTTCTCAGTTATCATTCAACTCCTTAAATGAGAGTTCTTTTCAGATTATTTTGGTCACACAGGAGAATGCTGTGGCTGTAGGGATGGATTGGTGCCAAAAGTCTGCAGAAGTTTAAAGCATGAAGTAATCCTATTGTTGGTCATTACGGGGGTGGGGTGCCGAAAAGGATGGGTGAGAAGAAACCATAAACACACATTTCCAGCTCCCCTCCCTCCTGTTTCTTACCTTCCCGGGACTGTGCTGTTCTACCACTTTTTTTGCTACTTATTTCCTCAGTTTGAGTTCTCTAGAGGGAGGAAAAATTGTTCTTATTTTCCTGTTTCTTTCAGAGGAAATTAAAGGTGAGACATAAGCAGCGGTCTGACTCTTGATTAGGGAAGACCCTCAAGGAATGTTGTAGAATGTGTTAGAAAAAGAGGTAGCTTCTCTTTCCCTCGTCTCCCCTCAGAAGTGAGCCACAGGGATTCATTCAGAGTGGGACTATCTGGAGTCACATTCCAGTGATGCATGTGACAGGTGTACAGTACTCTTCACTAGAGATGCAGTCTGTGCAAGAGGAGGAATGGGGATTTATCTCGGAATTATCAGAGTGAGTGCGGGCCATGTCTGCAAGCATTATAAAAACAAACCCGACTGGAAGCCAGTGGTCAAACTAGTATTGACTAACAAGACACTTTGCTACCTCAAAGTATTCAGTGTTGGTGGCATGAATGATTGAATGGCCTTGTAATACTTAAGAATGACAGCAGTTATTTGCTCATTGAGTTGAAAATGTATTCAGTGTATTAAGAGAGGTTTTATATGAATAAGGTTTTAAGTTCTTCCTTTTGAAATGTAATTTGCGATTTAGGTAAAGTCTACAAAACTACAGGAAGAAATTTAGTAGCTTCTGAATCTGAGTCTGTAGTTTTTAAAGCACGTCATTTTCAGGAATTAGGGTTTCCTTGAAACCTAAGAAGGCAGGGTAAATAAATCTACAAACCTAGAGGTATAACTGAATAATATGGGCATTTTTTCCCCACAAGAACTCTTCTTCTTTTTTTTTTTTTTTAAATTTATTTATTCATGAGAGACACAGAGAGAGGCACAGACACAGGCAGAGGAGAAGCAGGCTTCCTGCAAGGATCCTGGTGCGGGATTTGATCTCCGGACCCTGGGATTATGACCTGAGCCAAAGGCAGACGCTCAACTGCTGAGCCACCCAGGCATCCCTAGAACTCTTCTTAAATTTCAAAAGTGGATTGCAAGTCATTGTTAATTGCTCACCTGATGGTTATTTAACCCTTCTTCCTTATTGATGGAGCACTGATTTCATGTAAGGCAGCAATATGCCCAGCTCAGGGGGATCAGTCATACTTTTTTTTTTTTTTTTTTTTGATCTGTCATGTCACTCCTTTTTTTCTTGTCCATATATTTTTCCATCCTTTTCTCTGAAGATGGCCATGTGATCCAGTTTGGGCCAGTAAGATGTAATGGGAAATCTGGGAAGCTTTTTAAGCCCCTTCCTTTTTCTCTTGTTCAGAACAGTAGTTAATGGGATATGGATCTGTGGCAAATATGAGGTGAAAAGCATAAAGATGAAAAACCACTATGTTAAAGATGTCAGGGCAAGAAAATGGTCAAAGAACCTGCCTCACAGATGACATTCTTTGGCCACTAAATCAAAACTAGTAACCATATACCTCTGAGAATTTTGAGAAAACAAACCATTTTTTTAAATGGGAAATTATCTTTTTTAATTTAAATTCAGTTAATATATAGTGTATTGTTTCAGAGGTGCAGTTCAGTGATTCATCAGTTTTATATAACACCCAGTGCTCAGTATATCATGTGCCCTCCTTAATGCCCATCACCCAGTTACCCCTCCACACCCACTCCTGTCCAGCAACCCTGTGTTTTCCCTATGGTTAAGAGTCCCTTATGGTTTATCTCCCTCTATGATTACATCTTGTTTTATTTTTCCCTCCTTTCCTCTGTGCTCCTCGGTTTTGAAATTCCACTTGTGAGTGAAATAATACAATTCACTTTCTCTGATTAACTTATTTTGCTTAGCATAATACCTTCTAGTTCCATCTATGTCATTGCAAATGGGAAGATTTCATTTTTCTTGATGGCTGAGTAATATTCCATTTTATATATATATAACTATTCCATTATATATATATATATAACTATTTTATCCATTCATCTGTCAATGGGCATCTGGGCTCTTCCCATAGTTTGGCAATTGTGGACATTGCTGCTATAAACATTGAGGAGAAAGGGGAACCCTCTTACACTGCTAGTGGGAATGCAAGCTAGTACAGCAACTCCAGAAAACTTAAAGCACAAAACATTCTAATCTATGGAGATTCCTCAAAAAGTTAAAAAATGGAGTTACTTTATGACCTAGCTAAAAACATTTCTAATTGACACATTCCAATCTTATATAGGTCCAACCTCAGATTCATTTTGCATTATATCCCTTCTGACCTTTATTTAGAATGCTCTCTTTTCCTCCCCTACTTCACTTCTGCATGTATCCTGAAATAGTCACCTCTTTGAAGGTTTTGCTGATGTTTTATCTCTAGCTTCCTGAAGCAGTTTAGTAATATTTCCCATAAAGCACATTTCTATTCGATTATCATTAGCTGTCTCACCTGTTGCTCCTTTAGAAGATGGTGTATATATTTGAAGGGACAGGACCATCTCTGTGCCTAAGCCAGGCCTTTATATTGGGGTAATGGGGTGAGGGAGTTAGGGTGGGAGGTGGTGGTCTCAGCAACTGCCTGCAGAATAATACATGCTAACTTTGTGGAGTCAGCAGACTAAAAATCTACTCTTAGCTATCCCTGTAAAAGTCTGGAAAATATTATCCTTATAAATGATTTTGTAAATACTCCGGGAAATTGGCTTTTACTACATTCCAGCAGCTATTGGAGCCAGTTTGGCTTCAGGTCTTAGAGAAATGATTTGTCATCTGTTTCATTTGTTTGCTTTTTCCTGACAGAGCTAGAATTCTGGATTGTTCCCCGTTTTAAAAATTGCCAAATCTAAACCAGAAGTAGACAGGGCAGAACACAGGTCTCTTCCTTCCCATTCATTTTCACAGGGCAAAAATTCACAAGCAGTTTCCCTAGAATTATGTATGCTTCATGTCTGGCTTTTCAGTATCATAATAGAATTATGTTTTTCCTATAACAGAAAGGATATGTAGATACTTGAGAATGGTTTGGGACCACTCTTAACAATATAGCTTCTTCTGATACTTATTTTCAGAGGGGAAGGAGGGGAACTAAAATGTATGAAGTGCCTGTGATGGATGGTAGATTGTTTACATCCCATTCAAACCTTACAGCCTGTGAGGTAGATTTCATTTTGGTTTCATTTAACCAGTGAGAGACCTGGAAATCAAAGAGGCTGGTAGTTTGCCCATGGTAGCAGTATTGGAATTTGAGCTCAGATCTCCAAGAATTGAAAGTTTTAAATGTGTTTTTTTCCCTTTTCTCTCAAAAATGTAACAGTTCCTGACAAAAAGTGGCATCTTTACTCCCCTCTGTTCAAAATCCTCATATAACATTGTAATAAAAATCATGCCTCCAAAAATGGTTGTGACATTTACTTGCAGCTCAGATAGAAGAACACCTAAAAAACTGAAGAACACCTTCTCACCTGAAAAACAAAACAAAAACCCTGATAATATATATATATAAAATAATAGTTTTCAGACACTGGACATCAAGCATTGCAGGGTGGTAATCTCTGAAAGAAGGAAAATAAATTGACTCCTGTGACTGCCTCAGCTGATACCTAGAGAGAGAGTCCAGATTACAACTCAGAGAGGGAACACCACAGAGTGCCCAGAGGTCTCCCCAAGGTGAGGAAACAGGCCTGGGAGTCCAGAGAGGCCGAGATGGGTGAAGTCAGTCAGGCAGACAGAGTACAAGAGAGGAGCAAGCTGCACAGAGAGAAAGCCCCGAGATCTAAAGAGGGTCCCCCTTGAGACTTAAGCTGCATACTTCTGTATGCACAGGAGGAAAGTACTGAGACTGGCGAAAGAAGCGTGTTAAAGCAGAGGGAGCAATCATTAACATCTGCACTAGAGAATGAATAGTTTATATTCCTGCTAGCCAGAGTGGAAAACTGTAATTCATAGGGCATCAGATAGTAGAGTCAGAAAAGCATTGCTTCAGTAGGAGAGCAAAATTAACCCTAGACTAAAGGCACAAAAGTATCGGTGTGCCTGGGTGGTGCAGCCAGTTGAATGCCTGACTCTGGGTTTCAGCTCATGTCATGATCTCAGGGTCCCTGCCTTGGCTTCTGCTCAATGTGGAGTCTGCTTAAGTTTCTCTCTACTGGCCCCCTCCATCCTTGGACAGACAGACAGACAGACAGACACACACACACATATTCTCTCTCAAATAAGTAAATCCTTAAAAAAATATATAAAGCCTCAAAAGTATCAAGAAGCTCTCTCTTAGAGCAAAGTACAGGAATATAGGGATACAAATATATATTGAGCATGTAACAAAATGTTTAGCATCCCATAAAAAATTGCTAGATATGCAAAAACACAGAAAATGCAACCTGTAAGAGAAGGGAAAACACAAAACAAGAACTGACCCAGAACAGAACGATACAAATAATAGAATTATTATGTGTACAAAACGACATTGTAACTATATCCTCAAGAAGGTAGTAGCTAGAAGAGAGAAAGCTGAACATGTTAAGTAGAGGCATATAAGATTTTTTTTTAAAAAAAAGGACCAGAAAATAAACTTGCAAGAGGTGAAAGAAAATGTCTGAGGAAAAAACAAATGAGTGTGATTAATAGTAAATTAGAAGCAAAAGAAAAGGTTATGGGACGTGAAGACCTCACAGCAGGAACTATCCCAAGCTTTAGAGTGAAATGTTACTGGAAAAAACGTGAACACAAGAACCTCAGTGAGCTGTGGGTCAACTTTTGGCAGCCTGATATGCATACAATTGGGAGTCTTCAAAGAACATGAGATGGGTGTGAGGAAGAGAGAGGTACAGAAAAATATTTTGTGTTTTCATCTTTACTCAAGTCATTTGAGGACATGATGGTCACATTTTAAAATTAGCTGAAAATTTTAAACACACAGATCCAGGAAGCTCACTGAACTCCAAGGACAAGAAAATGAGAATCATGTTAAATCACATCTTAAATTGCTTTAAACCAGTGATAAAAAGGAAATCTTATATAGCATTTGGAGGAGAGGAAAAGACATGGTACATACAGAGGATTTCAGTTAAAAATGACAGGAAACTTCTTATTGTAAACAATGGAAGACAGAAGGCAATGGAGCAACATCATTAATAAGGTAAAAGGAACAGAATAAAACCTATCAACCTGGACTTCTATATGCAGTGAAAATAACTTTCAAACAACAAAGGCAAAGTAAAGAATTTTCCAAACATCCAAAAACTGAATGAATATATCACCAGCAGACATGCATTACAAGAAATGTTTACATTTCTTATATTTCTTCAAGTACAATTAACATAAAATGTTATAATGATTCAACAATTCTATACAGTTCTCACCGCTAAGAAGTCTTTCAAACAAATACGAAATAATACCTGTGGAAAAATGATAAATACGTAGATAAATACAATCCTATATGTGCATAACAAAATAACAGAACTTCTAGATACATGAAGAAAAGAACTGCATGGAGAAAGAACTAACCCATAAATATGGTTGGACATTTCAATGCCTTCAATAATTGAAAAAGCATGTAGAAAAAAATCAGTACATAATTATTTATTTAAGGTTATATTTGAGAATGAGAAAGTGAGCAAGAGGAGGAGAGAATCTGAAGCACACTCCACACTGAGCACGGAGCCCAATGCTGGGCTCAACTCCATGATCCTGAGATCATTACCTGAGTTGAAATCAAGAGTCAGACAGTTAACCAAATAAGCTGCTGACATGCCCCAAGTATTTAGAAGACTTGATAAATAGCTTTAGCCATCTTAACTGATCTTTGTAGAGCATTCCAGCCAACAACAGCACAAAACACTTTTTTTCCCCACGTGTAGTTGAGAACATTTCCTATAAAGACTATATTCTGGGCCATAAAGCAAGCCACAGTAAATGAAGGGTTCAAATCATGCAAAGTATATTCTCTGGAAAAAGAAAAAGAAAAGTTAGAAATCAATAGCAGATATCTCAAAAATCTCCAAATATTTAGAAACTAAACATGTTTATGATGAAGAAATAAAAGTAAATTTGAAACGTATTGTCCTGAATGACCTGTATATTAGTGGAAAATTTGTAACACCTGTTGCCTATATTAAAATAGAAAATTCTCCAATCAGTGATCTCAAGGTACACAGTAAGGAACCAGAAAAAAAAGAGCAAATTAAGAAAAAAAATAAGGACAAGATAAAAATGGAAAAAATGAGAAAATTTAATCAAAAGCTGTTTCTTTGAGAAAAATTAAGAACATCGATTAAGCCTCTAGCCAAACGGATTAGGGAGGAAAAAGCCAGCCTAGGGCTATCAGGAATGAGATGACATCACTACAGGGCAGCCTCAGTGGCTCAGTGGTTTAGCACCTCCTTCAGCCCAGGTGTGATCCTGGAGACTTGTGTCAGGCTCCCTGCATGGAGCCTGCTTCTCTCTCTGCCTGTGTCTCTGCCTCTCTCTGTAACTCTCATGAATAAATAAAACCTTTAAAAGAGAGATGACATCACTACAGATTCTTCAGAAATTATAAGTATTATAAACAACTTTATTATAAACAACTGGCAATAAATTTGACAGTTTATTTTTTATTTTTTTAAAATATTTATTTATTCATGAAAGACAGAGAGAGAGGCGGAGACACAGGCAGAGGGAGAAGCAGGCTCCATGCAGGGAGCCTGACGTGGGACTCGGTCCCGGGTCTCCAGGATCACATCCTAGGCTGAAGGCGGTGCTAAACCACTGAGCCACCCAGGTTGCCCTAAATATGACAATTTAGATGAATTGGACAAATTCCTTGAAAGTTAAAAGCCTTCCCACAAGCAAAACTCTTGGATCAGCTTAGTTTGCTGGTGAATTCCACCAAACCTCCAAGGAAGACATAATACCAGTTCTATACACTTTTTCAGAAAGTTAAAGAGGAGGGAGACCCACATCTGATCCTATGAGGCCAACATTTTCCTAATAAAAATGAAGCAAGGAAATTACAAGAAAAGACAAAGCCCAGCATCCCTTATGAACATATAGACAAAAATATTTAACAAAATGTTAGCAAAGTGAATAAAAAGGATAACACATTGTGAACAAGTGGAGTTTATCCCAAGAATGCAAATTTGGCTTAAAGGAAAATCAATATAATTTATCATACTCTACTAAAAAAGAAAAAAATTCATGTCCATCTCAATAGAACTGAAAAAGCATTTGACAGATTTAACCATACATTTCTCATAACTCTCAGGAAACTAGGAATAGGAGGGAATTTCTTCTAATAAGAAGGAATTTTCTAATAAAGGGCACCTACAAAAAAAAAAAAGCCTACTGCTAACATCATGCCTAATTGTGAATTATTTAATGCTTTCCCCCTAGTATCAACATGACAAGAATCTGCTTTTACCATTTGTATTCACCATTGTACTGGAGGTTCTAGCCATTGTGGTAAGACATGAAAAATCCAAGTTAGAAAATGATAAAGTGCTGACTTCAATAGCAGATAACATGCTCACTTACGTAGAAAATTTTATGAAATTTACAAAAAAGCTATTAGAATTAATAAGTAAATTTTACAAGCCAATTCTAAAGTGTATATAGATATACAAAATATATAAAATGATCAAAACTACTGTAAAGGGCAGCCCGGGTGGCTCAGCAGTTTGGCACCTGCCTTCAGCCCAGAGCCTGATCTGGAGACCCAGTATCGAGTCCCATATCAGGCTCCCCTTGTGGAGCCTGCTTCTCCCTCTGCCTGTGTCTCTGCCTCTCTCTCTGTGTGTGTCTCTCATGAATAAATAAATAAAATCTTAAAAAATAATAATACAAAAGAACTAAAGGAACTTACATTATCTGATTTCAAGACCTAATTATGAAGTTACCATAAGCAAAATATGCTATTATTGATACAAATAGATTAGTTTAACATAATACAAAGTCTGGAAATCCACCTAGATCTCTTTGGGTAACTGATTTTTAGCAAAGAAGCCACGGTAATTCAATGGGGAAAGGATGATCTTTTCAGGAAGTGTGCTGAAACATTTCACTAGTAATATGCAAAAGCAAACACCAAAACATAAAATAGAAACCTGGTTCTTCAAAAGACACTTTTAAGGAAATGAAAAGACAGCTCACATACTGGGAAAAAAAATAATTTGGCAGATCACATCTGATAAAGGGCTTTATCCCAATATATAAAGAGCTCTTTAAAGCTCAATAAGGAGGGGTACCTGGGTACTCAGTTGGTTAGGTGTCTGCCTTCAGCTCAGATCATGATCCCAGGATCCTGGGATCAAGCCCTGAATTGCTGTGGGGGGGTCCCTGCTCAGAAGGGGGCCTGCTTCTCCGTCTCCCTCTGCCTGCTGATCTGCCTACTTGTGCTCTATGTCAGATAAATAAATAAAATCTTAAAAAAAAAAAAAGAAAACGCAATAAGAAGATGACTTCTGGCATGACAGCATGAACAGCTCTGCTGACTCTCCAGTGAAACTGGTAAAAATTATTTTTTAAACTCAATCATTTTAAACTTCTGGAAATGGTCCAAAGAACAAACAGCAAATGAAGAAATATTTCTTCAAGAAAATCTATGAAAATTCAATAAGGTGAATTTCACTTTGAGTAAGAGAGGTGAATCTTATATTCAGGAAAAAAGCCTATGATATTTGAACCTGAACCAAAATCCTACCCAATCCCCACCCCCCCACCCCCCACCCCTGTACCCCCACCCCCAGCTTCTAGCAAGAAGGCATTCTTTCAGGAGTAGCAGGACTTTGGTAGTTTTCATTCTGTTCCCAGCTGACTGTTACTGAGGCAAAATCACTGGCAAATACAGTTGAGAGGTGAGAACTGTCTTCTATCCAACCCTTATTGTGGAATGAGGGTTTTCCCTTGGGTGCAGCATACTGAGAATACTGGGGCCCTGACAGCCTTTCCCCCATCTTGTGATATGGTCGTTTCATGCTATGAAGGGCAAGTGAAGAGGACCTCAGGCCACTGCCCTTCCTCACCTCCACTGAGCACTCAGCTCCACAGTCAGGGAAAGATGGAAGGGAGGCCTACCAGTACTCTTGTCATCCCAGGGTCACTGTGCTCACCCAAAGCTGCACCCACCCCCTGTACATTGAGGGGCAACCTCCGAGGCTGAGAAATAGACTTCAGTAAAATAATTCAACCAGTCACTCAAAATAAGCAATTTGCTTATTCAAATAAGCAAGTAAGAACAATATGCCCTGGATGTGGGGAAACATCCAACCCAGAGTTGCTACACTGTGTTATCTAAAATGTCCAGTTTCCAATAAAAATTTATTAGACCTGCAAGGAAACAGGAAACTATGACCAATTTACTGGATGAGGGTGATGGGGGTGGGGGGGAGAAACAGGCAACAGAAACTGCTTGTAAGAGTGACCAGATGGCAGATTTAATAGGAATATATCTCAAAGTGGTCATTATAGACATATTCACAATAAAAGAAGTTTGATTAAAAGAACTAAAGGAAGATATGAAGACAATGTAGCATTAGCATCAGATAGAGAACATTATAAAGAGGTAGAATTTTAAAGAACCAAACAGAAGTTCTGGAGTTGAAAAGTACAATAACTGAAATAAAAAATTCAGTGGAGACATTCAACAATAGACTTGAACTGAGAAGAAGGAATTAGTGAATCTCAAGATAGATCAACAGAGATTAAACCAAAGAACAGAAAGAAGAAAGAATGGTAACAGCCTTGAGCAAGATGGGCCACCATAAGGGCACTGATATTTATGCATAATGGGAGTATCGAAGAGAAAGAGGAGAAAAAATATTCAAAGAAATAGTGGCTGAAAACTTCCCAAATTTGTTGAAAAAGTGTAACGAACACATTTAGGAAGTTTGGTGAACTCCCAAGTTGGATAAACTCAGATCTGCAGACACATCACAGTAACAATGCTGAAAATCAAAGACAAGCGAAAAAACTTAAAAACAGCAAGAGAGGGGCACCTGGGTGGCTCAGTGGTTGAATGTCTGCCTGTGGCTCAGGTTGTGATCCTGGAGTCCTGGGATCAAGTCCTGCATCATGCTCCCTGCAGGCTCCCTCTGCCTATGTCTCTGCTTCTCTCTGTGTCTCTCATGAATAATTAAATCTTAAAAAAAAAAAAAAAAAAAAACAGCAAGAGAAAAATGATGCATCACTTAATAAGGGAATCCCAATGAGATTAACATCTGACTTAGCAGAAACAATGGAGGTTAGAAGACCATGGGATAACAGATTCAAAGTGCTCAAAACTCAATAATAAGCAGTTTGATTTTTTTTTAATAGGCAAAATAGTTGGATAAGTGGATGGCAAATTAGCACATAAAAATATGATCAAACTTCTTGCAAATTAAAACCAGAATGAGATACTTCTACATACTCCTTAAAATGACTATAATCTAAAAGACTGACTATACTAAGGATGTATATAGTAAGGATGGCAAGGATGTGGAGCTGCCCAAACACTTACATACAGCTAGTGGGAACGTAAAATGGAGCAACTTATCTGGAAAAGAATTTGGTAGTTTCTTAAGAAAATTAAACAAACAGTGCCTTTTTACTCAGGCATTCCAAATATAAGTACTTACCCAAGAGAAATGGAAGTATATATCCATACTAAAAACTTGTCTGTGAATTTTCCATACAGCTTTCTTTCCAATAGCTAGAAAGTAGATACAAACTAAGTTTTAGTAGATGAATGGACACATTTTGGTATATGCATACAATAAAATATTATGCAGCAATAAAAAGAATTAACTAGTGATATATGCAACAGCATGTTAAAGGTTTTTAAGAACCCTTTTATTGTGGAATGTACAAAATTGCAACCTCCATCCCATAAAAACTTTAGTTAAGTGATTTATCACAAAACAGATGATTATGTAGTCACCAATAAAATCAACAGAATGTTGCCAGCGCCCAAGAAATCCATCTTATACCCTCTTGAAATCACAAAGCTCACCTACTGCAAAGATAACCAGTGTTCTTCTTATAATAATCACTTCTGCCTTAGCATACATTCCCAAGCACTAGAGATTATATTGGCTGGTTAATTGAACTTGATGCAAGTGGAATTATGTACTATGTTTTTGTTTTTTGTTTTTGTTTTGCTCTGGTATCTGGCTTCTTTTGGCTTTAGATTGTTGTGTGTGGCTGTAATTTATTTTCATTTTATACAGTATTCTGAATATACCAAGGCCATGAGTTGTTTCTTGTGTAGGTTATTATAAAGATGCCACTGTTACGATTCCTATACATGTCTCTGGGTTCCCTGCACACACTTTTCCATTGGGTTATATACCTGGGGCAGAGCTTAGGGTATGTTATATCTTCAAGTTTATCAGATCAACCTTTTCCAACCTTTCCAACCTCCCACTAGTTGTCTAGAAGGGTTTGGACAACTCCACATCCTTTAGGCTACCCCAGAGTTCTGTGGCTGTCAGAGCTTTGTTTGGCCCCACCGTCTCTCAGCTACCGTGGCCCTTAATGCTGGGATCCCCTCTCTGGGCTTGTCTTACCTATGGATCTGGCTCATTAATTCATTTTCTAATTGGCTCTCTAAAGCCTTCAAAATGTTGTTTCTTTCCTTTTTTGTCCATTTTTGATGGTTATCTTCATGTGGAGGGTTGTTCTGAATTATTTATTCCCCCATTACTGGGGGCAGAATATTTACTATTATGGAGACAATCATTGTGTGCCCAGTGTCTACAGACAGTACTGGGTGCTAGCAGATCTTTCTCAATCTTAAAAGTAATTCTTACTGTTATTGGGGGCTGTGGACCTAAGGTAGTCTCAGTGATCTTGAATGTAGGCTTTTCATCGGGGCCACATGAGGTTCCCTTAAGCCATGTGCCTGAGCCCAGAGGATGGTTGTGAAGAATTAGAAAAATAGAGGGTAACATTCGTTAGAATTGGCTGAGCATTCTCTGTATGCCATGTGGCCTCCTGGGAACTTCACATAGATTTCTAACTTCACATAGATTTCATTCACCTATTGAATCTTCACAGAGATAGGTTTCAGATGAGTGATCTGAGACCTACAGATGTGCCACTAGCCTTGGTATTCTATGAAGCTGTTATTTGAATTATGACCCTAGTTTTGTAAGTTCTGGGAGCAGAACTTGACATTTTTAGTGAGAAACTGCTGCTACTTTTCAGTGTAGGTGTACTCAGTAAGTCATTTTGAAGTAAAAGTTTGTTCTAAAAAATATCACTCGAGAGGTCCATCTAAATGGCATAAACATAAGGGATTGGACACTTGTCCTGGAGTATGGGTATAACTAGGACTTCTGTAGTTTGGTGAAGGCCAAAGTCAACTGCTTCAAGTATTAAGTATTGTTTTGAATGCTTTTATACTGTAAACAGTCTGCTCAATATGACAATAAGAACAGTGGGAAGTTAAAACTTCCAAAGATAAGAAATTAAATCCTCCCACATCTAAGGTAAGACTGGAGTCTCAGACCCAGGAGGGCCCAGAACCTTACATGAATGGGTTTCTTTCCTTGACTGGCTCCTAGTGGGAGAAGCTGTGCAAATGCTTTCTCTGTGGCCCTCGTGTGCCAGAGCCCCTTGCAGCCACAAAGAAGAGTCTGATCTCTAGAAGTCAAAAATAACAGAAATGTCCAGCCTCGTGCCTTCACACTACCGGTGAAATCCATGTTTTCTTTCTCCGTCTTCCCAAAAGAAGAACAATTGTACCCTTCTCTTCCCTGTCATGCTACTGGGGTGCTGTCTATTTCTCTTACATCTGTTTTCCCCAACTTTTTGATATCTTCCTTCCCTTAATGGTGACCAATCAAGAGGAGCCTGACGCCTCTTCTAATAGGACTTGACACAGGTTGACCCCCACTGGGAAATGGCTGGATGTGTCACCAGGCCATAAAGTATTCTATTGGGTGCAGCCCCTGCTTGAGAGGGGAAGAAAAGATCCAGACCTTCTGGAGGAGCTTGTGAGGCCTGCCACCTGTGTGACCTGAGCCTACTGACTGCCCGCAGACAGTTGCGAGGCTGCAGTGTGGTCATTGGCAGAAGCAGGGAGTGAGCACCCAGTACACATTAGCAGTTACTATTTTCCACATGCTGGCTCTGTAAACACAGAATGACTCTGTTGTGGTGATTCATGTTTGACAATTGATTCAATACAATTTTGACCTCTAATGGTAGCAAAAATTTCTACCAAACCTAACCTGGGTTTTCATGGAAGAGTTTGCTCCACAGCTCTTTGTTCTTTTTGCTGATCACATTCAGAGGCAGACTGATTTCCTTCCCTCTCGAACCTGCTCTTGCTCTGGTCCATCCTTACTCTTCTCCGTGTCACCTATGCTAAATCTCTTCCCCTTCTTTCTTACCCACTGGCTATCAAGTCCTGGAGATTCAAATTCTGCACTATCTTGTCTGCTACCTTCTTGTCATGCCTCCTATGCACACCTTCATTATTATGCTCCAGAATGTTTGCTCCAAGAGGGAAGGACTTTTTGTATGAACAGTGCCTGGCACATCACAGGCCTGTTGAATATCTGTGGGAAGTTGAAGGAATTACCTTGTCACTGGAATGCTGCAACCAGTCTCCCTAACCGGTCTTCCTGCACACTTGCCTCTTAAAAAAGATCTTTTAAAGATCAGCCCAGTTATTCCCTTGCTCCTAACCTTTCAGTGACTTATTTTAGCCCTCACAAGAAACGTTCACACCCAGGACCTAGTTTATAAGGCACACCTCAACTCAATCCCAAATTATCCTCAAAGTTTCGTCTTTTCCTGCATCACCCCTCCCACAAAATTCTGCAGTCACATTTGCTGGTTCCTGGACCTACTGTGTGTTTTTACTGGTCTTTGCCTTTGCCTGGGCACTTCCTCTGCTTGGAATGTACTTCCCTTGGTCACCTGCTGAAATCTTATCACATATTACACTTTCAGGAGCCTCAGCGATCCTTCCCTTTAGGCTCCTGATGTTTCAGCAAAGTTATCGCTTCATCTACCTGCTTAGCATATTGAATTTCTCGTCATCCCTTGTATTTTGGTTAGTTGTAAATATCTGAGCCTATGAGAGTCCTTTGGAGGAACAGACCATAGCTTTGTAAGTTTTAATCTCCTGTGCCCAGCTCAGTGCATGGCAGAAGGCAATTGCCTGGTCTGTGGTGGAGGTGCTGGTTATTTTTGGTGTAGATGTTACCTTTATCATGGTAGGGATGGGAGGCTCAGCCTGACCAAAACACCGGGCAGCGTACAGGATGGCTGGGAAGCTGCTGATAAGGCTCTGCCAGCATTACAGCCCCAGCCCTGGTGATCACCGTGATCCCTGATCGCCGTCGCACTGGCTGGTTCTGGGGGTCTGGGCGCTGGTCATGCCGGTCGCGCCGGGTCTGGCCACCGGGTGGCACCCACGCTCCACAAATGCTGCCAACGCGCTGGGCTCGGTCTCCGCTAGGCTCTGCTTGGGAACCAGGGGAGGCAGGGGCTGCAGGAGGGCCAGCGCTGCCCTAGTCCCAGCCCCTGGCTCTCTGAGCCATGAGTTGACATTCGTCCCCACTAGGCCTTCTTCCTCAAGCCTTTGTGTTTATTCTGTTCCCTGCAGACCGAGTGATGCCCCTTCTCCCAGGCGGCCTGTCTGCCCATCAGGAGGCCCAGCGCGGCCAGACAGTGAGCCACGAGCACCCTCAGCCCTGGAGCCCGCCCAGTGGTGTTTACAGGAGGCCGGGTCTGGGAACACCTGTTGTCCAGGCAGCCTCCTGCTGTCCTGCCTCCCTACACCCAGCTCACCATCAGAAATGCCATGTTTCTGCCTGTCCTCGTTATGGCCAGCACTAACTGGCTTTTGCCCCCCGAGTAACACATCAACTACAAGAAACAGGTAGGTTGGGAAGAGATCGGAGGTAGTGCCCTGCCAAGGGGACGCCCTGATGTGCTGGGGTGGGGGGCCGGGCCTGGCCACGTATGCCATCTCACTCCCGGAGCTGTGTCTCTAGTGCATCTCCCCAGCAGAGGCTCCTCTGTCCTCCTGGGCTTGGGCTCTGTGGCCCTCCAGTCTTGTCCCTCTGCCATCAGTGGGTACCACATTCTAGGCGCAATCTCTCTAGACGGTCTACTTCCCACTCAGATGCTGTTGGAAGCTGTTAGTTCTCCTTTGGAAACCAGAGTTCTAAGTGTGCTTGGACTCATGGAAATAGAGAGGTTAATTTGTTTGTTTTATGCTCAGTCACAAAGGGATGATGGTTAGAATCCTCACATAGTCATGTATTTATATTTATAGCAACCACATCTTCTGTGTAAAGTTGTAGAAGAGAGGATGGTTTTTTTTTTTCAAAGTTTATTTATTTTTTTATTAATCTCTACACCCAACGTGGGGCTCGAAACTTATAACCCTGAGCTCAAGAACCACATGCCCTTCTGACTGGAGCTAACCAGCTGCTCTGAGAGGATATTTTGGAGGCATTTATATGTCCTACCTGACATAACCTCCAACCCCCACTATACACACACACTCCAGGGGGATGTGTCACCCAGGAGGAGCCACAACACCAGGAAGGCTGTGCCCTTGGGTTTCATGTGTGGAAGCAGGGAAGGACTGGCGAGAAAGCAGGATATAGCAAACCACCCAGAGCCTGAATTACAGCCAGGAAATGATTCCTCCCTGCAAAAACCTTAAAATACCTTCTCCCCTCTCCCCCTTAAGAAAACTCACCAGATGAGACTAAATCTGAGAGAGTACCCTAAGCCTGAAAGCATGAAACTGTGGTGAGGTGGTGTTGGCTCACAGGTTCTGGGCCTTGAACCAGCTAGGCTTCCCCGGGAAGCACACCCCCTCGGCACTTCTGGAACCAGGCAGCTGCTCCTCAGGTGAGCCCTGAGAATGAGCAAGAGTAGGGGCATAATTCCTTCTGTGAATCCCACCCAGGGCCCTAGTGCTGAGGATAGGAAAGCAGCTGGAGGAGAGGAAGGTCATTCGCAGAACTTGGGGCCTGCTGAGAGGTGGGAACGAGCTGGGTCTCAGGAGCACTGTCTTGGCTGCAGGAGTGTGGGGACTGTCCCCAGCCCCCAGTGAGGAGCTGGGGGCCGATATCAGAACCTCCTGTTGACTGGGGCTGTCTGAGCCAGCAAGCTGTACCAAAATGCATCTCGGGAAGCCACAAAAGCACAGGACGTGCTGTTTCCAAACTCCAAGAACACCCCCCCCTCCCCACACCTGTGCCCTCCCATGATGCTGCCCCTCCAGGTCTCTGGTTTCCAGAGCCCGGCAAGCTGACTGGTTCCTGCTCCTGGGGAGCCTTGTAGGAGGATCTCTAGCTCCTTGGAAAAGGTCCCGCCCGAAAGGGCCTAAAAAGGAGGCATGTCTTTTGCAACTGTAAGATAGATCTGTCTGCCTGAACTGCCTCCTAGAGGTGGTGTGGGATGAGACCAGACAATGCTTGGGACAAAAACACTGTGCAAGCATGGAGCACTGACAGTGCTCCTGGGCAGGGTCCAGGTTAGATTCTTGGCCCAGCGCCCTCCATTGCTTGTTTAACTGCTTAGCGTTTCTGTGAACTAGCAGGTCGGTGTGGGCCTCCTTGAACTACACTCTTCCGCAGAAGTCCAAAGTTGCACCAGAGTTCTGCAGGTGCCCAGGGGGTGAGGGCAGCACTTCTGTCTTCACGAGGCAATCTAGACAAGAAACTTGGCTTCATCTTCAAGCTCTTAAAACAATGTCTGGGTTGACACCACAGCAATGAAATGCTTCCGAGTTGAACCTTAAGCATCCCTGTTCTTGCAGTTTCCTGGCACAAAACCATCAGGTCAGGGGCCAGACTCCATCCTGTTGTGGGGAATCTCCCTGTCCAGACCTCGCTTACTCTTGATGTTGTCTCCTTTCTCTCCTGCCAGGCTCCCTCCCTCAGCTTTCTACTCCACCCCTCCCCACCCTCTCCAGAGCCCAGCAAATTCCCCTCTTGTTCTTGTAGGTGTAGGTTCCCAGGGCCAGGGGTTTTGTGGTTGTCAGTCTCCTCTGACCTATGGTGTCTGTCCCAGTGTTCTCCCTAAACAAGAGTAACCCTGAGAGGAACCCTGGGGCCAGCTGTTGATATGACATTTTCACCTCTTGACATTTACCACAACAGAATCCAAAACAAATCCAAATAATAATAATAATAAAATGTTTCCAATAGCTTTGATGGGAATAGGCTTCACCTGGGAAGAATAGCCTACGTATTTTGTTAAAAATGAAATTATAAAGAAAACTCGCAAATGACACGGAGGGGAGGAAATCAAATTCTCCCAGAGATCCTATCCAGTAGCTGAGACTAAAAGGGAAGCCAGTGTGCATCTTCTTGGCTGAAAACCTAATCCCTGAGTCCCCTCAAGCCCCAGGGCCTCCTGGGGCCTGACTGCAGCAAAGGTTCCAGGAGGGAGAAGAAGCTGGGGTCCTCCTGACATCTGGGGACAGGCAGGCGGGGGAGGGGGCGGTGGGGAAGCTGGAGGTGGGAGGCACAGAGTGAGACCCCTGGGCATGGACCCTCCTGGCCAGCGTCAGGGCAGGGCTGAGTACCCTGGCTCACCTCCCACTGTGACTCATACCGGCAAGCACCGGCTGATTCCAGTTCTTCCAGCCAGAACCCAAGAGGGACCCTCTTCTGCCCATGTGCCCGCCATTGACAGTGACCTTCACATCTGAGGTTTCAGTCCCAGTGGTGATATGTCCAAGTCTATTGGTGCCTCCAAACTTGTCTTTTGAGCTACAGATACATTTCAGACATACTTACTTGAATGGCCCAGAAGTATCTTAGATTCACTATATTAGGGCAAAAAAATATCAACCCATAAACTTTAAGCAAGAAAACGAAATTAGTTTTTTATATAATTGAAATGTCCAAGACATGTAAATTTCCAATTTCAGGCATGGCTCCATCCAGAGTTTCAGGCTGTGTGTTCTGGGTGCTCTCTTTGTCTCTCTCTTTGTCTCTTCCTCTCAGTGTCTTTAACCTTGGCTTTAAGTTGCTGACAAGCATTCTGTATATCCTGGCAAGATGGTCCTGGCAGCCTCCACTTATGTGCTACCCAGTTAGCAACCCCAGCTGAATGAAGACTTAAAAAAAAAATAGATCTGGAATAAAAGTGTTCAGGGAGATTGTTGTTGGTCCACTTTGGCACATGGGCCTACTACTGACCCATCTACTTCGGTTGGGATACGATGGCGGGCCTGGCTGAATCCTGGGTGGCTTCCTTTGGGCAGTACTGAGTGGAAGGGAAGGGGGTAGGTCCTCTAAGCCACTAGGCTGGTGTTCTTCCCCCTTCTTTCTAGGCAAGTAGAATCATTCATTGTTTCCTTGTGTCCTTAAAGGCTCTTTCACATCAGTATTCCTCTGTACATAATATTTCCTCTGCTTTAGTCCTGATTCTTTTTCTAGCCAATTCCTGCCTTCCTTGGGGCCATCCTACTTAGATCTATTATGTTGTCCCATTGTAATGATTAGCCGTCACTCTTGGACTCTAAACTGTCCTGGCTGAGATGATAAATTATATGGTCAGTCTGTTAATGAACCCTGACATGTCCTCTGCTGCTAATGTACAGACCTGACTTCTGCTAAAATGACAACAGGGAGCCATAATCCAAAATTAGATAAATCAGGGTAAGGAGCAGAGGCAACTGGAAGCCATGATCCTGGGGCAGGCACATCCTAATGCAACAGAAACCTCTGCAGCCAGCCAGGTGTGTACCTAAGGGTTCAGGCTGAATGTCACCAGCCAGTCAGCGACATTTGGAGGCTTGTTTTCCTAAAGGAGACAGACAGAGTTGCTATTTTTTGGCTTTAAAAGACAGACTCCATTGTCTTTTTACCAAGCCTCATTTTCTAGTACTTCGACTGTCGCTGTCTCTGTGGGAGTAAAATGACTTTCCTTGCTGCTCAATCTTGTCTCTTGGTCTTTATTTTTAATTTTATAATAGCACATAGGTTGAAAACAATATTTGACTCTAAAAGAAGTACTCTTCTGTGATTGCGATTTTAGGATTTGTTACTACCCTGGATCATGAGTCCCTCAAGGATGAGGACATGTCTTATTGTCATCATGTCTCTGTTACCCACCATCAGTGCCTAGCACAGAGTGGAAGTTCGACACGTGTGTATTGAATGGGACGACAGTGAATATGAATGAGATGGCCAAATCTGCCCTTGAGATGAGTGTGTGCTTTGCACTACTCTTCCATGGTCTCTGCATGTAGGGGTGGATTCATCTGGAAGTTGTCCCAGGACAACTGGGACAGGTGGCCTGGACTTGAGACATCCCGGCAACTTGGCAAAGATTGACCTTAGGCTTATTTCAGGAAGTTCACCACCACTGGCCAGGAAACCAAACTAATTGTTCAAATGAGATCTTCCTGGGGAAGATCAATATTTATTAGCAGTTGTTTTAAAAAAGCATGTGACATGATTTTCTCATCTCCTCTGATGATAAAGTTTCTTTCTTATAGAAAGAAACTTGAATGAGTGAGGGAAGGATTGAAGGGATCATTGAAGAAAGTAAGCAGGGAGGAGAGTCATTTATCTGTATACATAATTCCCATGTCTGGTTGCTTCTTCTAGCTTAGCCTGGATCCCATGATTCAGACTTTGCCAGGATTTCTAGAGCTTATGGAATCCCAGGATCCATTCAGTCTTGCATTTCACTGTATGGCATCCATAATAGTCATGATTAGCTCAGAGCAGGAGCCACTCTAGGTATTTCAAGTAGGAAGAGTTTTTTTTTTTTTTTAAGATTTTATTTATTTATCCATGAGAGGCACAGAGAGAGAGAGAGAGAGAGAGAGAGAGAGAGAGAGAGGTAGAGACACAGGCAGAGGGAAAAGCAGGCTCCATGCAGGGAACCTGACGTGGGCCTCAATCCCAGGTCTCCAGGATCATACCCCAGGCTGAAGGCGGCGCTAAACCACTGAGCCACCCAGGCTGCCCAGGAAGAGGTTTAATATAGGGAATTAGCAATGTCTGTGGGTACTGGAAGGTGGAGATTTTTGTTTTCAAGAAACCACGGAGTTCAGCCATCTCAAGGAAGCTGCCCCCCCACTGAACTCGGGTGCAGCTCCAAGGGGAATGATGCCCAGAAAGTTCCCATGGTTGGCAACTCAGGTTTGCAGCATGGGAAAGAATGATTCTCCAGGTAATCCCTGAACATCTGCCTTCTGCCAAATACCCAGGTGCCTGTGAACAGTTGCCCCTGTGGAATATTGACCTCTACTTCTCCTCAGTCTTCCAGAGTCCCTCAAGAGCCTCTCTTTAGCAGAACTGACCAGAATCCTACCATAAAGGGATTCTAGGACTAGTTCCAAGCTTTGCCACTGAGGGGCTGGGGTCAAGGAGGCTGCTGAGCCAATTATAGACAGTCCTGCCTATATATGTTTAGTCTGCATGGACCCATATCCTCCATTCATTCACTCATTTGTCCATTGAGTAATGAGGACCTGCCATTCCCCAGAGTCTGCACTTGTACTGGGCTTGCTTCTTTAAGAATTGTGAGCTCGGGTCTGTATCTCATGATTTTTTTTGTCTAAATCCCACAGTACATGGCATGGTTTTGGGCATACAAGCTGATGTGCACTGATTGCCTGTTGACTTCGCTGACCTCAAACATGGCTAGCTTGCTATTTCCAGCAAGAGAGGGTGAAGTGAGAAACATAATTTCCATATGTCTGAAAAGGCATGTAATTATCTCCGTATATGTTTTGTGCATACCTTAGCATTATAATGTGCTAATGAAGGGCTTTGAAAAAACTAATTAAATTTTTTAAAAAATCACTCCTAGTTCATTATCATTTACCAAAATCATTTGCCAATATATATATTTTAAAGATTTTATTTATTCATTCACGAGAGAGACAGAGAGAGAGAAGCAGAGACACAGGCAGAGGGAGAAGCAGGCTCCATGCAGGGAGCCAGATGCAGGACTTGATCCTAGGTCTCCAGGATCACGCCCTGGGCCGAAGGCAGGCGTTAAACCACTGAACCACCCAGGGATCCCCTCATTTGCCAATATTTTATTTGCTTTTTAATTATTTTTCAATTTTCTTTTAGATAGCATTAATATATTATTTTTATTACTTTATATCTTTTTTCTTAATATTGTTATGGGCATTTTAATATTATTTGTGAAGATTTTAATAGCTGCGGAATAGTCAATTGAGTGGTTTCCTTATTGTTTATTCAGTCATTCTCCTAGTACTGATCATTGAGATTGTTTCCAATATAGGATGGTCTTCAAGCCTTCATTCTTCATTCTGTCAGGCTGGCTTTTCTTCTTGGGGATATACAGTGGAAAGAAACTCAGTTTATCCCCTTCTTACTCAGGGAGAAACCCAGTTCTTCCCCACTGTATGTTTATCCTGTGAGTCTCTTAGGACTCACACAGCACACTTCACTTCTCATGCTCCTGTTCACTAAATGTGTGGGTTTTTTCCCTACAGCAAACAGTTCTCTGTGACACCAGCTGGGTGTCCTACAACATGTCCTTAATTCTGACATGTCTACTCAGAGATAGCATCAGATTCCACAGGTTAAGGGCTCAGTCCCATAAATTGCCCCCCCCCCCCCCCACTTCAGAGGCCAGTTGCAAGCGCAGGTTATCATTTGGTCTTCTGACCAACCAGCTATAGGGGGAAGTTTCCAGTGACCTCCTCCTCAGGGTCAGTAATTTGCTAGAGTGGCTTGTAGAACTCAGGGAAACATGTTTACCAGTTTATTGAAAGATATGATGAAGGATACAAATGAATATCCAGATGAAAGAAATGCATAGGATGAGGTCCTGAGTTCAGGAGCTTCCGTCCCTATGTACTTGGGGTTCATCACCCTCCCTGTGTGGATGAATTGCCAACCTGGACGCCCTCTGAACCCTACACTATTGGGGTTTTATGAAGGTTTTCTCATGTAGGCATGGTCAGTTATGAGCTCTCCCTCTGGAGGATGGGGGATAGGGCTGAAAATTCCAAACTTCTAATCCTGTCTTGGTCTTCCCAGAGACCAGCCCCCACAGAGTCGCCACATTAGAACAAGAGACACTCCTAGTCCTTTTATCATTAGGAATAGACAGACGAGGGTTTCGGGAGCTGCTGGCACCTGGGGACGGGGAGACCAACAGGTACATTTCTCATTGTTTCACAGAATGTGTTGCAGCTCAGCTCAGCGGTTGAGCTGTTGAGCTCCCCTCTCGCCTCCCCTGCCTTTGCTCCACTCGCACTGCCTTTCTTGCCGACTGCAGATGATGTTTGCGCAGTGCCCCGCTCCAGTGCCTGTTCTCCTTGGCCTTCTACTCACAGGACAAGGCTCAGACGTTCCCTCTGTGAAGTCTGTACCGCGGGGGCAGTGGCTGCTCAGCGTCCGGCCCCCGCAGCGCTTTCCCTAGTCGGTGTCTATCTTGCTGCCGCCCTGGCCCCCAAGGGCTGTGAGCACCCTCCAGGTGTGCGCCAGCCCCCCCCCCCCCCCCCCGTCCCCCCCGCCCCCCCCTGCCGCCCCACAGCAAGGTGCCTGGCACTTGGTCGCTGCTCAGGACTGTGTTGAACACAGGAATAATAGTGCACCACCCAGAGCGAGCTCTCTGGACCCTGACCGGGCTGGACCTGGCAGAAAAAGCACAAGCCACCCTTCCTCAATTGAAAAACAGGAAGAGGACTCTGGAGGTTTCCTTTGTTGCCCTGTGGAGCAGGATGCACATTTTTAGCACGGAGGCTTCCAAGCAGGAGGGTTTTACCTTATCAGAGATAGCCATTCCCAGCATCTCTTTAAATGCTAATTAGAGCTTCCCTCCCGGGGATATCTGGCAGATTCGGCTTCACTCTGAATAATTTTCCTCCTCCTTGTGCAGAGCTGCAGGTCTGGAGAGTGTTACCTGGATGCCCCGAAGTCCTCTGATCTGCACTCAGAGTTTCCTCTCAGCGCTCACTCTTGCTCTGAGAAGGCTGCTCCTGGTGAGCCTCGCTGGGAGGGAGCCCCAGGAGGAAGGAGAGCCAGTAGCATCGACTCTTTTACTCTCCATGGACACCTTTTCGGGGAGGGTTTATCAACCCCATTTAACAGGTGAGGAAGCTGAGGCCCAGAGCCCTTTACTAACTTCCCCAGAGTGACAAGGCCTCAGTGGCAGAGGTGAGATTCGAACACGCGCCTGGTCCAAACTGCAATGGACCCACCAGATAAGAAAGCCAACAAGTGCCTTTTATTGAAGACTATGGGGGCAGGTTCTGCGCTCTATACTGCTTTATGCATATTAACCATTTACTTTCTGTGAACCCCCACGAACCTCCATGGGAGCACGGTCTTGGCCTTATTTGGCGATGAGCTGAACAAGCCAGGCCACTAGAGGGAAGGTGGCTGGTGTGAGGTCACTGGGCCACCAGACACCTCCTTCATGTCTCACTCACAGTCCTGCCTCTTCTGGGCCTCTTCCTCCTCTGCCTGGTGTCTCTTCACTCGTGAAAGGCCGAGCAGTGTTCGTGCTGCAGTGTAGTGCAGCTAAGTATCTGTCCCAGTAGAAACGACACAGGCGAGCCTGCAGCCCATCACCCAGACTCTGCCAGGGGCTCTCTGTGGACTCTGAGACTCACACTCTGGAAGTCTTGGTCACTGAGCCACGTGGCCATGGTCAGATGGACAGTATACACCCCTTCCCATCTCCTGGTAGCTCTAGAAGCTCTAGTTGCATAGAATTTTCCTTCAGAGAGGCTGCGTCTCCAGTGTTCTGGTGTTTGGGAGCACATCCACATTACTTTCCTAGATTCCAGCAATGCCTCCTGGCTGGCCTCCTACAGCCTCTCTTGCCGCCCTCTAGCCCACTCTCTGCGCAATAGGATGATCATCAAAAAGTACGAAGCTTGGGGGATCCCTGGGTCACTCAGCAGTTTAACCCCTGCCTATGGCCCAGGGCATGATCCTGGAATCCTGGGATCGAGTTCCACATTGGGCTCCCAATGAGGAGCCTGCTTCTCCCTCTGCCTGTGTCTCTGCCTCTCTCTCTCTCTCTGTATCTCTCATGAATAAATAAAATCTTAAAAAAAAAAGTGCGAAGCTGACCATGTTGCTCATTCCCTGAAAATGCTTTCGTGACTTCCCTTGCTCTTGAGATAATGGCCCCGATCTGTACCTTGACCACCGCTCTGCACTGCCTGTCTGCCCTCACTGTGCTTCAGCCACACTGATCTTTCAGCTTCTGGGTTTGTTCCTTTCCACTTCAAGACCTTTGCTATTGGTAGCCCTTTATTCTAAAATAGTCTTGGGGTAACTGGGTGCCTCAGTCAGTTAAGTGTCCAACCCTTGATCTCAGCTCAAGTCTTGATCTCAGTGTTGTGAGTTCAAGCCCCACATTGGCCTCTACACTGGGCATGGAGCCTACTTTAAAAAAAAATAAGTACAGACTGAGGTCACAGTGGAAGTGGTGGATGTCCTCTTTTACTCCCCCAGAAATGTAGTCTTAACCAGTCAGTTGGGAATTTTTTTAAGGGAGGCCTGGGTGGTGCAGTTGTTTGAGCACCCAACTTTTGGTTTCTGCTCAGGTTCTGATCTCAGAGTCGTGAGATTGAGCCCCTTGTTGGGCTCCACACTCAGCACGGAGTCTGCTTGAGATTCTCTCTCTCTCTCTCTCTCTTGATCTCTCTCAAATAAATAACTCTTAAAAAAATATTCTCTTTGCTATGCCAGGCTCACTTCTCAGCTTCTAAATTTTGGCTAAAATGTCTCTTCCTCAGGGGACCACCCCTAACTCCTGCAGAGCTACACCACTTCCTTAGTAGCTCCTTGCACTTGGCTTTCATAACACTTAACTTCATTTGTCATCACATCGTTATTAGTGTCAGCAGTGTCTTAGTGTTGATCCTTCATTGACATACAAGCTCCCTCATGGGGCAGGAATCTCTTTGTCCTGTACTTTCAGCATCCAGCATCATGCCAGAGGCATAGAAGATCTTTACCAGATATTTGTTGATTAAAAGTTGGATGTTGGGGCTCCTGCATGGCTCAGTTGGTTAAGTGTCTGCCTCCTACTCAGGTCATGATCTCAGGGTCCTAGGATCAAGCCCCACATTGGGCTCCCTGCTCAGCATGGAGCCTGCTTCTCCCTTTCCTTCTGTCCCTCTCCCCCCACCACTAATGTGCTCTCTCTCCCTCTCTCTCTCCCCCCATCTCAAATAAATAAATAAAATCTTAAAAAAAAAAAAGCTGAATGTTAAGGATTGGTCTACTCATACTTTGGGAGCTATTTCTTGCAGACACTTGAATTTTCCAAGGCTGATTTTGCAGCTCTTCCTGAAAACTTTTCTGCATCCAAATGAAGTTGTCCTTATACTCTGAACATCAAGGATTGCTGGAAACATACAACTGGAAAGAATTTCTGCTTGTAATTAAATTGTAGCTAATGAAATAAGTGACATGTTGATCTGTCTCGCTGCTCACATATCTGGGACTCTGGGTTGCATACTAATTTCTCGTCTAAATCAATTAAAGTCCGATGGAAAAAAATTCACCCCCTTTAGAGACCCTTGGAGGATAGTGGTCCCCTTGCAAAGAGATTGGAAAGGACAGAAAGCAGGGAAGCTGTGGGTCCCATAGCTTTGCTTTCACCCAATCATGGCTGAAGGAGAAGCAGATGAATAAACTCTGGGTTCTGAAACCTTAATCATTTAGATTGTAGAAATGTATCTCATGATCCACTGTGAATCTTCTTAGCCCTAGGAGAGGCAAATAACAAGAAAACAACTGAATTTCAGGGCTTCGGTCCAAACCCCAATCAGTGTCTCTGAGCTGTCTCTTGGTTCATACAGCGCCAGGGCAGCTTTCTTCTCCTGTAGCTACTGTATCAGTAGGGGAGAACTGATGTTGATAATGAGGACCTAGAGGCCTCATGGCATCTTCAGACACCTGGGAACGGCTTGATTGCGTGCAGAAGGCTCTTACCCATTAAGGCAGGGAAGTAAAATCTGTATCAAGATTCATGAAAATTTCACATTCTTGCTAATTGCTGTATAAGTCATTCAAGAAATCAGTGTTCAGTTTATACAGAGAACCCGGACACACTTGTCCTGGAAGCCGGCACCTGCTGAAGAAAGTAGTCAGTGCTCTAGACACGGCATCACTATGGGTTTGAAGGTTCCGTAATTAAACCGTATGTGTGTGTCTCTTGTGATAGCTGGGCTTTGTGGGGTCACATCCTGATAGGATTAGTCAACTTAATCTATAGGAAAAGTTCCCGTCCATAGAGTGAGATATTCTCACTGTCAGTCATCCATGGAAGATGCAGGAAAGTAAAGAGCATTACACAGAAGAGATAGAGAACTCCTGTCTCTCTTGGGGCCTCTCTGGATTCTGCTTTTAGTTCCTTATGATGTCTAGACTTCTCTGCCAGTACTTGCCACGTGCCAGGCTTTGGCTCAAGTTTCTTTGTACAGTACTTTCTATAAAACTCTCACCCTAAAGTGGAAGGAGTTCTCTCCAGTTTTACAGAAGGCAGACAGAGACTCCGAGATTAAGGGTCATAGCTGCTAAGTAAGGGATGGCCTTGGGATTCCAAACACTATGTCTTATTTTTTATTTTTATTTTTTAAAAGATATTATATATTTACTCATGAGAGACAGAGAGAGAGAGAGGCAGAGACAGACAGAGGGAGAAGCAGGCTCCCCGAGGGGAGCCCGTTATGGGACTCCATCCCAAGACCTCGGGATCACGACTTGAGCCAAAGGCAGATACTCAACCACTGAGCCACCCAGGTGTCCCAAAGCAAGGTGTTTTAAAACACAGTCTGCTTTTACCCATGGAGCTATTGTGCATTCTGTGTAGTAGGTTGGAAGCAGTGATGTGCTGGTACCTGTTTAGCAAGCAGCTCTCAGAATTAAATGAATAAACTATGCCCTGATTTTTGCCAATTTCTTTTTTTTTTATTTTTTATTTATTTTTTTATTTATTTATGATAGTCACACACACAGAGAGAGAGAGAGAGACAGAGACATAGGCAGAGGGAGAAGCAGGCTCCATGCACCGGGAGCCTGACGTGGGACTCGATCCCGGGTCTCCAGGATCGCGCCCTGGGCCAAAGGCAGGCACCAAACCACTGCGCCACCCAGGGATCCCTGATTTTTGCCAATTTCTATGGTGTAAATATTCCCACCGTGGTCAATCTCAAGCTACCAACATGAAGACACTCACCGAACAGGAGCTGGGAAGAGATGCACACAGATGCTCACAGCGACCTGCTTCAGTACACCTCTGGAATGAAGCCACCCACGCCGTAGAAACAAGCTAAAACTTCTATGGCGGCAGGGTGAGGCGCTGCAAGCTCCGGAGAATGAAGGCCGTTACTGAGCTGAGTGAGACTTTGGGAGTTAGTTTCTGTAGCTACATGTTGCTTTCTTCCTTGTTTTCTACTAGCCTTTCCTGAAGCCTTGAATGAATGCCTCTCCTGGCTCAGCTCCACCACAGGGGATTTAGGAAAGGGGTGAAGACCTTTCTGGCTCACCCCTACCAGTCTCCAGTGGTGTGGGCAGAGATTCTTTGTGAAACAGCCCCAAAGGCTCAGGGAATCTTGGGGGTTGTAAGGGCTATGGATGCTCTTCCTTTCTCATTCCATTTAGTTATTTAAGAGAGGTGACAATTTTTTCCTAAAGTTTTTAAAAATATGTTTATTTATTTTATTTTATTTTTAAAAATTTTATTTATTTATTCATGAGAGACACAGAGAGAGGCAGAGACACAGGCAGAGGGAGAAGCAGGCTCCATGCAGGGAGCCTGATGTGGGACTCGATCCTGGAACTCTGGGATGACGCCCTGAGCTGAAGGCAGACGCTCAACCACTGAGCCACCCAGGCGTCCCTTTCCTAAAGAAGTTTTGAAAATGTCCTCTGAGATAAGTAAATCTCCCTCCCTCCCCCCACCCCCGTTGTATGCAATGGTCTCTTGACCTTCAGCCTCAAGGTCATCATCATCCTTACTCTTCCATTACTATCAGCTTTCCCTTAAATGTTTCTTGGGCCACCTGTATCAGAATCACCTAGAATGTTTGATTGGAAATGTAGATTTCAGATCTAAACTCTATTTTCTAAAATGTCTCCAGCAGAATTAGAAGCTGTGATATTGTGATTTATAAGAAATATACCTGTGGTCATTCAGATAACCAAACACTATGAAAAATACATATTTGGTCTTTGCCCATGGTTCCTGGCTCACAGCTTCTTAAACTCTTGGAATTTCCTTAGTGTTTGGGAAGATAAAGACCTAATTTTTTATATATTAATGAGGTGACTTTTGGGGAGCCCCTAAAGAATGGGGGCTGGTTCCCAATGGAACCAACCATGTGATTAGAGTGTAGGACTGACAGGCCTCACCCTCTTGATCTCCAGAAAGGAGAAAGGAGTGGAGTTGTTTTTTATTTTTATATTTTTTTAAGATTTTATTTATTTATTCATAAGAGACACAGAGAGAGGCAGAGACATGGATAGAGGGAGAAGCAGGCTCCCTCTGGGGAGCCCGATGTGTGACCTGGGATCACATCTTGATCTGCAGGCAGACACTCAGCCTCTGAGCCACCCAGGCGTCTCAGGAGTGGAGTTTCCAATTGCCAATGATTTAATCAATCATGCCTATGTAATGAAGCTTCCATGAAAACCCAGAAGGATGGGGTTTGGAGACCTTCCATGGGTCGACATAGGGAGATTTGGGGAGAGTGGCATGCTTGGAGAGAGCATGCAAGGTCTTTGCCCTTTCCCCATACCTTATCCTACGCATCTCTTTCATCTGACTGTTCTTGAGTTATATCCTTTTATAATGAACTGGTGACCTAGTAAGTAAAATGTTTCCCTGAGTTCTGTGAGCCTCTTTAGCAGATTAATGAACCCAAAGAGAAGGTTGTAGGAGCCTCCAATCGTAGCCTATTGGTCAGAAGTACAGGCAACAACCTGGACCTGCTGTTGGCATCCTAAATTGAAAGGGTTGTTAGAAGCTCTAATTTGTAGCCGATTGGTTGGAAACAGGGGGAACTGTCTGGCTGACACCTGGCATCTGAAGTCGAGGTGAGGCCATCCCATAGGACTGGACTCTTACCTTGTGAAATCCAATGCTATCTCAGAGAGTGTCAGCCTTGAGTTGAATTGTAGGACATCTACCTGGTGTCCAGAACATTGCTTGTGGTGGTGTGGGGAACATTCCCTCTTCATACACACATTGAAATTGGGTCCATGAACCAGCTGTGGCATTTTCTTAGGAACTCAAGCTTCTGAAAATCCCCATATAGTTAATGCTGGGAGGAAAGCAGGTAAAAATACAATCGAATTTATTTTTTTATATTATTTTTAAATATTTTATATATTAGTTATATTAATTAGTAACTGCTATCATGCCTGGAAATGATCAACCATATATCATGTCAGGGGTTTATTTGGTTTTGTTTTGCTCTTTGTCATCTATTGTGTTATTTATATTTCCAAAAAGCCAAATAAATATCATTCTTATTTTTTTTAGAGAAATTTTCTGTTTAGGGAAGGTGAATGAACAGCTGATCCGGGTGTGGGAGGGCAAATAGCTTGAGGGCAGCGTGGAAGAATCATCCCTAGCCAGGCACCTCCCGGAGATGGAGTCAATTTTCTGAGTGTAGCATGGACCTTCCTCCCAACACCCAGATGGAATGTCACTAGACCCTTCCCGCGGGCACCGTGCCCAGTGCCAGCGACTGGATTGACATCTTCAAGGTGGAGGCTGCCTGTGTTCTGGATTACCACACGTTTGTCTGGTCTTCAGTGCCGGAAAATGCAGCTGCCGGCTCCCCTGTCCACACCAGTGTCCAGTTCCAAGCCAGCTACCTGCCCAAACCCAGAGCCCAGCTCTACCAATTCTGGTAGGTGAACTGCCAGGGCTGGGTGTGTGGGCAGAGTCCCCCTTTGCAGTTCCGAGAGCCAAGGCCCACGGATGAACTGGTGACCCTGGAGGAGACTGATGGTGACGCTGACATCCTGCTGGTTGTCCCCAAGGCCACTGTGCTGCAGAACCAGCTGGATGAGAGCCAGCAAGAGAGGAATGACCTGATGCAGCTGAAGCTGCAGCTGGAGGGACAGGTGAGGGAGCTGAAGAATCAAGTACAGGTTCTCAGGCGGCCCTGGCGACTGCCAGGAGGAGCACGCGGAGCTCAGGGAGCAGTACAAGGGGCTCGCCCGGTCCCACGGGACCTCGTAGAAGAGAGGGACATCCTGAGCCGACAACAGGGAGGCCATGTGGCACGCGTCCTTGAGCTGGAAGATGACATCCGGACCATCAGTGAGAAAGTGCTGACAAAGGAGGTGGAGTTGGACAGGGTGAGGACACGGTGAGGGACACGGTGAAGGCCCTAACTGGGGAACAAGAGAGGCTCCTTGGGCAGCTGAAAGAAGTGCGAGCACAGGGAGCCAAGTGAGGCTGAGCTCCAGAGGGCACCACAGGAAATCCATCGCTTAACTTGGGAGCTGCAGGAAGCAAAGGGCCGGCAGGAGGAACAGGGTGCTCGGGCCCAGCGACTGCAGGACAAGGTGGCCCCGATGAAGGACACCTGGGCCAGGCCCAGCAGCGTGTGGCCGAGCTGGAGCCCCAGGGAGCATCTTGGAGGAGCCCCGGAGCTCGCAGCCTCGCGTCAGCACGAGGCCGCCCTTCGGGGGCGCAGCCCGGGCGCCCCGTCCACGTGGCTGGGTCCGCGCGGCCGAGCTGGGCCTGCACCTGGAGGAGGAGCGAGGCCGGCGGCGCGGGGAGCGGCGGGGGGCGGGGGGGCTGCAGGGCGCGGGGCAAAGACCAGAGCCCGGAGCGGGGGCCGGGGGGGCGGCGTACTGCGCCCGGACAAGGCAGGGCAGGGGGACAGCCCGAGCCAAGGGCTCAGGAGCTGGCCCGGGGGAAGGATCCCAGCCTGGTGCAGGCGGCCGGGAGCCGCGGGAGCGGACAGGGCGCCCCGGCCGCGCGGGCTCCGGAAGGAAAGGGGCAGGTGCAGGAGAAGCGGGAACTGCCTGCTACGGGAGCAAGCCGGAGGCCTGCCCGGAGAAGGTGGCGGGCGGGAGGTGCAGTGAAGGCGCTGCTGCCGCGGAGGCGAGCCGCAGGCCGAGCCGCCCAGCGCCTCCGACAGACTCCGAGGATGGGTCCCAGAGGACGCGAGGCTCCCTCCCCGCGGCCCCCGTGAGCCTGGGGACAGAGCTGCCCTCCTGCGGGGCCCCGGACGCTCCTGCCCTGGGCGTCCGCCAGCCGCTCCCTCCCGGCGCGCCCCAGCCTCGGGCGCCAGGACGGCCCACGTGGAGGGACACTGCTTTTTCAGCACCCAGGACCCCTTTACCTTTGAGTGATCTCACCTCCCCCCACCCAGGACACGCACAGACACACGGACACACACGCACGCACAGACATGCACTTAGGTCTCTCGCCTCTTCTGACACCCTGGGCTCCAGGGCCTTCTGTCCCCCAAGAGCCGCTCCCCGAACCATTCTCTTTCTTTTCTTTTTTCTTTTCTGATTTTATTTATTTATTCATGATAGTCACACAGAGACAGAGAGAGAGAGAGAGAGAGGCAGAGACATAGGCAGAGGGAGAAGCAGGCTCCATGCACCGGGAGCCCGACGTGGGATTCGATCCCGGGTCTCCAGGATCGCGCCCTGGGCCAAAGGCAGGCGCCAAACCGCTGCGCCACCCAGGGATCCTCCGAGCCGTTTTCATCCGGGGCTCTGGCCTTCCTCTCCCACCTGGCTCGTTGCCCAGGCAGGGCCCTTCCCAGACCAGCGGCTGACTCTACTCCCTGGCAGCGGTTTGGAGGAACCAGGATGGAGGAGACCTTCCCCAGGGGGAATAGGATCAGCCCCTCCTGGGCCTGGTTGCTCCGTCACTGACACCAGCCACCACACCACCACCACGTACACACACACTCACACACTCACATACACTCTCTGATGCCCCAAAGCCAATTCCTGGGGCACCCCACCCTCTCTCATTCGGGGTCTGTGTTGGTTTACCCGAGTTTTCTCTGGGGCCTGCATTGAGGCAGCAGCACGGACGCCGCGGCCCCTTGAGGTCTCTCTCAGTTCTGAGCTTCAGTGGTTCTCTCTGCCTCCGCCCCCCCCCACCCCCCATTGCCTTCTGCACCCCACCGCGGCCTTTTCCACAGCATTAGATATGAAGTTTGGAGATTTCTTTTGTATTTTGAAGTTTTCTGTACTCTGTCTCCTGCCTCATCCTGCCACCTTCCCCCCCCCCCCCCCCCAGTGTCCTCACATGGAAAGAAATAATGCATTTGTGCCTTCTGTGAGGGATGAGGGGAACAAATGGTCCCAGGTATCCCCATTTCTCAGTCCTTTCTCCATCTCCAGGTTTCCCCACAGCAATAAGAGCTTTCCTTCATTATCCCTCCCTCTGTCTGTAGTTGGGACAAATATATTTATATGATACTATAACGATTCTAATAAGATGTGTTATTATCATGAAAAAAAAAGAAATCTTCTGTTTAGCAGGAATTGGATGTTAATAAGCATTATGTAAACAAATAAATAAAAGCATGAAACAGGCCTCTTTGGCAAGGGTCGGCAAAGAGCTAAACATTAAACAGTGGCCTGTTTCGATATGGTCCTTGAGCTAAGAATTGTTTTTACATTTTTAAAACACTGTGCACAAAAATAGAGAAACTTGACCACAGGAAAACCTGGCACCTTTAATATGCTAATGTGTACTGGGGTGTACAGCATTTCTCAATCTTGTTTGAACGCAGAATTTCTCCTTTATTTTTTTTTATGGGGCATATTGAGGAACTAGTGTTTTATGGAGTGTGTTCTGGGAAACACTGCTCTGAACAAATTAATTCCAATCCAGATTTGGCAGTCAGGGGCCCCTGAATCTTCCATCATCATATCATTTGTCTTGGTCGGGAGTGCCACTCTGCCGTGGCCAATCTACACCCCCGGACTTCCTGTTGAAGACTTCTCTCCTCCATCATCTGCTGCCACCCCCACATCTGTCCCTATCTTTTTCTTCCAGAACTCTTAGGACGCTTAGCATTTGTTCAGTAAAACCGTGGCTTTCTGAAGCTGTCCAAGGAAGTGAAGGGTTCCAGAAAATAGTACTTTCTGGCTATTTGAGGGGTTACCATTTTGGGCATGAAAACATCATTCAACTTAATTCTTTGGGACGGGAGACTTTTGAACTATACTGCATAATTCGCTAATCGAAACAAGAATTGAACATAATTTCTTTTGTGACATGGCATAGAAAAAAGATCATTTGGTGGAAAGTCATGTTTCCAGCTCACTTCTACTACTAATGAGGAGGGAAGCCTGAGAAATTCACTTTTCCACCCCAGCCTCTGATAACACGAGGCGATTTGCCTAGATGTTCTTCAAGCTTCCTTATAGCTCTAACACCGTGTGATGTTCTCTGATTGCAGAGATCCAGGAAGGGAATGAGACAAGTCCACTCAAGCTTATATTAGATTTATATCTGGTGATTTCTCACTAGTCACACACATTAGTTAGTGTGCTTACAATACAGATTTAGAAAATATTCTAATTGATACTTAATGCTATTTGGTGATCAAAACTCAGATTTTTACACACAAAAGATTAGGAATCAAAGGCTATCTTAATACTGTTAAGTGGATTTTCTTCTTCATTAGTGAGTCCAGCAAGCCTTTGATCATGGACTTGGAACAGAACGTCGGTATTTTTATGACTTTTAGAAAGCCCCAGCTGTCTGAGACACTCTGTCCCTGAGGTCTCACAAATCTGATTTGATCACTGTTAATTTATTTCCCAGATAAAGCTATTGACTGTGGGAAAGTTGCTTTTCACTTTGCAGGAAGGTCATGAACTTAATTTTGTGGATTTCTGTTTATGTGTTGGTGCCATTGGCATGCAAACCTCAGCTCAGCTCTCACTCTACCTCTAAATCATTCCAGCATCTCTGACTTTCCAACAGAGACTGCTCTGGACAGTTCCCTTTTCTCCTTAATCTTCAGCTCATTCACCTTTTCAGCCCGGGAAGAGGTTATATTCTTTTTCTCCGTCTCAAAGCTCCTAAAATACCCAATGGCTTTTCCTTTCCACATTCACTCATTCATTCATTTAACATTTCTTTCTTTTTTTTTTTTAAAGATTTATTTATTTATTTATGATAGACGTAAAGAGAGAGGCAGAGACACAGGCAGAGGGAAAAGCAGGCTCCATGCCAGGAGCCCGACGTGGGACTTGATCCTGGGACTCCAGGATCCCGCCCTGGGCCAAAGGCAGGCACTAAACCGCTGAGCCACCCAGGGATCCCCTCATTCAACATTTCTAGAGTGTGTGATCTATATGAATCTGGCACAGTCCTTCCTGGTTGGGGCACCCCTATTCTGGCAGGAAGTCAGAAGAAATAAGTACACCAACAAATGTGTATCTTACAAGTCTGAGTGCCAGAGGAGAAACATTTTCCTTGCTCGAGTAGAAGAATCAGGAAAATTTCTCAGTGACCCGGATCTCTGAGTTGTGTCCTTAAAGGCTAAGTCAGAATTCAATAGGAGGCAATTGGGGAACCAGCACTTCAGGTGAAGGGAACAATATGTGTGGACCCATCAGGCCCTGAAAAAGTGTGGCATGATCAGAGAGAGTGATGGAGTGCCTGGAAAGGAGGAGGTCTCCAGGCAGTGTTGGCAGAGGAGCTAGAAAAGCTGGTAGGGGCCCTGTCACCTGGGTAGAGGAAGGAGTGTGCTTCCTCTCCTGCACTCCTGGCTGCACTCCCTTTGGCCTTCTCCAGGATCTTGCTTCAAGTAATGTCCCTTTTGAGTTCTCCCTTTCCTTTTTATCTCTCTTCCAGCCCACAGATAAGCTCACATCTTATCTTTCAACATACACACAGCATACGACCCAATTTTACTCCAGTCCACTTTAAGCTGCAACCCGTGGTCCTCTGGACCTTGTTTCTGAAGTTCTTGAAAAAGCAGTTTGTCTCACTCTCTTTACTTCTGTGTCCCTCATTCTCTCCGTCCCATTGCAGTCTGGCTTGAGAAAAAATGAAAAGGGAATATGCATCTAAGGCCTATGAACCAACTTCCTTTGGTTTACCCACTATAAATTTTCAAGGATGCCATTTTCTCTTCCTTCTTATATTTGCAGCTCATGTAGACTCAGTTCCTCCCTGAATGTATTTTAATTTGCTTTAAACAAGTCTGTTTTGGGGACACCCGGGTGGCTCAGTGGTTGAGCGTCTGCCTTTGGCTCAGGTTGTGATCCTGGGGTCCAGGGATCAAGTCCCACATCAGGCTCCCTGCAGGGAGCCTGTTTCTCTCTCTGCCTATGTCTCTGCATCTCTCTCTCTCTCTCTCATTAATAAATAAATAAAATCTTTTAAAAGCAAAAAACAAGTCTGTTTTCTTTTTATTCCCTGCACAATTTTGTAAGGTCAATGGCTCCTTTAATACCAAGTCCATGAGGATGCACAACTGATGCCAAGGCTGAAACAGGAATCCATTTTCCTTTATTCTCACTCAGAGAGGAAATGCACAGTAATGGGAAAGCAGCAGAAGGAAAGGAGACAGAGAGAGATGATTCCCACTGGCAAGGGAAAATGCTGTAAGGTTTTTGTGTGCCTACAGTGCAGAGGTCAGGCCACCATTCCAGCTACTTCAAAAATATCTGATAGGTGTTACTCTGTAGCAGGCATTGAGGATACTGAGATGCAAACCACACTTCCTGAATTCATGGATTCCTAGTCTGGGGTTGGGGAGTGGGGGAAATGGACCAAAATGTCAGATTGCAATTTAGCAGGTTTGCCAGGACCCAGGAGGGAATAGTACAGAGAACACCGAATAAAAAGGGCAAGTAAGGTAGCCTTGGCTGGCTCAGGTGTCTTGAAGGACAAATAGAAGCATGCCAGGCAGCTGGAGGAAGAAGGCAGAGGGAGCAGGATGCCTCAATGCACAGAGACAGGAGAAGATGGTGCATTGAGGAGGCTGCAGCCGGTTATTGCTTGCTGTGGCTGACACCAAGGGTACAGAGCTGGTCACAGGCTGTGTGGTGAAGGGCTTTGAGGTCCAGGCATAAGAGGCTGGATTTTATCCTGTAGTATCAGGAGCTGCTGACAGGTGTTAATCAGGACAGAAATAGAAGTAGGGAGGTTTATAACTAATCATGCAAGCCATCCTTTCTCCATCTTATCTTTGGGTATCTCTGATTTTTACATGCAGAATCTTGTTTTTTTGTTAAAATACAATACCTTTGTCCATTCTCCACCACCACCTTGACCCCACCCAAATTTGCCTTTCCTCCTGGTTGTCTTCTTCAATTTTTTTGTTGTTGTTGCCATCTCTCCCTCTCAAGACCAGAAACCTTCCTTTCTCATCCCCCACACCCAATGTTGTGACTCTGATTCTTTCATACTTCTTCCATTCATTTTCTTCTTTATTCCCCTGATAGCTTTTCTGATTTTTGCTGAAGCTCTCCTCATTTCTCTTCTGGGCTGATGCAATAGCCACTGAGCTGATCTCAACCTTAAATATCCTTCATAACTGCAGGGTAAGCCCATAAAATGGGAGGCTGATCATCTGCTATCCCTACATAAAATCACCATTCCTCAGAAGGTAGAGACTCCCACAGCCTCTTTTGGGTGTGCTGGCAGAGATTGTCAGTCCAGGATGGGGAGACAATCAGACTGCATCCCCCAGAAAACTGGGAATAAACCTCAGGGCCACAAGCCAGCTGCTGTGGGTACTTGACCTGCACGGTGAGAAAAAAATAGGATCTGGACAGCCATGTTTAGCCTGCTTACAAGTGGAATGAGCAAACTTCCTCTATAGAGAGAGGGGTGCAGGGTGATGGAAGAGGGTATCATGTGGTCCCAGAGAGAGCAGGACTCAGTGGTGGAGTGTGTCTGTGACCTGATTTTGAAGGTATGTGTTTCGATTCGGGCACCAGATCTTCCTGGGGCCTGTCTGCACTCCCTGCCTGTGAGTTTGTGTTGATTTTCTCATCATCCAAAAAAATAAAATCCACCTTTTGCTTACTGTTGCTCAATTAAGTTCTGTTTCTTACAGCCAGCAGCTGAAGTGGAGGACTGATGGAACCAATTCACATTCAGGCCTCTCTGACCCTGACATCTGTGGTTGGCGCAAGTCTGTTGTTTCCCCAGGACAGCGCAGGTCCAAGGGCAGAGTCCGGCATACTTTCCATTGCACTCTGTCATCTCTAGAATCAAGGCCTAGAACTGAATCTCATAACTTAGGACAGGTTTTAATGTGCTCAGGGCTCTTTTTCATCACAAATGCATGGCTATTACTGCCATACACAGTTGTTGATGGTGTCAGGGGTTTGGGATTCTTCCGTGGAAGTCAAAAATTTTACAGAACCTTGCACAGCCAATCATTCAAAATTAATGTCTTCTGTTTGATAGAACTGGGTTTGGCATTGAAGATACACAGAAAATGAAATACAGTCCCTGACTTCGAAGGACTCTTGGAGGGATAGATATGGAACAGACAAAAGTCTTCAAAAAATGCTCATATTACTGGTGATGGAACTGAGGCCTAGGAGATGGGATTTAGTTGAAGGTGGTGTTCTTTCTATGCTGTTCTTTCCATGCTGTTCTTTCCATGCTGAATATATATCCTGTTGCACACTAAATTATCCTAAGTCCTTTGGTCCAACTGGAATAGTCAGTGGTAGAATATGAGAGTTTTGTATAATTGCCCTCAAAGAGAATATGGAACCCAGCATTCTTGGAAATTGCATAAGCTTTAATGATGCCAGCCATTAGGTCCACTTTTGGGAATAACCAATTGTGTTCTACAAGGTCATCCTATTTAGTGAAGATGAAATAAATAAATGCGAAATACTCCCAGAACTGCTTGAGCCAGTTGATTTCTGGTAACAGTAAATGTAATAACTAGGTCAACAACAATGTGGTAACAATTTTAGGGAGGCCACAAGAGACCATTATACTTGTTATCCTGAACACGTTGATTTTTGTAAAATCTGGACAAAGTCCACTGCAAAATGGAAGTGAAGTGTCAGCAGAAAGGGAGTGAGACACCAGAGGGGTGGGTTGAAAGTCCTGGTACCAGCTAGGCCGGATAGTGTGATGGTCTGGGATAGAAGGATGGACAAGAAGGAAGCACTTTGAAAGTATGTCAGCTTTGCTGTGGGATGTCATGTTGAAGCTGGTGATAGGGCTACTCATGCCTTAGGAGTTGGAAGGGCTGTCCTGAGGAGTCCAGCCTAGCTGGAGAAATGAAATGGGCTCTGAGAGGAAGCAAGGTCAAGGTGGAGAGAGTAACTGGGTATGTCAGACTTCTAGGGGAAAGGAACAATAAAGTTAGTAATGCAAAGAGCTACTTGGGGAGTTACCCAGCTCTGAGTCTGGGAGTAGAGTATGCATCAGGTATATTGGCCTTAAAGAAGCCTCCCTGACTGGACGCCAGGCAAGAAATTAAAGAGGTATTACTGGAAAAGATTCTCTTTCTGAATGGATCCTGGAAGTATAGGAATTCTGTTTTGTCTACATTATTTGCATAAGGTTGACATAGAATTTCTCTGAATTGTATAGGGCTGAAGCTAAAAAAAAAAAAAAAAAAAGAAGTAAGCTAAAATCCTGAAACATAATAATGCTTTAACCACCATATCTGGAGACTCTCTCTCTCTTCTCCCTCCCTCCCTCCCTCTCTCTCTCTCTCTTTGTCAGCCACTAGATTCCCTGTTCTACATGGGCTACTACATTTAATCTTTTTTTTTTAATTTATTTATGATAGTCATACAGAGAGAGAGGGAGAGAGAGGCAGAGACCCAGGCAGAGGGAGAAGCAGGCTCCATGCACCGGGAGCCTGACGTGGGATTTGATCCCGGGTCTCCAGGATCGTGCCCTGGGCCAAAGGCAGGCGCCAAACCACTGCGCCACCCAGGGATCCCTACTACATTTAATCTTGACAGGAATCCTATACTGATTGGATTCTTTCAAGATACAAGGAACAAGGATCTATTATTTGCTGGTTAATGGGATTTTAAATAATTAAAAATTTGGTATGAAAAATTTAAAACATACACTGCCCTTAGAAAGACTAATGCGATGAAACCTGTGCGCCTCTCATGATTCCTACCTTAATTAACTCAGCTGCTTTTGTTTTATGTATACCTTCTGTCTTCCTTTCCTACTTTACAGTTGGATTATTTTGAAGCAAATACTGGATATAATATTATATCAAGAATTTTAAAAGATAACCTAAAAATGTACTTAATATGCTCAAATATCTAATCAAGTTCCAAATTTCTCTCTCTCTCTCTCTCTCACACACACACATACACACAATTTTGAGTTGTTTTAATAATCATCTAAGGAAGGCCCATATATTTCCTTTGGTTGATACATCTCTTAAGTATCTTTTGATTTATAGTTTCTCCCCCTTGAATTACTTCCTTGAAGAAACTGAGTCATTTGACTCTATAGGTTTTCCATATTCTCAGTGTATTAGTCACAGCCCCACTGTGTCATGAAGCACATTCCTCTCTCCCCATTTTCTTTTAATCATGGTTATAGCTAACCCTTCATATGACTCAGATGCATAAAAAATTTAAAAGAAAACTACTTCCCAGGTGGTGTTGTGTACTTTCCTCAGGAAATAAGAGTAATAATAATGTCTGGTCTCTCTCTTGTGAGGTTGGTAGAAATTAATGTTTATTGCCATATCCTTATGTCAGGAGTTTGCAAAAGGATGGCATTCTATCATTCCTCCTTTATTCATAAGCTGAAATACTTCTAAAGACAGAAAATTCTCTTCAACATGTATTTTACTGCTCTAAAGTTCAGTTCAGATAGAAAAGGCAGAAAAAAGTGTTTAATTGTTACCCTTTAAAATTTTTTAGAATGAATTAGTTCCTAGTGTTCTTCAAAGTAGACAATGAGTTGTATGTGTATGTGTGTGATCATAAACTCAATGGATTTAAATATATTTGATACGTTTTAATATGTTGGAGTTATTGCTGCTCAAATGATCTCGTCTTTAGTCAATGAGATTATCTTTGTCTCTGGAGTCCTTTTGACACATAACTGTAGTAGTCTTTGGTAGCTTCTTTACTTTTTGAATGTAAAGATGTCTTAGAATCATCTTGTAAGTTTCTTCTTCTTTTTTATATGTTGTAGATTTCTGGTCCCAGATCTGGAACTAGCCATGTCTCCAAAGAGGTCTGGTTTCTTGTAGTGATAAGTGCTATTTAGAGACCATAATTAAGGTAGAATAGTGCTCAAAGCTACTGGATTGGTTATTGTTTCTAGGTCTTAACAGTGAAAAGGGTTAGGAAAGACATTTTTAAAAAGAAAGCACCTCATGATGTCACACCAATATTTCAAATTCATTTTAGAGGTTGCTCTTAGTTTCATTTTGATTTATATTGTTTTGGAATTTAATAAAACTTCAACATGGTACAAAATTCAAATTATGAAACAAGGAATATGCAGAAAAGTTTATCTTCTAATTCTCTACCCTCATCTATTCCTTTCTCACATTTCATTTATTTTACAGCTAATTTTTTCCTTTTTTGAAAATGTAAAAAATATGCACAGTGAGTTCTGCCTTCTTATTTCAGCTCTCATATGTAAACAAGTGCCCTTATTGCAGTGTATTAAGGGCTGCGTTTTGTGCTTTTTCTGGTGATTTTATTGTTTAAAATGGCCCTCAAGCATAGTGCTCAACTGTTCCTAAGAGTAAAAAGATTGTGATATACTTTACAGAGAAAATACATGTGTAGGTTAAGCTCCATTCAGGTACTTTACTTTGATTTTTTCCCACTTAACATTAAATCCTAGATATCATTCCATTGTAGCACATAGAAACATTCCTTATTCTTTAAGATAACTGTATAGCATTTGTAGATGTACCACATTTATTCAACTAGTTCCCTACAGATAAATACTTAAGTTACTTTCAGGATGTTTTGTTTTGTTTTGACTCCTTAAAATGCCATATATAGTCTTGTGCATACATCTTTTTATATTTTTACCAGTGTATGCTTGCATAGATACTTAGAAGTGAGATTGCTGTGTCAAATGATAAATGCATATGTAATTTTGCCAGTTACTACCAAATTCCTTTACCTGTGAGTTGCATTATTTTGTTCTCCTACCAGCAGAGAACTACCTATTTCCCCAAAGCCTTCCATCAAAGGTTTCTTATCAAACTTTTGACAATTTGCCTGAGAGGTGAGAAGTAAAATCTTGGTTTAGTTTTAATTGACATTTTTCTTATCATCTCATGAGTGAGGAGGGAGTGTCTTTTCATATGTTGAAAGGCCATGTGCTTTTTTGTTGTTGTTATGGCTGTTATCTCTAGCACTGGCATTTATTTCCAGGACACGTGGGAGAATTAGAAAGGCTGCCCAAGCAGGACTCCAGAGACCTGGAAAGTTTGTCACCACATATAACTCAGCAGCAGTACCAAGAGTCTGTCAGCAGCTCTGAGCCCTGATCACAGTTTGAGAAGTTTTCTGAGTTTATGACACAGCAACTCCATCTTTGTTTTTCTCCCCACCAGCTTCTTCCTGTTTAATTACTAACCCATTCTCCTTTCTTGTCTCTACCTTTTTGCTTTTTTGCTTACTCATGCCTTTTACTTACTCATTAGTCATGTCACCACATGGCCTCTGCCTCTTCTCTTTGCTTCTCTCTGCTTCTGCCGATTGATCCTACCCTCTGTTCACTTTTTGGCATCTAGTAGGAAAATTACCTGGGAGTGGAGTTAATGGATGGATTATCCAGTAACCACTGAGTATAAAATATCTTTTTGGGTAATGCTTTTGTACCAGCCTGCTGGCCAATCTAGATATAGTTGTCTTTGGGTCAGGTACTCATCTTTTATTTATTTATTTATTTATTTATTTATTTATTTATTTATTTATTTATTTATTTATTTATAAGATTTTATTTATTTATTCATGAGAGATACAGAGAGAGGCAGAGACACAGGCAGAGGGAAAAGCAGCTCCCTGTGGGGGCCCAATGCAGAACTCAATTCCAGGACCCAGGGATCATGACCTGAGCCAAAGGCAGACCCTCAACCACTGAGCCCCCCAGGCATTCCCAGGTACTCCTCTTTTAGTTCAATTGCCCATGGTTAGAGACTGAAGTTATGAGAATACAAAGCATGGGAGCTTAGGGGTATGGAAGACGTCAAGAGAAAGGTATGTGCAAGGCTTCTCATGGTTTTTCTTGGCATATCCAGTATAAACACTAAGAGCAAGAATATTATGAAGTAACATGTCTATTTTACAGATGAGTAAATTGAAGCTTAAAGAAATTTAAAAACTTTCCCAAAATCACATGGCTTATCAGAATCAAAGCCAGATGCTTTAGAGCCACGATGCAATCCTGGGAGATGAGTACAAGACATTTTAATTGTATTGACTCTTGTTTGGACTCCAATTGTGTTTGGATCTGGCTGTTTTGACCTTTAGCATATTTAACCTCCACATTTAGAAACCATAAAAATCTAAATCAGAATTGTGCCTTAGTGATGGATGTCTATTGAAAAAACATTTTTCTTTGGAAGGACTCTACACTAATCTGTTTCCTTGATGAATTTTATTATACACTGTGGTTAAGCCAGTTCCAGTTCTACTTTTATTTTGTGAATAAATACTTTCTGTGTGTATTTTACAACAAACTTTGATGTGGCCATTAGTTTTGTTATTGCCATTTGTTTTGTTATTGAAATTTTTTCATTGATTATAGTTTTCCTCAATGGCTTTTATTAATCACTAACTTCGGTTTTCCCAGATACAATTTTTTAGGTGTAAATTTTGCAAGATTTGATACTTTTAGCTAGCTTTACTATGTGCAGTGTGGTTTTACTTTGCTGTTGTCGATTATTTCTTCAAAACAGATTCTTTCCCACTGTTTTTTTTTAACTTTTTTTTGCATTTTGCAACATACCAAATAATTTATGATTCATCAATTCCTTTTTGCCTGTAACAATTTTAGCCTATAGAGTTTTCATTGTCATCTGTTTCATTGTTGTATTTTATGGTGATTCTTTCTATCAATAATGCTTGCTGTGAATTGGGAAATGTGCTGATGAATTGTATTACTTTCTTGAGACAAAGCAAAGAGTCCATGCGGGGCAAAAGCATAAGATTTTGTCACCAGCTCCATCTCAAGACTTGGCCTTTACTGCCCATCTTGTTGTACTCACTAAACTTTGTCTTACATTTTTCCCTAAGCTCTTCTTCCTGGCTTTCCCTTTAACTCAGACAAAGGAAACCCAAAAATCACCCCCCAGGTGATGGAGACTGCCCTGACAGTCTCCATTGGCCCAGATTACCCAGACCCTTTGAGCTAAACCTGACTAGCACCTGCACAGATGAACTACGGAATGACCTTTGGAAGGACCTGCAATCACCCTTACCTCATTATAATACTAAAATCTCCACTGAGCCTCAGCCTAATTTACATAACATACAATGTCTGTATGTCTGTATGTACAGACAATGTATGTATGTCTCCTTAAGGCACATGGGCGTCTTTGTGCCCATATCTACATACATACAATGACAAGGCTTCCCTATCTGATATCTAAATATTCATTCTAACCCTAAACAAAAGGAATCTATTCTCTCTCTCTCTCTGTCTCTCTCTCTGTGTCCTGACTTCTAATTTACTGCAAATAAAGGTTTTTTGTGTGACAACTCAAGTTGGTGTGATTTCTGACTCACCAAGGAGCAATCCCACTTTGGTTTGGTTACAATTTGAATGAGTGGCAGATTAAAGAATTGCACAGAGCCAGGAGTTTGGATCCTACAAACAGTGCTCCTTCTTTTCAATCTCAGACACTTCCAGGATTTCTGGTATTTTTCCTTTCTTCCAGGACTGGTTTGGCGCTATCAGGCCAAGGATCAGGCCCTTTGCCCCACAAGGCTGCTAATGGAGAGAAGAGGTTACCCTGAATTTGTGGGTAAGGATTGGAAACAAACAAACAAATAAACATGTAAACAAAAAAGCTCCCTGGGCCCTCCTTGCCTCTGTCACGGAGGACAAACTGTTCCTTTCCTGACCCTGGCTCCCAAGGTCCCCAGGCTGCCTTGGGCCTGGGGCTGGAAAGAAATGCCTTTCATCCCCCTTGATCCATGCAAGTTCTTCCAGGCTTGGAAAGGCTCCCAGGCCTTTCTCCAGCTCCCTTCAGAGCAAAGGCTCCCTGAGGCTTTGCTTGTCTGAATTCCAGGGGCCTTATGTCGGTTAAAGCTCTTGGAAGTCACAGTCAGTTGTCTCCTTGATGTCTCTGACTTCAACTGTCCAAACTATTGCATTAGGTTCAATTCAGTCCATGGCTGTAAAGGCGATGGTGTCCTGGGATTTTTATTAGTAATACAACCATAGAAACAGTGTTCAGAATTAGGTAAAATAAATAGAAACAACCATTATACTTGCAGTCCATTTTTATTATGAACTGAGCATTAAGTCCAGTGATTCTAGCTTTGGCATTTTCTGGAGATACGGTATTCCATGACCTTGTCCTGAAGTGGCTCACCCTGGAGCTGCATTTAGTGGGTTATACTCAGTAAAAGGCCATGAATAACACTCTTGCCAATGCCCCACATGATCAGCCCAAGGGACACATGGATGGCCACTCTTTACTATAAAACAAAGCGTCTTTCTTCTTCCCATTGCCCATGGAAAGATGGTATTTAGCATGCTGGTCACAAAAGAATCAACAGAAATCTACTGGCTGTGACTTTTTCACAGCTTGTTTTTTGAAACTTTTGATCTATGTCTCTGACCTGCTTTCCAACCTGTTTTTTTTTTTTTTTTTAAGATTTGATTTATTTATTTGTGAGATACACAGAGAGAGGCAGAGACACAGGCAGAGGGAGAAGAAGGGTCCCTTCGGGGAGCCCAATGTGGGACTCAATCCCAGGACCCCAGGACCATGACCTGAGCCAAAGGGAGATGCTCAACCACTGAGCCACCCAGGTGCCCCTCCAGCCTGTTCCTGATCGCAGCTCAAGATCTCTTGCTCTGTGCTTGGACTTAGTCTTTGATACTCCCTAGATACTGATACTTGCTTTACCATAGCTACAACTCAGATCATCCTGTTTGGGGACTTGAGATGCTGTAAGTAAAGTCCTCTCCTACTTTTGCTGCCTCCTGGAGCCCTTCGAATGCCAGGGTCACTATCAGGTTTGCTAAGGACTTGGAAGGAACCAGAGAGAGTGGGAGGAGCATTTACTGCTTGCCCATTCCTCTGCCTTCCACTGGCAGTTCTCTGGTTTAACCTTCCGATGTACCTAGGTGAGTGTCTCTCTGAATCCCATGGCCTCAGAGGAAATCGAGACGGTGGATCTGACTGATGATGAGGTATAGCAGGCAGGGTCCTACAGTCTTGGAATAGACTATTTGCTACTCAGGCTTCATGCCTTTGAAAGGTCTGTCCAAAGTCACCCATAAACCTGCATTCACTGTCCCTAAGGGAAGAGTTACACAGGAGTGCTGCTCTACGCTGTACTTCTGAAATGAGGGCTTGTGCTGTATGTGCCATTGCTGGGAAAATATATTAGGCTAATGGGAGCACGATCTGAATGCTGTTCATTCCTCTGATCACCACAGTGCCTAGAGGGTGTCCGGGAAGTATCATTTAAATTTAACCTGAATATGATTTGTAATTGTAGATCAACATTCGTGTGAATTCATCAATAAAGTCTGTACTGCTTATGTACAATGTAGTAGATATATAGAACTTGCATAGTAATATATGATTTGCTAACTCTTTCATAGCTAATATTTATCTCACAGCTGTTAATTTCCCTGCTATTCTCTTTGGAAGCCCTATTGGAAAGTATGTGGGATTTTGGATCAGCAAGACAGCTGATCTACCACATGCCAGCCATGTGCTGATATTCCTGTCTCTCTCAATAAAATAAAGGTAATAAAACCTATCCTGCCAGATACTTACAAAGATTGAGTATAATAATGTAGGGAGTTCCTCTTCTCTAATAGGCAACTGATAAACAATGCCCATGATCCCACTTGTTCCTCTCCCTCTTTGCCTCAAAGAAGTAAGAAATATATATATATATTTCCCCAAAATGAAAAGTGAGCAGTGAAATGACTTGCTACATTCACTTAGCTTTTGAAGGGAGGAGCTGAGACTAGGACCCAGATCAATGAGCTGACTTCTAGCCATGAACTTCCTATCAAACAGGATTTGAACCAGAGGGGTAGAGGTGGGCTTCTAGCCATACCACTCATCAGGCTATATGGCTAAGTCTTATTTCCCTAATTCTTCAAACTGGGGTAACAATAAAATATATATTATAAGATTGTTTTGAGGACCAACTTCAGTTATTTAAAGCAGTGGTTTCTTATCCTTTCTGAAAATCATTCTCCTCAGTGGGAAAGCAGGGTGGTCTAATGCTCAGAATGAAGGAGAGGCACTAATATAATGACACTCCTTAAACCAAAAGGACCTCCCTTCATTTGAAGAGACGGGAGCACAGAGAGTTCAGGACATTTGTCCAAGATCAGACAGCTTCTGAGTGGCAGCACTGGAATTGGAACCCAGAGCTCTAACATTTTGCACCGTCCTTCACTCACTCAGTAACAGTTTATTGGGTGCCTACCGTGTGCTCAGCGCTTCCCTAGGAGCCTCGCCTCTATGAGGAAAGCATACAGATGAAACCTCCTGTTTGCACAGAGCTTTGGCATTAGAAGATGATAAGAGCCATCGAAAGAAATTCACAAAGGGGGAAAATCCAGCATAGAGAGGGATCAGGAATGGGGGAGTGGTGGAGGTGGGGCCAGGTTGTCTTTTCAATTAGGGTGGTCAGGTTGGGCCTCAGTGAGAATGGCCTGTAGGACGGTCCCGAGGTGAGGGCAGGCCTGACAGGTTAGTGGAATAGCACAGACACCAGTGTGGCTGGGTCCCGTGAGTACACAGCAGAGAAGTAACAGATGATGTCACAGAGGCCATAGGTGGCTGGTGCTGGCTACGGCAGGGCACTGAGGGGTCTTTGGTTTTTACTCCGGAGTAAAATAGGAGCCACCAAAGGATTCCCAGCAGATGACTGACTTGATATCAGTGATATTCAATGAAATAAGCCAGTCACAGAAGAAAAAATCTGCATGATCTGACTTAGATCCAACTCATAGGAACAGGATAGGGTGGTGGTTGTCAGGGGCTATGGTGAGGGGGAAATCAAGAGTACCTTATCAATGGGTATAAAGTTTTCGTGGTGCAAAGTGTTGAACACAAAAGAAATAATATGTTTAAAATACTCAACACAATACCTGTAAAAGCTCAATACAGCCATTATTAAAGCTCAATACAGCCATTATTATTAGTAATTATTGGAGCTTGTGGTGATAGTGCCTTATTTGGAGTATGTGTGGGTGGGTGAGTGTGGGGGGGCATCACAGGCAGGAATTTAACCTCTGTCCTACACTCTGAGACACCTTCTAGACCCTACTAGATTTCTCCTTAGCACAATTTTCACTCTGGTAGAAATGGAATTAATGGGAATCCATTCCTGGCTATATTATCATATCAAATGGGAACATAAATCTCAATCAACATGAAACTGAGGGCAAACTGTTATGACACCTGGTGCATTTCAGTGCACTTGTGTCAGAGTGTATGTGTTTAATGCAGGTCATTGGTGTCAGATAGTCCCCCTGTTGAAGCAGGAGGGGACCACCCAACATTTGGTTTGGATGTGGAGGCTGATGACACTTCACTCACCAAGAGAATTTGAGAGAAAGTTTACTGCTCACAGGAGGGACTCCTAGGAAGAGTGGGGCTGATGTGAACAAGTCCAGGTGGGCCTGGGCAAAGCAGAGGTAGTGGGTTTGGGACTTCATGGTGTAGGATAATAAAACAATTCTTGCAGGATAATAAACAGAGAACATTTGTTTTCATCTGCTCACCTCAGCTGGGCGAAGAGCAGGGCTGCCTGACTGCTTCAGCACATGAGGGCCACGAAGCAAGGACCTGTGACGCTGTCAGCATCACCTGCCTGGACATGATGTGCCTAAGTGTGAACCAGCTCCGGTAGAAAACCTCCCCCTGGAGGCCTGGGTGTGGGCTTTGGGGCAGAGCAGAGTGCCTTTCCAGCCTATTGTCTGTCTCGTACTATCTCTGTGAAATGGAGCAACTTAGTTTCTATTTTCTTGTTCTTAGAAAGATAATAATTTTTCGTGTGGCAGAAGACAGATGCCGGTGTGAGTGCCTGGCATGCAGTAGGTTTTCAAGAATTAGCCTGTACTTCCAGAATGTTCCAGAAGGCATTTGATGTGACCCATCTTTACTCCCGCAGTGTGCTTGGATTCCTGGATTGCTTTGAGCCTGCACAGTGACGCCGGTGCTGACTGTAGGTGGAATTCTCTGCAGACACTGGTCCGGAAGGGAGATGGGATGGAGGGAGCACTATAAGTCATGGTGAGTCCTTCTTTAGAAATTTGAGTGAGTCCTCTGGGTTTTTAGAATGTCCTATCTCACTTTTTTTGTGCTCCTCCAAAGATCAATGTGCATCAATGGCTCTCAGTGGAGACAGCATCGTGGAGGAGGAGGAGCAGGGCCTTTGAGTTCTGGCTCCTTCTCCTTCTATCACTGTGACCCTGGGTGATACTGAGACCTTCTCTTGAGTTTATTTTCTCACCTGCAAAATGGGTATAACATCCAGGTTTCCTGGGGCCCAAAAACATACATTTTGCGAGCCCTGTTTAAGAAAAAGAACACAAAATTATGAATACAAAATCAATTATAAAGGTTATATTTAGAATGAGAAATCAACACAAACTACAAACAAAAAAACACACCAAAATACCACAATATCATATAATTTAGAAAAATGCTATACTCTCATTATTTAGCTGTCTGGCATATCTCTACAGTAGTGTTTTTCCTTACCTCTCTTGCCTTATTACTGTCCGATTACCTTTTAATATGGGATAATGATTTTGTAATATCACTGTCTATGGAGATAATGGAAAGATACTGTATTTCTTCCTTTTGCATGCTGATCAAAACTTTTATTATATTATTAGAGTATTGAGATATTCTTTCTTAGCTTCATCAGTGTGTAGATTTTTATGATTGTCAATGTTTCCTATCAAGTTAAACACACACACACACACACACACACACACACACATATGTTGTATTCAAGTATTCTTGTGGAGCAGTTATATTAAACTCTCTGAAATGAGAGCATTCCTTCATCAATTTGTCTTCAATGCTCTATGTTGTCTTTGTCAGTGTGTCAATCAGCAAAAAATGTCCCGGTGCATTTATATGCTTCCCTCCTCTTCATTAACTGGATTATCAAATAATTCAAGAGCCCTTTTCATGGCTTCTATTCAGAATTGATCCCTTCCTTTTCAGGCTTAACAGCATTTATTTGTGATCTGAATTTTGGTTTTTGTTACTGTTGTAGCTCAGTGTCAGAATAATTTCTGTTGATTTCATAGCTCAAGTATTTCATGAATTTATTTGAATCTTCCCTCTGTTCTTTAATAAATCCAGGATCAGCACTGTCTACTACCTCAGGGAGTGATTGGAGGGGCTGATGTAAGTGAAGAGGCTTTATAAATGGCAAATGTTATGTTCTTATAAATTACTAGAATTCCTTCCTGCCCCCTCCCACCTCCGCCACCCCGCACAGCCCGCACCTTACAGAGGGTGGGCACTGAAGATAGCAGTGACTTACTGCTTCCCCTTCCAAACACAGGGGAGGAGGCAGAGGATGGAAGTGGAGGATTAATTCATCTTTGTATCTGTCAGCTTTCATCATGTTTTCTCTCTGGGGTAAGCAGGATGAAATATAATGCTTAAATTTTTAAATAAAGTTTGCTTTAATAAAAATAATCCCAGAATTTTCCCTGTTTCTGTAAAGGAGCTTTGCTCAGGGCTTCAGAAGTTCACTCTGTTCCTACAGCCTGGGCCATAGACATCAAATGGAGGTGACTGCTGCTCCTCCCTGCCCCCCACCATTTGTTAGTCCCAGGAATGTGTCCTATCAGGGCTGGACAGGTGTGGCTCACCCCACATTTTATCTGTTACCTCTCCCCAACAAAATTCCTGTTCCTGATATCTTTTCAGGTGCATCTCAAGGGCAGGTTTCCTGCATAGCTTGGACACTTTCAGAGTGTGGATTTAAATTCCAAATTTCAAACAATCTACCCTTAAAGGAATATTTTTATATTTGAAAACTCACCGGTCAGGGATAATTTTATAGGGAAAAAGTCAATGAAGGAAATTAATTTCCCTTGGTCATTATTTTTAAATGAATAATGGAGCTTGTATATACCCTTAAAAATGTGCTGTTAGCATTTCTGAGTTTTTCTAAATGTAGTTAATTGAACCCTGTGGATGCCAGTGGACTGTGTTTGGAACAGAGAAACATTACCCCCTCCTGCTAGTCTCCCTTGATCCCTAGGCAGAGTTCGGAGCCTCTTCCTTTCTCTCCTTCCACCCCCCAGAATACTATGTGTTCCCTTCCATCATAGGACTCATCGGGTTAGTACTATTAATCTGTTTGTCTGCTTCCTGTATCCAATGCCAGTTCCCTGAGGGCAGGTTCCTCAGGCCTCACGACCTATAGGCTTTGCTACCTGTAGGGGCCCCTAAATCCTCCCACCTTGACTTTCCCTATAGTGGGCTCCTGGCACTTTTCTGAACACTGCTGAGCTACAGGTGTCCTCTACATGCTGCCCTGGGGGCTCAGCTGTTTCTTGGAAGGTCATCCCTCCAGGGCCCCATATCTAGGCCCAGGCCTGATGATTCCTTCTGGTCTGGTTGGCAGTGACACTGACATGCTGGATGGTCCTCTCTGAAGAGATGAAAGTTGCCACCTGTGGCAGTGAAGTCAGATAAAATGATAATTCCTCATGAATTCAGGCTCTTTGGTGATGTCAGACCTCCTGAGAGTGGGCTTTCATGGATCTCTCTGCAAGGAGAGGTCTTGTTGACTGCCCAACTAATTGCTTATATTGGGCCTGGACTTGAGGTTAAGGAAGCCTGATATCAGAAGACCTTGCCCAGGTCCAAGAGTGAGGTTTTCTAGGGAGAAGATTCCAAGACCCTGGCTATGGGTTGTTCCTGGTTAGCCTCACTCCAGAAAGAAACGGCACCAACCAGAGATGGTGATAAATGGCTCTTGAAAGCATAGGGAATTAGGTTTAGTGATGGGTCACTTATTTCTGCCCTCCCTCTATCCCTATAGCTGCAAGTAATACATATGCACATACATACCACTCAATGTTTCAGCCAGTTGAAGAAACAGCCCAAAACCAAGTGTAGTGTAGGAAAAGTTACCTACTTACTATGTGTGTGGTTCCTCCCCAATAGAAATGCTTAGCAGGGAAGGTGAGTATTGATTTCTGAGGAACGGCAACTCTCAGAAGTTGTTCAGGTGGTGATATTTGTTGCCCCAAAGTGTCTCAGCCACTGCCCATCCCTGATATAGTTTTCTCCCTCAGAGAACAGCATCCCACTCATAGACTTTCCAGTTCTAACTCCACTGTTATCCTGGGAGCCAGGTCACCCCTGTCTGCTTCTCAGACCACTACCTTCTTGTGGGTGTCTCGCTTTTACCTCCTTCAGCCCGTCACCCACAGGGCAGCCAGAGTAGTCTTTTAAAAAATATAAATTTGATCACATCACACTTGGCCACACATTCTACTCCTTGATGGCACAGTTGATTTCCTACTCAAGAGCTTTTTGCATGTGATCTTCCTCCTCATTTCTTCAATGGACTCACTTCTTTGGCCCTGCCAGGCCTCAACCCAAATGTTACTTCTTTAGGAGGACATTCTCTGCCTTTCCTATTTAACTGCTGTCTTTCCATTATATGCCCTGAAAGAACCCTCTATTTTTCATGGTATGTATTGATATTTGTAATTATATGTTCATTTGCTTACTATTTTATTCTCTGACCATAGTGTAAGCTTCATGATTGCTGGGGCAATGTCTGTTGGTTAATCACTGTTTGCCTAGTGTCTAGTATCATGCCTCATCCATAGTATGTCATCAAATATTTGTTGAATGGAAGAATCTGTAATAAGTTACTCTCAACATAATACTATAAGAGGGAAGGGGCTGGAGCTTACATGCCATGAGTGAAAGGGTTAAGAGAAAGCCCCATACATAACTATTTTTATTTACTGATTTATGTAAGGACAAAGGACTGAAACTAACATTTAAGTCCATCCACTCTGGAGTTAGATTAAAAGAAATAGGCTTAGGGTGCTAGGATCGGGCTCCCTGCTCAGCAAGGGGTCTACTTCTTCCTCTCCCTCTGTGTTTGTGCTCTCTCTCTCCGTCTTCTGCTCTCTCTTGTTCTCTCTTAAATAAATAAATAAATAAATAAATAAATAAATAAATAAATAAATAAACCTTTAAACATACCTGATAGGTGAGAATGGATTCCATGGAGGTCAAGTCAGAAGGGGGACCAACAGGATTCCTAAGAAATAGATCACCCAAAGACAGAATTTCTCAACATTAGCACTTCTGACATTTGATGTGGAGGGCTTTTCTTTATGTATAATAGGATGTTGTACAGGATCCCTGGCTTCTACCCACTTATTTCCATAAGTAGCTTTCATTTCCAGTTGTGACAACCAAAAATGTCTCCAGACACTCCAAATGCACCCTGGGTTGGGGATGCAAAATCATCCCCAGTTGAGAACAACTGTCCTAAGAAAATAAGTGACACAGTGATCCAAGAAAGTCCTGAATGCCGGGAAGGAGAGCTGGTTCTGTATACATGAAAGTAGCTGATGTCAGCACTTACCCTATTCTATCTACTGTGTTGGTTTGTATAATCTTGGAAGGTAAGTGTTGTGTCACTTATGCTGGTGATGTTTCAGGCTGAAACATTCTTGGGGACCTTCGCTGCCATCTGCATAAAACATTGAAGGAGCTATTTTCTTCTGACTTTAGGGGTCAATGGCATGTCCCATATCAGCATGGCATTCAGGGCACAGATTCAGTGCTGGCATAGATTCTCCGTGGAACTGTTGGGATCCGGGGCAGTGTTGGCTACTGCATGGAGTGGCCATGTTCACTGAATCTGAGATAAGAGTATAAAGCATTCCTTGGAATTCCCCTCAAATATTTGTTAAGTAGGATTTGGGGAAAATCCTACAGTCAAGCTGGCACTAGATTTTACCCACCACCAGGAGTTTGGACTAAAGTTGAAATTATGATTATTTCACAGGCTGATAAAGCTGAGGATGCTAATATTTACAGCTTTTTAACTTACAAAGACTTGGTTTCATTTGCTCTTTACAAAAACTCTACAAAGAGGCACCAGTATTACTATCAGTTCTTTTATAGATAAATTTACTACCCAGGGCACCAGTATCTGGAATCAAACTAGGTCACTGGGCTCCAATGCAAACCATGATATTCCTTTCAATGAAATCCTTTATCTCTTCTGCCCAGTTAGAGGGGTAGGTAGTTTTATTCGTTCTGCTGATGTTGGCCAACTGAAGCATAGACTCAGGTTATGGCTATCTCTAACTAGTGAACTAAGCAGATACATAAGAAAATGTATCCATATGTTTATAAATTACTATATTTTATGGTCTACTTCTTTGCTTATTTATTCAGGAAATATTTGTTGACTAAACAATAAATAAATAAATAAATACGAATTTATGTGCAGAGCTGCTACTGGTCCATCCTGGTAGTGGATTGTGGCCATAGCATAGGGTGACCAGCTGTCCTGGTTTGCCCAGGACTGAAGGATTCCTGGGATCTGGGACTTTCAGTACTTGTCTTGGGATGAGTTGGTCGTCCCACCATAGTAACTCTCTTAATGTGGATAACAAATTGTCTTTTCATCTAGCAGATTCATTAATTTCACAAATGTATGTTAAAGTCTTTTTCCATTTCAAGCAATGGTCTGGAGATTAGAGCCATGAGGATGAATATCATCTAGTCTCTGCCCTTGAGCACTCTATGCTTAAATATTAATGAAGTACCTATTACGTGCTAAGAGCTATGCTAGATCTGGTGTTATAATAATGAGAGACATGACACCTTTCAGTAAGATGCTCAGAATTCAGTGGCATGCAAACTAATAATTTCTCAGCATGGTAAAAAGAGCTATGATAACTACAGGTACAAGGTGTACATGATGAGAGTCCCAAAGTTCAAACAGGAATGGGAAGATTTCTTTCTTTCTTTCTTTCTTTCTTTCTTTCTTTCTTTCTTTCTTTCTTTCTTTCTTTCTTTCTTTCTTTCTTTCTTTCTTTCTTCTCTTTCTTTCCACTCTCTCTTTTTTTTTAGGGAGAGATAAAGATAGAGAGCACACACAGGAGGGACAGAGGAAGAGGGAGAGAAAATCTTAAGCAGGTCCAATGCTCAGCACAGAACCTAATGTGGGACTTGATCTCAAGACCCTGAGATTATGACCTGAGCTGAAATAAAGAGTTGCACTCTTAACTAACTGAGCCCGGGCACCCCTGCATGGGAAGACTTTCAAGAGGAGTAAAGCTGAAGGTTAAATAGGTTAAGTAGAAATTTGAGAATCAAAGAAGGAAAATAAATGTAGTATGAGGAAGCATTCTACTGAAGAGGTAGATGTGGGATGAAGTGGATCTGCGAGGAGACCCTAGGAGCTAGGTTTGAAAGGTAGCTGGCAACTAGCGGGCCTTCTCAGTGAGGGTGAGTGGATCCATTCTCCTGGGGTGTGGGCAAGGAATTGAGGGTCGTGGGAGCAAGGGTTGAAAATGTAGGGCTTGACCATAGTGACCATGAATGCTGGGCTAAGGAGTCAATGTGGAAGGATTTTGGCAGAGAAATGCTCAAGAGTCTGCCTATGTTGACCTCCTCCCTCCTATGCCCCAGCCAAGCCCTCTGCAGCCGATAGTCACAGCACTTTGTGGCAGCCAAACTCATTCTGTGATCCTTTAACTCTTTGCGGCCTGTGTTTTGCACATTCCATTCCCCACCTTCCCTCTGGTGTGACTCTTCCAGGGGTCAAAACTCCTCATAAGTTTGGACAGAAACAAAAACTTGATAATGATTTTCTGGGAGTGAAAAAATTGCCACAGAGTCAATTGTTGAGTTGTTTAATTTCTGTTAAAGGCCAAGGGGTCCTGATTGTGAGATTAGCATATAGATGACCTTGCACACTGCTCTTTGATTCAAGTTGGGTGTTTTGCTAAATTCCTTACACTACCTCCTGCGCCCATAACTGGAAAGGGGAGTAGAGAGAATCTCTGGGAGGAGAAAAGGCATAGGAAATTCTCTGATCTTGATCATCCTAAAGAATTAATTGCCCGGAGAAAGAATGAGCTAGTGCAGGCTCTTCAGAGAGCACTTTAGGAACAGGGAGGCATGCATGGCTCTCCTAATGGTGGGCCCGGACCTCAGTTTCCCCTCTTGAAAAGGCCTCTTCAAAATCGGATAGTCTTTGTAGTAGATTAACTAGTAAATTGTTCATACATTCATACATTCAAAATCTATTGTTCTCCATTGTGATTAGTTGTGAGGATACAAAAAAATGAAAAGTCACATGTCTGCTCTCAAGGGTAAGATAGTTGTGATTGTATGTATATGAAGAGTGGGGCAGAAGCCTGCCCTTTCTCCCATGCAGGGTAATTAGGTCCAAGTAGATTTCAATATGGTTTACCACTTATAGGAAAAGCCTGCTTTAGGTTTAATGAAACTGCCTATTTGCATATGCTGTTCTATCAGCCTAGAATGGTCTGTCCCAGTGATTCACAGAAGACCTGTGTAGTTTTCAAGTCTCAGTCCAAATGCTGTGACAAATCTTGTGAAGCGTCCCTACCTACTCAAGGCAGGCCTACCCAAAAGCACTTTCTGTATGCTCAAGACATGGGGTCCTTCTTTTGACCATTTGCCCCAGACATGTCTGCTGTAAGCTCTTGAGGAAGCGGAGCTTGAGTCTGGCGCCTTAGACCACTCGGCCATCCTGACACCCTGCTGTAAGCTCTTGAGTGCAGGGGATGTGCCTTTATTCTTTAAGTCTTCAGTTCTCAGCACAGGACTTGGCACATAGCAAGTACTCATTAAATTCATGATTTAATGAGAATGAATTAAGAGGCTAGGCCCATTAACGTGGACAGATGTGAACCCTACATTCTGTGTCACTGGTCAAATCCAAAAACCTGGAAGTAAGGTATGCAAACATTTGTAAGTAGTTGTGTTGAGTCTCGTTTGGGAGAAGGGGATAAGGATCTATAAAGGTAGATGCAAAGTGGATTCACATGCCAAGAACCAAGACGTTCATGGGAGGGTTTCCAATTAATCTGGTTGAGGATTTGAGGAGGGGTATTTAAGGTAGGACAGTGACACCTAGTGGTGTCAGAAGGACTGATCAGATATCAGGATCCCTCCAGGTCTGACCTCCTGTCCCCTGGCAGGTCGACTCTGTGATGATGACTGAACTGCCTGTCTCTAAGGTGGAGTCGATGTGCTGTCAAAGCCTCATTGTGCTTATAGTTGACAATACTGTATTTACACTCAAACTTTTTTTTTTAAGTGTTCTTTTCTTACTACCATCACACACACACACACACACACACACACACACACACACACACGGTCTGATTCTGTGAAAGGCCAGACTATATGATTATAGTGGTCCCCGGTCAAACTTCCTTGAGCCTAGAGAGTAAAAAGGACCAGCCCAAAGATGCATGGGTAATTAGTCCTAGAGCTAGGCCTGGGATCCAAGTTTTCTGATGCTTAGAAAGAAATCTTTCCTTTCCATCATTCTTTCCTGATGGCAGGACAAACTAACTTCAGTAAGGTAGAACTGTATTATAGCAAATGCCAAGACAACTATGGAGATGAACAAAACAATAGGAAGGGAAGGTTGAAAACGTGTCCAAGGGGAATCCTACTTTCTCTGCCTTAAGAGTGGAAGTAGGGATGGGATGAAACACTCTGGAGAAGCCTCATCTCCTCTGCATGCACCCAGCATCTGCATCCTTTCCCCACCTGCTCAGGGCCAAGAGCCATTGTCTGTGTCCCCACCTGAAGGACTGATTTGACAGTTCACACTAACATTATATTGCAAGTGATTCTTAGTAAATGCAGCAGTGGGAAGGATTAGAATCATCCCAGGGACTCAGCCACTTACAAGAGATTGTTCCACCCCTAGATGCAAAGATTGTGGCATTGGAACCAAAAGGGACCATATATGATGTGGGAGGAGCCTGGGCTACGGGCTGGAAAGAAATCCACATGGAACTCCTGGCAAAGGGCTCTGGCCAGGAGAGCCTGTTCTGATTGGAACACAGGGCTTTTGTTGAGAGGGCTTGGTGGAAAGTTCTAATATCTAGATGCACCAAGGATGGCCTCTTGTTGTAGAGTTTTCTTCTTCAGTTGATGATTATTCATTTTTGTAGTAGATAGAATTCTTTAGGGATTTTTTCTTATATACATGAAAATGTATTTGAAAGACAAATGAAGGCATATAGGGGTGACTAAATGCAAAATGGCTTGATAGTCATTCAAATCGGCAAACATATCTATTTGGCTAATTCATATAGGGTTAGTTGCAAATAGTCAGAGGACATTTACTGTGCACTGTTCACCATGTTAAATAAATATTTTATGTGCATTTTATATTATAGCCTCACAACACTGAGGTAAATGGTTTTATTATCCCAATCTGCCAGTGAGAAAACTGAGGCTCAGTGAATTGCTTGAAATCATACAGCAGGTTGTAAGGTCTTTGAAGGCAGAGACCTTACATTCCCTCTTTTGTTTCCATTTGCCAAGACATGATAGGGCCAACCAAATGCTGGTTAATGATGATGGTAAGGTCAGTCATGACAAATGATGACTTCTGACTAGGATTAGAGGTTTTCCTCATACCATTTATTCCTTTGCTCAGTCCCCAAGTGTCATCTGCACATGAGTTCTCCCACTGGGACTCTGGAATATATCTTGCCTTGCTTCCATGTCTGGGAAAGATAATAGTGTCCTTGATTCTATTTTTGCCTCAGTTTCTTTATCTGTAAAATGAGGATAAACTATGACTTAGGGAAGTGAGATGTAAACGTACATCATTTAGGGCATCTTGGTGGCTCAGTTGGTTAAGTGTCCAACTCTTGATCTTGGCTCTCAGGTCTTGATCTCAAGGTCATCAGTTCAAACCCCACATTGGGGCCTGTTTAAAGACAAATGTACATCATTTGTGAAAGCACCTTTGGAAGATGTTATTTTTATTAACACTGTGATCTTAAATATTAATGATAATGTTCACACCTACCTGAGAAGTGGACCACCTTCCCCCCACTCTGGATACAAAGCAAGAGTGATCTCATCTTTCTTGCTTGGATCTTGATTTTTTAAATATATTTCCTTTGCTATACTTTTTATCCCCATGACTTATTAATTCCATAACTGGAAGCCTGTATTTCCCATTCCTTTTCACCTTTTTTGCTCATCCCCCCCATCGCTTTCCCCTCTGCCAATCATCAGTTTGTTCTCAGTATTTATGGGTCTGTTTCTGCTTTGTTCATTTGTTTCGTTTTGTTTTTGATTCCACATATAAGTGAAATCATATAGTATGTTTTTCTCTAACTTATTTCACTTTGCATAATACCCTCTAGGTCCATCCATGTTGTCACAAATGGCAAGATCTCACTATTTTTTATAGCTCAGTGATAGTCCATTGTATGTATATACGGATATCTTCTTTATCTACTTCACTATTGATGGACATTAGGGTTGCTTCCCTATCTTGGGTCTTATAAATAATGCTACAGTAAACACAAGGATAAATATTGTTTTCAAATTAGTGTTTTTGTTTTCTTTAGGTAAATACTCAGATGTGGAATTACTGGATCATATGATAGTTCTATTATTAATTTTTTGAGGAACCTCCATACTGTTCTCCATAGTGGCTGCAGCAATATTTCATTCCTACCTACACTGCACAAGGGTTCCTTTTTCTCCACATCCTGGGCCAAACTAGCTATTTTTATCTTCTTGATTCTAGCAATTCTGACAGGTAGAAGGTGATATCTCATTGAGGTTTTGATTTGCATTTTCCTGATGATGAGTGATGTTGAGCGTCTTTTCATGTGGCTGTTGGCCATCTGGATGTCTTCTTTGGGAAAATGTCTATTCAGTTCCTCTGCCCATTTTTAAATTAGATTATTTGCTTTTGATATTTTAAAGATGGAAAGAGACAACTTTATTACTCTTCTCTTGACAGCTTGATTTTCAAGCTGATTTTTTTGCTGTAGATGAAAAAAATTTATTTTGAACGTCTGAAGCTGAATATTACATTCTTCATATTACACTCCTAATCACCCACCACCCACAGATGTCTTGGTTTGACTGTAGTCTGAGCTGAAGACTCCCCTATTATACCTTAAACTGATGGTAGTCAAGATGTGGTTCTTGGACAGGGACCTGTCTGTGAACTTTTTGTAACTAGCCTATAAAAACATACATTTAGAGGGTTGCCTGGCTGCCTCAGTCAGTGGAGCATATGACTCTTGATCTCAGGGCTGTAAGTTGGAGCCCCATGTTGGGTGTGAAGATTACTTATTTATTTTATTTTAGAGAGAGAGAAAGAGAGAGAGAGAGAGAGAGAGAGAGCGCAAACAGGGGGATGGGGCAGAGGGAGAGAGAGAAGCAGACTTCCCACTCAGCAGGGAGCATGACTAGGGACTTGATCCCAGGACCTGGGATCATGACCTGAGCTGAAAGCAGACACTTAGCTGACTGAACCACAGAGGCACCCCTAAAAAGTCTTTAAAAAACAAACAGAAAACCTCCCATACATTAAGAAATTGACAGTAAGCATGTAGAAGCATATATGACAATTTTGTAGTGTTATTATTAAATTCTATATTGAATCTAATAATAAAAAATAAGGGCTTGCATTTGTTTTTTTATTTAATTTTATTTAATTTTTTAAAAATACATTTTCATTTCATATGCATCTGTGATGGATTGGAGTTTGAAAAAAAAAAATATCATTTACAACTGGTAGTTTGAGAAGCCCTGCTTTATACCTGAAAGGAGGGAGTGGAGTTTCTAGTCTTTTATGCTAAGGTTCCTGACCTCACTTCCTTCTCAGAGATTGCGCCCTGAGGTATGGCCAAGGACCTGACTTTGACAGGCCACAAAAGTCCCATATACTCTTGCCCCAGAGAAATAGGGGTCGACTACTCCTTTCCCCTTGCAAATTCAGGAAGTCCGCTTTAATTATTGTTTGCTCAACAACAACAAAATTTGCTTCTTGGCCACTCCTCATTTTCACTTCAGAGAGAAGTAGCGACAGTTTAAAGATGTGACTCATTGGGGTACCTCTTTGCCTTAAAACTGAGAATACCGGGGCTCAGAGCAGGCACGTAACATGTCCTAGACACGCAGCCATTATAGCTCAGAGCCGAGATTTCAACCCAGGTCTGTTCTCCGTGAGAGCGCGTGATCTTTCTCGTTTGCCACAGTTAGTGGTTTTGGTGGGATGAGGCGGATGTCCGAGGCCCCTCAAGGTGCCCCACAGGAAGCGTTGAGGGGTCTGGAGGAAGGGGGGAGAGGAGAGCAATCAGGCAGCTCAGCATGTGAGAGTGGGAGGCTGGGCAGGTAGAGGCAGACACTGTGGTCTGCGGAGCATGTCTGCTTCCCCGCGGCCGTGTACGTGGGTCCCGACTCCCGAGGCCTCCCAGTACCCAGTACCTCTGAGTGTGGCCGGATATAGAGTCTTTTCAGAGAAGTCCGTGTGAGATCACGAGGGTGGGCGCTAATCCCATATCAATTATGGAAAGGGGACGTTTGGAGCAGCGCATGAGCTGGGAGGATGAGACGAACAGCCACAGGGAGAAGACGGCCTTCCGGGCGCTCGCTCGCCCCCTGGCACGAGCCGCCCCGCCGCCGCCTGCGTCTCGGACCTGGCGCCTCCAGAGCGACGAGGCCGCGGGCGGCTGCTGTGCGGCGTCGGGCCTGCGCTCTCCGTCAGGCGGTCCTGGCGAACCGACCCGGACGTCCCGGCCTGCGAGGCCCCGACAGAGCCCTGCTCTCGGAACGATGGCATCTTTAGAGGTTCCCGGGGAGGAGGGAGGACTTGAGGGCCGCTCGGGCTGCCCACGGGGCTTTGCCCCCTCAACCTTCGCTCACAGCCCGTCAGGGCAGCGTGAACGAGGATGTTCTCTCGGGCCTGTCACCTCCCCAGTCCGGTCCGGCCCCACGGCCCTGCGACCCGGGGCGTCGGGCCCTCCTCACTCCTGCGGGCCGGGCCTCCACAGCCTCACGGAGGTTCTCGCCAGGCGCAGCTCCATTAGTCTGACAGGAATCGGAAGCATCGCTCCGTACGGCCTGTGCTCGTCCATGATCGCTTGCCCGGGCGAGCCCAGGCCCTCGTGGTCGTCCCCAGGGGCAAGCTGGCCTGTACCCCCCTCACAGAGTTCCTTTGAGGCCTGTTAGAAGGAAGGGCGCCAGAGGGGGCGGGCTCCCCGAGGAAGGAGCCTGGGCCTCGGAGGTCGAGGAGCAGGCTCGCCGGGCTGCGGGGAGGCCACGGGGAGAGGAAAAATGTTCTGCCTCAGAAGGGAACATTCTCCTAAGCGCTACGTGTTATTTCGGCTGGAAGGCCCCGTTGACTACACGTGGAGGTCCTCTGAGCCTTTTCTGGAAACTTCTTGGGGACTTCTTCACTCATCTTCTAAAACAACCAGTTACATTTTGGGGCAGAAGAACTTCTCTGGAGGAGTATTTTACCGTTTTCTCATTCACGGAGGTGGCCGTTACCAGATAGTCTGCGGAGATGGTAAAGGTTGGTCGCTGCCGCTTGTCTTCTGGATCAGCTCTTCCCGTCAAAGAGCTGCATTAGGATCACCTCAGAGATTAAACAATAAACATTCCTGCGTTCTTATTCCCTGAGATACCGACTCAAGAGTCTGAGCTTATATCTAGGAATTGTAGTTTAAAGATATCCCCAGGTGACTGTCATTTACTGGCAGGTTTGGAGATCTCAGGTGTTCATTGTTTACCTTGCTACTCTCTATAAAATCCTTTACCACCCTCATCAAGCACTTTCCCTGTTCTGAAAACTGGGCAAAGACCTAGGGCTGTAAGGATCAAAGGCATCGTTCTGTGTCAGGTTTACTGAGAAGGCCAGATTGGTGAGAGATGTGTACCATCTAGTGTCCTAAGTGCTTGAGTAGAAGGAGGCTCAGGAAGGCAGTGACCATTGAATCTGCTTTTGGAAGTGGGGCTGAGAGTAGGGTTAGAGCATTGGTTTTCAAGTAGGGGTGATTTTTGTCCCTCGGAGATATCTGGTAATGTCTGGAGACAATTGTTGCTGGCACAGCTGGGAGGGGTTAGTACTGGAATCTAGAAAAAGAGGACAGAGAAGGATCCTCCTAAGCATCCTGTAATGCGCAGAGATGCGCCCGCAGCAGAGATTCCTTTGGCCCCAAATGTCAATAGCGCTGAGTTTGAGCAACTCTGGGCAAGAAGAAGCTTCTGAGGGGTTGAAATTGGCAGGGGCCCTAGGTGGCGGAGAGGGTACTGCAGGGCAGAGGAGACAGGATGTCTGAAGGCCCAGAAGCCCTTCCAGCTGGTGCTCCCTGGGAGCTGTGTGACAGCATGCAAGTTGGTGGCGATGGGGGAAGAGGCCAGACAGGTTGAAGGGGATGTGGGGTCCTTGTCTTGCAGAGTGCATTTCTCCCTCAAGACTAGGGCAAGTCACTGAGGGATAATGGTCACTTGTGAAGGTAAACTTATATTTTAGAGTTATTACTCTAATAAAAGTTGGAGGGATACACTAGGGTGGAGGGGTGAGGGGCTGGGGAGGACTCAGATTTCTGAACAGAGAGATAAAGACAAACATTTGCAAACCTAGATTAAGTCCAACGGCTGAGAGAAGGTGCCAGATTGGAAAGCAGGGGGGAGATGGAGGGGACTGGGAAACCCAGAGAGGTCAAAATATACTTTTAAGCAACCTTGGTAGACCTGGAAATTTGCGCAGAAGATCTTAACGATAAATGTGTGCTGTAACAATCACTTTATATCATGGGGCTGCCCGCATAACTGCTCAGGTGCCTTGCAACTCTTTCTCAGACACTACATGTAGCTGAGTTTCCTCCCTGGTGGTAGGAACCGAGCTGTCATCAGTACTAGGATAAGTGAAATTTTATGTCCCACAATAGCCCTATGAAGTTGATGTTATCCCCAATTTATCAATTTGCAAACTGAGACACAGTGAGGTTAATTACAGAAATAGTATAACAGGTCACTCTTGCTGCAGAGCAGATCCCCGCCCCCCAAATCAGTGGCTTCTGGCTGCTGCTCCTGAGTTTGCAGGTCGCTGAATGACCTTGCGGATCTTGGCTGGGCTCTTCCACATGCTTGGAGTCTTGGCTGAAAGGAGCTCTGGTCCACACGGTCTGTCTTCTCAGGGTCACCTGATGACGTTCTCACAGCAATAGCAAGGGAGTGACAGAGGTAGCAGAAATGTGGGAGCCCTTTTTCAAGCTTCTGTTTCTAGTTTAGTGCTGCTATGTTGGTAAACCGAGTCATGCTGCTGAGGCCAGAGTCTGGGGGCAGGGGACAGTGGGTTACAGGGCTGTGGGCACAGGTGAGGGAGGCTGTGAGTCTGGACCATTCCTCCGCTCAGGCTATCTCCGTGAGTCATGGTGAAGCTGGGGTCTGAGCTGTTTTTTTCAGATTCCAAATGGGGTGCTTTTCCTACCACATTCTCATGCTTTGATAGGTTAAAAAAAATAATAACAGTAATAAAAATCTATGAGTAGGTAGGGCTTTACTTTAGTCAAGACACTTTCATATATGCTATCACCTTAACCAAGGCTTAGAATGGCCCCGGTTCTAAGGGGCTGGCAAAACTGACACCTGTGATCAAGAAAGAGGCAAACAAATATGTGGCACCATAAAGTGCTAATTTTCTTGGTAAGTAAAAGGAGCTCAGGCATCAGTAAGGGAAAGATAACGAACAGAAAAGCACAAAACCACAAACAGGCAATCTATCAAGAGAGAAACATAAATGAACAACAAACATATGAAGGGATGCATAATATCCTTCAAAATAAAAGAAATGCAACACAAAAAAGTGGGATATTACTTTCTCCTATCAGGTTGTCTTAAACCTTTAGGTTCCATGATACCCAGTGATGGTTGGGGACAGGAATGGGGGCCAGAAATAGGGAGTCTTCTATGCAGTTGGTGCGAGAATAAAGTGGTAGGATGTCTTTGGAGGGCAATTTTGGCAACAGTGAGAAACTCTGTGTATGAAATTTGACTTCACTATTTTATTTTTAGGAATTTACCCGAAAGCTGGAAGTACATGAGTCTGCAGAGATAGACACAGGGCGTTCACACAGCATTGTTTGTGAGAGGGAAACAGTGGAAACAGTGTAGGTCAATATTAGGAAATGGGTGAGTACATTGGCTTTCAGTGTTGTCCAGGCTGGAGGGGTCGAGGAGAATGAAGGAGATCTCCATATCCTGACATGGAAAGACTTCTAAGACATCTTGTGAGAGGAAAAAAAATATGCAAGTCTGTGACTGGAGTATGCAGTTTTCATTCGTATGAAATAAAAATATCCATATCCATGCTTGTGCCTACAAAGACGGTGTCTCACAGGATACCGGAGAAGAAGCAGTTAGTGGCTAATTCTGAGGAAGAACCATGAGGGGTGGAGGAGAAAAAGAGTAGCTCTGCCTTTCACCTCATTTCCTCCCTTGCTCTTTGAATTATGGCCCTATAAACATAGAGAGAAAAAAAAACCCCAGAATGAAACATAACGGATTGAGAGATGGTTATTACATCTCAGTATCATTTTTACTGGTGTATCTTACTCTGCTGTTGGCCAGTTGCTCAATTAGCAATTCTTTTTTTACTGCCTTCATCTCCATCTGCTAGATGACTTTATTCTTGCTCAGCATTAATACTTAAGAATGCCCATGAATTGTTTCCAAGGAAACCCATATATAACCAGAAGTTATTGGCATGAGCTCCTATGGTCACAGACAGGGTCTTGTTTCTTAGCAACTCACCCAAATTTTCTCATTTTAATTAAAATCATACATTTCCTTAAAAGGCTATCACAGCAGGGGTGTGGAAGGTCATTTATCCTTGTTGATGAAATTCACCCCTGGAAAAAAGGCTTGGGGGTGGGTGTGAAGTGAAATTCAAAAACATCCTCCCACGCAAGGGCGCCCTCTTTGTCAGGTGCATAAATCTGTCACTGCTTTCTACTCATCTTCGGTCACCCTAATCTGAATCTCTGCCTGTGGCTTCCTCAAATAAAGTGTGTGAAGGGTGGATGTGGATTCCTGGCCTGCCTACCCTACCACCCCTCAGGCTTCCTACCGAGACTGAATGAGCTCGGGTAGGGATAACACATTCATGATGCCTGCACCGTATCTCTGGTGACCTATATTCAAGGCAGTCAGCACTGGCCAATCATGACCCTTGTTTCCACAGAATATAGTCAGTCCTTCTTGTTACCTGCTCTGGACAGTCACAACACTGCCCCAGAGCTGCCCTCGGGGGTGGAGAGACCTGAGAACCTACACCATGAGTGTACGTGAGATTCCATGATCACCAACATTGTGTGTCTCCTCAAATGGTCTACAAAGAAAGGCAAACACCACTTCTGTGATATTTCTGACAAAAAAACGTTCATTCAAAATACAAGCAGGAGGAAACATCAAGTCCAAACCTGGACTAGGGAATAGTCTATAAAATAAGTTCAAATTGTCAAGGTCACAAAAGACAATAAACTCAAGAACAGAACACAGAGATTGATGAAAGCATCACATCATATCTCTACAACTTCTCTGTTGTCATGGAAATACTCCTGCAGGACAATATTTTTGTTATTATCAGTTATTGAGACCTCTGGTGATTCATTTTTGGACTCCCTGCGACTGTGGGATGTGGACTAAAGGCATTCTGGGAATGGAGAGGATAAGGAGAGAGACCTAGGGAAGGGACTGTCACCCAGAAAAGGCTGCATGGGACACCTTGGAGTCTTTGGGCAGACGGAGGTCCTGTGAAGACTTGGCTGTGTGGAGGAGGGAGGCAAGAGCCCTGGGTTTGGATGGAAGAGGAGGCTGTGACTCAACCTCACCGGCTAAGTCTGAAGTCCCAGCTCCCCTGGATGAACTGGGTTGTTTCCCGGTCATTTGACAAGTATGTATGGGTGCTGGTCCAGGTGCCAGGGCTAGAGCCTGTGAGCAGGACTAACTCCAAGTCTAACAGAGAGGTTGGCAGGTAGACAGAAAGATAAACCATGTTAGGGAGAGTGCTGGGTGTATGGGAGGGGAGAGAGTCAGGGAAGATTTCCTGCAGGAGGCTGACAGCATCTGATTTGAGATCTGAGGATTAGCTGTGGGTGTAGCAGGTAACAGGAACTGAGAGCTTTGCTGCCTGCGAAACAACAGGTTCAGATTTGATGACCAAGGTCCCTTCCAGTTCCCACGGCCTCAGACTTTATTTCATGATTCTTACCCCCCTAGCCTTAAACCCTGTCCTGCCAATAATAGGTTTGAGTCCTGGGGACAAGAGGTCATATCTTCGCTGGCCCGAGTCTCCCTGGCACAAACATTCTGGCTGATGTGACTCTCAGCCTGAGTGGATAATGGGCTCTTCTGTGAGCTGAATTTCTTTGAGGCAAACACCCGTAGATACGCTCCCTCAAGTGAGAGAGCACGCTCACCCTTGCTGGGTGGCAGATGGTGATGTCCTCGGTGCTGGAGGTGACGGGGAAGGATGACAGGCCGCTTTTGGCGCGGTTGGCAAGCTTCAGTGCCTAATTATAACCCCCCAGGACTCTCCAATATGGAGTGAGTTTTCTAGACACAAGAAAAAAAGAACAGAGAATAATCACAATGCAACTTAAGCGAGGCATTTGTAAGCAGACACTGGGAGGAGTCAGGGAGGCGTATGATTTCCTGAGGCTGGGGAGCCTGGGTTTGAGACTCACCAACCTGGATTATTAACCTTCTAAGGCTTAGCTCTCTGATCGATAAAATGGGGTTATGATAACACCTTCCTCGAGAGGAGTATTTTGAGATGAAGTGAAAGAATGCAGATTTTAGCATTCGCCTTGGCTCCTAATAAGTACTTAAGAAATGTTAGCTACTTTTATAATAATAAAGTTTATTAATCATATTCTGTGCCAAGCATTGTAATAGGTTGACAGTTTAAAAAGTTCTTTATTATTAATATTTTATCTTATATTTTTTTAGAGAGAGAGCGACAGAGCACATGTGAGTGGTGGAGGGTGGGGGGAAGGACAGAGGGAGAGAGAGAATTTTAAGCAGACTTCATGCCCAGTACTGGGCCTGAACTCATGACCCTGAGATCAGGACCTGAGCTGAAACCAAGAGTCAGGTGCTTAACCCAGATGCCTGGACAATTCAAAAAAATTCCTTAAGGATGAGCAATGCACCTTGAATGTACAGATCATTTACAAAGAGCAGTTATAGCTAGAAAGATCTATCAAGATGGTCTAGTCTGAGCTTTAGTTTTCTCACCAACAAATTGGCAGTGATGAGCCCCTGCCCTGCAGGACTGCTATGGAATTAACCTACACCATTTTTATGGTGCCCCTGATGGACATTGGGAACCAAGGGTGCTCTCATGATGGTTGAAGGTCAGGTTCAATGCAAGCAGACGTCCCTGGTCTGAAAGATTGGGGGAGATGTCAGGCAAGGGAAATGAAAGCCATTGGAGGGGATGCAAGCAGAGGAAGCTCCTTAGGGATGTGTCCTGGCTGGTGAGACGCTGATGCTCCCATGGTGTGGAGCAGAGCCCTGAGGTGGGTCTCCCTTCACCTCACCCCAGACAGGAATTCAGAGTCTCCTTTTCCTTGATTGTATGCCACTATGGAAACTACATATGATCTTCCTTGCACAAGGCACATCTATAATGCATTGTCTACAATTTCTAGTATTGATTTCTTTAAAGTAGATTAATATCTTAAGGGTACTTGAAAATCAATCAACCTATGCTTCTCATCCTTTGGATTTTTATGTTTCCTTCCTGTATCTTTTATAGCTATTTCTTTTACCATTCTATCACATTTCCCAAAAGTCTTTAATTCAGTTTCCATAGAAAAAAATCTCTCTCTTTTCACACTGGAAATTCATAATTTTACCTAGGATTTAATTAAACAATTTAATTACAATAACAAGTACAACTGGAACAAACAGCTGTAGGTATGGACAAAACCGCAGCACACAACTCAGGGGGTCACAGCGTTGGAGGACACAGCATGAGTGGACACACTAGAAGGTAGCTGGCTAGCTGTGGGCATCTGGGTACCATGGGCATCACTGTATATTTTACAAGAAATGGAGAGCACCAGCTGAACCAACCAGTTGGTTACACAAGATCTGTAAAAGTTTCTGCTGTCCTTACAGATTTCATAATGCACCATCCTTTCTCTTGGTCTGGGTCTTTATGCACTGTTCTCTTGTCAGAAAGGGCCTTCTCATCACTTTCCACCTCTCTTCTTTTTTTCGAGGCCAATACTTACTTTTTTTTTTAATATTACTTTAAGGAGTCTCTCCCTCTACCCTATTCCTCTCTCCTCTCCCTAAATCTTTTTGCCAGACCTCTGTGCACCTCTGTCCTTCCCATCTCCCTGAGAAGGTCGCTGGGCCAGAAGATGGAAGGAGGCTAGGGCTGTCCTGCCTCTTCCCTCTTCTACAAGAACACATACCCCACTCTAGTGCATTTAGTTGGTCACTTCTCTGTCCTTTCCACTACTATTGGAGCATCTTGGTGGCGCAACCTATTTCATATTCAACTTTGTTTCCTCAGCACCAAGCTCAGTGCCTGACACACAGTTTTTCACTAAAGATGTATTGAGTGATTTGCAGTCCTTTTGAGACTATCATGTATGTAGTCCAGTCCTGCAGTGTTGTAACAGATAATCACAGTCCAATAATCGAAAGTGATTCCAAAATGCCCTGAGATATTTATTTGCATTTCTTGAATGCAGTGAACATAGCCACACTGCTTAAAACTTCCTTCCATAAGCTTTTAATGCACTTAAATTTGTCAGTTACTTGGTTTTCATAGTCAGTGGCTTGGGAGAGAGAGCACAGATATGTAAGGTTTTTATGGGCCAGTCCTGGAAATGACACATATTCCTACTTACTTCTACTCTTAAAGCCAGAACTCATGTGCCCTCTCTCTCCAGTGTCAAAGGGGCCTGGGAAATGTGGTCTAGTGATATCCTAGCCAGAGTAAATTGCTGGGTCGGAGTGTGCATATCATTAGCATTATTAGATAATATAGAAATATTTTCAAAGCGGTATACCAATTTTTACTTCCATCAGTATTGGATAAGAATTTTCATTGTTTCCCATTCTGGCTAATATTTTTGCTCATCCTCAAGCCTCCATGATATCTTGCATGGTCACATCTCATCTATGACAGCATGTATAACTTCACATGGTATCTATTTGTCTCCCTTAAGGACTGTTACCTCGTTGATGGAAGTTCCTTTGTACTTACATTGCAAATATGCAACAACTCTACCCTAGGTATGTACCCAGCAGAAAGATGAGGACCCACATACCAAGAGGCATGTGTAAGAATGTTCATAGCACCATGGAATAGTCAGAATCTGGAAATAACTTAAATGTCCGTTGAGAGTTAAATGAAATACTATACCACAGTGAGAATGAACAAACAGTGCAACATGGATGAGCTTTCGAAATGTAATATGGAGCAAAATGAGTATATATTGTATGAGTACATATATATAAAGTTCAAAAATGGGCAAATTTAGACAATAGCATTTAGGGGTGCGTACTTGGGTAGTGTGAGTATGAAGAAAAGAAAGGAAGCAATAACCATGAAAATCAGGTTATCTTTAGGGAGGAGGTGGGGAGAGGAGAAGAGAGGAGGGAGGTATGTCTCCATTCAGGGGGAGGAGGAATTAGGAAGACTAATACAGAGCATTAGGGACCTGAGTTAGTTGTAGGGCCGTTTCAGTTTTAAAATCCAAAATAGGGTTATTTCTGCACAGCAAGGTTATGATTTTTAATTTCTTCCTTTGTGCTTGAATTGATCTTGAGAGATAAGTGAGTTTGCTTAAGCCATAGATTAAAGTCATGCCAAAGTCACTTCTAGTGGTTCAAAAGTGTCTTCAATTCAAATCAGTTAATGTTTTTTTAATTCAGTTCCACGCAGCTCCACAATTACTAATTTAATAAGCATTTGTTGCCTACTACGTAATAGGCATTGTGCTAAATGTTAGAAAAACAGAGATGAAAAATGAATTAACTGTCCTTAAAGATCTTGTGAGGGGAAAGAAAGCTCACATACATGCTGGACTAAAATACATGCGAAACGGGGCATTCCAAGGCAGAAGTGTAAACAGAAGCCTGTGTGAACAGCAGAGAGGAGAGCAAGCAACCGCAGCTGGGGAGCTCTGGGAAGACTTCGTAGCATAGGAATCCCAAGCTGGCCATGAGAAATACAGTGGTGAGGAGTGGAAAGAACGAAAGGGGGGATCTGGCAGGAAAAAACAACAGAAATAAAGGCCTGGAGCATGGAGGATGAGATGTGGGTGGGTGGGGTGGTAAATGGAGGGCTTGCAGGGGGTTTGAAGGAAAGGGTGCACGAGGGCAGATGGAAAGTAAGGTTAGACAGGCAGGCTGGGGTCTAATCAGGAATAACTTGGAAGGCATGCAAGCAATTCGGGCATCTCTCTCTCTCTCTCTCTCTCTCTGTAAGAAGGAGGGGCTCTTGATGCATTTGAAACAGAGAAGCAACTTGATGCATTTGAAGAGAGAAGACTGTCTTCTTTGAAAGGAGGATGAATCAGGCAGGAGGCTAGAGGACGAAACAGAGAGAGAAAAACCTAAAGGAGGAAAACCACTCAGTGGGTCCTTACAATGGTCGTCACTGCCTCTCTGCCCAACAGAGAAAGCTCCAAGTAAGGGGAAGGACTATGGCCTTGAGAAGGAAGAGAAGGGAACCAGCTGGCACGATATGCTGCTCAGCTGATGCTGAGTGAGGAGGAGGGAGAGGCTGAGGATGGATGGCCTTAGGGACCAGCGTGTACAGTGCAGAGGCAGTGTGCTTCCATTGTAAAGGCGAAGGGTGCGCACCATCTCTCCTGGACATTTGTTGAAACTCTGAAGAAGGAAAGAGACGCCTAGGGCTTGACGTATGTATGCTTGCTAGCTTGACAGCGCTTTGAGTCTCCCAGACCCTCTCATAGACTCACAGTTCCCAAGCAGTATTGTATTTGTTTTGTGTGATAATGATAGAGCAAGCTTGAGATGATATCTAAAGGGACTCCTGTTTCAGCAGAAGGAAACATTTTTTCCACCTAAGTCAAAACCTCAGTTTGTATCATGTTCTGGGGAGGGAATATCCTGCAGGGAGTTGATCAACTGGCCCATCATCTCCGAGAGAAAGTCCTAGAATCAGAAGTTGGATAAGTTGAGGCGTGGTTGTCCACATTTCCTTATAATCTTGTTGTGCTCTGCAAATTTCTCACACTTGCATATTATCTGTGAACCTAAGATCTTGCCTTTGATGAGAAATTTTATTCACCATTTGAATGTTTAAATATAACTCCCCAAACTCAGAGATTAACTATCACTATACAAAAAGTTTCCATTTATCATTGCAGATATCATGTCACAGAGGGTAATGACAAAATCTTCTGGAGGCTCTTGGGCCTTTATCTGCCATCATCATCTTTTTCCCCTGCCAAATGCAAACGTTTATCTTCCTGCCAGACTGGAATGATTCCCTGGTATCCACAAATTCATCACTGGCTAGCCTATGAAGAAACATATTCCTTACATGAGATTTATTTCTACCTTCAATGTTTTCATCCTCCATCTAGACTAGGAAAAGAATGCATTCACCTTCCTTTAAGGAAAAAAAAAAAGATCCTTTGTAAAGGTGATGGGTGGGGAAGAAATGCGAAGGAGCTTTTTGAATTTTTTAAGACTGGGTTTTGATCCTCTCTTGAATTTGAGCAGATCTCTTAACAACTCTTGAGTCTCAGTTTGCTAATTTACAAATTGTAATAATAATATTCCTGCCTACCCAGCCCATGGGGTGGTTGGATCAACTGTAAAACCATCTGGGATGACAGTTTGTAAATTGCAAAGTACCATGTAAATGTCGGGGATCAGAATTATTCAATGATAGGTATGAATTTTAGTCTCAAAGGGCAAATGTCTATCTTTTTTTATTCTTTCTGACTCTTATGCATATCCATTCTTCATTGATTTAAATTACTTACTGAGTGCCTATTTTATGACGGCGTTGTGTTGGAAACAGGGTTGACGGTGGATATGATGGATAACTTATGTCAATTTCAAGATCAAAAAGATTCTAACAGAGGTGAGAAAATAGCATTGATATCTCCTTAGAAGACAAACATAGCTTGATGTGGAATATACTAAAAGGAATGGTGCGCTGTAGTAATTCCGAAGCCTAGGGAGACGCTAGATTCACCTGGGGAGCCATAGAAATGATGTGCTCCTATCGAATTAGAATACGCGGAGACAGACTCAGAAATCTGTGCTTCGTGTTCTCGTATGTTTTTAAAGCAAGCTCCCTAGAGAATTCTTAGATAACCATCTGAACCAATTCCTTACTGGAACTACAGTCATAGATGACAACGGTGTAGGGTAAAATGGAGAGAGTGCTCAGTCAGCCAGGGCTAATGTGGCAAGGAAGGGTGGGGGTCCTGGAGGAGGTAGGCAGAATGATGAGAAGAGCTTAAATCCAAGTCTCTCCATGCCTTTGACTTGGCTACCCTTGCTGGTCCTTCAGGGTTTGGCAACATTACCACCTTCTCTGGTAAAAGTTTTCTGATTCCGAGAGATGGGGCTGGGAGCACATGTGGGCTTCCACGGTGCCCTGTGTATAAGTGAATCCCCACTTCTCATGCCGATTTATAGTTACTTGCTTGCTGACTTGCTTCCCCTCTAGAATGTACATTCCATGTGAGAGGAGAATGTGTTTTGTCTGTCCTTGGCACAGTGTCTGGTACACGGTAGGCATTCAAAAAATCTTTGTTGGAAGAATGAAAGGTAAGGGCATCCTTTGTCGGCAGGACCAATAGCATATGCTAAGGTCAGAAAGTGAGACTGACCTTGCTGTGTTTGGGACGTGTGAAGGGGCTGAGGACCCACCAGCTGGAGATTAGAGAGGGTAAAATTGGCTTTATGGTAAAGCTTTGGATTCATTCCTTTAACAACACAGGTTGAGCACTTACAATGCACCAGGCATTTGCTGATAAGAGAACACCGTCCTTTCCCTGGTGGAAGAGACAGGCTTGTAAATGAAAAATTATGCTCCAGGCACTTCTGGGAAACAGTGCGAGGGAAACAGTAGTGCACAGACCAGCGTGCTAGAGCAGCCCAGGGTGCAGATAACAGACACTTGAGAGGCATCCGATAAATGTGACTGATGGCAGATGTCTGAACGTGCTCCTGATGGACGAAGGACAGAATTTTATCAGGTATTGCAAAGTGGGGAAAGGGCAAAAATCTTAGAAGCCCTTCCATCTAAAATCAGACTTGAAGCTTGAGTCCTTGGCCTTTCATCAATCAACTTATACTTGAACATCTTTCATGAGAGGGAACTTTCTGCGCCAAGGCAGCAACCTATTCTGCTTTAAATGACCCGTTACATCAGAGCCGAGGTTTGTCAAGCAGACCGCGGCTATGCTGAGGAGTGTGTGTTGCTGTGACTGAGGCAGTTCTCACCCACCCTACTCCTCTTTCGCGGGGGCACATGTCAACTTTTTTTTTTTTTAATTTTTATTTATTTATTTTTGGGTCAACTTTCATTAGAGTCCTGACCTTAAACTTTGCCAGGGACCACATATTCCATCACTTGGTGTCCTTTCCTAGAGCCGTCTTCCATTTTCTAGCTCAACCATTCTATTGAATTTGCATATCTTCTAATATGCTTTTAATTTACAAGAGCTTCTTTTCTACAAATGTTTCGTCATAAACTTTTAAATTAAATTTTTTGAACGAAATTAGCATCCTATTCTTCTCCTGGCCATCTAAGGATTTTTTATTTTTATTTAAAATTTTTTTTTTTATTTATGATAGTCACAGAGAGAGAGAGAGGCAGAGACACAGGCAGAGGGAGAAGCAGGCTCCATGCACCGGGAGCCCGATGTGGGATTCGATCCCGGGTCTCCAGGATCGTGCTCTGGGCCAAAGGCAGGCGCCAAACCGCTGCGCCACCCAGGGATCCCCCATCTAAGGATTTTAGTCGTAGTTTTTTCCTGTGTTTTTCTGTTTCTGCTGAGTTATTTTTTAAAAATATTTCTTTTGGTCTCTTTCATGTTGAAGACTTTATACAAATGCCTGGTGATCCTTAGCTGCCCATTCATGGTTAAGAGAGACATCCTAAAGGGATGATTGGATATCCTAACTATCTGTGGGAGGGATTTGATAACTGATACATGAATTTCACTGTGGGTTGATTTGATAGGGACTTCCTAGGCCTTTGTGTGGGAAGATTCTGAAATACCTGTGTCTGTGGATCTGCTCAGGGTGCCATTTGATTTTCTCAGGAAACTAATCTCTTACCTGGGAAGAACACACTTGGCTAACTGCATTCCCAGAGACAAGGTGGTATTAGTGGAATGGCAATCTCATATTTAGTATGTAGACTTTCTCTTCATTCCTTATTTTCAGTATAACCCTCTTCCACTCTACCTGATGATCCCAAATGAGGAACTGCTTCATGTCAATTTCTCACATAATAATCCTCCAGTTTCCTGCCTGAGCAGGAGAGGTAGTTACCTAGCTTCAACAAATGGGGTGAGGACCTGAGATTCTGTCTGCTAAAGAGACTTCCATGAATGCCCTTTATACTTTTTATGGTAGAAATTGGTGTCTCCTGCACTTGTTTCTCTGGAGTGGCATGGAATGAATGAGCCATGTCTTATTCATATCCTTTTCTGCAGCACCTGGTATTCAACTTTCTCAGGTCCACTAATACCTTCTTCCACCTTCTATCTTCCCAAAATTTGTTGACATCTGTCTTTCTCCTATTAATTGCTCCTGAGGTTTATACTTTTTGGATTCTTGTAATATCATTTTAAAAAAGTGTTAGATGGAAGGGTCAATGGTGAGTGTAACATTCCAATTCATCGTTTAAACCAGAAGCCCAGATAGAATTTTTATTAAAGTGATTTTATCGTGTCATGCCTAAGTTATTTTCTACTGTGTGTCACGTTAGTACAATCTAAAATCATGATACTAAAATAGAACTATTTCCTCTGATAACTCTCTCTTTCTCTCAGTGCAGATTTCTGATTAAAAGACAAATATTGAATTTGAAATAAAGTTCCACTTCATTCAATTTGAGGTATTAAACTTGGCTAAGCCAAATGTACTTTCTGATTCTAGGAGTCTGTTGCTACTCTATTTCCACTACGAATTGGAAATTTTCTTTCACCCACAACATCTTTAGAGATGGGCCAACTCTGCATTGGTCTGCATAATGTCACCTCCTTTATTCAGCTGTTTATTTTAATTCTGTGACCTATTCTAGATGACTTGGGAAGGGTGCAGTCCTCTGTCAGCGACTGCACACCAAATATGAGTTTGGAAACAGAATGAAGAGACAGCCCTTGCATAATAAAAGAGGCAACATAGGGAAAACTAAGAGAACTGCTCTATGCATCAGGGAGCAACCCAAGGAGCTTTTTACCTCCAAGCTTTTAATTGATTGAAAAAAGATGCAAAATTTAGGCACACTAATATATGCTCACTCCCTAAAGGATTTTACTGTGCTTTCCAAACCAGTTAGGTAAAGTTCAGAGGCTGTGTCCTCTGTCCTTGGTGTAACTATCTGAGGCAGCATATGAGTGTATGTTTGTTGGGCTGGAGTGGCCCTGGGCAGCCTTTCCTGATCCCTCAGCATGGAGCAGCCACCCCATATTGTGACCCCAAGCATCTGGCACATCCTCTAGTGTTTGATACTTTCTACCTTTGAAAATTTCCTTTGACATTTCTAAAATAGCATTTGTTAATTTTCTTTAAGATTCAGAGATGTTTATTGTAACATATTTGAAAAAAATCACATCCAAAAATGAAAAGCTGTTAGATACAACTCTGAGATAATCCATTTCCCCCCCTTGTATGTATATACATTAGCATTTAAAAAAATTCATCTCTCCCTGGACATACTGTTTTGAAATATGCTGTATTTTCATTTGACATTAAATTAAACATTTTCCTGTCATTCTTTGAAATCAGATTTTCTGTATACCTTTGAAGGTATTTATTCCTTATGAAAATATGAATTCTGGTTTCAGCTCTGATATGTAAAGGGTTTAGAAGTTATTTCCATCCTCACAAAAAAGAAAAAGTGAACAAAGGAAAACTAATGAGTCTAGACACAGATCTCATACCTTTAAAAAGTTTTACTCAAAATGGAAAACCTGAATGTAAATGTAAGATTATAAAACTCCTAAAGATAATGTAGGAGAATATCTAGGTGGCTTTGGGTTTGATAATCAAGGTTTACATATAGTTCCAAAAGCACAATCATAAAAGAAAAAGTTAGGTTGGACCTTGTTAAAATGAAACATTTCTGCTTTGTCAATGACATTGTTAAGATAATGAAATATAAGCCATATATTGGGAAAAATGTTTGCAAAACGCTCATCTGATAAATGACTTGCATTCAAAACATACGACCAACTCTTACAACTCAACAATAAGAAAATACTCCAGCTGAAAATAGTCAAAATATCTGAAGAGCTTCCCAAAGAAGATATACAGATGACAAATATGCATATGAAAAGAGAGTTAACATTATATGCCTTTGGAAAACTCAAATTAAAGTGATAACAAGATACCATTACACAGTTATGAGAAAGGCTAAAATCCGAAACATGGACACTACCAGCTGTTGGCAAGGATGTGGAGCAATGAGAATTCTTATTCATTATCGATGGGAAAAATGGTACAGTGACTTTGCAAGACGGTTCGCAGTTTCTTTCTTTTTTTTTTCTCACAGTTTCTAACAAAACTGAACATAGTTTTAACCTACGATCCAGTGATCACACTGTTACTACCCAAATGAGTTAAAAAACTGTGTCCACACAGAAATTGCTGCACATAGGTCTTTATAGCAGCTTTATTCATAATTGATAAAACATGGAAGCAACCAAGATGTCTTTTTTTTAAAAATTTCATTTATTTATTTATGAGAGACACACACACAGAGAGAGAGAGAGAGAGAGAGAGAGGCAGAGACACAGGCAGAGGGAGAAGCAGACTCCATGCAGGGAACCCGACATGGGACTCCATCCAGGGACTCCAGGATCATGCCCTGGGCTGAAGGCGGCACTAAACCGCCAAACCACCTGGGCTGCCCCAAGATGTGTTTTAGTAGGTGATTGGACAAACTGTGGTATATCTAGACAATGGGACATTTTCAACACTAAAAGAAAATGACATATTGATCCATGAAAAGACACAGACCCTTAGATGCATATTATGAAGTGAAAGAAGCCAGTCTGAAACAGCTACCTATGGTATGAGTCCAACTATATGGCATTCTGGAAAAACAAAACTATGGAGACAGAAAAAAGATCAATATTTTCCAGGGGAGTGATGACTAGGCAAAGCACAGAGGATATTTTGGGCAGTGAAACTATTCTGTATGATATTATAATGCTGGATACATGTCATTCTATATTTGTCAAGACCATAGAAGGTATAACACCAAGAGAGAACCCTAAGGTGAACCATCAACTTTGGGTGATAATGACATATCAACACAGGTTCAACAATTGTATCAAATGCATCAGTTTGATGCAGGATGTTGAGAGTGGAAGAGGCCATGCATATTATGTTGTGTGGGAGGGTGGGAAATGGGGACTCTGTACTTTCTTCTTGATTTTGCTGTGAACTGTAGTCTGTCCTGAGAAATAAAGTCCTTTAATTAAAACAAAATCCTTTTTACCTCAGATCTCTCCTAAGAGACAATTATTAAAATTTTAGTATTTTTTAAATGTATGTAAGTTTAATTTATTAAACCAGTTCCCAATTTCTAGGTATTTAGGCTTTTCCTCCCACTTTTTGTTATGATTAATAGCACTACAATGAATCTGCTGCTTGCATCCTGATTTTTGTGCAATTTTCTCATTTATTATAATTATCTATATTCTTCCTAAACTGTAAGTTGCTTGAGTGTGGGGCTCCACCTATCTAATCTATATATGATCAGAGCTTGGTATAGTGCACGATACCATAGTGCTTAATATGTATTTCTTTATTAAGTGAATGTGCTTATATTTTCTTTCTTTCTTTTTTTTTTTTGTATTTATATTTTCCCATGTAGAGTGGCCCATGGGATTTCAAATTGGTCTCTATACCAGACCAATATATATAATGCTACAAGATCTTCCATTTAAGTTACACACACACACACACACACACACACACACACACACACAAAGCCTTTGAAAGTCAAACATTTATCTGAGAGAAAGTAGAGCACTAATTTATTTACAAATTCATCTAATGAAACTTAGATACTGGCATATAGTCAAACAAACTAGGCATACAATGTGGTCTGCCATTCTGAATACCAAGCTTCTCTTTGTATTTCTTTTCTTAAGAAGGCAGCACAAATTGCATGTCTTAAGAGCAAACAAATTGAAGGTGGGCTTTATGAATCTATGCTAGATTTCAGGGAAGACTCAGCTGAATTGTAAAAGGGTGAAAGCAGAGTCAGAAAAAATCTTAGAAAGTCTTTTCTTCTAGCCTTTACCTCACCAAATGAATCCCTTTGCACTGCTGTGGGATCCTACCTATTAGGACATTTCTTTTGATTGAATTCCATTCTATAAATACTGAATGTACACTGAATATTGGAATTTAGATAAGTAATGCACTCCTCTTTCCCTGAAGCACTTCACAATTTTCTAACATCTTCCTAAGACAAAGTCAGTGCGAATTTCAACAAGGCCAATCTTGTCTATGGGTCCAAGGAGGGAGTTGACAGGCTTTTCTGTGGAAGTCAGGGGAGACTTCCCAAGGCCTGCTTCTGCTTTCCTACATTTTCTGTTATCCCTTATTATGGCCCTTGATGCAAAACAGAGTAGAACGCTCTCACTCACTTCATGCATCCAGAGATTCAAAGAAGGGGATCATGTCCTTCCTAAGTCTTGTCTTCTCTGGGATACACAGTTATGATCCTTTAACCACTTTCTTATCTGGCAGAGCTTCAAGTTTTTCAGCCTCTATCATTCTCCACTGGCTGTATTTCATTCATTGAAGCATGGTGCTTTTGGTATGTTTTTTTTCTTTTCTTTTTTAAAGATTTATTTATTTTGAGAGAGAGAGGGAACACAGGGGGAGGGGCAGAGAGAAAGAATCTCAAGCAGACTTCCTCCTGAGTGTGGAGTCCTACACAGGGCTCCATCTCAAGACACTTAGATCATGACCTGGGCTGAAATCAAGAGTCAGACATTTAGCCTACCGAGCCACCCAGGAGCCCTTTGGTATGTTTTCTATGGCATAGAGGACCATTAATTTCCTTGATATCCAGATACTACATTCTTTAATGAATACAGACAACCAGTGAGTCTGGTATTTTTGGCAACCAGAATATAATATTGGTTTCTATTAAGTATATAGGTCACAAAGCTTTCCTCTTAGGAACTGTTGTTGGTATCTGAAACTTAAGTGCAGGAAATTACATTTGCACTTTTTTTTTTAGATTTATTTATTTATTTTGAGAGTGAGAGAGAACATTAGTGGGAGGGGCAGAGGGAGAGGGAGAGAGATTTTCAAGCAGACTCCCCACTGAGCATGGAGCCCATTGTGGGGCTCGATCTGACAACTCTGAGATTATACCCTGAGCTGAAACCAAGAATTGGATGCTTAACCAACTAGGCCACCTAGGGGCTGCTACATTTGGATTCTTAAAGTCTATCTTGTTTGACACATTTGGTCATTGATCCCAACCTTTCCCAATACTTTTTCACCCTAAATTATCCAATCATCATATTGGTTATCTCACCTTTGTTTTATATTAATAGATTTTGCTAATGTTAGAGCCAGTCAGAATAGTATCAGTTTGATTGGAGAATAAGTAAGTTCTAAATTCCAGTGGGTAATAAAATCCAAAAGCTTGTTTCTTGCTTATATAATGGAGTGGTAGGACTCTGTTTCTTTGCTCTAGGAGCCAGGCTGAGAGAATCCCCCATCTCTAAAGTTGCTGGTCAACATAGTAGAAGGAAGAAGACTCTGGAAGATTCCGCATCAGCAATTGGATGCCCCTGCCTGAAAATAATAGACATTACTTTTGCTCATTAGCTGGAATTAGTTTCATGGCCTCATCAACCACATAGAGGTCAGAAATTGCAGTTCTGTCATGTGCTCAGAGATATTCCATAAACAGTGCCAGTGACTATCACAGCATGATCTTTATGTTGTTGACATAGTAATTAATAAAAACGTTGGCAAGGATAAGACTTAGAGAATATTCCTAGAGTGTACTCCTAGAGACCTCCTGTAAGATGGGTATGGATGTATTAATCAATACTCTTTGGCTATATTCTTTTAACAAGGTACAATTCCACTTGAATGCACTACTTTTTGGATCACATCTTCTCATCTTCGCAGCGTGTTATGAGACATGAAGGCAAACTCACTGAAGTTTGCCTGCAGCTGATTAGATGTCTTGAGGTGATGGAAAAGGCCTTTATTTAAGAAAAAAAAATCTGAGTAGTGGTAGGATTGTTTGTTACCACAGAAACACATAGTGAAAGCTGACTGATATACTAGGCTGGTCAATAGGTGGGTTGGGCATAGACTTGGCCCTAAGATCAGGAACTACCAAAGGTTTCAAGGGAGGAGAGATTTTCAAGGTTACTAGGATTGTTAAATGCAGTTTTAAAAAAACAAGAAACATATTAAGGAGAGGACATTTGGTTAGTGATCAGGTAACACAAGTAAAGGGCTTGGTCAGGGGCTCCTGGGTGGTTAGTTGTTTAAGTATCTGACTCTTGATTTTGGCTCAGGTCATGATCACAGGGTTGTGAGATTGAGCCCTATGTTAGGCTCTGTGCTCAGTGCAGAGTCTGCCTGAGATTCTCTTCTCCCTCTCCCTCTGCCCCTCCCCTCTACTAGTGCGCGCGCGCGTGCGCGCGCGCGCGCGCACACACACACACACACACACTCTCTCTCTAACTCAATAAATAAAATCTTTTTTAAAAAAGAAAGGACTTGGTAAACAGTAAAGAGTGATATAGTGATAAGATGTTATTATTAAAATGCTATTACATTCTAGAAAATGAACTCAGCGTTAGCTAGATAGCAATGTCTGTGAACTAGGAAGATGAGTGCCACATCAGAGAGGTAAAGAAGAAAGCAAGTGTTAAAAATGGTGGTATCTAGATGAGGGACTTTTGGGAGAATTCCTCTTCTCTTAGATAAATACCTTTGTTGATGTAAGTCTTTGTGGTGAGGTTTAAAGAGAAAGAATATCTTGATCACCGAGCCCAAAGCGGACTCTGGCTGCTTTAGCACAGAAAGGGTATTGAAACCTTGCTCTCAATAAATGGCCCTGTCATGCAAAGAGTCTTCCTTAATCATCTTGGGGAGAGACAGACAGAGGCCATCCAGAATTCAAGTGCCATCTCCCTGATTGATTGCAAACTGTTCACCAAACTGGTGGGAAAGGCCTACAGAGCAGGGGACCAGGCTTTCTTTTTCTGATAATAATACAAGATGATAAAACGTGTTCTGCCAAGCGTCTCGGTACTTCTCTTTCTAAAAAAAAAAAAAAAAAAAAATCCTTCACAGCTTTCATCACCACTTTATCACATTTCTTTGTGTAATTGAAGCCGTGCTGTTGGACGACATTAATCTCTACTCTGTAAGGCAGGACCGAGTCCTCATCAACATCAGAGAGGACGAAAGTAACAAATCTCAGAACGGGTGTTGAGAGAAGTGCTGTCTTAATGACTGTGTGGGAAGAAATAGAATGAGCCATGAGGGTAGGAGGGATTTGGCATTTATCTAGAAAGTAAATCTCTCCCCATTACTCTTCTGCTTCCCTCCTTCAGGGGCACTGCATCTTTACAGCCAAGGCCAGTGTGCCCACTTTTCAATACCTGTATTTTATGGGGACCACGTGGACTAGCTTACAGTTTCACCCTCCTCCCTCTTCCTTTCCATGACCTTAAGGGATGAGTTGCTTTGGTTTTCTCCTCCATGTTAGCATTTATCTGCAGCAGGACAGGAAGCACATAGAATTTCAACACTGTTTCATCAGTGCTTGGAAGCATGTCTGGCACATGACAGATGTTCAGTAACTGTTGAATTTGTCCTCCAATGTCTTTTTCCTCCTCTTTTACTTTGGGGAAGGCCCTGGCCCCCGAGCCATGTCCCCCATCTCTGATCAAGCCCTGCTGCTCCTTCCAGTTGCTTTCATGGCTCTAAAGAAGGAATGAAAACCTCTGCAAGGAAAGAGAGCTGGAGAGGGGGCCAGATGAGGCTTCACAGAGGGCCTAGATCCCAAGCTGTGGCCTTTAAGGATGTGTAGCAGTGTGTTAGGCACGTGGGAGAACAGGAAAGCATGTTTGAAGAGATAGTGGCATGAAGGAGATTACTAAAAACAACAGTTTTGCCCTTTATTGAGCACCTACTTTGTGATACTCTTGTTAAGTGCATAAGTACAGCATCTCTAAGTCTGGGAACAGACTTACAGTGACATATCCCTTCCCAGGATTCCCAAGGGAACAGCCATTTCAACAACAGATTGTTGCTCAGAGAGGCTCAGTGATATGCCCAAGGCCACATGCCTCTTAAGTGACAGCTAGAATTTTAACCCACTGTGGTCTGAGAATAAAAGCTTAAGCTCTTTTACCACACAGTGCTGTAAATGTGATTTGGAGTTGCTCCATCTTGTGTTCGTCATTAGTAATTTATGTGTTTTGATTCTTTAAGTGGCTACCTTTCTTCCAAAATTTGAATTTATGTTTACTGAGCATAATGATTAGGGCAGTGGGCTCCAGAGTACCTTAGCTCCATCCTCAGCTTCATCAGAGGTGGCTTAGGGGAGTATCTGACTCTCTCTTAACTTCCATTTCATCATTTGGAGAATGGGGCTGATAATAATACTCACATCGAGGCGCCTCCATGAGTGTGTGTGGCATCCCTAGTGCAGCGCCTGACACTGGGAAGCACTCAGTACATAAGAGCCTTTGGCAGTTCTCAGGGACTGTATGTGATCTTCCTCCTAGGTCTCTATTTACTCCCGGAGACTCCATTGTTTTTTATTTATTCATTGAGCAAACATTGATTCAAAACCAAACAGGCAGTTGTAGCAGTGCATTCATTGGTGATACAGCGAAGCAAGACACAGCACATGCAAGAATGACGTGGCTCACATCTGCTTAGCTCTTCACAGTTTACAAACACATGTAGTGTTTAGAGTGCTAACTCAATTCAAGGTGCTGCGTGCTGTTTAGACTCACATTAGGAGGCTTGAAGTGGTTCAGTACCAAAACCCAAGTTGGAAACATGGGAAAACTGTAACATGAAGCAAACCAATTGTGTTGTTTGACTCCTTGAGGGACTGTTGGAAATTGTCATCCACTCTGAGGGGCACTGTGGTCTAGAAAAGGAGAAGGGAAGCAGGAAGGCATGCAGTAGCTTCCCAGGCATTTAGCAGATGGCACACTGGGGTGAGGGCCCCCATGATTCAGTCAGGAAGAGAAGTCCAGACTCTGGAATGTGCACATGCCCTAGGATGAGCAAATGTCTAGAATCATGTTGCTATTAGGAGACCGTGATTTTTGTGTATCATCATGTCACAATACTACCTACCTCTTCAACTATAAATAACTGATTCCTTTCTAATTTGGGGGCCTTTTCCACATAAGAACATATTTTTAATCACTTTCTAAGAGTTACTACAAAAAACCAAGAGTACAACAAAGTGTGTTGTTGTCAATGAGTAACCAACAAATCTCAATCAGGCAGGCCATCATCTTTAAGAGTTAAATCTGGCTTTCACATCTTCCCTGCAAATGCCCCCTTACTTACCTGTTGGACTGCACTTCCTTATGTGGTCCCATTTCAGAGGGGTCCTTTAGCAACATGAAACAATGCTAGTTCTCATTTACTGATGGCCGTGTGTCCTTCCTAATCTCTTACTCTTCGCAACAGGAAAATCTCCATCATCTAAAATGAAGAAATGGAGCCTCGTAGAATTGAAATAGTGACATATGGTCCCCAAACTCTTAGAGACAGAGTTTGGAGTCAGGCAGATCTCTTCGTGTCCAGCCTTGCTGCATACTAGCAAAGCCATTTAAGCTTTCTGTGCCGCGGCTTGCTCCTCTGTAAAATGGGAATAGCAATGCTTACCCGATGGGGCTGTTGTGAAAATTCAAAGAGGTGGTACGTTGTAAATAGAAGGCAAGCAAGGCCATACTAGCCTTATTGCCAGAGTTCATTCACCCTCTTTCTGAGTCAGATACTGTGGATTTGGAATAGAGCCAGCCCTCAGGTGTGTGCACCAAATACACTTGTCTTTTCGATCACGCCCCTGCTGGGGTGATTGCATTCAATCAGAAAGGCAAGAGCTTTTCTTTCTTTATTCCAGGGCACCTGGATGAGCTGATGTGATGGCTGCCTATAGTTTGGGGAGTTTCCCCTTCTCTATCCAATTACTTCCCTAATTGCTCACTTCTCATCGCTGTGGGTAGGGCATTTGTAGTTATGGAACCTCCTCCTGCCTGGTCATCTGTTCAGCTGAAGAGATACTTCTGTTGCAGGTTGTCTGGAAGTTTTCTCTGCTGGCTATCTATCAACATCAGTGGAACAAAGAAATGACTAATAAACATCCATGTTTGACAGCTCCTCTCTTGGATATTCTGATTCAGCAAGGCCCAGAATTTGCATTTTGAAAAACCTTTGCTCACTGATTTGGGTGCACAGCCTGGGTGAGAACCGCTGGGTGAGAAATGTGCTCGAGGGAGAATGAAGTGTGTTTATCAGATGTCCTCTTCCGTGTGACTATCAGATGATCATTTTAGTCTCATAGCGCATGGCTGGAAATAGTGGTTTAAGGAGTGCTTGAATCCCAGGTATGAGTTGACAAACTTTCACATGCTAGGCCACTGATCCTCTCTACTACCTGTAAGGTTAGTGATATTGTCTCTATTTTACAGGCGCAGAAACTATGGCCCGCAGAGATGCTGTAATTTGTGCAACTATTCAGCAGACCTAGAGTTCCTGAACAGAAGTCTCTGCCTTCAAGTCCAGGGCTCCTTCTCTTCCAGTTCAGGGAGGCAAATCATGAGGATCCATTCATTTTACTGAGGTCATGACTGGTTAAATTCCCTTGAAAGTCATGCTTTAAGGGAACACAATGAGGATGTTTGGATAGGTCCAAACCAATGCCTGATAAGTCTGGCAGACTTTATGGAAGAGGTGACACATGGAATGAGCTCTGAAAGGACACCAATTAGTTTGGAGGAGAGGAAATGGGATGTTGTATGTTGCATAAGAAATGAGGGAAGCAGCATGAAAAGAGCCCCCACACCTCCAGGACTGCTGCTTTGGGGAAGATGAGTGAAAGGATGCAGAGCACTCTTGAGAAGGTGTGAGGGAACTGACTGGCCTATGGAAATCATTTAAAAACCCTTTTGAAACAGGAAGCCCGTAAAAAGTATCCAAGTAACTGCTCAGTATTCTTCAGTTGATGAGCTTATGGAAATGACATCTCCTGTAGCAATTTGACTATTGAGGCACAAAAATGCTTAATTAAATAGAATTATTGAATTCGTCTCTGTTGATATGCAGAGGGGTTTCTTCCCTTACATTTATTAAAGTACTAGTTGCATGGCAGGATGTAATTAAAAGCTAATATTAAACTCTTGAAGGGAATCAGCTCAATCACAAGAAAATCTAACCTATGAGTTGAATATGTATGTATTACAGCCTGCAGTGAAGAGGTGGTGGCAGAGAAAGCATCCTGCCTTGCACAAGTTAGGGGTTTTTCTAAAGCATGGTTCGACCCTATAATTTCCAAGATGTCCAAACAAGTATTTCAGCGTATTCATTCATTTATTTATTCAGCAAACATTTCTGACTACCTGCTACGCATTGCAAGCCCTGGGTGTTGGAAGAGGTCATTGAGAGGCCATGACCTCTGGTTGACCCAAGAGGGTGCACCTGGGGAATGGGACGCTCCTAACCTCCCCTCCCTCCTCTCCTTGGGATGTCCTTTTCGTCCAGCATTTCCGCAGCTGGAGCTGTTTTAGGGATGCAACCTGGAGAGAGTAAGGTATTATTGAGGTCATCTGGAGGGTGTAATGTCTCCCCTCCCCTCCCCTTAAGGCCTCTTTATAAACTTCAGATTCTGGCAGGAGGCTGTGGAGGTCTGCTCAACTTGCCCTACCCCAGGTCAGCCTAAGTCAGTCCTGTACTAAACCTGCCACCTACTGATCTGGAGGCGCTGCTCTTCAGTCCTTCTGCGGGCTGGGGTGGTCTGCAAATCAACCATTGCCGAGCCAGCGGGTGGAAGGAATGTCCTGGTCAAGAGGCGCCGGTGAAGGAAGCCCTGGGCTGGCAGAGACACCACTAGGAACCCTGGCTGGCAGGGTGGCCCCCAGCTCTGGAGATACTCTTGGTGAGAGCATATATTCCCGCTGAGTTTACTAGGGTAGCTGCCAAATTCCAGCAAAAAGGCAGGATAAGCATCCAGGCGTGACTAGTGCCGTCATGGGGATGGGGGAGGTAGCATTTCTCTGGGAAGGAGGCAGAAAAGACAAGCAGTATCCTCACACACCTGGCCCTGTGGCAGTGCCTGTATGGCCTTGGGATGGCGGGTGGGGTGGGTTAAGGCACTTACTCTCTTAGAGATGGATTATCCTAACCTGTCGGTAGGCCTGGCATGGTAAGGGGTATTTCCTTGGTCGTGTGTGGGACCCTACAAATCCGTAGAGGAGGTCCAACAAACCCATAGGGAGCTGGCAATGACACAGGCCGTCTACATCCCTGTCTTTGAAGACCCTGATGGAGCCACATTTACTGCAGGAATGCCCCAAGCATCTGGCATGGAACAGTATCCTTGCTGAGCCAGTTGTGGGACAGACCTTTATGATGATGGGCAGACTACTGGTCTGGGGGAAACTGATAAATCGCAGCAACTGGTACTAGCTTTGAGAAAGATCTAAGACAAAGAGGAAACTAAAAAAGCCAAAAGCCTATCCCAGTTGTCTATAAAGAGTGCAGTACAAGTAACCTGGAAGTGGTTTGACCTTCTTGCTACCTTGATCCACCTGAAAAGTAAAATGAGCAACCCTGGTGGTTGCCTCCCATGCCCCAGGTATAGGATGCAGGCCAAGGTCATCTCCAGGTGAGGACCATTGGAGGCAATCAGGGTATCATGTTTTGCTCACTCACAGGTGCCTCCAGAAATAAGGGTTCTGGTTGATCCTGCAGCCAAATATACTCTAATACAAGTAACCCTCAAATGTCTTCTGGTCTCTCGACGCCATTGATGATTACAAAGAGCAAATGGTTATGGTCCAAGAGGTCCTTTGAAACTGCAAACTGGGTGTTCTCACTTACAAGAATATGAGGCTTTTATCTAACACTGGAGAACCTACATACCTACAGTGTAGATATTTTACAAGGTCAAGCTCTGTAAACCTCTGTTGGTGAATTTCTCCTCTGGGTTTGAGTACTTAAACCAGTTAAACCAGTGCTGAGGGGAAACCCCAGTTGGCAACCAGTAAGTCTCCACTCTCCACTCCCAGGAAGAGTGGTAACTGTTCAACAACATAAATTGCCTGGGTGTGAGGGGAGCTTATGGAAACAAGAGAAACTATCTGAGAACTGCACTGAATGGGTGTCCTACCCCCTGCCTGAGGTGCTTTCAACTACTTGGTATAGCCAGTAAAAATGCTGGTTCGCTCATGGCAGATGACCCTGGACTGCCAACAATTGAACAAGGCAGTGTCCCTACCCATGCAGCTATGCCTAGCGTTGCCACTGCCTTAGACACCCGGGCCATGGTCCTAGGAGTATATTATACTATAGTAAGCAAATTATTTTTTCAGTATGCTTTTGGCCACTGAGTACCAAGACCATTTGCCTTCATTGGGAGGAGGCAACCATGGACCTTCTGAGTGCTTCCCCCTAAGCTACCTGCAGAGCCCCATCATAAGTCCTGGGATGATAGCCTGAGCTATGTCCCTGTTGTCTTTCCCCACATCAGTAAAATGGGCCCCTTATACCAACGATGTTACCATGTAAAGACTTGCTTCTGCTGCAGGACACTCTAGACTTTGCTGGAACATCTGCAAAAAAGAGGTTGAGTTATAGACCCATAGAAAATTCAAGGCCCAGACACTGCCATAGTTTTTGGGAATCCTTTGGTAGGATAAGACGTGCATTTGTCCCAAAAGCTGTGATTTATAAGGTGCAAGCCTATCCAACCCCTAAAAACAGGTAAGAAGTATAGCCTTTGTAGGGGTTTTGGAGAATTTTTGTCCTCCACCTGGGCTTTGTGGCTGATACCACCTGGTAAAGAAAGGACATGTGTGGTACTTGGGGATCAGAGCATCAAGCTACCTTTAAGAAGGCAAAAATACAGGGAAGGAAAATAAAGCTCTGGAGATCTACCAAGCAGGGCTACTGTTTGAATTAAATCAGAAGTTATGAATGGGGCACTGTGACAATCAACAGAAAGAGAGGGTACCCTAGGATTTTGGCCCTAGCTTTGGAAGAGCAGGAACCAAATATACTGCCATAGAGCGACAGATCCTACAGTATACACAGTACTCGTCCAGGTAGAGTCTTTCCTGAGGGAAACAGCATAACATAAGAACTCCTTTTCCTTTCAAGGGGTGGGTTGAGAATATATTCCATCAACCCACCTCTGCCATGGCTCAGATTCCCACTTTGACTAAGTGGCATACCTATTGGCAGCAGAGGAGCACCCGTTCATCAGCCTGTTATATCTAGAGATGTGGATGCTACTAGGCCCTATAGAGTATGTAGATCCTCCAAATGCCCCCACCAGTATTACCCCCTCATTGCCCGGTATACAGTTGGGTCTAGTCTTGGCAATCCATGTACATGGACTGTAGTTGCTGTTCAGCCCAACACTGGAACCAAACAAGAACGAACCACAGCAGCCAGTGAACTGAACTCGGAGGGATGGCTGCTGATCACTCAGGATCACTGGCTGTTAAACTTTTGCACTGATGGTTGTGCTATTTTGAAGAGACTAACCCTATGGCTTGAACAATGGAAAGCCAATGGGTGGATGATCCTGAATAAGCCCTGTGGCTTATTATAAAGTTCTAAATGATGCCAAGGCAATGCCTGAGAAGTCGGAGGCCATCCACTAGTGAGAGATTAGAAAATTGATGAAATTGGTCCCTTTCCTCTGAGAGTTCTAAATATGCCTTTGTTTGCATGGACACCATCTCTGACTGATGCTTATTCCTGTTGCCATGTGAACCAGGCCATAGCCGTTTAGGAGCTCAGAGAAGCTGAATACCATGTATGGATACCCTTGTTGGATAGACATGGTGGGGAGGGGCTACACTCCAAAGGTCATGATCTTTAAGACTGACCAAAGAACAGTATATTAAGTAGAGATTCCCTTGCCTCTGTAACCCACAAGCAGTATGGTTGGTTATAATTTTTATATCTATATATTCAGATTGCATTACTAATGCAAATGGCCTTGGCTGGGCCAGCTAAAGTACTATCCCAGACTTTAATACATTTTAATTGTCAACCAGTAGGGTCTGTTGCCTCATCTGCCAGACTAGGGACCCTGCTGCAATACCCAGCACCTGGCCAGTACTCTTGAGACCCTCTGAGCAATACACTTGCCTCAACCCCATTAAGGCTTCTCTATATGAACTTTTAAGATTCTAGTGGCACAGGTGGAGATCTCATCTTGCAGCGGCCTAAGACCAGCCTCGTATGTAAGTTCCCTTGCTGGTTAAAACTGCCACCTGCCATTCTGGTGTGGTTTAGCTCTTTCTTCAGTTGTTGCTTGTCCTCTGTTTGCAAAGCAGATTATAAGCAGCGCTGTGCTCCCTATGGAGGAGAAAGAAACAGTCCTTCCCCACTTTCACTGAATAGGAGAAGGCAAGAAAGTAAGTAGGCTTATAAAATAGTGTATTTTTCACTAGTAGTGTTGTGTTTAAAGACTAGGGGTGTCTCAGAAGGAGTCTGCTTAGGAAGGAGCTTTTGGAAGGATAGATAGAATCCACCTCAGCAGATCAGAATGTGGTTATGTGAAGTAGAGGTCCAGCACCAAAAGAGTATGGTGAGTATGTTGTTGCATTGCTAACAACAGTGACCATGAAGGCCTCAGCAAAGCAATGGTGGAACAACTCTGTATGAATGAAGCTCTGAATGCCAAGTGCAGTGAAGGACACTGTTGGGATAAGTCCCGACATGGGAGACAGAAAGTGTGCTATGAAAGGTGTAGTTTGCTGGCTTACAAGCTTGTACTTCACTCTCAAAGTAGTGAAGACTTAGTGAAGATCCAGGGATAATACAACCAGCGTGTGTGTGTGTGTGTGTGTGTGTGTGTGTGTGTGTGAGCTTAAAGCAAGAAAGTAGTTTGCTGACTTTGGTGGTTGAGAATGAGATGCGGTAACTAAAAGGAAATCATATTAGGGCTAAGAACCAAGGATTTGGCATTGTCAGCACTCTCCACTGCTCATCCACTTCCTTCTCTCTCTCTCTCTCTCTCTCTCTCTTTCTTTTAAAGATTTTATTTATTCATGAGAGAAACAGAGAGAGGTAGAGACCTAGGCAGAGAGAGAAGCAGGCTTCCTGTGGGGAGCCTGATGTGGGACACGATCCCAGGACTCAAACAATGAGCCACCCAGGTACTCACTCCCACTTCCTACTCCTTTTCAAATGGTGGCCTTGGCCTTGCCTCTTGCTTCTTGCCCATAGTCTCTCCATGTGGCCAAAGATGTGAAGAGGCATTTCATTTGTCACATCTGTGTCACCATTCTGAAGAAGACCTCTGGTTCCTCTTGCCTGGACTGACCAATCTTGCCAGCAATGTGAAATACTTGAGAGCACTGGAACTAAAACGCTCAGTCCAGAGAGCGGGTAGGAAGGCAGCAAGACCAAGGCAGGGAGGAGAGAGGCGGTGAACCCTGATGTGACAGAGGGAATAGTGAGCAGGGCCAGGGGCAAAAATATGGAGGAGGCAAAACTCCCAGAGCAGGGGGATTGCATGAAGGGGAAGGGTGAGAGAATGAGAGGGTTGAGGAATGCAAGATATTGGCCTCAGCTTCCTACTTGACCTAGTGGATGAGGTGGTAGTTCTTATTGAGGTATGGGGAGAAGCCATTTATCACAGGAAAGAGAAGTCCAGTCTTTGGTTTCCTTCCCACGACTCCTATAACCTTTCCCGATTTCTTTTCCAAGATAGTATGTCCCCTTTGATGTAAAAACTCCACATAAATGAAGTTTAATTTTCACTATCTGAAATGGGTGATGTCTTACATAGGTCCTTATTAGCTGGTTGACAGATGTAGTAACCTTCAAATAATTAGGCTGGGAAAGGTGGTTGTGAGAATTCAGAAAGACCATATGCTGAGTAATAAGATGATTGGGGGAAGGTGGGATCTGTCCACTAGGTCCGTGCGGCCCCCAAATAGTTTGTGCTAAACTGAACCAGGTAGCTCTCCTAATAAGTTTGTTTCTTCTTTTGAGAATTTTGTGTTTGTAGGCACACAAAATGTAAGACAACTGCACTTATTTTTGTTTATAAATGAACATCACTTAGACCTTTCACTAATTTGGGCTATCCTCTCTGGTAGTTTGACTTGGTAGGATCCACTAGATGTTGAGGAGCAACATAGAACCCTTGCAGCGTGCAAAGTCTTTGCACACCATCCGTCCTGTGCCTTAAGTGTCCTCTCCCCTGTTCCCTGCTGGGCAAATTCTGACTTTCCCTGGACAAAATTACTCCCTGGCTTCCCACGATCTTCTGTTGTGTTCATACCTGTACCATCTGGTAGCCCAGCAGTTAGGAGCATGGCCTTTGACTTGACCTGCGTTCAAGTCCACTTCTGTGAAGTATTAGGCAAATTACTTAACCTCTCTGAGCCTCTGTCTTCGTGCTGTGGAGCAGCGTTCACAGCCGTGCTTTCTAACTCTATTGTGAAGACTAAATGTTACAATGCACATGACTGCTAAGTGCAGCGCAGTGTCTGACACATAGTAAATGCTCCACAAGTGATGATGGATGAATAAATGAATGAAATAATGAATACATGGATAAAAGAATGGCCCAGGATAAAAGGAGTCTACATTTTGGTCTGTTTGGATGCCAAATGGTGATTACAATTGTGGAAATCCTGATAGATTAATGTCCTCACACTTACTGAGCAGTGTGAAGTGCCCAAGGGATGCTATTTCTCAGTATGCTATTATCTCAGTGTGATGATAGTTCCACTTTTCAAATGAGGGAAGACCAAGAGGGTCATGTACTTGGTGGATTAGGCTGATTGGAATCTAGGAATCTCATCCTCCCACCTGCAGGGTACACATGACACCTGGCTTAGCCACCCTAGATCCCTGGACCCCTCGGCCACAGCGCTGCAGAGGCTGGGCAAGAGAGGCTTTACGGCTCTGCTGGCAGATGATTAAATTAGCCCGTGGCCCTTTCTCTTCCTCTCCTCTCGCTGCTGCATGGGGGAAGCCATCCGCGGCAAGCTAGGATGGGCTCACCACATAGGAGAAAATCATCTTTGACAATGTTGGAGTCTCTGAGACTTACTCTTCCCTTGGGCTTCCAGACTCCTTAGTTACATGATACCGACATTCCTTTTTTTTTTTTTTTTTTAATTTAAAATAGTTTGAGTTGGGCTTCTTGATTCAAGATGCTTTGGCTTGAACACATAATTTCTAGTCCTTACTATCACTCGATGAGTTAGATATTCTGCCTTTTTTTTTTTTTTAAGATTTTTATTTATTAATGAGACACACACACACACACACACACACACACACACACAGGCCAGCTAACTGTTCCCAGGACTCCAAGATCATGACCTGAGCCAAGGGCAGATGCTCCTGCTGACATTGTGGCCTCGATCTTCCTAGATGCCAGTCGATGAAATGGGGAGGTGCTGTCAGTTTCTTGGGCACCCTGTTACCTGGTTCTCACGTTATCAAGATTGCTTTCTTGGAAAGACATCTACCCTACGATTTCACTCCTCTGTGAAACGTAAGAAACAAAACAAGCCAGACAAACAAAAAGGACTCTTATCTATAGAGAACAAACTGGTTGTTGCCGGAGGGGAGGTGGGGGTGGGGAGAATGGGTGAAACAGGTAAAGGGGATTAATAACGCGCTTATTGTGATGAGCACTGAGTAATGTATAGAATTGTTGAGTCACTGTATTGTACACCTGAAACTAATATAATACTGTATGTTTTCTACTTGAATTTTTTTAAAAAGATTGCTTCTTTTTGTATTCAACTCCCATTTTTGTCTAATTTTTTTCTATTTAAACTCTTCCTCACTCCCTAAGTAACTCGGAGATCTTGAAGAGCCTCCTTGCCTGGCTGCCTCTGACCTGTGTTGCGATGGGTCTATTAATCTCCCAGACTGTGAGGGAGGATGTGAATGTCCCAGATGGTATTTCTTGGGAGACAGTAGAGACAGCCACAAAGACATTACTGGAATCTGAACAGCAGTGGCCTGCTCGAGGCAGGAAGGTTAGGTCCAGTTGGACAAGCAAGGTGGCAGCTTTATTTAATTAATTATTTGTTCATTATGTCAAGAGTGAAAATATAATGGCCTTTGATTTGATAATTTATGAGATAAGAGCATTCATTGTCAACCATCAGAGAAATTCCAGGGGCGGAGAGGAAGAGATCCAAGATTGAGTATGTATATCTGCTTACATGTAGGTTCTTATCAATTTGAATTATACATAACTGTGTTTAGTTATACTCTTACCTGTTTTAACCATCTGCTATTTTGCCTTTCCTTATTAAAAGCTACAAATTTTAACTGTATCTGTTAGTTTTTCAGACTAACAATTAAAATCCTATCTCGTCAATATAACTATTAGGAAGAAGCTACTATTTTGTCCTGAATCTAAATCCTAAAGGAGTCTACATCTGTTTATACACATTCAAGAAGAGTATGGATTATGATTTTGAGTGAAGTTTCTTTATTTTGACAAACATGCTTTTAAGGCTTTTCACGCTCTTCTCTGAACTAACATCTATTCAACCTTGGCTTCATGTCCTCCAGGATGTCTTAAAGTTCTTGGCACCAACATCTCTACTTGTTGATGGTCAGCATCTGTGCAGTTTTTTTGTTCAGCATTGTCTCTCTGCTAGATCGTAAACACTATGCATGGCCTAAAACAGGACCTTGCATACTTGTGTTTAACAAACATTTGTTGAAAGGGACAATGGACTATAATCTATATGTCATCAGAGTTGCTCGGGCAATTTGGGCTGGTTGGAAGGTGGGGAAATGGAATCCAGGGTGGCCTCCTATTCCTCCATCCTGGCAGGATGCAACGTTCCCATGGCGAGCCATTGCTTCTCATGGGAATTAATCTTATTCCTCAGGAGTTTGAGGATAAAAATAAATCATTGTGATGTGTCAGGAACAGTAGTTGTGAATCACTATTTCTGGACTTCTGTACTCCTCCTATTGTATTATGATTTTGTAGTTTAATGCCTGCTTCCTCAGTTGAACCATGAGCGGCTAAGGGTGGGCAAATGTCTTATTCATTGCCCAGCACATTTATTAGCAGTTTCTCTTACAGCTAGGTGCCAGTATTTATTGAGTATGGATTATGTGGTCCATATTAAGCATTTTACATGTGTGTAATTCCTCCCAACATCTTATGTGTGGTAGGCACAATTATATCCATTTTAAAGGATGAGATAACAGAGCGTGACAGAGATTTTAAGTAAATCCTCAAGCCCGTACATATGAGACCATAAATGATAAGGCTGGAATTCAAACTCCAGCTACCTAGCTCTGAAGATCATACTCTTAACCAGTGCTGTCTCTCAATACGTGTTGTAATTAAATTCAGTTCAAGATTAAAAACTAAGCCCTGTCAGAAATCTCAAGAGAAAGAGACGTAGCATTTTAGACCAAGGTAAGAGGGATGAGCTAGTGTACCCCAGAGACAGGTCAGGGGGACATATATCATTACGTCTTAGACTATGGACATCTAGGAGGAAGGAGGAGGAGGTCCAGCTCCCTCCTTGATGCAGGAGTTTAAATGCGAGCGGGCTGCCCTTGGGCTGGGGAAGGCCATGGGTTACACGAGGTCTACTCATCCTCGTGGTTAAGAGCGAGTGCTGTGAAGGTGGGAGATGAGCTGGCTTAGCACGAGGCCTGACACACGGTAAACGCTCAGTCCACGCCAGCTATCCAGGGCTGGACCATTTAAGAGTATACAGAGCAAATGCCCATATCCACAAAGGTCGGGACACTAGAGCTTGTGTGTTGTCACGGAGCTGAAGTCCTGCAGAGGCAGGAACCCAGCCGGAGGAGTCCGGCTCTGTCTCTGAGCTAACGGTCCCTGGTCCCCCGACTTTGCATGCGGGGCTGCTGCACCTGCGGGGGAGCCTGCTTCCCTGAGAAGGATGAGCTTTGGGCGGTGAGCACGGAGCCCTCCCCATGCTGCCCGTGGCCATTTCTGTGCAGTTATGTCTCTTTCCATTTCTCTTATCCATTAACCCACGCAAGGCTCCCTCTGGTTAATTGAATTTGCTAGAAGGCTGCCTTCTGTGATTAGGCATCCCGCAGCCTGAGCTCGGAGGAGGAAGGGAACAGGCAGAGAGGCAGACGTCTTGGTGAGTGCAATTCAATCTGCTGCTAAATTCAATCTCTGGGGTTCTGGTTTCTGTTCTCGTTCAGCCACCCGCAGCGAAATGTTTAAAATGCTCCCGACACATCAGCACGGTGGGCAGTGTGCCAAGACCCAGGCTGCCCATATTTTCCTCATCTCTTTAAAACCTGTGTGAATATCCGGTAAGCGTTGTTCCTCTCTGCTCCACATCTCCAATTCCAAGCTGCTGAATAAGACAGGCCTGCGGTGTCTGCTCCAAATGTGGTTCACAACCTCTGCTCCCCCCCCCCTCCAAACCCCCACTAAATTTTCTTCCGTCCTGAAGAAATTGATCGGCCTCAGACCTGTTAGTTTTAGAGCTCTCCCCTCCCGTCAAACACATTATTCATCTAAATCTTGCGTGATGGAAAACTTCTTTAACATTTCATGAAAACTGTGTTGACATAATTAATATGAAGTGCATATTCATTTGGATTATAAATATTCTTTTTGTATTTTGCGGCTAATCTATTTGGTCTCCCACCTCTTATTGAGGCCTCTGACGAAGCCCTCGGTCCTGGGCCCATGCGTGGGCTAACTGGGCGCTAAGGAGACCAGTTCTTTATTGGTGTTTTATTGTCTGCCCACTGTTTCGAACTTTCCTGAAGCAGAAGCCAAGAATATTGTGTGCGATGGCTCAAAGCACAGGCTTTGGCAGCAAGCAGGCCCAAGTCTCTGCTCAGAGCATCAGTTTCTGAGAACAGAGCCTCTGTTTTTGTCTTCATTAAAATGTCAGTGATGATAGTGCCTACTGGTTACTGTTGTTTGAATAATTTCTGTGGCGGCTTTGTAACACAGAATGCCCTTTCCTGTAGGTTTCTGGTTGGAGTGGCCCCAGTGGAAATTCGGGTGGGAGACTTGCTCATCTACCATCACTTGGTAGTTCACACGTATCCTCGTTTATCTGCTCACCTACTTGGCAGGAGGCAGCCACCAGGCCTGCAATGACGTAGGGTCCCCTAGATCCTCCCTCAACTTCTCTGACTTCCTGACTGGGTGTGTCTGTTTAGCTCCAGGACAGGCCTGGTTTCTGTGGGACACTCGTACCATGAAAATGAGAAACAAACTGATGTGACTTCAGTCCATCTTTGTGAGTTCTCTCCGCTCCTCCTGTCTCTTCCCTCACTGACTGCCTCCCCTAAGGACTTCTGCTCCAACATCAGATGGGAGGACAGCCTGCTCTCACAACTATACTAAGTCGAATCCATGTAACAAATCTTTTTTTCTTGAAGATTTTATTTATTTATTCAAGAGAAACACAGGCAGAGACCTAGGCAGAGGGAGAAGCAGGTTCCCTGCAGGGAGCCTGATGCAGGACATGATCCCAGGACCCTGGGGTCACGCCCTGAGCCGAAGGCAGATGCTCAACCACTGAGCCACCCAGGTGCCCCTGTAACAAATCTTTCTTTAATTTTTTTAAAATTTTTTTAAAAATTTATTTATGATAGTCACACAGAGAGAGAGAGAGGCAGAGACACAGGCAGAGAGAGAAGCAGGCTCCATGCACCGGGAGCCCGTCGTGGGATTCGATCCCGGGTCTCCAGGATCGCGCCCTGGGCCAAAGGCAGGCGCAAACCGCTGCGCCACCCAGGGATCCCTAAATCTTTCTTTATTGATAGTGGTTCTGTTGCTCTTATTGTACAGGACCTGAAACAGGACCCACCTATTACTGTTTGAGTGTGAGAAGGCTTATAAAGGGCACAATATAACACCTGGCCTATATTAAGTGCTTGGTAAATATCTTCACTACAATCCCCCAACCTGGACATGACGTGACTAATAAAAATCTAAATCCTGCACCTAACACAGAGCCTGGCACATAGCAGATGCTCCCCACAGACTTGTTGAATGTTTAACATCACAAGAGAGAGAAACAGGACTATATATGGTGACACGTGGGAGTTGAGGGGGAGGTGATATAATCATTGAGTAATACAACATCTATATTTAAGAACACTGTTTTAAAGAAATGCAGTGTATTATTTCACGGTTATAGAGTGATCACCTAGGGCAACATCGTACACTCTAAATTTAAACAGTAGCAATATGTTCCTTGGGACCAGTTTGCATGAGCACTTAGATTGATACCTAATAAGTGTGTTCAAATAAAAATAGATGTTTCTATGGTACTTGAGAATAAAACTATTCTCTTATGGGTTTTGCATATTTGGACAAGTCTTCCCTCATCCCCTGTCTCTGATCTAGCTTCCTCTGTGTCATAGTGAGGGTGGCTTTTTTTCTGGTGTGACCTCTTGGTGCCAGGTAGTGTCATCTTCAGCCACCAGGTCATCACAGCTGTTCGCTGGCTCTTGTCTTCAGCCTAGACTGTACTACCTCTGAAACTTTACTCTAATTGCTCTGGTTGTTTGGTGCTGCATTATAAACCACCCAAAACAGCAACCATCGCATGTTCTCCTGAATCTTCAAGGTGGTCAGAGTCCACCTGAGCAATTAGTCTGTGGCCCCAGTTGGGTAATTGTGGTAACTGGGCCTGACTGGTAGGGGGCTGGCTGGGTGTCGCCCCCTCCTTGAAATCCCAGGACCCCTCCCTGTGGCCTCTCCATGTGGTCTCACCAGCATGGGGACCTCAGGATTGCTGGACTGCTAAATAGGCTGCTCAGGACTTGAAGAACAAGGATTTCGAGAGGTCTGGTTGGAAGTTACAAGGATTCTTGTGACCCAGCCTGTGAAGCCTGGATCATACTGTCAAGCTAAGGATGATGCCCAGCCCGGATTCAAGTGGAGGGAAATTAGACTCCACTTCTCAATGGGAGAAAGAGCAATGAGTTTGAGACCCTTCTTAACCTATTACACTTTTTTTTTTTTTTTTTTTTTTTTTTTTTAAGTACACTTCTCTGGCCCATAGCTTCCATCTGCCATTCTCTTCATTGTGCTTGTGGTTGGAGATCTCTGTTCCTCTGGTGCCTTCACCTTTTTTGACTCCTGGCTTTACATCCTCTGCCTTCCAGCCTGGGCCTTCTGCCTCTGCCTTCACCACTTGGTGTCCTTGTCTCCTTAACTTTCTGTCAGACTCTCAAAAGTCTCAACCATGGAGCAGTCCAACCAATAATCCTCCGTACTCTCCCACAGGCTGTTGAGATTGCTGAGGAAATTGATGCATTGGTGCTCCGGGGGGGGGGGGGGGTCTCAGACCCCTCCCCACAACCCCACCGTCCACTCTCCATGGCCCCAATGGTAGACTCTCCCCACTCTGTCTCTGACAACCACCTCTGCCCCACTCCCCACTTCCCTCTTCCCTCTCCACAGATGACCTTGTTTCATGTCTCCCAGAGCACAATGAAAGTTCTCTTGACTATCTCCTTCTTCCCTAAGACAAACACACTGGAATCTGAACCCCTGTGACTTCCTCTGAGTCTTTCTATGAGCACAGGGAGGGTGGTCCCTCCTATCTGAGGCTACCTGTCTTATAGTGCTCTCCATCTCCTTCTCTTCTTCAGGGACTTCATCACTAAATCCTTGTCTTTCCTGTATCTTCAGTGTCTTCTTTTAATGTTTTTTTTTTTATTATCAAATAGAAACGTCAACAGAAAAGGCTAATATTTATTGCTTGTAATAGGTCAGGTACCATCTAAGCACTTGACACCTTGTAACTATTAAATACAACTGCATATGGTTGGTTTTGTTATTATCCTCATCTTGCAAATGAGCAAAATGGGATCCTGAAGAGTTGAGGAATGTGCCCAGCTTCTGTGTGGAGCTGGGACCTGAACTCAAGTCTGGCTCTAGAAACTGAGCTACGGTATGTGACTTCACTGCATGCTGTCTCGCTGCAAGCACTAACATCCAAAATAAAAACCAAAAATACTTTCTACATTTAACTACTTTTAGCTTCTGCCCTCTTTTTCGCAAATTTCTTGAAAGAGTTGTCTTCACAAAATAGCATCTCTGCTTCCTCCATCTTCAACTGCTCCCGGTCCAATGAAATCACCTGCTCGGCCACAAACCCTGAGCTTAGATAGCAGTACTGATTTCTCTGTAGCAGTGGATGTCTCTGACCACCGAGTGTTTAGTTCCCTCCTCCCTTGAGTTAATCTTGATTTTCTTCCTGTGTTATCCTGGCTGTTGCTTCTTTGTCAGCCCTTCTCCCTTCACCTTGCTTCACTTAATGGTTCTTATATGGCTTTTTTTTTTATTTAAAGATTTTATTTATTCATGAGTGACATGGAGAGGCAGAGACATAGGCAGAGGGAGAAGCGGGCTTCCTGTAGGGAGCCTGATACGAGACTCAATCCCAGGGCCTGGGGATTGATCACGACTCGAACCAAAGGTTCGCTCAAGCACTGAGTCACCCAGGTGCCCCTCTCGTAATGACTCTTGCTCCTCAGGCTTCTGTCTGTGCTCAGCTCCTTACCCTGCAGAGTTTCTCTGGGGGAGTTCAGTTGTTCTCCATGCTGCCCTTCCACAAACTTTGTGTTGATTACTCTCCACTGTGTACTTCCGCCTCTGATTCTGCTCTGAATTTCAGCTCCCTTCATGAAGCTGCTGACTGGAGACTTAGTTGCCCTGCTCGTCTGAGTCCGCCTCCTGGGGGTGAGGGAATAGCCAGGGAAGGTAGGCAGCTTGACCATGTGACACAGTCCTTGCAAGAGAATCAGTGGTGGTGCCTGGATCAATATGTGAGTTGGTAGGAGCTGAAAGACAACGATTTGGGATGATTATGTAACCCTGCAGGTGGCCTGTGCATGAGGAAATGATGTTATGTAATATCAAAGAAGAGGATTATTACTGGCTCCTTAGAAACCCCAAATAAAATATGTACAAAACTGTGCTGGCCCTTTTCCTGTTGCAAACTTGCTGTTTTTGTTCTTTGAATCAGTGAATGGCTCCATTATCCACCTGGTCACCTAAGTCAAATTCTGAATCATTTTCTCCCTCTGTCTCTCTCTTTTTTTTTTTTTTTTTTTTTTTTTTTGCTTCCCACATCGAATGCGTCTGTATTTCCAGTTGATTGTACGTCTGAATTCTATTTTTAATTCACTCAGGCCTCTTATTCTACTTCCTTAAGGCAAGCCATCACTATTGCCTGTCGGGATTCTTTCGAAAGCCTCTTGACTAATCTCCCAACTGCTATCTGACTATCCTTCTAGAATGATCTATGTAAGATAAAACTGTGACTATATCACTCTCACCTGCTTTTGGAATTTTTTGGCTACTCCCATTGCTTACTGAATAAAGTCCAAATTCCTTAGTATAGTTGTATTACCTGGCTCTTCATTACCTGCCTCCTGACTTTCTCTCTCCAGCTACATTCTTTCTAGTTGGGTTCATAGACCCAAAGCCTGAATTCTTTGTGGTTCCCCAACGTTCACTGTCTCCTGCTGTTCTGCAAAATGAAACTTCCTTCTGGTTCCTAGCGTGGTTAACCACTCTCTGTCTGCACTACTCTACTCTGCATCACGTTCTGGAAGCCTTCTCTGATCAGGCTGTCCCTTTGTGTGCACTCAGAGGACCCTGGGCTGGGTGGGGAGGAGGGGATGTCTTCCTGTATGGGATCCTGAGTTCCTGAAGGGCAAGGACTGGGTTCTATTTCTCTCTATCTACAACTGAGCACAGATTGTTTGGCTAATTCCTTCCATCCCTTAAAATCTTGCTCAGGCATCTTTCCCTATTCCTAGGTAAAATTAATTACCTTTTCTATTTACTTCATTTGTATAAATGATAAATATCAACTGAATACCAACCTGTGAGTTGGGCTTCGTGCTGACTATTGCTGACTTATTGCCATTGTCAGCAATAGGGGTCTTATTGCCATTGAACAATTTGCTGTCCCTGGGAAGTAGTTACTCTGTATTTTCTAGAGGAAAAAGCTCAGTTTTTGAGGTACTGTGGTAGATGCAGAAAACATCAACATAAAGGAAAGAAAACATCAGCATGAACAAAACTGGTCAGGCCTTGGCTAATAGTGTGGTGGGAGGGATGGATGTTAAACTAAGAATTCTGTAAACAAAAATAAAGGCTAACATTATTAGGAAGTTACTGTTTGTCATGTCCTCTTCAAGTGGTCTCCATGTGCCAGTTTGAGTGCATCTAGAACACTAGGAAGTGGGTGGTGTTATTCACATTTTACAAAAAGGATGCCAAGGCTTGATGATGCTAGGTAACCCATCCAAGTTCCCACAGCTACCGTGAGGGAGGTGGTGCTAGGATTTGAATCCACAGTCACTTGACTCCAGGCCCTATGCTCCCAAAGAATGACAGGGCTCACCCCAAAAGTGTCACAAAGGATGTGGCTTGATGGGAGTGGGTATGGAAGGCATCCCAGAGGAGGTGGCATGTGAGCTGGGGCTTGAAAGAGATGCTGAGAAGAGTTTCAGGCAAAGAGAATGCATGTCTGTCCCTCCTAGACGAGAATTGTGGTTGGCTCAACTGTGTATCACCAGTACTGTGTACTGTGCATATATGTATACTTATGTGTACGTAGAGGTATGTGTGTGTGTGTATATCTGCTACTGTGCTAGCTAGCATGTGGTAGATGCTCAAATATGCTCACATAATACATTTGCGGTGTCAGTTTGATTCCTTACATGTGAAACTATAAGGAAGGTACAATAAAGATAATGCATTTTTTTGAAAAGAACAGCAACAACAAAACAAATGATTTGCTTAATATCCTGAGGGCACAAAGAGGCAGAGCCAGAACCTAAAATCTGGTCTCTTGGTACTTAGTCTCCCCTGTGACACTGTCTTATCATGGTGGCTCATCTTCTGGTTCCTTCCATTGTCCTTCCAAGACTCTAAAACAATTGTGGCCATAGGAAGCTGAATTTGCATGTGGCCACAGAATCTCAAAGATGTGCAATATCTCACTAGCAAAGAACCTAGTCTATTTGGAAGCCATGTATCCCGCATTAGCACCAGGCAGTTTTTTTTCTTTTCTTTTTTTTTTTTTTTCTTTTTTTTTTTTTTTTTTTTTAACCAAATCCTAGAAGCTTGGCTTTTCTCCTTGTAAACCAGCAGGTGTCACAGTTTACCTAAGAAGAGAACAAAAGGGGCTTGATGGCAGCTGTTGATAGACCCCCATGGACTCAGCCTGAAGGACTAATATGGCCTATTCTGTCTTTGTTCATTGCTTATCCAGTGAACCACCAGGTAATCCACCACCTCTTCTTGTACTGAGGGGTTGTGACAGGAAGTGAAGTCTCCCAAAGCCGTGGCAATTCAATTTCCTTTTTCTTTGGCCAGAGACCTTGTGGAGCTTCTGGGGACCCCACATGCACCGTGCTTTATGCCTTTGTCTCCTGTACTCCCTGGATGCCTTTTCTTGCCACTTCAAGGGCAGGCCCTGAATGACCGTGGTTCTCCAGTTCTTTTATTTTTTATTTCTACAGGAGCCAAAGTCAAGCCCTGAGAGCTGCTTTGCAACTGCCTTGTACCACTCTGTCTTTTGTTATTGATTATTAAAATTCTATATCTCTTCTTTCCAAGGGCTCCCTTGAGTGGCCGTGTTTTTCCTGTATACTCACTGTCGTTGCCAAATGGGGCAACCATGTTTGTACTACAGGATTCTCTTGCCTCTCCTGACTGTGGCTGACCACATCAGAAAAGGTGTTTTAGGGCAGCCCAGGTGACTCAGCGGTTTAGCACCGCTTTCAGCCCAGGGTGTGATCCTGGAGACCCGGGATCGAGTCCCATGTCAGGCTCCCTGCATGGAGCCTGCTTCTCCCTCTGCCTGCGTCTCTGCCTCTCTCTCTCTCATGAATAAATAAATTTTAAAAAATCTTTAAAAAAGAAAAGGTGTTTTAGGGAGATGGTTGAGCTGCAGCTAAGAATTGAAAGTTGGAGAAGATTCAGGTGGGCTGAAAGAAAGGGGTGGGTAGGGAAGAATGAGGAAAGGCAGAAATGAAGAGAAGCAGCTAAGGGATAGAATGAGTATGACACACGTTCAGTATTACCAACTGGCTTGGCTGACATGGACTAGGATTTTGACAGCAGCATGCCAGGAGCCATGGGAGGAAGAAATTGATTGCAGAGGCCTTGACAGTCAATCTGGATCCATATTCTGAGCCCAAAGTGTACCATAAATATGAACTACTCTGTGGTACAGATTAGCACTGTACATTTTGAGTGAGGAGAGGAGGAAAGAACCAATAATTAACAAATAACCAGTGACTGTTGTAGCTCCTGTATGTATATATCACTTAAACCTGTCAGGAATGCATCTGGTGGCAAGAAACAGAAAGCTTTACTTGCAGTGGCTTAAATAAAGAGAGACCATTTTTTTTCATGTCGTGAGAAATCTGGAATTTGATGGATGTAACTTTGGTTCAATTTGTTGATGATGTCTCTGTCAATGTCAGGGATGCCGTTGCTGGTGTTCTCTTGGTCACAAGAAAGCTCCTGCCATTCCAGACATCACATCTTTGTTCAGGGCATATAGAAGGGAAAAAAGAGGGTTTGCTTCATCTGTCCCTTTGATTAGGAAAGCAGAAGCACTTCCAGGGCCACTTCAGACTTCTGCTTATATTCTACTTCCCTGAACTGTGTTATCTGGCCACCTGCTACCCACCAAGGGGGAGCCTGGGAAAGTGAGGAGTAAGCTCAGTCTCTAAGGTGGAAGGTGCTAAGGGACCATCAAATTGAGAACAACAATCAACAGTGTCTGCCACAATTACTTCCTTTACTTCTCACCCTACAACTGAGCAGATGTCAATATTGCTGTCATATTACAAGTGAGAAAATGGATGTTTCACAAGGAAAATACATTGGCTAAGGGGACACAGCTAGTATCTGGGAGAGTTAGAATTTAAACCCTCGTCATTCTGGTTTCAAAGTCTTTGCCCTTTGTGTGAGCACTGGCAGGCTCACTATGCCTTGAACATCTATACGTCTGCCGGCCCTAAAGGCGAGCTCCTGGAACTCCTACAGACTGGAAGTGTGCGAGGGAAAATGTTGGCACCTCAGAAGATTATTGATTCTTTCAGGAAGCCAGGGTTCCTGCGGCACTGCTGGATGGAGGAGGTGGATGAAGGAGTGTGGAGAAGGGGAAGCAGAAAATTAAGCCCTTGCTCTTTGTTCTAATTGGCACCTACACAAAGTTAGACATGCCGCTCTGGGAGGGGTATCTGTTTTTGAAGCGAGAACAAAAAGACCTGGAAATTTGATCTGTTAGGTTGGAGGAACTGATCTATGAAAATACTGCAGGATACTCAGGCTCTCTGCTGTTTCTGGAATGGGTGGCTGACAGGCCCCAGTTCAGAAGGGAGCACATATGGGAAATAAAAGGCTTGGTTAAGTTTGACTAAGTGACATTTCCTATGGAGTCAGAAGTGACAAGTACTGATTTTCCATCAATCACACCTTAGGTGACTATTTTAAAAGCAACTTTTCCCTATTGACAAAAGAAAAAAACATTTCTGGGTGTGGGTTTTTGCCCTTAACCTCACTGCCTGTGATTATTTGGAAGACTTTAGAAATGGAAATGGCAGATTCTGGGAGGGAAGCAGGCAGTATTTGAAGTTTGGCTCAAGGTCAATTGATGCTCCTGGCTTGGGGAGGGAAGTTGTTGCAGAATCCCAGCCTCTCCTGTCCTTTGGGGAGACAAGCAACTCTTGGACTTTGGCTGACCCTGGGTCACCTGGGTCAATGAAGATTCCAGCAAAAGCAATCCCTAGTCTGCTCAGACTTCTGAGAGGAGATTGAGGAATGGACTCTTCTTTCCTTGTGCTGACAGCTCTTAGGATGCCTTTCAGTTCTCCTCCCAGCAAATGGCATCAGATGTAACCAGCTCCAGGATCTCTGTCTCTACTTTGTTTCAACAGTTGTGTTTGAGCAGTTCTTTCAAGATTCGGGAGGCCTTTCCTGGGCCAGAGTAGTGTAGTGGCCAGAAAAGCAAATTCTGGAGAAATGATATTAAAGGAAAATACAAGGCAGAGAAACTGTTTAAAGGACCCCTTGAACCTTTTATTTTTAAGCCTTGCATACTTAGCCCTTCCCTCTCTGGCTCCAGTCTCCTTCCCGTCCTGCCACTCTTCCCGCAGATGTTTGGTGTCTTTTCTCTGCCACTTAGAGCCTGCTATGACTTTTATGCTTCTGAACTTTTGCTTTCCCCTCTGCCTAAGGTTCTCTGATCTTTATTTTCCTGGAAAACCTATTTGGGATTCACCTCATATGTACCCCCCTTGAGAAACCTTCCTCTAACTCTTTCATACAGGGAGTACCTTTTTCCTGTGGCTGTGGCAGGGCCTCAACCATGACACTTCACCTAAGAGAGAGCAGTTCTCAAACAGGGCACTCATAGGATTCCCTGATAGGCTTGCTCAAAATACAGATTCCTGGGCTCCAACTCCAGAGTTTCTGACCCAGTGGATTTAGAGTGAGACCTAGGAATCTGCATTGTAAGCAGGAACCCAGAAGATTCTTATGTATCCTAATATTGGAGCTCATTGCCCCACAGTATGATAATGGGATGTCATCTGACCATATATTGAAAGTCTTTGTGGTGCTATTATTTGTTTTAGCGGATCTAGTTCTTCTGCAATTGCATTAGCTTATCTGAGCACAGACTAGTGCCTCCCTGGTGAGTGCAGTGCCTGGCATACACCAGGCCCTCACTATTCCAGGGAGTCAGGGGAAAAAAACTAGCTTTTGCTGGCTTTCATAGACTTCGTTTTATTGATAAAGAAATGAAGGCCCATGGGACATACAGCTGCCACTCAAAACCTAGGCTTGAGGCTGAGAAATGTGAGACCCAGATTTCACATACAAAGATAGTTGGTACAAAAGAGGAGAAAACTCACAAAATATAAACACTTGAGGGGACCTTATCTTCTTGGTTCTGTTTATGCTTCTCTTGAGCATTAGGCTAGATTCTATCTCGGCTGTTTCTGTCCTTATCTCCTAGATATGAATTAGATATATTTGGAGAGTCTGCTAAGGTCATTTTCCTTTCTTTGAAAGTGCCTTCCAAGCCAGGCCACCACCTGCCATCAGGTTGTCACTGACCTTGAATAGAATATCAGATTCTCTCTTCAGAACTTGAATGATGTTCCAGATGTTGTCAGGTGGGGATGGGTAGGGGCGCTGGGAGGTCACGTTGCAGCTAGGGTCAGCAGCATGACAATGCAGAGCTCCATACAAATTGAAATTATGAGGTTTCAGGAAGGAAGAAAAAATAGTCCAGAGAGAGAGAAGTGGAATGTAGTAAGTTTCTAGCAGAGACAAGAGGCCATTGTTGCCTCAGAGAATGACACTTAGATGGACACAAGAGCAGCTCCAAATTTTCCAGTTCCTACATGGCTCAGCTCTGTTTCCTGTCCCTGCAACCTGTCAAGTACTTCTGTTTCCTTATAATCAACCTTCCTTGTCTGAAGCTAGTTTGAATCTGTTCTTGAAACCTAACACGGTGAACAAATGAAAGACCCGCATACAATCTTGGTATAAAGAAGGCCATATGCTGCCCCATTTCTCCTTGTTTTTGAGGGGTCCTGCAGAAAGCTAACATCTTGCATCTAACTTCTGTAAAGCCCCACTTGGTTTCTAGTCAATATGGGGCTAAGGTAGTTCTCTCTCCCTTTGCTGGTTTGTATGTTAACATCTAGTCTGGAGAGAGTATAGAGACTGAAATTTGAGGAAAATGCAAAATAAGACTCAAGTTGGGATCCCTGGGTGGCGCAGCGGTTTAGCGCCTGCCTTTGGCCCAGGGCGCGATCCTGGAGACCCGGGATCGAATCCCACACTGGGCTCCCGGTGCATGGAGCCTGCTTCTCCCTCTGCCTGTGTCTCTGCCTCTCTCTCTCTCTCTCTGTGACTATCATAAATAAATAAAAATTAAAAAAAAAAAAAAAGACTCAAGTTACTTTGCATTCTAAGGCTTACTATGTCCATGGATTTGCTGTGTTTACTGAGAACCTCTGTCCACAGGAGCTGAGCCCAACATGTGTGAACTCAGAGCAGTTGAAATCTAGGCTCCCAGTACAGTTGCCCTACTGTAACTTGTGCTCTCAGGTTAGTCTGTTTGCACATCAGTTACAGGTAGACTGGAGCTCATGGAAGTCAATCCGGAAACTGTGAGTTGACTTGGCCAAAAGATACATTGAATCCTGCTAAGTCCTCTCAACTAGTTTGTCAGTAAATAGACCAATCCACCCAATCTGTACAAGTTCACTGACGCAGTACTGATTCAATAAAACGTGACTGGAAACAAGAGGTGCTAAGGGGGAAACTAAAGGTTTAGAATGAGACACACCAGCCTTGCTGCCTATTCTATCATCTCTTCCTGCATGAGTTTAAGTAAATTTGCTTATCCCCCTGAGCCTCCATTTCCTCATCTGTAAAATAAGGTTAGAGAGGAACCTTGGAATATGTTGGGTATTATAACGTATAATATAGGAAAAACAGCTAGCAGAATACTTGGTACATGCTAAATGCTCAATATGTTTATTTTCTCTCCCCATGTCAGTAACTCAGGCTACATAAGAGCAGAAATGAGGCTCTCATATCTTCTTACTTAAATCTGTCTTCACAAATAGCTGCCAGCCCACAGCCGAGTCACCATGTGGACCAAGCTGTAGCCTGGCAACACTAGTTGCTCACCCCGTGGATGTTGCTGGCCTTCTAGACTCCAGTGCTGTACAGTGGACTCTCTTTTACCATCTCTTGACCTTGAAAGGGCAGGATTGTCCCTGCTCATAGGTTTGTGGTGAAGATTGCACGAGAAAATGGCTGGGGGATAAAAGGTTAGGGAATCATAGGGCCCTCACAAAGACTGGCTGAAGATGGGAATGTCTCTAGGTGGCCTAAAGCCAGATGAGCTGCCCTTGCAAGAGCAGCCAAGAGAACCTTTCTTAGTTTCTTTTCAGCACGGTATTCTCTCAACTGCTCTTTATACAAATGAATTAGGTTGCAGATGAAGGGTAATACATTACTTACCTTAGGATCATTGATGGCGATGGTTAACAAACTTCCACTTGGCTCATCAGGTCTGAGAGTGAGGAATAAGTGGCAAGAGAGAAAGGAAGCAGGCACCCATGGAAGGGGTACTATTTCCCTCTGTTAGTTCACAAATTCTTTTTTTTTTTTTTTTAAAGATTTTATTTATTTATTTATGAGAGACATAGAGAGGCAGAGACACAGGCAGAGGGGGAAACAGGCTCCCTGCGGGGAGCCTGATGTGGGACTCGATCCCTGGACCCTGAGATCATGACCTGACCCAAAGACAGATGCTCAGTCACTGGGATACAGGTGGATACAGACTCAGAACTTCGGATACAGTTTGGATACACTTCGGATACAGACTCAGAACAGTTGAGTAGCTTCTTCCTATAGGGGATTGAGCTAGAATTTCAGTGCAGGCTTGTTTGACTTTAAATATTGTTTGTCCCAGTTATTGTTATGAACAAATCAATGTAAAACACTCATTTTAATATGTCCATGGATTCTGTGGGTCAGGAATTTACAGATATGGCACAGTGGGAATGCCTTGTCTCACCCTTAATGGCTAGGGGTGACTTTATGGCTAGGGCTGGACTCCTATGAATGCACCTTCACTTCCATGTTGGGCACTCGATGGTGGCCATCAGTGTGGACTTTAACTGGTGTTGCTGGTCAGAATACCTACAAGTGGCCTGTACAGGTGGCTTGGACTTCCTAAAAGTATGGTGGCCTCAGGGAAGTTGGACTTTTTTTTTTTTTAAGATTTTATTTTTTTCAGAGAGAACAAGCAGAGGGGAGGGGCAGAAGGGAGAGAGACAAGCAGACTCCCCACTGAGCAATGAGCCTCGATCCCAGAACCCTGAGATCATGAAGTCAGTTGCTTAATTGACTGAGCCACTCAGGTGCACCTTGCCTTGTCTTAGTGAGCCTCAGAAGTCTACCACATTCAGTTGGTTATAATTAAGTTGTAAGCCTACTCAGTTTCAAGGGGGGGGAATAAAGATCTCACCTCTCATGGCAGGATTGTTGAAGTAGCTGTAGTCACTTTTCTTTAATTTCTCTATAGTTTGATAGGATAGCTGTGGCATATATTTTGATAGAATATGGCAGGTCATTTGCAACAATTTTTTTGCTCCCCACTGTTGCACAGGACCAGCAGGTGGGAACACAGGCTAGGCCACATCAAAAGGCTGACCTGTCAGTCAGCTGACTTGTTGGCATCTTCTAGTTGTTTTTGCCGGCTTTGCCAAAGTACATATGACTTCTGAGATGTGGTATATGTGGGCAGGAGCTAGAAATCCCAGTTAAAGCTGCCAACAGAGACCGAAAAAAGCAGGTATTATCTAGAAGAAAAGTTTAATGTATGGGAGGTGGACTTTGCATTAGTGGTAACTGGCAGAAATGATGAAAGGCACATTATAAAGGTCACTGTTGTCAGCCACAAGTAAGAATAATCCCCTGACCAAGAAAAAGAAAGGCCACAAGCTGACCTGACAATAATAGCGATGAATGTAATAGTCATAAAAGGATCTAATGTGGGGAAGAACATCTATGTGCCACTCTCTGTGCTAGATCTTCAAATCACCTCATTCCCCAGCAACTAGGACATTTACTGTTACATGAAGGAAGTCACTGAACAGCTTCGTTGAGTGACTAAATGGCAATGTAGGATTTGACGTGCTGCAGGTAACTGCCTCTGTGGTATGAATTGTCAATGTGAAGAAATGAATAAGTGCCCAATCTTCTGAATCTGCCCTATTTCACTCCCATTGGAAATCCCCAAGCTGAAGTCAAACCACTAACAGAGTCACCTTTTTCCTTGGTAGATTCTTGTAGCATATGGTGCTGTAACACCCCCCGCCCCCGGACTGATTTTTTTCAGCTGCTATCTGAAGAAGGGTAGAGAAAGTAACATTATTAGTTCCCCACCTATTATGTACCAGGGCTACATGGTTAGGCAAATTTGGGAGCACAGGGCGATATAGGATTTGCTGAGAACTTACTGGGCCCAAAGCAAGAACAGGCAGGTCAGTCTGGCCAGTGAGCTGACCCACAAACATAGAGGTTGAGAGACCAGCAGCAGTCAAAACTTGTGTCTGTTACACAATTCTGCTCTGAGGGAGCATATTCTGAGTTAAATGATCTCGAATATTCTGACCCAGCAGCCATGAGGAATTTGAGCAGAGGCAAATGAACTTTCTGAGCAGCCCTAACTCAGGTGCTATGTTCTGGTGGGCTGCTCATCTGCTTTGTGTTGACAGAGAGGTTGCTTTGAAGAAACAGCATGAAGGTACTGAGAACTATGAAGTGAGCACGGAGCAAATGCTTGTTGACATACTGATGAATCACTCCCTTAGACTTCGGGGTCATGAACATCCTGGCACAGATACAGACCACAGTGCCGTTGTACTCACACTGAGCTCAGGATGAAACTGGGTGAGGTCCGGGACTTTATCCTGGACCCTTTGTTCCCACACGTTTCTCTCCTTAGGAATGTGAAGTATTGATGGGTCTGTTTTCTTCAAGTAATGAATAACATATTCATCCACATAATTATTGCCCTCAAAATGTGGTCAGAAGCTTTGTTATTTTGGCATGAGGGGAAAGCAGACTTGAAACTCTGATGCCCTTCTGCTTCGTGTTTCTGTGGAAGACCAGTAATTGGCTCAGCATTTCTCTTTCCCTGATCTCAAGTGCTCTCTTATTTTATTTTATTTTTTAAATATTTTATTTATTCATGAGAGACACACAGAGAGGCAGCGCCACAGGCAGAGGGAGAAGCAGGCTCTCTCAGGGGAGCCTGATGTGGGACTCGATTCTAGGACCCTGGGATCACTACCTGAGCCAAAGGCAGACTCTCAACCACTGAGCCACCAGGTGCCCTCAAGTGGTCTCTTCTAATTTAGTTGGGATGTTCTGGAGATCCTAGACTTTCTGGTTGAGACTGGTGGACCTGGGGGTTATTATATGAGACTGAGAGGCTGAGTGGTATGTGGCATTTTTTTCTTTTCTTTTTTTGGTGAGAGAATGCTGCCAGCTTCCTTACCACAAGGTGGGGGGGATAATGTAGATGCATAATGATAGATTCTTGCCCATTCATCATGGATTTGGTTTGATTTGATTTCATTCCATTCAAGGTCATCAGATTCCTTCTTGTTCCCTCCCATCCCAATTCATCCCATTCCCTTCCATTCCATCTTTCTTATCTTATTTTATAAGTTCCATATAATTTATGTGGATGTAAAATTTTATTCTGCTTACTGAGCTTCTAGTTCTGCTATGGACAGGATACTCTGCTAGCCATCCCAGGTACACAAAGCTGAGTAAATCCCAAGCAGCCCCCTATGAAAATGACTTAGGAGATTTATTAAGCTATCCTCAATTTTCTCCACTCCAAATCCCTCTGGTTGACCTTTCTGATCTTTCTCTGGGAGATACCCTCCTCTACTTCATTTCCTTTGAGGCATTATGAGTAGGAAGAAGGCTGGTATCTTGGGTTCTGACTAATCCTTATTTCTCCGAAGATTCAGAGTGCATCCAATAGAAGGCATGTAGTTGTCACTCTATATACCTTGTTAATTGACATCTGTGTTATTGAACAGCCTGTGTGGTATTGGACAGGACGCTACCCTTCTCTGAGTCAGTTTCCTATCGCTACAGCATAAGTGGCTTAACTAGGTCTGTGCTTTTCAGACTTCCTTAGGAATTCTGAGTCAGGAGGTCAAGTCCAATGAGGTCAGGCTCTGAGAGGCAGGGTAGTATAGTGACTACAGAGTTAATGATGAGCCTTTGGGATAACAGCAAAATCAGGCAGATAATGGACCATGAGGAATTTTCTTGGAGAATATGGTTTATGATTGACTTTAGTGCCTAAGAAGAAGTAGGGGCCATACCACAGATTAGATTTATACTGTATCATTTTGAATAAATGAATGGAAAGTTACTTTTTCTTGGCTAATGAGAATTGTACATAATTTTTAATGCCGTTTTGTTACATGTTAAATAAAATTGTTAAGACTAAAATTATTCATTTATTTTCTTCATAAGTCTTAGGATGAGTTTACTTCTGTAGCTGCACAGGAGAAGGGGAAGGTTTTGGTGGGTATGGTATTAGGGATGTTTATAAGTAGCTTCCATCTGTAGGGAGAACACCAAAAATAGAAACAGATCTTTTTTTTTTTTTTTTTTTTACCCAGGGGCTTCAAGAGAGACATGGGTAGTTGGTACATCTCCCTTTGTTTTTGGGATCCAACAGACTACTTTGATATAATTGCCAACCTGTAAATTCAATTGGGAATCTTATTATGTACCAGGAAGTGGTGGTAAATAAGACCCTGTCCTCACTTATAATTAACATTTATTAGTGCCTATCATGTAATAAATATTAATCACTTTATATGTATTATCTCATGTCACCCTCCTAGCAACCTTGGAAGGGGAAGGTACTATCTCCATCGCCATTTTAGAGATCTGTAAATGGAGGCACTGAGAAATCAAGTACTTGACTAAGCTTTCACAGCTACTAAACAGGAGGGGGGATGGTGTTGGGATTTGAATCTAGGCTTTGAATCTTGGCCCCAGAGCCAAGCCCTAAACATTTAGGCTCTACCATACCATACATGCATATATTCTAGGGAGATTGTCAAGAACCTTTTTCTTTAAATTTTATTTTTATTTTTTTGAATATACAATTCAGTTAAAACACATGAGTAGGTTAGAGAGGATTAAAATTGACTATAAAGTGTCCAACAGGTAATTTATAAGCCACTTTGCAGCACTGATTTTCTTTTCCCTTCTGAGCCTTTCTAAAAGCTGTTCCATTGCATGAAAAGCCCCGAGGTTGGGATTCTTAAATTCTTTTGAGATATAGTTTACATATGATAATATAACCATGTCTTAAGTATACAATTAGGTGAGTTTTGACAAATAAATACATTGATGTAGCCACCACTCCTCTCATGAACTTTTTTTTTTTTAATCATTTAAAGTCTTTGATGCACTAATCAACCTACCGTCTTCTTTCTACCTGGATGATCATTGTATTTCTGTTAGCCTAGTTTAATTTTGCCCATTCTAGAATTTTGTATAACAAATCAGATAGTACGTTCTCTTTTATGTCTGGCTTCTTTAACTTACCATAATGTTTTTGAGAGTCATTCATGATGTGAAGGGTTATATCCTTTTTTTTTTTTTTTTTGGTGGTGTTTTATAACTGAGTCCATTGCATGAATTTATGCTTTTAAAATTCATTTATCTACTGGTGGGTATTTGAGGTATTTCTAGTTTTTGGATACTATGAATTAAAGCTTCTATGAACATTTTTTTGGTACAATGAACACATGTTTTCTTTGGAACATATATCTAGGAGAAGAATTGCTGGTAATATATGATTAACAAAATTGTTTTCTATAATGGTTATCTTTTTGGACTGATAGTTCCAGTGGCTCCATATTCTCATCTCCACACTTTGCATTGTTGGTCTTTTAAATTTTAACTATTCTAGTGGCTGTGATGTGGTATCTCATTATGGTATTGACTTGCAGTTCACTAATGACTAATGATGTTAAATATTTTTTCATGTGCTTCTGAGGCATTCATATATCTTGATAAATATACGTTTGAATTTTCTGCCCACTATTTAATTTGTCTAACTTAAAAAACATATAGTTCTTTACATATTCTGAATTCATTTTTGTTATATCTCTATATTATGATTTTTCCCTAATCTATGGTTTTTTATTTTTATTAAGTGTATTCTGAAGAAGAAAGTTTTAAATTTGGATGAAACTCAGTTTACCAATCTTTTCTTTGATAGCTAACACTTTTCATGTCTTGAGCTACCTTGCCTACACTAAGGACCTGGAGATATTTTCCATCATTTTCTTCTAGAAGTTTTATAATTTCAGATCTTATATTTAGGTCTGTGATCCATCTTGAGTAAATCTGAGTATTGTTTGAGGGTAGAAGTCAAGAATCAACTTTATTATATTGTTATCAGAATTTTCCAGTAGTATTTGTAAAAAAGAATATAATTTCCCTATGGAAAGCTTTGTTGAAGATAGATTCACATATATACAATTTATCTTTGGTCTATTTTCTTTTCTTTGATCTGTCTGTGTGCTCTTCACAAATATCACACTGACTTGATTACTATAGCTTTATACTGAATCTTGAAATCATGTTGTATAATTCTTTCAGTTTTGTTCTTTTTCAAAATTGTTTTGGCTATTCAAAGTTCTTTGTATTTCTAACGAAATCTTAGAATTAGCTTGCCATACTTCCTGGGATTTTGACTAGATGAATTTGTGAAGACTTGGCAACTTAATAATATTGAATCTTCCAATTCATGAATAAGGTTTATTTTTCCTAAAATAATTTATCATCTTTAGTTTCTTTCTATAATGATACTTTACAAGTGTAGAAATCTTGTACATTTTTGTTAAATATATTCTAAAGTATTTCTTTTTAGACAAGATCTTGAGGTATTTTTTATTTTAATTTTCCAATTTTTCCTACCATATATAAATGGAATGACTTTTGGATATTGAACTTATGTCCCATGTCTTTGCTAAATTTTCTTATTGATAGTAGTTTTTTGGTAGATTCTTTAGATATTTCTGTATAAATGATTGTAATGTCTGTTACATAGTTCAAACTTCATGCCTCTTACCTTTTTATCTTATACTAGCTATAATCTTTGGTATAATGTTGAATAGAAATAATAAAAATGGACCAACATGTTCTATTCCCAATTATAGAGCAAAGATACTTAATATTTCACCATTTTAGCTATAGGATTTTTATAGATATTTTTTCTTTTTTTTTCTTTTTTTAAAAAATTTTTATTTATTTATGATAGTCACACACACAAACACAGAGAGAGAGAGAGAGAGAGAGAGAGAGAGAGAGAGAGAGAGAGGCAGAGACACAGGCAGAGGGAGAAGCAGGCTCCATGCACCGGGAGCCCGACGTGGGATTCGATCCCGGGTCTCCAGGATCGCGCCCTGGGCCAAAGGCAGGCGCTAAACCACTGCGCCACCCAGGGATCCCTAGATATTTTTTCAAACTGAAAAATTCCTGTTTGCTGAGAGAAACATATTTAAACATAAATGAGTGCTGAATTTGGTCAAATGCTTCTCTGCATCTATTGTGATCATGTTCTTTTTCTCTTCTATTTGTGTAGTGTATTGAATCAATAAATATGAATATTGTACCAACCTTGCATTCCAAGAATAAGCCTCAGTTGGTTATGATATAATTTTATATGTTGATATTTAATTTACCATTGTTTTTAGAATTTTGTACTTATATTAATGAAGCATATTTGTAATTATTTTCTTTTATAGCCTCTTAAGCATTTGTTATTAGGATTTTGCTAGACTTATAAAATGAATTTGGAAGCAAATATTTTCTGAAAGTATGTAAATATTGGTATGTTATGGTTATATAATATGGTTAGTAAGATTTTCCAGTTTTTCTTGTTTTAGTCTGATAAGTTGTGTTTTTGAAAGAACTTGTCCATTTTACTTAGGGAGTCAAGTTAGTTTGCATAAAGTTCATAACATAACCTCATTGTCCTATGACTAAAAGATCTATAATAATGCAGAGAATTTGTCCTTTCCCTCTCTTGATTAATCTAGCCCTGAATTTATCAACTTTATTAACCTTACAAAAAAACATTTTCTATGTTGATTTCTTAAGCTATGATCAGTTGTATTGATGTCTCCTATTATCTTTATTATTTATGTAATTTTTCTTAAGTTTTAATTTTCATTTTTTATACCTTATTTACTGCAAACATTTAGGCTATAAATTTTCCTTTGAGGACTGCTTTAGTCATGTCATTGATTTTAATATGTTGTAATTGTTCCATTAAATATGTTTTTAAATTTTCTTTGTAATATTTTCTTTGGCCCATGGGTATGAGATGTGTATTGCTTCATTTTCAAATATATATATATATTTTTTTTTTCTTATATGCAGTGTTATTGATTTATAACTCAATGTTATGATCAAAGGAAATAGTCTTTGTGATTTCATTCTTAAATTTATTAAAAATCTTTTTTTATGATCCAGCATATGATCCATCTTAGTGAATCTTTCACATGAACTTGAAAAGAACATGTATTCTGTAGTTGTTGATGGTAGAGTTCTGCAAATGTTGATTTTTACCAAATTGATAGTGTTGGTCTAATCTTCTGGGTTACTTTGTCCTTATTTCTCTCATTAGTTACTAAGAAAGGAATATTGTAATCTTACCATAATTATTGATTTGTCTATTTCACTCTTTCAACTCTGCCAAGTACCACTTCCTATAATTTAAATGAATATCATTTAGAACTGTTAGGTCTTCCAGGTGAATTGATTTTTTTTTTTTTTAGATTTTATTTATTTCAGAGAGAAAGTGCACATGTGCATGTGTGTGTCTATGTGTGTGTTTGCGTGCAAGCATGTGCAGGGGGGAAGAGCAGGGGAGAAGGAGATTCCCCACTGATTAGAGAACCTGATGTGGGGCTCAATCCCAGGACCCTGGGATCATTACCTGAGCTGAAGGCAGATGCTTAACTGACTAAGCCATCCAGGTGCCCTTGAATTGATCTTTTTATCATAAAATTTCCCTCTCTCCTCTGGTACTATTCTTGAAGTTAACATTGTTTAATACTCCAGCTTTTAAAACACTAAAACTCCAGCTTTCTTATACTCGGTGCTTTGATGGCATATCTTTTTTGAAATCTTTGAATTTTAATATGGTTGTATTTTTATAGTTAAAGTACAATTCTTATAAACATCATATAGTTGGGTCTTGCTTTTTTTTGGCTGAGTCTGACTATTTGGGTGTTTGAAGTAATTTCATGTTGTTTAGCAGAAGTGGAGACCTTTGTGATTCTTTTATGTTTTAAGCAGAAGCAGAACTCAGATAGGCTAACTCTTAATTTTTATTTAACTCAACTTAGAAATTATCTTAATAGGACATCATCCATGATCCTCTCAGATATGGTCAGGTATGCTTTATTCATGTTCCAACAGCACTGTGCACCTTTCCCAACTGTAGCATTATATCACAAGCCCTGTATTATAATAGTCTGTTACATATATTTGATTGTAAGCATTTGAGAAACAACTCAATTTTGTTTAGTATTATATCCTTGATAGCCTAGCATGTGCCCTGGCCTAGAGTATGGGCTGAACTTATAATAGTTGGATAAATGGATTAATGAATGAGTGCCTTAAGAGATGTAAAGTAAGCATGTAACATTCAGTATATATGTATGTATCTGCAAGCCTGTGTGTATGTGTATAATTTTTTTTTGGATCAGAGGTGAGAGAAGATATTACAGAAGATATCAAAGAAGAGATAAAATATTATTTAGGCCATGCAGTATGAATAAAATATTCAGTCATAGATGGAATAAGATGTATCAAAACATCCAAACATTTCCCTTAGAATGAAGTAATTTCTCAAGAACTGCCATAGGTTCTGTGAAGGCAGAAACCAAGTCTGTGCCATTTATTGCTATGGTTCTGGAGTCCAGGACAAATCCTGGTACAGTGTGGGTTTTCTCTCCCTCTAAAATCCACCTATCTACTTAACACACATATATGTGTGTATATAAATAGGACTATATGCAATTTTAAATAAAGTTTAGGGATAAGAAATCTGCAATTATCTTCTATCATTCAGGAGGAAACTGAGGTTCATACATGTGAAGTCACTTGCCCAAGAACAGCAGGAAAAGGACTTGAAAACTCCTAAATCAGTGTTTGTTTTATTTCACCATAATATGCCTCTTGTTATCATTTTTATGGATGGAATTCTGTTACCTTGATATATTATTATTGACTTTGGCTTTCATTTCTGATTTAGATGAATATGAGGAACTAGATTCAGCCTCCCATCTGAAACAACCAAAAATATTGGATAAAATCTATGAAATGGTAGTTTTCAAGGTACAGAGCATCAAAAAACAGCCTGAGAGACAGGAAACAAATGAGGTGAGCCCTAAAATTGCCTCAGCTTACTGCCCTGAGAAGGCCTCTAGGGAGTGATGCAGAGAGAGAAAACCAAATGGAGGCATATGGAGGGAGACACCAAGAGCTGAGGAGACAGAGTTGTGAGTATGAAGTGACTTGAGGTGTCCAGGGTTAACAAGACAGAGGACTTGAAGAGGAGATAAATACATGGCTAGCACTCAGAAAATCTGAAGAGGGTTGCATCTGACTCTTTGGCAGAGTATTGTTCAGCATGTGTGTGATGAAACCACCTGAGGCAACGAAAAAATAATTAAAAAGAATTAGAGGGGAAGATACCAGGTATGCACAGAAGTACCAGCAAAGTGCCTGTTCCCACCAGACTGGAAAACCTAACAATTCATAGTAACTCAATGGAGTACACAGAAGGGTTGTGGCTCAGTAGTGAGGAATAATTAGCCTCAGACTGTTACTCTATTCTTGCCTAATAAATCTTAAAAGCATGACCCCAAAGGATCAAATTGACTCCAAGTAACTGAACCATATCCCAGATGAAGAATGAAAATTTATAGCAATACAAAAATATCCAGTATTCAATGAGGTAAAATTTATTATGTCTGGTATCCAATAAAAAAAATTACTCTGCATTCAAAGGAGAATTCAACCCATAAAAGGAGAAAAATCAATTAAAATGCCCACAACTGACACAGATGTTAGAATTAGCTGATGAGGACCTAAAACAGTTATTATATTGGTGTTCCACACATTCAAAAATCCAGTAGAACAATGGAAGATTAAAAAAAAAGATTCAAACTCAGTTTCTAGAGATAAAACCACCATATATATAGTGAAAAATATGCAAGATGGAAATAATGACAAATTATACATTGCAAAAGAAAAATAAGTGAACTTCACCTAGCAATACAAACTATCCATAATGAAATACAGAGCAGAAAAAGCAAATATATTGTCAGAGCATCAGTGAGCTGTGAGACAACTTCAAATTGCCTGTTTATGTGGAATTGCAGTCTCTGAAGAAAAAGTGAGGGGAGATAGAAAAATTTTTGAAGAAGTAATGATCTCACCCCTGAATCTGCAAATTGATGAAAACAATAAACTGATCAATCCATGAAACTCAAAAATCCTAAGCATGAGAGACATGAAGACAACTACACACAGGCAATTTATAATCAAATTGCTCAAGACCGATGATCATCGGAAAAGGTTCAAAGCAACCAGAGAAAATAAGACACATTATAAACAGAGGGGAAAAGATAAGAAATACAGCAAAATTCTTATAAAAAATAATGCTGATGAAAGCATAGTGGAGCAAGATCTAGACAGATATGAAAGAAAACCTGTCAACCTAGAGTTCTAGACTCAGAGAAAATATATTTTAAAAATAAAAGTGGGATAATGACTTTTCAGACATAAAATATGGAAGAAATTATGAGCAGACTTATAAGAAATATTAAAGTAAGCTCTTCAGATAGAAGGTAAATGATTGATACTAGGTGAAAATATATACAAAGGAATGAAGAGTATCAGACATCATGGTAATGGCATCGATAAATATAGATTTTTTAAGTTAAAAAATATTTTAAGTTAAACAATTTCAATATAATTTACATTGTCATTAGTTTCAGGTGTACTAATATACTTAGTAATTTTATGCATTACTCCGTGCTCATCATGATAATATATTCTTAATTTCTTTCATCTATTTCACCAATCCCCCCACCTACCTCCCTGTCTGGCAACCATCAGTTTGTTCTCTATAGTTAAGAGTTTGTTTCTTGGTTTGTCTCTCTCTCTCTTTTTTTTTTCTTTTTTGTTTTGTTTATTAAATTCCACAAATGAGTGAAATCATATGGTATTTATTTTTCTCTCATTGACTTCTTTCACTTGGCATTATACCCTGTAGATCCACCCATGTTGCAAATGGCAAGATTTCATTATTTTTTATGACTGATTAATACTCCATTGTGTATATTTAACACATCTTCTTTATTTATTAATGGACACAGGCTGCTTTCATATGTTGGCTACTGTAAATAATGCTGCAATAAACATAGGGATGTGTATATCTTTTTAAATTAATTTTTCATGTTCTTTGGGTAAATAAATACCAGTAGTAGAATTACTGGAATTCTATTTTTAATTTTTTGAGGAACCTCCATACTATTTTCCCCACTGGCTACACTGCATTCTCACCAACAATGCATGAGGGTTCCTCCTTATCTACATCCACACCAACACTTTTTGTTTCTTGTTTTGATTTTAGTCATTCTGACAGATGTGAGGTGACATCTCACTGTAGTTTTGATTTGTATTTCCCTAATGGTTAATGATGTTGGGCATCTTTTCATGTGTCTCTTGACCTTCTGTATGTCTTTTTTGGAGAATTGTTTGTTCATGTCTTTGGCCTATTTTTTAATTGGAATTTTTTTGGGGGGGACTGTTGAGCTGTGTAAGTTCTTATATTTTAGATACTAACCCTTTATTGGATCTGTCCTTTGCAAACATCTTCCATTCAGTAGGTTGTCTTTTAGTTTTGTTGTTTTCTTCGCTGTGCAGAAGATTTTTTTATTTTACTGTGGTCCCAAAAGTTCATTTTGGGTTTTGTTTTCCTTCCCTCGGAAATGTTGCTAAGCAATTAGAGAAATACTGCTTGTATTCCCTTCTAGGATTTTTATGGTTTCAGGTCTCATGTTGAGGTTTTTAATCAATTTATCTTTTTTGTATGTGGCATGAGAAAGTGGTCCAGTTCCATTCTTTTACATATGGCTTTCCAGTTTTTACAACACAATTTGTTGAAGAAACTAGCTTTTTCCCGTTGCATAGTCTTACTTCCTTTGTTAAAGATTAATTGACCCTATATATAACCATGGGTTATTTCTGGGCTTTCTATTCTGTTCTATGTTCTATGTGTCTATTATTATATATATTTTTGCCAGTACCATACGATTTTATTATAGTTTTGTAGCATATCTTGATATCTGAGATTGTGATACCTCTGAGTTTTGTCCTCTTTCAAGATTTCTTTGACTGTCTGGGCTCTTTTGTGGTTCCATACAAATTTTAAGATGATTTATTCCAGTTCTGTGAAAAATGCTATTGGTATTTTGATAGGGATTGTATTAAATCTGTAGTTTGCTTTAGGTAATATGGGCATTTTAACAATATTCATTCTTTCAATCCATAAGCATTGAATATATTTCCATTTTTGTTGTCTTTGAATTCTTTTATCAATAATTTGAAGTTTTCAGAGTATAGGATTTTCATCTCCTTGGTTTAGTTTATTCCTAATTATTATTTTTGGTGCAGTTGTAAATGCGATTGTTTTCTTAATTTCTCTGCTATTTCCTTATTAATGTATAGAAATACAATGGATTCCTGCATATTGATTTTGTATCCTGCAACCTTACCAAATTCATTTATTCTAGTAGTTTTGGTGTATTCTTCAGAGCTTTCCATATAGAGTATCATGTCATCTGCAAATAGTGGCAGTTTTACGTCTTCCTTACTCATGGATGCCTTTTATTTTGTTTTGTTGTTGGCTAGGATTTTCAGTACTGTGTTGCATAAAAGGGAAGAGAGTAGACATCCTTGTTCTGTTCCTGACCTTAGGGGAAAAGCTCTCAATTTTTCACCATTGGTTTGCTGTGGGTTTTTCATATATAGCCTGTATTATGTTGAGATGTATTATCTCCCAATCTGCTTTGTTGAGGGTTTTTATCATGAATTGATGTTGTACCCTTGTCAAATGCTTTTTCTACATAGATTGAAATAATCATATGGTATTTATCTTTCTCTTGTTAATATATTGTATCAGATTGATTAACTTGTGAATATTAAACCATCCTTGAATCCTGGGGATAAAACCCATTTGATAATGGTGAATGATTTTTTTCAATGTATTGATGGATTTGGTTTGCTAATAATTTGTTGAAGATTTTTGCATCTGTGTTCTTCAGAGATACTGACCTCTAATTTTCTATCTCTTTTGTGGTATCTTTATCTGGTTTTGGTATCATGATAATGCTGGCCTCATAGAATAAATTGGGAAACTTTCTTTTCTTCTTTTTGGAATAGTTTGAGACGAATAGATATTAACCATTCTTTAAACGTTTGGTAGCCATCTGGTCCTGGATTTTTGTTTGATGGGAGTTTTTTGGTTACTGATTCAATTTCTTTTCTGGTTATCAGTCTGTTCAAATATTCTGTTTCTTCCTGGTTCAATTTTGGGAGGTTATGTGTTTCATGAAATTGATTCATTTCTTTCAGATTGTCCAACTTTATTGATATATAATTTTTCACAATAATCTCTTACGATCTTTCATATTTGTGTGGTGCCAGTTTTTATTTCTCCTCCTTGATGTCTGATTTTGGGATTTTTTTAAAATTTTTATTTATTTATGATAGTCACACAGAGAGAGAGAGAGAGAGAGAGAGAGAGAGGGAGGCAGAGACACAGGCAGGGGGAGAAGCAGGCTCCATGCACCAGGAGCCTGACGTGGGATTCGATTCCGGGTCTCCAGGATCGCGCCCTGGGCCAAAGACAGGCGCCAAACCGCTGCACCACCCAGGGATCCCTGATGTCTGATTTTGTTTGAATTCTCTCTCTCTCTCTAAATGACTCTGACTAATGGTTTACTAATTTTGTTGATATTTTTAAATAAACAGGTCCTGGTTTCATCTTTTTTTTTTTTTTAGATTGTATTTCATTTATTTCTGCTCTCATCTTTATTATTCCCCTCCCCCCTTCTGCTAGCTTTGGGTTTTGTTGTACTCCTTATTTTTTTTTTTTCCCAAACATTTCATTTATTTATTCATGAGAGATACACAGAGAGGCAGAGACAAAGGCAGAGAGAGAAGCAGGCATCCCCTGCAGGGAGCCTGATGTGGGACTCAATCCCAGGACCCTGGGATCATGACCTGAGCCAAAGGCAGTCGCTCAATCACTGAGCCACCCAGGTGCTCTTGTTGTACTTTTTCTAGCTCCTAAAGAAGCTTTGTTACATTGAGATTTTTCTTGCTTCTTGAGATAGGCCTGTATTTGCTATGAACTTCTCTTTTATAACAGCTTTGGCTCCATCCCAAAGATTTTGGATCATTATGTTTTCATTTTTATTTGTTTCCATTTTTTAAAATTTCCTCTTTGATTTCTTGGTTGACTCATTTTTTTTAAATTGCATGTGATTTAACCATGTATTTGTGTTGTTTAAAAATTTTTCTTGTGATTGATTTCGAATTTTAATAGTGTTATGATTGGATAAGATGCACGATATGATTTCTATATTTTTGAAATTGTTGAGAGTTGTTTGTGGCTTAATATGGGGTCTATTCTGGAGAATGTTTCATGTGTACTTGAAAAGAATATGTATTCAATCCCTGAATCCTGGGAATGATTTTGTTGTGGGCTCCCTTCTACCTGGATCTGGATTTCTGTTTTCCTTCCTCCCAGATTGAGGATATTTTTAGCTATTATTTCATGAATTGAATTTTCTGCCTCTTTTCTCTCTTTTCCCTCTGGGTTCCCTATAATGCAAATGTTATTATGCTTAAGTGTATCACTGAGTTCTCTTAGTCTATCTTCATTTGTTATTATTATATTTTCTCTCCTCTGTCCGGCTTGATTACTTTTGATTACTGTCTTTCAGATCACTAATCCCTTCTGTTTCATCTATTCTACTATTTATTCCATCCAATGTACTTTTAATTTCATTTATTGAGTTCTTCATCTTTGGTTCTTTATGTATTCTCTTTGTTGAGGGTCTCACTGAGTTTCTCCACTCTCTTCTCAAGTTCAGTGAGTATATTTATGACCATTATTTTAAATTTGCCTTACAGAGGCAAAATATTTATCTGTTTTGTTTAGCTCTCTTGCTGTGATTTTTTTCCTGTTCTTTGTTTCATTTGAAACGTATTCCTCTGTTTCTTCATTTTGACTAACTCTATGTTGGTTTCTGTGTGTTAGGAAAGTCAGGTACATTTTCTTCTCTTTCAAGTAATGGCCTATGAAGAAGAGTTCCTGTAGTGCCCTTCAGTACAGTGTCCTTGTTTACTGGAAACTGATGCTTCAGGACTGTTTCCTATGTGTGATGTGTGTCCTTGCTATTCTGGCTGAGACACATTTGCCTTCAGGCTAGTTGTCTGCAGTGGCTTCCTTTGCCTGCTGTAGACAGGGTTTGGTCCTACAGCTTCCAGCCATTCTGGGGCTGGCTGCCTTATGCTTCAGTTGAGTCAGACCAATCATTTGCCAGAGTTGCAGAAATGCAACTCTCAAACTGCAGGGTGCTTCCACATGTTGCCCTTGAGAAGGTTTCATTGGTAGGGGGGTCTGCAGTCAGACCAGATATCTGCCCCTAGCCCACCACTGGGGCTGCAGTCAGGCTGGTGTTCATGGTTATCTTGCCCTCTCCCCAGGGTAGGAGTTACTTTGGCATGGTGCTGGCCCCTGTCTGGGCTGCTCACACACTGCCAGATTGTGGCGCTGCTTTGGATAGACTCCTGCCAAGGATATTTTGAGGGTAGCAGGTCTGTAGGAGAATGCTGAGGTGGGGTGCATGGTGCTGGCAGGGTCTGCACTGGTCCACGATGTTAGAAGACCTGTCAGCACCCTGGAAAACTCCTGCTGAGGCTGGGAGGGAGGAGGTGCACAGGAAGACTTGGGGTCAGGGCACACAGTTAGTTAGGTGGAGAGCATTCTTGCTGCACTGCTTGTCCCATGTGTTCAGGTATCTAGGCTGGGGGATGGGGAGAGAAGTGGCACCTGCTAGATCTTTTGTTCTTGAAGTTCTCAAAGATGCTGCCCCACTAGCATGTGCTCTAAGATTAGTAAATAATTTTTCCCATATACCTCAGGCATTTTTCAAATTGCTGCTTCTATGCTGTATCTCAGTGCAGCTGTTTTTGTGCTGTCTCTTTAAGGGTGGGGAGTCAGTTTTGTATTGTGCTTCTGGCTTGTCCAAAGCCAAGCTGCTGATTTTTAAAGTTCCAGGTATTAAGCCCTATGGTTCTAAGAAGTCAAACAGTTAGGCCTCTCTGGTTTTCAAAACCAAATATTATGGGGATTTATTTTCCCAGTGCAGGTCTCCTAAGCCTGGAGTACCTGGTGTGAGAGTAATTCTCTCCCCTTTCCATGCCCATGGCATCCCTCCCTCCCACGGAGCATCCCATGGGTTAGTTTGGCTCCCAATCAGGTCTCTACCCCTCCCTCCTACATTTAGCTGCTTCTTACAGTTAGCTGTGCAGAGTCTGTTCTGCCAGTCTTTGGGTTTTCTGGGTTATTTACCACTGATGTGGGTATTACCTAATTGGGACAAGGTGAGCTTAGGATCCTCCTACTTTGCCATCTTTTCCAGAAGTAATCTATAGATTGTTTTCTTTTTTAAATCTCTTTGAAAGGTAATGGTTTCATCAAAAATAAAAACCATATAGTGTGGGGTTTATATGTAAAAGCAAAATATGTGGCAATAATCACACAAAAGCCTGGAGGAGAGAAATGAAAGCATACTATGCATGAAATGGTATAATATTTGAACATAGACTATGAAAAAAATGTATTAACCCTAAAACAGTTACTTTAAAAACTACAAAAACTAAATAAAAAATTATAGCTAATAAAAAGTTAACAATGCCACATAAGAGAAACTTTTTTTTTTTTAATTTTTTTTTTTTTTTTTTTTAACCGGATAGGCGCCCAGGGGGTTCCCACCTGCCCCGCCCCACGCCACACCGGGGACGCGCGGGGCGGGGGGGCGGCCACACGTGCACACGGACGCGGCACAACGGCCACCTGGCAGGGGGCGAGCCCCCTCCCGGCGGCCGCGTGGACTGAGCACGTGGCGTGGCGACCCCCCCTCCGCCCCGCACGCCCCACGGGGTGGCGGGACCCGAGGCGGCGGAGTCTGGGGGAGGGGACTGACCCTCCCCGCGGGCCCGACCGCCCCGACCCGAGGCGGACGGGCGACCCCCAAGAGAAACTTAACCATATTAATAATCACATTAAATGACATACAGCAATTAAGAGGCAGAGATTATCATAATTGGATACAAAGAGCAAAACCAAACTATGTTGCCTATGAGAAATGTACTTTAAATGTCAAGACACAAATTGTTTAATAGTAAAGGCCTAGGAAAAGATAATGCACAGAAGAAAAATCTTAGAAAAGATCAGTGGACAGTGAGTCTAGAAATAGATTCATGCTTAAAAGGACAACTGTTTTTTGAAAAAGGAGCAAAAGCAATCTAGTGGGGAAAAGATATTTTTCAACAAAAGATGTGAGAACAATTGCATATTAAGGTAGAAAAGAACAAAATAATTTATATATCATGCCACATACAAAATTAACTCAAAGTGCATCATTGACATAAATGAAGAGATAGGAAATTTCTGCATAAAAATTTTATAACCTTGGATTAGGTGAAAGTTTCTTAGATATAATACCAAAAGCACAATCCATGAAAGAAAAATTGATAAATTGTATTTCATTAATTTAAAATCTTTTGCTTTTGTAAGATACTGTTAAGAGAATGAAGAGACAAACCATCACTGGGAAAAGATTGCGTATTTGATAATTTTTATCCAGAATATGTAAAGAACATTCAAAACTCAATGAGAAAACAACCTAACACAAAAATAAGTCAAAGTTTTTAACAGACACTTTACCCAACAAGATAGATGATAAATAAATATGTGAAAAGGTCATCAATGTTGTTGGTACTTAGGGAAAGGCAAATTAAAACTCCAATGAGACAATAGTACATTCCTTTTAAAATGGTTAAAATTTAATGGGGTGCCTGAATGGCTCAGTTAAGTGTCCAACTTTTGGTTTCAGCTCAGATCATCTTGGGTCATGAAATTGAGCCTGAGTTAGGCTCTGTGCTCAGCATGGCATGTGCTTGAGAGTCTTTCCCTCTACCCTTTCTTCCCTGATCGCTTGCTCACTCTCTAAATAAAAATAAAATCTTTTTAAAAATGGTTAAAATTTAACCCTTTAACCATACTGACTATATAGAGTATTGGTAAGGATATGGAGAAACTTGAACTCTTCTACATTGTTGGTGGTGATATAAAATGTTTAACCAATTTGGATAGCAGTTAGCTTTATGTGAAACCTTTTTAGAAACTGCCAATCATGCAATTCAGTTATTCCACTTAAGAGAAATAAAAGCATATATCCATACACAGATTTATATGTAAATATTCAAAGCAGATTTACTTGTATTATTTATATGCATGGCAACATGGATGAATCTCAAAATAATTATGTTGAGTGAAAGGAGACCAAAAAAGAATACATGAAGTATGATTCCATTTATATAAAATTCTAGATAATACAAACTAATCTAGAGTGATAGCAGATCAGTGGTTGTTTGGAATGGGAAATGGTGGAAGGTGGAATTACAAAGGTGCATAATAAGTTCACTGAGGGTAATGGATATGTTTATTTTTTTATTGTGGTGATGGTTTCACAGGTAAATATGACAGTTTCTCAAATTTGTATGCTCTGTAAATATGTATTGCTTATTATATGTTTCTTTAACTGTTTTCTTGGTATAATTACTGATATTATGAAACTTGTGAGAGATTCATTTTTCTCTCTTTAGTATGAGAGAGTGATACTAAGCAAAACAAATTTAACCATGTCTAGGAATATTTATCACTTAAATATCTACACAGAAATAAAGCTGAGTTATACAGCATGATTTCAGACCCAACTATAGAGAACAGAAAAATGGAGGTTCAAGAAACCTGAAGCTTTAGCTCACCCTGGCACTTTGTCAATACGTATAGCTGGAGCCATGTATTTTCATAATGATGAACATAATTGTTGAGTTGAGTTTTAAGTCTTGAAACTAAAATAGCTATCAGTGGGAGCTATGTGAAGCCTAATTATAAATGAATGAAATTGTAATTGTAAGTTGCTTAATATAGTAATTATTGAGGCAGATGTACAGTAATTAGTTTATAGTACTAAGCTTTTACTTTGTGATTTTTTTCAGTCAATTTTTTTTTTTTCAAAAGAGAAGTAGCTGTGGACATGCAGAATTTGGTATGGAATCTGAAGTGTTTTTAGGATTTTTCTGCATCAAAACAGGGCTTGTAAGTCTGCAGCAGTGCTAGTGACAGAACATTTGGGCTCAGGAATCAACAAGAACAGAGTGTGGGGTAGTGAAAGAGCTAAATGATAAAACTGGGCAATGAAATGTATGACTTTTGAGTGGGATGTCTATATATAAAAAGAACATCTGTATCAATACACAGAAATATTACTACTGATTTGCTGATAGTAAACTGACATGTTACAAGTGAGCAAAACTTTAAATCAACTTCTCAAACTATCCATAGTTTCAAGATGTAGAATGTGAAGTAGTATCAAGAAGAGAGATATAGACAAACTGGATTAGAATCCCAAGTTCACCACGTATCAGCTGTGTAATTATTAGCACAATGTGGTTTCCTTGTCTAAAAAGTGGAAATAAAACCTACCTTTTTAAGGTAAGAGAGCTACTAGAGATAAAGTATGTGAAGTGCCTAGTACTCCAGGCTACTTTACCCTAACATGGAATTTGCTCTAAGCTATAAAACAGTCCTAAAAATTGAATGACCTTATTAAAACTTTCAAACCATACTTTGTAGGATTCTTGTAAGAATTAGAATTAAAGGCATTCTCTATAAAGTACCTAATATGCCTTATACATGGTGCAGAGTCGGTGCTCAATAAATGGTAATTAGTATGCACATTATTAAAGAAACTTGAGTAAGGATCTAAATTAGGAGTCAGAGGACCTGGTCCTCGTTGCAATTCTAGCACCAATAACAACTGTGTTTTCTTGAGTAATTCACTTGTCATTTCTCCCTTTTGAGCTAATTACCCCTAATACCACCTCTGCCTTTGCAATTATATGGCTTACTTCCTTTTTCTGTTTTTTTTTTTTTTTTTTTTTTCTTTTTGAGTTGAAGTATAGTTGACACACAATGTTACGTTAGTTTCAGGTATACAATTTAGTGATTTGACAAGTTTATATGTTACGCTACGCTCACAAGTTTACTATTTGTCTCTGTGCAACACTATTACATCATTTGTTATATTCCCTATGCTGTACCTTTGATCTTCATGACTTACTCATTCCTTAACTGGAAGCCCCTATCTCCCTCTACCCTTTACCCACTTTTTCCCACTCCCCCATGCTGGCAGCTACGTTTGTTTGTTTTGTTTTTTAGATTTCACATACATGTTAAATAATATGGTATTTGTCTTTTTTGTCTTTCTCACATAGCATAATACCCTGTGGGTCCACCCATGTTGTCACAAATGGCAAAAGTTCATGATTTTTTATGGCTAAGTAATATTCCTTTGTTTGTGTGTATACCCACACCCATACCACATCTTTATCCATTTGTCTATGGATGGACACTGGGGTTGCTTCCATATCTTGGTTATTGTAAATAATGCTTGAATAAGCATAGAGGTGCATGTATCTTTTCAAGTTACTGTTTTTGTTTTCTTTGGGTAAATATCCAGTACTGGAATTATTCAGTCATATTGCAGCTTTATTTTTAATTTTTTGACAAAACAATACTGTTTTCCACAGTAGCTGTACCAATTTACGTTTCTATCAACAGTGCACAAAGATTCCTTTTTCTCTAGGTCTTTTCCTCACCAAATTTATTTCTTGTCTTTTGATACTAGCCACTATGACTGGAGTGAGGTGAATCTCACTATGGTTTTGATTTGCATCTCCCTGATAATTAGTGATGTTGAGCATGTTTTCATGTGTCTGTTTGGCCATCTATTTTCATCTTTGGAAGTGTTTATTCAGATCCTCTACCATTTTTTAAAAAGATTTTACTTATTTATTCATGAGAAACAAAGAGAGAGAGAGGCAGAGACACAGGCAGAGGGAGAAGCAGGCTCCATGCAGGGAGCCTGATTGGGACTCAATCCCGGGTCTCCAGAATCCGGCCCTGGGCTGAAGACGGCACTAAACTGCTGAGCCACCAGGGTTGCCCTCCTCTGCCATTTTTAAATCAGTTTTGAGGTTTTTTTGGTGTTGTATTTCTGGATTTTTTTTGGATATTAACCCCTTATTGGCTATATCATTTGCAGAGACCTTGTCCCATTCAGTAGGTTGCCTATTCATTTTATCGATGGTTTCTTTTGCTCTGCAAAATCCTTTTTATTTTGATATAGACCTAATAGTTTATTTTTGCTTTTGTTTCCCTTGCCTGAAGGGACATATCTAGAAAAATTTTGCTAAGGCTGTTGTCAAAGATGACTGCTTGTGTTTTCTTTTAGGAGTTTTATGGGTTTAAGTCTCCTATTGAGGTCTTTAAATCATTTTGAGTTTATTTTTGTGTAGGGGGTAAGAAAGTGGTCCAATTTCATTCTTTTACACATAGCTATACAGTTGTCCCAGCACCATTTATTGAAAAGACTTTCTTTTCCCCATTGTATATTCTTGCTTCCTTTATTATAGATTAATTGAACATATAAGTGTAGGTTTACTTCTGGGCTTTCTAATGTATTCCATTGACTTATGCACCTATTTTTTTTTTTTGCCAGAACCATACTATTTTGAATTATTATAGCTTTGTAGAATATCTTGAAATCCATGTGTTCATCAATAAATTACTAAAGAAGATATAGTATATATATCCAATAAAATATTACTTAGTCATAAAAAAATAATGCTATTTTGTCACTTGCAACAGCATGGTTGGGTCTAGAGGGGTGCAAATGAAATAAGTCAGAGAAAGAAAAAATACCATATGATTTCACTCATATATGGAATTTAAGAAACAAAATAAATGACCAAAAAGAAAATGAGACAGATAAAAAAAAAGTAGACTCTTAAATATAGAGAATAAACTGGTGGTTACCAGAAAGGAGGTGGGTGGAGGGATGGATGAAATAGATGAAGGGGATTATGAGTACACTAATCTTATTTTTTAAAAGATTTTATTTATTTATTTATTTGAGAGAGGAAGAGAGAGAGAGCACAAGCAGGATGAGGGGTGGAGGGAGGAGGAGACTCCTCACTGAGTAGGGAGCCTGGTACAGAGATCAATGCTGAGACTCCAGGATCATGACAGGAGCTCAAAGCAGATACTTAACCCACTGAGCCACGCAGGCACCCCAAGAGTACACTAATCTTTATGAGCACTGAATAATGTAGAATTGTTAAATCACTATATTGGGCACATGAAACTAATATAACACTGCACATCAATTATTTTGGAATTAAACTATAAAATAAAAAATATCTTGAAATCTGAGATTGTGATACTTCCAGCTTTGTTATTGCTCAAGTTGCTTTGGCTATTCTCAGTCTTTTGAAGTTTCATCCAAATTTTAGGATTATTCTAGTTCTGTGAAAAATGCTATTGCTATTTTGATAGGGATTGAGTTGAGCTGATAGATAGCTTTAGGTAGCCTGGCCATTTTAACAATACTAATTCTATTCCATGAGTGGAGCATATCTTCCTATTTGTGCCTTCAGTTTCTTTTATCAGTATTTTAGGGAACAGATCTTTCACCTTTTGGTTAAGTTTATTTCTAGGTATTTTATTCTTTTTGGTACAATTATAAATGGAATTGTTAATTTCTCTTTCTGCCCCCTCATTATTAGTATGTAGAAATGCAACAGATTTCTGTATGTTAATTTTGTATTTTGCAACTTAACTGAATTCATTTATTCTAATAAGTTTTTTTTTTTTTTTTTGGTGTGGATTCTTCAGGGTTTTCTGTGTATAGTATAATATTATGTCATCTGCAGATAGTGACAATTTTACTTCTTTACCAATTTGGTTGCCTTTTATATCCTTTTCTTGTCTAATTGCTATGGCTAGGACTCCCAGTGCCCTTTTTCTGTTCTTAACTTTGTATTGTACCCTTTTTCATAATTAAGAAGAATAGAAATTCAAACAGCGAGAGCGGAATAAAATAATGGTTTCTCTTATCCAAATCCTTAACTCTATCAACTGTCTCTTGGGACCCCTGGGTGGCTCAGTGGTTGAGCATCTGCTTTTGGTTCAGGATGTGATCCTGGAGTCCCAGGATTGAGTCCCACATCAGGCTCCCTGCATGGAGTCTGCTTCTCCCTCTGCCTATGTCTCTGCCCTTTCTCTTGTGTCTCTCATGAGTAAATAAATAAAATCTTTTTTTTTTTTATTGGTGTTCAATTTACTAACATACAGAATAATACCCAGTGCCCGTCACCCATTCACTCCCACCCCCCGCCCTCCTCCCCTTCTACCACCCCTAGTTCGTTTCCCAGAGTTAGCAGTCTTTACGTTCTGTCTCCCTTTCTGATATTTCCCACACATTTCTTCTCCCTTCCCTTATTTTCCCTTTCACTATTATTTATATTCCCCAAATGAATGAGAACATATAATGTTTGTCCTTCTCCGACTGACTTACTTCACTCAGCATAATACCCTCCAGTTCCATCCACGTTGAAGCAAATGGTGGGTATTTGTCATTTCTAATAGCTGAGTAATATTCCATTGTATACATAAACCACATCTTCTTTATCCATTCATCTTTCGTTGGACACCGAGGCTCCTTCCACAGTTTGGCTATAGTGGCCATTGCTGCTAGAAACATCGGGGTGCAGGTGTCCCGGCATTTCATTGCATTTGTATCTTTGGGGTAAATCCCCAACAGTGCAATTGCTGGGTCGTAGGGCAGGTCTATTTTTAACTGTTTGAGGAACCTCCAGACAGTTTTCCAGAGTGGCTGCACCAGTTCACATTCCCACCAACAGTGTAAGAGGGTTCCCTTTTCTCCGCATCCTCTCCAACATTTGTTGTTTCCTGCCTTGTTAATTTTCCCCATTCTCACTGGTGTGAGGTGGTATCTCATTGTAGTTTTGATTTGTATTTCCCTGATGGCAAGTGATGCAGAGCATTTTCTCATATGCATGTTGGCCATGTCTATGTCTTCCTCTGTGAGATTTCTGTTCATGTCTTTGAACTCGGCCATAGTAACTTCTTGCAAGATACATCCACAAAGGCAAAAGAAACAAAAGCAAAAATGAACTATTGGGACTTCATCAAGATAAGAAGCTTTTGCACAGCAAAGGATACAGTCAACAAATTCAAAGACAACCTACAGAATGGGAGAAGATATTTGCAAATGACATATCAGATAAAGGGCTAGTTTCCAAGATCTATAAAGAACTTATTAAACTCAACACCAAAGAAACAAACAATCCAATCATGAAATGGGCAAAAGTCATGAGTAAATAAATAAAATCTTAAAAAAACAAACAAAAACCTGTCTCTAGTGTCTTCTTTCAGGAAATGTGTGTTTACTTTCACACAAAACTGCATAGGTTATTCTAAACATACTGTCCTAGATCTTAATTGATTTTTTTCCCAGGTAACAATTTATCTTAAAGATTTTACCATGTCATACAGACTTATCTGCTGCTATGTTTTAGTTTTTGTCAATGACATAGAAGTTAGTATGTTATATTCCTAATGAGTGGAATTAGCGTAGCTTATTTAATTAGTTTTCTATTAATGAACATATAGCTTATATTTCCTTTGCTTTAAAAAACAACACAGCAATGATTTATCTGTGCACATTCTGTTTTGCATATGTATGAATTTATAATATGTATTTTTTATAAGATGTATTTTTAGAAGCTGAATTTCTATGTCAAAGGGTATGTGTCCATAAACTTTTGATAATCTCAAAAAGAGGTCCTTCAAAGAAGATGAAGATATTTATAGGGCTGCTATGTATTTGTAATTATCTCCCCATACACTTAACATTACTGTGGTAACTTGATTTTTTACAGAGAGTAAGTTTTTCATTACACTATTCAGTTCATACTCTATTAATCACATTTTTTTCTGTTGAAATAACTTGATTTGACAAACATTTAGTCTCGTAAAACTTTATTGTGTGTGAAGTATAATGTTAGATGTTTGGAGAAGTCAGAATTCATTAGATACAATCTCTGCTTCTGACCAGATGCTAACATTATTTAGGGAGGCAGACACATTTTGGCCTCAGATTACCTTTCCTACTTTATCTATTTGTTAGAACTTTTGTGAACACTATGGGACTGAAAATGAGCAAGTTTCATGAATATTTTAAATGAGTACTAGAAGTTTCATGAATATGTTAAGTAGGTCTGAGAATTTTCATGAATATATTAAGTAGGAGAATGATTAGCATGGACGGGGCAGCCATGGCTCGCTAACCTCTATCTTTTGCGTGTTTATTTGCTACCTTTGCATTTTTTCCACTGTTATGGCTAGTGCAAGATCTGATTGGGGATTTATGACTTACCATGTCTCTTTCATGCTTCTTGCAGGTTACCTGCTTCACTATCCCAGGTGTCTATAACTAGATTAAAACACTTCTGCATTGCTCTGAAAAAGAGCTCCCCTCTGGAAAACAATGATGCTTTAATGAGCAGCAGTATGCCAAGATCAGGACAACAGAGTAAATAGTAAACCTAAATGAGGCGTCTGGAAGCAGATGGATGGCAGGATAAGTGGAGAGAGTTGGGGAGATAAAGAACAATAATAGTAAAATGCAAGAATGAAGACAAATATTGGCTATAATAAGTTCTTACAGACCTTATGTTACATTTTTTAATATTCATCTTTATTAATTTAGGCTGAATAGGCACATGAAGTATTCTTTATCAGAGACACATTCCTTATTAAATACTTGACAGTAAATAAGTGCTCTGGCCTCCTTTTTTGCCCTAGTCTTGGCCCATGGATAATGTGATGAGAGCCAAGTCAACTGTTTTGTGCAAGTAGCTGGATACCTCATAGGTGACGGAAGAGGAAATTTTTTTTCCACGCACATGAGAGAGAGGCAACTGTCTCCCATCTCTCCTGAAACATTTCCTCACTCCAGCCCTTTCATGTGCAAATAAAATTACTCCAGCTATTTGATAGTTCCTGGCCTCTAGGGTTTGTGACAAAGGTGTTCCAAGGTCAGGAGTTTTACTTCTTGAAATGGAAATACCTCAGTGGATAATGCTGCCTTTTCCAAGCATCTTCTGACCTAACCTAGGTACCTAACCTGGGACATACTTGACTTTTGGTGACATTTTAATCTACAGATCTAGACATATTTTGAGGAGAAGTGAAAGTAAGCTGTCCCTCAGTTTAGAGCATAGACATTTTTGTAGCTCAGGAAGCAGAGGCTTTTTCCAGGATCATAGACCCATTCTGGGAAGTTTTGTTTCCCCACACCTTGGTAAGGCTGTATCCTGGTATGCATTCACTCAGGTTGTCCCCCATCTTTACTGAGACACATTGTTTTGTTAACAGGCAGGGATTTGGAGTCCATAAGCCCATCTAACTTTAGCAGCAGTTTATAATAGTCGTTATATATGCCTTGGGAGTAAAGGAAGGGACTTTGGTTTTGGTTTTATATTTTGGAGGGATTTTGGAATGCTTTGTAGAGGAACTAGCTCTTAAAAATGGGCAAGAATTGTCAAATAGAAAGTGGAAAATTTTCCACTAAGAGCAGTGCTTCTCAAACTTTCCAGTAGAGAACTCCAAAGAGCAAAAGGGAGTGACCACAGACTTCTGGGGCTGGAAGCAGAAGGGGTATATGTGCTGCCACCCCTTCCACCAGTGGTGTGATGGAGAGAATAGTTAGAGGCTTATTATTGCCTTGAAGTTTCATTTGAATTTTGCATTCCAGTTTAAAAAATAAAGTTTCACTCCCAATCTTTGTCATCAAAGTGAAGTGCCCTAGTTTTTCCTGCTTTCTCACATCTTCAGGTAAGAACAGTTTAGAAACCTGGGACATAGATGGATCATCACAAGCAGAGACATTGAGGTAGGACTTGAGGGGAAAGTACAGAGAAATGTGAATTGGTCGTTGAGTTGGGATTCTGGAAGCACCATCTAGATGGTAGTGATGTTGGAAAAATGGTGGACCAGGCAGCACATTGTGTAGGTCCTTGAATGCTATGCTACGAAATTAGAATTTTACTTTAAAGCTAATGAAAATCTACTAATAGTCTTGGCAAGGGAAATGCTGAATCACTTTAGTTGTAGGAGGCAGAAGGTGATTCAGAAGAATTCCCTAGAAAGTTCCTGAGGGCAAGAAAACGGGGCCCTGAATTGGGACCTTGACTGTGGGAGATAAAAGGAGGTGCAAATCTGAGTTGAACTGGAAGATAGAACCCATGTTGGATATGGGAGATTAGAGTGAAATGAGTAGAAGATAGTGTCAAGGCATGGATCCAGAGCAATCAAGAGGATGATTGATAAATCTTCTCAGAGTATTTTCCCGGGATGTTTTTTCCTTTTTTTTTTTTTTTTTTTTCTAAATCTTCCACATTGATATGTTCAAATATATCAAATAATATTATTTTAGGACCAAATCAAATTATATTATAAAAATACGTAGAAAAAACTAGTATTCCCCCCTATCTCTCTCAGAAATTACTTTGTGGGTTCAAAATCTATAATATAAAATTTCCTTAGTAGGTAGTAAAAATATCTATTAATTCTAATGGAGTGTTGTATCTATTCTCACTGGGACATAATTGCAAAAGTATGCTCATTATAGTAAAATTCATGTTGAAATTTCCAACTCAAAAACCCCCTATTTCCCATCAATAAATCCACTCTTGTTAGGTTAAGACTGCTTATAGTAGTTTGGTATTTATGTCTATTCATATTTTTATGAATATTTACTCATATATACATGATATATATACTGTATATATATGGTGAATATAATATGTACTGTATGTAGTAATGTATTTAGTTTTTTAAAAAAGGAAACATGGAAATTTCTGTCTTTTTATTGCTTATGTATTATCACATTGTATAGAGGTATCATAATTTAAGTGTCCCCGTTTTGATAAACATTTAGGTTACTGACAAAGTCTGCGTTTAAAATAAGCATAAGCTACTGGGATGCTAGGCATGGTGCAAATTGAGTCAACTGGTGAATGAAAAATGAATCCATTTCAAATTTTTATTTTGATAACCTTAAATTTTCTTGTTGAAATTACTCACATGATGATAGTATTGATGGCAAAGATAATCACTCTCAGATTCTGCTAGTGAGAATGAAAATTTAATGCATATTTGCAGAGAAATTTGGCAGTATATATTAAGAGTTTTAAAATGATTTATCTCCTTCGATCCAGTCATTCCATTTGTGTGGATTAATTTCAAAGTAATAATTCTAGAAAGATTTATGGATGTTTAATAGTGTTATTTATCAATAGAAAACACATTAAAATGAATACTAGTAATTAAGTAAATTATGGCACATTAATATGACGGAATGGTAGTTTATAGCCAACATAATCATGTTTTCAGATTCAGTTGCATAAAAAATAATGCCAAATGAAAAAAGCTGGTGTGATCTCTTGAAAGATTTTCTTTACATTTTCAGTTTGCTAAAGGATACATATTCTTTTTTTTTTTTTTTTTTTAAGGTTTTATTTATTTATTCATGAGAGACATAGAGAGAGACAGAGACACAGGCAGAGGGAGAAGCAGGCTCCACGCAGGGAGCTGGATGTGGGACCGGATCCTGGGACTCCAGGATCATGCCCTGGGCTGACAGTGGTGCTAAACCTAAACCACTGAACCACCCAGGCTGCCCCATATTCTGTTTTTTTTTTTTTTTTTTTTTTTTTTTTTTAACATAAAGGCCAAACCTTACTATGATAATTTATGCTGGAAGACATAACAGGTGTTATGAAGGGAAGGTCTTTGTGAAAGTTAATAAGGTGTCTGAAGTGTCTTCAGCCAGGCGAGCATCATTTTGTTTCCGTGTTTGTGGTGAGGAGGTGCAGTCCCATGGGGAAGAGAAGTCTCACTCTGGATCAGAGGATGAAGGACTCACTAGAGGACAGTAGGTGATGTTTTCTCGATTAAAGTTCCTTGTGAATTTTTCAAGTACAAAGCAAACCTCCCTCTCATCCTCTGACAGCATTCCTCCCGTGACTGACAAGGCCCAAATCTACCCCCTTTGAAAACATTTCATAGAATTGTACTGGAGGTGAAAGCACATTTTGGAAAATTGTTCAAACCTCAAAGTTTTGAGACTTAACGGCCAATATGAGAGAAGCTATTTTACTCTGAAGTTATAAGGTAAAAGAAGGCAGAAGTCTCAGATTTCTAACAGTTAAGAAGTAATGAGCAAGCACAAAATTTTATGTGGAGCTATTCTATTTGAAACACAAATTCTACCTGTTACCTATGTTGTAATTCTTGGTATTTAAAAAATTTTTTAAACTTTTTTTTTTTTTACTTGAGAAATTCTAATCTGTATTTCAAATAAAACTACTAATAATTTAACTCTAGTCCTTTGGACCATGCAATTAAGACACCTCCTATTGCTTATGGTAGCATTCTCAGTGTTACCTTTCATGGTGGGTAAAAAGGTCTGGAAGATGAATAAGCACACCTACAGTATAAGGTGGGTAAATGTAACAAAATGGTTTCCCAATTTCCAACTATTCACAAAGTGGTTTTATGTGTCCTAACCTCTGCCCTCTTCCCACTTCCCCCTTTCCCTCCCTCTCCCCCTTTCTTTTTAAAAATTGCTTCCACATCAGCCAAATTATGTCATTTTGGTGGAGGCTGAAAAATCCTCACACCTCAGTCTTGGGGTATAGAAATTGGAGTCCTTTCTGAGCATCTCAAATTGCAGGTGTGCAATTCAAAATTGCTTCCTGGCTATTAGCTTGGAAGGCTATGAGCCTTAAATTGTTTATGGCTATATTTACAGGCTTGTTGAAAAAAGCCTGGGTTGGATTTCTATCTCTTGCAATCAAAGAATTCTGACTATTTCAATGATTATATTGGATTACCAGTCAGAATCAGATACAGCAGTAGGTATTCAAAGTTATCCTTGGACATACTGACTTTACTTTTTATTTAAACTCTAAAGTAAATATGAGTATTTAAGGAGTAAAGCAGTAGGCACTTTGCAGAAGATGCCAAACTTCAGTTTCTTTGAAACCATTTAGCTGTGGGGAAGAGCTGCAGATGATTAGGATGGGGAGTTTGACTTATAAATAAGAAATGAGAAGGGAACAGCAATACCCTTCTACAGCACAGAAGCTGTGTCTTGAAAAGGAATAAAAAGAATTAATTTAGAATCCCAGGCATCCCACTTTTCATCTGCTCTCAGAAACGGAAATGTGATTGAATACATTATGTAGTGATAATATAGAATTTGCCCTTTTCAGATTTTAAGAAAGATAAGCCTGTGGATTGATTTTGTACCTATCAGTTCGGCTAAAGAAAATCCTCTTTTTATCTATATTCCACATATTAGGGAGGGTCGATAGAAGCTATGGGATCCCCTTTTTCTTTGCTCTATAGAGATCAGTCAAGTTTTTCTTCACCCTTCATACCACAACAGTGTCACTACCTGAATAGGCTATTACCATCTTGGCATCCCTTAGATTTCTGTCTTTTAAAACATGTGGAATATATTTGAGATTGATATGTCTTGCATCAAAATCTAAGTGCTTATCAGTATTAAAGGTCAATTTGTGGACAAGGCCAATCTATTTGTACTCAATAGAATTTTGAATTCCTTGAATGATCATTTTGTCAATTTCTAGTTTGAGAGCTTGGCCTGGTCTTCCTCTGACTAATGTATAAGTGGCATTTGGACAATTGATTTGTCACTTGGAGGATGCCTCAAGTATTGCCTCCTGTGCGTAGCTAGTACAGAATGTAGGTAGTGCAATATTTATTGATGGAAAGAATTTTTCAGATTTTACAAAGAGAGGAGCACAGATAAGGTATGTTAGAGTAACACATCTACAATCTTATTCTAATTCCTTATTTTATACACTATTCCTCTTTGAGCCAGGAAGTACACTGGTTAAAAAAATAATGATGACAGATTACATTGTTGGTACTTTTCAAAAAAAGAAAGATCTATTTTCCAGCATGGATAATTTCTAAATAATTGCATTGTATAATTTAACAGTGCCTATTAGATATTGGCAATCTTTCAAAGCTATGGATAACTCTTCTTCCAGTGTCTGTCAGTGTTCAGTGCTGGCAGAGTGAGTTATTCTGAAAAGATGGTGGTAGGTAAAGAGTATTTCCTCCTACCACACCCTTGAGGTGGGAGGGAACAGCAGCTCTATGTGATCTCACAGGAAGCAAAATGGGGTTTAGAACAAATATTTTGTCAGGCACTGGAAGGGGACAGTGGGAGGGGCCGGAGCACTGGGGAGCTATTGGATCTGTACCTCTCTGCAGACAAAGCAGTTATGGTTTGTGGGCCCTCTCCAGCCTCCTTTGGCTGACCTTCATATGGACCAGTGATTCTTTCCTTACATTTTTCTTAAAAATGGATTTTCTGAGGAATAATTGATGTGTGATAAGATCCATGTAAAGTATACTATTCAGTAAGTTTTCACCTAAGCATGTACTGTGAAGCCATCACCACAATCAAGTTAATAGAAACATAACTTCTAGAAGTGTCCTCATGCACCTTTGTAATTCCTCTCACTAGCTCCTCCCTATTCACCATCTCCATTTCTTGGCAATGACTAATGTACTTTCTGTTCCTGTAAGATTAGTTTTCATTTAATAGAATTTTATTTAAATGAAATCATATAGGACATAGTCTTTTTTTTAATTTTTTTTTAATTTTTATTTATTTACGATAGTCAGAGAGAGAGGCAGAGACACAGGCAGAGGGAGAAGCAGGCTCCATGCACCGGGAGCCTGACGTGGGATTCGATCCCGGGTCTCCAGGATCGCCCCTGGGCCAAAGGCAGGCGCCAAACCGCTGCGCCACCCAGGGATCCCAGTCTTTTTTTTTTTTTAATTTTTGGTCTTTCTTTCAATTAGCATAATTATTTTGAGATTCATCCATATATTAGCATGTATCAGTTGCTTATTCCTCTCTATTGCTGATTTGTATCCTATTTTATGTATATACCATAGTGTGTGTATCCATTCACGTATTAATGGACATTTGGGTTGCTTCCAGTTTTTGGCTATTGCAAATAAAGATGCTGTGGATATTTGTGTACAAGCCCTTATATAGACATACACTTTAATTCCTCTTTCATAAATACCTAGGAGTGGAATTTGGGTCATATGGTAGGTCAAGTTTAACTTTTTAAGAAACTGCCAAACTATTTTTCCCATGTAGTTGTACTATTTTAGGTTCCCACCAGTAGTGTATGAGATTTCTACCCCTTCTACATCCTTCCCAACTCTTAGGATGAGCTTTATAATTTAAGCATGATAATAGGTGGGAAATGATACTTGTCATTTTAACTACATTACCCTAAATCTCTGACTGTAGTCTCCTTTCAGTTCTTTAAGGTTTTGCTTCATATGTTTTGCTTCATTTATTTTTTTGTCTGCATAAATGTGTAGGGTTGTTATATCCTTTCCATAAATTAACCTGTTTATCATTATCAAATAACTTTCTTTATCCTTGACCATGTTCTTTATTCTGAAATCTCCTTTGTTTGAAAAAATACAGCAACTCTAGCTTTCCTTTGTGTTCACATGGTATATTATTTGCCATGACTTTATTTTCAGTCTATTAATGTCTTTATGTTTAAAGTGTGTTCCTTTTTGGCAGCATATAGTTTGACCTTGCTTTTTTTTTTTTCTAGTCAGATCATATCTGTCTTTTAATTGAGGTCTTTAGACCATTTACATTTAGTATAAGTACTGATACATTTAGGTATACATCTACCTTCTTTTTCTTTGTTGTTTCATCTATTCTTTACCTTTTTCTACTTTTCCTATCCTCTTTTAGACTAATTGAATATGATTCCACTTTATTTCGGAATATGTTCCACTTTTTGTTGGCTTGTTAACTATAACTCTTTATTAATTTAGTGGTGGCTTAAAGATTTATAGCATACATCTTTATTATACCTTTTTTATTTTTAATTATACCTTTAAAGAAATATTACATCACTTTGCACATAGTGAAGAATCTTAACAGTATACTTTCATTTTTCCCTCCTGAACTTTGTGTTATTTCATCATACATTTTACTTTAATATATATCATAAACACCATAATACATTGATATTATTTTTGTTTAAATTAGAGGTTGGCAAACTTTTTCTATAAAGAATTGCATAGTATTTTAGGCTTTGGGTACCATATAGTCTCACTTGTAACAATTCACCTCTAGCTCAAAGTAGCCATAGATGATACATAAATGAATGAAAATGACTGTTTTCTAATAGTAGTTTATTTAAAAAATAGTAAGAAGGTTTGATCTTAGTCTGTTTGGCAACTATCACAAAATATCACAGACTGCATCTTATAAACAACAGAAATTTGTTTCTCACAGTTTTGGAAGTTTAAAGTTTGAGATTAGGATGTTGTCATGGTCAGACGAAGGCCTTCTTCCAGTTTAAGATTTCTTGCTGTATCCTTTCCTGGCAGAACAGGCCAGAGATCTTTCTGGAACCTCTTTGATAAGACACCAATCTCATTTATAAGGCCTCTTCTCTCCTGACCTAATCAGTACCCAAAGACACCCCCACCCCCCGCCCCGATACAATCACCTTTGGGCAATAGGATTTCAACATGTGAATTTTGGGAGGATACAAACATTCATACCACAACATAGTTTGTGGGCTGTAATTTGTTGATTCCTGGTTTTAAATAGTCAATTATCATTGTAAAGATATGACCATATCCAGGAAAACACCAGCCATGGTCATATCTTTATTTTTATCTACATATGTAGATTCATGTTTTCCTCTTGTACTATTTTCCTTCTGTCTGAAGGACTTCCTTAAACATTTCTTGTATTACTGATTTGCTGGTGTTGAGTTCTTTCAGAGTTTATATGTCTGAGATATTCTTAATTTCATTTTCATTTGCAAAAGTTATTTTTCTGGGTACAGAAGTCTAATTGACAGTTATTTTCCTTTTAAAAATGTTACCTCACTATTTTCTCACTTGTGTTTCCAAAAAGAAGTCGGCTGTCATTCTCATCTTTATTCCTGTTTACATGTAATTTGTAGCATTTTCTCTGGCTCTTTCAAGATTTTTCTTTTTATCATTGGCCCTGAGCAATTTGATTATGCTGTGCCTTGGTATAGTTTTGTATTTGATATTCACTGAACTTCTTGCCTCTGTAGATTTATGGTTTCAATCAAATGTGGAAAAACTTTGCTCATTAGTCTTCAAATAATCACTTAAAAGCATATGAGATATGGATAGTTATTACTTCCAGTTTCCACAGAATCATAACCACCCCTATAGTTGTATGAATGAGAATTGCAATGATAATAAACATGCAACAATAATCCTGTTCTAGCTTAACACTGAGGCTTTCAAGGCTATTCAGTTTGGAGACACCAGGATGTCACCAATGTAAGGTTTGGGCTCAAATCCTACTCCAAAAATGCCATTTCCTGGAGCATTCCCCTTGCATCAATATAGTAGTTAGTAAAGGATTTAAGAAACCCCTGCCAGGATGGGGTCTTATATCCTTATGATGCCTCCTTTGCTCTGTCATCTGTCCATTGTCAAGTCTGGATTCAAGGAATATAAGACACATATTCATTATGTCAAATGCTTCCAAATTCAATGTAAGCAGAGGGCTTTAAGAAGCTCAATAACAATAAACCTCCATTCATTTCATCTCAGCTAATTAGGAATCAGCTAGCAGGCTGACAAGGGCTAGGCTGAAATTTACCTTGACTTTGAAAAGGCTTTCTTCGTATACACAGTAAAAATTAATTGGATAAATAGAACATCAGGTGAATGATGGGAGAAAAAAAAAGGAGAAGGAGAAAGAGGCATTGAATTGTTCTCATGATAAAAACAGCCTTTCACAAATAAAAGCAATCTCATAGCAGTGGAAAGTGGAGAGGGCTGGATGTTTAGAGCCTTGAGTGCTCATCCCTCATCTTCTCTAACTATTGTGGCATTTCAGCACACTGCTTTCCTTCCTTGGGCTTAGTTGACTCCTCCATAAAATCAGAAGTTGTTCTCCATGGCCTTTTATGACTTAATACAATGATAGCAATTGATGTGCTCAATTTAAAATAAACCCTAGGTCTTCATAAAGCTAGGCGAACATTGTAGTAGGGAGAACAATTCCTTTCCAAGATGTCTAGATAAATCACCATAACCTTAGCATGTCGGTCTCTCTCAGTTCCAATCTGTTCTCACTTCTGCCAGTGATCTTTTTTAGAGTCCATTCTGACCCAGTCTCTTCCTTTTTGGTGGTCCTTGGGCCCACAGGATAAAATCCAAACTCTTTAGCAAGGCACAGAAAAGCTTCCACAAAATCTCTTGGCTTTGCTTTGCTCGTCTTGTACATAGGGCTTGCATGCCAGCCTAGTGGATTATGTAGAATTCCCAGAATGTTCTTCACCCCTCAGACTTGGTGTGTTTGCACATGCTGTTTCCTTGTTTTGCCTAGAACTACTACAAATATCCTAAATCTTAGCTCAAAAAACTGTTCTGTAAATTCTGAGTCCCCCACATAGAATTGGCGACTTCCTTATCAGTGCTTTCCTTGGTTGAGGTTATGATGCAGTATGTTTGCCTCCTTTGATGGACCGTGGATTCTTTAAGCACAGAGTTTTGTCTTATTCTATCTTTGTATTCTGAAATCTAGCATGGGAATAAAAAAGGCCTTATTGCATGGATGAATGAAAACAGAATTCAGAAGTAATAAAGAGGCAATCTTATAGCTATGTCATAATTTTGAAATGTCCTTATTTGAGATTGGCTTTTCTCTGATAATATGAATTAGTGAAGGGTACTGACATTTCTGAGGATTATCTAAGAACCATTAGTGAGGAATATTCTGTCTGGAAAATTGCATTTAAGATGAAGAAAGGGTTTAGTTAGTGGACTGAAACTGCATGTTAAAGAACAGTCATTTCAAAAATGTCATGGGCAATTTTTTTTTAATAGTGCTTTTCTCAGCCACAATAGGAGAGCCTGGCTCATTTGATGTTAAGCAGAATCATAGCTATGTTTCTTGTATGTCCATTAGGAATTGTAATGAACGGTTCTAGAACTGTGGGTGGGCTTCCCCAGAGTCTATATAGTTTTGGACTCCTGAGGATGAAATGTTCACATTGAGGCTTAACCTGATGTGGATGCTAAAAAGGAAATTCATGTGCTGGGTGGGAATATTGTGACTCAAAAAAATTTTTTTTGATACTATGAATTTCTAGATTTCTAGATGAGAAAAGTGTGACTTCAGAAGGTACTCTATATCTATTCAATAAATTCAGGGTTTGTTTTCACTAGATGTCAGTAGCATCCCCATCCCCAATTTTGAAAGAGCTCTCCTCATGCTTGACATGTGTCATTTTGTCATATGAGAGTATTTATTTATTTAAAGATTTATTTATTTGTTCATGAGAGACACAGAGGGGCAGAGACACAGGCAGAGGGAGAAGCAGGCTCCATACAGGGGAGCCCGACATGGGACTCAATCCCGGAACTCTGGGATCACATCATGAGCCAAAGGCAGATGCTCAACTGCTGAGCCACCTGGGCATCCTATAGAAGAGCATTTAATCAGAGGTGCTGTTAAATGACAGAATGGTGTTCTCAAGGCAGAATGTGAATATCCTGTCAGTTTTAGATAATAGGATCAATTTCTCTTCTCCCTTATTTCTTGAGTTTTTTTAAATTTATTTTTATTTATTTTTTATTTTTTTAGATTTTATTTATTTGTTTTAGAGAAAGAGTGTGTGCAAGTGGGGGAAGGGACAATGGAGAGGGAGAATCTGAAGCAGACTGCTGAGCTCAGAGCATGATGCAGGGCTCAATCCAATGACCTGAAGATCACAGCCTGGGCTGAAACCAAGAGTTGGGTGCTTAACCTGAGCCACCCAGGCTCCCCTTCTTGAGTTCTTTTCTTTTCTTTTCTTTTCTTTTCTTTTCTTTTCTTTTCTTTTCTTTTCTTTCTTTTCTTTCTTTTCTTTCTTTTCTTTCTTTTCTTTCTTTTCTTTCTTTTCTTTCTTTTCTTTCTTTTTTTCTTTTTCTTTTTCTTTTTCTTTTTCTTTTTCTTTTTCTTTTTCTTTTCTTTCTTTTCTTTCTTTTCTTTTTTCTTTTCTTTTTTTTCTTTTCTTTTCTCTTTTCTTTTCTCTTTTCTTTTTTTCTTTTTCAGTGCAAAAAGGTGGTTTTATTGAAGTACAAGGAGAGGACCTGTGGGCAGAAAAAGCTGCACTGGGGCCATGCAGATTGGCTCATTATATACTTACACACTTTCAAGTTGGGAGGCGGTAAGGGATAGAATAAGTCTCTAAGGAATTTGGAAGCAAGGTTTCCAGGACCGTGAGGGGGCCAGCTATTTTTGGGAAAGGGTCATTTATTACTGTCTAATAAAACTTGAGTCATGAGACCCTTCAGATGTATATCGGTGAGCCATGTGCTTGGGGGATGATTGCCAACAAGTATCTTGGAGGGTGTAGAGATAAAGGAAATTTCTAAAGGATTTTTTATATGTTAAAGTAGACTTACAGGATCTTAGGGGGTGGGGCTAAGATTACCTTTTGCCCTTAGCAAAGTATTAACATTGAAGCAGTTGAGTTCCTACTCTGTTTCAAGGACTAGTCAATGGGCTGTAGATAGTAAGGAAATTTAATTATTTTTCTTCTGTCTTTGTTTCCCACATTATTCCCCCCTGAACAATTTTGACACTTAAATCTTTAAGGTTGCTGAGTATAGGTCTCATCTTCCTGAGTGGAAAGGATCGTCTCTCGGCTTGAAGTTATAGGAGTGAAAGAGTCTCAGCACCAAGTAGAGACATGGGGGAAAACAGCAAGGCATAATTAGAATAAGACAAAGAATCCCAAATAAGAGTCCTTTGATAGTTGACAAAAGTCCTCCAGTCTAGGAGTTTAACCAATCATTAGGAGTTTAACCAATCTGGGATCCTTTAAAATGCCAATTTGAGTATTCATGTCAGAAACCCAGAAATATTTTGTGGTAATCTGGGATGTATATACAGCATTCTGTTTTCAGGCTAGTTAAGTTCCACCTTGTGTAGCAGTTAAAACCATCTAATGCCATTCTATTTTGTACAGTATCAGGGCTTTAACTGTGTACTTAAGAGCTTCCACATGCCAAACAATATCCTCCAGTCTCAAAGTGAGAACAAAAATGGATATTAGGTGGTTATGCCAATGAGACACAAACATATCCACCACTGTTTTAAATTTGGGAGGTTGGCTGGGTTGGTAATGGTTTTAATAATGTGTCCATACATCCAGGTAAAACCCAGAGTACAGTGGCCTATCCAGCCTAAGTGAAGCAATGGACACGGGTTAGAGACACATAGTGATTAGATCCCAGTAGAAGACTGTCATCTAGTTCTGGGCCTCCTTTAACTGCAGTCAAGATATCAAGGGCTATTCAGTTTTGGGGGGCCATCTTTTGAATTTGTGTCATAATTTCAGGCCCATATTTGATTGGAAATTTCTGGCTTGATGATGATCCCTTTTCTTCCAAATTGCTCCATGAGCATGTAGGACTAGGAAAGCCTATTTGGAGTTGGTACAAATATTAATTTTTAAGGTTTTGACAATTGCAAAGCATGAATGAGCACTATAGCACACCCAGCTTTTCTTGTTCCTTTTTCCATGAAATTATTGCCATCAGTAAAACAACTGTCCTCTGCATTTTGGTAGGGGAATCTTTTAAATCTGGTTGACTGGGTGACTGGGCGATGGGCACTGAGAGGGGCACTTGATGGAATGAGCACTGGGTGATAGCTATATGTTGGCAAATTGAACTCCAATAAAAAATAATTTAAAAAAATAAATCTGAATGACTAGAATAAATAAGATCAATAATCTCTGAACAGTTCTTCTCTATAGAAGTACGATGATCAGCCCCAGACACAAGGGAAGCTGGGTTTAAAGTTTGACAGGTTTTAAGTATATATCAGGTATATCTATAAGCATAACCTAGTATTTAATAAGCCAGCTTCCCATCATCTATTGGTGGGTTTTGGTCTCTAAGACACTATGGACCTGATGTGAAGTTGTTATAGTCAGGGACTGTCCCATAGTGAACTCTGAGGCTACCAGGAGAGATGTTATATGCTTGTCTAAAGCATTTGCTTGCAATTATACATCAATAGAGGTGGCTTTTAGGATAAATATCACTAAGAGATAATACCATTAAGAAGCCCTCTTTGAGGTCCAACCTTAACAATGTCCTAATTATAAGGAATCACTGGCAAGTGGGAGAAGACTTGTCTTAAGAGATAAGGGCATCCCCAAGTGCATCATCTAGTCCAATCATAAGGAAAGTGGGGTGATCCATTATCTCCACAAGTCCATAGTTAATCCTATGGAGTGGGGTAGGCTCTGGCTTTTAAGGAATGGTTTTGTCATGCCAGCCATACAGAATTGGTCAAGGGGCTAGTTGAGTTATACAGTTGTTGGGGGAATCTATCTCACTTTCCAGCTTTTCAAATGATCATATACCCACAGGGTCCTGTTATTATCTCCACAGAATAACAAGCAAGAAGAGCTATTATAGCAATTCCTTTGAAGCTTACTTCAAGTGGTCTGCTTAGGCAAACAACATCCATTTAAAGACAATCAAAACTAGAATTTAACATTTGCAAAGGTGTGTTATTGAAACATAATTTTTCTCTCTATAATAATCCTCATTTTTAATCAGAAATAGCCAAATCAAGGCTAATTTGTTTATGAAACAAGTTCATTTTTAGCAAACTTGGCCTAATGATTTACATAAGCTCAGCAGGAATAATGATTGATCATACAGATCTGTTAGAATCTGCTTTGCTGGGACTTTTTATAAGAAATCTTTATGTTGAACTTTTAGTAGCCTCTCCAAGCCAGAAGCCAAGCCAAGTACTTGCTATCAGACATGCCCGCAATACCTATAGATGTGGGAAGAGATTCCCAAAGTGTTCAGAGATTCCTGCACCTACCAGAAAGTGACATTCTTTATTCACCTGGTAAGGTTGCTGGAAACTGTAAGTAAGGTATCAGGCCAACATTTGTGAGGGGCTTTATGAAACACATGTTCAGGTTTCATAAAGTCAACCTTGGTTCCTTAAAGCTATTTGGTCATATCTGAGTCTATGCATGTCTTTCTCAAATATGACATTCCTGTCAAAGCCTTTGGTAAAATAACCAATGTTTCCAATGGTTTCCCATTACAAGGAAAACAGATTCTTACTGAACTTATGCAGATGAATGATTGCCATGGAAGAAAGAATACCTACTGAGACCTCTTGAATTTCAGAGGATTCAGGTAGAGAGAAAAGTTAAATTCATGAATCTGTTTACAAATGAATACTTTATCACATTTCTGTAAGTCGTAAATCTCTTAAGAGAAAGTTTACTTAATCTGGAAGCGTAAACATTACAGAACCAGCAATGTTTCAAACAAGAGTCACAAAACTCTAATAGTCTTTTTAGTTTTTTTAGTCCCATGCTACTATTTTTGTTTAATTTGAATGCAGCTTTTTTAGTTAGTTTTGGAAATTCTTACCCATTTCAGTTTTGATCTCAAAAATATTGAATGCCTGTAATTGTCCTAAAAGTCCTTTCTATGAATCTCCTTGAAGATGAAACTCATTTTACAAGAGAATAAGAACAATGGCAGGAACTCAGAAATGGACATCATCAATGATCTGAGAGTTCATTATGATGCAATCGACAAGGAAATTCAGTTATTTCTGTGACAGATGACCTTATACCAGAATATAACATAACAAACAAGCCTAATTAGTCAATGAACTTCATTTAGGATTTAAATCTTGGGGAAGTTTGTTAAAACCTTAGAAAGTTTTAAAGGACATGCCTAAATAGGATTAGGGTTATTAAATACCTGATAAAGGCAAAACAAAGAAACTGTTTTTTTCTGGGCAGGCAAAGAAAAAACAACTGTTTAGATTTTCTTATCAAGAGCAGACCAACAATTCAAGACAACTTGTCTTTTTGAACAGATAGGAAGCAGACTTTCAAAACTTATACCAGTGGACTTTAAAATCCATTCATTTCAATCTTAGTCCATCCTGACCATACTTAGAGTTCCTTTCTAAAGATTTCCGTTCACAAGCCTTCTACAACTTTCCTTTGCATTCAGATTTTGTCCCAAGCCATTTCTTTCCAAACAACCAGTCTTATTTAGGACAAAATGAGTTTCTTTTTACCTTTAACAAAAATGTATTCCCATTCCTTATATCCTTCTTACACATATAGAGTTGCTTCCCTTATTCCCATCAGTCTTAATTACATTTAACAGAATTTTGCACTCCTAGAAACCTTAGTTTCTAGTGAAGACTAAATAGTGACCAGTTGTGATTTGTGACACCAGGACTCTTTAGATGGCAATTTTATGAATCAGTTAAGCACAAAGCGCATTTTCCAATAGACCCAAAGTATGTTTACCAACAATTTCTTTGCAATAAGAAGTCCAAAGCACAAACCTACATCCAGTAATCAATGATTTAGCAGTTTATCCTATTTGGAAAAGACCTAGATGTTCAATGAATTTAATCCCATTTACCATCCAACCAAAACTTTAAAGTATCAGATTAACAAAGACTTTGAAAGCTGTCATAAAAATTACCCATGAAAACTTTGGGACAGAGCAGACTAACCATCATTTTAGTCATCTTTTTACTAACAAATAGCATGAACTTATTTAACCAAAAAACGTAACTTAGTTCAAATACCAAAGTATGTTCCACCTGGATCCTCCCCATTGTCAATTTTTCACCTGAGACACTGGTGGGGAAATCTGGAGTGGGCAGTGTTAAGTTCAGGGGGTGCTCCTTTTCCTTCTTGAGTTATTATATGTTCAACCCTGCATATATGGTGGTAGAGCCATAGTTGACCAAGTTAGAGGATGTGGCCAATAGATGGGAAGACAAGATCAATAGGAGTGAAGAGAGGGAAAAGGAGATGACCATTTATTTAGTGCCTTCCATATCTCAGAAGTCTTACCGTGGGCCTTTTTTATTTGTAATAACATCGTGAGGTAAGTCCTAGTATTCTCATTTCAGATGAGGAAGTTGAGGCTTGTAGAGGTTAAAAAAAAAAAAAAAAATCTGGGGCCATATACCTAAGCAGCAGCACTGAATTTTCCACTCAAGGTTCTCTGGCCACTAATGCCATAATCTGTTACAGTGTGGGTAAATTATTTTCGTAAGAGAAGACAGTAACTAATTAGATGCTGTGATGGAGGAATTGAGAGGGGAGCAGCCTTGAGTTGAACTGTCAGAGAAAGCTTCATGCAAGAGAGCACTTTGACAGGAAGATAAGATTTGATAAGGAAGAAGGAGAGTCCTAACTCTTACTCAAGTATTTCAGATGGGAGAGGTTTTGGATAAAAGTCAAGACAAATGTGACATTTTGAGGGGTAGTGGGGAGGCTGGGCTGGCTGAATTAGAGAAACGGAGTCTTGTGAGGCCAAAGTTCATGTGTTGCCTCTTCCCTATACCTCCAGCTAAAATAGTACTTAGACCATTGTAAGAGCTTAGTCATTGGGTAATACTCCTGAAATACAATTGATTGGATAGTGGGAAATAAAACTCAAGGCATTGTGTAGGATCTCGGAAGACCCGAATGTCAAGTTGAGTAGTTTGGACCTAGCCTGCTGGCATAGAGAAGCGTGTTTTTGAGCAAGAGAGTAGCAATAGTAATTGTACATATAAAGTATTTACTATTTATCAAGCAGTCTTCCAAGTAGCTTAAACATAATGTTTCATTTATTCTTCATATAAAATCTATGATCTATTATTATATTCCATCCAATTTTTCAGAGATAAAACTGAGGCATTGGATATTTAGGAAACTTTCCCAGGGTCTATTAGATGACAGACCTGAGATTTGATACTGGGAAGTGATCTACTTGCATGTTCATATTCTTAACCTCTGTACTCTACTGCCTTTTAGTGAAAATGATTTATTTAGGATGTTTCTTGCCCAGGGACCATTTTTCATATACCCTGGAAACCTATGAACCTATAAATCAGTGGCATGAATGAGGGTGTGAATAAAGACCTCAGCTTGCAAGTTAAGAAGTTTCTGAACTCTGTCTCCAATGTGTTGGTCCCACTCCCCACCCCTGCCCTGAGTTCTCCTTTGTGGATGACAAAAACAGGAAGACAGAGAAGTAACCATCATCTTTTTTAACATGGTGGTAACTTTGGTAGCTACTTAGTGATCACAGAGAAAATTTGAAACATGAGAAGTCTCCACAAATGTCAAATTTATTATCTTCTCTTATGATGGAATTTAAAGATCATTAAATTTCTGGGTCCAAGGGAAAAATGATCTCCAAGGCCACATGTTATTTTGAAAGTAGGGGAACCAGGTGTTGAGTCTTGGTCTGCAACAAATGATTCTCTCAGAAAGTCCAGACCTACTAAAGCGTGCTTGGTGAGGAGAGCTGTGCCTGGCCCCTGGCAAGTGCTGTAGATTTACTTGTTAGTAATAGGAAATAAGTAGGGTCATAAAGGAACAGGGATTCAGACTTAGAAGATGTGTATTTAAAAGCAATACACCGGGATTCCTGGGTGGCTCAGTTGGTTGAGTATCTGCCTGCAGCTTGGGTCATGACCCCAGGGATTGAGCCTTAGCTTCTGGGATTGAGCCTTGCATTGGGATCCCTGCCCAGTGGGGAGTCTGTTTCTCTCTGCTCCTCACCCTGCTCGTACTCACTTTCTTTCTCAAATAAATGAATAAAATGTGGAAAAAAAAAAAACCCAAAAGTGATCTCCTGTGTCTATAGGCCTGTGGCCTTGGGGAAGTCACTTGATCCCTCTTAGTCTTGGTTTTCTCAGCTGGTCAATGGGGATAAGATTACCTTACTTGGTTAGTGGGGAGGGTTCAATGAACTAAAATGAGATAGTTGTATATATGTCACCCAGTAAACTGGTATGGAAACCTTAGAACCAATTTTTCTTAGCCTTCTCTCAGGGTGAACTTCTTACCTGCCCTCATTGCTCATAGAGCTAGTCCCCATACAGTAGTTGTCAATTTATTATTGTGCCATAGTAATCTAACACACGATATCCTATGTGTCCTAGTAAATATGACTAGATACAAAATGGGCATACACAAAATTATTACTACTTTTATTCTTTGGAAAATATTATATCAACAAATGGCAGAGAGGCATGGTAGAAGTATTGTTTTCACTGGTACATAATGAAAAGAAAATAGATTCCATTTCTAGTCTTTGAGAATTTTGATTAATTCCATTTTGATAAGCCAAATGGAAGAACTATGTGGAAAAAATGGGGGAATGAACAGCCTTCCAGAGCAGACTCTGTCCCTTGACCTTTAGCTGGTAGGACCAAAGCAATCAGAGGGACCATCAAATGTAACATGATTTACGAGCTCAACAGGGTGATTGTCTCATACATGGTAAGCAATTCCAAATGGTAGCTACATTTTCCACGTAAATATTTAGTAATCCACTCATTCACACAACATGGAGACCCTATGGTTGCTTGTCAATAGAAAGCCAACATACTGTATTAGAAAGTGGGCTAGAAATGTAGGCAGAGGCAAAATTGTGGTGGTCCTCAAAGGGCATGGTTTTTTGAGTAGACAATGAGGCGATTGAAGGTTTTTGTTTTTAGAAAAAGATTGCTCCATTTTCAATTCATTTACCCTAAAAAATTGCCATTATTCCTCTCCCTCCCCTCCCCTCCCCTCTCCTCTCTTCTTACACTCTCCTCTTGTATTCTATGGTGTAGTGTAATTTTTGTTAAGGTTTTGTTCCCATTAGTTAGTTTGTTCCCCAAAGCAATATACTGGTACATGCATTATTACCATCTGGATTTCACCAGTGAAGAAACAGAGGCTCATATAATCCTACCATCTGGTAAAACACAACTTATACTTGAACCCAAATATGTTGTTACAAGCCTTGTCTTTTTTCTTTTATATTCCACCATCATAACATGAAAATGAAAACCAGTATGGGGTTTACATGTCATCTGCCCCCTGGGGAAACATACAGAACAGCCCTAAACACCTTGCTTATTAGGCCATAAAAATAACCATTAGACCTGGAATGCTCTTATTCTTGGGTTTTGTTTTAGTACTATTTAGTGATTGTTCTCTAAGTGTACTTCTGATAGCTATCATTTGATTTACAGACCCACTGAGAAAAGAAGTTATTTCAAACTGTTATTATTTCACAAAGTAGCACTGTGTTTTACCTGTGCCAGTTTTGCCCCTAGCCCAATGCCTTAAAGAATGTGCTTTCTGGACTCATATCTATTGCAGATAGTATTCTGAACACTTTAGTATTGTTATTAAATCCTAGTTTGGTTTAGCATTGTTTCTAAATCCTGGTTAGTTTTTCGTAGGGTTCACTGCACAGAAATGGGGTACATTTTGTTAGCTATAGTTAATAGATTTCAGCTTGTGATTCATGTTTTAAGAACTGGATAAAAGCCTCATGAATTGTGCAGTGTCATATCATTTATGGATAAAGACACTGAAGCCCAGAGAGAGAAGTGTAATAACTCAGAGTCTGAAGAGAGGTAGTGGCAGAGGTGTACCTCTAACTTCAATGACCTAGTTCCTGGTTACTATTGTGACTTTAAGAATGGCCCTGGGACCAGCAGAATCAATGACACCTGGGAGTTGTTAAAGATGTAGAATCTGGGGTCCCACCCTAGACTAAATGCATCAGAATCTGAACTGTAGCAAGACACCTCAGTGATTCATATGCACATGAAGGTTACAGAAGCACCATTTTATACTAAATTGAGCTTTTGCTTATGTAGGTATGTATAGGTTTGTATGTGCGTGCGTGTGTGTGTGTGTGTAGGCAATAGGGAAAGGAAACAGAGGTTGGTGGGGAGAGGTTGGGAAAGGGGAAGGGATAGAGAGAATGGCTGATTCTGAGGAAGTATGGGTGGGCTGGAGGTGATAAAATGTCTGTGTGATGTCCTTTAAGTGTTTGACAAATGGGGCTGGCATTCAGAAATGAGATCTAGGAAAGGACACTAATCTTATGGCATCTCTTCATAGGTGGTAGATAAAGCATGAATGGATTAGATCATTTGGAGTGAGTAGGAAGGAAGTACTAATATTTAGAAGCTAGCAGATTCAGCTAAAAGAGCTGTCAAGGAAAGGCTAGGAGTTAGCATGAGGACCTCAGTGCCCTACAGACAAAGGAGAAGTGTTTCTTTCTTTTTTTTCAGATTATTATTATTTTTTTAATTTTTATTTATGATAGTCACAGAGAGAGAGAGAGAGGCAGAGACACAGGCAGAGGGAGAAGCAGGCTCCATGCACTGGGAGCCTGACGTGGGATTCGATCGCGGGTCTCCAGGATCACGCCCTGGGCCAAAGGCAGGCGCCAAACCGCTGCGCCACCCAGGGATCCCAGGAGAAGTGTTTCTAATTCTTTAGTTAGTATTGTCAGATAACAAAGTTTAGAGAGAAGAAAACTAAAAATTCTGCTTTATATTTGATAGCTGGTTATTTGGCAGGAGCCCCAGCTAAGAACTGTATCTTCCCAATTCCAGTACTTTTCAGTCGATGGATGTTTCTAATGTTAACCTCAGGCCATTCTTGTCTTTGATGGTGGAACCTTGTGCCAGAAGAGCTTCATCCGCCATGTTCTGTTGCTGTGCCTGGTCTCCCTCTTGCCTCCCTGTCTCTGACTTCCTGACTCTTGATTGCCTCTAGGTTGCTAGACTCAAGTTCTCATCTGACCTTTTGTCTGCTTCTTTGTGTATTTCCTTTTTCAGATCTCATTCAGTGTCTCCTAACTTAGGTTTGTTTGGACTAGTATCTAATACCAGATTGTTTCTATTCCCCTCAACTCCCAACATTTAGTTTGAAATTATTTGAGCTGTTAAGTCCCTATGAAAAATAACTAGGACACCAAACCTCTCAGTTTAATGTGATGGGAACATCTCCTCTCTTAGAATAAGTAGATTATTGTTTAAAATAAGCCTTGGGGAGCAGATGGGATCCTAGGAAGAAGTCCAGATTTGCCCTTGGTGCTAATGGCTTAGCTGATGCACCAGGAGGGAAGTATTAAAAAGTTAAGCCATTTACTTCAACACAATTGTATGTGCATAATTTTTAATGTGTTTTTTTGGGGGCATCAGCATGATTCTGGAGGGAAACAAAACATTTTACAACTTTTTAAAACAACTGGTAGAATTTAAATTCCTAGTTACTGATTATTGAAAGTTATTGCATAAAGTTTCCAGTAGCTGGCTGCCTGCTCATTTTTAGGCTGGATTGGAGACACCAGCCAAATATAGCCAAATTCATTGAGATTGGCCCCAAAACATACTTCTTTGTGCCAGGCACTGGGCACTTTCACAGATGATTTTGTTTAGTCCTTACAAAAACCATATGGAGTAGCTATTGTCACCTGCAGTTTTGTAGGTCAGTCTCTGCAAAGTTACACAGTATTGGTGTCAAGGTATAGTATAAAAACTCAGTGTCTATTCTGTGTATAATAGGGTAATTTTGAAACTTGGGTCAGAGTCAGTGGAAAAAGGTTTTATAGAGTAAAGGAGGATTTTCTATATTTCCTTTATCAAATATCAAATATAGCCTATTATATTTCACCAGAGGTAAGGTAGTTCTTCTGTCATTTAAGGAACTAGCTACAGAATAGTGACAAAGGGGAATGTCCCCACAAATAAAAGATCCTGGGGCAGCTGAGTCCTCTTGCTTACCATCTTTCTATATCCAGTCACCATCTTCATGAAATGCCCTTTGTGCCCTTTGTGAAATCCTCTATGAGGCCACTTACGTGCCATGAGCCTCGGCTTCTCCAACAAAAATTTGGAAATGATAGAACTCACCCATGAGATCATTTGGTGTTTGAACCACATAAGATACGTGGTAATTTTGATGAAGAGTAATGGGAAAATATGAAACACTAGGGATGGCTACTGACCCACCTGAAAAGTAGTCCAAAATAGAAATTCTGGCTTATTGAATTAAAAACAAAAAAAAATGGTGTTCGGTAGATTCAGTGACCAAAAAAAAAAAAAAAAAAAAAAAAAAAAGCCGAAATTAAAGAACACACTTAATTTTTAAAAGGAATGTAGGAAAACTTGTTTAAAATTATTTTAAAATGGCTAATTAGCCCACTGAGTTTCATAGCTATTTGTCTCATTTGTGTGGAAACTACTTTGCAAAAAATTGGGACTGATTTGTCAGAGATGCATCATTTTCTATTTTGTTAGAGTATAATTTCTATATTCCCACATCTTTTTTTTTTTAAAGATTTTATTTATTTATTCATGAGAGACACACACACACACACACACACACACACAGAGGCAGAGACACAGGCAGAGGGAGAAGCAGGCTCCGTGCTGGGAGCCGGCTGTGGGACGCAATCCCCGGTCTCCAGGATCAGGCCCTGGACTGAAGGGGGCGCTAAACCGCTGAGCCACCGGGGCTGCCCATCTTTTTTGGTTCTATTCAAGTTGGTCAACTCTTAGGAATGGGCTTCTGAGATTACTCCTTAAAGACCTATCAAAGAAGAGCTGAAGAACATTACAGAGCAAGCATTAGACACTGAGGTAGAGGACAAGGAGCTTTCTTCTCTAGATTTCTAGTTGTCTCTGGTGGGACAATTAAACGTTGATCAAAGCAATAAGAAAGAAAAATAGAATTAGAAGAGGGAGAGCTGAAGGAGGGGGTGTTAGGTTGCTCTTAGTCATAAACTGAATTCAACAGTTTGGTTACATTTGGGAAGCTTTCTAAACAAGGCACTTAAAATGGAGAGCCTGAGAAAGCTCAGAAGGAAGTTCATGGCAGTAATATGGAATGGAATGCCTGGCTCAGTAAAGTGAGAAATTTCTGGTGCATCAGGTAACTGAATATGAAATCTTCAAGAAGCTATAAAGACTGATTTAATTGTGCCTCTAGTGTTATGGGAAATAACTTATGATGCAGCATGTTTTGTAACTTGAGCTGATTCTACAAGCTGGCTCTAAAATGTTAGAAGCCAAACGAAAGTGCAAAGACTAATTAATAAGCTAGATGGATCCCTAAGGTGTTGTCTGGGTCTAGGCAGAGTTGTTAGGGAAGTTTGAAAATGTGTGAAGTTCTTGACTTACTGGTCATTAAAGTATTGAAAGTATTCTGTCCGAGTCAGCTTTACATTTGCATGAGAAAGCCAAGCCAGTTGGAAGAGGTTTGCTCCCCTTTTATTTGCCTCCTCTACTTGTGTCCTGATTGGCAGGTGGACAGATGCATGAACGTGAATGCATAAACCACTCTGACAGCTACTGTAAATAAAGAGTTGCTTATGATGATAAAATATTTGTAGTTAGCAAGCTTCTGTGCCTGCATTATATAGCAGGAGGCTATATAATACAAGCATTATGGCTTGTGTATGAGCTAACAAAAAGCATGTGCCGTGTGTGGCATGGGATTATACGCAATTGATTTTTAAATGGCCTAATAGGAAACTCTTCCAGATAAGCTTCAGTTGAGGATGCATATGGGAATATCCTTAATAATTATAAAAGTCTTAGCTTTAATAGATCCAAATATGTCAGGCCCTGGGACAGGGCAGAAGGGCTCAGTGGCTGTTGTGAGTATTAGCTCCCAAATGAGCACAGGCTTTAGCTGGTGATGGCTGCTGTGTGAGCAGAGCATCCAGGATACGACGGTTCTGTCATTTGAGAATAGGAGTACTACTACTACTAATAACTAGAGTAATAAAATCTCCTCTCCTGATAATGTGTAGCTGAACTGCTATTTCCTGAATCCCTCTCCTAAGATGAAATTGAAAGTCTAGAGCCATGACCTCTCAGCTCAGTCGTAAGCCAGGCACTTTCACTCCCAGAGCCTCTGCACACACCATTCCTCCTTGATTCCTCTGGTGAGCACCTTTTTAGATGCCAGAAGTGAACCTCTGTCATTCTTTCTGTGTGCCCAGAAACATCAAATATGCTTCCTGTTCTTGAGGCATTCTCTGCTCCCCTATGTCTCCTATTCAGAAAATGGGCTTTCCTGCTTTCTTTTGGATGTGACCCAGGCTCCACCAGTCAAATGCACTTATACCCGACTCAGAATTGGCAACTAGAGCTTCTGAGGAGATGACAGGTGCATCCCATTCCAGAGCAGCAGTTGATCCACTTCTGGGGCCAAGGACTGGATCCCTGCCCAGAGGTGGCAGCAGCAGTGTCTCCACTGGAAAAGTTCCATGATGAGGTTTGGGGTGTTATTCCTGGCTGCATAGTCTCTCAGAAAATCTGTGAGCTTTCCTCTGATAAATTTATTTGCTGCTAAAAATAGCCAAATGCACTTTCTGTTGTTTGCAGCTAGGAACCCTGTGCAATGCGCTCAGAATTCAGCGCAGAGAACTCACTTCTGTGAAGCTGTCCCTAGCTCTTCTAGAATGAGTTTATTCTCCATTTCCATCTCCATGGTTCCCCGGGGGCTCCTTCATTCCGCACAGGACATGATCATCGCTTGCCTGAGGGTCTGTGCTCCCCTTCTCCCATCTCCCAGCATAGCACCTGATGCACGGCTGCAATCCCTCTGTAAATGCTTATGAGTGAAGTCATGGTCCCATCCGGATCTTACTGTCTTGTTGGGAGTGTCCGTAGTGCTCTCTGCAAATCGTCTTGCGCACCCCTTGCAATGGTGTGACTGTGAAGGAACCTTCCAGGAAAAGTGCCTCATGCCTTGGTGAGCATTTCCTGTTTAGAAGTCACACCTGGTCTGACTGATGCTGGGTTCTCTCTTTTTCCCCAGTGGTGCTTGCTCACACTTCATTAGTTTCTCGACTTTTATTGTTTTCAGACTGGCCAGCTGCAGTACTTCCACTTGTAAGTGCCTGAGTGAACTTATTGAACTCTGTGGTGTCTATTCTGTTTGTGTGTGTGTGTGTGTGTGTGTGTGTGTGTGTGTGTGTGTCAGTTTTTAACTGGTAGTAGCATTATGGTGTCAGCTGAATCCTAGGATATGGAAATAAAGAGCTGAGTATTTTTAACCTCATCTTGCTGATTCCCCCAGGGCCCTCCTGTCCAGGTGTAGGATTGCTGCCCCTGCTAGGAGCAGTCTTGCAAGCATCTCCTTGGATTCCTGGTTTCTCTGCAGGCACAGGGACTTCATTCACTGCTGTCCCTTGCTCTGTGATGACATCACACCTTTTGTGTGGTACAAGATCTGCTATTTCTATCATCCACCCAGAGCCAATCATACTTCCTCACCTCATGAATGTCTTTAAAAAACATATTTTCCCCCCTTTGGCAACTTAATTCCATCAGAATAGTTTCATATACTTAGGAGAAAAAAAATCAAGAAGGGGGATGCATCTGTGTTTGACCAAAGGCCTCTGTGACAAGCTGTGATCCTTTCCTTATTGTTTAAATGTCTGAAATCTTGGCATTTCAAGAGTCAACAAAAAAGGGAAGGAGGGTAGCATCCAGAGGAAATGGCGCAATTTCACCTCACTGTCCTCTCTTAATTAATTTCAAGGTGAAACACAAAGGGACCATGAAAAAGTAGAATGAAAATGAGACACTTCAAGCCTGTTCTATTTTTGCTTCCTGAAGTCAATATATCTTAAAATTGGAAGGCAGAAGCCAGGTGTTAGCATGGTATTAACCTGGGGAGATGTGACAGTGGAGGTCATGCAGTAAAAGGGCACTAAAGCACGCATATTGCATGAGGGATTAATTGCCAGGAGCATGTGAATAGAATTATGGCAGTTAATATCCAGAGCCTGAGCAAATACTGACATGGGGAAACCGTTACATATCTGCAAATGGAGGAGGGTTCTAAGGCAGTGGATTAAAAAAGAGATTAGTTTCTTTCTTCATGAATAATAGAAGATGTGTTGGGGGAAAATCACCAAAAATGAGCTGCTTATATAGTTTAAATATTTTCAAGTTTAAATTCTGAACAATGTCCATCGTGATTGAGACTGTTTAAAAAATAATAATACGGGAGGGGCCCCCTGTGATGTTTCCTGATTTTTGTGGCACACCTTCCAATCAAGCTCACTTATTTTGTAAATCTGTAGCGAGAGTGCTGTATAGTGAAGATCCAAGTTTATCATCTAGAGCCTGAAGCACTATTAGATCCTAAGCACTAAATGGGAATTCAATTATGTTCTCTCTATCCTATTTACTAAAGCAGAAAATTGGAATCATTAGTCTTTGAACAGCATTTCTTACTTGTGGGTAGAGTAGAGGGCAGAGACCTTTCTTTCCCCTGGAGAATGTATACCTCTTCCACAGGGTATATGAAAATATGTATTTAACACTTACAAATTTTAAAATTAAAATGTCACAAAAGCCTTAGTTTTGTAATATAAACTACATCAGAAAAGCTAAAGGAAAGTTCTTGGCTGATGAGAACATATAGAAAAATTTCCTCCATCTCTCAGTGATTCCATTATGAAGACAAGAGCAAGGCCTTTAGACAGAGGAGCAGAAGCTCCAGGGAAGTGGAAATTTTTACATTCATCAAGAAAGGGCATAGTTTGAAAAACATTGAGAAGCATGGTCCTATAATAGGGTGACACAAGTTTCATAACAAGGATTCCGTGCTTACCATTCACTTACCTGGAAAATTCAATCTAATAGAGACTTCCAGGCTACCATTTTGATTAACAGAAGATCAACTGTTAACCTTTTGAGATGTGTGTGTACACACACACACACACACACACACACATATAAATGTATATTTATTTGCATTAACTGTTTTTGGTAGCATATAGACTTGACCTTCATGCAATGGTTTGTTTAAAGCCAGAGGGGTTCTTTATGGCACTGCGGAGTTCTTCCTTTGCTGGAGGCAGTTTGCTGGTTCAGAAGAAAGAGGAATTATTGAGAACAGATGTCCCTTTTGATTTGATTCTTAGCAAAATGGAGTAATAGAGTGCCCACTAATGCATGGAATCTGTTACAACTATTCTCTTGCTTTGCTTGGAGGAAGCACACAAGTAAGAAATGTCTTTTCTTTCATCTTTTCATTTCTCACTAAGCTTGTTAAGAGAAGAAATGACATTAAGGAATTCTGTTTAAGTGTTAAATCTGTCCCTGCTTCCAAATCTAGCCCTGTTTAGAGTTAAAAAACCATTATAGGAATCTGAGAAAAGGAAGAACAGGATATAAGCCATGTAATTATCAGATAGTTTGAAAAATAGTGGTTTCAACTATATTTTCCTTAAAACTCCAAGATTTCATGCCAAAATTAAAATGTAGAATCCCTAATACATGGTTAATCCTTCAAGATTTATTTTTATCAGCAGAGTTTTCAGACACCATATTATAGTAGCTTAAGAATTTTATTTTTCTTTTTTGCTTTTTTTTTTTAAATTTCAAGAGTGTGCTTTTAGTAAAAAATACTTTCTAAATGTCCTTTTGATGATTAGATTTGTTATATTTGGCAGAACTGGGTCTTCTGACAAGTGTGAAGAACCATATGGAATCCTTCCATTAAATGTAGTAAGGATACTGTGCTTATTAGACAGGCTCTGTACTCATTGTTGGGTTTTTCAATGTAGAGGGGATTGGGAGAGGTACAGAAGAGGCCAGAAATATCAATAAGGAAATTAAATGATCTGGATTCTAATGTTGAGGCCAAAAATTATATGGCATATATACCTGGAAGAGAACAAGAAACTTAAGTTGCCATATAAGGATCTGGACCAGTATTTGTCACTAGTATGCTAAGAGATGCTAAGAGCTTTTTCATTAAAAATGGCTGCTTTCATGAATAGTTAAGCTATTATTAACTGTCCTGGCATAGGAATATTCCTAACACTTTCTATGCCAGACATTATGACATCCAGACGCAGAGCTAGATGTCATATCACAGTGTGAATGTGTCCTATTGTACCTGGCCCTGGAATTGCATGGGCAGGGCGTACTGGAAGAAGCTGGAAGCTTGTATATGGAAATGTTCTTTTCATCATCAGACATGTAATGTTGTAAGTAGAAAATTCAGGTCACATAGATGCCTACTCAAAACCATTGATAAGAATGAAAAAAAAAAAAAACCAAACAGTATTTGATCACCCATGCTAGAAAAAGGGCTCTTTTCCATTTTTCCGACAAAGAATGATACCACAGAATTGTTGTCATATGAAGAAGCAATGAGAGTAACCAGCAAAAATATGTATGAAGGAAGTATAGAAATGGATCAGGCGATAACTTAGTAAATATATATTATTTTCTGACTTTGGTGATATTTGTGATGTTTGTCAACTTTAAAACACAATTTATTAGAATTTCTTTTTCTAGCCTAAATTTATATTGAATTTTATTCCTATTTATTCTTTTTCTTCAAAATGGCTCCTCAAACTATATAAGATTCTCATTTCCCCAAACCTGGATTTGCAACTATGAATCTGCTGTTTTACCTTATAATGACTAATCCCAGACTTTGTCTCTCTAGATATGTGTGCAGTGTTTTGAAACACACCCTGAGGAGGGCATTTCTCAAGTGTCTCTGGACAGCTTTATCTGTTCTATTAGCATGCTCATTGTTCATACAATTTTCCATTAGTTAGTCTGGGGTGGATTTGGGCTCTGACAGGGCTCATGATTAAGTAGCTCATCCAATATTTGGTCTTCAGTGCTGTCCAAGGGAATTAATTCAACATAATTTATCAAGGAGAAATAAATCTTGTTAATTCAAAGGAACCAAAATAAGAGTAAATCTTTCTTGTTCTTAGAGACAATAATTGTGAATAAAATAAAATGGAAAAGGGTGTAAGGACTGTCCATCCAGTAATAAAAGTAGTCTTGTTTGCATTGATTACTGATATGTTTCAGCTGGTGCTTAACTTACTATCATTTGAAATATATGTGACTATAACAACAACAAGATAGAGTATGTAATTCATCATCCAGTTGCTATTTGCCCTCTGAACATAATGGAGCCATAGCACTTTGGTTCCCAATGAGTGATTTCTCTTTGGGGCTTGGTGAGAACTCAGACTCTTTTGGTAGAGATATTAATCTTAATTGAATATACATGATGACAGAACACAGACAATAGAACAGAGAGGAAAGGGCAGCTAAATAGCTCTGCTTTAGTGAGTTTCAACTTAACACTTGCTGGTGTGGAGAAGCCAGTGAAGCAACAGTGGTGTATTTCTCATGCATCCCGGGGTGAGGGAGATGCTGCTCTTCCATAAATGACAGGCTCTGGAAGTTATGACCTCAAGTTAGAATTCTGAGTTCCTCCATACTGTGTGCCAAGGACTTGGAACACCCATGAGCCCACCTGTGCTGTGAATTTATTGTTAGGTCTGCTGCCTTCCCTTCACCTTTATATTCGGAGCCTCCATCTGGCCTTCCCTACTTCTCTCTAGACCACATAGCTTAACTTCATTTCTTTTTACCATTGTTCTTTTCCTGCTTATGTTATCATAGTGCCTGTCATAGAGTAGGTACTCAAACATTTGTTAAATTAATGATCACGGTCATCTTATATAAATGATAGTAAATGAAATTTGTTCATGATAGCAATGAAAATTCTATAACGAACAATACTAGTGGGTATCTCATATTGTCTTCCTGAATTTTCACAAAATTTTTTTAGAATAATAATTGTTTCTATTGCATATTTCAGAACACTAAGACTAAAAGAAACTAAGTAATGCACCTCAATTTATGCAGCAAAGAACTTCTTTTGGGGAGGTGAAATCTAAGTACTGTGTTACTTTTAACTTATCCCTCTTAGAATAAAATTTTGTTTTATATATCATGTAATTATACTGCATTTGATATATAGTTTATGTATATGCATATGTGTATATGAATCTATTGTGTTTCTCTTACCATTATATGAACTCAATGAAGGCAGACATGGCTCCTCTTTCATATTTGTATCCTCAAATACTTATAGAATCTACTAGTGTAGTAAAATTGTGAATAGACCTTTGTTTTCTCTTAAAATCTTTCTGGACATTTTGTCTGGTGGGTGTCAGAAACTAGTGAATGTGCCTTGGTTTAAGGCAGATTAGTTCAATTATATTTGAAAGATTTAATGTCCAATATTGTACAGAAAAACATCAGATCAGAAATGGTGAGACTCTTACTTTCAGTGCAAAAATGGGCATACATTAACTTTGTAATTAAAAAGAAATGGACTCATTACATGGGTTGTACCTCTGCAATCGACTATCTATCTGTGTACCGACAGATTAGGTTCTTGAAAAGTATCTCAGCATAGGTTTCCCTGAAAACAGAGCCTGAGTAAAAAGTTTGAAGGCAGGTGGTTTATGTAGGAATATGATCCTAGGAGCAGAAGTGAGGGAGGAAGGGGATGAACACAGGAGGGAAGCTGGTACAATGGCTTCTGTTATAGGTGATTGGTTGCTTAATCCTGTGGGGAAATTATGTCTAAGAATTATCCACTGGAGGGAAAAAAGGAGAAACATTTATCCATTAGATCCTCTTTCCATTGGTCAAGCATGGCCCTACATGATGTTAAACCTTCTACTTCTGGATTGTGATATATAGACTGGAGTGGGGGATGGGACACTTGTGGGATTAAAAAAAACCCCACAAAACCGGTTTGTGTAGCAGTGGTTGGAATGAGAAATTAAGCTGAGAAGATTTTCAGTAGCATTCAAGAAGTGTCAGATACACTTGGGTAATTAAAATGCTTTTTATCAAGGTTGATTTATATTTAAGAGGTAAAGAAAAATCAGGATCTACTGAGCAGGTTAAAAAATGTTCTTTTTTTATCATATCAACATGAACAAGTCACCAGTTTATGGGGAAGTAAATATAAAAAGTTCACATAAAACTTTCCAACAATGTCCAGTTGATCCAGATGACCATAGCAGAAGTCTATTAGTTATGTTAGTCTCTATCTTCTATATTAAAATCAGTGTTTGCATATGAAGTCTCTGTTCTAACCAATGACATGTCTGTTCCATCAGGATGAGTCATTAACGTGGAGACATCTTTGGTTTTTTTTTTTTTTTTTTTTTTTTTAATTTTCATTTATTTGTGATAGTCACAGAGAGAGAGAGAGAGAGAATGAGGCAGAGACACAGGCAGAGGGAGAAGCAGGCTCCATGCACCGGGAGCCCGATGTGGGATTCGATCCTGGGTCTCCAGGATCGCGCCCTGGGCCAAAGGCAGGTGCCAAACCGCTGCGCCACCCAGGGATCCCCATCTTTGGTTTTTTTAGTGAGGTGAAAGTTGGCAGGCTTTTGCTGCTTCTCTATCTTTGTAATGTTAATATTTTCTAGTAGGATATGTTTGTTAGTATTTTAAATTTGTACATTGGAAGAGTGAGTTCCTAGAGGATAATCTCTATACCTCTGAACAATGCAGAGTAATGTAAAAACCGGGGATGCTTTTGAAGATGAGGAAATCACCTCAAATCATGCTATGAATGTGTTATACTGGGTTTTTTTCATCACGTGGCAATCTTCTTGAATAGTATTGTTTTCTAATGTAGCCCAGTGACTGAAATAATCTGCATAGAGCTTTGACTGTGGGTTGTAAGATCTCTACAATATCATTCTGGGTGGGTATCCTGATCTAACATTGTAAGATGTTGCTTAACTTTGGAGTACTGGATGGGACCTATCACAAGACTGTTAGACCTGGAGAGGTTATCACAAAGGGAAAATAAAATTTAAAAAAGGGAAATAATAAAAGGCAACTCAGAACAATGTTACATGTGAGTGAGTGATGGGGAATATCGGAGGAAGGGAAACATGCATTCTCAGATCATAAAACATACTGAATACTCAGTACAATTAGTAAACATATACAATTTCTAGTCTTAGTAGTGAAAATGAAAAATGTCAAGGATAAAGAGATGATAAAACTTAACAGAGCGGGAAAAGATGCCCTTTAAAAAACCAGCAATTAGATAAATGGTTGATTTCAGAGTGGTTGGATGCTCTACCCACTGAGCCAGTCAGGGACCCCTGTATTTCCTCTTCTACTTCATATCTGGCTTATCTGAATTCACAGAAGTTTCACAGCTCAGTTATTTTTCTAGGTCCTTTGCTACAGTGACAAAATCCTACTTTCACATCTATGATTTTCTATAAGCCTGATTTTTTTTTTTTTAAGCTTAGTAAATTAGGTCAAGATGACCTATTCAAGCTCATGTAGTCAGTGAAAAAGAAAGTAGGATTCAAACAATGGATTCTCATTCTCTATTGACCCAGTGGCTTCTAACCATTTCCTAGGCAACAACCTTATCTGTACAAATGGAAATAAGGTGCTGTTTGGATGAACAGAATAATGACCTCCCAGCACTTGTGTCCCTCACCTTCTCATTCACTCCACCTGTGTTCCTTGTTCCAGCAACAAGAAAGAGGATTGAAATGGCCACTCATAAGCCACTGAATTCACTGCTTTGAGTCAGATCCCCCACTTATGATGCAGGTTGACGGTAGGGGCCAACATGGTGGGGGCAGCTTATTATACACCCACTGTCCACTCAGAAGTTGACTTATACATCTATGACACCTTCTTGTATAAGACCTACTTATTTTCTTTTTTTTATGTTGTACAAATTTAACTTGGAGGGAAATCTTAAGCTATTCTGACCTAGGGAATTAGGAATCACTTCATACCTGATTGGATGTAAGTCCTCATTTTGACCTGTCCAGTAACAGTCTAAACACATTAGTTGACAATAGGGCTTGCAACTGCATACTAGCTACCCAAATACATTTTCTTCCTTTCAGTGTCATGATTACAGTTACAGTAATAATAAAAAAATTTCACCTATCCAGATAAGTATTCTGAAACCTGTATTTTTTGCCCTGTATCTTCCTGCTGCTACCTAAACTGGGGTGGTAGTTCTCTTTTCTTAACATTGGTAAGTTTCCTGAGTTCCTGTGGTTTGAAAAGAGGAGAAAAATTTCTCTGCACGAATGGAATAAGCCAATATTCACTTTTATCTTCTATTGTGTTATCTTTCCAGAGTTTAGTTTGGCAAGTCTCCAAAGTTTCCAAGACTTGCTGAGCCCTCTAGTGTACATCTATGGTGGATAATGACTATTTTCTGACTTGGGTTAAAGGAGTTATTTCACATGTCTTCTGAAGAGCTACCGCAGAATTAATGAAGCTTCTTGACTTTTTTTTTTTTTTTGTCTTTAATCTTCACTGAATAGTTGTTGCCTGGGAAGCGAAGCAAACCCCACAAAGCAGAAATGAGAAACCAATAAACGGTTATTATTAAAAAGGCATAAGTAAGGGAGTTATGACAAGGCAAAATCAGTGTGACTTCATAATGCCTTAAATCTATATCCTGTGGAAAATATTTTGCTTTTATCATCATATCAGTGGTTAAGTGCTCACTGCCTTGCTGGTGAAAACTCCTTTCTTCTTCAGAATATTTTTCTCACTGATGTTTCTACTTAAGGCCCATGAGGGAAGGTGGCATCTTCCTTTGCCTGTTATGAAAGGAAATTATTAATTCTCAATTTCTTAACTTATAGCGTGTTCAAAAAGAAGTAGTAACTTTTCAACATATTGGTAATTGGTTTCAGTGAAATTTCCTTGTCATGGATCTTGATCTTTCATATCTGCTTCTGTAACTAGAAGATCTCTGACAAATAGATTTGCTTGATGTGGGGGTCTAGAGGCCAGCATATTTGGACTTCTTTTTCATTCATGAAACTGTTCTTGGGGCACTTTTATGTATCTAGAGTCTGAGCTAGGAAGCCCCGAGAATAAAGTGCCGGCACCCGGTGCTTACTAATAGTAACCTGACCTGCACAAGTAAGTAGAGGAAAATTTATGCTATGGAATTCTAGGGAAGCTAGAGAGAGACAGACTGGCCTGGTAATCTCCTCAATAAGAGAGAGGTGGTGGGGAAAGGTGGACTGAAATTCATACTCTAGAGGCTGTGTTGAGGCAGTATAAAAGCATGAGTTTAGGAAAGCAGAAGAGAGTGTTATTGAGATTATGGAAGTAATTCCCCTCTTATGACAACCCCAAATCTTACATAAAGTGATTAAATTCACAGTATGATGACTTTAGGCATGGGGTGGGGCAAAAAAATTCTACACAAGGCAACAAAAACATAAGCGGGGGGGGGGGCATGAGGAGAAGAGAGGTTGACTTTTTTTTTTTTTTTTTTAAGGATGCAGGTGGTGCTTTCCTACAGATTAGCCACGTCTTTGAGGAACAGAGCAATTCAAATTGATATGAGTTACATGTTGGGTCCATTTAGGATCTTTGAATTTTAGTATAAGCATTCAACAGTATCTTGGAATAGATTTTTTTCTAGAATTGCACCAAAATATGCATGAGATCTCCCCATGCTTGCTGCATGCTGGACACATAGTTCTGAGGAATGCAGCCAGACTCAGGATTGTCCTGAGAATATCATTCCACAGTCAGAAAAAGTTGTAAAAACTGTCCTGTGGTCAGTAGAGAAAGTCCTTATTTAATACTAAATTTATACCTTGTCATGTGAACTTACTTAGTTATGTCTAGAAATCTCCTCTGAAAATGTCAAGCTTGAAGTTGGTGTGCAACCCAGTCTCTGTCAACATGATTTTAAGAACTAGTGCCTTGGGGAGAGGATTTTGAATTATGACTAGAAACGTTACAGAGCAAAAGAAACAAGACTAGATCAAAGTAGCACAGAAGACTAGCATTGATGAGAGAGTTCTGATCAGAGTCCTAAGGTTCCTGTGTCATTTGAGATGAGGGAGAGACTACTGGTCAACTTCTGACTTTGTCAAGGAAACCACTGAGAAGGGACCTAAAATGTTTATACTTCCAAACCTGGAGAGAGGAGAAAGTAAATAGAGAAAATAGTATTAATTTAATAGAAAACAAGGGAAGTAGATGACAAAGGTACGTGGACAATTGGCAGTGGAGAGCTGTTTGAAAAACCCTGGCTGCCTGGACCAAAGAACTAAACACATGCAGTTTTTTGTAAAACTTTCTTGGAGGCATTTTGACTTCACCTGCTGCGAGGGAGGTGTTTACATTTTCATGGTTGATGTGGGACATTTATGTAAGAAAATGGAGCTGCTGCAACCATTGTTTTCAGAACAGAATTAAATATCAGAACTGGAGATGGAGGTGATAATTCAGTTGTGGGGGATGGGGGTGATGCAGGTAGACTCCATTTATTTTTTAGAACATTTCCTCATAATGTATAGTCTCTTTATTTGTTCAATGAAGAATGAATAGGGCTTCCTGAGCAGGCTTATCTCTTCACTAGCTCATATACCATGTGCTCATGTACTTTACTGCATACACCTATGGACACTATTCTAAAAACAGCTCCCCCAGATGACCCTTCACTTTGGAATATTTACAAGGCTAACTTGACACATAACCCTTATGAAATTTTTCTCATTCCCTTTTATTTTTTGTCTTTTTAAATTGAGATATAATTTTAAAACATGTTAGTTTCAAGTGCACAACATAATGATTCAATATTTGTATATACTGTGAAATGATCACAATGAGTCTAGTTAGCACTTGTCACTATACGTAAAGAAATTTTCTTGCAATGAGAAATTTTAAGATTTAGCAACTTTCAAATATGTAACACAATATTATCAGCTATAGTAGCTATACTGTACATTATATCCCCATGACCTGTTTATGTTATAATTGGAAGTGTTTTTACCTTTTGACCCCCTTCACCCATTTTGTCCACCTCCCAACCCCCGACCTGTGACAACCACCAATCTCTTCTCTGTATCAGTGAGCTTGTTTGTCTTTTTTCTTTTTTTTAGGTTTTACATGTAAGTGAGATCATATAAATTTATTTTTCTCCGACTTTGACTTATTTCACTTAGGATAATGCCTTCAAGGTGCATCCATGTTGTAAATGGCAAGTTTTCATTCTTTTTTATGGCCAAGTAATAATCTGCCATATACACCCAAACACACTCTACATCATCTTCAGTTTTTCACCCTTTGATGGATACTTAGGTTGTTTCCATATCATGGCTGTAATAAAAAAGAATGCTGCAGTGAAGATGAGGATGCGTATATCTTTTCAAGTATTGTTTTCATTTTCTTTGGATAAATACCCAGTGATGGAATTGCTGGATCATGTGGTAGTTCTATTTTTTAATTTTTTGAGGAAACTCCATACTGTTTTCCACAATAGTCACACCAATTTACATCCCTACAAACAGTGTATAAGTGTTCCCTTTTCTCCACATCCTTGCAAACTCTTATTTCTTGTCTTTTTTGATAATATCTACTCTAACAGGTATAAGGTGATATCTCATTGTGTGTTTTTTTTTAATTTTTTAAATTTATTTACGATAGTCACACACACAGAGAGAGAGAGAGAGAGAGGCAGAGACACAGGCAGAGGGAGAAGCGGGCTCCATGCACCAGAAGCCCGACGTGGGATTCGACCCGGGTCTCCAGGATCGCGCCCTGAGCCAAAGGCAGGCACTAAACTGCTGCACCACCCAGGGATCCCTCATTGTGGTTTTTTTTTTTTTTTTTTTTTTTAATTTTTATTTATTTATGATAGTCACACACAGAGAGAGAGAGAGAGGCAGAGACACAGACAGAGGGAGAAGCAGGCTCCATGCACCGGGAGCCCGACGTGGGATTCGATCCCGGGTCTCCAGGATCGCGCCCTGGGCCAAAGGCAGGCGCTAAACCGCTGCGCCACCCAGGGATCCCCCCTCATTGTGGTTTTGACATGCATTTCCCTGATGATTAGTGATTAGTGACATTGAGCATCTTTTCATGAGACTGTTTTCCATCTGTGTATCTTCTTTGGGAAAATGTCTATGCAGATCATCTACCTACTTTTAAGTCCCAGTATTTGTTTTTTGCTATTGAGTTAAAGGCATTCTTTATGCATTTTGGATATTAACCCCTCATCAGAGATACAATTTGCAAAATTTTCTTCCAGTATATAATAGTTTGCCTTTTCATTTTGTTGATGGTTTCTTTTGCTGTGCAGAAGGTTTTGACTTTATATAGTTCTACTTGTTTTTTATTTTCCTCTGTTTTTACTTTTTTTTTTTTTTTTTTGGTCTTTGTGTTTTGTGTCAAATCTCAATTTTTAAAGTTAGGTGTCTGGATGAAATTTCCCCTAGACCAACTCTTGGGTTCTGTTAGGTGTAATCACTGATTTAGGAAGGAGTGGTTTATCTGTATTATTTGATAACAAATTTTCTTCCAGCTATTCTGGTAGGTCAGGTCAAGATAATTAAGGGCTTGGAAGTTTGGACTTCTCTCTTTGGCTTTCTAACTTAGATACTACAGGTGTAGATAGTAAATACCCAGATACCAAACCTGTGTGGGGCATATTCCAGAAAAAAAATGTGTTGCTTGGGATTCTGTGAAGTGGAAATGTCCACCATTTTGTTTTAGTTGCTGTAAGGGTAGGTATGATGTAACAGATTGATTTCTCTAAAAATTAAGATCTGTAAAGAAGAAGATGTAGTGATGAGCTGTTCTCCACACTGAGCAAGAACAAAAGTGTGAAAATACCATTTACCTTTCTTTACAAATGGCAGAGATGCTGGAGGGAGGGGCTGGAGAAAACTGGGTACCCACTAGATGCTGCTTCCTTCCAGGGCATGCACATCAAAGGCACAGTGGTAAGCCTTCCACCTATGGGTGGAGGAAGTAGGATCCTTTCTGGGAATCCAGCCCATCTCTTGGTGTGTATTCAACTCGGTTTTTCCCTGAGATTCAAATCCCATTTTAGAGTAAGTTTAAGAAACTTGGCCAGAATTCAAGTCCAGTCTTATCGGACATCCAAATCTGTGCTTTTTCTGTTATTTCAAGCTGCCTCCAGGGGCCACTAGTACATTTTTAAAAATTGTACATGGAATCTAGCACTATGCCACGAGCCCAAATGGTAATTAATTAAAGGTTGAATGAGAAAAGGAATGTATGAAGAAATAGTGTGAAATCTAAGGAAGCCTATCAGCCCAAAAAAGAGGAATGTGGAAAAGAGAACTTTTACTAAATCTCTTCTGTCAACACATTTCTTGTGTGGGGGTTATACACACTTTGTCTATCTAGCAGGTGTGTATTATAGATGGACCCTTGTATTTGCTGAGGATAGTAGCTTCTATGGTTTTGGAGCTGAGTTCACCATTGGAAGGTCTGAGCACATTTACTAAGATCCATTGTCATGTATCTGGTTCTTGGTTGGCCAAATTTACCTTTGTGGCCAGCTTGTGCAGTGTCCTAAATTGAACTCATCCTTTCTCTCAAGCTTCTGTAAGTCACTGTCTTTCCCTAATGACTTCAGTCACCCAGCTTAAAGTCCTGCTTTATTTTGTGGACTTCTCCCTTTTCTTTGCCTTCCACATCGATTACTTGGTAAGTCCTGCTGCACCTTTTTCTCAATAATGTATTCTTTCAATCATTAAACTCCTGTCATCTCTTCCCTCACCCAGGTTACATTCCTTTTACCCAAAGAACGCTCAATGACTTCTTATTTCTTACAGAATAAAAACCAAACATGTAACCTGGAATTCTAGGCTCTTCTCCATCAGAACCAAACCTCTGATTTCCTGCAGGTCTCTTGTACATTCTTTAAATTTTTATTTTTTGCTTGAGAGAAGTGCTTTCTCTAAATTCTATTCCAGAGAGCAACAAGAGATCATCCCTTCCTGGCCTCTTACTTAGGAAGAAGCTGAGTAGGTGAGTCTCTGGACCCTCATCTCTCCTTCACATAGAGCAGTTCTATTTTGCTTATTGTGATCCAAAGTAAGATTTTTGTTTAAAATAGAGTTTCCTTGGATTTATATGGTTTAAAAGTCATTGTTCTTAAAGAAAACAGTCCCTGCTATTTTCAGTTCATGTTCCAAGCCTTCTCATTTCTGGGTGCTTGTGTTCATGTTCTCAGTATAGTCTCCACACCTGGTGATTTTGTAGTGATTATCACCAAAAAAGATACTCCTGCCAAGGAGAAACCCATCAAAACAAGATAGGTGTGTGCACAGAGGACATTTCTGTGCACAGAGCTTATTTCTCTTCCACCTACTTATCCTTTCGTCTCTCTTCCAGGTGTGTACTAATGCTGTGCCCTACTCTTGGCATCTCAGCCTTTCATCTCCACATACCCATGGTATACTCATCCCTCATGGCCCAGCTCCAAATCCTCTCCCACAGAAAGCCTTCTAAAGCCACAGCTGAATGTAATCTCTCTCCATCTTGCCGTATCTTATTTTTCCTTCTGTTACTTTACTGAGCATTTCCCACATGGGGTTACTTACCTAGTTATTTATGTTCAAGGCTCATTTCTCCCACAATATTGCTACCTCTGAAAGGCATGATCTGATTTTGAGTTTGTATATGCCATGCCAGTTGTCATGGCCATCTTCAAATTGGCTAATTAAAATAGGCAATTTGGCATTTTTTTTCACTTATTATAGCTGAAAATGCTGGACTGACTATATCAATTGTGACATATAATATCAGCACAATAGCACATTTCAACCTTCTGAGACTCTCAGAGCAGCTAATTTAATTCCCTCTGGTGTTGGGAATAACCTTTCACAGTAATCCACATGGTCCTTCTGAGGCAGTAAAACTCCCTCTCCTGCCAGCTATATTTATAGCATGATCTGTGAGGAACATTCTTTCCCACTGGTGTTGAAAAGGTTTCAGGGCAAATGTGGGCATTATTAATAAATTTCTTCAAGGTTTATGCCACCTCCCATTTGGAGAAAATGATTTGTATTTCATTCTAAGTATGTAGTTGCTTTTAATTTTTTTGTAAGATTTATATATAATTCTATACAATAAATTATCTTTGCTAGGCATAGATTTTTCTCACAATGCACAGGGTTTAGAAAATGTATAACATAACTCTTCTTATCCATTTTATGAAAGAAACCCAATAGTCCTGTTGGTGTTCTTGTCAGTATCTGTGAGACAGAGATTATGTTAGAATCTGTTTGACAAAAATGAACCCAAGGTTTGTGGTTGATGGTAATTGAATAAAAATATTAGCAGTGGAGTAGGGATGGTATCAACTCCTGAAATAATGAAGAGTTAAAAAAATTAACTTACTGGACCAAGCAAAAATTTAACTAGTAGAACAACCTTTTTTGTTTTTCCCCCCCTTTGGGAATCTAACTATTCAAGAAAAGATACTAAAGATTCACTGTTCCAGCAATGGTTTGCTTATCCAGGGAGGTGATTTCACTGAGAAGGATATAATCTGCCAGGTCTTAGAAGTTAGTCAGTGGTATTGATCGCATGTCTCCTAAGTGTGGGGAACTGTGCAAGCCTGGATGCTTGACCTTCATTTGAGCAGCAAAATCAGTAGACTACGAGTCCCTCCAAAGCTGACTGTAAGTTCATTCATTTATCAGATATCTTCAGAATCACCAGCACTGTCTAGGCTCTAGTTGGAAGGCCTTTACAAGAGCAGAAATTGCTAGACCACAAATTACCTCCTTCAGGGAAAGACAGTTTATTTATTTTTTAATTTTTATTTATTTATGATAGAGAGAGAGAGGCAGAGACACAGGCAGAGGGAGAAGCAGGCTCCATGCACCGGGAGCCCGACGCGGGACTCGATCCCGGGTCTCCAGGATCGCGCCGTGGGCCAAAGGCAGGCGCCAAACTGCTGCGCCACCCAGGGATCCTGGAAAGACAGTTTAAAGTTAATTCAATACCCATTTACTAAGTATTTGTTGTGTACTAGGTGAAGGTGGGCGGTGGGGCAGGAAACTGGATTCATAGTAGTGCTGCCCTGTGCTAAGTGCTCTGATGACCTCTTTAACCAGGACTGGCCACAGAGTAGTCACTCAGCAAATGTTTGTGGGATAAAACATGAATGAACAAACCGTTCAAAGATAATATCCAAAAAAGAGTAATGCGTTCTCATACAGATTCAGAAATGAACATGTGTTAATGATTTTTAACTCGTGAGGGGATCAGGTAAATGTGATAAACAAGCAAATGTGATTCAAAAGAAAATGCAAAATAAAGGGGGGGGGGGTACCTATTTATAGATCAGGAATATTGAAATATATAAATGGTGGCAAAACAAATTTTTTGTGAGAGTGGGTGGAAAGACGGTTGAATCTCGACAAGGTGAGACAGGACTTGCATGTTTATAGAGAAGAATAATCTTGCATTGCTATCACTTACAATTTGCACAGTTTGCAAAATAGCTTAAAGGCAAGGAGAGAGTAGAATCAGATAACCTGGTGTGGTATTCTCTAGACAATATGAAGTTTTTCATGCAAATACAATTTTTTTTTTCTCCAGTGTAACTTGAATAGGGCATGGCTTGTATACTTCATGATAGAAGGGAATTGGTGGCGAGTCACTCATAAATGTTTGAATACCAGGCTGCTGGACCCATGTACGGCTCACCATATTGGAGCTTATTTTCTGTTTTCTTTATAAAGAATGAACTTTAGTTTCCTGGAGATAATAATGTGGTAAGGTAATGTTTGACATGATGTTACAAAGCACCTTCACAAACGTTATTGATTAATTCTTAAATAACCACCCTGCGAGGTAGTCGGGAAGAAGATAACTCTGTTTTACGTTGAAGGTGATGAAGGCTCACAGAGAAGCTCTTGCTAAACTGAAGAGGAAGCTTTGGTTTTGCCTGACTTTAAACTTCTCGCTCTTTCCATCACAAAGAGCTAAGATGATCTCAGCAATAAAGTATGAGCAAATTCCTTACATTTACTTATGTTCCAGACTTTGGCCAGGATTTTTATTGGGAAAAGAAAGACATTGCATCTCTTCATCATACATAGACACAACAGAAAGGTACATTTCCTAATCTCTTTACTCTTTCTTCAAAAGACCCTGGAGGGAAAATGGTTGAATGTCCTCACTGTTCCATAAGCATTCTAGATGACCATATGCTTAAATGACAGAAGTCAACAGTCACGGACTACCTTCTGCCAGCCTTAAAAATAAAAATAGCTGGTTGTTTCAGTAGCAACATGAGTTTATTTCAGAATAGCAGAAGAACTGCAATTTGGGACAAGCAAACTTTGGCACACCACAGGCAAGTGCAAAGATACCAGGGGAAGATCAGGTTTCATTACATTTTAGAAGCAAATTGGGAGGGTTGTTTGAAACAAAAGCTCAGAGAGAGGAACAGGAATTGGAGCTTGTGAGGGCTTCTCATTGGCTACAGGCGGTGGTTAGTGCCTTGTTGCCTGAGCAGGGAGCAGTCTTCCTTCTTTGTCATAAAGGTGGGAGATGCCTGTGTAGGAAGGGTTTCCTCCCTTGTCAAGGTAAGGGTTCTCTTACTGCTGGTTTTGTGGACTGCAATGGGAGGCTCCCATGAGAGAGCTCCCCCTTCAGGGCTTCCTGACTCCTATTTATTTATTTATTTATTTATTTATTTATTTATTTATTTATTTTTTATTTATTTATTTATTTATTTATTTATTTAAAATGAAGATTCCTTGCTCCTTTTCACACTCCCAACACCTGGAAGGAAGAGGTAAAATGCACATTTTATATCTTCTATCAGGTCTCTTTCTGTTGACATCCGGAGTGGTGTCTTTCATTTTCATCATAGGCATTATTATCCACATGTATGAAGAGGTTCTGTGGCATATTTTCTCCAGGCACTGCATTAAGTTTTAAAAATTTTTAAAAATTTTATCATGTCACTTATACCCCACAATAATCTTAAGGGAGAGATATTTTTATACCCATTTTACCGATGATCAAATGAAACCTCAGAAAGGTTAATTAACTTGGTCAAGATCACACATGAGGAGACATTTTTTTTTTTTTTAATGATGAGACATTCTGACCCAATTCTGACTCCATAGCCTGTTCTGATCATTGCACTTTGCCATGCAAATCATTGTTTTCTTTAGGCTGTGTCCAGTGATTTGTTGTTACTGCGTGAGTGATAATCATTGAGAAGAGTCCTAAACACACATGAAATATTGACACAGTGCAGACATCTGTTAAACTCCGATATCTACAACAGAATGCCAGAAGAATGAATCTTAAATCAAGTGGGTATCTTTGGAGAGAGCGGGAAGGAGACTTTGAAATGCATTTTCGAGGAATATTGGTGGTGCTGGATTATTTTTTAATTTATAGTAAACTTGTGCTTAGGCTGGGCTTTTCCCTCGTTCATGATTTTCCACGGGAAAGCTCAGTATCCCCAGATAGGCCTCTCTTTTCTTCCTCCATCACCTCAGGTATGCTCTCTACAGCACGATATCTGTGTTTAATGATGCAAGCAATAGGGTTCCTCTAATTTCCCTTGCAAGATAGTTTGCCAATCTCAGTTTTCTATGCTCTGCCATTTCCCTTGGTGATCAGCCTGCATTCTCGTTGACTTAATTTTCTTTCCTTACTCTGGCTCCTTTCTTCTCTGTTAAATTTTCCCCACTTGAGCAATATAGTGTTTTCTGCTTGACTTTTTTTTTTTTTTTTTTTTTTTCTCTCCAGAAACCACAGGGAAAGGTAACCAGTTCACCGGCTGGCCTTTGTCATTCCGCTGAGCAAGCAGTGTCCCCTCCAGCCCAATCTCACCCTTGGTGTCAGTTCTTGCCATGTCTTCCTTCCTTCCCACTTTCCTCACTTTCCCTCCCCTCATGCAGGAGAACAAAGAGAGCAAATCTCTGGGCAATTTTGTTCAAGCCTATTAGAAATAACCAATCACAAAGCCCACAAAAATGTCTAACTCACTTGAAGTTACCAAGTTAAAAAGTGAAATTCTTACATTTTTTCTGCTTCCCTTTTTCTCTGGGGCCCCATTCAGAGGGCAGAATGGTCTGATTTAGAAGTTTTCTATATACTTTGCTTTTTTATTTTGTTCAGGTTTAGGCTTTTAGAATAAAGACTCAGAAGCATTGGGGGTCCTCTTTCTTGTGGGGCCCCTTTCTGGTTCACCAGAGATACATCACTAAAGTACACTGCACCTCACCCTCCTCATCTAATGGGTAGCAAGAGGTTCTAAACTTAAAAATGAGAAAGTCCTGTTCTCCTTGGGTCAGCTCTCTCAGATTCCGGGTGGTGTCCTGTCTTCACTCAAAACAAATATTTAACCGTTTGTCCAACTTCAGATCAGAGCTTTGGCTTTCTGTTGTCCCTCAGGTTAACCTCTGCTCCCTGTTGATTTGAGAACAGATTCCTGGACACATGCCCCCACTTACACTGCTCTTCACGCAAGTTCTCCTAATGTATTCCTCTAGCATCTATTACATTTGACTGCCTTGTCTGCTCTGCATCAATAGCAACTGCACACAAATCATTTTGAAGTAGAGGGCACAGAACGAAATATTTCATTAATGTGGGCTGCTTCTGACAACACTGGCAAGTTCTCTCCATTCGGAGTTGGAAGATACGGACTCACATGCCAGCGTTGCCATTAATATCTTGAGTTATAAAAGCAACACTCGAGTTTTTGGGAAGCTCAGTTTCTGTAGAAGTAAAATGGGAATTGCAACAATGCCTGGTTAGTATCTTTAAGCCAGGCCAAAAATGCATTCTGTTAAAGATTATATAGTTATTTGAAAGTATATTTCCTGGGGGGGGGGGGGGTGATCATTAGCTTAAGATTGCCATTTCAATAATTCCTATTGTCTGGAACAGATCTATGATTCTTAGATGCTAGTGGTTCCACAGGACTTTAGGGCCAAAATCTCACCCTCAAGGCAGATAGTATCTTGACTCATATTTATTTGTTCCTTGAGGACAAATAGGGTTGACTATGAACATGGCGTTTGCTGGTTCACCATTCTAGTTATTTCTTCCTTAGAGGCTCTTTTATTGACATGTTTCGATATTTTATTTTGTCTAGGCATTTTGATTTCTCTCTTTTTTTTCTTGCTGTGCATTCTGAGACGAGACAGGTCTTAAACATGAAAATTCTTGTATCATTGCTCCAGCCTCCTTGAAGATGCACAACAATAACTAGATTTTAAATTTATTCATCAATGAGTATGTAACTACACCACAGCAAGTTTATTTTCTATTAAGGGATTGGCAGTTGATAATATGTTTTAGAGTTTGTTTCCTCAAAGAATTTACTCTAAAATGTGCAAACATTTGGCATGCAATGCTGCAGTATTATTTATTGTGGCTGACTGTCCTTTTTTTTTTTTTTTTTTTTTTTTTTTGCTATCATACTTCATTTTGTGTTTATCTCTGATAGATGTCTTCTTGTCTTTACATGTGATAGATACTTTCTCCAATATAATCAGTCTTTCAAAAGATGCTCTTTCTCATATTTATTTCTGTTAGAAATAGAACTCTACCCCAGAATAGTTGGTATATTTGATTTTAATTGCTAGTGTTCTATATGTTTTGTTGCAATCACAGATGGAAGGAACTTTGAAAAGTCATTTAATCAGTTGCTCTGCCTTTAGGCAAAAAGGAGCAAAACAGAATCATTTACAGGATCTATTTAAAAAGATCTGCAGAAAGACAATTCCACTTTCTTTTTGGGCAATCACTTCTTAAAGATAAAATCCCAACCCTTTTCCTTTCATAAAATTAAGAATGCTCATTGCATTGCATTTATTATCATAACCGAGGTTTAGCTGCCACCTAGTTCTATGTTTTAGATGCTTTCTTAAAGTTTCCTTTGATTTCTGTATTTTTCCTTTTTTTTTTTTTTTTTTTTTTTTAAATCTTCCATTTAAGTTCCATGCCTGGCATGGAATCCAGCTATAGGGCTTGAACTCAAGACCCTGAGATCAAGACCTGAGCTGAGATCAAGAACTGGACACTAACCAACTGAGCCACCAGAAGCCCTTGATTTCTGTATTTTATTGGCTTTTATGCTGTAATGATTTGAAAAATGTCAGTCCAATGTTTAATTATACCTGTGATTAGTTTTGTAGGCTTGAAATAAAAATCAATTTGTGACTTTCTCCTAAGAACTATGTGAACTTTATCACATTTTTACTTTCTTTGTTCTCTCCTAGAATGTATTCTTGTTTGGCTTTTGTTAATTTGATCTGGGATTATAAATCAGTTTATTATCAGACTCTCATGATTGCTTACCATCCTATGGATTCAGCAAACTCCAAATTTCCTCCACCGCTACCCAGTGCCTATTAAATTTACTCTCACTGAAATCGGTGGTTATGCTTTAAAATCCAGAACCATGGAATTCTCAAAATGTGAACTTCTTGAATTTTTTTTTTTTTTCAACAGTGTCATTGTGAACACTACTTGACATTCTTTATTCTTGAGGACCACAGGTCTGGATGGCCCTACAGATGCGTGTTTTTTTTTTTTTCCTCCCTTTCCTTCACTGTAACTATTTACAGAGAGGCAGTGCACCTCTGGGGACTCTGCTTGATACATCCCTATGAGAGGAATGTTTCTCCCCCTGGCTGGTGGGACCAAGAACTATGCCTAGCCATGTGCGACCTCCCTAGACTGCTCTGCCTGATATGGTTTGGTAATTTTTTCCTCTAGTCTTGGGTATTTTCCTCAAATGTGTGTGATGATAACTACTTAGCTAGAGTATTAGGGGGCTCCCTTTGCAGATCTCTCTGCAGAGGTCTCTCTGTAGCTCTCTCCTCTCCATTCCCTGCCTTGAAAATTCTTCCCACTGTGATCTCTTTGAATTCTGAACTCCGCCTTCTCAACTCAAGGAGACTGCTGAACTCTGTTTGGGTACACCTTCCCTATGCTAGAGTTTGGAAGCACTTTCTGGGCAGTAAGATCATCATCCCCAGGCAGTAGGTTATCATAGGGTTTGCTTCCTTGGTTTCTCCTTTTTCAGGGATCCATGCCCTGCTTCTACTTCTGACTGCCAATCTAGACATCTTTATTAGGTTAGCTTAAAGAATCCTCAAATAAAAAGGCTCTGAGCTTATTTCTCTCAGGCTGATGTTGATCTGACTTTCTTAGTTCAATAAAAACACTACTATATTTGGCCTTTTTATCTGCAAAACTTCACTTCTCATATTCAGTTAATTATAAATTCAGGTAGTCTCTCAGAAACAACTTATTAAATTTTGTAATGTGTCAAATATTCTTCTAGGGATTGGAGATGTCCACTGAACACAACAAATTCCTGATCTCTGATTTACCTTCTTAGAGGGGAGGCAGACCATGATGAACACAAATTGTGTAAAATATTTATAGGTGATATGTGCTATAAAGTAAGGCAGGAAAGGGGGTAAGAGGGTGTGGGAATGTTAATTTTAGATAGTATGATGAAGATACTTTTCATTAAAGATACTTTTCATTAAAGAGATGACATTTGAGCAAAGATTTGAAAGAGGCAGGGGAGGAAGCCATGAGGATATTTAAGGGAAGATTCTGGTATAAAGAAGAGCAGGAACAAAATCCTTCAGATGGGAGAACATCTGGAGTATTCCAAGAGCAGCAGGGAAACCAGTGAGGTTGAAGGTAGTGGGAGTTAGATGTGGTCAGGGAAGTCTTCGAGACTATTGTTCAAGGGCTTGTAGCTATTATAAGTTCTTTGATCCTGACTCTGAATAAGTTGGGGAGCCTGTGGATCTTTTGAGCTAAGGAGTGACATCGTCTAAGTCATGTCTTGGAAGGATTGCTTTGACTACTATATTGAGACTAGACTGAAGGCAGTCAATAGTGGAAACAGACCATTGAGGAAATTGTTGTAAAAATCCAGGTGAGAGGGGCACCTGGGTGGCTCAGTGGTTGAGCATCTGCCTTTGGCTCAGGTGGTGATCACAGGGTCCTGGGATCGAGTCCTGCATCAGGCTCCCTGCATGGAGCCTGCTTCTGCCTATGTCTCTGCCTCTCTCTCTGTGTCTCTCATGAATAAATAAATAAAATCTTAAAAAAAAAATCCAGGTGAGGGATGATGGTAGCTCAGGCTAGGATAATATTCAGCAAATTGACTAGAATTAGTTTTCTGGAATAGTTTAAAAGTAGATCTGACAGTGTTTCCTTGGATATGGATATGAGAAGACAGAGTCAAGGATCATTCTAAGGTTTATGTTTTAAACAATTTAAGGAATAGAATTGTGATTAACTGAGATTGGGGAAAACCATGTATAGAGAAGGTGTAAAGTAGAAGATGAGAAGCTGGGATGCCTGGGTGGCTCAGTGGTTGAGTGCCTGCTTTTGGCTCAGGGAGTGATCCTGGAGTCCCGGGGTCAGGTCCCGCATCAGGCCCTTCACAGGGAGCCTGCATCTCCCTCTGCCTGTGTCTCTGCCTCTCTCTCTGTGTCTCTCATGAATAAATAAATAAAGTCTTTTTAAAAAAAAGATGAGAAGCTTGTTTGGGGGCATGTTAAGTCAGAGATATATCCAAGTGGATATGTATAGAAGGAAATGGAAAATCTAAAAATGTAATTCAAGGGGAGATCTGATCTAGAGACGAATTTAAGAGTCAGCAACATTTGGCAAAATACAATGTCATGAGGCCTGTAGGGATGGAGAGTAGCTAGAAGAGAGATGAAACCCTGATACTTAGTCTTGGAAACCAAATGTTGGGAGGCCAGGAAGAAGAAAACAAACCACTTCAGGCTGCTGTGGAGATCAGAGAGAAGCATTTGTAATGATACTGATAGGTTAAATAAGATGTGGACTGAGAATTGGCCATGTCCAGGCAAAAGCAGCCTGTTAATAGCTTTTCCTTGGATCCTCTCCTTTTCATCCCCCTCTCAGTATCCTTTCTTCAAACTTGCATGGTAGCTCACCTAGAATTCTATGTAAAAATTCCAAGTAGGTCCTTTATGTTGACCCACCAGCATGCATACGTGAATCTCACATTGTTCCATATGTATGTATCTATATTTTACATTCTAATATTGATATGTGTATTTCACATTGTAATATAGATATCATATATATATTTATTTATTTATTTGACGTTTCTCAATAATGCTCCCATCACATATTTCAATGACACTGTCTTTTCCCTACCCCTCCATCAGATTTAGAATTCCTTGAGGTGAAGTAGTAGGTTCTCTCACTGTATGTTTAGGGCATGAATAGAAGAATGAAGAAATACTCTTTGTACCTCAGCCATCATTAATTCTCTGACACCAGTGCCACTCTTGTTCATTTAACCCTTGATAGTTATTTATTCTCATTTCATATGACTCTGTTTTGTCAGATGATACTTAATGTAAAGGTTAATTAGTATCTCCTCTGAGAATCTTAATCTCTTATTGTTCTAAGCATCATTTTTTCCTTACAAGGATCCCATGAGGTAATATGATTTTCATCTCCTATTTTTCCAGGCAAGGAATTTAAGGCTCAGGGAGGTTAAATGAATTGTATAAGGTCACACGGGGCTAGTGAATAGTAAAGTCATGATTTAAGCATAATCATATTAACCTACATTTGAAAACACCCTGGATAGGGTACTCCTTGAAACTACTGGCCATGTCCTACATTTTTTTTTAATGTACCCCTATAGTCTCCTTTCCATCCCCAGCATAAGAAATGTAAATGTCTAAGGATGATTTTGTGGGATGGCCAAGGCTGTTCTGAGGAGAACCAGATCATAGAGAGTCTAGCTTCTTTTACCTAGTCACTGCCCAACATATGGAAAAATTGGCAAAAATCCCAGCATGAGCAGAATCAATCTCTAGAAAATCTGTCATGCGGGAAAGGTACATGCTGTGTGTGAGAAAAATGTAAACGCCACTCAAACTGAAAAGAGCTTTGTTTGGGAGGAAAACTTTGCAACCAAAAAATTTTTTTTTTCTGAAAATATCTTCAAATTCAGGATTTAAAAAGATTTTTAAAATTTTTAAAAATTGGGGCCCCTTTGTGGCTCAGGTCATGATTCCAGGGTGCTGGGAATGAGTCCTGCGTCAGGCTCCCTGCAGGGTGCCTGCTTCTCCCTCTGCCTATGTCTCTCATGAAAAAAAAACATAAAATCTTAAAATTTTTTAAATTGTTTTTATGCTGTGAGCTTCTTGAAGAAATTCCTCGACCAATATATGTGAAGCACTGTGCAAACACTTGTATACATTTGTTCCTTTAAACCTGTGTTTATGAAGTAGCTGTGGTGAGCTAGAACCTTTCCTAGGTACTTGGGATACATGAGTGAGTAAAACAGACACAATTTCTGGCCCCGTGGAAAGGGAAGTAATTGATAAGGAATGCATGGACTATAAACATAATAAATTGCAAAAATGTCATCTTAAAAGATGGTAAATGCTATGGAGAAAAATAAATAGGTTTAAGGGAAGTGGGAACCAGTAGTGATAGAGTGAGGGAAAGGGTAGGTGTGATTTTCTGATCATTGTTCATGTCCTTCAAAGGTGACATTTGAGCAAAACTTAGAGCTGAGAGTGTTATGTGCATACAGGAGGGTGGAGCAGGGGAGGCTCCACCAGCACCAATGTGGCTCAATGGTGTGTGGTATGTAGTAAACATTTAATACATGATGATGATGGTGATGATGATGATGAAGCACAGTTGGGAGAAAGACAGGGGTGTTTCTTCAGTATTGAGTCTTAAATAATTTATATGAAAATTGGTCGAGCTAAAGAAGTGCTACTCTGTTTCAGCTCCACATCTGCCTTTTTATGAGTGCGAGTGGGTCTAGGGCTCAGGATGGGGGTCCCAGAAAGGGATTTCTGTGGGATTGCTGCTTAGTGCTTGTCTCAATTCTGTCCCAGCGGTTGCCAGTGTTACCGTTTGGTGATGTTCTGGACTCTACAAAGTAAAACAAATGAACAACAATCAATCACAGGTGAGATACAGAGCTCCTCTGAAAAACACAGAAGTGACAAGAGGTTTATCAAAGGTCTCACAGAAGCATGAGTTCAGACAGAAAGTGAATTTAGTAATATCCAGAATTTATTTAAGGAGCACTGAGTCTATGTTAGTCCCTGTGCTGGGCTGTAGAGTTATGGAGACAATAAAATAAGGTTGTCCTCAAGGAACTCATCATCTCTTAGGGGAGATGAGCGCGTAAACAAACAGTTACAGCTGGGAGGCTGTGATTGAGCTCTGAGCAGGTACATGTTGGGCACAGAGTAGGTTTGGTTTATTTGGCTTCCTGGTGGCAGTGTTTGGAGGAGGGGGACATTGAGGTTACCCCTGTAACCTTCAGGCACTCCTCCCTTTCTGATAGTTTTAGTTTCAGGAAAGGGAATTCGAGTTAGAAATTAAAAAAGTAAAATATATCTGACACATTAAGGCTTTTCAGAATTCTTGACACTTCAAGAAACTCCTGGCCTCAATATCTAGACTGGGGCAAGTCTTTTCAACTTACAGCTTGACTCAATGTATTTGGAAAATGCGACAACAGCCAACCCAGTTTCTGTGGTTAATGAAGGAATCAGCCTCTTAGAACTGGGATCCTGTTTGAGGGAATCACTCAGCCTTCTTATGTTGCACGCTCATCTCCCAGAGAAAGCAGCCATCTCTCAGCGTTACAGGAAAGGGGGCATCTCAGAGGTCCAGCTCAGCTTTGAGTATTTTATTCAAAATTCAGTAATTGATTTCACAAACATTTTTTGAAGTTTTACTATTGTCTAAGTATAGTGTTGGGTGGCCAGGAGAGAATTCTTATCTGGGAGGGGCTGTTATAGCATGACCCTAAGCTCAACAGTTTGATTCTTGCCTGCCTCATGTTTCACCTGAATTAAGGCTTCTTTACTCCAGGAATTAAAAAAAAAAAAAAAAAAAGGGTTGAGTCTTAGGAGTACATATAAACTGGAAGCTGTATTTTTCTTACGTGGCAACCAATCAACATATCCTTTGAATTGGGGATCCTGGCAACCTTGGGTTGTAAATTAATGAGAAAATGCCCTCTTTTTAATTTAGAGTCTTGAACAGGTTTACTTTTTTTCTTTTTCTTTTTTTTTTTTTGGTTTTGTCCTACCTACTGAAGATTCTGTTTTGGGAAAGCATTCTTTATACATAATCATTTTCCCCAAGGAAATCTGTGGATTTGTGACACAGCTAAAATGTAGTTACTCTAGTTTGTGCCTGTAAGAGCTAACATTACTTAAGCTAAAGTTCTGAGGGTTACAGTTTGACATGGCCATAGTTCTGAGAGGAGCTGTACTGCTAATATGCTGCTTTTATTGAAGGTTATCCTTATATCCTTATGTTGACTTTACATTTTGTTAAATTGTGTAGGTAATAATGCCAGTGGTCGTCTGTGGCTTCAAGAATGAAGTCTTTTTTCATGTAAAAAATATTGTACATTACTGTATTATAATTAATGAAAGGAGGTCGCTATGGATACAGCACCACTTTGAAATGAGAATCTTATTCATCCTGTGTTTTTCAGACATGTGTGAGAGACACTGATGTTGGCTACGATGGTGGTTAATACACAGAGGAAAGATCGTGAGGCCTCTTGAAATAACTCTGCAGCTTCCTTGCAACCCTTGGGCTTCAGGCTGAGAGCTGCAGCACCATAGCCACACTGCTTCCCAGCTTTGTTTTCTTTATTTTTGGAGCTTTTATTTTAAACGATTTTATTTATTTATTCATGAGAGACACAGAGAGAGAGGCAGAAACACAGGCAGAGGGAGGAGAAGCAGGCTCCATGCAGGGGCCCGATGTGGGACTCGATCCCAGAACTTTGGGATCATGCCCTGAGCTGAAGGCAGACGCTCAACTGCTGAGCCACCCAGGCATCCCTCTTTTTGAGCTTTTTAACAAACAACAGGAAATGCTACTAAGAGCTGCAAATTCTGTGCCAAGGAAAGCATGCTTAGCCATTAGAGGAAATAAAAAAAAATCGTATAAAGGAAGAAATGCAACATGACCATTTTGGTATAAGCAAAGCAGTAACTATTTAATGGCCAGTAAATTTAATTGTGGAGACTTTTTTCTTTAATAGCAGTAAATGTGATTATACTTTCGTTCTGTGTTTCCGTGGCCAGCTGTGAAAAGCCATTTGTCACTGCCTCGCTGTCTGAGTCACCTGTTCGACTCTTGCTGTCAGAGGCACTGCTAACCAGCCCGCATGCTTGACTGACCCCAGTGAAGTTCTTATAGGTCACCTTCTCAATAATTTCTGAAGAAGACAAAACACGAAGCTTATTCAAGCTTTGAGTGCTTCGGGTTTACTATTTTAGAAGGTAGATACCTGGCTTAATGTAGTCTCAAATAATATGAAGTCTTACCTGACTATGTAGATGTTTTGTTTTGTTTTTTGTTTATTTTTTATTCTTTTTTTTGGTTTGTTTTTTTTTTTTTTTTAATCATGCTGGAGTGTGGGTGACCTCAAGGCAGCAGAATTGGCTAAGTATTAGTTCCTATTCCCATGCTTAAGAACCCAGAGTGAGAATTTTTTCTTAGTTGAGAGATTAGGTTTTGTTTCATCCTGGGTTATGTATGGTGGGTAACTATTCACGTCTCTTAGTCTGAAGGAGTTTGCTGGGGTCTTTGCTGAGAGCTGAGTTTCCTTGGGGAAGGGGGATTGCTTCCAGTGAATATTGAGAAGTACAGAGGGGAAAGGATGCCAAAGACCAGGGAGCCGGAAAGCAAGGGGTAGACATAGCTAGTAACTACCAGGCATGTGACATTTCTATGTATATTGCTTTACTACTGCCAGAACCACTTAGGTGTATCTCTAGACATAATGGATCTTTCTTCTTCTTCTTCTTTCTTCTTTCTTCTTTCTTCTTTCTTCTTTCTTCTTTCTTCTTTCTTCTTTCTTCTTTCTTCTTTCTTCTTTCTTCTTTCTCTTTCTTCTTCTTCTTCTTCTCTTCTTCTTCTTCTTCTTCTTCTTCTTTTTTGGAGGAAGCAACAGGAATGTGATAATTACAGACTTAAGTTGGAGTACTACCTCTGCCACTTGATACACGTGTGGGAACTAATGTTATTTCATGGGAGCATCAGTATTTGAGGAGGGATATGGCCATCACTTTCTGAGAATGATACTTCTAAGTGTAGCAAGGTAGAATTTTCTGTTGTCCTCCTCCCCCCTCCCCTCTTTTTATTCTTCTTTATCCCTGGAAGACAAAAGCCTTTTTAGTTGGGAGATTATGTTATTAGAAGCATTCACTCTAAGCAAGATAAGATTTTACTGCTTTGAAGATGTTTTACTTTGAAGATTTCCTAAGAGCTGAGCTTGCCAGGGCATGGAGTATGGTAATTAAAGGAGTGGATTTTTATGTCAGATTACCTGAGTTTGGATCCTGGCTTTATCACCTTCTAGTTGTGAGGCTTTGGGGTCAGTGAGTGTGTCTAGACCTCACTTACTGTAGAATGGAGATAGTAGCATGTCTGTGTTCTTGATTGAGCCTGTGGCCCTCTGAAGCTGGAGCCTGGGAAGAGAGTTGACAGGTATAAAAGATGAGAGAAAGACGAAAGAGGGAGGGCCTCTAGATGGCCAACGTGGCTGACACAATGGGAATATGAAGAAATGTATATACTATCTTCTGGAGTCTGTGTGACCACGACTGGGCATCTGTTTGGAGGTAATCTGGGTTAATATGTACAGTGCTGGTTGAGTGCGAGTGGAGAGAGAGCCTGTCTCCTACCATTACTCTGTGGTGATGTGTTTTTGAAGTTCTTTGAGCACAGAAATACCCTTCCATGTGTCTGTACTGTCCATTCTCTCTCCCAAGCACATTTTTCCATGAACTCTGTAAACTAACTTTTCTTTTTTCCCCCTCCTTCACATCTTGCTCAAATGTCCCTAGTCTCTTTCAGAGCACTTCCTCTGAATAATTGTGTTAGGGTAAAAACTAAGTGAGTTGATGTAATAATGAAATTTCAAAATAGAGTATTCTCTCCCAGGTAGCAGTCCAGGTCTGTGGGGCTTGTTGGCTCTCTGAGGTCACACAGGAAGCTGGCTACCTTCCTTCTTCTTTCTCTGCCATCTCAAGGGCACCATCCTTGCCTGCTTTCTAAGCAACTCTAAGCAACTGAGATAGAAGTTGCACATGTCACTTGCATTCCCATCTCACTGGCAAGATCTGAATCATGTAACCACACCCATCTGCAAGGGAGGCTGGGAGATAAAATCTCCAGCCAGGTAGCCTCAAGTGTCCCTCTTCCACAGCAAAGAACATTCTTACACTGCCAGAAGCAGGAACTTTATCTGGAACCTTATTTCCCCATTGTCCCAGGAATTCTGCTTTATTGGGCTTCTATATTATCTGGATTCATGTTCTATTTTAATAATGACAGCAATGTTTTGGGTCAGCCTTTCAAGAATACTCATTGACACACCAAAGCTCCAACTCAAGTTACTTGCATATCTTCAAATTGGAAATCTGGTCGGCTCTTACAAAATCCAGGAAGCCACTCATGTGTCTTTGTCTTCTAGATTCCTGGCTCCTTAGTTAATCATATCTATAACTCAGGAGTGCAATTCTACTGCCTCTATGCTAACTGCTCTGCTTGCCCTTCTGCACCCACACATAGAAGAGAATGCACAGTTGTTTTTTTTTTTTTTTTTCTTAAGCTGCTGTTTCCAGCAGCCTTTACAAACTGATCTGAGTTGGCTATTTGCCATCTGCCTCTAGCAACATTAGCTTTTGGTGACTTCCCACCAACAGTATGTCTTTTTGGACAGGAAGATGTTCTGTTCATTTGGAAGGATTCCAACATCAGGAGTCCTAAGCCTATCTTCATTTTTGCAGTGTTTGAAGTCAGTTTCAGTTACCCTAACAACTCACACTCAAACATATTACAAATAATTCCATTAATTCTGGCTCAGCACCTTATATATTACCTGGCATAGAACAGGAATGCAATCAATATTTGTTAGAAGAATGAATATATGAATAAACTTTATAGACCTATTCTTTTCAGTAATTTTTTTGAGAAGCGTTATCCATATTTTACAATTTCATTGGCCACAGCAATAAGAGAGCTAAATAGCAGTCACTTGTATAATAAAGTAGCCTGGAAAAAAAATCACTAAACAACATTCAAGGCTATTTGGAACCACTGGCCTTGCCTTCTTTTTTTTTTTTTTTTTTTTTTTTTTTTTTTTTTTTGGCCTTGCCTTCTAAGCAGCAAGGTAAACAGTTTTCTTCACAGTGGGACACTGTACTTTCTCTGTTTCTCAGCTTCTCTAATTCATTAAAACTAAAATAAAAAAAAAGTAAATATCTCCCAAGAGCATCCTAAGGTTCTTGATATTTTGTGTGTTTCTTTGTCCAGAGTACCAGTTAATTTCATATCATGATTTGACTGTTCCTTCAAATATAGGGACTTTTGTTAGATTTTGAATGGACTTTAATATTTTGTCTGTTTTTGTATGGAAACAATTAGCCCACTTGTGTCTGGTTTTGAAATAAAACTAGAAGCAATGTATGCAAATATAAAGGCTATCTGACTCTCAGATTCAGAAAGAAATTACTGAGCACCTGTTAGGGGTCACACACAAGTTACACATTGTCAGATACTCTCATAAAAGCTTTCTGGTCTAATTATGTCAACAACAACCTCAGTGCCTCTCCTCTTCTATAAATTATTCAATTTTTGGATAACTTCTGCCGAATTTACCTTTTTTTTTTGGTGCAGCATGAATCTGTTTAAAAATGGACATACTTATAATTTTAGCAATTCCTTAATGCTTGCTCTAGAATTGTCTGGTTCTATTCCATGAAAAGCAGGAGTTGTTTCCTCCCTATCATTTATTGCTTAGGGCCTGACACAGGGCATTGACTCAAAATGTGTCTGCTAAAACAATGAATGAATGAGTGACACAAAAAACCCACAACCGGTCACATCTTATACTTCATGGTTTCTTTTTATTCTACCAAATTTGAGGGAGTACCATGTGCTCCCTTATGCCATCTGTTAGGACTTTACCCTACTAAAATAAGTTTGACAGTGCAGAAAAGAGCTAACAGCAGGACAACTACATAAGCTAACAACTTAGCCTTGCATAGTTGCTTGGGTGCTGCTAGAAAATGTAAGACTCCTGGATGAGAGACAAAGTGCTCTTATTCACTATAAAATCAGTACAAGAGTATCAGCATAGCTGAACTGGTTTCACAATCCCTAAATTCCACATGTAACAAAGGCTCCTGAAGGTGGACCCTTCAGGCTCAGTGGAGTGCACCACAAAAAAGAAGCGCTGAGATGAGGGAATCTGCTACTTTTATAGCAAACAGCAAGCATGTTCTCAGACAGAGGAAGAGCACATCACAGCATAGGTCCACATAGTGCATTCTTCACTTTTCAGAATTGCCAACTTCACAAAAAATCCTGAAAAGTAACACAATGGCACTTTCACAGAGTGAAAGAATGATCATGCCTCTGTAACTTTGGCCCATGCAGCAAGACATGTAGGGAGTGCAAGATGTCCATGGCAGATTGAATCCAACACCAAGAAGCAGGGAGATTATTTCATGTGACACAGTTACTTTGCAGAGAAGACTGAAGCTGAAAGGTGAAATGACTTGTTCAAGGTTATATCTGTGATGTTTCCAGGATAGAAACCCATTTCTTTAGACGTAAACACTTGCCACGACCCGATCCTTGCCCTTTGATTGAGTTGATCCTTGAATAACACGGGTTTGAACTGCATGGATCCACCTGTAGTTGGATTTTCTTTTTTAAAAAGATTTTATTTATTTATTCATGAGAGACACACACAGAGAGTCAGAGACATAGGCAGAGGAAGGAGCAGGCCCCCCATGGGGATCCTGAAGTGGGACTTGATCCCAGGACCCCAGGATAACACCCTGAGCCAAAGGCAGACACTCAACTACTGAGCCACCTGGGCATCACCGGATTTTTTTTTTTTTTTAAGATTCATGTATTAATTTGAGAGATAGACAGAGACAGAGAACATATGCATGCATGTGCCAGGAGAGGGAAAGAATCTTTAAATAGACTCCCTGTTGAGAGTGGTGCCTGATGCAGGGTTTAGTTTCCTAAACCATGAGATCATGTCCTGTGCCAAAACCAAGAGTCAGACACTTAACTGACTGAGCCACCCAGGTGTTCCCTATACATAGATTAAAAAAAAATACAGTACAGTATCGTAAATGTATTTCTTCTTAAGTTTTCTTAACATTTTTTCTCTAGCTTAGTTTATTTCATATTTATATGAAATATGTGTTAACTGTTTATGTTATCAGTAAGGCTTGTGGTCAAGTAGGCTATTAGTACTTTTGAGTCAAAAGTTATACGTGGCTTTTCAACTGCATGGAGGGTTGGCACCCCTAACCCCCATATTGTTCAAGAGTCAACTGTGTTAATTTTATTATTTAGATTCCTTATAGCTGTACCACAATTTTCAACTTCTGAACAAGATTTCCTTACTTGTTTCTTTGTATGATATCCATAAAAGCTTGTGTAAGCCCCCCTGGTGCGATACATCACAAAGCATGTTGTGTTGGACACTGGGGCAGCAAAAAAAGGCCTATGGAAAATCATTTAGTCCTTAAATATGTAAGTAAGCAATACATACACTCTCCTATAGCCAGAGATTCACAGTATAGGGAGAATAAAGTTTAAGAGCACAGGTTCTGAAGTCAGAGAGGTATGGGTTCAAGATCTGCTCAATGGATCTATGACCCTGAACACCGAGTTGCAATTTTATAAGCCTTAGTTTCATCCCCAGAAAAATGTAGATGATAATATCTATTTTACAAATTTGATGAAATGATTAAATGAGGTAACATATTTGACATGCTTGGCACATTGTCTGATAGAACTTAATATGGTTCGCTAGGTAGCCATAATTCATGCAAAATAAAGGCTCTGAGAAATCCTGCATTAGAGAAACCCACCAAACATTAAATCAGTTTCTCAAATGTTTAGATCACAGAACAGTAAATTTAATTATCGCGTTATTCATTTAACATTGCATATGTCTGTTAATCTGAAAGACTCATTTAAGGAAAATTTACTGGAGAAGCAGAAGGGCTCCGCCTCATTTAGAGGTGGTTAGAACAAGCAATTTCAAACTCTATTATCAACTGTACAAACTCTTTATAGAGCTAAATTTCATGAATAACTCCCTTAATACCCCTGCATTGCTCTATAAACAAGAAAGTTTGGCTTCAGTGATGTTCTTTAACTTGGGTCAGGTTTCTTGGCAGTTTCTGAGATGTGTTAAAACAGCACTGCTTATTGATTTAAGTGTATTCCACCAAAGACATTGATTGCATTCCGCCACCACAGGGGAAATTCTTCTGACAGCAGGTTCACTGAATCTTTATTCTGAGGGCATGCGGTTGATAATATGAACAAACATACCACTCCAGAATGTTAAATAGTCTTCCTAGACGCAGGTAAACATAGGTGGAACTCAGCAGTCAGGCATATCTGCCTTCCATGAGAAAAGAGCTCTCCAGGCTTAGGTTGGTCCAGATTCCTGCATGGAATTGAATAAATATTGTGGGTCCTGAGCTCCCCAGCTTTTTGGCAGAACCTTTCTGTTTAGAAATCTTTTAGTGGAAAGGTCAAACACACAAGAAAGCTTTTGTTAGTACTTCTGAGACCCTGCCCTTTACTGCCGGGATGTACTAGCTTAGAAGAGCTAATTACACATCCTTCTTTCCAACTCTGTGTTCAAGGATGTCTTGTTGAAGGCTTGAAATAGGCCTTCGTGGAGTTTTTACACCACAGGACTCAGCAAATGCTGTAAATCAGAGCTCCTGCCACCTCCAGAGCCAATTTATCAGCACACCGCCACCTTAACTCCCTCAAATGTGTTTGGGTGCTTTTATAATACTTTTACCACCATATCACAGTGGCATCACATTAGTTGTTTGTCTCGCCTACTAGTCTCAAGGGCAAAAACTGTATTTTAATTTCCCCCATATGTTTAGCACGTTGGTAGGCATCAGTAGAAGTGCTTGAATCTATAAACAAATTAATGATTCTGTGAACCAGTTACTTATATGTTTGAGTTTGCTATGAGAAATGGAAAGAATTGCATAGATTCATGCTGTATGTTGTTAAACAAACCGATCAGCTCAGTTATAGTATTTATTCTTGGATTACATTACAGTGTCCAGAGCTACTCCAAGGACAATTAATGTGTATCTTTATATCCAGAGCAGGACTCACTTGATTGCTATGGTATCACCTTGTGTGGCCATTTGGTGGAAGGAAGTTAGAACTAAGTCTAATTGCTTTTCTAGGCTACTAAATGTTCCCCTTCCCTCAGGATCTGGACAGAAATGCTTCCTCCTCAGAAGGAAATTGAGGTTATAGCTTTTGACAGAATCACAAATTGTTCATTAGGGTAATATCCTATGTCTGTACAGTTTCAATCAGGATGACTTGTTGAGGACTTTGTCATCAAGAATCACTGTTCTTAACGTTGAAAGAGGGTGCTGTTGACATTTACTATGACTAGGAACTGGCATTTTAAAGTTAGAACTGAGGAACAGCTGGGTGGCTCAGTGGTTGAGCATCTGCCTTTGGCTCAGGGCGTGACCTCTGGGTCCTGGGATCAAATCTTGCATCGGGCTCCCTACAGGAAGCCTGCTTCTCCCTCTGCCTATGTCTCTGCCTCTCTCTCTGTATCTGTCATGAATGAATGAATGAATGAATGAATGAATAAATAAATAAATAAAGTCAGAACTGAACACAGAAACCATTGCTTTACACATAATAATATTCTATTATTGATTTAAAAAATGAAGGCCCAGAGAAAGAAAATGACTTATTCAATTGTAACAAGAGGATAGATGAGTGACTTTATGACCTTATGGTTCATGATCCTTTACATGTCAAGGCCAGTGGTTTTGGCTTTCTGTGATTGGTATTCAGAAAAAGCTCAATTAATTTTGATAACTTATTCTGGTATCAGTGAAAAAGTTTTATTTTAAGTAATAAAAAGCAATCTTTTCTTCTATCCTTACTATGGTGCCAGGCCTATGCTAAGTGGTTTACACATATTATTAAAAAAGCACAAAACTATAAGGAGGAATAATTACCCTATTTTACCAATGAGAAAATGGAGACGTAGAGTAATTGAATTGAATGTCCATGATCACATGGATACTGAAAGGCAGACTGGTGCTTGCATCCAAGTATGTCTCCCACCAAAGGCAAAGCTGTTAGCCAATATAGTATATGGCCTTCCATTTCACCACAGGTCAAAGAATGGCAAATTACATCTATGTATGTACATATACATGTATGTATATGTGTATATGTATAATATGTGCATATATCTTATTACATGTATCTTCATATTAGAAAAAGGTGACGTTCACGATCAAATATCAGTAACATTTGAAAGGGGTTCTTTTGGAAGCTATCATTTTCTTCCAGTCTAGAATTTCTCTTCTTTTGATATGTTGAATATCCTGAGAGTGTACATAGTATGTATTTGGAGGAGACATAGGCAATAAGAGAAGCTATAATGTCACTAGGATTAAAGTTGAACTAAAGCTGATGTTCTAGATCTTTCTCTGTGTGAACTTTGGCTTTGTTACAGGAGATATAAACCAATTTAGTGTGCAGAGTGAGAGCAGGGCTTTATGGAGTCAGACCTAAGTTCAAATCCTAGCTTTGATCTTTATTTCCTGTGTGACCTTAAGCAAATTATTTAACTTCTCTGATTCACTGTTTCTTCATTTACAACATGGCAACAGTAGTATCTACTTCACAGTCCCAGGTACAGACAAGATGGGATACTTTATATGAAATCCCAAATAAGTTTGTGTTAATTTAAATAGAAGTTCTATGATAACACACAATTTAAATATATTACAAACTTACCTAAGCCTCACCTCTTAAAAAACCACATTTAACTTTTAGGGTGGTGGTGAAGTATATTCTTAGAACACATGAAGATAACTTTAAAATTTTCTCTTTTCATTGCTGATACCCTCAAAACTTTCTACCTAAGAAATAGCTGTTCTCCAAAATTTTACTGATTTCTTACTCCCTTAATATCAAGGAATAATCTCTCCATGACCAGCCCACAATGTTGGTAATTCCCCTCTTTCCACACTGTTTTTTTTTTTTTTTTTTCCTCTCCTGAGAGACTCTTGTCAGGAAGAAGCATCTTTTTTAGTAGAAGAATTCTTTGTTACTCTTCTTTCTTCCCCACCTCCATGTATTTGTCCAGATCCTTCTCATAACAAAGCTGATGATTTGTATCAGCATAAAAAAGCAAAAGAGCAGAGTCGGGAAGAGCATAGACTCCGGAACTACTTAATTCAAAATTTCTCAACTTAATTTCTAGCCCTGTCAGTTATGAGCTATGCCTATTTCTTACTCTGTAAAATGATAATAGTAGTACCTACCTTATAGGTGATAGTAAAGATTCATTTACGCAAAGTGGTTGAGACCCATACTTGGTGTTAAGACTTTTTTTTTTTTTTAAGACTTTTCTAATATCATGGGGCAATGTGGAATGTAGAGAGACTAGATGTGATATGTTTCTTACATATAAATTGCCAAGGAGACAGATTGATCTTTTGTTCTGATTCTCTCCCACAGGCATAGTGTTTCAGCTGTCTGTCCAACAATGTGGCAGTCTTAGATCCTTTCCTCCTTCACTCCAGTAAGTTGTTTTACCTCTGGAATGAATCCTGAGGCCATTAGTAGTAACTATCTGTCCTATGAAAGAGAATACAGGAAAATGCTCAGACCACTTCAAATCAGATATTGCCAAGCTCTGCAATCATATCATAAGAATAATAGAAATGTATAGTTTAGCTCTCTGAAAAGTTACTCAACTCATTCATTCATTCATTCATTCAACATAAATTTATTGAGTACCTCCCATGAGTCAGGCACTAAAGTTTCCCCATTATATACAAGCAGAGGACAATTTCTAAGATCCATTTATGTTCTTGATGGCTACTATATAGATGGTAAAGCTAGAGTGCCAATGTGTCCTGGCGAGCCTTGACACTCTGGATTTCTGCCTGCTTTCCTCCCTAAAAAGTGTCTGGGATGTCCGGGATTGGATAGTAAATTATATAGCTGCCTTAGTGTAGTTGTAAAATGTGTAGGCTACGGAACCATATTGCCAAGTTAATATCCTGGCTCTGACATTTCCTATCAGTGCAAACTCTGTTCCTTTGTTGTATCATCTCTAAAATGGGTTGGTGTTAAATCTATACTCATGGTTGTGTAAGGATTAACTTATTAATATCCATAAAATACCTAAAAGAGTATCTGGACTACCATAGATATCTTAATAAATATGAACTATCATTATTGTCTATTTTTCTATTTTCTCTTACTTGAGTAGTTTTTGGAATAAGCACCTAGAAACTTCTTATGCATTCTGCTGAGTTGACATTTGGTAATAGGAATGTCAGGGTTGATCAGAGGCCCCCAAGTTATAATGTAGGAAGATGTCAATTAACATATGCCATCATCACTTCATTGCATGCAATGTGTTAGCATTTATGTTTTTCTCCTACCAACCTCTGAGGAACACGCATCATTGTTTGTAGATGAAGAGTGGGGCTCAGGGAAGTTAAAAATTCATCTAGTGTAATTCAATGCAATCCCTATCAAAATAGCAACATTAGTTTTCACAGAGCCAAAACAATCCTAAAATGTGTATGGAACCACAAAAGATCTTGAATAACCAAAGCAATTTTGAAGAAAAGAAAAGCAAAGCTGGAGGCATCAAAATTCTGGACTTCAAGTTATATTATAAAGCTGTAGTGATCAAAACAGCATGGTGCTGGCACAAAAATAGACACATAGATCAAGGGAAGAGAATAGAAAACCTGGAAATAAACCCATAATTATATGGTCAATTAATCTTTGACAAAGCAGGAGAGAATATCCAATGGGAAAAAAAGACCTGAGACCAGGGAAACAAAAGCAGAAAAAATTATTAGGATTACATAAAAATAGTGAAGTGCATAGTGAAGGAAACTAAAAGACAATTTGCTGAATGGGAGAAGGTATTTGCAAATAACATATCTCATAAAGGGTTAGTATCCAAAATAGATAAAGAATTGATACAACTGAACACCTAAAAAAAAAACAAAAACAAATAATCCAATTAAAAAATGAGCAGAAGATATGGACAGACATTTCTCAAAAGATGACATCCAGATGGCCAACAGTCACATGAAAAGATGCTCAACATCACTCATCATCAGGGAAATGCAAATCAAAACTACAATGAGATGTCATATCACACTTATCAAAATGGCTAAAATCAACAACACAAGAAACAACAGTTGGGAAAGGATGTGGAGAAAAAGGAACTCTCGTGCACTGGTGGTAATGCAAACTGGGGCAGCCACTCTGGAAAACAGCATAGAGGTTCCTCAGAAAGTTAAAAATAGAACCCAGAGAACTACTCTCAGATTCAGCAATTGCAGTACTGGGTATTTACCAGAAAATACAAAAACACTAATTCAAAAAGATACATGCACCCTGACGTTATAGCAGCATTATTTACAATAGCCAAGATATGGAAGCAGTCCAGGTGTCCATTGATTGATGAATGGATAAAAAAATCTCTGTGTGTGTATGCACAATAGAATAGAGCTCAGCCATAAAATAATGAAATCTTGCCATTTGCAATGACATGATGGAGGTAAAGAGTACATTGCTAAGTGAAGTAAGTCAGAGAAAGACAAATACCATATGATGTCAGTCATATGAAGGATTTAAGAAAACAAATGAGCAAAGAGGAAAAAAGAGACAAAACAAGAAATGGACTCTTGACTATAGAGCACAAACTGACGGTTACTAGAGAGGAGGTGGGCGGGGGTGGGTGGGTGAAACTGGTGATGGGCATGAAGGTGAGCACTGTGATGCACACCAGTTGATTAAAATAAAAACAAACAAAAATCATCCAGTGTAGCAAAGCAGAGTGAAGATTGGATCCATGATCCAAACCATCACATTCCATGCCCCTTGGAAGCCAACTTGAGAGGCCAGACTGTGCTTAGTTCTTCTTAGGAGCCAGCCAGTTATTCATTTGACTTAACTTACCCCCATTGACATAATGAGATGAGCACTGGGTGTTATATGCTGCCAAATTGAATTTAAAAAAGAATAAAGGAGAAAAAAAAGCCCTTACCTCCATTCAAACATATTTATACCTTCAATCTATATCGTTAACTGGGGCAAGAGGAGAGAAATACATTCTTTACATCTGCCATCCACCACGCACAGTGGGAAGAGGCCTATTTAATTGGCCCTAAACTTTTCCCTCCTATTCTAAGGGGTTTTCTTGTTCTTTCCTGTCAGAAATTGGTGAACCAGTCGGGATTTTGCTTTTACAAGGTGGTCATGATGTTTGAGTTTCCGGAGCATGTCCTCTCTCTACCTTCCCTTTTCTCTACTGGAGAGCCATAACCTTTTCCTTCTGTGCTCATATGTCAGTCCCAGCCTCTCTACCCCAAACATGTCCATGTTGAAAGTATAAAGGTTGTAGTGTATAAAGTACAAGACTGAATAGAAGCACTTTATGCTTTGTATTTGAAAGGTTATGTACATGAGAGTATGAAAAGGTTACACTGTATATACTCCAGCTGAGACTCACAAAAGCGCCCTTCTTTTGCTGTGACTCTTTAAACTATAGCTTTCACGAATAAAGCTGTTATTTTCTTTGGAGTCAAGCAGATCTGGGGTGAAATCTTGGCTCCACCATTTCCTTACTATGTGTCTTTCTGCAAGTCATTCCACACCTTGGGCCCTGGTTTCCCCATCTGGACCCCCACCCAAGGGGCATCTCTGTCTTGTACTTGTGAAACATAGTTTAAATCCACTTTATAGCCATGCTCTCATTGGTACCTCTTAGCAGCCTACAGCCATTGGGCAGCTTGGAGCAGAGCTGGACACCCACTCAGAGCTTCTGCTTCCATGTCTAGAAGCAGCTGGTCCAAAGAATATGGGTTTTACAACAAGGCTAATCTCTGTTTGGAAGTCACTTCTAGCATTTTTAGCTCTTTGCAGTTCCTCCAAGACTCAGCTCCTTACTGTAAAATCCCCATGCAAATATTCACACTTGGGAGTTGTGGGAAACCAAATAATGGCCCCTCAAAGATGTCTACATGTTAGTTCTCAGAACCTGTGAATGTGTTACCTTTTCTCGCAGGTGTGATTGAGTTAAGGATCTTGAGTTGGGAATATCATCCTAGATTACTCTGGTAGGCCTAATGAAATCACAGGAGTCCTTGTAATAGAGTGGTAGGAGGGTCAGGGAAGGAGACAGGACCATGGAAGCAGAGGTTGGAGGGAGGCAAGGAGAGAGGCTTGAGCCAAGGAATGGAGGTGCCCCTGGAACCCAGAGAAGGAAAGGAAGTGCCTCCTAAAGGAACACAGCTCTGCTGGCACCTTAACTTTAGAACCTCTGGTTTCCAGAACTGTAGCATCATAAATCTGGATCTTTTTAAAGATTTTTATTTATTTATTTACTTACTTACTTACTTATTTATTTATTTATTTATTTATTTATTTATTTATTTATTTATTTAAGACAGAGGCAGAGACACAGGCAGAGGGAGAAGCAGACTCCCTGTGGGAAGCCTGGAATCACACCCTGAGCCAAAGGCAGGTGCTCAACCACTGAGCCACCCAAGCATGCCAAATGTAGGCAATTTTTAAAGCATCCGCATACAAGCTGGTCTGCAGTGCCTCCCCAGCAAAGAGAGGGTGTTATTACTGTTATTCCCACTATACCACATTGCTTCTAAAACTGTCTGTAAAGGACTCATATGGAAGTGGTTGCAGGCCCTGCCGCAGCTTTCTTCTCCTGATCACAAAATAGACTCCGGCACCGTGGGCCCTGGCCCTCTTGACCCCAGGATCAGAAGGACCAGCCCTGCCCCTGCTCTGCGGGGGCCCAGCCAGGACGGAGAACACAGGGAAAGGGGCATGTCCTCAGGCTGTGCTGTTGAATCATACTTGCGTTCCTGCCCTGGCATCCTTCTGCCTTTGGAAACCACAAATTGCCCAGCCGAATCCTAGTGACAGAATGATGGAGCGGGGCTGGGGCCTGCAGCTGGGCTAAGTCAATAAAGGTGATAATGAACACTAAGCAGAATTTGAAGAATGACTGGAAAGATTGCTGCTGTTGAGATTTCTGGCAGCCATCTGCTGCAGAACCAGGCTGAGGTGGGTGGTTTCACACGGTGGAGCTCTCTGAGACAAATGATGGTGGCAATGATGAGCATTTGTATTTGTGCCGCTTCCGTGAGCATTTTGACATATATTATTTAGTTTTATTTTTAGAAAAACCCCGTGAAGTAGGTGTCATTTCACAGATGAGAAAAAACAAACCAACACACCCAGAAGGGGCTTATCTCATGGCCTGCTCTCCTGGCCTAGTTGTGGCTTCAGAAACACAGTAAGAAGGGAACTAAGGACAAACTTGGGTAACCTCCGTCAGCATGCTTGGCACAGGACTGGGAGGTCGGGGTGGAGGGTTTCCCCAGCACCTCACCAGGAGAGAGGCCTACATGTGGCTTTGGCTCTACTCCTGAGAGCCCCTGGCCAGCAGCTGTACTCATTTGAAATTGTTCTACCTCGTGAATATTAGAGACTGACATCCAACTCTACATCTTTAACCTCCTCTAGGTGCTGAGCTTGCTCTTGCTGGATCTATCCTAAAGTCCTCTGCACGGCGCAGCAGTGACTGCTCTAAACCGTATAGTTTACCATGCATGAGCTTGCCCCGGCAGCATTCTCAGCTTCTAGGACTGTGCTCTGCAGAGTGGGTACGTGATCTATATTTCTGGAATGGTTAGTTGGTCTGGAGGAAAAAGATTCCTGTGAGACTCGGTTTTCTATTCATGACCCTGTATGCTTATGGAGAAACATTTTCACATCAATTCACTGGTTGTTGTTGCTGTTGTTAAGTCCTGATTTGTAAGTTTTATTTCATAGTTACATAAGAAACCTGAATTATTAATCAGCCTCATGATACAGCCACAATGTTAGCATGTAAGAAGGAAGTCCTAGCATCCAGGTGAGAAAACAGGCTTAGAAGGGTGAGTTGAAGGTCATACAGGGATTGTTGGTGGAATCAGGGAATCATAATGCATATATCTGATACAAAAAGCACTACAGTAGTTCATATACACATGTATTATTATATTTAACCCTCAACAAACCTATCAGATCTGGAAAGATTAAATATCTCCCTATAATACATCATTTGTGAGAGAAAGATAAAAAAAGATACTCAGACTCAGGCCTGAGTGCAGAGCATATGCTTTAAAGAACCAGCATTCTTGACTTTTCCTTATACCTTGAATTACTTATAATGTGTCTTAATTTGCTCCTACATCTTCAGGGATCATTTTTTAATTTATATATTCTGTTGGCACAGATCTGTCTTTCTGGTTTTGTTAAAATAATTTCTAGCAGTAAAAGAGCTGATTTCTCTCCCGCCCCCGGATAGTTGCCTATGTTATAGTCTAACACATACATTCCTGAAGTATTTGAGATAACAAACAAAAGAATGATTTTTACAACACTCTACTGTCAGAGCTTTCCTACGCCCATTATTGTTATCTTGTATGCTCTACAAGATCCTTTTCTATTGATTGTTCAGGTTGGACCATGGTAACAACTCCCAGAAGCAGGTGGTGGTCTCTCTAGTGTGCAGATAATTACACTGAGGTCTATGGGGCTTCACTGCCTAAAGTCACAGTGCTAGGAACCTGTAGGACCAGCCATCCCAGAGTTCCATACTTCATCTTTTCTGTAGGGCGTTTTTTTTTTTTTTTTTTTTTTTTTCCTGCTCTGACTCTTGATGCAGATGAGCACAGTGGGAGGGGCAGGTACACGGACTAGGTATGTGGAACAGGGTGTAAGTTCCTGGAATATGCAGCTTGGTGCCTCCGTTCACCTTGCTGCTGATAAGAGACTTGCGGCACTAGTGCTCTTCCCAGGCCCATCAGGAAACACTGTAGCACCACACTGCAGTCCTCTGGGTAGGTGGGTGCATTAGTCAGCCTGGATTTCATAATGATATACCACAGACCTGGGTGGCTTAAACAAGAGAAATGCATTTTCTCAAAGCTTTGGAAGCTGGAAGTCCAAGATCAAGGTGTTGTCAGGTGTGGTTTCTCCCGAGGCCTCTCCTTGGCTTGCTGATGGCTGCTTTCTCACTGTGTCCTCACCTGGCCTCTTCTCTGTGTGTGTATCCCTGGAGTCCCTTCTTATAAGGACACCAGTCCTATTGTATTAGGGCCCACCCTTATGACCTCATTTAACTTTAATGATCTCTATAAGATGATCTCTTCCAAATATGGTCACACTGCGGGGTTGAGCTTCAACATATTAATCTGGAGGGGTGGCACAGTTTGTCCATAACAGTGGGCATGACAGTCCATAATGCATCGTTGAAATGAATTGTGTTCAGCGAGAGTGTCCTTCTCTCTCAATGCCTGTTTAAGCATATTCTACAGCTGCCAAACTTAAGGGCTTGGATGAGTTGTTTATGAAGCTGCATTGCCTCTCCTCCCCAAATATTGTGCTTAAAAGCATACTATTTACAAATTGAAATGAGAAAGCAAGAAGAAAGAAATGCTGCCATAAACCTTCAAGCCTTCAAGGGAAAAAAAAAGACTGGAGAAATGGAAATAAGTCAACTAATAATGCTCTCGGAGCTGGAAAAAAATCGATTGTTACCATATCATCTCTGACAGTGATCTAGTTGAGATCAATTCGGTTAAAGTTAATAACACCTGCATGAGTCCCACTGTAGCAGATTGTCAATTTTATTACCAGTCCCTTAAGCAATGGGTGCCAGCTTCCAAAATGAATATGAATGAATGCTGGGATTTCAACCATTACAAGAGGATTTGTTAAAAAAAAAATAACTCTCTTGTTCTTTAAACTACCAGAGACAGCAGTCAGCTCCGCGAGTCAAATCACTCCAAGGAGACAACTTATTAGAGTCCACACCGGCTGTATGGCTCTCTCCAGAGGCTTGCCATGCAGCACAAGGAGGGGACTGTCTGACTTTGATGAAGGACTCCAACGTTGTGTCACTGTCGTCTTATTTTATTTTTGGAGTCTACCAAGGACTTGTTCCAAGGGACAGAACCTCTGGAGCCTGTTTTGGCAGGTGTTTTGAGTTGTGCTCTGTACCCCAAGATTTGAGGCCAGTGTTCCACGTTGGCCTCTTGTACACATAGGTTTGGAAACTATGCCTCTGTCTATTGTGCTGCAAAACCTTAGGTTTATCACCTACCATAGACTGCTTCATTTCAAACTGTTTGGTGAGTTCTTAATTTTTTCATGTACATACATCTGAGTTCTCAAGATCTAAAAGTATGCTGCTTCCATTGCCTGCAATAGAGCTGTGTGGGGTGCTGGTTAAGAAGGTAGATTCTGAGTTCTAAGATTAGAGAGAATTTGGAATTGTCAAGGCTGGAACAAAAGATTTTAATCTTTTAACTGGAATTCCAGAAGATTCTCAGGCATGCCAAAACTCAAGAACCACTATTTTCTATTGCTTCTCTAGGTCCTGTGACACCTGTAGTAGAGAGGAAAGGAAGGGACCTAAACCTTGTTCGTTTCTTACCACAGCACAGACTGCTAGTTGCTTAACAAAACTCACATATTCTTCTTCTGGTGGAACAACAGAACTGCATTTCCTAGCCTCCTTAGCTTGCATTAAGTTCCACCCAGTGAAATGTGGCCCAGGATTGCTAGATAAAATATAGCATGCTCAGTTAAATTTGAATTTTAGATAAATATTTTTTTAGAATAAATATGTACCAAATATGACATGGACATACTACTTATACTTAAAAAATACTGTTATTTATCTGGAATTCAAATGTAATTGGATAAAATACAGGATGTCTGTCCTGTTATTTGCTAAATCTGTCAATCCCAAATATGAGGGAAAGTGAAAGTCTCCGCTCCCAGGCACGGCCCATAGAGCCTCCTGTATGTGCCACCCATGTTCTTCCCATTTGAGCTACATGGATAAGATGCAACCCAGGGAGACTTTACTATTTCTTTTAAAGATTTAAATCTTTAAACACACACACAGAGAGAGAGAGAGAGAGAGAGAGAGAGAGAAAGAGAGAGAGGCAGAGACAGGCAGAGGGAGAAGCAGGCTCCATGAAGGGAGCCCGACGTGAGACTCGATCCCCGGCCTCCAGGATCATGCCCTGGGCTGCAGGTGGCACCAAACCGCTGAGCCACCGGGGCTGCCCAGGGAGACTTTAGAAGCCCCACATCAAAGATGGCAGGTCAAGTGTGGGTCCGAGTTCCTGAGCAACTGAGAGAGAACCACCTGCTACCTCATTCAGCCTCTCTGTTCTGTGAGCAAGAAAGAAACATCTACTGTATCTGAATTGCCGTAAATGTTGGGTTCTGTTTCTTCAGCTGTTAGTCTAGCCTGGCTAATGCACTTACTATAGGACAGGAACCACACATGTGAAGTGGCAATAAATCCTCCCTACAATCCCCCCCTGCTGTCCTCCTTGGGTCAGCCAGGCTCAGAGCTGTGAAACAATTCACCTTATCACCGATTTATTCTAAATATAATAATCATCAAGCTGGTTACTTTTAGAGATTGTGGTCATTTGTGAATTTGAATGATAAATACTTCTCATAATCTAAGTCTTCATATTTTAAAAGTGAAATTCACTTTTACTTGTTATTTTTATTTAAATCATTGATTTGGTGATGGTGGGGCATCCCAAAGGTTCAAAAGGGAAAACAGAAGTATCAGTCTCACTATTACCTCCATTGCTCAACCAATCAATTCCCTTCCTAGGAAGCAATATCATTTCTGTTTTCATGGGTGTGCATGTACTTTTAATTGCAATCTATGCATACACAAACACATGTACACACTTCTGTTTTATCCCAAATGATAGCATAGTATTGTGGAAATAAAAACCATCCATGTAAGAAAAAAACTGAACTGCTTATTCAGAGCTTCTTATAGCAAGAGAGTCAGCCCCCAACACTGTGTTTGGCAGAGACTCAAAGGCAGGCAGGAGGGTGGCTTCACTTCAATTACAGTGAAGGAAAGGGAAGGTTTCAGATGTGCCCTGATGGTAGAATGTTGGCCTGGGGAAGGTAGAAGTGGGCTAATTAGACGTAAGGGCTCCTAGTGATTAGCTGGGTCTGCTGTGGTTGGTCCTGCATTGGAAGTGGGGACAAAAGGTAGGGAAGCTGACAGTCATCACCAAGTCATGACCATTCTGGGCAAGTTGCTTACAGAGGTTATGGTCTGGCTCTGGCTTCTTGGCCTGGCTGCTGCAGGGGTAATAGGTCAGAATTTTATCGTTATGAAATTATTTGTCATAAAAGTTTTATTGTCTGGACATTGTATATTCTGTCTTTTGTTATGTAGACTTGGTGCACATTGATTTTTTTTCCGTTTCTATTAGGCCACAGTAATATTGACTTTTGGGTATAAAGTTCTATGAATTTTAAGTCAAGTGTAGATTCATGTAACCATTATCTCAATCATGATATAGAACAGTTCTATCCTTCCCAAAACATTCCCTTTTGCTAGTATAAACAAGTCATGTCTGACTTTTCTATAGCAACTGCCTATTGAATCTGCTACATCATACTATGTCAGGGTCAATTTCTTTCAACTCAATAAATATTGAACATAAATATTCCTACTTGACTACTATGGAGTTGTAATACACAGAAGAAGGATGTCACTAAATAGTACCAAATAGAGCATAAATATTAAAAATTGTGATTCCAGAGGCTTGGTTGTGGCTGGGGTTCTCATAGTCACCATGGAGGTGTGAGGAGGCCTGAATGGGTATAATCTGAAGGGGGTAAACTGACTCCAAATGTACATTTCATCAGATGAGCAATAAGCAGATCTGTACAATTCTGTTCGTTTTGCAATTATATACAATTGTGTCCTGCTTTGTGCTAAATGATGGGACACGGGAATGAAGGTCACATTTTTACCTCTAGGATTTACATTAGTGACAAAGCCTGCCAACCAAACAAAATAAAACAAAGCATGCTTAGTGCTGTGACAGATGCATGAAAATAGTGCAGCTAATCCAGAATATAGGGCAGAAGGTGTTAGGGAAGGATTCCTCCATAAGCTGAATCTTGAAGTATGTTAGAATTTAGTCACAGAGGACAGTGGTATGCATACAAGGATATGCTAAGGTTAACAGATAAGAAAATGTCAAGTGCTTGGTGCAGATAATACTAGCATGAAAATAATAATAAAAGGAAACATTATTAGGGAGTTTACTAGGTGTCAGGCCCTGTGTTTAGTTTTGATTTAGATTGCCTCTTTTGAGCGTCATCTCAACTCTACTAGATAAGTAGTGTCTCTTTTTCAAAATTTAAATTCCAGTTAGTTAACATAGTGTTATATTAGCTTCAGGTATACAGTAGAGTGATTAACACTTCCACCTGGTGCTCATCACAGCAAGTGCACTCCTTAATCCCCATCGTTTTGTTTCTTATATTCCACTTGTGAGTGAAATCATATGGTATTTGTCTTTCTCTGACTTATTTCAGTTAACATTATACTCTCCATCCATGTCACTGCAAATGGCAAGATTTCATTCTTTTTGATGGCTGAGTAATATTCATTGTGTGTGAGTCTCTCTGTGTATTACTACTTCTTTAATCATCTATTGATGGACACTTGAGCTGTTTCCATAATTTACCTATTGTAGATAATGCTGCTATAAACATCAGAGTGCATGTATCCCTCTGAATTAGTGTTTTTGCATTGTTTGGGTAAATACCTAGTAGTACAATTGCTGGATCATAGAGTAGTTCTATTAACTTTTTGAGGAAACTCCATGCTGTTTTCCAGAGTGGCTGTACCAGTTTGCATTCCCACCAACAGTGCACGAGGTTCCTTTTTCTCCACATCCTTGCCAACACCTATTGTTTCTTGTGCTGATTTTAGCCATTCTGACAGGTGTGAGGTGATAGCTCATTCTTGTTCTGATTTGCAAGATAGTCTTGCAATTTACAGATAAGGAAACTGAGGTTTAGAGACACAAGGGAACCTGCCCATATTTATCCACGTATATTAACCGATGTGATCCAAGTAACATCCTAGGTGTAGATAAAGGGATAGTGTGCTGGTTAGTTTTATGTCAATTTAGCCAGGCTATGGTGGCCAGATGTCTGGTCAAAAATCATCTAGATGTTGCTGTGAAGGTGTTTTTAGATGTGATTCACATATAACTCAGTAGATTTTGAATAATTTTGATTACCTGCCATAATGTGGGTAGGTCTCATCCCATTTGTTGAAGCTTAGGAGGCCTTTTGTTGACTGCCTTCAGATTCCAGCTATAACATCGACTCTTTCCTGGGTTATCTGTCTGCCTACAGATTTCACACTTGCCAGCTCCCACAATCACATGAGCCAATGCCTTGTAATCCCTTCTCTTTATCTTTTTTTTTCTCTCTCACTATACACAAACACACACACCCCATGTATTCATATCCTATTGGTTCTTTTTCTCTGGAGATCTCTAACACAGATATTATTACTCCATTTTATAGATGAAGAAACTGAAGTTTCAAGTCCTATAGCTAATAAAGGTTGGAGTTTATACTTCAAAAGTATTTCTTTCTGATTTCATGTCTAGGACATGCCAATGATTTCTATGTGATACTCCCTCCTCCAATTGATTTTTGGAAGAGAAGGAAAGAGAGGATTTGTTAATAAAGGAACCTTAGTAGAGCAGGGGAAGAAATCATGAGGAGAGGGAAAGGAAGGCAGAAGTAGAGATTGCCAAAGTCAACTGCCAGGCTTTCCAGGGTGGCTGTAATTTGGCATGTCCATTCCCATAGAGCCATATCACATGGTGATCAGTAAGTCCTTTTTGATCCTATCAGACATACCCCCTTCTGGTTCACAAACATTCTCGTTATTCCCCAGCATGTCCCCTTGCCTATTTCCTGAATGATTAAATGCCATGTTCAACTTCACCTTTCCGACTATTCTGTTTTGTTCATTGCCTCCCCAGTCTTACCCAGGCCTCAAAACCCAACCTAAACTCTCATATATCCCAGCCACACTGCCTTCTTTCAGTGGCTAAAACATACTTTGCTCTTCCAGGCTTCCAAGGTTTCATGAATGTTCTTCCCTGGAAATCTCTGCAACTTCTCTCGCTTTGCTCAGCCAAACTGGCTTGAACATCCCTCCTTCTCTAGGAAGCCTTTCCTGACCTTCAGTATTAATCGCCCCTGTTATACAGTTATAGTTGCCTTCCCACCCCTTTTTCAATGTCCTCATGATCCTTTTCCCTTGGTAATAGGACACTTAAGATAACTTTCTATTACTCATCACTTTGAAATAACTTGTTTGATGTACACCTCGCCTACTATATTTTAAATAATGTGAGAATAGGCTGGTGTCTCTGCTTTCACTGCTGTATCTACAGTCACAGATTCTCTGCACCTGGGATAGAATTAAGAACTAACAGTTGGTTGAATGACAGGAGACAGGAGAATGACAGGAGAATGCTCATTGATCTGACCACTTGCAGAACTCAGAGCCATGTGTGCTTAGTGATGGAATATAAAAATAGCTGTCAATCATTACATGGTTACTATGTACTAGTCTTTTCTACATACTCTCCATGTCCTAACTCCTTTAATTATTGCCATTCTAAACAGTGGGTAATATTGTTATCATCCCTATGTCACAGAGTAGGAAACTGAGGAACAGCGAAGTTGTGAAGCTTGCCTAAGTTTGTGTGAATGTTGAGTGGCAGAGTCAGGATTCCAAACAGGCAGTCTATTCCACATGGTAACCTTAGCCCTATGCTTGAGTACTTAGTTTTCTTGGGCTTCAGGAAGGAGAATAAGGAAATTACCTGCAGTCTAAATTTCATTACTTTAGTTCATTTATTATTCATTTGTTTATTATCAATGATTTATTCATTCAACAAATATATGTTGAATGCCAGGTTCGGCGTCATGCACTGGAAATACACTGGTAAACCAAGCCAAAGTGGTCCCTCCTCTCCCTAGTAAGCTTGAGTATGATGAGTTCTCAAACTTGGCTCACATTAGAACCACCTGTGGTGCCTTAAAGGCCTTTTATTTATTAGCTGGTCTAGGGCCTGAGCCTCTACATTTTTTAAACTCTGCAATTGATTCCAACATGCAACCAGGGCTGAGAACCACCTCTGTAGTACTTGGTGCTGACCTAATTTAATATCACAGTCACCTGGCAAAGTTATTAGAATCCAGCTTTCTGCACTATCCCTTAAGAAGAAAGAGTTTACAGAGGGCTGTAGTAGTCTCAACCGTATTGCTTGAACTGCTCTTGAAGGGAGAATAGGTAAGAAGGAAATAGAGGCTTTCACTCATGCTATGCACCATGCACATGCTTTATTATATAGTGTCTTGTTTGATAGTCCTTCTACTAAAAATCTGACGTAGGCATCAGTAGCATCTGTCTATGAATGTGTTAGAAATGTGGCGTCTCGAGTTCCACTCCAGAATCTGCATCTCTAACAAGATATCCAAGCGATTTGCATGTACTTTGAAGTTTGAGAATCTTGGTTCTCTGTTAGTCTGGGCCCCGCCCATTCACCCAATAAACTAGGCTAAAGTCCTTGAGTGCCTGGAGCATGATTTCCTAAAAGATTTTCAGGAATAGTTTAGGCACACATTGTTTTATTTCATCCACTCAACAACCCTGTGAAGTACATTACTGTTGTACCCATTTTTCAGAAATGCAAATTGAGGCTTAGAGAAGTCAAACACTACTTGTTACTTTAAGTCTAGTATTCTTTCTACTGTAAGACAAGGAGCTCTTCTATTCTTCACTGTCTTCCCCAACATCCAATACCATGATGGACCATAAGAACTCAAGTTCCCCAAATTCCTAAACATCTAGATTCTCTAATAAGTTGAAAGTAATCTTAGAAGAATGTGGCCAAGCTCTGTCACTTAAAGTTGAAGAAACTAGACCAGAAGCTTCAGGACCCATGTGTTCAAGGTCACAGAGCTAGTTAGTGAATGATATAATGACATTATTGTTCAGACTGTCTGCATCTGGTGCTCCTTCCTCTATACCTTGGCACCTGCCTTCTCATTATTCCTATTTCTGCTAATGCCTTGTTTTGCCTGTTACAAAGAAAGCTTCTTAGAAAAGCCTGATTTTCAAGCCCTCTAAGACAGAGCCAAATAAAACCTTTGGGTGGAAAACAATTTAAAAATGTACCTGGGTGGGAAATTATCTTCAATAAACCATACGCAGAGTCATTTTAATCCACAAATGCAAGAGGAGAGGGGCCTCCTTTATGTAGGTATGTGGAGTCGTTCGCTGAGCTCAGCCACCTGTGTTCTTGCGGCCTTCCGATTTCTCATCAGAGTATTTTCCAGCCTTGAATAAGTGGCAAATCTTTGGCCTCTTCCTAACATGTAGAAAACTGTGGTCCTGTTTTTTTCAGGGAACAGACAGTGCTGTCATTTTCATTCACCTTTGATTCTAACCTGCCATTACCATCACATATGCATCAATGGGGGCAATTTCCTAACATAACCGAAGCTTCTCTGCATGAAGCCAAGCATTAGCCTGAGTCTTCAAAATCATTCCAGAGGTTGCCCTTCGAATCAGAGCCTAATTCTTAGCTTGTAAGAACTCTGTCATTCCAAATTTTGTTTTCTCCATCTTCCTTGCGTTTCCTTAATGCGTTTTTAAAGCATGCAATCAACTTGAAAGGGCTAAGTGCTCAAATTGGAGATAGGATTGAGAGCTGTTGCTTTCTCATTTGCTCTGTACTTGAGCAATTCCCTACCCCAGTCTCTTACTTTGCTTTGGTGTCCCTCTCCACAGCCAGCAAAACCATTCCCAAGGTTTTAATTAGCAGTTTGACTCCCCCCTGTTACCCTTTAACTCAGGGTGGAAGTAATTAATATTATTCTAACTGGATCAAAAGACAGGGAGGTCCTTTATGACTAAAAATCAGGTCATTGTCACTGATACCCAGGCTTGATCCATCTGCTAAAAGCGCCACATGCTTCAAATAACTGCTTGTGTCTTTGGTATCCGTCTCTGTAGGGTAAAACCCCATTTACCCAAAAACAAAACATACACAACAAAACAAAAACAGCTTCTGAGTACCTAAAAACAGCAAAAAGCAACAAGGGCATTGAAACCCTGATGGTCAGTTCTACCCTTTTGGTGGGTTTGCTATACTTAAGGGGGGAAAGGAAAATTCCTGTTAGCTGCCAAGTCCAGAGAAGGCCAATCTTGCGAAATGAAGGCTATGAAGGGGGAGAAAAAGGGAAAGTAGAAAAAGAACAGTGCAAAAGTGGGATGAGAGTGGCTGGTCTTAGTCATACGGGGGTACTGGAGATCATTAGCTCTAGTTTAGAAGATCCCTGTGGGTTCATTTGGATCATGTCAATGTGACTTCACACCCCATACAGCCCACTTGGTATCTAGTTTTCTGGTCTGCAGGAGATTCAGAGCAACAAATGAGAAGGCAAGAAAGAGGCTGTTGGAGGCAGGCATAGTGACACTAGCCAGAAAGTACACTGGCAACTCTGAAGGCTGAGAGCAGGAATCTGCAGGCCGAGCAATCTAAAAAGCACAGAAGTCCAAAGCCAGCTCGTGTTAGAAAATCCAATAACCGAGGTTCCTAATAAAGATTTAGAGCCTTCAGTAAATATAGAATTATTTCTAATGTACTTTACGAAGACAGGGAAAATATAATATTTTCAGAAATGCTTTAAAAGGAAGTATTTTGATGTTTAATAGGAGCCTTTTAATCTGGAAGAGTCACTGCCATTTCTTTTTCCTTCCTGGCATCTTGCTCTAAAACTTAACAAATATTGGGGCACCTGGGTGGCTTAGTTGATTAAGCATCTGCTTCCAGCTCAGGTCATGATCTCAGGGTCCTGGGATCAAGCCCTATGTTGGGCTTCCTGATTTAGTGGGGAGTCTCTTTCTTCCTCTGCCTCTGCTCCTACCCTCGCTCGTGTGCTCACATGCTCTCTCTGTCTCAAATAAATAAGTAAAATCTTTAAAAAAATTAACAAATATTTTTTTAACTCCTAGTTCATGCCAGGCACTATAATATGGGCTCAGGATACATCAATGAACAGAATAAGTCATGATCCCTACCCTCATGTTACTAAGAGTATGATATTCAGACCACATAACTAATGCTTAAAGAAAATTCAATGAGCAAGAATTATTCTGCTAGAATACAGATAAGGACAAACTCTGCCTTGCAATAGGGAGACTTTACTCTATGCGAGCCCATAGCACAGGGGGTGATAGAGTCAGGGGTCAGACAAAGCTTCCCAAGGAACTGATCCTGGAGGATGAAAAATAACTGTTGAAAAGGAGGGGAGACAAGATTTTAGAGGCAGAGGCATCAGACTCCTGTATTGAAGGGGAGCATGAGGTAGGGGTCTGAGAGAAGGTGAGTGTTGGGGGGTCTAGGGAGGAGGGGGGTAGGGAGATCATGGGCTAGCATGTCCTTGGATGAGTTTAGGGAGGCAAGAGCCAAACCACATCAGGAATGGTGGATGTTTTTAGAGAATTGACTCTCTAATTTGAAATCAAAGCCACTTCAGGCCAACCTGCTAAGGTTTTCATCTGATAAGAATCACTGTGGCTGCCATATAAAGGATGGTGGGGAAAGGGTTGTGGGCAAGTAAATACAGGAGTCATTGTAATTCAAGTGATTGCTGCCAGTAGCTTGTTTTAGATTATGGGTGAGACTGAGTGAGCAGATTCTGAGGGTATTTTAGGAAGCAGTTATAAAAATTACTGGTTGGTTTCATATGGGGATTAAGGAGAGGGGCTCCAAAGATGGCTTCTAGGTTTCTGGCCTGCACACAGGGGTGGAGGTACTCATTCACTGAGACAGGGAGCTCTTAGAAGAGATCGAATTTGGGGTTTTGAGCTTGTTGAGTTTGAGAGTCCCTTGAGACACCTTTCTTTAAGAGATCACCATTCCCATCTTGGCCTGGTGATATGGACTCCCTTAGAGACTCCTGTGTACCTCTATCATCTACATGTCCCAGTTGGAATGTGAGTTCTCTGAGGGAAGGCAAGATAGACATTTTTTCTTTGTGTGCTGCACATAATTGAGGTTTTACAAATATGCCTTGAATATATGACAAGGAATGAATAACTCCTGGTGAGTGTTCCCAGTGGTGGGTCAGGGGTAATGATCTGAGCCTTGGAGATATTGATAATCCCTCTCAGGGCACAAAGCCAAAGTGCTGGGATTGGAACTCGGGTCTGTAAAATCAACAATAACAGTATTGAGGTTCACAGGAGGGCTGTGTCATTCAGGATCCAAACAGAAGAGCACATGTAAATTAGGGTTTAAATGGGAACTGTTTACAAAGATGTGGGTAGAGTGTAAGAAGGCACAGGGATATATTATAAATTGGTGAGTGTAGTGGAGCTGTCATGGTGGGACAACTGGCCTGAGGTCACAAGGAGGGAGTTAGGGAGCCCCAACTTCATTTTTCCCTCTTCCTCAGCTTTCCTACTGGGGCCCTCTGTTTAGCTGAATCCAGTAGGAAGCCAGAGGGGACCCTTTGGTGTAGTCCATAGCAGCTGGCCTCCTGGGTGAGGGGCAGGATAGAGAAGTGTGGTCAGTGGCTCCAGAAGGTAAATGGAGGATTCCAGTCCAGCACGGAAGATGACTAAGTTTGACCTTGAGAGCTGAATATGTTTGCCCCATGAGTCTACACAAGTAGTCTAGTAAACTTATTTACAAGGCTAGGGAGTTTTGATGAAGAATTCCTAGATGAGAAACACCAAATTTTTAAGGACAGAGTGCTGGAAAATGCTTTTTGGTAGCTCTGTGGACCCCAGTCTCCTCTGTGGCAAGTGGGAATGCTATTTCCAAAGGTTCCAAGGACTCTAATTAGGACTAAAGAGGAAACTGTATTTGAAAAAACCTCCTAAGATGTAAAGTGCTGTGTACAATTCACTGTGTAAAGCAGGAAAGACCCTAGCAATGTCAGTTACTAAGAGATCATGCCATTCCGTCTGTGACCAATTACTTATCAGCGCAATAGGGGTGATAATTTATATATCTTTTTATTGAAGATTAAATGAGATGATACCTGTAACAGAATTTCACATGTAAAATTATTATTTTACATTCATGTCTCATTCCTACCCTTCAGTCCCTAAGTTCCCTAAAGGTACATATACTTTACACATGTCTGTATTTCCCCTAAAACTTGTCATAAGACTTCTTTCACCCCTATCATAGCTTTGCAGAGGGAATGTGATCTTACTTGGTGCTTGTAAAATATTGGGGCCTGAGGACATTTGGACTGTACTTGTAAGCACCCTAGACATTGTGGAAATATCTTGTATGGAACCTCTGGAGAAGCTAGGGCCTTCTACTACTCAAGTCAACTTGGGTAAGACCAGTAAGGTTTGGGGCATTTCCTTAAATATAGCCATATTTGTAATATGATGTAGTATTTTTTGAAGTAATATTTGTTTGTAATAATATGTAATGAATATGGCCATGTTTTATAGCTAGGAGCATCTTGGTAATAATTCTTGATGCTAAGTGGAGAATAAGACAAGAGAGAGGTTTAGGGGAAGGAAGAGAGAGCATGTGGATTTTTCTCACTGAGATTGAAAACTGCAAGTAAGAAATTACTAAGAAATGAGACTTAGCAGAACCAGAGCTTGGAATAGGGTCAGGTGAGTGAGGAATTCATCTCAGGGACACAGTTTAAGGAAGCTTCCCCCCAAACTCAGTAATCAATGTAAATACTATTCTAGTGCAGAATTTTAAAAAAATCAAATCAACAAAGTATAGTCCACTGGCTGGCTTCAAATTTTGTAAATAAAATTGTACTGAAAACAGGGGCTGGGATTAGGATGAGACAAATAAAACAGGGATGTAATGCAGGATGAAAATATAAATATTTAGATATTTTGTCCATTATAGAACTTTTACACTAATTTTAATTTTTTAACTTTAATTTTTAAAAGACTACTTTAAAATGGTATTTATTTTGGTTACTGTTTTTTTTTTTTTGTTTTTTTTGTTTTTTTTTTTTTTTTTGTGCCCCTTAAACTTTGTGCCCATGAAGAATGCCTCATTTGCTTTACCCTAGTCCTGGCCCTGAACAGGACTATACTTTTGAAGGCATACTTTTATGCCAGGATTTGAACACATACTCTTTTATGTGGTTCTCTCAATATTGCTGTGAAATAACCACTGTTACCTTCGTTCTTTACATGAGTAAACAAGCTATGAGAGAAAATGAGGGAGAAGAGTAACTGGCTAAAATGGCGTGTTGGACTCCAAAGCTCATTTATATTCATTCTTACTCCTTAGGAGTAAGACTCCTAAACAGTAAGACTCCTGACTCTAAATGCTTCTCTTACCCCTCAGCTGCTCATACCAGAGCTGGATTGTCTGCATAGGAGGTATCTGTGATTGGTGACTTGTAGACTGTCCCCTGCCTGACAGATGACACTACATGGGCCAGAACGTTACATGCCTTGCACTGCTTCCAACTTTGTAGCAGCTAGAAGGAAAATAGATCTTTTTAGCTGCAAAGCTCTGGCTGCCAAAGGAGGAAAAAGAGGCAGATGTTGCTATAAGCACATGCTCTGCCTGTTATCCAAATGGACATCAGTGGGCTCTGGGCAGAAGCACAACAGAAATGTTGGTTTTATGGTTTGAGACTAGATTCTACTCTGAGGAGGCTGGTCTTATAGTTGATTCATTTTACTATTTCAGAGGTCCATGGTGCATGGGTGCCCTCCTTAGTGAGCCCTGATACACACACAGCTAGGATATGCCTGAGGGATCTGCCTTTGCCAAGGAATATGCCAGAGACCGGAAGTGGGGATACTCAGAACTGCCTCAATGGCCTTCAGTAAAAAATTTGACTACTCCCTTTAAAAAAATGAAAGCACTGGGAAGACAGAATCTATGAGACATCAGATGGCAAGAATCTAGGAGCAGTTCTTGTATCTGTTACTGTAAGGCTGAGAAAGATGGATTGATAACAGTAACTGGTGTCAGAATCATGTATCACCTCATGAAACAGCAGTACCACTGGCCCGAAAGAGGGAGGAACATTCTTCTTCCTTTGTTTTCTGTTTCATTCTGGATCAGAGATCCAGGTTTGCATCAACCAGAAAAGTATGTGTCTGTTAAGGACTGCATGTTTGTGTCACCATCACCAACCCCCCACCCCACCCCAGAAGCTCATATATTAACACTCTAAACCCTAATGTAATGGAGCCATTGGGCTGTAATTAGGTCATGAGAGTGGAGCCTGCAGGAATGGGACTAGTGCCCTAATGAGAAGAACACTCAAAAACAAGAGCTTGTCCCCTGTAACACAAGAGTACAATGAGAAGGGACAACCATCTGCAAACCAAAAAAGGAGGGCCTTTACCAGACATCAGATCTGTTGGTACCTTGATCTTGGACTTCTCAGACTCTAGCACTATGAAAAATAAATGTTGTTTCAGCTACCTAGTATATGACGTTTTTGTCACAGCAACCTGAACTGTCACTACCCTTCCTCTAAATGGGTGGTATTTTGGGGGTAGTGCAAATATTTTCTCCTGCTCAGCTCACAATTTCTGAACACGCACTTTAGATCAACAGGACTCAGAAGATAGCTTCTCAGAAAATAAGGAGAGACAAATGCTGGAAGCAGTGCTTTGTACACATAGAGTGCTCAATAAATATTTGTGGAATAAACAAATAAATGATTCTATGAGATGTCTGCCTCATAGTAAAGTGTTACAGGTAGGAGTTGAGATTGGGAGTATACTTATGGTACCACAAGCTGAAGCTATAGGTTTAACTGTGTATCTATTCCGAGTTATGAGTGTAGGAGTGAAGCTATGATCCCATCTTAGTCCAGCAGAACATCAAGTGTAAAGCAGACCAGAGCAAGAAATTGTGGTTGATCTGTGCTACTCATAACAATACGGGAAGATTCCACTAGTACCTTAGCGGATGTGAAGGAGGTCAGACACCACCACGCACTCTGTCCAAAGGCAGATGTTAGCCTATGCAGAAAAAGCAAACAACAACAAAACCCAAACAATACACAAGCAAAATCCCCCATATTTATAAAACAGGGAAAGATGCAATTGACCTAAAGACTCAGAAAGTGACTTATTGTGAAGATTCTCCCCCCCCCCCCAGGAAAACTCTCTCAAAGTTTCATGAGACATAATAGGACTTCTATGAAGCAAGAGCAGGAGGCTAGAAGGGAGAAGCTATTAAGATGCCCCGTAAGATGAGGATGATGTATAATGACAAGGGGGAGGGACAAAGAAGATAAGATGAGGAAGAATAATAAAACAAGATTAGATAGAGAAATTAAAATGCATGTTGGAGGAGGACATATTTCTTAAATAAATATGACAGAAATAATAAAGATACAAGCAAAGATTAAGGAATTGCCTAAGAGTAGAATTGAATCCAAGAGCTATTTCTTTGGAAAAAAAAAACAATAAACTGATACTTTTGAAAGTCTAATAAAGAAAAAGGAGAAACCCTAATGGACAAAAGCTGAAATGCCTAGGCTTTACAATAACAAGCACAGAAGAGTTTACAATTTGAAAAATACACTAGAAAACAACATGTTGGAAATGTAGTGAAGTGAATGAACTTTGCCTGATAAAAAGGTCTTATCAAATTGACTCAAAAACAAGCAGAAAACTTGAATCCATTAACAACCAAGACTAAATGGACAGATTATTAAGGAGTTATCTCTAAAAACATTTAGACTATTAAAACCTTGAGGAAATAAATTATGCTTTTGTAATAGATCTTTATTAAACTGTATAAAAGCATAGAAACTTGTGAAAAGCTATCTAAATCATTTTATAAAGATAGCATATGCTTATCCACAACTCAGACAAACAGAACACATGCCAAAAAAATTTTTTGAAGGACTTAAATAAAAATGAGCAGATTGAACTTGAAAGCATGTTTAGCAGATCATCTACTGTTAGTAGCATTTTTCTGAAGAATGCAAGATGATTGAATAGCAGGGCATTTATAAGTAAATTCTTCATAGTAATAGTTGATAGAAGAAAATATGTAATAATCTCAATAAAGAGGTGGTGTTAATAAAAATGAACATCTAAAACTTAAAAAAAGACAGAGGATGCCAGGAAACTCCTTACCAGCCAACAAGTGGTATTCTTTGAGTCATTTATTCAACAAATATTTATTGTCTACTATGTATCAGATACCTTTTAAGCCATTGGGGATATACCAATGAAAGAGACAGATACAACTTTGCCCTCCCGGAACTTACATTGGAATGAAGTGCTGTTTGATACCAACAAAACAAAACAAAACAAAACAAAACTATAGCATGCAGATATTTGCAAGCAGTAAGAGGGAGAGTAAAAGATGACTGGGGCATAAGAAATATTTGGAGTAAGAGACACTGAAATTTTAGAGTTGGTGGCTGGGGAGAACCTCCTTAAAGAGTGACTTTGGAGTAGAAAACCTGAGGAAGATAAGCCATGTGGGCCTCCGGGAAAAATTCATGCAATATAGAGGGAATTCAGTTTATGATAGAACCAAGCAACCTGCAGTGAGAGCAGTGTGAAATGAAATCAGAGAGGTAGTGGAGTGGCAGGGAGATAGGGGTGGGGGATAGATCACTAGCAGGACTCGCAGGCTATCGGAATGGTTTTCACTCCTACTTCCAGGTAAATGGGACATTGGAGGAGGCTGAGATCGGATCACTGGACTACTGTGTTGAAATTAGGCTAAAGGGAGACAGGAAAAACTGAGAAACTAGAAGGGGCCTTTGCAACGATTGAGTGGTAAGGGCTTGGATAAGGGAGGTAGTAAAGGTGATGCGGAGAAGCCACTGGATTCTGGATATATTTGAAAGGTAAGACCAACAAGAGTTTCTGAAGGATGGGATGGGAGGTAGGAAAAGAGGATAGAATCGCTATTCCTTGAGAGGGAAAGGTCTAGTAGAGCTCGTTTAGGGGAAATATCAGGAATTCCATTTGGAAAATGCTAGGTTTGCTGCGGTTGTTCGACCTCAAGTAGAGATGTTGTATAATCCAAGGCTGGAGTTCAGAGGAGAGGTGTAGAGACAGATTTGTTAGTTATCAGCATATTGGTGTCACTTGACCTATGAAATGATAGTCTTTGACAGCCTGTATTCTTCAAGTTTCTTTTCCCCTCTGTATCTTTTCAGTCTCCTTTGAGGTTCATCTCAGGTGGATCGAATGTATGTGTGATGGTCCCACAGGATAACCTTTCTATTTTCTTTGTTTTCAGATGTGTGTTGAAGGGTGGTAGTGGGGCAGCGGGATTGTCACTATTGCTTCTGTACAAAGGGAATATGAGCTTTAAAATCAGACACTTCCAAGTGCCAAGACTAACTTTGCAATTTGTGTGTTTTGACCTTAATTATGCTTTCAGCCTCCTTTTCCTGATCTGAGCTGTAACACATCTAGAGTGGCGGGAAGACTATCTACCTCTCAGGGTTGTTTTGAAGATTAAATGAGACAGCATATATAAAGTAAATAAGTAGGCTCTTGGTAACTAATAAAAGATCTATAGTTGTTTGTTAAGTAAATATGAAATGAATAAACTGTCCCAGGACTTGGAGGACACAGTACTGTTGATATATACTGATGTGTTCTCAGGATGACAATGGAACGTACTCCCTAAAATAAGATATAATGTGGAGAATCCTCAGGCTGTACTTTCTGTCTGAAGTAGACCCTCTTGTTCTTTTCCCCAGAGCAGCTGCCTGCCTCCTTTGAAATTTAGAGCTTAATTCTTAGTGAGGGCATCCTAGACATCCCCCTCTGCATGGACAGACAGCCCAAATTCCCCAAACAAAAGATGAGGCTTTTGTGGGGAAAAGGTGTTATGAGCCTGCTGCCTGAGGGAAATCTTCCCTCTCCTTGGCATTTTATGGCTAACAATGCCTGCAAGTCTCATTTTGTTTTGTGAGTCTCCTGAGCAGACATAGTGTTTCCCTAAGTCTTTCAGGATTTAAATTAGGCTGTCTGCACCACATGGTTTATACACGAGTCCACGGTTTATAACACAAAGACATAATTGGAAACAGAACAATTCTTGGTGGGCTGTTTGCCCAGGATCCTTCAGTATCCCAGATGAAGGGAGGTAGCAAAATTCCACTGATAATGGAGGCTATACATTCATGTATTCACTCAACAAACACTTGCTAAGCACCATCTGGCCAAGGGCAGATTACCCAACTATTGTTATCAACACAGCCTGCTTCCTTAAGGGTTTTAAAAGGCATTTTTTCCTTGGACAGGTTCAACTCCAGCACCATGGTTAGAGATAACAGGTGTTTGCTCTTCTTGAACATTCTTGCCCCTCTTCTGAGAGCAGACAATGGCATACCCAGGTTCTGCTTACCACCTGCTTTGCCCTCATTCCTACAACCCTAAACAGAGACACTAGCAAGTTTATCAGTATGTAGTGTATCTGTTATCCAGCCCAAATTACAAACTCTATAGTTGTGTATCTATTTTAGTAACCATCTCATGTGCTAATATTGGTGACTTGAGTTTGGAGCAGTGACAAATTTGCCAAAGAAAATCTGGCATTTGGCCCCACATGCATGCGTGTGTGTGCAACTCTTGAATGATTATGTTATTTTTGCTGTTTCTTTTAAAATTTTCATGTGTGAACATCTTTGTAGTCCCAACTAGATTGATTCTCTTCATGAATCTGTATTTTAACCTCATAGTTTTTGGTATCTTCTATAGTTACCCACTGTGTTTGGAGTCCATTTAGCTGAATGATCATTACACAGTAATCCCAGAAATACCTATTTAATAAATAGATCAAAATTTGATTAAATAGGGAAAGGACAGATAGAGAAGGGACTATGACACAATGGATGGGTGGATAGAATAAGAAAGTGATCCCAAGAGCTCTCACTTAGTGGGTGGGAGGGTAAGGGAAGGAGAAAGAGATCTTTAGTCTTTATAGGTCATAGCTAAGATTACCAAGCTTGTGAAACTGAGTTCTATGGAAGAGAAGTATATTCTAATACATCAATGATTCCTACTCAAAATTTGGGATTCTTAGATCTTATGGTCTTAAGAGGACAGGTTATGTTATTTTAAGATGCTTCTTTCAATAAAACCTTGCCTGTCTGTATTAACAGACTGAGTGTGGAGTATGGAGCAGCTGAAGGAACTTGCAGGTCTACCGCCCCTCGTACACAATTGCTGTTCAGTCAGTTCTTTATTAATGAGCCAGCCAGAGGCTCTGAAGGGGTGGTAGTGGGTATGAAAATGCTCCAGAAGCAACTTTCAGTGTTACCTTGAACCAACTGACTTGGGCAATTAGCTGTACTTAATGATATAGTTCACCAGTGTTTACTGAACTCCACTACTATGTGCTAAACGCTATAACATAATTGTCCCATTTAAATGCTGCATTAACTTGATAAATCAGACCATTTTTAGATGAGGAAAATAAGTTTTAGCAAGGTTAAGTGGCCAAGGTCACCTACTTGGTACTTTGTAGAGCTGAATAGACCCATTTTTCTATGTTATGCCACCTCTATATTTACTTAGCCCTGAGAATCATATTGAGCTACCTCTGTGCCTGTAGTCAATCAGAATAGACTGCAGATTAGGGGAAGATCTGAAGAGATTTCCACACACACCTCCACTGGTACTCTGTTGCATTAAACTAGTTACCACTGAGGCATGAGGCAGTAGTACGCTAAGCACTTATTATAGATTATTGCTTTCTATCCTTGTGAGATAGGTACTATTACCTGCATTATGTAGAAACACAGATAAACCCACAACAAATGCTCAAAGAGAAGTAAAACTTGATTCTTAATCATCTCCTATAAGTGATGGACAATTCTCCAAGGATCTCTCCTATTTCTGTGCAACTTGTAAGCGAGGAACCGATTGCTTTTGTTCTGGAACATCTTTTCAAGCATGCTTGCAGGATGAAAATTGGAAGATAGGGATAGTGTCCCTCTGGGCAAAGGTTGAGTTGAGCAAGCTTAAGTTCTCTAACAGTAGAGTGTCTACAGCAGTAAGATAGTGTCTTCTTTGAAACATAGGACAGGCATGCTGACTATCCATTATAAAAGATTTGGGTCCCCCAAGCTTAGAGTCCCTCTTCTGGAACATAGCCCACTTTGTGTTCATTTGTCAGCTGACCCTGTTTGGATCACCACATGGGAACGAGGGCTTGTAGAACTGACAAAAATAGTTACTCTGTCTACTGATATTGCTGTAACAAACTGAACTTTGTCTCTGATCCAGGAGTGTTATATTTAATATCAGGATCCTTGAAATTGTGGTAAGCTAACTTATTAGCTTGCAAGTACAAATCCCAGCCCCTTCTAGCTCTCAAAAGAACTTAGATTTAAATTCAAGTAAGTTAGACCCCCAAACCCATATTCTTTACCACTATACTCTTGCACTAGAAGTTATGTGTTTAGAGGAGAAATGATGTAAGTAGAATAAAATCATCATCTTTTCTTTAAATATTTATTTATTTGCTTGAGGTAGAGACAGAAGGAGCACAGGGGGCAGGGGCAGAGAGAGAGAGTCTCGGGAAGACTTAGTACTATGTGTAGAGCCTGACGTGGGGCTCAATCTCATAATCCTGAGATCATGACCTGAGCTGATACCAAAAATTGGAGCTTCAACTAACTGTGCCACCCAGTCACCCCTAAAGTCATCTTGCTTCCTTTCTCATTGGGCCATATTTTCATTAAATTATTTCTGAGGGAAAAAGGCAATTTTGACTTACCTCAAAGCCACTTTGTTTTCCTGACATTTGGCCATATTTAGAAGATGTTTTGGACTCTGACAATGAACTTCTCCTTTAGAAACTAGGTAAGGTATGGGGAAAGAAGTCTGTGGGTCTCCTGGCTCAGTAGGGATAAGAGAGGAGACTTTATCTGGGGACAGAGCAAGAAAAATAGTAAGAAATGTTTTGCTTTTTTTGGGGTCTATCTTACTTCTTAGACAATACAGAGGGAAGAAGAGGTCTAAATCATACAGTCATTGGCTTCTTGTGCTTAGTATTTCATTGTCTTCTGGTCTATCTGAACTTGTCCTGCTAGCTGAATTTACCAATGATATGCTACATATGTATAATTCTTTACAGTTTATAAATTACAAAAAGCTAAGCCATGGTATCTATTTGAACATAGTAACCATTTTTGAAAGATAGAAAGCTAAGGTTCACAGAGGTCAAGTGACTTGCCCAGAGTCACATAGTTACAGGATTAGAAGTTAAATCCAGGTCAATTGATTTCTTGCTCTCTGTAACAGTCTCATTGAATTTTTTTCAGGAGAACTATCCTTCATCCCCTTTCCTAAGGATGTGCATGCTTTCACAAGACATGAGCCTTCAGCTGACCTCAACTAAGCAGTAATCAAGATAATTCCAGTCAGGGGGAGAGGGACAGAGTGATTCAGACTTTGCCTCTCCAGTGTCCCAAACTAAAGGAGAGCATGGAGGTGCAAATAGGATGTCAGGGAGCACACAGCAAACATTTGAGATGTACAGATAGAAGCACAAATTAATGGGATTTCTCTCTATGGGATTATGCATACCATCTCTGTCACTGTCTTATTATTAGATAGGCACATATTTTATTAGCAATCTTATTCCTACTACATAAGAATGTTGTCAGTTAATTTTTGGAGTAAAAGTATCCCCAGTGTCTCAAAGTTTTCTTTTTCCTTTCCTTTTTAAAAAAGATTTTATTTATTTATTCATGAGAGACACATATAGAGAGAGGCAGAGACATAGGCAGAGGGAGAAGCAGGCTCCCCGTGAGGAGCTCAATGTGGGACTCGATCCTGGGACTCTGGGATCATGCCCTGAGCTAAAGGCTCAACCACTGAGCAACCCAGGCATCCCTTTCTTTCTCCTTTCTAGCTTCCTCAAATCTTTTTATGTATTGTATAAAAATACCATGCTGGTGGTTGAGGGGTCTACAGTAATGAATAGCAAGTAATGACAGTAACTCTTTCCTAGAGTATTTGCATTCCAAGGTGATTTCATATATATACACGAGTTGCTCCAACTCAGAAAAGGATGAAATAGTATTGTCCTAGAGAAAAGGGCAAGTCATGCAGCTGAGCAGGGAAATGTTGGATGATGTCTGATTAATGCTACTAGTAACAACTTGATTAAGTTGATACGTTTGTTTGACCTGAGTCTTCCCAGAGGAGTAGGATTTTGGTAGTTAGAGGTAGAAAGGAGAACTTGGCTGGCAGAAGGAACCACATGGACACAGGGATGGAAACTGAAAGCGTGAGTGTTCTGTTTGAGGAAAAGGCAGAGGTATAGAATTCATAGAAAAAAATGTGAGAGGAAATGAAGACAGAGAAGAATAGGGCTAGAGTAAAGAGCTTTGAGTGCCCCTGAAGGACAGTGTCCATTGATCTGTAGGTTGTGAGGAGCCACTGAAGGTTTCTGAGGAGAGGTATAGCATGATTCATATTCTTTTTCATATCTCTCTCTCTCGACCCTGAATTGGCTTAATTTTGCAGAAGTAGAAGTGGAAGCTTAAAAAAATGAGTAACTTTCTCCATATCACCATACTGGTGACAAAGTGAAGCTTCCAGCCCAAGTTTTTTCCTACTTCATGGCTACCCAGCATGGAAGATGGCCATGTGAATTGTACTTTCCATCAGTATTAAGGAATGAAAACAGAGTGTTGAAGGTAAATGGCCTGTTATAATTGCAGTAGGAATAATTGGTAGTATCTTCTCACTTCCTAATCAAGAATTCTCAAATTTTAGGGTGCACACAAATGACTGGATTCTGACTCAAGATCTGGAAAAGCATCTGAGATTATGAATATCTAATAGGCTCCCTGATGATGGGATGTCTTTGATCCTGGAACCAAACACTGCACAGCAAGCCTCTCTGACATGCCTCTTGCCTCCTAGCCCTACCTTTGAAACACAAACATTTCAAATTTTTTTTTTATTTGCATTTTTTTTTTATTGGTGTTCAATTTACTAACATACAGAATAACACCCAGTGCCCGTCACCCATTCACTCCCACCCCCCGCCCTCCTCCCCTTCTACCACCCCTAGTTCGTTTCCCAGAGTTAGCAGTCTTTACGTTCTGTCTCCCTTTCTGATATTTCCCACACATTTCTTCTCCCTTCCCTTATTTTCCCTTTCACTATTATTTATATTCCCCAAATGAATGAGAACATATAACAAACATTTCAAATTTAACAGACCTGAATTAGCTCAATACCTTTTCCCTTCAGTGTTATTCTATCTAGATTGTGTCCCTGGATGGTGAAGGCAAATTGAAATTGAATATGCAGAAGCACCTGATGGAATCTGACTCATTCTAGGGGCACAAAAAGTTTGGCTAACTCTGTTCTTATTGACGATCCCTCTTTTCCTCGACAACCTACTCTACTCTCTCACTGACTCCTTCCAAATGAAAATACGAATTAAGCATTTTGAGGACAAAACCAGTGAAAAATTAGGATTTTCTTTTTCTTGAAAGAAAGTTAAATTTTAAAGAACTTCAGAATTACCACTTCTAAGCCAAACTCAGTCAGTGATTTGGAAGTTCAGAAATTAAGCTATGATGCTTTAGGCAGTTTCTGCCTTGGAAGATCTAAGCCCTGTTCAAAGCAGCCCCCAGCCCGGGCAGATTTCTCTGCTTCCTGTATCATCTCTGAATTCTGATGAGCAGGTTCTCAGTGGATAGTGCCAACAGCAACACAGCCCTTGGACTTATTTGCTGTCTACCATTAGCTTCCACTTCTTTTCCATTCCCCTGCCTTTTCTTTCCTTCTCTCTGTGCTTTGAAGCCTGTCTCATTATTTTCCTTTGATCTCTTGTTTCCTTAACTTCTTTCTATTGCCTTTTTGTTAGTTGTCACGGGATAGTATTAGCTGGAAAGGTGGAGTCATGAGGCTGTAGGCAGACTTAGTCTGTTATTCAGAGAAACATGGGATATTTGTTGCACCTGGAGAAAAAAGAGCAATACCTTGGTCACTCTCTTGAGACAAAGAATAATACACCCTGAGACTCAGAGTGACCTTTCTGGAGAATCCAAGTCTCTTGACCCTATTAGACACATGAACTTTTCCTTATACATGTCCCCTTTTACTCCTTGATATGATAAGGGAAACTACTGACAGCCATGGAGCTCTTACTATGTTCCAGATACTGTACTAGGTAATTTACATTTATCACTAATATAAGCCTCACAATAACTATGGAAAATGAGAATGATTGTACCTATGTTACAGATGAAGAAAATAAATTTCAAGGAGGGTAAGTCCATTTCTTAAGCCTGTTCAGCAAATCAGTGGCAGAACCAATATTAAAACCTAAAGCTATCTAATAGCAACTCCATGGAAGTGGCAAAGATTAGAGTGGAGGTTAATGAAGAAAAGGAACAAAGAGTAGAAAATACCAACAAAGGCAAAAGTTGCTCTTTTAAAAAAAATCAATACAATTGATAAACTTCACGCTAGATGAATCATGAAAAAAATGAGGGAAAACACAAATTGCCAGCATCTGAAATGAGAGTGTTGACATCACTAGAAGTTCGATGCATTTGTTGAGTGCCTGGCATAAATAGAATGAACAACTGTATACCCATAAACTAGATAAACTACATTGATAAATCCCTTACCAAAAGTGACACAAACACAAATCTAAAAGTGCCTTTTATTTTTTTAAATAAGTTGGTTTTAGAGTTAACAAACTTCCCACCAAAAAATTCTAGGGCCAGATGGGTTCACTGGTGGTCTATCAAACATACGAGGAAGAAATAATGCAAATCTTATAAAACTCTTTTAGGAAATATCTGAGGCCAGTACTAACCTGAACCAAAACCAGACAAAGATTAGAAGAACAGAAATCTATAGGCCAATATGCCTCCTGAACAGAAATGCAAAAATCTTTAAAAGTGTATTACCAAATAAAATCTAGCAATATATCAAATAGATAATAGATTAGGAACAAATAGAATCTGTTCTGGGAGTTCAGGTTTTGGTTTAACTTACAAATGTCATTTAATATATTAATAGGATAAAAGAGAAAGTATCATTTCAGTAGATGAAAAAATATTTTTTAAAGATTTTATTTATTTATTTGAGAGAAAGAGAGAGAGGGCATGAGCTGGGGGGAGAGGTAAAGAACGAGGGAGAAGCAGACTCCTCACTAAGCAGGGAGTTAATGGTGACTGGATCCCAGGACTTTGGAATCATGACCTGAGCTGAAGGCAGTCACTTAGCCAACTGAACCATGAAGGCATCCCTGAAAAAACATATTTATTCATTGATCAAAATGAAACAAAAATAAAAAAAAAAAAACCTCCTAGCAAATTAGGAACTCAGGGAAGCTCCCTCAACCAGATAAAAGTCTTATCTGTCAAACCTACAGCTAACAGAATACTTAATGATGAAATATGTAAGATTGTGAAAATTTAAGGATGTTTAGTCTTATGACTACAATTGAGCATTTTCCTGAGGGTACTCGGCAGTGTAATAATACACAGAAGTGAAACAGACATAAAGAATAGAAAGGAAAGTAAAACCTCAGACCACTTGCTTGTTATGTTGAAATTCTAATGAGTTTAAAATGTGTACTAGAACAAACAAGTGAATTTATCAAAGATAAATATACAAAAATCAGTAAGCAAAATCAATTTTAATCTTTGAGGTAACAATAATTGGTACATGGTGTTAAATAAAAGCAATACAATTTGCTATTGCATCAAAAATATGAAATATCTAATTAAAAATATGCAAGCGTGCTGTAATTAAAACTATAAAACACTGCTGTAAAAATTAAGAACTACCCATATAAATCTTATAATCTTATAAATCTAGGTTTCACCCAAGAGAACAAAATGGAACATATGATAGGTCCATAAAAACCTTTTCTACACACAAAAAGATTTATACACACATGTTCAAAACAGCTTTATTCATAATTGCTGAAATGTGGAAAGGGCCAAGATACCGATAAATAGGTGAATGGATAAATAAACTGTGGTATGTTCACACAATGAAATGCTACTAAGCAGTAAAATGGAGCAATTTCTGATAAATCCAACAACATGGATGAATCTCAAAAATATGCTGAAAGAGAAGCCAGACAAAAAAAAGTACATGTAATTTCATTTATGTAGAATTCCTAAGTAGGCAAAATCAACTGATGTTGGTATAAATCAGAGCAATGGTTGCTTTTGAAGGGATTACAGTGATTTGCTTGCAAGAGACACCAGGGATTGTTCTGAGGTCACGGAAATGTTCTTTGTCTCCACTGGTGTGAGTTTGCATCTCTTTGCAAACTGCCAAAGTTTGTATCTCCATCAACTTCTTTCTACCCATGCACTTAGGATTGGTGTATTTCACTGTATGTAATTTATACCTCAATAAAACAATGAATAATGTTATTTCAGCTGAAATGTCTCACTGGCTAGGCAGAGGACATCAGACCTGCTAAAGAGGGCTCTGTGCTTGCTAAAGGGATAAGACAAGAAATAGGCTTACTGCTAAGCAGACCTACTGAGTCCACTACTTCCTATGTTATGAGAAATGTGGAGGAAAAGGAGGAATCATGTGAGTGCAGAAAAATTAGATCTGAAAAGAGAAAGATGATTATGTGGTCAATGTGATTGTGTAAGGGCAAATAGAACTGGGAGGAATTTAGTATTTTGGGATATGTGTTTATTTTCCTCTCTTTAGGGCTTAGTGCCCTTCCTATAAAAATAGGGTGCCAGACTGGGTGAACCTTCCCCTTTGGTCATCCATCTCATGATGAGGAAGGAAAGGGGGTAATTCATGGAATACCTCTTACTCAACAGGCTTAGGAGATTCCTTCCCCAGATTTTGTTAATTGGTCATGTATTACTTAGGAGACTATCTATTCTCTCAGTGGATATCTATCATGTTGCCATTACATGCACAATGTATGTGCATGTAGGTGCTAAGGAGGCAGAGGCAACAAAAACAAATCAAGGGAACCCAGCTGGCTCAGTTGGTAGAGCATTTGACTCTTGATCTCAGGGTTGTGAGTTTGAGCCCCACACTGGGTAGAGATTACTTCAAAAATAAAATCTTAAAAAATAAAAATAAATCAGGTAAAGTCTGTTCTCAGGGGCTTTATATTATATATTTGTATTATTTTATATTCCAGTGCAAATGTGAAGACAATCTGTAAACAAGATATTATATACATACTATGGGTGTGGTGATAACACTGTGCAGAAAAATTAACTGGAATGAGGGGAATAGGCAGTCCTGGCCAGGGACAAGGGACTTTTCTTATAGGGTGATCAGGATGTCATTGCTGAATCTATTTCTTTTGAGAAGAGACCTTAAGTAAAGGAGAGAGTAAATGGCATGGCATCTGTGGGAAGGTATAGCAGATAGAGAGAACACAGTACAAAGGCCCTGAGGTGGGAGCATGTTTGGTGGCATGAGAAATAGCTAGGAGATCAGTGTGAGTGGAGAAGAGTGAATAAGGGAAAGAGTGACAGGAGGTGAGGTCAAAGAATTAGCTGTGCAGATCTTGTAGGCCATGCCATTAGAAGGCTTTGGCTTTTACAGAAAGAAGTGGGGGAGCCCTTTTTTGTTTTGTTTTGTTTTGTTTTCCAGCAGAGAAGATTTGACTTAGGTTTTAATAAGATGACTCTCACTGAAGTGTGGGTTAGCAAGGACAGGATTAGGGAATAGAGTCCGAAGACTCCTAGTCCAGGCAGAAAATGGTGGTGGCTTGGCCCAGACTGGTGCTTGTGTACAAGGAGTGTGTCTGGAGTGTAACTGTCTATGTGATGGGTTAAGGTCTAATGAGCTTCTTGCCAAGAGCCATTTAGCCTGCAGTAGTTTCTCTTTCCAAAGCAATCCTTCCTTCTATGGCTTAGTGTCTTACAAGGGACATTTCCGCTGTTGGTGGGCTCCTGAGGACCTTTCTTAGCTGCTCCAGAGGGTCTGCAGTGCTATGGCCATGTGCACACAGCACGGAGATGATCCTGGGGTTGGGAGAACAGCCAGACCAGGGCACAGTCTTCCTTACTCTAGTATTGATCCCACCAGCCCGGACTCCTGTTTTGTAACTGGATGCATTCATATTGTTCAATTTTTTAAAAAATTTTCTCAAAAATAAATGTGATGAGCTCTCATTATGATAGTTCAGCCCCATTTCCTTGAAGGAGAATGGCTGGAGTGAGCAGTAACGTCTCCACAAAAGAGTGATTCTTCCTCTGGAATGCAATAGTTGATCAACTCCTAAGGGAGCCTTTGGGGCTAGAATATAACCTGGACATTAAACAGTATGAACTTGGTAAGATATCAAGAATATATTTGCTTTTTATTGATTGCTGTCTTAACACTCAGATCTTCTCAAACCTCTTAATACCATCTGGAGAGAAGTTTCTTGGCCACACTCAACTCTAAGAATAGGTCCACTTTGGTTATTAAGCCTCATTTTCTATTATAAAGAAATCCTGTCCAGTCTAAATAAAAAGTTCAACCTCATATCCAATTCAGACTCCTCCCTGTTACCACCCCGAGCCTTGCCCACCCCAGCCCCAGCCTGCTCTATGGCTCAGCTCAGCTGTGTGCTGGAGTTCTCAACAAAAGCCAGTTATTAGCATATCCTCCAACCCTGAATTCAGTGATTTGGTGGATGAAAATCAGCCATAGGTGGGAGGATTTGCCCCATGGAAGTTGCTCACTGCTGTAAATCAAGCTTTTCCTCTCTCAGAGAGTCAGCAGCAGCTCCTGCTCAGAGAGGCATATAGTGGGGAAAAGAGATCCCCCCCTCGTCCTCTTTTTCTGGCTCTTTGTTGACGTGGTCAAGGGAGGGACTGAAAGAGGATAAAAGAGGAAAGTATCACTTAACTGGTGCTATTACAATCCGTCTGTTGATGTTGAATGGCAGACACTCATTGCTGGCTTTCTCTTTAAGAAGGGATGTGGTTCTTAGGAATATCTTGCAAGATCACCACAATGTACAGTTCTCTGGCTTGGCTGATGGGTTCCTTGGCTGATCTTTTAAGACCCTCCCAGCTTTTGACCTCCTGAAGTAAAACTTTGTAATGGAGTTTCCTTATTTAAAAGCCCTTCTTTTTGGGTAATCCATTCAAGTGGCCCAAGCCCACTTCTTTCTATAGCACCACCTTGGGCTACAGGAAGGGCTCGGGCATCCTGGTGACGACAAAAGATGGGAGTCTGGGCTGCCCCATGGCAGCCCTCTTTATTTATTTCCTGCCATCCAGCCAGCTGCTCCAGCCATCGTCCTGAGTTTGTAATTCTCCAGAAACAGGTACCAACTCTGAGTTTACATGTACCCTGGTGGGATGAGGCTTTGTCCGGCTCCTGTGAACTTCTTCCTCACTGTGATCCTGACTGCTCTGACAGTAGCCCCAGGGTAAGCCCCAGGTCAAGCATCTCACCAGACCTCCAGCCAGGGAATAAGAGATTGATCTTGCTTTGTTGGCGCGGTGGGGTCATGGATGGTTGTCTTAGAGCTTGCCTTCCTTCGGCCTGGGCTGGATGGGGTGTCGCAGTTTCCACAACCCACCAGTCCAACACACAACCCAAATCCTCATCATTTTTATTCTTCTGCTTTTATGCTGGCTCCAGGATTAGCAGTCCTGTGCGTGTTTCACATGTGAAGGATATGTGAGGGGAGCAGAAGAGCCTTGCCATAACCAAAATAACCAAGAGAGGCTCAACTTCAGTGGTATCCTGAACTTCAGGGTGCAGGTTGTGGGGAGAAGGAAGGCTGAATGGGGACAGGTGGCAGGTCCCTGCCCAGAGTGATGCCTAGGGGTTTCTGGTGGTGCCTGTGTGCTGCCCAGAAGGAGAGGGTGATCTCAGGGGGTTAAAGGGAAATGTACCATCCAAATGGGTCCAGCTCAGGGGTGAGAGGAGCAGGAGGGAATTCAGGAACAGCAGCCCCAAAGTGAGCCAAGTAGAAACCTGTCCGTTTAGAGTTACTGTGGTAATGGGAGCAGCAGCAGCAGCTTGCTCTGTCACCTACAGATGTAGGGAGCCCCTTGCCATGCACCAGGCCGTGGAATAAGCTCTTTTCTGCATTATCTCATTTACCTTTCCCATCATCTCCCTGAGTCAATTACTAGCCCTACCTCTGTTTTACAGATGAGGAAACTGAGACACAGTAAGGTTAAGTGACTTGCACAAGGTAACATAGTTATTAAGTGGCACCATTGGGATTTGGTCCAATGTGGTCTAGCCTCACTGGCCATGTTCTTACTGACTTGGATCTACTTTCCTCTGGGATAGGGCTTAAAGCATATGTCTGGAGTTCAGATGAGATCTAAGTTTCTAAGCAATCACAGCAATTTGCTTAAAGTATAAATGTTAGTAAATAATGATTATCTCCATAGGGAAAGAAAGAGAATGGCAACTAACCCCAAGTCCTATGCTCTATTGTTCATTTACTTGTTTATCTATTTATCTATATTCATTTACTCATTAATATCTCCTGAGTGCTTACTGTGTGCCAGGTGCTGCATGGAGCACGTTGTATACCATCTCAGTAATCACAATCCTCTCAAGTAGCAACAATGGCTCACCCAGTTTTAGCACTAAGAAAAATGCGGAGGTTATATTTTTATGTATGCCCAATTCCAAATATGCTTTTTTATGATAATGTGATGTTCAAAGACAAGGCTTTGATTTATGCATTTTCAGTGCTGTGATTCTAGGGGCTTGTGTTGTAGGGAGGGCAGAAGCTGGAAGGGTGTTCTAACAGGGAGAGGCTCTACTAGCTCTGACAAGGTAGGAAAACACCCAGGGAGGCTGTCTGGAAAATGAGAAGGCAAGTATGATAGATGACAAGGTCCTGAGCCTTCACCAAACTCTGTGGAGAGGTGCTGTGGAAGTCTGAGCAAGGTGAGTTCCCCAAGCCATCTATGTTTCTACTAAATCAGTATCTGCCAGGCCCAGTATGAGAGAGACAGATGCAAGGAGATCAGACTTCTCAAGGCTCCCCGAAGTCTGCAGGCAGAGCTCTCAGCTGGCCTGGATGCATTTTATAAGGACTCATGAATGCCGGGGGATGGGCAGCAGGCAGAGTTATGACTTTGTTTCTGCCTCCACAGGGGCACTCCAGTGGAGAGACATGGCAAGTGTCCACGGTGACCGCCGCTCCCAGTAGCAGGTGTCTAGACAGGAAAGGGTGCTGGGGGGGACACGAAGTTTGTGTCTGCCATGAGGAGATTCCCTGTTAGCTGAGCCCCTCACTCTCAGAGGAGCTGGAGTGTCACACAGGAGAACAGTTCCTCTGCTGCCTTCCTGTCCTCCTCTCACTTTTTCTTTTCTCTTCTGTTTCTCTTAGCCAAGGGCTTCTCCACACCATTTTCCAGTTGTGTTCTGCATAGCCCTGGACAGTCCCCAGAGCTGTCCCCATGGTTGCAGGAGTGATCAGTGAAGGGAGGAAAGAGAGGATCCAGCCATGACTATTTATTACTTGACAGAGAAGTTTCATTCTTCTCTCATATATATGGTAGGCTTTGGCCCTGGCTTGGGTTCCAAATAAGCCTTTTATTCCCCAATGCTCGTCTTTCAGTAAATTCATACCAATACCATGGGATTTTTCTTAGGGCATGGTACCTAGCAGGTGCTGGGTAGACAGTAGCCATTATTAATAATGACACCACATGGCATCAGCCCACAAGCTTATTACTGTTAGGGGCACAGATGCCTTACTCTTGCTGTTTCATGAGAAGCTGTGTTAGGATGTGTCCACTCCTTATTCTCCTTCTAGAAGGCACTGCACATCCCTGCTTGCCCTCTGGAATCTAGATTCCAAATGGAGCCTCTCTTTTCCAAGAGCAAACAGCCTGTGGTAAAGATGAGACCATGGATGTCAAGGTGCTTTGTAAATTGTAAAAGGCTGTAAAAAGATGTGGTGTCGTTACCCTTATGGTATTTTTACAAGGAAATAGAGTCATAATGAGCACTACTAGTGGGAATTTGGAAGAATTCCCGGAGCAGACAGACTAGAGTTCTCAAAAAGAGCATATGTTCTCCAAGCACTTAGCTCTGGGGCATGGAAGGAGATGCTAAGAAGCCCCTGTGACAGGATCTTTCCTAAAGAGAACCTACCCCGAAACCCCAATTAACCAGAACCATCTGCTTGTGGCTTCAATTAAATAGAATGCCTTTAAAAAATTTTTTTTGGTCACACTTTTTATGAGAAAAGTAAATGGCAAGGAAACAAGATCACATTAAATATTTTATTTTTGGAAGCTTTTGTTTTGCAAGGGTAGATTTAGGGTATGCCCTGTGGCAGTTCATACAGTGCACATTTGTAACACTGACCTTGACCACTGGCCAGGCCATGTGGTGGGAGCTGGGGGGGAGAGTGAAGGGGAAGGAGTGGACTCAGATCCAGGAGAGGTCCTCAGGGCAACACAAACATGCAGGAAGGTGACCTGGGTATAGAGTGATGACAAGCTATCCATGGGAGGTACAGAGCAACTAGGGAAGGAACACTTCCCTCCTGGCCTGGGGGATAACAGAGCACAGCAGCCTTGTGTTTATAGGACTCTTGACTAAAAACTATTTCCAGCAGTGCCATTTGTAGCTCTCGGCAAAACTGGGAAAGGAAAAAAGTTGTTTATATTTTATTTTATTTTTTATTTTTATTTTTTTTTTGTGTGTTTTTTTTTGTTTTTGTTTTTGTTTTTTTTTGTTTATATTTTAAAAATCTTTTCTCCTTCTTTTTTTTTTTTTTTATTGTCCACAAACAGCAGTGCCCTTGTGCTTTCTTTCCTCTTCCCCATAACTCAAAAGGACTCTCTGGTCCTTTGGAAGCCTGCCATCAGTTAATGAATTAAACAAATGACTACCAGGTGCCTGTTCTAGGTACTGGGCACTGTTCTTAACCCTTGGGACACAGCAGAAAAGTAGGCAGACAGGTTTCCCTGCAAGTAGGAATAAGAGCCATAAATTGAATGACTTTAGGATGTTGCAACAATGAGAGACAAAATCCCTACTTTAGATAGGTGTCAGGAAAGGCCTCTACAAAGAGGGAACATCTAAACAAAGACCTGAATACAAAGATCCAGGAGTGAAGATATCATCCATCCATCCATCCATCCATCCATCCATCCATCCATCCATCCAAAACAAGACTGAGCCTTGGAGTCTTCTTCAGATGCTAGGCATATACCAAGTGTTGAATAAACAGTCTTCATCCTCTCAGCAAGATCAGATCATATACCAAAACCACAAAGTCCTGATGTTAGAAAATCTGGCATTTTGGCCTGGAAGTGAGCAGACTTGAGGGGTCTTCCAGGTGTCCCAACAGAGCACCCTGTAAAATGGGCACTGTCCCCGGGTCACAAAGATGCTCACCTTCTCCGAGGCTCTCCTTTCTTCTTTCAAGGGTCTGAGGCATTCAGGTTTCTTCTCTTCCTCTCTACAGCCCTCCCCCTCATTTGGGGGTCTCCCCACCAAAATCTGTCAGCAGAGTCTCCACTGGTCTTGCAGAAGTGAACGCAACTTGCTTCCCTGCAGATAGCTGTTAAGCACTGCAGGGTGAAGAACATAAACAACAAGCCTGGGAATATTGTTCAGAATCTTTCCAAAGCTTTTCTCCTCCTTCCTTTTGTTAGGTTTGGGAGCCTGGCTTCATTTTCTTCCCTTTGCAACTGCCCTAGCCATACAAGGCACTTTTATCTTCTAATTTAAATTCTGGTTTTTATTAAATTGGCACTGAGGGAGATTGACAGGGGACTCAGGCTGTTCTTGACCTGTGTTCTGAGAGTGTGGCTAAACATGCTGCTGGAAATTGCTTCCCACGTGATTCTACGAGAACAGTTTATACTTTCATTTCTCCAACCTGGTGAGAGGTCAGCATTCTGTCTGGAATCTAAGCAGCCATAAAATTCACCTCTTCCTATCAGTGGGAAAAGGCTGGGGCTAGTATTGGAGAACCATCATTAAAAACACAATCTCCCAAATCAGAACACTTTTCCACCCAGGATAGAAGGGGGAGCAAACAGCTTCACTGTTGAATAAGCATGAAAGCAGAATGTGATGCACATCATGGGGCATCCCCTAAAGAGATTGCAAAGAGAGAAAGATGCGATCCATTACATTCATATTTTCAAGATAGATTTACTAATTATCTCTTATAGCTATGACTGGAAGTAGGCTTTGGAATTTGGAGTCAGATGATTGCCAAAGTTAGGCTCAGCTCCTCCCAAGGAACTGGAAGCCAGGGCATTTTATCTTCCTTGGTATCTACATTTCATAAAGTTGGCCCTCCGCTCTTTGAAGAAACATGCCCAAGGTGTGAGATTGGCTTATGTAGCATTTGCCCATGTGGTAGGCATCTGGGATGGGGGGTGACCAAGAGCCTGGTGGGTTAGGGTGTAGGTCCCATGGACACAAACTCTGGAAGTGGTGCTGGTGGCTCAGACAGCTCATCTTTCCAACTTTGCCCCAAGTTCAAGGCCTGACTGCTCTGAGCTCTTACTGCACAGTCCCAGCTAGTAATACAAGATTCCTTTTAGGACTACTTATAGAAAACATATTAAATAGATGTTATCTGTTTTATTTGTTGAATGAGGTTGACTAAATTTCCTTCCCTCCTCAATCTTCCCCAACTTAGGAGAAAAGCCTGAGGACAATTGCTCCCAGGCAGTTCTCTTCCTCTGTCTACATAGGACTGGGCACATAAGCTGTGCCGCGAGTTGCAGATGGCATTTCTGAGTACCTGCACCTTGAAGGACAGGAATCTAGATCTGGATCCTGTCTCTTTTCTCACTAGTGAGGTACTTAATCTGTTGGGGCTTTACACACTGCCAGGAAGGATGATGACTGTTCTGCCCCTCAAACCTTCCCCATGTTTGCCCAGGTAATTCCTATTCGTTGTATATTCTCTTATAACACCCCACACTTCTCAGCTCATTGTACCTGTAGCTATTAGCATGTCTGTGTGGCCATACTATAAAAAGACAGAAGACAGATTTTATTCACTATTTATCATTAGGGTCTGCTGACAATAGGGATTTTTTTTTTCTAGCTTGTGGGATGCCTGAGTAACCTGCCTGTATGGGTAGTCATAATGATAGAGGGCTATAACAGTAATATGGCACCTGGCACAAGCTCCATCATCTCTGCCCATCTAGGGAGCCTAAAATCCACAAAGTAGGGGCTTCTTTCCTTGAGAATAGTCTCTGAGCCTTTCCTTGCCCTCCACAATTGCCTTTATCCTTTAGATTATGACTTTGCTAAGACATAGGTTTTCCCCCAAAACAGTTGACACTAAATCAAACCCTGGATATAACCAGGAAATTGGGCCCTCTTCTTTGGGAAGATACATTCAGCCAGGAGTTGGGGGAAGAAATGGGTTCCTCCCTATTCATTCAGTAGCTAAACAATCCCATTAACATCCTCTTTGGGAACATTTCATTTAATTAAAGTTTCGTTCCATTTTCAGAGAGAGAGGGGAAGGACATCATGAAAAATTTTGTTGAATTTTTTTTTTTTTTTTTCTCTGTCTCCAAGGCTTCCCTGGCTAAGATTCCTCCAGTCCAGGCTCAGCTTGTGGGGCGTTGAGAGAAAAGCTCAGTGGACTTCCAGTAGCCCCGAGGAACCATATTTCCACCATGAGATTTAGTATTTGGAAGCAGTTTCTGATCATTCTGATACTGTGAATACTGGTGGCTAGCTTCCTTCTGAGCTATAGGTAAATGCACCTTCACTTTAAACGGTAGGATGATGAATTCTGGCAGAAAGACTGTTGGTCCCACAGGATGTTCAAGGCTTCAAAAGAACAGATGAACATTTGCATAACTTTCTATGTGAAGACAGCAGCCACTGCTGGCTTTTAATTTATTCCCCCCCAGAGTAAATATCTCTTGGTGACTCTTGATCAGACAATGGAGGTTGAACAGAATCATTTAGGAGTCTGGAGAGAAAAAACACCCAAAGGTTCTGAAGGTGAAGGGAAAAATCAATATCTAGAAAAAACTTTTCCACCCCTAAACTTAGGGGAATAAATAGCAGAGAAATGGAAGATTTTCACTGTAGACTTTTTCGAATCACATCAGCATATTTGAATTTGCTGAATTGTCTCTTACTCTGGTATAGCACCATTCGTTACGGATTGAATGTTGTGTCTTGCCCAAATTCATATGTTGAAATCTAGTTCATAGTGTGGTGGTATCTGGAGGTAGAATCTCTCAGAGGTGAGTAGATCAGGAGGATGGAGTCCTAATGAATGGGGTTAGTGCCCTCATAAGGAGAGACCAGAGAGCTACCTTGCTGTTTTTCTGCCATGTAAGGGATACAGTGAGCAGTCAGTGGTCTGCAACCAGCAAGAATACTCTGCTCCCCAGCACCCAGCCGTGTTGGCACTCTAATTTCAGACTTTTAGACTCTAGAACTATGAGAAATACATTTCCATTGATAAGCCACCCAATCTGTGATATTTTGCTTTAGCCAACTGAACTTGACACTATTCCCCTGCCTACTTAATTAAAAATGAAACTATAATAGGTTTTTAATTACTTGAAGAGATATTGCTGGTGATCTTTCCTATCTCTTGTTATGGAAATTAGTTCAGATTTTAAAGTAGAATAATTAATCAAAAGAATATTCCACAATTTTGGCCATTGGGTCTATGCAAATGATTTTTTTGGGGGGAGGAGAAAAGGAATATTATACATGAGCCTTTTATCTTGGTAAATTTCAATATATTACTATCTCATTATCAATAGAGAAACAAACACCATCAACAGAGCCATGAAAATATTAATAACCAAAATTTGCATAGTATTGAATCATTTAGAATATATGTTATTATATTTACCACTTTTCAGCAACATTTTAAGAAAAATATTATTACATGCTGAGGAAGTAATAATAATAAACTGCAAAGAGAAGGAGATAATAACTTGCCCAAGATCCTACAATGGAGGGCAGAGCTGGGATATAAACCCCTTTCTTCTGACTCCAAATGTAAAGCTCTTTATGTGGTGTTTGCTTTTTTTTTTTTTCTTCTCTTTTTTCTTAGAATTAAGGATAAATAGGGGAATCTGACTCCAAAGGAGAATTTTGAATTGTGGAGTTGGAAAGAACCTTAAGAGATCACCTTGCCAACATTCCCTTAGAAAGAGGAACAGTTGGGCACTGAGGGGGGCTGAGCACTGGGTGTCATACTATATGTTGGCGAATTGAACTCCAATAAAAAATATACCAGGGCAGCCCCAGTGGCCCAGTGGTTTAGCGCCGCCTTCAGACCAGGGCCTGATCCTGGAGACCTGGGATGGAGTCCCACGTCCGGCTTCCTGCATGGAGCAGCCTGCTTCTCCTTCTGCCTATGTCTCTGCTTCTCTCTCTGTCATGAATAAATAAATAAAATCTTTAAAAAAAAATATATATATATATATACCAATATATACCAAAAAAAAAAAAAAAAAAAAGAGGAACAGCATTACTACCCACACCCAGACCCCTTGGTATGTGAGCCCAGTGCTAAGGCACAACTTCGGACATCTGATTTAGTGTTCTCCCTTTTTACGCTGCCCTCTACTCCCAATTCACAGCACATGGGAATACATGTATGAATGTATGTGTTTGTTATCTATGTGTACTCCTGCTTATTTTCCTTCTGGGTTGGTTATCTTCTGGGAGCCAAGAGGGCATTTCCCAAAATAAGGGAAGGCCTGGGCATTTTTGTTTTAGAATGCTAGAGATTTAGGTTTTATGTTGATACAGCATCATTTTTGTGTTTTGGCTAAAACAGTGAGGTGCCAGGGCTCTCATTCTCATAAATTAGATACTTTATTCCTCCCTCTTTCTTCCTCCTATATCCCTTTCTCAACCTTTTAACTTTTTATTCTGTGGAGGTTTCCAGTATTTTCACATAAATTGTGCAGAGTGCCAAATGTGAGTCAGCAGATATTGTTGTAAGAATAAAAGAAATATGGAAAACTGTTCAATCTGTGGGGCAAATAAACAATGAAAGGCTTTCTATTTTTGTTTGGTGGTTAGATCAATTTGAAACCACTCCAATGCAGTCCGCGACCTTCTTTTCTCAGCCAAGTGAGTCAATAAATTAGTCAAGGTAAGAACATTGATTTATTGGAGTGGGCATGTTTCAATATGAGTTTGGACTTAGAAATTGTTGCGGCCCTGTATTGTCACAAAACACACCATGTAAATTATTAAGCTGGGTCCTGCAGAGATTTCAAGGGAGGTAGAAGATGAGGTAGTAGTTTCTATTATAGGTCAGGGACCCTTGGGACTGATGAGTTACTGAAAATCCATAACATTGCCACAGACTGACAAACTAGTGGTCATGTATGGGCTCACAATGTGTTCAGGCAGCTGTGTACTACCTCAGCCTCTGGGGTAAGAATTCTTGTACACTGAGGGTTGCTGACCCCTGGGGCTCAGGGAGGTGGGTAGAGTTATAGCCTGGAAAGGAGCCATTGAGAATGAATTGAGAGGGGGAGGAGGACAGCTGGTGAGCTTGAGAGACCAGGGCACAGATACACATTGCACCTTAGGTCCAATTTGGAGCAAGTTCAGGAGAATTTAGATGATAGGACTAGAAACGCAAGGCAATATAGCAGGATATGAAGGCTGTGAGGAAAAAGCTGAGGAAGAGGATTTTAAGACTGTTTGCTGTGTGTGATCAATGGCCGTCCTTTGGACTCCTTTCCTGGAGACTTGAGATATTATTTGAACTATTTTTAACAGGTTCTTTCTTTTTCAGGATACTTAGGTTTTGAATCTAATATTGTCCTTGAATGGATCCCTAAATACACAGGTCATGACATACCCAGTCACTTTTTCATTAAGGTAGAGTTGACATACAGTGTTACAGTTGTTTCAGGTACACATCCCCTATGCTGTACCATTTTCCTCATGATTTATTCATTTCATAACTGGAAGCCAGTACCTCCCACTTCTTCACCCAGTCTTCCCATCCCCGATTTCCCTCCCCTCTGGCAACCATTCTCTGTATTTATGACTGCTTATTTTTGTGTATTTTTAAAAAGATTCCACATATAAGTGAAATCATGTGATTTTCCCTTTTCTAAATTATTTCACTTAGCATTATACCCTCTAGATCCATCCATGTTGCCACAAATAACAAGAGCTCATTTATTTTTATGGTTGAGTAATATTCCATTGTGTACATATACCATTTCCTTACTGATTCATCTCGATGAACACTTGGATTGCTTCCCTACCTTGGCTATTGTAAGAAACATGGTGCAAATATCTTTTTGATTTAGTCTTTCTCTTTTGGGGCTAAATACCCAGGAGTTGAATTACTGGATCATATGGTATTTCTATTTTTAATATATTGAGGAAACTCCATACTGGTTTCCATCATGGCTGCACCAATTTGCATTCCAAGTATAGTGCAGGAATGTTCCTTTTTCTCTACATTCTAATGCTTGTTATTTCTTGTCTTTTTGATTCTACTCATTCTAACCAGTGATATGTCATTGTGATTTTGATTTGCATTTCCCTGATGATTGATGACCTTGAGCATCTTGTCATGTGTCTGTTGGACAGCTGTATGTTTTTTGGAAAAAAATGTATATTCAGGTCTTCTGCTCATTCTAAAATCAGATTATCCTTTGTTTTTGGTGTTGAGTTGTAAGAGTTCTTTATATATTTCAGATATTAACCTCTTATCATTTATATCACTTGCAAACATCTTGTCCCATTTGATGGGTTGCCTTTTTGTTTTCTTGATGGTTTCCTTCACTGTGCAAAGGCTTTTTAGTTTAGTCCCAATGGTTTATTTTGCTTTTGTTTCCTTTGCTTGGGGGGACATATATGGAAAAATATGGCTAAAGTCAATATGAAGAAATTGCCACCTTTTTTTTTCCTCTAGGAGTTTTATGGTTTCAGGTCTCACATTTAGATCTTTAACTCATTTTAAGTTTATTTTTGTGTAGGTATAAGAAAGTGGTCCAGTTTCATTCTGCTGCATGTGGCTTTCCCATTTTCCCAACACTGTTTATTGAAAAGACTGTTTTTTTTTTCCCCATTGTATATTCTTGCTTACTTTGTCATAGACTAACTCACCATATAAGCACAGGTTTTTTTCTGGGTTCTCTGTATTTTTACATCAATCTGTGTCTTTTGTGCTAGTAGCAAACTGTTTTGATTACTACGGATTTGTAGTATATTTTGAGATCTGGGATTGTGATACTTCAAGGTTTCTGGGATTGTGATATTTCAAGGTTTGTTATTTTTCAAGATTGCTTTAACTATTAGGGCTCTTTTGTGGTTTCATACACAATTTAGGATTATCCTAGTTATGTGAAAAATGTTATTGGTATTTTGATAGGTATTGCAGTGAATTGTAGATTGCTTTAGGGAGTATGGATATTTTAACCATATTAATTCTTTGACTCCATGAGCATGGAATATCTTTCCATTTGTTTATGTCATCTTCAGTATCTTTCACTAGTATTTTATTTTTAAAAGATTTTATTTATTTATGACAGACACACAGAGAGAGAGAGAGAGGTAGAGACACAGGCAGAGGGGGAAGCAGGCTCTATTCAGGGAGCCTGACATGAGACTCGATCCCGGGTCTCCAGGATCACACCTGAGGCTGAAGGCGGCGCTAAACCGCTGGGCCACCAGGGCTGCCCATCTTTCACTAGTATTTTAATGTGATATTAATATTTTATCTTTCACTAGTGAAAGATTGATCTTTCACTATTGAAAGATAAATGCCTATTCCTTAGGCATTTTATTCTTCTGGTACAATTATAAATGAGAATTTTTCTTAATTTCTCTTTCTGCTACTTCATTATTAGTATAAAGAAATGCAACCAATTTCTGTGTATTAATTTTGTATACTGCAACTTTGCTGAATTCATTTATTATTGCTAATAATTTTTTTTTTTGGTGGACTCTGTGGGATTTTCTATGTGTAGTATCATATCACCTGGAAATAGTGACAGTTTAACTTCTTCCTTACCGATTCAGATGCCATTTAGTTCTTGTGATTCTCTGACTTCCAGTGCCATGTTAAATAAAAAGGGTGAGGGTCACATCCTTGTTTTGTTTCTCATTTTGGAGGAAAATCTCTGTTTTTCACCATTGACTATGATGTTAGCTGATCATATATGAACTTTATTATGTTATGTTCCCTCTAAACCCATTTTGTTCAGAGTTCTTATCATGAACAGATGTTGAATTTCTCAAATCCTATTTTGGCATTGATGGAGATGATCATGATTTTGATTCTTTGTTTTGTTAATGGGGTGTATCATATTCAATGATTTGGAAATATTGAACCATCTTTGCATCCCCCTGCTTGATCATGGTGAATAATCCTTTTAATGTATTGTTGAATTTGGTTTGCTAATATTTTTTGAGGATTTCTGCATCTATTTCATCAAGGTCACTGACCTATAGTTTTCCTTTTTTATAGTGTCTTTCTCTGGTTTTGGCATCAGGGTAATACTAGCCTCCTAGAATTTTATTTGGAAATTTTCCTTCTTCCATTTTTTAGAATAGCTTGTGGGGAATAGGAATGAACTCCTCTTTACATGTTTGTTAGAATTCACCTGTGAAGCCATTTGGTCCTGAACTTGTCTGTTGGGAGTGTTGATTATTAGTTTAATTTCATTACTAATAGTTAATCTGTTGATATTTTCTGTTATTCACAATTCAATTTTGGAAGATTATGTGTTTCTAATAATTTATCTTTTCTTCTAGGGTGTCCAATTTGTTGGCATTTAATTACTCATAGTAGTCTTGTAATCCCCTCTATTTCTGTGGTGTGGTTGATACTTCTCTTTTGTTCCTGTGGTGTTTTTTTTTTAATTTAGGTATGCTCTTTTTCCTTCAATGAGTCTGGCTCAAGGTTTATCAAATTTGTTTATCTTTTCAAAGAATGAGCTCTTGGTTTCATTGATCTATTTTTAAAATTAGTATTCTTTATTTCATTTATTTCTACTCTGATCTTTATTATTTTCTTCATTTTATTAGCTTTATATTATGTTTTCTATTCTTTATCTAGTTCCTTTAAGTGTTAGGTTAGAATGTTTGAGATTTACCATTTCTTGAGGTAGGTAGGCATGTATTGCTATAAATTTCCCCATTAGCATTACTTTTCCACACCCCAATGATCTTAAGACTAATTATTTCCATTTTTATTTGTCTTGATGTATTTTTTATTATTTATTTATTTATTTATTTGTTTGTTTGTTTGTTTATTTATTTATTTATTTATGATAGTCACACAGAGAGAGAGAGAGGCAGAGACATAGGCAGAGGGAGAAGCAGGCTCCATGCACCGGGAGCCTGACGTGGGATTCGATCCTGGGTCTCCAGGATCGCGCCCTGGGCCAAAGGCAGGTGCTAAACCGCTGCGCCACCCAGGGTTCCCTTGATGTATTTTTTGATGCTCTTTGGTTTATTAACCTATTGGTTGTTTAGCATCCACATATTTTTGCATTTTTCTATTTTTTTTCTTGTGATTGATTTCTAGTTTTATACTGTTGTAGTCAGAACAGATGCATGATAGGACTTCAATCTTCTTGAATCTAATGAGACTTGTTTTGTAGGATAACATGTGATCTATCTTAGGGAATGTTCCATGTACACTCGAAAAGAATGCATAGTCTATTATTGTTCAATGGAATGTTCCATATATATCTGTAAGTCCATGTGGTCCAATGTTTCTTTCAAAGACATTGCTTCTTTATTGATTTTCTGCCTGGGTGATCTATCCATCAATGTAAATGGGGTATTCAAGTACCCTACTATTATCGTATTACCATTAATTTATCCCTTCATGTCAGTTAATATTTTCTTTATGTATTTATGCTCCAATGTTGGGTACAGATATGTTTACCATTGTTATATACTCTTGTTGGATTGAACCCTCTATCATTATGTTGTGCTCTTCTTTGTCTTTTGTTAAAGTCTTGCTACCATGGCATTTTAGTTGGTTGTTTTTTTGTTTTTGTTTTTGTTTTTGCTTGGAATATCTTTTTCCATTCTTTCACTTTCAGCTTCTGTGTGTCTGTAGGTCTCAACTGAGTCTTTTGTAGGCAACATATAACTTTTTTTGTCCATCCCTCTACCCTATGTCATTTGGAGCATTTAAAGTAATATATGTACTTATAGCCATTTTATTGTTTTCTGGTTGCTTTTCTTCCTTTTTTCTTTTTTTCCTTTTTCCTTGTGATTGATAACTTTCTGTAGTATTAGACTTGGTTTTGTTTCTCTTTATTTTTTTGGGTATCTATTATAGGTTTGTAGTAATCATGAGGTTCATATATAGTATCCTAAATATACAGCAGTCTGTATTAGGTTGATGGTCACTTCAATTTGAACACACTCTGAAAGAACTTCCTTTTTATTCATTTTATATGCATGTTATCACATTTTACATCTTTTTATTTATAATTTTCTTCTAATTATAGCCTTTTCTTTTCCACTTAAAGAAGTCCCATTTAGTGGTGATGAGCTCCTTCAACTTTTATTTGCCTGGGAAACTGTATCTCCTTCAATGCTGAAGGATAAATTTTCCAAGTAAAGTATTCTTGGTTGCAGCTTTTTTCCTCTCAGTGCCTTTTTGTTGTTGTTGTTGTTGTTATTTTAAAGTTTTACTTGAATTCCTGTTTGTTAACACAGTATAATATTAGTTTCAGGTGTACAAGATAGTGATTCAACCCTTGGATACAATGCCTGGTACTCATCCCAGATGCCCTCTGTCAACCCCATCCCCCGTTTTCCCATCCCCCCCCTCACCTTCCTCTGGTATTTATTAGTTTATTCTCTATGGTTAAGAATGTGTTTCTTGGATTGCTTCTCTCATCCCTCCCTTTGCCAGCTTGTTTTGTTTCTTAACATCCACATATGGATGCAATCATATGGTATTTGTCTTTCTCTGACTTATTTCACTTAGCATAATTTTATTCGCTTTTTCCACATCATTGTAAATATTATGAATATATCTGTTGAGTCCACCTGGTCCAGTGTGTCAAAACCATTGATCCCCTGTTGATTTTCTGCTTAGGTGATCTTTCCATTGACATCAGTGGGTGTTAAAATCCCCTGTCATTGCATTATTATCAGTGAGTTTCTGTATGTTTGTTGTTCATTAGTTTATATGTTTAGGTACTCCCATTTTGGAGGCATAAGCATTTACAATTGTTTGATCTTCTTGATAGATAGTCTACTTAATTATGAATTAATGAATAAATATCCTTTTCTCTTGGTCCAGTATTTGTTCTCTTTTTTTTTTTTAAGACTTTATTTATTTATTCATGAGAGACACATGCTGACTGCCTTCTGGCCTGCATGGTTTCTGTAAAACAAGCAAACAGACCAACAGAAATTCAGCTGATAGCTTTATGGGGTTTCTCTTCTACATAACTTTTTGCTTCTCTCATTACTTTTACAATTCTCTTTAATATGTTCATTATTGGGACTCCTGGGTGGCTTAGCAGTTGAACGTCTGCCTTTGCCTCAGGGCATGATCCTGGAGTTCTGGGATTGAGTCCCACACCAGGATCCTTGCATGGAACTTGCCTCTTCCTCTCTCTATGTCTCTGCCTTCTCTCTGTGTCTCTCATGAATGAATAAATCAAATCTTTTAAAAAAATAATATGTTCATTATTATGTGCTGAGATGTGGACCTTCTTGGGTTCATCTTGTTTGGAACTCTGCTTTTTGAACCCAGATATCTATTTTCTTTCCTAGATTAGGGAAGTTTTCTGTCCCTGCCTGGGCTTCTGGGATTCTTTTAATGCAAATGTTTACTTGATGTTGCCCAAGCAATCCCTTAACTTATCCTCATTTTAAAAAATTAGTTTTTTTTTCTTTTTGCAGTGAAGCTTGGGTGCTTATCATTACTCTGTCTTCCAGATCACTAATCCATGCATCTGCTAATCTGCTGATTCTGTTCAGTGTATTTTTCACTTCAGTTAGTGTATTCTTCAACCTTGATTGCTCCTTTTTAATATTTTCCGCTACTTTGTTGATGTTCTGAGTTTTTCTATTTGTCTCTCCAGTCTGATGAGCATTTTTGTGATCAGTACTTTTTTTAAAATTTTATTTTTATTTATTCATGATAGAGAGAGAGAGAGAGGCAGAGACACAGGCAGAGGGAGAAGCAGGCTCCATGCAGGGAGCCTGATGTAGGACTCGATCCCGGGACTCCAGGATCATGCCCTGGGCTGAAGGCAGGTGCTTAAACTGCTGAGCCACCCAGGCTGCCCCTGATCAGTACTTTAAACTCTTTATCAGGCATATTGCTTATCTCTTCTTCATTTAGTACTTTATTTTTTTCTTAAAAAAAGTTGTTGTTGTTCTTTCATTTAGAGCATTTTCTGTCTCTTCATTTTGCTTGACTTTCTGTGTTTGTTTGTATAAATTAGACTGAACAGCTACTTCTCCTAAACTTAAAGGAATGGTCTTATGTATGATCATCCCCTGTGTAGACTATATGTGCCTGGTGATGTTGGCTGGCATGCACTGGAGGTCTGGTGGCGTGGCTGGAGCTGAGGTGGGTGTGGGCTGGCATGATCTTGGATTTTCCATGCAGAAGGGGTCTTGGCAGGATGGCTGAAGTACAGAGACTGTTCTGACTCCATACACAAGAGTACTCTGGCATGGTAGCTGAGGCTGCAAGAGGTACAAGACAGGGTGTCCCAGGGCTCTATGATGAACAACCCAATCACTCTGCAAAGTATGTAGATATTCTTGTGGTGAATAAAGTCCACTTAAAAGTGATATTAAGTTCTTTTATATTGTTATAAAATAATTTTTATATTCTACATTGGCTTAGCAACTACATACTAGACCTTTATCATGAAGAGAGGGCAATGATTTTTTTTTTTGTCTTTGAAAATAATCCTCCTTCTCAAAAAGGATTGAAATCAACTATGATAATGACCATTACAAAAGGTGTGTAAAGAGATCATTTGGTTATATTTTATAAAATTTAAAATATTCAGATCCTGGGCTGTGCAGTTCCACCTCATTTTTCTAGAGGACGCATACAAGAGCGTTCACTGCTGTATTGATACTAATCCAATTGGAATTGCTGGAAACAATTCAAATGTCTATCAACAGGAGGACAAACACATAAATAGTGTGACCTTCTTTCACTTGAATATGCGCAGCAGCTAAAATGATCTAAAACTAAGCTTCGGCATGGTTAGACCTCAGGAACACAGTATGTTATGAAAAAACAAGTTGCAAAATGACACGTACAGTATGATGCTGTTTCTATAAAGTATGAAAGCCCAGAAACAGTGAAACATTAGTTATTAGAGATAAATCTATATAAATGTGATATAAAAACATGCAAGGGCCTGCAACATCTCACGGGAGGGAGAGAGCAGGAGTGGGGTCAGGTAGGACCCCGAAATCTCCAAAAGTAAATTTCTTAACAATCCATCCTAAGTATATGAATTTGATATATGGATTTTTCATACTTACATGTATGGTTGAATTCATAATACAAAATTAGAAAAAATTAATATAAAATGATTATAAGACAATCAGTCTTTTTTTTTTTTTTCCTTTACACCTGTTTCTGTTTCCCAGAGGCAACTGCTTGGAAATTCTTTCCACAATCCTGACTATAATTTTAAATAGTGTGCTTTTGCATGTTTTGTATTTATAAAATTTAGACATTATCTATTATCTTCCCATTGTGGTTGAAATTTAGACTCCCCAGTCCTCATAGTTTGTGATTCAATCATCAATAGCCAATGTTTATTATAACTGTATAAATATTGTTTTTGGCTGAGCCTAGTAGTACCTTTGTGGTACTGATCTTCTCTATACCCATTGGTAATTTTCTCAACAGGTTTATAGAATACCTGTTCACAAAATTTCCAGATGCTTTCCCTGGAGGATTCCTCGCACCCACCCCCCGTCCCCAACATACACCATTTTCTCCTGCTTCAGTCAAACTAGCACCTCCTGAAGCCTGGCACCTACATTCCTTTCCCACACCAAAACCTTACATTAGAGCTCTTATTTCCTGGATTCTGTTTTCCTTCTTCTAGATTTTCTCCAAATTTGGGTGGAACAAATATTTAAGAGCTTCCTGAGAAAAGAAAGCTACTTGAGAGGTAAAATTTTTAAGAACTTACTTACTGGGTTGATGAGTTGGCTGGATAGAGAATTCTAGTGGGAAATCATTTTTCTCAGAGTTTTGAAGATGTTGCTCAACAATTTTAGTTTTCATATGCATTGCTGAACTACCCATTCCAATTTTGTTTTTTCACTTGTATGTGTGTGAATTGTTTTCTCTTGCTGTTTTTAGGATCTTCTCCTTCCTCCTGGTACTCTGACCTTTCACCGTGATATGACAATATGGACCCCACTTCTCTATGTGTCAGGTTCTTTCTGCTGCAGAGAAGGGAAATCTGTGCGTTTTGTTTGGTAATTTCCTCTACTTTTCCTTTCTTTCTGGAACTCCTGTTAATGAGATATTGGGCATCCTAGATCAATTCTCTTGTTTTCTTAATTTTTTTCTCTTTTGTATAGTATTTTATAAATTATCTTCCTATAGTTTTATTTCTATTTCTAATATTATTACTTCCAAGTGCTAACTTTTGGCCTCTGGCTTTTTAAAAATGTTTTTTTAACTTGTTTAACTGTGTAGTGTTGTACAGAGAAAAGTTTTTCATATTTAATTTAAAAATTTTCCCCATTTTTATGTTAATAATTGGTGATATCAAATGTTCCTATTTAAGAGGGAGGCACTCAAAAGCCATGGGACGATATGTGGGAAATTAGGGTTACAATGCAGTGGCTGGACAGCCAGCCAGCCTTCAGTTGGAGGCCCCTAAATATCAGCCCCTGGAGATCTTGTCCTTGGTGCTCTGTTTCTGTAATCTCTTGCCCTAGAGAATACAGTTTGGCTGTCCACACCCTGGGATCAAGACCCCTCCCTGAGAGAGGGAGTAAACGACCTGTTCTTGTTGAGTACTCCAGCCTGGCCTTCTGCTGTTGTGCCCAAGTCAGCCACTATCGTCCAGTTTCTCCAGATCATGAAACTTGTTCTTCTGCATGGCCTGGGAGACTTATTCTTCTGGATGGGAAGGGGCCCTGGGTATCAGATTTCCAGGCTCAGATTTTCCCACAAACTTTCACTGATACTTCTTATCTCCAATTTCTAAGCCTCCTTGAGTTTTGCTGGGAGTTTTAACATCTTTCTGCATTGTACTTATGGTTCCATATTCTATCAGTCACCACTCCTGTACTAGCTTTCTTTTGTCAAAAACAAAAAAGAATTGACATTTCTTATCAGCTACTCCTTTTTCTATCTTATTTTATTCTTCATTTATCGGCGTTTTAGGGATTATAGTCTATGAGGCACACAGACTACTGACATCAGAAGTATGCGTATGCTTTGAATTGCAATCAGGCAGTACAGGTTTACAAAGGCAAAACCCACAAGGTTACATAACTTGTTTTGAAAGAATTATGATTGGTGCTGACAGAGGTAAACTGACTCTCTAATGCATGATTGGCTATTTAGCTAACAGTTGTTACATTAGCTCTATTCCAGACCAAAGTAGGATGTGTTCCAGGAGGTGGTCATGGTGCAACTGACAGGTTGCAGCTGACAAAACTCAAGAGTTCTTGGTGTCCTAAAAATTAAAACAGAAGACTGCATAGGCCCTGCTTCGTGAATGTCTTCCCTGCCCTACTTTGAATGACTCTTTTAGCAATGCTTACTTATTTTGGAATTTTCTCTTACATCTCCTCTTTTGAATCTTTGTGACAGAAAAGCTTTGATGATCAATTTTTATGATTGTTTAGGCCCATTTCACTGCTAGAGTGGTTGGCAACTTGCTCTGGATCTATCATGTCCTTCAGAGGAGGAAATTTTATGGTTCATTGATATTTGGTATGTTCAGCAAGCATGCTAAGTGAGTCTTTGGCCACATTTGAGTAACAAAGAGGTTTGAGGAAATAGGGTGTAGACATCAAGTAGGTTCTCATTTCCTTTACTTAAAGGGTACATCTGATGAATGGTTTTGAGTTTGATATTTTAAGCAGTAGTATAACAATAACTATAAGTACATGGTACAGCCAATTTGAAAATAACAAATAAGGCAGAAATTAAAATAATAATCAACAGAGTAATTTAAAAACCTGAGTGAAAGAGAGCTCCAAGTCAAGAAGCCAGTTAAAAATAGATGAAAACTTAGGGCTGAACCATCCTGGGGTAAAACTTGTGAAAATTAATAAATGTAAACCTCACTAAAGTAGACTAGGGATGCAAGAAGGGGGAGTCCTGTCATTCAATGTCAATTACAAGCCCTAATAGGGAAAGATGGACAATTGTATCTCCTATGAGAAATCTATTACTCCTGCACCTCAGCCAATGAGAAGCCATCATCCCCCTCAACTCTTGCTTTTCCCCATGGACTTTCATTCAAAACACCACTCTTACCTTCTTATTTCTCTATAAAATAATGTTCCTCTCCATTATTGATCTCACCTCTGGTTTTGCCAGAGCTACTTATCTTGAATTGCAATTTTTTAATTCCCTAATAAATCCATTTTTTTTTTGCTGGTAAAATAATTTTTATTTTTAAGGTGGACATTATATAATGCTCAGCAAGAGGATCCAGAGGCATCCTCCAAAAACAGAAGCTTGTACCCACAGAGCTAATTGGGTACACTGATTTTTTTGTTGTTGTTGATCTTGAAATTTGAAGGTAAATTTTCTTCTGGATTTTGAACTCTGCTTTGTGTTTCAGCTCTCTAGGTTTTCTTGAAGGCCTGTTCTGTCTGAGAGTACTACTTTGGGTTTCAGTCAATTGCTTTTTGGATCCAGGCTATCTCTGTTGGAACTATATTGACTTTCAATTCAACTTCTGTGCTGGCCTTCGGTCTCATTCCTTTCAGAACAGACTGTTCCTGTTAATATTATTCTGTTCAGGAATTTTCCTTTTGCTCTAGAGAACAATCTTTTACATATGGAATCCCAGACATCGAAATGTTTTGAGCACTACCTACCTCTCCCCCTTCAACTAGATCCTCTAGTACAGGGATAACCCCCTTTACTTCAGAGCAATTTCTGCCACTGCTTTTTAGTTAAGGCCACTGAAGAAATAATCATGAGATTCCCTTTAATTATCCTTGTATTCAGGCTAGGGGAAAGATAAGACATTTAGTTGATAGCCGGTATGCCTTTTGGGTAGTTCATGACTTTGGCATCTAATAAGTTTTGGACATAGGAGCCACTTACAACAAAAATTTCATTGTTTCCATAATACTACATACTCTTACAGGTGGCTCTGGCTATTATTAAGGCACTGGGCCCTCCAGACTCAACTCATCAGAGTCCTCACTTCACTGACATTTCTGCCTGAAATGTTGCTCTCAAGAAAACCAAGAGCCAAATCTCTGCCATGACCCAAAGAGTTGTTCTTCCAAATAATAATCTGGAAAAATTGACAAGAGATATCTAATAGTTGCTAGTTTAATAAAAAGAAGTCTAGTTTGGACCAAATAACAATGTAGTCCTCCCAGAAATTCTAAAATCCTCACTACTTAACACGGTACATGCATTAAACCATAGACAACCACAATGATAACATACATTAATATTGGTGAGGAGATATTAATAAGGCCACCAAAAGTGCCCACCTCATTCATCCCACCTGTCCAAAATACAGCCCAGGGAATTGTTCACAAGGATGGATTTCAGAATACTTTTTAGTCATGGTTTGTATGGTTTCTCACTGGATTGAAGTTTTCCCATATACATAGGCAACTGCTGCTGCTACAGCTAAAAATTGTGTTTGAAAAAATTATCTTTCCTTGGGGAATTCCTCCTGAACTTCATAGTGATAGGGGAAATCATTATACTGGTTGCATGCTTTGGCAGTTCTGTTCTGTTTGGCTGGTTTTAGTACAATTTTGTGTGTGTGTGTGCATATCATCCTCAATCCTCAGGGTTAGTTGAACACACTAATGGCACTATTAAGACTCAACTAGAAAAATTTGCAGTGACTTTCCGAGTATCTTAGCCAAAAACACAGCTCTTACTCTCTCTAAATCTCAGCTCCACCCCCTTTGAAACTCAGACTCTCATCTTTTGAGATTGTCACAGGGTATCCAATCCCTACCTCCTCTGATCCACAGATGATAAAATGAGGTACACTTTAATATTGTAAAGGCCTAATTGCATCTATTAAAAATAACCATGCTTCAGTTAAGCAATCTTTTCACTCCTAGGAGATAACAACCCTAAACATCAAACCATGCAACCTGGATATTTCATCTGTTGCCAAAAACACCTCCAGAAAGAGTCTCTTCAATCTTTATAGAAAGAGCTAATTAGTGCTTGTGCCATCAAACTACAAGGAATAGACTTGGATTCATGTGACACAATTTTAAAGAAAGCACCAAACCCTGATTGGGCCTGCACACCAGCTGGTGACCTGAAAGTAAAGATTTTTTGGAATTGAGGCAGATGACATCTGACGAACCACTTTTTCAATATGCCAAACTAGACCTGTATACCTTTTTCCTCACTGCTTTTACTGTCTCTTTCATTAAAAAGACATACTTTGTGTGCATTTCCCAAACCCTTGCAAGAAGAGGAAACCTCTTTTGATTATGGACTTTTGGAAATGCCTCATCATGATCCCAGGACAAATTATTTCTTCACTTCCTTTTCCTGAAGGGTTAGAAAGTTCAGAATTCACAAAAGTATTATCTGACTATGGATTCTTACTCCAAATTTATGGTCTCTGAATTTGCAACTTACAGACTGTACCATTGGATAACGTGTTTTCAAACAGTTCTTTTGAGATAATACAGTTTTAATAAATTTTTGAAGTTTTACTATTTTTGCAAAAGCTTCATTAGCTATTGCTCATGTTTATACCTGCACTCTATTTTCCCAAATGCAGTTAATTTGTTCAGTGTGCTCTTCCAGTATTCACTATTTTGAGTTCATGGCCACTATAAGTGAGGCCTTCCAGAGGGCATACATGACTCTGGGGTTGCTTCGAGCGGGAGAATTTTTCTCCTCTAAGTTGGAATAAGTGCCAATAATATTTTCAGCTGGCTACTTTCAGATCTAGGTTCCTGGTTCAGAACCATCATACAATTTGGAATTGCTACTTCTTCTGTTTTGCATGTTTTTTAAGTTTGTATTTTGCTACCAAACTTTTATAAAAATGGTGTACCCAATAAGGAGATGGTCTCCAACACTGATGGCCTTGGAAAATGGGAAGTGCCTGAGAATTTTCTTTCCTGAGCTTTCTCATTACCCAAATGTGGACTTAAATGGTTTTCAATGGTTATGTACTTTCCCTCTGACATAGAACATGACAACAGGAAAGTCTTTCCTGGCATCTAGGGATAAAACCAGCAAATATAAAATATAGAAAGTCTGACTCTTGATCAGTGAGAGGGAAAGATCTTAATGAAAAAGGAAGACCCTCACAAAAGTGGACTTGAGATGCTTGAAGTGAGAGCCACACCACTCAATGTCAATTAGTGGAAGAATTGTCACCTTCAGACCCTTAACAGAAGAATGCCCAATAGGAAAGAATTATCAATTACAGGCCCCAACAGGGAACAATGTACATTGCATCTCCTATGAGAAGTCAGCTACCCCTGTGACTCAGCCAATGAAAAACTGTCATCACCCTGAATTCTTGCTTTTCTCCAAAGGACTTTCATTAAAAATAACCTCTCCCAACCTCCTCCTTCTCCATAAAATAACATTTCTCTCCTGTGTTTGTTGAACTAACTTGCCCTATGATTTTGTCATAGCTTGCTTGTTCTGAATTGCAATTCTCTGTTATTCGTGAATAAACCCACTTTTGCTGGTAAGATAATGAATTGTTTTAAGGTTAACAGCTCATATGTCCCTTTAAGAATCTGACTAGTTTGAGTAACATAGGGGTTTCTAGTTCTACTTGTTATGAGATATTTATTCAAGGATAGCAAGAGGTATTAGCTATGTCAATACTCCTCCTGGGCTGTGAGTAAATAATCTAAAGCAATCTTGTTGTTGAGGATCATGCAAGCTAGGGAATCTACCAATCTTTATTGATCTCTGGGAGTGGAGTGAGCTCTTATGTTAACAATATGTTAAGATTTTTCATAACTCCAAAGTCCCCTGTGCCTACTTTAAGTCCTGAACTTATGATTCTAAGGTATTAGTTAGACTAATCTCTGGTAGAATGTCTGGCAGGAATTTAGCAGCCTTGGCTATGACCATAGCTATTATCTTCATATCCAGAAGGTTCCTCAAAACATGAACCACCAAGGCCTCTCCAATTATCAAGATATTTATAAGCCCAAGATTGATGATTATATCCACAAACAAAAACACATCAAGTACACAAAGCAAGCCAGACATGCTGGCAGTATGTATAGAATCATTAGTAGGCAATGAAGAGGAGGCAAGCACAAGCCAGGCGGATCAGTCTTAGGGAGTTATCTACAAATTTCAATAGGTTGGCAAGCTTGGGAAGGGGTGGCCAAGGCATAGGGCTGGGTAAGCAAGTTTTACAGAGTGGTGAATTACTAGCAGGAAAACACGAGACTGTGCATTGTGTTGCAGATACAAGTAAGGACCTGGCATCTGCCTTTCAGAAGTTTAATGGTCATTACTGGGGGCAGGGAGCAGGTAGATAGGGTATAGAGTATCAAGAGAAAGCATAGAATATAGGAGGTTGGGGGCTGAAAGCTTGGACTCAGTAGGTTATAGTAGGAGGCTCTTTAATAAAAGTTAGGTGTTACTACTATTTGTTGTTTCAAACTCTCATAGGGGAAAGATGGCAGATCCACTAGGGATTGACATATTTGAATAATAACATTATCCTTATAGGTAATGAAGGAGATGAGAACAGGGAGAAAAACAAGTAAGATAAAAAAGTTCATCATGTTGGATATGCATACATACACACACACATATATACATATATAATAAAGGCATGGAGGGAGAAACAATAAACAGAAACCTTTGAGATTTGATTATCAGGTGAAGAAGTCCTACAGCAAAAATCAAAACAGTCAAACAGCAAAAATCGTAAGAATTCCTACCCAGATTAACAGTAGAACAAAGATCTCAGTGAGTTTAGAGTTTTTCATCACATTTTTGGCAAATATAAAAGAGTTATTGCACTTATCTGGTTCTGACTCCTAGGAAAACTGTCTACTCAGATGTCTGCTTCTTCCTCCAGGATATAGTCAATTTTGAGGTCTCTAGTTGATTTAATAGTCTAGCTAGATGTTGGAGCCTTTTTTAAGAATGAGAAATATGAAATGATGAGTCAATGCCTTCTAAATTAGTGGTGCAAAAGTTGGTTAGCAGTACCTGAAATGGTCCCTTACAGTGAAGCTGGAGAGAATCTTTGTGCAGGTGTCTTTTCCTATCAGCCATGTTTCTGGGTTAAAGGTTGTGATGTTCATGTCTTCGTCTTTCTAGAGCATGCTACAGAAAGACTTCTACCAAAGAATGATTAGTCTTTATGGATTTGATGAGGCTTTCGCAAAATTGAAGTGTATCCCTTTTTATCAGCCGTGGATCAAATTGGGAGCATTGGACATATTGCTATAAGGAGAAAAGATTCACGTTAAACCTAGGTCAGAATTTTAGGAATTTCATAGAACTTTTGGAACACTTAACATGTGTTTATACAAATACAACATAAAGAGGGTTGAGTATTCTTATTTGACAATGCTCCCCATGTAATTTAACATATCAAATCAGCTTAGATCTTTTGGAATGTTCCAGGGACCCTCTAGAAAGAGTCTCAAAGTTTCTTGCCAGTCAAAAAGACTTCATCAGAATTTGATTTTGAAAAGTTTGCCAAAAATATCAAGTTTTATTGATATTGGCTACTTAATTGTCTACTTCACCAAAATGACAAAAAGATTTCAAGGACAGATATAGCTGCAAAGCCTTAACTCTTTTTGAATAGAGAGACTTCTTTTTAAAGTAATCAAAGATGTAATGCAGACAAAACACAGAATTTTTGTTATTACCCAGGCAGATTATATTAACAGCAAAGAAACCTTGTTTATAATTTCTTAAGAGCAGACTTATAACCTAAGAAAATTTGTTAATTATACTTCAATTTAAAAAGTGTTATATTAATTTCAGGTGTTCAATATGATTCAATAATTTATATATTTCTTAGGGCTCAATAAGATAAACGTACTCTTAATCTCCTTTGTTTATTTCATTCACCCCCACTCCCACTACCCACTTCCCCTCTGGCAACCATCAGTTTCTTCTCTGTATGTGATAGGTTGTTTGTTTGTTTTTATGTCCGTCTCCTTTTTTGTTTTTGAATTTGAATTCCACATATAAGTGAAATCATACAGTATCTGTCTTTCTCTGACTTCAATTAACATTATATACTCTAGGTCCATCCACACGGTATTTGTAGTGGTATATATACCACTTCTTTGTCCATTCCTCTATGGATGGATACCTTGGGCTGCTTCCCTATCTTGGCTATTGTAAATAATACTGGAAAAACAACTTTTTGAATGAGTGTTTTTGTTTTCTTTGAGTAAATATTCAATAGTGTAATACCTGAATCATACGGTAGTTTTATTTTTAATTTTTTGAGGAACCTCCATTACTCTTTTCCAGAGTGGCCACACCAGTTTGGATTCCCATCAACACAAAGGTTCCTTTACCTCCACATTCTCGCCAACACTGTTTTTTTGTGGTGTTGATTTAGCCGTTCTGACAGGTGTGAGGTGATATCTCATTGTGGTTTTGATTTGCATTTCCCTGATGATTGGTACCTGATAAATCTCAAGAAAATCATGGCCCCACAGGTGACTAGGGATAGTAAGGACCAAAAGGAATTGATGAGTGCCTTATAAGGGAGGAATAGGTAAGAATTCAAAAACTGACATGGGATATTCTAATACCCACTACTTATAGTGTTTCCATCATCTGAGGAAGGGAAAAGAGAGGCTAATGGGGTCTAAAACTGACAGTATTACTCCCATGTCCATAAGAGCTTATCAGGTCACCTCACTCCCAATAAAATTTTCCACTAGGTGTTGGGTGAAAGTAATGGAAGATACCCATTTTGTCCTTAGATCTGCCCTTTTCTGATAGAAGGAGCTACTTTTGTCATCTCAAGGGTAGAGTTAAATAACAAAACTTTCATCTTCAATTTTGTCAATACCAGAATATTGTTTCCCCCTTGTCCCAGTCTGTCATCATCATGATAGTAAAAGTCATTTGGCCATTGGAGAAAATTTAACAATATGTTCAACCTAGAGTCTTTGAAAAAAATCTTAAGGATAGTTTTATGTGAATTTTTACCTAGTTTAAAAGCTTGACTTTGAGCTTGATCTAGAGCTTTTTGCTTAGAAAAATCATCAAAAGAATTTGTCCGACTTTTTTACATCCATTCCCTCACATGACCCTCATTTCTAAGAATATGGGTAAAGTTAAAAAGGTCAGAATAACCAGGTTCATTGGTCTGAATAAATAAATTCCTTAGCAAATCCTAAAGAGTCTCCAAGGGTACTAGGAAGTCCATAGTGTTGCTTAGTGTTGTTTTGAAATAATTAAAGTTGGTGCTGCCTATCAAACTGATGATCTAATACAGTACAGGCTATTTAGCTAGTAGTTGCTACATAATCTCTATTCCAGCCCAAAGAAGAAAGATGAATTGGAGGAGAAACTCCAGGTGCAACTGAGAAGTTACAGTTGACAAAAGTTGAAGTAAGAGTTCTTGCTGTTCTAAACATTGAAACAGGTTAGATGTGTATAGGCCCTGTTTCTTCAATATCATCCTGGCCCTATTTTGAATGATTCTCTTGGCAATACTTACTTCATTTTGAAATCTTCTTTCATAAATGATAACAGTGCCCATCTCCTAGAATTGTGAGGGTTGAGTAATTATATGTCAGGTGCTTAAAACAGTGTTAGCATATGGTAAGTTTTCAGTAAATGTTGGCTATTATTACTTATTTGTATTATTATTCAAAAAGATATATAATACACACTCACACACTAATGGACCCAAATTAGTGCTTATACATATTAGGAGTTCCAAAGGTATAAAGGTTTAAAATACAGCACGTCAAGCCAAACTGATTTTGTAGATATCAGTAAATTGAGCTAAACAGATTTTTAACCAAAATTTGAGGCAGCCTCAAAATCAAAATATTTTGAGAAAACATTTTTAATACCTCTTTTCCATTTCATGAGTGTCATAAAATAATTCATCCAGCAAAACATTGCATTTTCTATGGTGCAGTTTTTTGTGTTTCATGCATTTCTTTGGATTAATTTGTTTCAGTGTTGCTTGCTCATCATGATGTTGAATTTTTCTCTCTTACATTAATTCTCCTTACAAATTCAAGTCTGTGACAATGCTGAAGTGTTTACTTCTATGCTTTTCTGATTTGGGGCGTTAAATCAGGATTTTGTCTTCTCTTATTCTTAGGAGATGGGTACTGTTGTAAATCCAAGCTCAGTACAAGGAGAACATTATTTTCCTATGAGTGTTCTACAAAACAAGCCATGCAGATATACATCCAGTATTCAGGATGGCTGATTATTTGCAGCTCAGGGCCAAGGTGGATCCTACCTTGCAGACTCAACAGAAACTCTGTGATAAAATATCAGACAGCCCAGAGATATGGCTCTGTGGTCCCGAGTCCACAAAGGCAAGAAACCTATGGCTGTATGCTAACATATGCAGAGGTCACTCTAGTAGATTCGAGAAGATCATGGACTAGTTTCTATTTTCCTGCCTGAATGCTTTTGGCTTCCTCTTTCCAATACGTGCAAAACATATTAAAATTGGACAAATTTGCACATTTTCCCCCCCTGATTTCTTGTGGAATTGCATTTGAAAACTGTTCTAAATTGCTTGAGGTCCTAATCCTCTTGTCTTGAGTGCTTTTCTTGTCAAGTAAGCTTTAGGACAACTGGTGCTGGAGAAACTTATACCTGGCAGAGAATTCAATAATCTTAGTTCTGTAGTTTGTTAATATAGTCCATATCCAAGCATTTTCCTACTAGCATTTGAAAATTTTACCAAAATGTGTGTGTTCTGCACAGTTGATCTTTCATTTCTTGGTTCAATTTGCCCAAGCAAATTGAATGAAATGGGAGGTCAAACTGTTGTAGAAACTCTTGGGGCAGACATACTGTCATGTGAATCCCCAAATCCCCCTTTCTTCGGTTCTGAGGGTACCTTTTGGCCTGGAAGAAATAAAACATGAAATGAAGTAATTAAAACATTCATTGTGAGACTCTGGCATAGCCAAATCCTTTACAAATCTAATGAAACAACACAGGCTGATTTTAAATTAGATGAATCTGATCTTTCTCATAGAACCTATAGCTCTTCCACATCAAACAGTAGGATGCTAGCAATACTTTGAGTTTCAGGAACCAATCCTGACTTTAAGACATGATATCAGCATCATAGAAAGATGGCAAAGAATGAATACTTGTAACTTACTGGATCTTTCTCTAGAGACTTGATGGACAACTTTAAGAAGGTAAACTATAATCTGAGCAACAAGGCTAAGTGGGATACACTCACAATACTATAAATATTTATTTATTTATAGACCTGGACAATTATGCAAATATTTGGCACTTATACTTTTCTTGCTATGGACATCAAAAATAAGTACTTATCAACACAGTACCTCAATCAGATACCTTCAGTGGGTAAGGATAGCACCCAGGAAGAAAACTCTGGCTTGTATGCTCAGAGGGAAGGCTGACTTGCTTTTACAAGAACTATTGTTCCTTTTTGCAGATGTATGTATTAGAGGGATCTGAAGGGAGTGACAGACCTAGGCAAGGAAACAGAAGCAACATCCCATGACTCCACTGAAGGATGAAGCCAAATGAACCCTCATTTATTATTTTTCTTTTTCCTGAGATTGGTTGTCCTAAAAATTAGAAGTTACATTAACATTCCTGTGTCAACAATGATTCATGTATGAGACTTATATATATTTTCTTATGATCTAAAGGAGTTGAACACTGTATTAAGTACAAAGTACTACAAAAAGGGAGATGTATCCAAACAGTATATGTCTAACGAAGATTATCCATTGCATTTCGGATTAGTGTCTGTGCAACCAGTTTATATTCCTGTAGTATTTTAAAATACCTTTAACTCCACACTCTCTAGAATCCTTTACTCCTTTTACTCCTCACTCTCTAGAATGTTTTTATATATATAAAAAAATATATATTCCTTCAGTTGTAAGTGAAGGAAAGGTAAGCAAGAACATCTTTCTTCCTCTACAGAGGTTGTTTTTTTTTTTTTTTTTTTTTTTTTTTTTTTTTTAATGCCATTATCCAAAGATTACTCAGCCATTCCATGGGCATTCCAAGCACTAGGAGCATTTGTGCGTATACTTGGTATCCCTAATCAATGTGACACTTGAATTAAGCTAATTTGTTCAGTGCAAACATGACTTTGAATTAGAGAGTGATGTTTTAATGTTGTACTAAGAAACTTTACCTACTGGGAAGAATTTTAATTAGAGTATGATAAGAAAAGACACTTAATTTGGCTCATTGACTCATTGCTGTTCAGAAAATAATTGGCACTGTTTGGAAGTCACATGGAGGCTTTCACATTAGAGAGTCATTTGGACAAATGGATAACCAGGTACACTTTGGAGTAGGAGTAAGTGAAGTCTGCAGTTCCTAGTTCTCTTGTTCATTCATGAATGAAATTAAACAATGCTGAAGGGTAAAACAACCTCTCTACTTAAAAACCTATCTTGGGTGGGAGATCTAAGTTCTTGCTGTTTTTACCTCCTCCATCATCCTCAGAACATTCACATGCAATGAACTATCGAAAAAGGAATCCAAATGTCTGGTGTTTTCAGCCTGCCCATTCTTTCAAACACTTTTGTTTAGGGTCCACAAGCTGCTTATCAGGGTTTTGGCATTTAAAGCACAGTAGTTTAGGCATGATCTTGTCTTCCAGAGAGTTCAAGCCTATTGGGAGAGACTGACATATAAGCAGGCATTACCATGTAGTGTCATGGCTGTGGTAACAGGCTAGAATGCTGTTGTTAGCTCAACACATCTCGAGTGAAATAAAGTGGTGTATCCAAGGCTATTTCAAATATCTCATTTATTATGTGCATTTTTAAATATAGAAAACTAAGCTTATCATAGAGTAAAATGTAAGTCTGGAAAACCGCTGGACTGCATCATCAATGTTCATGACTCAGAAATTCAAGCATCCCTTGCTAACACCCTTTTGAGTTCTCACAGACATTTTCTTTGACTTCCAGTTTAGTGGAACAAAGAAAAAAAAAAAAACTCTTCAAAGGGCCTCACTCACACCACTGTGAAACTTCTTCAGTGCTCTTGTTATTGAGACAGCTTTACATTAGTCTGTCAGAGTGTTTGATTGATATCTATTTCCCACACTATGTTATAAATTCTATCAGTGTAGAGACACCATCCCTTTGTATTTCACTTTTGTATTCAGTGTGCCCTGAAAAGTACTTGTCCCACAGTATATATTCAATAAATATTTGTTGGTGAAACAAGGATACTAAGTAGAACTCCATTGCAAAAATGATTATATTCTGGATTAGGGAAGTAACATTGGAATAGAAACCAAAATGGATGGATTCAAGAACTGGGGAAGTAATGCAGGTCCTGGTTATTGATTAGATGCATTGACAAGGACAACATCCTGATATCCTCTCTGAGTAATTGGTAGGATGGTAGTGCCCTTCCTTGAGACAGATAGATCATGTCCCAGTGCGTTAGAAGGACCTAATGGATATAATAAAAAAAACAACCATCAGTAACCAGCGAGAAATGAAAAGCACTGAAATATGGGGGATCAGGTATGTTCTGAACTGACTTATGAGACATTTAATTAGATCCATTTTCCATTTGCAATCACTTTCTAGGGCTGCCATAACAAATTACCACAAGCTTAGTAATTATTTTTATAATTTATATATATATATATCAATTGCTTTAAATAACTTTATATGCTAGATGTCATTATTCAATTCACTTTGTAGATAAGGAACTTAAGGCACAGAGGGATTAAATAAATTGCCCAAGGTCTCGGCATGTAAATGGTAGACATAGGTTTGGAACTCAGCCAATCTACACTATTAACTGCTAAAGAATAAGACTTCTCAGTAAATTAAAGCAAACAAAAAATTGTAAGGTTATGGAAAATTTTAATAATATAATCAATAGAGTGATCTAACACATACACACTAACTTTGTATTCTAAAGCAATAAATATATTCCTTTCAATTGTGCATGGTTCATTTTTGAATACTGAGTATGTTTTAGGGTACAAAATGAAAATCAAAAATCAGAATTTTACAGACCATGTTTTGTGGCCACATTATAGTTACATTAGAAGTCAATTTTTATGGCTGAGTAATATCCCATTGTTATACACCACATCTTTATTTGTGCCATTTACAACATGTATGGACTCACAGGGTACTATGCTAAGAGAAATAAGTCTGAGAAAGAAATATCATATATGTGAAATCTATTTTAAAAACCTCACAAATGAATAAAATAGCAACAATAACAAAAAAGACTCCTAAAAAGAGAAAACAAACTAGTAGTTGCCAGAGGGCAGGGAAGTGGGGTGGTAGGCAAAAATAGGTGAAGGTGATTAAGAGTAACAAATGTCCACTTATACAAGAAATTATAAGGATGAAAAGTACAGCATAGGGATATGGTCAATAGTCTAATAACTGGTAACAGATGGTAACTATATTTATATACATTATGAGATGCTTGTCATGGTAATTACTGAATCACTATTGTTGTACACCAGAAACTAACATATTATATGTTAACTATGCTTTAACAACAACAACAAACAGAAAAAGTAGTCAATAATTAAAAACTATCCCCCAATAAAAGAGTTTTTCAAAAATGCATGTTGCTAAAAAATGTATTGATCAAAGAAGGAATCATGATAGAATTTAGAACATATTTAGGTCAAAATGAAAATACTACCAAAATGTATATGACTGCATCTACTATATGTAAAAACTGTATTATGCAGCAAAACTTATTCTAGGAAAATCAATAAAAGCTTTTGTACAAAAGAAAAACCAAAGATTAAAAAGCTAAATATCCAAATCAATAAGCTAGAAAAGACGCAAACAGTAAAGCATATCGACAAATACAAAAGCCAATTTTTAAAAAGACCAGTAAAATGGTTAAAACTCTGTTAAGATTTATTGTGAACAAAAGGAAAGACTGTCAGATATTTCTAAAAATCATTAGAAATGGTATGAATAATTTAGGGCAATGATTTGGAAATTTGGATGTAACGGGCAATGTCATAGAAAATGCTAAGACCAAATAGGTTTAATGAAAAATAGAAAAATAGGCTCTGGAATTAAAGAAAATGAATAAACTGTTAAAATTTTCCAACCATCTTCCTTTCATAATGCACCAGATCTGAATGGGTTTCAGGTGAGTTTTCCTGAAGATGTGATCTCAAACTATATACTCTTTTCCAGACAATATAGAAGAAACACTCCTAACTTATTTATGAAGTAATATGGTCATTCGTATTTTGAATCTCTTCCTTCTGGGAACATGGGGGACTGCACTTCCCCAATAGCCTTGATATGTGATTTATTTTGGCCAATGGAATGAGTGTGAAATTAACATGTTCCTCTTTCAGGTGAAAGCTTTTAAGAGAGAAGGTGTGTAATTCATTGTGTTTTCTTCTACTGGAGTGCTCAGAGATAACTAGTGGAGATAGAGTCCCTGCCAGTTTGGAATCTGGTATGGCTTAGAGGACTATATCCTGCTGAGATTGTTGTGCATGCATTTAACTATTGATTTTTTTTCCAGCATAAACTATTCTGGTAGACACATGTGGTTGGTCTTACCCTGATATGAAGATCAAATAAGGCATCATAAACAACAAAAGTAAAGCATACCAACCAACTATAGGACAGAGAAGAAAAATGCTAAAATATTATCAAAGTAAGTTTAGCAATATTAATAAAAGAATCTTGGGTGTGTATGTTCTGAAAATCCAAAGTTAAAATCATAAAATTAATGCGATTCACTTCATTAGCATATCAAATTATGTAAAATGTAACAGATGAAAAAAAAAACCTGATAAAATCCCAAATTCATTTCTGATGAAAAGTTTTAGTAAAGTCAAAATTAAGTGAAACTTTCTTAACTTAATAAAGGGCATGTTTCAAAATCTAGGCGTATATAATTATAAAATGACAGAATAGATTCCTTTAAAGCAGAAACTAGGACAGTCGCTCTTACTGCTTCAAATGAATGATATTGGAAGTCATAGCCATCTCTGAGAGAGAAGAAAAAGGAATAAAAATAGTAGGAATTAGAAAAAACAAAGAGGTTGCTATTACCGATGATATAACTCTACCTATAAAATATTCAAGAAAACTGAAGAAAAAATATTAGAACTAAAAAGTGTAGTAAGGTTGATAATCATACAATTATATGAAATTATAGTTGACCTCTGAACAATGCAGGCTTGAATTGTATGGATCCACTTATATGAAATTTTGTTAATACAGTACAGTACTGTAAATGTATTTTCTCTGTTATTACTTTAATGGCATTTTCTTTTCTCTAGTTTATTATAAAAAGATACAATACCCATAATGCACAAAATATGTTAATTGACTCTATGTTATTGGTAGGGCCTCTAGTCCATGGTAGGCTAACAGTAGTTAAATTCTGGGGAAGTCAAAAGTTATATGCAGATTTTTGACTTTGGGGGAACTGGCACCTCTAATGCCCATGTTGTTCAAGGGTCAACTATAATCGGATTCTTAAGCACACAAGAAGAAGTAATTCAAAAATATTTACAAAATAGCCAAAGTTATAAAAAGACCTAGGATTTCATCTAAAAATATATGGAAGGTCTTTGTAAAGAAAGCATAGAACGACTGAAATAGATAAAAATAAATGACATTAAATTTAAAGATAGATCATATTCATGGGTGGAGAGAATATTACAAGTCAAGTGGTTGTCCTGAAAATTAAATTGGAACATTAAATGAAATTTCAATAAAAGTATATGAAAGGATTAATTTTCTTGAAACTAAGTAAGTATAAGAATGAGCAGATGTAAAGGTCAGGACAAATGTGACAAGTTTTGCTACCCTAATGTAAAATAGTGTGATTTTGATGCAAGATAAATAGTTGACTTTATCAGAAAAAAAGCACAGAAACAGATCCACCATAAATGAAAACTTAAATTATAACAAAGATTGCATAAAAAGTAGTAGAAAGAGAATAGATGATTCGACAAGTGTCCTGAAAAAGAAGTAAACCAACTGGAGATAAATAAAATTAGATTTCTCCTTCTTGCCCTGTGTACAAATGACTTCCAGGTAGACTAAAGGTATAACCTAGAAGACACTGTAAACACAATAATCATTTTTTGATAAACAGAACATTTAAAAAATCAATAAATTTGACTACATTATAATTTAAATCTTTTATGTGGCCAAGACCTCTAAATAAAGTGGAATATAAACTACAAACTTGGAGAAGATATTTATTAGTATTATTTTTATTTATATATATATTTATATATAGTATATATTTATTAGAATTAGTATTTAGAATGCATGTGTAAGTAATAACTAGGAGTGAAATTTTTATAAACAACCAAAAGGAAATTGGAAAAAGGGATTGAAAATTCCTAAGAGGAAATACCAATGTCTGATAAGTGCACAAAAACAGATCAAATTCACTAATTATCAGGGAACAACAACACAATGAAGGTATACCATGTTACTCCAACAGATTGGCAAATAATAAAAGGTTGAAAATACCGAGTGTTGGCAAGGATATGAGTAATGGAAGCTCTCATCCTTTGCGGGTGAGAGTATAAATATGTACAACCACTTTGGATTTAGCAAGAACTAGAAGTTAACAGTAGTGCATATCCTTAAATGAAGTGATTCCTCTGTGACTATATTGTATATTAGAACCATTTACACAGGTATATATGGGTACCTGTTCAAGAATAATTATTGTAGCATCATTGTAAAAACAAAATATTGGAAGCAATTTAAGTATCCATTAACAGAAAAAACGTGAAAACAAAGGTATGCATAAAATGTAATATTAAAAATTAAAATGAACATACCAGAATTACATGTATTAATATAGAAAAATTTATATCAAAGATCCAATGTTCAGTGAAGAAAGAAGTTGCAGAATGGCATGATTATGGGCAAAACTCATTTTATGTTTTCTATTAAGGATGCTTCCATAATAAGTGTGTATAAGCATGCCTGGCAATAATCACCAAATTCAGGATAGTTTCTGGGATAGGCAGGAAAGAGAATAAATTTAGAGGGACCTTAACCAAATTTGTTATTTTTTAATAAAAATGTTTTGAGCAAATATATCAACCTGTTATGTTTTGACAATGCAATTAACCATTTGTAACACATACATTTTTGGTAGATTTTTTTTTACCTTTAAATTTTTTATTGGTGTTCAATTTACTAACATACAGAATAACCCCCAGTGCCCGTCACCTTTAAAAATATTTATTGAGGGGTGCCTGGGTGGCTCAGTTGGTTAGGTGTCTGCCCTCTCATCAGGTCATTATCCCCAGGTCTTGGGATGGAGCCCTGCGTTGGGCTCCTTGCTCAGCAGGGAGCCTGCTTCTCCCTCTCCCTCTGCCTGCTGCTCCCCCTACTTGTGCACTCTTTTTGTGTCAAATAAATAAATAAAATATTTAAAAAATAGTTATTGATATATTGCACAATAAGACATTTTAAGTTTAAAAAGAAACCCTTAAATTTTAAAGTAAATATAACAATGAATAATGCAGGTTTGAAATGTGAGTGGAATTTTAACAGGTTGAAAGGGGGAAAAAATTTCAAATGACAACCTGGACAGGGGCAAAGCCACAGAGATAGTGATGTGTAGAGTACTTGGAGAAGTCAGGGAGGAAATCACATGTCCTGAGAGAGACAGAGTGGTGTAGTGGTGAAGAACAGACCTTCAGAGTCAGGGAGAAGACTTGATTTTAAGCCCAGCTCTGGTGTCCTCCTTCCATGGGGTTGTTTGAAAATTTAATCAGGAGTATAGGAAAGGTTGGAGCACAAGACTTACCCCTAGTACTTCTTCCATAGTGGCTGCCTTTACTGCCATAGTCATGGGAAAGTAGAGGGAATATGGAGGACAAGGGAAAGACAGCTTGGCACTAGAGTCTCACACACCTTTTCATTTTATTCTCAGGATATTGAAAAGTCATCAGTGATAATTTACAAGAAAAAAATTTAGGGGTGCCTGGGTGGCTAAGTCAGTTAAGTATCTGCCTTGGGCTCAGGTCATGGTCCCAGTGTCATGGGATCAAGCTCTGAGTCAGGCTCTCTGCTCAGTGGGGAATCTACTTCACCCTCTGCTCTGCCACTCCCCCTACTCAAGTGCACTCTCTCTCTCTTTCGTTCTGTCTCTTTCAAATAAATACAAATTAAAAAAAAAAAAGTTTAAAGTTTGGGGGAAATGAAGGAGGAGGTTCCTAAACTCACCTCATTCTGTGGATATACCAAGGCAAGTATTGAAACTGTGAAAAAGACCTGAAGATGCAGAATAGATCTTCCACCTCGAGTCATTAAGAGGATACATCGAAAATGGTAGGAGGCACAGAGACATTGTCAGGAACAAAACTACCGGTACAACTAACTACTAAAGGGAAGGATATCACAAGCACAGAGGAACAAGAGAGTCGGTGTCCTCACCAGGCACCCATGGCCCTGGGACACTGCACTGGGAAGATAAGTGCCCCTAATGTCTGGCTTTGAAAATCAGTGGTGCTTAACTCCAAGAGAGCAGAAGGGTAATAGAAAACTGAGTCCCCATGCTTGAAGGGGACTTGCTTGCTAAATAACTGGACCTCAGACACAGCACAGAAACAGCAGTTTGAAAAGCTCCTGGGGTAAAAGAGACTTGATTAATTTTAGGAGAGGTGTCTGAGGGGCAGGGATCTATAGGAGATTTCTCTAGGAACAAAAGTCCTGGCAGACATCATTTTCCTTCCCCTCCCTGAGCCTATATAGCTATATGCTTGTGTGAACCAGTGTTCCCCTGCAAATCTGCCTCACCTAATCTGCTTGCTGCGGTAGGCACCCCTCCAAAGCAGTTCCTGCCTTGCCACACTGGCAGGCAGGCCCAGTTGAAACCAGCACCTGGTTTCAAAGTGACTCCTACCTTGTATATAGGGGGCAGATAACCCCACACACCAGCACAGTCACAGTTTCTGCAGCTAGGCCTCTTAGCTGCCCACATAGGGGGCAAACCCTGCCCTTCAGTGAGCCTGCAGCTCTCACAGAGGCTAAATGAAGATAGCTAGGCTGAGTGTTGACCCTGTACACTAGCAGGTGGGCAGGACAGCTGCACTGGGTCTCTTGCAGCACAGGGACCAAACCCTGCCCATTGTGCCCACAGTGGGCAAAGAGGGTCATTGTAGTCATCTGAGGGCAAGCCCACCCATCTGTGTGCCCATAGCAAACATGGATCAGCCATAGTGGAGGGTACACATAACCCACACAGAAGATGCCCTTGATGATCAGGGATTATAGTACTACAAGGTGTGACAGGACCTCTACTACACAAGGCCACTACTTTTAAGACCAAGCAATGTAGGTAACTTACTTAATACACAGAAACAAATATAGAGAGTGAGACAAAATGAGGAGACAGAGAAACATGTACCAAATAAAAGAACAAGATAAAATCACAGAAAAAGAGCTAAACCAAACAGATATAAGCAAGATGCCAGATAAAAAGTTTAAAACAATGGTCATAAAGATACTCATCAAACATTAGGAGTGAATGAACATAGTGAGAACCTCAACAAAGAGTTAGAAAATCTAAAAAAGAACCAGAGCTGAAGAATACAAAAACTGAATGAGAAATACACTAGATGAACTCAACAGGAGATTAGAAGATACAGAAGAGTGGATCAGTGATCTGGAAGACTGTGTAATAGTAAGCAACCAAGGTGCATAGCAAAAAGAAAACAAGAATGATAAAAAATGAGAATAGGTTAAGGGATGTCAGTGACAACATCAAGCATATAACATAGTCATTATGGACTTGTCAGAAGGAGGAAAGACAGACAAGTGGGCAGAAAATATGTTTGAATAAATAACAGCTGAAATTTTCCCTAATTTGGGGGAAGGAAATAGACATTGATGGCCAGAAACACAGAAAGCTCCAAACAAGATGAATTTAAGGAGGTCCATACTAAGATATGTATTAATTAAAGTGGCAAAAACAAAAGATAAAGAGGGAATTTTAAAAACTGTAAGAGAAAAGAAAACAATGACATGCAAGGGGAACTCCAGCATGCTATTAGCTATTCTCTTCAGCAGAAACTTTGCAGGCCCGAGGAGATTGGCATTATATAATCAAAGTGCTGAAAGGAGAAAAAACCCAAAACCAAAAACACTGCAATCAAGAATACTTTACCTGGAAAGGTCATCATTCAGAATTGAAGGAAAGAGTGTTTTCCAGAGAAACAAATGTTAAAGGAGTTTATCACCAATAAACCAGCCTTACCAGAAATGATAAAGGAGATTCTTTAACTCATAAGAAAAGACCATAACCTGAAGAAAATTATGAAAGAAAAATATTTCACTGGTAAAAGCAAGCATATAGTAAATATATAATCACTTATAAAGCCAGTATGGTGGTTAAAACACAAAAATAGTAAAATTGATTGTATCTATAGAAATGAGTCAAGAAGAAAAAAAAAAGAAAAAAAGAAATGAGTCAAGAGTACACAAAATAAAAAGAGGTAAAATATGACATCATATATATAAAATGTGGAAGGAGGACATAGTGCTTCCAGAACATGCTCAAATTTAAGCAACCATCAACTTGATAGACTGCTATATACATAGAATGTTACATCTGAACCATATAACAAAAAAATCAAAAGCCTCCAATAGATAAACAAAATATAAAGACAAAGGAATTCAAACATAATACAAAGAAAGTTATCAAACCACAGATGAAGAGAACAAAAGAACAGAGAACTATTATTAAAACAATCAGAAAACACTTAACAAAATGGCAAAAAGTACATACCTATCAATAACTACTTTAAATGTAATGGGATAAATGCTCCAATCAAAACATATAGGGTGACCAGATGTATTTAAGAAAAAAAGGACCCATCTAAATGCTGCCCTCAAGAGACTGACTTCTGACTTAAAGACACAAAAGACACATATACACTGAACATAATGAGAGGAAAATGATACTCCATGCAAATAGAAGTGGAAAAAAAAAAGGTGGGGGAGCAATACTTAGACAACATAGACTTTGAAACAAACTATAATAAGACACAAAGAAAGACATGACATAATGATAAGGAGATCAATTCAGCAAAAGAATATAATAATTTTAAATATCTGTGCATCCAATAGAGGCACAGCTAAATACACAAAGGAACTCTTAGCAAACATAAAGTGAGAAACTGACAGAAAAAAAATAATGTTAGGGGACTTTAACACCTCACTTACATCAATGGACAGATCATCTAGATAGAAAATCAACAAGTAAACAGTGGCTTTGAATGACACATTAGACCAGATGGACTTAATAGATTTGTATAGAACAGTTCATCCAAAAATAACAGAATACCTATTCTTTTCAACAGCACATGGAACATTCTTAGAACAGATCACATGTTAGGCCACAAAGCAAGTCTCAATAAGTTTAAGAAGACTGAATTCACATAAAGCACCTTTTCCAACCACACGGTATGAAACTAGAATTACAAGAAAAGAAACCCAAAAACATACAAACACATGGCTGCAAAACAAAAACAAAAACAAAAACAAAAAAAACAAACACATGGATGCTAAGCAACCAATGGGTTAATGAAAAAAATTAAAGAGGAAATAAAAAAATACATAGAAACAAATGAAAATGGAAACACAGTAATCCCAAATCTTTGTGAAGCAGCTCACATGGTTTTAAGAGGTAAGTTTATAGCAATACAGGCCTACCCCAAGAAACAAGAAAAATCTCAAATAATCTAACCATACATCTAACAGAAGTAGAAAAAGAAGAAAAAAACAAAGCCCAAAATTAGGAGAAGGAAATAATAAAGATCAGAGTAGAAATAAATTGAGACAGAAAAGCAATAGAAAAGATCAGTGAAATCAAGAGCTGGTGCTTTGAAAAGATCGACAAAATTGATAAAACTTTAGCCAGATTCATCAAGAAAAAAGGAGCAGGAACTAAAGTAATATCAGAAACAAAAGGGAAATAGCAACTTACATCGCAGAAATACAAATATATAGGAGACTGCTACAAAAAATTATATGCCAACAAATTGGGCAATCTGTAAGAAAAGAGTCAAATTTCTAGAAACACAATTTTCAAAACTGAATCAGGAAGAAATAACAAATTTGAACAGACCCATTACTAGTAACAAAATTGAATCAATAATTTAAAAACTCCCAACAGGGATCCCTGGGTGGCGCAGCGGTTTGGTGCCTGCCTTTGGCCCAGGGCGCGATCCTGGAGACCCGGGATTGAATCCCATGTTGGGCTCCCGGTGCATGGAGCCTGCTTCTCCCTCTGCCTGTGTCTCTGCCTCTCTCTCTCTCTGTGTGTAACTATCATAAATAAATAAAAATTTAAAAAAAAGATTTAAAAAAAATAAAAACTCCCAACAAACAGAAGCCCACAACCCAGTGGTTTCACTAATGAATTCTACCAAACAATTAAAGAAGAGCTAATACCTATTCTTCTCAAACTATACTGAAAAATAGAAGAGAAAGGAAAAATGTCCCAAATTATTCTCTGACGCCAGCAATATTCTGATTCCAAAATCAGACAAACACTACAAATAAAAGACTATAGGCCAATATACCTGGTGAACATAGACATAAACACCCTCAACAAAATATTAGCAAACAAAATTCAATAATATATTAAAAGGACAACTCACCATGATCAAATGGGATTTATTCCAGGGATGCAAGGATGTTTCAACATTCACAAATCTATCAATGTGATATATTGCTTTAACAAGAGAAAGGATAAAAATAATATGATCATCCCAATATATGTAAGAATACAAAAACGCTAATTTGAAAAGATATATGCACTTCTATTTTTATTGCAGAATTATCTGCTATAGCCAAGATATGGAAGCAACTCAAGTGTCCATGGATAGATGAATAGATAAAGATGTGGTATATATTATACAATAGAGTGTTTCTCATTCATAAAAAAAGAATGGTATCTTGCTTTTGTGACAATATGGATGAACCTAGATGGTATAATGCTAACTGAATTAAGTCAGAGCAAGATAAATATCATATAACTTTACTTATATGTGGAATCTAAAAGATAAAACAGGGATCCCTGGGTGGCGCAGCGGTTTAGCGCCTGTCTTTGGCCCAGGGTGCGATCCTGGAGACCCGGGATCGAATCCCATGTCGGGCTCCCGGTGCATGGAGCCTGCTTCTCCGTCTGCCTGTGTCTCTGCCTCTCTCTCTCTCTGTGACTATCATAAATAAATAAAAATTAAAAAAAATACTTAAAAAAAACTTGCTTTCATTCTTTAAAAAATAAAAATAAAAGATAAAACAAAGACAAACTGATGGTTGCCTGAGAGGAGGTGAGGGGGTCAAATGAAATAGATGAAGGGGATTAAGAGGTATGACTTTCCAATTATACAATAAATAAGTCAGGGAGATGAAAAGTACAGCATAGGGAAAATAGTAAATAACATTTTAATAACTTTTTATAGTGACAGATGGTGAATACACTTATTGTGAGGACAGAGTAATGCATAGAATTGTTGAACCATTATGTTGTGTATACCTTGAAATTAGTATAACATTCTGTGTCAACTATACTTTAATAATAAAATATTTTTAAGATAAAAAAAGTTGAGGAGGTCACTGTGAACTGTGGGTGTGAGGTGACAAACAGATGTGTGAGATCTTTCTAGAGGGGGCCACTTAGTGTTTGATGACATAAAGGGAGGCTAGCAGATGACACTGGAGTGAATTAAAAAGGAAGGTACTATTAGCATAGATAGAAAAGGGAGCATGCAAAATTATTTTGGAAATAAAGTTGTTTTACAAGCAGCTTTAAGAATAGTAACCTTGGTCCATGCCTTCACCTCTGCTGCCTTCCCCATGGAGCAGCACTGTAGGAATGTCAGTGAAGCCTGTGAGCATGCTTTCCTTCTTTCTAGGTTGGGCAGCATGACTCTGCAAGCAGTGTATATGATTTGTGTCTGAAATAGCTGAATTTAAATCCCAGCTCTGCTAACATATTACAAGCCTCAGTTTGCTCATCTGTTGAGCGGAGATAATAGTACCTATTTCACACGGTTCTTGTGAAGATCAAGTGCAATTTGTTTCAGGTCCATGATTCTCCTTAGAAATGTGCACTGGGCTTTTCATCAAAGAGAAGGATGAATTGTTGCCAAACTGAACTTTAAAGTGAATGGACATCCAGTTGATTGCAGGTTTACAGAAAAATGATGAAAACTCCTTAGATAGTAATGAAGGGGTTCAAAACAACAATTCTTCTTTCACACAGAGTAGTAATTTGGCTTGTATAAGTTAAAGCCCTGGTGAATAATTGATTGCTAAATATGCATCATGATGTGCAAAATTTAGTCAAATAAAAGCTCATGGAAAGTCAACTTCAAAAAGAGATGTATTAACTCAGGCACAATCTTTTTCTCTAGAACAGCGCTTGAAACTTTAAAACATAAGTCAATTCAGGGAAAGTACTCATTACTTATTTGAGGAGAAACAGTTTTCTGTGCATATAGAAGTATGTATCCTATACAGTTAAATACTATTATATTAGCATAGATACTATATGTTCAAAATATATATGGTAGTTACCTTATAGTCAATATAAATCATTTTTGTAAATACTATATGTGATACAGAAATAAAAATATACATATACCTAAAGTAGGCATCATGTACATTATATAATCATATGGAGTATATATCTTAGTGTGTATATATGGATATATGTTATATATGTATAGGTATTATATATTTTAGTGTGTATATATATACACACACACTGGAGTATAGAGTGTACGTATATATATTGTGGTTGTATATTATATACACATATATACACACTAGGGTATGTAGTGTATATATATATATAAATTCACTAGAGTATATATCTTTGTGTGTGTGTATACACACACACTGGAGTATACATCTTAGTGTGTGTTTTTATATAGATATATAGATAGTATATATATATATAGTACATACAGCATTTATCTATATTATATGCTATCTATATCTATATAAGCACTATATATCTGTTAAAAAAGAAAACCAAAGGGGTGCCTGGTCTCAGTCAGTTAAGTGTCTGACTCTTGATTTTGGCTCAGGTCATGAGATCAAACCCTGCGTCTAGTTCTGTGCCAGGTGTGGAGCCTGCTCAAGATGCTCTCTCTCCCTCTGCCCTCCCCACCATGCTTGCATACTCTCTCTCTCTCAAAAAAAAAAAAAAAAAAAAAAAAAAAGAAACAAGAAAAGAAAGAAATGAAGGAAAAGGCAGGCAGGCAGGCAGACAGAAAACAAACCACAGGCCCCAAATGGCATTGGTTAAGTTAAGGCCTGAGTTAGTAAACCAAGACTTAATACCTCACCTAACTATAGTTTCAACCCACCAGGAATGTAACCTTTAACCAGTCAACGTGGAAATTCCTGGTTAGCACAAGACATCTACTGCTAGACTTCTTCAATCCTCTTAAGAGAGTGACCTTGCATAAAATAATTGATTTTTTGCTAATAGTTACCTTCGTTTTTCCTCTACCTTTAAAATCTTTCCTTTTGTGTAGTCCTTTTGAGCTTCCCTTTCCTTGCTTGATGGGATGCTGCCCAATTCATGAATCAATTGATACAGCCAAATAGATCTTTAAAATTTGTTCAGTTGAGTTTTTATTAACATATATAGAAGCCAATAAGAATAAGTAAAAGCATTTTGCACACCTTAAGACACTACATTCATTTTACCATGCATATTTTATGTAAATATATCGTATCTGCCAAGAGACCAAAATATATAAATGGATATACAGGATTTTTTTTAAGGTTCTATTTATTTATTTATGAGACGCAGAAAGAGAGAGAGAGAGAGAGAGAGAGAGAGAGAGCAGGCAGAGGCAGAGGCAGAGGCAGAGGCAGAGGCAGAGGCAGAGGCAGAGGCAGAGGGAGAAGCAGGCTCCATGCAGGGAGCCGGCCGTGGGACTCAATCCCAGGTCTCCAGGATCACGCCCTGGGCTGAAGGTGGCGCTAAACCGCTGAGCCACCTGGGCTGCCCTACAGTAGGATTTTTAAAAAAGTTTCTAATATAAAAGTGATCTGCTCCCTTCTTCACAATTATTAATTTGTCAGGGTTTAACATCTCCAGTGGACTATATCTATGCATCGTAAGTATCTGACTAAAACCAAATTTAAAAAATTTTGAAAACATGAACCAGTTCATACTGAAAACAAACCTTTATATTTTCTAAAATATGTAAGCCAAAAAAGACCTTCTCCAATTATTACGATGCATGAATTCTTGCATGTTGTAAACATACCTGGGTTGGCATAAAATACTGAGCCCTTTAGGGGGCGCTCCATTTAGCCTCCACCTGAGCTCTGCTCCCAGAGCTCTGGATCCACTGTGAACATAAAGTATGGCTTTCTGAGGAGTCAAGATTTAATTGAACTGCAGGGCTTTGGTGTTCAAAAGCTGAAATTGCAGAAACACTGAATGAGTTGAAGCCCTCCTGGATGGATGGATGGATGGATGGATGGATGGATGGATGGATGAGTGGATGGATGGATGGATGGATGGATGGATGAACAGCCCTGTTCTGGCAGGCTGGGACCCTCGTGCCACAGCTGTGGCAGCATGCAGTCTGCCTTCCAGGCCTTGGGTTGTCATAGAAACTCAGATGCTCTTAATACTCATGAGCTGATGGATAGCAAGGTCTGGGATGCTCAGCAGTGCTTCCCTGCCTTATCCCAATCAATATCAATACAAATGTTGTCTGTTTCAAAATACTTTACTCTCCTCTGGCACCTGGCTGCCTGAATTTTCAGCACTCCAGTCCACGAACAATTACAGATTTGTATATGTGACTAATAATTAGTGAACACTTGCCCTGCACAGCAAGGAGACTACACGGCGGCATTATTACAGGGAAGGTGGCTAGAGGCAAGCAGTACTAATCCCAGGCTGAGGGCAATTATTCAGGCAGGCCTGCAGAAGCTCCAAATAAGTTCCAGAGAGGACTGCCTGCAACCCTGACATCTTCTCTAGAGCTGGGGGCTCCTGTGACGCTTGGCAAGTAATCACTTTGATGTTAATTGATGCCAATTGGAAAGCATTTACAGTGCTTTGGAAGATCAAAGAAAATTCTTTAAGAGTAACTTTTAAGATCAGACCACATGGCAGTTGAAAGTGGGGGAGAAACCAGTTCTCTTGGATCCGGTACAATCCCTCTCAGGGCCGGCTGATCACAGAGGTCTCCATTCAGGGGCACTCAGTCAGCAGGGGAACATACAGAAATGCCATCCAGGGCACAGAGAACCCTGCTTTGGCTCTGCCCGTCCCAGAGAGTAAGATAATGAAGGAAGGATGGGCTGAAAAACACCCAGAACCTCTCAGCTCTCCCCATTTCTGACAAATAGAGGACCACAGGCACAGGCCACAAAGCAGAGAAGCCTTCATCATTTTGCTCAGAAGCCAACAATGACAGCTGCAGGCTGTAAGGGACCGACAATCACAGCCAAAGGCTCTATGCTCTGTCACTGTATTTTCCAAGTGAAAAAGCCAGGCCATGTACTCTGACAAAGGGATATATTCCAACTTGTGCTTACTTCTCATGGAAAGACATAGGAAGAAAATATTTGTAGTGCAGACTGTCCTGGAAGATCCACGTGGGAAAGGAATGCAGTGTTTAGGACAAGCTATGGGAGGACAGGGAATTGGCTGCAGCGGTTGGAAAGGAGTCTGTTCCAAGCTGCCCTGTTATGTTTGAAGGGATAGGAGTGCCAGCCACAGCAGGACAAAAGGGAGAGGGTGACTTTGCCTAAAGAATGCATTCAATAAATATTTATTACTGAATAAATGAATAAATTAATAACCATAGTCTGTGTAAGGAAAACAGGCAATGGGGAGGGTGGGGCAGATAAACAGTCATGTCCCAGGCTGTAGAAAAAAAACAAGTCCTGTTCCCAGGCCTTCCCACTCCAAACATGGTTCCTCCACAGAGCAATGGCCTCACCGAGGAGCTCATTAGAAATTCAGAATCCTGAGGCCTACCTGGCTCCCTAGGTGACCATATACACTTTCAGGTTCGAGAACTGCCCTAGAATATGCCCAGTACTGTCAATAGAAAGGACAGACAGATGGAACCCACGGCTATCTGAAGCCAACCAATCATTGTGTGCAGGCTGTGAGGACAGGTGGTCAAATCACAGGTTTAATGAGGGATAGACACAGAACAGGGACAAACAGAGACAATCAGAACTTGAAAAAGATGATCATAGTCACAGATTACATGAGAGACAGATCAAGCACAGGAACCAAATAAACAAGAATGTGCAATATAAGGCTCTATACACATTTAAAAAAATTAAAAAAAAAATAAAAAAAATAAAAAAATTTTTAAATGTCTGCTGGTGCCAAAATGGAAAGACGACTACCCTGTCCCCACCTCACCCTGGTTTTTTTTTTTAGCATTCCTTTGGAAAACATGAAGTTGTAAATGCTTTCCTGGACTTATTCAGATGTATGTTCATCTTTTTAAAAGCTAAAGAAGCCTCTGGCCACTTCTGGCTCCTAAGAGTGGTTTTCTTGGGAGGCTAGCGGTGTCTCTTTGTGAATGTAGGGAGGATGTTGCCCAGGGCTCCCTGTCCCAGTGCAAATTTAGCTGGGTCACCTGTCTCCAAGTTATAACTATCTGCTTGACATAAAGTTTATTTCCCTTTGGAGAAAGATAATTAACACTATATAATGGAACCTATCTGCCCAGCTATTATAAGGGGCAACGTTTCTTTTGGTCTTTCAATCTCTTTAGCCATTGCCTGTGATCTGCACAGCAGTCTGGTTTAATGCTTAATCACCAATAAAACTGTTTCATTCTTTTCTATATTTTGTATAGAGGATTCTTTTGGATTGGCAGGAGATTTTTTTTAAATTACTTCCCCAATGCCAATCAGAGAACATGAGAATTGGAGTGTCTGCCACTCACAACATGGAGGTAAAATGACTCCCATCTTGGCTGTAGGAGAAGGCAGCAGAGTCAAAGGTGGCTTGTCATTTCAGTTTTGATAGGTGATGATGCACAGTAGGTCTTTATTACAAATCTTAAAATGGAATGCCACTATGTGACAGTGGAGATGCAGAAACTGTTTTAGGAGAATAAAGTTCAGAGAGTGTAAATCTTATAGCATGTTTCCTGCAACGAGGAAAGAACAGTGGCCCACGTAGTTCTAAAAGTCACAAATGATGATACTAAGGGAGGACAACCTGTGCTCTGCTTTTCCCACCACAGGATCCTGCCCACGAGGGCCTAGACTGGTATGGTCTTGTGTCACCGATTTTACACAGGGGGATTAGAGCCAAAGCAGTGTAGTTGGCTACACATTTGGCGTATCTCCTCTAGAAGATCCCCATAGATGTTGGTTGGTCCATTTATTCATTCATTTACATCCTCCAACATTTAATAAACATCCTAAAGAACCATTTCAGCATGAGATGCTGCAAGTAGAGCTCAGTAAAGCTCAGGTCTTATTCTCAAGGAGCTTCCAGTTTACTGAGAAAGACCCATGAATGATGATGGCAGAGAGTGACAAGTATCATAACTGGAATCAGCACAAGAAGTTATGGGAATTCAAGGGACAATGGCCATCCTGGGGCAGGTCAGCAAAGTCCTCTGGAAGATATGACAGGTGGGCCCTGTCGTGAAGATGAGAGTCCAACCTCTGGAACCTTGGACTCTCACAGTTCTTCCCTTTGGACTGGTTAATTCCTAAGATCTAGATCCTCTGCATTTCACCTTAGGTAACCTCCACCAGGAAGCATTTATGCTGGCCTTGCAGGAGCCACCAAACATTTATGCTGTTGCTTTGTGGCTTCATAGGGCCCTGTGTGGCCCCCCATCACAGTATTAATCTTCAGTGTCAGTGTTCTTTTACCTGTCTTTCAGCCCCACACCACACTGGGAGCTCTGAAAGGGCAGGAACTTTATGATATTCACCTTTGTTTCTCCAACATCTCACATGGTACCTGCCACAGAGGTAGTACTTAATACTACCTCTATGAAATGAATACTACCTCTATGAAACCTATGAAATGACTGGATGTTAGGTGAAAAAGGTATATGTGAGAAAAGGATTGGGAAAGAAGGAAAGGAGTTATTGACATTCTCCGTAGAGAGAACAGCATGAGCCTAAGAAGGCAAAAATAGCTAAGTACTGTGTGTAGGGAATGACAAGTATTTTAGATTTGCTGGACCATGCACTGCAAAGGAGAGAGTGGCAGGGAATAAAATTGAAAAACTAAGCAGAGACCCTGCTTCAGTCCCATGGTAAATGAAGTCAAGTGCCCTCCATTGATCTCTGTTTCCCTTTGGCAGGGTCTTGAGGATTGCTCGTTGAAGTTGACATCTGCCTAATGTGAATATGTTACAGACCTTTCTCCCTATCAAGTAACCGACAGAGATGCAACATTTACAACAGTTGAAACAAATATGGTGACCCTAACTGCAGCCTACTGTGAACCTTTGGAGGACCCTTCTCCAGAAAGAGGGTTATCACACTAGAGGGGATCCACATGCAAACAGAGTTCAGGAATCAGGTACAACATATAATCACAGATATGTAACTCACACCTGATTTGTATCAAGTTACAGAATGTCTGAAAGGATCCTGCTTGGTTACTGGGCATTTTTAAAACAAGCTTGTTGATGGGCTAATTCTATGGTGGTGGAGGATAAGAGGCCAGCTGTGGCTTAGTAGCTATATACCCTGACCTGACCCAATTTTGAGTCTACAGTATGATCCTTACTGGCATAAGTACTGACATCAGAGATGGTCTTGGGAGGAACCAAGGAGATCAGCCAGCTTAGTGTACTAGAATGGGATGTGGACAAAGGGTCAGAAGACCTGAATTCTATGTCCACTAATAAGTCACACACCTCTGTTTTTGAGACTGCAATGACATCTTGGATGCAGAACTCTGAAACAGTAAAGAATTTTAGCCTTTTATTACTTATAAAAATCAGTATTGAAACTGATCAAGCAATCCCTTTGAGGTTAGCCAAATACAAGGGCAGGAGGGGATTCAGGGAAATAAAATTTTCTATTTCTGCCCTCAAGTTTCTTTCTACTTTGACAGTGAAGACAAAATAAACACACACATAACAAAGAACAATTAAGCAGAGACTCTTAAGGCAATCAGAGTCTAGATAAGAGAGGAAACATCCTGAGATGGAAATATAATGAAGGTTGCAAGCTGAGTGGCAGGAATGAATTTACCTTTTTCTCTTTTCTTCTTCTTTTTAATCCTTTCCTATTGCAACAGCAGAAAAAAAAAATCACAACTGCCTACACGGATTCATCATAAAAACTCTCAGTACACTAAGACAAGAAGAGAAGTACCTTATGGAAAATCTACGGCCACTATCATATTTTTTGTTTCAGTTCAAGGTAGTTTTTGTTCCCACACTTTAATTCTTCATCCTACTGAGAGTTCTAACAATGCAATGCAGCATGAAAAGCTAATAAAAGTCACGAAGTTTGGAAAACAGAAATGCAAATATCTCATTGCAGGAAACATGATTGTCTCTACAAAAAAAGCTAAGGAAACTACAAAGGAAGTGATGAAACTAATGAGTAAATTCAGCAAGGTTGGAGGATAGAAGGTCAGTGTACAAAAATTGTAGTTTTATGTACTAGCAGCAAACTTTTAGAAAATGAAATAAAAATATTCATGGTAGCTTAAAAGAGGAACACAAAGTACTTAGATATAAATTTAACAAAAGGCTTGATGTCTAAATACTGAAAAGCACTAAATATTGCTAAGAGAAATTAAGTAGACCTAAATAGAAACCATATTAAAGGATTGGGAGATAGCAGAGACAATTATCTTCCAATTATTTAAAGTTCTGGAATAGATAAAATTAATCTAGAGTTGAAAACATTCAGCACAGTCTGAAGAGGTAGTTGGGAAATTACATGAAATTTTTTCAAGTTATGGAAATATTCTATGTACTATTATGAACAGAAGTGTGAATTATATGTATGCATTTGTCAAAACTCATGAAATTTTTATCTAAGATTTTTGTTCACTGAATATACATTTTATCTTTTCTTTAAAGACTTATTTATGTATTTATTTATGATAGACATAGAGAGAAAGAGAGGCAGAGACACACAGGAGGAGGGAGAAGCAGGCTCCATGCCGGGAGCCTGACGTGGGACTCGATCCTGGGACTCCAGGATCATGCCCTGGACCGAAGGCAGGTGCTAAACCGCTGAGCCACCCAGGGATCCCCTGAATATACATTTTATCTAAGTAAATAATGTAAATCATATTGAATTGTAGTTAGTAGGTTTGCTTTGTGCTATGGTATAGGATAGCAATTCTAAAAGACGTTTTGTGTATTCCAAGCTTGAGAGAATGAGTAATTGTGTTGAGAAAATGGAAACCAGGATTCTTGTTGTTATGTATTATGAGTATTCTTACGTATGTGTGTGTGTGTTTAAATATGCATATATACCTTAGACATTCTATAGAGATGGCCTACAAGCCATGACCTACCAGCAGCAATGAGTACATCATCAGCCCAGGTCACGTTTTCTAAATATCATTTGCTATTAAAAGGAACCAAAATTCTTTAGAGAAATGGACAGATCCAGGACTGAGGCAGGGAAATTATGAATTGACCCTGAGACATCTTATTTTGTCAGTAAATATGGAATTATTCAAAGAATAATGAGAACATTATAAGAGGACACCAGAGACAAGTTATAGTGGCTTCATTGGTCAGATCTGGAACAATTTTGGCACCTAAATAAATAAATAAATAAATAATAATAATGTGTTTTTAACCATTGAATAAAATAAAACCTGTGAGTTTATACCAATATAATAAATGAATAAATAAATTGGAGAAAAGGAAAAATTTTCTGCCAGTAGAATTGCAATATATACAGAGATATATAGAAGTAGAAGGTTAGGGGTAATAGGTAATAAGATATTTACATTATCTCACATTATTGATGAGTAATAAGATATTCACATAGTCTTAAATTATTTCCCCACAAAATACCTATTAGCAAGGAAAATGGTACCTTTATGTTGGAGAAACCAGGTAGGCATTGCCTAAATCAAGTGATAATGTTAACATCACCAACATCAAGACCAACTGTCATTATGTGCCTCCTGTGGAGGACAAAAATGTCACTTTTCTGCTATCTTGACAAAAATGCCTGACTTAAATATAACCATGAGAAAACACATGATAAACTAAATTGAGAATATGCTACTAAATAATTGTTCTACTCTCTTGAGATCCTCAAGGTCAAGAAAAGTGAAAAAAAGGACTGAAAAATGATTCCAGAGTAAAGGAGACTACCCAAGAGATGTGACAGATGATTTTGGGTTGGATCCTGGACTGGGAGGATTGTAGTTGATAAAATTTAAAAATCGATTAGAAAACAGATTATGGCAATATTAAATTTCTTAATCTCAGATAACTGTATATGATGATGTGAGAGAATGTGCTGAGGGAATACACACTGATCTTGTTCTTAGGAAATAGGCATATTGAGGAGTCAATGAGAAAAGTGTCTCCATCCTCTTGTCAGATGGTTCATACATATATGAAATGATAAAACAAATGAGCAAAATGTAAACAAATGGCAAACCTGGGTAAAGCATATCCAAGATTTCCTTGTACTGTTCTTGCCATTTTTCTTTACATTTGAAATCACACAAGAATAAAAGTCACCAAAAATGTGGCAGGATTACTAAAACAAAAGTCAGGATAATGATTACATCTTGAAATGTAGGGGATGCTCATGGGGCATATAGGGCATATAGGGGCACAGGGACATTTTTCACATGCGCAGGATATTCTGTTTCCTAGCCTGTTTCTTAAGTACATGGTTGTTTATCTTATTATTTTTGAAACTCTCAATACATGTTTTCTACCGGTTTCTATAGGTAGGATTCATTTAATAGAAGACAAGACACCAAGAGGATAAAGAACCATCCAAACTACAACCACTTATTTATGGTGAAGTCAGGGCTAAAAGCTGAATATTTCAATTCCCATCAAGTCCATTTCTCCTCCAGGTGACTATGTTGTGAATCATAACAAGATTGATACGTTTGGCCAGAGAATGCCTAAATCCTGACATCAACCAGCCATTCCTGCCTACATGGTCCTATGACTGAGGAAATAAAACTTCAGTGCTGACTAGGTTTTTGATCCCTAAACCCTCTGCAGTCGCTGGTGAGTAAACTGGACCCGGGAGAACAGCTCTCTTTTCTAGGCTACGGATGGCCAGACCCTAGAATCACAGCAAGGTGAATGAGTTTTTCACCTCATTCTCCCTAACTACACCCAATTTTTAAATTGCGTGTGACCCTGTGGTCACAATAGTTTTTACCACAGCCGACAGGCTAGCCAGCAAGCAGAACAAAAAGTCTCTCTGTGTGTTTGCATATTCATATCCTGCTACAACCCATTTCTTCATAAAAGCTGCCCAATTAGAATCTTTGCCCTCCATCAAATAAAAATGATACTTTCGAGAATGGAGTCAAAAGTGAGTTGTGAACTTGTTCTGGACGACAGACACCATTGTTGTCTGTTCTTATTCATAGGCTGTCTTCAGGCCAACAAGAACACAGGGGCAGGTAGGTAATGGAGACCCACTTAACCTGTAAATATAGACAACCTGAGGAATTGTTAAGCTTGTGGTAACTTGTGAACAAATCCAATCACATTTATCTGCTTTCTTACTTTGCCACTATAAAAAGCTATCAAAAGTGCATTTAAATTTTCCTATGGAGAGGGAATATACAGATCATAATGAAGGTAAGAATATGCTTATAACCACATGTTTAATTCTTACAGGAAAAAAAAATGTGCCCATATACAAAATGTTCCATTTTGAAGTTCTAGGCAGCATGTGGTGGTGGTGGGTTGAATGTCCACAGTAGGTTCTTTTGGTTTTTCTTCCCTTCATATTATTTGTTTATATTGTTCTATCTAAAGGTTCCCGTAACACCATCTCTTCCTTACCTCCTCCCTAAACCCCCGACTTTGCTCCTTTGTATTAAGGTTTGGCCTGAAAACACATTCCAAACAATGTCATATTCCATATACTTAGAGACAAAGGAAATGGTTGCCTAGCAACAAGGCCCTGTCAGAAATTTTGAGCATTCTTTTACTTTCCATTTTAGGGCAATGCTCAGGAAACTGTTTGCGGAGAGATCCAAGACTAGGATCTCTTTGTCTAAGAACTCTAAGACAGAGGGAGAAACAAAAGGAGGTGGAGGAAGTAGTGGTGGAGGAAGAGGAGGGGGAAAAGTATTAAGGTCTTTTCATCACAATCTAAGTTGTGCTCTCAATGGGAATGGAGAGACTTGGCCATAGGTAGGATGGAGCAATTAACTTGTCCATTCCTCTTCTAGTTCCCCACTGTTTCCCACGCTTAACATGGGATTCTAGTCAATTAGCTGAGCTGATATAGAAAGTCATTAAGGGAGGCTGACTCTTGCTCTATCAGCCATCCAAGCTCTCTTGCCTCAAGGGCTTTAGGGACAGCCTGGGAGTGGCAGCAATTTCAGATTTATTTTGGCTGTTCTTAGTCCTCCTTAAAACATCAATCCTCTCTAGGATGATTATTATATTTTAATTGATTTTCTATCAGGGACATTTTTCCACATTATTAAATATTTCATGACTATAAGGTTGTCCAGAAACAGATGCTATAGGTATCACGTGACCGGTCTATCCATTCCTCATTGTACATTTAGTGTATTTGGAACTATTTGCTTCCATTGATGTTGTTTCTATAACTTTAATGTTCTATAGCTCAGAAATTTCTGTAAATGGGTGGCTAAAAGAATTTGGAAATATCTTAAATTTTTTTAGTTGGGCATTTTCAATATATACTTGATATTTATCAACTGCTTCTAGAAAACTTGAATTTATCAGCAAATATTTTCTGATTTGATGGGAAAGAACATGTTAATGTTTTATTTAGCTATTAGTTGGTTACTAGTTAGGTTAAATACATTTTGTTTAAAATCCATTTTTAAGACTTTCTAAAGTTTCTGATCATGTTATTGTCCATTTTTTCCTGTTGAGTGTTGTCTTTATTTATTTATGAAAGCTCTTTATACTCCCCGCTACATGTGTACTTAACTCACACATGAGTATGTACCCTTTATACAATGACAACTGAAATGAGGATGGGACAGAGGAGGCACTAAAGTAAAGAACATATATTTATGGTCATATTTGTTGAAAATATTTCTCCTAGTTATTTGCCTTTTACTTAATGGGAGTTTATTTATTTTTTTACTTAATGGTTTTTTTGTGATTTTTAGTTTAGATCTATATTTTATTTTTGTAGCATCCCAAAGAACACAGTGATGAATGGAGGCTCTGGTATTTGCTTCCTGGATTCGAATCCTGGCTCTGCCATCTCCATGCTGTGTGATCTTGGTCAAATTACTTTAGCAGCCTTCTGCTTTACCTTTCTCTATAAAATGTGCATATTAATTGCACCTAGTTCATGGTGGGTGATGAATTTTCATCAAATATGTTAATAAAGCACAGAGAATGATGGCTGGAACATGCCAAGCACTTAATAAGTTAAAGTAATCAATATCATGTATCAAATATCCTAATCTATTCCTTTGTGATTTCTCCCATAGTTCAGAAAGTCTATATCCATAGAAAAACAAAGAATTCATTTATATCTTGTTTTATTTTCATTATTTACTTGCTCATTTTTTGTTTAACTCACTAGAATTTATTTTGGCATATGGTAAGAGATAAGGCAACTTGATTTTCCCCCAAAATGTTTAGAGTTCCCTTTTTTCAATTAATTCACCTATTCTCATTGGTTTGTATGATTCTCTTATCACTTACTACATTGTAATATATACTTGGGTTTATTTTTAGACTATTATATTCTATTGTTCTGTCCTTTTATTCCTTTGTGCCATGTTGAAAAAAATCAGTATAAAAAAATCAGTTTTATTATTTACTAAGCCAGTTCTGGTTTCATCATTTTCAAAACTCTTTTAGCTATTTTAGACTGTAAGTAGTCCAGGTGATTATCTAAATCATTTTAATAGGGCAGCCCCGGGGGATCCCTGGGGGGCGCAGCGGTTTGGCGCCTGCCTTTGGCCCAGGGCGTGATCCTGGAGACCCGGGGATCGAGTCGCGAGTTGGGCTCCCTGCATGGAGTTGCTTCTCCCTCTGCCTGTGTCTCTGCCTCTCTCTGTCTCTCTATCATGAATAAATAAATAAAATCTTAAAAAAAAAAAATAGGGCAGCCCCGGTGGCACAGCGGTTTGGCGCCGCCTGCACCCCAGGGTGTGATCCTGGAGACCCGGGATTGAGTCCCACGTCCGGCTCCCTGCATGGAGCCTGCTCCTCTCTCTGCCCCTCTCTCCTCCCCGCCCCCCCCCGTCTCTGTCTCAATAAATAAATAAAATCTTTAAAAAAATAAATCATTTTAATATATAAAAATACTCCTGGGATTATGAATAGGATTACACTGATCTATAAATTGATTTTGGGAAAACTGACACTTGGACTATTTAGTTTCTTCATTTACAAAATGTTTTCGATTTTCAATAGTTTCTTTTTTTAGTGTTTTCATAAAGCTTTCCACACATTCCTTAACATTTTTAGCAGTTAATTTTTTCCCCTATTTGTAAAAAGGACTTTCTCCCCTAGTATAACTCCCCAAGTTATAGTTTTAGTTCTCAACTCAACCTCAGTTTTTTTACTTGTATTATCTCTGTGTGTACTTTTTGTAAGATGTTTGAAGTCTGAACCAGGGACTACCTGTCAAACATCATTTAAACTTGAAATGGGGATACTCTGTACCTCCAAAGTTGTTATTTCTAATTAAACTAGTTTTAATTGCATCTCAGTGACACATAAGGCTTACTCGAAGAGAAAGAAACGATTCCTGCTACAGAGTAGACATAGAGAACTGATTTAATCCGAGCTGTGATAAGAATGAGGGAAAATGGCTGAGGCACAAGATGAGGGTCCAGCCTGAGGCCACAACAGGCAATCTTTAGGAGGTCATATTTGAGCTGAGCTCTGAGAGATGAGTAGAAATTAATTAGGTGACCCATGGATGTACCTGAAAAAGGGGTGGGCCAGAATGCAAGATGTTTAAGGAATCAAGATAGGATCTTTGTGGCTGTGATGCAGAAATGAGGAGTGAGGTGGGAAGTGACATTAGATAAGTCAGAGAAAGGATTTTAGCCTTAAAAGGAAAACAAAAGTCACTTTGAAAAAAACTAAAAATGGACCAACTATTCCAATTATCTAATACTACTATCTGTATTCCCTTACCCCCCACTTAGAAACCAAGATTGTTCCCATGGTTATAGTGTCATAGTCCTTGAGAAAATAGCATTATAACAGTTAATGTTTTTTAGAAAGAACATTTCCTCCTGGAGAGACTTAAGTCTAGCTTCTCCTCTAGATTTCTTGACAGTTTATAGCTCTAGTCAAAGACCGACCAGCACAGTCTGCCATGGGATGCAAAAGCACTAAAAGTATGTAGTTCTCAGTATTGTCTTGAGCAAACCTCAGCCTGTTTTGTGAAAGTAGCTGTCTGTAGAACAATGTTATATCGTCTCTTTTGTGAAATCTAAGAATGGTGAGTGCCAAACTGTTTTATCAAGTGTCCAGTCACCAGCGCAACCTAACAGACGGCCTATCCTCTAATCGAGGCAAGCCTACTTATTAGGGGAATGTTCCTCAATGTTGGCAATATTGACATTTTTGAGCCAAATAATTTTTTTTGTTGTTGTGGGGCTTATAGTGTATTTAGCAGCTGCATCCCTGCCCCTACTCACTAGATTCCAGTAGCATTTCTCTCCAGTTCTGACAACTAAAATTGACAAGCAAAAATCTCTCAGGTTGAGAAACGCTGAGTGATAGAGACCATGATAATCCTGTACTTCCCAGTTGGAACTATTATATTCATTTTTGTTTTGCCATGAATTTACTAACATACTGTAAACATTTAACAAATGAGATTCAGAACTATTACTAACGGCTAACTTGCCTCTAATCTGCAAAGCATTGTCATATATATCCTTTATTCATTCATTGTAGCAAACATGAATTAAACACCTGCTTTGTGTAGGCACCATGCCAGTTGCTAGAGCTACAAGTTCAAATGAGACAACTTTGTAAGGGGGCCTAGAGTATGGGGGAAGACAGAGCATCATTGAGTCCACCGGCACCATTTAGATATGTGGCAGATGTCTCTGAGACGTGAACAGAATGTATAGAAACCCAGGTGAAGGGTGGAGCCCCCAGGAGCTTAAAGTAGAAGTGAAGCTCTGTGCTGCAGCTGAAACATGGTAGTTTTCAGGCTGCTGATGGATTTGAGGAGCCATGAGACCTATAAGAGTATTTTAGGACATGTATTACAACCATCTCTCTTTTAAGGATAAGAAAATTGCAAGATTAAACATTTAGCTTGGGGTCACTTAGATAGCAACAAAATTAACCTGTCAATGGAACTATCTTCTGGATAAACATTATTTCCTTTTATAAGAGAGACTCAGGGATCATTTTTGACAAGTACTCCTCTCAAACCCACCCACCCCCAAAAGAAACTATAATGACAAAAATAATATTCCCTTACATAGTGTATTTCAAAAGGCACGTTCACAGACCCTATATCCTGTGATCCTTCCACCAACCCTGTCAGTTAGACATAGGCATGCATTATCATCCCTCTTTAGAGAGAGAAGGGAGACACTCAGGGACTGTGTTGACATATAGTGCTCACAAAGCATGCTGCCCTCCTCAGCATGGATTCGTAGCTCCCATAGTGCAATGTAATGGTTCATTGTATTTTAGCTTGTCATTGTATTTTAGCACCAGGATACTGCCATCATTTTGGTATCCTTAAAAGCAGTTCAATTTCTGCACTTAGAGCTGAAATTATAGTGTCTCAAAGCTAAATTTAAAAGAGCAATTTACTGCTGTCCCCATGACGAAACAGAACCAATCAATGTAATAAAAAAAATTTAAGATCATTCTGTACTTTGTAGAGTTGCTATTGCAGTCGTGTGACTCATAGGGAGCAGCAGACTGCCTGTCATGGAATATTTAGAAAGCAGAACAGTACTTGACTGAGGTAGGTACTCAAGAAATGTGTTAGAAGGATAGATGGATGGAAATGTGAATGGTTAGATGAGGAGGTGAATGGCTGCTGTCACGGTGAGATGGTAACCTTTCCTCAACAACATAGCCTTGCTGTCCACTTGTTAGGAATGAACTCCTTTTCACTGGCTTCCACCAGTTTCTAAACCCAGTTCTTATTTGAAAAGAAGGCAAGAACAGGTGAAAAATACTGAAATTGAGGGCAGCCTTTAGTTTGGAAATCTCCTTTCTAAGGAAGAGGTGTTCAAAACTCATTGTGTTTGCCCCAAATACTGTAATGATCAGGCTCAAAGATGACCCCCCCCCACCCCCGCACTTCCTTTCCACCACATCCAGGTGGTTCCTGAGTCCTGTCACACCTCCCTCTCAGGAGCATTTAAAAAATATCCCCTCACTTCCATTTCTATCCCTGTTAGTAAAGTAACAAGACCCCCAGCACCCAATTTCTGGGCTGTCACCTTAATGTATTAACTGTCTTGTCCTCATGTTTTTTCATTCCATCTTGAGCACCATGTTCAAACTAAAATTTAAAAGCTTTTTTTTTTGTCGTTTCTTCTGCCTTCTCAAACTTTTAATGGTGGTACATGATGAAGCTCAAATTCCTTATTCTAGTACACTAGGCTTCCCACAATGGGACCCTTACTATTTTCTCTTTACATACACCTACTCAAACCTGAGCAGTGTCTTTATTGTACCCAGAACATGTTTTGTGTCATCTCATTTATTCTTTTGTCAAATATTTACTGAGAGCCTTCTACCTAAGCCATGTATTAAAATGAGTATTCAGAAAAAGAATTTGAAAAGACAAATCTCCTGCCTTCAAGGGGCTCAGTATCCTGGAGTATATGAAAAAGCTATTCTGTTAGGGAGTGAATAGGTTGCTATAGGTTAGAAGCAAGATACAGAAGGAACTCAGGGGAAGGAAAACCCTTCTGCTTCCTATTTTGGATCAGTTCTGTATCTGCTGCTCAATACTTCCTATATTGTAACTTCACTTCTATTTTATTTTATAATTATTCATCAGCCCTCAAGTCAGAGATGAAATCTTACCTCTGGCTCCTGAAAATCCAGTTCTGTGCCAGACTACCACATAGTAACATCTACAACAACGAACAGTTACCTGTTACCTATTCTCTGAGAGGTATCCTACTGGAAGCTAGCTTCATACACATTTTCCCCAATTGATTTCCACAATGCAATAGGCATGATTGATGCATTCATAATATCTCTATTTCACAGAGTGATATCGAACAACTTGCCCAACAACTATTAGGTGGAGGGGCCAGTATTAGAAGCCCATCAGTATGATGCCAAGTCCTATGCTCTAAATCACTTCCAAATCTTAACCTACCAATGATTTAGTGATGAATGAATGAATAAACGAATGTCCCTCTTTCTCTGTAAGGTGGTTCCTCTTCCACTAGCATTTCATAAAGCTTTTGGAAGAGGTCAGACACATTTAAACATTTTTCTTTTACTTTAAAATGAGAGATGTTGAAATTGAATTGATAAAAGTGAAATTAGTCATTCCAGAGGAGTCACAAGTGCCAGACACATGCAAGGTGTTGGGACAGATAAGGGTAATGAATACTGAATATTGACTTGAAAAGGCTGGAAATGGAGCCCTCACAGTTATCTAGATGGGATCACATTATGGTTCTGTTCCATATGACCAATAAAATAATAGGACCAGGGGTGACAATTTCAGGGGAGGGAGATGGTTGCTTTCTGGACAGCTTCCCCAAGTTCCTTTCCTCCCCTAGCCAATCCAGCTGCTTTACTTTGTCCTCTCTGCTGAGAGAGGACTTCTCATTCTTCTCCAGCTGCAAGGCATTAAAGGGACGGAATTACAGGGAGGAAGCTTGTCTGTGCACAGGAAAAATGAGCTGCACTGGGTTTGGCAGGATTTGGCAGCTGTTCCACATCGGCCTCTGTAATAAGGTAAGGAAAGGGGGATTGTGCTAATGAACAATGCTGGTCAGTTGGCTCATACACCACCTCTCATCTGAACATGTTCTGGGCTCAGGAAAGGTTTTTATAGCCTTAGAACTTTTTAAATCCTCTGATGATGTTGGCATAGCTGAAGCAAACCTTGAGGATATACTCCAGGTCAGAGCTATCAGCAGGAGTTATGCTAAAGTGGAAAGAACACAGAACCTGACTTCAGAAAATGCAGTGCTGACTGTGGCTTGGTTCTTGGCAGTTATGGGGCCATTTTTTATCTTCAGCTTATTATTTATAAATGGAGATAAAACACATGCAGAAGGATTGTTTTGATGATTACATACAATTTTACTTAGGGGAAAGTCTAAAACAACATGAGAGACGTTTCTTATTTCTTCTTATCTTTAAATGCCCAGTTGAAGATTCCTCCCACCTTCATCCCAGTGGATTTTGATAGAAACTGGTCTTGGATGATTGACAGGAACAAATGAGTAGGGCTAAGATGTGAAAAGCAAATGATTGTACAATTGGGCCCCCAAACCGTGTGTGAATAAATATCTCCAGCCTCTTTCCTCAGCCACTAAGGAAAATTCTGGCATTTTATCCTCTTCTGGGATGTGGTTGGTCAAATTACCCTTTATAGGTCTGAAGACCACCTAGAATTGACCAAATAATTAACAGTTTTCCTCATTCTCCTGTAGCTTTATAAATGTTATCTATTATACTTAATTTACTCTAAGAACTGAAATCTCACCTCAAATGAATAATATAGAATGTAGTAAGATATTAGAATATGTAATGATTTCAAAATAGTGTGAGAATTGTCTTTGTCCAAAAACTATATTTGCTTTCTGTTTGAAAAACAGAAGTGACTTCCTCATAGAATTTGCCTCAGTTCAGGCAGGAGATTTGCAATCTTATTTTGTCACAGTCCACATTTGTGCTATTGGTGATAATAAAAGGCAGGACTGAGCTAGCCCATTGGAAGCCTTGGTACAAAGTACTCTTCTCTCTGGATGGAAGTAGGCCAGCAACTTGATGAGCAGAGTGCCAGCTACATTCCAGCCCTTCCCAGGTTGGTGCTCTTGTGTGTAACCTGGACCATTGTTTCTGGTGGCCCTGGTTAATGGAATTATAGCACCCTGTCCTCTTTTAAAGCCTTTGTCTGTAATATCAACAGAGAGTGATTATGCGAACCTCTGTATGCCTTATTCCAATATCAAGTATTAGTCAAGTATTGGTTAAAATTATGAAGAATATTGATTAAAACATTAATAGAAATTTACTTAGTATCTGCAATGTGCATTGAGATAAGTGCTTTCAGAAGCATTATTTCATTTGATCCCAAAGTAAGCCTGGAGGAAGGTATTATCATCCCTATTTTACAGCTGAAGAGATTGTGGTTCAGAGGTGAAATATAATCGCACAGGAAACAAGTATCAGAACCAAATTTGACTTGAAGTCTTTTTCTTAAATAGCATTATGCTGCCTTAAAATTTCCTAACTGTATGATATTGTCAAATTGCCTTCATCCTAGTTTAAGTTGGCACATAGATTATTCCTCCAGGGTGAATGTGTAGGAGATAGGCTGATACTACATTATACAACACAGCTTTAATTTGGATGAATTCTTTTCTTTTTTTGATTGATTATATCTTCACTTACAGTGTTGTAAGCTGATCAGAGAAAATAAGCAATAATCCATTTGACTTACCAGCATCCATGAGGCAATGTGCCTAATAAGAAATCTATTCATTCATTACTTTAATCATTTGTTCAACACAAACATTTATTGATATTTTATTTTTGACTTGGCTGGGAATAATTCAGTATTATGAAAATAAAATGGGATATCAAGAAAGTAGGGAATACAATATGTAGACAAATATTTAGGATTCATTCTACAAATATATAATATATATAATATATTAGGACTCATTCTACAAAGCTTTGCCAAGGTGTCGTCATCTCTAGAAGTCCTCCTGAGTTATATTACTTACCTTTTGTTTTATGATGGCACACATACATAATGCTTGTTAGCATTTAGCCATATAATACATAAATTTTTCTGGTTATATCTTTATTTCCCAAATGGAAAGTATGCTACCCAGTGGCAGGGATGTTCTCTTCTCTTTATCACATGCCTGCTCTGTGTTTGTGATTATAAATATTTGAGTAATTAGGTCACATAGTAAAGAAAATGTGCTAAAAAGAGAGTAATGTGCCAGCTTCAAAGGGAGCATGAAAGAGTTGGGAAATTCTCAGAGGAAGTTACCTTGAAAGAGAAGAAAGGATAGTCAACAAGTGCAATAATGGAAAGTAGAAAATAATGATGAAGGATGAAGGAGGAGGAAAAAATCATGGACATGAAGTCAGAGTACATAGCATAATCAAAGAGAGCCATGAAGGCATGGGCATGCTAAGGGAACAATGAATGATCTAAGAGGCAGGAGTTAGGGGTAATTAACATAGATGGGTGAGAGAGGACAACAGGTAGGTATACTGATGGACTTATGAAAGGAGTTGTACGGAAGGATCAGAGTTTGAACCATGTGGTCTGTGGGCAATAAGGGGTCCTAGAAGGTTTGCTAGATAGGAAGCTGGCAGAGGATACGTTATTTTCAAAGATCACTCAGTTTTTAGTTCACCATTTTTACATGCATGGTTCTGTTCTTTGGATATTTAGGAGGGGTGAAGATGCGGGGAAGACACGAGGGAATTTAAGTTGCAAGGAGCAGTCATGGTAGGGATATTGGAAAGGTTATCCTCTAAATTTATATTCTTAGTTTACAGGGAATTAAAAAAGAATTGGATATGGGTATAAGCATTGAAGGTGGAATTTGGAGCTCGATTTATTTCAATAATGTCTGCCAAATGAAAAATTTCTGGGTCTTTATTAAAATTCCCAGAATATTAGCTGGTGGTTTTCTTTAAGACTGCTTTAAACTCTAGGATTTTTAGAAAATTGCTCTGTTCCCATGACTACCTGAGTCATTTTTGGAAAAATAATAACCCAAACACAACAGATTTTTTCATTGTACTCTCAGTAGCCAGGGCTGGGCAATACTACCCTCTCTTCCTCTTATTTCTGGACCTGGTTCTAACTCTGCACAATTATCAGGTTCATTTTCCTATGATTTTGTTTGCTTGTGTCTCATGTTGTCAAACCACTGCATAATTATTAGGTCATATCAACTTCTTGACAGCATTACATAATGAAAATAGCAAAGAGTTGGCTCATCTGCACAGTATGTAGTTTTACAAAATTGTGTACATTAAACCATAGCTGGTAGTTGCTACCATGAGAGCTTATCATTAGGCGCAGAGGGTGATACAGTTCAATGAATCTTAACTAAAGTCAGAACATCCATGTTTGAGTCCCAGCTTTACCAGCTCATCCATAAAATGAAATCATACTAAAATGGAAATTTGGCTTCTTTTTCTATCTCAAAATATTTCTGTGTGAAACACAAACAGATGAAAAAAGCCAATCACTGTGTTCCAGCTCCATGAAAAGAGATATTGGTTTTGACATAGAATTTAATTAGATCTTGAGCCTGTCAGAGAGAAGAAGTTCCATGAGAACCAATTCAGGCCAATGAGGGGCAATAAATTATAGGCCATGTGAAAAAATTACTGGAAACTTCTTCATTACTTTTCTTTAAAAAGGTGGTAAGGCATTTCATCCTAATAAAGAAGAAAGGCTAAGGCTGCTGGAATGGGTTAGAGATGTCATGAGTAATGATGGGTAGTATTGGAATGAATCTGAGAACATGAAAGGGAGATGGGAAAAATCTGGATTTTTTAAGATATTTTGGCCACTGCCAAAATATCTAAAGCCTTATTTTGAGACTTTTGAAGAATTGTTCAGTTATAGGGGTCTACAAATTTTCTCTTTTGGTTTAAACCATTTTGGAGTAGAATTTCCTATCACTTGTACTTCAAAGAGTCCTACTTATTTTGGTAAAGTTGATTAGATAAATTATGCTCAATGCTGCTCTTTAGGTTATGATTTCTCAGGAAAACAAACTTGGAAATGTAGCCATTATATTGTTTGTGGGATCACTGACATCCAAGCAGATAATTCAGAAGAGCCTGTCCCTTTCAAATGGCCATTAAATAACTGGATTATTTTTCTAGTTTTGAAATGATTTTCACTTCACATAATCAGGCACTAAAAATATTATACTATAGAACTAACTATAGATACTAGTTATTTTAGTTATTTCTTACAGTTTTTTAAATATCCTAGAGAAACACTAGTGGCTTTTTTTTTTAGATGTAATTGTGTGATTATACACATATATTTGTATACACACACATATATATGTACACATATATACAAACATCCACATAGATATATGGAAAGACACATATATAACCACTTTTCTATGTATCTTTTTGCAATTTGGAGAGTACTTACCTATTATTTATCTTTACAATAACTCTGGATTACTGTCTAGTTTTATTATCAGTAGTAGAGTGGTGCTAACTTCTAAGCTTACTTAAATGATAAAATCATTTCAAAGAGGTTATTGAGTGTCCAGTAATACAAAAGTAGGAAAAATACATTCTACCTCTAGAAAGATTGAGTAGACTTACTTTTTCCTGTTTCTACTGCCAAGTACAGCTAAAAACCGTGGACATTTTTTTTAAAGATTTTATTCATTCATTTCTTTCTTTCTTTCTTTCTTTCTTTCTTTCTTTCTTTCTTTCTTTCTTCTTTCTTTCTTTCTTTCATTCAAGACACAGAGAGAGAGAGAGAGGCAGAGACACAGGCAGAGGGAGAAGCAAGCTCCATGCAAGGAGCCTGATGTGGGACTCGATCCCGGGACTCCAGGATCACGCCCTGGGCCAAAGACAGGTCTAAACAGCTGAGCCACCCAGGGATCCCAAAACCTTGGACATAATGTATAATGTAAACATTAATAAAACTTTGAAAGACAGAAAAAGACAAACAGGCTACACTTTGGGGGATCCAAAGAACAACATGGTAGGTAAATTTATTGAGTTCTCTTTTGCCTCATATATCCCAGACTGCTAGAGAAATCAGCAACTCAGAAACACCAATGGGTATAGATTTAAAAAAATACCCCAAGAAAAACTCACTGTCTCTTTCACACCATAGAACTAGGATAGGGTCAGCCTAGCAAGACTAGAATCTTTTAGATGATAACATCCTGCTCTGGCCGAGCACCACAGAAAAGAACTGAAGCTCCACATGAAACTCCAGGTAGCACAGACTAGGTGAAAAACCTAAACTTCCATTACAGACATGCTGTAATGATAGGTCCCAGCCCCAATGACAAGGTGTGCAGAGGTCTACTGGGAATCTTGCACTTCCAGCCTGCTAGGTGATGGTAAGCCTCCCCAGGCCACCTTGCTGTCAATGGAAACTACATGGGGAGCTGGACTTTGACACCCACTTGACAGCAATGAAGCACTCTTCCCCTTACTGTTGGGGTTGTATCATAGGAGGCCTGTTGGAGAGTCAAGAATTTATCACCATCCAGTAGTAATGAGGCCATAACTCTGCAGGTTTAGTGGAATCTAGGTGGAGAAAAATAATAAGGCACCACTCCTCTTCCCAGCCAGAATGGTATCAGCAGAATTCTAGTGGAGAGCATAAGCTACCATCCAAACCCAGCAATAATAAGCTATCTGTTCTTTTTGATAGTGTCAACAGAAACCAAGTGGGGCACCTGGACTTCTACTCAATCTGACAGTAATGACATGGTTGACTCTTCCCTTGGTAGCACAGTGTCAAAGGGGGCACCCTAAAACATGATTTAAATAAGACCCAGAGAAAAATTAGAAAGACAAGCCATGAGAGAAACGTGGGTTTCTCTGGGAAACAAAGGGTTGTAGAAGGGGAGGTGTGTGGGGGGATGGGGTAACTGGGTGATAGGCACTAAGGGCTTGATGGGATGAACACTGAGTGTTATACTATATGTTGGCAAATTGAATTTAAATAAAAAATTTAAATAAATAAATAAATAAATAAATAAATAAATAAATAAATAAGACCCAGAGTCTAATAGTAGCTAAAATGTCTAGGTTCTAGATAGAAACTCACTTATCATACAAAGAACCAGGAAAATCTCAACTTGAGTGAGAAAGATATTAATAGATACTAAGGCTGAGATAACACAGATGTTGGAATCATCTGACTGGGATTTTAAAGCAGCTATTATAAAAATTCTTCAATGAAATTGTGTATTTATTTGAAACCAATGAACAAAATAAAAGGTTTCAGGAAAGAAATGGAAGATCTAAAGAATGACCAAATGGAACTTTATTTTCCAAATGGAATTTCAGAACTGAATAATACAGCAACTAAAATAAAAAACTCAGTAGACAGATTCAACAGCAGGATGGAGGGTGCAGAACAAAGTATCAGTGAAATGGCACATTTCCCCAGGGCTGAAAAAAATCCCTGTCAATTTAGAATCTTATATCCAGCAAAAATATCCTTCAGAAATGAACAACAACAACAAAAATAAGACAGTTTCAGATGAAGGAAAACTAGTTAAATCTGTCAACCATAAGTCCTATCATAAAAGAATGGCTAAAAAGGAAGTTCTCTACCTAGAGAAGAGATGATAAAAGACCCCAGAAATACCAGGAAGGAAATTAAAAAAAGCATTGTAAGGAGTAAAATTTTATGGGTAACGACAATAGACTTTTCTTGTGTTTTCTAAATTATGTTTGATAGTCAATGCAAAGGAGTAAAATTTTATGGGTAACGACAATAGACTTTTCTTGTGTTTTCTAAATTATGTTTGATAGTCAATGCAAAAATTATAACACTGATGTGATTGATTTTTAAATTTTTTTTTAATTTGAATTTAATTTTATTTTAGTTCCAGTAGTTACCACACAGTATTATATTAGTTTCAGGTATACAATATAGTGACTCAACAATTCCATACATCACCCAGTGTTCATCATGACAAAGGCTGGTTTTTGTAGAGAAAAATTTAAGATGTTTAAATTATAAATGGGGGAGGGTTGTAAGGACATAAAGGAAGGTAAGGTTTCTCTCCTCCGAACTGATGAAATGTATGTGTAAAATCTAGAGGAACCACTAAAAGTCTATGTGAGGAGCTATAGTTCCAAAAAATAATAGATAAAACAAAATGGAGTTCTAAAAGATGTTCAAATAACCCAAAGGAGGGATCCCTGGGTGGCGCAGCGGTTTGGCGCCTGCCTTTGGCCCAGGGCGTGATCCTGGAGACCCGGGATCAAATCCCACGTCGGGCTCCCGGTGCATGGAGCCTGCTTCTCCCTCTGCCTGTGTCTCTGCCTCTCTCTCTCTCTCTCTCTCTGTGTGACTATCATAAAAAAAAAAAAAAAATTAAAAAAAAAAATAACCCAAAGGAAGACAGAAAAGAGAAAACAGAAGTGAACTGGAAAAAATGGATTTCATTTATATGATATTCTTTAAATGACCACATTTTAGAACTGGAGAACAAATTGTGGTTGCTGGAGTTTGGGGTTGGTAAGAGAAGCATGAGGAAAGGCTTAGTGGTGATCGAATGGGTCTGCCTCTTGTTTGAATAGTTACATAGTCTACATATGAAAATATAGCACAGAAGTAAGCACCATTGGGGGAACCTGGGTGAAGGGTACATACCTCCTGGAACAATTTATTTCCTGTGAATCTCTATCTCAAAATAAAGTTTCTTCTAATAACGCAGTAAATATTAGAACCACAACAAGACATCATGTCTCTTGTGTCCCAGCTCAACTTTCAATACCCATGTAATATAGAGAAGGAAACAGCCAATTATAAAACATTAGGGATATGGAACATCCTATGTATCTTAAATGCTGCTTCTCTTTTTCAAAGTTACCTGACATCTCTGTCAACATTTCTTTCCTTATAATAGTTGTAAGGTCAGACCTCACCTGCGCTGAACAATTCCATGAGGGCATTCCTAACTACCAGTCCCACACTGGCATTCAGAATTTCCATAGACTCAAATTCCTCCCACACCATTTAACATGATCATAAGCAGCCTAGTGCTTTTCACTGGGTCATATTTGCTACCCTATTTACATAACCAGTTTATAAACTTCTTAAGATCAGTCACAAGGGTTGTATTTTTTCCTCTGTGCACTTGGCTTGGAAATATTTGCTAAATCCCTTATAGGCTTTTGAAATGATGGTCAAGTGTATTCATTAGAAAGTTGTTTGTAGAATTTGCAAAAGTAAACTTTTCTCAAAACTGGCTTAAATGACATTCCAGAGATAAATTTTCCAAGGAATTCAAATGTTTACCCCAAGTAGTAGCTCTTTCTTATTGCCAAAATTCTACCCATAGCACTTCACACATATCTTTCTGTTGCAAGGAAGGAAAATCCAATTCAAATTGACTTGAATGATAAAAGGAATTCACTGGCTAATGTAACTGAAAGTTTAAGAGTAATTCAGTCAAAGATTAATCTAGGGATCAAGTGATGCCAACAAGGATCTGATTTTCTAATCTCTACAAGGTTGAGTTCTGCCATAGGTTTTATTGTGCCCTGGTCACTCCTGTGCTCCCCTATTCTAAAATTCCTGCTCTGGTTCCATTCCTGACACTAGTATACCACAGTCTCCAGAGAAATAGTTTTCAAAGAAGAGAGGAGAATCTGTTTTTTCTCAGGTTATCCAGCAAAAGCCACTTTGCCTTTCTTTGACCCTGACTACTGCACCTATTCCCCAAATCTATCATTATCACCAGGAGGATTAAATACACAAATTAGCATTAGCAAAGCATGAACCACTCCCAGATTTGAGGGTGAGAATCAATATAGTATTCAAATTAAGTGGCTGAGATTGTGTGGGAAATGATTCTTCCAATGCAAACTGTGGGTATACTGGAGGGTGGAAGATGATGTGGATGCTTAAAACATAACCAACAGCGTTCACTGCATCCATACCAGGGGAAAGTGGAAATTGTGGCTGGACAGGACTTTGGAATCCCTTTGCTTTGGATCTGGGCCAAGAATCCATAAATACCAGTTTTAGGTCTGACTTTGCAATTAGTTGTGTCGGGCAATTCAATTAATTTCTGAGTTTTAGCTTTAAAAACTTATTTAGGTAGAGATATTGCTGCTTTACTCAATGACTATGTGGACCGAATGAAATAATTATTATAGAAGTGCTTTAAAATCTTAACTAGTATTAAATAAAGATGAGGTGACTATGTATCTTCCACATGTGTCTACATGTTGGTTTATTTATCCCTTTGTCCTTTTCTGTTTTTTAGAGTCCTTTTCATTAAAATATCTTTTAAAATGCCAGCAAATTGTGTCTGTGAGAAAACGTGTACCATTTTTTGTTCAGTTATAAATGTAGAACAACTTTTTTGTTTGTCACTAATGGAAAGTGTTTGTAGAGAGGGGATATATGTGAGATGTTTTACATGGGCTATCGCAGTAAATTCTGCTCCTGGTTCCATGAGGCTGCTCCCAGTAACATGAGGTCAGAAGTATTGACCTAGCCTTCACAGATGTGGAAACTGAGCTGAAATATCTCATCACTATTAGCAAACAACAAACCTAGATTCAAACCCAAGGCAACCGGACAGCAGCAAGTCTCTGCTCTTTCAACAGCAGAATGTATTTGCTATGAGGAAATCTCAATTCCCTCAGAGCAAAATAATATTTGAGTTTGAAACAAATATCCCCCTAAAATGCAGGCTGTCTAAAGAAGTATTTTCAGTGTCTTTAGCTCTTGTATAGCTGCTCATATGTCTAGTATTTAAGATTTCAGAGTTTAGCCTAATCATCTTGCCATCTGCTCTGAAATGATGAGCCCATCTGTCAAGATATTCAAGACAGTATCAGATTCCATTTATTCTATGAGAAGACAATGACTCTTGAAATACCAAATTTGAATATGTCTGATTACAACATTGTGTTATGCTTAAGAAATTTCAAAGCCAAGTTCCATATAGATAAATGATAGCTGAAGTCCCTGCATTGATAAGGTGATGATGAGGCAACCAAATTAGAAAAATGTAGACTGCCAAATGCTGATTTGGAAATTTTTCAGTTCCGGTATGATGACCACTATCTTAATTATTCCTTCATTATGTTTAAAAATACATAATATTCTTATACAGCATTTTACAAAGTGCCTTAAACTTAATCACTCATGTAATCATTTAATATAAATATACATGATTATTCTTACCTTTTTCCTATTATTATTCTGCTCCATTTTATGTATTTTTCTATTTATTTTATAAAAAGCCAAGCCATGTTCTAAGTGGAATTGCCAGTCATATTCCTTTAAAAGGGAAACACGTGAACCATGGGAGTTCTCTGCCACGGGACAAACATGAGATATTAAAAAGGTATGACAAGTAATGCCACTATATCCTCTATTATTAACAGTAGTATTATTAGTAGTAGTAGTCAAATGAGTTTGAACAAACAGGCTCTTAAATTATAACATGAGTTGACTGGTGAGTGTGTTTTAGGCTACACTGGTAGAGAAAATCCTCTCTTTACTCCAGCCTTGCTTATTGTGCTTAACTGTAGGATCATCTAATTTATAATAATAAATTAAAATCTCTCAAATACTTTCTGAACTTTCAAGACAAACTATTTTCCCAAATTTATATGCAACACCTCCTATGCCTCTGTGTCCCCTATTCTGTTCCTTTTTATCCTTGGTTTGCCTGCTACCTTTTTAAAAAAATTTTAAGATGCTAAATACATTTCTTGCACTAGAACAGACACCTCCAAAGTTCTCATGTTCCCATCCTAAAGTACTCCTAAAACTCCAGAACTTCCATAGGGTTAGTAGGACACAAACATGTCCTAAGGGAAGCCTACATATACTAAATTTAAGAAATTACATCACTCCTGGAATCCTAGTTAACTATCTGGACTCATATCACTATGACTAATTTAGGCCATTAAGATTTTGTGTTACTTCAAGAAAGCAATAGATAGGGATTGAAGGAAAAAGAACATAATCTTCCATGTTTGGATTTACCAGCATTCCAGTCCCTTCCTATCTATTGAGTTCATGATCTGGGTATCTAAGATTGAGAGAAATATCTCAGAAGGGTTACCCACACTGCCAAGTATACCTCTCCCATGTCGCTGAGGACAAAATGATGCTAAAGCCTGTGCTGTTGCCGTTGGTACTTACACACCTGGTGTCTTCAGGGGTCTGTTTACTCTTGCCTCTCTGGTCCATCTGAGCAAAGAACAATCTAAAATATAAATCCCATCAGGTAGTTGTCTTTTTTGAAAAAACTGTTGAGCCCCTTCCATTATTATGGTGAAATTGGAAGAGGCTCACCTGAGGAGGTCTGGCTTTTGTATCCCATTCCAATATAGCTTTGGAGGCCTTTTTGCTCTTGTGCTATGTTTGAACACTTCAACCTGTGGCTCCCTGGCACTAAACCATGATTGAGTCAGAGCATGTCTTAGGTCTGCTTAAAACCATCTTAATGGCTGTCCATAGCACTTAAGGTGAAATCTGAACTTATTCTGCGTAGCAGACCCTGCATGATCTGGCTACACTTTCCAGCTTTCTCTCTTACTGCTTTCTGCCTGCCTCCTATTTAATTGTATTCCAAGTTCCCTCTTTCTGCAAGACTTTTATATATGCTGTCCTATCTACCTGGAAAGGTCTCTTTGCCCTCCCTTCCCATAGCTGATCTCTTTCATCATTTAGATACCAGCATAAATATCTTCTTCTCAGAGTCCTTCCATGGCCACTCTATTTAATGTAATAATCCTTTATAAAGGAATCAAATTATTTTACTCATTAGAGCTTACTAGAGTGTCAAATAATTGTTTAATAAATCAAGTTAAATTTCTTCCTAAGTTTTTTTCAGTTTCTCTCTAAAGTCTCTGCTAATCACCTCGATGGAACCCATTTTTTCTCTTGCATCCTGATGGCATATTGAATGCACTCAGGTGTGCTGCATTTAAGTATGTATGTAACTATTATCCCCACCAGTCTTTGAAATTCCTGTCCTGGATCTCAAACATATTTATATTTCTAGGACTTAGAATAAGATGCTGAGGGCAAATGTCCTTCCTAAACCATATCAAGTAGATTTGCTGTGCCCTGCACACCTAGACAGACTCTACCATCCTGTACCGGAAGCATCATCTCCCACTCCTTTATCTGAGTAGTAGCAGTGTTTGGGCGCTCTCAGACCTAACCTCCCTCTCTGGCACTGTCTCTGCCAGTACCTGCTGAAAAAGTCCACCTAAATGGCTGTATTTGTATCAGCTGACTCAGCTTTTGGCCAAAGACAATTGGACTAATTGTGGGGACTGACCCAAGCTCAAATAAATTCATTGATCCGAAGGCAGAAGATAGTAGTCTGGATGTGAGCTACACCACTTTTCAATCTAGATAATGGGGCTTCATATCCCTATTTCCCTTTCCCCCCTGTCCATCATTGCATGCATTACAGAAACTGAGACTTACTAAGGATGGGATACAAATTATGATTAGAAAAACCAGTAGCAATTGCGGTGTTTGGAAGGGAGGGGTGGCAGGGGGGCAGTTTATGAGTTCTGAATCTTTCTAGAAGTAAACTTCTTTCCTTCCACCTGAGCAGAAAAGCAATGGAAACAAGAGAGGATGCTTTTGCTTCGATGAGGCAGCTGTAACACTTGCTAAGATGGACGTGGAGTTCAGAGTCTATACCACTCAGGGATTGGGGCTCTTGCCCTGCCCACAGCTAGCATCTGCTAGCACCATTAACCAACTCCAGAGTTTAGAGATGCTACCCTGAGTCACTTATTGTGTAATCTTGGGCAAAAGTCCCTTGACTTCTTGAATTCTCAGTTACATTTCCTTTAAAGAAGATGTGGTCTATATATATGATGGAATACTACTCAGCCATTAGAAATGTCGAATACCCACCATTTGCTTCAATGTGGATAGAACTGGAGGGTATAATTTGAGTGAAGTAAGTCAATCGGAGAAGGACAAACATTATATGGTTTCATTCATTCGAGGAATATAAAAAATAGTGAAAGGCATTAAAGGGGAAAGGAGAGAAAATGAGTGAAAATATCAGTGAGGACAACAGAACATGAGAGACTCCTAACTCTGGGAAACGAACAAGGGGTAGTGGAAGGGGAGGTGGGTGGGGGGTTGGGGTGACTGGGTGACGGGCACTGAGGGGGGCACTTGACGGGATGAGCACTGGGTGTTATACTATATGTTGGCATATCAAACTCAAATAAAAAATATACAAAAAAAAAAAGGTAAAGTGCAAGGCATCGTATTGGTCTCCCTTTCCTCACCAAGTTTTTTGTGAATATCTATAAAAATAATACAAAGTAAATAAAACTTCTTAATTGGTAGAATGATGTAAAGTCCAGATTATTATCCTTAAGAAACAAAACAAATAAACGTATGACAAGGGAATAATACATGAGGCTGAATACTGTGCCTAGAAACTTAGGAAATCTGGCAGGAAGATGAAAAGATTTTAAGCGCACCCCCATGGTTTGTACCACACAGCACTGCAGAGACCATTACCCCCCAATAATGACTCTTAAATAACTGGAAGGCATTCCTTTTTCTTACTTTCATAAAGCTCTTTCCTCCTGTTATTCTTCAATCAGAAAGATAGACATGGGTAACAAAAGAATAATATGATTTTACCTGGAGTGATTCTACAGTAAATTAAAGGCTTTGGTATTTTGTGCTTAAAACGCTGATTCTTTTTGATAATTATTGCTCTGCAAAGAGAAGGGAATGCGAGGCAGGGAGGGAGAGGAAAGAGATAGAGTGTACCAGCCTTATCAAAAACTTCAATTTTCCTGATTGCTCTAGCATCAGGTTCAAAGTGAAGTATTATTCTTTTAAATGTCCTAAATTCTTCCCCTGAGCTCAAGTACTTCTACACCAAGTCACTTTCTAAGGGCAATGAATACTTTTCTTCCAGATCAGAGTTTTAAAACTCTAGATTGCAATTTGGATTTTCTCAAGTTTCACATTAAGGGTAAGAATCTTTGCCAACTGCACACAATTACATCCTTTTGTATTTCATGGTAAAAGAACAAAGTTGTTTTAAAAAGTCTATATGACTCATTTTTAAAATACATAATCTGTGAAATTTAGAAAAACTTCCTCTTCTAATAAATTTCTTGTGTTAGCATATTCCCATCTTTGGTATGTTGATGATTTTTATCTCCTGGTCAGAGTCAGATATACATGTTATCCTACTGTGGGCCAGATACTTAATAAATATGACCCCATGTAGGCCTATGAAAACATTTATGATGTAGCTACTTTTTTTCCCCTATTTTAAAAATGAGGAAGGTAAAGATTTAAGATTGATACTGCAAATCCCAGGTAGTGAATGGAAGAGTTAAGATTTGAACCCAAGTATTTCTTCCCCTCCAACTTTTCATACCACAATATCCTGCCCTCACCTGGGAATAAAAATAAGAGTTACAAGTATTCTAACTGGAGACAGAGCTAGAGGGACAGCACTGAGAATGAAAATGTAAACAAGGTGCTGTAGTCTAGTAGTGGAGACAGATGCAGATATAAACTGGTAATTGCCAAATTCTGTGATTTAAAAAAATACGGTCACCTAACATTTACTAATGATTCCACTTGCAAAGTACTGTTCTAAGTAATTTCTTTTGTTGACTCATATGTACAATAAGAGAGGGATGTATGAGTGGCATGGTGCCCAAATAAAGGGAGGAAATAGATCTTTTGAGGGGATCCATTTCATCATTGTAGGAGAAGTATGTTAAAGCAGATGCTGAAGGGCAGGTAATAATTTGCATAGGTATGTTTGAATGGGAATATTGAAGGCAAAATGAATAGATGTGCAAAAGGCAAAGGGCATGGAAAAACTTGGCTTTTGTGCCAAGTAGAGTATGTGAGGGAATGGAATAGATCCATTTGAACTGGTAGGTGGGCCTCAGACCCCAGTTGTGCAGCTTAAAAGTCCCAGTGCCCAAGAGCAATGGTCTATCTGCTAGAGTCCAGCAGCCTGCCAGCTAGATCCCTATATACTGTCCCAGAAAGCGATAGGCAACAGAGAATCCACATATTTGCTATTTGCTCTGTCTTCAGAATTTGGCCCAATAAATGGAAAATATACTCCATTAGGTAAAGACTCATATAATTCCTTTCTGAGAGGGCTTAGTGGAAGGAGCTCTTTTGCTGCAAGGTAAGTAGATCCTCACTTCTCCTCAGGTTGGCTTAGATGCCATTGAACAAAAGATTTTTGACAGTCTCTCTTGACTATTCCTACAACAAGCCTTTCTCTATTCTGAGGTACACTCATCACTTAATTCAGAGAAAAACAGTTTATCTGGCTCCAATTTCCTATTACCATTTTTTCAGCTTCAATCAGTGATGTCTCCAGAGCTTGCAGTCTCAGGCAGATGTGGGATCCTGGTGTCATGCACAGAAGTAGCTTGATTACAATCACATTCCCTTAATGATCTCATTCTAATGAGGCAGCAGCTTGATGCCCCCTATTCCCTTCACAAATCTGTCTTGGGAGCTCTGTTCCAGCTTAAATCCTGGATGTCTCTTCTATTTCTGCTTTCTTGCTATCCAGGAGAGCTATGATTTTTTAGTTATTAGGCACCCAGTATTTATGAAACACGTGAATTGTCAAGGGGAAAAGTGAGTCCTTCCCTTTCTTCTAGGGGCAATTGATAAGTATATTCCTATTGCTTCCTCCCCAATATTCACTAAGGTACACCACTTCCTACAAGGATTCTCTCACTGGCCCCTTTTTCCTTCTTATGCCAAAGACACTAAACGTTTGCCTCCTTCATTCCTCCTGAAGTGCATTTCCTGTCAGGATCCCTGCAACCTCATTTTCTCAGCCAATTATGATCCCATTATCTCTCCAACTTGCTACATTATACACACATAGATTATTGAAGACGAATAGATTATGATCTTAATATTTAATTGCTTTTCATAATGTGGTATTTGTTTGGAAATGAAACTGATGAGGTGGCATTTCTTTATTATATACAATTCAATGACAGTCAATTAGCTGCAAAAGAAAACAAAACAAAATCCTAGTTGTGATTTTCAGAAAAAAAAAAAAAAAGGATATTTCTGTTTAAGCCCAGATTGCTGACATTTAGCTATTTAAAACGAAAAGTGGAACATGGGGGACCTTAAAGAGACACGGTACACAACAGGGCTCTTGAAAACATTCCTTCTAACCATGAAAACTGGTAGACGAAAACTCATTCCCTGTCAACAAAGATATTCTAGATAAGTAGCCTGGAATCCTATATCCAGACCATTTATTCATTGAATAAATGAATTCCTCCCAGACAGACTGATTTACTCATACAGTTACCCACTCAAATGTTTATTGAGCACTACTAGTGTGCTAAACACTGGAAGTGGATGTTAAACAAGACATAAGCAGCCTCGACTCTCAAGGCTCTTGGCTTGTAATAGAGGTGGCAAAGACATGCAAAAGGGCCACGTGTAGGAGAAGACTTGTGCCATATGAGGAAGCCTGGGATCCGAGGAAGGGATGATGAGTTGAGTCCTTAAGATTCAGTTGGACCAAATGAGACAAAGTAAAAGGGGAGAGACACTGCTGGTACTTGTATCAACAAGCACAGGAAGCAGCAAGAGAAACATTCTGGCAGCCTGCAGTTGGAATAGTACTTCCTCGGAAGTTCTATTTGATCTCAGCACAGGGTTGCAGTCTGACTTTCCATGCTATTCTGCACACGTGCCATACGTTCTATTGTTCCCTATCACCTTATCCCTAGGCTATTTTACACACTCATGTTACTCACTTCGTCTCCAAATATATTCAAGTTTTCAAATCTCAGCAGAGAGAGATCAAATAGAACACATTAGAGAAGTCTCAAGTAGCTTGGTAAAGGCAGAACAAGGGTGAATGCAGGGAAGGGAAAAGAAAGGAATCAGCAAAATCACATGGGTATCTGAATAGGAAGAGCTCTGTATGCAATGAGAAAGAATCGGAATTTCATCTAGAAAATTCGAAGAAGCAATTAAAGTAGTTCAAGTAGGATGTGTCAGGGTAAGATTATAGAAAGATCATGAGGCAGCAGCATACAGGATGAATTGGAGATAAAAAAAAATTGAGACCAGGATAAAAGTTCTAATGTTATTAACAGGCCGGACATCATAAAGGCCTTACTCAGTAATGGTCAGACTATATGAGTAGGACATATCTTTGGAGTTAATAAAGGGGTTGAAAGAATAAAACTTGGCAGATGATTGTTGTGGGAAATTCTTAAAAGGGAAATGTTTTGGATAAAGTATTTTTTCTGTCTCAGACAACTGGATTCATGGTGGTGCCATTTGCCAAAACAGGGAAAGATTGTAGAAATGTAAAACTTTTCTTTTTCGGTCTTACTCATCAAGCCCTCACCTAGAGAATAAATACTCTAACTTATGTGTATGATCGTGCCCTTCAAACAAGGTACCAAGGAGAGAGATTATAGTTTCATGAAGGCAGTATAGACTTGAAACCAGGACACCCAGTTTCACACCATGTCTTTATGTAATCTTGGACATATTTTCTTCACTATGCCTCAGGTATCTCATCTGTCAAGTGGAGATACTAGAACTTTCTACTAACTCAAGCCTTGTTTGAAGATAAAACGTGTTGAAAAAATGAATTTACTTTGGGAATTGCCAAATGAAATATCTAAAAGGTTAATTCTTTTGGGCTCATTCATGTCAGGAAAGTAAACACTGACCCAGAGGTTATCATGTAGGCAGATTAAAAAGCAGTGATATATAACAACTTTGTTGTGTCAAAACCAGGAGCAAATGAAGCTAAAATAAGCAACCTCTAAACTGGTAGGATGGAATGAAACCTTGAAAGCCAAGTCTGACTGACAGGAAATAATCACTCTGGACAACCAGAGGAAAAAACTTTGAGGAGGAATGCTGGATTTGCTCCATAGTTTTTCCTCTAGAGAAACACAGCCTGAGACCATAATGTTGGTCATTATGAAGGTTCATCTACTACTGGCTGTTTCAGTCCTCTGTACGTGGGATAGAATGTTTATATGAGGTGGCTTGTGAGCCATGGAGTAGCTGGAGGTACAGGTGTAGCCTGTATCTCTCTGAGATGCTGTTTCAGTTAGGGCTGGAGGTTCATTTTGTGAGTGCCAAGGATCCATTGTAAGAAACAGTGATCCCTCAGAACTTTCTGCAATCCTCTCCTCAAGGAGATGTTAGTGGATCCCTGAAGGAGGGTCCTAAGGAGGTTGCCTAAACATAGGATAGTTATATTAATTAGGGTATGGATTAGGTAGCTATAACAAAGTCTTCTCAAATACAGTAGCATAAACAAGATAGAAGTTTCTTTCTGCTTTAGGAGTCTCAGTAGGTGTTCCAGGGCTGTAAAGTGGTTTAACAGAGAGAAAATCCAAGTTCCTCTTAAATTAATGCTCCATAATTGTCTTATCCACATGTTTGATGTTGGTTCAGCATCACATCTGCTTGGAGTATATTTTGCACAGCAGAAAAGGGTGAAGGAGAGGAGAAAATACGCTCTCTCCCTTTTAAGGTCATAATGTAGAAGTTACACACATTATGTTCAATTAGGCAGAGCCTAATCCTATATCCCTATCTATTTTTGAGAAAGGCTGAGGAGTGTAGCCTTTAGCTGATGATCCATTAGCCTAGCTAAACTTGGGAATTATAGAAGCAGAAGAGGTGATTGGATACTAGAGGACTAATTATCACTCTCTGCCATAGTGGTAAAAGCACCAAGGCTTGGAACTTAAGCAATAAAAGTTATCTCAGAATTTGTCCTCTGGATATCCTTAAAAATAATCTTCGATCTGAAGAGACGAAGTAAAATACTAGTTTGATGAGAATCCAGTTATGATGTCTGCTGTGTTTTATTATGGCATATAATTTGTCCAAGGAACAAATCTTAACTGTTGCAGTTCAATGAGTTTTAGGATTCTATACTGACTTAACTCCCACCCTATTAAGATAGTGAGCATTTCCATTGCCCAAGAACATTTTTTTTTATCCCCCTCCTAAGTCATCTTCCATACCCAGGCAGCTACTGTTTTGAATACCATCATCATAGAAATGATTCACCAGAAAAAATGAATTTTAAGATTCCTTTGTGTTGTTATGTAGTATGCTATTATATGGGTTTACCACATTTTGTTCGCCTATTCTGCTATTGATGAACATTTAGGGCATTTACAAATTTGGACAACTATGAATAAAGTGGCTATGAATATTCATGTATAAATATTTTCTGGACATTTATTTCATTTCTCTTGGATAAGTACCTACGGGTGGAATTAATGGGTCTCAGGGTTGGTGTATGTTATGTTCATAAGAAATTGCTAGTTTTCCAACCCGCAATTTGTAAGAGCTCAAGTTGCTCTAAATTCTCAATAATATATGCCATTGGCAGAATTTTCAATAGAAGTTCTTCTAACGGGTCTGTTGGGTTTTGAAAGGGGAAAAATAAAATCTGGTTTCTGATTCACAAATTTTCAACAACTTCTTTCCATAGGGCAAGCAAATAAATACCAAAGAAATGTGTATAAAACACTTTGAAATACACAAAATCTTGTATAAAAAAGTGATCCTATGGCAAATACTTTTATAGAAGGGACTCTTTTTAAGAAGTCTTTATAGTGTCATGGCATGCTTGGAGTCAGAAAACCTGAGTCTTCTCTCTGAGCTCTAATTTTTTCATCTATAAAATGGAGATAGAAATAGCCTTTTTGAAGTTTTTATGAAGTCTAAGATAATTTGCATATCACTAGCATAGTGCCTAATACAGAGCAAAAGATCAGTATGTTTCAATAAAATCTAAGATGAAGTGGTCTTATTCAAATAAGATTATCACCACCATTGCTATCATCATTATCATTAATTTTAACTGAAACCTTACCATATCCTAAGTGCTGCTAAGCACTTGTATATTATTAAATTCTCAAAACAATCCCGAACTTCAGTATTGATATTTTTGTCATGCAACTGCTAATCCTTTTATCTTGGTTTTCCAGCTTGTACTAAGCAATGCTTGTGGCTCTGTGCCTTTTGTTTGATAGAGGAGATATCATTATACCAGCAGCTGTGCAAATACAAATCACTTAATGCATACTAGAACTCAAAGCAAAAATGTCAGCAATGGCACAGATACTCCACTTCCTTGTCACTCTGTGGAGAGAGGATCCTTTCCTAGACTGTAGCTCCATGATGTGTCCAGCTGTGGGTCATTCCATGCATGCTCTTTGCAGTGTTCTAAGGGAACTGCGGACTTGTCCACCTGCTCATTTTTCCGACTCCAGGTCCAGTCCGTACCAGGTGACATCATGAGGATTTTTATAAGTAATGTTTCTACTATACAATAGGCTATGAGGACTGGACTCAAAAAAGGTACATGATTTGCTCAAGCTTCCGAGTTGAAGAAACAAAATTCAAACCCAAGCTTTGTGAATCAAAACTTCTATTCCAAATTGCTATGAGATACAGACTCCTTAATTAAAGATTCATTCATTTGTTTTTAAATGCAATGGAAAATTTAGGTTTCTTTATAGTATACAACCCAAAGTGTTCTCATGTTATGTGCCTGAGGAGGCTGAATCTGAAATCAAGCACACGTAATAAATTTGCACATGCAGTGACATGACCACAGAAAACAACATTGATCCACTGATGATCATTTGGGTAACTAGGACATTTTAAAGCAAACCTCCAGGACATGATTATGTTTCAAAGATTAAAGAAAACACAAACTTTAGTCAAACAGATCTGGGTCAGAATTGGTTTCCCCACTTAATGGCTGTGCAATCTGAGACATGTCACCTGACCTGTTTAAGACTCAGTTTCTTTATTTCAAAATAAATATATTGGGACTTCCTCATAGGTTGGTGTGAGAAATAAAACACGTTGTTGATTTGAAAAAAATCACTGATTATAAGAAGCATGCATTATTTCATTTACAACTAAGAAAAATGCCTATTAATTTTAAGTTGTCATTGATTATAAAGACTAAAAAATGTGTGTATTAAATATCAATAAAATGCTAAGTGCCTGGTATATAGGCTCCCACTGATTGATAACTACCATTGGGATTGGTCTTAATACTACTATCATCATCTCTTTGTAAGCCAAAAGAATTGGCACAGAGAAGAGGTAAAGTAATAAGATGCCTTAAAACAGAAGGTAAATGATTTCCTTGCTATGGTCAGGTGCTCACAACTCTATCCATTGGTATCATATTCTTTGTGATATCAGGAACCTCACACAACTATCAACTATATTATCTGGGGTTTTTTTTTTCATTTTATTTTTAATATATCAGAATTAAATCCTTATTGATGAGAGAATTCTGAAAATGACAGAGAGGACTTATCCTTTTCATAGTGATAGTACTTTCTGGTTATGTATCTTAAGCAATACAGGTGTCATTTATAAGGTTAAAAGTAATATTCATCTATTATCATCCATAGATATGGAGAAAGAAATCCCTAACAGAAAAAAAAGATCTTTTTTTAAAGGTCAAGCATTAATTATGGGTAGAGACATCTGTTATATAATTTCTGAGGAAAAGAACTTATTAGGCAAAAAATGTCTATTTGGGTTAAAATCTGGAGATTTTGTACTTACTAGTTTGTGATCTTAAGCAAGTTACCAATTCACTCTGTACCTCAGTGTCCTCAGCTCTACGATGACAACACTTGTCTTTCAAAGTTGTTTAAATATCTCCCATGCAATTTCTTCTGTTCCTTTCCTTTTTGCTTTTCCTCCTGACATTCACTTATAGTTCACATATTAACTCGATCATCTCATCTAGAGGCCCAAGTAATTCTTCTTTTTTAGACCTTATGATTTTAATTTAAATAATTATATTTATCCTTAAAAAATTAAAAATAGAAATACCTTATGCTCTAGTATTTCCACTGGACTGGGTATTTACCCAAAGAAAGTGAAAACACTAATTTGAGAAGATAAATACACCTCTCTTTATTGCAGCAATATTTACAATAGTGAAGATGTGGAAACAACCCAAGTGTCCATCTACAGATAAATAGATGAAGTGGTATATACCTGCAGTGTAATATTAGCTATAAAAAAAGAAAGAGGTCATGCTTTGTAATGGACTTAGAGGGTATATGTTAAATGAAAAAAGTCAGACTGAGAATAAACACCATACAATTGACCCTATATGTTGAATCTAAAACTCAAAACAAGCCAACAAAGAAATATAAAAACAATAATGAATAGATTCATAAATATAGAGAACAGACATTTTTCCAGAGGGGGGTTAAGGGAGGTGGGAAAAAATAGATAAGAGGAATTAAAAGGTACAGACTAGCATTTATAAAATCAGTCACAGATGAGAAGTACAGCATAGGGAATATCAATAATATTTTAATAATGTTGTATAGTGACAGATGGTGACTACACTTACTGTGGTGAGCATTGAGTAATGTGTAGAATTGTTGGATCACAATGTTATGCACCTTAAACTAATATAACATTATATGTTAATTATACTTCAATTTAGAAAAAAACTACTTTTTAACAATTTGTCTAACATCTGTTTCCTCCACTTGATTATGAGCTCTGTGATGTTAGGGACCATGTTTATTATTGTTTTAGTCCAAGGCCCTACCATAGCACCTGGCACACTGTAGGTGCTTTATCATTTTCCCAAAAGAATGAATCAATGGATGGAAGAACAAATGAGGTTAGTGCCTCGCTCAACTCAGAACAAGCCCCCAATAGTAACAATGATAGTTTCTCATGAAAACCCTCAGAAATTCTATTTTATCTTTATTCTGTCTTGCTATATTGCAATCATTTTAGGTGCATTAAGCCTGCATGTCTGGAACCTGGCTCTGTTTTCAGGGATCATTTGGATCCATATGACTGAAGGAAGTTTTCATAAGCATGTTTGTCATTTCATGGTAGACTGTCACAATCCATATCCATTTGATTGGATTGTAGTGAAGATTTGTTTCTTTAGAAATTAAGGCATTTTTCCCTGTTGTGCATGAGAATGAGTCAACAGCTGCTGTGGAAATGCCAACATTCATGGATACCTTCTAATTATCCATGAAGCCTGGTGACAGGAAAGAGCAACGTTGTTTGCTTGAGGAGTTGCCTGGGGAAAAAGCACAGCCATTTTTAAGTGCACAGAACAAGCGAATTTGACAGAAGAAATGAAAGTATCTGAATAGAACCACAGTGAGGCAGAGTGGCTTTTATCACGATAGTCTCTGCCAAGTTTAGTCCATTATTCTCAGGGTGCAAAGAGACCTATTTTGTATGGCAAAGGATATAGAGATAAGCTGGAAATAGTCTCAGGATTTCTGAAAAATAATGCAGCTTGTTTTGATGTATATGAGTTGAGCATGCAGAAACCACTGACCAAAGCTGTACACTACCCTGGTTTTGATTGGACAGTGGGGCTTTATACTGAGCCTACATCCTGAAGTCAGACCATGAATCACAGTTTCATGACTGATTAGATGTGTTCTCTTAGGAAGATTTCTTAATCCCTTGGTACCATAATTTCTTTGTTTTATTAGGGGAAATTATAGTACTTCTCTCAAAGAGTTGCTGTGAGAACTAAACCAGTTGTTAAACTTAATAATGGTGGTATCTCACCACATTAACAGTTATTCATTCCTTAGACTTCCTGTCTGTTACACTAGGGTTAATGATTGTATATGATGCCCTTTTTATTATGGTCATGGTCATCATCACGGTCACATATAGGTATGATGCTTTATAGTTTTTTAAAAAGCAAGCCTATTCCTTATTTCAGTTCATCTTTCTAATAGTCCTCTAAGATAGAGAACTATAACTCACCTAGTAAGACAAGCAACCTAACATTTGTCAAGTGCATTAGGGCCTTGGATTAATAGGTCAAGAAAAATTCAAAAATTTCAAAGGCGCTTTCACACTAGTAAGAATAGAAAGATGTAGAAACTAACATCTTTGACTACAATGCTGCCAGCCTTTTGCTGGGTGCATTTACCAGTGTTTTGTCATTATCATAACCATGTAATCCAAACCCTCTGCAAATAGAAGTTTCACAGATTGTATTGGTCAGAATGGAATTTTAACCCAATTTATCTGCCTAGAAAGCCCATGTTCTTTCCACTATGCAATAACATCTATTCAAATAATAGTATTAACTAAAGTGTTTAAGTCCCACCCATCAACAAGCAAGCTGGCAGGAGGTGTTTGCAACAGAGTTACAATGTTATATCCAGTGTTTGGATTCTGAGGATAAGTGGCTGGGAGCCTCAGGGACTAGGATCAGAGACCAGCCTAATCCATCACCTTGATTTCCTCAATGCCCATGACAGGGCATGGCCTATAATGGAGACTGAGTGTATGCTCGTGTAAGGATGGGGACAGAAGAGAAAATGAAGTCAAGAAGGGGAGCTGTCTGCATGGGAGAGTGGCCCATTGGTCTTCTATTGTTCTTTGGATGTATTTTCCAAGTCACTAATTATTTTGCTTGTTTCCCTCAGTGTATACTCGGTTTGTCAGTATTTCAGATGTGAACTCACTACCAGGTGTTATATGCTGACACATGACTGATACCACATATATGAGGATTATTGTTTCTTTTAGGCCATTATACTTTCCTCAATGCTACCTAAGACTGAGAGAGGTGTTTAGTACTTGCCTCCCACTTACTCAGATTTATTCCAAGCTTATTGTTAACTAAAATCTGAGAACTTTTCAACTTAAACCTCAACATCCTGCATACACAGGATTGTTTTGAATGGAAACTCAGAACTTGACAATTAGTTCTGTTGTGCAATTCATGGAAATATGGAGTTTCTTTTGAAGAGGGAGAGTTTTAGGAACGGTTTAGATGATGGAAGTTGGTAGATTAAATTTAAATGCAGGTAGAGAAGGCCTCAGGCTGAAGTTATATCCAGGGATGGCTGAAGAGTAGCTGTAAGTCCAGGGCATTGGCCTTATAGAGGAAGGGACTCTGCTTGAGAACACACCCTGCAGGACAGGGTGAGGTGCTTAGAGACCACATGGGCTTCAATGAGGAATAGCTATAAGGCCTGCTAAAGGCTGGGAGAACTTGAGCTCTGGTAGAATGTGGAATCTCTCATCTTCCCTATCTCCTCAAACCCCCTTTGGGAAGATCTTCCGTTCTGTGCTCAGAAGTACTGAACAGAGGCTTCTATATCTAGTAAATTGGAATGTCTACCTTTATGAGTTAAAGTTAAAATAAAAGTGCCTTGAACCAGGTAAGCTTGATTCAAGGGCAGCATTTCTTTTCTCAGTCCCATATATTGAGGAGGATTCATAATTACAGTGAATACTAGAAATAGGAATGCCATTGTGACACTGCAGAGTGTTCACACATTCAATTGTTGCCTTTTGCATACTATGCCTAATGAGTCCCAGCAGTTAATAGCTAATATAAGAAGAATAAAGCCATTTGTCTCATTTTAAAAATATTCCATTTCTTCCTGGCTGCTTTTGTGGCTTTCTATTCTGAAAGCCAAGCTTTACCCTCACCACCCTTTCATTCCTTCTTATCTAAAGAACTAATTTTCTTAGTACCCGGACATCATTTCTAGCTTAGTTTGTTTGTTTTAATTTTTTGGAGGCAGTTTAACAAAGTATTTGTTTCACAGCCTTAACATTTTGAAAGAGACACTGATATGTGGCTTAAAAGCAGGATCCCAAATTAAAGTATATTTAAAATAATTATTATTGAGTCCATCTGGCTTCATCTATCAGAAGCAGAAACTATTCTTGCTTTCAAATGCTTAGCATATAACTGAAAAATTACAGCAAAATGGAGTAGTGATTTCAGAAAGATGAAAAGCAATGGGGCTCCTAGTATGCTGCCACTAACATCTCTTCTGAGAACAATATCTTTATGAAAACTATCTCAGATAACACAAAGGATGAAGTTATGCAGATCCTCCCAGCCATTGGTCTCCCAAGAGATGGGTGAGACTACCGGTATACTCACAGAGACCCCTTCTGGAGATGCCTAGGCTTGGCACTGGCTGACTGAGGGTTTGCCCTTGGAAATTATATAATCAGCCCACATATCACAAGAAGCTTAAGATCTTCGTCTCAAATACAACCAAAGTACCCAGGAATAACATCTTGGAAGCCATATTGTCCAACAAAGATATCAATTTGTATATTATTCTCTCCTCTTTCTCTGGCTCCTCCATCTTTCAGGATCCCTGTCCAACCATGGGAACTCATCCCAGGTTGTCTATCATTCAGAATGTGTTTCAAGCTTTACTGTTCCATAAATAGATCTCCTGGACTCTGTGGAATTAAGATCTTAGGAAGTTGAATATTGGCCATATGGAACCCACTGAACAGGTCTGTATCTATGATGGAGAAAGCAGGTTCGTACCCTATTACTGCCTCATCCAGGAGTTTGAGAGGAAAGGCATAGCATCAGCAGGGTCCTATGAGCCAGAATCCTGAAATGTCTGCAATATTCTAGCTAGAATCCTCGCCAGAACTCAACAAAGACTGGAAGGGGTTTAAGATTCAGGAAGATGGAATGTCTTGAGTTATTATTGGCACTTGGGGTTGGAGAGGGCTTATTTGTGATCCAACATAGGAATCTGTCCTGAGAGATTAGAGGGCCATCCTAAGAATGTTGAAAGGGTCTGGAGAGAGGCAGGTAATGTTTTACTTACACATAAGCCTGTTAGTTCTGTCTCCATCAAAATATTTCCAACAATGTGTATATAGAAGCAAATTCTTTTCATTAGTAGAGCCATAGATGTATAAAGAAAAGCTGGAGAGTAAACTCCCTAAATCTGAAACCAAGAGAGAGTGTTACATATGAAGAAGGAAGTTATTCCCCAGGATATCTAGAATTAGGAAGGACTAAATTTGTATCTGCACAAAGAAGTTTAGGTTAGACTTGCAAAAGCAAGGGTCTTTTCTAGAATCATTATAGGATACTAGAAAATTTCAGAAGTTGTAGAATCCTTGGTGAAATGTCCATAATTTCCAATTATGCTCCTGATAATTTTTTTTACCTCGAATTTTCTTTGGAAGCTGTTTGAACTAAAGAAGTAGTTTGTTTTGCTTTATTTTTAATACTAAGAGACAGAAGAAGTTGAAAAACTGGTTAGTTGATTTTTGGATTTTACAGGAGATTAAACAAAGTATTTTCTATTAATATTCTCTATAAACATACTGCCTCTGCAATGCATCAATGCAATGATTGCAATGTATGCAATCAACTTCCTTGTTGATTGAAGATTCTATAGTGATTCACTGACCGTTGTTTATACTCTAATCAACTAATCACAAGGAGGCATGCTAATGACTGGTCATAAGTGAGGTCCATGGCAGTATATTATAAAAACTCACACCTTGTCCTAGGAATGCTTATAATTTTTTTTCAAGTTAGTCCATATGTTGTAAGAAGAGATAATGTTCAAATGAAGGAAGCATGTTCTAATGTTCAAGGAATGGAAATAGGGAAAGACATAGGCAATATTTGTGATATAACAGTAAGTTTCAGCATCTGGTCCTACCAATGGGATTTAACTAACTGCTAACTAATCCAAGGACAAATAGTAATTGCTTTCCCAGTAATTTCTTCATTATCTTGTTTTTCTGTTTCAAATGAGAATAAAATTTTAGGAAAGAAATATGAGAAATGGCCTGGCATTCTGGAATGCATACTTTTATGTGAATTAATTGAGTACAGTTTAACTTGAGCACCTGTCATTTCAAAACTTTTTATTTGAATTATTAACAGTGCATTACTAGTTTCAGAGGTAGAGTTTAGGGTTTTGTCTGTTGCATTTTGTCAGTTGTCATTATATCACATACTCTCCCTTAATGTCCATCGCCTAGTTATCCCATCCCCCTCTCCTCCAGCAACCCTCAGTTTGTTTCCTATGGTTAAGAGTCTCTTTTGGTTTGTCTCCCTCTCTGATTTCTTGTATTATTTTTCCCTCCTTTCCCCTATGCTTTTCTGTTTTGACTCACTTAAATTGCACATATGAGTGAAATAATATAATTGTCTTTCTCTGGTTGACTTATTTTGCTTAGCATATTACCCTCTAGTTCCATCCATGTTGTTGCAAATGGTAGGATTTCATTTTCTGATGGATGAATAATATTCCATTTCAGGTAGGTATATATCTCACATCTTTTTCCATTCATCTGTTGATGGATATCTGGGGTCTTTCCATAGTTTGGTTATTGTGGACACAGCTGCTATAAATATTGGGGTACAAGTGCCCTTTTGGATCACTACATTTGTATCCTTTGGGTAAATACACAATAGTGAGCATATACCATTTAAATTCTCAATTTATATTCAAATACCAGAGATGGCAATTTAGCATATGTTAGATTTCCTAATTTTTCTTAACTTTTAAGCCCTTTCTTCTAATACTTTCCACACCCTGCTCCTTTTTCTGGCAAGAGCACTTCAGTGTTAGAAGAGCTGCTGATATAAATTTAAGAGTGACAAATCAAAATGACTGCTTAGGAGATTAATACTCTTTTGGAGGCAAATTTTCATCTGATTAAATATATACCAAACACCTCTTCGCAATTTATTTTCTAAGGTTAAATCTCAGAAATGTTGCGTCAGTCTGATCTGATTCATTGAAGTAATTCATAGGAGCAGCTTCATGAGTTATTGGCTTCATGCCTGATCCCTGAAGGGCTTGTGGAATCACTGGGCTACTAATGCTATCATGAAGCCATGTTCAAAATGAAACTTCAAAAAAGGAGGTGCTAGCTTTCAGTTGTTTCTAAAGAGACTTTCTTTCCTTCCTCCCTCCCTCCCTTCCTTCCTTTCTCTTCTTAGGGAAAGACAGATAAATGGACTCTGGATAAATAAATTCAACAAAGAAAATCTAGAATAAATCCAGTGTTGTCTATGTCATGGCCTTTGGTAACTCTTAGAACAGATGGAGGCAGAAGTGAAAGCTAAGCACAGATATTGGCACATCAGCTCCTCTTTCTCCTTTAGTTCAGACAAATCTATCTTCTTGATACTGCTCATGCCTGTGGTAAGAGCTTTGAATACACACACACATACACACACACACACACACACACACAGTGCCGGGGACAATGTAGTTAGGGGAACCAATCTAGTCATCATGAAGCTACTCATAGGTGGAAGGACATTGGGAGGTAAATAGGCTCTCACCAGAAGAAAAACAGAAAAGTATTCAGGGTAAGGATGAGAGGTACGAAAGAGATTATTTCAATGACTCATTATCTGATGGCCCAAAATTTCTTGTGAAAGAATTGATTATTTAAAACACAGTCTAAAGTTCCAGCATACTTGCCACAACTCTCTGCAGCTTCCCTTAACTCTTTTCTGAAAGGTAATCTTCAGTGCTGTGGTCTCTAAAAGATAATTGCACAATTCACTTCTCAGTCAAAAGAGGTCCAAAGAGCAAAAGATTCTTCCATCAGCTGAAGCCACTACTTGTTATAGGGCCTAATAAATAAAGTTTTATTTCTAACAAATGTAGTCTTTAGTTTTGAAAAGCCCAAGGACCAGAATTCTCCTTCTGATTTTATAGTTATACCTTTTGATTTTTGAAATGAAGAACTACATACATATAGGAAAGAAAACTATCTGTAGCCCCAGTACCCAGAGATAACCAGGTTTAACAATTTGGCAGATTTCTTTCACTAATTATTGTTTCTATATTTTTCCATATTGAAATTTATACTTTGTGTCTTTTTTAAATCTACTGTCTTTTAAGAAACATTTTCTACTCCTATTTTCTTCTGACTTCTGAATGATTGTTTTTTTTCCATCAAGCAATGTCTTCAGGTAGCACATACTCTGTTTCATCTGCTTTTTCTTTGAAACCTCTCCTGCATGCCTTCTTTCTCCATAGGATTTAAAGTTGTGATCTTGTGCCTTGCCTTATGTTCTTCACCAGCTGTTTCCTTAGGCCCTAGAGACTTTAGACCACCTTGAAGTGTGTTTGCTGAATGATGTGCTCCAGGGCAAGAGAAATGTCTTCTTAACATTTGTTTCCCCATAGATTAGCCTGACATATGATAGACTTTTATTACCTATCTGCTGACTTAATAATGATTCCCACAACATCACAACAAGTACCCCTAATTTTTGAAAGACTACATGGTAACCATTGTGCCAGGGATTTTATGTATTTTGTTGCTAATCTGTATCACAATGTTCAGGGTCATAGGTGAGCATCATTATCCTATTTTTTTTTAGTCAAGGAACCTGAGATTTAATTTTATTGAGTCAAAAATCTTTATTACGGACAGTAACCAGAATCAAGTAATTCACTATGGTAAGGCCCCAAGCCCATTTCCCTCACATGAGCATAAAGCCAATGACAGTTACTACAGGAGCTACAAAATTGAACAAGTTATGGAGATTGTCCTCTAAAACTTAGCACTAAGACAGGAAAGGTAAGACACACCTATAAAGATGAATCAAGGAGAAGAAGAGAGAGGAGCTTTCTACTGACAGGAGATTATTCTATTATGGACATTATTTAGAATTGCCAGAACATAGTGGTAATAAAAAGCACTGGTGGGTTTTTATTATTATTTATAAATTTTCTATAGGCAATATATTCATTTATGGCCTACACCTGCACATATTCCTCTTGCTTACCACACATCTTAGTATGCTCTGCACATATAAAAATCCTGTTTTTAATAGGATTAGGTTTGGAAAGTATCAAATGAATAAAGAGAAAACAGTAACACCTCATATTTTAATAAAACATTTCAATTTACTCCCTCTATTCCATTATTTGAACACTGTAACTTTGGGCCAAAGATAATGAAAAGAGGAGGCCAGAGTTGCAATGAGGACACAGCAGTAGGCAATTTTAAGATTAATTTTGGATAGTGACTTTTGCAGTCAGATATCTGGAAACATACACATCCTAAGGCTGCTTCCTGAATGTCTCTCAGTTGTGTCCTTTTAGGGACATCCAGAGTTCTTTGGTAATGTGTAATGTTTGCATTCTTGTCCCTAAATACCCTAAACACATGCATTCTTTGGTAATAGCAGGAATAATAGATGCAGTTTGTTAAGTAATCACTTTGAGTTAGACACTAATTTGTATAGATTCATTTATCCTGAGAACAAACCTCTGGAGAATGCAAAATAATCTCCATATAATAGCTACTAGGTGGGGAACCTCAAATCTGAACTCCAGGTCATTTAATGCCAAAATCCTTTCTCTTTCCATTATGACAACCCTTTACTTGATCTGAAACCTTGTGTGAGGTGAGCATTCTGTTTGTTGAACATCTGTTTTCATTTCTTCTACTAAGAGCATCTGATTCCTCCATTGGGGAACTGCATCTTTTCCATTAGATACATTCATAGTGTCTACCAATCAAAATGCCTCACTACCCAGCTGTCTTGAAATAGGGATGACCCAAGAAAAGCCAATCAAATTCTCCATTCCTAGATATTAAATTTTGAGCAGCATAGAATGGCATAGTTGTTGATGGGATTTATTCATCCCTGTGATGAAGCCCTAGAGTCTTCACTAGTTTATGCTAAATTTCAGAGTAGGCAGAGTCTTGGTCCTTTCAGAGGCCTGTTCAGATTTTTATTTAATTCTGTGAGCTATTCCAAAGATTTCCAATAAATTAATTTTTGGTACAAATTAACAAGAGTTGATAACAGAATATTTATTGCCCACAACCAAAAAACTTCAACAAAAATTGCCATATACTCTGCTTTGTCTGTTAAAAAAAAAAAATCAACTAATCCCTTGGGGACACTTGCTTCCTTCTGTGCCACACTCTTCCTCTGATTTCTTGTTTTAGAACATGCCACTTGTGAAGGTTGGGGACTTCAACAGAGTCACATAGAAGTATAAAGAGATAAGAGGACCCTGAGGGTTCTGAGATTGGTTGCAGGTTGACAGAAGTCCATTATACAGACATGGAAACTGAGAAATACATTAGTAAAAGATTTAATCAAGGTTAGAGTGAGTTAATGGACAACCTGGAACCACTATAAAGATGGACTTTTAAGGAAAAAGAGGGGGGAAGGCAAACCAGGAAATAGACTCTTAACTATAAGAGACTGATAGTTACCAGAAAGGAGGTGGGTAGGGGGGAATTGGTGAAATAGGTGAGAAGTATTAAAGGATGCACTTATTATGATAAAAATAAATAATTTCTTTAAAAGGGTAGACTTTTATATAGTGCTTAAGCAATACAATTACATCATTTTTAAAAAGACATTTATTTTAGAGAGACAGCATGCACAAGTGGGAAATGCAGAGGGAAAGGGAGAGAATCTCAAGCAGACTCCATTCTGAGCATGGAGCCTGCTGTGGGGTTCAATCTCAATAACCTAACTGAGATCATGACTGAGCCTAAGCCAAGAGTCAGATGCTTAAGCAACTGCACCACCCACACACCCTTATATCACTTTAAATGACTCTATAATATAGATTCTTCCAAACTTTGGCCAAAATTTTCTTTCTTGCCTCCAGAATATTGTTTTTCAACAAAATATTAAACTAATTCTTAAAACTGATATAATAGATTTGTTGTTTCTGAGGAAGAAAAAGGATTTGTAAAATTATAGGACATAGATTAGCTAATAGAGGCTCCATCTCTCTTTGAAGATACCGTGAACATTAAATGATCCAGACACCTAGTTCTAAGAAGTATCTTATTACTCTAATCCACGTGCTGAAGGTAATTTGGTCTTTGTTTAGAGCCCCAGTATTTATCAAGAAGTTAGTTTGTCATCTTGGGGAATATTACTTATAACTTCACAAAGGAGATCTTTTCCAATAAATTCAAGATAAAACATGGCTGAGAATAATTCATTTGTTTATCCATCTATACATAAGAATTTTTTTGGGGGGGGTCATCACATACTTATTGAGTATTTTGCAGAAGGGATTAAAGGTGATGAAGGTAAAAAAGCATTTTTCACCTTCAGGAGGTATAACAGAAAAAACGTGAAACAATTTCCCCAATGTAGTATATGCTGTCTATAGCTAAAGAATATATAAAAGCCTCCCTACTGCCACCCAAAATAGCTCTATGTATCCTGATTATTTATAATGCACTTACTACTATTTAGAATTACACATTCAAGCATTTAATTATTATCTTTACTATAGGACCTACACTAAAATAGAAGATGAATCAGGGCAAGAACCCTGGTACATCTCTGTATTGCCAGCAATGAACATAGTGACTGGCACAAAGGAAACAGTAAGTACTAACTACATGAATTAATGAGCAATGGACCTTACCCAGACATCCTGGAGAAGATTTCAAAGACAAAGAGATGATTGAATGGCATCACAAAACCTCAATTTAACCTTAAGGATAAAGTCAATAGGGGTAGGAAAACATTTAAGGAAGCAACATAGTTAAAGGCATATAGTGAGGAGGTATTTAGAGATTGGTATGTTGCAGGAATACTAATAGCTCAAGTTGACAGATTTGAAAGAATTCTTGGGACTGATTCATGAACCTTCAATTTTAACTTCTCAAAAACATGATCGTCCATTAAAGTTTCTATGAAAGGAAAGTGAGAAGATGCTCTGTTGAGGAATCACTACTATAGCACTATAGACATTGAGCACTTGATTTGGATCAGGGAAATCAGTTACTGCAAAAGTCCAGACAAAGGTCATGGCTCCATTGAAAGTGAGGGAAAAGAAAATTAAAATTAATGATTCTTTATGCACTGGAGGTGTGACTACATGGGCCATCTCATTTATAGTACTTTATCCACTGAAGGAATTAAATGCTTCCAGGCACACCTGCTTCTTAACATGAGCATCACTCAAGAATAGAACTCAAACCAAGTAAAATGCAATTTTCTCAATATGGGACATCAGCTAAAAACAGTGAGCACAGCAGTTCCTAATTGCTAGACTGGTGACCTTTTACCAAGGTGGGGTGATCAACTTGAAATAACAACAAAACAGGCAGGATGCATTCCACAGCAAAACATCTCTCTAGAGGCAATCTGGCAAAGGGGATGTCTGCAAGATCCAAACCTGCTACAAATAGAAAGTTTAAATTTTTTTTCAAGTTCTTGAGAATGGAACAAAAATTCAGTGTAAATGACATTTGTAATTTTTTCAACACTCTATGATTTGGTGACAAGGTCACAATTGCTGGCTTTTACTATCCTCCTACAATGTATAACTGATATAGACCCCTTCTCTAATCACATACTTCTTCAGAACACAGTACAGTCATGATGTTGGGACACAGTAGTTTGGAGAGCAACAGGGGGGAAATGAAGGCTGTTACAAATCATTTATTTTTTTAAAAAAGTTAAAATGTGCAAGATTATACATCTTTTATTTATTTTCTTTGACTATAGCCAATTCAAAATTATACCTAAAATAAGAGCACACTCATTTTGTAGCATGTCATACTTTCTTGAATGTAAAGGAAGAGGCCACAGAATGCCAGGTCACTACAGATTTTCATCACACTGAGCAGTCCAGATAGCCAATGCTTGCAGGGCCCAGTTCTAACACTCTCCATCTACCTTACTAGGGCTACATGCCCTACCCCAATGTTCCCCTACAACCTGCCCTGCCTGATTTGACCACCGCAGCAGGCACGCCTCCAAAATGGCTCCTGCCCTAGGTAGAGGGTTTAGATAAACACACACACCAGTGCCCACAGTTCCTGAAGCCAGACCTCTCAGCTGGCTGTGCAGGGAGCAAGCCCTGCCCTTTGGGGCACCCCCAGCAATCACAGCAATTGCATATGCCTAGGCTGAATGTTGGACTTGCCTACCAGCAAGTCTACAGCACAGTGAGCAAATGCTGCCTAGTGTGCCTGCAGCAGGTGAAGTGGGTCATTGTAGCCCCACCCAATAGCTTGCCCACAGTAATCCCAGCTCAGCCACATAAGGGAGCATGAAGCCCACATAGGGAACACCCCTGGAATGCTGGTTTCTGGTGACCAGGAGTGTTTAGAAGGAGGCTACCACAAGAACCTTTCTATATGAGACTTTCTAGTCCAGGAGGTTTAGGTGACGACCTAACACAACAAAACAAGCAAAATGAGGAGGCAGAGGAATGTGTTACAAATAAAAGAACAAGACAAAAATCACAGAAAAAGAGCTAAATGAAACAGAGATAGGCAATATGCCTGATAAAGAATCCAAAATCATAAGCTGTTCACTGGACTGAGAGAAGAATGGATAAGCTCAGTGAGAACGTCGACAAGAGAAAATATAAAAAGAATGAATCAGAGCTGAAGAATAAATGAAATAAAACATACATTAGAGGGAATCAAGAGCCAATTAGGAGTTGTGGAAGAATAGATCAGTGATCTTAAACACAGGGTAATGAAAAGCAACAAACCTGAACAGCAAAAGGAATAATAAAAAATTGGGATGCCTGGGTGGCTCAGTGGTTAACCGTCTGGCTTCGGCCCAGGGCGTGATCCTGGAGTCCCAGGGTCAGTCCCACATCGGGCTCCCTGCATGGAGCCTGCTTCTCCCTCTGCCTGTATCTCTCATGAATAAATAAATAAAATCTTAAAAAAAATAAAAAATTAGGATAAATTAAGACAATACCAAGTGTGGTAACATTCCCATAATAGGAGTTCCAGGTGGAGAAGAGAGACAAGGGGGAAGGTTACTTATTTTAAAATTTCTCTCACTTGGGGAAGAAACTGGACATCCATGTCCAGAAAGTAGAAAGCCCCAAACTAGATGAACCCAAGGTCTATACCAAGACACATAATAAAATGGCAAAAATTAAAGATTTAAAAATTAAAGAGAATTTTAAAAACAAGAGAAAAGAAAACAACATACAAGGAGAACTCAGTAGGGCTATCCGGTGGTTTCTGCTATCAGCAGAAACTTTGCAGCCAGAAGGGAATGGTATGATTGATATATTCAAAGTGCTGAAAGGAAAAAAAAAAAATCTTACAACCAGGAATACCCAGCAAGGTTATTATTCAGAATTGAAGAGAGTTGAAGACTTTCCCAGACAAACTAAAGTTAAAGGAGTTCATCATCTCTAAACAAGCCTTATAAAAAATAATTAAAGGGAATTCTGTAAGTGGAAAAAAAGTCTGAAACTAGAAGAAAATTATGAAAGGAAAATGTTTCACTAGTAAAAGTAAACATAGAGTAAATGTAGATTAGTTACTTATAAGGCCAGTATGGAGATTAAAACAAAAAATTGTAAAAATCAATAGTACCTACAAAATTAGTTAAGGGATATAAATAGGTAGAAAATATGATATTGTGTACATAAAACATAGAAGGGGGAGTGAAAATTTAGTGCTTTGGGGAATTTATTGAATTTAAGTGACCACCAACTCAATATAGACTACTATTCATGTAGGATGTTACATATTAATCCCATGATAACCAGAAGTCAAAAACATATGATAAAAATAAAGAGAAAGGAATCCAAGTATAATGCTAAAGAAAGCTATTAAATCAAAAGGGAAGAGAACAAGAGAAGGAAAATAAACAGGAGAATTTCAAAAACAACCGGAAACCAACTAACAAAATTGCCATAAATACTAACCTATCAATAATAACTTTAATATAGGGACACCTGGGTGGCTCAGTGGTTGAGCGTCTGCCTTCAGCTCAGGGCATGATCCCAGGATTCCAGATCAAGTCCCACATTGGGTATCTTGCAGGGAGCCTGCTTATCTCTCTGCCTATGTTTCCCCCCCCCCCACCTCCCGTGTCTCTCATGAATAAATAAAAATTATTTTAAAAATTATTTTAATATAAGTGGACTAAATACTAGAATCAAAAGTCTTGGAGCGACCAAATGGATAGAGAAAACAAGACCCACGTATGTGCTTCCTATAAAAGGCTCACCACATTCAGACTGAAAGTAAAAGAATAAAGATATTCTATGCAGATGGACATTAACAAGAAGAAAAAAAACAGGGTAGCAATACTTCTGTCAGACAAAATAGACTTTAAAACAAAGACTGTGACAAGAAACAAAGAAGAGAATTATAGAATTATATAATGATGAAAAGTTCAATCCAACTTGCATGTAATAATTGTAAATGTCTGTTTACCCAACATAGGAGTACTTAAATGCATAAAGCAAATATTAACAGACATAAAAGGAGAAATTGACAGTAATACAGTAATAGTAGGGGGCTTTAACACCTCACTTACATCAATGAATTGATCATACAAATAAAAAACAAACAAGGAAACTGGCTTTGACCTAAAACATTAGATCAGATGGACTTCACAAATATACAAAACATGCCACCCATAAATATCAGAATACATGTTATTTTCAAGTGCACATGGAACATTCTTCAGAATAGATCATACTATGCCGTAAACAAACCTCAAAAATTTAAAAAGAATAAAATCAAATTAAGCATTTTTCTGATCACAATGGTGGGAAATTAGAAATCAAAAGAAAAAACTGGAAAAAAAACCTGAAGCACATAGCTGAACAATATGCAACTAAAAAAAAAAAAAAAATGTGTCAATGAAAATAAAAATCAGAGAAAATGAAAAAAATACATGGAGATGAATTAAAATGGAAACAAAATGGTCCCAAATCTTTGGGATACAGCAAACACAGTTTTAAGAGGGAAGTTTATAGCAATACAGGCCTATGTCAAGAAATAAGAAAATTCTCAAATAAACAACTGATCCTTCCACATAAATGAATAAGAAAAAGAAAGAAAAAAAACCCAATTTAGTAGAAGGGAGAAAGCAGTTAAAATTAGAGTGGAAATAAGAACAAGACTAAAGAAACAATAGAAAAGATCAATGAGACTAAGAGCTGGTTCTTTGAAAAGATAAAACTGAAACTCTTAGCTGGACTCATTAAGAAAAAAAAAATAGAGAAGACTCGAAATCAGAAATAAAAGAAAAATAACAAGTGAAACCACAGAAATACAAAAGATTAGAAAAGACTTCTCTGAAAAATTATATGCCAACAAATTGGACAACCTAGATGAAATATATAAATTCTTACAAACGTGCAATCTTCCAAAACAGAATCAGGCAAAACTGAAAAACTTAAACAGACCCTTTACAAGTAAGGAAATTGAATCAGTAATCAAAAAATTATCAAGAACCAAAAATCCAGGATCAAATGGCCTTCACAGGTGAATTCTCTCAGACATTTAAAGGAGAATACTTATTCTTCTCAAACTATTCCAAACTAGAAGAAAAAGGAAATTTTCTGAACTATTATACACACTACCACTGATACCAAAACCAGACACTTCCAAAAAAAAAAAAAAAAAATACAGGCCAATAACCCTAATGAACATAGATGCAAAAATCCTCAAGATATTACCAAACCAAATTCAACAATTTATCTTTCAATTCAATCTTTAACCATGATTGAGTGAGATTCATTTTAGGAAGGCAAGATTCAATATCCACAAATCAATGTGATATATCATATTAACAAGGGGAAGGATATTTTTACATATGATCATCTTAATAGACATAGAAAAAAAAGACATTTGACAGAAATCTAACATCCATTCATGATAAAACCTCTCCACAAAGTGGGTATAGAGAAAACATACCTTAACATAATAAAGTCCATATATTATGTTTGCTATGGGGGAAATCCACAGCTAACATCATACTTAATGGTGAAAAAACTGCAAACTTTCCTTCCAAGATGAAGGACAAGGTAAGGATGTCCTCTCACTTTCATTCAACACAGTACTGGGGATCCTCATGGCAATTATAAGCCAAGAAAAATAAATAAAAAGCAGCCAAAGTAGTATGAAACAAGTCAAATTATCACTAATTGCAGGTGAAATACTTTATACAAAAAAAAAAACACTAAAAACTCCACTATAAAACTGTTAGAATAAATGAATTCAGTAAAATTGTAGCATACAAAAATTAATATACAGAAATCTGTTGCTTCTATTTAAAAATAACTAAGTAGCAAAAGAGAAATGAAAAAAACAGTCCCTTTTATAGTTGTGCTAAAAATAATAAAATACCTAGAAATAAACTTAACCAAGGAGGTAAAAGACCTATACTCTGAAAATTTCAAGAAATAGATGAAAGAAATTTAAGATGACACAAATGGAAAGAGATTCCATGCTCATGGACTGAAGGAATCAATATTGTTAAAATGACCATACTAACCAAAGAAACCTATAGATTCAAAGCAATATCTATCAAAATACCAACAGCATTTTTAAAAACATAACTAGAACAAATAATCCTGAAATTTGTATGGAACCACGAAAGACACCAAATAGTCAAAGCAATGTTCTTCTTGGGAAAGAACAAAGCTGAAAAATTCACAATTCCAGATAAAGATCTACTACAAAGCTATAGTAATCAAAACAACAGGGCAATGTCACCAAAAGAAACCTATAGATCAATAGAAGAGGATAAAGAGTCCAGAAATAAATCTACACTTACATGGTTAACTAATGTATGACAAAGGAGGCAAGCAAATACAACGGAGAAAAGACAGGATTTCAATAAATAGTGCTAGGAAAACTGGGATGCTACATGCAGAAGAATGAAACCAGACCACTTTCTTACACCATGCACAAAAATAAACTCAAAATGGGCTTAATACCTAAGTTAGAGATCCAAAACCATAAAGCCCCAGAATAAGCATGGGCAGCAATCTCTTGTGTATCAGGCTTAACAACTTATTTATAGGTTTCCTGAGGCCAGGGAAACCAACCAACAAACAAACAAACAAAACCCACAAAACCTCTTGGGACTACATCAAACTAAAAAGTTTTTGCATAGCAGAGGAAACCATCAACAAAACAAAACAAAGAAATCAATCTACTGAATGAGCAAAGATATTTGCAAAATCTGATAAGGGGTTAGTATCCAAAATATCTAAAGAACTTCTACAACTCAATACACAAAAAACCCCAAATAATCCAATTAAAAGATGGACAGAGAACCTGAATAGACATTTTTCCAAAGATGACATACAAGTGGCCCCCAGATGCAAGAAATATGCTTAATATCACTCATCATCAGGGAAATGCAAATCCAAATTACAATGAGATATCATCTTACACCAGTCAGAATGGCTAGTACCAAAAAGACAAGAAATAACAAATGTTGGAAAGGATATGGAGAAAAGGAAACTCCTGTGCACTGTTGGTGGGAATGTAAATTGGTACAACCACTGTGGGAAATAATATGAAGTTCCTCAAAAATTAAAAATGAAAATGCCATATGATCCAGTTAATTTCTCTATTGAATATTTAACCAAAGAAAACAAAAAAAGCACTAATTTGAAAAGATATATGCACCTCCATGTTTACTGCAGTATTACTTAAAATAGCTAAAATATGGACACAGCCTGAGTGTCCATAGATAGATGGAGAAAGAAGTTACAGTATATGAATATACAATGGAATATTACTCAGCCATTAAAGAGAATGTGATTTGCCATTTGTGACAATATGGATGGATCTAGAGAATATTATGCTAAGTGAAGACAAATACAATATGATTTCACTTATATGTGGGATTTAACAAAACAAATGAACAAATCAAAACATACTCAAATACAGAGAATAATCTGGTAGTTGACAGAGGCAGGAAAGCTAGGGAAATTGTTGAAATAGGCAAAGGGACTTAAGAGATACAAACTTCCAGTTATAAAATAAGTAAGTCACAAAGATGAAAAGTACAGTAAAGGGATTATAGTCAGTCCTGTGATAACTGTTGGATGGTGACAGATGGTATTGACACTTGTTATGGTGAGCGGTGAGTGATGAGCAATGTATATAGATTGTTGAATCATCATGTTGTACACCTGAAACTAATGTGACATTGTATTGCAACTATATTTCAATAATTAACAAAACAAAACTTTTAGACCTTGGTCCCAATCTCCTCTTCTTCTTCCATGATCTCTATGCCCAGGACACACTTGATATTTGACATTCTTGGAATATATTGCACTTCTTTACCTATGTTTATTTTGCCCTAAATGTCCTTCCTCTCCCTCCACCCTCTTATCTCTTATCAGTGAGTGCTATCCGGCTCTCCTACTGCAAGTCACACCCTCAGCGTCCTCACATACCTGCAACTGTAGTGCCTACCTTGCTTTACAAGACTTCAGAGTCAGGAGGCTTTCTCCACTAAGACTGCAAGGCCCTAAGGGGAAGAAGGACTCACATTAGCAACATGTGTGACTCATAGCAGTGCTTAATCAATGTTTAGGGAAGTTTTAGTAAATATTGAAGTAGTAACATCAAGAAGTGTGTTTGTGATAATTCTCTATGTCACAAACCTAATGAACATTTTTTAAAAAACATCTATTTTGACATGTGTCTTTTCTTCTGCCAGAAAGATAATTGCTTCTTATCTCGGTTCTGTTAATTTAGCAAATATTTCTTGAACTTTTCTGAGTCTAAATCCTCTGGAGATGTTGTGATCAAAGATGAATAAAATTGGGTCCTCACCCTCACAGTGAACTGCTGAACAATTAGAGTTCACTAGTCTATGCTAAAATGCGTTCATGGGTTCAACCCTATGCTCAGACAGCAGAACTGAGAAAAGGAGAAATTCCAATGTTAATTAGGATTAGAGATCTGGGCTTGGGGGCTTCCTGATATAGATAGATATAGATAGATATAGATAGTCAGCTTACACTGACTTCCTAGATTTCAGTCATACTCTGTTGCAGGCCTAGAAAGATCCCTAAATTCTCTGAGAAATGAAAAATGAAAGTCCTCAATCCTTCTTATAATCTTCTCTTCCCAATTAAATTGAAACACTTGATAACCCAGCCTTTAGAAGATTGCTTGAGGGGCAAGGTTTTCTCTTCCTGAATCTGAAGCTCAACATTTGGAATTTAGTCAGCAGTAGGAGATGGGTTATTAAGAAAGTGGATGATTGCCCTATAAAAGTTAAATGCATAATGGAAGAGAGGGGAAAATAAAGGTCTTGATGAGAACATCATTTAGAGTCTCAAAGCCTTGGTCTGAGACGTTTATCCTCAGTGGAGCCAGTTTCCAAGTGTTCTGGCCTGGGTAGCGGGAGAAAGCACTACCTATGTCTGGAGGTACCACAGCACGAGATGCTATTTCCAAATGTTAGCTTGGAAGACAGGCAGAAACTGTGGGTGCCTGAATAGGCTTCGGGCAGATCTGGAGGATGCTGAGGATTGGTTGGGGTTTTTTTTTTTGTTGTTGTTGTTTGTTTGTTTTACTTCGGTCAATGCCAGAAGATCTATCATGGACTCAGTCTACGAAGTTAGACGGTGCAATGGAAAAAGCATAGGCTTTTGAGTCTGGAAGAGCTGGGCTGATTTCTAATTCTGCCACTGCGTGCCATTGGACAAGTTACTTCACTTCCCTGAGGCTCAGTTATTTTATCCACACAATGAATACAAACTGTAATTCACTATGCTTTTGCCTCTCTGCTATATACTATAAGCTTAAAGAGGGGTGGTTGTCAGTATGATGGTCCCGTTGGCAGAGGAGGTTGGGCAGACCGAGGAGACACAGACCAGCAGCCTTGCCATAATGACAGTCACCATTTATGGACCAGTGTCCATGTACCAGGCAACTTGTGCTTCATGTGTGTCATCTGATGCTTTTCATCTATGCTGTTGTGGGGCATGGGAGGAGGGAAATGTGCGGAAAAATGGCACTGAGTTCTTGGGCCTATGAAGAAGGCCTTGGTCTTGAAAGAGACCCCAAATTTTCTTAGCTTCATGTTTTTGCTGAAATGGTTCTCTCTCTCAGGAATTCTTTCTCCACCTGGAAACATCCTACCTGTGCTTCAAGGCTCTACCTACATGGCAACTTATCTGTGTAATAGCTCCCTATCTACTCCTCACGTTCCCATAGCACCTGCCCTTGATCATTTTTCAGTTCCTAGCTGTGTTGTAATTGTTTCTTTTGCCCACATTCCGTGTCAGCCATAACTTCATTAGAGGAAAAAAATATCTTATTCATTTTTATCCTCAGTATTCTGCACAGTGTTTGGTACATACTAAGTGAAAAGCATATACTAATTTATAAAGTACTTAAGTGTGCTCTGGAGATACTTCTACCTATGTTGGTGCCCCTCTCCTTCCTGACACCAACACCAACACCCCAGCATCGACACAGATCTCTGTCTTAGGTTCCACTTACAAAGAAGCAACTATTAGCAAGGGATAGAAATATTCCTTTTGTATGTAAACAAATAGAAGAGCTGAAGTTTATGCAATAACATTTTGTTGAATTATTTAAATAACTGGACACGCAGCTGATGGATTTGGTAAGTGAATGGGAATGAAGTCTGGATGTCCTGGGATTTTCATTTCCACATTTATTTCTTCTATGAAGCTAAATTCATCTGGGTGCCCACTAGATCCCAGTGCCCAGTCTGGAAACACCATCAGAGAGCTCCCTGGGGAGCTGCATCTCAGCCTTGGGACTGGAGCAAAGTTCATTAAAATTCTTTTAACAAACTGGCAGCTTTCTCTCTCTCCTCTTTTCTAGTGCCTCCTTCGGATCCGGCTGCTCCCCATTTGACAAGTTCAATGTTTGTGTCCTCAGGAAGGGAAATGGAAACAGACCAAAGACACAACATCAGAGGAAACTCAATTCCAAGATGCCTGTGTTGTGGCCCAGCCTCCCCCATATTGTCCAAATAAATAGAAGCGAATTACCTCAAAATGAAGGGCATCACAACAGTCAGGGGTTAACTCCATGTTCTGAGTGCTACCGTATTTGTTGCACAGATAAAGGCAAGGAGTGAACACTCCGTGAAAGGCTGTCCCTACCTTCAGAAAGGCTTCTAAATGCTGCAGCTAGCACAGTACATGCTGTGCAATCCCAGACACTTAGAATCACCATGTGAAACCAAGGTAGCCACGGTGGCCTCCTGAACAGTTACTATATACCAGTGCTTATCCTTTACTTACCTCATTAATCCTCATGATGGTACCATGAGAGAAGCACTATGCTGATAGCTCCTTCACAGAGGGGGATAAAATGTAGCCTTTCTCTTCTATGGGATCTAGCCTTGAGTTCCCTGGACTTTAGAATTTCACAGGGCAGTAGAACTTCCCAACAAAATTTGACATTGTTAATTTTATTCCAACTGGATACCTTTTAGAAAGCAGCTACTGCTATCTATAATTGGTATCATTTCATTAAAGAGGGCATTTCTACTATAAAAGAATTTGTCTAAGGCAGAATAAAGAAACTCCTTCCACTGAGTGCATTTTTCTGTGTGGAAAATATGTATACTCTACTATCCAGCAATTCTACCTTCAGGTTTTTATCTGAGAATGACTCTTGTCAATATACCCCAGGAGATGTGTACTGAAGTGTTCAAGCAGCTCTGATCATACTAGAAGTGTCTGGGAAATAATCCAGATGGCCATCTATAGGAGGATGAATAAATATGTGGTATATTTATTCAGTAGTCAGGATAAGTGAACAGCTCCATGAAAAAAATATGAATTTTAATAAAATATTGGATAGTAAAAATTCTGGGAAGTTTATAAACAGTGCATCTTGCTATATGTAAAGTAAAATTTTATGATATACTTTTTAGGATTCCATACAAATGTTTATGCATGTATCTGTGTATATAATTATTTGAAGAGTAAAATATCACAAGTGAAGGGAGGCATAAGAATGAATTGAACAGGAATTACATTTGCAGATTTAGGTTATAGTCCATTTTCTAGTTTCCATGTTGGATAGGAGATATATCTCTATTCAATTCAGTTATTTTTTTAAAGATTTTATTTATTTATTCATGAGAATACACAGAAAGGAGAGAGAGAAGCAGAGACACAGGCAGGGGGAGAAGCAGGCTCCATTCAGGGAGCCTGATGTGGGGCTCGATGGTCTCCAGGATCACACCCTGGGCTGCAGGCAGTGCTAAACCGCTGAGCCACCGGGGCTGCCCTCAATTCAGTTATTTTAAACAAGCAAGCAAACAAATAAGGATTATGCATGGATGATAAGAATAGGTCACAAATAAGAAAGTTATAGTTTTATAGTTATATAAAATAATATCAATCCATTGTTGCCCAAAGGCTAATGCAACATAATAAGACCACAAATCCCTCAATATATTATCTTTTTTTTTTTTTCCTTTTTCCTAAGGACCGGTTTTATGTTACAGAATAACATTAGGTAGAGTGTGAAACCACTTATGGAACAGTGATCTAGACCAACCAGCTTAATTTTCCAAAATACTAAGATTGTAAAGAGAGCTGTAGAATTGGGATGATACCAAGACCTCTATTAGGGAGTTTGGGTTAAAGACAAAGAAAAACTCCACTAAACTCACAAAGTACAGGCAAGAGATGACCAGACTGAGAAATGTTCCAGTGGGGTACAGGAGACAGCCAGAGACCCTGGGTAGGAAATAAATGAAGGATCAGCTGGATATCTGTTAAAACCACTGCCACTATAATCACTTATTAATTTACATCTCCTTTCTGTCTGAAACAGGAAATTTACTCTGATGTAGAGAGAGGAAAATGGGGAGCTATAGCTCTCATGGACTTCCCCCTGAACTCTGTAGCAGGGAAAGTTTCCACTTATTCTCCTTGCTAGCAGGACTTGTCTGGGGAGATCTGAAGTTATAGTCCAATTTACAAAATTCTGTAATGATTAATCTAACTGCCTATTCAGTGACTGATTGAAGCGTATCACTCCCCTACTTAAACATCGTCATCAGCCTCCATAGATTGTAGGATAAAGTTGAAGCTTCTACAGGCTATTCTGTGACTTCGCTTCGCCTGACCAGCCTCATCCACCATCTCTCTCTCACACATGTACCTTATACCAGTTTCTTGATTTGGTGGTTGCCATTTCTTGACTGCATCATGCACCCTCCCCCTCCGCACATGTTGCTTTGCCTGGAAGGCTGTTTCCTCCTCCATTATCTAAGTTATCCCACCCATTCTCCAATACTCAGCTCAGGTATCCCATCTCCAGAAAGCCTTCCTTAATCAACCCAGCAGACAGGCTCTCCTCTGGGCACCACAATCCTAGTTTTAGTAATCATTGGTGTACATTCTGGCAACTGCTCCACACAGAGTTCTATGAAGGGGAGATTGATATTATTCAGTACCTTCTGAGATGAGGTAAGTCATACACACAACCATGCTGTCATCTTTATGTTTCTACTGCCAGTAGGAAGCCAATGTGTATTTTTCAGTAAACACTTGTCAAATTGATTGAATGTCAAAGATAATTCTATAACCAGTAGTACTGTCCAGTAGGTAAAAGGAGGTTTACTTTAATCTGGACAGTGGCAGATTCAGTATTTAATTCAGCTAGTGGGTGGGTTCAGAGAGGGCCTAGCTGACAGGGAGGATATGGAAGGGATTTAAGCACCAACTTTTTAACAGAGGGTTGCATTCTGTCAATGCTCTCTAGCTGTCCTTCTGACACAGAGCTTCTAGGACCTTTTAACAGTGGTTTTCATCATTTGGTTCTGAGCCAATCTGACCCATAGTACGAGATAGGCTTCCAGACCCTGATGCTCAGGCATACCCACTGCAGCTCAGTCTCTGATGGGCAGTTTGGCTATCTATATGGTGTGCATTACCGACCCCACTTGCTGGATCTCCCTTTCAGATGCACAGGGACTTGCCATAGATAAGGGATATATTTTCAATACACAGTAATTTGAAGCCTCCTCTTTGAGTTTCTTCTGGGGGAACTGTTGCAACAGTACCTCTAAAATGCCAGTGAATCATCTCTAACTACAGCCTAAAATTATAAGATGAAGCCATCTGTATTGCACTGGGAAAATATCATGTGGCATAATTAATTCATTGGATGTGATGATTACTTAGAATCACAGAAATACAGTGTTAGAAGGGCTCCCAGGAGACCTTATTGAAAATTCCCAGATTCCTCCATAGACCTGTATTTAAACTTATCAAAAGCATAATTACTCCTTTCTTTAGATTATCTAGTCACAACTTAAATATTGCCAGTAATGAGCTTGTGAAATTAGAAAGATAACTTAATCTCTCCGGGCCTCAGTGTCTCATTTTAAAAGTGGGGTCAGGAAGCATTGTTATGTTTTGTTTTGGTTTGGTTTTTTCCAAGTAGACACTGTGATGTGAAGCCTCTTCACAGTTACTGGGAAACAGAGGGCTACCTAAGATAGATAGTAGCATTCCCCTTTTGTATTACTATTTAAAATACAGAATCTGCTATTTTCTCACATGTTCTGCCTCTGATTTTACTATGAACCCCCCCACCCGACACACACACACACAAGATTTGACATTAAAGTCACAGCCACTAGAAATGGTAATATCCTAGATACCTCCTAGCTTCCATGGTCACTGAATTTACTAACCCCATTGAGGAGCAATCCAGTGTAGAGACGACAAGAATTTGAGTCATGAGATAGGATTAGGATATAGCTCAGATGATCACCATCTGTGAGACTCCAGGTAAGCCACAGCATTATTTATCATCTGGACTGCATGTCAAATAATAGCTCTCTGATGGAGCATCTTTAGCCTGGCTCCTGAGAAGCAAGGCCTGAAACAAAGACTTTTGTGGAAGTATCTTACGGAGGGGTTTGATTCTAGCAGCAGACATGAGGGATAAAGGAACAGAGCAGGAAAGGAGTTAATCTGTATAGGAATATATTATTGGCTCACTGCTTGATCCAAGAACATCTCCAGAGCAGTACAAAATATGCCTCTTCAAGCTGTCTGTCAAGAGGACTAAGGATAAAGCATTGTCCACTGGCTTCTATTTCCCATTGGTAAAATATTCACTTTGTAGGTTAACTGTTCCATACTTCTGATGTGCACATGTGTGGGCATCAAATGTCTCTACAGGTGATTTACCTCTGCCTGTGGAGCAAGAAAAGGGTAAGTAGTAGGGCTAGATGAGTCTGTTTGTAACTGCATGAAGCTGGATGGAACCTGTACCAAACTAGTCAAAGCAACCATGGCCAAAATAAGAGGTGTAGCTGAGAAGATTTCTAACAGTGCATAAGAAGTATTTAGCATATTCCACCCCTTGCCTACTCCAATCCACTTGTGCCCTCATTCAAGTCCAGTCTACTATGGATGTCCCTTCTAGAGAGTGAACAGCCTTAATCTCTGTGAAGACACTTTGAGAGGAGTAAGGAAACAAAATAAGCTATAGTTCCCATGTCTGCAGCAGCTCACATGGATGTAAATAGTATCACCATTCTCTCCTCTACCAATTATTGTACATATCACTAACCCTCAGTCAGTACTTTAGTTGGGCTGGGTCATTTGTCTGGTGGGATGACCCACACTTACATTCCAAGTAACCCGATTCCTTTATTGCTTTGCCTTTGCCAGGACAACTTTGCAACAACTGCCTATTCATCCTTGAGCACAGAAAATAGACACCTCAGTAAGCTTCCTGGACTTCAGATCTATTCATTCCTGCTTCTGTTCCATCTTGTGGCAACAGCTCCATCATCAGTAACCTCCAGTATGAGTAATTTTCTTTGCTGCTGGTTTATGGATTTTGAGAGTACAAAATGGCCAGGCTGTCCTCACAACTTCAAGTTCAGGGGAGTTCTTAAAGTGTCCTTAGTAGAAAGTTTGACCCAGTGAAAACCTGGCCTTTACTTTAGCAGACCTAAGATTAGAGAGATAGAAAACAAAGTTTTCCAAGTGAATCACTTGGAATGATAATGGTTAGAGACAATACCACTTTCACCCTTTGGTTCTTGGAATCACGTATTCTGGTCAGTAGAGACATAGCACCATGAGCATAGGTTTACTGCATGTGCTGCCTCCTGGAGCACAGTCTCCAACCCTCTGCTGGCATATTACTAAGTATTATAGGTTCTTCCCCTGGTAGGTTATGGTGCTGGATTATATAGGTTTAGTCTGTAACGTAAGACTAGTGGAGGCTATGGTCATGTGCCAATTATCTCACCTTCTTTGTTCGCCAACATGACAGATGAAATATTTTATAAGCTCTCAGATAATGCTCCTGGCAGAATTACTGTGGGAAAGACAAGGAAACAGATACACATCCAGAGAAGGTCGCCATGTAGGTAAAGTTAAATCACTTATCAGATTACAATTCAGATACGGTCAAAATAAAATGGAAAAGGTCCAATGTACCCAACCTCCCACTTGGCGGGCTGGGCTTCTCAAGAAACTGTTCCATAATGAGGACTTGATTATGGCCTCTGCTCAGGCAGGTTTGTGATTTCATAGTGGCAGCAGCTATATCAGTTTTTCTTCCCCCAATGAGGGAGATTCAAGAGGAACACACCTGCCAGGCAAATAGCTTCCAATCAAGTGCCAGAGGCTGTGTTGATTTGTACCTATACATGGACCACACCCAGCTCAGCAGCTGCCATTGCTACCACCTGTTTAATTTTACAGCACTCCTTCATTATCAAACATAATTCACCTCAGTTTTCAGAGGCTACAGGTTAATTAAATTGCCAAAGATTTAAAGAGCTGGTAGTTGTCAGGTCATTAATATGCAATTTCTCCTTGAAAAGGATATTGTTTCTAACTTCTTGGTTAGTGGAGGATGAACATTTTCAGAGACATGTTCCTATAATAGTGTTTTTTTTTTTAAGATTTTATTTTTATTAGAGAGAGAGAGAGAGAGAGAGAGAGGCAGAAACACAGGCAGAGGGAGAAGCAGGCTCCATGCAGGGAGCCTGATGTGGGACTTGATCCTGGTTCTCCAGCATCACACCTGGGCCGAAGGCAGGCACCAAACTGCTGAGCCACCAGAGCTGCCCAATAGTGGCTTTTATTCCATAGGCATGTGGATCAAAGAGAAGATTCTGTCAGAGGTCTATAACTACAATTGAGAAACCAGGTAAATAACTGTAAGATACATTCTTAGGCTCATAGGATTCATTGTGAATTAAAATTGTGCCATAATTTCAGCTGATACAAATCCCTGCTCACACAAAACTTCCTGGGTTTCCAGAATTTCTGACCTCTGGCATGTTCCTATTTCTAAATACTTGCATCTCACCATTCATAGAACTGGGAGCCTAATTTCTGGATCAAATAGTCTGAAATCGTGTCTCAGTGATTTCACCTAATTGTCCCCTCTATCTCCTGCATTCATCTTAAAAGTATCTGTGAGAACTATTGGTAATGAACACATTCTGTTATTTGGCGATCCTCCAAGAGCAACTTATTTAGAATTTTCACACAATGAGTATATGAGTATATCTGAGCCTCATTTAATTAAATACAATAAATTTTTAATACTTTTATTTTTGATACCTATCCTAAAAGAGACATGGGTGGGAGAAATTCAGTACTCTAGGGTTCATTAGACAAATGTTATAGTTCATGGTAAGATGGAGTACACACAAAGGTTCCTTGTAGCTGAAAAATCACAATCACCTCAAGCAAGCTCAAGCTGTGTACAGTTGTTAGGCAATAAGTAGTTTTTTTACATTTGATAAATAATCCCATTCTAAGTGTTTCTTCACCTTTTCCTTTTAAAATCACAATAATAACAGGCACTTACATGGTAAATTATAATTAACAAGACTTCCATACTTATTATCACATTTAATCTTTCCAGCAAAGATTAACATGAAGTTCTGTGAAAAAAAGTTGAGGAAGTGTTTAGACTTTCAACACTTCTATTCAACATTATACTGTGGGTTCTAGCCTGTATAACATACCGACCCTTCAAATAAAGAGAAAAAGAAGGAAAAATGGAAAAGGAGAAGAATTTATAATATCAGATTTGATATGAGGAAGTAAAACTGCCCTTATCCTCAGACATTATTCTATATGTAGAAATGATAATATAGGCTGTCATCAACAACAAACCTGCTATAATTAATAAACAAGTTTAACGAGGTTATAGGGTAACATCAATATATAGAAATCAACTATATTTCTATATCGTAGATACAAACAATCCAAAAATTGAATTAAGGCAATAGTTACATTCAAAATAACTTCAGAAAAAATAAGTGTTTGGAAATAATTTTAACAAAAAAGTGCAAGGTTTATACACTACAAATTATAACATTGCTGAGAGAAATTAAAGCTCTAAATCGGGATAAACTAATAATTAAAGAAATCAGGAGAATCAATTGAAAGATCATTTAAAAACTAACAGTTCAACAAGAGGATGACAAAAATATGAAAACCAATGGCTTTCTTATAGTCCATTTATAAGGAGTTAAAATATAAAAGGTAAAAAATATATATCATAGCAAAATAAAACATAAAACACCAGATGTTTACTTCTATAAAATTTACATAAGCCAAAACATGACTTAAGATGGATGAAAATATTTTACAAGACTATTAATATGTACTATTTATTTTGAAATTAATTTCTATTTTTGATGCAAACCAATAAATATTTGAAGAATTTGAGAGAAGAGTATCAAAGCAATTCTAAAATTCAGCTGGAAAAACAAATGAATGAAATTTACTTAAGAGCTTTATTTAAAAAGTAGTGGAGAAAAAGAAAAACATCAGAATAGGAGGACCCCGAGCTACCTCATCTCATGAGCACATGGTAACAACTACTACATGTATTGTAACTCACTCTGAAAACAACCTTAAACAAACTGGCCAATCAGACCTTACACAGCTAGTCAGAGAGAAAACCACCACAAAAACAAAAAGAAGGGAAGAGATATGGCTTAGAACTAAACTCTGATATGACTACTCACAAATGGGAAAGTCATCACAAACCGAGAGGAGTGAAAAGATGAATTTAAGAAGATTAAAATTATATCAACTATCTTATCTGACTATAGTTATATAAAGTTAGAAAAACTTACAGGAAACAAACATAGGTAGGCTAAACAACATGCTACTAACTAACCAATGGGTCAAAAAGAAATCAAAGGGGAAGTAGAAAAAGTATGGACACAAATGGAAATTTCAACAGTCCAAAATCTCTGTAACGCATCAAAAGCTGTTCTAAGAGAGAAATTGATAGCAAGAGCCTAAGAAGAAAAATCTCAAATAATCTAACTTTATATCCAAAGGAAACAGAAAAGATAATAAACAAAGCCCAAAGGTAATAGAAGAGAGAAAATAATAGACTTTAGAGCAGAAATTAATGTAATTACAATGTGCCAAAAGCAATGAGACTAAACTGGTTCTTTGGAAAGATGAGCAAAATTGATAGATCATTAGACTTTTCATGAAGAACAAAAACTCCAATAAAAATCACAAATGAAGGAACAGAAATAAACTTGGCACCAAAGAAATACAAAGAATTTTAAGAGAGTATTATGAAAAATTATATGTCAACAAATTGGGCAATCTAGAAAAGAATGGATACAATACCGGAAACATACAATCTTCCAAGACTAAATCAGGAAGAAAAAGAAGATCTGAACATATCATTTACTACCAAGGAAATTGAATTGCTCATCAATCAAACAAAACAAAAGTTCAGGATCAAATGGCTTTAACAGGTGAGTTCTACAAAACATTTAGAGAAGATGTAATATTATCAACCTATTCCAAAGATAGAAGATGGAATACTTCCAAATTCATTTTTATGAAGCTAATAATACCGATAGAAAAAGACAAAGACACTATAAACAAATAAACAGACATTGTAGGCCAAAATCCCTGATAAACACAGAAGCAAAATTCTGACCAAAACATTAACATAGTGCATTCAACAATATGTTAAAAGCATCATTCACCACAATCAAGTAAGATTTATCCAGGGTACGCAAAGATGGTTCAATATCCACAAATCAACAATCATAATACATCACATTAACAAAATGAACGATAGGATCATCACAATAGATGCTAAAAAATCTGACAGAATTTTACATCTGTTCATGATAAAAACTTTCAATAAAGGAAACATACCTCAACATAAAAAAAGACCAGATATGAAAAATCCACAGCTTACATCATACTCCATGGTGAAAAGCTAAAGTCTTTTCCCTTAAGATCAGGAACGAGGTAGATCACTATTATTCAACATAGCCTACAAGTCAATGCCACAGCGAACAGAAGAGAAATAAAAGGCATCCAAATTGGTAAGAAAGAAGTAAAATCTTCACCATATACAGTTAATAAGCTATATACAGAAAAGCCTAAAGACCCCACAAAACTCTCACAATATATGTATTCAGTAAAATTACAGGATACAAAAATCAATATACAGAAATCTGTTGTGTTTCTATACACTAGTAATAAAATAAAAGGGAAAATAAGAAAACAATTTAACCTAAGAGGTGAAAAACCTAACTCTGAAAACCATGAATCACTGATGAAAGAAATCAAAGGCACAAAGACACAAATAAATGGAAAGCTACACCATGCTCATGAATTGGAAGAGTATTGTAAAAATACTACCCAAAACAATCTACAGATTTAATGCAATCCATATCAAAATATGCATAGTAATTTTCACAGAACTAGAACAAGTCATCTTAAAATTTCTATGGAACCACAAAAGACCCAAAATAGCTAAAGCAATCTTAAGAAGAACACTACAAAAGGTGCCATAGTCCCAGATTTCAAATTATACTACAAAACTATAGTAATGAAAACAGGATAGTATTGAGCAAAAATAGACACTTAGATCAATGGAATATTTAGAGAATCCAGAAACAGGCCCACACTTACACAGCAATCTATGACAAAGGAAGGAAACAACCCAATGGGAAAAAGACCACCTCTTCCATAAATGGTGCTGGGAAAACTGGACAGCTACATGCAAAAGAATAAAACCAGACTACTTTTTTATACTACACAAATTCAAAATAGATTAAAGACCTAAGTGTAAAATCTTAAGCCAGAAATCTCCTAAAAGAAAATATAGGCAGTAATCTCTTAGATTTCAACCTTAATATTTTTCTGGATATGCCTCCCCAAGCAATGGAAACAAAAGCAAAAACAAAGAATTGAGACTACAACAAACTAAAAAGCATTTGACAAGCAAAGGAAGCCATTCAACCAAAAAGCAACTTAGCTTGCAAATGATTTACCTTGCAAATGATTCATCCTTAGCATCCAATACAGAGTTAATATCCAAAATATACAAAAATACAGACAACTCAACACCAAACACACACACACACACACACCAGATTGAAAAATGAGAAGACCTATATTAGACATTTTTCCAGAAAAGAAATTCAGATGGTCAATAGACATATGAAAAGACAATTATCATCATATTATTAGGGAAAGGTAAATCAAACCACAATAAGATAGCACCCCACACCTGTCAGAATGGCAAAAATTAAAAAAAAAAAAAGAAGAAGAAACAAGTGTTGGTAAAGATGTGGAGAAAAATTCCTGCTGGTGGAAATGGAAGCTGGTGGAGCCACTGGGGAAAACAGTATGGAGGTTCCTTTAAAAGTTAAAAATATAACTACCATATGATGCAATAATTCCACTATGGGGTATATACCCAAAGAATATGAAAACACTAAGATGAAAAGATACATGCAGCCTTATGTTTATGGCACTATTGATTACAAATACAGTAAGTATTCCAAATTAAGGAAGTAGCCCAAGTGTGCATGTGCACATGTACACACACATTGTGGAATATTACTTAGCCATAAAAAATAAAATATTGCTATTTGCAACATGGTTGGATCTGGAGAATATGACGCTAAGTGAAATAAGTCAGAGAAAGACAAATACCATATATTTCACTCATATGTAGAAGAAATAAATTTTAAAAAAGAGACAAAACCAACAAACATACTCTTAGCTATAAAGAACAAACTGATGGCTACTAGAGGGGAAGTGAATGGGGGGGATGGGTGAAATAAGTGACAGGGATTAAAAGTACACCTACTATGATGAGCACTGAGTAGTTTATAGAATTGCTGAGTCACACTATATTGTATACTTGAAACTAATAGAACACTCTTATGTTAACTATACTGGAATTAAAACTTCTAATAATCTTCAACAAAATACTGGAAAACCAAATTTAACATATATTAAAAAAAATATTAAAAAGATCACCTGCCACGTTAAAGTGTGATTTATTCTAGGGGTGCAAGGATGGTTTAATACCTAGAAATCAATGTGATACACCACATTAACAAGAAGATGGATAAGAATATGATCATCTGGCACATGCAGAAAGACATTTGACAAAATATATCTGTTTATGATAAAAACTCTCCATGGGTTTAGAAGGAACATACCTCAATATGATAAAGGGCATATATTAATAACCCCTATAGTTAACATCACACTTAATGGTCAAAAACTGAAAGCTTTTCTTCTAAGATCTGCAGTAAGACAAAAGGTCAATTCTTGCCACTTTTTTTTTTTTTTTTTTTTTTAACAGAGTATTGGAAGTCCTACCTGCAGCAATCAGACAAGAAAACAAGAGTTATCCAAACTGGTAAGGAAAAAGAAAAGCTGTCACTGTTTGCAGTTGACATAATACTACATACAGAAAACCCTAAAGAGTCCACCAGAAAATGATCAGAATAAATGAATTCAGTAAAGTTGCATGATACAAAATTAATATACAGAAATCTGTTGCATTTCTCTACACTAATAGGGAAAGCTAAAAAGATTTAAAAAACAATCCCATTTACAATACATCAAAATATCTAGGAAAAAAATTAACCCTGGAGATGAAAGGCCTATACTCTGAAAACTATAAGACATTGATGAAAAATATTGAAGACAACACACAAATATTAAAAGACACTCCAGGGGATCCCTGGGTGGTGCAGCGGTTTGGTGCCTGCCTTTGGCCCAGGGCGCGATCCTGGAGACACGGGATCGAGTCCCACATCGGGCTCCCGGTGCATGGAGCCTGCTTCTCCCTCTGCCTGTGTCTCTGCTGCTCTCTCTCTTTCTGTGACTATCAAATAAATAAATAAATAAATAAATTAGTTAAAAAAATTTAAAAAAAATTAAAAGACACTCCATACTCATGGATTAGAAGAAATTTTGTTAAAATGTCCATACTACCCAAAGCAATATACAGATTCAATGCAGTCTCTATCAAAATACCAGCAGCATTTTTCACAGAACTAGACCTAATAATCCTAAAATTTGTATGGAACCACAAAGACCCTAAATATCTGAGGAGCAATAAAGCTGAAGGTATCACAATCCCAGATCAAAATACACTACAAAACTATAGTAATGAAAACAGAAGGATACTTACTGGCACAAATACAGACACAATTTGATGGAACAGAATAAGGAGTCCAGAATAAACCTGTGATTATATGGTCAATTAATCTAGAACAAAGGAGGCAAAAATGCACAATGGGAACAGAATCTTCAACAAATGGTGCTGGGATAATGGAACAGCTACATGTAAAAGAATGAAACTGGACAACTTTCTTCTACTACACACAAAAATAAACCAAAATGGATTAAATGTGAGTCCTGAAACTATAAAAATCTTCAAAGAATACATAGACAGTGATCTCTTGGACATTGGCCTTATCAATATTTTTCTAGATAGGACTCCTTGGGCAAGAGAAACAAAAGCAATAATAAACAGTTGGAACTATACCAAAATCAAAAGCTCTCTGCCGAGTAAAAGAAACCATCAACCAAAAAAGTCAACCTACTACATGGAAGAAGAATCTTCAACTTATATCAAACAGGAGTTAATATCCAAAATATGTAAAGAACTTAGGCAATTTAACACAAAAAACAATATTGACTGAAAAATGGGCTAAGACCTGAATAGACTTTTCTCCAGAGAAAACATACAGATAGTCAACAAATACATGAAAAGATGTTCATCACTAATCACCAAGGAAATGCACATCAAAAACTACAATGTGGTATCACCTCACACCAGTCAGAATGGCTAGCATCAAAATGACAAAAAAAAAAAAAAAAAGTGTTAGTGAGGATGTGGTGAAAAAGGAATCTTCGTGCACTGTTGGTGGGAATGTAAATTGGTGCAACTACTCTGGAAAAAAATATGGATATCCTTTAAAAATTAAAAATGGAAATACCATATGAGACAGTAATTCTACTACTGGTTATTTACTGCCCCCACCCTACCATCTCCAAAAAAACCCTGCAACGCTAATTTGAAAAGATACAACCAGCCCTATGTTGAATGCCACACGATTTACAATAGCCAAGATATGAAAGCAATCTGAGTGTCCACCAATAGCTGAATGGATAAAGAAAATATAGATTATGAGTATTTTTATACATGTATAAAATTTACACATGCATACACTATGGAATATTAGTCAGCAAAAAGAAAGAATGAGATCTTACCATTTGCAACAACATGAATAGACCTATAGAGTATTATGCTAATGCAAAAAGTTTGACAGAGAAAGACAAATATCATGTTGATTTCACCTATATGTGGAGTCTAAAGTAAGGGGGGGAATAAACTAGTGATTTATTAAAAGGGATTATTTAATTAATTCTAAAGGAATTAAGAGAGATAAATTTCCAGTTATAAAATAAATCTTAAGGATGAAAAGTAAAGCACAGGAAATATGGTCAATGATATTGTAGTAAGTTCTATGGTGACAGATGGTGACTATATTTACCATGATGAGCATTGAGTGATATATAGAATTATCAACTATTAAATTAGGTTGTACACCTGAAACTAATGCAATGTTGTATGTCAACAATATTTCAATTAAAAAAAGATAAAAGTCTTAAAATCAGCCAGACTAAGTACCTTTGAAAACAATAACTAAACTGACAGCTAACTTCACAAATGTTATATTAAAAGCACAAATTAATATAATTTAGTCTTCAGTACACTGAAAGGAAGCATTTGACAGTGTAGAAACCTATACACAATGCAAGTATCTCCTACAAATGAAGGCAAGATAAACACTTTTTATTATAACAGAAATAAGAGTTCACCTCCAGTAGATTCAGTCTAGTAAGATTTCTCAACATGTAGTTGAGGCAATATGAACACTATGCCAAGAAAAGCTCATAAATATATGTAGGAAAAAGAGCAAATGGAGCCATAAAAATGGTGGATGACTCTAAAAGAAAATTAAGTATAAAATATTCATAGTTTTAGAGAATATATCTATATACATGAAACATGAATATTAATATATTCTTACACCTGTATCATTAAAATACATGACTAAAATATCCTAACCACCAGTAGAAATAATAACGTTAAAACTTTCTAGTTCTTTGCATTTTCTTGGAGGAAAATAAAGATATTAAAACTAAACTTTAATAAATTAAAGATATATGCTTAAAATTAATCAAAAAGATCAGATATATAGCATATAAGCGCTAAACTAGTCAAGGGGAAGGAATTGGAGTTACTAAATGTCCTCAGTCCAATAGAAGGCAAGATGAATGAGAAAAAAATATAGACAGAATTAGCATAACAAATAGCACACATGTTATGACAGTAGGTTTAAACATATATGGGAATAATTTCACTTACTATAGATGGGGCATCTGATCTAACTTGAAGACAAATATTTCCAGATTGGGGAAAAAAGAAAAGAACGTAACTCCATCATATGCTTTTCACCAGAGCCATATCTAAAATATAAGGATACTGAAGTTTTGAATGTAAGAGGTTATAAAAGATTTACTAGGAAATCCTAAAAAAGGATGGAACAACTACTGTTTTGCCTAGACCACAAAAGCAGCTTCACATTCAATCCTAGAGGTGAAAAAAAAAAAATAGACTTTCAAATGTGATAGACACTAAATCTTTTCTTGGTCTTGAACCAAAGTTGCAGCGTAGGATAATGCCAAGCTGTGCCTCCAGCAACACAATAGCAAGTCAGGGCCTCAGACTCTTGCTTATCATATTTGTGCAGTCTCTTGAATGTATGTGAGCTGGGACTTAATATCAAATCAAGATATATGTTCACATCAACTTGGGCAGACTTTTCATTTTAAGTGGATCAATGATAGCACTTTCTAAAAGAATTAATCAGAAGAATGGAAATTACCATTCTGTTAGTGAAAGCTCTGGAAAAAAAAAGTTTCAAGAAGCTAAACTACTTCTAAAACTAGTTTTATTTTTCTGTCCCTTTTTTCCTTTATTTCCATAATTTCTGCTTAAAAATTTGGAGGACAGCTAAGACAAGAAAATAAAAGAACTTTGTTTTTAGGAGGGGGGGCGGTGGGGAAGAAGGAAAGAGAAAATTGTAAGCAGACTCCATACCCAGCATGGAACCCGAAGGGAGGGCTCGATCTCATGCCATGAGGTGACGACCTAAGTGAAATCAAGAGCTGGTCGCTTAACTGACTGAAGCCACTCAGGAGCCTCTAAAATAACTGATTATAATATTGATCATTTCCTAACCTTTTTCCTACTCTTATTAGCTAGAAAGCATAGATTTATCCATTTCTTACATATTACATATTTTTCATGTAAAAGTAATAAGAATTTAGATATTCATTGGCATTGCTGCCTGAATAAGCTACTATTTTAAATTATATGTCTTTCAAATCCTGCCCAATTTCTGTCACCTTTCAGACATGTTAAAAAAAAAAAAAAGAGAGAATATTTTCCCATCAATACTTCAAAATTTCTGAACACTTTAGATTGCCTATTAACATATGGACTCAGAGGAGGTTTAAGTCACAAATAGAGCTCAGATTTTACTTTAAATGAGCCAGGAATTGTAAAGCTGGAGACTATCTAGTCCTAGCTGTGCTTTTTTTTTTTTAATCATTCTGGAGCTCAATGGTTATATTTTTTCCACTGTGATAAGGGTAAAGTTCTACTAGTACAGATCAAGATATTAGGTAGGATCCACTCATAAAGCTTTCATTCTGAAATGCAAATAGGATCATATACCTATCTGCTTACAATTTTTAATGCTATCATGCTGAATAGAGAAGACAAGACCAAACTCAAGGATTGGTCTCTATTTCTCTCTTCACACATATTCAAGAATCTCCTGGTCTGTACCTCTTTCGAGTACCAGACCCTCTATTTGGAATGCTTACTGTATTTCCCACTTTCTTTGGAATATTTTACAAGCCTCTGGTCTACTTCCCCTGTGAAAGTTCTTTTATTAGCTATTTCTTCATATAATTGTTCCTTCATTTTCACGGCCTTAATCAAGTCTTTATTTTACCATTTTTTAAAAAAGATTTTATTTATGGGACAGAGAGCACAAGCAGGGGGAGCAGCAGGCAAAAGGAGAGGGAAAACCAGGGTCCTTGCTCAGCAGGGAACCTGACGCGGGGCTCAATCCAGGACCTGAGATCATAACTTCAGCAGAAGGCAGATGCTTAAACCCCTCAGCAACCTAGGCACCCCTACTTTACTATTTTATTCCTTTTTCAAATTCAAGGAAAATGAAAAGGCACCAGGTGCTGTATTTATTGTTTTAAAAATTCTAACAATATCTTCTCTAAAGGATTATTATTACCATACCATAAATACCCAAGATATATCAAATGTAAGAAAGGTAGTACTGGTGGTCTTTCATGTGTGAGAGGTGATAGAAATTTGGGAGAAGTTGAAAGGTATACAATTTCAAATAGTAGCTTCATCAGGTAATAATTACCAAGGAGCCATCTGGATTTTCTTTGTTTCTGTTGCAAAATATAGACATTTTATATCCTCCTAGAATTTCAGATCAATCTGGCTCCAATGCTTTGCCACATAGATCAACCTATGAGCCTGAAGATTGTTAGAGAGTTTCAGATTGGTTATGTAGTGCTATGAAGTAGAGCAGAATTCAGCAGTTAGGAATTAGATCTCAACTTTATCATCACTAAACTTGGGCAAACTTCATTTTCTCATTTGTGAAATGAAGAGGGTTAATCTTATCAGCAACACTCAAATTAAAAAAAAAAAAAAGAAAAAGTATTTTGCTAAATGCATTAACTGTTAACCCTGGTGAATTCTGATTTGCCCTGAGGCCAACCTCACTCCTCCATCACCAATGATTAGATCACCCCTGAAACGGTGTTGAATATTTCCTATGGGTTGAGCACTGGCCTGAGCCCATTTTTGTCTCATTTAATCTGCTCTCCAGATACATGGAAATTCAGGAGATGGGGGAAAAAAAAGACAATTCCTAAGACTGAAGATGACATTTAGTTGTAGGTTTTTGTTGGGGAAATAGTCTATGTCTTTTATATTCCATCAGTCATATATGACATCAGACATCAGTCTATGTCTTTTATATTCTATCTAACATGATAGAGGGGTTTTGGAATTTCTCAGTAATTCAAGCTGTGTGTGACTCTTTAACTCAGGTTATGGTCTTGCAGAGATCCCAGGCTTCTCATCATGTATCTTCCATTCATTTGATCAGCAGAATAGACTTCTTGGCTTTTGTGCAAAATGCTAAAAAATTGAATCCTCATGTCAGTAATTTCTGGTTGCTTGGAAACAATTCTTTTTTTGCCACTGTTAAAGAATTTAGGTCAGCAGTAAGTCAATCCCCTACAAATTAGAGAAATATAGCCAATCATGGATTCTAAATTGTCTTATTGAATATAGGAACTGTAACATGGGCTCTTCTTCCCCCCTGCCATGGGTAAAAAATTTAAGGGCTATATTTCCAAAGAAATTCTCTGAAAATAAGAAATTTCACTTTATAGCAAAAAAATGCAAACTTTTATTAAATAAAGACCCACTGCTTCTCACCAGCCATGGCCAAAGCCATAGTTCTTTTTCCATTTCACATTAATAACAAAGCAGTGAGGAGAGGGGTGGGGGTAAAAATTCTGTAGCTCTGTGAGATACCTTAATTCCAAGAGAATGCAGATGGTATTTTCATATACCTTCAGTCCAATAAGAACAGCAGAAAAGACCATTTGAGAAACTGCAGAGGAATTTATTCAAGCGATGAATTTTGGTAGGATGTGAGAAGGAAGATTTCCAAACCCTTCAAAATCCACCCAGGCATTAAGGTAGCACAGTATGTTGATGGAGAACTGTGCCAGTCCCAAGGTGAAATCAATTTGTTATGTTCAAGGTTAAGACTGATCTTCCTCCCTTTCCAGAAGGCAGGTAATCAAGAGGGGGAAAGTAGTAGAGAAAAATCCAATCAAGAGCCCTTAGTTCATCTGCCCTGATGCAGGGAATGAAAGTACTTTGGGTGGGTGAGCACCAGCATGTGCTTATACCCCCAAGAAAAAGTCTTGAGATTTGAGATAGAAGCCAATAGTTGCCAAATGCCTCTCTCCACATCCAGGATTGAGAAGTGGTAGTTTAAGATCTAATGTTTGCATTGAGACATATGATTTTTAAAGAGCAAGGCCCTCTCTGGGGCGCCTGGTGGGGGGGCTCAGTCAGTTAAGTGTCCAATGCTTGATCTCAGCTTAGGTCTTGATCTCAGGGCTGTGAGTCAAGCCTAGCATTGAGCTCCATGATGGGCATGGAGCCTACAAAAAAAAAAAAAAAAAAAAAAAGCAACACTGCTCTCAGGAAGTCACAATCTAGATATTAAAAGTTACCCGCCCCCCTTCGTCTCTCCTATTCTTGTTCTTTAAAGTGAAATGGTTGGTTTAGTACCAAAAAACCCCAAACCAAAACAAAACACACTTACCAGAACCTCTTAAAACTTTACTAAATTCACTGTGGTCACCCCATCTTGGGGATCCATTTTAGTTGACCAGCTTTCCTGGTTTCTCCAGTTTCTTGGTTTTGGCTATGAGCCTTGACTTTTTTCCTTAACTCTTTTGGTGGAGAAATAAGTTTAGATTTCTTCCAGCTTAGATCCCTTCCAGAACATGAATTGCTGTAGAACACAGCAGATACATGTGATAGTCACCTAGCCTCTTGCCCCACCTAGGGCCCTGTGAGATTCCGGTCATTGCTTCTCTTTTGTCTTGCTATCTCTAAACATTAGGGAAGAAGGCAAGATGATATTTTTCAAGGTCTTCTGGGAGAACATGGTATCAATTGCAGTTCCTGAAGTAGCAAACATACTCCATCTCATAGCTCTTCTTCTCCACTATGGTTGATAATAATTAGCAAAAGCAGTTGCAATTTATTGAGCACTCCTAGATACAAGATGAGATATATTACATGCATTAGGTCATTCAACCTCAAATCTATTTTACGCATGAAGAAACTGGAGTCCTGGAGAGTCTAAGTTACTCATTCAAGGTCACACAGCTTTTAAGTGACAGAGGAGCAAGAATGTAAACACAGTATGTCTGATTCTATTAAATTTTGACTACCTCAGGAAGCTTCAAATACCTACATACACCTCCCCTCTGTGCTTATGCCACTTGCTCTCATTTGGTAAGTCTCATTTTCTCACAGCCTCTGTCTTGGTTATTTTCTCACTCTTTTGGATTGGCACTTCTGTTCTATTTGCCGGGATTTTAAATTTCAATCTGGGGTACATCTTTTCATATACATGTTTGTCTTCCAACTCTGTACACAGTACAGTCTTCATCTTTCCACAAACCAAATCTAGGAGCCCAAGATCTCAGGCCCGAGGCTGTCATAGATATTCTCACTCGTCCACAAGAAGTAGGGACAATGAGGCTGAGCTAGTGTAGGGGGGCATTAGGGACTGAAGAAATGCAGAATCTAGGTCTTTTTGAGAGGCCCACCTTGGACAGAAGCAGTACATATAAATTTGACATAGCATCTTACCTCATGACTCCCATTTTTTCCCCTCTTTTCCAAAGGCAGAATAAGGAAGCAGAAAGAGAATGGCTTTTCCAGTCAGAGAGACTTGGCTCTGAACTATGGATCTGTTACTAAAAAAGTTGTGTAATTCCAGGTAATTTACCTGAAGAATTTGAGGTTCAAGTGTCTCATATCTGTAAAAACCTCAAAAGTTGTTTGGATTAAATAAGATACTCTTTATGATGCAGCTACATGCTTTCTGAATGACAGGGGCTCAAGAATGTTGGTTTGGCTGCTTCTTGCCAATATCTGACCCATGTAATCATGGCTCCAGCCCATGGGGAGTGACTGGGCACAAGAATCAGCTTCTGTGTTGTATTTTGCTATCTTATGCTTTTTACTTATAAGCAGCAGAAACATTTAGAACATTAAAAGCACATATTAATACCATAATACTAATGCCTTTTCTTATTTTAGCTCCTATATACTTCTCAAACCACTCAGACTCTTCCCACACCCCCATAGTCTTCCAGGTCTCTTGAGCTATACACAGGTATTGAGAAGAAGGCTCAATGTGCTTAACGTTCAAAAGGTTACAACATTGCTCTTGAGTTTTATGCTAAAACAAACAAACAAAAAAACCCACAAAACCCTGAAACAAAAACAAAACAGCTCTATTTATTCCAGGTCTGATCCATCCTCATCATTCCTTCTCCCTTTATCCACTTTTTGGTCAAAAACTAAGCATTGGGCAGCCCGGGTGGCTCAGCAGTTTAGCATTGCCTTCAGCCCAGGCTGTGATCCTGGAGACCCGGGATGGAGTCCCACATCAGGCTTCCTCCATGGAGCCGGCTTCTCCCTCTGCCTATGTCTCTGCCTCTCTCTCTCTCTCTCTCTCTCTCTCTGTCTCTCATGAATAAATAAAATCTTTAAAAAAACAAATTATGTATTGCTGTTAAGGTATTTTGTAGGTTGTGATCAACATTTAAATCAGTAGACTGAGTAAAGGAGAGGATTCTCCATGATATGTGTGGGCCTCATCTAATCAGTTTAAGACCTTTAGAGCTGAAGACTGCGGGGTTTTATCTTTCTTGTTTTGTTTTTTGAGGTTTCTTGAAGAAGGAATTCACCTAAAGACTACAACATAGAAGCCCTGCCTGAATTTCTAGGTTGCTACCCTAGTAGAATTCAGACTCAAGACTGCAACATCGATTCTTGTCTGAATTTCTAGCTTATTGCCATGCCCTCCCTACAGATTTCAGATTTGTCAGTTCCTATAATCACATGAGACCATTCTTTAAAATAAATCAAATTTTCCCTCTTCCTCAATATCCATCTTCTATTAGCTCTGCTTCTTTGGAAAATCCTAAAACCTAGATGAGCTATATTCGAAACACCTAGAAAGCTTATTAAAAAATGCAGATTTGGTGGATTTACCTTATCTCTGGAAGGAGATCTGAGAATTCACTTTTTAAACAATTACCAGTCCAGGTGATTCTGATACACGACAAAGTTTAGAAACCATTGTGCTAAAGCAAGAGCAACATGTATTTGGAGCTCTTTCTATAGGTGAATCGAACATTAGGTTTATTAACACTTATAACCTTGTGCAATCCTTATAAGAACTTTATGATAGATAATATTAATATACCTATACACCAAATAAAAATATTGAAGGTCTGCTGGACAGATTGACACCCTCAACTTAACTGGGATGTTCCATGTGCTCAAGTCAAAGCTTCTTCATAACCATTAGATGTCAGCAGTTCCAGAAACTGCTATAATGTGTACCAAATTGATAGTTTTTGTAGAACTCTCAAAAGACCTTGCTTAACATTTTTATCTAGTTAGAGTTGTGTCTGCTCCAGAAGGACTCTCAAAGGAATTAAATATTCTATTCTTCAATGCAAATGATAGTTTTCAACGTATTCATTACACTATTCTTTTCTGACAGCTAGGGGAAAAAAACAACTAAGAAATCAACTGAAATAACCCCTTTGTTCTATAGACTAAGGAAAGAGATATAGGACAGGTAAATGGCTTTTAAAAATTTGGGGGGGGGGGTAAGCATTCTTATTTGTTGAAATCACTTTTATCAGTATTTTTAAACTATTTCTTCTGACTTTTCTAAAATAAGCAGCTTAATTTTCATTTTTGAAGATGGTGTTAATCTTACTAAGGCTCAAATGCATGGAATTTTGTTCTTGCATCAAATAAGCTAAATCTGAAACTTTGCCAATGTGTCATTTTTTTTTAAAAAAAGATTTTATTTATTTATTCATGAGAGTCGCAGAGAGAAAGAGAGGCAGAGACGTAGGCAGAGGGAGAAGCAGGCTCCATGCAGGGAGCCCGGTGTGGAACTCGATCCCGGGACTCCAGAATCACACCTTGGGCTGAAGGCAGGCGTTTAACCACTGAGCAACCCAGGCGTCCCTAATGTGTCGTTTTCTACTTAGGAACCTTCACAAACAATGTGAAACTTCCAAAGAGCCTTACAAAGTTAATTCAAATAATTCCTAGTCAAAAAAAAAATATTAACCAAATGTTAATTTTTCATGGAGAACTAGAGATGAGCCTGTGTTTAGGGGCAACTTAAATGTTCTGCCTGCTTTAACCGTGGAGAAATTCCAGCAGTGTCTTCTAATGGCTGTGATAATCACAGCATTAAATCTCATTCCACATAAGAGGAAATCATTATAAAATAATTGATCATTTCAAATGCAGTCAAGACAAAATGATTAACTCTTAATCAAGAATCTTAGTGATTAGATGGGCTCATAGAACAAAGTGATTGCAGCATCCATTTGAAGATGTGGGAACTGATTCTAGAAAAATCAGTGTCTCCGGATTGGTTCCAAAAACATCCTTTGAGCGGAGTTGGCCTTGGGTAAAACTGGGAAAGACAACATTTTTTCTCCCACACTAATGCTTCTCCAACTTTGGCATGAATCAGAATCACTGGAGGGCTTGTTAAAACACAGATGGCTGGGCTCCATCTCTAGAGTTTCTTATTCAGTGTATCTGGGATAAGACTTGCTAATTTGTTTTTCTAACAAGTTCCTAGCTGATGATAATGCTGCTAGTCTGGGAACCACAGTTTGAGAACTACTGCCCTAAAAGAAAAAAAAAACAAAACTCATTATTGTATATCCAAAACTAGTATGCCATATTCTAAAATTAGAGAATGAATACAGTGATAGTAATAACACTTATTAAGCACTTACTAGGCCCTGTGCAAGAGGTCATTTAATTCTCTCAAGAATCCTCCTAGGTAAGTACTTTCATTACCCTCATTTACAGATGGAAAAACTGAAGATAAAAGAGGTTAATTAAGTAAGTAGCTTGAAGGCACATAGATAGTAAAAGATAGAGCTGACTTGTGGACCAAGCAGTCTGACTCTAGAGTACAATGTTGACCTCTGCTCTTTGTACACATGTCTGGATGAGTTGTTGTACAGTGACAAGAGAACAAGCTTTGAAGTCACACAGAATTGCAGCAAAATCTGAACTTCACATCACATTTACAAACTATAAATGACAAATTAGTATCTTAACTTTAGGGCCCTTATAGGTCAAATAGGTTTATTAACACTTATATTATAGACCTGGCAGGAACGTCTATAATATGCCTTTTCTATCTATCTTGGTAGGAATGTTGGGGGGAAAAAATCCAAATGTCTATAAAACAGATGAAGGTCTAGCATGTGTGGCAGTTCACAAAGGGTAGCCATCATCTGCTCTCACCAGCTGTAACTCCAGCTATATCAAGAATTAACTATCCATCCAATCATATGTTGAAGTTATTATGAAATCAACATTGAGTTGTTTTCCAAGAGCTATTGATCTGTAGTTCTGGACCTAAACATTAATAGCATTCTGTGATTGGTACAGATGAATGGGATGCAGGTAGAGACAGACAACTGTGATGGGTAGAGGCTGTGTTTACCAATTCAGGTTGGATGTTTTCTCCTGTAGAGGCCCTCCCAGCAGCCCTTTAACTACTCATTCCAAGTACCACCTCAGCACCTCTGTGTTGTTCAGGACAAATGCCTTTGCAAATGTTGGTATTGCCAAGAAACAGGCAATGTAGCCTACTTAACAGTTGCCTCAACCCTTGAAATGGTAAATTCATGTGTGGAAGGAGTTTTTACTTGCCTCCTTTGGCTGCAGTAAATTTGCCATATGGTACACTGCAGCACTGCAGATGTAGTGCTACCCAGTGATTCATGTCTGCAGATATATGGGGATATTTCCATAGCAACAGGCCACCAAAAAATGAGACAATAAAAAGTCACTGTTATATAACAGGATTTTTTAAATTTTGTTTTTGTTTTTATGCTGTGAGGGCAACTGGTTTGTATTTGTTATGGTTTTTAATGAGGTAATATGCTAAATTTAATAATTACATTATTAAATCCCTCCTATATGCTATGCCACAAAAAACAAAATATGCTGCACACCTGAAATTAATGTTATATATCAATTATATCTCAATAAAAAGAAAACATTTAACAGTACCCGAACCAGTTAGTGAAATTTCAAATTCCAATCTCTTTATCTTATCCTAATAAGTTGAAATGTGCTTCATAAGTAAACAATAAAAGGCAAGAAAAATGCAATTTGATGTAGAATTTACTATTATTTATTTATTCAGTATATATTGAGTCCCTATTATAAGCGGGTGACCGAAATGAACAATTATCTTTATGAAGCTCCAGGTCTAGTAGGAAAAAAGAAACACCAACAAATACATCCAATACAATATAATTGATAGATGTGGTATCAGTGATAGCAGGATTGTCCTTATTGATAATATAAGAGGTCAGTTTCCTTGATCAACCCTTCCTGCTCAAGTATTCTAAAAATCCTGGATATTAAAATAAATTTGAAAAACTAATAACCTCCCAGGAAATAAGCAATTCTCAGATCAGGCACCAATAACAAACAGCTGAAGAACTAAGTACGACTCTGCAGCTGGAATTAAATCTGAAGACAACTGCCAAACTACATGAACTTGAGTTCTGGTTTTCATGGTCTCAAGGAATGACAGAGTTGCGGGGGGGGGGGGGGGTTGCCCAAAACCTATAAAAGCAGGGAGCAAAATAGATTTCTCTGCTAAACTTAGGGCCTCAAGAGTATAAATGGGACCTCTTCAGCATAAGAATGATCTAGAACCAAAACCAATAAAATCTATCTCAGTGAACTGAAAGGTTATTTGTCTTGAAGATCATGAATCTCAAATGAAAAATGACCAGTGAGAACAGAAAACTAACATAGCCTTAACCCAGTTTATCTATAATCTCGCCATTTGATTCAAAATGAACCCAGTCACATATTTAGAGTGGTCCAGCATTTGGCAAAAGCAAAGGCTGATCACTTTTGTAGTACTTGCCTACAAATAATTTCCATGATAAAACTCCAAGGAAAATAAGTTCACGAAAAAAATAAAAACTAAATTCACAAGGAAACAAGGTACCATTAATAAGAACCAGCTTAAACAACAGATGGCAGACCCAGTCTTACCAAAACATCAGAATAAATGATCAGGTTTTAAGTGACTATTCTTACTATAAATAATATGCCTAAAGAAATAAAACACAAGCTTAAAAATATATCCAGAGAAAAGGAACTAGAATAAATGACCAGACTGAACATAGCTCAAAAGTTGAGCAGGTAGGTTGAACAAAATATTAGAGAGAAAAGAATAGGGAATCAGTGAACCAGAAGATGGATCTGAAGAAGTTATCTTCAACTAGCATGAAGAAATGACATGGAATATATAAAAGAGGAGCAAAAAGACACAGATACTGGAATAAGAATATCTAACATATATCTCAGAGTTCCAAGAAAAGGGGGGGGGTGGGGACAGAAGCAATACTAGACTGAATTTTCTCTGATAATTTTCTAAGAAACAAATCCACATCTTTAAGAAGCCCAGTAAATCACAAGCAGGTTAAACAAAAATATTCTAGATACATTTTAGTGAAACCACAGGACAATAAAGAAAAAAGAGAACATCTTAAAAGCAGGCAAGTAGAAATAACAGAATACTTTCAAAGTAGTAATAAAAGGGGAGCCAATTTCTCAAGGAGTAACAATAGAAATCAGGATTATATATGCAATGTATTGAGAAAAAATAACTGCAGCCTAGAATTCTAAGCCCATTAGAAGTATCTCTGAAAACAAGAGTGGAATGAAGACATTTTCAGAAAAATAAAAACTGAGTCTTCACCAGTGATAGCCCCACACACAAAAGAAATTCTTAAGGTTGTATTTAAGGCAGAAGGAAATTTCTCTGAGATAGAATTGCAAAAAGCAATTAAAAGCAAAGAAAGTGGGCAGCCCTGGTGGCTCAGCGGTTTAGTGTCACCTTCAGCCCAGGGCATGATCCTGGAGACCCAGGATCGAGTCCCACATCAGGCTCCCTGCATGGAGCCTGCTTCTCCCTCTGCCGGTCTTTGCCTCTCTCTCTCTCTCTCTCTCTCTCTTTCTCTTTCTCTCTCTCTCTCTCTCTGTCTCTTGTGAATAAATAAATAAAATCTTAAAAAAAAAAAAGCAAAGGAAGTAGTAGGTATGTGGCTATATATCAAGGAACACTGACTACTGAATATGATAAAATATTGGGGATTCAAAATATAAAGGTAGAAATACAACATAATGATAATAGTAGGGCCCATGCTAATGACCTCATTTTAACTTAATCATATATTTTAAGGCCTTATCTCTAAGTACAGTCATATTCTGAGGTACCAGGGGTTAGGGCTTTAACATGAAATTTAGGAGGACACAACTCAGTCTGTAAGAAAGGCCTAGAAAGGAAGCAATATTGAATGAGCTAAAGGACAAGTGGTCAAGGAAACGTGTCTCCAAGGGGTGGTGGTGGTGGTGGTGGAAAGGACCATTGAATTGGATGCCTTTGTTACTGAAAGCTAATTGGCTCTTTCATGGGAGAGTTTGAGAAGAAGCAATGATAGGTACATAATCTTTCTATGATATGCATTAAGTTTAGGATCTGAAATGAAGAAAACAAGGTAATGCTGTTCTAACCATCCACATTAAATTTATTTTATCAAAGGAACACATGCACATAGTCTCCTTTTCTGCCACCCCCTATCTGCTGAATCCTGACCCACAGAGCATACATTGTCAAATCCTCTCATTGTTTCTATTATATGCTTTGATATTTCTAAATAACCTGTGTATATTGTTGCCCCAGTTTCCCATCTTAAAGCTCTATTGGTTTCCTAGTATGGACAGTCTTGGACCATCTCTCTTGAATCAACTGAATTTCCTAATATCTTTTTCAACAAACAATCATGTAACAATTATTAATTCCAGAGAATCAAAATATACGAAATAAATATAATAAACTACATAATACAGTTATGAATTATACTTACATAGAATAACAATGTGGCATAAAGATTTAATGAAAAATCTTGAGATACAACTATACTGAGAAGATGGAAAAAGATATTAGGAAATTCAGTTGATTCAAGAGAGATGGTCCAAGACTGTCCATACTAGGAAACCAATAGAGCTTTAAGATGGGAAACTGGGGCAACAACATACACAGGTTATTTAGAAATATCAAAGCATATAATAGGAGAAACAATGAGAGGATTTGACAATGTATGCTCTGTGGATCAGGATTCAGCAGATAGAGGGCGGCAGAAAAGGGGACTATGTGCATGTGTTCCTTTGATAAAATAAATTTAATGTGGATGGTTAGAACAGCATTACCTTCTTTTCTTCATTTCAGATCCTAAACTTAATGCATATCATAGAAAGCTTGAAAAATACAGAGGTGTGGAAAAAAATTCTACTGTCAATATAGTTATCTCACAAACATCCTGCACCTGCTGTTTTATAATCTTATTATTTAAAAGCATGAAGACTCCTAACTCTGGGAAACGAACTAGGGGTGGTGGAAGGGGAGGAGGGTGGGGGGTGGGGGTGACTGGGTGACAGGCACTGAGGGGGGCACTTGACAGGATGAGCACTGGGTGTTATTCTGTATGTTGGTAAATTGAACACCAATAAAAAATAAATTTATAAAATAAAAAAAATAAAAGCATGATGATGGTTTACCTATGACAATCCTCTTTACATATTTTTTTAAATAAAAAATACAGGAAACCAAAAGAAAAAAGATCATTAATTCTCCATGGAAAAAAGAGAAGACTCCACAAAAGAAGTGACATTTGAATTGAATCTTAAAATATAGTAATAAAATAACTGAGCTGTGACTAGATGTCAGTTAGCTAAATGCTTCACATGCACCATACCATTTAATCCTCATGATAAATCTGAAGGATAGCTACTATTCTTAATCTCAATTTAACATTGTTGGAAATTAAGGCTTGGTGAAGTTTTTGTTCAAAGCCATTTGGCTAATATGGGGAAGTGCTATAAGTTTAAATACCATGACCACATGGTAAAGACTGCCCTAAATGTTGGTCTAGAATGTATCCAGATGCCCAATTTCCCTCACTCCAAGGCCTGTGTCAGTAACTTCTTCACCAAATGCATGAATTGGTAGGTGAATACAGTGGGGAGGACTTTGAAGACAGAAGGAATCATCTATTTATTAGTTCAGAAGTATGAAGACTTAAGTCCTGGAATTAAGATATTTTTCTCCTAAGTAGAAATCATGATAGTATTTGTAGAAAGAGATTTGGTTGAAGACGTTAATTGGGTCTGTGATAAAATGAACACCTTGACCAGCATGGACTTCCATCCACTCTGAAGGCTCTGCTCATCAAGAAGGGACATTCGCACCCCTCAACCAACAGTGTACAAGATGGTTGATGAATGCACAGGATAAACAGAACTCAGTTTTGACTTGTTAGTGAATAATTTAAAATACTAATTTTATATGAAAACAAATGCAAATAGATCATGGAGTAAAATGCAAAAATTATATGAATTTTTAAGTCAAAGCTAAAGACTTCAAAGATCCTTTTTTCTTTCAGAAGGTTCATAACAAGCTGCAAAATCTCAAGGGTCTAAGTTGGATATCCTCTCTTATTAGTAGTCTTTAGTTGGAAAGTTTTTAAGAAATACTCTATGGAAAATATGAATATTGAGAATGGTGTGATTGGTTCAGATTGCTTTAAATGTTATTTACCCCAGGGCAGCCGGGGTGGCTCAGCAGTTTAGCGCTGCCTTCAGCCCCGGGTGTGATCCTGGAGAAGGGGGATGGAGTCCCGCATCGGGCTCCCTGCATGGAGCCTGCTTCTCCCTCTGCCTGTGTCTCTGCCTCTCTCTCTCTCTCTCTCTCTAATAAAAATTTTTTTAAAAAAATGTTACTTACCCCTAAGGAAATATCATAACACATAACCATAATAACAAAAAAGGTAGTTTTGTTTGTTTGTTTGTTTGTTTTTTTACTGACCCCAGACTGAAAATAAATTAATCTGAAGCAGTGGTAATGTTCATTTAGGAACAATGTCAGTGAGTGAGAAGCTCTAGTCTAAATTAGGAAATAAAAATTCCTAAGTTCATATTACTGCTATATACTGACCTATGTCAGAAAATTTCTTGACATTCAGTTTGGTTTCCCACTACTAAAATAAATACTCAGTTCACCTGGAGACCAGAATTATTTGAAAAACTTCAGACAAAACCCATCAGCAGATTTAACGCAGATCTTTCCAAACAAGTCCTAGCAACATGCAGAAACCGCTGTAAACTGCACCTTATGAAATGAAAAAAATAGGTTGTCTGCTATAGTTAGCTTTCTAGAGGGAAAAGAGGAGATTGAAACCCAGCAGTTTCTAAATGCAGTGTGGTGTCCTGGATTGGAACTTGGAACGGAAAAAAGACTTCAGTGGAAAAACTGATGAGACAGGCTGGAGCTTAGGTAATAGTAACTTACCAGTGTTGGTTTTAACAAATGTATCATAATTTACAATTATCATTAGGGGAGGTGGGTGAGGTGCATAGGAGAACTTCCTGTATTATCTTTACAAGATTTCTGTACATTAAAATTCTTCCGAAATAAAACTCTAAAAATTTTTAGAAATCATTGATTTCAACATTGTGAAAACACACATTTTTGTTGATCTGATGCTAAGTCCCTGAAGAATTCTCAAAACTATTATAAAGCATGCCTAGAATTTCTAAAATTTTTACCTTGTTGCTTATTCAGTGCCTTGTTATTATTAACAACTTTATCATATTTATTAGATATTCATTCTAGTTCTATGTGGATATTTCAAGGCAGATATCCATTTTTAAATCCCCACTTAGCTATGCTTGGCAGTTAAAAATATTTAAGATATATGACTATCTCCCATCTGTGCTATGGATAGTGGGTTTGCATCCCTCCCCACTAGCATAAAACATTAAGTATGTTAAGAAAGTAAAGGTGGGAGAAGTATTCTCTGCCTTGTGACTCTGTTTAGATCCAAAAGCTTCTACTTATAAATCACTCAAGGTCTGCACCATAGAATATTCTCAGAGAATTCAGCTTGGTTAATATCAATACTGGACACTCCTTGGGAATCTAGAAACAAAGTTCTTTGAGGACTGGGTGATGTTAAGTAGGAACCCCTGAGCAATCCCTCTAAAGACTCCTACACCTAAAAGTGGCATTGCCTCAGCTTGTCTCCCTTAGCTCTCTGGCTCTTTCAAATAATTCTTGCTCCTCGATATCCTCTGATTCCTAGTTTTGGACATGACCTTCCCTCTTGGAGAATTGACTGCTTAATCATCACTGCTCTATCCTGCATTTCTATGATCCTTGAACTCAGGTCTTCTAACTAAGCTTCCTAAATGTTGCATGGTGACTGTACTCTCAAACCACCTGTTCTAATATGCTTGATGGGGAATTGATATACATGGGAAAAGCTGGAAGCATTCAAGAGGTTTCCTCACATTCCAAAAGAAAAAGTCATTAATGGGTAAGAGGTTTCTAGAACCTATAATGAATAAAAAAAGACAATTGCCAAAAGCAGGTGGGGAGAAAAAAATCATTATCTTTGGTAGAAAGGAACCAATGATCTTTCTAATCAGAAGTCATTGAAAACAGCACTATATTATTTTATCTCAGTCTCAGTTTAATTATCAATAAAATGAGATATTACCTATGTCACGGGACTATTTTGAAGATCTTTTTTTAAAAGCCCATAAAATTTAGTGGTACAATTACAGGTACAAGTACTCCGTGAATGATAGTTATTTCTCATGATTTTTATCATTATGTCAGGATGATCTTTTTAAATGTTAACCGATTTATTTTTAGGCAAACTTGTTGCCCTGTACCTTATTCATTGACATGTGGACCATATCATCCATTGTATTGGTGGAGGGAAGTTCTGATAAACTTAGAGAAAAGTACTTTGGAGTTTCTAACACATAAGTCCTGTACAAACATGGAAAACAAGAAGTCTCAGAGCTCTGCATCCCACCATGGAAACTAGACAGCATCCTGACACCCAAAGGGAGGGAAAACTAAGGAAAATCTAGAGTAAAAAGTAGGAACCTTGGTAAAGGAAAATTTTTATGCTGCCTTCTGGACATGGTCTCCCCATAAGGGAGAAAGAACTCTAGAAATCATAGACAGACGTGGACCAATTATCTCAATGGTGGGCCACATAAAGCTCTTTAAGTGCAGAACTGAAAGAAAAGGAGACTGCTATGGCAGGCTGTAGGGAGGCGTATGGTAATGAAGTAGCCCAAGCAGAGAATTCTGGAGGGGCTGACTGGGGTAAGAAAATGCTATAGATGTGAGTAACTTCAAGCAGATCACTGGGATTACAGCCTTGTAAGAAAGAGGTAGAGGGAGTCAAAAAACAAAAGTGGCTACAAGAGGGGAAAAAGACTGCAGAGCCCACAAGTCCCTGTGGTCAGAATGAGAAACTTAGACTTTAGAACAATGGGAACTATAAAGTGGCAGGACTTGAGTAACATTTTTAGAGGGCTACTCTGACTGCTGTGTGGGAAGGCATTGGGAGAGGGCAAAAACAACAGCAGGCTAACAGAGAAGTCTATGAAAACCATCCAAATGAAAGACTGATTTCAGGGCAATGGAGATAAAGATAAATGAATATATTTAACGTATATTTTGGAGGTTGTAGGAACCTGAGTAATCATGCCCACACTCTGTAGATACCCATATCCTGATCTCTAGAGTTTAAGAATATATACATAGCAAAAGGGACTTTGTGGATATAATTAAGGTCATGGATCTTCAAGTGGGGAGATTACCTTGAATTATCTGGGGAGGTCCAATCTAATCACATGAATACTTAAAAGGAGAATTCTTAAAAACTCTGTCCAGCTGGAAATGGAAAAGGACTCTAGAGACATCTGGCCTAAGAAGTCAGGTATCCAAAGTATGAGAATGACTTGACAGGCTGTTGCTGCCTCCTGAGCATAGCACAGGCTGTTCCTAAACTGACAGGTCTAACACAGCTCATAGCGTTCCCAGGTGCTGAATGTGGGCAGGTGCAGCAGAAGGTCTCCTGTGTACCCAAAGGAGTCTTAGAAATGGTAAAGGGTGAGAGAGCACACCAGTGAGGTTATTTATTTTTTTTATTCCCATATGGCTTAGGAGTATCAAAAGGATCTACAGACAGGAATAGAAGCTGCAATGAAAGAATGATGAATCCTAAAGGCCACCCCACCTGCACCCCATTGCCTTGTCACTGTGTGATGACACAGACACAGCTCTGGGTAAGGAGTCAGGGGAGATTTCAAATGGACTTGCAGGAATTGCCACTTGAAATAGAAATTTGGTTTAGGTGCAGAGGAATAAAATATAGGTACACTTCTTGCATATGTAAATTCCTAGCCTGCCATTCATATTCCTGGAGTTAAACTCTTACCATCATCACCACCAGCCTTTATCGTTGTTATCATCATCATCATCATCATCATCATCATCTGACACTGAAAGGCAAAGTGGAAATTCAGAGGGTAAAACAGAGCAAGAGGAGGTAAAGATATGTGGTAGAAAATGAAAGCTATGGTAGTCCCTTAAACTCTGTCTGGTGCTCTGCCAGGGGAAGTTCACTAGGTTGTTCTTTCTTGCTCAGAGGGCAAGAACTGGACAAGAACACAGCAGAGGCTCATCCTGTGCATAAAGGTGTGGCTTCCCTGCTCTACTTCCTCATCTCCTCTTTTGTTATCCATTCTCCAGTAATTGCTTATTCATTTCCGCTTTCTGTAAATTTTTTTCCCAATTTGTTCATCAGCTTTTCTGATTACCAAACAACATGTTTAAATTTGGCAAGCTGACTTCGTGATGAAGTATTATAAATGCACATATTTATTTTCTTTCTCAACAAACATTTTTAAAAGCTAATTCATCTACAACCTTCTGTTTGAACAGTGCAATCATTTAAATGGATTTAGGAAAGAGCATGCTATAATAATAATCTTTAAAGATACATTTGAAACTTAATATCTTAAAAAAAAAAAAGAAACTTAATATCTTCATGAGAATTAGTCTCCAATTCACCTTGAAAGTACTGACAAACCTCTGCTCTTTTGCCTCTTTACCTATAAGGTTATGTTGTTCTCCAATTAACTTTGGATATAATATCATGCACTCTTTAAATTTTTGGAACAAAAAAAAAAATCACAGAGAAAGTTGTATTGGACTCATTCTCAAAATAAAGAGTATTGGAAAGGGAAGTACTGGCACATATAAAAAATTTTGGGAAAACCAGATAAATTTTTCATAGTAAGTACCCCTGAGCAGTGGGGATCATGAGGGATGAGGATAAACGTCCTATTACCTCCTTGCTCTGTCGCTGGAATTTCATTCTTTTAAAGATTTTATTTATTCATGAGAGACACAGAAAGAGAGGCTAAGACATAGACAGAGGGAGAAGCAGGCTCTCTGTGGGGAGACCAATGTGGGACTCCATCCTAGGACCCTGGGATCACAAGCCAAAGGCAGATGCTCAGCCACTGAGCCACCCCCGTGCCCAGAATTTCATTTTTACTGAAAGCACATGTTAATTTAATAATTTAAAATGTTCAAAAAATAAAATTACCCTGTAATAATGACTTCCTCATTTCTTAGTTCGATTTATGTACACTAGAATGATTTGTGACTATTTTCATCACTCAAATTAATTCTTGGTTTCTGCCATTTGAATGTTTAGTTCAGGCAATAATCCTTCGGACCTTTTTGTTTTCCTTCTGATTTTCCTCTGTTAATCATATAATCTAGCTTATTTTTCAGTAACTTTTAGTGAAGGATATTTACCCAACATCTATTATGTGCTCGGCTTTGTAATAGACATTATGGAAGATACAAAATAGGGATTAAGGTAGTAATACAAAATAACAGTGGATAATACTGATCAAACACTTATAGGCTATTTTAGAGCTTTACAATCATCTCCTTCTATTTCTCAGAACCACCACCCAATGAAGTATACAGTTATTCTCTCCAATGTATTGATGAGGAAATTAAGTTTTAGAGAAATTAAGAAAATTGCCCAAGAATAATCCGCTAATAAGAGATATGAGAGATTTGAATGCAACCTGTTTGACTTGTCACAGAGCCTGAGTGCTTAGCTTTTTAGGTGGCTCTGTGAGGGGTTTACTGTTGAGCTGGCAAAACGAGACTCATACAAACAGCAACCAACCAGAAGCCATATCCAAATAGTATTGAGCAAAGGTCAGAGTTAGCAAGTGCAATGTTTGTTATATCCAAGGCACTCAGCTTAGGACTGTGGAGCAGACTAAATAAATACATGCAAAATAACATGGATCAGAGTTCAGTACTGTGGGAATTTAGAGGCAGAGAGCAGCAATACATAGTGTAGTTAAGGAAAACTTAGGAGGAGGTGGGCTTTAAAGCTGGGACCAGGACATTATTTAGAAAGGGAAGCCAGAAAGGGGATAAGCAAAGTTCTAGGGTTATAGTCATAGCTTTTTCTCCAAAGGAAAATAAAGGGCTTGGCCTGCACGATAGCTGCATACTGAGGAATGGGGAAAAGAGAAATCTGGGAGGATAGGAGACGTGGCTGTGAGCCTAGTGCTTTGCAAGCTTGGCTCAGCAGATTTAATGTAGTTTGGAAGCAGGGGTGATGGTAATAACAGTAATAACGCAGAGGCTTTACAGTTGGCCCTGTTCTTGCAAAGACATTGTCTCACCTAATGTGTTTGTGGAATATTAATCTGGCAGGAAATTGATTGGAAGAGCGAGGGCTTAGAGTCAGGGAAGCTCATTAGCACATTACTACTAGCCTGAAGTATGATGAGGCCAGTCTGAAGTGGGGTCAGGATAATTAGGGGAAATGGAGGAATTAATAGCTACTGAATGTCAACTCTGTGTCAAAGACTTTATATATGCTCTCCAGTGTTCAAAACAATTGCATGTTATATATGGTACTCTGGCATGAACTCAAGGCCTGGTTCAAACACTAGGAAAGTTATATAAATTTTTGTTGTCTTGCTTTTGCAACAAAATACGTATTGAGCATCTACTATATGACAGGCATTGGTCTAGGTCTCTGGGATAAAGTACTGAACTCAACAATCTCTGATAAAACTCACAGTCTGGAGGGAAACCAATATAAATATATAAATGCAAGTAGTTTCCTATTGCTGCCATAACAAATTACCACAAGGAGCAATTTTAGTGGCTTAAAAGAAAACAAAATAATAAAAGACATGAAAAAAGTTTCATTACTCACCAGTCTGTTGTTTAGAAGTCCAGGCTGGCTGAGCTGGTGTCTCTGCTCCTGGTTTCGCAAGTCCAAAATTAAGATATTGGCCAGCTGGGCTCTTACTGGAAGGCTTTGGGAAGAATCCACTTCCCAGCTCATTCAGATTATTGGCAGACTCTAGTGGCTTGTGGCTTGTAGGACCAAGGCCCATTGCTTTGCTGGCTGTCGACTGGAGGCCTCCATGAACTTTTCCACACAACCTCCTCTTATGCAGAGCAGAAATAGCCAGCAACACCCTTCTTAAGCTTGGAATTTCTGATCTTTCTTTATACTCCTTCTCTCTGAAGTCCTCTTCTGCTCCCAGCTGGAGACAGTGCTCTCCTTTTAGGAACTCATGTGATTAGATTGGACCCACCTGGGTAATTCAGCTATTCTCCCTATTTTAAGGTCAGTAACCTTGATTATATCTGCAAAGTCCTCTTTGCCATGTAACATATTCACAAGTTCCAGAGATTTGGGTATGGGCATCTTTGTGTGAGGACATTACTCAGCCTACCACAGCCTTCAAAATATATCTCAAATTTATTCAATTGTCTTTATTTTCACTGTCCCAAAACAGTCTTTCATATGCACTGTTCCCATGGACTTCTAACCAGTTTCTTTGCTTTTTTGCTTGGCCCTTTCTAGTCCCTTCCCACAGAGCTGTCAGAATGGTCTAAAATTTGCCACTCAAGTCATGTCACACTGTAGCTTCTATTGTTCAGTTTTGAGTTTAAGGAAATTTTTGTTGACCTCTCATTAGAAAACTGGTCCCCTTCACCTGTTTCTTGTAACACACATTTTCCCTTCATGCGAAGTATCAATTTGTAATAATAGGTAGATTAAGCATAGCACTTACCAGGTACAAGGCATTTTTCTAAAAACCTTTAATACAATGATGCATTTAATTTTCCCAAGAATCCTACGAGGTAAGCATTATTACTTCCATTTCATAGGTGAAGAAACTGAAGCTCATACAGGTTAAGTAATGTCCAAGGTGATAGTCAATAGGTAAAAGAACCAAGGGGCCCAGGTCCATAGTCTACAACTCTTCATATGTAACAATGTTATTATATATGTGTAATAAAATATTTACCTGTTTTGCTTAGGCAAAATAATGCCCTCTCAAAGCAGTCCATACCCTAATCCCAAAATCTGTAAATATGTTATACTACATGGCAAAATTGATTTTGCAGATGCAATCATGGTTATTTCTTGGCTGGCTTTAATACGGGAACAATATTCTGGATTATCCAGATGGACTCAGTCTAATTATATAAGGCCTTTCAAAGCAAAGAACTCTCTCCAGCTGGAAGCAGACGGAGGCAGCAGAAGGAGAAGGCAGAGGGAGTCAAAGCATGAGGGAGCACTGGAGCCATTGTTGCTAAAGGGGCCCCATGGAAGGCATGGGAAGAAATGCCGTCAATCTCTAGGATCAAAGACCAGCCCCAACTGACAACCAGCAAAGAAACTGGGACCTCAGTCCTATAACCACAAGGAACTGAACTCAGCCAGCAGTCTTAATGAGCCTGGAAAAGGATTCACTCCCAGAACTGCCAGAAGGAAACTCATCCCTGCCAACATCTTGATTTTAGCCTTGTGAGAACTCTAGGCTGAAAACTAACTGAGCCATGCTGTACCCAGATTTCTGACCTTCAGAACTCAGGGAATGGATACTGTTTTAGACTGCTAAATTTGTGGTAATTTATTTAGTAGCAATAGAACACTAATATAGAGGTTAAACAGGGTTCAGTTATGATTGGAAGTAGGGAAGGTGAGTTCTCAATAATAAATGTTTTAGGATTGAGAAACTTGACTATCATAATTTATGGAGTCAGGGAAGGAATCAGAGCTCAAGAGTTAGGTTTTTTATATATTAAGTTTGCAATATGTCATATTGGCAGTTGGGTATATTGGCTTGGAGCTCAAAAGATAGGTCTTGGGTTTAGGGCAAGCATTTGGGGAGTCATTGGCATACAGCATCATTTTCTTCATCTAAAAATCTGATATTAATAATACTAGTTATGGTAAAGGGTTGTTATGAGAAGCAAATGGCATAATGCATATAAAATACCAGAACAGAGCCTGGAATTTGATAAGTGCCCAGTAAATGTTTGGCACTATATGTTATGATTTCCAATTTCCTTACAAAGAAACTGATGCTCAGTTTCAGAAACTTGCCCATGTGTTTGGCAAATAATGGAGCCAGATCTGCTGACTTTGCAGCCTGTTCTCTCTCCTGTACAATAAAAACAAGTAAGACTTAATTCAACACATAGAAGAATTTTCAAATGCTTTTTTAAGTTGTCAGGGTTTTAGGTTAGAAACATGAGAAACCATATCTGATTAATTGAATCCATGAGAGTAAAGCAATAGGTGCCTCACAGAATCCTAGAAAATCTGGAGAACTAGGCTAAGAAAATGGGCAGAAACCAGGGATGTCAAATAGCTGGAAGCAGCCAGAAGAATTACTAAACAAGCCTACCTCTGTCACCAGCTGGAATTAGGCCACGTGGTTGGCACTGTCACCACTAAAGGCACTGAACGTTGTGCAGGCTGGCTGTCACCACTGGTCTGCCTCCAGGACGTTGTGACTACTATCTCTGAAACCTCTGGAATGAACCCCCTACTGTCTCTGCTCTCCTTGAATCGCTCCTTCCATATTAAGTTCTGGCTTAGGGAATATTATCAAAGATACCATTGTGGACTGAATTGTGTCTTACTTGCCCCTGTTGTCATATGTTGAAGTCTTAACCCATTGGAATGTGACCATATTTTGAGATAGGGGCTTCACAGAAATCATTAAATTATTATTATTATTATTATTATTTTTTTTTTTTAAATCACTAAATTAAAATGAGGTCATTAGGGTTGGCCCTAATCCAACATGACTGGTGTCCTTATAAGAAAGGAAATTTGGGGGCAGCCCAGGTGGCTCAGTAATTTAGTGCCGTCCAGGGCCTGATCCTGGAGACCTTGGATCAAATCCCACATTGGGCTTCCTGCATGGAGCCTGCTTCTCCCTCTGCCTGTGTCTCTGCCTCTCTCTCTCTCTGTGTCTCTCATGAATAAATAAATAAAATCTTAAAAAAAAAATAAAGGAAATTTGGTCACAAGTATGTACAGAGGGAAGACAATGGAGAGGCCTGGAACAGATCCTTTACTCAGGGCCTTCAGAAGGGACCAATTCTGCTATACCTTGATTTTGAACTTCCAGCCTTCAGAACCATGAGAAAACAAATTACTATTGTTTGAGGTTTAAGCCACCCAGGCTGTGATCCTTTGGTAGGGCAGCCCTAGCAAACTAATACAGATACCAAAGGAGTTCAGATAAGTAATCCAGTGTTTAGTCTCATGCTTGAATTTTCCCCATCGACATCTGGACATATATTCTTCTCCACATTAGAAATGGGTCCAGGATACTAAATATAGCTTTTTAAAAAAAGATTTTATTGGGCAGCCCGGGTGGCTCAGCTGTTTAGCGCCGCGTTCAGCCCAGGGTGTGACCCTGGAGACCTGGGATGGAGTCCCACATCAGGCTCCCTGTATGGAGCCTGCTTCTCTCTCTGCCTGTGTCTCTGCCTCTCTCTCTCTGTATCTCTCATGAATAAATAAATAAAATCTTAAAAAAATATAAAAAATGAAAGATCTTATTTATTCATGAGAGACACAGAGAGAGAGAGACAGACAGACAGAGAAAGAGAGAGAGAGAGAGAGAGAAGCAGGCTCCATGCAGGGAGCCCGATGTGGGACTCCATCCCAGGACTCCAGAATCACACCCTGAGCCAAAGTCCAGATGCTCAACTTGCTGAGCCACCAAGGCGTCCCTCAAATATAGATTTTAACCTGCACTTTTCTTTCAACAATTCTCAAATGTTCCACATAATATGCAGCCATGATGATGTGGGGAATGCTTATACAATAACGCAATTTCCCTTACAAAAGAAGTGATAAATGAGAAAATCCTTCACGCTGACTTTTTATGACAGACTCAAGCCTTTCAGACAAATTCACCTGTGAAAATCCCACTTAAAACCAATTTTGGGAGTTGCACAGATAATTGTACAATTACATAATTAAACTCAATCCATTGCTCTTTAATCTGTCCTTTCTCTGGCATTCCCTTTTCAAACAAATGAAAATTCTATCCACCTGGTTTCTTAGCCCAGAAACCTGTGATATATTTTTGACTACTGCCTCATTCAAATTCCTCATCTAATTAATCACCATCTGCTGTTGACTCAACTACCTAAAATAGTCATCTACCCCATCCACTTCATCCTTTCTGTTGCTACCCTAGGCCAGCACATCATTATCTGTCCCCAAAATTGCCACACAAAATCCTACTTATTTCTCCTTCACTGCAGACTGCATTCCGCCAACCTTGTCTCTGCATTTCTGCAATCATGTCTCTAGTATTCTGCAACTCAGTTCTGGCAAGCATTTAGATCCTTCATTCGATTTTCATGGTCTTGTAGAACATGGGAGCTTCTTTGCCTGGCATACTTAGTTCTTGGGTGTCTGGCTTTTCTTCCTTCTGTGGCTTTATCACTTTTCCTCAGTCTTGCTTTTAGTTCCAACCACACCACCACCATTTAGTTTCTATTTTTGTGCTATCCCCTAGGCCTTTGTACTCTGGATTCCCTCTGCCTAGAAGGCTTTGCCCCTCTTCTCAGAACTCCCCTTTTAGCTACTTAAAGTTTCTGTTTAGATATTAGATCTCAGTGCTTCATTTACTAGATGGGTCATTATAAAAATACTGTACTTTAGCTTCTTCATCAGTAAAATGGGTATAAAATTGAATCCTCTTCATGGAGATATTGTATAGAATAACAGAGTTAAGTTTTATAAAATGCTTATTTTTTTAATTTTTTTTTAAAGATTTTATTTATTTATTCATGATAGTCACAGAGAGAGAGAGAGAGAGAGAGAGAGGCAGAGACACAGGCAGAGGGAGCAGCAGGCTCCATGCACCAGGAGCCCGATGTGGGATTCGATGTGGGATTCGATCCCGGGTCTCCAGGATCGCGCCCTGGGCCAAAGGCAGGCGCCAAACCACTGCGCCACCCAGGGATCCCTATAAAATGCTTATAATAGCCAAGTGACCACTACAAACACTCAGTAAATGTTTACTATTCTGCTCATTATTCTCTTTTAGCAAGATTTCCTTGATCACTTCACTCCTGAACTCAAAACTGACTTTGGAATTTCTGATGTGTACTTCCATAGGACTGTACATATCCCTATATGAGCACAATACCTTGTTTAAAGCATCGTGTGACTTGTCTGTGAGCTCCATAAAAACACATTTATATCTCTAATGCCCAGCATAATGTGGGTACCTAATACATTTTTCTTCAAAGAATGAGATTTTTCTGTCATCAGTTCTTCCAGTAGAGGCATCAAGCTTGATCTGGAATTTGCTTTGGCAGGCATGAGCTAAAGCTCTGGAATGTTCCCCTGAGCTTCTACACCTACATCAGTCATAAATATGGATTAAAGATAGATGTGCCATGAAAGAGACAGAAGAGAGGTCCAAATTAAGTTAATATTTACTAATGAGGGTCTTTACAAATGTTAAAGTAATGTTTCTAATGTTACTAATGAGGGTCAAACTGGTGCTAGCCAATGGCTATGACTTACCCTTTATAACAACCAAATGAGTTAGGCATTATTCCCCCAATTTTATAGATGGTATAACTGAGGACCAAGTGAATGAAGACTTTTGCTCCATATCATACAGTGTTAGTACTCAATATCAAACTAATTTTTGACTAGAGCTTTGTACTTCCCAAATTTTTTTAAAGATTTTATTTATCTATTCATGAGAGACGCAGAGAGAGAGGCAGAGACACAGGCAGAGGGAGAAGCAGGCTCCATGCAGGGAGCCCGATGTGGGACTCAATCCCTGGGATCTCAGGATCATGCCCCGGGCCAAAGGCAGATGCTCAACCACTGAGCCACCCAGGCATCTCTGCACTTCCCATATTAACAGGTTGGATAGTAGTCATTCTCCATAGGAGAAAGTAGCGATGAAAATATGAAATATTAAGTGTATATACAAAGATATTTGAAGATCTTCATGGCATCTAAGATTACAAAGTAATAGTTTTTTTTTTTTTTTTTACCTTCTTTGAATTGATCTTTCTGCAAATTACCTACTCAGTCAGTATTTGGCATTTAACAAGTTCTCCATAAATACTTGGTGAATATTCCTTGTGTGAATGCTGCTTAATACCTTGTGATATGTGTCCAGCACTTTCCAGTGAACCAAATATAGGAAGAAATGCTTGAGCTCAATTTATGCAACAGCCAGACTCAGGAATCAGTAGCTACTTATTAACAATAATTATCTTTCACTCATGAATTTGTAATCATGAGTAATCCATGGTATAGCTTTCTTCAGTCAGTAAAGATCTGACTCTGGGCTATCTGACTTTTTCTGTAGAGGGGAAAATACCTGAGAGGGATCAGCTTATCCCCAGAAAACTTGGTGTTCTTTCTTCCTTTATCATGGAGACGCATCCTGGCTGGCACAAACCATTTCTGGGATGAGGAAAATGCCAATGATGTGGGTGTGTCTGAACCTCATGGTGGGCATTTGTCATTTCATATTTCTCTGTTTTAATTCAAATCCTACACTATGGAAACAACATATGACATCCTGAAATAGTTCTGCCAACTCATCTTATGCTAACTTTAAAAATAGCTAACATTTACTGAGTGCTTACTATGTGCTGACACTGTGTAAAACTCATTACTGTCATCATCTTGCTAATCCTCATAACAATGCTGGTAAATTTTAATATTTTGTCCATCTAACAGATAACTTGTTCAAACTTAATCAGCTAACAAAAAGCATAGCCAAAAGCCCATGTTCCTAATCACTGTGCTTTAATGCTTTGGTACAGAGGACTAGTATCCATGGGACACTAGAGAGATGTTAGAATGGAATAATTTTTTTCTAGTCAACAGTTTGGTGAAAGCCCCTTTACTTAATAGCTTTCATAAATTTTGCTATTAAAAAATGAATGCCTGGTGCTTTTGTTTCTGCCTCTTTCTCTTAAGCATGTCTAATAGGTTCTGTTCTGTGTCTTTTGATTAAAAATGATGGTCTTATCTCTTATGGGTATCTCTAACTATGTCATGCAATGCTTTGCAGTTGAAAATACACAATAAATACCTTGTTAACTAAATGGCCAGAGATGCTGCAGAAAACTCATGATTCAGGCAGATGGTAGTCCACATGTTTGGGTTTTGACCTGTGGTTATCAACCATAAGAATCCCAGACCTGTTATACTTGGTTTCTTTCTAATTATAGACTGCCTGGCTTTTGGTTACTGTTCTTCAGTGAAAAAGAATTACCAAACTAGCCAAGCTGTTTCCTTAATTATATCTTACCCAGGTCATCTTGAGTAGAATGAGTAAAATTACATGATTTACTTTATATACACAATGATAAAACTATCAAAGTTTCTAAGTGACAAGTAGCAGAAGCAGAATCCTTTATGTACTTCAGATATATTTGAACAAAATCTTAATATAATGTATTAGAAAAACAATGAAATAGGAGATGGGAGATGTATCTGATTTAGACACTAATAAATTTGGTACAAGCATCTCCAGCATAATCCATTCATAATAATTTATTAAAAGCTGAGCTAATGACAGAAATTGGACCAAACTCTTAGTATACCAAGAATGAATCTTTATCTGGCCAGTACAGGGAAATATCCTGGTACCTCAAATGGCTTCTGTCAGGTTGATCACGGTGATGTATGTCATAGTGCTTAGAAAAGTACAGAGAATGAAAACAAAAAGAACAAGGATATGCTTCATTCTCTAGTCCAGTGAGCCTGCGTAATATCATTGGTGAGAATGGGCCTCAGAAATAGGAAAATAACTTGCAAATTCCTTCGCTCAAAAAAGCCTCTATTGGAGACTAGAAATGATTCTTATCTTTATGAAAAGAGGAAGAGATAAAGGAGACAGGAAAAGAGAAGGTCAGTGAAGTGATAACAAATAAAAATAAGGAAGAGTTAGGGAGATTTTGGATATTACAAATGAAAATAGATGGTGATTGCTGGATGGATTTCTAAATTTTGTAGGGGTTGGAACTAAAGAAAAGAAATAAATTCCCTTCCTCCTTTGGTGACATTGAGAAATGTGGGAAGTTGGCATGAGTCTCTGGCTTTAGAGTAAACAAAATGCATAGAACTAAGGTGCCTAAGGTTTAACTAATTGGCCACTGGTGTCCTGAAGGTCAGAGAGTAGGGCACTGCTAAGTGGTCATCAGGATGATATCCTTTCTACAAAGCCCAATGGAAGGACTGCCCACTGTTTATTTAGGATAACATACATCCTATACACAGAGAATCACTGGTTCTCTATCCTGGGAAGAAAGCATATTTGCAATATTTTATACTGATCCTAAATTAAGATTGTAGTTAGTTCAGTTTAATCCACTAATGTGTCTATTTTAAGAGTTCCTCTCATATTAATGCACTTTTTAGGAGTTTCAAAAGAGAGAAATGTGCTAAAATGTCATTACCATCAAAAGTAATGTAAAAGGCACTAATGTATATAAATGTTTCTTATGTAAGGCATATGGAAATCCAACTTAGAGCTTTTTATACACTTATCTATATAGGGTGGTTCACATTAAACTGCTACCATTTAGGTACTTTTTCATTTTATTACAACTCATTATTTTCTTTTCCTCAATAACATCTATTGCTTGCTTGGCAGAGAACAGCTGTAGAGAATAGTGACTAAGGTCATGCTTAACCCCTAGACTAAGAACAGCTCTGAAACCAGCCTGTCTGGGTCAAATCTAGATTCCATCATTCTTGACCATCTGGTTACTTTGAACCTCAGGTTCATTGTCTGTAAAATGCTAATGATAACAATGGGTTATCTTTTTATGGTTTTTATAAGGATTAAATGAATTAATATAAAGTTCTTAGAATAGTACCTTGTGTATTCTAAGCATTTATTTTTTTTTTATTTTTATTTATTTATGATAGTCACAGAGAGAGAGAGAGAGAGAGACAGAGGCAGAGACACAGGCAGAGGGAGAAGCAGGCTCCATGCACTGGGAGCCCGACGTGGGATTCGATTCCGGGTCTCCAGGATCGTGCCCTGGGCCAAAGGCAGGTGCCAAACCGCTGCGCCACCCAGGGATCCCTATTCTAAGCATTTAAAAAGTATCAGCTATCATTACTATTCTGTTCAAGTCATTATACTTTATATTTAATCATTATAACTCCTCTAAGATCTATATTTTTAAAAAATATTTACTTATTTATTTGAGAAAGAGAGTGTGCATGCATGCAAGTGGGGAGAGGGGTGGAGGAGAGAATCCCCAAGGAGATTGCTAAGTGCACACCCTAACGTGGGACTCCATCCCACAACTCATGAGATTATGATTTGAGCTGAAACCAAGTCAGTCACTAACCAACTGAGTTATCTAGGCAACCCTAAGATCTATATTTTTGTCTCCATTTTTTGGCTTGATTTTATAGATGAGGAAACTGAAGCTTGGGAAGTTTACATCACAATCAATAAGTAAAAAAAAAAAAAAAGTAAAAAAAAAAAAAAAAACAATCAATAAGTAGTAGAAGCGGATCTTCAGCTCATATGTGCCTAATTCCAAAGCTCTTCCCCTTTTCTCTGAACTACATTAATTCTATTTACATCTAAATCTCCACACTTCTCCCCCACTCATCCTCAAACACATACATGTCCTAAATGGAGATCTCTTCTTTGGGCTTGATTGTGTTTCTAAATTCTAGCTACCTGATAAGTACTCTGGGCACCAGGATGGGATCCCTTCCAGAAGCTGAGCGAGTGATTTCTGTCTAGAACATATCCTTTTGATGAATGTTTCTGGGCTTAGGTGTTTGTCTGAAGACCAGGCTTCCCAAAGACCAGAAATGGTTTTAAATTTCAGATATCCTGTGCCTATTTCTCAGAATGTACAATTCGACTTTGATGTGAAAAACTCATTCTTCTTATCAAGAGGTAAACAAATCTAGACACCTTGGAGAATAAAAGATGGTGCTAACTGGGTTGGATGTGAGGACAAACATAAACCAGTATGTCCTGGGCAATATTGGATGTGGTCACCTTACTGTAACTTACTTCTGATTTCTGTTAGAGGACATTTGAAGAATGAATTATATAAGTAGTTCTCTGTTCTCTGAGATTTGCCTGGCTATGTGTTTTTCCCTTTCTTTTTGCTGCTCTTTGATACATTTTGTCACAGGAAGGGAGCCTGATAGGGCTCAGAGGCTGAAGGATGCAATCATTTTTAAATAACCTCACTTTTTTGTTGTCTTATTAAAGTGAGATGTTGAGAAGTGTCATTGATGAACACAGAAGAACATGTTAAAGGAGCTATTCCAAGACAGAATAAAAAATTCAGTTTACAGGACCAGAGTAAATGATGTGGAAGGAGAAGATGACATGGGAACCTACAGCCCTAGTGAAGGTCAAGATTTCCCCAGAGAAGAAACAATAAGGTATTGTTAAGCTGTGTTGATGAAAGCAAAGGGGAGAAGAAAAAATAAAATTTTAAATTGTTTGTGTTCAATTTGGATGAAGCTCATATGAGAAAAGTTGAAATCCTAGAGTCCAAGTAGATCTGTGTAAATATATCATCTTTTTATATGATGATATCTTAAGCCCAAAGGAGCCTCATGTGCATTTGGGGAGGGGCCTCCATTCTCACTGAACAATTCAGAGTGCAATTCCTGATTGGCATTTGGAAAATTAATGTGCGGGGTACCTCGGTGCCTCAGTGGTGGAACGTCTGCCTTTGGCTGTCATGATCCCAGGGTCCTGGGACCCCAGGGTCTCCCCACAGGGAGCCTGCTTCTCCCTAAGCTTGCCTCTGCCTCTCTCTCTCTCTGTGTTTCTCATGAATAAATAAAGAAAATCTTTTTAAAAAGAGAAAATTAATGTGCCATAAATATCTCTAAAAGTATATTTATCCAAAAGCCACAACAAACTGTGAGCTACACAAATGAATGTGCTAACAGTCCTTTGACTAGAACTATCTTGTTCTTTCTTTTTTTTTTTTTTAAGATTTTCTTTATTCATGGATGAAAGACACACACACACACAGAGAGAGAGAGAGAGAGAGAGGCAGAAACATAGGCAGAGGGAGAAGCAGGCTCCCCGTGGGGAGTCTGATGCAAGACTCGATCCCAGGACTCTGGGATCATTACCTGAGCAGAAAGCAGATGTTCAGCCACTGAGCCACCCTGGTGCCTTTGTTCTTCATTTTCTACTTTACTTTTGCATAGTATCTCTACTTCAACCTGTCTCTCCTGGAATGACCCTACTTCATAACACACACGTCTTTCACATTGGCCAAAATAATCTGCCCTTACAGCAGCCCCTACCCCTGCCATCACACAATCCACTATCATTTGAAAGGCATTTTTCATAAAAGATATGAGATTTGTCTCAATGGGAAGTTTATATTTGGCCAAACTGGGCTTTGCAGCCATGGAAACAAGCTGTAGGAGAGTGTGTTGGCTGAAATAGGCAGAGTGGGGGCTCTAGGTAGGGGCTATTAGAGCTCTGTTCCCTCCCATAAGGTCCACAAACATTTTATTTTCTCAGCTCCCGGATTCCTTGTTTATACTGCTCATTTGGCCCTACTGAGATGCACTGAGAAGTGGGCACCACAGAGCTTATGTTGATGCCCCCATGTTTTGTAGACAGCAGCACTAAATTATGTCCACCTCTCCAAATCCCATACTGGCCAGATGTGAACGGAGCATCTTCCAATAGATGTCTCATTCACATAGGTTCCAATAGCCACACTCTGCAACTTCTCTCCTCATACAAAGTTTTATTGGCTAGTCTCCAGGTAGAATCACCTCGATTCCTTTTTCGTTCAGTTTTCCTTCTCTAGGAGTTGTGATGGGTTACTAAGAGATTCCACATACCTATCCAGATAAGCAGGAACTATTTGCCAGTGTTGTTACTAGCTGTCGATTCCCCAGAAGCTGAACACTCATTTAGTTTCTACTACCTCACCAAGGCCAGGGGGCTGTACCTATAAATGTTTCTGAAAGCTTAACTGACTATCATGTGTACTGAGAGTTCATGGTGAAGAAAAAGGAACACTACCCTTGGTGTCAAAAGACCCTACCTATAATCTCAGCTTCATGGCTTATTTCTGAGATAATTTTCAGCATGTTATTTAAACCCTCATACCTAAATTTGCTCACAAAAGTGAAACTAAGTATTTGTGCTCCCTCAAAAGGCTGTTTTTTTTTTAAAGATTTTATTTATTTATTTATTTATTTATTTATTTATTTATTTATTTATTTATTCATGAGAGACACAGAGAGAGAGAGGCAGAGACATAGGCAAAAAGAGAAGCGGGCTCCAGGCTCCATTCAGGGAGCCCAACGTGGGACTCGATCCTGGAACTCCAGGATCACACCCTGGGCCAAAGGCAAATGTTCAACTGATGAGTCACCCAGGCATTCCATAAGGCTGTTTTAAAGTTCAAATTATAAAATAAAGGAAGAAATATTTTAGAAACCACAAAACATGATATAAAAATATAGTTCTTCTAGATCACACCTGTCAGAATGGCTAAAATTAACACAGGAAACAATAAGTGTTGGTGAGGATATGGAAAAAGGGGAATCCTCTTAAACTGTTGGTCGGAATGGAAAATGGTGCAGCCACTGTGGAAAACAGTATGGAGGTTCCTCAAAAAGTTAAAAATAGAGCTACCCGGGCATCCTGGGTGGCTCAGCGGTTTAGTGCCGCCTTCAGCCCAGGGCCTGATCCTGGAGACCCAGGATGGAGTCCCACGTCAGGCTCCCTGCATGGAGCCTGCTTCTCCCTCTGCCTGTGTCTCTGGCTCTGTGTGTGTGTGTGTGTTTGTCATAAAATAAATAAATAAAATCTTAAAAAAAATAGAGCTACCCTACAATCCAGCAATTGCACTACTAGGTATTTGCCCAAAGGATACCAAAATCCTGATTTGAAGGGATACATGTACCCTGATGCATAGTAGCATTGTCTCAATAGCCAAATTATGAAAGCATTCCAAATGTCCATAGTCCAAATGTCCATTGACTGATGAATGTGAATGTGTATATATACATGTGTATATTATATGTATATATATTGGAATATTACTAAGTCATCATAAAAGAATGAAATCTTGCCATTTGCAACAATATGGATGAAGCTAGAGAGCATAATGCTAAGTGAAATAAGTCAGAGAAAGACAAATACCATATGATTTCCTCATATGTGGAATACAAGAAACAAAACAGATGAATATATGGGGGTTAAAAAAGAGGCAAACTAGGAAACAGACTCTTAACTATAGAGAACAAACTGAAGGTACCAGAGGGGAGGTGGGAGGAATGATGGGTGAAACGGGTCATGGGGATTGAGGAGGGTACTTGTCGAGATGGGCATAGAGTGTTGTATGTAAGTGATGAATCACTAAATTCTACTCCTAAAATTAATATTACACTATATGTTCACTAACTGGAATTTAAATAAAAACTTGGAAGAAAAAGTCTGTTATTAATATACTCTGGGTAATGTAACTCTTGTGTCTTGGCTCTATTGAAGTGTTCAATTTGCTACAAAAACTCCTTCATTACACCTTTTAATTTCAAAGGGACATAATACTACAGATATTAATATTTTATTGATTGATCTGAACTTTTAATAACATTTTTCCTCTTCTCTAGTTTCATTTTAGTCTATTCAGGATACTTTAATTGTGTTATGTATTTTCTGCTTATTACTCTTCACACAATGTCCCATCAAATTCAGTTACCAAGACTCCTTTGCATTTTATATGGAGCACTATAGCTGTCAACACATTTTCCCATAGATTATTGCATTAAACTCCCCCAGGAATACTTTCCAAAGAACAGGGATTACGCTTTCAAAGTGATGGATAGAGAAACTAAAACATACAGAGCTAGAGACTCATTTTGAATTTAAAGTTTCTCTAACCCATAACACTGCCATTGTTTCAACGTGGTTCATGTGCGCCTTTAATATTTTCTTGCCATATATTGAAATCTCAATGTGTGTGTGTCTGGCCCTATGCCAAGCAGTTTGCACAATGATATGGAATTATCATGAGAACTTTAGAAGAGATGAATCATCTTTCCCACTGCAGTTGAGAAAATTGAGGTTCAGAGAGCTAAGTAATTTCCCTAAGGTTACAGAGCTGGATTGTAAGAGACCTGGAACCTTATTCTAGTTTAATCTCATCCCAGGTCCTATGCTTTAAACTACTATGCTGAACTCCCTCTCAGATTTACATCATGTCCCTTACTTTTCTCAAAATAGACTTGCTTAATTTTCAGTGGTTATTCTTGCCACTTTCATCACGGAGTTTCTACAATTGCCGCATCCATAAGTGGCTAACTTAGAACTAATTCTAAAGCAAATATTCACTTTAAACCTAATCAATTTGCCTTGCGTATATGGGGAAATTTAAAGTTAATTGGCAAACTTTAGTCTAAACTCTGAACAAACAAGCATGGAACAAACACAAACCAATGTGGTGCAGACCTAGGTCACTGAGCTGAGATTTGAACCACTAACATGAGACTGACTTCTGAAATACAGATGTGTGGGCCCATTCAAACCAGCACAGCAAAAGTTTTGAATATGTACTATACTTGCACAAAATACCATAAAAGTCTCAGCATAAGTTTCAAATCATGCATTTGTATAATATTATAAAAAGCATAGCAATGAACTGAAGTTTGAACCACCACCCACAGGAGGCAGGACAGAATTTACAGTACAAATCTCATTTGTTGATTGCCTGTTAATATAAAAATTTAAACGTTCTGACAGAAGATTATAACAGGTCTTAGAGCCTGATACAATGTAAAATTGTTACATACCAAAGGGTCAGGAAAATGTAACCCAACTCTAAAAAAAAAAGAAATAAAGAAAAAGAAAGAAAGAAGAGAAAAGAATGCAACACCAACATGACAAAGATAGATATAGGAATTTTCAAAATTTTAAGGCAACACTAGGCTTCTTGAGGTCAAAAACAAAAAAAAAAAATCACAAATGTGCAATGGATTAGAAGATAACAAATCTTAACAGGAAATAATAAAAATAACACATGAAAAATGGAGATTTTAAAGTTAAGAATTTAATATCTGAAATAAAAGCAATTACTGGATAAACTCACAGCAACATGGATATGATAGTGAAATTAACAAAGAAAGAAAAGATTGAAAAAATCGGTCAAAGCCTCAGGAACCTATGAGATATCAAAGGTCTAATATATGTATGTTTGGCAATCTAGAAAAGTGAAAGATATTGGAGTAAAAAAAAATATTTTGTGATATAGTCACAGCTCTCTTAATGAGACATACACTTATGGATTCAAAATGCTTAGTGAACTCTAAAAAGGATAAATTCAAAGAAAACAACACTAGACACATTACAAACAATTTTCTAAAACTCAAATATGAAGTCCTGAAAACATTTAGAGAAAAATGACATCCTACTTACAGGAGGACAATGATTTGAATGATTGTTGATTTCTTATCAGAAAGCATCAAAGCCAGAAGACAAATTTCTTTATAAAGTGCTAAAAAAAGAAAAAGAAAGAAAGAAAAGTATGTTGCTATTCTATATCCAGTGAAAATATACTTGAGAAACAAAGGTGAGATAAAGAAATAAAACTAAGAGCATTTGTCACTAACAGATCTGTTCTGTAGGGAATGCTAGGGGAAATTCTAAATAGAATGTAAAAGGTAATGTATGTATTCTGTAATCCACAAAGGAACCCTACAAATAAAACAACACACACACACACATATACACACACACACACAGACATATAAAAAAGCCAAATAATAATTAAAATGAAATACTAAAAATATTCCCCGCAAAAAATAAGAAGGGAGAATATAGAAACAAATAAGGAAATCTTAGGACTAAATCCAACTATATTAATAATTACATAAGCCATTATTAGTTTTAATACTCCAATTAACAAGTAGAAACTAACAAATTGGGAAAAACAAGACTGAACTATATGCTGCTGTAACATCATACATAAAATATAAAGACAGAAAAGTTTCAAGTAAGTAGATGAAAAAGACATGGTATATTAATAGTAAGCATAAGAAAGTTGGACGGGGGGATGCCTGGGTGGCTCAGTGGTTGAGCACCTGCCCTTGGCCCACAGTGTGATCTTGGGGTCTTGGGACCGAGTCCCACATCAGGCTCCCTACAGGGAGCCTGCTTCTCCCTCTGCCTGTGTCTCTGCCTCTGTGTGTGTGTGTGTGTGTGTGTGTGTGTGTGTGTCTCTCATGAATGAATAAATAAAATCTTAAAATAAAAAAAAAAGGCTGGACTGGCTATGCTAATATCAGGTAAAATAGAGTCTAATAAAAAGAGAAATACCACAGACAATACTTTATTTTAAAAAGAGACATAATTAGGAAGAAATAACAATTAAAGGTATCTACATACTTAGCCACAATATACATAAATCAGAAATTGAGAGAAATTAAATTTAAAAAAATCTGAGGGCAGCCCTAGTGACTCAGTGGTTTAGCGCCTCCTTCAGCCTCGGGTGTGATCCTGGGGACCCGGGATGGAGTCCCATGTTGGGCTCCCTGGATAGAGCCTGCTTCCCCCTCTGCCTGTGTCTCTGCCTCTCTCTCTCTCTCTCTCTCTCTGTGTGTGTGTGTCTGTCATGAATAAATAAATAAAATCTTTAAAAAAGAATCTGAATTAGGCAGTGTATCCTCTCACATCAATGTAATTAAATTAGAACTAAATAACAATAAATGATGAGTTAACCCTATTTTGCTAGAAATTACACTTCTTAAATAACTCATGGGTCAAAGATGAAATTTCAAGAAAATTTACAAAGTATTTTGAACTGATATGATTAACATAAAACATATCAGGGTGCCTGGGTGGTACAGTTGGTTAAGCATCTGACTCTTGATTTCAGCTTAGGTCCTGATCTCACCATTATGAGATGGAACCCTGTGACTGCCCCCATGCTTGTCATGGAGTCTGCTTGGGCTTCTCTCTCCCTCTCTTTCTACACCTCCCCCCACCCTACTTGCACACATGCATCCTATCTCTCTCTGAAATAAATAAATAAATAAATAAATAAATAAATAAATAATAAATAAATCTTTTTTAAAAATACAACAAAAACAAAATGTGTAAGGTATAGCTAAAGCTAGTAAGTGGAAAATTTAACATGCACATGTTAGGAAAGTAGAACGGTTTATAATCAGTGTAAAATTCTACCTGAAAAAAACTAGAAAAGAAAAAACAAAGAACATTAATAAAGATTGGAAATAAAATATATGAAAAAGGGGTAATAGATAAAAGTAAGTAAAAATCTGGTGCTCTGAGAAAAATCGGCAGAATTAGTGATGCCTATGGCTGGAATTTTTGTGACAAAAGGAGTGACAATACGAGTGGACAACATTAGTAATGAATGTTTGAGGTCTAGTATTTGTCACCACAGACTCTACACATTAAAAGAATATGAGAACTTTGGGCTAAAGATTTGACAACTTACATGAAATGGATAAATGCCATGAAAGCTAAAACTTATAAGAATTAACACAAAAGAAAACAGAAAAACTGAATAATTGTATGTCTAGTAAAGAAATTGAATTTGTTACCCGAAATTGGAACTCCAGACCTAGGGTTTCACTGTGGGACTGGCAGTGTTCTTCTTTGAATCCACTTCCCCTGGGGACATCACTGCATGTTTCCTATAGGAAGTGAGTAGGGGACGGATGGGGGGAGTGTGGAGTAGGTACCAGGGGACTGCAGCAGGATAAAGCTTTATAGGATGCTTGTATTCTTGGATTAAAAAAACAATTATTCTATCTCTTTACACTACCAGTTTAACCTGAACAGCCAGCCACAAATCAAGGGGGAAGAAATGGAGACTCAGAGGAGGGATAAACCAGTCCTTTTATTGAGAAACAATAAATAACGTCACTATCCTGAGGCAAACACATCTACATTACCTCCCCTAAAGGATGGAATGTAGGCCAGAATAAATGAGCTAAGAGAAAAAAAGAAGGCTTGAGATCCATAACAATTCTCTAATTAACAGGTTTCTGGACATCAAGATACACAACTAAATCAAATAGATCTTTATTCTATTAAAGTCATTTCCTACCTTTGCTTTATTTTTTTCTCTTTTTTAAAACAGAAAAGAGTAACCAATGAATCCTCATGTTCTTACACCTACCTATAATTTTAACCTAATTTTGATCCATCACCTTCCTATCCCATCCCTAATCTGCAGCTTTATCATGGAAGGAAATAAATCACCATCTATTTAGCAAGTTCAGAGAAACAAGGGTAGAGAAGTTACCAAACGACAGCCAGCATCCAATTTCCTCTCCCAGGGCCTTCTTGCTACTCCGTTAGGTGTATCCTTAATGTCAGTCCACAGTCTGCCTCCTCCCCACCAACTCCCATGTCTGATGATTTATAATCACAGAAAAAACAAGCTATTCTTCCTAAAAATGTAGGAAATTAGCATTCTTTCTGAGAATGACCAAGAAAGGAATGGCAATTAAAATTACTTTATTAAGTAAGCCTAATTAATTGACTATCTCAACATCATCCCTTTTATAATTTATGGTTTTACTTTTATTTATCATTCATAATTCTATTTTTCTCCCATTCAAAATCACAAAATATGTTCCCCTGCTTATATCTTCCACAGCAAGATTCAGACAACAAAGACTTAAAATAATAAACGCCAAATTTAGGAATGCCTTTCTTGCTAATGAATGCTCCCTATGCAATAGCAATAACGTTTCATGCTCACACAGCTTTGAAGTTTCTTATCTCTCTCGGCTCCCAGGGAAAACAGTAGAGCTTAACCAAGGCACCAATCCATCAGGTCCACACCTGAGACTGAAAAAGCTTTAGATTGTTTAAAAACAGATTATCAGTAAATCACTGTCTATCTTAGAAAGAAAAGGAGTTACTAATTTATTGCATGATAACATGCAATTTTATAATTAATATAACCTTTGATTCACATAGTTGCGCACTTATTCCAATGCTAATGTTGCTGAATTTATAAGTTAAGTCCTCTCTTCTGCTAATAAAAATGTTCCTGTATCACTAGACTACTAGACAGGTGTTTTTCACTGTGAGTTTAGGAATAAGTTCCAGTTTCTCAAGTCCCAGCAGCGCTTTGTATTTCTCACAGCAAATCAAGAGGACCTGGTATCCTGACTTTTACCAACAGAGCATTAACTTGAAATCAGGAAGTCCATAGATTGGTACAAAGTTCTGTGCATCTCAGAAAGTGCTATAGCAACAGAGATAGATTGCCCCCACTAATCTGGCTCAAATTTCTGGGGGTTGTACCCTAGTTTGTCCAGGACACATCAAATTATGTCTCTTTTCTTAATTTAAATATTAATAGTCATCGTCCCACATACTACCATTTTCAAATAGCTCTTGGTTTGGGCTGTGTGTCATATGGTCACTTTATGGTGTCAGCAAGATGTGTCAGAAAGGGTCATAGCACCAGCCACACAGTTTTCATTTCCCTACAACAATACAGATTTTGATGTTGAACCTAGATAGCTTGCCCCTTCCTTTTTTTTGAGTACAATTTGGAAGGATATGTTGTCCTTTTCTGCCAGCCAGCCAGCCAGAGTAGTTAGTAACTTGAGTCTTCAAAAAGAAATAATCTCCACCCTGCCATCTTTCCCTTTAGAAATTTCCCTGAAAAGATATGATGGGTCAAATAAGTGAGGATAAGTAAGTATCCTGGAACTTCACCTTCAAACAGGATTTAAATCCTAGACTCTCAGAACCAAAAAAGGATCCTGTTCCTACTCCCATTACCACCTGGCCAATACATGGGTATTTGCTTTTCTTTCTATGAACAAAGAGCCTTCCTAAATGACGATGACATTTGTAAACCAGTGACATTCCATCACAGGGGGCTTGATCATGCCACCATCAGCAACAGAAATAGCAAGCATCTTTCACATAAATGTTAAATTTTTTATTTATTTTTTTAAGAGAGAGAGAGAGATAGAATGTGAGCAGAGAGGGGCAGAGGGAGAAGGAGAGAGAGAATCTTAAGCAGATTCCATGCTCAGCAGGAAGCTCAACAGAGGGACTCAATCTCACAACCCTGAGATCATCACCTGAGCCAAAATCACGAGCCAGTCGCTTATGGACTGAGCCACCCACACACCCCAGCAGGTATCTTTTAAATGGTTCTCTTAAAAAAAAAAAGTTCTGCTTCACTATGCACTTCTTTTTAAATACACATATCCTTTCTCTCTCTCTTTCACAAACACACACACAAACAACACAGAGTGCATAAAAATCTTTCAAAGCACAATAACTTGCTCAACCAATTTAATTTTTTGTCTGCAAAGATACCAATTTTTCATAAACCATAAGTAAAGTACCAAAGCACCGATTCAGCAAAATATTATCAGTTCTGCTGCAGCCTCTTTTGCCAGGGACATTATCCTATAACAGTTGACTTTTTTCTAGAAATGAAAAAAAGAGTCTCTTTCCTTTTTTCTCCCCTTAACACACACATATGCATACTTCATAAATTTAGAGGTTCCAATTCCTTCACAGCATCTCCACAACTCTGTTGCTTTTAACCATACTTTCCTTCCTCCGCAAACAATCCTCCTAAAGGAGCATCTGTGTATGGGGGTGAGGGGTGTCAGGGGTTTGGTGGGGAGAGGTAATGAGGAATGCACAAAGCCCCTGAGGAACTGCTTCTTTGTGGTGGCTCCAAGGTCTCACTCAATTTTGCAGTCTTTGCTAGGTAAAATATTTTAGGCACAGCATATTTATTTTCTTAATTTTTATTTATTTATGATAGTCAGAGAGAGAGAGAGAGAGAGAGGCAGAGACCCAGGCAGAGGGAGAAGCAGGCTCCATGCACCGGGAGCCTGACGTGGGATTCGATCCCGGGTCTCCAGGATCGCGCCCTGGGCCAAAGGCAGGCGCCAAACCGCTGCGCCACCCAGGGATCCCTATTTTCTTAATCTCTTCTCCCACCTCCCAAAATTTGGCACCAAAAACTGATTGAAGAATTAACTTCTGATGATCCAACCCAGTACCAACACACACACACACACACACACACACACACACACACACACACCATCAGACACACAAATAATGCCTGCATCCTGCCATTAAAGTGTTAAAAGTACTGCTTTGTAATTTAATCTTAAGAATTTTGGCTTAGTACTTCAACTGATTTCCAAAACACGTCTCACCTGCATCGTGGAGCATCAGTGCTCTTGTCCTTTTCATTGAGCTGTGTGGACATTCATCATTATCGGGAAAATTCAAACACCCATTATAACCAATCTAGCTAGCTTCATGGGTCTGCATTTCACGATTGGGGCAATAGCTTCAGATGTGGAGGTGAAGGAGCAGGTGCACTTGGACCTTAATGCAGTATGCATCTCCTACCTTTCCTCTAGAAAAAGTACAGATGGTGTCTTACAGAAATTTCCTACACCTCCTTCAATTGAAAATATTAATATGACAACTTCTGAGACTGAATTTAGTATCTGTTACCATAAGGGTACCTATTTATTTGCCTGTCTTCCTTCCCAAACATCCCACAACTAAATTGTAAACCCATTGAATGTAGAGGCTGCATTTTGCTGACTTCAGGATCTTTAGCATCTAGCATGGCACAGTAGGAGTTAATTAAAATGAACTGAAGTGATTTCCACATCATAGAAGCCATACTATTTTAAATGGAAGTGAATCACAAGTTACCTTTTCCCACAATTCATAGAGCCTTTCGACTACCTACAGATAATGTTTAGGATGGCATTTCATGGATAAATGAGTTGATGTTTAGAGGTAAACTGGTTTTTATTGTTTGTTTGCTGGTCTGAATTATCTGTGTTACTGGCTTACCTTCCTCTTTCCCAGTTATTACCTACATATGAACACAAGTTAAACCTGACGGCATTAAAACACCAGGTTAGGGATCCCTGGGTGGCGCAGCGGTTTGGTGCCTGCCTTTGGCCCAGGGCGTGATCCTGGAGACCCGGGATCGAATCCCACATCGGGCTCTCGGTGCATGGAGCCTGCTTCTCCTTCTGCCTGTGTCTCTGCCTCTCTCTCTGTGTGTGACTATCATGAATAAATAAATAAAATCTTAAAAAAAAAAAAAAAAAAAAAAAACAAACAAAAAAAAAACACCAGGTTAAAATAAAGAACTAATGCTACATAGCTGGAAAGGGGGTGGTAGTTTCCATTTTCCACATTTAAAAAATCCATGTGTGGCTGAGTTGCCATGTGTTAACCCCACGATTAACTTGCCATTTGTAGCTCTACACAGAGGCTGAATTCTTCTGAGAACTAACCCTTAGCACAGAGCCTGAGTCCCTCTTGGGAACCCTGCCACCTGGAATGAATGGTGCCTGATCTCTGAAATTCCAACATGGCTTCCTAATCATTTCAGATTTTTCTTCCCATTTTACAGCTGTTGGAAACAACAATATCAAGGCAAATTTACAGCTGAAAAGAAATTTTGTTTTAAAAGATTTTGAGCAAAATAATTTTTAGAAAATAATGTTTATTACTAGTCCTAATATATTTTTCTTTTTAATTTTTTTTAAATAATTAATTTCAGTTTACTTAACAGAGTGTTGTATTAGTTCAGGTGAACAATATAGTGATTTGACAATTCTATATATTACTCAGTGCTTATCAAGTTAAGTGTACTCTTAATTCCCTTCACCTATCTCACCCATCCCCCCACCACCCTCCCCTCTGGTAACAATCAGTTTGTTCTCTATAGTGAAGAGTTGGTTTTTGGTTTGTCTCTTTTTTTCTTTGTTTATTGTTTTGTTTCTTACATTCCACATATGGAGAAATCATATGGTATTTGTCTTTCTCTGGCTTAATTTGCTCAGCATTATATACCCTCTGGATCTACCCAGATTGTTGCAAATGGCAAGATTTCATTCATTTTTCATAGCTGAGTAATATTCCATTGTTTATATATACCACCTGTTCCTTATTCATTTATCTATCAATGGACCCTTGGGCTACTTCCATAACTTGGCTATTTTAAATAATGCTGCAATAAACATAAAGGTGTATAAATCTTTCATATAAGTATTTTGGTATTTCTTGGGTAAATACCCAGTAGTGCAATTTCTGGATTGTATGATAATTCTACTTTAAATTTTTTGAGGAACCTCCATACTATTTTCCACGTGGCTGCACCAGTTTGTATTCCCCAAAACAATGTGCAAATGTTCCTTTTCTCCACATTCTCAACAACACCTGTTGTCTCTTGTGTTGTAGATTTTAGCCATGTTGAGAGGTGTGAAGTGATATCTCATAGTTTTGATTTGCATTTCCCTGGTTAGTGATGTTGAGCATCTTTTCATGTGTCTGTTCACCACTTGTGTATCTTCTTTGGAGAAATGTCTTCCCATGTCTTTAGCTCAATTTTAATTGGATTATTTGTTTTTTGGGTGTTGAGTTATTTAAGCTCTTTATGTAGTTTGGATATTAACCCTTTATTGGATATGTCATTTGTAAATTTCTTCTCCCATTCAATAGGCTGTCTTTCAGTTTTATTGATTTTTTTTCCTTTGCTGTGAAAAAGTTTTTTGTTTATTTTTAAGAGATTTTATTTATTCATTTGAGAGAGAAAGTGTGAGAGAGAAAGCATGAGCAGGGGTAGGGGTAGAGGGAAAGGGAGAAGCAGACCCCCTGCTGAGCAGGGATCCTGATGTAGAACTTGATCCCAGGACCCTGGGATCATGACCTGAACTGAAGGCAAACACGTAACTGATTGAGGCACCCAGGTGCCCCAGAAGCTTCTTATTTTGATGTAGTCCCAATAGATTATTTTTTATTTTGTTTCCCTTGCCTCAGGAGACATATCTAGAAAAATGCTGCTATGGCTGATGTCAGAGGAATTACTGCCTGTGCTCTCCTCTAGGATTTTTATGGTTTTAGGTCTCACATTTATGTCTTTAATCCATTTTGAGTTTATTTTGTGTTTAGTATAAGAAAGTGGTCCCTTTTCATTCTTTTGCATGTTGCTGTCCAGTTTTCCCAACACCATTATTGAAGAGACTTTCTCCCAATGAATATTCTTGTTTCTTTTGAAGATTAATTGATTATATAATCATGGGTTTATTTCTAGGCTCTGTTCTCTTTTATTGATCTATGTATCAAAATTACTTATTTGAAGGTATATATGCACCCCGATGTTTATAGCAGCATTATGGAAAGAGGCCAGATGTCCATTGATTGATGAATGGATGAAGAAGATGTGTTATATGTACAATGGAATATTACTCAGCCATACAAAGAATGAAATATTGCCATTTGCAGTGACATGGATGAAGCTAAAAAGTATTATGCTAAATGAAATAAGTCAGTCAGAGAAAGACAAATATCATATGATTTCACTCCTATGCAGATTTGAGAAGCAAAATAGAGGAACATAGGGGAAAAACAAGGAGGGGTAAACCAAAAAACAAACTCTTAATTACAGAGAACAAACTGAGGGTTACTGAAGAGGAGATCAGCGGGGGGAATTGGTTAAATAGGGGATGGATATTAAGGAGGGAATTTGTGATGAGCACTGGGTATTGTATGTATGTGAAGAATTACTAAATTTACACCTGAAACTAATATTACACTGTATATTAACTAACTGGAATTAAAATAAAAACTTGAAAAAGATTGTGTCTATTTTTGTGTCAGTGTCATACTGTTTTGATTACTATAGCTTTGTAGTATATCTTGAAATCTGGAATTGTGATACCTCTAGTTTTGTTCTTCTTATTTAAGGCTACTTTCACTATTTAAGGTCTTTTGTGGTTCCATACAAATTTTAGGGTTATTTGTTCTAGTTCTCTGAAAATGTTCTTGGCACTATGATAGGAATTGGAATTAAATCTGCAGATTAATGGGCAGATTTAACAGTATTTGTTCTTCCAAATTCCATGAACATGGAATACCTTTTCATTTGTTTGTGTCATCTTCAATTTCTTTCATCAATGTTTTATAGTTTTCAGAATATAGGTCTTTTACATCCTTGGTTAAATATATTCCTAGGCATTTTATTCTTTTTGGTGCAATTGTAAATGGGATTGTTTTCTTAATTTCTCTTTCTGATGCTTCATTATTACTGTATAGAAATGCAACATATTTCTGTATTGATTTTGTATCCTGTGATTTTATTGAATTTGTTTATCAGTTCTAGCAGTTTTTTTTGGTGGAATCTTTAGAGTTCTCTATATAGGATCATATCATCTGCAAAGAGTGAAAGTTTTGCTTCTTTCTTATCAATTTGGATGCCTTTTATTCTTTTTTTTTTTTTTTTTTTTTTTTTTGTCTGATTGCTCTGGCTAGGACTTCCAGTACTACATTGAATAAAAGTGGTGAGAGTGGACAGCTTTGTCTTGTTCCTGATTTTAGAGAAGAAGCTTTCAATTTTCCACAGCAGGAATAATTTTAAGGACCCAACCTTGAGAGAGCTTGAGACTCTGTAGATGGTACATGCAACTGAACCCTGTTAAGGCCTCTATAAGGACTTGTCAAATTCTGGCAAGCAGGCACAGAGATCTACTTGTCTTGCTGCTGCCCAAGACAAGCCTGGCATGTAAGTTCTCTTGCTTATTAAAACTTCCTCCTACCAATCTAGAATGGCCTGCCTGTTTCTTTGATCTCTGCACCTGCTTGCCAGAATTTGACAAACCAAAATCCAGATCTTGGTGCTACACATTTACCTGAAATTGACTTCTTAAGACCTATTTCACAGCAAAATGGAATTCATTATAACTAACAGAAATACTTATAACAATTGTTAGGCAAATTTTAAAATCTGCCTCTTCTTAAAATTAAATTATTAAAGTTAGTGTCCCTTAGTCTCTAACTTTTTCCATGGATAGCAACCACAAGTAAAGCTATAAGTGAAATATTTTCTTCCTAGTAGCAAAATTTTATAATTGGACTGTGTACAAAAATACATTTTTTGTAATGTATGCCATAAAATTACCAGAATTTATTTTAAAAATAACTGATCAAAAATAAAACACCTCGTTTGCAAACACTTCTTTTTAAAATATTTTATTTATTTGAGTGAGAGAAAGAGAACACGAGCAGGGGGCAGGGGGCAGGGGGCAGAAGGAAGAGGGAGAAGCAGGATCCTCCCTGAGTGGGACCCCAAGGTTGTCATCTGAACTAAAGACAGATGTTTAACAGACAGAGCCACCCAGGTGCCCCCAAACATTTCTAAATTATGTAAAAAAAACAGTTAATATAAAACTTTATAGTGTAAATTTTTTCTGTGATCATTTTATACATTCAGTGGACTTGCTGAGATCCCTTAAAATATAAGCTTATTGAAATTTGGACTGAAGATTCCTTCTATTTTTCCTTAGAAAATGTTCCTGTTAGTAAGCAGAAGAAATTTGTATTGCTTTATGCTCTAAAGACTCTCAGATTTCATCAAAATTAGAGTAATCATTTCTAAAATTTTTCATGGTTTATTCAGTGCACATGAATGGTTCCATAAAGTCTTTGGATGAAATACCCAGAGAGAAGCATAGTTTCCTTGGTGATCTCCTTTTCTTCAATAATCTCTTGCTCTTCCATTTCAACAACACCCCTATAGGCCTCTACTGGCTTACTGAGGTTATAAATCAATTCAGAACATTGGTAATGTCAGCATCACTCACAGTTACTAAAGAGTAACAAATAAATTTTTTTGTGTCATTACATCGGTTTATTGTAAACCATGGTTTCAATTTGATCTATTCAAAGTCATTAAAGTTAATGTGGAGAACAGAGAATGTAGAGTTAAATGGAAGTTTTAAAATATGACTTTATAAATAATGTTTATACCTATTTTCAAAGATATTAGAGAAGAAAAATTACATAAAAGCATTTTATAAAATAAACACATAACCTATGAAATAAAAATAGGAATGAAGATGTTAGAATTTAGGTTTTTTTCCTACATATAAAATACCCTCTACATTCCAGTTGTAATAGATATTTAGATTTCTTTTCTTTAATTTATCTTTTAAACAGAAATGAATAATTCTAATAGTTCTAATAGTGAATTAGTATAGCCTCAGTATATTTGTTAAGCATCTTTATCTTTATATTTTTCTGTCTATACTTTCTATATCTTTTCTATAGGGAAATACACAATTGATTGTAAAACACAGACCTTTCCACTATTTAGTTAAGTCTTCCTCAAGTTTTTTAAACTAATGGCTTTCGAAAAGTCACTGTAAGTTTATAAAACACTATGATGCACTTAAACACAAACTTAAAACAATTAAAAACATGCATTTTTTAAGACTTTATTTATTTATTCGTGAGAGATACACAGAGAGAGAGAGAGGCAGAGACACAGGCAGTGGGAGAAGCAGGCTCCATGCAGGGAGCCTGACGTGGGACTCGATCCTGGGACTCCAGATCAGGCCCTGGGCCGAAGGCAGGTGCTAAACCGCAGAGCTACCCAGGGATCCCCCCAAACATGCATTTTGATACATAAGCCATCATCTGTGGCAAAGAAAGTGCTATAAACTTACAAAATGTACTCATTTTCTTTCTAGTCAAATAGACTACATTATCCTAACCATTAGAAATAAATTTGGTATCATAAACAGCATTCTGGCAATAGAATTGAGTGGAAGTGATGTGTTCCATGACTAACACATAAGATCATCTAGATGATTCTTCACATACTTTTCTCCTGTCCTACTGAAATATTATGTTAAAGATGGATGTGACATGATATGGAAAGATTCTGGATTCCTGAATGACTGCATTGAGCACAACTCTCACCAATTTACATGGGACTATGATATGAGCAAAAACTAAATCTTTACTATTTTAAACCAATAAGATTTTGAAGTTATTTGTTTCAGCAACTAGGCATACTTATTCTAATACATCTTATATAGATTTTAGTATGTGAAAATAACAAATTCCAAAATTTTTAGATAAATTTACTGAAAAAAAATTTCATCACACCTAGGAATAATGGAAATAGTTCTAATTTAGCATTAGAATCTTTTGTTCCCACTAGAGTATAACTTGATAACAACTGCTCCTAAATAAAATGGGACTGAATTATGTCATGAAATCATCATCAAGGCTTACCATACTTGACTGAAGCAGGTGACAAGCTATGTTTCAGTCCAGGAGGTAGCTATTTCATTTGATAAGGAAAAGATATAATCTATTTTTAGGTGAATAATAGGGCAATGGATAGTCAAACATTTGCATAGAATAAGAGAAGGAAATAACACCTTCCCTGATAAAACAATTTGTATGCTATATTAATTGAGAAAATGTGATAATGGTACTGGAAAAAAATTATTACTGATGTAAAATAGAGTCCAGACAGATATACATTTAACTCTGACATATGATTGAGGTTGCATATCAGATTAGTGAGGAAGAGTAGAAATGATGAATGACTGGAAATTAAATGAATTGCTAAATCTTTATGAAAAAAATATTAGTTCCCTACTATACATCATTTATAAAAATAAAAACCCTAGACAAAAGGTTGGCAAACAATGTCCATGGGCCAAATCCAAGCTACTGCCTGTTCTTATAAAGTTTTATTGGAACATAGCCACACACATTAATTTATGTATTGCCTACAACTTCTTTCATGTACAATATCAGAGTCAAATAATTACAAATAGAAATCATATGGCTTGAAATGCCAAAAGGATTTACTATCTCATCCTTTACAGAACAGTTTTCCGACCCCTGCCCTGGATGGGTTAATAAATATAATAAGTTTTAGAATGCTTAGTATAATATTCAACTATATATCTTTTATATCCCTTTTGGAGAAGTAATTTTAAGCAAAACAGCAAGATTATTCAGTATATTAAAAGAATTAGGGGATCCCTGGGCGGCTCAGTGGTTTAGCACTTGCCTTTGTCGCAGGGCGTGATCCTGGAGTCCCAGGATCGAGTCCTGCATCGAGCTCCCTGCATGGAGCCTGCTTCTCCCTCTGACTGTGTCTCTGCCTCTCTCTCTCTCTCTCTCTCTCTCTCTCTTCGTGTGTTTCTCATGAATAAATAAATAAAATCTTTTAAAAAATAAATAAATAAAATAATTATTTACCACAATCAAGTGGGATTTATTTCTGGGCTGCAGGGGTGGTTTAATATTTGCAAATCAATCTGTGTGGTACATCATATTAAAAAAGAAAGGATAAGAACCATATGATCCTCTCAACAGATGCAGAAAAAGCATTTGACAAAATACAGCATCAATTCTTTTTAATTTATTTAATTTCTTGAATATGAGAGAGAAAGACAAGAGGGAGTGGGAGAGAGAATCCCAAGTAGGCTTCATGCCAGTGTGGACCCCAGTGCCAGGCTTAATCTCACAACCCTGAGACCATGACCTGAGCTGAAATCAAGAGTCAGATTTTTAATCAGCTGAGTCATCCAGGCAGTCCAATACAGGATCCGTTCTCTTTTTTTTTAAGATTTTATTTATTTAATCATGAGAGACCTAGAGAAAGAGAGAGAGAGGCAGAGACATAGGCAGAGGGAGAGGCAGGTCCCCTCAGGGAACCTGACAGTGTGGGACTCGATCCTAGGATCCTGGGACGACGACCTGAGCCAAAGACAGATGCTCAACCACTGAGCCACCCAGGTTCCCCTACAGGTTCCATTCTTGATAAAAACCCTCAACAAAGTAGGCCTAGATGGAACATAGCTCAGTATCATAAAGGCCATATATGGAAGACCTACAGCTAATATCATCCTCCATGGAGAAAAACTGAGAACTTTTCTCCTGCAGTCAGGAACAATACAGGAATGTCCACTCTCACGGTTACTATTTAACATAGTGCTAGAACTCTTAGCCTCAGCAATCAGACAACAAAAAGAAATAAAATGCATCCAAATCTGCAACAAAGGAGTCAAATTTCATTATTTGCAGATGATATGATACTCTATTTAGAAAACTCAAAAGCTGCAGCAAAAAATGCTAGAGCTAACACATGAATTCAGCAAAATCAACATATAGACATCTGTTGCATTTCTATACAGCAATAATGAAGCAGCAGAAAAAGAAATCAAGGAATTGATCCCATTTGCAATTGCACCAAGAACAGTGAGATACCTAGGAATGAACTTAACCAAACAATTATAAGACCTGTAATATATATATAGCATGTTACATTTATATATATATATATATATATATATATATATATATATATAATATGGAATATGCCACATATGGCATATTACATTATATATTATGGAATACTACAAGCCATGAAATCTTTCCATTTGCAACAGCATGAATGGGGCTAGAGGGTACACTGCTAAGCAAAGTATATCAGTCAGAGAAAGACAAATACTATATGACTTCACTCATATATGGAATTTAAGAAACAAAACAAATGAGTGAAGGAGAAGAAAAAGAGAGGGAGGTAAACCAAGAAATAAACCCTTAACTATAGAGAACAAACTGATGGTTACCAAAAGGAAATGGGTAGAGGAATAGGTTCAAAAGGTGATGAGAGTTAAGGAGTGCACTTGCTATGATGAACACTGAGTGTTGTATGGAAGTGTTCAATCACCATATTGTACACCTAAAACTACTATTTCACTATATGTTATCTGACTGGAATTTAAATAAAAGCTTAAAAAAAAAAGATTGGAGGAAGATAACCAAATAGTTAGATGTAGGTCATTGTCAAAGTCCTGGATTTTGCTCTCAGTGATGGATTTGTAGGTGTTTTTAAAATTGTCAAGCCAACCAAATAAATGAAATCATGAATTCATAAAACTATGTTGGCAATATGTCATAAAACAAAGGAATATGATCAATAAAATTGTATGTAACTGAGTTTAAAAGGAGAAAATTAAAATGGATTAGTGAGGCAGAATAAAATAAAGCAATAAACTTAGGTATAATAATACAACAAATGGGGACATCTGGGTGGCTCAGTAGTTGAGCACTTACCTTTGACTCAGGGCATGATCCTGGGTCCAGGGATCGTGTCCCACTTCAGGCTCCCTGCTTCTCCCTCTGCCTATGTCTCTGCCTCTCTCTTTCTCTCTGTGTCTCTCGTGAATAAATAAATAAAAATCTTTTAAAAAAGAATACAACAAATGATGAAAATAACATTTCAAATCACTTAGAAAAAATGAACTATTTAACAAATAATATGTAGCACAATTGGTTATTATATATTATCTCATAATATATAACCAAATGGATATAGTCAATGATATTATAATACTATACAGTGACTTATAGTAGTTACATTTGTGATGGGATAACATAACCTATAGAATTGTTGAATCACCATCTCATGTACCTGAAACTAATGTAACAATGTGTGTCAACTATACCAAAAAACAAATAAAATAAGAAAACTTAAAAATATATTTTTAGTGTTTTAAAAAGCAAACAGTAAATTAAAATTTAATAATTGAGGATAAAATAAAATTTTTTAAAAATTAAGGAAGTTAGTATGATTTAGGAATAACCTCTAAACTAGACAAAAATGTATCAAGTACAGAGAAAGTTATTGACAGATGTCACTAGTAAAATTTTAAAACATCTATATGAGAATACTGTAAAATTCCAAGAAAGGAGTGGTTTAAAAGAAAATATACTCACCTTATATAATAAAGGATATATTTAAACCATCTGAAAATCATATAAATGATCTAATAAGAAACAGGAAAAATGTGCATACAGTAAAGCCATAAAAGAAAAATTAAATGGTCAAACATGTATGCAAAAACTATCAACCTACCTTGTTATCAACTAATTCAGTTTAAAATGATTTTTTTAAGGTTTTTTTCATTTGTTTGAGAGAGAGAGACAGCACAGAGGGAGAGTGAGAAGGAGAAGCAGACTCCTTGGTGAGCAGAGAACCTGATGCTAGATCCCAGGCCCCAAGATCAAAGGCAAAGGCAGATGCTTAATTGACTGAGCCACTCAGGTGCCTCTAAAAATATATTATGTTTTTACTATATTTTATCAAAAGATAAAATTGTTTATAATATTTTTGATGGAGAGGAGTTTGTTGTGTTTTAAGTTGGCAGAGTCTATGGAAGGGTAATTCATCTATATATAATAATAATTTATATATAGACAATATATATGATATGAAATAATAATTTCATCTATAATAATTTTAAATGTACATACCCTCAAAGACACTTACACTTCTAGGTATCTATTAGTATCAGTAAGATATCTTCTGGTTGTGATCAACAGAAAAGCTACCATAAAATGGTTTAGGCAGAAAAAGGAAATTTATTGGTTCATATAACTTTAAAGTCCAGGGCTACTTCTTGCTTGTATAACAAATATCTTGTTTCAGGGACTGACATTAGGTTGACAGGACTTTCTTCTCGATCTACTTCTTGGCTCTGCTTCCTTATGTTGGCTCCATTCCCAGGTAGGTTCATTCATAGTGGTGGCAGAAAAGTGGTAGCATTTTCAACATTGTATTGTATCTAAGTAATAGTCAGTGGAAAATACTGTTTCTCTTCTAACTTAAATGAAAGCCACGATGCTCATGGGATGAAATGGGTCATTTTTAATAACATTGAAGAGTTGTGGAGGAGATTCCAAAAAAAGTCATTTGAATTTCATTAAAAAAAATACAAAGTGCCAAAAAAAAATGCAAAGTGGATTCTAAATGGGTCAATACCTAGAAGTGCTCTCACTGCCCTGTAGCAAAGAAAAATACTCACCATAAAAAAAAAGGAAATCCTGCCATTTACCACAACATGGATGGACCTTGAGGGTATTAAGCTGAGCAAAAAAGAAAAAAAAAAAAAAGAAACGTCAAGCAGAGAAAGACAAATATCTTATGATCTCACTTTTAGGTGGAATGTAAAAGACAAAAACAAAAACAAAACAAAACTCATATATACAGAAAACAGAGTGGTGGTTGCCATGAGAAAGAGGGGTAAGGGTATGAGAGATGGGTGAAGCAGATCTGGAGGTAGATTTCCAGCTGTGAAATGGTTTGGGGTTCAGCATGGTGACTGTAGTCAATGGAACAATAGTGCGTATTTGAAGATTATCAGGAGAGTACATTTAGAGAGTTTCATTGAAACTAGGAAGCCAGAATTTAAAATGAAGTAGGAAGAAGAACAAGGCTATCCAAAGCCTGAAAGGAGTGGGGCCAGAGAAGAGAGACTGACACTGAATAATACCAGAATATTGAGAAAAGAGTTCAAAAAATACGTATCAAGATTTCTGGGTCACCAGGTATGCATTGCCTTTAATTTGTGGCAATATTTCAAGCACTGATGCTATGCAATGGGCAATACCTTTCAAACTGAGTCACCTTCAACACCATCGCTCTCTATAGCTTCCTTGACTTTCTTTCAACCAGAAATAACTATGAACCAATTCACCCAGAAGATAGACCCCTACTCTGAAGAAAAACTTCTGGGGGTACATACCTAATTGAACAGGGAGAGAATGTTGGAGGTAAAGATGTTTTACCTAAGTTTTACCCTAAGATGGGATGAGAAAAGAACTATCTTAAAAACTTCTGTAAAAATTACCATAGAGAGAAGCCATTTTATTTTCTCAAATATATTTGTTTTGAGAAATTTCAAACTTATAGATCTTCAACTAAAATGTCAAATTTAGTTAGTATTTTGCCCAATTTGTTCCTCTCCCCTGCCACATGCACCTATACACTTTTTTTGCACAAACTATTTGAAAGTAAGTTTTACGTATGATAGTATCTGAACACTGAGTATTTCAACAGGTATCTCCTAAAAATAATTACATTCTCCTATATATGCATAAAACCTTTATTACACTTTATCATAGATATACTATTTAATATGTGGCCCACATTTAAATATCCCCAGTGTTCCAATATTGTCTATTTAGCCCTTACTACCTATAGGCGATCAGCAGACTGAGCAACTGTATTACCTGGGAGCTTGTTATAATTGTAGAACCTCAGACTCTACTCACTTAACAGTATCCTAGTGATTCTAAACACATTCAAGTTTGAGAAACATTTTTGTAACTTTTTTTTTTTCAATTCCAGGATCCAATTGAATCGCACATTGAATTTAGGTATCTTACCTCTTTAGTACCCTTTAATGCAATGCTCCTGACTTTTTTATTCTAAAGACATTGACAATTTTAAAGAATCTATGCCAATCATCATATAGAATGTTCCACATACATATTTGTCTAATAGTTTTCTTATTAAAATCATTAATCTTACATTTATCCAACGATACTGTAAGTCTTTAGTTAATACTTATTCACAAAAGATGTATCCCAATGTCTTCTCAGAACCATCTATAATAATAGTGGCTGACATTTAAATATGCACTTTTATACATATCTTATGTGTTCTCCATAATCTCATAAGGAGCCAGCATTATTAGCCTTAATTTGACAGAGGAAGAAAGAGAGGCATGGTGAGGTCCGACAACTGCCCAGAGTCACCATTGTGAAGCAGGTGCAATGGTCTGAGCAACCATTACAGCAGAACTCTTCCTCCAGTGTGTTCTGTGAAAATCTCCAAAAATTCACAATGTAAATGGAAAAGAAATCAGAGCTCCAGTGATCATTGAAATGACAATATACCTTAGTTATGAAGTGACATTTATCCTCTCTTTATTCAAAAGATAATTCAAAAGTAACTGCTTAGATAACAAGAGCAGACCAACTATTATCTACTTTCCTCTGAGTATAAACCTTGGTAAGGAATGAGCCACAACCGATGCTTTAGAACCTGGCCTGGGCATCTCTCCCATTTAGAACCTTGGAAGAGAAATCTATGGGGGTAGCACTGCTGGGGCAGCTCAGATAGCCCACAACTAGTAAAGATGAATGGGTTTAAACACCAAAACCTGCTTTGTGACTTTTTGTCTCAATTGATTCTCTCCAAGCTTCAGTATCTAAGTCAATGGAGATATGTCTCAGGATAATTTTCAGGATTAAGTGAGCATTGTAGCAGCCAAACAGGGGACACATTATTTTTAAAGACTAAAATTTTATCTCCATGTGGTAATTTTAGTCTCAGTCTTTGGAACTTGGGAGACAGTAGATAGGAGATGAAAAAGAAACTTCCATAAAAAGAAAAGAGCTTCAATGGTGAAGAGTCCTCTAGACAACAGTTGATCTAAAAGTCATCCATTGCCTCGCTGAAAACCAAACCTCTTTAGTATAGGAACAGAGAGCACTCCTAAGGTTTTTCTGGAAATTGTTTATAGGCAGAAGACATTAATTAGTAAAGCTTCCTGACATTGATGAAGAATTAGGCCTTATATCCCAAACTTGACAAATGTGGGCAATGGTAATTTAGAGATATGGTAATAACCAAAGAGAAGAAAAAACATGACTGATAGAGTCTGAAGTTGAAAAAGGCAGCCTCTGTATTTTGTCACTATGAATACTTAATGTTTAGTGCCCATCTTGTATAGGTGCTGTTCTAAGTAATTTGAACATATAAGCTCATTGAATTATCAAGGAATTCTCAAAGGTAGGTGGCATTATTATTTCTATTTTTACAGATGAGGAAACTAAGAACCAATGTGCAGTTCACTAAGCCAGTAAGTAATAGCAGGTAAGTTTCAAACCCAGGATATGTTGCCTTACCCAGTACAGTCTGTAGTGCCACACACTGTAAAAGGCGGGAGCACTCAAGTTATGGACACAGATGCTGAAAGCTTCCTTAGTAGACATGTGAGGGCAGACACAGGGAAATCACCAGTCTGCCCTGGAATATTTGGAAATGGAGGACATTATGGACAGAGGCTAATCACAAAAGAAACTAAAGAGGGATCTAGATCAGGGATGGGGAGAGAGAAAGAGAATGAGAGAAAGGGTTATTTGGAGGGCAGGCATACACCTGGGCTAAATACTCTGCAGAAGGCTTCTCTGCTACTGAGTAGCCCCCGTTGAGGAAGAATGGGAGTCATAGAGACACTATTGGTAGTGCTCTGCTCATATCCCTCCTACTGGCCACCCCAGCTGCTTCAAGTATTGCCTCCTCCTCAGGAGAACTGCCCGCTACTGGGTAGAAATAGTCCCCTCTCCAGTCCCATCTCCCTCAGACCATTATATTGTGGCCAGTGATTGAGTGCCTGGGCCAGGTAGCAAAGGCTACCTCTTCTGTCCCAGGTTGAGACTATGACTGTCAGACCATTCATACTTCAGAGCTCCCCACTGGGGACAGACTGCAGTGAGTCCAAACCTGAGACATCATTGTTGGTTCACTTTTTCCACTGTTTTATCCTGTTCTTATTCTTCTATCAGAATCCAGGAAAGTAAAACCATAAAAGGGACCGTGTTAAATGTCACTATTACTTAAACTTACATTCTTGTGGCAAATTGTGCCTTACTATTCTCTGCTACATATTATTTGCTTTCATCAACCAAATAATAAGTTCAGCTAATATTTTTTTTAGATTATTTGTTATGCTGCAGGCACTGGGATAAGCACCTAACACAGTATCTCATTTCATCTTCTTAAAAAATCATGGGGCACTTGGGTGGCTCAGTTGGTTAAGTGACTGACTCTTGGTTTTGGCTCAGGTCATACTCTCAGGGTCCTGGGATTGAACCCAGCCTTGGGCTCCATGTTCAGTGAGGAGTCCGCTTGAAGTTTCCTCTCCCTCTGCGCCCCCCCCAGCTTGTGCACACACTTTCTCTCTCAAATAAATAAATAAATCTTAAAAAAATAAGTAAATAAAATGACCACTTACAGTTACTTAGCTTGAGAGCTTCAATATGAATCATGAACATTTACTTCAAATTAGCACACTGCTCACTCTACTATAAAACTTCTATAAGCAGGACTGCACTAACAAAGTATCAGTTCTTTTTGGAAAATGCAGTAGTTTCATAGTTTTGGACATACTGCAGCAGCAATGTTAGAGTACTATTATTGAAGAGTTTATATCAGGTATATATTTCTGGCATTTTCAATGATTTTTAAGGTCAAATATATGTGAAGTATTTACTGAAAAACCCCATTGTGGTACATTCAAGATTATCTTTTTTAAAGATTATTTTTAATAACTTCACAATTATTTGTATTTTGTTATGCTTTCTTGAGTGGGAGACAGCCCATAACCTACAACCTTCCTATCTATGTGACACAGCCCAACCAATTGCATTCCTATGCATCTATCTCTTTGATGTGTATCAGTGAAGGAAGTGTATAGGATATTTCTGTAACTAAATTCACAAAAACATGTGCCTATTACCAAATCAAAGGCAACTAGGCTGAGCTAATACCATGAAAAAAAATGAGTACTACATAATACGGGTTGAAAGTCAGAAATTCTGGGCCACCTGGGTGGCTCAGTCATTTAAGCGGTTAAGTATCGGACTCTTGGTTTTAGCTCCGGTCATGATCTCTGGGTCCTGGGATCCAGCCCCATGTTGGGCTCCATGCTCAGCACAGAGTCTGCTTGTCCCTCTCCCTCCCCCCCTGCTCCACTCCTAACTTGTGCTCTCTCTTTCTCTCAAATAAATAAAATCTTTTTAAAAAGTCAAATTCTATCCATCATAGTTTTAACAAAATAAATTATGTGCTTATCCCGAAATCATATAAAATTATTCATCTTAATAATACCTTGGAACAGAAGTCTGGGGGATACAAGCCTTTCTAAAATTAATAATTTTAGACATGATATTATTTAGCCTTTTAAAGTAAATACTTATTTGGCACTGATTTTATTATTCACTTGCTGACAATAAATATTTTTTATGAGTGCTTCATTGAAAAGAAAAGATTTCTGTGGGGTTGTTTATTGTACTTCCTCACAAAAGCTTTTACAGTTCCATCCACAAATCTGTATAGGCCTAGAATGGCAGACATCTGAACATCATCCTCCATGAGTCATCATGACAATGGGTCAGAAACATTGCCATAAAACAATTGTAACACAAACCCAAAATAGGCTTTATGCTTCTGCAGCGAGTGTGTGCACATTTATTCTTAATTTGTGTTTTTTAAAATACCTATGCCAAATAGAAAAAAAATAATAAAAAATAAGTCATTGCACCTGTTGTCACCAGGGCCCCATCACTATTCTTTACTATGGTCTTTGGCTCCTCTGGCTTTTTTGACAATTCATTTGTTCTTGTTTTTCTTTTAGCGTTTCTGTGATAAGATAGCATGTTACTTGCTAATAACATTCCACATTAAAAAAGATGACCACATAAATTGCAGAAGGAAAGTAACTTAAGCGAAGATGTAACACAATGGCTCCAATCCTCTGCCCAAGCCGCTTTAGACATTTCTAAAATTAATAGCTTTAGTTCAGATTAGCTGTGATATTGTTTAGCCTTTTAAAGTCAATACTTATTTGCACTGATTATTATTCACATACTTGAAAATGACAGCCTCAAAATCATGTGGGATTTTTCTCAGTCTGGTGTTTGTGTATAGAATAACTATCATAGTCTGTATGTTTGCTCTTTTTGCTCAGACCAAATAAAAACTATGGTTTTTCATTTGTAATGCAACCATTCAATCCTGTATTTAATGTAATTGAATCTTTTATACCATTCATAGCATTATGTTGTGTTTTACTTTATTATGCAAAATGTTAAAATGGCTTTATAACCATATTTTATGTACAAACTATTCCATTTGTTCCAAACTTTAATCTGGATCCAAACACATGGTTTAATATATAATATGTAAAAATTAAACTAAACAATTTTGAAATTTTGAGAAAATCATTTTTGTGTTTAATTGATTTCACCTGAGGGTCCAAATATGCTTCAAGTTTGTTGTTAGTTTGTTTGTCAAAGCATGTCATTGTGTATTCTGACTGCCTTCGGGACAAGCTGTGAATCTCTAGATTCCAGAGAAGCAGACTGTGATCCATTCTCAAGAACCCTCCCCACCTTCTGCCATCAGCTCCTGTAAAGCAGAATTTAGCTAGCTCAGTTTAGGTAAGATGTCAGGCTTCGTGTGAAAAAAAAAAAAAAAAAGGCTACCTTTCCAAAACACATCCCCATATATGTGCTATGCACCTGGATTTTGAGGTTGGCCCAGAAGTTTGTGGTGTTCACACACACTCACACACATGCATTTTAAGTCCTTTTTGGTGTCTTCCAATAAAGAGCATAAATTGGTCTATAAAAAATTATTGGGCATTTTAAAGTACAAATTCATAGAAATAAACATAGAGAAAAATGGACAAATCATTAGTAGTTAGCCCAATCCATCTTCTTGCTGTCTCCCTGTTAACCTTACTGAATGAGCTCCTCTTGGATATCATTGTGGCCTTCCTAAAGTAGTTTAATCCTCAGAGCTGATATCCTCAGTGAGACCCAGTTTACCACCTGGGGCTCTAGTAGTAGCCATGAAATCACACTCTTCTCCTCCCCATAATTCTGTGCTCCCAGATTCTCCACTAATTTTATCCTCTTCTTGAATTCCTGACCAGTGTCTATTATAACAGCTCCATACCGTGGTGTCTACTCTGTATCAGACATTCTGCACACATTACTTATCCTTATAACATGATGCGAGTAAGTGTTATTATTCCCATTTTGCATAGAGGGAAACTGAGCCCTTGGCCTGAGAGAATTTAAGTAAATTCCCCACATTCTCATAGATGGCATGAGATGGGCATAGGTTAAGGACTCTTTTTTGCCTGACTAAAATGTAGGCTTTGCCTATTATACTTTTTTAAAAAATTTAATTGTTCTTGTCTCCCTAGTGCCTAACACATGCTCGAAGAAGTATTTAATTTGAATTAAATGATCTCAGTCTCTTTACTTGTGAACCCTCTGGTTATGCCACTCAGGAAACAGCAGAGGATGGTACATAAGCTTCATAACATTCCAGAAAGTAGACAATAAAATGCCATAAAACTGCAAAATGATGAGGAAGCGTTCCATGGTTTCCGGAAGAATTTATCCCAAGGCAATGTTGAGCATGTCGAAGAATGTTTTCATCAAGGATAATCTCAGTGTTAGAAAAGCAATTCCCATTGCTGACAGTGAGGCTGTGCTAAAAATTGCATTTCCCACTCCCCAGTTTTAGCTCCTCTTTAATTCATGTTCTACCACATACGGGTTAGCAAATCACAGCAGTTAAAGCCAGCTGCGTGCCACTTACATCTGCAAAAACAGTGGGTTCGCCAGGTGAGCTCCTTGCTCAATCCACCTCTTTAATCCATCCCATGGAGAGAAAAATGAAACTTTGGCTCAAGGATGAAATTGTTACCCAGCCTCATTATATTATTCTCATTAAATAGGTTATTTCCAGATTATGGCAATGGAAAATATCCAAGTTGAGTATCCTATCCTAGCTAGCTTCTCTAATTTGCAGAGCAATTATTGAAACATTTTTTTTTTTTTTTTTTTGCCTTGGTGGGAAACTAACATTGCCTAGGAATTTAAATTTTAGCAAAGGAGCTGGAGGGCTGGGGAGGCAGGTCATACTAAAGATAGGCAGAACTCTAGCTATTTTGTTTTGCTTTTTAATGTGGAAAAATAATGGTTTTTATATTAAGAATATCATAAATATAAGTTAAATTGTTTACTAATTCCTACACCAATCACCAAAACAATAAATTACTTGAGCTGAGCATAAAATTTATTTACTTGCAATGGGACTGCATGCATTCACAAATGTTTTCTTATTTGTCTATGTGGATATGCAACCACATTGCCAGGCACAGCACATTCCAGCATAAAGGACAGATTTCAGATGGAACACCTGCTTTGCTTTACTTCTCTCTCTAGGGAGAGGGATAAGATAAATTAGGTAGAGGGAGGAAGAGAAAATGAGAGACTTTTGCAGTGACTGAGATTTTTTAAGTTGGAACTACAGAAAACAAAAATAATTGTTTAAATAGGTAGGACCCACCCTCTGGAATGGGAACTCTGGGAGCTTTATTTTTAGACCTCTCTGCAGCAGACTAAGGGGATGTATATAGTGGGTTCTGCTGTCACCTCTAGTTCTTCATTTAGGAGCTGGTGATAATCTCTGTGTCGTCATGGAATAGTCTCAGGCTCACCTCATGGGGATTTTCTCCTGAGAGTTTTGCATTATTTTTATTCTGGGACGAAACCATGCAGTTCTTATATTGAAAACTTTCAGGGATGCCTGGTGGCTCAGCGGTTGAGCTTCTGCCTTTGGCTCAGGGTGTGATCCTGGGGTCCTGGGATTGAGTCCCACAATGGGCTCCCCAGAGGAAGCCTACTTCTCCTGCCTATGCCTCTGCCTCCCTCTGTATCTCTCATGAATGAATAAATAAAATCTTAAAAAAAAGAAAACTTTCATTACAGGGCTAATCATTGCTTATTCCATTATGCAAAGTCCATTAATTACTGTGTAACCTTGAGCAAGTTGCGGTCTTTCTCGAAGCCTTAGTTTACCCAGCTGTAAAACAATTGTAACAGAGTCTGTTTTAGCATTGTAAAAAATAAATACAGTAATACCTTTAGGAGTTTGAAGTGCTCAAAATGTTAGTAATTATTATTTTAAAATATTACTAAAGTTTTTACACAACATGTTATATTTCTCTATCAAGGTACTCATCTTACTTCATAATGGCTCATTTATTTTCCCTTCTAGAGAATGGGAACAGTGGTACATAGTAATAACTTCATATATCCTAGTGGCTGAGTTAATTAATATCTGTTATTGGATCTTTATGCAAGGATTTCTTTTGACTATTTTATTTCCTATCTCTATTTTCTATAGGCGTTGGCTATGGCTAGACAAACCACCACTCTACTTATTTTTAAACTCAGTGTTGGAAATGTAAAATGAGAAAATGGCATGTGCTCACCAAATCACTTAATTTTCCTCCTTGGCACACAAGATGACTATAGTGTATAGAACTCTTACCACTCAATGAGACCAGGCAAATGTAATAGGGATGGAAACCATGTACATTGTTTCAAGTCCTGGCCAACATGTCCCATGTAGCTTCCCTGCTCTATCTGCATCTTAAAGCCTTGAGAAGAAAAGGTTAAAGATGGTAGAGCCACGTATGGAAAGAGCTTAGATTTCCAAATCACAGCTTTTAGGAGAACTGCTCAAGGGGCTGTGATATGAAAAACAAGTTATATTTTATTTTAAGTGGCTAAACTGTGAAGTTTATTTTTACCACATTTAACGTAGACTATATTGACTAGTACATGTTTTTTTTTTTTAATTTGAGTTCAATTTGCCAACATATAGCATATCACCCAGTGCTCATCCTGTCAAGTGCCCCCCTCAGTGCCTGTCACCCAGTCACCCCAACCCCCCGCCCACCTCCCCTTCCACTACCCCTTGTTCATTTCCCAGAGTTAGGAGTCTCTCATGTTCTGTCAAATTCACTGATATTTTCACTCATTTTCTCTCCTTTCCCCTTTATTCCCTTTCACTATTTTTTATATTCCCCAAATGAATGAGACCATATAATGTTTGTCCTTCTCCGATTGACTTATTTCACTCAGCATATTACCCTCCAGTTCCATCCACATCGAAGCAAATGGTGGGTATTTGTCGTTTCTAATGGCTGAGTAATATTCCATTGTATACATAGACCACATCTTCTTTATCCATTCATCTTTCGATGGACACCGAGGCTCCTTCCACAGTTTGGCTATTGTGGACATTGCTGCTAGAAACATCGGGGTGCAGGTGTCCCGGCGTTTCACTGCATCTGTATCTTTGGGGTAAATCCCCAGTACTGCAATTGCTGGATTGTAGGGTAGCTCTATTTATAACCCTTTGAGGAACCTCCATACAGTTTTCCAGAGTGGCTGCACCAGTTCACATTCTCACCAACAGTGTAAGAGGGTTCCCCTTTCTCCACATTCTCTCCAACATTTGTTGTTTCCTGCCTCGTTAATTTTCCCCATTCTCACTGGTGTGAGGTGGTATCTCATTGTGGTTTTGATTTGTATTTCCCTGATGGCAAGTGATGCGGAGCATTTTCTCATGTGCTTGTTGGCCATGTCTATGTCTTCCTCTGTGAGATTTCTATTCATGTCTTTTGCCCATTTCATGGATGGATTGTTTGTTTCTTTGCTGTTGAGTTTCATAAGTTCTTTATAGATCTTGGATACTAGCCCTTTATCTGATAGGTCATTTGCAAATATCTTCTCCCATTCTGTAGGTTGTCTTTTAGTTTTGTTGACTGCTTCTTTTGCTGTGCAGAAGCTTCGTATCTTGATGAAGTCCCAATAATTCATTTTTGCTTTTGTTTCCCTTGCCTTCATAGATGTGCTTGCAAGAAGTTGCTGTGGCCAAGTTCAAAAAGGGTGTTGCCTGTGTTCTCCTCTAGGATTTTGATGAATTTCTGTCTCACATTTAGATCTTTCATCCATTTTGAGTTTATCTTTGTGTCTGGTATAAGAGAATGGTCTAGTTTCATTCTTCTGCATGTGGCTGTCCAATTTTCCCAGTACCATTGATTGAAGAGACTGCCTTTTTTCCAGTGGATAGTCTTTCCTGCTTTGTCAAATATTAGTTGGACATAGAGTTGAGGGGCCATTTCTGGATTCTCTATTCTGTTCCATTGATCTATGTGTCTATTTTTGTGACAGTACCACATTGTCTTGATGATCACAGCTTTGTAGTACAACCTGAAATCTGGCATTGTGATGCCCCAGCTATGGTTTTCTTTTTTAATATTCCCCTGGCTATTTGGGGCCTTTTCTGATTCCACACAAATCTTAGGATGATTTGTTCCAACTCTCTGAAGAAAGTCCATGGTATTTTGATAGGGATTGCATTGAAGGTATTCATTGCCCTGGGTAACATTGACATTTTCACAATATTAATTCTTCCAATCCATGAGCATGGAATATTTTTCCATCTCTTTGTGTCTTCCTCAATTTCTTTCAGAAGGGTTCTGTAGTTTTTAGGGTATAGATCCTTTACCTCTTTGGTTAGGTGTATTCCTAGGTATCTTATGCTTTTGAGTGCAATTGTAAGTGGGATTGACTCCTTAATTTCTCTTTCTTCAGTTTCATTGTTAGTGTATAGAAATGCCACTGACTTTTGGGCATTGATTTTGTATCCTGCCTCACTGCCGAATTGCTGTATGAGTTCTATCAATCTTGGGGTGGAGTCTTTTGTGTTTTCTATGTACAGTATCATGTCATCTTCAAAGAGGGAGAGTTTGGCTTCTTCTTTGCCAATTTGAAGGCCTTTGATTTCCTTTTGTTGCCTGATTGCTGGGGCTAGGACTTCTAGTACTAAGTGGAATAGCAGTGGTGAGAGTGGACATCCCTGTTGTGCTCCTGATCTTAAGGGAAAGTCTCCTAGTGTTTCCCCATTGAGAATGATGTTTCTGTGGGCTTTTCGTAGATGGATTTTAAGATGCTGAGGAATGTCCCCTCTATCCCTACACTCTGATGAGTTTTGATCAGGAATGGATGCTGTATTTTGTCAAATGCTTTCTCTCCATCTATTGAGAGGATCCTATGGTTCTTGTTTTTTCTCTTGCTTATATGATCTATCACATTGATTACTTTATGAGTGTTGAACCAGTCCTGCATCCCAGGGATAAATCCCACTTGGTTATGGTGAATAATCTTCTTAATATACTGTTGGATCCTATTAGCTAGTATCTTGTTGAGAATTTTTGCATCTGTGTTCATCTGGGATATTGGTCTACAATTTTCCTTTTTGGGGGGGTCTTTGTCTGGTTTTGGAATTAAGGTGATGCTGGCCTCATAGAACGAGTTTGGAGGTATTCCATCTCTTTCTATCTTTCTGAACAGCTTTAGTAGAATAGGTATGGTTTCTTCTTTAAACGTTTGATAGAATTCCCTTGGGACGCCATCTGGCCCTGGACTTTTGTGTCTTGGGAGGTTTTTGATGACTGCTTCAATTTCCTCCCTGGTTATTGGCCTGTTCAGGTTTTCTACTTCTTCCTGTTCCAGTTTTGGTAGTTTGTGGCTTTCCAGAAATGCATCCATTTCTTCTAGATCACCTAATTTATTGGCATATAGCTGCTCATAATAAGTTTTTAAAATAGTTTGTACCTCCTTGGTATTGGTGGTGATCTCTCCTTTTTCATTTGTGATTTTATTAATTTGAGTCTTTTCTCTTTTGTTTTTAATAAGGCTGGCTAATGGTTTATCTATCTTATTAATTCTTTCAAAGAACCAACTCCCGGTTTTGTTGAACTGTTCCACAGTTCTTCTGGTCTCTATTTCATTGAGTTCTGCTCAAATCTTTATTAACTGTCTTCTTCTGCTGGGTGTAAGTTTTATTTACTGTTCTTTCTCCAGTTCCTTTAAGTGCAAAGTTAGCTTTTGTATTTGAGTTCTTTCCAGTTTTTTGAGGGATGCTTGTATTGCAATGTATTTCCCTCTCAGGACTGCTTTTGCTGTATATCAAAGATTTTGAACTGTTCTATCTTCATTCTCATTAGTTTCCATGAATCCTTTTAATTCTTCTCTAATTTCCTGGTTGACCCTTCCATCTTTTAGCAGGATGGTCTTTAACCTCCACGTGTTTGAATTCCTTCCAAATTTCTTCTTGTGATTGAGTTCTAGTTTCAAAGCATTATGGTCTGAAAATATGCAGGGGACAATCCCAATCTTTTGGTATCAGTTGAGACCTGATTTGTGACCCAGTATGTGGTTTATTCTGGAGAAAGTTCCATGTGCACTTGTGAAGAATGTGTATTCAGTTGTGTTCAGATGCAAAGTTCTGTATGTATCTGTGAAATCCATCTGGTCCAAGCTCTTGTTTCTTTGGAGATGTTGTGCTAGAAGATCTGCCATTTACAGAAAGCACCATGTTAAAGTCTCCTAGTATTAGTGTATTATTATCTAAGTATGTCTTAACTTTGGTTATTAATTGATTGATATACTTGGCAGTTCCCACATTCGGGGTATAAATATTCATGATTGTTAGGTCCTCTTGTCGGAGAGATCCTTTAAGTATGATATAGTGTCCCTCTTCATCTTGTACTACAGTCTTTGGGATAAAGTTTAATTTATCTGATATGAAGATTGCTACCCCTGCTTTCTTTTGAGGACCATTTGAATGGTAAATGGTTCTCCAACCTTTTATTTTCAGGCTGTTGGTGTCCTTAGGTCTAAAATGAGTCTCTTGTAGACAGCAAATAGATGGGTCTTGCTTTTTTATCCAGTCTGAAACCCTGCGCCTTTTGATAGGATCATTAAGCCCATTCATGTTCAGAGTTACTATTGAAAGATATGAATTTAGTGTCATCATGATACCTATTCAGTCCCTGTTTTGGTGGATTGTTTCTTTGGACTTCCTCTTTCTTTTACAGAGTCCCCCTTAATAGTTCTTGCAGAGCTGGTTTGGTGGTCACATATTCTTTCCGTTTCTGCCTATCTTGGAAGCTCTTTATCTCTCCTTCTATTCTGAATGAGAGCCTTGCTAGATAGAATATTCTTGGCTGCATGTTCTTCTCATTTAGGACCCTGAATATATCCTGCCAGCCTTTTCTGGCCTGCCAGGTCTCTGTGGAGAGGTCTGCTGTTAACCTAATATTTCTCCCCATAAAGGTTAGGGATTTCTTGTCTCTTGCTGCTTTAAGGGTCTTCTCTTTGTCTTTGGAATTTGCAAGTTTCACTATTAAATGTCAGGGTGTTGAATGGTTTTTATTGATTTTAGGGGGGGGGAGTCTCTCTATCTCCTGGATCTGAATGCCTGTTTCCCTTCCCAAGTTAGGGAAGTTCTCAGCTATGATTTGTTCAAATATACTTTCTGGTCCTCTGTCCCTTTCGGTGCCCTCTGGAACCCCAATTAAATGTAGACTTTCCTTCTGAGGCTGTCATTTATTTCCCTTAACCTTTCCTCGTGATCTTTTGTTTTTCTCTTTTTTCCTCCCTCAGCTTCCGTCCTTGCCATCAACTTGTCTTCTATGTCACTCATTCGTTCTTCTACCTCATTAACCTTTGTCATTAGGACCGCATCTGTTTGGATTGCATCTCATTTAATTGATTTTTAATTTCGGCTTGATTAGATCTAAATTCTGCATTCATGAAGTCTCTTGACTCCTTTATGCTTTTTTCCAGAGCCACCAGTAGCTTTATAATTGTGCTTCTGATTTGGCTTTCTGACATCGAATTGTAACCCAAATTCTGTAACTCTGTGGGAGAGAGTATGGTTTCTGATTCTTTCTTTTGTGACGAGTTCTTCCTTCTAGTCATTTTGCTTAGTGCAGAGTGGCTAAAAATAAGTTGTAGTAGAAAAAGGAGTGAAAAAAAAAAAAGAGAAAAGGGGAAAACAAAGAACAAAAACCAAAAGCAAACAAAACAAAACAAAACAAAACAAAACAAAAGCAAAACAGAAAACAACAACAAAAAAAGGAGAGGTATCCTCTGATTCTATATACTGTAAGTCCCTTGACTTCCCCTGGAGGTTTCCAGTGCTGCTCAGTCCAGAACTCGCTCTTCCTCTGTCCCTCTAGCTGGTCTTCTGGGGGAGGGGCCTGCTGTGCTGGTTCTCAGGTGTGTGTACCTGGGGGAGCTGCCCCGCCCCCTGCCAGGTACACGGCTTAGTGGGAGCTGTTGACTCCGTGAGGCCCCTGTTTCCTGGTGGCCCTGCTCCGTCCCGGGCACAGGGTGACACCAAGAGGAACAACTACAGTGGCGGCGGCCAGCTCCCCAGCCCTGGAGTCAGCTCCCGCAGTAATACGGCAGCTCCCAGACCGCAGGGGCCTGGATGCTCTGGGGGTGGGGACGCCGATCTGCACAGCTCCGGGCCACCCGGCGGCAGGAGTGTCCTCGTTGTCCTGTGTCCTCCCCGCTCCTCCTGTCCCAGGGGGAGCATAGGATCCTGGGCTGTGTCCCCCAGCGCCCTGGGCTCCAGGGCCTGCGCCACTGGAATCGTGTTCCCGGGCCGCGCAGCCCCCTCCCGCAGAGCCGCGGCCTGAGCTCCCCCCGCGGGCCCCGCTGGGCACGCTGCAGCCCTTTACCGGACTCGGCCTGCGGAGGGTGGCTCTCTCCCCCACAGGGCGCGCTTCCTCTGTTAGTGACCCCGGGAACCTGGGGGCTCCACTGCCCCTCCTGGGATCCTGCCCGAGCTCCCTGCGAGCCCCTTTCTGTCCGGGAAGGTTGGTAAAGCTCCTGCTTCTCCCGGGTGGGACTTTCCTGTCCTGGGGACACTCGCCCCGGTCTTAGCCCGGCTCCTCCCGGGGCCCCTCCCCCTTGGATGCTTTTTTATTTCTTTATTTTTCCGTCTTCCTATCTCGATAGAAGCGCCAACTCTTCTCACTGTAGCATTCCAGCTGTTCTCTCTTTAAATCTCAGGCTGAATTCATAGGTTTTCAGGATGATTTGAAAGTTATCCAGGTAAGTTGGTGGGGACAGGTGACTTGGGGACCCTACTCTTCTGCAATCTTGTCCCACTCCCCTAGTGCATGGTTTTAAGCTGAGAGATTTTATATTCCATTTTTGCATCAAGAGTCATTTTCTGTTTGGTGTGAAAATATCAAGTAAATATCTTATATGACCAGTGACACTATTCCTTATAGGTTTTATGCTCGATAAGCTATCCCTTCAGATAATAGCTCAAAAGAAACTCAGAATTTCCCGTTTAATCACTTTATGCCCACTCATATTATTCACTCAGTCATTTCTTCATCTATTCAACTAACAGTTGATGAGTAGGGTTTACAAAATCCATTGAGAATAGAGTGGTGAGCAAGAAAAGTCCTTTTCCTCGCAGAGCTTACTTTTGTGTGGGGCACTACGGCAAACAATTGAAAATAATGAATTTATAATAAAATATCAACTAGTATTGAGTCCTCTGGTGAAAAATAAAGCAGGGATGTTGTCTTCTTTTAATGGTATCTCCAATATATAAGAACACTAGCACCTAGAAGATGCCAAGAGGAAGGAAATGATAACAGGCCATGTAGTGAGAAACACTGTCCCTTCTGCCCTTATGTTCACAGTTCAGGCCATTCATTGAACCACATTTTATGGATGGAGTGTTGACTTAAAAGATGAATTCCAGATTAGGCACTAAGGTATCAAATTCTTGTCCACTTGTTAATAAAACAGTTCTTTCATTGCCTGCTACTTTTATTTTTTATCTGTTTCACATTATTTTTTTTGTCCATATCTTCTGGGAATGAACTCATATTGAATTTAGAGACTACATCATGTCATGCAGTATTGTGTTTATTATCTATTGTGTTTATTATCTATTTCTTTATATTTATTTGTTATTCTCATTGTTTATTATAGCCAAGGTTTTTCTATCCATACTATGAGCAAGAACAATAACAACAATATCTCTGTGGTTGTAGGTATTTAGGAATTATTAGAGGGCGCACTTACATATTATGAGATCCATACATCAGCTTTCTTTGCCAGCCAGTTTTTTTTTTTTTTTTTTTATCTGATTTCCTCCATTTTCTGCTCTGGCTTTGTGACCACAGTCTTATCACATCAATATTAAGACCCAGAACTGTAGTCTTGCTCCTGCTAAAAGTATATAAGCCAAATTGTGTGAGTGGTGCTCATGCTGCTGCTCATGCCTCAATGTCTACAGCGAGAACACTGCTCCCTGACATAAACAAGGTCTGGTCAGGCTGCACCACCTTCGATGGTAACTGGTACCAATCTTCCATTCCTGCCATAAGTTTGCATTGACCTTGAACCAAATCAACACTTTTAACCTCCCTCTTTAACACAAGTTATTACCTGAAGTTTCCTAAGTTACTTACCAGCCCAACAGACAATGACAGATTTGAGTCATAAAGATATCCTTAGTTTTCTATAGTAATTTTATGTTTCAGAGAAAAAGATTATCATTCTTCTATTCCTGACTTCCCCTAGCCCAGTTTGAGGCACATAGGAGGCCCATAATAATGAAAGAATTTCTTCTTTTGCTCTTTTCATTGGGGATATTAACTCAAGTGTGATTTAATAAGTGTGAGTCTAGCATGTTGCCTATGGATTTGCAAATAGGAGTAGCTGTTTGTGCTACAACTTTGGTGCATTTCATAATCTCCTGCACAGTTTTATAAAAATTGAAGAATCTGGGCTTCCGTGTATCTTATACTTGAAAATCTCTGTGATAAATGTAGGTAACCTGTATTTTTCCGATCTCCTCTGATGATGCTAGGTCTACCAATCCACAGATTACATATTGGAACCACTCCACAAGGGTGATGTAATATTCATTTGCACTCTACCAATATTGATGAAGCATGTTCCGAAACCTGTTAAACAGTAGGCTAACTGATATGGATACAAACTGAATAAGTTAGTTCCTGTCCTCAAAATATAATGGAGAGTGAGGTCTGAAATGTAAAAGAACAATGAGAATAGATGTGATAATAAAACAAGATATCTCTACAGCTACATTCATTTTGGTCTTTCTGTCATGGTCACTTTTTCCTGTTGACCATAGAATCTCAGCATCATGGACCATTCTCATGAAAATTCAGTTAACCTATTTTCTTAAGGAGTGTCTGGGCTATTTTTCAGAAAATGGCTTTACAAGTCATGGTTTTTCTAAGCCTTCCCTTTCTCTCCAAGATGACAATAAATCTGGCTGAGATTAAAGGTAGAATTTACTCTATTTTCCCTGTTTTTTTTTTTTTTTTTTTTTTGCTCTGTAAGACAGCTTTGGGTTCCAATACAGCTATTTGGAGAGCATTCATTTAATTTTCACTGATTTTTGTTTGTTTGCATTTGTTTTTCTATGTGTAACTGTGGTGGACAAAGCTTCATGAAATCACCTTAGCTAAAGCCTAGAAACCCTCTTAGTGGTTTTAGTTAGTGTTAGGAAGGGCATCCACCATTGACCAGATATGCAACCCAAATCAATTTTTACTTTTAGCATCCACTCTAAATCACATCATGCACCTCAGAATAAATCTCTCTTCCATCACCACCACCACAGCAATCCGACTGTTTCCATGGAAATTCTCTGCTAAACCAGGGAACTAGTTTATTGAATCCTTGACAGGGGAGACAGCAGAAGGAGATGGGTAAGAACACGGACTCAGGAATTAAATGACTTCAGTTCAAACCTGTTTGACACTGGCTGGCTAGGTCACTTTTGGCAAGCTCACCTCTCTGAGCCACAGTTTCTTCATCCACAAAATGGGGAATAAGAGTCTGAGTTGCTGAGAGGATAAGTTAATGCACAGAAAGCATAATAAATGGTTGCCATTTGTGGTAGGCAGAAGAATAGCCCCAAAGATGTCCATACCCAAATCTCTGGAACCTGTGAATATACTACCTTACATGGGAAACCAGGGGATAAGCCTGTGTGCTGTCAAGGTGAAGAAAGAGAAACACAAGTCAGTGGTAGGCTGGAACTGCCTGGAAAGTTTACACATTGGAAATCATCAAACACTACACCAGAGATTCACCCCTCCCCCCACTCCATGCAAAGAGTCCATTGTTAAGCTTTTGCCAACATACCATCAGCTGGTTTGCAACTCATCAAACTAGTTTGATTCTAACTGGTAGTTTGATTCTACCCAAGACTATCAAGGTCAGAGGAACTAGCTATTACACTAACACTTTCTTAGTGAAAAACACTTTTATTTTTATTATCTCTTCCAATCCTTATAGCTACCATGGAAAAAATAACATTATTCACTTTATATAACCAAGGTGAGGTTCAGAAAAATGAACTAATTGTCCACAATTATACCATGTGACAGAGTCAGGGCTATCATAAGACATCCTGATGCCAAAGCTCTTGTTTTTTCTTTTTTTTTTCTTTTTATATTGATGCCCAGCACATTGTGTGGCATATCACTGTGCTGAATGAATATGTGTTGAATAAATAAAAGATTACATGTGCCACCCAGTTTTGGAGCAGAATAAATAGAAAATAATTTTCCTTAGCCAATTTAACTTTCTTGAAAAAAAAAAAAAAACTAAGACTAATTTTAGACTGAGATACGCAGCCCAAAACTAACTCCATGAAAAGGGAAAAGAGAACTGTCTCCCCATGGTGACTTTGTGCTACTCAGTGTGCTAAGTGTGACAAAATCACATTCATCATCTCCTCTAAGGCAATCAAAAACCCTGCTGACTTGTGATTATCATACCCTTTTTACATAAAAATGAGACTATGAGAGGCTACATGACTGGCCAAGTTCTTGCAGTCCATGAGTGGCTTATTAGAGATTCAAACCTAGGTATGTTTGACTCCAAGGTCTACCTGATTCCCCTGTGCTAAAAAAAAAAAAAAAAAAAAAGGTGGGAGTCTTTACTTAATCTCCTGCTGTTGCTCTGGGTACTCTTGCCTTCTTCCTTCAGTTGGCAAAACAGAAATGTGTTATTTAATTAGCCAGAAACTGACTAGTACTTGCGTGTGCTCTGGAAAGCGCTGTACCTCCAGTGTCATGTCCAAAAAAATTTGAAAAGTAAAAGAATGTGATGTTTAACAGAAAGATTGTTAAGTCTAAAGATCCTTAGTTAAAATCCTGTCTTCCTAGTGGCAATGAACGTGGGTAAATTATATAACCTCCCTAATTCTTATCTCCTCTTCTGTAAAATCATGGAGACAATAGCTACTTGACAAGGTTGTTGTTAAGATTAAAGGGCATAATTTACGCTGCAGCACACTACTTGAAAGATAATAAGATCTCAAAAACATGGCAGCTAATTTTGTCATAGTCAGACCTTGTTCTGGGAAACACATCTGGCTAAAGAGGGACAGCAAACTCATGACTGGACCCAAGGACCACGTGGGGTGTTTTGAACACACATTTTTAGCATATAGCAATTTTACATAATAAGAAAATAAATGTAAATAGTAATACAAGCAAAAATACAATAACAATAGGAATAAAACCAGTTTGACTATTCCGAATAACTTTGGCCCAAGAATCTTTAATTACTGCTTTCTGTACAATATTCTTGTGTCATCAAGTGCATCAGTGCTGCAGCATTTCTGGAAGGTGATATATTCTTTGAGATTTTCTCCCAAGCCCCAGACTCTCATTCTACGTGTTATAATGGTAGTGATTTATTGATTTTACCATATTATCAGGGAAGGTTTTCAGAAAACAACTAAGACTCACCCTTTTGTTAAATGTTCCTTAACTGACTTGTGTTGAAAATATCAAGGGACTGCAATAATCAATCATGCTTTAAGAACAACACCCAAGGTTGTGCACACACAAGCAGTGACATATAGTTACAACTCTCTTTTCCTAACAGCAATGGTAGCACACTATGTATGTCCTTTACAGATAGGCTCATAATGTCAAAAAAAAAATGTGTCTTGTAATTGGTAAAATACAGTAAGTTGTAACTAGCCAGGGAAAGGGGAGAGCACATGATAATGAAAGAACATCAATTTTGGAGCTAGACAACCCTGTGTCTAAATACCTGTCCGACCACTATCTAAGTGGCCTTGGACATACCACTTAGTCTCTCTGAGCCTCAGTTCTCTCTCTGTTGAATGAGGGTAAGAATGTATACCTTGAAGGGAAGTTAGGAGGAGTGAATTGATTGTGTATGTAAAAGCATCATTGAAGCCCTAACTTTCACCCTTTCTTCTTCATCAGCTGCCTTCTGGTAAACCTTCAAGAACAAGGTGTTTAGAGAGGAGACTTCCTACCTGCTCCCTCCTCATGTCTGTGAGCATTGCTATAAAGGGAGGAGGAAAGAGGTTTGGATTGTTTCAAGGATTATTTTGTCCTGAATGTAATACATTAGAACTAACTTCTCAAACAGTCCAATGCATTGGTTGCCTGAAAGGTGGAATTAAGTACTGCACCACCCAACAGATAGAACAAAAGGACAATAAAGGCATGGGATACTTCCAAGGAGATACCACTGGAAATTAGTGCTGTCTGCAAGTACAGAGTTGCAGTGCCCAAAGTAGATAACATTACTTTAAGGAAAAGATGTCTCCCTGATTAGCTCTCATGTTGCTCTAGAGACAAAAGCATCCAGAACACAACAGTCACTAATAGCTAGCTTTGTTTTCCTCTTACCAACGATAACTTTCAAAGTTTGAAAATATGTGTGTGGAAAAGAATATGACATTATGTTCTTCTCCAAATGAAAGAACTCTTAGTTACTAGGACAGGAAATCACTGAAGTGCCCTCTGCCCAGGAAGTACAGAAGGAAGAAAGAAGGCACAGACCGAGGAGTCCCTGAGCTCACTCCCTCCTCCATCTGCTCTTTGAACGACTCCTGCAGGTAGCTTTTACTTTGCTGGAGCCAAACAGGACTACTTGCCATGAACACCTATGACCTCACAAGGCACACATGCTCTTTCCTCTGCCCAGGATTAATTATCTGCTTTTTCCTGCCTCATTTATTTCTTCTTGTCTTTCAAGAATCAGCTCAAGATCAACCCATCTGAAAAGCTGTTCCTAATTCGTTCACACTAGATTTTTTCCCAACTGTATGTACATTGGTAATAATATTAATAATGATAGAATTTTGGGGCACCTACAATGTGTGAGGTTGTTTGGATATATTATATAATATAATCCTCATAACATTTCTGAAACAAAAGTATGATCTCTAGAAGCCAAGTAAGCTTTCCAAGCTGACAGAGTAGCCAAACAGCAAGGTTTAGGTTTTTCTGACTCCAAATTTTTCTGACTTCAAAGCTCATACTCTTTCTCCTATATCGTATTACTTCATACATGACAATATTCTGTACTCTGTATGTGTATTTGTTTCTCTATTATTTTTCTGGAAGAATATGCTGTACTTAAGGGCACATATCATACCTTTTCTCTACAGTCCCACTAACTAATAGAGAGAACTTCATAATATTAAAGGCATAATGAGTATTTATTGGGTATAATAACTATATAAAATTTATATAAACTATAAGTGATAAAATATTATATTTTTTATTCATTTAACAAATATTTGTTAAATATCATTGTTAAAGACATGACAGTACTCTAGGTATGAGATACAGAAAAGTGAAGAAGAAAATGCACCTGCCTTTTAGGAGCTCATGGACTAGTGGACTTAGAGAGTATTATTTTCATATATTCTTACATAACTTTATATAACATAAAAACCTACAAAATCATGGAATCTTAAGACTAGAAAAGGTTTCAGAGATCATGTAATTCAGGCTATTTATGGAATGTATAAGGAAGTCTGTCTGGAGAGATTTAAGTATATTGCCTAAGATTAAATATATTTTATTTTAAAATGATATTTTCACTTTGCTATGGATTCCATCTTATTTCTCCATACAACCCACATCTAGAATTGCAAAGGACAAATGTGGGAGCTCATACTTTGCCTGCCTTTTTTACTGGAAGACATGGCAGGCCAGGATACAAATTAATCACTTGAAATTAACTTGAAGTAATTGTAAAGATAATGGAGGCATCAATAGATGAAGGGTATCAACAAATTCATGACTGAAGGCAGGCAGAGGGAGAGTGTTGAATGCTGAATGAGGACAGAGCAAAGTATAGTTGTGGAGACAAGCTGAAGGGTGATAGCCTAGGAGGAGGCCACCGTGTCCACTTGAAACAGTGAGTATTTCTGGGTGCAGAGATGGCAGATGAATACAGGACAGGAGTGAAGAATGAAACTCACATCAAGGGACTGCTTAAATATCTGTACACAGAAGAGTTCCCCAAGTCCTTAAATATAATAATCCCACAGATGAGTATTCTTTTAATTCTCAAAAAATTGAAAGTTTTAACTATAAATTATCTTGCTGTCCACATGCAATTGTTAATATTTATTTTATTTCTTCAGATGATTACTTCCATATATAAGCACACTACACTTACTATCTCATTTTCTCTAGGTTGGTAGAAAATTATATTTCATTAAACCATATGAATTCACCCACATTCAATCATATTGACCCAAAAAAATGACAATTTCATGGTTCAACCTAAACAACTTTGTGTATTTTTTAATACACAAATATCTATTTATTCTTTAATCTACCACAGATAATATGGCCTAAATCCCCTCTTTGAAAGATTAGGATAAGACTGCCTTTACTTTTCTCTTAAGTTTTAGCATCCAAAGTTCTCAATCAAAGGTAAAAGTTCTCAGATTTACTTCTATAATAATATTAAATATTTTAAACTTTGTTTTTAGGTCAGTTTCTAAAAGTTTAATTACAGTCTGAATATATTTTAGCAGGTTGAACCACCTGGATCTACTGATTGGATGTGGAATGTAAAGACACTGAGGAGTCAAGGATGTCTCCAAGACTTTTGGCTGAAGCTATTGGCAGTGATGGAGCTGCTATTGATTGAGATGGGGAGGACTATGGTAAAGCAGATTTGAGAGTGAAAATATGGTGCTCCTTCTGATTATGTTAAGTTTAAGATGATTATTAAACCTTTAACTGGAGACAGCTACTGAGTGTAGCTGAGTCTTTTGGGGGGGCTGACTTATAACAGGGAACTCTCCAAATAAACTACTATATAGAATAAAAACAATGTTTGTGAACAGATACAAAATAAGAATGTGCTTGTTTGAACTTTAAAAGAGTTGAATCATCATGAATAACAATGTAAGTATAGTTCATTGCAAAGACAAGCCAGTTACTTTTAAAAAGCTAATTTTATTTTTATATTCTAGCATGAAAAATCTGAAAAAATAAAATTTAATAAGCATATATTTTCTAATATAGCATTTAACAAAATCAGTTACCCAGGAAAGAAATGTATGTAAAACCAGGGTGAAAACTGAAAAACATGATTGAGAGGTGAATGCTAGCAGAATATGTCACCCCAAAATCATCTTCTTTGGCATAAAGATTATTTTCAGCTGATTATTTTGAGAAATACCAGACACAAGAAAAACTCTGAAAACAGAGTAGAAGTCACTTTCGCACTTATAAAGGAAATTTCCACATGTAAGGAAGTCTCTTTCTATGTATCAGGAAAAGAAGAATAAATTACAAGAGAATCTTATCAATGGAAAATATACCAAATTAAACCTGTATATCAAAGCTTACCATTGTTCAGTGTGCTCTTCATTGTAACCTCCCCACAAATGATCTCTCCCTTACCCACATACGTTTCTCCTTTTGTCTTAGGTAAAGATTGTACTTAAGCCAGAGTTTTAAGCCATTCCAGAGAGTCACTCATTTTTCCCTGGGTATCTTCCATGTGTACACGAACTGCATATCAATAAAATTCTATTTTTCTCTTGTTAGTCTGTCTTCTATCACATGGTTATCAGCCAAGAACTAAGAAGGGTAGAGGGAAAATTACTTTTCTTCCTGCACATCCCTCCTCTGCTTAATCCATAAAACCTACCTAGCCATTAGTCTGTTTGTTACCATCCAGAGAAACTTCCTAAAATTCATGTCTGATCCTTGTTATTTACCTATTTAATGGAGTACAAAAATTACTTAAGCCATAGAATAATGTCTAAACTCTTTATAATATAATCCAAAGCTTTCAATATTTTCATCATCTATTTTTTTCTAACTTTATCTCTTCCTAATGGACCCCAGCCATGAACCAAACCTCTTGCACTGCCTAAATCATAGAAGTCATTTTCTCTTCTGTGCTCTTGCACAATTTATTTTATTTATTTATTTACTTATTTATTTATTTTTATTTTATTTTATTTTATTTTATTTTATTTTATTTTATTTTATTTTATTTTATACCTACCATGTTCCTTTCCTACTTGGAAATCTCCAACTTATTTTTTCAGGAAAAAGTTGTGTTCACTCACGAAATTATTCACTTACTGAATAATGTATAGTATATGCATTCTAGGACTGGTCCAGTGCAAAATTAAAACACAGGGCCTCTTGTTAAAAAAGTTAGTCATAGGGATCCCTGGGTGGCGCCCCGGTTTAGCGCCGGCCTTTGGCAGGGCGCGATCCTGGAGACCCGGGATCAAGTCCCATGTCGGGCTCCCGGTGCATGGAGCCTGCTTCTCCCTCTGCCTGTGTGTCTGCCTCTCTCTCTCTCTCTCTCTCTCTCTGTGACTACCATAAATAAATTAAAAAAAAAAACAATTAAAAAAAAGTCATAATGTCAAGACAGCAACAGCAGAACATTAAACCAAGAGCGAGGCCCTTCTAAGTCAGCAGCACAGATCACATGGTTATGAAGCCAGCCTTGCTTTTCTCTCTCTCCCTCTCTCATCTAGACTGTGTTAGTTTACTCTATTTCTAAAAGTAAAGACTAAAACCCTAAATTTTTACTTCCTTTAAAGGAAAATCATTACATGGGAATGCTAGGAGTATTAGTAAGAGAATTTCTTGGCCTGAAGTAGCCTTAGAATATCTACATTTCACCTTGTTTCACTCTCTTGCCTTACATTATTGCCAAAGCACCAGACATCTAGCAGACATCCCAAGAATGTAGATAAAAGGAGGAGATTTGGGCAGCCCGGGTGGCTCAGTGGTTTAGTGCCTGCCTTGGGCCCAGGGTGTGATCCTGGAGACCCGGGATCGAGTCCCACGTCGGGCTCCCTGCATGGAAACTGCTTCTCCCTCTGCCTGTGTCTCTGCCTCTCTCTCTCTCTCTCTCTCTCTCTCTCCCTCTGTGCTTTTCATGAATAAATAAATAAAATCTTAAAAAAAAAAAAAAGGAGGAGATTCAGAGTCTGGTGCTTTGGTATCAAGGAAAACGTATAGATTTATAATCCCTGACCTTGATTCCAATGATTTCATGAGCATAGAAGAAGAATGAATACCACTCAACATCATTGCTCAACACTTGCTAATTAACCAGTGAAATTATGTGATTGAATTGTTCATGCAATGGTGAGGGAACTGAACAGGGTTTTGTGTTTTCTTCATTTATTGGCTAAAAATAAGTGAGATTTAAGCACAATATAAGACAAAATGTTTCTGAAGATCAGAATGGTCCTATTTCTTATCCTTTGCTGAGCATTTTCATAGTATATTTAAACTATAAATTGGAACCATTGTTTTCTGGTTATAAAGGTCTTCTTAGCTCTGTGGTTGTGCTACCTAGGAGTTCAAATGAATAATATCAATATTTTGAGTCTGTATATGATATGTATATTAATGGTTTGAAACACATGTTATAGAATAATGTGGCTAAACACTAAGAATGTAGGAGTAAACAGAAAGAATACAGTTTCTTGCCCTGCTAAAACTTAAAACCAAAGTGATCAAACATCCTTTCATCTATAAAGCCTTTATAATACAATGATATTTTTTCTCTCACAGCCTTTTGTACACATCTGAATATTACCTTCTGTCATGTGATATTGTAATTTTCTGCCTGCCTGTATACCATCCTGAGCACCTTAAAAATAGGAGTCATGATTTACACATCTAAATTTATACATCTCTTATTCCTGATATCTACACAGTATTATCAGTGTCTATTTAATAAAGAATACTTGAGTGAAGAAAAAACATTAGCAATAGGCATCCAGGAAATGCTTAAACTGCCATGGCAGACAGCCTGACATGACAGCCTTGACAACCATTGATTTGGGAATAAGAAGACCTGAGTTTGGGTCCCCGCTTACCCCCTAAGGAGGGAGCAGGATCTTGGCTGAACCTCTGTAACATCTTGGTATCGGACTTTTTTACTTCCTCAGTATTAACTTCTCTCCCCCATCTAATTAATTACTGTGTCTTAAAAGTTTACTTGATAAATAGAGACTATCTCCATTTTCACTATCACTATGCTATTTAAAGAACTGTTAGTTTTTCTCCTGGACTATTGTAATAGTTGTCCAACTGGTTTTCCTTACCTCAGTCTCCTTTAAATTCTTTTACCATGTTATCAACATGGTAAATGTTGATAAAATCTTAAATCTTAAATCTTTTACCATGATGGCAGTAATCAATTTAAACTGCAAATCCAATGTATTATTGGCCTTGTTCAAAAGCCTTTTAGAGCACAGTGATTACTAGAAGGATCTAGTCAGAACATGGCCAATCAGGCGTTTCTGGAACTAACCCTCTTGACCTCAGATCCTGCTATTTCACTTCTTGGTGAACTCTTCAGCAATTCTAAATGTTCTTGGCACTGTTTCTTGACTTCATGCACTGCTCAAGGACATCTTCTATCTCCATTTACTTATTTAGCTCAGTTCTACCCATCCTTTAAGACTCAGCTTAGGGATCCCTGGGTGGCGCAGCGGTTTGGCGCCTGCCTTTGGCCTGGGGCACAATCCCGGAGACCCAGGAATCCCACGTCGGGCTCCCGGTGCATGGAGCCTGCTTCTCCCTCTGCCTGTCTCTGCCTCTCTCTCTCTCTCTCTGTGTGACTATCATTAAAAAAAAAAAAAAAAAAAGACTCAGCTTAGATGAGATTTCCTACAAGAAGGTCCCGTTCATTGACTCCACTAAGTCAACCCAATATTTCTCACTTTTGCTCAGGATTACATAACTCTAATAGACGTTAGTGATATTATTGAAATGATCTGTTTTCATGTTCAATCATCTTTGCAGACTATAAGCTTATGGAAGTTAAAGACCATGGTACAAGATTTATAAACTTATATCGTGAGATAACAAGCATAAAACATTTAGTATGCTGCTCCACAGATGCTCCATATATAACCTGTTGTTTCTGTATGTTGATGGTGGTATTAGTGGCAGAGATGTAGCTAGCTTTTAGATGCCAGTGCACTGTTCATCTTTCTTCCTGAAAGACCAGTGCTTTCATATGTGAGGAAATGTCACAGTGGCAGCTTCCAAATCTTACCATTCTTAGAGTTTTAGTTGCTAAACTTGACTTGGTCCTTTTCCAGTTCTTGCTAAAAAACATGCTAGGAAGGGGTTTGATTGGTCTAGCTAAGGTCAGGAGCCCCCTGCTGGACCAATCAACTGTGGTTGTGAGGCAGAATGTTGATAACAAGATGACCTCACTATTAAGGAGAGGGCTAGTCAGTGGTGGAGGGGTCAGGTGGGAGTGAAGAACAGAGTAAAGGAGTTCTGTTAGACCGCTAAAACCAATATATATTTACTATTCCAGCCATATTAATGATGATGATAATTATCTTAATGATGTATTATCTTATATGTGATAGATTCCCTAAACATATTCCCAACATATTACTGATGAAGGATGAAACTACTGCATCAACTGTGCTGCCTTTTAAAAGGATCACTTTGAGAGAGATGTACCATAGTCATGTGAACATATAAATTCTGCTGTGTTGGCTAAAGAAATACCCTTTGTACATTACTGTCTTGCCAGGCAGTGATTATATTCATTTCATACCCAAATCTGTGGATACAAGGTTAAAATAATATCAAGTATGTCTACTATTGTGTGTGAAACATCCTGGAAGACTTAAATATGAAATACATTTTTTCATATGTGAATATATATAATATATAGACACATATATATACATATGTATGTACACATACATATGTGTGTATATTACATTTGCAATATGCTTATGCATATATATATGTTATTCACCATAACAGTTGAGAATGTAACATAGATAAAATGTTTACTACTATGAAACAGCTTGAACAATAAACATATTGAATTTCCTTTCTTTGAAAAGAAGAAAGGATTATGTAGCTTTGATTATAAATGAGCCTCCCAGAGCAGCCACGGCTTATCAATGTATTAAGTCATTTCAATTTCTGCAAAAAAAAAAAAAAAAAGTGCTCTTTTGGAACCCTCTGGCCCCATTTTGTAGGGTTGATAGAGTTCAAAAGAAAGGGCTGCTTAGAGAACAGAAGGAGTTCGTTTAAAGAGAATAAATAAAAGCACCCCCAGGTATGAATTGGGGGTGAGTTGCTCTAGCAGGGACCTGGAAAGAATGCAGCTTGTTTAACTTAAGAGAGTGGTTGCTAAGTTGAAGGCATGGAACATTCCTGTCCATATTAGATGAGAGTCAGAGTACAGATGATGGGGAGGGGGAGAAGGGATAAACACCTTAAAATAGCTCTATTCTTGGAGTCAAATGCAGTAGACAATTGGGAGATGAAAATTAATTGTAAAGAATGCAGGTTTGCAGTCCCTGCATGGGGTGTAGAGAGAATTTCATTTTTTAAAAGATTTTTTTCATTATTTGAAAGAAAGAGAGTGAATGAGTGGGGAGAGGGGCAGACAGAGAGAGAGAAGCAGACTCTCTGCTGAGGAAGGAGCCCGATGCAGGGTTCAATCCCAGGACCCCAAGATCATGACCTGAGCTGAAGTCAGGTGCCCAACTGAGCCACCCAGGCACCTTCCAAAATGTTATTTATTTAGATAAATGTCATGCAATCAAGCCTGTTCCAAATGATTAGGAAGATACAACAAAGTATAAGATTGAATCCTACTCATTAGGAATTGGCAAAAGGGATAAGACAGTAAAGTCAGACAGACCTGAATTAAAATCTTGGTTCAGGGACACCTGGATGGCTCAGTGGTTGAGTGTCTGCCTTTGGCTCAGGGCGTGATCCCAGAGTCCCGGGATCAAGTCCCACATCGGGCTCCTTGCATGGAGCCTGCTTCTCCCTCTGCCTGTGTCTCTGCCTATCTCTTTCTCTCTCTCTCTCTCTGCTTCTCATGAATAAATAAATAAAATTAAAAAAAAAATCCTGTTTCAGCCACTCACCAGCTGTGCGACCAATGCTGAGTCACAAGCTCTCTGACCTTCCATTTCTACCCAGACATTTAGGAGACCATGCCAAGGGGCCACTAAATCCTCCTTCAGACACCTTTTATAAGAGTCTCTCATACTTTAGACCACAGGATATCTGCACCAAAAGCGATATATTATGAGGAAGCAATATCTCCTCATAATATATCTCTTCAAATCTCCTGATTTGAAATCAGGAAAGAGTGTTTGCTGGAATCTAGGTCAACACATCTAGAAGAAAGAAAACCATTTCAAATTGGGTACAGACACATTACATCAAACATACTGCTCTCTGCTCTCTGCTGAGAGATAGGACAGAAGAGTCGGAACCTCCAAGTCTCCATTAATCTCAAAACACAGTTGCTGAAAAATTTCCAGAGCAAAGGTCACCTGTGGGTGGTGAGCTAGGAAACAGAAAAAATGCAGAGGATTAGTTGTTTTTTCAACCAATATGTCCAGGTTGTGGAAAACAGAGAAAGCATCTCTAAGTCAGACAGACATGGGTTCAAATCTCAGGTGTGCATGTTGCAGGAATAGACCTGCAATTTCCTCTTTTGTAATCCAGGCTGGCGTTTCTTGCATGAAGTTTCTTTGTGAATATTATAGAGCCTAAAATGTACAAGTAAGCAGAAAATAGCCCAGCACATATTAGGCACTCAACAGAGGTAGTATGTACCTCTGCTGTTACATCCAGGTTGGCTTTATCCTACTCTGTTTCAAGCACTACAGTGATTCATTAATAGTTTATTTGCTTGTGGAAAGAGTCCATATATATCTTTTATTTGAAGCCAATCTTACTGATCTTCCTTTTGCCTTTTAAGTACAGACATCTGAGTAAGTCTATAGCTTAGAAGAGTATATTTTTTTTTCAACAGTTGGGAAGTTCAATACTTTTAAAGTAAATAGAATGAACATACGTCAAGATGCATTTAAAATAATTCTTCAAACTTGCCCAAAGACTAATGAAAATCATAAATAAAACTTGGCATCATCTTTGATAACTTCTCCCATGTATCAAACATCATGGAACAGCCAATATGACTTCAGATCTGACCGCAAAGCTCTACCTGCTGATACTTTTTAAATATTCCATTTGGGAAGACTGTAAACATTTTGCTATTGTAAGTTTTTGCAAACACTGGTATTTTTCATGCCTCTGGTAATCTCCAACTTCTAAATATTTCATTTTCTTGGGTAGCACACAATATGTAAAATGAAGTTCTGCCACCAGATTTCCCAGAACCTAAAAACCTGAAGGTCCTGAGGTTTAATTGAACGGTGTCAAGATAAATGGGTTTTTATTTTTTCTGTAGGTTTGTTGTTCTCTTTTAATGAAACTGAAAAGCAGCAGAAATGTTGATAAATGAAAGGGTTTCCTTTCAAATTTCTAATGCAAATGTATGCATTTGCCTAAATTCATGAATTTACAAAGCACCAGTCCATGTGAGATGGTTTTTAAGAGCTGAAGAATAAGAAATAGCTCTAGAATTCACTCAAGGCAGAACCACCTGCCAGGTTAAATGCCATGAATGGACTCTTCCACTGTTAATGCACAAGGGGAAAGTGTATCTCAAAGTACTTTTTAGCATCAGTAAAACATAGCATTTTCTTGGTTTCCAAGACAAAGTCAAGGAAGTAGAGTAGCCAAACTCTAGAATTGAGTTAGAGACTGAGCACAGGAGAAGAGGAAGATGGGACTTGACAAAGACATGACTCAGAAATCCCTGTCATTATGTAGTTAGAAGAAGCTACCATGAATCTATAAAGACTGGAAATAAAATGATATCTGTTTTCTGTCTCAAGATTGAATGATCTTTAATTTTTTGTCTATGCATCTGTTATAGTTCCCAGAAGGAGAGGGAGAGAGAGAGAGAGAGAAATATCCCAACTATTCAATTGGATAGATGAATAACCTCCAAGAACTACCAACTCAATAGAGATAGAAAAATTGGGTCGAGATGAAATGAACATCTGACTTTCACCATAGAAAGGCCTCATCAGTCACTAGGATCCCATTCAATTTCTGTTCTTCAAATGCGCTATTCTTTCATTTCCCAAATGTACCATGTTCCAACCAAACATAGGGCCTTTGCTATATATACTTTGCTCCCCTTTTTCCTTAATATGCTTCTAGTCTTCAGCAATTCCTCAGAGTCACTTTCCTTGAATCATCTCAACACACAAAATCACTTTTTGAGACTACAAATCTCAGGTATAATTTCACATTTACTTCCAGTTTTTAAAATAAGTACCTTGTCTCCCCTCTAGATTGTGGACTGTATACCACAGAGGCATAATCCCATAAGCTATATTACCAACACCATGCTTAACATGTAGGACATATTAGGCGCATAATAAATATTGGTTGAAGGACTAAATCAGTGAGCATAGTGCTATACATATTTTTCAACACTCATTATTTCAAGAGTTCTACACAGCATACTATTTTTGCCTTGCCTCCCCACCCCTTTTTTTTTAATTTACTAGGATGGGGAATATTAGTTTCTCACCAATTCAAAATTACATTTTTACGTTTCTTAAGAGGCCCTCTCCCTAATAAATATGGTAATAATTTCTGTTACTACATTCCACCACGGTGAGAGTGTAACTAATACAGGGTGGCAGGAGAAGGTGCCAAGGATTGGCCACAAAATAGACTAGGAGTTCCTCATGTAGTAAGGACTGAGAGGCTCCAGAGGGCAGTAGTACCCACATATAATCCCTATTGATGCCTGCTATTACACTTTTACATTTTTTACTTCCTGTTAAAGTATTTTGTGTTCTGGAAGCTTTTTTTTTTTTTTTTTCTAATGAAAATACTCTCAGGAATGATGCCACTGTCACTAACACAGACAGGAATTGGGTTATAAACACACATTTGCTGGTACTAGACATCTGTATGGAGGTTGATAATAATTAGACCCTTTAATAATGAATGGGCAGCCTGAGGAAAGAGTAAAGTGCCTATTGCTGTGGATATTCAACTAAAGTGGGAGGGCTACTCTGTGAACATCACAATGGCAGGGGTTTCTGTAATGGGTACAGAGATGGAGGGATGGCCTTGAAGATTCTTTCTACCTATAAGATGCTATGAATTTCCGGCACTCTGATGAACTGGAAAGGAATGCCTTTTAAATGCAGATGAAAGGCACAGGCAGGGCAGGGGGAGTCTTGCATAAGTCTGGAAAATGTCATTTTGCTAACTAAATAACTTCAGCAAAAACTTAACTTCCCTAAGCCTTTATGCATATCTTAATAATAGCTATTTGAAGAGCTCTGGAATAATTAAAGAAAGAGAGCAGCTGTAAAAATTTTATGAACTATATAGCACTATGCACATGTTTTTTGCTACTATTATATCAAGAAAAATTCCTATATCTTCATTGCTGTGTAGTTTGGTTGGAAGGAAAGTTTTAGGACAACTAGCATCAGGAAAGGGGCCCCACCAGTCCTCACTATCCCAATGTCCCAATGCCAGAGAGGATTGACTCATCCCGGGCACTTGGATTCCCCTGTGAGTTCCATCATTGCTTCTTTCTTGAGACACCAGAGCATAACTTCTCCACTGCAACCTCTTACAATGGGGAAGGGGAAAAAAAGTTGTATAGGATATAATTGCCAAAAGTCATGATGTTAACTGCATAATTTTCTCAGGCTTCCCTCTTGTAAAGAGTGATTATTTTAAAACAATGACAAAACAAAACTCTCTTATCTCTGGCAAAATCTCAGTCGGTCTCTCATGGCCACAGATTTGTCTCTCTCTTTCTCCTCCTTCCCTTCTTCCCAGTGATCACCCTCCATTCATTTAGCAAGTATTTATTAAGCCCTCATAGAGATATTGAGCTAGATGTAAATATATTATGTTGAGCAAAACAAACATGGTCACTGTGCCATGAAACGTTCGTCTATGCAGGAAGGATTTGTAATAATAAAGTACAATCTTAAAAATAAAAGTCAAATGACAATGGCAAATCATTCTGAGATAAGAAGGAGGAGTATACAGGAGACTGACCCTGAATAATAGAGTAATCGACCTGGTCAGGTAGGTTAGGAATAATCTACCTGATGACAGGAAAATTGAGAGGAGTTTGAAAGCTTGGAGCGCTCTGTGGGGAACAGAGGCCATGAGGTGAGAGCAAACTAAAATTTTCTAGAGAAAGAAAACAGCATATGCTAAGGTCCCAGAGCCTATTCTTGTCTTCAGCTAACCCTATCATGATCTAAAAATTGACACCAATGAGCTGCCAAGGAATACACAGACTCTCCAAGACCCCCCACATATATCTGGATAGGAAAGAAAATTTTAAGAGCCCTTATTGTCTTGTCGGGCCATAATACATTAATCCCATAAGCTTGCTCAAGAAACAACAAATAACATTTCAATAAGTGCCTATGGATGGCATTGTTCTCCTCTGAATATCTATCTTTACCAGCAAGTTTTCTTGCTCTAAATGTTACCTTCTGTCTGATACATCATCTAGAATTCACTGTTCCCAATATTCATCTAATTTTAATCTCTTCTATGTTCTCTGACTCTGTTACTAAGGTGGGAAGAAAAAGAAGAAAGAAAAGGGGAAAAATGCTGGTGGGTGTGGGGAAGAACCTCTGGCATTTTCTCATTTCTCATCTCTTCATCTTCTTCTCTCACACATTTTACCCAAATACCCATCCTATATTGATTCCCATCCAAATGCTTTATGTTATGCTTTCTAGAACTCACATTTCATTTTTAGCTGACTTCTTTTAATCCTCAAAATTCATGCAGAATTCTTCTCTACATGCAACATCAACTAAATCATAGTCTTCTCAGAAGGCCTCTAGCTCTGCTTCCTCTAGCCTGCTTGTACTTTCACCCTCAGTAAATCCTGTCTGTACATTAAAATTAACAGAAATTCTCTTAAAATTGCATTTTTAAATTGCATTTTTAATCGTTGTTCCCAGAGATGAAGATTCAATTGGCCTAGCATGTGTCCCCTTCATAAATATTTATTAAACTTCCCAAGTGATTAATATGTACCAATGACTGAAAACCAGTATAGACAACATGATTCAGAGCAAGGTTTTTATCTTATTTATCTATGTTTTTCTGATCTTTGCACAGGGCTGGCACATAATACGGTCTCAATTAAATGCTGAAAATATCAAGCCTATTTTGTTCCCAGACTCCACAAAAATTCATGAGGCTCTCATTTCCTTTTCCAGATTGTTTTGGAGAATTTGGAACTCAACATCTCATAAGGAAAGTATAAAATCTTTTCCCTAAAGGCTTTTATCCTTCCACTAGCCTCATTTAAGTTTTATCAACAACAGCTCTATAAACATCAGCCTGTAAGCTCATGGAAGCCTATTTCCCAAGGCCACTAGACCATTCATTCTTCTCCACTCCAACAGAACAGATACACTGACTTCAAATGGAAGTTAATAAATAGAAACATAAGATCAGGGATTCTAAGAGAGGAACAGTTTTCACATATTCAATTCTAACCAAATCATTCCAGAATAATGTAATTAACTGAACTGTACTTACTCTAAGAATCTTAAAAGTACCATTCTGCTATAAAAAGAACTTTTGGAACATTAATAATCATAACTAAGCATGAAAGTCCTTCAACTCATAGTTGACTAAAATCATGTTAAAGTTGTAGTACTTGGCTTATGTACTGTCTAGAATCACCTATACATTGAATATGTTACTGTGTTTTGCTGATTTTTCCTTTTTTACCTCCAGGCCTGTGAGAAATTTCATGCAAAGAAAAGAAAGTTCAACAAAGCCATCAACAAAGGAAAGTGCAAAGGCTGGACCATGGGAAAAGATTTAGGAATAATGTAATTTGTTTATTACTATAGAGAGAGATAGATATACATATATATATAAAATATCTTTGTACATATACACAAATTTTATTAATTTTACATTCTATGACCTTTCTAATTACACATTTGTAATTCTAAATACACTTAATAATTAATGATAGTTTACTAAATTTACTAATTTAGTTAGTAAGTTACTAACTAAATTACTAACTGATAATTACTAATTTACTAAAAAATTTTAATAATTTAAATACACTTTAATAATTAATTACAATTTAGTAGTTAGGGACTTTTTAAAATAGATCCCTTAAGATAGTCTACATAAATAAGATACAGTCTGTGAATAAAGATGGCTTTACTCATCTTTTCAAATATTATGCCTTCATTTCTTTTTCTTGACTAATTGCATTAGTTGAAATCTCTAATATCATGTTGGATAAACATGGTAAGAACAGACATCCTCACTTTATTCCCATTCTTAACAGCAAAACATTCACCCTTTCATCACTAAGAATGATGCTAACTCCAAAGAATACAAAAAATATTAATTCAAAGGGATACACGTACCTACATGATGTTCATAGCAACATTATCTACAGTAGCCAAATTAAGAAAACTGCCCAAACCACCCATTTGATTGATGAATGAATAAATAAGAAGTGTTATAATATATGGTATATGGTATAATGGAATATTATTCAGACATAAAAAAATGTAATCTTGCTATTTGCAGTGACATGTGGAGCTAGGGATTATTATGTTAAGTAAGTCAGGCAGAGAAAGACATATATCATGTGATTTCACTCAGATGTGGAATTTAAGAAATAAAACAATCAGGATGTCTGGGTGGTTCAGTGGTTGAGCATCTGCCTTTGGCTCAGGGCATGATCCCAGGGTCCTGGATCAAGTCAAGTCAAGTCAAGCCATGGGGCTCCCTGCAAGGAGCCTGCTTCTCCCTCTGCCTATGTCTCTGCCTTTCTCTGTGTGCCTCTCATGAATAAATAAATAAATATATTTTTAAAAAGAAATAAAACAATCAAGCAAAAGGAAAAGGGAAAGATAGGCCAACTAAGAAACAGACTCTTAAATATAGAGAACAAACTGATGGTTACCAGAGGGGTGATGGGTTAAATAGGTGAAGAGGATTAAGGAGGGCACTTGTGATGAGCACTGGATGTTGTATGGAAGTGGTGAATCACTATGTTGTATACATGAAACTAGTATTACACTGTGTGTTAACTAACTGGAATTTAAATAAGACCTTAAAAAAAATGATGCTGAATTTTTTATAGATGCTCTTTATTAGCTTTAGAAAATTTAGTTTTACTGCTAGTGTGCTGAGAGTTTGTTCATAAATGAATATGTAATTTTGCCTTTTTAATTTTTTATGTATTTTATTTTTTATTTGGAAATGGCTATATAATTTTTCCCTTTTATTCCAATAGGTTGAATTACACTGATAAATTTTTTATGTAAATCAAACTTGCAATCTCGGGAAAAATTTAAGTTGTTTTTGATGTATTACCTTTTTATATGTATCTGCATTTGATTTATTCATATTTCATAAAGGATTGTTAAACCTACATTCTTGAGGATATTAGTAATCTTTGATAAGTTTTGTCTATAAATTCTTTATTTGATTTTGGTATCAGGCAATGAAGCTTCTTTTTGAAAAATTTTGTGTAAGATTACCCTATTCCTTAACTGTTTGTTAGAATTTACCAAAGAATTCATCTGGGCCTATAACATTTTTTGTGGGAAATTTATGTATAACTATAAATTTAAGCATTTATATACATTTAGTAGGTATATGTTAATCAGATTTTCTTTCTTTGGGGGTAAAATTTGATAGGTATTTTTAAGATTTTTATTTATTTATTTGAAACAGAGAGAGAGAAAGCATGAGCCATGGGGAAGGGCAGAGGGAGCGGGAGAAGAAGACTTCCCGCTGAGCAAGGATCCTGACCTGGGGCTCTATACTAGGACCCTGGGATCATGACCTGAGGAGAAGGCAGATACTTAACCAACTGAGCCCCCCAGGTGTCCCTGATAGGTTATGTTTTTGCAAGAACTTTTACCCATTTCATCTGTTATCAAATTTATTGGCATTAAGTTTTTCTGAATACTGTTATATTCCTTTTAATGTCTGTACCAAATAGAGTGATGTGCTTTTGTCCATTCCTTATAATGATAATACATTTTGTCTTTTCTTTCTTAATTTCTCTTTCTAAGAGTTTATTTCATTAACATTTTCAAAGAATCAACTTTGGCTTTTCTCTATTACCTGTTTTATGGATTTTTCTGTCATCTTTATTATTTCCTTTCATCTTGCTTGTTACTTTTAAGACTTTTTACTATTGGTTTGTAACATTTTGGTTATGATGTATATTGATATGATTTTCTTTGTTATATTGCTTGGGGCTTGTTGGATCTTAGATGGAGGAGTTTTTTTTTTTTTCACAGAAACTGAACAAATTTAGCCGTATTTCTTTTTTTAATTTTTTAAAAGATTTTATTTATTTATTCATGAGAGACACAGAGAAAGAGGCAGACATAGGCAGAGGGAGAAACAGGCTCCCTGCAAGGAGCCCAATGTGGGACTCGATCCTGGAACCCTGGGATCATGCTCTGAGCCAAGGGCAGACACTCAACCTCTGAGCCACCCAGGCATCCCTAACCCTTATTCCTTTCCATAATTTTTCAACATATTCTCCTTCCCCCACCCCCATCACCCCCTTTCTTGACTTTTTCTGGGACTCCAATTATACATTACTTGGTATTGTCCCCTAATTCACTGAGATTCTCTTTTTTCCCCCTCCCTCAATTTGAATAGTTTCTATGTTCCTGTCTTCAGTGTCAATGATATATTGTTCTGTAGTGTATAATTTACTGATAGGCTATCTGATGAATTTTTTATTTCAGATATTATATTTTTCAATCCAAAAATTGTTATTTTTCTTATAATCTCCATCTCTTTTAAAATTGAATCCTTTATCTGTTCCCTCCTTATACTCATGTATTTTTCTTTAAGTCCTATATTACTTTAAGTCCCTCCTTATACTCATGTATATTTCTTTAAGTCCTTGAATAGCCATTTTATGTCCTGGTCAGCTAATTCTATCATCTTGTCTTTTTCATACTTCCTTATATAACGATTTTTCTCCTAATTATGAGTCACATTTTCCTGTTTCTTTCCATGTCGCATGATGTTTTATTCAATTCTAGATGTTGTAGATGCTCTATTTTGTCTTGTTTAAAGAAAGTTAAGTTTTTTATTTACAGGCTATTAATTTACTTGTGTATCAGCTTGACCACTTTGAGACTTGTTTGTAAGGTTTGTTAGGGTTAGGCTAAAAGAGCTCTGATCTTGAGATGTGGCCTTTCTAAAGTGCCAATTATCTGAGGTATTCAACAAAGTCTTATTATTCTGGGCAGTTGGAACTCAAATGTCTCTAATTCGAGTGCAAACTTTGAAATCTTCATTGACTTCTCAGCTCCCTGGTAATTGTTTTCTGCTTGGCCCTTCAGAGTCTCACCCTATGCTGCATAGTTTGGTATTTAGCCAAAGACTAAATAGGAGTCTTATGCAGTCATCTAGAACTCTCTTTTTCTGCACAGTTGTCTCCTTTCTAATACCCTGCCTGTGGATTTCAGTTTCCCACAGTATCTCCAAACCGATTTCTTCTTTCCAGCTCAGCAAGACACCTTGCTGTGTATTGTCAGTAATATAAGGAAGTATGAAAAAGACAAGATGATAGAATTAGCTGACCAGGACATAAAATGGCTGTAAATATGTTCAAGGACTTAAAGAAATATACATGAGTCTAAGGAGGGAACAGATAAAGGATTCAATTTTAAAAGAGATGAAGATTATAAGAAAAATAAAAATTCCACATCTAGAATCGAATAAAACATCATGCAACATGGGAAGAAACAGGAAAATGTGACTTGCTGTGCTCTACTTGGTCTCCAGCTCCAAGTGCTAAGGATAAGAAAATGCCTCTGAGCAGAATGCTAGGACAACCATGAGGCTCACATCATTTGTTTCCTTTATTTGGTGATCTTGGTTTTATTCTCCCTATTGTACAATACCTGAAAATTTATTCATATATTTTATCTAGTGTTATGGTTGTTTATGACAGGAGGACTAGACCATTACTATCTATGGTACCATACTAGAATTTAGAGTCCTCTCCCTCTCATGAGCATTTTAAAAATCAAATAAATAAACCAATAAAGCTTCAGGAAGATAGCAAACTATTCCCATTTTCAAAAATGTACTAGGTCTTGGCACTGGTCCTTAAAAATCCAAACTTTCAACACATTTGCTTAATGACATTTTTGGATGGAGTAAATGTAGCATTTATCAATTATGTGAATTTTTACTAAACACTTAGTGAAGATAGAAATAACTATCTCATAGTTGTGGTGGGGTCTGGAAACTTTAAAACACAGAGCACAGTGTTTGACATTATAAGCACTTAACAATGGATATCATTGTTCTGTCATCAAATTTGAAATAATCAATGTAGTGATATTTTTAAAATATTTCCATTATAGAAAAATAGTATATACATATAATAAAAAGAATCTGAGTATTATAAAAAGTTATTCAATAGGAAGTGTCAGCCTGCCATCTCAGAGCTCTAATCTTACTTCTGAAAGGTAATGCTACCAACAGTTTCCATATACGTTCTTCCAAAATTTTGTAATGGTATGTAGATATGGGAGTCTGTAGCTTTGTAATTTTGTGCAAAAAGAAATGTTTTATACATGCTTTTCTCTAATTTGCTTTTATTCATTTGATGATATGTCTTGAGTTATGTTCATTTTAACACAAAGATACCTCATTCTTTAATAGCTGCATCATATTGCTTTGCATAAATGTAACACGATTTCTGCAAACACTCCCTATTTATAGAATCAATATTATTTTCAGATTTTTGCTTTTTAGAATACAGCCCCAATAATCTTTTTTACATATATATTTCTGCATGTGTGAATATGACTAGGTAAATTTCTAAAACTAATATTGCTAGATAAATAGTTATTTACAATTTTATATTTTAGTCAATATAGCTGTTTTCTTCCAAAGAGTTTCTCAATATACACTCCCACAAATAGAGCTTGTTTCTCCACATCATCCCTAACACTGTGTATTATCAAATTTTGGAGTCTTTCTCATTTGATACATGAAACACAGAATATTAATATTTTAATTTGTATTCCCTTTACTATGACTAAAGTAGACAATTTCATTTGTTTATGAGTTATTTGTATTCTTTCTATCTAAATTGCCTATTTTTAATCTTGGTTCCTATCCTATTTGTTTTAAGCTAGTTTGTTTTTTGCTTATTGATTTGCAAGATTTAAGAAATTAGTTCTTTGACACATATTGCAAACATTATTGACTTTTTAAAGAGTTTTATTTTATTTTTGAGTTTTATTTTATTTTATTTATTTTTGTCCACTTTGTTGTTTTATTTGACCTTCTCTTTCAACATTCTTTTCTCCTTGGAGGTTTAAAGTTTTTATGTAGACAATATTTTCAATAATTTCCATTATGATATTCATTTTTCTGTCCTTTCTTCTCTATTCCACTATTATTTGAAAACTATCCTACAGACAATTTTTGACATTGCTAAATTTCCAATATGACACTTTTCAAATTTCCAACATCCAAATTTTTATTCACAGGCAATAGATTTTTGTATAAGGAGAGGTAATGACTTTTTTAAAAAAACTAGTAAATTGTCTTAATGTCATTATTTGATTAATTCCATTTCCTTAATGGCTAATTGGAAATCTAGTTCAATGGCATGTTTCTATTTTCCATTGTTAATGCTGTATTTCTGTTCTACTATAATTCTGCAAGTCTTTATAAATCTAATACAGTGGGTTACATTTATTGGCACTTGTTTTCCAGTGGAAACCTTAGTACCTATATGCACAGAAATATATATAATAAATATGCTGTGTTGGAAAATCTGCTGTTAGAAAATATGTGGTTTACTGATTCAGTTTATCTAAATTATACACAATACATATACAATAGTTATCATATTCTTCCTGTCTTCTTTTAAAGACTGAAATGCATTTCGTAACAATAAATCCAAGTCATGAGACTTAACATGAATTCTCTTAGGGAAAGTTTCTGCCTAGACGTGTAGCAGTTCAGAGAGATGCTGTGCTCATAAGAGGGAATGAGATCTGTGTGCTCAACAGCAAGTGTGATTGGATTTACAGATTAACAAAATGAGAAAGATCAAAGCCTTGTTATCAAGCAGACCTACAAGCCTAGAGCTTGCTCTTGTAGGAAAAATTGTTCTGTGCCCCTACACTTTTTAATCTTGACCTCACAGAAAGGGTTTTGCACTTAAGACAGTGTCATCAGGATGCAAAATTCAGGTCACATTCCACTTTCTCTTAATATGGATGAACACTCCCTTGGTGACTAAATTGGAAACTCTATGAAAATTTCAGGCTTCAAACAAATTTCTAATTCCATTAAATTGGTGTTCAGCAGAGCACATTGGCTTTTGTGGTTAGTTAAGGGAAAATTAAGCTCACATATTTACTCTTCATTAAGCACAATCTCCTTTTTCCCAAATTGCAGGGACTTTATTTTTCTTCTATTTATTTCTTTAGTGCCTAGCACTGTGCTTGTCACACAGCAATTTGCTGGATAAATACTTTTTTTTTTTTTAGATTCAAAGGAGTTGCAGTTTGCATGGTTTTTAAATGCTAATCTACAAATCTATATTGACTCAGCTAAAGGAAATGTTTAGGAAGTTTGAAACTGATAATACATTGGCAGATAATGAGGATCTCACTTTATGAATTCATGTTAATCAGGGCCAATATTGCCTTAATTAAGATGGTGAGCTCTTTCTTATCCATAATATTAAAAGGACTCTAGTCCTTTTAAATGTCTGTTTTATAAGAAAATTCACCATTATGGATTGCCATCTTGGAAAAAATTGAAATGCATCAACATGTTCACAACTGAAAACTGATGAAAGTGATTTAACCTTACTGAAGCAGAGGATGCCTCAGTGTATTCCAGTTTTTCAGGGCAATATAATGCCATCACGGATCATTGTACTCACATATATCTCCTTGCCTTTAACATTATTGTATTTAAGAACCGTTTATCTCAAGTTCCTAAAATGAATCATTCTCTCCTTTACCTTTGGGTCTCTGCTTATGCAAGACTCCTCATCAGGGAAAACTTTGTGCTCTTATTTTCCTTTTCATTTAGCTTTTCCTACTAGTGTTTAAAGATGAACATAGGTATGTTTTCTAGGATATCTTGACTTCCCAAAACTTGGCCTTCATGCCCTTTTTATGTGCTCCCATGGCACCTTGGCTTACTTCTCACAGTCACGAGGAGTTAAAAAGTACATTTCTCATCTGTGAAGCATTATATGCTGTACTCTTTCTCAACTGAGCCTAGATGGAGCCTCAGAATCCTCTTTTTTCTTAACAATTTTATTGAGGTATATTCACATACTATATGTTTTACAATATACACGTTCAAACTGTACCATTTGACAGGTTTATCCACATGACCCATGAAAACATCTCCGAAATCAATATAATAAATAGATTTATCAAACCCAAATGTTTCCTCATGCATCTTGTAGTCTTTCCTTCTGCCTTCCTGATCCATACTCTACTTTAGGATTATATACTGTGTATACTCTTTTTGTCCTGTTTTTTTTTTTTTTTTTTTTAATTTTTTTTAAATTTATTTATGATAGTCACAGAGAGAGAGAGAGAGAGAGGCGCAGAGACACAGGCAGAGGGAGAAGCAGGCTCCATGCACCGGGAGCCCGACGTGGGATTCGATCCCGGGTCTCCAGGATCGCGCCCTGGGCCAAAGGCAGGCGCCAAACCGCTGCGCCACCCAGGGATCCCCTCTGGTTTCTTTTATTCAGCATAATTATTTTAAAATTCATCCATATTACTGTGTGTAATCAATTGCCCATTACTTTTTACTTCACAAATCACATATTTGGGCATCCCAAAATCTTGCTCTTTTGCATTTTCATTTTCACTAGTTCAAAATACTTCAGATTCTCCCTTTAGATTTTTTTGACTCATTGTTTACTTTGAAGTGTGTTATTTAGTTTTCTAATATTTGTCGATTTCCCAGGTATCTTTTCATTATTGATTTTTATCTTAATTCCATCAGAACTAAAGAAAATACTGTGAAGGACATGAATCTTTTAATTTTATTGAGATTGGTTTTATGGCCAGAATATAATCTATCTCAATAAATGTTTCATTTGTACTCAATAATCATGGATATTCTGTTTGTTGGGTGGAGTGTTCTAGGATTGTCAAGTGGTTCAAGCTGGTTTATAGTGTTTTTCAAATCTTCCACATCCTTACTGATTGTTAGTCTAGTTGTTCTATCAATTATCTGTCTACTTGTTTATGGAGGAATGTCGAAATCTCCAATTTTAATTGTGAATTTATTTCTTCTTGGCATTTATCAGGTTATTTCCCAAGTATTTTGAAATTATTATCCATTATTAGGTGCATAAACATTTAGGATTGTTATATACCAATAGATTTATTGATTCTCATTCCATTATAAAATGACTCTTTACATCCCTGGTAATATTCTTTGCTACAAGTTATTTGATATTAATATATAGTCATTCTAGCTTTCTCTCATTAGTGGTAGTTTGGTACATCTTTCTCTCCTTTTTACTTTTAACTTATTTTTGTCTCTATACTTCAAGGGAGTGTCTTGTATGCAACATGTAGGAATGTTTACATCACTTAATCTTTGACTTTTAATTGGGTGTTTACACCACTTAGTCTTTGACCTTTAACTGAGGTGTTTACACCATTTAATCTGATGTGATTATTGATGTGTTGGTTTATTTTTTTTTTATTTTTATTTATTTATGATAGTCACAGAGAGAGAGAGATAGGCAGAGACACAGGCAGAGGGAGAAGCAGGCTCCATGCACCCGGAGCCCGATGTGGGATTCGATCCTGGGTCTCCAGGATCGCGCCCTGGGCCAAAGGCAGGGGCCAAACTGCTGCGCCACCCAGGGATCCCCAATGTGGTTGGTTTAAATTTGCCATCTTGCTGTTTGTTTTTTATTTGCTCTAATAGTTCTTTTTCCTTTGTTCCTGACTTACTTTGTGTTTATTGAGGGGTCTTTGTTTTGTTTTGCTTTGGTTTATGATTCTGAATTTCTTCTCCTTGTTGGTTTATTAGCTAGAACTCTTTGGTGATAATTTTAATGGTTGCTTTGGGGTGCATGTATACCTCTTTAACTTACCCTAGTCTATGTTTCAGTGTTACTACACTTCATCTATACTAAAAGAAACTTCTAACAGTATGTCTCATTTTTCCTTCCCAACCACTATTATATTGTCATCACACATTTTATTTTTGCATATGGTATAAACTCCACAATATATCATTATTTTACCTTAAACATTTCATTTTTTCTTAAATATATTTAAATAGTATGTAAAAATCATCATTTTATTTATCTATTTACCATTTCTGGTGATCATCCTTCCTTCATGTAGATCCAGATTTCTATCTGACATTATTGTCCTTCTGCTTGAAGGATTTTCTTCAAGATTCCTTATAGTGTAGATCTTATGATGAATTCTTTAGCTTTTCCTTATCTGAAGATGTGTTAATTTTGTTTGTTTTTGAAAGATATCTTCAATGGGTAAAAAATTGTGGGTTCACATTTTTAAATTTTCTTTCCATACTTTACTAATGCTATTCCACTGTCTTCTAACTTGTGCTTTTTTTCCCCTTCTGTCAAGAAATTTAGTGCTATCTTTATCTTTATTTCCTTGAATGTAATTTGTCTTTTATTCAGTGTCTGCTTCTCTCATTTTTTTTTTCTATATTATTCATTTGATTATCACATTCCCTGGTGAAGTTTTCTTCACAATTTTCTTTCTTTCTTTCTTTCTTTCTTTCTTTCTTTCTTTCTTTCTTTCTTTCTTTCTTTCTTCTTCTTTCTTTCTTTCTTCTTTCTTTTTCTTCTTTCTTTTGTAGTTAGAGCTTATTGAGCTTCTTGGATATGTGTAGGTAATAATTTTTATGAACTTGAAAAATTTATAAACATTGTTTCTTGAAATTTTTTCTCCCATTCTGGGACACTAATTATAAGCAACTACCTCCTAGTTAGCTGATGCACCATCCAATTTTCTTATTTTCAGTTTTTTGCTCTCTGTGTGTGAATCTGGATGATTTCAATTGCTATGGAAATGAATTCATTAATATCTTTTCTTGTGCAATATCTATTGGCCACTAACTCTATCCAGTGTTTTTTCATCCCAGGCTTGTAGATTTCATCAGCAGAGGTTTGTTTTTTACACGTGTTAATGTTTAATCCTTCTTTCAGCTTCTTGAAAGTGTGGAATGAAATCATTTAAACTGTTGTAACATCTTTGCCTACTACTATATTATCTGCATCATTTCTGTGTCAATTTTAATTTATTTTTCTCCTCATTATGAGTTTTGTTTTCCTGATTTATTTATTTATTTTTTTGCATGATGGTAGATGGTAGTTTTTTATTGGATGTTGGATATTATGGATTGATTCTACCTTGTCAGGAGCTAGATATTTCTCTATTCCTAGATATATTCTTGAAGGGTTTTTTTTTTTTTTTTTTTTTTTTTTTTCCTGGATTGTGATTAAAGTCACTTCAAAACAGTTGGATTCTTTTAGGTTTTGCATTAAGGTTTTGCTAACTAGTGTCCAAGGCTATTTAACCTTGGACTAATTTTTTGCTACTATCAAAGCAAGACATGGGGCACCTGTGGCTCAGTCAGTTGAGCATCCAGACTCTTGATTTCAGCTCAGGTCATGATCTCAGGGTTCTGGGGTCCAGCCCCAGTCTAGCTTCCCACTCAGCAGGGAGAGAGTCTGCTTGTCTCCCTCTCCATCTGTCCCTCTCCCAGATCATGCTCTATCTCTCAAATAAATAAAAAATGAATAAAATTATTTTTAAAAAGCAAGACCCTTTATTGTTCTTTAACCAATATTCTCTGAATTGTGAGCTTTTTCCACTCTGGTTGATGGGAATAGGCACTCTTTCTAGGCCTGGCAAAGCCTAAGCACTATCTCCTCTTATCTTTTCAGGTATTACCTTAGTGTGCTTCCAGGGTAGCTTCTCACAAACATGTGCTGATCAGTACCCAGCTGACCACTGCAGGAAACCCCTCTGCAGATCTCAGCAGTTTTCTCTCAGTGCAGCTCTGTTCTCTTGAATTCTCCCTTCCTGATTCTTGTTCTTTCTCAGGCTCCCAGCTCTACGTGCTCACCTCTGGGAAACTGTCTGCTTTCCCCTTCCCTGCCTCATGACCAGAACACTCCCTCAAGAGAGAAGCTGGAGTTGTTACAGGGCTAATCTCATTCATTCCCTGTCTCTCAGAGGTCACTCTCCTTCATTGACAGATATCCCCTCTTTCAGAACTTTGGTTTTCCTCCATATTTTGTCTTCTTTTAGTTTTTCAGTTAAGAGACTAAATCTAGGCTGTTATTGCTCTATCTTGTTTGGAAAAATAATCTATAAATCCCAGAATCCATTTTAATAATATCTTTCTAGTACTAATTGATAAAAAAAAAAGTTGCCATAGGATGTGACTCCAAAATGACCTCCCATTTCTCAGCTTATAAATCATCTTCTTGGGCAGCCTGGGTGACTCAGCAGTTTAGCACCGCCTTCAGCCCAGGGCCTGATCCTGGGAACCCTGGATCGAGTCCCACGTCAGGCTCCCTGCATGAAGCCTGCTTCTCCCTCTGTCTGTGTCTTTGCCTTTCTCTGTGTGTCTCTCATAAATAAATAAATAAAATTAAAAAAAAAAAAGAAAGAAATCTTCTTCCTGAACAACAAGGCAAAGATAAGCACTCTTTCTGGGTGCAACTCTAAAACAGTGTTATAACACATAATATATATAACATTATAGAACAAAGAATTTATGTATATCTTAAATGTATTCTAACACTATTTTCTTTGTACTATAAGTGCTTTTTGCTTTTATGTCTTTTACTAGCTATTAGCTACTTGAACTTAGGGATTGATCTTACTCATCCTGCATTCTCAGGCCCTAGTACATGCCTACGCATAGCACATCTTCAGTAAATAATTGTTGAATGAATGATTGAATAAAAATATTTGGTAAGCAGTTGCTTCTCCTCAGATGTCAGGGAGTTTATTACATCACTATAAATCCCATTTTTGAAGCAGCACTTTCAATAAAAACTAATGAAGGGATGAACCTAGTCTTTAAAACCATTGAAACACATGAGCATAGGGTTGAACTTAAGCAAAGTCAGGATTCTGTCAGCCATGAGGAAGGAGCAAAATGGCTGCCAGGTAGACAACCAAGGGCATCTGCTACTTCAGATAAATGCTCTCGAAAGCACCTGTGTCCTTTGTTCAGAAGAGAATATTTTAAATACATTCTAAGTAAGGATTTTAAACAGTGTTTTAGATTAGTTCCTGACAGCATCTAACTTATATGACTGTAAATATTTCCAGAACACAATAAACTCCACTTCCGTGCCAAAATGCTTCATGCAGTGTGTCACTTTAGATGGTAATTATATTGCATTAGGGAGACAGATTGTGCAGCCTCAAAAGTGGAAAGAATATCCTGGTAAATCTGTCATCCACCCCCACAGCACACACCCTTTAAAGAGGAGAAATCTATTATTTCTGGGATAACCTTCATTTAATATTCTATTTTTAAAATCTACCTATTTTAAACATTGAGGTACAGGATAACTCCTAGGGAACATGTATTTGTTTCAATCACAGAGATCTTGTTTTTTTCATGAGGAGTGTTTTTAAATGTATAATTTCCCCCACTTATTTCTTTTCCCCCCTCTTATTAAAGGGCAAGGCTTCATTACCTTGTCATATTCTTATTAGTAAAAGTCATCCAAGTTTTCTAAGCCTCAATTTTCTCATCAGAAAAAATAAAGGCTACTTGTGTCTACCTGACTGAGATCACTTTCATTCTTAAAATGGAGAAAAAAGTACTTTGTTTTTTCCAAAGCACTGAGAAAATTTTCAGTACAGGCAGACATTATTTTATTGTGTTTCACTTAATTGTGCTTCACAGATACTGTAGAAGGTTTGTGGTGTATGGAAATTTGGTGGGTATTTATCTTTTCATCCCAACAACTTTATAAAGAGTATAAAACAGTCGGTACATATTTTGAAAGATCTATTTATTTATTTTAAGAGAAAGAGCACACAGACAAATGAGTGGGGGCAAGGACAGACAGGGAGGGAGCAAATCTCAAGCAGACTCCATGCTGAGTGTGGAGCCTGATGCAGGGCTCAATCCCAGGACCCTGAGATCATGATCTGAGCTGAGATCAAATCAAGAGTCAGACACTCAACTTACTGAGCCACCCAGGTGCCCCCGTACATATTTATTATTTTATTTTATTTTTAAAAAAGATTTTTATTTATTTATTCATGATAGACAGAGAGAGAGACAGAGAGAGAGAGAGACAGAGGCAGAGGGAGAAGCAGGCTCCATGCTGGAAGCCCAAGGCGGGACTCTATCCCGGGACTCCAGGATCGCACCCTGGGCCAAAGGCAGGCACCTAAACCACTGAGCCACCCGGGGATCCCCTGTCCCAGTACATATTTAAAAGGAACTGAGGATCCCCAGGTGGTTCAGCAGTTTAGCGCCTGCCTTTGGCGCAGGGCGCGATCCTGGAGTCCTGGGATCGAGTCCCGCGTCGGGCTCCCCGCGTGGAGCCTGCTTCTCCCTCTGCCTGTGTGTCTGCCTCTGTCTCTCTCTCTCTGTGTCTATCATGAATAAATAAATAAATAAATCTTTAAAAATTTTTAAAAAATAAAAGGAACTGAAAAAAGAATGAAGTAAGGAGAATGGAAGAGACAGAAGGAGAAAAGGCAAAGAGGGAGGAAAAAGAGAAGGAGCAGGAAAAAGAATGGAAAAGAGGAGAGAGGGAGGGAGAAAAAAGGTAGGCTGAGAGGAGGGAAATGAAAGAGAGAAGGATGAGACAAAGGAGGAAGGGAGAGAGAAAAGGAGGGAAGAAAAGGGACAGAGGAAGGAAGGAAGGAGAGAGGAAAGGTCACAAATATTATGTGAGTGGTTGACTCATTTTGACTGGAACCTGTATCTCAACAACTGATCATTGCTGTGGTTATTTCCCTTCTAGATAACATAAATAACAAAAAGGTGACAATTTTACCTGAATTTTAGATATAGTGACCTTATGTTGGGATGGTGAAAGTAGTAATATGTTCTATTTTTAGTGTTAATATTACTGCCTTTGAGGATGAGACCAAGAGAGGAAGACATTCTCAAATGCTGTTGCCAGGTTGAAATCCTAGAGAAAGAGACTGATCGCCCTTTTTCCTATTTTCTAGAGTATTTATTCAGGAAAGAGCAGAGTACTTTTTAAATGTTTTCAGATTCTGAAACTTGAGTTAGAAATAATTCTTCCATTCATTTTGCCCTTGAGCATAAACTTAACTCATTAGTGCGGACACAAAAAGAAACAGAATCAGCCCAAGAGAATGAAAGGTATTTGGATCTTGCTCCAATAAGCAAAAGTTACTTAATAGTCTGTGTGTGTGTGTGTGTGTGTGTGTGCATGTTAGCTTTTTGGCAGCCCAAAGCAGACAAGTTTTTAAAAGAGGTAATATTGGGCACTTGGTGGCTCAGTAGGTTAAGCATCTGCCTTCCGCTCAGGTCATGATCCCAGGGTCCTGTGATGGAGTCTCACATTGAGGTCCCTGCTCAGTGAGGAGTCTGCTTCTCCTTCTCCCTCTGCCCCTCCCCACTGCTCATGAACGCTCTTTCTTAAATAAATAAAATCTCAAAAAAAAAAAAAAAAGAGGCAATAGTACTTCTCATGCAAACCATGCAAACTTCTATAATTGCATCAAGAAAAGGGTGACTTGGGGCACTGGGTGGCTCAGTGCATGACCCTGGGGTCCTGGAATGGAGTCCCACATCAGGCTCCCCCAGGGACCCTGCCTCTCCCTCTGCCTGTCTCTGTCTCTCAGTGTCTCTCATGAATAAATAAATAAAATCTTTTACAAAAAAAGAAAGAAGAAGAAAGAAAAGAAAGAAAGAAAGAAAGAAAGAAAGAAAGAAAGAAAGAAAGAAAGAAAGAAAGAAAGAAAGAAAGAAAGACTTAGTGCCATAGATGCTTTTAATGAGAGCATTAATAACCATTGCTGATGACATTTTGGAATATAGGTGAGGTCCAGAGCGGACGACCAAGAAAGAATTCTTGGGACGTTTTTGGTGCAAGATGGTGGTTTAATTAAAGCACAGGGACAAGACTTGTGGGCAGAAACAGCAGCTGCCTTGGGCCTGTGAGGGGTGACTGACTATATACCCAGGAGTTGGGGGAGGTAAGAAAGAGGGAGATTCCAAAAGGATTTTCATATTCTAAAGAGGACCTACAAGACCCTGGAGGCCTCGCCATTGTCAAACTAAAGACTGTTTTTCCCTCTAGCAAGGCAGTAACATTAAGACACCTGGAAGCCTCCTGAGGAAAGTCACACACATCCCACCCTGGGTGGGGCTTGTTTGTGGGGTATCAGCTGAGCTTTGTTCTCAGCTAGCCCTGCTCCCTCAGCAATTGCTACCATTAATTAAGCCCCTGCTTTGAGTAAATCTCTGCACAGATACCATCTTATCTCATTCCAAAGGCAACACTGTGAAGTTAACATTTGCATTACAGTTCTGAAGTTGAGGAATAATAGCCTTGGAGAAAATAGTTAACTTTTCAGAAGGTGCTAGCTGTTGTTTCTTTACATTATGTTCACCTCCCCAAGTCAGAGAGGGAATAAAGACCAGTGAGATCAAAACGAAAAAACCTAAAACATCTCAAGGCCTTCTTTCATCTCAGGGGACAAAACAAAAAGGAGCTAAGGGTAAACCCCCCTGCACACATTCATTCTGAATGAGATGCCTGGCGTTGTAATAATGTCTTTATTAATGTATTTTAATTAATCTTCTGATATTGACACTCTTGTGTGAAAGATACTGCTTTCCTTATTCCACTAATGAGGAGAGGAAAGTTTGGGATGTTAAATCACCCAGTTCCCTGGCAAGTGAGGGAATATGTATTTGAATTCGAAATACATGTGACTGTGATCTTTTCCCATGTCACACTGACCCTATCTGTTCCACAAACATTTGCAAAGCACATGCTGAGTAAAGCACTTTGCAAGTTCAGGGCCCTTGATATGATGCAAAGATAAGTAAGACATAGCCTTGAACTCAAAGAGTAAATTCCAATCACAAAATATCTGAGCTGGAGTAGCATTTATGAGGAAATGAGAAGTGGCTTGCAAAGTAGTCTATCAGATCATGAATTGGAACATTAACCGGTATCCTGTCCTTTTTCCTGTTGGGTGAATCTCTACTAGAAGCTGGGCCTTACTAGCCCAGTGGTGGGAGAGAAGCTAATCTCAAGCACATCTCTGCAAGGGGCACTTCCTCCACTCCACTGGGCCACATATTTATGAGAGGTGAAAGCGAAACTTCCTCTATCTCAGAGAGGAAACATTATATGCATATTCTCTTTTGGGTAATCTTTTTCACAGATTGTGGGGGGAGACCTCTTACCCTGCCTTTTACTTGAGGAAACTAAGGCTTATAAAAATCAAGGCAATTACTTTGGATCAAACAGGTAGTAAGTGGCAGAGGCAGGGTTCAAGCCAATGTCTTACTCCAGAGAACTGATTTTTTCCATTGTACCACTCTCCTCCTTATGTATACAAATGCCTAAGTCTGTGTGTGTGCATACATCTACGTACATCTGCACATATGTACCTGTGTGTGCATGTATATGGCAAATGAATGTTTCCTGCTGATCCTGAAGACTGATTTAAAAAAAAAAATCCAGGGACACCTGAGTGACTCAGTGGTTGAGCATCTGCCTTTGGCTCAGAGAGTGATGCCAGAGTCCCAGGATGGAGTCCCACATTGGGCTCCCTGCATGGAGCCTGCTTCTCCCTCTGCCTATGTCTCTGCCTCTCTCTCTCCTCTCTCCTCTCTCTCTCTCTCTCTCTCTCTCCCTCTGTCTCTCATGAATAAATATATAAAATCTTAAAAAAAATAAATTTTAAAAAATCCCAACTTTATTGGGTTATGAATGGCAAATAAAATTTTAAAATGCTTGAAATGTTTAAGGTGATGATTTTATGTATCTATACATTGTGAAAGGATTTCCCTATCAAATAAACACATCTATCACTTCACATATTTTTTTTCAGTGAGAACATTTAAATTCTACTTTCTCAGCAGATTTCAATTATAGAATTCAGAGCTATCAACTCTAGTCAGGTTTTATATTTTTTCTTGTCTCCTGGTACTCTGCCCCGGATCTTATTTTTAACTTCCTGCTACAGGTGTGTAGTTGAGAGGAGGCAAATATTTCATAGGACATAAAGGATCAGTGCTGTGGGCTACATTAGAGCTCAGCATTTTGGAAGGAAGATGTGCTATTTGCTCCCTCCCAAGTATGTGCACACTAGGTGAATGATAGGAATAGATCAAAGGGAGTTGGGTGTGCTCAAGAGGTAGGGATGGTGATGGACATCCTCACTGAGGACAGCAAACAGGATCTGCCATTGGTGATCGTTCATCTCTCCCACTGGGACCACTGGAAAAGCAAAAGAAAGGGGTGTATCCCTGTCTTGAGAATTCACCAAACTTGGCTTCACTCTATCCAAGATCCCAATATACTAAAAAGGTAAAATTGCATTCAGCTTGGTATCTCTTAATTGGTATAGGTTATAAATATTCAGCTCTCAAAGGCTTAATTCAAATGCCAACTTATCCTCAAAGCTTCTCTAATACCCTTCCTTCACTGATAACATCAAGAATTAATTTTTCTACAAATATTTATTGAGCAACTACCAAGCCCAAGACATTGTGTTAGCCATATTTGTTTGTTCTTTTACCTGTACTTCCTTTTTATAACACTCCTCACTGATCATATTGTACTATAATTATTTTTCTAAATATCGGTGTTGTGAACTAACAAAGACAGTCTCTTATTTGCTCAGTATGCTTAGCTTTTAGCACAGTCTGGACATAGAGTATATGTATGGTAAATGTTTGGTGAAGACCTTCAGAGAAAGGACCAATGATTTCAAGTAGCAGTGCTCCTGGCTTAGTTACTCCTGGGTCCTGGGCTAGGCATCCCAATGGGTAGTCTTACATATCCTGGAGGGAACCACATGTCAACGTTATGGGAAGCAGACCACCATGCTAATGAAGCTGCATAGTCCATTCTTCCTATTAAGTTATCCAGTTGCCAGATGAGCTGTCTCCAGAAATAATTCACTTTCTTTAAACAAATAATGCCTTTATCTGTCAGAGTGACCTGGAAAGATTTTCCATATTTATTTGACATTGATTTATCTCTTTTAACATCAATATGCCATCCTAAAATCAGGAGGATTTTGTGAAGGGAATAGCAATTGTGTTAGGCCTTATGTGAAGCAGAAGAGAGTTCATTTCAATATACTCCCATACCACTAAGCATCCAGAGTCTACTCATGTAAGCTTAATGCAGTGCTTACAGGGGACCACGCTGTTGACCTAGAGCCTACACTTGACTCAGGAGAGTTTAACATCCACAGACACAAGCTGAGAGGTCCAAACAATGAAAGAATTTCCAACAGCCCCATTGCTGTCATGATTGCCAACCTCATATTTCCATACACAGGTCCTTCTTGACCTAGTTTCTTTCATACCTGTGTTTCAAAAGCCCCAAATCTATGGCCCTAATTGACCTGTGAAATTTTGGAAAAGTTACCACATTCCCTAAAACTAAAAAAAAAATCATAAAATGTGACTAAATTGTTGTCAGTTAAAATGTAGTAGAAAAGCGTTGGCCCTGAAGCTAACCTATCACTTGACTACAGTCAGCTCAGTCATCAAAAAGCTGTGTGACTTTAGGAAAGTCAGCTCACCTTTCTGGGCCTCATTTGTAAAATGAAGACTGACCTAACCAATCTCTCAAGAACTTTCCAGCTGTACTTTAAATAAATCAAATAGTATTATTTTGTTTGCATTCTCAGTCCCCAAGAGTAGTCATTTTACCCTTTGAAGCACTCCAAGGATCCAGAATATGCAAGAGAGTTGGTAAGTTATTGCAGATCATCTAAATGAGGATTAGGAGAAGCAAACTTAGCTGGCAAGTGACAGCCTGGGGTTGTTGCTGCTGAGGAGTTGGGCTTTATTTTACATGGTGATGAGCAAAAGATGAGCTTGTCTCACAGGGCCCCACTGGCCAAGCTGTGAAAGAGCACTCATCCATCAACGCCAGGCTAATCGCAGCACTGAGATACAGCTCTGTCTTCCACTCAGGCTTCCTTTGCACAAGCTCATCTGTTTCCCTTGGAAGTCCTGTCTGGTCTAGTTTGATCCATTCTAGAACAGTGGCAATGATAGCGACAACAGAGGTAGATCCAACAGTGCAGAGAGCTTACTTGAGAGGAAGGAGATAGGTAACATGATGGTGTGTGTACTTGCATCTGAATGGCAAGTGCAAGCAGATCTTGGCTGTACGTCACAGCTGTTAATTCTGCATATTTTCTATCTAGCCTAGAGGACTTATAAAGAACAACTAAGGTAGGTATCACTCAGTTAGATACTTCTTACTTAGATATTAATGTAGAACATACCTATGACCATATAACATTGTAAGATTCTCAACTATCACTAGACTGTGAGCTACTTGTAGACAGGTTTTAGGTGGAATATATCTCTACCTCCCAGCCTCCAGAAGAGAGCACTAATAGAGCTAGTCTCCAATATAGGCTTGAAAACAAAAAGAGAGGTTGAGAATCATTTTTATTTGAAGGCTGTTGGATTATAAATAATATTCTCTCTTTTCTTTTCTTTCTTTTTTTTTTTATATTCTCTCTTTTCAGAAGTATCCATAATATCATACTCTGGTTTTTATCTTGAAGTGGGTTACCTATGGTATGGCCCACCTTCTTGCACTTTGGTTCTCTAAATGGAATCTCTAACTTTCCTTAAATCGCAAATCCATTTGTTCATATGGCCCACATGGTACAAGGCAGCATCCAAGCTGAGAAGTCTTTCTGGCTTCCTTGGGGAAGTTGGCCTTCCCCTTCCTTAGTTTCTAGTAGCTCATAGTTCATAAACCTATGAATAATTCATCTGTGTTTAGATCTCTTTCTGCTATGTCCTTGCTATGCTGTGCATCCTTGTACAAGTTACTTAACTTTCCTGTGCCTGTTTTCTTTGTATTTTTTAAAAAGATTTTATTTATTTTAGAGAGAGAGAGAGAGAAAGAGAGCAAGTTGGTGGGGGTGGGGGGAAGAGGAGAAGAAGGAGAGGGACAAGCAGACTGCTCACTGAGCAGGAAGCCTAATGAAGACCTCTATACCCACACTGAGATCACGACCCTGAGCTTAAATCAAGAGTCTATGGATAATGGAACTGAACCACCAAGGTACCCCCCTGTGCCGGTTTTCTGGCTTGCACTGTAGGGATAATAAGAACTATAATAATTTTATGGGAGTTTAAAATAGTTAACAAATGTAATATACTCAAAACAGTACTTGTCAAGTAATGTGTTCAATAAATTTTAACTATTACTTATAAAAGTATTTCCCTTTTTTGTTATACTTTTAATAAAGCCATTTTGATAAAATTAGCTTATTTTAAAAATCAAACCCAAAGGGAAATATGGGAGATCTCTGGACCTTCCTTTCAGTCTTTTTTTTTTTTTTTAATTTAAATTCAATTTGCTAACATGTAGTAAAACACCAAGTACTCATCCCATCAAGTGCCCTACTAGTGCCCATCACCCAGTTACCCCATCCCCCTTCAACCTCCCCTTCCACAACCCTTTATTCGTTTCCCAGAGTTAGGAGTATCTCATGGTTTGTCTCCCTCTCTAATATTTCCCACTCAGTTCCCCTCCTTTCCCTTATAATACCTTTCACTATTTCTTATATTCCGTGTATGAGTGAAATCATATGATTGTCCTTCTCCAATTGTCCTTACTTCACTGAGCATAATACCTACCTTCCAGTTCCATCCACATCAAAGCAAATGATGAGTATTTGTCCTTTCTTTTTTTTTAATTTTTATTTATTTATGATAGTCACAGAGAGAGAGAGAGGCAGAGACATAGGCAGAGGGAGAAGCAGGCTCCATGCACCGGGAGCCCAACGTGGGATTCGATCCCCCGTCTCCAGGATCGTGACCTGGGCCAAAGGCAGGCGCCAAACCACTGTGCCACCCAGGGATCCCGTATTTGTCCTTTCTGATGGCTGAGTAATATTCCATTGTATACATAGACCACTGCTTCTTATCCATTCATCTTTCGATGGACACCGAGTCTCCTTCCACAGTTTGGCTATTGTGGCCATTGCTGCTAGAAACATCGGGGTGCAGGTGTCCCGGCGTTTCATTGCATCTGTATCTTTGAGGTAAATACCCAGCACTGCAAATGCTGGATCGTAGGGCAGGTCTATTTTTAACTCTTTGAGGAACCTCCACACAGTTTTCCAGAGTGGCTGCACCAGTTCACATTCCCACCAACAGTGTAAGAGGGTTCCCCTTTCTCCACATCCTCTCCAACATTTGCTGTTTCCTGTCTTGTTAATTTTTGCCATTCTCACTGGTGTGGGGTAGGATCTCATTGAGGTTTTGGTTTGTATTTCCCTGATGGCCAGTGATGCAGAGCATTTTCTCATGTGCTTGTTGGCCATTTCTATATCTTCTTTGGTGAAATGTCTGCTCATGTCTTCTGCCCATTTTATGATTGGATTTTTTGTTTCTTGGGTGTTGAGTTTAATAAGTTCTTTATAGATCTTAGATACTAGCCCTTTATCTGATATGTCATTTGCAAATATCTTCTCCCATTCTATAGGTTGTCTTAGTTTTGTTTACTGTTTCTTTTGCTGTGCAGAAGCTTTTTATCTTGGTGAAGTCCCAATAGTTCATTTTTGCTTTTGTTTCTCTTGCCTTCATAGATGTATCTTGCAAGAAGTTGCTGTGGTTAAGTGCAAAAAGGGTGTTGCCTGTGTTCTCCTCTAGTATTTTGATAGATTCTTGTCTCACATTTAGATCTCTTAACCATTTTGAGTTTATCTTTGTATATGGTATAAGAGAATGGTCTAGTTTCATTCTTCTGCACATGACTGTCCAATTTTCCCAGCACCATTTCTTGAAGGGACTGTACTCTTTCCAGTGGATAGTCTTTCCTGCTTTGTCGAATATTAGTTAACCATAGAGTTGAGGGGCCATTTCTGGATTCTCTATTCTGTTCCATTGATCTATGTCTATTTTTGTGCCAGTACCACACTGTCTTGATGATCACAGCTTTGTAATACAGCTTGAAATCTGGCATTTTGATGCCCCTGGCATGGGTTTTCTTTTTAATTATTCCTCTGGCCATTCAGGGTCTTTTCTGACTCCCTATGAATCTTAAGATTATTTGTTCTTACTCTGTGAGGAAAGTCCATGGTATTTTAATAGGGATTGCATTGAAGGTGTAAATTGCCCTGGGTAGCATAGACATTTTCACAATATTTATTCTTCCAATCCATGAGCATGGAATGTTTTTCCACCTCTTTAGTCTTCCTCAATTTCCTTCATAAGTGTTCTGTAGTTTTTAGAGTATAGATCCTTTACCTCTTTGGTTAGGTTTATTCCTAGGTATCTTATGCTTTTGGGTCCAATTGTAAATGGGATTGATTCCTTAATTTCTCTTTCTTCAGATTCATTGTTAGTGTACAGAAATGCCACAGATTTCTGTGCATTGATTTTGTATCCTGCCACACTGTCGAATTGCTGTATAAGTTCTAGCAATCTTGGGGTGGAAGCTTTTGGGTTTTCTACGTATAGTATCATGTCATCTGCAAAGAGGGAGAGTTTGACTTCTTCTTTGCCAATTTGAATGCTTTTCATTTATTTTTATTGTCTTATTTCTGAGGCTAGGACTACTATGTTGAATTAGTGGTGAGAGTGGACAACCCTGTCGTGTTCTTGATCTCAGGGGAAAGGCTCTCAGGTTTTCCCCATTGAGAATGATATTTGCTGTGGGCTTTTCATAAATGGCTTTTATGGAGTTGAGGAATGTTCCCTCTGTCCCTACACTTTGAAGAGTTTTGATCAGGAATGGATGCTGTATTTTGTCAAATGCTTTCTTTGCATCTATTGAGAGGATCATATAGTTCTTGTTTTTTCTCTTGTTGATGTGATCTATCACGTTGATTGTTTTATGAGTACTGAACCACCCTTGTATCCCTGGGATAAATCCCACTTTGGTCATGGTGAATAATCCTCTTAATGTACTGTTGGATCCTATTGGCTAGTATCTTTTTGAGAATTTCTGCATCCGTGTTCATCAGTGATATTGATCTATAATTTTCCTTTTTGGTGGGGTCTTTGTCTGGTTTTTGGATCAAGGTAATGCTGAGCTCATAAAATGAGTTTGGAAGTATTCTTTTCCTTCCTATCCTTCAGAACAGCTTTAGTAGAATAGGTGTTACTTCTTTAAAGGTTTGATAGAATTCCCCTGGGAAGCCATCTGGCCCTGGACTTTGTGTCTTGGGAGGTTTTTGATGACTGCTCCAATTTCCTCACTGGTTATTGGCCTGTTCAGGTTTTCTATTTCTTCCTGTTCCAGTTTGGGTAGTTTTGGTTTTCCAGAAATGCATCCATTTCTTCCAGATTGCCTAATTTATGGGCATATAGCTGCTCATAATACATTTTTAAAATCGTTTGTATTTCCTTGGTATTGGTTGTGATCTTTCATTCATGATTTTATTAATTTGAGTTTTTCCTCTTTTCTTTTTAATAAGGCTGGCTGAGGTTTATCTGTGTTATTCATTATTTCAGAGAACCAACTCCTATTTTTTTTTAATCTGTTCTACAGTTATCCTAGTCTCTATTTCATTGAGTTCTGTTCAAATCTTTATTATCTCTCTTTTTCTGCTTGGTGTAGGTTTTACTTACTGTTTTTTCTCCAGTTCCTTTATGTGTGAGGTTAGCTTGTGTATTTGAGTTTTTTTTTTTCTATTTTTTGAGGGAAGCTTGTATTGCAATGTATTTCCCTCTTATGACCACTTTTGCTGTATCCCAAAGATTTTGAACAGTTGTATTTTATCTTCATTAGTTTCCATGAATCTTTTTAATTCTTCTCTTATTTCCTGGTTGACCCTTTCATCTCTTAGCAGGATGCTCTTTAACCTCCACGTGTTTGAGTTTCTTCCAAATTTCTTCTTGTGATTGAGTTCTAGTTTCAAAGCATTGTGGTCTGAAAATATGCAGGGGACAATGCCAATCTTTTGGCAATGGCTAAGACCTGATTTGTGACCCAGTATGTTGTTTATCCTGGAGAAAGTTCCATGTGCACTTGAGAAGAATGTGGATTCAGTTGTGTTCAGATGGGAAGTTCTGTATATATCTGTGAAATCCATTTGGTCCAGTGTATGATTTAAAGCCCTTGTTTTTTTTGTTTTGTTTTGTTTTGTTTTGTTTTTTTGGTGATGTTCTGCTTAGAAAATCTGTCCTTTGTTGAAAATGCCATGTTAAAGTTTCCCACTATTAGTGTATTATTATGTAAGTATCTCTTTACTTTGGTCATTAATTGATTGATATGCTTGGCAGCTCCCACATCACGGGTATAAATATTCATGATTGTTAGATCTTATTGGATAGACCCTTTAAGTAGGACATAGTGTCCCTCTTCATCTCTTACTATAGTCTTCGATATAAACTTCAATTTATCCAATATGAGGATTGCTACCCCAGCTTTCTTTTGAGGACTATTTGAATACTAAATTGTTCTCCACCCTTCATTTTCAGGCTGGAAGTGTCCTTATGTCTAAAATGAGTCTCTTGTAGACAGCAAATAGATGGGTCTTGCTTTTTTATCCAGTCTTAAACCGTGCGTCTTTTGATAGGATCATTTGGCCCATTCACTTTCAGAGTAACTATTGAAAGATATGAATTTAGTGTCATCGTATTACCTATTCAGTCCCTGTTTTTGTGGATTGTTTCTTTGGGCTCTCACTTTCTTGTAGAGGGTCCCCTTTAATATTTCTTACAGAGCTGGCTTGGTGGTCACATATTCTTTCAGTTTCTGCCTATCTTGGAAGCTCTTTATCTCTCCTTCTATCCTGAATGAGAGCCTTGCTGGATAGAGTATTCTTGGCTGCATTTAATACCCTGCATATATCCTGCCAGCCCCTTCTTGCCTGCCAGGTCTCTGTGGAGAGGTCTGCTATTAATCTGACATTTCTCCCCATATAAGTTAAGAATCTCTTATCTTGTTTTGCTTTAAGAATTTTCTCTTTATCTTTGAAATTTGCAACTTTCACTATTAAATCTTAAGGTGTTGAATGGTTTTTTTATTGATTTTTTTTGGGGGGGTCCTCTCTATCTCTTGGTTCTGAATGCCTGTTTCCTTCCCCAGATTTAGGAAGTTCTCAGCTATTATTTGTTCAAATATAACTTCTGGTTTTCTCTCTCTCAGCCTCTTCTGGAATCCCAATTAGAAGTATATTCCTCCTTCTCAAGCTATCACTTATTTCCCTAAGCCTTTCCTTGTGGGCTCTTATTTTTTTTTTCTCTCTTTTTTCCTCAGCTTCCTTCCTTACCATCAACTTGTCTTCTATGTCACTCTCTTCCATCTCATTAACCCTAGCAGTTAGAACATCCAGTTTGGATTGCATCTCATTTAATCTATTTTAAATTTCAGCCTGATTAGATCTCAATTCTGCAGTAATGAAGTCTCTAGAGTCCTTTACACTTTTTTCCAGAGCCACCAGTGGCTTTATAATTATACTTTGGAATTGAATTTCTGAAATTGTATTGAAATCCAAATTCTGTAACTCTGTGGCAGAGTACTGTTTCCAGTTCTTTCTTTTGTGGTGAATTCTTCCTTCTAATCATTTTGTCCAGTACAGAGTGGCTGTATGAGCAGGTTGGGTCAAAATATCAACCACAACCTAAGCAAACTACATCCTACATGATTCCCAAGAGGTCAGAGACCAGAAAATAATAGAAAAAGAACAGAGCAAAATAAAACAAAAGGACCACTAAAGTGAAAAACAAATTTTAAAACAAAGTAGTAAAAATAAAAGCAAAAAACAAACAAACAAAAACAAAGAAGAAAAAAGAAAAAGAAACAAAGGAGGGGATAGTTATAGTGAGGAATTGATAGTGGAGAGAGAATCTAGTCTACCTGTTGGATCCTAGAGGGTGATCCTCTTGGTCCTAGTGTATTTTGTTTTGTATGTTAGAAGATGCTCAACCCCAAATTTGTATAAACCAGCAATACTTATATAAAGCCCCAACATTGACCACAAAAACATAAACAAGATAAAAGAGGGGGGCAGAATGGGAAGGAAGAGAGAAAATAATCTCACAGAATGAACCAACAGGTTGTTCCACTTGGTTCTGGGGGTATGTTGGTTGTATTTTAGAAGGTACTAACTTCCAACATTGTAAAACAAACGAGGCAGAAAAAAACAAAAAACTAATACCCATAGTCGAATACATTGAAGGGAATCCAGAAGTGAAAAATATATCTAAGACATGTAATTGTAGAAATATGAAAATCAAAAAAGAAAAAAACTTAAAAATGAAGAGCTGGTAAAATATTGTTGTTAAGGTGGGAAAAGAGAAAAACTATTGAAAATTTTTAGTCTGATATGAAAATGAGTCATAATGGAAAAAGAAAAGAAAAAGGACATGCTAGTTCTATATACTATTTTCCCTCAGTCCTGGAAGCTTTCCAGTGTTGCTTGGTCAGTAAACTTGCTCTTCCCCTGTCCTTCCAGCTGGTCTTCTGGGGGAGGGGCCTGCTGTGCTGATTCTCAGGTGTGGGTACCAGGGTGGAGATGCCCCGTCTCCTGCTGGGTGCTGGACTCAGTGAGAGCTGTTTACCCCTTGAGGCCTCTGTTCCCTGGCAGCTCCCCCCACACTCCCTTGGCACGAGGTAAAACAAAGAGGAAAATCAACAATGGCAACGGCCAGATCTCCAGCTCTGAAGTCCAGCTCCCCACAAGTAACTAACCATAGTCTCCCTGTCCGCACTGGCCTAGATGCTCCTGGGGGCAGGTGTGGGTGCATTGTTCTGCACAGCTTGTGGGGTGCCCAGTGGCAGGAGAGTTCTTGCTTTCCTGTGCCCTTCCTGCTTCCGTCTGTCCGAGGGGGAATGCAGTATCAACACCTTTGTCCTCTTGGGCATCCTGGGATCCGGGGTCCTGTGCTGCTGGACCGGTGATCCTGGGGACCGCCTCTCCCAAAGGGAGCAGGGTACAGGCATCTCCATCCGGAGCTGCCTGCCTAACCAACTGGCTTCTCTCAAATGCCTCAGAGAGCTGCAGGGCTGCAGCCCTTTAGCAATATCAGACCATGGTTGCGGTGAGCTTTCCCCCAGGCACCCCTCCTCTTATAATCACTCCAGGAACCTTAAGCCTTCCTTGCCCCTCCTGCAATTGTGCCCAATTTCCCTATTAAGCACTTTTCCATCAGGGAAAACTCTGGGGTAGATTTTTAAAGTGTTCGATTCTCCAGGGCTTCTCCAGGGCTGGGCTTTCCTGCCCTGGAGGCTTTCCCTGTCCCACTTTAGCCCAGGTAGTTGTGGTTCCCCTCCCTCACTTTATTATTATTTTTATTTTATTTTATTTTATTTTATTTTATTTTATTTTATTTTATTTTTTGCCTTCCTACCTTGTTAGAAGCAAAAACTTTTCTCTCTGTAGCATTCCAGCTGTTGTCTCTTTAAATCTCACGTCGAATTTATAGGTGTTTGGAAAGTTATCTAGGTAAGTTTGTGGGACCAGATGAGTTGAGGACCCCTACTCTTCCTCCATCTTGCCCCTCCCCCCTATTTGATGTTTTAAAAATGAAAATTAATTACAACTATACCTAAAATAATTTTCCAAATGATTACTTGAAATGATCATTTGATTATTTGAAAAGGTTGAATGACTTGCCCAAGGCTGAACAACACAGCAAAAGAGTAGCAGAAAGAAATTTAAGGACAGATAAAATCACCTAAATTCAACTCCCATTCAGGCTGGCTAAAATAATTACGGTGTATCCTTAGCAGGAAAAAGCATAGGGCCTTTAATAAGAATAAGATATACACATGCACATGAAAATATATTGTTGAAAGGAAAACACAGGTGACAATATGGGGTGGATGGTATTATGTCTCTAACTAACTAACTACCTAACTAAGACAATGCCACTGTGGAAAAAAGTCTGGAAGGAAGCCTGCCACATTGTTTACAGTGGTTACCTCTGCAGGAGGAATTGGGTGGGTAGGGATGAAGAGCTTTTACTTTTTATCTTATAGTATTCAAAAAATAGTAGAGAAATGAGTGATTTTTTTTGTTACCCTTTGTTTTTATTTTCATATTAAGAAATAGAGTGTTTTTGCAACTCCTTGTAGTCTTATCCTTTGAAAATTTAAGACTTCTTTTTAAGGTTAATTCATCAAAAACACATCCATTCCACTGTTAAGTTTCTAATAACCATCACATTCATAGTATTTCAATGAATGGGAGCATTGTTTTGTATCCATGTGTGGCTTACTTCTTTTATGTTTGCTCACTTAAAGAAAATTTTTAGGCAGTTTGTCTTGATGGGATTTACTTTAAATCTTTAAATTATTTTAATTTAGGTTGAACTGCATTCAAACATGTTTTAAGATATCTTTAATACTACGTAAGTTATTCACAGTAAGGCTGAATTTATATCATCAGTTATAAAAATGGTATATCACTGGGAAGACTGAATTCAGAAGAACTTTAACATTTGTAACTTATTTTAGAACATGTGATCAGGTAAAGTGATCTGCCACAAGGATTTTCATTTCATATAAACTAGTCTTTGAAGGAATTAAGTTTTGTTTGTTTGTTTGTTTTAATTAAGACACTTCTTAGAGCAGTTTTAGATTCACAGCAAGACTGAGGGGAAGGAAGACACAAAAGTCCAGGACCAAAACCATATTGAAGGAAAATCATATGATTTCACTCATACAGGGAATATAAGAAATAGTAAAAGGGATTCTAAGGGAAAGGAGGGGAACTGAGTGGGAAAAACTAGAGAGGGAGACAAACCACGAGAGACTCCTAACTCTGGGAAATGAAAAAAGGGTTTCGGAAGGAGAGGTGGGCAGAGAGTTGGGGTAACTGGGTGATGGGCACTGAGCAGGGCACCGGGGATGAGCATGGGTGTTTTACTATATGTTGGCAAATCGAACTCCAATAAAAACAAATGAAAAATAAATAAACAATTCAAAAAAACTCATCATATGCGTAATAAACCCAACAAAACCTTTAAAGACAGGGATAATACTGTAAGCATCCATGACCCTCATGCCCCCAAGGAGAATTTAATGCAAGTTACTAAAAGGAAGGAAGGGGAGGAGGTAAGGTGCAAGATGGTTTGAGGTTTCTCTTTCTGGTTGAGGCCCTCTCATTGTATCTTCTGTCCTTCTTGTCTGTATGAGCAGAGAGAGTGCCATATAAGATGAGAGAGTATAGATAGCTTCAGGCCAGCTGGTATTGTGCACCGGGATGGGAGGCATTTCTACTCATCCCTAGGAGGGATGAAGCAGGAAGCAGGATTGAGAAATCATTTGGTCTTCCACAGGCCATTGGCCACCAGGTATCATCTGACTGCTTCCCTGTTGTAAACTCCCTGAGCTCCAGGCACACCAGCATTCAAATGTCAGAACAGAACAATTTTCAAAGCCAAACAGAAATTATATTTGGATTATCTATAGTATCAGTCCCTTCTGTTAGCTCTGATGATTCAGAGGGAATGTATGTGTTAAATTAACAAGTATATTAAGAATGTTTGACATCTGTAACCTTTTCCTTACCTGGGACACAAAATGTTTGACATCTGTAACCTTTTCCTTACCTGGGACACAAAATTCTGTGTTTTTAACTTGAGAGAGAACTAAAGGGAAATGTATTTCAGCACCTCCTTTTGCTGTAAGCAAAAGTGGCCATGAAGTAAAGAGGAAAAGGAGGGGTATTTGAACAATATGGAGAAGTGGGAGTGGAGAAGAGCATTGGCCTTATGTAAATGGCCTTATGTAAATGGACCATCAAGAGGATATGAACAAGGAACCCTGTGTTTATATGATCTCATGGCATCTTGTCTTCAAGGGCTAAATTGCTCTCTCTCTTCATGTCTCAAGTCCAGATGCCTAAGTTTGGATCCAATGTCCACTCTAGACTTTTTAGCTATGGCCATGAATAGGGAAAACTTGCTAAGAAACAGATTCAGGTTGGATGGCAGTGCAGTGATTGAAATCTCTTGGGACAGAGTTAATACTATGAAAAGAAAAAGGACATTTGGAAGATACCAGAAAGGCATCTTGAAGAGATGTCTGCGTAGGGAATTTCTACCCTGTCTAGGCAGCATGGTCCAGAGTGCTTAGCTTACTGTACCAACATGGCCAAGCCATCTCTACAGGGTCCTCATACAATCTGCCCTGAGATTTCCTAAATTCCTTTAATGAGGTTTTTGTCCAGAAAAGTAGGCTATACCTTGCTTGGATCCTGGTATCATTATCCTGCTGGGAAGACAACAAACTGAGTTCGCCAGAGCCTGCTTTCCCATGTGTTAGGTAAATATTTAGATCCCATCTTCAGTGATTATACCTTCCCCTCCCTTCTGTGTAAACAGAGCTATATCTAGTTGTCCAGCATGTGGGCAAAAATGGCCTGACTCATCTAGGTGCACCTTTAGGACCGCTGAGTCTCAGGCTTCAAACTGTAATGTTTGCTCAGATCTTCTATATTGGACATCCTTAATTCCAGAATCAGCAGCAAGGGGAGCTCAGGACAGGTCATCTTATTGCATTTTTGTTTTTTTTGTTTTTTTTAATTTGGACTCAAGACATCTTGGTTGCAATTACGAGAACATAGACTCTTCAGTCTGCTAAATCATATTTCCTCAAGAGACCCATCAATGTCTTTTAAAAGGCAACAGCATAGCCTGCTGCACACCACTCAAAATATCACTACAGAGGTTCATTTGGTAACAAAGATGAATCCTCCGTGACTACTACAAGAAAGAAGCTGACCTAAGATCCAGATTAGTCATATGATTACTGGGCATTTTGAAAGCAGAGAAACAGAAACAGATATGTAATAAAAATTAGTACTCAGAGATACTTCAGCATGACTTTGCAATAGAAATAAAATATAGTGGTATTTATTGTTGCTCAAAATCCATTCCTCCCTTTTGTAGCACTGGTACCCTCATTTTCCTTTGGAGAGCTACTCTTTGCCCACTCCCATCTCATTTTTTCAGGTAATGCTGGTTTCATGCAAGGGTATATGAGTAAGACATTCAGTCATCTCATTCTATCCTGCTTGCCACCATATGGTTTTAAAAAGGGCACATGTCCCAAGCCAGGTCTCCCAGAGTCAAGAAGACACAACCCAAGGACTTCTATTTGAGCTCTCAGAAAAGCAGACTCTCTCAAATGCTGGATAGTGAAGAGACAATATAAATGTGACATTTCCTTGGTGTGTCTGTGCAAACTGAAAACCAAACCAGCAGAGGGTAGGCAGAGTCAAGAGATAGGTCCAGGTCATATTCTTTGAATCCTTAGTTAAGCTGTCCTTAAAGAAAGATTAGCTTTGGATTTTTCAATTTACATAAAGCAATTAATTTCCCTTTAGCATAAGCTAATACATCAGTGGCAGGAAAGGAAGTCCTATCAAGACTGCAATTTTCAATTTAGGAAATATTAACTGAAACACCTTTCCTCTCCCAAGTTTCTCTGCTTCTCATTTAAATCCACTCTTAAATAGCCAATAACTTTTCAACACCTTTGTGAATTAATCTGTGGCTCTCCCAGCCACCCAATGAAGCACTTGAATATATACAGTGTTTGTATTGAGGTCTTTTAATTTAAATTTAAATTTGAATTAAACTGAAGTCGGGATGTGTATCTCAATTATAGCTAGCTTGCCTATGTGCTTGGGACAAACACTGAAGTCCACGAAATGGTAAGTGCCTATTGATTATCTACACAAGCACCTTTTAAGAAAAACTTGAAGGCTCTACTTCAATCTTTGCAACTCTCATCCCATTTGCTATGACTATTGTAGAGTTGTTAATGAAATATTTTCTTCCATATTATCGTAACAGACTGGATTAGAAGACAAATAAGTGAATTACATGTTAATTTCATATGTGACCTAATGGAAAATCTACCCAGAGTTATTTTTTAACAGTGGCAAAAAGCTGACTCAAATCCATTCTTTGGGAAAATATGAATGCTATAGTAGCATAAAAGATTACAGAGTTGAGTTGGTTCTCTCAAGCAATGCCAAACTCCTTTCTGAATTCTGTTTATTGTCCATCTCGATTATGAAATGAGATATTCATTGCATACATCTTTCAAGTCTATTACTTGTTCCTATGTGTTGTCATAAAAATCTTCCATCTGTGAATAACATGTATATGAACGTAGTATAATTTCCTGATCAGGGTGTGGTCAGGGTAAAAGAAAGCATACACGGTATTTCAATTAAACATATTAATATCAGAGTTAAAATTTAATATAAAAGAACAAGAAGGAGGAAAAGAAATGAACGTCAAGATAGTATTTGTAGAAAACAGCTACCACCTCGTAGGATGAGGCAAAAACCTGGGGACAGACTGGAGCTATCAGACTTTAGAAGTTTGAGTAGGAAACCATGCAGGACTGGGACTAAACCTCCGAGGAAGGGTTGCAACCTAGCTAGTTCTTTTAGCTTTGAGAAAACAATAAAGTTGATTCTGAGAGTGCTGTGGGGAAAATAAAGCTACAGACCACAAACAGTCTCCTGCTGCCAAAGTGAAGAGTCTTTGCTAGAACAAGGCTGACAGGAAGAGCAAGCATGTGGGAAAGGGCAAGTTCTCTCTCCCTTTCTCCTGTTTTCAAGTCTCCTAAGGTGGCCTGGAACCCAGCAGGGAGCCAGCTGATAAAGGATGAATGTGGTGTGCAGAATGACAGATTCTACATCACAAAGAAGAGCACAGAACGGTGGGTGGGCTTGGAGTTGAGAGGCCATATCTGGCATATGAATATTCTTGTAACTCTAAAGGATTTGACCAAAGCTAACATTTAATTTAATCTGAATTAAATTAAGAATATAAATATGGAACCCAAGTGTCTGTCACTAGGGAATCCACTGGCCCTTTAATCTTCTGAGAATACTTTTTCTTTAACAATTTTTGCAATATGGTAGTAATGGAGGTTGGAGCTGGAATATTTATCTTAGGTATGATGTGACCACGTCCATGTTCTTAATTTTCTGCACAACTCAGGGGCCTTATTTTCCTGATCATCTCTGCTTCCAATTTTCTATTTTTACTGAACCCTTCTTTTCATTGAAGTCTTGCTTTAGAAAGTTTTCCTTTGCCTTGCATCATCCTAAAGAAGGAATAGGACCTTTTCTCCTTTAAAACCTAAAAGGAACACTAACAAAAAAGTTATCAAAGGTTTGTAGAAATGAGGGGTTGTTATGTGATAAACACCATGAAACCATATATTAGATAAACATTTTTTTGTATCAGCTCTTCTGTCATTTCATCCACGTGGAACTTCTCTCTGGCTTTAATTCCTTTTGGGGGCTCTCCCAATAAGCTTCTGGCTTTCTCCCTCTCCCTTTTCTCTTCATTTCCTGATCTCTTTACTGTTTCTCCAGTGGGATTCCCTTGAAAATGCAAAATTCTTTCTTATTTATTATTTTCAGCGAATCAACTCTTTTCTCTCACTGTCATTTCTCATTCCAGACCATCTCTTTTGGAAGATGTCACTTTTTACATTCAACCTCTACAGAGGTTTGTTTTTCTGCCATGAAATTAATATTAATATTATTTTTTGATATTTTTTATCGGAGTTTTATTTGCCAACATATAGTGTAACACTCAGTGCTCATCCTGTCAAGTGCTCCCTCAGTGTCCGTCACCTTTTTAGAAGAACCAGCTCCCAGTTTGCTTTTTCTTTTTCATTATTAATCTTTTTGTTTTGAAATAGTTAAATATGTGCATGCAGTGTAAAATCTAATATAGATAGATGCCACATGGCTTTACCCAGTTTCCTCCTATGGTAATCTTTTGAAAAACTGTAGTGCAATATCATAAACATGATATTAACATAGATTTGGACAGATACAGAACATTTCTATTACCACAAAGATCCCTGATGTTCCCTTTTATAGCCACACCTGCTTTCCTCCCATCCTAACTTCCTCTATATTCCTAAAAACCACTAACCTGTTCCTCATTTTTTTAATTTTGTCATTTGAAGAAAGTTACAAGTGGAATCAAAAAGTGTGTAGCCATTCATGATTGATTTTTTTCACTCAGAGTGATTTTAATTTGCATTTCTTTCATGGCTAATGATGTTGAACATCTTGTCATGTGCTTATTTGCCATCTGTATATCTTATTTGGTAAAATGTTTCTTCATGTCTTTTGCTCTTGTTCTAATTGGATTGCTTGCTTTTTATTTTTTTGACTATTGAGTTTTGAGAGTTCTTTATATAATCTAGATAATAGTTCTTTGTCAAATATGTAAGTTGCAAATGTAGTTTCCTTTTCTTCTGATTGTTGTTCTATCTTCTTAACAGGGTATTTTGAAGAGTAAATTTTTTTTAATTTTGAAGAAGTCCAATTTATCAAATTTTTCTTTTGTAGATCATGCTTTTGGTGTCAAGTTGAATAACTATTTGCCCAGCTCTAACCCTCAAGATTTTCTCTTATGTTGTCACTCTACAAGTTTTATATTTTATATTTATGACCATGATCCATTTTAGATTAATTTTTATAGGAAATATGAGAATTAGCATCAATGTTTATTTATTTTCTCAACTGTATATTTCTAATTGCTGGCTTGTTCAGCTTCATGTCAGGTATATATAAGGCAAAAAGAAAATTCAAGAACTCACTGCTATATAGCTCCTCAAGTCCTGAAATCCCTAGGTGGTCTATTTTCTTGGTACCTTTCAGAGTATTCTTATGTTTATTTTATGTATAACTTATAGGGTTTTTAGTTGTTTTTTACTTTATGAGTTAATTTTTTGTGTCTGCCAGATACCAAAAACTATCTTTTATAGAGATTACCATTTATGACTGTGTTTATGGTCACTCAGTTCCCAGCCAAATCCAGCTTAAAATTTATATCTTTGATAGCTGTCATGGTGAACCTATACCTAAAGAAAGATTCTTGCTTTAAAAGACACTGAATTTTAGATATGGAGATATATTAGACACAGATCAATTATTTGCTGGAAATAGCACCTTCCAGTCCTCTTTACCCTGTGCCTTTTTGGTAACATCTCTATCCCCACTTCAATCATAGAAATGGCCTAATGGCTGAAACTGGCCCAAAGTTTTCCTTCTCCTGGTCACAGTGATTGATTCATAGATGGGAATGCAACTTGGACTCACCACAGTTTTGTCTGGACTTTATCTGGCTGGAACTAGCTAGACCATTTTCTTTAATTTCTGGTCAGGAAATATAAAGTTGGGTTCTTTGAAAAACAAGTAAGCACAGCTCCACATGACATAAAATAAAATAAGATGATGTCATCTGACTGAAATCGCCCCTTGACTTGATTCTCTTCCCCCTTCGATCATAAGGCAAGAATCTGGGTCCTTTGTTTTAATATTCCAAGCATCATACAACTAGTAAATGCCCAGCAAATGTGGAATGGATAAATGAAGAAGTAAAATAATGGGCACTTCTGATTCCAAGTATTTCTTACAAGTCAAAGAACAAGAGGGAAAATTTCAAATGTTCTCTCTTTTTTAATTACTGAGGATTATTGAGGCCAACCAAAGAGCATGATTAATTACTGTTTGGATGCTGTTATGTTCCCAATTTTGCCCGCTCTTCTTCCTTCTTGTTTTACTGTGGGGATTATAGGTCAGGCCCTGAGAGGTATACACATTTCCCCTTACCTGTCAGCAGAAAGAAGCCCTGAACTCAGAATCATCCCCAGGAGGAATCCTCTTTCACATCTGTCTCTCTATTGTTCCTTGTGTGATTGTCTGATGGTGAAGCCACTGACAGCCTTGAGTCTCTATTTTGTGACCTGTAGCATTCTCACCAAGGAAATGGTACACAACTTGATTTTAAGTTATTAACTGCAATGATATATTTTCTTATAAGCTATCTCTTCATTTCCTGATGAATTTGCTCACTATCACCTGTGCATGATATGGAACCCTGAGAAAAATCACATAACTGAGTGCTTTTCAAATTTTACAGAGAATTACTCAGGGATCTGTTAAATTTCAGATTTTGTTCCACTAGGTGTGGGATGGTATCTGAATATTGCATTGCTAAGAAGTTCCCACAGATATAACTGGTTCATCCAACAAACCTTGAGTAAGAAAGACATGGCCATTTTGTGCCTCAGTATTCTTAATTGTCATCTTTGGATAATAACCTCCCCCCTTGAAAATTTTCCAGGGTGTAAGAATTGACACATATGATGTAACTAAAAGGATTAAAAATTCAACTCACAATACAAATCTAAAGTTTATGCTAATTCTGACTGCTTTTGTAGTCACTTTAGTTTAGCTATTCACACAATATCGAGTCAATCTCATAGGGAAGATAATAGAGTAGGAGGATCCTGAGCTCACCTCACACCACACACACACTAAAGCAATGTCTATATAACTAAATGACCTAAAATGAAAATCACCTAAAGATTGTCAGGACAGATCTTTCACAGCTATTTGTAGATAGAAGGCCACATTGGAAAGAGTAACAGGGGTGGAGACACAGTTGGAAACCAAGGCCCTAGCACAATTAACCATAAATGAGAAGAATATCACAGACATGGAGAAGCAAGAGGATCAGACCCTATCAGGCAACCTCTGGCACTAGGGACCCACACTAAGAAAACAAGTCCTCATAACATGTGGCTTTGAAAACCAGTAAGGCTTAACTCCATGGGTTTTAAAAATAAGTGGACTGGACTCTAGGATAGTTAGAGGGCAATAGGAAACTAAGTCCCTGCCCCTAGAAGGCCAACATACTAAATAACTCAAACTGAGACATAGCACAAAGCAGCAGTTTAAAGAGCTCTTGGAGTATATGTGAAGACCTATTGATTAATATTAGAATATGTGTCAGAGGGGCAGGGATCTGCAGGACATTTCTCTGAGAACAAACATGCTAGGTAGGTACTATTTTTCTTGCTCTCTCCTAGTCTAGAAAGCCAGCCTGCCTCTGAGAATCAATTCTAACAGTGCTACCTTGGTAGCACGTGTGCCCCACCCTGACATTTCCCAGTACATCTACCCCGCCCTACCCCCCACCCTCAGCAGATGTCCCTTCAAAATAATTCCTGCTCCACATACTCAACAGGCAGCCCTAGTCATAGTGGTACCACTCTAAAGTGATTCCTGTCCTGCAAAGGAGGGAAGATAACCCCACACACCAGTATACCCACAATTTGTGCAGTCAGGCCTCTTAGCTGGCTGCACAGGAGCAAACTGACCTTCAGTCCACCAGCATCTGTACAGAGAGGCTAATTGCACATAGCTAGGCTTGGTACCAGCCCTGCTCACCAATGATCCTGTGGAAACTAGAACTAGGCTGCTCAAAATCATGGGGAGCAAACCCTACTCACTGCACCCACAGCAGGCAAAGAGAGTCATTGCATTTTGCTAAGCTGAAGGTAATCACAGCTCAGCCATCAATAGGAGGGCACACACAATCCACATGGGAGACACACTTGGAGTGCCTGATTTTGGTGACCAAGGCACTATGAGACCTCTTCTACATAAGGTTTTCAAGACCAGGAAATATAGTTGACCTACCTAATATATAGAAACACACACAGAGAGCTAGACAAAATGGGGAGACAGATCAGGTCCCCAATGAAAGATCAAGACAAAATCATATAAAGAGCTAAATGAAATGGAGATAAGCAATATGTCCTACAAAAAGTTCAAAGTTCAAAGTAATGGTCATAAGGATATCACTGGACTTGAGAAAAGAGTGGATAAACAGCGAGAATGTCAACAAAGAAAAATATTTTTAAAAAGTCAGAGCTAAGGAATATAATCAACGACACATTGGAGAACATAGGTGAGTAGGTCAGTAACCTGGAAAATGGTAATGAAAAGCAAGAAAAATAATAAAATATGAAAATATGTTAAGGGAATTCTGGGACATCGTCAAGCATAATATTTGTGCTATAAGGATTCTGGAAGGCAAAGAGAGAGAGAAGAGGGCAGAAAACTTATTTTAAGAAATAACAGCTGAAAACTTTCCTATCCTAGGGTAGGAAATAGACACCCAGGTCCAAGCATAGGGAGCCTCTAATAAGATTATCCCAAAGAGGTTCATGTATCAAGACACAAAATAATTAAAATGGAAAAAAAAATAAAGATAAAGAGAGAATTTTAAAAGCAGTAAGAGAAAAGAAAAATCATTACATACAAGATAAACCCCATATGGCTATCAGCTAATTTTTCACCAGAAACTTTCCAGGCCAGAAGAGAAAGGCATGACATATTCAAAGTGCTGAAAGAAAAAAAACAAAACAAAACTATAACCCAAAATACTTTACCTATATCGGTTATCACTTAGAATTGAAGGAGGAGCAGATAAAGTTTTCCAGACAAACAAAAGTTAAAATAGTTCATCACCACTAAACCAACCTTATAAAAAATGTTAAAGGGAAGTCTTTAAGTGGAAAGAAAAATCCATCACTAGAAACAAGAAAATTATGAAAGTAAAAAATTACAGGTGAAAGCAAATATGTAGTAAAGGTAAAGACAATATGGAGGTTAAAACATAAAAGTAGTAAATCAATTATATGTACAAAAATTAGGGAAGGGATACACAAAATAAAAAGATGTAAAATATGACATCATATACATAAAATGTGAAGGGAGAGTAAAAATTTAGTGCTTTTAGGGCCCCTGGGTGACTCAGAGGTTAAGCATCTGCCTTCAGCTCAGGTCATGATCCCGGGGTCCTGGGATCAATTCCTGCATCAGGCTCTCCACAGGGAGCCTGATTCTTCCTCTATGTATCTGCGTTTCTCCGTGTCTCTCATGAATAAATAAATAAAATATTTTTTAAAAATCTAGTGTTTTTAATATGTTCAAACTTATGCAATTATCAATTACTATAGACTGCTATACACTTAGGATGTTACATATGAACCCAATGGTAACCACAAATCAAAAACCTATAATAGCTATATAAAAAATAAGGAGAAGGAATCCAGACATAACACTAAGGAAAGGTATCAAACCACAAGGGAAGAGAGCAAGAGAGGAAAAGGACAGAAAACTACAAAAACAACTAGAAAACATTTAACAAAATAGAAATGTACACATACTTATCAATAATTACTTTAAATATAAATGAGCTAAATGCTCCTATCAAGACATAAGGTGGACTGAGTAGGAAAAAACAAAAACAAAAAACAAGACTCACCTATATGCTGCTTAAAAGAGACTCACCTCAAACCTAAAGACCCACACAGACTAAAAGTAAAGAGATGGAAAAATATCATGCAAATGAAAGCAAAAAAAAGAAAAGAGCTAAGTTAGAAATATTTATATCAGACAAAATAGACTTTAAAATGGACTGTAGCAAGAGACAAAGAAAGGTATTGCATAATGACAAAAGATCAATCCAATAAGAGGATATAACCATTGTAAATATCTATCCATACAGCACCTAATTACATAAAACAAATTTTAATTGAAATAGGGGAAAAACTGACAGTAATACAGTAAGAGTAGGAGACTTCAACACCCCACTTACATCAATGGATAGATAATTCAGACAGAAAACCAATTAAGAGTGGCTTTGAACAACAAATTAGACAGATGTATCTAAAAGTATATATATATGGGACACCTGGGTGGCTCAGTGGTTGAGCATCTGCCTTTGGCCCAGGGCATGGTCCTAGAGTCCTGGGATCGAGTCCCACATCAGGCTTCCTGCATGGAGCCTGCTTCTCCCTCTGCCTATGTCTCTGCCTCTCTCTCTCTGTGTCTTTCATGAATAAATAAATAAAATCTTTTTTAAAAAGGTATATATATATATATAGAGAGAGAGAGAGAGAGAGCGAGAGAGAGAGAGAGAGAACACTATATCCAAAAATAGCAGAATACACATTCTTTATAAGAATACATGAAACATTTTCTTTAACAGATAACATGTTAGGTCACAAAACAAATCTCAATAAATTTAATATTGAAATCAAATTGAGCATCTTTTCTGACCACAACAGTATGAAACTAGAAATCAGTTCCAAGAAAAAACTGGAAAGAGCACAAACACAAGAAGCTAAGCCACATGCTACTAAATAATCAATGGTTTAACAAGGAAATCAAAGAATAAATTTTAAAAAATACATGCAGACAAAAATCTTTGGGACACAACAAAAGCCATTCTAAGAGGAAAGTTATAGCAATGAAGGCCTCATCTCAAGAAATAAGAGGAATTTCTAAATAACTTAAACTTACACCTAAAGAACTAGAAAAAGAACAAAGTCCAAAGCCATTAGAAGGAAAGAAATAATAAAGATTAGATGTGAAATAAATGAGTAGAGACTACAAAAAATAGAATACATTGATGAAAACAAGAACTGGTTCTTTGAAAAGACAAATAAGTTTTATAAACCTTTTCAAAACTCATCAAGAAAAAAAGATGGCTCAAATAAATAAACTCAGAGATGAAGCAGGAGAAATAACAACTGACACCACAGAAATACAAACAATTATAAGAGAATATTATAAAATATTATATGCCAATAAATTGGACAACCTGCAAGAAATGGGTAAATTCCTAGAAACATATGATCTTCCTCAACTGAATCAGCAAGAAATAGAAAATTGGAATGGTTTGATTACTATTAACCAAATTGAATTAGTGATCAAAAAACTCTTAAAAAACTCAAGTTCAAGACCAGATGGATTCACAGATGAATTCTAGCAAATGTTTAAAGAGTTAACAAAAAAATAAATAAACAAATACAAATAGTTAACACCCATTCTCCTCAAATATTCCAAAAAAATAGAAAAGAAAAACTTCCAAATTCACTCTACTACATCAGCTCTACCTTGATACCCAAATCACACAGACACTAAAAACAAACACACACCAAAACAACAACAACAAAAAAAAACCCCAGAGGCCAATATCTCTGATGAACGTAGATATAAAAACCTTCAAAAAATATTAGCAAAACAAATTAAACAATACATTAAATGGATCATTCCCCACAATTGAGTAAGATTTATTCCAGGAATAAGAGGAGGTCAACATTCATGAACCAATCACTGTGATATGTCACATTAACAAGAGAAAGGGTAACAACCATATGATCGTCTCATGAAATAGATGCAGAAAAGGTATTCAATAAAATATAACATCTACTTATGATAAAAATCCTTCACAAAGTGGGTTTAGAGGTAACATATCTCAAAATAATAAAGGACATATATAAAAATCTCACAGCTAAAATCATACTCAATGGTAGAAAATTGAAATATTTTCCACTAAAATCAGGAAACTCCAGTGAGGGGAGAGGAGCTGGAGGTTGGATCAATCACCAATGGCCAATGATTTAATCAATCATGTCTATGTAATAAAGTTCCCAGCTTGGTGAACATGTGGAGATTCAGGGAGAGTGGCGTGCCTGGGGAGGGCGTGAGAGCTTTGCACACTTTCCCACATATCTTGTTCTATTCACCTCCTCCATCTGGCTGTTCCTGAGTTATATTCTTTTATAATAAAGTGGTAATCTAGTAAGTAAAATGTTTCTCTGAGTTCTGTGAGCCATTCTAGCAAATTAATCAAAACTAAGGAGGGGATCTTGGGAACTTCTCGTTTATTAAATTACCAGAGATTAAATTACAAGGTAGAGATTAAATCACACAGGTACTATATAGTAAAGCCTGCTTTTAAACCTTGATTGGTCTGATTTCATAATCATTTTCAGTAGACTACTAGAGGGATATATACAAACTGACCACATATCTTAGAGGATTAAATTTCTTTCTCCAAAACTTAGACAGTGCCTACCAGTTGAAGGATGGAGTGTGGGACTGCAGCAGGTGGGGGGTGGTATGTTTTAGTGCTCCTTAGTACCATGGTCAGTTATTCAATTCTTTGATGATTCACCATTCTTTGCAAGCCATGTGGGCCAGCCTTAGGTCTTCCTTGATTTACGAGAGCACTCAGAATGCAGTCTTTGATTTTAAAACCACAGCTCTTCCCACAGAGCCTCCAAATCCAGTAGCTCTTTTTTAGGGAAGGTTATCATGCAATGGTATTGGTAAAATTAGACTTGACCAACAACTGCTCCACAGCTCCTACTTGCATGCACACATCCGTATGTGTGCATTTGCATCTGTACATGTATACATACACATGCACACATACATAAATGCATCGACAAGTGCACATGCACTCATGTTACAGTTCACCCTAACTAAGCCCTAAGCTGTAGAGGTGGTGGCAGAGTCCTCAAATGTTACTGCAAAGTCTCTCTCTCTCTCTCTCTCCTCCAAATGAAATATTACTTTAACACTTTTTCTGTAGGACTGGTGACATCTCTGAAACAAGGTATTGACTCTGACTTACCTGATGTAGGCAAATACAATCCTGCATGGCTTCTTTAGTCTCTGGAAGATGTTTTTAGTCACCTGGGTACCTGGGGTCTAAGGAATCTTGCAAATAGCCATGCCTAGGAGCTGTCCCCCTGCAGATGGGACTTTGTGGGTCCACTGCTCCATATGCCAAGTTACAGACCAGTGCAGGTCCCTAACAGAATTCTCACCAGTCCCTGGCTGTAGGAGAAGAACAAAGTAAACAAGCAGCTAATTTTTCATAATATAAAATATTCGATTTAAAGGGATTTTTTTCCTCCTTAGATTATATCCTTTTTATTTTTTGTTGTTAAAAGATCTTTTCCTTTGTGAAATGATGGGTATAGTAGATAGCACTTGTTTTTTCCTTTACATTGCAAAGGAAATATCAATATTCTCTCATTCCTCCATTAAAATAATATTATTGATCCAGTAAATACAAAAATCTGAGAAATACAGTCTCACCTACCCACGAGGAGGAGTAGGAAGACAAGAACAAGGAGGGGGCCTTAGAGACCTTGTATTAGTTTAGCAGGGCTGTCTGCTAAAATATGAGCAAGCAGGATGGAGAAGGGTAAGACACTGAGAGAAGATACTGTGTTCTCATTGCTGTGATTGGCACCTGTATATTCAATATCTCGGTCCCTTTTAAGAGAAACATCCAAGGAAGTTCGTATTACCTCTGCTTTACAGATTAGTAAACTAATGCACAAAAGTTAAAATAAATTGCCTAAGGTGACATAACAGATAGTGACAAGCTGTAACTTGTACCCAAGCCTAAGATTTTGGTTTTCTCCACTGAAAACTGTGACACTGCCAACTGTAGTCCATTAAATTTCAATAGCCCGACTGAATGGCAGGTCACCAGGTACTATGACAGTATTCAGCAAGAGCTCTAAGATATAACCTCTTTGAGATGCTTGTATTTATTCATATTGGAATCATGCTGGGTCGAGGACACTGTGAAGAGCTCTGTAAAATTCCATCAGCTATAATTTACCTTGCTTTTTTGACACCAGTGTTGTTAGTTGTTTTTAATTCCAAGGAATGAGTCCTTAATTGGATCTGTCTTTACCATTGCCAGAGTCAATTAAAGTGAATATTTCAGAGAAGAAGTCACCAATTAAAATGCACAGGAACATGGACTATTTCTAAGTATTAAATGCCACAAATAAATTTCATTCTAATTGTTCATAATCACAGTTTAGAGATCTCTAGAGGATGAGATCTCTCAGCATTTAGAATTCTTACATCTAGGTTAAGAGATCTTTGACATCAATTCTCATTTAATGAAATGACTGTATTTGCATAGTGCTATTTTGCTAAAAAGAGAACTGTGGCATTATGAAGTAAGATTAATTTTGCATATTGACATAAAGGGAAAAGCCTAGGTCTCCCAAGAGATATAGGGTAGTGATAATAATACTGAATACAAGGGAATGAATGCAAAATATTCATTCACTCATGAGTTATTTGCTCAACAAATTCACAGAAAATGAAATGGAGAGATTATGCTATTATGTCATTTGGGATCCCAGATAAGGAACAGTTGATCAAATTCAGAGTTGGGGAATTATTAGGGAAGGTTGCCTATAGGAGGTAATACCTAATTTGAATACTAAAGAATAAAAAAGACCAGTTAAAATGAGAAAAGGCATTTCCAGCAAAGGGGACAGAGTGGACAAAATATAAAGAGGTGAGGACAAAATGTTGCAGGAACTCCAATTGATTCAGGGTAACACAAATCAGAGGTGGACTAAGTCTGGTGGGTACCCAGGGCAAGCTGGTAACGTGGTATTCTTTCTTTAAGAACATGCTCTTCCTTTATTCAGTGGTGATAAGGAGAGAATGATTTTTAATTAAGAAATCATAAATCATTTATCTCTCTCTTCATATTAAAAATAAGGCATGTAAGGGGCACCTGGGTGGCTCAGCAGTTAAGAGTCTACCTTTGGCTCAGGTTGTGATCCTGGGGTCCTGGGATCGAGTCCCACATTAGGCTCTTTGTAGGGAGCCTGCTTCTCCCTCTGCCTGTGTCTCTGCCTCTCTGTGTATCTCTCATGAATATAATTTTTAAAAATAAGGCTTTTATATATAAGGATGCAACAAAATATTTTAGTTTATATGGTCTCACCAGAAAGAACATTTTTGTTTCTATTGAAGGATACTATTTAATAAGAGCAATACCAATAGTTATTTGTTCAGATACCCAAAGGGTGACAGGTACCTGTTATTAATTAGCACCATATTTTCTCACTTATTCTGGTTATGTTTAATAACTCTTTGTATATTGGCAATGGGCCAAGTATCCAGGTGTTTTCCCTTCCTGACAATAATATAGAGTTTCCCCATAGAGAGATGATTCCAGACAGCTTCTGGGAAAATGGTAGGTCATAAAATTCATCCCATAGACTTTTTTTCCCCCAATAAGGCTTTTATATAAAAAGTCTATAGTGAGCTATAAGCCACATACAAATAGATTTATAAATACCATATCTCTTATTTTTTATCATCTATCTATCTATCTATCTATCTATCTATCTATCTATCTATTTATCTATATCTATCATCTGTCTGTCTATCAAAGTGTAGGATTCATTATGCTTCAGATGACCCCTTCCCACCTGAAAATGAATATTGTCTATCAAATATTGGTTATTAGGCCATCACTTTTCACACTGTGGGGTCATAACTCATAATACACCTACCAGTAAATGAAATCTACTTAGTGAGCAGCAAAAAGTGAGCACACAAATACACACACATTCACAAATAGAACAGGCTAGAAAATAATAATATAGCACATGTAAAAAGAGGAAGTGTCATTTTTGTAAAATTCTTGTTTCGGTCTTACATGTCTATCAATGCGGTGAATGCTGGATTTAAAAAAAAAGCTTAAATGCCTCTAATTTATGATAGGGATGATAAATGCCTGAATTAATGAAATCATAAAAAAGTTGTACACATATATATGCCTTATGAACTTAGGTAAATTAATTACCTTTTTTCAACATGTTTCATCATAAGTAAAATGTGAATTATACAAGGTTATCATAAAGGACTATTACAAACAAGAAAATGGGAACATGCTTGGAAAGTATTTAAAACAGCATCAGGCAAATAATGGATAAATGGTAGCTATTATTATTATATAATTACACAGAACATAAGACTAGAATAAAAAAAACTGTGACAGAGAGAAAATGTTCTTTAGGCACCTGTATCAGAGATCCCTCATGAACCACCTCAACTTCTCGTGGCTGCCCCCGGGGTCCCCTCAGCGGCAAGGGCCAGTTGTGGATAGGCTCAGACCACTGCTGCTCCGTGGGCCTGTCACACTCTGCCCCAGGGTCTCCCAGGTGCCACAGCAAGAGATGGTGTGGAAACCAAAGGGCAGGATGATGAACTCCTATGGATCCAACCTTAACCAGGCAGGGGGTGGCGGCAGGGGGCCGGGGGTGGGTGCGGTGAGGGAGCAGTGTCTGGGAATTCATATGTAATTTCTTCTCTTCCTTATCCTTCAGGCAGATAGTTCCAATATTCACATCACAAGTTTTTTCAGAAGTTCCCACAGGATGGAGCTTCATCTGCTAGCAGCAGTAGACAACTTGGTAACATATCTTTGTACAGGCTTCCTCCCTTTCCTGTTTCTTTCTCCTGGATCTGCATTCCTCTTCCCTGCAATGACTTCACAACTAAAGCACCTGCATGCAAGCCCTTGTCTCAGGCTCTGCTTTGGAGGATATCCAAGCTAATAAAGACCCCAACCTTCTTTAACACCGCATGCTCCTCTTCCTACCCCGGGACAGTTTCCTTGATAATCAAAGAAAAAATGGGTTCTGAGGGGCTGGACTCTCAGTGATGTAGCCACACACCTAGAATAATGTATTCTCTTGTTCCCAGCCTCTAATATATTTTGTGAAGGAGGGAAGTAGAGAGCAGAGAGGCTAGAAATGTCTTTGACCTTATTAACTTGGAGAATATAAAAAACATGTTTTCTGAAAGATGGAAAACCGCTGGCAGAAAAATAGGTACCAAAAAGGATTTCTGATGTCAAAATGGATGGAACTAAGCTTCTATAAAGAGCATTATTCTTCATAGGGTGTGTGTTGGCCATGTTTGTAAAGAAAAAAACTGCATTTCTGCTCTGCCAGAATAAATGGCATATGCAAATCCTGTTAATACTCCTTTTGTAGGAAGCCTGCATATTTGCTTTCACATGTTTGTTTCTGTAAATTGATTAGAAAGGAACTTGTTTGTTTATACCCCAAATAAGACAACGGAGAATTGTAATTATATTTCACTGCTGGCCCACAGTTTCTGCCCTGGAGATTATAGTAAAAAGATGGAAACACCCCCTCCTTCTCTGGAACTGAGAGCTGTGCTTTAGGCTGTTGGCAGGATCTCTGTTATGCATGCCCCACCAACCATCAAATGGGCCCTAGGATTAAGATTCCTATCTTCAGGCTGAGGGCCAAGAGCTGTACAGCAATTGCAGCATGTTGCTTGGAGTTGTGCTTGATAAGGAATTAATGACATGTGAAACATTCTAACTAATTTTGGATATCTCCTGTTTCATTGCGATTAAAAGAATCAAAATGCATTCTGACCTTGGTAGTGGAGGTAGCCTAAGTCAAGCAATCATGCCTCATCATAAAAACCTTACAGCAAGGTAAGATACTATGATTTCTATTTCAGAAAGTACGGAAGTTGAATCTCAAAGGAGAAATCATCTTCTCAGAGTGACATACTATGTAGGCAGAAGAACTTGCATTCATGCTCATGTTTGCTTGACTCTTCCACACCAGGCTACCCCATTTCATGTTATTATTTGTGGAATGCTTGTTATATGACTGGGTGTTCTGCATATATTTTATTAGGGTCAGAATATACTCAGCTCTTGAATTTGTACAGGGTCACCTAGTTCATAGATACATTGCCAAACTTCCTAGCGAATGTGGCCAAAAGTCCAGGTTCTCACTAAAAGAATATGAGCAATAGGTGTGTGTGCAACTCTTACATCACTCCTTTTTAAGGAAAGTTCTTGTTCTCTTCCCTTTTCCTCAGCAAAAAGCCTGACACAGTATCATCGATCCCACGTCAACCATACAGACAAAACAAAGTCCCAGGAGAGGGGAGAAAATGCTGGAAGAAAGCAATGAGAATCACTTACCTGAATCACTTGCACAAACTGTAGTTTTGGGTCTCTTCATTGATATACCTTAGCTTATAAGCTGAATAATTAAACTCCAAGGAACTGTGCACACATTATAAAAGAAAAACTGGAGTCAAAGACATTAAATCGTTTGGTAAAATTCACATAGCTAGTAAATGACAGAGGTAGGATTTAAATCCAAATCCAAACCCATTTTCAGGGCTTTTTCATCAAACTCTGTAACTGACTTGGAAAAGTGCTTCTCAAAATTTAACAGACGTTAGAACCTCCTAGAAAATTTATTATAATGCAGATTCCTTCCCCAGACATTTGGATCAAGGAGGTCTTGGTCCAAAATTTGTCATTCTAACAAGCTCCTATATGATGCTGAGATTGCCTGTCTAGAGACCTTGGTTTTTTTAGTAGCACTGACAGCTCACTCCTCAAACAGAAATGGTAGATAAAAGAATTAGAGCAATTGGACTTTATTTAGAATATTAAGATATTTAAGTTCAAAAGGCAGAAGCCCTGGGCATGAGTAAAGCAAAGGGATAAAGAAGTGAATGATGATGATGGTAATAATAACGATAATAAAAGCCAGTATTTATTCTGTGGTGGACACTGCTTTAAGTGTTACATGCATATGAGATTCAATCCCCACTATATTCAATAAGGTAATTTGAAGATTCCCTCTCAGGGTGCCTGGGTAGCTCAGTCAGTTAAGTGTGAGACTCTTCATTTCAGTTCAGGTCATGATCTCAGAGTCATGAATCAAGCCCTGCATCAGGCTCCATGCTGGGTATGGAGCCTGCTTAGCATTCTCTCCCTGTCTCTCTACCCCTCCTCCCTTGCTTCCTAGCTAGCTAGCTAGTTAGCTAAATAAACAAACAAATAAATAAATAAATGTTGCCTTTTATATATGAGCTAGCTGAGGCTTGAAGATATTAATTCCAGTGGCGATACAGTTATGTGCTCACATTGGGAGTATGAACTTATAATCTGTCTGACATCCAAACTGGAGTTCCACTTAATCTCTCTTTTACTACTTCCTTATTTGTCATGGTGCCTAATGTCAGAACCACAGTGATTGAGTGCTCATTATTTTAAAATGTACAAAGCTCATAAAGAAGAGCCTGAGGGATATACTCTATTTCACTTCTCTAGAGAGGTTGAAGTCTAAATTTGCACTGAACCAGACCAGGCAAAATAGACCTAGACTTCTCTAGGCTTCAGATCTGCCCATATGCTGTATGGTGGTACCTTTGCAGATGTGTTACAAGGACTAAAGCTGGCATATGAAGACAGGCTCAGTTAATGGGAGATATTACTAGTGTTAAGCAGCAAAATTCTGGGGAAGTGAATGAAGACACATCCATTCCTAAACAGAGATCAAAGTCACTTCATACTGAGGGGAGGTAGAAAGCAACCTCAAACCGGCTGTCCAATTCTTCAGTCTCAATGTCTTTTTCCCTACTGTGGCTATTAGAGTAAAATCAAGCTTTCAAGCTTTCAAGCTCATCTGATCCTCTTCTGCCTCCTCCAAAACCTAGTGACACTTGTGCTCCTCATTCTCCTTCCAGTCAGAACAGGTGAAACACTCATGTGGAGAGCACTTTAATCCTACCCAGGGCCAGAGCTGAATAGACTTAGTGGTGATCTGTCTTGTCTGATAATTTGAAGTTTCCTAAGAACTAACTTCAGGACCTCAGGACCTCAGTGAATGGTCTTTAAAAATAACAAGTTTAAAAAGAGATTGTATAATCCACACAATGTTAAGATGAAGTGATTAACAGGAGTGTTCTGAGCTGAGAACATGTGGATGTGTAAAAGCATTTCCTAAAAAGTGTCAGAGCTGCTCAAGTGGCCGCCATAACATTCTCTATGCCAGAACCAACCCTAAGGACAGTTAAAAGCATTCATCCCCTGACATCACAATCCAGTGGATCTGAGGCCCAAATCTGAAAACAAAAGTCAAAATGGGTATGATTTTCTCTTAAAAAATCAATCTCTCATTTTTATTTTAAAGCTGACTCTGAGCTTTAGACACAGGCCATGGATTTTGGACAAGGCATCAGTAGACTGATATTGTCTCTAAATTGAAACAAAAAAATTATTTTCTTTATTTTCCCTCTTCTATATAGATCTCACCAAGTCTCTGCTGTAATCCTTGGCAATATTATATACACAATTTTGTCTAGAATAACTTCTCTAGGGGCTAGAGATTGGATCGTTTTCAAAATTTCTTGGGTGCAAGCCAGTGCTGTGATGAGTATGTATGTCCTATTATTTCTTTAAACTTCTCAAATGGGAGGCTTAGAAGAGATTTGGTATTGAACAAATTTGATTTCTAAGGTCATGTAGGACCCACAGTAATTCTGGTAGATGACCATCTGGACTTCAGCTACTGAAGGAATCTTAACTCTAGCTAGGTATGGGTCACTCCTCTGGTTGAGATTAAGCTGAATATGAATTTGGAGAAGAAATAGTGAAGGCCAGAAAAGTTGATTTCCAAATTTAATTCCCTTGAATTTTGAAGACATTGGACTTAAACTTGTAGAGAGATTTATGCTTCAACATTTATTTTCTACTCTGTATTGAGAAATATTTGTATCCTAATTTGTGACACTTTTGTCTTGACATTTCATTATTAGAATATTGTAATGTGCTTATTGGATCTCTTAGAAGAACCTATGATTGACAATGCTGGGCAGGATGGCTGGAAAAATTGGAGTAGAAAATAATGGCCTTGAAATAAAATTAATGTGTGCTTTGGATAAATTTCAGAATCTTCTGGGGTCAGAATTTGTACTATCCACTAGTGGTTTCAGGATTATATCCAAAGAATTAGTGATTAATAATTTGAAAATATCCTCATGACAGTGAAAATAAGACTGGATTGGGAAATGGCAGATCTGCATATATTAGGGAGATAGTCATACCACAGGCTGGTCATCAGCTTAATTTTAAGTCTAATGTGTTTAAAAAAAAAAAAAAGCTGGGGACTGTGAGGGGAAGGAATGAATTTTATCCACTGATGATATTTCTTTCCAGGTGGAGGAAGCTCTGTAAGTGTCACCCTACTGACTTCCTTCTGCCCGTGTAGGCTACCCTCCCCAGAGAAGGGTAAGTGATTCATTTTGTGCAAAAACTTGGAAAGAATAAAATGGATGAACTCAGCTCAATTTCTTCCTTTCTTTGTTGGTAATGATCTTGTTTGCAGAAATTATGTGATCTTAATTGCTCTCGGTCATTCAATGGGCATAATGGGAAAAGCCTTGGCAGCATTAACACGGAGGAGAAAGGGGTATCACCTGTAGAAGTCTAGGGTAACCTCCCACTGAATGAGTAACTCTCTTACTTCTGAGGTTCTTTACTGGAAACACATTGCCTGCAAATATAAGCCCAATATATTATTTTCCAGTAATAAAGTTGACATTTTGGTCTCTTGTTTGCCTTAAATTGTTGGGTTCTTTTTTAAATGGTTCAGAACTCACAAGAGTTAATAGGGGTTCTATTTATTGTGCCTCCTTAATTTCCCCAAAACGGATGCTACACCTTATCATTTCTTTTTATGTTATAAATTTGGTTCAAAGATCCTTACTGCTTTTAGCCATAGCCATTCCATGCCTAAAATGTGGTATGCCAGAGACTTTTATCTCCAATATCCATTTCCCCGGCTTCATTTTGGTACTAGAACTTTTAAGGTTTGGCTGGGCACAAAGCACCTATCTAGCGACTACATTTTCCAGTTTCCCATCTGTCTTGGAATTGCACTGTGAGTAAGATATGGTCAAAGAGATGCGAGAAGAGGTAAAATGAACACTTCAGAGGCATGTCTTTAGAAGGAAGCTGTTTGTCCTACACATATCCTTTCCTCTTTTCCCTGAATTAGGACACATAAAAAGTGATGGTGAGCCAGCCTCAGCCATGAAGACATGGACAACAACAACACATTCTAACAGTGCAACTCAAAGTTGCAGTGCACAAAGAGGTAAAAAGCTTGTACCATAATGTAATTCAAAATACTGCTTCCTTTATTAAGAAACTCTAGCTAAGAAAAAAAATTCGCTGGACAAAGCAAAGCAATGTGCTTACTTATGTGGTTATTTTGCATACGTGTACAAGCTTCTTGTCTTACTGCAGACCAGTAACAAAAAGTTGGCGGACCATACTTTAAATAGAATTACCCCAGAAGATGGCATAGCAATATCATGAAGAAATCTGGCTCTCTTGAAGAACATGTGGAACAGAGCCACCCTATCCCTGGGGAATACAGACAGTTGGAATTTTTTCTGTGTGAAAACAAAAAAGCTTTCTCTCTTATTTAAGATTCTGTTCTTTAGTCTCCACTAAAATAGCTGAAATAATATCTTAACCAATACCTTCTGGCAACAACTCTTCTCCCATTAGTCTTGTACTCTGTACTTTGTCCCTACATAGGCCTCAAACCTGACCCTGTTTCATCAGTATCATAAGGAAATGTGTAGAACAAATGGCTTGTTTGGCTCCCTCTTTATCTTTTTCCAATGGACTTTGACATGAGTCCTTGTGTAGTGGGAGAGAAGAAGAAAAGCTCATTCAAATTACATTAACAACACAAAAATTATGATTGCCATTCTTCAATTGTACTAAAAGGTGTCATCTCACTGATCATCATCATCTTTGGTGAACTTGGTCACTCTTTCTCCTAAGACAAATAAATGCACACACAGTGCATGAAGGAAAGTTGTCATATATAGAAAGTATTCTGAATTCTAAAGATAAGCATTTATTAAAATAGGAATTATCATGAAGTCACCAGTAGGTTAACCACTTTAAAAAACTGATTTGTCAAATGCTACATGTTGCACAGCTATGTTATCTAAAGTCAAGCTAGACATGAACAAGAAAGCCTCAGGCCCTGAGCAAAAATGATCTGATAAGAAAAAAATTATTTCATAAGATCTTTAATTTATAGATTAACTATTATTACTATTCAATTATCAAAATTTTGATTAACCAAAAAGGCAAGTCAATATAATGCAAGCTACAGATCAGGGAGCCTAGAGAGAGACCTCTGAGCTGTATCTGTGCCGGAAAATTCTTTTTATCCAAGATAGACTCAAATTTTAGTACAGAACTGATGCATTTCAAATACATACTTTACTTTCCATATTTGTGTTTCTGTTTCTTTACTCCATTCCATAAGTTAGCATGATCTAGCACAAAGGTCACTGCTTTTAGAATTGGCAATTTGACTTTTCTTCCTATAATGACATTACTGTGGGGTCAAGAGACTCTAAGCTCATATGTAGCCATGGTCAGAGAAGCAGAAAGACTTCTGGAACTGAGGAGGGCTGGGATTCAATAAAGGAGTACCAATCCATAGAACCTGCATAAGCAAAGTCCAAATAAGCATGTAGCTCCATGTTCAGTGGGAAGAGCAAAGGTTGCCAGACCTATGAAGGTAGAATCAAGAGATTTCAAAGAAAAGTGATGTCTGCAAAAAGGCTAAAGAAGATTTCTCTCGCTCTGTCCCCTTCCTCAATGATAGTAATTGGGCATCCATCCATAGACCAAAGTACTTTTATGGGAACTGTGGGATCCAGCACCATATGCCAAGGGACCTGAGAGGAGTCTTACCTTTCCATGCAGTAGGTAATAGGCATATAGACCTTAGTCCCAGCTATGTACACTCAATGGGTTTTATCCTCACTCTGACATTGTCCAGGAGCCCCTGGAGAACACTAACTTAGACAACACATATGAGAGACCCTTTGTGGGAGTCTGGGCATCCAATGGAGTGACTCCAGCATACCACTGGAAGAAAAAAAAAATCTGATACTGGATACATTGAATAGGGTAAGAAAGAGTTTGACTTTACCTATATCACCTCTAGCCTGAGATGGCACAGCCCAGTGCTGAGAGCCCTTTTAAGTTTCTGATTTCTCCTATGGGGAAAATTGAGAGTTTGTGAGTGAGCACATGGTTTCCCCAGCTATATGGGATGCTGCCAAAGAGGACCAGTTCTCTCTTGGCTCATCCAGAGTGCTGAATTGTGAGCTTAATGGCTGGTGGGGGAGGCAATGAGTTACAGGGAGAAAAGCCAGGGCTCAGAAAGTATAAAAGTGATAGAGATCCTACTAACCACATCACAGACTCCATTGAGAGGCCTATCCATGAGCCACTGGGATACCTTTCCCTTAAATCTCCCATTTGGTTATGGGCACTCCCAACATTCTGCATGCTTCAGCCATATACTCCCTACCCACAAATGGCTCCCTGTGTATGCTCTCAATGCTCCAAGAGCAAGCTTTGGCAGGCAGCTAATGAGCATGTGCAGAAAGCTGGCTGGAATCTATGTGCCTGGGAGAGATCACAATGAGCATTTATCAATGTCCTTGGGAAAGCAAAATGGAGGCTGTCAGCATCCAGCCTAGTGTGTTTCAGAATCAAGAGAAGGCATACAATAGATTCATGAAGAGCTGCTCAACATCACTAATCATCACGGAAATATAAATCAAAACCCCAATGAGATACTACCTCATAGTGGTTACAATCTCTATTCTCAAGAAGACAAGAGATAAATGTTGACAAGGATGTGGAGAAAAAGGAACCATTGTGCACTGTTGATAGGAATGTAAATTGGTGCAGCCACTGTGGAAAACAGAATGGAGGTTTCTCAAAAAAAAATTGAAAATAGAACTATCATACGATCCAGTAATTCCATTTCTGAGTGAACAACCAAAGAAAATGAAATCAAGATCTCAAAGAAGTTTCTGACTCCTGTGTTCACTGGAGCATTATTCACAATAGCTAAGATATGGAAACAACCTAAGTGTCTGGCTACAGATAAATGGATCAATAAGCTATGGTATAAGGGATCTCTGGGTGGCTCAGCGATTTAGCGCCTGCCTTCAGCCCAGGGCATGATCCTGGAGACCCAGGATCAAGTCCCAGATCGGGCTCCCTGCATGGAGCCTGCTCTCTCTGCCTGTGTCTCTCTCCTCTCTCTCTCTCTCTCTCTCTCTCAATCTCTCTCTCTCATGAATAAATAAAATCTTTTTAAAAAAAGAAGATATGGTATACACATTCAATGGAATATTCAGCTATAAAAAAGAAGGAAATCCTGCAACAACATGGGTGAACCCTTTGAGCATTATACTATGTGAAATAAGTAAGACAAAAGAAGACAAATACTGTATGTCATTTATATGTGGATTCCAAAAAAAGCTGAACTCATAGAAACAGAGTAGAATGGTGGTTGCCAGAGGTTGGGGGGATAGGAGACATGGGAGCTGTTGGTTAAAGGGTACAAACTTCCAGTTAAAAGATGACTAAGCTCTGGGGAGCTAATATATAGCATGGTGACAAGAGTTAACAATACTATATTGTACATGTAAAAGTTTCTAAGAAAGTAGATCCTAAATGTTCTTACCACATGCAAAAAACCTAAACGGTAATCATGTGAGGTGATAGAGGTATTAACCCCATTTTTTATTCATTTCACAACGTATTATTGGATGAAATCTTCACGTTGCCCCCTTACTTAAATTTACACAATGTTATATGTCAGTTATATATCAATAAAGCTGTAACAAAGAACATTCAAAGTGAGAAGATTGACAGGGAAGTGGCAGGGATAAAGGCTTATACAGAGAACAGGTTTGAGAATAAGAATAGAGCTGGAGCTAGAGTAAAGTAAGACATTCATCATAGGTCCAAAACTTAAGGGGACCCCAAAAATCTCAGTAATCTAGAGAAATAACATTTCAATGCAATATTTTAAAAATCAAAATGCACCCCCAAAATTCTATGAACAGAACATCAACATTTTATAAAAACCAGGTCCAGCTCTGTACTTGTACATCCCTGCCTCATTTGCCTCACCATATCTCTGGTCCTGTTGAACTCTATCTTTATTTAAAACTCTGATATTGGGACAACTGGTGGCACAGTGGTTGAACATCTGCCTTCAGCTCAGGGAGTGATCCCGGGGTCTGGGATTGAGTCCCACATTGGGCTTCTTGCAGGGGTCCTGCTTCTCCCTCTGCCTGTGTCTCTGCCTCTGTGTGTGTGTGTCTCTCATGAAAAAACAAAATATTTTTTAAAAATTTTAAAAACTCTTATATTTTGTTCATTATAGAATTTTTTGCATTAATTTGTTTCTTAAAAGTGTTACAGTAAAACATTAGTTATCTTGATCACTGAATTGACTGATGCCCTTTTGCATTTTATACCTGGGGTGAGTGCTTCATTCAGATTCATCAAAGTTCCAGCCCTGAACTAAGAGTCCAAATTCCTGGCTTATCCAGAGCATAAGTGTGCTCTGCTATTTTAGAAAAAGGCATTTATTGTTATTTATTTAATTCTGTAAAGTGGAAGACTTAGACTAGACAATTTCCAACATCCCTTCCATCCGTGACATTCTCCAGGTGGTCTGAGAAGAGGTCTGGGAGAAGGAGTCTTAGATAGCTAGGGAATTACATGTATATGGATGTATAAGCACATTGGGACCTTACCCTGACTCTGCAGGGTAAGTAGAGCTGATGGATGAAGAGGTAGAGATTTAAAAGCTGACAGTTGACTCCATATGTCACTACTGAGCTCCTTACATTCAGGGCTTTGATTTTTCCTTTGCTTCTTGGATGCTGTGACAAGCATTTAAACAATGCTGGCATGAAATGGCAAAGGATAGAATGAGTCCCTAAGCAGCAGCTAAATGTCACTCTCCATCCCTGGTATTTGAAACACAAACAGAGCACCCAAGTGTAGAAAGTCATGGCTGCTCTCAAGTGGGCGTTAAAAAGGCTCATTTCATATCCAGGGCCACATTCCAATGGGGCAGTCCTTAGCGTTGCACAAAGTTCTCCCATCATTTCTCACTCGAGTGAGGATTCCTGCCTGGTTATCAGTTTGGTTTTTCAGATGACTAGATTTCAAGCTATTGAAAAGCAATAAGGGAGCAAGGACAAGGTCTCAGAGCTGAGCTATAGTGGATTTAATTGCTTATGAGATGCTCTGGCTGAGAAGGGAGACAGGCGGGGCAGTTCTAGAATGCTGATGTGTTGATGTAGCTGTAATGAGGCAGGAAGAACATTGCTTCAAGGGTGTTTCCAAATGGGTTTATTTTGCTGAGATAAAGTCAGGAAAGGCCAAGAGAGAGCCCTGCAAAGTGTTTTTTTGTGTTTAGAAAAGATAGGGCTACCACTAACATATCTCTGCAAATCAAAGGAAACCTGAACTAGTGTGCAATTCAGAAGTACGAAGAAAGACTTCAGTTCCTATCACACCTGTTCAATTTTTCTTTATTTTTTTCTGCTGTTTCTACTCTTGCCTGTATGAATAAGTAACATGGACATAATGTGTTTGTTTAGGTAAGGTCATTGAAAGCTAACGGCTTCTTCCTACTTCAGTTCTATAGACCTAGAACAAAAGACCAGAGATAGTGGAGTGAGACAAGGGATGACCAGGTTCTAATATGTGGAGAAGTGGGTATGGGTCATACCTACCGTTGGGTGAATGAGCTTATGCAAAGTGTTAAAAGGGTCATTCCTGAATTATGTCCCCTTTGTCTATGCCTCACTGACTTACTTTCACTCTACTGAAAAACAACAATATTGTTCTTGTTGAACATGATAGATTGAATATACATGTACATTGCCTCTCCCTCTTGAAATCCCACTAAAATATCTGTAAAAGGTTTTTCAAAAAATATTTTTAAATCGAGCAACAGCCCACCTGAATGACTTGTAAAGTTTTGGAAGATGGGAAGTACATACATGAATAATTATTGAGACAGTAATACACAAAAAACTGAAACTTTCCTTCTGAGGAAGTTCACCAAGAGAGGTGGCCACATCTCAACACTGTAGAGTATATTGGAAATAGGAAGGTTAACTCTGATGACTTGGGAATAGGGTGGAGCTGAGAGTAAAGGAATTGGTTGAAAATATTTAAAAGGTGCCCCTCATCCCAGGACTCTTCCCTTAGCACACATTGCCAGGTGACTACATCTCCTTTATATTTGCTTCAATAAGACAGAAATTCATATTTCTTCTCATGTTAACACATTCAAGGAAATACCCTCTGAGATGACTAGCCAGCTTATAAAAATAGACCTACACCTACTGACATCTGGAGGTCCCTCAATAAAGCAACCAATTCCTCCAATTAATCACATTCTGGTGAAGTAAGTCATTTGACAACTTCCAGCCTTGTAAAGGAGTTTCCAAAGAGCTTTTTGAATGACTCTTACATATATATTTGAGGTAGCCCTAATGTAAGTCAGAGGTAAAATAAACATGAAAATAAAGGAAAGAAAGGAAAAAGACATATCAAAGAAAGAAAGAAAATATAGGGAGCTAAATAAACAAAAAAAAATATCCCCAGAGAAATAAGAGAAGATATTTCATCCATTAAAGAACAGGATCCTATCATAATCAGAGAAAAAGAAAGATCTTTTGTTCTCCAGCTTCTAACCATGAAAGAATAACCGTAGAAGATTTGCCCTCTTGCTGTAAACAACCATGAAACTAGAAAAACACATGAAACAGCTATTTTCAGGAACTGAATCATTGACGACTCAGTACTGAGATCTCTGAAATAAGAGAAACACAGAAGAAAAGCCCAGCTTTCCCCAGATTCTCAAAGCTTAGAGGTGTACTCTTCCATGGAGCTGGAAAGTAGAGACCAAGCAGGGTGTGGAAGTCTTGTTGAGCTGAAGACTCAGAGTTTTGAGAAGAGGGCTTCTGAAATGGATGGAATTTAGGGGTAAGCTATCAGAGGGGATGAAGCTGCAGAACTGAGGGTGTCCAGAAGTCTGTCTGGCTCTTCCCCATCAACCTTATCAAAAACTGGCTGTGCATGTGAAGGGTGAGACACTGAGTCCCAGAGGAAAGGAACTGGTGCAGGGCTGAGCCCTACATGAAAATACCAGAGGGCATACACTGCTGGAATATATGGGAGTATCAATTCAGGTCAAAGTGAATTGACCTTCGTGAGCACCATGCTCATTCATTGGAGACCTCAGAAATGTTCCATCTTACAAGTGAGAACTATGCCCTATGTTAAGAGGAATGTCCTAAGACAAAAAAACAAAATAAAATAGCCCCTTCATAAACAAAAGTAAACCCAACTCTGATATGATTGATAAAACCCATTATTACTTAACTGTGTGCCCAGAATTAAAAAAAAAAAAAGACAATGTAGTTAAAATCAGACAACATAATTCAGTATTTCACAATATATTATTGGCAATGTCCAATGCAAGGAAGCAAAACTTGCCACCTGTGTATTTTTTTTTGGCATGTGAATTATGTTAGGCTGATTATTTTTAAGAAACAAAGGTGTAGGAAGAAATTGTGACCTTCCTCCTAACTGCTTAAAAGAATTTAGATAGAGTCCTGTCCCAGGAAGGGAGCTCTCCCCATAGATAACGATAGTATAATATGCAGTGGGTAGGGTAGACAGGGAGGATTCTCACAAAGTCCACTTGTTAAAATTCCTCTCTGTGTCCCCATTATTTCTGTAGGGCTCAGAAAACATTTGTTTACCAAATATTTACTCTTTTCCATTTTCCTGTGAAAATGAGCCATAGACCTCTACATACTTCTCTTTTGTTCACAATAACATATATACCTCATTTTGCCTGGCTGATTTTTTTTAAAGATTTTTTAAAAATTTATTTATTTATGAGAGATACAGAGAGAGAGAGAGAGAGAGAGGCAGAGACACAGGCAGAGGGAGAAGCAGGTTCCATGCAGGAAGCCTGACGTGGGACTCGATTCCGGGTCTCCAGGACCAGGCCCTGGCTGAAGGCGGTGCTAAACCACTGAGCCACCTGGGCTGCCCGCCTGACTGATTTTTGAATCTCTCGTTTATGTGGATTCCTCATAGGTACATATCAAATTTAATTTTCTCCTGTTACTCTGTCTCTTGTCAATTTAATTATTAGATCAGCTAAGAAAATCTTGGAATATAGAAAAGTTTTTCTTCCTCAACACCAATATAATATTTTGCTAGACACCCAAAGAATTAGGGAGATAAATCTAAGCAAAACAAAACAAAACAAAACAAAAAACAAAAATGGCTAATAGAAACAGATTTCAAGATACTCTAGTTCTCATAATTGGCAGGAAAAAAAACCCTTCAAAACAAGATGTATATATGTTTAAGGACTTAAAGAAGAATATAAAGAGATAACAAATGGAGAAGCACATCAGAAAGAAATGGAAACAAAACAACAACAAAGGAACCAAATAGAAACTTTAGAACTGAAAAACCATAAATCTGGGAGGAAAAATGTCATATTGGGCTGAACAACAGATTTGTTATTGTAAAGTAAAGGATCAGGAACTTAAAGACAAATTAGTAAAAAATTAGCCAGTCTTAAGAACAAAGAAAAAAAAGACAAAAAAATGAACAAAACCTCAGTAGAGAAAGCAAAGTTCTACAATATAGTTTTATCTTCAAGGAATAACTCCTTATTTTCATCCAGTGTTTTACTGATCACTTTTATTCACACTGTCTCATTTAATCACAATAGCCCTGAAAAGTGCCATTCTTCCTGTTTCATAAATGGGGAAACTGATACAAAAAAAAAAAGTGACTTGCCTAAGTTCCAACGCAAGATTTAAAGCCAGGTATTTAGAACCTCATCCTTTTTACCGTCCTCAGTTTCCTCTTCAGTGCCAGATCCCTAGCATCTCTTCCATTCCCTGTCTACCCACCTAGCATTCCCAAACATTATAAACTACTCTTTCTCTCTAGAGGTCTCTACGAGAAAGCTCAGGATCAGCTATTAACCACCTTCCCTGACATTTATCTCCCTGTGATTTATTTATTGAGAATAAAGTTGTCAGAGCTACTTAAGAAGACATCTTAGTAATCCGATAGGCTATTCCAGACTGATTTCTATTGTGAGAAGGTATTAAATGGCCTTGCAATTCTGCTTCACCTTCATATATTTTTACTGGAATAAAACAGATGTAGTTCCTACTTAGTATGCATAAGACACTGCATTAAAAGCTTATATTGCATATATTATTAATTTTTCATTTGGGACTAATTATATGGCAGGCACATTGCCAATTTCAGGGAATACCACATTGCACAAAGTGGGGCTCCTGTTTTCCATTAAAATTTATGGTCTCATTTGATCTGATTTATTCTTCAAAATAGGCCCATCTCTACCAGGGAGATATTATTACTCCCATTTTACAGGTTCAAAACCTGAGACTTATAGAGGTTTGACCTGCTTGAAGTAATAGAGATAGATTCTGTACCCCCAATCTGTATCTGATTTAAAACTGTGTGTTGTTAAAAACTACTCCTTCTTAATAGTCTCAAAAGATCACTAAAATTGCAGGATTGGGCAGCCTGGGTGGCTCAGCGGTTTAGCACTGCCTTCGGCTCAGGGTGTGATGCTGGAGTCCCGGGATCGAGTCCCATATCGGGCTCCCTGCATGGAGCCTGCTTCTCCCTCTCCCTGTGTCTCTGCCTCTCTCTCTCTCTCTCTCTCTCTGTGTGTGTGTGTGTGTGTGTCTCTCATGAATAAATAAATAAAATCTTTAAAAAAATAAATAAATAAAATTGCAGGATAGCCAGAACATTTTAAAGTATAAGTAAGCATGAGAATATAGCAAGGCTAGTCTTGATATCAATGATTACTACCTTGGCCTGTGCCTATGGGTGCTTTTCTAGGTCTCTTATATACAATATGTCATTTTGCCCTTCAAAATGACCTCCTGGTGTGGATATTATAGTTCTCGTATGCCAGTTAGAAAACCAAGGCTCAGAGGGGTTCGGCAGTTTTTCTCAAAGTCAGATAGGAGGTAGCTGATATTCAAACGTAGGGCTGTACAACTCCACCTTTTGTTCTTTATTAAGACATATCATCTTTTGGGAAAGAGACTTTGCTTTGAAAACCCACCCTTTCGTGTTTAGTCCTGCTTGTCCAGGTCAAAAGAGCCACGGGCACACTCTTTTTCTCCACTCCCATTCCACACTCTTCTTTCTTAAAGTGTCTCAAACTCTGTGACATTCATCTGAGAGGTGGAATAGCACTTGTATTGGAATCAGAGATTCCCACTGTACTCCTAGCCCTGTGACTAGGAGCCCTAGCCCTCTTAGCCTCATCAGTTTCCCGTCTGGAAATCTGGTCACCAACAGGCATGGAGCAGGTGAGTAGAAACCTTCAGATTGACCCACTGATGCATGAAGTTGACAATCACCCAGGGGCATCTGACACTTCTCAACTGGGGCAGGAACAGAAAGAATCACCACATTGTTCAACTGCTTTGAAGGACACAAAGGGGGCATCTTTCAGCATCTGTGTCAGTAGATGGGACCAGCAGTAGCAGAAGCCACCAGATCTGAAGGGAAGACTGGAGCCAGGAATGTTGGTAACTAACAGAGAGGGAAATGGTGGACACCAAGCATGGTAAGGAGCCTTCGGGTCTTACTGGGTTGTTTTCCTGCTAAGGTTTCTGTTAAAAATATTTTTAAGCCTGGACAGCTAGCATGTCTGGCTTCATGTTTTTGAGGTTCTGGGTGGGAATTTAAGAAAAGAAAAATTGACTGGTCCTCCAAAATAACCTGGGTCTTTCGTCATGTGCACCCAGGCCCCCGAGACAGCAATTACACACAGCAAATCCCAACCAGCCAGGTAAAAAGCAATATAGTTTTGAAAATCCCTTTGTGTTAAAGAAATAGGATTATTTCTTTACTTTAATTAGTATAATTTCTCCACTGCCTACCCTTCTCCTGTGCCCCAGTGGGTATTGAAAAAAAGCAAGCTGAATCTGATGAGGTATTGTTACTCTTCTAGACTACTGGAAGAACTTTATATTTTTAATGGGATTTTTAAATATACACAATTTAAAAACAATTTCCAAGAACCAAATGTGCAAAGAAGTGAATATTGGGAAGATCCCCTCTGAATTCCCAAAGCACACACATCCCAAAGTTTTCAGGGCTTCAAGATTCCCACTTGCAAAATGAGGGGGTTGTCCCAGAAAGAGCTTATACCTAAGATCCTTTTTAGTTCTGATAGTCTGTAAATCTATGTTAGAGTTGATTTGCCTCAGAATTCCTATAGGAAACAAACTTCCACTAAGTACCAAAAATAATCCAGAAGGGAATCTTAAATAGTTATCTAATCTTAGATACCTCTGGGAATATCAATTAGCTACAGGGATAGAAAATGAGAACAAGGAAACAAGAGCCTCGATATTAATTGTCCTTGCTTATCTGTCTAAAGCAGGGCTGGGTAAAGCATATTTTATTTGCTTTGGTTCACCGATTTCTTTTGTTTAGAGAGAGTACATGTTCAACAGAATAAAAATGGATATTGTTTTATTTTCTACTAATAACATCCAAGGATGTGGCTTCATGATTGCCTTTTGTTTCTGTTGTTTTTCAGCATTTAGAATGACTGGAACAAAAGGAAAGGAACTGCTTGAGAATGACTAACAGCATGAAAAGCTATGCTGAGGTTTTGTTCTACCTGACTGAAAACCTAAGGATTCAGAGATTTATGCTTGCCTGCAAAATGCTGCAGTGAAACAGTACGAAAAGGGGCCTATGATGGTCAGGATGGCGAGCTGTAAAATCAGTCAGAGAGGGACCCTGCAGAAGGGCTGGGGCTGAGATGGTAAAAAGGAAGGATGCACAGCCGAGTCCTATTCTCCAAGAGCTCCTGGAGCTTGCTTCCTAATGAGGGCCTCACATGTGAACCCTGCCTTGCAAACACCCTGGGCTGGAATGGGATAGCTATTTTTCAAGGCCATGCAATAAAGATTTCATAGAAAGCATATACTGAGATTAAGATCAATAATGTAGGTAAAATGCATAGCACAGTACCCTTTACATATGCTACATAGCTTGCTCAATAAATAATAGCAGAACACCAGCAGGGGCAGCAGCAGGGGGGAAAAAAGCCATCATACTTAGAAGTGTGGTTGTAGCAGTAGTTGCTATTGTTACTCTATTCTCAAGAAGGAGGTAAGAGACGAGGGCACATTTGGGGGCATCTCCTCTCTCCATGGAGCTCTTTGACATCCAGAGGTCAAGGATAATGGGGGCTCTAGTGGGAGAAATGAGGGGGTTTGGATTATGTATACCAGTCCCTACAGTTACTGCTTATGTAGGCTGCCTTATTTCTGTACTCCATGGGGTAGGTAGCTTCAACACTGTGTTACAGATGAGAAAACTGAGAATGTGGAATTAAAAAATTTGTTTCCTGTTGGACTTTATTACACGCACAGTGACTGGGGTGAGGATTGGAAGACACAATTTGGAGCCTCTGATGCCCAGCAATGGAGCCAGGTGGCACTGACTAGGATAACAAAAGGTGCAACCATTAGCGCCAACACTAGAAGTGTCAGTAGGGCTAGAACAGAGCAGTCCTGGATCTTATTTCCATGGGAAATAAGAAATTAGGTATAGGACAACTTTAAAATAAAAAGCTTCTGCACAGCAAAGAAAACAATCAACAAAACTAAAAGGCAACCTATGGAATGAGAGAAGATATTTACAGAGGACATATCTGATAAAGGGTTAGTATCCAAAATATGTAAAGAACTTACATGACTCAACACTTAAATAATCCAATTAAAAATGGGCAGAGGAAATAAATAGACAATTTTCCCCAAGAAGACATACAGATGGCCAAGAGACACACGGAAAGATATTCCACATCATTTGTCATTGCAGAAATGCACATCAAAACTACAATGAGATATTACCTCACTCCTGTCAGAATGGCTAAAATCAAAAACACAAGAAACAAGTGTTGGCAAGAATGTGTAGAAAAAGGAAGCTTTGTGCACTGTTGGTGGGAATGCAAACTGGTGCAGCCACTGTGGAAAACAGTAAAAAATTAAAAACAGAACTATCCTATAATCCAGTAATTGCACTACTGGGTATTTACCCCCCAAATACAAAAATATAATTCAAAGGGATACATGCACCCTGATGTTTATAGCAGTGCTATCTACAACAGCCAAATTATGGAAACAGCTCAAGTATCCATTGAATGATGAACAGATACAGAAGAAGTGGTATATATACACAATGGATTATTATTCAATTATAAAAAAGAATGAAATCTTGCCATTTGCAACAACATAGATGGAGCTAGAGAGTAGAATGCTAAGTGAAATAAGTCAGTCAGAAAAAGATAAATATTATATGATTTCACTCATGTGGAATTTAGGAACGAAAACAAATGAGCAAAGAAAAAAAAAGAGACAAACCAAAAAACACACTCTTAACTATAAAGAACAAACTGATGATTATAAGAAGTCAGGTGGTTGGGGGATGGGTGAAATAGGTGATGGGGATCAAGGAGTGAAAACAGAATGATATATACATCTGAAATGAAAATAATACTCTATGTTAACTAACTGGAATTAAAATAATAATATTAATACAAAAGAAAAATATGGCAAACTCTAGAAAGTCATAAAGAGAAAATCCAGGATTGCTGAATGTAGAGTTGACAAGGCAAACCAGTAATCAACAATAGATCCACTTTAACATCAAAGTGCCAAGTGGCACCCAGTTGCCTGGATTTCTTTACAAATTCTCCCTACAATCTTAACTCTTGGTGGAATTTTAATTGCTTTTCTCTTTCTTGCGAAACACATGGCTGGCTAGATCATGGGCTGTTCCTCAGCCATCAGACGGATGTACAGAAGCTTCAGTTGTTCTCTATCTTTTGCCATCTTCACCATGCAGAGAAAACTAGAGGAGCAGGCCTATAAGTGGAAACTCAGTTTCTCAGATACTCCGGAGATCAGCTATCTATATTTAGTCCTTCGGGCAGTGACTCTACAGTATAGGGTCAGATTGTTTGCTTTCAATCCTAGTTCTATCAACTACTTACTGTGACCTTGGGCAAGTCAATTAAACTCTAGAGCCTCTCTTGGTCAGTCTAATATGGTTTGTGGTAAGGATAAAATGAGACAATCATGCTGGTAAAGCACTTAGTGCATAATGAGTGATCAATAGGTGTTAGGTATTATTTTGATCACTGCCTTGTAGGAGTTCAGGATATGGAAATGTGTTAATCATGCTATTGTGGTGATTTGGATGTTTATTAGATCTATTAAGGGGAACAGTCTTGGGAAGGAGGGGAGAGTAGGTTATGAAAGCATTCATCAAATCAAAGCTAATATTGCTTTCTCCACCACAGGCAGTATCCAGTCCTTCTAAAAGGTCCCTTATGGGCTGCTTCATGTCCCCAAGCTATTGGCTTGGTTCAAAGAATGTACTGAATCTTAGAAAAGAAAAATGTTTCAGACTAGATTTTGGCACCCTTTTGAGGCAGCTTGAAGATTTGTTCCCCTCTTCTCTGACCTCTGTTCTGGACAAAGTATTAGGATCATTGCTGGCTACTTGTGAAGTCTGAGCTTGTGGATAAGAGAGAGAAATACCTTCTCTTCTCTGCCATCTCCCTTCCACCCCCCACCCCTCAGTAGCCCTTGTCTTCATCCAATATTTTGACCACTTGGAGTCCTTATTCAGGAAAAGGGAGCCTTGATTTTTGCACTGTCAGCCAAGAGTCAGCAGCTCATGCCTACTTATTCTCTATGACATTATTTTTTATGACTTTATTTTCATAACAAGGATAGATAGCTAACTAATTTTGCAGCTCCCCACTCTTCCACTACCTAACTGGGCAGCACAGTGTGGTGGCAGGTGCACTACCCAGAAGATTTCAAAGACCTGAATTCCAGGCTACGCACCCTTAGAATTATTGTTTTAACTTTCTGAACCTCAGTTTTCTCACCTGTAACATTAGAATAAGAACCTGCTTCAATAGGGTTGTAGTGAGGACTTATGTCAGTTAAGGCAAAGGAAAGTAGCTCCTGAGTAAGGAACCTACTCAGATGGTCATGGAATCTAATGGAAACAGTTCATATCACTGATATGAAGATATTTTTTGCTTGTGGTGAGGAAAGGAAAAATTTTCTCATGAACTTCCTCCTGGGGGAACAAAGGTTGAAGGGTATAATTTTCTACTCCCAGCAAAAGATCCATCCTGCTTCTTCACCTGGATTTAGGAGTCCATGGTCATTTCCACCCTCACCTCCCAGAGATGCCACAAGGGGGAGTACTTAACCTTCTGGAAGTGCAGAACAGCTCCATTGCTACCTACCACCATTTCCTGGTGTGAATGTTGCCCTACTTAAAAACAGATCCATTAGGGGAGAATAGATGACTATGAATTATAGCTATTATGCAGCTATTTGATGTAAAACGTAGTCCATGTATTCTGAAGTCAAAAAGCAACTTGCAAAGAAAATGTATAATATTAATTATTCTACTAACAAAATGAAAATTAAAAAAAAAAACAACAACAGATAGATGAAGGAAGAATTAAGAGAGACCTGAACTGAGCAAGAAAAACAAAAACAAAAACAAAAACATGTTCTTGTGTTGTACTACAACTAGCTTGCTTAAGCTACCTACATTCTTCTAGATCTCATTTTTCCTTATTTGTAAAATGATTCAAAACTTGCCAGGCACTAATCCAGATAATGCTGATTCAGAAATGAAAAGATTTAGTCCCTGCCTTCAAAGAATCTGCAGAATCATGGGTTAAACAGACTTGCAAACCAACAGTTCAAAGCAATGTAATAAATGCTGCTGTGGAAGAAGCAGGAGCTTGGAGGAAGGAGCCCCTAGGGTTTGTTAAGAATAAGAAAAAAAACACAGACAAGGCAAAGCTTAACTTCGAATTTGAAAGAGAAGCAACGGTTTGGTAGGCAAGAAAACAAAGATGGGTATTGCAGGCAGAGAGGAGAAAATATGCAGGCACAGACATGAGAGAGGGAAGGTCAGTTAGTTTAGGATTCATATGAGGTCAGAACCTGATTCTTAACCTATGGTCCATGGATACTTTCTCAATTATGATATCATACATATGTGCTTACTTCCATTTTTTTTAACGGTGGAAATCTATTTGTTGATCTCATATTCCCAAGTTGGCTGGTAACAAGGAGGATATATATATTATATTTGTGTATATATACACATTTGTATATAATGAGGGAGTTATAAAGTGTTATAATTCATATAACTGTCTCTGTCATCCTATGACATTTATTTACAATAAAGAAATTGTGTATAGAAAACTAACCCTGTGTCTCAAAGGTTATATACAATTATTTTTATACAATGATTTTTAACCATTTATAAATTAATACATACCCCAGTTTCACAATGGCTCCTTTGCAGCTTCCAGTGCAATCTGCATTTGTTCCAAGACCCCTGCTTTCAACAGCCTTGGCAATTTCAACTCTGTCTCTACATGTTACACAGAACTTTTTTTTTCCTCTTTCATTTTTTTTGTATTAAAACTAAATTGGCAAATGAGTTTTTTAAGAATATGTCTAAATAGTGGAGAGGAAGGTAGCAACAATTCCACATGATATCCTCTTTTTTTAATATATATATTTTTAATTGAAGTTCAATTTGCCAACATATAGTATAACACCCAGTGCTCATCCCTTCAAGTGCCCCCCTCAGTGTCCTCTTTTCTAAAATCTTCATCATCCTCCATCACCTCCTGTCTCTCATCCAAAGACCCTGCTACTTATTTTACTGAGAAAAGGGAAGCACTGAGAAGAGAACTTCCCTGCCTTCCCTCCATAACCTGCAGCCTGCCTTTGTATGATTTACTCGCTAACCTTCCTGCTGTTAGCTCAAGTCAACCCCACCCTGGAACGCTAGATCCCCTCCTTCTCATTTAAAGATATTTCTCTAGCACTGTCCATTCTTTTCATGTATGGTTATTTTTCTCCTTCTGCTAGATTTTTTCCACTGCCATTCAAACACAATGAAATATCTCTGATCTTAAAAAGAAAATTCCCTCCTTTTTAACCTCATGTCCCTCTTCTATAATCATGCCATTTATGTTTCTCTCTATAGCAAAACTACTTAAAAGAGTTGTCTGTATTTATTGTCCCCCCCCCATTTCCCAACTCCTTTTTCTCATTTGAACCTACTCTGTCCCTAGCAGAAACCAGGTCCGTTTGCAAATTCTAAGCTTCATATTTTTTTCACTGAACAGCAACACTATCATACTCAATCACTTCCATTTCTTGAAGCAGGTTCTTCACTTGTAGGGGACAGCACATTTTCCCAATTTCCCCCTACCTCACTGGCCACTCCTTTTCTATTTCTTTTCTGGGTTATTTTTGTCTTCTCTACCTCTAAAAGATTCAGCACATCACAGTTCATGCCTGTTCTTCTCCTCTCTTCCAACCACTCATTCCCTGGGTAATTTCCATAAATCAATCGGAATACTTCCTCTTCAGTAATGTTTCCAAATTTAAATCAGTAGCTTAGACTTTTGTCTTGAATTTCAGAATCATGTGTCCAACTGCTTCTTTACACCTTTGCTTGGATGACTAACAGTTATTTTTAATTTTCCACCTACACCACCACCCACAAACCTGTTCCATCCCCAGTTCTCCCCATTTTTGTAAATGGAGCCACCATTCCTCTGGTCGCACAGAAATACCTTAGAGTTGTCCACCACTTCTCTTTTCCTTTCACAGCGATATACATCCACTCTTTCAGCACATCTTTTCAGCACTCCCTTAGAAATATACCCACAATCCAATCTCTCCATCTCTGCCACCACCCCCCTGCTTTAAGACATGTCTCCCACCTGCTCTCCTGCAACAGACTTCTAACTATTCTGCTTTCATTCTTTCCTCACCTAGAGCAACCAATATATTTATAAAATGTAAATCATGTAATGCCATTCCCTACTAAATACAAAAGTCTTCCCATCTAAAGTCTTTATAATAAAACATGCATGTAATCTAGTCCATACTTACTTCTCTACTCATATTCTACCCACACCCCCCATCTCCACTCCAGCTCCTTGAATACCCCCAAATGCAATCCTGCCTCAATTTTTAAAATATTACAGCCTTCTTTAATAAGAATATTTTTACCCAAATGTTTATGACACCCTCCTTCATTTTATTTAGTCTCACATGTAAGTTTCCCTGAGAGTGTTCTGTAACCTATCTAAAATAGCACTCCAATTTTCTTCTTGACTTTCTGGAATTATCTGTACCTGATATCATAGTACTTAATCTAAATGCATGTATACATTTGTAGTCTGTCTTCACACACATAGCTCTTTGACAGCAGGGATTTCTCTCTGATTACCACTGAATCCTCATTAGAATAGTGCCTCGTGCGTCGCTAGTGTGTAGAAAGTACATATGAAGTGAGAAAGGACCAAGGTAAATGAGTCTATGTGACAACCTATACATAGGTCTTGTCCAAAGACGGTCTCTAGCTGAAGCTACTGATGAAGACAACCTAATTTGTCTTTAGCCATTTCTCTCCAGAATATATAAAATTTATAGAGGGTTTGTAAAATATACTTAAATGGAATAACGTGTTAGGATGAAAATCAGTCTTTAAACGTAATGAAAGCAACAACTTTCAATAAGGGCAGACACTGGGCAGCCCCGGTGGCCCGCGGTTTAGCTTTGTCTTCAGCCTGGGGTGTGATCCTGGAGACCAGGGATCAAGTCCCGCGTCGGGCTCCGTGCATGGAGCTGCTTCTCCCTCTGCCTGTATCTCTGCCTCTCTCTTTCTTTCTCTGTCTGTCGTGAATAAATAAAATTAAAAAAAAAATAAGAGCAGACACCTTGGAATGAGTCTAATAATATTACTAGTAATGGTAATAGCAAATTTTTACAGAGTACTTCTTACATGTTATATGTTAGTTTAAGTGATTTACATGTGTGAACTTAGGTAATCTTCACATTACCATGAGTGAGATGCTCATAGTGACAAGTGAAGAATAGGGTGAAGACTATGAGGGCAAGAGATATTATCATAGAACTCAAAAGTGACACTTCTTTACTTTCTACCACAGCAAGATGTTTCAAGTTGCATTGTACTCACTCTACCAAAGGGGTGGTTTCAGTTATATCTCCAAGGATTCCAGGTTCATTTTAATAAGGAACGCTGTAGACAAGCCAAGATCTAGGAGGAAAGTATACTGGTAACTACTGATGTGACATTCCTTCTGGCCTTCTCTGTCACTTAATTACATGCATTTAATCATCCATGCAAACAAAAATGCAAATCCAGTGCCACAGTGCTCTTTCTCAGTTTTCCATACCAAATTTGCCCATCTATTTTATCCTGCACCACATAAAATAATTTCAAAATGTATAAACTAATACCACTAGTAAAACAGCTTAGTAAAGTTCAAGGTATCTTTGTATTTCTTTTCATTCTTAATATATTTTAAGGATCTACACTCAAAATAACATGTAATTTCTTGAAATAATTTTTTCTATGCAGATGTTATCATTTGAGATACAGAGAAGTACATTTGTTCCTCTTTTGCCTTGAATTTTATTAAACGTATCAATAGAGATCCATGTATGATTATTTGCCTCAGAACTATCAATATAATAAGTTATATTAATAGAATTACTATTATTGGGTCATTCTTTGATCCCTAGAATAAATGTCATTTGGCCTGATGACGTATTTTCCTAATACATTGTTGTTGGAAGATTCTGTTTGCAAATAGTTTATTCAGGATTCTTAAATCACTATTCGTAAAAGAAATAACTTTTCCAGCTTTTTTGTCTTATCTTTATCAGATTTGGTTTTAAATATTATATTTGTTTCAGAAAAATATATAGAACTTTTTATTCCTCTATAATTTCTATACCCTAGAAGAGTTTTCGTAGGAATAGTTTTTAAAGGATTGGCAAAATTCTCTATGTAACTGTCTAGTTTGGGTAACTTTTAGAAAGCAGTTTTGGATTTTGTATCCTTTTTTATTTTTAAAAATTTTTAAAAAGATTTATTTTAGAGAGCATGAGAGCCAGTGTGAGCAGGGGAGGAGTAGAAGAAGAGGGGTAGAAAAGGGGTAGAAAGAGAGAGGGAGAGAGGGGAACTCAAGCAGACTCTCTGTTCAGTGAAGAGCCAGATGTGAGGTACCACAACCCTGAGATCATAACCTGAGCTGAAACCAAGAGTTGGAAACTCAACTGACTGAGCCACCTAGGTGCCCCTATCCTTTTTTTTTTTTTTTTTTATATGATATGATCAGTCTTTTAAAGCTTTCTAGTATAAGTAGGGTCAATTATAACCAATTGTATTTTCACTTGAGATTTCAAATATATATCCATAACTCATGTGAAATAATCTTTTATGATCTTAATTTTATCTTTTTAAAATAGTTATTTCCAGGGGCATGTGGGTGGCTCAGTCAGTTAAGTTCTGTCTTCAGCTCAGGTCATAATCCCAGGGTCCTGGGATCAAGTCCTGCTCAGGGGAGTCTGCTTCTCCCTCTGCCCCTCCCCCCCATTCTCTCTCTCTCTTTCTCTCTCTCTGTCTCTCTCTCTTTCTAGTGCTCTGTCTCTCAAATAAATAATTAAAATCTTTTTAAAAAATAAAATAAAATAGTTATTTCCTCTGTAATTTTTCATTTTGTTTATGTTTAGATACATTTTCATTCTTTATTTTTTGATAGATATATCTACCTATAGTTAGATAATAGTGATTTCTCTTTGATGTTTTTTTTTCCTAAAGAATGAGTTTAATTACTTTAACTTTTTAATACTAATTTATTGATTTATAAATCATATACAATAAATACTCCTAGAATATACCCATTCTAAGTATATAGTTTGGGCAGTCTTAAAAATGCACTTTTGTAACCATACCACAATCAAAACATGTAACATTGTCATCATCACAAAAACATATGCACATATGCAATAAATCACCAACATGACCCCCATTCCCAGGAAATAACTCATCATTCATTCACTACATGTTAATTTTGCCTATTCTAAAGAGTCGTGTAAATAAAATCATACAATATGTAGTCTTTTGTGTCTGCCTTCTTTCACTTAACATAATGCTTCTGAGATTCATCAAAGTTGCTGCATGTGCCAGCAATTCATTTCTTCTTACTGCTCAATAGGAATGAATATAACTCTATGAATATAACAATTTATATGTAGTTTTATCATATATCTTATATATCTTCTTTGTGAAGTGTCTACTTCAGTCTTGCTCTTTATATTGCATTGTTTGCCTTCTTAATAAAAGTTATAGAAATACTCATTCACAAAGATATAAAAAAATCACGAAGTGTGTGTGATTAGAGAGTGAATATAAAATATTTTTTGCCTATCTATAACTTGCTCTTTTATTCCAGTAATAGACTATTTCGAGGAGGCTCGCCTCACATTCTACTTCTTTCCCATCATCTCTGGTCCTTTAGTCACATAACTCAAGAAATTTCCCAGTGTAACCTGGGATCCTGCCAACCATAAAGAGTCTTCAGTGATGCCTAATGAGTTCAAGGCCATCTAGCAACAGCTTTCCCTGTGTCAATATGTCAAATCAACAAAAATATTTATTGCCATTTGGGAACTCAAGCTCAGAGTAGTGGAGTAGCTGGCTCCAGATCATACAGTAATTACAACATTGACTTTTTTTCTCTTCTAGGAAGTAGGTGGTATATTTTCCCCCCATAATGTTTATTTTCCATTGATTTGATTTCTTTTTTAAAGCCATTTCAAAATTTAAAAAATAATTTAGAGGTATGTCTCAACTCCCAACTAGGTGAATTCTTCCTTGGCAAAACACATTTCATCACGCTTTGTAAGTACTCCCCAAAAAGGGGGGAAAATGAAAATTTTAGTACCCTCAACTTGCTCTTTTTTTCTGGTTTTCTATCAGAAAAAGTTACCAACTTTTACTCAATTTTCCCTGTCAGCAATTTGAAAATCATTTCCTTCTCTTTCACCTTTAACCAATTAAACACTAAACACTGAGAATTCTTTATCTCTAAAACCTGTTGTTATTCCCCATCCTACCAATGTTTATTTAATCCAACACATCATTTCTTGCTTAAATTCTTTTTCTTTTTTTTAATTTTTATTTATTTATGATAGTCACAGAGAGAGAGAGAGAGAGAGAGAGAGAGAGGCAGAGACACAGGCAGAGGGAGAAGCAGGCTCCATGCACCGGGAGCCCGACGTGGGATTCAATCCCGGGTCTCCAGGATCACGCCCTGGGCCAAAGGCAGGCGCCAAACCGCTGCGCCACCCAGGGATCCCTAAATTATTTTTCATTTTCACTTTGTTTTCATGATTTTAGTGAGTGAAATCTTAAAGGCACTTCAAGAAAAACTCTACATTGGAATCAGTAATACTTTTCCCAAATCTATCTCATTCATTTATTTTTTTGCCAAAAGTAGAGACTCTGCTATGCTTTCTAATGGCTAGGATTAAAAAGGAAGAGCCCTTAGCTTTAATTTTGCAAATGGAGTAGACACACTTAAGAAGAATAAAGAATCAAGGCATCCAAACTTGTAAGAAGCAAAAATGTCACCATTTGCAGATGACATATTACTATATATTGAAAACCCTAGAGACTCCACCAAAAATGTATTAGAATACAAAATTAATATACAGAAATCTGTTGTGTTTCTATATGCTAATAACAAAGTAGCAGAAAGAAAAATTAAGAAAACAACCCCATTTACAATTTCATCAAAAATGATAAAATATCTAGGAATATACTTAACCAAGGAGGCAAAAGACTATACTCTAAAATTTTTAAGAAACCAATGAAAGCAATTAGAGATGACACGAACAAATGGGAAGACATTCCATGCTCATGGACTGGACGAACCAATATTGTTAAAATGTCCATACTACTCAAAGCAGTCTATAGAGTCAGTGCAGTCCCTATCAGAATACAATAGCATTTTTCACAGAATTAGAACAAATATCCTAAAATCTCTGTGGAACCACAAAAGATCTCAAATAGCAAAAACAACTTTGAGAAAGAAGAACAAAGCTGGAGACAAATTCTGAAAACTGCGACCCAAGATTTCAAAGTATACAATGAAGTTATAATAAACAAAATGGTATGATACTGGCACAAAAATAGACATATAGATCAGTGGAACAGAATAGAGAGCCCAGAAGTAAACCCATGCTTTTATCGTCAATTAATCTAGGACAAAGAAGGCAAAACTATGCAATGGGAAAAGATAGTCTTTTCAATAAATGGGGCTGGGAAAACTGGATAGCTGCATGCAAATGAATGGGACTGGACACTTTCTTATACCATACATAAAAATAAACTCAAAACAGACAGACGATCTAAAGCCAAGACCTAAAACCATAAAACTCCTAAAAGAAAACATAGGTAGCAATCTCTTGGATATTGGCCTTAGCAACTTATTTATAGATATGTCTCCTCAGGTAAGGAAAACAAAAGGAAAAATAAACCATTGGAACTATGTCAAAATAAAAAGCTTTTGCACAGTGAAGGAAACCATCAATAAAACAAAAAGACAAACAAAGGGTTACAGAAGGGGAGGTGGGGGGTTGGGGTAACTGGGTCATGGGCACTGAGGAGAGCACTTGATGGGATGAGCACTGGGTGTTATACTGTATGTTGGCAAATTGAACTTCAATAAAAACCAACAAACAGGGGATCCCTGGGTGGCTCAGCGGTTTGCCGCCTGCCTTTGGTCCAGGGCATGATCCTGGAGTCCCGGGATCCAGTCCCACATCAGGGTCCCGGCATGGAGCCTGCTTCTCCCTCCTCCTGTGTCTCTGCCTCTCTCTCTCTCTATGTCTATCATAAATAAATAAATAAATCTTAAAAAAAATAAAAACCAACAAACAAAAAAAGACAAGCTACTGAATAAAAGAAGATATTTGCAAATGGTATATCTGACAAAGGATTAAAATCCAAAATATAGAATTATCAGATTACATACAAAATATAACATCTAAAATATAGTTATATGAAGAATTTATACAACTCAACACTCAAACAACCTGATTTTAAAAATGGGCAGAGTAAGAGTACCTGAATAGACTCTTTTCTGAGAATACATACAGATGGCCAACAGACACATAAGAAGATGCTCAACATCCCTAATCATCAGGGAAATGAAAATTAAAACCACAGAGATATTGCCTCACCCTAGTCAGAATGGCCAGAATCAAAAAGAACAAGAAATAACAAGTGTTGTGAAGATGTGGAGAAAAGAGAACTCTAGTGCAGTGTTGGTAGGAATGCAAACTGGTGCAGCCACAGTGAAAAACAGTATGGAGATTCCTCAAAAAATTAAAAATAGAACTGCCCTTTGATCCAGCAATTGCACTACCAGGTATTTACCAAAGAATACAAATATACTAATTCAAAGGGATCCATGCACCTCAATATTAATAGCAGCATTATTTATAATAGCCAAGATATGGAACCAACCCAGATGCCCAGCAATAGATAAATGGATAATGAAGATGTGGAATATATATATACAACAGAATAGAACTCAGCCATAAAAAAATGAAATCTTTCCATTTGCAGCGCAGTGGATAAATCTAGAGGGTATTATGCTAAGTGAAATAAGTTGGACAGAGAAAAACAAATATATGATTTCACTTACATGTTTAATTTAAAAAGTAAAAACAAAACAAACAGACTCTTAATACAGAGAAGAAACTGATAGCAATCAAAAGGAAGATGGAGGGGGATAGTTGGCAAAAATAGATTATGGGGATTAAAAGGTACAAACTTCTGGTTATAAAATAAGTCACAGAAATCAAGCATAGCCTAGAGGATACAGTGAATAATACTGTACAACTGTTGTATGGTGGTAGATGGTGACCAGTTACCGTATAGAATTCTCAAATCACTATATTGTATAACTGAAACTACATAACATTGAATATCAACTATTCTTCAATAATAATTTATTTTTAATTTGGAAAAAAAGGAATCAAAGAAAACAACCATGAATAAATGTATTTGGGAGCACATAAATAAGAGGGAATATTTGAGCTGAATCTTAAGAGAAGAATAGAAATTTATGTATTTTGTGTGTGTTCCTTTGCTTTCTATTTGGAGTCAGGTTAAGGAGAAATCTGGATTGGGCTTGTGGGCAGTGGGGGTTGGAGGTAGGAATTGTTATTTTTATTTTTAGAAGATAATATTAGTGGTGATTAGTGGTGATAGCATTAGACCTGTTGGAACTAGAACATTTTGATCATTTTGCTTTTTCTGTTATATGACAGTGATTATTTGGGATTTAAGAAAACTTACCATTTAAAAAAAAAATCAGCTTCTTTTTCATGGTGGAGCTGCAAAGTACCATAAATCAGATCTATTTATTCTGCAGAGACTTACTTAACAGGTCCCTTAGGCAAATATTAATCAAATAGGCACCTAATTCCCTAAATCAGCAGAACTGTGGTGTGGGAAAAATGCAGAAAAATGTGCAAAGGGACTTAGGAGCCTCCTGAGAGGAAGAGATTAAGATCCCAGCTTCTTTCTATTTGAGGTTCAATGCTATCACATTTTTACTGCTGAACTGATTATATTCCACAAAATATGCACTGACAGGAAAGGACCTGAAGGGAAAGGTTCCAGGAGGAAAGGGAAAGCCCTGCTGGCCACCCAGGCTCCACAGCAGGGCCTAAATAGAGGTGAGAATGGGTGTGTGGCTGACACTGGATATCTCTCCCTATTGCAGAGGAAAATGATAGACACAATTGCTGACTTTCATAATTAAACTAAAGAACTTGAACCTTGTACATCCTTTTGAGCACCTGTGAATGAAGAGAATGCTCATGGGAGTAAGATCCATACCAGTAATGATGTCTTTCTCGCATTTATCAGGAAATATTCCATAGGGCAGCATGAGGCCTCATCTACACCATTTGGCAGAAAAAAAAAAAAAAAAGTCAAAAACTAGCATCTGCCTGTGGCCTTGTCTAATTCTTGAGTTTTCTTTCAGCCTAGAAGCAGGACTCTGGGCTGAATCACTCTCCAGGAGTTCTAAGACAATTATTTACGATCGAAGAAGCCTTAGGAGAGACACTTTAAAATCCTTGTGGTGTTAGTTTGCTAGTGCTGCCATAACAAAGTGCCACAGACTGGGTGACTTCGACAGCCCAAGCTTGCATCCTCACAGTTCTGGAGGCCAGAAGTCTGAAATCAGGATGTCAGTAGGATTGGTTTCTTCTGAGGCTTCTCTCCTTGGTTTGTAAGTGGCTGTCTTCTCCTTGTGTCTTCTCATGGTCTTCTCCCATGCGCATCTGTGTCTTCTGTCCATAAAGACACCACTCACATGGGATCAGGGTCCACCCAAATGACCTAATTTTAACTCAGGCACCTCTTTAAAGACTCTATTTCGAAATAAAGTTCCTCTACTGAGGTACTGAGCATTAGGACTTCAACACATAAATTTGTAGGGGAAGGAGGGCACAGTTCAGCCTAGAACGCTTACCAAGTTCACAAAAGGAGACTCCAGGGAATTTGAATGTTAAAAACTCTTACTATTTTTAAAAGTTATTTTATTGTCAAATCATTACCCATAACCATTTTTTTTCATATCTAATGCTATGTCAACTTGCTTCAGAAATTTCGTTTAAATGTATTAATGAATATAGAAGACACAGTTGAGGTTCCCAGTGAGGCTTGCTTCATTCCCACTGACATATGTCCCTTCACAGAAGCCATTGGTATGTACTCTGACAACGTTCCTATAGATATTTTTTTGTTTTTGTCGTAAAATTACCTGCACTCTAAGCTGGTGAAGTAGATCATACCATCGACATCTGCTTAAAATTCTTATATAAATGGCAGCTTCAGAATAAAGTCCACACTCCCTCGTATGGCATGGTTTTTTAAAAATTTATTTAGTTAGTTTTTGAGAGGGAGAGAGAGCATGTGCAAGTGGTGGGGTGGGTTGGGGTTGTGGGGGGCAGAGGGGAGAGAGAAGGAGAGGGAGAGAATCCCAAGGAGACTCTGTCCTGAGCCTGGAGGCGGATGCAGGGGCCCAATCTGATAACCCTGAAATCATGACCTGAGCTGAAACCAAGCCAGTTGCCAAACTGCCTGGGCCACCCAGGTGCTGCTCCTATGGCACAGTTTTTAAAGATCTGTCCTCATCTGCCTTTCCAGTCCCACTTACTGTCCTCCTCCTACACAGTAATGAACTGAACACATCATTTGCATGTGGATATCTCCATTCCCTTACTTATACATGCTCTTCTCCTTCCCTAGAATGACCTTGCCTCCTGTCATCTAGTTTCTTGTCTCTCATTTATATTCTTGTGTCATTGAATAATGCCTCTGTCACAACACAGATCATATCATATTAAAATTGTACATTTTATCCAAAGGATTCAGAGTGCCTTGAATGTAAGGAGTGAACCTCTCCTAATTCAATGCCTAAAGCTTGGCACATAGAATATGATTAACTCAACTAAGATTTGGTAAATGAATGATTAATTGAATGAATTAACTGGTTATTGATGATGTTGGTAATAATATTGCTTGGTGGCACATATTTGTCCCATGAAATTAAAAAAAATTAGCTATTGAAAAAATCTACGAATGAAATATTTCTGAGATTCTGTTCCAACAACAGAAGCAGCACCTAAATAAGGAAAAAAAGATAAATGTATTTTCTGAATATTGTTTCTCCTGCTGAGACTTTCACAACTGCTGCTTTCCTTTGGGGGCTAGGGTGTATAAGGCTGACTGGCTCCAGGATGCCTGAGTTCAACCTTCACTTGACACCTGACAACTCTGTCCCTCCCTGATCTTGCTGGAACTGTTACTATCAGGTAGCAGAGACTTTTATTCCTGCCTTATTAAGATGGAGACCCTGATCCTGGAATCTAATTCCACCAAAACCCGTAACTCAGGAAAGGGAGTGTGGGTTTAGGGAGACATATAAGAGAGCCCTTCAAATTGAAAAGCCAGTCCAGGTTCTAAAAGTTTAAAAGCCTTTTCATCACATCCATGTTCGATATCTGTCTCTTCTCAAGAGAGAGGGGAAAAAAAAGCAAATTATTTCTATCAAATTGAGGTCACAGGCTTCCCAGGAAAAATACAGGCCAGCTTCCCTCCAGGCAACAGATTCTCCCGTACAGGGCTGTGTCTGCACAGGAGGCAGCCCTTGTGGCTCTCCTTGCTACACGGAGCAGCCAGTTCCTGCGTACAGCCTTGCTCCACCACCCACCCAGTGCTAATTGCTTCCCTGGGATGCAGCAAGAAACTGGGGTAGGAGAAGCCTGTCAGTGTCCTGAGGTAATTCCTAAGGGCTCTCTTCCTAGACTCATTATTCTCACAGACACTCAGCCTCCAGATCTCCCCAGAGCACCCCAAGGCAGTCATACCAAAGGCATCTTGGGCACCCTTCCCTCCTGAATGATAGAACAGGAGGTTAATCCCCAGGCACGGTGCCCAGGGAGGCCAGAGAGTGCATGAGGGAAAATAGATGAGTTTAAGAGGGAGACCATGTTAGCCCTCTTGCCCTCATTACTGGGGGCAGACAGAAGCTGTCTAGGTTTGCAGACCTGAGGGGGTGCTGGCTGCTTACAGGGTCCTCACAAGACAGAAAACCAGAGACAGCCAAGACCTCATGGGGCTGTTTTGCCTAGAATGAATAACAGCACAGTAAAATAAGACACTCAGGTGACCTTCTGTGGTAGCACTGACAACAGCTGACCCAGGGCTCGGGGCTTAATACAGAATGAACAATGACCACCTGACGTGGCTCAGAAGCTATGAACAGAAATGTGCCCACAGAGGGCAATATAAGAAAATTCAACTTATAAAACAATAGCTTTGGGGTAGCAACAAGCACTTGAAACATACGTAACAGGGACGTCTGGGTGGCTCAGTGGTTGAGTGCCTGCCTTTGGCTCAGGGTGTGATCCTGGGGTCCTGGGATTGAGTTCCCCATTAGGGTCCCTGCACGGAGCCTGCTTCTCCCTCTGCCTGTGTCTCTGCCTCTCTCTCTGTATGTCTCATGAATAAGTAAATAAAATCTTTTTTAAAAAAGAAACATATGTAACATGCATTTTTAAGTTAAGATCTCCCACCATACCCACACAGACACGCAGACACACACACACACACACACACACACACATACACACAGAGTGAGCAACAAGGGAATTTCTTTTTTTTTCTCTTTTCTTTTTCAGAAAAGCAGCAGCTTGTGCAAAGTAACAGCTCTAAAAGACTCTGACTGGACTCCAAAGATATCAGAAATCAGCTAAAAGGACCATCTCTCTGAGACATAGTTACACCAATATTGTCCCCGGATTGTTTCAACCCTTCACATGATCATGCCTGTTTACCCAAATAGAGGACAGTGCCTTTAGCTAGATCGGTATTTACCTCATCCACTTTGATATAGTCGACAGTGCCTACGAAAGTGACAGGCACAAAGAAGGCGCTAACTCAACATTTCCGGAAAGGAAGGAAATTAAGGGGAGAAAGGAGAAATAGCAGGATGGAGACAGGAAAGGAGATAGGGAGGAAAATGCATCAGGGATGTTTCAGGGTTTTCCAGAACTCTACAGAAATCCACTCTCTAAGCCAAGATATAGGTTAAACATTTTTCTTTTTTTTTTTACTGCGATGAATACAAAATGGCCAGAAGCTATGAAGTTAAAAAGCAGGTCAACAGTGTTTGTACACAGCTCTAATTCTCCAAATTCAGTGATCAAACAATATTTAGATATACTCTGCACTGCTTTTTACCATCTTCTGACCCAAAGCTGGCCATGTTCGATACACAAAACCATCCTGGGCCCCCAGAGGGCAAACATGAAGGAGTCCTAAACAAAGGACTGCAAACAGGATGCTTGAGTAGGTTTTCCAGACTTTTTCAAGGCAGATGTACGGAGAGCTGAAGGCATGGCAGCCCTGAACTTGACCCACTTTGCTTAAAACCAGGATCAAGTTAATTTTATTTTCAAGGACACAGACATTTACTAGGAAGTCTAGCATGACGGAACTACTTAATGAAATTTTTACTGTTTCTCCCTAGAAATGACTCCCATTGCCCAGCTCTTGCCTCTCCTTTAGCTCCTTACAGCAATTTTGGAATATTCGTCTCTGGTTCTAGTTCTCGTAAAGATGGAATAAGAAACGTTCTCTATCCTGTCACTGCCACTAAGCACAATGGTGAAGCCTGCACAGAATGTGTAGAGCAGCTGCTTCAGGACTCTGAAAAAGAAATAGTGGCAGACAGGTGGAGGAAGAAGACCAGAATCAATGTAGTACCATAGCCACACTGCCAGTCCCCCCATCTTTCTGCCATTTGGCACCAGATTGGGCACAGTTGTGGAACTATACAATGGGACAGGACTAGAATTAGGGTAATATGAGGGAGGCAGGGTCATACAGTACAGAGCCAGATCCTGTCTTCATTTAAAATTGTAATATGATGGGGTTTCATATTAATTTTGATTTTTTAATCATGCATTAAAATGTTATTTATCTTGGTTATGATTTTTTTGGCACCCCTTACATTTTGCACCTATGGCATGTGCCTCACTAGTTTTACCCTAGTCCTGGCCCTGTAGCAAAGTAGGATAACTAAAATACATTTTCTGGGTGGTGTTCCAAAAAGGTGAGCCATGGGGAACTGGAAACTGCCAAAGAAACTAAAGATAAAGAAGAGCTCAGGAAAGTGATCCCACGGAAATTGTATATCAACTCCTAGGCTAAACTCCCAGTTATATGGGTGTGGATCAGATTCTCACCAGCAAACCAAAATCTGTGAGAACTGAGCCAAGGTACAATCGCTGCCCAGGACACTGGTCACTAGATAGAGCACAGACAGGACAGTTAGAAGCAAAGGTTTTGAAAGCTCGACTGACATTGGAACCCCAGACAAGACAATCCCACAGAAGACAGGATTAACTTGCAGCCAGAAACAGAGTACCAACATTCTCCATAGTGTTTAAATAGGACAATCCAAAATTAGGCAGCATATGAAAAAAGGAAAATCTCAACTCACATTGGAAAAAGATAGTCCAACAGTCCAAAGCCAAGATGACAGAGGTGTTAGAATTATCTGACCACATCTTTAAGGCAGCTATTATAAAATGTTTCAACAAGCAATCATGAACACTCTGGAAACAAATGAAAATATAGAAAGTCTCAGCAAAGAATCAGAAGATGTAGGAAGAACCAAACAGATATCTTACAGCTAAACAATACAAGTAACTGTTAGACAGTTTAAAAAATCACCAGTTGGACTCAACAGTGAGATGGAGATGAATAGAAGAAAATAGAAAAAAGAGTCAGAAAACTTGAAGATATGTAAATAGAAATTATCCAGTTTGAAGAATAGAGAGAAAAGAGATTTTTTTAGAAAAAAAATATTTTAGAAAAATTTAAAAATCTTTTTTTTTAAAGATTTTATTTATTCAGAGACACAGAGAGAGAGAGGAAGAGACACAGGCAGAGGGAGAAGTAGGCTCCACACAGGAAGCCTCACGTGGGACTCGATCCTGGGTCTCCAGGATCACACCCCAGGCTGCAAGAGGCACTAAACCGCTGCGCCACCAGGGCTGCCCTAAAATTCTTTTTTAAAAAAGATTTTTTTCTTTTTTTTAGAAATCTGTAGGACAATTAAAAAAGAAACAAGCTTAATATTTGTGTTGTCAGAGTCCCAGAAAGCAATGGGGAACAGTTTGGTCCTGAAAAAAAGAAAAAAAAAAAAAAAAAAAAAAAACAGTTGAAGAAATAATGACCAAAAACTTTCCAAATATTTTGGTATATGGTTCTAACAATTTTAACGCATGTATCAAAGCATATGGCCACTACTACAAACAGGTAACAATAGCACTGGATTTCAGATCTGGGTCTATTCTCAAGAGTCTATTTAGATCCTATCCATATGCTTCCTGAGACTTGCATTTGAATTCTACCAAATATTCTCTTATGTAAAATGTGAGGTGAAGAGTACTATTTGGCCCTCATAATATCTTCCATTCTCAAAAGTCCCCAACATTGAACTATCAGTGGGGCCTTAACATCTATATTATGAGCAGTTTCCCTCAAAACTATTTGTTAATTTATCTATATATTTTTATCTTTTTAGACAGAGGGAGAGTGAGGGGGAAGACAGGCAGAAGGAGAGGGAGAAGCAGGCTCCCTGCTGAGCATGGAGCCTGATTCAGGGCTCAATCTTAGGACCCTGAGATCATGACCTGAGCTGAAATCAAGAGTCAGACATTTAACTGACAGAGCCACCCAGGCACCCCAAAGCTTTTTTTTTTTAATTGATGAAAATCTTCAGGGATCTAAAAGACATTGAGATTGCCTCTGAAAATCAGCATGGAAAACTTCCAGAGTGTAGGGTCTCTTCACTTGATGATTCTTCAGCCAACAAAAAAGTACGTATGCAAATATGAAGTGTGTATAGGTCCCAGCGCTGCATCTGAGAAAACTATCAAACATAAAAGTCATCCAAAAATCATGTCCAATGAAAAAACTACATTTATAAAAACCAGCAGGAGCTTCACTCACATTAGTGAAGAAAATTAAATGAGATCAAGAAAAACCAAATGAGATCAAGAGGGTGGGAACTATAAGACCACGCTGGAGAACTTCAATAAATTTTATCAAAAGAAATCTTCCAAGGACAAAGTGCCACTTTTGTTCTCAACCAAATGTCCTGTTAGAGAAAGGGTTAAGCATTTTCTTCTCACAGCAAAGCCGAGAGTAAGGGCAGGGTTGGGGGATCTGAATGAATGGTTGAGATGAGAAAGGCATTTTTATTTATGTCACTGCTGCTCATGTAGGGGAGCAAAGGCCAGGTGGTAGAGCACAAAGCATACCCATTTTGAAATCAGAACTCTTTGTAAAGCTCACATCTCCCATTATAATGAACTTGGGCAAGCCATTATCCGTCTGTCTTGCTTGAACCAACTTTCACAAGTTGTGAAGGAGGAAGATACCATGCTGCCTCACACAACTGTTTTAAAAATTAAAGCACCAAGTCCTACCTCTTTGAGCTGGGATATTCTGAAGGAGGTATTTTTCTGCACAAGTGAAGAGCAGTTACCCTCACTGGAAACACCTTTCCCTTCTACCTTGTTTTGTGAGTCTTGAAGAACCAAGCTAGGGTGAAATCAGGTTTGAGTTTACGACATCTCTGGATAGCTTCCTGCATTCCAACAGCCTCAAACTTTATATATTACATAGAGAAATAAAATACATACTACTTCAGCTTCCTAGCTTTTAAACACTATAATGAAACTAGTTGTTTACCTGGATAGGAGTATAGATTTTAGAAAAAAAGCAAAAGGGAAAGAAATATCACCCGGTTGTGCGTCAAACATGGTTTTAAAGCTAAGAACTCTATCAATTGTTGAACTTAAGTTGGGATTTACTGAGCACCTACTGGATAAGACATGCTTTCTGCCCTCTAGCTGCCTCAAGCCGACCCAGGGAGGCAGGAATCTCACTAGGTTTTTCAGTATGATAAATCCAGTAATGGGAAAGATATACAAGGAACACATGTGACACAAAGGAAGCCACTAACTTTGTTCAAGAGGGCAGATAGGCGTCACAGAAAAAGTGGTGTCTGAAAACAAAGATGTGTAGGGTTTCTCAGGTTGGAAGTGGGAACAGGCTTGGGGTGCTTGTGTGGTTCAGTCAATTAAGCATCTGCCTTCAGTTCAGGTCATGATCCTAGGGGCTCTCTGCTCAGCAGGGAGTCTGCTGGCCCCTCTGCTCATGCACAGGGGGACTCTCTCTCTTTGTCAGATAAATAAATTCTTTTAAAAAATAAAATTTGGGACGCCTGAGTGGCTCAGCAGTTGACGTCGGTCTTTGGCTCAGGGCATGATCCTGGGGTTTCGGGATCAAGTCCCACATCACGGTCCCTGTGAGGAGCCTGCTCCTCCCTCTGCCTGTGTCTCTGCCTCTCTGTCTCTCATGAATAAATAAATAAAATCTTTTAAAAAAATAAAATTTAATTTAAAAAAGGAAGTGGAAACAGGCTTTCCAGGCAAGAGAAACAGGTTACCCAAAAGCACAGAGCCAAGTGACTGTAGGGAGGTATCAGAAGATCTCCTTAAATCTACCATGTTCCCAGGATCAGACTGTTAGGATGAGAATCCATTTCCTCTGGCTCAGGATTGCCTGGTTCTAAATTTTGCCTAGATGGGATAATGTAGGGAATAATATGTAGACAAAAGACCTAGGCTAACAACTTGATCTTGGGCAAACCACTTTGGGTATTGGTTTCCTTATCTATGAAATGAATCAAAGGTCATTGCAACTTTATACAGCTGTTGTGAGGACGTGCTGATAGGACAGCATTCCTTAAACTGTAAATCTATGCAGATGTTTATTACTCTGGATATGTCTTTAGATACAGTCATTTATAAATCACTCATATTCAATTAATCTTAAACAGATATATAAGGCAATAGACACGCAGTGCCCTGAATAATAGTAAATAATACATTGCTGCCACTAAAATGTGCTAAGAATTGAAATAGGTAGGACAAGATCTTGGTATTTCAAATCGCTTTCAAAATGTTTAGTGACTAGGAAGAGAAACATCCATCACTTACAACTTCCATCTGCAAAGTGTAGGGGAAAAGCTTTATCATGAAATACGTATTATGATAGAAAAAGTAAAATAAGGCGAGAAAGTGTAAGATACTTGAATGCATGATTTATTTAAAAAACATGATAGAAAACCTTTAGAGTGAGACATCTGATATTCAGACTTCAGCAACTCAGAAGAAACTACTACAATGAGAGACTATCAGAGAGGCCCCGGAGGTCCAATGATGAAAACCAACCTATTCTGTTTTACATTGCTTTTGAAGGCCCTCATACTGCTCTTAATGTGCTGCTTCAGAACTTTTGTGATTTTTTTTCCTTTCTTTTGGTGTATGTGTGTACATGTAAGGAGAAGACAGCTTATAATGTACTAATTTGCTTTGAGAACATGGCAAAGTATTTTCCTAGCTTTCCTCTGGATTGTGACTCCCCTAAAAAACTTGTAAATCATCTGACATGATAGTTAAGAGCAGCTAAAATATTTAATTAATTGATAAATTTATTCTTTCTTCTGTTAGCCCACCAACCCTATTTCATGCCAGCTTTTGGCTGCATACTATGAATACGAAGGTGAGGAGGGATCCATTGCCTCTGCCTGTAGGCTGCTTGCTTTAGGATGTTTCCAGAGGAGTGGGAGAGATAGGCAGCCGAGCAGCAATTACAGGAAGCCTCATTGGTGCTCTGATAGGAATACAATGTTGTAACAATCCCAGGAAAAATGTTGTTTAGTCTGGGGTGGGGGTCGGGGGGGATTGGAGTAAGGATTACCGCCTTAAATGGATTTTTTAATGCAAACATTTAATGAATACCTGAAATTTTCATGCTATTTGGGGGTACATAGAAACTATCAAATCTAATGCATTAACATTAACTCAGAATTTTTTGAATGATTCATGTGTTCACCTAGTGGATACTTAATGTTACTTCCTTCTGTGGGCCAGGTACTGCCCATATATACAGCAAGATCAAGACTACTAACCTGATCCCCTCCCTCACTGACCTTAATGTGGCCTCAACTAAAATCTTCAGTACACAGCTAGAGAAACACTTGAGCCAAAAGGAACACTTCTCTCAAGTTAGAAGTGAGATATTCCCTTCCCTGGGAAAGTGTGACCAGTACACGAGCTTGAAAACAGCCTGAGAAATCGTGGGGCCCTTTCCTCTGCCCTCACAAAGGACACAAATATTAGACCAGGTATTCCTGGGAGGAATGTGCTTCTCTACTCCCCGAAGCCAAACACAAAGCACCCATTCTTACTTTGAAGGCCTCCTTACACCTGTAGAGCCCTAATGCATGAAGGAAAGAGCATGTCTGAAGACTGAGCTAGGTTGAAGTCTCAGCCTCAAAGCTTCGCAGCTGTAAGGGCCCAAATGAAGAATCGATTTCCAGAGTCTTGCTCTCATCTACCTGAAAAATGGGGAAAGCATAGCAGTCTTCTGGACTTGTGATGAGGATTCAAGAGACTTATCCTATAATCTAAATGATAACACCACATGCAGTGTTCAATAAATGTTTCCTTGTGCTTCAACATCCTGTCCACTTGTTAACTCCTGTATTAAGATGTTCATTTCCTTTGCCCAAGTATGTAACTGTACTCCCATCATAACTTGAACACAATATTTTTTTTAACAAATGAAATTTGTAAAAAAAAAAAAAAAAAAGAAATTTGTATGTTTCCTCATCAAGCTATGAACTCCTTGAAGATACAGAATATGTGTGGAGCCCTGCCCTCGCTCAGTGCTTGGAACCTTTTAACTGCTCTCTACCTCCTTCCACGGCAGGATTTCCATGACTTTCGCATTAACAGGAGGTAGAAACAACAGGAGAGCAGGGTATTCCTTCGAGCATCCTCTCAAACGGAAAACATTGCTTGGCAAATCTCTGATTCAGCCTGAGGTACTTACCTGAAGTGTAAAGTTCAATAAATTTTCAGGTGAGTGGCCATACATTCTTGGCAGCCAAAACAAATAAGGAGGTATGAATATTCATATAATTTGATGTGCAAAAGAGGAAAACAAACCAGAGGCATTAGGAAGAACACAATTATCCCTAGTATTAAAACCAGAGAATCATTTGTCTGGGGCCTCACACAGAGGAGACTGTTTAATTTAATTAACAATGCCCACAAGAGCATCTTTGCTGTAAATATAACATACCACAAAACGACCATAACTGTGAAATCGAGGGACATTCCCGCTGGTCATTTGCAATCTAGAGATAGATTTTACAATACCTAGAGAAGCAAATGGACAGATAGTCCTGTATAAACACTCCCTGAGGAGTAGAGCAGCAACATTGCACAGTGGTTATGAATGCAGCAGGCTCTGAACTCACACTGACCAACTACTTACTATTAATTCTATGACCTTGAGCAAATCATTTAGCCTGAGTCTTGATTTTTTTCATCAATAGAATGGGGATAACAATAGGATCTATTTATGAGGTTGTTGTGAGTATAAGACAAAATGTGTGAAAAGCACTTAATTCAGTGTGTGGGATATGGGAAGCATTTAATAAGTATTATCCACACACACTTGGAAAAGAAAAATCACTGATTCTCATGATTGGTTATTTCCTTCAATTGAGTTTGGTTATACTTTGCTCTGGTTTGTAACTCCTATTTATTCTATTAGGGCTTTCCATCAGAATTTCTGCTAATTTAAAAAAAATTTAAATTTTAAATTAATTCTGAGAAATAGAATCTACTGGATTTTGTTACCCCCTTTACGTGAAACCTTCGGCCTCACTTCTTGCAGAAAGCATTGTCCTTCAGGAATATTCCTACAATGGGCATGAGTAATGCAGCTCAAAGTCCTCCACATGCCCCATTCCCCGAGGAGACTACCTTGATCTTTGCCCAGAGCGTTCCCCTTAGGGATCAGAGTCAAATGTTACTAGACCCACTCAGGAGTATTCTCTTTCAGAGTTTCTGTGTATTCATTCAATAATTCTTTATTAAGCACTACACTATGCCAGGTTCTGAGTCTGTTACAGCGAATGAGAGGCATGCTTGGGCTTAGAGCCCCCAGGACTGGATTCTTGGCTTCAATCCACCACAATCGGTGTATTCCAAGAGCCTCATCTGGCTCATGGCCAACACCGGGGCAGGCCTTGAAGAGGGGCCTGTGGGTTGTGGCGGGCACACACATGCATGCCCATCCACTGTGCTGTGCCTTGATTCTCTGGATGGCTTACAATCTCTTTTGGAGGCTCTAGCCTCATTATAACAATCTTGGTAAAAGTAAGCCTTTGTGATTCCATGAAATCAATTAAGCAAACATTCAATTTTGTGGATACTCACTGAGCTTGGGAAATGAATGGAATTGACATCTTTTCTGTGAGCACTTTGGCATGCTTTGGTTTCTCTTAAAGCTCTCTGTCTCCTTGAGAGGTAAAGGCTAACATGTTTAGAGTGGCCACAAATAGGCACATTTGTTTTTCTTCTCCTGTAAGCACAGTTTTGATCAGGACTTTGTGTTTCCAAAAATTAGCTTAGATCTCTAAGTTTTATTAAGATCTGAGGATCCCTGGATCTTACTATGACAAGAATCCCTGCTTTCATCTCTCTCACTGGGTCTAGACTCCTGTAACATTTTATGTCAGACAGAACTTTTGAAAGTGCAGAGAAGTCAAGCAACTTCCCCAGGGTCACAAAGCAAGTGAACAATTGACTTAGGACAAGAACTAAAAGCCTATTTTCTACCTTACTAGGGTCTCTCAACCTTGGTAATATCATTCTCGGGCCAGATCATTCTTTCTTGTTTGTATGTCTTATGTATTTGAGGATGTGTAATAGCACCCCAAACCTATATCAACTAGCTGCCAGTAACACTATCCGTTTGTGAAAGGCAAAATTTTCTTCAGACATTGCCAAATGTCCCTGCATTAAAAATCATGGCCCTACAGCCCAGGTGGCTCAGCGGTTTAGCACTGCCTTTGGTCCACGTCGTGGCCCTGGAGACCTGGGATCGAGTCCCATGTCAGGCACCCTGCATGGAACCTGCCTCTCCCTCTGCCTGCATCTCTCTCTCTCTCTCTCTCTCTCTGTGTGTGTGTGTGTGTGTCTCATGAATAAATAAATGAAATTTTTTAAAAAAGAAAAATCATGGCCATATAATAGACTAAGGGAAACCATTCATCGAACCTAAATAGTTGAACCTCCTGAAAATTACTGAAATGTTAAATTACAGCAATCTCTTAGGGACTGTGGGGATGCCAAGGCATGTGAAACAGTCTACCTTTAAGGAACTTAATAAAAAGACTTTGGGATGAAGAAAAAGAAGTTGAGATTGTTTCTGGGGACAATCATTTACTTTATTAGGGGAGGGAGTTATTAAAGCACTGTTGTCTACTCACTGATCTGGTCAACATTATCAATACCTTATAATGATATGATAATGTGGATAGTAGTAGTTACAGTTGTGACAATCCTATGATATTTTTACTGATTTTTTTCAAATGAAGAAATTGAGACTAAGGGAAATAAAGTAGCCTGCTTCAGGGGCACCTGGATGGCTTAGTCCGTTAAGCATCTGACTCTTAATTTCAGCTCAGGTCATGATCTCAGAGTTGAGAGATCAAATCCTGAGTCAGGTTCCAAGCTGGGTATGGAGTCTGCTTAAGATTTCTCTACCTCTCTCTCTCTCTCTCTCTGTGACTATCATAAATAAAAAATTAAAAAAAAAAAAAAAAAAGATTCTCCCTCTCTCTCCCTCAGCCCCCACCCCAACCCTATTCTCTCATTTCTCACTCTCTCTAAAAAACAAAAATAAAGTAGCCTGTTTCAGGTGAGGAAGCTCTAAAGAGGAAAGGTCAAGATGGGCACCTATTTCTGTACCATTCCAACTAGTATTCAAGAGGATTACCAATGGTGGATAGTCACAGATGTTTCGAGAGACCCAAGCGCAAGCAGTTGGCAGAAGCTTCAGGAATAAAGTGAAAACAGCAAATTACCCATGAGTTGCAGTGCTGAACCAAATGAGAATATTAATCATACTTATTTGGAAAAGACATCCCAGATGTCTAGTGACATTAACCTATTTATATATCATAAATGAAGACATTGCTTTATTTAATGACCATTTAACAATCTAATTGCAATATACGTGTGCCTCAAAAAGAGGACTGATTCTAACTAGAAACATATTATAGTAGAGCAATTAGAAACATTAAAGCAATAGAAATACACTTTTTAAAAACATAATCTTAATTGTCTATAGGGAAAAAACTTCAAATGTTAACAATATTTTATCCTAGCTTGTTCATAGGCTGAACTCATTCTGGAGATTTTTATGCTCTTTGTGCTTATGAGAAATTTCTGTAGGCTATAAAGACTTACTCTGGATGGTTCAGCACAGGGATAAGACCTGATTTCCTCATGTTATGACTCACAGCATGCAAGGAAGGCCTACCAATCCACTCTGCTGGGGAGTGTGTTTGGCACCATGCAGAGGTGTCACAACAAGAGTAAATGATCAGATTCATTTTGTTGTCATCTTCATATGGCTACAAGCCTTCATTTTAGTGACACAAAGTCTTGATTCATTCCACCCTGAAATAGGGCCTTTTCTTCTTAAAATTTTTTATAGTTTTGGTAAAAGCTTTATCATTTAAACAGATGCCACTAAAAGTGTTTAAAGTACTAAGAGAAATGCTATTAGTATATATAACATAATGAGAAATATTTTTAACACATAAAACATAAAGGACCTAAAAATTTTAATATATAAAGAACTTACATCAATCTGGAAGACAAAATGAGTAACTCAATAGAAACAGGACAAAGTATATAAGAAGATACTTTGCATAAAGAAAGCATTAGCCAAAAAATATATGAGAAGTATGCTTACTATCACAAATTTTAAAAGTTAAGATGAGGTACATTTTGTACTTAATAGCTTGGTATGAATTTAAAGTATACATATAAAATGCCTGGGTGGCATAGTTGGTTCAGCATCTGACTCTTGGTTTCAGCTCAGGTTGTGATCTCAGGGTTTTGAGATCAAGCCCTGCATTGGGCAGTGTGAAGTCTGCTTGAGATTCTTTTTCCCTCTCCCTCTGCCCTTCCTGCTTGTTTTCTCTCTTTCTCTAAAATAAATTTAAAAATCATATATATATGTATGCATATATATATGATTTATTATATATATTTATTCCTGTATATATATGATTTATTAATACTATATACATGGTCTTTATTAAGACTATATACATGGTCTTTATTTATTAAGGCTTAATAAACAATAAACATATATTTAAATAATAAATATTATTTAATATTATTTATATATTTAATAAATATTATTTATATAATAAATAATAAATATACATATTAAGAAATAAAGACCATATATAATATTTATTGTGACTATATATTTATATATATATATATATGGTCTTTTGTTCACTTTAGTGCTTTTTTTCAATTTCCCTATTGTAGAATTTTTCATTCTAAATTTCTACCTCTTTGGAACTGTCAGATACAGACTCATGTTTTCCTTTACTAATTATAACAGGAAAAAGGAGAAATTTTCAATAAAGAAAATTAAAGTAAAAATATTTGAAGAAATAGATTGAGGATGTGCCTAGCTGGAGAGAAAGCTACTCTTGATCTTGGGGTAGTTAGTTTGATCCCCACATTGGATGTAGAGATTATTTAGATAAAATTTAAGAAAAATAGATTGAACAGTTAAACACTAACTTTATGGTACTTTGATTGTACCTATTTTGTAATTATTTCTATTTTGTAGGTCTCATCTCTCCAGAAACATCTTTAGGCTCCTTACAAAAGGTAGCACTTGTTTTTCCTAAAAAAAAAAATGATAAACGTATAACAATTGCCTGGTTTAATCACAGGGTCAAAATGTAACATGGAAAAACTAGACAAAACTCCCACAACTTGTGTTTCTAGTGCTGGATTTCCCACTAATGATTTGTAATCTTCAGCAAGTCACTGAGCTTCTCAGGTTGCATTTGTCTCACCTGGTAAGAGGGTTGGGCGGATACATAATTTAATCCCCCTAAGTCTACAGTAAGGTAAGGACTATGGAGTCACAGAGCTTGGTCAAATCCTAGCTGTTAGACCTTATTTAAATTTATTTAACTTCATTTTGCTCATCTGTTACATGAGGAAAATAAAAGTACCTAGCTCACAAGGTTGTCGTATGGCTTAAAGACTGTCACATACAACATGCACAATACACTTCAGCTAGTAGCAGTGATAGTACTATTGAAAAGCTTTTAATGTCTGTGGCAATCTTGACTCTATCACTTTTTAACATTTCCTCTCTCCCCTAAACACAGGATCACATGAGGAAAGATGATTTCCAGGGCTTTTCCTGCTTTTGCAGGAAGGAGGAATTACCATTTCCATGGTACATTATCTTGACAAATGTGTGGATGTTACCCACTATCGGCACTCCAGGAGCTTCTTTCTATCAGATAAGAATTTCATGAAGAGGACCCTACTTTTTTGCATTCAGATATTTGGATTCAGCAACAAAATCATTTAGCATACATTTATTAAACACCTATTATATGTTTAGCATTGTAGGGACTGAGACACAATGATGAAGAGGAGAGACAAGATTTCTTTTTTTTTTTTAAGATTTATTTATTTGATAGAATGTGTACACATGCAAGTAGGGGGAGGGGCAGAGGAAAGAATCTTTATACAGACTCCTCCCTGAACACAGAGCCCAGGGAAGGGCTGGATCCCACAACCCATGAGATCATGACCTGAGCTGAAACCAAGAGTCAACTGAATGAGCCACCCAGGTGCCTTGAGAGACAAGATTTCTGACCTCATGTTGAAAACATTGAAGAGATACAGAACAAAAATAAATAATGGAATTAAAATCATTGTGCCAGGAAGAGGGAAAAAAAAGTCTGAAATATAGTCTTAGGGAGGACCCACTGCAAAGAATGGTCCATTGGTGGTAATCTAATATATTCAAAATACTATGTTCATTAAATGTTAGAGCAGATGTCTATGGGATTTTAATAGATATTGGCTAAGAAAGAAAATCCTGTGTTCAAATAGTTAGAAAACTTATAGTTAAGCATTAAATACATTTCTTTACTGCAGTACTTATCAGAGCTTTTATTTACTGATATGCATTAGTTTCCCACATTTCTTTTTTTTTTAATATTTTATTTATTTATGACAGATACAGAGAGAGAGAGAGGCAGAGACACAGGCAGAGGGAGAAGCAGGCTCCATGCACCGGGAGCCCGATGTAGTTTCCCACATTTCTTTACTGCAGTACTTATCAGAGCTTTTATTTACTGATATGCATTAGTTTCCCACAAGAAAGCTACATGGTGCTCTGCTTTCCCAACTTACTTGACTACAGAATCATTCTCACAAAACATTTTTAATAGGACACGTGACTCATTAACATATTCTGTGAATTACAGCTTTCAAAATATCACATCAAGCTAAAGAAATACATTATATTAAATGGTGTTTAAAAAATGTTTTTGAAAAGTTCTGAAAATTTTTGCTACTAATGTCATATAGGCACCACCAGATAGTTTGTACCCCTGATGACAGTAAACATCACTTATGAAATATTCTGGACTTGTTGTCTATGCAGTGTAATAAAATTCTATAAACATAGTGTCTTAAAACAACACATACTGTATTATCTCATAGTTTCTGTGGATCAGGGTTTAGGTATGGATTAGCTGATCTCTTAGCTTAAGAGTTCTCACAAGGTTGCAGTCCAGGTGTTGGCTGGGCTAGGTTTTCAGCCGGAGGCTTAAATGGGGAAAAGCCTACCTCCAAAATCATTTAGGTCTCTGACAGCATTTATGCCCTTGTGGAGATACAAATGAGTGGCTAGTTGGCAACTGCCCTTAGGTCCTAACAGCCACCTGCAGCTACTGGAAACCACTTGTGGTTCCTTGCCACACAGGCTTTCTCAACATGGCTGCTTGCATCATTAAAGCAAGAAGGAGAATCTCTCACTTCTAGTCTACTATGCCAGAATCTTAAATAATGTCACCTAATCACAGGAGTCATATCTCAGCACCTTTACCATATTCTATTGCTTAGAAGTAAGTCACAAGTCCTGTGCACACTCAAGGGGAGGAAATTACACAAAGGGATGAGCATCATACAGTGACATTTATTTGAGATCATCCTAGTCCCTGTCCATCATATATCCCTTCCAAAAAAGTAAACTGAACTCTGATCAAGCCTCTAGATCTAATTACCAATTTACAGATAAACAAGTGGCAAGGGAACACATTAAACATCAACATAGAGTCCCAAATAGTAAAATCAAACTATAAAAAACTTAGCAAAATCAATTCTCTTTCTTCGTAATTTAAATTATGAGGAGAAAAAAAATAGTAAGAATCTCAAGTCATATTAATCAATTGCAATGAATGAACTTCATTTTGACCTTAAACAAATGAGAAAAAAATACCCAACTTATCAGATATTTGATATTAGGAAGTGACTGCTTTTTGAAAGTATGAACATTCTTAGTTAAAATAAAAAAATAATTATATTTTTATGATGCATATTAAAATACTTATGGACAAATGATCTGCTACCTAAGCTTTGCTTCAAAACCATAATGTGTGGATTGTGAAAGCCAGTGGGTAAGGGTATAGTAAAACAAGACTGGACATGTGTTAAAGATTGTTGAGCCTGGATAATAGAATGGTTCATTACTCACTTTACTTTTCTATGTTAGAAATTTTCCATAATAATTTGTAAGACTTTGATGAAAAGTGTCCAGTAAAATTTCTTAGTTGAATAAAATATCTCAAATAATAGATCTATTCATACCTTGTCCAAAAGTAGCCCCATCTATATCAAGAGCAAGAGTCATGATGGGATAGGAAGAAAGAAAAATAATAAAGCATATTTTAGAACTATATCTATAATAGAACTTTCCCTGTAGTTAGAAGCAAATGGAACATCTTAAAACCCAATATATCAAACCTTACTAAGTTTTTTAGGTAATTGTACTGCCAAAGAAAGCACCTGTCCCCTTAAGTCCACCTCTCCCAGACAGAAAAATCCCTAAAACATTGTTTAAGCTGTTATTACCCTTAGATTCCAAATTTTCCATAAGTAGAAGGCAGACTTTGAAATATCTATAGTCCTCAAGGAGAGCACATACCCTTACATACATTTGAGAACAACCAAGGGGAAAAATGTGAAGAGGATCTTGTCTTTATGTGAGGCCTCAGTGAACAATGAGTAAAAGAGCAAGAAAACTCCTGTCAGAAAGTAAAACTGGAGCCTAATGAAGGATCTCATCCTATACCAAGGGTAGGGGGCTTCCCAGCGTGTGCTCAGTGAGGTTTCACAACTGATATGGATCAGAGACTGCTGTGTCCCTTTTGAAATAGGGCTGTCTATTTTGGTTGTCCTGGACATGTCCTAATATTGAAAATGGCTATACTGGGAGCCAGATAACTATAAGGAGCCATACCAGGGACTCAGAGAAGGAACTCATCAGTGGACATTCTAAACTTTGAGATGGATGCAGTGCTGTGACCACATGAGACTTTGGGTCATTGCCTTATGGATATGCTGAGTATATTCTGTGTAGGAGAAAAAGCATAAAGGTATTTGGCGCTTGAAACAATGAAATGTAGCACAGAGTGGATAAGTGCCTACAAGTTCCCCTTCTTCCTTCTGGGCAGACAGGAAGAATATATTCTCAGCCCCTCTTCTAGTTAGGTTGGAACCATGTGACCAGCTCCTGGCTAATGGTATGTGGGAGAAAGTGATAAATTCTACTTCCAGACTGGCCCTGCTATGACTTATGAGAACTTTTTTTTTTTTTTTTTTATGTTTCTTTCTCTCTCATCCATGCTACTGGAAGTGATGTATAATACTCTGAAATGGAAGGAGCTTAGATTCTTGAATTATCAATTGGAAAAGAGCAACATAGAAGACCCTTCTGCCCACTCAGCCTATAACACATATGAGAAATAGACCTTATGCTTCTAAGCCACTGAGATTTAGGGAGTATTTATTGAAGAAGTTAGCATGAATTATCTTAGAGTCACTGCTAGATAGAAACATATCTCTTTAAGTGGCTTCCCAGGAAAAAAACAGGAATGCCACATAATTTGAGATACTATGCGCTTGTGATTGTCTTTGAACTAGACATTTGGGAAATTCTTTGGTCGCAAGCCTTTGCTTTTTTTTTTTTCCTTCAACTTTTTTGTTCAATGGACATTCAACAAGCAATTTCTGAGTTCCTTCTATTTGTTAAACACTGCTGTTGGTGCTAGGAATTCCAAGGGGGAAAGCAGGGTGTTTCTGCTCACATAGTGCTTAGAGTTTAGTAAAGACGTCTTCTGGATCTTGTGAATAATCATTTTCAAGGATTTGTTGAAGTCTCTAGGAAATGGTTTCCTACCCTGTGCTGTAGCATCTATTCCTGGGCCCTCTGATTCTTGCCTTGTCTTTCCTACTATTTCCTTAATGATTTTTTTTAAGATATTATTTATTTATTCATGAGAGGCACAGAGAGAGCAAGGCAGAGACATAGGCAGAGGGAGACATAGGCTCCATGCAGGGAGTCTGATGTGGGACTAGATCCTGGTACTCCAGGATCATACCCTTAGCCAAAGGCAGACGCTTAACCGCTGAGCTACCCAGGCGTCCCTCCTTAATAATTTTTAAATGGACAGAGTTCTATCAAGGCTAGCATTTAGCAGGCTTACAGAATTTCTCACTCAGATCAAGATACAAGGTGTAAACTTTATATTTATTTCCCAGGTTCATGTGTGATGCTCAGGTGTATGCTTGCTTTACAAATATAGACTCCCCTCTACTCAATGCCCACAATAGTGGGTTCTATAATTTTGATTGAAACTAAGGTTTTAATTATAGTTTTCTGATCAGTCTAGTACAAGACAGATCACATGACCTGACATCTACTATTGTTAATATTCTTCCTGCCTTAACCCAGATTTTAATCCCCTGCTTCTGTGTGCAATACCTTGAAGCTCTGAGCTCTTCAAGTCTCTTCAAGCTCAGAGTCTCAAGGATGTTTGGGAATGAGGGAGTGCTCAAAGGGCAAGGAAAAAATGATTAGCTCTAACTAGTCAGCGAAGGCCAGTGCCTTCCCAGAAACATCACAGTAGAGATAGGAGACTAGATCAACATGTTTTTCTAATGTGGTGGGGGAAGGAAGAGAATATTTAGTAGTGGGGAATGGAGGGCAGCTAAAGAGGCCTGAATCTTGGCTCTTCCCTCTCCAGTTGTATCATGTATGTCCTTGGTTAAATCAATTAACCTGGGTAACACATTTAAATTTATGAATGGGCAGATTTCTCATAGGACTGCTGCAAGGATTAAATGAGCATATAAAGTGCTTTGCATTAATATTGGGTTTCAGAGGGTGAACCACATAGGTTACAGCACAATAAGGCATTTTTCAGTTTATATTCATCATGACACAGAGGGAGAATGTCCCTTTGATTTAATCAATTGTCCTTTTGCTACATTTACATTGCAGATTCTGTTTTCTGTATATTTACGGCCATTATGTTGGGAAGTTGGGAGGAGAAATATCATGCAAGGTTATTATTGTAAATTTAAAAGCTGCTGCCTCGTTTAAGGAAGAAATAACCCTGAAGTGACCCAAGCCCTCCAAAGGCACTGCAGACTGCTTTGTTTTGTAATCACCAAAATAGCAAAGGACCTTTGCTGACATTTTTGATTTGGAAATTTAAACATATGCTTTGTAACAGAGGGTGAGATAATAGGTTTACTTGATTGCTAAAACCCTGTCTTAGAGATACTGCTGATTCCTTGCTGGTTTATTGCACAGCAGACATTGGCAGCAGCTTTTATACCATAGGACTTATTGAGCTACCATGCGAATATGCTGCCTGGGGTTACCATAGCTGAGCTATTATTTTCAAAACCTTCCAAAGTTCTTAGAAACACAGGCTGAAAAGGAAGAGAAACTGATTCCACTAGATATATTCTGGGTCACCTCATCCTAGCTAAATATTTTGGAATAGATATTTTTTCTAGAGTTTTATCCAAATATACAATTCATATCCCCAGTCAGTAGTCAGAACATTTTAAAATATGTTTCTCTGCTTCAATCTGCGTGATACAGCTACAAAGGATAAAATAAGTTAAATCACAAACCATGGGTCAGGATGCACCTGCCTCACCAGAAACAGCTTAGCCTGATGGTTAAGTGCACGGACTTGTGTGCTTAAACATACCTACAGTTGATTTTGGTACTGCCACCAGTAAATGTGAACTTGAATAAAATGTAAACCTGAACATTCAGGTCCTTGGTTTTCTCATCTGAAAATAGTTTTAATTTTTTTCCCATAGGATGTTTTTTAAAAAGATTAATTTTTTCTTTAAATTTTTCATCAAAGGATAATTTGACTTTTTATGAAATACCCATATTTTATTTGGACAGTTGATGAGTCTTTCAAATGCTTTTGGACTTCTATCAAGATATAGTCCATTTTCATCATCTCAGAAACTTCTTCTAGTTTCCTTCCTAGTCCAGCCCTGACTATCCCACTTTGAAGACAACACTGTTCTGATTTCTTTTATTACAAGTCATCCTTACTTTTAAGGAATACTCCGTTTGAAATGAAATCATGTCTATAAAGTGCTCAAAATATTTCTGGGTATCTATTAAGTATTCAATACATTGTATTAAGTATGATGACTAATAGTTCTTCTGAGTTATCATTGGGGTAGCTGATGCACAGTAGACACTAGAGGAAAAATTAAGAAAAGGGAAAAAGAAAAATAAGAAAAAGCAGGATATTCCTTAACCATCACTGAATTCTTTCAGATGCCAGTGCTTTAAGAGTTTACATCATTTAATCTCCACAATATTCTAAGAGTTATAACCATCTCCCCTATTAACGAATGGGAAAACAGAGGTTCAGGCAAGCTATGTAGCTTCCTAATATCACGAAGCACTGTTCAGTAGTAGGACTGAGAGTGAAGCCTCTGTCCAGCTCTAGAACTACACTTATTCTAATAGACCACTCTGATCCCTATATTAAAAGACACATAAAAGAAAAGGAAAACAACACTGAGTCATAAAATGACAATGTATTAAACTTGATGCTTCTCATGTATTAACTCACTTAATCCTTAAAGCAGTTATTCCTTCTCCTTCAACCCCCTATCAATACACACACACACACACACACACACACACACACACACACACTGCACATTTCAGGAGTCAGAATTAAAATTTTAGTCTAACTTCAAGTAACAATATCTTCTAAGTGTCTGTCAAAAGGAAGAATGCCTGAGTTAAATCAGGCCACAAATACTCAGATGTCCCAACACAGTCCACAAAAGGGACAACTGAAATCTCAATATTTAGATTTGAGGTTAAAGAAGGTGATCAAAAACTAAGAAAATATGGTATGATGTCAGGTCTAAGCAGGCACACTCTTACTCACTGTATATACACTTTAAATCATGAGTGGGTTTGCGTAAAATATCTAGATGTTGCCAATTGAATCATAGCTACTTTGGGTGATATATCATCTATACTCTGAGATTTTGTAGCTATTTTTAAAATTCTGTAGTGCTCAGCTTGGCAGCACATATACTAAAATTCTGTTATTTCTTTTATATATGGAAGCATTGTCTGATCTTGGGATCTAGAAATAAAGCAATCAATAACTCAACAACTTACATAATCTTAAAAGAAATGCATTTAAAAACAGTAAATTTCAAGGTTAGAATGCAAGCTGGAGAACAAAACAGAATTTGGGACTCTTAGACATTACAAAAGATCACTACAAATAAGCCATAAGTACCTTCCTTTTTATTCAACCAATATTTAATCAAAATAAAATATTGTGATACTTCCATATTGAAACATTTTTATAAAGCTATTATAGATATACATGGACCCAAATCAGAATTTTATATTCAAGCTTATACTTCCCTTAAAATGGCAAGTCATTTTTAAAATCAGGCTGTACTAAACACACTACTGCTATCTATAACAAGGAATTATAAAATCAAGACATTTGGGAGACCAAGTGAAGTCAAAGGGTCTTCAACCCTGGCATCAACCCATTCTAATTTGATGAAAATAAATATATTGAGGCAATTTTCTCAGTTCACACACAGTTATCTTAAGTAGGGCATTAGAAGGCAACATGATCCTGACCTATTTTAAGAACTTTCCCAGAAATTAAAAATGTGGATGTCCTCCTGGCAATATTTTCCTAAGTTTTAACATCAGAAAGAGACAGAGAGAGGAAAAAAGAAACTAGCCTGAGGATTGAGGTCAAGAATGACATACTATTATCCCAGACGTCAGAATATCAAGATCAGTACAATGGACAAAAATATCACTTTTACTCTGGATGGAGAAAGCAGAAAATGGTGGTCCCATCTGAACAACAAGAAAAAAAAAAAAAAACAAAAAACAAGCAGCCTACACAATTATAACTTCTCTTGAGCTCATCAGATAGCTGAGGTTGCAAAACAGTAAGACCTGGACTGAATTTTAAAGAGTAATAAGCTCCTTCAGGGAGAGATAGGACACATGAACTGTGTCACTGTTTCTAGAACATGGGAGGAAGAAGAGACTGACATTATGTTGGTAAGAAAACTTCAAGTAAAATTTTAATGGATTTTTAAAGGCCAACTATGGGCTAGCATGAAAGTTTCAAATACCTGGGAGCCCAAAGAACTCAGGAGGAGTTGGCAACTACATGCTCAAAAGTTCATTTTTATGGGCCTTAACTAGATGCTCAAATTAAAGATGCAGTTAGGATGGGCAAGTAGAAAGAGTCCTGCTATGTGAAGCAAGCATTCAAGTTGTGATTCCTGCCACTGGAAGACAAGCACAAAACATTTCCTGCCTTCCAGGACACGTGGAAGGCAAATGCTTTAACCCATTGGAGAAGGGGCAGGGAAACTTTGCTTGTGTGCGTGGGTGCACGCAGGTGCACGTGCACACACACACACACACACACACACACACTCACTCACTTCTGGTTATCATTGACCTGTAAGACAGCAGCAGTGATCCTACATACATGTAATTGAATTGCCAGAAGGAGAAGAAAGAGAACCTGAGTGTTAAAAATGACTACTTAAGGGGCCTCTGGGTGGCTCAGTTGGTTAAGCAACTAACTCTTGCATTCTGGCTCAGGTCATGATTTCAGGGTTGTGAGATCAAGCCTGGTGTGAGGCTCCACATGCAGTGCAGAGTCTCCTTCAGATTCTCTCTCCTTCTCCCTCTGCCTCTGCCCCTCCTCCTGTGTATGCTCACTCTCTCTCTCTCTAAAATAAATAAAAGTTATAAAAACCTTAAAATAAAAGAATAACTAAGATTTAATTGCAAAGAATTTCCAAAATTACTTACAACAAGAACTCCTGGGAATCCTAAGCAGATTTAATTGTAAATAATAATAATAATAATCCATTAAACATCCTAGATCCATCATATTCAAACTTTTGACAAAGATAAAAAGAAAATCTTAAAGCCACAGGAAATAAACATTACATAAGGTGAAACAACTCTCATATTGTGTTCTTATCATAATTAAATTAAATTAAATTAAACATATAAGAATTGCAGTCAACTTTGGAGATTATTCAAGCAAGGAAACAATGGAAGAACATCTTTAGAGTATTGAAAGAAAAGAAAAAAAACTGTCATCTCAGAATTCTATACCAAGTAAAAATATAATTTAAAGGTAAAAAAAATGTTTTAGCAAAAAGAGAATGAGTTCATTGCTAGATCAGCACTTTTAAGAGATGTTAAAAATAATTTCTTCAGGAAAAAGAAACATACTATTAGTTGGAAATTTAGATTTATACAAATAAATCAAAGGTGCCAGATACAGTGAAAATTAGGATAACCATGAAAGATATTCTTTTTTAAATTTGTTATAAAAGAAATTACTTTCTACAGCAAACAGAGCAACAACATATTATGGAAAGTGTACATACTTAGTAAGATGTATGCCCACAATGGCAAAAAGTCTGTGAGTAATGAATGTGGAGCATTCTGTTGTAAGTTTCTGAAATGATACAGAAAGTGGTGAAACATAATTTGAGAGTAGAGCTAAATTAAAGATGTGTATTGTAAATGCTGGAATAAACACTAAAAATTTAAATCACAGAGATAGAACTACTAAGCTAAAATTAGAGATAAAGTGAAATAATAAAAACATTCCATTACTCAAGAAGAACTGAAGAGTAAGATAAAAAAATATTAGGTGAAATAAACAGAGAAAATTAACAAGGTGTTTTACTTAAATGCAAATGTATCAATGATTTTGTTATACATAAATGTTCTAAACACCCAAATTAAAAGGCAGACATTGTGTGATACTATGAAGAGACTCAACTACATATGCTAGTGTCTAGAATTACAAAGAATACAGTGAAATAAAATAGTTCTTGCTAGTAAAATGAAATGTTAGAAACAAGATTAAAATATAGGTCCTACTGCAGTGACACTTGGAGCCTGGTACCATACCTATTGTTAATAGGACGCTGCTTAATGCATCCAGCATCTTAATAAATTGAAGAAGATTGAAATCACATGAAGCATCTTTTCTGAACACAATGGTATAAAACTAGAAATCAAGTATAAAGAAGCTGCAAAATCTACAAATACATAGAGATAAAACAACTTGTTTCTGAGCCACCAAGGATTCAAAGAAGAATAAAAAAAGAAATAAAAATATATCTTGAGACAAATGAAAATTGGACCACAACATGCCAAAACCTATAGGATGCAGGGGGGAAAAAACAGTCCTAAGGGGTAAGCTTAGAGCAATAAACACCTACGTTAAGAAAAAAGAAAAAAATCTCAAAATAAACAGTCTAACTTTACACTTCAAGGAACTGGGAAAAGAAGAACAAACTAAGGTCATAGTTAGTAAAAGAAAGGAAATAACAAAGAACAGAGCAGAAATAAATGACATAGAGACTATAAACATAATAGAAAAGATCAATGAAACTAAGAGCTTGTTTTTTGTAAAGGTAAACAAAATACAAAAATCTTTAACTAGACTTACCCAGAAAACGGTGACTAAATTAAACTATAAATAAAAGAAGTGCCACTACAACTGATACCACACAAATACAAAGGATCATAAAAGATTACTATGACAAGAAATCATCTCAAATTTCACGGCTGAAAATGACAGAAATTTATTCTTTCACCAGTTGTGGATGCCAGGAGGCTAAAATGAAGGTATCAGTAGAGTTGGTTCCTCCTGGAGGCTGGGAGGAAGAATTCATTCCCTCCCTCTCTCTAGCTTCTGGCTGCTGTCTGCAATTTTGGCGCCCTTTAATTATAGATACATCACTCCAATCTCCGCATCTGTCTTACCTGGCCATCTCCCTTCTGTGTCCCTGAATGTCTTCTCCTTTTCCATCTCTTGTAAGGACACTCATTATTGTACTTACAGCCTACTCTAATTCAAGATACTCTTATTTCAATATCCTTACCTTAATTACATCTGCACAGGCCTTTATTCCAAATAAGGCCACATTCTGATGTTCTAGGAGGACATGTCTTTTGGAAGGCCACTATTCAGTCCACTATAGTGGCTTTATTCATAATCACCAAAATCTGGAAAAGCCCAAATATATTTCAGCTGGTAAATGGATCAATAAATTGTGGAACCTACCCCTATAGCTCAGCAGTAAGATGGAATAAATTCCTATTTACATGTAACAAATGGATAGATATGCTAAGTGAGACTTTCCAGACACAAAAGCTACCTACTCCATGATTGCATCTATACAGCATCCTAGAAAAAGCTAGAAATTAGGAACAAAATCAAATCAATAATTGTCAGGGTTTGGGGATGAGAGATGAGAATTAAGTACAAGATAGAACTTTTAGGGATGATAGAAATGATAAAAATTTTAATTGTTAGGGTGGCTACATACACCATTACAAAGACACTGAAGAGACACTGAAAGTTTTTGAGTAAAGATGTTAATCACCCTTGTGGCATATAGATATGTGGATATAGGTATAGATATAGATAGATAGATAGATAGATAGATAGATAGATAGATAGATAGATAGGTGTATATATATATAATATATACATGCACATAAACCATATATATAGATATACACATATCTATATGCCACAAGGGTGATATATATATATATATATATATATATATATATATATATGGTTTATGTGCATGTATATATTATATATAATATATAGACACAATGGAATATTATTCAGCCATAAAAAGAATGCAATTTTGCCATTTGCAACATGGATAGAGCTAGAGAATAGTATGCTAAGTGAAATAAGTCAGTCAGAGGAGGACAAATACCTTATGATTTCACTCCTATGTGGAATTTAAGAAAGAAAATAAATGAGCAAAAGAAAAAAAAGATAAACCAAAAAACATTCCTAACTATATAGAACAAACTGATGGTTACCAGAGAGGAGGTGGATGACGGGAATCAATGAAATAGGTGAAGGGGATTGAAGAGCGCACTGAGTAATATATGGAATTGTTGAATCACTGTATTGTACACCTGCAACTAATGTAACTGTGTATGCTAATTATAATGGAATTAAAATTAAAAAATAATAAACATGTTAATCACCCTAATCTTAAAAATAATTTGTTGAATAAATCAGGACATGCAAAGTCTAGAGAGAAGGAGCTCAGTTTTAAGAATCTGAGCAGGAAAAGTGTCAGACTGGCAGAAGCAGTAGGGAGTAAACAGTGTCAGAAAATTTAACCACTGGGATACCTGATAGGACTCTCAAATCTAAGACAGCCAAATTTAAACTTTTAACCTTCCCCATCAAACATGCTTCTTTCATAAAGTACATCACCTCAGGAAACAGCAACTCCACCTTTTCAGGGTCCCTGATCAAAGACAGATGTGTTAATCACTGACTCTTTCATCTCAATCTCAGACATCATCAAATCCCAAAACTCCATCTTTAATACTTGCCAAAAGTCTCTCGTTTCTTACTAACTTTATTGAAGGCATCCAGGTCCAAGCCACCAGTACCATATTCCTAATTTTTCTCTTTGCCTCCTAACTGGCTCCTCGCCTCATCTTCTCCAGTCTTTACTCCATTCGGTAGCCAGGGTCATTCTTTTAAAGCATAAATCCGATTATTTAACTTCTCTGTGCAAAGACCTACCATTTTGTGTCACGCTAGTAAAAACAAAGGTCCTACAAAGCCTACAAGATCTTACATAATCTGGCCTATTCCTTCTGACCTCATCTTCTACTACTCTTCTAGTTTACTCCTCGCTCCAGTCATACTGGATACTTCACTGTACCTTGAGTGTGAATAGATATACTCCTGCCTCAGGGCTTTTGTATTTACTATTTTGTTTGTTGATCTGTTTTTCCCTCAGAAAAACAAGGCTGACTTCCTTTTAAAATATGATTTCTGCCATAGGATCTTTCTGAATGCCCTGTTTAAAACTACATCTCTCATCCCTAGTTCTCCTTATCCCTTTTCTCCACTTAATTTTTCTCCTTTGCACTTCCCATTATCTGAGATATTACAGGCATTTACATTATTGAATTTCATTTATCTAAAGCAATAAAAATTCATATTTAGTATATTTTAACATCTTTGAAATCAAAATATCTCACAATAGATAGAGTCTTTTTTTGTGGTGATAAATAAAATAAGGATGTATTTGATAGCTATCGGCCTCTTAGATTCAATTGAATAAGGCAACGTTTATTAGTTATTTTCATTTGAATATAAATTTCAAGAATGGTCTCTCTCTTGTGTAGTACCATATCCCTAGCTCCTAGGATTGCCTCTGGCTAATAGTAAGTAGAGGGTGTATCTGAAGGAGCAAAGGCAATAGAACACAAGAAATGAAGTGACTTTCAAAGTCACATAGTTCAGAAATGACAAAAGCAGTACTCAAACCTAATTGTATTTCCATTAAATTATGTCACCACCTGGTGCAAAATGCTATAAAGAAGTTAAAAATGATGATGAAGGCTGAGAAAACTTCATTAACTTTAAGTTATGTCTTTAAGGAAAACAGTTTCAGCAATCTACATGGTTGCAAGGAATAAGTTGTGATTTATTCTAAAAGAGATGATTGAGCAACGATCATTGGAAGATTTCTTTATACTAGTAGTCAGCAAACTATAGCCCATAATCCAAGTTCACCTGTCACTTATTTTTATAAATAAAGTTTTATTAGAACACAGTTTATTTTCTTTTGCTTACATATTGTCTATGGCTGCTCTTGTAGAGTTGAATAGTTAGGACAGAGACTATAAAGCATGTGAGGCCTGGAGTGTTTCTATCTAACTATTTACAGAAAAAGTTTGACAACCCCTGATTTACAGAAGGACATGAGTTGAAGCTATTCTTACCCCTGAACCGAGCTTTCTTGGTAGATTCAGGGGTAAAGTCCAGAGGCCGGCATTAACCTCTAAGAAGGCAGGTTAATGTAGCATTGTAACAACTAGAGTCAGTAGGCTGGTTTGAATTCGAGCTCCACAGCCGGCTAACTGTACAATCTTGAGTAAGTTACTTAATCTTTCTAAACTTCCCTTTCTTCATGTGGAAAATGTGATTTAGTATTAAGACGTTTTATAAGGTTATTATGAGAACTAAATGATATAATATATGCATTTCAGGAAATCCTAAATCATAATTATGATTCTGCTACCTTAAGAGATAAATAGAATAGTTAGGAATCATAAAGTATTGCAAATATTATTTTAAAAAAGGAAATTTTAGGGTACCTGGGTGGCTCAATACATTTAGCCTCTGCCTTCAGCTCAGGTAATGATCCCAGGGTCCTGGAATCAAGCCTGGCATCAGGCTTCCCTCCTCAGTGGGGAGTCTGTTCCTCCTTCTCCCTTTGACCCTCCCCTCTGCTCACGCTCTCACAGTCTTTCTCTCCCAAATGAATCAATGAAAAATCTTTTAAAAATATTTAAATTTTTTTTTAATTTCTCACTTAACAAAACTGCAAAAATATACTAAATTTCAGTAATATTTTATTTTGTTATAACAAGGATTAGCAGATGAGTCGATAGGAAATACATTCTAGTTTACCATGGCAATCTCATAAGTGAGTTAACAAAAGAGAAGAAGTATGGCAGCCTAGAAGGTGAAAAGAAAGCAAAAATACTATTATTAGTAAAGCCTTGGTGGAGCACATGGGCTATCTGGTGTACATTCTCCTTGTTGACTGTTCCTTCCTTCCTTCCTTCCTTCCTTATACAGCTTCTTATTTTTTCCCCAAAGAAGTCCAACAGTTGTGATGTCAATGGTCCAGGAAGAGTCACTAATGTTGTATCATCCATCACAAGTCAAACTTTCAGTGAAGAAGTAAAACAATTATTGTCCAAGGAGGATATGGGAAAATTGGGGTTGATGCTGTCACTTCCTCCTGTGCCCAGGCACAAAGTAAATGGTCCTCTGCCTCAACACCTAAGTGTTAAGATTTAAGATACTAAGATTTCCTAATTCTGTTGAGTTTTGGTGGGATGTGGCATATACTATTCTAATTACTGGGCCTTACGTTTTTCAAAGAGCTGGGTGTTAGGACTCAGATATAAGCCTAGGTAAGATTACAAGTCAGAGTTTTGGGATCAATCAATCAAATAACCAATTCTGTGGTTGAAGTTCTTTAACACCTTAGTAAAGAACAAGGGAAATTGGTGTCAACTAGATGGCCAAGCAGAAAAATACAGATAAATAGTTAGAGTTTCTTATTGCTTTTTCACTGTCTTTTCTAAGACTATCTGTAGTTCAAGTCCCAAACCCTCTGAAATATGCAAGGTGGGCACTTTCTTATTTATAGGTAACTCAGACTCTGGAAAATGGTCATGGAATAGGAGGACCCTAGGCCCATCTCATCCTATGAATATAACTAGGTAACTATCAAATCACCTTAAATACCCAAAAATTGAACTGAAGACATACAGAACAATCTCCAGAACTAAAGGCTGAGAATAGACCCTATCAAAGAAGGTGGGAAGTATGGAGACACAGTTTGGGAGAGAAACAGAGTGTGCCCATTGGGGTGGGGAGCATAGTGCTGTCACAGAGAGTGGGGAGAAAAAGACTAACACATAGGGAAGAATATGGGGAAAATGAATTCCCATAGCAATTGGCTTATAAAATGAGAGGGCCTGAATTTCATAAGTTCTTGCAACCGGCAGGGCTTAAAGCCTAAAGTTCTAAAGGTCAGCAGGCTTGGCTCAAGGAGAGCTTGGAGGATATTGGGGCTGCTCTTGGAAAGAAGGTGGGCAAATAACCCATGGACATCCAGCCTGGAAAAAGTAATCTGAAGAGTGCCTGGGATACACAGTGGGAAGGTTATCTGCTCATCTCAGAGTATGTCTTTGAGAGACAACATTCATGGAGAGACCCCTCCAGGAAGAAAGGAACTGGCAGGCACCATTTCCCTGTCTTGCCCCTCAACATAAACACAGATCCACCTGCAAGGACCAGCACAGTGCCGACACTCTCCATCTAACGTGCTTCACCAAGCCCCACCTCCACATTCCAGTGGAACCGCCCTTCCCAATCATTCTTGCCTCAGTCCCAGTGTGGTGGGCCCCCACCTCCAGAAAACTGGTTCAAGCCCCTGCTCACATCATACCTCCTGACCCAGGAGCTTTGTGGAGCCTCAGTACCAGCACTGCTGGCAACAGGACTCATTTCACAAACAGACCAGAGCACAACTAGTCAAAATGCACCACATGTAGGCCAGGGACCAAATCCTGACTGCAATAGACAAAGAGAACCTCTGCAGATGGCTGGCCTAAAGGATAAAGTGGCCAAGACAGAACAGCAGAGTATACACAGCACACATTGGAGACACACACTAAAGTATCATGCCCTAGGGAACAGGAGACACTACACTGCAGGGCACTACAGGATCTCTTCTTCATAAGACCGTTATGCTCAAGAACAAGAGCAATAGCTGAATTTCCTAACACAAAGAAGCAGGCAGAGACTTACACAAAATGAGAAGACTGTGGAATTTGTCCCAAATGAAAGAACAAGACAAGGCCATGGCCAGAGACCTAAGTGAAATATTTATAAGTAATATATCTGATAGGGAATTTAAAGTAATGATCATAAAGATACTCACTGGACTTGGGAAAAGAATGTAAGACACGAGTGAGACTATGAATACAACAATAAGGAATAACATAGCAGAGATAAAGGGCTCAATAGATAAAATGAGAAACAAGCTTGTTAGAATGAACAGCAGGCTACAAGAAGCATAGGAATTAATTAGCTATCTAGAAGAGAGTATAATGGAAAGTAATCAAGCTGAACAAAAGAAAGAAAGAATAATTACGTAAAAAGAGAATAGACTTAGGAAATGCAGTGATTTCATCAAAAATAACTTTTACACCATAGGAGTCCTAGGAGTAGAAGAGGGAGAAAAGGGGACAGAACTTGTATTTGAAGAGATAATAGCTGAAAACTTCCCTAATCTGGGGAAAGAAACAGATGCCAGATCCAGGAAGCATAGAGAACCTCCAACAAAATCAACAACAGCAGGCTCACACCAAGACATGTTATAATTAACACGGCAAAATATAGTGATTAAGATAAAAATTTAAAAGAAGTAACACAAAAGAAAACAGTTACATACAAGGGAAACCCCAAAAGGCCATCACGGGATTTTTCAGCAGACATTTCCCAAATAGAAGGGAAAGGTACAATATATTCAAAGTATTAAATGGCAATAATCTGCAGCCAAGAATACTCTATACAGCAAGGCTGTCATTTAGGATAGAAGGAGACATAAAGAGTTTCCCAGAAAAATAAAAACTAAAGGAGTTCATGACCACTAAATCAGCCCTGCAAGAAATATTTAAGGGGACTCCTTGAGTGGAAATATAGGTTGAGGAACTCACAAAATAAAAGAATGTAAAATATTACACCATATACCTAAAACATAGGGAGAGAGAAGTAAAGAATGGGTTCAAACTTAAAAGGCCATCAACTTAATATAGACTGCTATATGCAGAAGGGGCTATACACAAACCTAAGTCTAACCACAAATCAAAAACCACTAATATATATGTAAATAATAAAGAGAAAGAAATCCAAATATATCACTAGAGAATAGAAGCAAATCATGAAAGACAAAAAAGGATCAGAGAAAATTTTCAAAAACAACCACAAAACAGTTAATAAAATGGCAATAAATACATATCTATTAATAATTACTTTGAATGTAAATGGACTGTTCCAATCAGAAGACATAAGGTTACAGAATGGATTAAATAATAAGATCCATCTCTGCTGCCTACAAAAGATTTAGACCTGAAGACAACTGCAGATTGAAAATAAGAGAATGTAGAAACATTTATCATGCAAATGGATATCAAAAGAAAGCCAGAGTAGTGATTATTTTTTTTAGATTTTATTTATTTGAGAGAGACAGCACGAGCAGTGGGGAGGGGCAGAGAGAGAGAGAGAGAGAGAGAGAGAGAGAGAAGCAGACTGAAATAGGGCTCTGACTGAGCCACCTATGTGCCCCTGGAGTAGCATTTCTTATATCAGACAAAATAGATTTTATTTTATTTTTTTTTTAATTTATTTTTTATTGGTGTTCAATTTACTAACATACAGAATAACCCCCAGTGCCCGTCACCCATTCACTCCCACCCCCCGCCCTCCTCCCCTTCTACCACCCCTAGTTCGTTTCCCAGAGTTAGCAGTCTTTACGTTCTGTCTCCCTTTCTGATATTTCCCACACATTTCTTCTCCCTTCCCTTATATTCCCTTTCACTATTATTTATATTCCCCAAATGAAACAAAGACTGTAATAAGGGACAAAGACTATATAATAATTAAGAGGTCGATCCAACAAGATTTAACAATTATAAATATTTACAAATCCAAGATGGGTGCACCCAAATACATAAAACAATAATAAACATAAAGGAACTAATTGATATTAATGCAATAATAGTGGGGGACTTTAATACCCCACTTACATATGAACAGATCATCGAAACAGAAAATCAACAAAGAAACAATGGTTTTGAATGTCACACTGGACCGGATGAATTTAACAGGTAAATCCAAAACATACTATCCTAAAACAGCAAAATACACATTCTTTTCAAGTGCACATTGAACATTCTCCAGAATAGATCACATATTAGGCCACAAAACAAACCTCAACAGATTTAAGAAGATCAAAGTCATACCATGCATTTTTTCTGACTACAAAACTATGAAACTAGAAGTCAACCACAAGAAAAATCTCTGGAAAGACCACAAATACATGGAGGCTAAATAACATGCTACTAAACAATATTAAAGAAGAAATGAAAAATAAAAAATTACAGAGAAACAAATGAAAATGAAAACACAACAATCCAAAACCTTTGGTATGCAACAAAAGCTATTCTAAGAGGCAAGTTTATAGCAATACAGGTCTACCTCAAGAAGCAAGAAAAATCTCAAGTAATCGACCTAACTTTACTCCTAAAGGAGCTGGAAAAAGAACAACAAACAAAACCTAAAACCAGGAGAAGGAAAGAAATAATAAAGATTGGAGCAGAAATAGGTGATATAGAAACTTAAAAAAACAAACAAAGAATAGAACATATTTACAAAACCAGGACCTGGTTCTTTGAAAACATTCGATACTATTGATAAGCCCCTAGCCAGACTTCTCAAAAAGAAAAGAGAAAGGACCCAAATAAAATCACAAATAAGCAAGAAAAAACAACAACCAACGCCATAGAAATACAATTATAAGAGAACATTTATGAAAAATTTTATGTTAACTACTTGGACAACTTGGAAGAAATGGATAAATTCCTAAAAACATATGACCTACAAGAACTGAAACATGAAGAAATAGAAAACTTGAACATACTAATTATGAGCAAAGAAATTGAATCTATGACAACAACAACAACAAAAACTTCCAACAAATAAAAGTCCAGGAGCAAATGGCCTCACAGGCAAATTCTACCAAATATTTAAAGGAGAGTTAATACCTATTCTTCTCAAACTATTCCAAAAAATAGAAAAGGTAGGAAAATTTCCAAATCTGTTCCTTTTTTTTTTTTTTTTTTTTTTCTAAATTTTTTATTTATATATAATAGTCACACAGAGAGAGGCAGAGACACAGGCAGAGGGAGAAGCAGGCTCCATGCACCGGGAGCCCGACGTGGGATTCGATCCCGGGTCTCCAGGATCGCGCCCTGGGCCAAAGGCAGGCGCCAAACCGCTGCGCCACCCAGGGATCCCCCAAATCTGTTCCTTTTTAAAAAAATATTTAATTATTATTTGAAAGAGAGAGAGGGACTAAAGGAAGGGGCAGAAGGGGAGAGAGGGAGAGAGGGGGGAGAGAGAGGAAGAGCGAAAGAGAATATCAATCCTCAAGCAGACTCTTCACTGGGCACAGCTGAGCACAAATCTTGATGCAGGGCTCAATTCCAGGACTCTGAGATCATGAGCTGAGCCAAAATCAAGAGTCAACTGCTTAACCAACTGAGCCACTCAGGTGCCCCCAGATTCATTCTTTGAGGCCAGTATTACCCTGATTCCAAAAGCAGATAAAGACACCACAAAGGAAAGAGAACTACAGGCCAATGTCTTTGATGAACATAGATGTAAAAGTCCTCAACAAAATACCAGCAAACCAAATCCAACAATACATTAAAAAAATCATTCATCATGCTCAAATGGGATTTATTCCCAGGTTACAAATGTGGTTCAATATTCACAAATCAATTAACATGATCACATCACATCAGTAAGAGAAAGAATAAGAATCATATGATCAATTTAATAGAGGCAGAAAAGGCACTTGACAAAGTACAACATCCATCTGTGATAAAAACCCTCAAAAAAGTAGGTGTAGAAGGAACATACCTCAACATAACAAAGGTCATATATGAAAAACTCTTAGCTAACATCATCTGTAATGCAGAAACACTGAGAACTTTTTCTTTAAGATCAGGAACAAGACAAGGATGTCCACTCTCACCACTTTTATTCGACATCATACTGGAAGTACTAGCCACAGCAATCAGACAACAATAAGAAATAAAAGGTATCCAAATCGGCAAGGAAAAAATAAAACTTTCACTATTTGCAGACAACATGATACTCTATATAGAAAACCATAAGGCCTCCACCAAAGAAACTGGTAGAACTGATAAACAAATTCAGTAGAGTTATAAGATATAAAATCAATGTACAGAAATATGTTGCATTTTAATACAGCAATAATGAAGCAATAGGAAAAGAAATCAAGGAATTAATCCCATTTACAACTGCACCAAAAACCATAAGATACCAAGGAACAAACCTAATCAAAGAGGTAAAATACCTGTACTCTGACCACTATGAAACACTGATGGACAAAATTGAAGACAACACAAAGAAGTGGAAAGACATTCTATGCTCATGGATTGGAAGAACAAATACTGTTGAAACATTTATACTACCAAAACAATCTACACATTTAGTGCAATCTCTATTAAATACTAATAGCATTTTCACAGAACTAGAACAAATCTAAAATTTATATAGAACCACAAAAAACTCCAAATAGCCAAAGCAATTCTGAAAAAGAAAAGCAAAGTTGGAGACATCACAATCTTCAATTTATATTATAAACTTCCAAACTTCAATTTATATTATAAGCTCTAGTAATCAAAACAGTATGGTACTGGAACAAAAATATATACATGGATCAATAGAACATAAAACTGAGAAATAAGCCCACATTTATACTGTCAACTAATCTTCCACAAAGGAGAAGTGAATATAGAATGGAAAAAAAAAGTCTCTTCAACAAATGGTGTTGGAAAAACTGGGCAGTAACATGCAAAAGAATGAAACTGGACCACTTCTTATCCATACACAAACATAAATTCAAAATGGATCAAACACCTAAATGTGAGACCTATAACTATAAAAAATCCTAGAACAGGCAGTAACTTCTCTGACATTCCCCTGAGTCAAGGGAAAGAAAACTGTTGGGACAACATTAAAATAAAAGCTTCTGCACAGCAAAGGAATCGATCAACAAAATTAAAAGGCAACCTACTGAATGGCAGGAGATATTTGTAAGTGATACCCAATAAAGGGTTAATATCTAAAATATATAAAGAACTTATACAACTCAACCCCCCCCAAAAAACAAATAATCCAGCTTAAAAATGGGCAGAGATGATGAATAAATATTTCTCCAAAGAATACATCTAGATGACCAACAGACTTACGAAAAGATACTCACCATCATTTATCATCAGGGAAATGCAAATCAAAACTACAATAGGATATCACCTCATACCTGTCAGAATGGCTAAATTCAACAATACAAGAAAAACAGTGTTGAAGAGGATATGGAGAAAGGGTAACCCTTCGCACTGTAGCTGGGAATGCAAACTAGTGCAGCCACTATGGAAGACAGTACAGAGGTTCCTCAAAAAGTTAAAAATAGAACTACCCTAAGACTTAAGATCCAGCAACTGCACTATTTTGAGTATTTATCCAAAAAGTACAAAAATATTAAATCAAAGGCATACATGCGCCCATATGTGTATAGCTGTTATTTATAATAGCCAAGATACTGAAGCAGGCCAAGTGTCAATTGATTTATGAATGGATAAAGAAGATGTGGTATATATCTATAATGGAATATTATTCAGCCATAAGAAATAATGAATTCTTGCCATTTGCAACAACATGGATAGAGCTAGAGAATACACTCCTTCACTTAGGCGTGAAGTCAGTCAGAGAAAGACAAATGTCATATGTTTTCACTCATGTGTGGAATTTAAGAAACAAACAAGCAAACAAACAAACAAAAAACAAACCAAAGGGAGGAAAAAAAAGAAGAGAGAGGGACAATCAAGAAACATATTAGTTCCTGGGATCCCTGGGTGGCGCAGCGGTTTAGCGCCTGCCTTTGGCCCAGGGCGCGATCCTGGAGACCCGGGATCGAATCCCACGTCGGGCTCCTGGTGCATGGAGCCTGCTTCTCCCTCTGCCTGTGTCTCTGCCTCTCTCTCTCTCTCTCTCTGTGACTATCATAAATAAATAAAAATTAAAAAAGAAAAAAAAAAAAAAAAGAAACATATTAGTTCCTATAGTTTCTAGTTCCTAGAAATAGGTTTGTTCCTATAGTTCTCTTAATTATAGAGAACAAACTGATAGTGACCAGAGGAGAGGAGGGTAGTGGTGGGGGACATAGGTGATGGTGATTAAGGAGTGCACTTGTCATGATGAACACAGGATGATATATAGAATTGTTGAATTACTATATCATACACTTGAAAGTAAAATCATACTCTATGTTAACTAACTGGAATTAAAAACTTGAAAAACGTGAGCCTTAACCAAGTCTGTGGGTTTCACAAGGGTAGGAGATAATCATTTTTAATGGTAGAGCTGGTTTCTAACCAAAGTGAATTGATTTTGGTAGCAGCTGTACTAATAAATTTGTTCAAAATAGATTATGGGGCCTATACAATTTAGTGGGTGGATTTTCTCAAGGGTCAGTTTGTAGAAAAAGAAATGTTATGTTATGATGATTAACAGAGACCTCATGTTACAACTTAAAAGAGGACATCCCTTGGGTCAGTAATTAGGATAGTGCTCATGTCACAGGTTGGAGAGGCCTAAGATACCAACGTGGAGCGCTAGGAGACCTGGACGTAGTTATCTCCTCATTGGAGAGATTTTCATTGTTATGATTGGAAGAAGAGAGGATCACCTGCAAAAGCTTTAAAGCTTTATGGAAAAAGAGCACCTAATAATAATCTTATAAAACAAGACATTTACTAATGTCCTTTTCCATAACTACAGCTTAGTGAGGTGTATCCACTTGCATCCATGGCTAGAGAAGCAGTGGGGTGTCGTAAAAAGGCAACACCTTTAAATTTACATATATCCAGAACTGATAGTTGGTTCAAACAGTTAATTGCTCTGAGACCTTGGGCAAATTGCTGAATTTATTTAAGACTAGTTTCTCACAAAATAGGACTATACTTACCCCATAGATTTTTGTAGGATTAAATGTCCATTTCTTTCCCTGGAATATCCTGTCTGTTCTTATTCAAAAGACTGGTTCTTTACTCTTTCATAACCTTGCTTAAGCTGCTCATCAGGGCAGCTTTTCTTGCATCCTAAAAGCACCCTATGCTTAAATCTATCTACATTAAATCTAGTTAATAGTTTAGTGATACAATTTTCATAGGCTATAAATTGAGGTCTCTGAAAAAGTAACTTTTATTTTTCTATATTGATCATACATTCTCTACCAAACCTTAGTCCATCTTTTAACAGAATCTTAATTTCTTAGTCTTCAGAGTCTTTTCAGTAAAATCAGCATTTGTCACTCCCATCCCCCAGGATTTATCTAATACCACCATTATGTGTGTGTGTATGTGTGTGTGTGTGTGCATGCGCACACACACGCACACAGGGTGCCGAGGGCTGTCTGAAACCCTGCTATAAACATATATCCATAAGGTAATTCAAAATATGTTTTATTCCCACATCTGATGGTCAGTCTGTTAGAGATACACCAGTCCTGGCCACAGTGCTAAGACATGTGGCCTCATTCAGTTCTGAGAGGCTGCCCCATAATGGTTTCTGCTCTACCATAAGAGGTTTTGGAAAGCTTGAGAATTCACCCCCAGTACTTTCTAATGGAAACACAGGGCCCTGTGAACTAGAACCCTCCATGGGGCAATCAATGTGCAGGATCCTTCTTCCTGGAACTGCCCATCTTTGATGAATGAATTCCAGGAAAATGTGATCAACAGCTCCTCACTAGAGGCATATGTGTTGAATTTCATAATGGAACTTTTAGTCAATGTGACCAATTAATGCAAAGGCCCTGAGGACTAAAACCTCTGGAATTCTCTTCCTTTCTTCCAATTCAAGAACTGATTTTATATTACAACATGTGAATGAGTCTTGGGAAGTGTACTCTGTCATTGAGAGAGTAAACTGTGAATTGTGCAATAGGCAGTTCATTGTAAAGTGGTTCTCATGTGAGGTAGTTTGGTTTAGTGGCTGAGAGAAAGAAAATTCAGTCTCTAATCTCTGCGTTCCCTCTCACTAGCTGTGTGACTGCCCTGTGTCTCAATAACCTCATCTGTAAATGGGAAGAGTTGGCCCACATCTCAGTACTGATGCAAGGATTAAAAGAGATTATGTATGTATGAACACTACTTGGTGTCTAATAAATGTCAACAAAGTTGGTAATATTACTGTTAATATAGATGAAAACAGAATATTAATTTTTGACAAAATGAAAAGTTACTAGATTTATCTTCTAAATCCTGCAAAGTTTTCTGCCAATTTATATAAAATACTTACACTGTAGATATTTTACCTACCGACATTTACTTCTCTGGGTTAGATTTGCATTTCGGGTAGAGTGGACTAGCTAATGTTGTGCCCCTGTAGTGCCCCTGACTAGAAACTAGAAAAAAAAAACTATACAATTTAGAAAATATGTTTGAAAGTAGTCAAAATGTTCAGATGCCTCCAGATATGAAGGGAATGAAATTCCAGGAAGGAGGAGCCTCCTCATGTGGCCTGACCTTCTCTGCTTCCTTTACCCCGGGGGGCATTTGTTGGTTCTTGGTGTGACAGGAGTCTGACAATTCAGGCTTTGAATCCATGGAGGGCACAGAAAACCTGGCAGAGTATTTGGAAGAAGCTTGACAGGGCTTCCAAGCCTCTGCCAGCTTACCCCTCAAGACTTGTGCTGAATACTTAGGCTACGTGGGGCAGAAGGCCGAACTCAAGTGAAAAGCGTCTCAAGAGCAGAGCAGTTTTGGGAGACTCAGGAATAGAAGAGAACATTTCTGTGCTCACGAGGAGGGGTAAGGAATTTATGAAGCTCCCTCTTGAAAGAGGGATAAGCAGAACCAAAAGAAGCTCACTCTTGATAGAGCTGCATCTCAGCCTTGACTCAGAACTGCCCATGAGTAGATTCAGGCCCCCCACTCTCCCTCCCTACAAAGAAAAGGGTAAAAGATATAATCTGAAGTCTATTTTTTTAATAGACAACCAACTTTTAAAAAAACTAGTAAGAGATTGCATAACCAAAAAAAGTAAAATAGAAAATTACAGCAAAAAAAGACCCACAAGCCATTCAGCTACTGCAGTTAGGTAATGGAGACTCTATGATTAATAGGACTAAGGTTGAGGGGAGATGATAAATAGATTATAAGTTAGCTAAACATTAGTCTTAAGGAAAACCATCAAATACAGATTGTAGAATTAGAATATGTAACATCTAAAACATCTGAAATTAATTGATTGCATTAAATTGAAATTTTAAAAATAGAACTGATAAGATAAATTGAGAGATTTATAAAAGATTGATTAAGAGATTGATAAGGCATGGTCAGTATCTTCAGAGGAGACTACTGTATAACGAAGAACCTAAAAGGCACATTAGAATTTCAGGAGAGTGGCTTCTAGTCTTCTTATTAACTAACCGTAAGGCCTTGGGGAAGACTTTTTTCTCTAAACGTCAATTTCATCATGTTGAAAATAAGAAGATGACCCAGATATCTATGTCTAAGATTCCTTCCAATTCTGAGATTTAAAACAAACTGACACAGTAAGACATAGGTCTGAAATCACCAATTTAATTATAGGAAAATCTACTTATGGTTTTCCTGAAGATGTTTTAAAATTAGCTTTGCTGTGGTATAATTTACATGAAATCTATTTCACTCATTATAGATGTGCAGCCCAACACTTTTTGACAAATACACATATGGCTATGTAAACACTACCATGATCAAGGTATAGATCATCTCCAATGGCCCAGAAGTCCCCATGTCTCTTTATAGTAAATCCTAGCCTCTGGCAACCACTAATCTTTTTTTTTTCTGTTTTAGTATGCATCTCCTTTGTTTGATATTTTATTTTCAAATTTGAAATCACATATTCATTTTTATAACTGTCAGATAGGTAGCCATTCAGCATTCTTTTATACATGTTTACATGCACACAAACATATGTAATCCTGTAAAGCAGCAAATCATTTGTACTGGTTCATCTCACCAGGATTTTATCTTTTCTCAACTGCCCTCTTAGTCTTTATCAATATGATAGTGTTAAAATAGACCATTATTTTAATCTAGTGGTACATTATTACATTGTGTTTTTTTTTCTTGGAATGAGCTAGCATTTTTTGTTTGTTTCAAGTTTTCTTTAAATTCTAGTTAGTTGGGATGCCTGAGTGACTCAGTAGCTGGGCGCCTGCTGGGATCCGGGATGGAGTCCCACATTAGGGTCCCCCGGGGAGCCTGCTTCTCCCTCTGTCTGTGTCTCTGCCTCTCTCTGTGTCTCTCATGAATAAATAAAATCTTTTAAAAAATAAAAAAACAAATTCTAGTTAACATACAGCATATTATTGTTTTCAGGGATAGAATTTAGTGATTCACCAGTTGCATATAACACCCAGTGCTCATCACAAGTGCCGTCCTTAATGCCCATCATCCTCCCATACCTCTCATCCACCTCTCCTCAGTTTGTTCTCTACAGTTAAGAGTCTCATGGTTTGCCTCCTTCTTTCTTCTCCCTTTCACTATGTTCTTCTGTTTTATTTCTTAAATTCCATATATGAATGAAAATATAAGGTATTTATCTTTCTTTGACTTATTTTGTTTAGTATAATACACTCTAGTTCCATCCACATTGTTGCAAATGGCAAGATTTCATGCTTTTCGATGGCTAAGTAGTATTCTATTATATATATAGACCAGATTTTATATATACATATATATCACATCTTTATCCATTCATTAGTTGATGGACATTTGGGCTCTTTCTATAATTGTGGTAACCACTAATCTGATATGTCAACATAGTTTTGTATTTTCTAAAATGTTTTATAAATAGATCTGTTAGAAATCTCACAGAGGAAGACATAGACATGGCCAACAGGCACATGAGAAAATGCTCCGCATCACTTGCCATCAGGGAAATACAAATCAAAACCACAAAGAGATACCACCTCACACCAATGAGAATGGGGAAAATTAACAAGGCAGGAAACCACAAATGTTGGAGAGGATGTGGAGAAAGGGGAACCCTCCTGCACTGTTGGTGGGAATGTGAACTGGTGCAGCCACTCTGGAAAACTGTGTGGAGGCTCCTCAAAGAGTTAAAAATAGATCTGCCCTACGACCCAGCAATTGCACTGTTGGGGATTTACCCCAAAGATACAGATGCAGTGAAACGCCGGGACACCTGCACCCCGATGTTTCTAGCAGCAATGTCCACAATAGCCACACTGTGGAAGGAGCCTCGGTCTCCACCAAAAGATGAATGGATAAAGAAGCTGTGGTCTATGTATACAATGGAATATTACTTATTTTTTTTTCTTAAAATTTATTTATGATAGTCACACAGGGAGAGAGAGAGAGAGGCAGAGGGAGAAGCAGGCTCCATGCACTGGGAGCCCGACGTGGGATTCGATCCCGGGTCTCCAGGATCGCGCCCTGGGCCAAAGGCAGGCGCCAAACCGCTGCGCCACCCAGGGATCCCTGGAATATTACTTATAAACCATGAATACCCACCATTTGCTTCGACATGAATGGAACTGGAAGGTATTATGCTGAGTGAAATAAGTCAGTCGGAGAAGGACATTTTATGGTCTCAATCATTTGGGGAATATAAAAAATAGTGAAAGGGAATAAAGGGTAGAGGAGAAAAAATGAATGGGAAATGGCAGAGAGAGAAACATAACATAAGAGACTCCTAACTCTGGGAAACGAACTAGGGGTGGTGGGGGGGGGGTTACTGGGTGATGGGCACTGAGGGGGGCACTTGATGGGATGAGCACTGGGTGTTATTGTATATGTTGGCAAATTGAACACCAATAAAAAATAAATTTATATAAAAAAATAAATAGATCTGTTAGTCTTTTGTGTCTGGCTTTTTTTTTTCATTTAACATAATGACTTTTCAATACAAGGTAATGCATTTATCAATAATTCATTCATTTTGTATATTGCTAAATAGTATTCCATCCTATAGATATAGCATATTTTATCAATTCACCAGTAGATAAATAGTTGAGTTTTTTCTCATTTGGGGCTGCTATCATATTAACATGTATGTACAATTTTTGTTTAGACATATTTTCATTCATTTTGGCTACTTAACAATAAGATATCTGGTTCATACAACAGCTCCATGTTTAACTTTTATTTAAAACATCTACTGAACTGTTTTTTTTTTTACTGAACTGTTTTCAAAAGAGGTTGTACCATTTTGCATTTCAATCAGCAATAAATGAGAGTTCCAGTTGCTCCATATCCTAACACATTCACAGCTTTTAACTAGCTTTTCCTAATAACTAATTGATTTTAACTATCTTTGCATGTATTTTTATATGACATATGTAGATTTTTGGCTAAATAAACGCATGTTAAAATCCTTAGCTCAATTTTCTTACTTTTTTAATTGACATTTTCACTGAGACAATTATAAATTCATTTACAATTCTAACAATATAAACTATAGTGCAGGCAAGTAGAGCAGAAAAAAAGAACCCAGCAAGGACTTAATTCAGGAAGTCTCCTTTACCCCCTGTTCTGAAGACTATCTCCTCCTACTTAGAGGAAACTTCTCCGTCTCTGAAGGGATGGAGGATCACTGGAGCTTGGGTTTGCTCCATTAGCTCCAGCTATGTATCCAAGTGGTAGATGGTCATCAGAGTGTCCATTTTTTCCCATATTCCTCTATCTCCTGAGCTAGTGCCCTCTGCAACCATCCCCAACCCAGATGGAGGAAAATATAGAGATAGTTGCCCTGAATGTACTCCCTTTCCTATTTTACCACCCTCTATTTTCAGTTCATCCAATGTTTCCCTGGAGCAGCAGCATCCCCTTGGGCCATGAGAGGGAAGTGGACTCTGAGAATATGGAGGCTGGCTCTGTAATGGTCCCAGCTCTGAGAGTCCAGCCTCAGTTGAAGCTCAGTCAGGCACAATCAGCTGCCGGCATAGTCTTTTCAAGGACTCTTGCTTGGACAACCGGATATCCACATGCAAAAGAATGAAGTTGGACCCCTTCCTCATATCATACTGAAAAATTAAATAAAAATGGATCACAGACCTAAATATAAGAGCTAAAAGTATTTTTTAAACTCTTAGAAAGGGGCACCTGAGTGGCTCAGTGGTTGAGCGTCTGCCTTCAGCTCAGGGAGTGATCCGGAGGGTCCTGGGATGTCTGCGCTGGGCTTCCTGCGGGGAGCCTGCTTCTCCCCCTGCCTGTGTCTCTGCCTCTCTCTGTGTCTTTCATGAATAAATAAATAAAATCTCAAAAAAAAAAAATAAAAAAAAAATAAATAAATAAAATCTCTAAAAAATAAAACTCTTAGAAAAATAGTGATAAATCTTCAGGATCATGAATTAGGCAAAATGCCTTCTCAAATATGGCATCAACCATATAAAAAAGAAACGAGATAAATGAAATGTCATCACAATAAAAACCTTTACGCCTCAAAGGATGCTATCAAGAAAGTGAACAGACAACCCATAGAATTTAAGAAAATATTTCTAAACGATACATCTGACAAAAGATTTCTATATAGAATTGTATCAAGAAATCTACAATTCAGTAACAAAAAGAGAAGAGACACAATTAAAATCGGCAAATTATCTGAATATTTTTTCAAAGAAGATATACAAATGGCCAATAAACAGATGCAAAGATATTCAACATCCTTAGAAGTGAGTTAACGTAAATCAAAATCACAATGAGTTACAATTTCACATCCACTAGGATGGCTATAATCAAAAAGAGAAACAATAACAAGTGTTGGTAAAGACATGGAGAAATTAGAAGACTCCTATATTACTGGTGGGAATGCAAAATGGTACAGCAATATTGCAAAAGAATTTGACAGTACTTCAAAAAGTAAATATAGAGTTACTGTATGAGCCAGAAATTCCACTTCTAATTATATATCCAAGAGAATTGAAAACATATGTCCACAAAAATGCTTGTATATGAATGCTAGGTGAAAGAAGCCAGGTACAAAAGACATTATATGATCCAATTTACATAAAATGTCCAGAATAGGCAAATTCATGGATATAGAACATAGATTAGTGATTTTCAGGGGGTGGAGGGGTGGCATTTGGGAGTGATTGCTAATGGTTATGGGATTGCTTTCAGGAGTAATGACAATGTTCTAAAACTGATTATAGTCATCATCAGGCAACTTTGTGAGTATATTGGAAAATATTTTAATCACATACTTAAAAAAAATATATCTGCTGCAACTTTATACCCCCAGCCATTCCTCTTGCCAATCAAGGCCCTTGCCAATTCTTAACTGTATTATCCTAACTTGTTCTACATCCAGTGCTGCTGTCAATCCATCTTCCATCCCACAGACAGAAGAATTTTTCTGAAATCTAGATCTCATGGTCACTCCGTTGTTTAAGCTCAATGGTGACTCTAACTGGTTACAATATAAGACTTTCTAATGATGGTTTCAACCTGTGCTTCAACCCCAGCTTTGCAGCTTCTCTGCTACCCATGTAGGACTTGCGCTGCCACATCTGCCAATTAAGTCTCCCCTCACCTTCCACTTCATTTGCTACTCTCTTCCTATTCATTTTTCTCTACCAGATGTCCTATCCTCTTTATCTTGAAACGTATACTTATCCTTCCAAGGTTTCCTTTCTACTTTATCTGAGAAAGTTTCTCCAGCCCCTTGATACAACAAGCTGTTCCCACACTATGGGGGCTTTCATGACTATTGGATTGCACAGGATGTGGCTTTGATGATGTGTTCTCTCTCTCATACTGGCCAGAAGCCCTGAGGAAGCGGATTTTTATTTTATGCATGTTGACATTTCCACTCCCTGACACAAAGATTCAATAGAGACTCAGTAAATGAATGAAGCCAGGTTTAGTGCTTTTTCCAATGTACCATCATTCTTGCCCCTTCCTGGATAGACCAGAACTTCCAAAATTACTCTCCTCCCCTTTATTAGAGATTTTATCATGTAGCTCGACATCACTCTCCAGTTCCACCTGTTATGATTACAACATGCACGTGAATAAATTTTCTAGTATTGTGGACCTGATCTTAATACTATTGTTCTACCTACCTCAGCAACTTGCCTCTGAGATCTGTTCTAGCCCTGCCATTATGAATGACGAGTCTCACTTTCCATTAACCCCATCTGTACCTGTTATACATTGATCTTACCACCTCCTTACTGTCCCTTAACTCCTGTCTTCACTTTTTATTCACTTGAGTTCCACTGTCAATAATTAGATTAATTCTCTTATGTTCATTTGCATATTCCACTGCCCCTCTTTCCCTCTACTGCACTTTCTTATTAAATCACTAACTCATGCGGAATCTAAATCTCTTCCTATTTTGACCTAAACCTGCTTAGTAGAATGTGACTGGAGAAAAAAAGGCACAACCATACTTACTAACCTCATTTTATTATTTTTTATTTTTATTTTTTAAAGATTTTATTTATTTATTCATGAGAGAGATAGACAGAGAGGCACAGATACAGGCAGAGGGAGAAAGCAGGCTCCATGCAGGGAGCCTGACATGGGACTTGATCCCAGGTCTCCAGGATCACACCCTAGGCTGAAGACGGTGCTAAGCCACTGAGCCACCCGGGCTGCCCTCATTTTAAATTCACAATTACCAACCCTGAGTATATTTTTTAAGTCAAGTCATCTTCCTTCCTCAAATTATCTCACACCTTTTCATTTCTCCTCAAACCTTTTCTACAGCTCCCCTGATTCAGTCCAGCAGCATCTTCAGCATCATCCTCTTGGTTTATCATAATAATTGCCTCTCCAGCCTCTCCGCTTCCCTCTGACCCCTATAAACTCTTCTCCATAAAGTACCCAGACGGGCCTTTCTTAAGATGCCAATTAAATCATGCCACTCCCTTCCCTCAATACCCTCTATCAATTCCCTATTTTATTCCTATGGAAAATCAGGGTAAAAGTACATCATCTTCTCCCTACCTACCACTTTTCTTACCTCATTCACTGCTAATCCTTCCTTGTTCCAGGTCTTTAAGTCACATTGTCCCTGGAAAGCTTCATTTACGTTCCCATGTTAGGCCTTTGTATTTCCTTGTCTTTCTGTCTGGGATTTTATTCTCTCAGACATTTACATGGCCTAGTTCATTTTCCTCAGAGCTCTGCTCAATTATTGTACTATCATAGAAGACTTCTTTGATTACTTTATATAAACAGTATCCCCAATAAACACTCTTCTTCTTAAATGTCCTTATTTCTCTCCATGAAATTCATTAGTATGTAACATATATTTATTTGTGTATTGCTCACTGCAGGCCATTAGAATGCAACCCCCATGAGAGCAGGGACTTTGATTTACTCATTCCTCCATCCACAGCAATCTCAACAATGTTGACAGCTTGTTGAATAAATAAATCCTTGTTGAGAAGGATCCCATTACACAAAAATAATAAAGAAAGGAAAGAAAGGAAGAAGGAAGGAAAGAAGATTTTGTGTTTTAAAAAAGTTCTGTATATAGAAAAGTTCTGTATATACCTTTTATTTGAGGTAACAGGATATACATAATTTGGTACCCTATTTTTAAAATTTTTTTAAAGAAAAACATATGTATATATATATATATATATATATATATAGAAAATAGTCTCTCTCTCTATATATGTGTCTATATCTTTACTTTTATGTGACCTTGTACAATTTATTTACTCTCTCAGAGCCTCTGTTTCTTTATTCACCAACTGTGAAATTAATTCTACATTGAAAATCTGCTATGCCAATTTAATAAATTAATGTAAGTCGAATACCTAGTACCCAATAGACTCTCAGGAGCAGGAGGTATTATTAGAGGAATAGTAGAGATATGGCTTTTAGCAATTATTCTAAGTCTTAGCTAGTTGTGTAACTTCACATATGTCACTAAACTTCTTTGGACTTCAGTTTCATCAGTAAAAGGAGTGGCTGGGAAGAAAACCTAAAGATAAAGGTTTTCAAAGCAACCTAGGTTTTAAGGGAGCAACCTAGGTTATATATATAGTAACGTGTTTTTTTTTTTACTGATACCTCACAAGAGCACCTCTAGATCTTTGTGAGTCAAAAGACTCAAACTCAAGGCCAAGGTTGTAAATTGATTATTCAGCTGACCTCAGTTTGCTGCTTCTATTAGAATTCTGGTTCAGTTAATGGCTAAGGGCATCCTATATATTGTATTTACTCCTGGCATCTCCATCATTACCTAGACAACAGAAGAAACCCTTATGTTATTTAAAAATAGTTCATCTTCATTTTGTATCTTCTTAACAGGCATAATACTAAAAACATTTTTTAAGGCAAAAAGTCTTTTATGGCTAAAATCAACAACACAAAAACAACAGGTGTTGGTGAGGATGTGGTGAAAGGGGAACGCTCTTTGCACAGTTGGTGGGAATGAAAACTGGTGCAGCCACTGTGGAAGAAAGTATGGAGTTTTCTTAAAAAGTTAAAAATAGAACTATGCTATGATCCAGCAATTGCCCTACTAGGTATTTATCTAAAGAATACACAAATACTAATTCAAAGGGATACCATGCACCCCAATGTTTACAGCAGCAATGTCTATGATTAGCAAATTATAGAAAAAGCCCAAGTGTGCACTAGCTGATGAATGAATAAAGAAGGTGTGGCATATATATATAATGGAACATAAAAAAGAATGAAATCTTGTCATTTGCAACAACATGGTTGGAGCTAGAGAGTATTATGCTAAGCAAATAAGTCAGTCAGAAAAAGACAAATACTGTAGGATTTCATTCATATGTGGAATTTAAGAAAGTAAAACAAATGGACAAAGGAAAACCGAGGGGTGGGGGGGAGGAAAGCCAAAGAATAGACTCTTAACTCCAGAGAACAAACTGCTGGTCACCAGAGAGTCGGTGGGGTGATGGGGAAAATAGGTTATGGGAATTAAGGAATGCACTTGTTATGATGAGCGCTGGCTGATGTATGGAAGCCCTGAATCACTATATACTAATAGTAATATAACACTATTTTAACTGGAATTTAAATTAAAACTTGAACAAAACAGCTCTTTTTAGATAAGCTAATTCTACCCTAAATCATTTTTATTCTGAATTGAGCATAGAATGGACCAGTGGAAATGGAAAAGCCTTTCCATGTATTTGTTTTGGTTCAAATAAAGTTCTTTAATAATGATTAAAACACAGATAGAATTATAACTGATATAAAAACATCAAACACAATCTCAACAGAATAAGAAATCTGTGTATGTAATTTCCTATTATGCAAACTGATTACATGTAATATATCTTTAAATGAAGTAAAATTATGAAAAATAGACTGGAGTTAAAATCAAGCCTGGTTTGTTATTAAATAGTGATGCTTATGTTGTAGAGTTCAAGGAAATTCTTTTCCTTGTCATATTTTTTTGTTTTTCAATTTTCACAAAATTCGTGACCTCTTTTTGAGTCTCTGAGGCCTTCTTTGTGTGTTATTCCAAAATCAAAAGAAGGAAGAGAACTTAAAACGGGCACAGGTGGGAATTCTACTTTAATTATATTAACATTCCATTGCTATGGATTAGAATGTCCTGAAGAGAGTAAACTAACCCAAAGTAAGAGCATAGTAGAATTAAAAGACAATATGGGGGGGGGGGGTGCATGTGTGCATACATATACATACATACACCACAGTGGGCTCCCTTTCAAGGGAGCTTAATGAATGAGAGCATATGTTAAAATATGCCACATGAACATCCTCCAACACTTAGAGTGCTTGACATTCTCTTAGGATAAGAGTGTCAGATCTAATTTCTCTAAAAGTATGGTTGCTACAGAAAAACCCTTGGCACATAGGGATATGTGAAATTGTCTTGCCTTGTGATAATTTGAATTTTAATTCATATCAGAATAATAACAGCACATACTCAGTTCAAGATTCTAGGGACTCTTCTAAATGCTTCAAATAAATTTCAGTAGTTTCTCCCTTACCTGCCACAATAGGTTCCCAAACCCACAGTGGATGCCAGAAGTGAGAAACCCACATGTACTGTTTTATCCTATACATATATTCCTATGTTAAAGTTTAATTTATAAATTAGACATAGTAAGAGATCGACAATAATAATAAAACAATTGTAACAATATACTGTAAATAAAGTTATGTGAATGCAGTTTCTCTGTCTTAAAATATCTTCTTGCACTGTACTGACCCCTCTTGTGATGAGGTGAGATGATAAAATCCCCATGTGATGACATGAAGCGAAGTGAGGGACGTAAGTATTATGAAGCAGGGTTAGGCTACTATTGACCCCACCACCGTTAGAAGGAGGATATCTGCTTCCAGACCAGGGCATAACTGAAACTGCAGATAAGGCAGGGACTACTGTAGATACCTAACAAGCATTTATAGCAGTGGTTCTCAACCTCTCTTAACCCATCCCCCTCTTTAAATAGGCTACACGCCCAGCAAGGAACCCAACGTGGGGCTTGGACTTATGACCCTGAGATGGGAGACCTTAGCTGACATCAAGAGTCGGATGCTTAACTAAGTCACCAAGGTGCCTCAAACATGCTCCTTTTAATCAGAACTAAATCAGCACTCTCTGCTCTTTCCACCCTCTTTTACTCTCACACACACACCAGATTCTGATATGTCATTTCACCTAGCACCTTTGTACCTTCTACATTTTACTCCCATCAGCCATGACCCTCTGTTGCAAATCCATCCTGTGCAATTAACTTCTACATATCCCATCCACAGAAGATTTTTAAATCGTCTGAGATTTGTATCATGAAAATATTAGGCATTTTAGTTTTCCATACATAGAACTATAAGATTGAATATCTTCCCTCTTGTCATCACCGCTTTGAGATTTTAATACGTATCCATTTCCTCTTTCACTTTTGATAATCATTGATTTAAGGCATCTCATACTTATTGAATATTTATAAATTGGCTAATGCTTTATATTTCTTTAAATCCCACAGCATTACTTGGAGGTTAATTTATTATTTTTATATTAAAGATGAGTTATTTAAGACTCAGAGATATAATAACTTGCTTAACAGTAATAATAGACCAAGTATTTGAAATCTAGTGGGGCAGAAATAAGGCTACCTGTTTACTGTCCATTTCATTTTCCTGCAGTACATTTCCAAGCCACAACGAGGTGGAAGGTTGTAAGCTCTGGTCAGTTCACTGTGCGCAAATGTTATAGGATTGGCTTTAAAGTATGCTCCTCAGTCTTTTATGTTCTCTCTTTCTTTCTCCTACTGTACATCCAGAAACAAAGGACTGCAAAGTGGTGGAGCCACATAAGGGAAGAAGCCAAAATAGTTGAATTTCTGCTTGTAGAAGGGTAGCATTTTATAGTTACCTGCGACCAGATCACCACTTAAACGTATGTAGAAGTGATCCTTCATTATGTTGTCACTAATGGTTTGTAGTTATTTGTTTCCACAGTTATTATGACTTATCCTAATTAATACACTTTGCCAGTTATCCATTTATTGCCTCTGTGTTCCAAACCCATCCTCTTTTCCAAACCCATCCTCTTTTTTGATTCTACAGCTGGACGCTACAAACATTTCTCCTTTTCCAGCAGGCACAGTATAAAGGCTTTGCCAGTGCAGGGTGCTAGAGGAATACTGTAGGAAGGAGGGGATTGTTTTTATCTAGAACCACTGCTGCCAGAGGCCATCTTCCTACCAGCAGACAGGTTTCTTGCCAGAGGCACTGGCAATAATGGAGACCTACAGGTGCACACCCTCCAGAGAGCTTCAGTGGGGCACCATCAAGCAACTGCCCAGCAAGTGGTTTTCTGCTCATCAGCCAAGGCATGAGGCACCCAAGTGAACGATTCCACCATCCAATGGGCCTCAGCAATACCTTCTGCAACAAAGTGGGTGGGAAGTGGGCAGGCTCTGACAAGCATTTTCATTCTTTGGATGCTCTCCTTCAGCCACAGAAGTGGTGGCTTTTCCCTACACCTGCTATTCCTGTAAAGTTCTTTCTCTCTTCATAATTAATTTGTTTTTGCTAATTAATAATTCCTAATGTTAAATGTTCCCTGCTCAACTTACTGAATAATGTCTGTTTCTTTACTGAACCTTAACCAATATGCACGAAATAAATACACAACTTAAAAATCGGTGCCATCCGAATCTATAGTAATATAAAATATGGCCACATGGAGACATATTGAAAATAAAGTATTTTGAGTAAGGTAGTCTGGAGTTTGAGGACTGATTCTGTCACTTGCTAGTTCTGTGACCTTTGGAGGGTCTCTAAATATCTCTCTTGCTATCGAGATTAAGTAGCATATTGTACATCTTTGGCACAAAGTAGGTACCAAATAAATGGTATTTTATTTTATTTATTTTTTTTAAAGATTTACTTATTTATTTATGATAGACAGAGAGAGAGAGAGGCAGAGACACAGGAGGAGGGAGAAGCAGGCTCCATGCCGGGAGCCCAACATGGGACTCGATCCCAGGACCCCAGGATTGCGCCCTGGGCTAAAGGCAGGCGCCAAACCGCTGAGCCACCCAGGGATCCCCTAAATGGTATTTTAAATAATAATTCACTATGAGGATTTTTCAGTACCTGTGGTTGAGCAATCTTTCGTTCTCTTGTCATATTCAAGTGATTGTGTCCCCCATAGCCTCACTGTAGATCTTTGTGTACTTATGTCAAACAAAGCATTTCTAAACGTAGCTTAAATTTCGTTCTCTCACTTTGTTTCTTTTGCCAAAGATTATAGTTGAATATCATTTCTGTTAAAATTAATCAGTATTTAAGGTGTTTATCCAATTCCTTCTCATGTTTCTTTGGGGAGATTCTCTGACCCCAATTATGCTTTCACAAGTCTTTTATTTTCCATCCTTCTATGATTCTGCTCACTATTTTTTCTTTCTGAAAGAGAGATTCCCAGATCATACTTTGTGGACTTTTAAGAATAACTGCTTCCTGATTTTTATAGGCAAACACCATCTGGTTAGAGCATTTTTTATATTAATTTTTAAATGTTAATTTAAATACAACATGTGGTATGATGTGTCTATTAGAACTTCCTCTACAGTAATTTCACAATATCACCTAGTCCCCACAAGTATTTATGTGCTTTATTTTTATTCCGTAAGCCTCTTGTCACTATTTATCTATTTATTTTGGGGATACTGACTGTTTAGTTATTATTAGCATAAAGCACCGGTTCTTCTATCAACTGTGTCTTTACACATTTCCCTAGCAGAAGAATATTTGAAGTAAAGTTTTCAATGCCTGTAAGAGTCTTCCATTTAAGTGGAAGCTGTTATTATTTATAAATAAACCTTATGGTCAAGAACATGGACCAGGAGGACCATGTACACAGACACATTGGGTAAAAGTCTTAACTCTCGTTTTTAAAATTAAATATAATTAACACACGGTGTTATATTAGTTTTAGGTATACAGTATGATTTAACAATTCTGTACATTTCTTGATGATAAGTATATTCTTAATCTCCTCCATCTATTTCACCCATCTCCCCATCCATCTCCACTCTGGCCCCTTTGTTTTCTGGATTTAAGAGTCTGGTTTTATTGTTGTTGTTATTTTTGTTTCCTCTTTTCCTTTGTTTGCTCATTTATTATTTTATTAAATCTACATATGAGTGAGATTATATGGCATTTGTCTTTTTCTGACTGACTTATTTCACTTAGCATTATACTAATTCCATCCATATTGTTGCAAATGGCAAGATTTCATTCTTTCTTACAGCATGAATAATATTCCATTATAAAAATATACCACGTCTTCTGTACCCATTCATCTACCAATGGACATTTAGGTTGCTTCTATAATTTGGCCATTGTAAATAATGCTGCAATAAACATGCAGTTGCACATATCTTTTTAAATTAGTGTTTTCATTTTCTTTGGGTAACTATCCAGTAGTGGAATTACTGGAATCATATGGTAATTCTTTTTTTAATTTTTTGAGGAAACTCCACGCTGTTTTCCACAGTGGCTACATCAGTTTTGCATTCCTACCAATAGTGCACGAGGATTCCTTGTTCTCTACAACCTTGCCAACATTTGTTGTTTCTTGTGTTTTTGATTTAGCCATTCTGACAGGTGTAAAGTGACATCTTGTTGTGGTTTTAATTTGCATTTCCCTGATAATTAGTGATGAGTAGCCAAAACAATTTTAAGAAAGAAAAAGAAAGCTGGAGGTATTACAATCCCAGATTACAAGTTATACTACAAAGCTGTAGTAATGGAAACAATATAGTATTGGCATAAAAATAGATACATAGATAAATGGAACAGAATAGAGAGTCCAGAAACAAACTCATGATTATATGGTAAATTAATCTACAACAAAGGAAGCAAAAATATATGATGGGAAAAAGCCTCTTCAACAAATGAAGTTGGGAAAACTGGACAGTTACATGTAAAAGAATGAAACTAGACCACTTTCTTTTCACTATACACAAAAAAATAAACTCAAGATTAGATTAAAGAGCTAAATGCGAGACCTGAAACCATATATAGAAGGAAACATAGGCAATACTTTCTTTGTCATAAGCCATAGAAACATTTTTCTATATTCATTTCCTCTGGGAAAGAAAGCAAAATTAAACTATCAGGACTACATCAAAATAAAAAGCATTTACACAGTGGAGGAAGCCATCAACAAAACGAAAAGGCAACCTACTAAATGGGAAAGGATATTTGCAAATGATATATCTGATATGGGGTTAATATCCAAAATATGTAAAGAACTTATACAATTGAAAACACAAATAATCCAATTTTTTAAATGGGCAAAGGACCTCAATGGACATTCTTCTAAAGAAGACACACAGATGGCCAACAGACACATGAAAAGATATTCAACATCAATAGCTCCACTTTTAATGACCATGTGGCATCTGAGTTACAAGCGGCAGAAAATCAACTCAATCTTCCCTGAAGAGATGAACAAAGAAATCAAAGAGGAATTTATTGCATCACACAACTGCAAAGTTAAAGGTTAATTCAGGATTCAGGCATAAATGGACTGAGGGACTCAAATAGGGCTTTCGTTTCTTCCTGCTCTCCTTTCTCTCATTCTTGGCTCTTCATCCTTATTGGCATGTGCTCATCTGTCACACATCCCGTGGTGTGAGAAAATTATGACAGTTTTCCATGGACCTCTTTCTTAAAGCTTTGGAGGGGAAGACATATGAGAGAACTTTGAATGGTTCAGTTGAATCACTAGCCCAGTCCTAGATCTCTTACTTTAGCCAGGAAGGATAAAGTACTCTGATTAACCCACTGTGGCCAAATGGGCAGATGATATCCTAAGACTCCTGCGCAGAATCATATAATATGTGTGGACATTGTTCTCTACCATTCTGTTTTCTTATCTGTAAATTGTGAAATCACCCACCACCCCAGTAGGGGAGATCATGATGATGAAATGGCATTTTGTTTGGAAAAGATATAAGACCTGAGCAATAACTATTAACATTTATTATAATAACAAGATAAAAACTAAGAATGTTATGTGGTAGAGACAGAAATGACCTTCTTTTTTTGTTCTGTAACCATATATTTTGCCTGTCTTGTTAACCCATCCCCATCTCCTTAAGAAAATAGCAAAGAGCAGGGACCCATGACTCTTAGTCCTCATGTTTCCATGACAACAACTATCACAGAAAAAGGAAAGAAACTAGCATATAGTAGCACTATGCATTTTGTAGAGCTCTTATTCAGAGCAGTCACTTGATAGCTGTTTGATGAAGTTCAGGGAATGCAAATTGACTGATGCTCTACGTCTGAATAGGTAACTTCTTAAAAGTGCAGTCCAATCAAAAACAGAAAACAATGTATTGTATTACAAGTAATAGAATGCTTTGATATTTCACATATGAAAAAAAAAAAAGCCCCTCTCTCATAAGGTTCCGTTAAGCCCATTTATAAGAACATTTTGTTCTAATAGAAAGCATAATCTGGGCCAGTTAGAAATTTGAATTCCAGAGTCTTATGTCTATCATTAATTACAGTTTGAAGGAGTACATTGCACTTAGGAAAATACTAAGGCCTGGGCCTGGGGATTCATATTCTGAAAATCAATACAATGGAACAAAATAAGTTGGTTTGTTGAAATGGAAATTTTCAGATTAATCTAGGCAGGGAGATAGTGCATCCACACTTCCCAGACAGATTTTGTCCTCATCTTTGAGAGTTAGTTAAGCTTAGTCCATCCTCACCTCTGACCTCTTTTTGTTGGGATGTCTCACACTCTTTTCTCTTCTAGTGTTGGGGAATATTCTGTTCCCCAGGGAGCCCAGAAAACGAAGGCTATTTTCACACTGAAACGGCTCGGATGCAGCCAAATCCAAATCCAGGTATAACACTAGTTCTGACATCGAGAGTAAGTCATGAATTTGGCAGTGATGACTCACCGGACAGATGCCAGTGGTGGTAAAGGATTCCTTCCTAGGGAATAAGAGCAGGATGATTCTCCATGGAGGCACAAGATAATGCACTGAGGGAGGTAATAACCACATACCGCTTTCTCCTATGGCCCTCGTTTTTTATTACAACTTTATTATTTACTTGCATACCATACAATTCACCTATTTCAAGTACGCCATTCAATGGATTTTTGTAAATTCACATCATTGTACGAGCCTTACCTCAATCAATTTTAGAATGTTACCGTCACCCACAAAAGTAAACCTTTAGCAGCCACACCTAATCCCCTTACGCCTGGGCAACAATGAATCTACTTTCTATCTCTATAGATTTGGTATTGTCCTAATTTTGATACCTCCAAAAATCGATGCCATTTTTTATCTGTTTTATTTGCACTACTTGGATTTAATAAATAACTAAGCATACAGAATAGTATCATAATAACCATATGTATCAATTACTTGCTATAGTTTAGGTGCTGTGCTAAGGGTTTTTCACATATTATCACAAGAGGACACCACCTCTCCTGATAGGTAAGAGAGGTGCTTAGCAGTGTCTGGCATATGGTAAGCCCTGTTAGCATTTCCTGGACTGGCTAAGAGGAGATAGTTCAGCATAATGCTTAAAAGCAGGGACATTGCGATTGGGCTCCCTGGGTTGGAAGGCTTGCCTTGCCCGTCTGTAGCTGTGTGAGTTTTGGCAAGTTGCTCAGTATCTCTGTCCTTCAATTTCTACATATATAAGAGAGGAGATGAGTAATTCCATGTAGGGCAGCCATGAGGATTAAATGACATAATAAAGGAAAGCTTACATATCAGTGACTCTCCCATAGTATGTATTTTATAAATAACAGTTAACATATCACCATAATGCAGCATGTGAGTGATAATGGTCAAGAGCTAAGCAAGTGTGGAAAGAGATTTGAATTACGTACAGTGGCCTACAAGGCTACAAGGCCGTGCCATTATGCTGGTCCTTGAAGAATGAGTAGGGTTTCCAGGCCAAAAAAAAAAAAAAAGGGGGCAAAGGATATTGTTAACATCAGGAAGTGCTAGCTGAACACAATAGTCTTGTGTGCCTAGATCCTGGTGTTTTAGGAAGAAAACTGTAGGCACATATGTTCAATTTCCTTAAACACAATTGGAGCTGTGGTCCCTGATTTATTTTTTTTATTTTTTTTATTATTTTTTATTTTTTTGTTTTTTTTTGTTTTTTTTTTCCTGATTTAAAACCAACTTATGTTTTTGGAAGAGATATCTTAGTTTGGACGTCTGACCTCTCTCTTGATACGTGGTAAATTATTTACATATTTGAGTTGCTATCTTAAGGTCTGAGAGCATAGTGCTTGCCTCGGCAGCACATATACTAAAATTGGAAGGATACAGAGAAGATTAGTATGGCCTCTGTGCAGGGATGACATGCAAATTCGTGAAGTGTTTCATATATTAAAGATGATAGGATCTTCTTGCAAAAAAATGTTTTTAAAAAGATCTGAGACCATGATTTAGTCATTTGTATCTCCAGAAAAATACCTAGCCAAATCCTGGGAGCTGAGTCATTATCCAACAAATATTAGTTGAGGGAGTAAGGAAATCAATAAATCAATGGATATTCGTTTTGAAGACCATGAAAATAACAATTTTCTGCGGTGGATTAGGGTTAGAAGGCCATTCTAATCTTACCACGCATATTTTAGACACCACAGTTCAGTGGATGTTTAGAAAGAAAAACAGTGAATTAGAGATTCCATGGTAATGAAAAATTGTTGCCTGGATGCTCTGATGTTTTAAGAACTATTAGCAGTTGAAGCTCAATCAAAAATGAAAATCCCTTGGGGTGCCTGGGTGGCTCAGTCAGTTAAGCAACCAACTCATAATTTCAGCTCAGGTCATGATCTCAGGATGGTGAGATCCAGCCCCAAGTTGGGCTCTCTGCTCAACTCAGAGTCTGCTTGTCCCTCTCCCTCCCTCCACTTGTACTCTTTTTCTCTCTCTCTGATAAATAAATACATAAATAAATAATAATTTTTTTTAAAAAATGAGAATCTCTTAATTGGGAGATGATCCTTGGAAGCACTGGCAGAGGAGTAGAGAAGTAGGACAGGCAAGGAAAGGAAAGCAAAAGGGTTGTGATAATGAGCAAGTTACCACTGTGTGAAACCTTGCCTCAGTCCCAGGGGGACCTCTGAGCGTTCATAGCATGAGATTCAGATTTATTCCACCTGAGGAGGGGAGGATGCTGAAGAACTTACTTCCCTGTATGTCAGCCTCAGATGAGACTGTTCCTGGGGGTGCTAACTTTGTAGCACTCTGGTCTGTCCAATGTGCAAGACAGACACACCCCATGCATCCGTGGAATGCTTATAAGCAGAGATGCAGGGGACTGCGATTGGAAGCATGGTGCTGAGGGGGTGTGGGCATTTCCTCACTATTGTCTCACTACCATAGTCCATGTCTTCCTTTCTCAGATTCATTTATGCCACAAGTTAAGTTCAGTCTGTCCTTTCACTGATTTTTAAAAATATTTATTTATTTATTCATGAGACACACACAGAGAGAGAAAGAGAGAGAGAGAGAGAGAGAGATGGGCAGAGGGAGAAGCAGGCTCCATGCAGGGAGCCCAATGTGGGACTTGATCCTGGGTCTCCAGGATCATGCCCTGGGCCAAAGGTAGATGCTCAACCGCTGAGCCACCCAGGCGTCCCCCTTTCATTGATTTTTTAAAGGAACTTCTTGGTCATAATTCCAAAAGGGAGAGAGAGAGAAATAGAGAACTTAGAACAAGGGTTGGTAGGACAAGCTAGTCTCCACTGCTGTAGTCAATCTTGAGGCGAGAATTGATATTCCGCATTTCCCTCCTTTACCACTTCCATTCCCCTGACCAACCTGCTCCTAGGCTAGGGTCACCCTGTGGGGCAAAATCTCAAGAGTTTTATTTCTAAGAGTATGAGTCCCGGGTTGCTCGTCCTCAGCAAGATGCTATCACTGCAATTGCCCTTTCAGTTCTCACTAGGCATGGAAGCATCAAGAGGCACCCCAACGAGTGCCATGATTTCTAGTCAGACTCCTCCTGTTTCATTATTTAGCAGCAACTGTATCCTCTTGGTAATCGGGATGAATTACCCCTGCCTGTGTGCTAACAGCCTTCTCCAACAACAGGCCTGTAGGCACGAGGAGCCAAAAATAATCAGGCAGCAGCTGAAGCTATAGAGTTAGCAGAGCCCTTACTGTGTCCCCTGGTAGAATTATCAAGACCTCTAACTCTGCAGAACCCGGAGTTGCAACAAGGGGAAGCTTGCTTTCTTAAGTTGATTCTTTAAAGTGATGGTAGGAGGCTTCACTCCCACTTCCACCTTTGATGCTAGCTATTCAGGACCTAGCACTAAATATACTAACATCATCTAAAAGTAGTACCACCTACTGAATTTAACCACATTGGTGTCATTCCCAGTGAAACACAGCAACATATTTACAGTCTCAAATCTGGTACAGAGAAGAGTGACCACTGAGCTTCTCATTGATGCTGGTATCCCTTTCTGGCGGACACTTCTTATTGTTTTAGTGAAGGGAGTGTCTATGGGCTTTCCTGAGGAACATAATCAGTTGGTAGTTTCTCTGATATCACAAAATAAATACATTATAATATGCCCACCTCTCTGAGACCTTGGAACTCTCTTCTAATACTTTGCCAAGGTAGTTCTGGCATCTCCACATCATTTATTTTGGGCCAACATTGTTTCCAAGCTTCAAAGAGCTATTCTAGTAGCACATTGGGATCAGTTCCAGGTTTACTTGCCAGAATGTTAAAAATTAACTCATTAAGGAGTGCTCTCCTAGAAACAGATTATCTATCATCTTGTGCTACATTCTGTCCTCCCTGATTGCATCTCAAGACCAAATCAAGAACATTCTCCAGATTCCTACCAGTACTTATTAGCCAGGTCCTATAGTTCATTTGATTAATAATCCATTTTACCCTGCAACATAGAACATATTTTTCTACTCAGTTCATAGTGAGACCTGATCCTAGTTATTTGTCCAGAAGCAATGAGGGCAGTTGGTAGCAGAACTCGAGAAGGAAAAGTATCACTTTATAAAACATCCTATTCAGGTGGAGCATTCATGTGGCAAGTGACTTTTCTCCCCTAGGAATGGGCAAGGGTCTTTTTTTTCTGGGCCTCATTTCAGAAACATCTTTGGGGCCAAGACTCCTAAGAGTATCTATCCAAATATCTCCTCCTATATTCAGTGTCTGACTCCTTTCCTAAAAGAATTCTCATTTTAGTGGAGGAGACTTGCTAGCTCTGTGTAGGGAGTCTCCTTTAAAACTCTGCTTCTCCTAAAATCAGATCTGAGGCCTGATTTTTAGCATCCATCCTCTCTATCCTATAGCAGAAGGAAATGAGGATCACTTTGATTGTTTGGAGGTCTTCGAACTTCTACACCAAATCCTGAGATGAGTGTTGGCTGACTCAAGACTGTAACGTTTCCTCCTACAGAGTTTCTGGAAGTTAGCCAACTCCATAATCTCATGTCTTTCAAAGACAAGAACAATAGACTTTCCTTCCATCTATATATATTTTTTAAGATTTTATTTATTTATTCATGAAAGACACACAGAGAGAGGCAGAGACACAGGCAGAGGCAGAGGGAGAAGCAGGCTCCATGCAGGGAGCCCAATGTGGGACTCGATCCTGGGTCTCCAGGATCACGCCCTGGGCTGAAGGTAGACGGCCAACCGCTGAGCCGCCCAGGTATCCCCCTTCTATCTATATTCTATCCTAATCCACTTGATGACAGTCTTAGTAATTATGTTGCTACATACAGTTTGTTAGGGATTAGCTCCACCATGTTGTTTATCAGCAAAGTGGTCCTTAGTACCACCTAGCTGCTGAATGATTCAGTTCAAGAAGCTGGTGTTGAGAATCTGCTTCTTGGGTCATCTTAGTCCCAGCTAACTTATTATGCTGGGGTTGGATTTCCCCATAAGACCCTGAAACAAGGACTTGAGTAAAAGTAGTTTATTTGGGAAGTGAACCCAGGATGGACCAGTAGAGGAGTAGAGAAGTGAGGAAAAAAGAAAAGGAAGCTCATGCAGGATGAGTCAGATGGAAGATTTCCCCTATGAGAACCAGGGGCTTCATCCCACTGGGAACTTCTGTAAGGCTTCATAAAGCATGCCTCAGAACAATGTTCCTGAGGAGCAAGGAACCTAGGGTAGTCATCCCTCAACTCCTGTTACCATTGGTTGAGAGACATTAACTCCTGGAATTTCTCACCTGCCTGCCTCATGGGTCAAGTGCTCCAGAGGCCAGAGAATGCCCTCTGGGAATGGGGTCACAAACATTCATAGTAAGAGGCTGAGTGGTTGGTGCTTATAGAAACAGGGAATGCCAAGATAATATTTGGGCAGGATGCTCAAAACATCTGTTACAAAAGATAAAGCTCCATGAGCATATTACGAATGTCAGTGCTGCCATTCTTTTTTTTTTTTTTTTGAGAATGAGAGAGAGAGAGAGAGAGAGAGAGACTGTAAGTGTGAGTGGGAAGAGGGCAGAGGAAGAGGGAGAGAGAGAATACCAAGCAGGCTCCACGCTCAGTGTGGAGTCCTATGTGGTGCTCTATGTCATGACCCTGAGATCATGACCTGAGCTGAAATAAGAATCAGACGCTAAACCCACTGACCCACCCAGGCACCCCTCAGTGCTGTCATTCAATGCCATTAAAAAGTAGTAGCTACCCACAGCATATCAGCACCATATCCATTGTGTAAACCAAAACATTATGATATCTGTTTTGTTTCTTTGCATGTTGATTGATTTGGTACCTTTCTTGATGAGAATATATGAGAATATATTCCTCTGCCTAACCAAGAAAATATGGATACACTGCTTGGCCTAAATGTTGATATGAACAATAGACAGACTCATCTCAGTATAATAGTGCCCAGAAGTTCCTTTAAGTGTATGTTTCTCATCCTGTTTTCAAAACAGAATTTTAGAAATGGGTCTTGAGAACCATGGATACATAGTCAAAAAGAAAAAAAATCACAATACTAAGACACAGCCTTTTCAGAAATAGGGAAACAGCATCTTTTAATGTCTTATTTTCCACTTGTGAAAATATATATAATATATATTACATGAACAGAAGAGTCCCACAGCTGGAATCAAAGAAAGCTAACAGAAAGGCACATATGGAGGCAGGTCTTTTCATAAGTTTTCAGTTAAACAACATTTAGGGCATCACAAGTGACAATAAAAGCCATAAAAGCTCAGGAAACCTGTGTACTGACTCTAAAGGGCTAAATAGGAAATGACTCTTAGGTCTGTTGAAAATGGAGGTCATCTCTGGAGAAAAAAGTTGTTTCTACTTAATAGGCCTGTCAGCCCAGCAGAGAATGTATTGGAGTCTGGACAAAGGCATCAGGGGCAAAGTGAGAGCCAGTGCTTAACTTGACAGCTAGACTGCTCTTCTCCCCTTTCTCTTTAAGACCTGAGGCCTTGGCTGATTCCAAGAAGCAAGTAACAGGGCTGATGCTGGCCTTGCAGAATTGTGGTCAGCTACAAGACAGAATTTTGTAACAGACTAAATATTTAACAAGCCTGTAAACACTGTGCTGGTGTTGGAAAAAAACATAAAAAAGAACACTTGCTTTTTTTCTCTCTTATAGGAAAGGTATAGGCATAGATCTTTGGCTTGCGACATGTGTATCCCTATCTTGACATTTACACAAATTGCTAAGAATTAAGACGTGAGATAATGGGATTATTTCTGTCAGATGCCAGTGAAGAAGCCTACTAGGATTTAGCACAGCTGGAGCAGCTGACAATCTTGGGCGATGTGAGGTGGGGCTTCACGATGTCTGGCTCAATGGACTCCATTAGGTCACACTCGTTTGCAAGTATATGTTTCACCAGGCATCTGGAGGCTTCATCAATGTTGATATTCTCCTGTAGGGGGAAAAAAAAAACAACTTTTCTTATCAATATACTAAAATAATTCTGGAGCAGGGTCCTATGTGTGACAAAGGGCGGTATTTTTGGTAATTCATTGGAATACCTCTTCTATATCCTACCCATGCATCCTCTTTCTATTCTCCACACTCTCATTCCTTCGAAGAACTTTCCTTTTCAGTCCTTCACAAAAGCAAACATATTTGTTTTGTCCCTTAGGAGAAAGTGTTTAACAGGCTCACTTACTTTTAATATGTTGGATTTAACTTAGAGGGCAATTTTCTTGTTTTCACATACTCTTACACACTATAGTGTCACATGTAAGACACGTATGTGTCTTCAGTCTGACTTTGGTTCATAATTGCCCACTGCCACATACTATTTTTGTGACCTTGATAAGAAATAGGAATAATAAGACACCTCCTATAGTGGTCAATAGTGATTTCACAAGTATTTTCTGGCTGTCTGCCTTTCAATCAAACAGTAGGAGCACGCTGCTCTGACCTCTTTGAAGTTACTCATGGACATGTGACTTTCATCAGACGATGGAATGTGAGGGAAGATGTGGCTCACTTTCATATAGATGGAATAAAAGGCAATGCTTCTTTCGTCAATCTTTTCTCCCTGCTTCTGCAATCATGGAAGCACAGAGATGGAAATGCTCTTGACCTGGGTCTATGAATGAGGGTCAAGAGGAGACAAGTATCTCATGATGATGTATGTAGCAGAGTCAGAATTATGACCTTGTTGTTCCAAGCCACTGAGATTTAAGGTCATTACTGTGATATTACCTAGACAATCCAGGTGGATAGAACTCTTCAAAGGAAAACATGAAACCAGAAATTTCAGTATGTGTTCAAGAATAAAATAAACTTAAATCTGGGGAAAATATGGAGCAAACATTTAAATCTAAAATACATTGTTTATGGAGATGCCTGGGTGGCTTAGTCACTTAATTGTCCAACTCTTGGTTTCAGCTCAGGTCATGATCTCAAGATGGTGAAATCAAGACCTACTTTGGGATCCATGCTCAGTATGGAGGCTGCTTGAGATTCTCTCTCCCTCTCCCTCTGCCCCTCCCACTTGTGCTCTCTCTCTCTAAAACAAATAATAATCTTTTTAAAAAATACATTGCTTATTCAGTTCTTCCAGATTAAATCGTTCCTGCTAATCAGAAAACTGAGAAATACAGAATATTTACTACTGGCATACTAAACAAAAAACCTGGATCTGCAGTAAAGTCAAATGTGTAGAACTTCTCTGAGTGTTTCCTCATAGTCAATGTAAAGAGATAAGGATTTTCTTATCAAATTATTTTACTACAAGGCCTTGTCTGGCCTGAAGTATAACTACTTATCTCTGAATTTTGTATGTGTGTCATGTTTGTTGATATATTTTGAGATCACTGCAAAAAGTCATACCTCATGGAAAATGTAAGAGGTAGTGATGGTTTGCAAATGTTACCTATGGCTAATGGCAGTTGATGTAAATATTCATTAGCATGTTCCCCATCTTTCAAGCCCAATCCTGAGTTCACCTGTGACCAAAGTTTAAGGAAATTTTTGGAGTTCCAGGAAACAGACTGATTATTTTCTCTTATTTACAGAGCCTTAGTGAAAATACTTTTTCTAAGTATAAAACAAGGTAAAATTCTGGTTGCTTTTTTTTTTTTTTTTTTTTTTTTTGCTTGTTTATAATGTTCTCATTGTTGTTGGTTTTTATTTCAGGCCAGAATTCATGTCTCTGAGCCTCCCATTCCTCAACTATACAATGGTCTTTTTTTTTTTAAGATTTATTATTTATTTATTTATTATTTATTTATGATAGACAGAGAGAGAGAGAGAGGCAGAGACACAGGAGGAGGGAGAAGCAGGCTCCATGCAGGGAGCCCGACATGGGACTCGATCCTGGGACTCCAGGATCGCGCCCTGGGCCAAAGGCTGGCACCAAACCGCTGAGCCACCCAGGGATCCCTATACAATGGTCTTGATGACAATACTTACTTAATGAAAAACTGCTTCTCCTTACAGGGTATAGTAGTCATTGATGCCTGCACAATATGTACACGCTGGGCACTTTATACACATAATCTTACTTAATTCCAGTTAAAGCCATATAAGGTAAGAGTTTGTTTTTTCTTACTGATTTTGTTGTTATTGTTAGGCTGGGCTTTGTTAGCTTTAGCTCAAGTATGTGCCTCATTCCATGGAAGCGGGTCCACAGAGATCGGCTTCCTCTAGCCTTGTTCCTTGCTGAGTGCATTACTGTGCCTTCAAGTCATTGCCCACGCTCAGCATGCCTTCTGCCACTCTTCCTCTGCCTGGTGTCATGCCCAGGGGTCACACCTGAACTATCTCCTCTCAGAAAGTAATCTGACTTAGATGGGGCCCCGCTCTTTGGGAGAGACCCAGCTCAACATCTGCTTTTGCACCCAGCCACTTGTTTACGTGAACAATTAGAAGCCTGATCCAGGTCTTCTGCTATCTCCAATTTTAAGAAAGTGCTATTGGGTAGCCTCACACAGCTTTCCAGATTTTGGCTTCATGGGCCAGCACATCTCATTGAGGAAGCCCTACTTCTGACTGGTTTTTAGGTGCTCGCCAAGCCATCAATAAACCAACACTTGGGTTCCCATTTGGCTATTGCTTGTGTGTAGGGAAGGAGGCAACAAAATCTCACCTCAAATATTGAACACAAGATATTATTATGTCTGTTTATAGATAAGAAAACTTAAGTTTAGGTAGATTAATGAGACAGGGAAACTAAAGGACTCCGTAAATATCTACTTTTTGCTCCTTTCCCTGCTTCTATTGTTGATAAGACCTGCAACCCCACCCCACTTTACAAGTGCCTCAAAATGAATATAGCATACGTCCTCCTTGTAACAGACAAGGAGTTGATGACTTCTCTAGAATAGATAACATCTAAGGTAGGAGCAGGTGAGGATGACCAGTTGAAAATAGCATTTGTGTGTTCCAGACCATCAGCACTAGACATCTTGACACCAAGGACTCCCGGCTCCAAGGAATGATGCCTAGGCCTCCATCTAACCAGTTCCTGAATCCCCGAGAGGGCATGTACACCGGACCACTGACCCCAGTAAAAAACCCCAGACCATGAACAAAGATGAGACTCTTGCTCCTTTCCTTTCCAAGTCTCCTGGACATTCCATCTATATCGGCTCTCTCAACATCTTCAATAAACTCTGCTTTCACCTCATGCTGGCTCACATTTGATTTCCATCCTATGTATAGCCAAAGACCCTCTTGGCTGGTCCTACAGGACCCCCTCTGGCTCCTTGGACCTGGCCTGCTGGTATCATTAGAAAACTTCCCCAAGATCACACAGTGGGTTGGGGCCAAAACTCACATCCAGGTCTTTCTGACATCAAAGCCGGCTCTTACCATGCCATATTCCTTTCCAAGATTGCTTTGGAAACCAAGTGCAAAAACAAATAAAACGTTCTTACTGCAGTGTTAAGGCCCAGTGCTAAATAAATCTTAGTTTCTTTCTCTTTCATACATTAGGGGAAAAAAACATGTTTATGTGATAGGAAAAACACATTTTAAGCATTCAAAAGGGCCCCCAGTATTAAGTTAGACTAGTCAGTAGTATTTTTTAAACCTCCACTCATATATTAACATGCCATTTAAATAGGGTTTTCTTTCATTAATGTGCAAACTGGCAAAATCTACTAATGAGGTGAGTGAAATGCAAGTGTGGATAGATTTATAAAACTTCATCAGCACTATGAGAAAGACAACAATAATCTAAGCCCAAGTAGTGGGACTACTTGGATTATCAAAAGATAAGATGATGCTGCTGAGGTTGTTCATTAAGTTGAACACACCTAATAAAGGCTAATTGGTGTTAGGACTAGGATTCGGGACCATGGAGGATGAGGCTGTCAATAAAGGAAAGCATCAGAGCCAAGGATCGCCTGCTTTCAGGTGGTGCATACGAATAATGAACAACACGGCAGCTCAATGACATTCATTAGCCCATTCAATTGATATAATTCAGAGTCCCACTAAGCAGTAGACACACAAAGGAAAAGATGATAAAATAAGTCCCATTTTTAATTGAGCTTCACCACTAGCAAGGTTTGTATAAACAGCAAAAATATAATGAGGTTGGAAAGGGTGTCTGGTATCACATCACTACAGAGCCTCGAGTGCTCAGGAGGCCAGGTAGAGTCACTGAGGACTTTCTGCAGGTGAGGTGTCAATAAACACAATATGATACACATCCATTACTAGAGAGACCCTTAGCACTCTGCCTGATCAATTCATCTATCAGTAAGTATTTAGTAAATACCTATTGGGTGAACCATGGTGCTGTTGCCATGGCATATCCAGTTCAGATTAGAAACTGAAAGCAGAAGCTTAGAAGAGGGGCAAATATGATCATTTATCGCACTCATTCTACAGAAAGGCCTGGTACCTAGTGTTCTGAGCACGGGCATGAAGCCAAACTCTTAGCTCCTCCACTTTGTGGTTGTGTGACCTTGGAAAAATGACTAACCACTCCATGCCTCAGTGTCTTCATCTGTCAACAGGGAATTAAGAGATCTACTTTACAGGTAATTGTAAGTTAATCCATATTCATATTTAGGACACATGAACTATGTAGACAAATACTCAGACAAGGGCATGGTCTACATAATCAATACCTGTTATCACGATATTGTCTTTTAATCATCAGAACACAATAATGTGTGCATTCTATTCCTCTATTTTGCAGCAGAGGAAATGGAGTAACTGGCTGATCTCAAGACACACACTGGTAAGCAATGGGGCCAGGTGTGAGATCAAGGAGAAGAGTAAACACGAATACCTACCACAATATTTACCATATGCTTACTACAAGAAGCAAGGTATAAAATGTTAAGAGTGCTGGCGTAGAGCCAGACACTCAGCTCCTCCAGAATAGTTCTCCAAATAAATAAAGAACGGTACAGTCTGAGCACATGTGTCTCGCATTTAAAAAGTATGGGCACTCAGAGCCTCCAGCAAAGTTGATTTCTATTGCAGGTCCTACTCTCTTTGTATCCACCACTGACGTCACAGCCAAGGGCCTAAATGTGGGGAAGGGATGGCAAGACAGAGCAAACTTCCTCTCTCCTTCTGTCTACACCTAGCATGGATAATCAAAACTTGCCTGCTAGAACTACAGGTTCAGACTCTTTGGGCAATGATATTGCAATATAATCGATTGAGCTATTTGGCATCCCAGTGGACACAGCCAAGTTCACATTTTCTAGGTGCTGTGAAAACACACAGCTGCTGGTTTAATTGCAAAACACTACCTGGGGACTTTTATTTGGATTTATTCTAGAGAGTACTAACATCTCCAAGAGGAAATGCATACATTCTATGACTTTCAAGATATGTACACTTAGACTGCATCTGACTGATTTATTACAAGTTGCAGGATGGTTATTGTGCACACTGTGTCAGGTTTATGTGTGCTTCTCTTTGTATCTCTGCTCAGAACTTTTTCATTCATATTAATAAGCATGGCTGAAAAAAAGGCTTAAAATTCCTAACAAAGCAATTTAGTAAAAACAAATAGTTGTAACTATTGCTATTGTTATAGAGTGCCTACTCCATGCTGGGCATATAGCAGGTACTGTAGTCATGAAATAATGCTCACATCCTATCCTCAGAAAAATCTATTAAAAAACTAATAGCCATATTTTAAAGGTAAAGAAACTTTAACCTTTAACAAGGTTAGGTAACTTACCCAGAGCAGTATATGACCTCAATCTGTCTTTCCAGCTAAGACTGGCCTCACTCCACTTCCTGTTTCCATATATTACATTGTACTGTCTCCCAAGATTAAAACAGATATTAAAATAGTTTCATTTCTAAATCAGTTCTCAATCCCGGCTGCATATTCAAATCATTTAAAGAATTAAAAAAAAAAAAAACTATTGTTGGGGCCCTCCTCCCAGATATTGATATAATTGGTCTGGGATGGGGCCCAGCATGGGTACCTTTTAAAAAGATTCTCCATTTTTTTCCTTTTTTTAAGTTTTTTTTTTTTTAAGACTTATTTATTTATTTATTCATGAGAGACACACAGAGAGAGGCAGAGATCCAGGCAGAGGGAGAAGCAGCCTCCCTGCAGGAGCCCAATGCAGGACTCCATCCTGGAACTCCAGGATCACTCCCTGAGCTGAAGGCAGACACTCAACTGCTGAGCCACCCAGGCATCCTAAAGATACTCCGTTTCTTTAAAATGTACAGCCAGATTTGAAACACACTTGTATAATCAGGAATGTCTTTAATGGCACTTTTTTTTTTTTTTAATTTCAACGGTGAACTTTCTGGAAGTATCATTTAATAGAGTGATTTTAAGCTGCAGTGATTTTGATCTTCCTGCAGAGGATGGCATATAAATCTAACTATCTGAGGTCTTGGGTACTTGTCAGTTTTTTAATTAGCTCTTCAGAACATCTGTCTGGTGGCAAATTATTTAATCTCTGAACCCCAGTGCCAGAGAGCAAAAATATTCTAGCAGAAACCCTTCACATCTGCCTAGTTAGAAACTGGCAAAGATTTCATCCTCCTCTAATCTTTCCAAATGCATCAACCTCAAACAAAACACCAAGTGTACCAGAGGCTCTGAGGTTAGGACACTAAATTCCTCAGCCCTGTGAAATTTTAATTAGAGCAGATGGCCCGCAGGATAACACCACCATTGGAAGTCATCGCGCGCAGAACAGCGGTTTTCATAGCCTTTCTCTAAGATTTAGTACTTGTTCATTGAGCGCATAAGCACTAAACAGTTTGCCTGCTTCCATTTGCTTTAGCTCCTATCTAACATGGGGAGGGCACAGCAGACACCAAGCAGTATCTTTGTCTGCTTGGCACCTCTTCCTTCTCTCATCCCTAATATCCCTCTCCCCATCCTTCCGATAACTGCTGCCTCCCAATCTTGAGCTTCTACGGGGGCGCCTCTAAATTGAGTCCTCTATCTCAGACGTTGTTCTCAGGAGTTGGCATTTCATTTAATTTTCACAACAAAGCTGAGGCAGGAGGCATGGCCCTCCTTTTACTGATGAAGTGAGGAGCACAGAGGCTAAATGGCATGCACACAAGGTGTCAAGGACTGCAAGGGGCAGAACCTGGCTTCCAGCTCCAATCCTTGGGGCTTCTGTATTTTCTTTTCCCTCTCCCTGCTGACTTCTTAGAGTCTATGGCCAACAGTTGGTTGGTGCCCAGGCAAAGGTCTGCCTGAATCCAAACCCCACCCCCATGGTTCCACACTAGAGAGTGTGCTTCAGATAAACCAGGTCCTCATGATGCCCTGTCATCTGGCAGTAACTTTTAGTTTACCAGACAGGCTCTGGGAAGGACAGATGGAGCCATAGTGTCTCTGATTTCAATAACAGGACAGAATCACAGTGTCAACATGTAGATACTGGTGAAGAAGAGCAAAGTTCACAGATAAAATCAGCTCTGAAGACAGTGTCCCTCTGACAACCTCCCCCCACACCGCCCCCACCATAGCCCTGCCCCAGCCTCTGTCCTCACTTCACTAGGGGTCCAAGTTCATTTCCTGGTCCCTTACAGCTCTCTTCCTCACCAGCCCTCTGGCAGCCCCAGGAACCCGACCTCAGGCATGAAACATCCCCAAGCATGCCAATTACCAGGGAAATCAGATACCCCTGATTCAACCTGCTCTCATCGACTCATCCGGAAACCAAGGCAACAGAGAAGGACAGTGACTTGTCTGGCATCACACAGACTACCTCTCAGCTCTTGCTGTCTGCACACTTCCTTGTTTCTAGAAATATTATCTCTTCAGAGTAGCCTTCTCTCAGCACTATGAAATGTGTCATCAGGGCTCCTTGGCACTTTCTAACCACCTGGCACTTACCAGTGACTCCTAAGTGCCTATCATCTAAGTCCTTAAAAATGGATTTTATCTTATTATGTTTGTGTTCCTGGCTCCCAGCACAGTGTTTGGTGCATAAGAACTCTTTAAACAAAATTACCAAAGTTAGCTGACATCTGTGGAAATCAAACTTTTGGGACCTGGTTCCCCAGCCTGTGCTCAAACCCTTCTCCTCCGGCCCTTGAAAGGTCAACAGTATTAAATGGCAAACCTCATCAGAGCTGAGAGCCCTTGCTCTTAACCTACTGTGCCCACTCCTCTCTGTAAATGTCTGTGAAAGGAATGAAGATGCAAGTCCCTTAACTTGATAGCCAGTGCTTTCTTTTTAAATTTCAAAAATTATGAATGAGCAGTTGCAACATGGTATGTTTGGCCCATAGGTGTTTATTTTTTATTTCAAATGTCTTTAAATGACACATATGCATAGTCTACAGCTTGCCACCTACCTGACTCATTTCCTTAACTTCCTGGCTCCTGTAGGAATGTGAGTTTACCATTCCCGTCTCTTCTCTCACACCAGACTGACAACACTAGCACCAAGCAGGCACCGTTCCCAAGATCTTTTATAGAGTTTACCATTCCTGTGATACATTGCCAAATTCAATATGTAGTGTGCAGATTACCACTAATGGCTATAAAGAATCAAAGCATTCACAGATTTTGCCTCTATTAATTTTGGCTTTAATCTAATGTTTTTTAAATCTCCCTCACAGTGAGTCCTATACTGAAACAGTGGTAGGGTACACAGTAATCAGTCTTGAAAAGAAAATAAAGAATAAACATAAGCAGAAAACCTATCATTTAGCCAGACTTTCTAAATCCCATTAATGAAGACAAAGAAGCCTTCAGTTACAAGGCTTAAGAAGATAAATGCCCCACCAGACACAAAATATTAATAGTAATACTTGCTAACATTTATTGAACATTCACTATTGAACATTTACTCGGGTACTATGCTATGCTATATATGCTTCATGAATAACCTCATTTCACCCTTAGTACATGCTGGGAACTGGATATATTACTAATCTATTTTACAGACTAGAAGACTGAGACACATATAGGATAAGCTGTGTGTCCACAGGATTTGCTGGACTTAATTCAACTTAAAGTCACACTTATCGAGTGCTATGAGCAGAAATTACCTAATAATTCATTTCTATCATAATCAAATGCTTTCATTCCAGCACCTCCATGAACAAGTCGGAGGATCGAGACTAGAATATTGTCCCAGGAAGCAGCAGGATATAATGGAAAGAGAATGAGCTTTGAGAGGAAAAAAGAGAGAGAGAATGAGCTTTGGAGTCAAGCTTTAAAACCTGGTATTGTCACTGACTGCGGGACCAGGGGCAAATCCAAATCCTGAGCCTCCCCTGCTTAATCTAGAAAATGGGGCTAATGATAACTACACATCATAGGGTTCTTGTTAGAATTTATGAATTAAATGATACACAGATGAATAACTTAGACATTACATATAGGTCCTCAGATAAATACAAGCCCCCTTATCATGTCTGCTTCTCTTCATCTTCTCCCTTTGGGTCATTCTTTAGTCATCATTTCTTGTGAGAAGTTGCCTCTGCCTCCCCCGGGCGCGGACAAGCACCCCTCTAATCTGGCACCTGCCACTGGTCAGTATGGAATGGCTTGTTAGTACGTATCCTCCACTGAACTGGGGGCTCCTGTGGGTCTCATGGCTGCATCCCAATGCATAGCACAGTGCCTGCAGACAGGAGGTACCTGGAAGATACTGGGTAAAATACCTTTGGGTGGATAGCTTTGGAAAATACTGGGCAAATATATTAGGTAAATTTGTTAATTCTAACAAATGAATGAATGAACAAGTTAACAAGGGCCCTCCAAAGAGTAACGAGTCCAGATTTCAACCTGAAAATAACTTCAGATGTGGGCGATATCTGCAGGGAGTGAAAAGGAAAACGTATTCACCACAGAATTTATTTCTCAAGTCAAACTGCCTGTTCTTATCTTGTTTTCCAAGTATGATTTGACACCATTCTTTTTGGGTGAAATGGAAGGAAGACTGACTGAACCACTTTATAAAAATCAAGCTGAACTATTAAATGCTTTGCAGTCAAACAGACCGACATTAAATACTGATTTTGCTTTTTAAAAAATGTCTTTATATCCTGATGCTTCAAAAGCTATTTCAGGTGACTTCCACTATTTAATAACTAGATGATAAACTTAGGCAAAATACTCACTTTTCTTGCATGTCACCTATAATATAAAGGTAATAGCACCCAACTGACAGAATTATGAGAATGAGACATAATTAGATATGAGGCAAAAGTAGAAATTGGGCAACATCATATATATTTAAGACTGTATGTTATATCTGAATATTTTAGTATCATCTTTCCTTAAGAACTTTTATGAAACTGAATGAATGATCAATTCAAGCTTCATGATCACTTCTTAGGCCTGTCCTTTATCTTTATATACAGCCCTTTTGTCCAGCCCTCTCCAGCAGAGAGTTTGAAACCTGTTTTTCCGGATAGCATTAATGAAACTCCAACCATAATTGTTAGAGTACAATTAGCCTGGGAAAAAACATGTATCAACAAAAACCATGTGTAAAAGGTGATGTGCTGATAAAATTAAGCAAATCGATCTTTTAACCCCCTTTTTATGTTCAAATGTCATGCTACTAACTAACTATCAGAACTCTCTAACCCTAGGTCTACACTAAGGGATAGACCTAAGTCTCCACTTCCCTACCACATCTCTGATGTCTAACTCCTAAATTCCACACTCAGATACTAGTCATTTGTAGACTGGGAAACCTTCCTGAGGTAGCGCTTAGCATGTGCTATTTGATTTTCTTTTTTATGATGGGGAATAATACTTCACTTCTTTTCATTCTACAAATTTGTAGTAGCAAAGGAGGAGGAGATACTTCATTTTGGAATTTCTATTATGTAATATTGAAATATTATGTAACCAAATGAAATAATTTATTATTCAGCAAAGAGTCATTGATCGTTTTTCATGGACCAAGCACTATTCATCAAAGTATCTATAATCTTCACTTTAATATACTCTGGCGCCAGTCCCTATGTGGTTATTTTATTAGTCCAGGCCTCTCCTGCCTCTGCTTAGACATGATGATAGTTATGTGCTCCATGTCACAATCACCGTGACATTTTGCTCTGAGCCAGGACCTGTGTAGTCTTTTCTGTGGTCACATGCCTCCATTTTTCTTCCCATGGCAATTTTCTTCCATGTTCCTTCCAGATGGTCTCCTGACTACTCTACCTAAAGTGTAGTAATAGTCAGACTTTGCCCCAATTCCCAGCTCAAAAAACTTTGTCGACTCATGTTGCCTGGTCAGAATCAGTCCAAACCCACTAACTGAGGGCCAACCAACAGAACTCCATCTTACTTCTCCTGGCTCATCACCCCTGGTGCCCCTTACTTAGCTGGGCTCCAAATGAACTAAAACTATAGGCCATTCTCTTAATGTGCTTTGCTTGGATTATTCTTACTTCTCTGTCTGTAGGTCCTCTGCCTACAGAGTGATCTCATTTGGAAGTAATTAGCTACTGACATCTAACTGATTCACAAGGATTTCATCTTACTCTGCTTTTAACTTTTAGGTGAAATCTGGGTACATTTCCCAGGTTCAGAATCTTCAGGGTATCTTGAATTTTTACTCTTTGTGTGTTTAAGAGACTATTCTAGCTCTGCCAATTGCTAGCTATGTAACCTCAGGGAAGTAACCAAATGTCACCAGGCAGGCAATCATGCATAACTGGTGCCTCAGTTTCTTTACCTGTAATTGTGATTTAAAAAATAATGTCAATTGTTACAAGGTTGCTGAGGATGTTATGAAAACAAGGTGAGCTATGTGAAAGAACTCAGCAATAGTGTCAGCATATAATAAGCTCTGGGGAAAAAAAAGAAAGAAGACATCTGAGGAACAACACAGCGACCTGCTTAAATATTAGGTTGTATATGAGATATGTATATGTTTGGGGGAACAAACATAATTCTTTGTTAGAGTGAGTATGTCTGAGGTTTCATGACGTGGTACAGAAAAAAAAGGCATCTTATGGTTAAATCATTTAATGAAAAGTTAAAAACAATTCAAAAATGTTTCTTTATCACTCCTCAGAGTCCTAGCAGCTCACAGAATGTGGCATGTGATCAAACTTCTTGCATTAAACGGAAAAGAGGTTTAGCATCTTGGGTGGCAGGACATGAGGAGAACCAGAGCAACACAGAAGAAAGGGGAGCAAAGGGTAAAGGTCTACACAATAACGTGAATCGAGGAAAGGCAACAAGATGCAGGTTGGGATGGGAGGGTTGGAGAGAAGCAAGCAGTTCCACTTTCTCCTCCCATCTCCAAGTCGAGAATGAGTATGCAATATTTCATCAACTCATCTGATCACAGAACCCTTATTTCATGCTCTGTCTTACAGAGCTAGTGTTTGCCTTGGCACAATTTGGCCATTACTGATGAGGAGTTGTGGTGACATATCTAGAAGTGGTTGTGGATGGCTAAGGGGTGGAGTGGATAGAGATATTTATTAACTGACTTTGTGTTATACTTGCGGTTTTCTACCTTTACCTAGGGTAGTGCTAGGTATTTTTGCCATTTTTCATTTTTCTGGGCCTAGGCCCAAATGAGGTTTATATATATTTTTTCAATATGACTAAAAGAGTAGACAGAGATAATGTTAATAATAAATTTAAAGACAAAGCACCTGATTGGTGATGATAATCTGAGCTAGGTCAAGGTCTCTTAGGTGCTTCCATAGCAGCTTCTACAGTAGCTTTAATCATGCATGGTTACAATGACTTCTAGAAGGGTTACCTTCCCACTAGATATTAAACTTCTTGAGAGCAGAAGTGGCACTTTTAGGCACCTGGAGTGTTACCAGCAGCTTATATAGGGCTTGTTTGCACCTGCATGCTCAACAAGTAATTTATGAATGAACTGAGCTGTGAAAGGGAAAGAGAAATGGACTAATACCAATTAAAATCACAAGAAAATATTGTGACGTCTTTTATGTTGAGGTCTATTATACTGAACTTCCTTTAAACTCAGGACAGCTTTAGACAGATAATTAATTAAGGGAGCTGAGTCCTCGCCCTAATGTTACTACAAACTAGCTTAGTCACTACGAACAGGTTAAGTCTACTCTTTGGCATCAGTCTCATCAGCTGTGAAAGGAGAGAATTTATATTCTGCCTTTTTCCCAAACAGGATTGAAGGTGACTCGAGACTATCTTCAGCCCTTGACTAATGCTTTTTAACTGGTAGAAGTCCTAAGAATAATGTTCCCTTAATGGGAAAGATTTCTCAAATTGAGAGTTTAAGAACAAGATGTTTATTTAAGCAATCATTTACTAGAGCAAGTACACTCTATCAACATGATTAGCCATAAATGTTTGGTTGCAAAAATCAGAAATCCATTGAATTACCTAAGTCATCTGAAGGGTAGTCAGCGGGAGTGAGGGAATTACCTAAAAGACCCAGACTTAAAATAAAATCAGGCTCTCAAATGCCATCAGATCAGCTTCATTTTTCTCTATCTGCCCAGCACCTTCTTGCACATAAAGGGGGAAGAGAGCTTTTAGCAGGTTCTGGGCTTACATTCCCACAGCTTTGCCACCCAAAAGAAAAGGCCTCCTAACCCAAAACTCGGTTGGAGAAGTGCTGGGGAAAAACATGGATGAGTCTGGCTTCAGTCACATGTTCACATTTGAGGATTTTTTTTTTTTTAAGATTTTATTTATTTATTTATTTATTTATTTATTTATTTATTTGAAAGAGAGAGAGTAAGAGCAGGAGCTGGAGAGGGGGTTAGGGACAGAAGGAGAAGGAGAAGCAGACTCCCCTATGAGCAGGGAGCCTGATGTGGGAATCGATCCCAGGACTCTGAGCTAAAGGCAGATGCTTAACCAACTCAATTCCTTTTGAGCCACCTAGGTGTCCCCATACTCAAGATTAGAGCAATTCTGAGTCCAGGAGAGAATGGCCCCAGGGGAAACCCCACTCGGGTCATGTGGACACTACTGGCCAATTACAATGACTTGAGAGAGAGTACGCAGGAAATGGTAATTTCCATTTGGATAACCTGTGGGGGGACCTGAAAGGGAATGTTTGGGAGCAGAAGTACAAAATTGGTCACGGAGGAATCACTGCAAAGTCAGGAACTCTCTGTTGTATTTACTATACAGCTTCATGAACATCATAATCATCTACACTAACATACATATTTCATGTTCTAGACAGGCATAAGCAAGGTATGATTTTAAAAAGAAACAGAAAAATATTTTTCCATAAAGTTGTGCATTATTAAACAGATACATATCCAGTGGCAGCTGATAACTTTCACATATGCAGAATAAGTGGACATTGGAGTTTTTATATTGGATATGCAAAAAGAGGTAAGTAGAGTTGAAATATAAATGATCTGAAAAGAAGCCCCCTTCAGAAAGGTATGAAGTAGTTGCTTACTAATTTTTTTAAAAAAGGAATAAAAGAGGCTCTTGGCATTTAAGACTTAAACTTAGTTCTGATTTTCTGGTTATTTTTACAGATTTCCACTGAATTCAGTCAATTCAAAGGACAATAACTTTGCCAGGTAAGGGACATTTGTTTCAAATGCAAACTTTCAAAGTCTTAACTTTGTTCCCGAGAACCATTTAAGATGTATTACCTGCTTTCTTGCATTATAAAATATGATTCAGAAAATGACTTAGCTTTTTTTGTGGAACCCAGGTTCCTTTTACTACCTGTTTCTTCCTTCCTCTTGTGTATATTTAAGTCTACAGCTAATAAGTCAATTCTATGTGTTGAGGAGCTAAGAGTAAATATAGCCTAAAAGGGATAGAATGAGGTTCTTTTTAATAGACCTTTATTGCTGATTAGAAGGCAGATGAAAATGTTAACAGCAAAATCAATTGGTAATTTGATTACAGATAATTTTAATCATCTATTTTATAATTCTGGTTATTTAAAGTTATTTGTAAGGTGTACATACTATGTTAGCATTCACATTCAAAGGTGTGAACAGAGGAGTGATTAATCTTGAGCCATGAGTAGGGTAGATCCTAATATCTTTATTTTACTCTCAAAGCCCAGACAACAGGAAGGAAACAGCACATCTATAAATATTTCATGAACTGAAAAACAGAATTATAGAGAATGAATGGAAACTTATGTAGGTTTTTCTCACAGATGGAAAGCAAAGTATAAGATTGAGTCTGGAGAAAAATAAGGACAAGAAGCTCAGAAACAGAAATTCTAACTCTATAGTCACGAGTAACCCAGTGAAGAAGAAAGAGGAAGGAGATCAAAAAGAAACCCGTTTGACTAGAGGAACATCTCCGTTAAGATTAGATTTAAAAATAATATGTACAACAGGTAGGAGAAGGGAAGTAAACTCAGAACAGATTCGAGGGTGGTCTGAACCCATCCAAATAGGTCAGGGTGCTCAAACCAAGTCTAAGGACACGCCTGGAGAAAAAGATAAAAGCAGAAGGAGACAGTATTGGAATTTATTCAGAGCAAAAGTATAGATCATGAAGGGAAAGCCTAATGTTTAAATAATGTGGTGCAAGGATAACAGATGAACAGAGAAGGCAGACCTAACACAAACCAACTAACTTCCTTTTCTTCTAATAATAAGGATTTCAGATTGAACAATCAGGAGACTGCCTCTCAAATCTTAGGTTTAGCATGATGCCCGTCATCACATTCTGTGAACAAGGTGGCTTCACGCAGAATGGGTAGATGGTGGCACAGAGCTCAAATCCCGGTTGGGAACTAACCTCATTTTCATCAGAAGTTTGGATGAAGGCATAAGCATAATGAGCAACTTTTTGGTAGACCCACAAGTAACAGACAGAAATGACATGATGAAATTTTGATTTTAGAGTGTTCTCACAGACATACAAATACTTGTCAAGTATAAAGTAGCTCATCATTTTTGAAAATCTATATGAAAACATGTAATCAGAATCATACAAATATCCATTCCTTTTGATCTAGTAATCTATTAAGAATAAAGCCCAATAAAATAATCTTAAATACATAAAATAACTTATGTATAAAGATGCTCATAATGACATTATTTATCATAGTGAAAACTGAAAACTGCCTAAATGCAGAACAAGTATAGGAGGGTCAATAGAGGGGATGTTATGGTGCATCCTTATGATGCAAAATTACTCAGCTACTAAAAATTACATTTACAAAGAGTTTGCTATGAAAAATGCTCATGATAAGTTTTAAAGTTGCATATAATATGATGCAATTAGGAAATGTGAGGTTAACAGTGATTAATCCTGGGTGGGAGCTTATGTGTGATTTTGTTTTTCATTATTAAGTCCCAATTTTCTTAAACTAGGTAAGATTTACTTTCTCCACTTTGGCATTTCCACTCACACCCTGACTATCTACACATTACATAGCATCTCCTCTTCCTTTCTGATGGAATCCTGATTATGTGTAAGTAGCAAAAACTTGATTTCCCTCACTTCTTTGCGCTAAGGGTAGTTAAGACTAATGAAATATAAGCAGAAGACTACCAGGTAAACTTCTAGTAAAACTACTGTTCCCTGAAATTTAGAAAACAGGAGGTGGGATGGGCAAACTCAACTGTTACATGTCTTTTACCCTTAACCCTCCAACATATTTGTTCCTACCTAGAAACCAACAAAGCAGACAGAAGTCTAAACTGTCCCCAAGATTCCCACCTTCTGGGGTCCATTGCCATTGAGTAGAGGTAGGACCTATGAATATAATAGGATACTTGAGCAGCCCAGGTGGCTCAGTGGTAGCGCCGCCTTCCTCCCAGGGCCTGATCCTGGAGACCCGGAATCGAGTCCCACGTCGGGCTCCCTGCATGGAGCCTGCTTCTCCCTCTGCCTGTGTCTCTGCCTCTCTCTCTGTGTCTCTCATGAATAAATAAATAAAAATCTTTAAAAAAATGAAGCTGGATTCATAGATTAAGGCCTCAGAAGAAAATTTAATAGACCTTAGTATAAAATCTTACACTTAAGCTTAAATTATCAGCAGTTTAAATCAGTAGAGTAAGACCTTATTTTGACAGCTTACCATTTGCAAAAATAAGGAGGCTTTTCGATGACCATGAGTATAACACGTGTCATCAGTTTTGCTACACCTGTTAAATTAATACAATATACTACTATATAAAATTAAAAATACAACATAAGCAAGGTAAGTTAAAGCCTTGTTATACCATGCTCTGTCCAGTCTGTCTGGTATGTTATCAACAGACCTGGCCACTACCTCAAAAAAAGGCAGATGGACAGATTACAGAGTGTCCAGATCGGGAATGAGAATGATAAGAGTTCTTAAAGCCATTTCCCATGAACAACAAGCAGGAGTCTTAACAAAGAGTTTCACAAAAGAGTGAAAACTCAGAGGATTTGAGTGAAAGCCAATTAAGAAAGTAAATAGCAGCTCTATTCTTCTAACTGCTCAGGCCAAAAACTGCAGAGCCCTCCCCAAATCCCTTCTTTCTTGCATAACTTCCATCCAAATTATTAGGAAATCCTCTCTACTACATGTTCAAAGACACATGTCGAGCGTTCCTACTTTCATTTTATCGACATGAAATTTCTCTTTCATAGATGCTGCAATAGAGTCCGAGCTCACCTCCTGTTTCCAGTTCTTCCAACCACAATCCAGGCTCAATGTAACCACCAGAATAATTGTTTAAATCAAATCATATCCCATATTCTGTGTCTTCCAATCTCACTCAGAGGAAAACCCAAAGTTGTTACAATGCTCTAAAGATCAACATGACCCCTATCACCTCTCTGACCTCATTTTTATTGAACCCTCCATAGTGCCTCATCATATGCTATACCCTCTTCCTGGTGCATTGCCCTGCCAGGAATCTATACAGCTCAGTATTGTCCCTCTTTCAAATCTTTAACTTAAAACAAAAATTAATTAATTAATTAATTAATTAAAATAAAATAAAATAAAAACACACAATACCTTCTAATGGAACTTTCCCTGGTGACCTGCCCAAAAGTGCTCTCCTTTCTTTGAACTCTCCTGTCCCATGCATTTGTACCACACTAGCTCTACACTCCTTCCCTGCTTGAATTTTCTCCTGAGCATTTAGCTCCACTGACACACTACACATTGCACTTATTCATCTTTTCATTAGCCGTCTGCACCATTACAATGCGAGCCCCGGGAAGGCAGGTATTTGATCTGTTGGGTCCCCTAGTATAGCTCTGGCGCCTACAAAGTGCCTGTCACATAGAGGAGAGGTGCTCAATGACTATTTTAAGACTGAATGAATGAAACTATAAAATAAGTAGTTAGACCACAAGATGCTTTTGAAGTATTCTCCAAATCTTCTTTTCCTATGTTTCCAGCCAATGGTAGAGGAAGATATAATGACATGAAAATTCGAGGGTTAATTATGGGCTTCTCTTACTGTCTCTTTAGACCTTGACCATTTGATAATAGTGCTCATGTCTGTCATTTACAAAATCTGAAAATTAAGAACTAAACTTATCACCAGATGAGCCAGAAGGTGATAATTGTCCTTCCAAGGGAACCCTTCCTTTTCAAAGGGACTCATCCAGGGATAGTTGTCATAATGAGCATCTTGGGGTATTGTTAAAAAGTGGGATTTACATGCAATGTTTCAGAAACATATTGTATGGGTAAAGCTAGGTACCCCATTGCTGACATCCTTTCATCTTGAGAACCCTGGGGAATATGAAAACCAGAGGACTTATCTTATGATTCACAAAGATTGTGCTGACCCTAGAAAATTCAAAGGGACCAAGAATTGGAAAACTTCTCCACAGAGAACTTCCTTCTCCTGGAGCAACTTTTGACAGGCAAATGATTCCCAAAGATGATTCCACCTCATTTAGTTCAAGGAAATAGATTTACAACCCTTGATTTTTCTGTCATTGGCTTTTCTACCTTATATCTCAGACAATCTAATCACTTCAGAATATCCGTGGACACATCAGGCTAACTAGTCTTTGAATAGTGTCCTAGCATGTGAGGTCAATGAACAAGCTGCTGAGAAGCTGCTGTTGCTTCTCATTTATATCTAATGGGATATTGGTTTTTCCTCCAATCCCAGCAGTCTAGCCTGAGAAATCAATACCTCACTAGTCAGTGAAGCAAACAGAGATGAAATGGAAGGCCTTGGGAGAGCAGGGCTGCTGCCCACAAATCTAAGACCACTTGCTTCAAAGATGGCAAACAAGATGCATCAAAGAAGGTAAAAGACCACAAAACAGGGACAAACAAAATCAATACTGAAAAAAATGAAGTAACACAGGGAGGGAGAAGGCAAATATGTCTTAGTAACAAAACCCCCACTGACACAGGAAGCAACCCTTTTTAGAAGGTTTCAACAATGGTTCTGATAGAGGAGACAAAGCTTTTGCCTGTGGTTTTTCTTTTCAAGGTAGAAAGCTGGTCTAGAAAATACCAAGCATATCCAGAATCAATCAGACCTGAGTTTAAATCCTAGCTCTGAGACTCACTAGCTGTGTGACTTTGGGTGAGTTAATTAAATCCCATTGCGCTTTAGTTTCCACATAATCCTAGGATAAAACCTAATTTTAAGAGACACTGTAATGAGTTAAATTATATAATGACTAAGACTGAGTCAGAAATGAAGGAGACAATCAACAAAAAGCCAAGGAGCATGGGTACCTTCTAGTTAAACATGGCAGACTGAGGAAATATGTTTATTTCCTTTCCTTACCAAAATGCTGAAAAAAAATTATTTCAAAGAGACAAAATATTTCATTTAGACTCCCAAGAATTAAAAGAATGAGAAAATGCACAGCAGTATTCAAGAAAATCCAACACATTTTTAAAAAAGATTTTACTTATTTATTCATGAGAGACACACAGAGAGAGGCAGAGACATAGGGCAGAGGGAGAAGCAGGCTCCCTGTGGGGAGCCTGATGTGGGACTCGATCCCAGGACCCAGAAGCTGAAGGGAGCTGAAGACATATGCTCAACCACTGAACCACCTAGGCACCTTCCAACATATTTGTAGAAATCTGAACATAATGGGTAATAGCAGTGGATTTACAAGGACAAGGGCTTTGAATAGAGGGATGTGGGTTCTAATTCTGATTTTGCCACTTACCATATGATGATGGGTAAATTATTCAACGTCTGTAAGTCTCAGCTCTTTAATTTGTAAAACAGGCAGAAGAATAGCACTTCGTTCATTGGGTTTGTGAGTAGTAAATGAAACAAATAAAGCACCTAGGACAAGGCCTAGTAAGAAGAGTAAGAGTGTGTTTCATAAATATAAAGTTTAACTATTATTTTTAATAGTGAGATTCTTTGTGGTCTTGTATTGAGAATTTTCTGATGAGTGATAAAGCTATTAATTCTGCAGTAGTGACATGTTCTTACTAAAGATATCTTAGAGGGGCACGTGAGTGGCTCAGCCAGTTGAGCATCTGCCTTCAACTCAGGTCATGATTTCAGGGTCCTGGGATCTACCCCCCATGTTGGGCTCCCTGCTCAGCGGGGAGTCTGCTTCTCCCTCTCCTTCTGCCCTTCCCCCACTCATGCATGAGCTCTCTCTCTCTCGAATAAATAAATAAAATCTTTTAAAAAAAGATACCTCAGAATAAAGATGAAAAGCTTGGCTTCACTTTTAAGAATCTCCTAATGGTGGCTTCTAACGCCCCTCTGCATAGCATCCTTTAAAAAGGAGTTCCTCTCACCAGTCCCCCTTGGAACTTCCTTTAGGGACTCTCTCATTCTTGGTGACACAGATCAAACGTCAAGGATGCTGTCTCACTCTTGGGCAGAGGTAGCCACCAGTTTTTATAGAAATTGATACTGTATTACAATTATTTGTTTATGAGTTTCCTTCCAGAAGACTTGGAACTTCTTAATGGGAAGAATCTGTGCCCTTTATCATCAATGCCCCAGTGTCTGGCAAAGAATACATAGTAGCTATTCAAGGAATACTTCAGGAATGAATGAATGAATAAATGAGTGAATGAATGAACAAAGTATAACACAATGCGTCTTAACCAGGGTGCATATCACAATCGCCGAAGGACTGTTTTCCAAAAACATACATTCTGTGCCCCTCCAGACATCTCAGGGCAGGGTTGAGCCATGTGCAATCTTAGAAAGCTCCTCAGGAGTTCCTCATGTACAACTCTTGAAGAATCATTGTCACTGGGGAAGCCTGGGTGGCTCAGTCGGTTGAGCGTCCGACTCTTGATTTTGGCTCAGGTCATGGAGTCAGGGTCGCAGGATTGAGCCCTCAGTTGGGCTCCACACTCAATGGGGAGTCTGCATGAGATTCTCTCTCTCTTCCCTTTGCCTCTCCCCCCACTCATGCTCTCTCACTCCCTTTCTAAAAGAAACAAATAAATCTTTAAAAAAGAAAGTATTGTCACTGGATAAAGTTCTGGACTAGAAGTCTTAGCATGGTTTCTCCAATGAAAATCACTGAAAAGCCTCTCTGGAACTCCATTTTACTAGTTGCAAGAAAAAAAGCAATATGATAGCCACTGTTCATGGCTCAAATGATGGCAGCTGAAGAAAATGAGAGATGCATGTAAACAAGATGCTGGGAATTTCAATGAGGAAAAAAATTGTTAAACTGTGGTCCCGGGGTGTGAAGGAGGAATAAGCTGGATAATCAGATCTACAGGCTCATGGGTGATTCTTGCAGGCTGCTATGTGGCATTACCAAGCAGACAGTCCTGCAGTTCCCAGTCTGTGGCCCAAGGCTTGAAGAGGGGGCTGTTGCCTTCATCTTCATTTTCCTTCTCTGCTCCCCCTCCACACTGCAGGGCACTACAACCTCCCTGCTGTGCAAAGTGTCTATAGAGCTTTCTGGATGAAAGGAGTTATATAATGGGGAGTCCTCCTGGGAAATACAGCAGTAAATTAATTTTTCTGCTTCTGCACAGCTCTCTAAGGACAGAAATACCCCAACAAAGGATAAGGAAAGAATAATACAGTAAAAGAATCTTCTGAAAGAGTCCTTGAATAGCAGTGTGGCAAACAGTTCAGCTCCGTCCAATAACCACAGACCTCTGACCAAGTGACCACTCTACATGTGTAAGCCACAGAGCTGGTGAAGGACCAGGACGGTTTCCCAGGACAGTGCAGGAACCAGCCCCACAAAGAAAGAACCTTAACATAATTGTGGTAAGGGATGGGGCCAACTACCTGAAAGTCAGTAATGGAGAGTGCTTGAGCCGAGTCCCGAAGGAAGAATTGAGAGACAGGAGAATAACTGTAGGAAAGAAGAGGAAGGAAACTATGTCCCAGGCAGGAGGAATAGCAAGATGTGAACAGGGCATGTGATGCAGTTTCATATCACTCGGGGACACATGGAGGGTCAAGGTAGCCAGAGGCAGGCCTGGAGGGGCAAGAAAGAACCTCACTGTGGGGTTTTCTATGCTCAGGAATGGGGAGTTCTGAAGGGTGAGTGACCTAGTTCTAAGGGTGCATGGCTTAGATGTCCAGGTGGATGTGAGGTCTCCGCATCAGGTGATATAATGGTCAGAAAAGCTAATGAATTCAGTTTCAGACGTGTAAGGTTTGAAGAGTTGTCTGAAGATATTCAAGTAGAGATCCAGAAGAATATGGAAGTGTGAAGTTTGGGAAGGGAGTCACTGTTGGAGATCAAGATCCAGGAGGAAAGCTGATTCCAGAAACATAAATTAATGAGCATGACTGTGTTCCAATAACACTTCATTTACAAAATTGGCAGCAGGCTATACTTGAGCTGCAGGCTATAGTTCACTGACCCCTGTTTAAAGGTGTCTAAACTTGAATCAAGAAGTAGAGCCTACAGAAGATCTTGAATTATCTTCGGTAGGTTGAGCTTTTAGCACCATGCAGTACAGACTACCATGGGCAAAGTCTGGAGATGGACTATTAAAATTGTCCAAGTATAAGATAGGGAAGACCTAAGCTTTAAGTAATGAAAATGTGAACCATGCAGGAGAGAAGGACATATGTCACACCGTGCCTCCTGCACACCAAGCTATGATGATATCCTCTGAGGATCCATAACTACTTTCCTATAATGGTTTAGTCATAGTTGAATTTCAGCTGTAAGCACAGACCTAGAAAGCCTCTGGAGAACCAACTTAGCTAAAGATAAAAATTAAAATATTATTATTAATTTATACTGATTCTTAAATAGGGTAAGTAGTTTGAGTTTGAGGATATTGTACTTAGGATACTCTCAACTTAAGAAACCATTCCCATTTTTCATTGTAGGGCATTAGGAATCTGTCAGAAGCAATGATTCAAATGGTTGTACTCCAGACTGGAGTATGAAACAGTTGTGACCATTAAGTACTACCACCATTTCCATTATTTTTAAAAATAATTTGAAGATTTCATTTGAGAGAGACAGAGCAGGGAGAGAGGCAGGGAGAGAGAGAGGGAGAGAGAATCTCAAGCAGAGTCCCTGCTGAGCACAGAGCCTGACACAAGGCTCAATCCCAGGACCCTGAGATAATGACCTGAGTTGAAACCAAGAATCAGCTGCTTAACCAATTTAGCCACCCAGGCCCCTGGCCATCATGTCCTTTAAATGATGTCTTCTAACTTTCTTCCAATTTTAGATTTCAGATGGGGCCCTTCCTTTTATGTCCCTAAGTACAGAGCTCTAATCAAATGAGCTAAAAATCCAGGGTTAAGTGTGCCAGAAGCAAGTAAGTCAGTGAAGGCACATCCTACAACCTCATCTAAATTCTTTGGCAATGGATGCCTAAAACCTGGAATATCTATTTCCTATAGGAAATTCTGACACTTTAAGAGCTGGTACCTCATAGCATGCTTTGAACTCAGAAAGGCCTTAATATACATCATTCACAGCACAGACCTGGACAGTCACTCAATACAAATTGTGTTGAATCAGTGAATGTACTAGTGACTGTCAAGAATATTTTCATGGCTTGACATTTGAAAAATGGGAATAATCAGAGATGGCCTACTACCCAATATAAAAATAAAAGGTTTTTTTTAATGGTGTTCTATATTTACTCCATTAAAAAGTGAATTAGAATGACTCTCCACCCATACCCAGGTGCAATTATCTATGCGTTTCCAAAGTGTATAAGTACATTATGTTTCTAAGTGCCTATTTTCTAGAAGCCTATAAAATAAATGCTATGTGATACTACTCTTCAAGCAGCTCCCAGAAAAACTAGTCACTTTTTAATTGCTGCATATTTCAGCCTGAATAATAATAATAATAATAATAATAAAGAACTCAGTAAACAATGAAACACAGAAAACTTTCCCTTTAAATAAGAAATCTAGACCAGAAATTAAGCAAGTCCCTCTATTTGGTTAAGTGGGGAGGAGCCTGCATCTCCCTATGCCTGTTTCTGCCTCTCTCTCTCTTTGTGTCTCTCATGAATAAATAAATAAAATCTTTTTTTTTTTAAGTGTTCTACATGATAAATATATTTAGGAACTGATGCATGATGTAGTCCCCTCTTGAAGGAGATACTAGAAAAAGCTATTATTTGTCTGGCACACCATTATTTTAGAAATCCACACTGGCTCTAGGGCATATTTTGATTTTGAAATGTTAACATGTGAAAGAACAAAAAGAGTATGTTAGAATAAATAAAAATAAGATAGTAGTTATACAGCTTTAGGGAAGTCACCTACGTCTCAACTTTTTTTTCTTTCAAATGGCAAATAATAATAAAGCCTACTCCATAGGTTCATAGCACCATGCAGTACAGACTACTGTTGAATGAGGTTCACATGCAGAAAAATCTTGTCATAAGCTAACATAGAGCAAAAATAAAAAAAAATACAGCCATGGTTCTTACTGGAGACTCAGAATGTACATTAGAATATCGAAGTTCTGAGAAATCCCACAATAAGAGAAGCAGTTGTTCAGGTTGGCTTTCTCAAATGTATTTGACCATGTGTGTTAATCCAGGTTCTCAGTGGCAAAATGCAGAATCTGAAGCTGGCTAAATATGAAACAGTTTATTCAAGGGATATTGTGTAGCTTGCAGAATTATTCAGCAGTGTAAATAAAGAGGTTCAAGCCTAAGCTTCCAGAAACTCAAACCCCACATAAAACAAGCCTGATGAGGACACAGCTGCCAGCCACCATGGAGTACTGGGTCCTGTAAATCTGTGAAGCTTCAAGGAGCTCAACTTGAATGCAACTGTCCCCGGGGCCAGCACTGATTCTCTTTCTGGGTCAGGCACAAGTTCTGCTGTCTCCCAAGGACTGATGCCTGTTCTGCCTCCACCCATGCACCCCACTACCAAAAAGTGGATTTTGACTTGCACCTTCTGCGTCTAGTTGCTCAACCAGTATGACTGGTGGAATCTAGGTCAGATGCCTGTGCTCTGGCTGCAAAGAAAGTAAAAGAAGAAAGTTTTATGGGTTCTTCCTGAAGAGGTAAGCCTGCTATGGCTAGAAGCTCCCCGAAGATAGCAAACGTGTATTAATTGCTAGAAATCCAAACACATGAAAAATATCCACTATATTAAGGACCACCAACTCCTCCTTGAAAAAATGAATAACTTCTTATAGAGAACACTACTGAATATACTCCTTCTCCCAGAAGGACACACATCAGCATTTTTCTTTTTAACTGTGCGGGGGGTGGTGGGGGAGACTAAAATTGAGTGGAGTTTAATGTAAGAAAGTTTCTTCCTGGAGTACTCATTGATTTGAGAACATTCTGAGAAAGGGAGTGGGGCTAAAAAGTCACTATACATAGGACAGAAATCTGCCAGGAGTAGGGCACGAGGTGGAGGGGAGCATGAAGAAAGGGCACTGTGGTTCTTTCTGTGCCCTTGGTTCCTACCACCACCGCTGGCTAAATATTACCGTTCCACTACTTCCCATCCACCAAGGCATTTTCCTGGTGTCCTGTTTCTGAACATACCCACACATGGACCCCCTCACAATAAATGCAGTGTGGAACAGCCTGGCAAGGACTGAGATATAGAAACAGACCCTTCCACCAAGTGCTGCTGTTGTGTGCATCAGAGCTAAGTATGGATGGTGACATCTACACCAGCAGATGGGCTGTGGGAACAGATGATAGGGACGTTATGTTTGAGGGGCAGGTATGGTGTATATGTGTGATCAGGCATAAAATATACATTATGTCCTTAATGCTCTTGACAACCCTAAAAGATGGGCGGGTGTGGCCAGAAAGTGAATCCTAAAGGAGCAACTGGTGGAGATTCAGGCAACAACACAACATACAGATATATGGGTCAGCAGGTAGCAGGACCCTATCGGCCACTGAGAAGGGCCCAGAAGATAGGACTCCCAATGTTGTGGATGCTCCAACAAGAACAGACCAAGGCTGTCATCCTAAAGAGACAAATCTACCAGTAAAGACTGGCTTGGGCACAAGACTGCATAAAATAGACATTATTAGAGTTAAAGCATACTTTAGCAGTGAGATGTACTAGAGCTCCTGATCTATGGGGTGACTGCGCAAATCTAAATTACAAACCAGGAATGGGGGTGTTATCATAATTATTCTAGGACAGTAGGATAAGGCAGGAGTGTCCTTGGAAAGTGGGACATGTGATCACCACAAGTATACATTATCTGGTCCTAGTGAGTCTGCAAGTAGAATTCAAGTAAACATGGCTGAGAAAGGACAAGAATGCAAAGGTTGAAAACTAAAGAACATTCGACTTAAGAGAGTTTTCCCTTTTATTCCTTTGGTTTTAATATTTGAAGAGATGGTGTAAAAATCAGAGATGCAAGCTAGCATACATTTTACTTTTTCTCTCCTAATTCATAGTCAGAGGCTACCATGAGTGTTCCAGCAATAGCAATGAAACATGAAAACTCTCATGGAGGAATGCCTGGGTGGCTCAGCTGCTGAGCACCTGCCTTCAGCTCAGGTAGTGATCCTGGGGCCAAGGATCGAGTCCTGCATCAGGCTCCCTGCAAGGAGTCTGCTTCTCCCTCTGCTATGTCTCTGCCTGACTCTCTTTGTCTCTCATGAATAAAGAAATAAAATCTTTTAAAAAAAGACAAAAGAAAGGAAAGAAAACTCTTGGAAAGTTTTCCAGAAGACTGAAGAGCAAGACAGCAAATTTCCCTCAGCAGGAGTGTCAGCAGCAAGATGGAAGCTAATCCCAAAGACAAAGTCTTCTAACACCCTGGAAGTTTCAGCTTCAGAAATGGCCAGGATACAGGGTTGCTTCAGGATGTGGCCATGGGGACAAAGCCAAAGGTGATGGCCTTTGGCTCATTCGAAGTTTTAGAGACTTTAAAAAAAAAAAAAAAAAAAGGAAATCAGATGTCGATGACCAGACTGAATGATTATGGGATCACACAAAAGGACTTTAATTATTAGTAGATTCACTTTCTTAGACTAAGATCTCTATGGGAAATGCTCCCTGATCCCAAACATTGTAATCAAAGAAGCAGTGGATCACAGTATCCAAATGCTTCCATCTTGTCTTCAGGTAGACAGTCTGGTCTGGGCCTGTTTTGTAAATGCTGTAATACTAGCCTCAGAAATTAAGCAGAGTTTTATCAGAGGTCTTTTAAAAAGACTTTTTGAGCAGTTTGACACTCCAGTGTCAATGCTGCAGTATTGTTCCTGAGATTCTAGATGTTAACTTTGAATACTAACCTGGCATTGGGAAGACATGTTCATTATTAAGACTTTCAGGACAACCTCAATAGCGGTATGTTTGGAGGGAAGATGACATTGAATGCAGTACAATGAGGCCTTGTACCCTTTTTAGCATTTCAGCACACTTCAGGCTTGTGAAATCCCTCCACCCTCTCTCTGTACAAAGCTTCTCTTCAAAGTTTACACTGGCAGGGATTTGGAGGATTAAAAATCCCCTAAGTACAGTGGGTCAGTCAGGCCTTAAGTTAATGAACCTCATGCTCTTAAGCAGAGTTTGAATGCCGTGGTTGAGCAAGAAATGTCAGAGTGAGGTAAAAGAAAATGTCTAGGAGGTCCTTTGGTCCACAAGCAACTTCAGCCCTCCCTACAAATTCATAGGTCTTTTCTTTTCTTTCTTCCTCCTCTCTCTCTCTCTCTCTCTCTCTCTCTGGCTACCACATCCCCTATCCTACCCTATATATTTTACTTACATTTTATTATTTGTTATCATTATCCATGAGGTCAAGATTTTGTCTGTTTTATACATCTTTGTATTTCCAAAGCCTGGTACAGAAGAGGTGTTTAATAACATTTGTTGGATAAATGAATGAATGAATGAATGAATGAGTGAATTAGTGATGGAAGACTCCCTCACCATATAGATATAAGTCACTCATTTCAGTTTACCCTTCAGATGTAAAGTAATCTATTAAGAGAAGAAGTTCTGTAAAATCCTCTTCTTCTACCCCTGTACCTAGAGTTTGCATGCAGGAGAGCAATTCTTTTGAAAGAAAGAAACGTGAAGGGATATGCAGAAGCCATAGAACAAAACTGAGTGTGGAGCTAAGAAATAAGGGGAATAGGTGAATTCACATACATTTTGCAATTTAAAATGAAAAAGCCAGAAGAATGTCCGAAAATTAAACTATAAAAAATGTCCTATTTCTAAGGCACCTGGGTGGCTCAGTCAGTTAAGCAGCCAACTCTTGATCTCTGCTTAGGTCTTGATCTCAGAGCCATGAGTTCAAGCCCTGCATTTTTAAAAAAAACAAAGTAGTATTTCTCAAATTCTGTAACCTCATCAGACCTGTGAGTTTGCTCTACATTTCTCTCTTTACAAGAATCATACCCCAAACAAACAAATCAAAAAGATTCAATGACAAGAAAAGTAGAAAGATGGCAGCAAATGATGGATACTATGTCCTGAATCCAAGGAAAAATCCTAAGAAATAGGGGAAACAAAGGGTTTTGGAAGAGAGAAGGAGAAAAGCATTCTAGTGTGCCAAGAAGGAAGGCAAAACCCCCAGGAACTTCTGGAAGTAGCAACTTCCAGACTCAGGTCAGCTCAGAGACATGACTGAAAGGAGGCAGGCACCAAAACTGTCCAGGACATGGCCAGAATAAAAGAATATCCCAACTATGACCGAAAAGTGACACCACCATCCTCCTCTCCATCGCCATCATCCCCCAACCCAAGCAGTTGCTTAATCCCTGATGGTGTTCAAACTTCATTGAGGAGTGCCTGGGTGGCTGAGTTACTTAAGCTTCTACCTTTGGATCAGGTCATGATCTCCAGGATCTCCAGGTCCTGGGATAGAGCCCTATTCTGGGCTCCCTGCTCAGAAGGGAATCTGCTTCTCCCTCCTTCCTCTGCCCCTTCCCCCTGCTTGTGTTCTCTCTCTCTTCTCTCTCTCTCTTTCTCAAAGAGATAAATGAAATCTTAAAAAAAATCAACTTGAAGGAGGAGGGTGGGGGGATGGGGTGACTGGTTGATGGCGCTACGGAGTGCACTTATTGGGATGAGTACTGGGTGTTATGTTATATGTTGGGAAATTGAATTTAAATAAAATATTTAAAAAACCAAAAATAAACTTCAGTCAGAGTCTCAAATCAGGTATTTCTTTCCAATCCCTATAGCATTTATCCTTGTTCAAAGCCTTGGTATTTTCCCATAGGAACGCAATGACTACTCTGTTTCCAGATTGACTTGCCTCCCGTCTTTCCCTAGTCCCTGGGAAAATCTGACCATTCTGCTCTCTAGCATAAAACGGGTCAAAGAGTCCTCCTCAGTCTATTTGAATGACATTCGTTATATTTTCAAACCGTTCTTTAATGATTGCATAAATGTTTACAATAAGGCCTTAGTGTGATTTCCAGAAGTAGAGAGACAATATCTATCTTATTCACAGCTGAATTCCAAATACCTAGCCCAGTGCCTATGCTCCATAAGTCTTAAATATGTTTTCCACAAATACATAAAAATAGGAAAATTATGATATAAAACTATGCAGAATGTAATCCTAATAATGTAAAATATATTTCCACATTTATATATAAAAGATACATATTATATAAATAATATATTTCAACATACAACTTATTTATAAATTATATATAAATTTTCATATATTTTATATTTATATAAATATACATATATTTATGTTTTATTTAAAATATGTACATTAAAAATATATTAATGTAAAATATATTTATATGCCCACCAAAAACAGCAAAAAAATACAGTGAAATACATTTACTTTTCTAATTTGCTTTTTTTTTAACTTTCAAAATTTACCGTAAAAACTTTTCTCTCTCTCTCTGATACTGACATGCAAAAATAAAAGCAAAAACAAAGGGAGTAGAGCAAAAGCCACACATCTGACAAATGAGATAGCAGCCTGGGGCATAATGGGAAGAATAATATACTTATCATGCCACATCAGATTCTTCATCTTCCAGCCCTGACTCTGCCCCACTCCCTGCTACTCCTCTGTCATCCAGGAGAGTGAACAGTGCCAAACCACACGATGTTCTTCACTTGCCATCTACTTTCTTACTCCACTATGCCAGTATTCCCAATGTGACAGCTCTGCGTTCTTGCCATCTTTTCATTTCTAGGGCAAAGCACAATTCCTGGCAGAGGATCATATTAAATGTTGATGGCATAAATTAATTAATACATGGGATAAGGTAGTGACACTGCATGTGAACCCATTTCTTTCATTCATTCTAAAAATCATACTTACCTCATAGGGCTGTGTGAGGACTCGATGAGAATGTGCATATAAAACATGCCTGACATATAATAAGCACTCCATAAACAAACAAAGTTATTAGCTATTATCACTATGACCATGTCCAGGTCACTTTTTGCCCTCTTAGCCAAGATCATCTTAAATTGTGGATAGTAATTTCTACCCTGCCCACTCATCCCCTTGAAATCAGAAAGAGCTTCAAGCAATTTGGGAACCATAAACCACTAGACAAACACATATGAGTATCATTATAATGATGCTGATGATGATATGATTACTTTCTGTGGGAATCTTGCCTAGTAAGTTAATCCTTTAAGGTCACATTACCTTTGCTGACGTTTCAAACCATCCTACGAAACCATGCTCCTTGCAGAACTGGTCCATCTTCAGGCCATTGTTTATGAGCACGTCCTTCCCCTGGTCACATTTGTTGGCCAACAAAACCACTGAAACTGGTTTGCCATTAGGGAGACTTAACTTGGAGTCCAAATCATTTTTCCACTTTGTCACCGCTTCAAATGTAGCTGGCCTGGTGACATCGAAGACGATAAATGCACCCATAGCTTCTCGGTAGTAGACCCTTGTCATGTTTCCAAATCTTTCTTGACCTAACACCAAAAAGAAATAGAAATCAAAACCTGATTACAATTGTAAACTGAGTTTCATACCAGAACCTCATGAGGCCTTTATTATACGAGCAGATCACTCAGTAAAGTGCCTCAGTATCTATCTTTAAAGAGTAAGCGGAAGATACAATCACGCAGCTTTGTTTTTCATCTTTGAATCTGGAAGGGATTTGTTCATTTAACAAGTATTTTCTTATAGCATGTAGTGTTCTAGAACTGTGCTAGAACAGCATGCCACTAGCCACAAACAGCTACTTAGGCTTCAATTAATTAAAATTAAATACAGTTTAAAATTCAGTTCCTCAGTCACACTAGCTACCCATATTTCAAGTATTTAGTAACCACATGTGGCCAGTGGCTACAGAATTAGACAACTCCAATATAGAACATTTCCATTATCACTGGATATTCTACTGGACAATACTGTTTTAAGTACTTGGGATACAATGATTAAAATGTGAAAATCTCTGCCATCATAGAGCTTACGTTTTAGTGGAGTGATAGATTATAAATTATAAACATAACAAACATACCTAAATTATGAAATATGTTAAAAGGTGCCCACAGTCAATTCCAATTAAGGGTAGTGTTGGTTGGCATTTATTTATATTTAATAACCATCAAAAATGCAGTTTTCATAAGTAATTATAAAGGTAGAATTACTATCTCCATTTTACAGTGAAAAAGTTGGACCTCAAGAGGCTAAATAACTTGTTCAAAGTATACAGATGATGAGCTTTGGAGCTGGAATGCAAATCTGAACTTCGTGAATCCAGAGCCCATAGTCATTTGCCAACATTGAATACTCTCAACTACTAAACCATTAGTCTTTGACTATCTCTCCTCCAGGCTTACATACCAAGAGGGTCACACTCAACTCAACTGAACAGAAAACAGATATTTACATTGATGCCAGTTTCTGGACTACCTGCTTGGAATACAACAATAAACTAGATGGCCTCTACCCTTAAGTACTCTACAATCTATTGAATAAGAAAAGTCTTCTGACAGAGAAAAAGAGAGAAACAGAAAGAGAGAGGAAGGAAGGAAGGAAGGAAGGAAGGAAGGAAGGAAGGAAGGAAGGAAGGAAGGAAGGAAGGATGGATTTAGGTAGGCAGGCATTGGTCTTATTCAGACCAATCAGAATCACTTTTGCTCTGATTCTTCATTTTTTAAGTAAATGTTGGCCAGTTTGTTAAACACTCTAAGGTTAGCCTTCCTCATCTGCAAAATGGCAGCAAGAATGTGTACCTCACAGGACTGTGGTGTGGATGAAATGAATCAACATATGGAAAGCGCCCAGCACGGGACCTTAGAACTAACTGGCCCTTGAGATTTCCCTGCCTTTCTCCAGCATGTTAAAAATTAAGAAAGACAATATGAAATCAGAGTTCCAGAGCAGAGTTTATGACAAAAAAATTACTGGGATTTCGGCTGATGAAATGAATCCTATTGCTTGTAACTCTAGCCACTAATAGTAGCTGAAGACAGGAGCTAATGAAGGCGGGGTTTATTTCTTTTTAACCCAAAACTCCAGAAGTATAGGACAAGACAAAGGCCTTTTCTTCTGATTTGGTCATTTATTTATGGTAAGAGTCTTAGAAAGTTATATAAATTAAAACAAAGCAAGGTGTGTATTTAATAAGCCAATTTGTTGCAAAAAAGAATAAAATGCCAAAACTGGCAGGTATCTAAGAATATCCAGGTCAACAGCTCTAAGAACACTTCACACTTAACTTTGAGCACAACGTGTTGTGATGCTGAGTTTTTATTCACATTAACAAATACTTTGGCAGGTTGTTACATTCACATGGGCATGAGCATTACAGATTTGGAGGACATGATCCACGAGCACTTAGTAAAAATGGATGCAGATCAAGGTTCTGCCCTAGCGGGTGAGCTGTGTGCCCACGCATGTATCACTGGAGAGAAGAGCATCCTGTAAGGGCCAGCACATGATGATCCTAAAACATCTCTTACACAGGATTTACCATAGAAGCCTTTCTTTGTACTCCTCCACAATTGTCTAGCCAATGAAAGAAAGTGGTATAATGCTCTTCATATGACACACAACCCGCAGATGAACTTTCATTTCTCCCAAATGAATTTTAAATTTCTTTTACTTTCTTTTTTTAGTTCCTAATACAAACAGTGATCCCCTTTGATACTGCTCAGGATGGCCATGACATTTCGGGAAGACGGGAGAAAAAAGCCTTCTGTGATCATTCAGGACTCTGAAGGCCTCTAGGCTTTGTACAGTTGTCTTATGATCCCTTGCAGAGAACTAATCAGATGAAAAGCAAAGTCATGGGTTATTCAATAATCTGCTTGTCCAGAGGTTTTCATAGTAGAATAAGGATATCTTCAAGAAGGAAGACCTTTACAGTTCAAATATATGGCAAAGGGTCATTTTTAAGACTAAGCAAAAAAGCAATATATCGGCTTAACACCTCTGGAGGAATTCAAAAAGGACATCTGTGTGTTTGTGTGTATGCCTCTGTGTGTGTTTGAGTTTGTGAGGGCAAGTGTGCCAGATCAGAAACAAAGAGAAAAATGTATATTGAGGTCACTGGGCCTGCTGACTTGAAAAGTCTGTATTTCCAGTGTTCTGGCAGGAGGTCACATTCAGACAAGGGCGTTTCCAGAGCTCACATTTTATCCTTCCTTTGTCAGCTGATAGTCTCTCTGTTGTTTCTTATTAAAGAATGAGAACCAGGTGACTTTCCATGAATGCCTACATATGGGCATTGTAGAGACCTAATGAATTTATCACAGGTAATTAAGACAAACAAAAACAAAAACAGAAACAAACAAACAAAAAAAAAACCATAGTTCAAAAATTCCCAGTGGGGCTATATCACTCATTCAACACACATTTACTGAATAGCTAATAGGTCCAGGCTCCGTATTTTGTGCTGCAAATACATATCTTTTGCCCTTAAGGAACTTCTATACTAGGAAGTGTCATACTGAATGCCTGCACCAAAAATGATCTGATTCATCATGTAGGTTCCCATTTCTCTTAGGCTCTACACATACATCCATGGCCATGTCGATGTGACTCATGATTCAGTGTCAGCTTCCAGGAAAGTTAAATGACAAAGCAATGAACTGAATCACAAAAGTTAATACAATGGCTGCTGTAATAATTTGGACAATCTTGCTGCAGAAGGCAATAAATCGAATGGTCAGAAGACATGGGTCTTCATTTTAATCATTGGTTACAAGTGCAGCCTTAGACAAATGCATTTCTCTTTTTGAAACTGTTTTCTCACCTGTAAAATGAATTTGTTCTGGCTGACCTCTAAGTTCCCTTTCTGCTTTCTGCATCTAGAGTTAAAATATTCCTAGTAAATCAACGCTTGGCCCTCTGCCCCAATAGCCTTAAATGGTCCATTTGGTTTCACAGACTCAGTTAAAAATATACACAAGCAATACAGCTATAATGTGTATTTAATGGTATTTTCACTTGGTAATTAGTACTCTATAGATGTTCTCAGTGGGCATAACCAAGCTGGGAATCTTCTACATAGACATAGAAACAACAGAAGGAAGTGAGTTGGGTTTTCTGTTAGACTGGGCACATTCTCTTACCACTCTACCACTAACCTACTAGCTCTGTGAGCTCAGATGAGTCATTTTATCATTCTGAGCCTCAATTTTCATCATTGGTAAAATAGGGAGTAGATAAGATACCTGAAATGAAATTCATTACTGCCTCTGGCCACCTCTCCCATCAACCTCCTCAGATGCAGGCATCCAGCTCTCCACCTGCTACTACCCAGTGTTCCCTCCAGTTCTCGACATCACTAGTAATATTGCCCCCCTAGTACCTTTATGTCACCTTCTGACTCTTTCTTCACCCCGCTGCCTAACGGGTCTCCAACATCCTACCAATGTTTCTGTTTTAGAAGCAGGTTGTGATTGGCCCTCCCCCACCATCAGCACTGCCACTGCTCCCATTCAGGCCCTCACTGGGAGCCCTGATAGCTCCCTAACTGAGACTCCCAGCATCTCAGCTCCATTACCCCTGCTCTCCCTTAAAATAAATATAAATATAAACACAGGTGTTCAGACATTCTCATAAGAGATCACCAGATGGGCATACATTGGAAGGAAATGAAATCATTACCTTCAAGAGCTGTCTGCACTCCATGTTCACTGCAGCATTGTTCGTAAGGACTGAGACTTAGAAACCTCCTAAGTGTCCATCAGTGGAGGAATGAATAAAGAAAACATGTCATATACATACAGTGGAATAGTATCAGCTATGGAAAGGAAGGAAATCCTGACTTTTGCGACAACATGGACAAAAGGAATGAGAGCATTGTATTAGATGAAATAAGTCAGAGAGAAAAAATACTGTATGATCTCCCTTATATGTGGAATCCAAAAAAGCCAAACTTGTAGGGACACCTAGTTGGCTCAGTCCGTTAAGCGTCTGACTCTTGATTTCAGTTCATGTCATGAGATCGAGTCCCGCACTGGGCTCCATGCTGAGCATGGAGCCCGCTTGGGATTCTCTCTCTCCCTCTCCTTCTGCCCCTCCCTGCCTCCTCCCCACCGCTCAGGTGCTCTCTCTTAAAAAACAGAACAACAACAACAACAAAAACATACTTGTAGAAACATAAAGTAGAAAGGTGGTTGCCGGGACTGGGAGAAAGAAATACAGGGAGATGTTAGCCAAAGGGTATAAACTTCCAGTTCTAAGATAAATAAGTTCTGGGGATCTAATGTGCAGTATGGTGATTATAGTTAGTAATATTGTATTATATACTTGCAAGTTGCTAAGAGAGTAGTTCCTAAATGTTCTCACCACATACCAAAAAACAGTAATTATGTAAGGTGATAGAGATATTCATTCTATTGTGATAATCACTTTTGAAATATATAAGAATATCAAGCCATCATGTTGTACAGCTTAAATGTATATGTTATATGCCAATCATACCTCAATAAAGCCAAAAAGAAAAATCACCTTAGGTATTTCTAGAATACCCATTCCTGGGCCCTGCTCTTCAGAGATTTTTACTGTGCTAGTTTTCTGTGGGGCCCAGGAATCTGTTTTTAAGCACTCCCTAGGTGAAGTCTTAAAACTCTATTTCTAGGAGAATTCACTTTCAAAATGTAAGCATTAACAGTGCGCTCTACTGCTTTAGCCCTTACTGACTCTTACACGCTTAAAAACAGACACCTTTATTAACACTGCACGTAAGGAGATTTTGGCTCCAATCACCTTTCCAAACCCCTCTGTCACTTCCTTCAACATACTCCACAGCCAAGCCTCACTGGATTACTTATTCTTCCTAAAACACATTCTACAGTACTCACCGGATTTTCTTGCCTTTTCATACCTCTGTTCCCAAAGCCTGAATTCCTTCTCCATCTTTCCTCCTACTCTGCTCCATGAAATCCTTTGCAAACTGCAATTGTGCCCTGAAATGTCATTATATTGGTGCAACTTTCCCTGGCCCCCCAGCTGAAACTAATAACTCCTTTTCCCACAGCATCTTCTTTATCCTACATTATTCATATTTGTCATGCTATATTATCTATATATCTCCACCATGGTACTGTAAAATCCTAAAGAGCAAATTGAAAAAATATATATATTAAAGATAGAGAATGTGAGCAGGGGTTGGTGGAGAGGCAAAGGGAGAGGGAGACAGAATATCTTAGGCTTCACAACCCTGTGATCATGACCTGAGCCAAAATCAAGAGTCAGATGCTTAACTGACTGAGCCACCCAGGTGCCTTGATCATATTTTAATGTTGCGAATCTGAGGCCTCTTCTCTACTTGTATGATAGAATAAAAACTCAAGGTACTATTGTAGAAATAAACTGAAATTAAAGTTCTTTCTTCCTCTAAAATACAACATCATCATGTATTCACGAACTAGTGCTATGTACTAATACACTCACTCTATGTTATACTCTCATTTCCAGTAAATAATCAATAGTGGAGAAAATTAACATTCTGAAAGGGTTATGTGCATATCTGTTGTAACAAGTTTGACACTGGAACGTTATGTTTTTGTAATCATTCTCATCCTCTTAAAAAATAATCTCTTGGAATCAATTTACTCTATTCAAAATAACATATGTTTTGGGTCACGGCATAATCCAGAGAGTTAAGAGTACTACCAAGATACTCTCTTTATATCTCGGAAATAATAGTATGAAAGGCAGGAAGATGAATCCAAAAGTATATATGGACTTTGGACAGGAATCTAGAAGAAAACAAATCTATCTAATGACTGTGATGGCCAAATGGACACTGAACTTAAAATAGCTTAACTAGTTTTGAAGACTCAGGGAAACCCACAGACTAGACTCAGAGTTTGGAGGACATCCTCGTGAATAGGTTTCCTCCAGTTTTTAAGAGCCCATCTGACCCTCTGGCCATCGTTTTGAAACTCATTCATCTTCTCTCTTCCCTACTTTGCCCCACCAAGCAAGCAGCAGAAACACATCAAACCATCACTTTTTTTTTTTTTTCCAAATCACCTATGCTGACATACTGGCATTAGCCATGTGTAATCTTCGCTCACAAAATTACAAGCTCCCCCTAGCCAGAACCACCTTTCAGCAGCCCCCATGACAAGTATCTTGAGCAGTTAGTATACAGTGAGTACTCAATAAGGCCTCACTGAGTGAAGGAATAGCCCCTGATTCTCCCCCCCTTTCCCAGCAGATACATGCAGGCTTAACAAGATGTTAAGAGTCACCCTCTGCCATGTCTCTTGCCTTCATCATCACCACTATAGGGAGGATCGCCTCATCTCATCCCATCCATTCACTGAAGAACAAAGTTTTGAATCCTTATTATTTTTCAGGCTCTATTCTAGCAACTAGAAAACAGAATTAAAGGGCCTTGTTCTAATGAATCTTACATTCTAACAGCAAGAGATAAAAAGTTGGTAAGGTACACATAACGCTACACTAGCTGGTTAAGTGTTAGGAAGAAAAATAAAGTAGGAAAGGAGAATATGGTATGTGGGGGTGAAGGCAAAATTAAGCAGGATGGATGATGAAGGCCCACAGAAAAAGTGTCCCTTAAGTAAAGACCAAAAAGAAGTAAAGGAGAAAGCCATATGGATATTTAGGAGAAGAGTGTTTTCGACAGAACAACATCAACAAAGACTCTGAGGCACAAATGTGTCGGTTAAGTGTTTAGAGAAGATCAAGGAGTCTCTGTTGGAGAGGATAGAGCAAGAGGAAGAGTATATATTGAGGCAGGCGGACCTCAAGGTCCAGAGGGGAGCTAATTTCAGGCCATTATATGAAGGTTGCCTTTTATTCTGCATGAGAGAGGAAAGCAGTGAAGGACTGTGAGCAGATTAGAAACATGATCAGGGGCAGGACTAAATGGATACTATGGTTGTCGCATTAAGGAATGACCTATAGGAGTCAAGGTTGGAAGTGGGGAGACAATAATCCAGGCAAGAAACAATGATATAGACCAACATGGTGATGGTGAAAGGTGGTGAAGATTGGTTGCTTCCTGGATATAACTGGTAATCAAGATAATAGAGGAGAGACGTTGAATATGAGATGATTCCAGCAGGACTCCAGAACTTTTGGCTTAAAAAAATCAAAAGTACAGAGTTGCTAGTAGCTAAGATAGAGAAGACTTTGGGGGGACATCTGGGTGGTTCAGCAGTTTAGCACCTGCCTTTGACTCAGGGTGTGATCCTGGAGTCCCAGGATCGAGTCCCACATCAGGCTTCCTGCATGGAGCCTGCTTCTCTCTCTGCCTATGTCTCTACCCCTGTCTCTTTCTGTGTCTCTCATGAATAAATAAATAAAATCTTTTTTTTTTAAAGAAGACTTTGGAGGTGCAGGTTTTGTGGAAGTAGATCAGGACTCTGATACATTAAGTTTGAGACATCTATTAGGCTGATATGTTGAGTAGGCAGTTGTGTATATAATGCTGAAGTTCCAGAGGATGGTCAGGTCTGGAGAGCTAACTGGTACTTTAATTTCTATATGCCTCTGCCAAATTCACCTTCCAAAGCTCTATTTTCATCCTATCATTTCCATAATTAAACACATTCAGAGAGCCACCACACTAACAGCAGATGCCACAAACTGGTGGTTGGGCTGCTAACATGTTCTATGACCCACACAAAATTAAGGCAATTTGACCTATTTTCCAACAGTCATAAATTGGAATATCTCTAGGCATGTCTGAGTGGCTCAGTCAGTTAAACCTCCAGCTCTTGGTTTCAACTCAGGTCATGATTTTATGGGTTATGGGATAAATGCTGCATCAGATTCTAAGCTCAATGGGGAGTCAGTCTACTTGAGATTCTCTTCCTCTGCCCCTCCCCACACTGGTGTGTTCTCTCTCATTCTCTCTCTCTCTCTCAAATAAATAAATATATCTTTTTAAAAATAGGAAGATCTCTAATAAGACAGATATTGGAATTTCTTGAAAATTCAGAGCATATAGAACTACCAAGTTCACATAATAAGAGTGATGTCTAGAAGCTAGTTTATTTTATTTGAGCTAACTAGTACCAAACACCCAATTTTAAAGGAAAGATAATTTGCTCAGATGCTATTCCTTTTGCATTGTCATATACCACAAAAACACTGTCTTAAATTTAAATGTGTATAATTGCATCCATTTTATAAAAATAACTCTAACAAAATATTTAGAATTTAATGAAATTGATATAATTTTATTTTAAAGTTGTTGCTACTGATCTGTTTTTCTTACTATAAGCCTCTTCCAAATGGTTACCTAGGATCCCATGTTTGTTTATTTTTGCATCAAAATACTCTTTAACACACTGGGCTTGTTCCAGCTTATTCACTTAGCTATAAGTGGAGTTTTGTAGAGAAACAAAACGTGATCCAGGATTATGGGGAAGCTGTGTTCCCACTTCCTAGGAAAACAAGGAGCAGTAGCTTGAGTGGTCCTAAACTGGGAACAGATTTTTCAGGGAGAAACTCATCAAAAGATGAGTAAGAGTTTGTCAGGTAGACAAAAGAGTTCATGTACGTTACCCTCTGGGCTCCTATGGGATTTTCAAAGTTGCATACCTTGATCTACAAGTTAAAGGCTAATCCTCAGACTGAGGATCCTCGTGCCTGAAACCATGCCTTGCCTGGCTTTCCTCTAAATTTCTCTTCTTGCTTTCATTCACACTCACTCCAGGGTACCCTTCACTCCTGCTGGAACAGATCCATTCCCTTCCCCTCTACCTAACTAAACCCTAACTATTCTTCAAGGTTGTACCAAGGCCTACTTCTTGGAGCTTTCTGACTAACTTGACCCCACTCTTAACTCTTTCCTCCATTGTACTCACCTAGCACTGACTGTGTCACTTGTTTGCCCATTTATGCAGCACCACCCCCCCCCCCATCTTGCATGGCTTTTTATATGCTGCACATCTCTGCAGCCTATGTCCCTGATTGCACAGAGACGCCTTGAGCCCACTGTTGAATTACTCAATGCTGTTCCCTATGTCTCCACAGCACACACCCTCTGAGAGGCTCATAGGCTACTACATTCACAACAAACCTGTGTGATAGAAGGGGACTATAATACAAGGACTCTTTACATAATGAAGCAACAACTAACACTAATTTCTTATTAGTGAGGGGGGAACCCCAGTGGGGAGAACAGTGAACTGAAGAAAGCAAGATCTCTCATCCAACCCATTTGTTATCTATGCCTACTAAACTCCCACTCATTCTTAAGATTCACCTTGAAAAAAATAATCTGCCCTCCTGCCCTGTTCAGAACCACTCAAGCTCTTTCCACAACTTCTTTAGTTCCCTCAGTTCATAGCTAGATAGGGTATGTCGAATGAAGCCAAAGTGTGTGAGAGTAAGATGACATAAAAAGTAACAATTGATTTTTCAGGTGTCAATAAACAATAACATTATGGAAAGGAAGGGTGAATGATTTGTAGTGACCTATTTTTAAAATAATAACAGAATATTCTAATTAAATTCTATATTTAAATTTCAGGCTGTTGTGGGGGCAGGGAGAGAGAGAAACAGAAAGAGAGAGAGACAATTAGTACCCCACTATCCCAGATTTTTTGGTCAGAATTTATTTTGACTGAGGTCCAACACTACTCAGATTAGATGAAATAACTCACTTGAATAGAGAATAATGTAATGTCCAATACTGGATAGTGGGAGGAAATGAAACCAAGTCACAGAAGAGAGGTTGGCACAAATTGAGAAAAAAAACAAAAACAAAAACAAAAACAAACAAAAAAAAAAACCAGCATTCCATATTGTCACCTAAACAAATTAAACAAATGCCTAACAAATAACCTAAAAATATATCCACTGAACAAGAAGCTCAAATGTATTCATAAAAAGGTACGTTTGAATTACTTAGCATTTGACATCACCTCTAAGTTACCTTCAAAGATACTTTTATAAGTAACTCACAAGACAGTAAAAAATTCACGAGTTATAACACTTTTACAAATTTATGACTAGACTCTAAGGGTTTCACTTAAAGAATTTCCAGATTCCTCTAGAGCCCTAATTCCCGAAACATGTACCAGGTTGCTCTAGGGTGTGTCAGTGAACCCACAGGGGTGCAACAGGATAAACAGGATATTTTAAAATCTCAAGCCAGACACAGCAGTACTCAAGCTCCATCAAGGAACTTGATCTCAGGAACTTCTAGCTTGAGACAGCTCATTAGATCTGCTATATTCCTTCTGATGTGATCTTATCTTTTCGAAACTAGAGTTTTCACAGTTTAGGTGATAAAAAAACCAAGACTCAAGGGCCTGGGTGGCTGAGTCGGTTAAGGGTCTGACTTCGGCTCAGGTCACGATCCCAGGATCCTGGGATCCAGCCTTACGTTAGGGTCCCTGCTCCATGGAGAGCCTGCTTCTCCCTCTCCTTCTATCTGCCACTCCCCCTGCTTGTGCTCTCTCTCTCTCTGTCAAATAAAGTCTTTACAAAAAAAAAAAAAAAAAAAAGCAAGAGTCATGTGAAACAGGAAATGAGAGTGTTGATGTCTATTCTGACTCAAAATTTTGTGATGTTGTCCCATGGCCCAAAGGCACATATATGCCAATAGTAAATAATTAAAATTATTAAAAATGTAATGAAAAAATTTTAAACTTGTGTTTCAATTTTTTTTCAAATGGCTACTAAGTTGTTAGAACAAAATACTTATTGAATTGTTTGGTGCTAACTACTGACTACATAGAACTTGGCCTGTTAATCCTATTGACCTAGAGGCACCATGAAAAAATTACTTTGACACCTAAGAAGTCTGAGTACCTCTGCTCTAGCCTCTAGAGTCTAGAGTGCTGTTTTCTTTAAGTTTAAAACTCACATGCACATACACACATATACCTCCCCCTCTATCCTACACAAGACTTAATTTTTATTCCAATACCATCAAGCGTCAAAACTATTCTTACCTTTAATTTTCAAACTAGAGACTTGCACCCCATAGTCACTGTGGTTTTTCTGCCTAGAAGGAGTATATTCAAATGGCTGTTGGGGCACCTGGGTGGCTCAGTTGGTTAAGCGTCTGCTTTCAGCTAAGGTCATGATTTCAGGGTCCTGGGATCCAGACCCATGAAGGGTTCCCTGCTCAGCAGGGAGTCTGCTTCCCCATCTTCCTTTCTTCTCCCACCCCATATCCCCTCTCCACTCATGCTCTCTTTTTCAAATAAATACATAAAATCTTAAAAAAAAAAAAAAAGTTGTTATTAAGCCAAGCCAACCCTCTGGTCTCAGCAGTGATATGTGCAAAGAATTCAGCTCATTTAATTCTTAGCTCTATCCAAAAATATAAAGATTCTAAAAATTATAAATTATTCCTTTAAAATATATAGTGTGTATCTTCTAAATTCAACTTAATCTCAGGAATGTGAAAATGACTGCACTGCTGTATCACACTCAGGAAACAGTAGAAATGGAGTAGTCAGAAAATAGCCAACAAATCTGTTCCTACCCAGCAGTATCCCTCATGACCTGTATGATTTTTGAAAAGTTTTACATGTTTTTTGTCCTTGCCTATGTGTTTTCTAACTCATCTAAGCATAGTTCTCTCGGCTCTGTGATGGGGCTAGTAACAGGACCCGCCGGATCTGCTCATTGTGAGCAATAAGTGAAATGATACATAAAAACACACAGTATCATGCCTGACACTCAACAATGATGGCTATTAATAACACATTACATTGTAGGGAAATTGACAAATAACTTGTCAATTTACTTTAAATTTTGCCCTAGAAGTTGGATTCCAAATTGTGTGGACCCGTTCGACAATGGATATTTCCTTTGTCCCCATTAGGCTGAGGAGCTCCATAAGAAGCAAAGTTTTTCATTCCTTTTCTTGAGAGAGCAGTTTTGTGTAAGGCTGATGAGGAAGACAGGTTAAATAATGTATCAGGCTAACAGAGACTACGAAAAGTAGGGACTCAGCACAAAGAAATAATTCTGATTTCTCTCAGATATTTGAAACTATTAACTTGGTTTCCCTTGTTTGGTTCTCCCCTGTATAATGCTTTCTCCTTCTCTACCTCTTTGCTGACTCCACAGTCATTTAATTAAACTATGTCACAACTTATGGCAAGGCCAGCTAAGCCACACCAGGCATATCTGGGAAGCTAGGAAATAACTCTTAATACACGGCTGAAGGAAGAAGTGCTACAGGGAGAGAGAAAAAAAAAGGTTGCATGCAATTCAAGGGAAGAAGAATGAGAGAATTATAGAAGTCTTTATAGAAGAGTTGCCCTTCCAGGTAGATCTCAAACATTTGATAGGATTTGGATATGTGGAAACAAATGGAAGGGCATGTGAACCAGCAGGAAGAGCAGGAACAAAGTCTCAGAGGCAGTGAACTTGGGGTGTGAACTAGGAGGCAAAAAAAAAAAAAAAAAAAGGCCAGATTCTTAGCCTCATAATGGAGAGCAGAGGAAAATATTACAAATGTTATTTGAGCCAGACCATGGATGTCTCTGGATGTTCCCAGTCTCTTCATCTTCTCTTCTTCATTGCATGAATTTCCATAGGACTGGGTGCCCACTAAATTCAATTATTGTCTGTCTCAGTGCTTAAGACTATATCAAAACATCTAGTGTTTAAAAAATCAATTCTTCAAATCTCATCATTAGTAAACCAGAGATGCCTGTACTCTTGTTCCAGTTCTACCATTAACTAGCTCTAAAAGCCTGAGAAGCTAATACAAACCCCCTCCCTTTTCCCTTTCAGTGCAGAGCTTGGTTTAATGAGCTCTCAAGATCTTAACTCTGTGAAAATTACCCTTCAAAATTATTACTCCATCTAATGTATCAAAAAATCATAAAGATAGCTTTGCCATTTGACCTCCAGATGAATGACACTTCATTCCAAATTACGAAGACTTGGTTAAATGATGAAGTGCAGCTTTTAAGAATGGTCTTTAGGGTGGCTCCCCAATTTTTATGGTGAAAAAATGAGACAGAATGCCAATGTAAGAAAAGTGACTACCATATTTATCAATTTTACAATGTATGCACTTGTAATACATTAATATTCATAAAATTATGAAGCTCTATTTTTTTTTGTTTTACTGGAGAAATTTTTAGATCAATGATATATCTTGGAATTGAAGCAATGATGGATAGTTGACTAGAAAACTTCTGAATGAACACTCACTGAGGACCTGCTGATTACCAAGGACTATGTTAGAATTGGGGTTATAGATTGGAAGAAAAAGACATTCCAGAGAAGTAGTAGAAGGCTTCAAATCCACGAAAAGCATGGCTATTATGGGAACAGAGAAACAGTGCCTCCCATGGGCACATGGGCTCAACAGACATTTCTTAAAAGAGGTGAGACGGGTTGAGTGACCAAGAATCCATAGGAGTCATCTAAGTGAAAAGAAGAAAGTGTATTTAGCCACTGACAACCATATGAGCCATAACACAGAGGGTGAGGTAGGTGAATTGAAGCCATAGTAAGATGTGTGGAATGGTCAAGAGTCAGAGGTATGTAAAATGGGACTGGAATGAGTGACCTCAATTTCATGGTAAAGTTTAGCCTCTAATTCTGAAAGTAATGGGGATCCACTGAAGAATGCCAAAAAGGAGAATGAGGCCATGTTCAAAAGTCCTCACCTCTGTGGATTACAAATCAACGTGGGGGAAAGCTTGAGGAAGGGTCGGTATTAGGAAGCTGCTACAGTAGTCCTGATGCATCGTGAAGAAGACATGGCCACTCATAGAGGGATGAGACAGAGTGAGTTTTCAAGACAGAAGAGATAGAATTTGATTAATATCTACCTGTAAGAAACTAAAAGGAATGGGGAATGGGAGGTTAAAACCTGAGTGTTTTTCAAAGAGTAACTTAAAATCACATAGTTTCTTAATTAAATTTTCAAACAGCTGGAAAAAAAAAATAGTCGAACTCAATGATTTCAAACCCAGGCTACAGTCATAGTCTTGGCCTTGCCAAGTCAGACGCTACGCTGGTACATCAACCTGGAAGATGAGTGTCATCCGTTGGTGGAATAAACATGATTTTCACCCTAGGAGCAGCAGGGCCAGCATATCCTCCTGGCAGTTTCCATCTCAGAATCAAGAGAAAGAAAGAGGGGCACCTGGGTGGCTCAGTGGTTGAGCATCTGCCTTTGGCTCAGGTCATGATCCTGGGGTCCTGGGATCGAGTCCCACATCAGGCTCCCCATAAGGGAGCCTGCTTCTCCCTCTGCGCCTCTTATGAATAAACAAAATCTTTAAAAAAAAAAAAAAAAGAATCAAGAGAAAGAAAGAAAAACAGGGGGATGGGGGCAGGGCAGTTCTTAATGACTTGAAAGCTTTGCAGGATTCCACAGAGTAAATCATCAGAAGAGGGAGAAAAAGTCTAAGCCTAAGTCTAAGCAACCATTCTCAAAAACTTTTCAGGTGAGTGATGACTCCAGTATCAAACCACTTTCACTGAGCGACCACTACACACCAGGCACCATGCTTTACTTAGGCTTGGCCCAGTTTCCTCACCTCCAAAATTGGAACTAATAAGACCTATTTGCCAGAATCACTGTGGTGTTTAAATTGCAAAAGTTGCCTTTACAAACTGATAAATGTAACGGATCATCACTTTTAACCTCTAGCTTAACATATGTGTCCTCTCATGGTTTGTAAACTGCACATTCACCACCCCCTTCTCACACCTTGTAACCTGTAGCTATGTCAGATTATTGCTGTCCATCCCATGTCTCCTCACAGCTAGGGTAGGTGTCCTGTTTTGACTTCCTTTCAGTATCTGACAATTCCCCTTCAGAGCACTCATCAAAACAGAGATTAAATAATTATCTTTCTGTTTTAAATATTTTATGTCCCACTAGATTATCAGATTCCATAAGTGCAAAAATTGATCCATTTTGTTTACCCTAAATCCCTCTGCTTATCAAGTGAATGAGTAAACTTTCCCAGGCAAAATCTTACACTTCTCAAATCCTCAAATTTTAAAATGACCTTTTCAATAAAATTCAGCAAAATAAAACAAAAAAAATATTTAAGTACCACTTCAACCCTCAATGCGAATAACTGTATTCATGACAATAAGCCACAGTGAAATGGATCCTGGGTTTTCTTTTGATCTAGTCAGGACTCAAGGGCACCACTCGCTTCTACTAGCGAAGAACCCAACTCCTCCCTCAATGGCTCTATGACCTGAAATCTGTCCTCTTTCTAGCCATCAGCCCTCCTATCACCTCATCTCTAGTGTTTTTTTTTTTTTAAGATTTTATTTATTTATTCATGAGAGACACAGAGAGAGAAGCAGAGACACAGACAGAGGGAGAAGCAGGCTCTATGCGGGGAGCCCGATGTGGGACTCGATCTTGGGACTCCAGGATCACGCCCTGAGCCGAAGGCAGATGCTCAACCGCTGAGCCACCCAGGCGTCCCATCTCTAGTGTTTTAATTCCTCTTTTCATGACATACATAATCTATAAGCAATGGGAAGGCCACCAAGACAATTTCTGGAAAGATGAATTTGACCCAGGTACACATAACAACTGAAGAAAGAAGAGACTAGAACTAGCCAGGTGGCTATTACAGAAGAACAGGGAAGTAATAATACTGCTGTGCTTGGTCTAGAGCAGTGGCAGGAGAAGCATAATCACTATCTGACTTGGAGGGTCAAAGAAGAAAAGATGGCAGAGGCTCTAAGTCCATGTGACTACAGGAAAGGTGTATACCAAGTCCAGCGAGTGGGGAAGGATGCCTAGTTTAGACTTACAATAGCATCCTTTACTACTTATCATTAGGAAGGGTTATTGTGGCTGTTCTCTGTACTCGTTTGTTGTTGTTATTGTTTCCTACTTTCCAATTTTGATACATTGAGCATATATTACTTCACCAATAGAGAAAAACCAACAATCTTTGGGTTTTTTATGCCACTTTCTTATGATATATTGATCTTGCAATATAAGTGAGATATCATGAAGGAGATGCTCAGCAGGAAGACCAAATGGTAGGTCTGAAGATCGTGGGAAGTCAAGGTCACATGCACATTTTTGGAGTTGTCTGCATGGAATTTAAAGCCATGGGAATGTGTAAGATCCTCAAGAGAAAGAGACAGAATTGAAGAAAGCCCCAGGTTGCATGGCCCTGAAATCACCCTCAGGGAGTAACCGGTGCTGGGTAAGAGCACTAGAAATACCCTAGGAGTCAGAGGCTTTATCCAAGCTGCTCAGTTTTAAGCTCAAAAAGCAGACATATGTGGTGCAGGCTGGACCCCCTCTGCACCACCAGAATATTTTCAAGTGGCCTATTTCAATACAGTTCATTCACTATTATAGTGATTTGCTTTGGTGCCATCGTGCCCACTGAACTGTGAATTTCTTGAGGTCAGGAATCAGGTCTTATTCGATTTTTTATCCACTTTTGTCTTCCTCTCACCTAGAACGTCTCTAACACATTCATACACACTGTGCCACTTCCTACCATCTGTGCTAAAGAACCCAGACGCACACATTAGAGCTCTTCCTCCTCATCCCTTCTTTCTCTCAAATGACTTAGCACTCCTTGTGCAGACTGCTATGTGCTCTCTTGTCAGAACTAGTCCTCTAGGGACACCTGGGTGGCTCAGTGGTTAAGCGTCTGCCTTTGGCTCAGATCATGATCCTGGGGTCCTGGGATCGAGTCCCGCATCGGGCTCCCTGCATGGAGCCTGCTTCTCCCTCTGCCTGTGTCTCTGTCTCTCTCTCTCTCTGTGTCTCTCATGAATAAATAGACAAAATCTTAAAAAAAAAAAAAAGAAAAGAAAAGAAAAGAAAAGAAAAGAAAAGAAAAGCTCCCCATCTTGCTCAGTGTATATACTGCTTACCTCTAAGCACAGACCACGTTAGTCCACATGGTATTTAGAAAATCTATAATTAGCCAGGCTAGAAACAAGGCAATAAACTGCCCAGAAGAGAGTGGCCCAGACTTGACATGCATTTTTATTTATTTATTTACTTATTTATTTTTGGCTTGATGTGTGGTTGCCAAATTTAGCTCCCTCTACATTTCTAGATCTATTAACATTTAAGACCCTTCTTCTAAAACACCTTGGAGAGTTACAGTCTTTTAGAAATAGACACCGAAGAGATAGTCAAGTCCAAAAGCTTCCCCCCATTGAATTTCATGAGGTGTAAGAACATTTTATAAACTCTGAAACAACACAGCACTGTGATCCAGATGAACCTCCTGGCCACTGGCTTGACGTTAGGCCCAGGCCACCTCCCCACCAGTTGGCCTGTGGGACAGTCAATGTCCTCCAATGTTTGTCACAGAGTTCAGTCAGGGAAAGTTAGCACACATGCGTGCCCTGAGGGAATTATTTTTCTTCAGCCACTTTTCCTCCTCTGCCACTTGCTAACTCCTACAACCCTGGGCAAGTCCCTTACCTCTCTGATTCTTGTTCTTTTCTATTATGAAATAGATTTTTTTTCAAGATTTTATTTATTCATGAGAAACAGAGAGAGAGGCAGAGACATAGGCAGAGGGAGAAGCAGCCTGATACGGGACTCAATCCTGGGACTCCAGGACCACACCCTGAGCTGAAGGCAGACACTCAACCACTGAGCCACTCGGGGGCCCCAAATAGATTTCATACCACCTGATCCATCTATATCCTTAGCCATATTGGGCAGATCAAGAAGGAAATTGTATGTGAAGGTAGTTTGAAATGGCGATTAAGAATAAGAGTAATAGCTAACATTTATTCAGCATTTATTATGTGTCAGGCACAGCTCCACGTGAATTACCTCATTTCATTCTTTTAACAACACTAAGGAGCAGGTTCTGCTACAGTCCCCTGTTTACAGACAGGAAACCAAGGCAAAGAAGTTTAAGTGGCTTGCATCAGTCCCAAAGCTGGCAAGGGAAGAAGGTGGAATAAGCTGCGGCATGCTACCTGGGCACACTCAAGACATATCAGAGCTGACAGCAACCACAGGAGACTACATAATACAAATACGTGACATCGCAGGAAAATGAATCAGGAGCCAGTTCATAGATGAGGGAACTGAGGTTCAGCAAGCTCTCACGGCCTGCCCAACGCCAAGTAGTATATTTTAAAAATAATTTCGAATATATCTAAGGCATTTTACTTTTATTTCTATTTTTAAAGTTTTTTTTTCAAGATTTGTTTATTTGAGAGAGAGAGAGAGAGAGAGAGCAAGAGTGGAAGAGGGAAAGAGAGAAACTCAAGCAGATTCCACACCCAGCTCAAAGCCCAATGAGATGATCTGAGCCGAAATCAAGAGTCAGATGCTCAATCAATAGAGCCACCCAGGCACCCCAAAAGTATTTTATTTTTAAATCGTGAGAAGTAGAGCAAAGCTGTTAGGAAACTGGTACTGAATTCCACAGCCAAATTTTAAAATCCAGCAGTACCACTTAACCAGCTATTTTACTGGGGAATTAAAAATTAAATATGTATGGACAACTGTAAGAATAAATGCTTGAGAAATGTTAGCTACTATTACTATGACTGACCTAATTCCTGCAGCTAGGGTCCCAAAGCACATCGAGAATTCTAGACAAAATTGTATAGTTCTCTTTGAAAATGCTAATGGAATAATTATAGTATTAGATTTGGAGAGGAATAGAAAAGGAGAGTCTGAAAGGGGAACCTTTTCTTTTACTTTTTTCCTGATACATCTATTTTAAAAACCCTATAACTTAGAGTCAAATTTTCAGAAATAGATTTTCATTCTATTTCTTCCCACTGCCCGCACAGTCGTTCTGATTAATATCCAAAAACATGTTAGAAATAGGAAGGAGACGCCAAGGATAACCTTTAGTAAATCTAAAGAAGTAGCAGCTTTAAAGAAGAGGAGGGTATAGCCCCAGTGGGCCGACTGTGCCTGAGGCACTCACAGGCCTATGGTCTTGAAGAGCATGGCTTGATTCCAAATCACACAAAATTCTATTAATCCAGCTCTTCCACTTATTAGGTGACCTCAGGCAAAGTGACTTAATTTCTCTTGATGCCATCAAGAGCCTTGGAACCCTGAGCTGACCCAGCTGCTCCTCTATGATGGAATCTTTGGGATTCAGGGTGATTGCCATTCCCTGTGAGGTTTATGGAATTTACCATATTGGTTTTCAGGCCTACTTCACAAGCCCTGAGAGGTATTAAAAAATATATAATTTTTTTTATTAAGTAATCTCTATGCCCAATGTGAGGCTCGAACTCATGATCCAGAAATCAAGAGTCTCATTCTCTACAGGCTAAGCCAGCCAGGCACCCCCTGAGAGGTATTTTTTTTTTTTTTTTTTGGAGTCTTTCAGGAACAGAATGGCCAGTTGAAGTGGCTACTTGAGATTTATCAAGTAATTTAGTTGGACAAATAGGCCCTGACTTGGCATTGAATCAAATGAATATCAAAAATCTAATGAGCAGAGCAGCCCGGGTGGCTCAGCAGTTTAGCGCTGCCTTCAGCCCAGGGCCTGATCCTGGAGACCCGGGATCGAGTCTCACATCAGGCTCCCTGCATGGAGCCTGCTTCTCCCTCTGCCTGTGTCTCTGCCTCTCTCTCTCTTTCTCTGTGTGTCTCTCATAAATAAATAAATAAATAAATAAATAAATAAATAAATAAATAATATTTAAAAAACGATCTAATGGGCAAAGATATGCTCTATAGCAGATGGATCTGATATTCTATCAAGGGTGCACCTGGGTGGCTCAGTGGTTGAGCATCTATCTGCCTTTGGTTCAGGTCATGATCCTGGGGTTCTGGGATCGAGCCTGCTTCTCCCTCTACCTATGTTTCTGCCTCTTTCTGAGTCTCTCTTGTGAATAAATAAATAATACCTAAAAAAAAGAGAAGATATTCTATCAAGACAGAGCCATCCTCTTCATCTCATCCACATTCCCAATCATCTCAAAGTGAAGCTCAACCAGTTATCTTTTAGCCTCACCTCTTCTTTCCACACACTCCCCAGAGCTGAGCCAAAGGAGAGAGCGAAGCATTCCCATGTTTGGACAGACAGGCTGATGTGCAGGTGCTGTAAGGTACACTTAGCTGACTAGAGTCTGAATGGGCCCTTGACGCTGGATTTCATACGAATTCACTCCTCACAGGGCTCTCTATGTCACCGCGACGCCCCAATCATCCTTTCCCAAAAGGGCCCTGCTTTCCCACAACGAGCGGCGCCCGATGCCCTGCTTCTAACTCAGCTCACGGGGTCTCTGGGCTGTAGGCTGCCAAAGACAGGTTCCCACTGAACTTCAGAGTTCTGGGAAAAAGAAGTTCCCCTACTGAAATGCTACATACCTTGTACCCATACAACTGACTTTCCAAGGCTCCTCAGATTTCTTATTTACACAGACTTCTGTCACTAGAGCCTTCACAGCAACTTCGTTCAATCCAGAACCTGGCTCAGGAGGCATTTCTTTTTTTCTTAAGATTTTATTTATTTATTAGAGAAAGAGAGAGAGGGGAAGCACAGAGGGAGAGGGAGAAGCAGACTCCCCACTGAGCAGGCAGCTGGACACAGGGCTCAATCCCAGGACCTGGGGATCCCGACCTGAGCCAAAGGCAGACACTGAATGGACTGAACCACCCAGGAGGCATTTCTAGACTTAGGACTTAAACTGCTCATGACAGCATGTTGTAATATGGATAAAGTTGAAAAATGGTGCTGGGTATTCGGGGACAGATTATGTGTGTAATATAGGAATCATCATTTATTATGACTTTGCACATGTATATCATGGCCCTCTTGCCTACCATTTATATATGTTAGTTTAACAATAATCCTTGCAGTTCTCCTTGATAGTAGGGAGCACCACCTTTAGCTGGCTGCTCACTTCTCATTTACTGGGAGGAAGCGTTCTCCCTAATTTATAGATAAGGTAACCAAGATCAGGAGGTTAAGGAACTTGCCTAAAATCGCCCAGGATGTGTGGGGTAAAACAAGGATTCAGTCGAAAATAGTTCAACTCTGGAATTCAGGCTCTTTCTTTTTTTTAAGATTTTATTTATTTATTCATGAGAGACAGAGAGAGAGAGAAGCAGGCTCCATGCAGGGAGCCCGATGTGGGACTTGATCCCAGAACTCCGGATCACGCCCCGAACCAAAGGCAAACGCTCAACCGCTGAGCCACCCAGGTGTTCCTGGAATTTAGGCTCTTAATTACTATACCTTTCTATCCTCCCTGTTAGGTGAGGACATGAGACACATGAACATTCTCTAACATGCCTGAGGTCACATCCTTATTTGCATTTGACCCAAAGGTCTACATGACAGCTACATGGCCTTTGAAACAGTAAGCTAATTCTAAGCTTCAGTCCTGGATACATACATCAGTGCAGCCAGAAGAATTCTGTCTCAGACGCTAAAACATGCATCAACCCAGTGCAGAGCCTCACAGTGGCTTTTCCAGATGAAAAGCCCAATCAGATAGTGGCCGATGACATCTTCCGGTCTCTGATAACCCCTGTGCTACTAGAGCTGCCGAAGATGAGGCCAAGTGCGTGAATCTGTTCACATGTCAAAAGTTGTATCATAAGACTTAGCAGCTCATGATTAAAGAGGCAACTGGGGCCCTCAAAAACAGAAATGCCCTTTCAGAAATTTTCCACATTTGTTCTTGCTTCAAGCCGTGATAAAGTGTTTCCAGGCAAACACACCAGCTAAAAATGACCCTATTTTCTGAAAGAGAAGTGGCCGGTTTGCATGCAGCACTTACAAAGGTTCCTGGTACCACAGACCACAAAACAGGAATCCCAGAGGATCTTGCAACCTCAGAGCAGGAATATTCCTGAGCTGCCCAACCCCCTTCCACTCAACAGGGATGCAAGTGAGCTGAAGCCACTTGTCTGAAGCCAGTGAGCAGGTTAGTGAGTGGCAGAGCCAGGATCTGTACGGAGGGGCCTAACAGGCAGGGGTTGCAAACAGCTTCAGTCCGAGCAAGGACTCACTCTTGCCATAGACTCACATTTGCCCAACTCCCCCGCCTACCTCTGGAGACAAATTCTGGTTTCAGACATTCTAATGAAGCTTCTCATTTCCCAGATCTCCCAGTGGAAACTTTAAGGACAAATCAAGAAACCTTAGGGCTAATGTCATCGACTCTTTGCCAAAAGTGACCCTAAGGCATGTGCACAGGCTCCTTTTCATAGACCACAGGGATCTCGAGAGAGACCGAGAAATAATACTTTGCCCCCAACACCTACATACAAGGACCCTTCTTGGCTCCTCAAAGCTGAGAGCCTCCAACTCGCTTGACTGAAGAGTGGACGGGGCGGCATGAGCTGGAGCAAAGTGAGCGATGAAAAACAGCTGGAGGGCAGATCCCTCTAGCCTGGCGCTCTCCTGGCTGCAGCCCTTAACCCGCCCAGGGGCTCCCCCCCCCCGCCTCCGGTGGCCGTGGCCGTTGGGACACGAAGGGCCGCGTCACCGGCGGCGTCGCCCAAGTCCGGAACAAGAGCTGGAGACCGAGAACTGCAGATGGGCTCCCGCTGGGGCCCGGGGGGCGGGGGGCGCCGGGGCGAGAGACCCCAGGGGAGGGTGTGGGAGGGAGGGCCAGCCGCGGCCGCTGCCCCAACGCGCCGGGGAAGGGCTGCGCTGGAAGTCGCGCAGGGAAACTTTGGTTTTGTTGTGGAAGCAAGTTCCCGAGCCACCAGGAAAGCCTGGCCCGCGCGCCCTGCCCCGGGCCCGCAGAGCCGCCGCGAGGCCCCGGCCCGGCCGTCCGCGGGCGCTCACCTGCGATGTCCCAGAGCTGCAGGCGCACCACCGTCTCCGGGTCCCAGTGCAGCACCTTGAGCGCGAAGTCCACGCCGATGGTGGCCCGGTAGTGCGAGGAGAAGTTCTGGTGCACGTAGCGCTTGATGATGCTGGTCTTGCCCACGCCCAGGTCGCCGATCACCAGCAGCTTGTACAGGTGCTCCTTGTGCGGGGCCTGCATCCTGGCGGGCCGCCCGCGTGCCGAGCCGACCGGGAGCGCAGCCGGGGCCTGGGCGCACCGAGTGGCGGGCGCGGGCGCGGGCGCGGGGACGGGGACGGGGCGGGCCGGGCCGGGCCGGGGGCGGAACTCCTCCCGCCGCCGAGGGACGCGCCGACCGGCGCCCCGGGGCTCGTCCTCCCTCCCTCGGTCCCTCCCCGCGCCGCCCCGCAGGGCGGAGACCCGAGCGGCCCGGGCCCGCGAGGCGGGGGCTCGCGGCCCAACGCCTGCTGCAAAGCTCATTCGTGCTGCACCTGACGGTTCCCAAAGAGCCCCCCGCGCCTGTGAGCCTCAACACCAAGCGGTGAGGCGCGGGCTCTGCTCTCCCTGTTTGCGTGCGCGACAACTGCGTGGGCAAAGCGCGGGCCACCGCGGGCGGCAGGTGACCCCGGGTCCCGAGCCCCCGCCCGCCCGCAGCCCGCGCCGCCCGGACCGCTGGGGAGACCGTCACCGGGGCTTGCTTCCCTGAGCTCTGGGGTTTGGAGGGGAACGACCCTGGATAAGTCATTTGACCCTGCGCCAGCCTCTTCCCCAGCGCGGCGCTAACGCTAATCGGGCTGCGCTGCCGCGGGGGAGAACTGGCGGGCGCCCCCCCACCTGCGCAGCTGTCAGCGGCCATACACGGGGACCACCTGGGCTGAAACCGCAGCCGGCATCCTTGGCTTTTAGCCGCCTCCTCTCCTAAAGCTCCGGGAAGCCCCGAAAGACAATGTCAATAACTAGTCAGATTATTTTAAGTGACAATAATGGCAGGCATTTATCCAGACTTGCCATGTGCCAGTTTTTATATACATATCATCTTATTATCCTAGCAGTCTTTTTTTTTTTTGAAAGATTTTATTTATTTATTCATGATAGACATAGAGAGAGGGGGGGGGCAGAGACACAAGCAGGCTCCCTGCAGGGAACCCAACGTGGGACTTGATCCCGGGTCTCCAGGATCACGCCCTGGGCCAAAGGCAGGCACTAACCGCTGAGCCACCCAGGGATCCCCTATCCTAGCAGTCTTAAAATTGATACCATAATTCTTCCCATTTTACAAAGGAAGGAACTGAGTTCTAGACATTCTACGTAATGTACCCAATGTCAATCACTAATAAAGAAAAAAAATTAAAACTCAATTTTCTGAACCAAAGACTTTGTGTGTTTCTGTTTAATGTATTCCTTTAGCCAATATATATTTGTGGTTGGGATGCTACAGAAATAACACAAAGACTCCTCACTGTTGATCCCCCAGAAACCCCGTTCCTGTTTCACCTGACCTGTCGGGTGTTGGCCGTGTTCGCATTTATACATTGGTAGGTTTGTGGCTTGTTAACGTGTTAGTTTGGGATTTTTTGAAAATGATTTTTATACCAAGAGAATATAACTTAACGCTAATAACAACCTAAAACAAGAAATGGAAGCTACTGGTTATTCTTTTAGTTTTTCACAGGATTAAATACAGATTTTTTTTATCCTGTATCTTAAGTGCAATTTGAGATAGACTGGCCAGAGAGAACACTTATAAAAATAAATACTTTTTAGGGGACACGTGGATGGCTCAGTGGCTGAGCATCTGCCTTTGGCTCAGGGTGTGATCCCGGGGTCCTGGGATCGAGTTCCACATCAAACTCCCTGCAAGGAGTCTGCTTCTCCCTCTGCCTGTGTCTCTGCCTCTCTCTCTGTCTCTCATGAATAAATAAACAAAATCTTTAAAAATAGTAAAAAATTTAAAAACTACTTTTGAATAGCTTCTTTGAAAAAAAAAAAACTTTACATCCTTGTGGGTGGAGGCAGACAAGACAAACAAAAAGAAATAAGTACGATTTGTAACATATTAGTGGGTGATAAAATAAGGGAAGGGAATGGGTATGAAGAGTTGGAATGGGATTGGTCTTTTAGATAGGGTTGCCAGGGAAGGCCTTGCCGAGAAGGGAACAATTGAGTAAAAACATCCATTTCTCCGGAAGTGGCATGCAGATCTAGATGATGAACATCCTGTACCCGAGTGAGTCATTTTTCACCTGAATATTCCAGGAACTCAGCAACGTCCACATTATGTCATCTCATCATCCCAGCTATGTCAGGGAGGATTTCATCCAGTTTATGAAGAAAGCAAGACAGAGAGCAGCTTTCCCAAACCCACATGAAGTGTTAAAACGGAGATTCCAATAAAGGTTTGTGTGAAATGGAGAAGAGAAAGGTTGGTGGGCCCATTGGCTTTCTGCCTCCATCTGACACTGCGCTTGAGGCCTTCCTCCTCTATAAGCCCAGACAAGCAGAGGGGGACCCTCGCTGCCTGACCTGGATGAATCACATAACCTCTCTGAAGCTCAGTTTCCACATCCACAAAATGAGAAGAAGGAGATCTACCTTGTAGAGTTGTTGGTAAAAGTAGAGACCATATAATAAAATGCCAAGGCTGTAGAAGGTGCTGAATGACAGCTATTAATAGCAAATGACCGACAAGCTTTTCACACCACGGTCTCTGGAATACTGGAGACCCACATCATGTCTGGTCAGCTTTCTAACCCCTCAGGGGGTAACTCAGAGGCTTTGCTCATAATGGGCACTACATGAAGGTGTGCAGAATTGCCCTGGTTTGTGTTTTATTGAATGCTTAGATAGGTAGACATCATTCTTTGGTTTCTGCCCACGCAGGGACACACCAAGCAGATTATATCTGACGAGCGAACCAAGTGTTCTACCTACCTTCAGTGCTGGCCAACGCTGTGGCTTCATTTTGCAGGGAGGGGGGTCCACAATCCTGAGGGGCCTTAGGCCCTTCTTAGAGCTTGAAAACAGCAATAATGACAAAGGCCCTCCCCAGATCTAAAATCGTGGCTCTGGAGATCTGAAGACAAGTTTGGTCTGGGCAAGGAGCTGGTGGTAGATACAGGGAGGGGGTGGGAGTTTGAGGCACAACATGAGCCAGCCCTCAATGTTAGGCCTGACCCAGCTGCTTACAGGCCCCAGCCTGTTTTCCCAGCCTTGTCCAAGCTGAGTCATCCCCACCCTCACCTGGCCTCCTCTGCCAATCAGGAGCATGCTGGAGCGCCAGACGGTGAGATTACCGCATAGGACAGGTAGACCAAGATTCAGGTTTTCTGAGACCTAAAGCTTCTGAAATTGGGGGGCGGGCAGGGAGTAGCCTTTAAGCGAAAGAACACAGAATTAAGGAATAAGTCCTAAAGATTCAGCCTCAGGTGCAGGAGAGCCCTCTGTCTGGGGCAGTGGCCCACGAGCGAGAGCAAGCTCCCCGGCTAGACAGGAAGTATTGCAACTAGTTTCCAGGGTCACTCATTTAGGTCTCATGATAATTCTTCACAGTGGGAAGAAATTACTCTTGGTTTATATTTTTTAAACCTTTCAGACTAAAGCAGCTCAGTGAGCTTGCCAGGCTAGCAGTTCAGTGAAATCCTGAAAGATTCCAAGTAAAATGAGAGAACTGGGTTGCAAGATCTCTGGGGTGTACTGCTGACTAACATGTCAGACTCAAGTCTGGGCCTTTTAGACACCTTCCGGCAGGAGTGACACCCCAACCAATTCTAACCACCCCCCACAATGGCACCATTACCCGAGCTGTGGTGTTTTCTCCCCTGCACTCCATCTGCTCCCCTGACCCAGTGAGGACATTTGGGAGAAGGCTGTGGAAGGGCCATTTCAAAACAAACATCATGGCAAGGTTTGCTTCCGATTTCAAGGCTCCATTCTCTCCCCAGCTCTGCTACATATTTGTCCCACAGATAAGGGCCCTCCAAGCACATTTTTTTGGATGGCAAACCTTTCTGTGTCCCCTTTCTTTGCTTTGAATTTTTCTACCCTCAGAACTAGGCTGCAATCAGGAAACCGGGTAGCTGAGGACAGGATATCAGCTGGATTCAGGGTAGAGCACCTTTAGATGAAGAGGACATTAGGGATCCCTGGGTGGCGCAGCAGTTTGGCACCTGCCTTTGGCCCAGGGCGCGATCCTGGAGACCCGGGATCGAATCCCACATCAGGCTCCCAGTGCATGGAGCCTGCTTCTCCCTCTGTCTGTGTCTCTGCCTCTCTCTCTCTCTCTCTGTGTGTGACTGTCATAAAAAAAAAAAAAAAAAGATGAAGAGGACATTAGCAAACAAGTAGACGTCCTTTCCTCTTATCCTCCCCCTACTCCTAGATTATGAGAGTCCATAAGATCCCATCTGTCCCAACCTGAGATTCCATCTGCCTCAGATACCTCGGGACTATCCAGAAGAATGCCTGGCTTTATCCTGACAAGCTGGCTCTCCTGCCTCCAGAGAGAATGGCTGGGGTTGTGCCTTGTGGCTCCTCCCAGCAGCCACCTGCACCATGGAAACCCATTTTCCTGCAGTAACTCTTAAAGTATCTCTGGCGATGTTCTGATAGTTACTACCCTCAAGTTGCTACACCACAGTACACCCTCTCCTGAAGAACAGGAAGGGAGGTGACTCAAGTCTGTCAAAGCTGTATGAGACCGCAAAGTGCTCAGAATTCAAGCATGGAATGGCACTCCAGAAAGCACAGATTTAGATTTCTTTACATCTCCATTCCCTTGCTATCCAATGTGGGTATATATTCTTGCACATACTCAGGGGTAAAACTAATTAAAATGGTTGGAAAATTGCTTTGCAAACATAAACATGAAGCCTACATGTTTCTCTCCCAGGGCTGTTGTATTAGACGAGTCCCTATAAGGTTACCTTATTTGCCTTCACCAAGAAGAGAGCAGTAGGAAGTTATTCATCAGTTCATATGGCTCTCCTCTTCTCCTTCTTCTCCTTCTTCTTTCTTCTTTCTTCTTTCTTCTTCTTCTTTTTAGATTTTATTTATTTATTCATGAGAGACACAGAGGGGGGCAGAGACCTAGGCAAAGGGAGAAGCAGATTCTCCTCGGGGAGCTTGATGTAGGACCCCAGGACCCCAGGACCCCAGGATCATGATCTGAGCCAAAGGCAGACGCTCAACCACTGAGCCACCCAGGTGCGCCTTGTTCATATAGCTCTTAATTATAGCTCTGGAGAATTACTTAAATGACCACAAGGTAGGGTACCAAAGACTAGGTTGGAGGAAAAGTAAAGTAATTTTTCTTAGATTAATGCAAGCAATAGATCTTCTGAAAAAGGTCTGTAAAAGATTGCCATAGAATTTATCATCCAAACAGGGACTCTTGAGAGTGAAAGGGGGACATATTAATAATTACACCAAACCATAGGAACAAGCCAGAGCTGTCTAAAAGAGTGTTTAGTCCTGAAGCGGAGGGCTGGAGTTCTCAAGTAAAATCCACAACTAAGAGTGACATTTAAAAAATCTCTTAAATCACCATTTTAATAAATATTTCTGCCAAGTTAAGGCGGAGCTAATTTCTTGTTGTCTTCAAAGAATCCCCCTTTTATCTACTAGTTTGTCAGAAGCCTGTGCTGACTTGCAGTGGGAGTTATCCAGTATCCAAGGCTGAAAGTAGACCTCCAGGTGTCTGGAGGAAGGCAACCATTTTCAAAGTATTTGGAGAGAGGCCAAGTTAGATTCCGTATGGAAAATGCTTGAATTGAATATACTTCAGTCTACAAGAATTTTGATGTTGGACTTTTTACCCAGAAAGAAAAACTATATTAGGATTTTTACTGGTTATCATCAGAAATTGATTGCAGGTGAGTTTTTAATGTACCATTTAGTTTGGACCAAGAAAAGCAGATTATACCCTAAACCATTTTCAGCAGTAGATTTATTGTCAGCTACACTTATATGCTAAAGCTGCATATATTTGATTTGCATTCAACAGATGGGGCTGAGCTGGGATTCATTTTCCTTCTAACCCACCCAACATGGATGAGTATAAATGGGCTAAGGAATGGCCTAAAGGCAAGCATCTGAGAACACTGAGTGAAATGATTCAATATGACTCACAGTTTCAACTTCCTTGTACTGAGGGCCAAGCACCAAGCCTTTGTCTTAATTTATTTAACCTTCAAAACTAAACTGTTGGTAGGTTTCCCCACTTTCTGAAAATGAGGGAAATGGGGATCAGAGGATTTAAGTAATTTGCCCAAAGTGACAGAATGAAAATTGTAACTCATGATTCCTAAATCACCCCTGCTTTCCCTACTCTACACACTCCTATAGACGCAGTAAAGATCCAGACTTCTCCACCTTTGTTTCTGCTATGATACCAGATATCAAGGCTGTTAAAGGGGAAGGGGAGGTGATTCTATTTCTGTTTTACAAAGTCCTAAGCATGGAGGGAAGAACATCCAATAAAAGAGTAAAAGATGGACACGTCTGGGTAGCTCAGCAGTTGAGCATCTGCCTTTCGCTCAGGGCGTTATCCCCGGGTCCCGGAATCGAGTCCCACATCGGGCTCCCTGCATGGAGCCTGCTTCTCCCTCTGCCTGTGTCTCTGCCTCTTTCTATGTCTCTCATGAATAAATAAATGAAATCTTAAAAAAAAATAAAAGAGTAAAAGAAAGATGTGTGATTCAAACATAAAAAGGTACATGGCACACTCCCTCAAAACTCAGGCAAAACAGCATGCTGTCCATTTGTGGGAGTGAGCTGATCAACAAAGGTAGAGAGCATAAAACAAGGAGTCTACTTCTGATGCTCTCAGAGACGGCAATAGTTAGTAATGCTCAGGATCTCCCTGGAGTGAGCCCCCAGCCATAACAAGTGGGGACAGCAGGACTGGTACGGTCTCACTGAGAGGGTAACTCAAGCAAATTACCGACAGTGTCAATCAAAGAGTATTTGTGTGCAAAGCTCTGTGACAGGAGTTTTCTGAGGCGCGGGGGCAGGAGTGGGGTCTCAGCTTTATCTACAAGAATGTCCCTACCATGGAATCTTACCATTTACGTCAACGTAGACAGAACTGGAGGGTATTATGCTGAGTGAAGTAAGTCAATTAGAGAGAGACAATTATCATATGGTTTAACTCATGAGGAATATAAGAAACAGTGCAGAGGATCATAGGGGAAGGGAGGGAAAACTGAATGGATAGTAATCAGAGAGGGGGACAAACTGTGAAAGACTCCTAACTCTGGGAAAGAAACTGAAGATTGCTGGAGGGGAGATGGGCGGTGGGGATGGGGTAACTGGGTGAGAGGCATTAAGAAGGGTACGTGATGTGATGAGCACTGCATCACCGAACTCTATATCTGAAACTAATGACATACTGTATTCTGGCTAATTGAATTAAAAAAAAAAAAAAAGGGGGGGGGGGCATCTGAGTGGCTCAGTGGTTGAGCGTCTGCCTTTGGCTCAGATTGTGATCTTGGGGTCCTGGGATCAAATCCCATGTCAGGCTCCCTGCAGGGAACCTCCTGCTCCCTCTGTCTATGTTTCTGCCTCTCTCTGTGTGTCTCAAGAATAAATAAATAAAATCTAAAAGTAAATAAATAAAAATGTTTTAGAAAGCATGTCCCTACCCTGGCTCCCACCATCTGTGACCATGGACGTCGTATTTCAATTCCAGGCAAGGCTCCAACACATTACAATGACTGAGCCCTCAGCCCAGGGGACACTCTGTCATCTGGACTAAGGGGCTCATGTGCAGGTTCTTTGCTCCCTTTTCAAATTGTTCAAACTCCCTCACATCCCTACCTTCCTGTTTTCTCTCTTCGGGGATATGGGGTCACACTTCCTTGGAGCAGTGGATGGAATGATGTCACCCTGTGCCCCGTCATGGACCCCAGACTCCTAGATGACATTCTCTGCCTGCATGAAGGTGCTGTCGCTCTGGGGTACAGTTTACTGAGCTGTGACAACACAGCAGTGTGGTGTGGCCGCCCTCACGGTGCCGTATAGGAGAGTGACATCACCACAAATACAGTCACCTCACACACACCCACCCTCCTCCTTCCTCCACCTGCTGTCAATCACATGCCTGCTTACCACCTCTAGATTCCCCCCTCTTCCAAAATACAGTGAGATTCCAATGATGTGAAATGTAGCCTTAATATATTTTTCTTCCCTATGAAATGTGCATTTAAAACTCGTATATTTTTGGACTTGAGAGCTTATTCCCTTAAAATTTGACTAATATCCCTCTCTCTAAATATACATCATATTGGAGGATATCTTCTTTACCTAAATTGCCGGTCATTTTATAATAAGTTGGTATAAAAATAAAATAAATAAAATAAAATAAATAAAATAAAATAAATAAAATAATAAAATAAAATAAAATAAAATAAAATAAAATAAAATAAAATAAAATAAAATAAAATAAAATAAAAAGCATGTCCCTGCCATCAACATGTTTGCACTCTGGTTAGAGCACTGGTCAACAGGTACACACATGGCCTTCCTCCCTCCCCTCGGCCTCCTTGCCATGTCCCTTCTCTGGCTCCCTCCTTTCTCTGCTGCCCACCACTCGACTGTGCTAGTCTCCATCCGTGGGACTCTGCCTTTCCCTGCCTGATCTCTTCCACTCCTGTGGCAATGGAGCCAATGAGGCTATCGACTTAACTCTGGAACAGGCCCACTAGGTAAGCACACTGGAGTTTCCCCACCATCCAGCTCTACAGCTCTACAGACTTTGGCAAAGAAACACAGCCTTTGGAAACCTGCCTCTTCAGGTGTAAAATGAGAATAATCATTTCCACCTCCTGAAATCTTTAAGACATCTGCATGAGATTAGGCAGTGAAGTGCCTCTACCTGTGTTTGACCCAGGATATGCACTGAAAACCAAATGTTTTTCAATTATCAAACGTCTGCCAATGAGTTCTAGATCTGTGTTTAAGACTCCAACCTTACTCCTGCATTCCATACCCTGTTCCAACAGCCTTTGGGGCATCTCTACCATGCTCTCTGGCAGACATGTCAAGTGCAGCATATGCAAAACTGAACACATTATCTACCCTAACAGACTTGTTCCTTTTCCTGTATTCCTGGTTTTGGTCAGTGGTTCCACCCTCACCAAAGTCTACCAAGCCTGAAAACTCAGTCACACTCCACTCGTCCCTCTGAATTACCTCACATCCCATCATCTGAGTCCTCTGATTCTATCTCGGACAAATTCTTGAGAGTATTTCTTCTACTCCATAAAAGTACTATTAAAACATAGAGGTGAATACCTATTCAATATTATTGTGGGCAAAGGATTTTTAAGCATTATGCAAAAGGCAGAAATCATAAAAGGAAAAACATCTTAAATGCATATATATTAAAAATTACCAGAGGCAAGATGAATGGTAAATGCAAACTGAGGAAGAATTTGCAGCTTTTAAGACAGGCAAAAAAGGAATATACTTTACATATACAAAGGTCTTGTAAATTATTTTTAAAACTCCAAATAGGTAAAGGGACAGAGATATAAATAAACCACCACCACACAAGAAAAATGAAAAGCCAGTAGTAATAGAAGTAGGAAAATTGAACAATGAGATACCATTTCCACTTTTCAAATAGACCAGTATGTTTTAATATTAGAAATATCCAATATTGAAGAAGATGCAAAGAAATTGAAATGATCATATGATCGTGGCGGGACTATAATTTGAAAAAAAGCTGTTGGAGGGAAATGTGGTTATATGTACCAAAAACCTTAAAAATGTATGTGTCCTTTGACCAAATGATGCCATTTGTATGAATTTGTGATAATGAAATCATTAGAGGTTTGTACACATTTAATCTCATGGATGCATATTACAGTGTTGTTTATCATAGAACAAAATGGGAACTTCCTAAATATGCATCAGGTTAAATATAATAATGGCATAAATATGTAATGGCACATTATATAGCCTTTATAAATGAGATAAAAGAAAAATACTGAATGACTTGGCAAGGTATTCATAATATTTTTCACAATATTTTAAAATTGGAAAAAAATAAAAACATTTAATATTAAAAATATAAAATATTAAAATACCCCATTTGGCATATCTATCTAATTTCCATTTTACATATATACATAAATACACATACCAGAAAGGTGTCTAAAATTATCTATTTGTTCAGAGATTATCTCTAGATGATGAGGTTACTACTTTGCTGTATTGTATTTTTTCTATTTATATATATTTTTATTTCTTTTTAAAACAAAAACATTATTGATTTCAAAGGAAGAAAAAAATATCTTTAAATGAATGTACACTGTGCAGGTTTTGGGGCAGGATGGCCAACAGCCCCAGTTCCAGGCTTCAGGGGTCATTGTGTAACAGCATTTTCTAGGCCTCTCCACCAGTTGCTTAGAATCAGTGTTTTAGGTTTGTCTTTTTCCAGCCAATCTTTCTCATCCTGATTCCACTGATCTTATCAGTGCTGAGATGTTTGTCCTGCCAAGGGTACCAAAGAACCATTTCACGGGAGGCACAAGCAGGCCCAGGCTCCAGAATGTCAGGCGAGGTCCCCACGCGGTCCTGGAGCCCCCACCACAGAAGCCCAGGCTCAGCTCACGAGGCGCTATGGAAGCTGTCCCCACAGGCTCCACGTGCCCTAAAGGAAACATCATCTTTCCCCTAAAGAGATGGCCCTCTCAAACCTTGATATCATCTTCGTCTCCTTCCTGCTTGTTGTGTCCTGTTTTTCCACTTGGACACCAATTTGCTGATCCTTCCTTCCAATATCCCTCTGATTCGCCCTGTGCCTTTCATTTCAGCCCCTCTTAGACATCTCATCCAGCGGCCACTTCCTAAGGAAATCTCCCTGCCTCTGTTTCCCCTTCTTAGGCCTGTCTGTTACCACTCTGAGATCAATTTTCTTCAAAATAATTTCTTTCAGTAGGGCACTCCTTTACTCACAACCTCTGAACTTATTTTATGCTTGAGAGGAACAAATTCGGTCTTATTTAGCACTTCTTGAGTTGTTCTCCGTTGTATGCAACCAAACCGAATCCTAAATGATAAAGCTCCTGGAGTCCAACAAGGTCGTCTCCTTCCGTAGCACACCTGTGTAACAGCAGGTTCTATGGATGCCTTTCCCTGCCCTGCGTCCTACCAGAATGACTTTTGTGGATTTCCTCCCAGTCTATCCTACTGATCGTGTACCTTACCAGCACCTGCCACAGTACCTGCCATGTCACACCCATGGACTTAAGACAAGGTCTGTCTTCTTCAGACCGGGCTGCATTTAGTGTCCTGACTTGTGTAGACAGTAAATGTTTTAAAGACAATGGAAAATATAAACCATGTGAGACCATGTCTTATGTTACTGCCAACCACTTCGAGCCCTGGATGCAATAAGCTGCTTGTTTTTCTCTACAAGGGACTTGGGCATTGCTGCTGGCTTCCAGAGAAAGCAAAGGGAAGGGAGGGGGAGAGTCCCATGACTGCTAGACTAGAAGTTTAAGGGCTCTGTTCCATTTTTAATTCTGGCACTAACTCCCAGGGCAGTCCAGTCACTTCGCCCTACACCATCAGATCCCCTTTGAATACCTTCTCTAAATTGATAAGAACTTCTCTAAGACTATCTGGCCCTATACATTATTAAAAGTCTTGAAAACAGGCATGATTATGCAACAAATAGTAGCCTTTTAACTAGTCGTTCCTTTTTTAAGAATCCATCCAAAAATATAATCAGTCTTTCAAAGATTTATGCACAAGATTTTTAGTAGTGACCCAAGTACAATCAATAGAAAATTGGTTAAAACGACAATGCCAGGGGCACCTGGATGGCTCAGTGGCTGACCATCTCCCTTTGGCTCAGGGCATGATCCCCCAGGTCCTGGGATCGAGTCCCACATCGGGGTCCCTATAGGGAGCCTGCTTCTCCCTCTGCCTATGTCTCAGCCTCACTGTGTCTCTCAAATGAATAAATAAAATCTTTAAAAAAAAGACAATGTCATAGCCACAAAATTTAATATTTTGTAGCTATTAAATATCACATTTGTAAAAAATAGTGCCATATAATGTTTAGGATATTATTTGGGAAAAAAAGCAAACTATGAAATTACACTTGAAACACATCCATGTTGGGGATCCCTGGGTGGCGCAGTGGTTTGGCGCCTGCCTTTGGCCCAGAGCGCTATCCTGGAGACCTGGGATCGAATCCCACGTCGGGCTCCCGGTGCATGGAGCCTGCTTCTCCCTTTGCCTGTGTCTCTGCCTCTCTCTCTCTCTCTCTGTATGACTATCATAAATAAATTTAAAAAAAATATTAAAAAAAAAAGAAACACATCCATGTTATCATTTGTCTATTCACAACACTCCTACAACACTCCTGGGAGCTTCCCAGGCATAATCTGAAACCAACCCCCATACTTGGAGGGCAGGAAGAGGAATAGAGCCTGCCACTCCAGGTTGGTAGGTGGCAGTTCTAAAAAGCAAAGGGAACTTACATATAAGGCTTGTCTTGAGCAGCAGCAAGACAAATGGATCCCCACAGCCACCCTCCAAATCTTAGAATTTTAAGAAGAGGTTCTAATTAGAGCCCTTCAGGTATACTGTGCAGTTGTTTTCAACACCTTACTAAAACCCTTTTTATTTTATTTACTCTTGGTATTTTGAAATTTTACAGTAATATATCTTTGTTTAAGTGACTATGTGATCTCCTGCCCTTCGTTTTGGCAGCAGCATTCTTGCATTATTTCTTTGATAATTTGGTCTTCTTTTCTGTTTTGCAGTATCTTAAATTGTTTTAATCTAATTTTAAACCACTATTATTATGGCTTTTTTTTTCTTTTTAGTGTTTTATGCTTTTTATTTCTGTATCTTACTTTCTGGAAGACTTGCTCAACTTGCTTTTCCTTTTCCAAGTATTCCACTGAAAGTTTTTTTATTAGCTACTACTTTTTTAAAATGTGATGGCTTCCAAAAACATAAATACAAACCTTGATCAATAAGCTCTCTCTGCTGATTTTTGCAAAGAATTTCCTAGCAGCTCCCTAAACATTATTAGAGAATTCACCAGCTCTCCCCATCCCTACCCCACTACAGTGGAAGTGTTTAAATAACACTGGAATTGTATGATGCCTACAGATCTACAAGCTCTGACAATCCCTAGCCTCAGCCATAACCTAGGAGTTTTGTGAAGGAGGTAATAGATGGCCACTGGGGAGCAGGAATTCTTCAATTGCCTTGATTGATATTGGAAGACCATTTCATTGAACTCAGCTCACTTTGGGGCAAGGTAGAAGGCAGGGAAAACTGACTAGTTTTTGCTGTTTTTCCTCCCACCTACTAAATGGCCCTCTTTGTTTCAGAAGTTTGAATTAGGAATAATTCAAAGGAAAGAGAAAATGTGGACACAGAGGAAGGATGGGAGTTTGTTTTTGTCATCATTCTAAAAAAATAAATAAACCTCTTAGCTCGAGTCTGTTTAGACTCCAGTATGCCCCTTAAAGGGGTTTGGAAATATGTTGTTGATCAGGGTCTGGATCCCAGATTTTTGTCAGCAGCTGGGTACCCGGGTCAGATTTTTGTCAGCAGCTGCCAGCCTCCCTCGGCCAGTTCCCCTCAGAGAAGAGCTACTTAGCATGACAGCTGGGATCACCTTCCCCAGGAAGACACACTCTTACACAAACTGGCCTATGTTATAAGGAAGAGAGCCAAAAAGAGGACCAGAGGTCTCCCAGACATGTCCGTTGGGCTTCTTGAGCCTGGTAATTCCATGATAAATTTTTTAAAAAGGAAGAAAAGAAAGAAAAAAAAAAAAGGCTCAGGTTCCTTAGGTTGTTGGGTACCAGAAGGCAGGAAGATCAGGGCTACAGGCATTTAAAACTCTGGGACCCATGGGCAAAGTAAGGAAGAGGGACTCCGCCACTGAGTTTAAGAGTTTCTGGTGACAGCCATTGCTAAGTGTTTTTGGCTGCTACTTCCTTCATTCAATGAAATAATTCTTCAACCAAGCCTTTACTACTGATTCATTAAAGTCAAGGTACCCTAAGGTAATACAATCCAGGCATTCAACTTGGATGAGCACATCTTCCAACACTCTCAACTGTCCTGGGATAAAATTTGTGCATCTCCAATGAGCATATCTTGGCTGTGCTGACACGGGATCCTTTTGGAGTGCAACAGTTCAGTCAGCTGCATCATTTCTGAGTCGTAGTACCTCATTCTACTCAATGTTACATAGTGTGGTTTTAATAAAAGGTTTTATGGTTTGTTAATTCTCTTCCCCTTATGAAAACTTTACATTGCGAGGAACTTTTCTTGAGCCCTTTTCAAAGCAGTCCCCTTGGAGAATAACCATCAGAAAGCAAGCTCCTGCTGCAGCCCCATCTCTACCCCCGTCAGGGTCATGTCCTCCCCAATCCATGGTCCAGTCTTCCAGCTCCTGGTATGCAAGGCTGGCATTCTTTTCTACTGATACAGACTCCCGAGGCTCAGCCTGGGGGATTAGACAGCCCCTTGCCCTCCAGAGAAAAGGGCCAAATAAATAATAATTGAAGATGAAAGGGATTTTCACAGTTTCAACTAAGGCTAAGAAGATTACATGTATTCTAACCCTAATCACAGTGGTAGCTTTATTGCCACCAGGGTTCACAGTGAGGTCACAAGTCACTGGCAGTAAATAGGGGCCTTGGAAGAGTAAGTTATGTATCAACGTGCATTGTCTGCTCTTTGCTAATTAGCTAGTGCCGCCTGGCATTTATTATACAGAAAAGTTAGCAGAACTAAGAAAAACAAGATTTGGGACACTGGGCTGACAGGCATTACTGAAAAGCCTGTAATTATGGGTCCCAGCAAGAGAAGTGACGGCCATCTTGGCTGAGAGGAGGAAACATCTATAGCAGATCCCTGGTACACACAAGCAGGGAGGCCAGTGGATACTCTTAACTTTTCATTCGTGCCTTTTCAGGTTCCACTGAAAAAGACAAATTATTTGCTCTAGTCTCAGCTCTACAATTCACTTGCAGTTTGACCTTGGGAAGTCCCTGGATCTCTCTCAGCCTCAGATTCTTGAACAGTAAAATGTGATGAATATTATCTGTCTTCCCTCACTGTAAAAACCAAATTGGATAAATGACTGAGCAATTATTTAGGAAATTAAGGAGATTACTATACAAAGGTGAGTTATGATTTCTCAGTACTCCTGTTGCCCACACTATAAAACCAAAGGAACTCTGCTATATGACTAAGTACTAATACTCTACTAAGGCCTTTATTATAAGGCTAAGAGAACTTTATTGCCCAGGCTATAAAACTAAAAAACCAAAAGAATTCAACCTCTTCTAAGAAAGTGTCACTGAACATTGCCGGCTAGAGTGATTCTCTAGCCCCTCTAAAAGTCTGTGACACATGCTACTGATGGATCATCGAGCCAGACCTGAGTTCAAATTGTGGTTTTCCCACTCACTATCTGTATAATCTTGGAGAAGTCACTTAGCCATGGGTCTTGGAGTTTTCATGTCTGTATCCAGTAGGTATCGCAAGCCCCATTCTTTTTTTATAGCTGAATCTTACCATTATCCCCTTTCATTTATGAAGGAACTCAGACTGGGAAGCTATGTTCCTGCTCCAAAGTCACACTACATAGAAATACTTGCATTGGAATTTAAACCTAGAACTGTCCAGGTCTGAGATATTCGCGCTTACTGTCAAGCAATCATGCATAATCAAAAGTTCAGAACACATAGTAGATATTTGGCAAGTGCAAGCATAGTATGCTGGTTAAGAGTGAGGGTCTCTCTGTGCCTCAATCTCTTCCCCTGTAAAGTGGAGATAAAAATAGCGCAACTTTGTCAGGTTGTTCTGAGTACTGAGTTAATGCATATAAATGCTTAGAATAAGTACATAAAAAATATGATCATTGCTTGCGGAGCCTGGGTGGCTCAGTCCATTAAGCATCTGACTCTCCATTTCAGCATTTCAGCTCAGGTCTTGATCTCACAGTCCTGGGATCCAGCCTAGAGACCCGCCCCCAGCCCCACCCTTTGTGGAGCCCAGTGTGGGACTCCGCCCTCAGCAGAGTCTGAGGATTCTCTCCCTCTCCCTCCCTCTGTCTCCACTAGCTCAAATAAATAAGTAAATATTTTAAAAACTATATAATCATTGCTTAATAGCAATGATTTCTGAACTTTTTCTCACCAGTCTGTTCTATACATGCATCATTATCTAATTTATGAAGGAGCAAAACGTAGTCAGTAAAAAAGAAATAATTTATTTTCTTTCTTTTATTCATCACATTGAGACAAACAGATTATGTTTAATTTTTAAAAATTATACATTCATGTAAGCACATTTTCAGGAAGTGTGGCAAATACAGAAAGTACAAAAAATAAATCATTCATAATTTCATTGGCTAATAATCACTGCCAACATTTTACTGCATTGTATTTTATTACTTATTTCTATGTTTATTCCTCTGAAGTGTATATACGCATAGATATGTAAATACAGTTAAAACAATACCATATAGGTATCTTGATTTCTTAAATCTAATTGTTTACATAATGGGGATTTCCTTTGTTTCAAGCATTATGAAATGTATTTTTTCCAAACAGTCATCTTCCATTGTCCCTTAAAAGTGTATTTAAGATAATGCTCAGGCAATTATTAGTTTTGAACCCAAATAGAGCTTTTTAGGTATAACATCACTACAGTTAATGAGTTTTTTCTATTTTTAACCCCATATGTATGAAGTGATATATCACAGGAAATGGCATGTTAAGGAAATATCATTTCCTTTTTCAAAAGATAATAAAACATCTGTGGGGCTTTTTTTCCAAACTGAAATAGGGAGTAATAAAAATAGTCTTCTTGAGCTATATAAATTATCCTTCATATATTTTGGGAGTTCATCCAAAATGCAAATTTCACAAAAAAATCAATGTGGTCTTTGAACACAATTTTTAGCATGTGCAAATTTGCTAAATCTAATTATACTTCGCACTTAGCACTTCTTATCTTAAGAGCATCAAAGCATTTCACACATCTTAATAAAGACTCAAAGTTTTTTTAATTAAAGATTTAATCCAGAGTGATATTCAACAAAGAAAAATCTGTAAAAATATCCTTTATATGATGCTACATGTAATATATGGTAAGATTCAATTTATCGAGCACTAAAATAAATGCTCTATTTCAAGATGAATATTATAGCAAATGGAATCAAATAAACCCATTTATTCTCATTTTTACCTATGATAATTATATTAAAATAGATGCAAATAGTAACCTTTTTTTTTTTTAAAGATTTACTTATTTATTTATTCATGAGAGTCACACAGAGAGAGGCAGAGACATAGGTAGAAGGAGAAGCAAGCTCTCGCCCAGTCCTGGGAACCCAATACAGGACTTGATCCCAGGACCCCGGCCGGGGTCATGCCCTAAGCCGAAGGCAGAAGCTCAACCACTGAGTTACCTGGGCGTCCCGCAAATAGTAACTTTTTATCAAATATAGTAAATTAGATAACTGAATAGTTTTTAAAATTTTACAAAATTCTCATGCTTTTCTATCTCTCATTTAAAATTAAAATTTGTGCAACCCCTAAGAAAGGTTTACTCCCCAAACCTAACTTCCTGAAAGATAGTGGAGGATAATTAATAGGGAGGCACCTCCCAGGGGAAGAGTCGGGACATGCAAAAAATAAAAGATGAAATGTTTTCAGAAAGTAAAATAAACGTCTAATTGAGGAATCTTCTCCATTTGTTAGGGAAGAGGGCAGGCACAAAGCCTGCCTGCCAGAATGTTCAACATTGCCAAGGACCACACACTGCAGTAGAATCCTACTCTTTTCTTTGAATGGAAGTTTTCATTGCAATTATCTTATCCCTGGTCCAGTACTACTTACTGGGTGAGCATGGAAGAGCAAAAAACTTGCTTTTTGCTTTATATGCTGCAAAATGATTCAAACTTAATGTAGAGGAAAAAAAGCATCACCTGAAGATCATAAATACCCGGATGGTAGTCTCTCTTGACATGAAATAACTGTCTTCTACTATGTGGCAGGAAGAGTTAAATAGGTATGTGATGCCCACAAAGGTGCAAGTAGCAGAAATTGGCCAGCCATTCACCGAAACCATTTCCTGTGTTTCCCTGAGATTATAGCTTGACTACTTCCCACTGAACTTTCAGTCAGATATAACTATGTGACCTATGTCTGGCCAGGGGAATGTCACAGATATGAGCAACAACTTTTAGACTTGACTCATAAAATTACCTATGCATAATCCTTCATGTTCTTTCTCTTTCCACAGCTTGATGGAAAAGAACACAGAGATCTTGCAAGCTGTATGTTGAAAATGAAGATGTCATAGGATCTAAGGAGCTCAGGCACTTCGACTTCTCTGTGGAATGAAGTAAAGGGATCAGATTTTCCTTCCTTCCTGAAACAATTCATAAACTGGACAAAATATTTAAAACAATGATTTACAAGGCAATGAATATCAGGCAGCGAAGGACAGTGATCCCCGAGAGACAGTCAACAAGGTAAGCTCTACAACTGTCTCAAAAGCTTCCAGGACGTGGTTGAGGGAGTGGGAACCCAGAGAGGACCCAGCACACCTGTCTGAACTGAGAAGTCAGAGATGGTAATCTGGGGACACGCAGGCAGCCAGAGTTTACAGGATAGAGTACTCGAAAGGAAACAGCAAGAGAGAACATAAGAGAAATGCAGAGGGTATCCCCTTTAGTGTTCAGCAAAATACTCATCAGCAAATGTGTGTGAGGAAACTACCTAAGGCTGGAAAAAGAATGTTCTAGAGGAAACAGTTCCTGGAGATCACACAGGGCTAGAAACATCTTATCAGCTAAGCTGGAAGACCTCATAGTTTATGAAATACTGGGGAAAGGTTTTAGAAGGGTCTTGTCTCAGTAGTGGGACAAAATTAGCCTAAGACTAAATGCTTCTCTAGTCCTGCCCAACAAATATTAAAAGCAAGTTCTAAAAGGATAAAACTGTTTCTAACTAACATAACGGTATCCCAGAACAAAGTTCAAGAATGTTTATAGGAATACAAAAACCAGCCGCCAACGAGGTAAAATCTACCTTGTCTGACATCCGATCAAAAATTGCTAGGCATGCAAAGAAGCAGGAAGATACTACCCATAATGAAGAAGAAAACCAATCAATCGAAAATCGACCCAGAACTAACACAGATAATAGAATGAACAGACAAAGGCATTAAAACAGTAATTGTACTAGCTATACTTCATATGTTCAGAAATTTATTAAATTAATAAAACCAGCTATAAGATAATATAATATATTATCTTAATATAATATATTATATATTAATTTATAATAATATAATTAATATAATTATTAATTATAATTAATAATATATACATATATATTTATTTTTTATTTATATATAAATAAAAATATATATTTTATATAAAATATATAAATGTAACACTGTATTAGTTTGTATACATTTGTATACATTTATATTTATAAATGTAACACATATATTTATAATATATAAATATATTTTTTATTTATATATATATATATCATACCATTCTGTTGTATACAAACTAATACAGTGTTACATTTCAATTGTATCTCAATAAAACTGGTGGAGAAGAGACTAAAAAGATCAGAGCTTTTAGGTGAAAGTTACAATGGTTGAAATGAAAACCACACTAGATGATATTAACCAAATGCAGGAGACTTATTAGTGAATTTGAGGCCATGGCAACAAAAACTAACCTACATAAACACACAGGGGTAAAAGAATTGAAAAAAAAATAGGTAAAACAGAGCAACTGCTTTGGAAATAGTTTAATAGCTTCTAAAAATGTTGAACATACACCAACCATACGATCCAGCTGCTCCTAGGTCTTTACCCCCGAGAAATGAAAGCATATGCCCATCAAAGACGTGTATGTGGATGTACATTTATATGTAATAGCTCAAAACTGGAAACAATCCAAATGTCCATCAACCACTGAACAGGGGAACTGTGTCATATATCCCTACAGTAGTACATTACCTAACCATAAGAATGAGTTAAGTATGGATACATGCAATAATGTGGATGAATGTCAAAATAATTATGCTGGGTGCAAAAGGCCAGAAAAATTAAGTGTACACATTGTATGATATATATATTTCCCTCACCCCCTTCAAAATACAAACTAATGCATAGTAACCAAAGGCAGAATAGTGGTTGCCTAGGGAGAGGATGAGGATAAGAATGGCTTGTTGGGAAGAATTACAAAGGAGCACAAGGAATCTTCTAGGGTGACAAATATGTTAATTTTCTTGACTCTGGTGATAGTTTTATAAATGTATACATATGTCAAACTTATCTAATTGTATACTTCAAATATATGCAGTTCATCACATGTCAATTATTCCTCCATAAATCTGTTAAGAACAATGTTAAAGATCTTAATCCCTAAAAGTATGGAAAGCAATGAAAAAATTTAGTCTTGATGTAAGTTATAAACAAACCTGTATTGTATTGAGCCATTTCTGCCTGTTTGTATGTTATATACTTACCACTATAGCTTTTTACTAGGGCTTGTCCCAAGATATTAACCTGGTCCCATGATATTAACTTGTAGTAACTAAGACTGTATGCTTTCTAATTCATGTCCAGTTGGACATAGAGTCTTTTTTAGTAGCTTCCATAGGAGAAAGAGCTTTTATTTTCAAAAGCCTCCATGTATGTATCCTCGTATCTTATTAGTCTAAATTGATTTATGCTACAATGTCAGCACCACCATAGATAATTACATAGGCGATGCCTTGAACAAGGGCATCCAACCAAGGGGGAAAAAATGAGGACTCAAACCCAGCATGCGCTCTGCTTACTAAACTTGTACAAATCTGATGCTGGACTGCATTCACCTGCAAGAAAGGTACATCTTTCTCTAATTGCACAGAGTTGACATACAACCTTATGTAGGTCTGGATCCTAGTGGTCAGGCAGATAGACTCTAGTAGGAAAAGGAAAGGAACAGAATGGTAGCTAAGGGTGAAGTGAACCAGAAAATGACCACTACAATGCTCATGGTGTTACGATTGTTGGTATGGCTATCATGCATTTACTATATTCCTATGTCTTTTCTGATATTCTAGATAAAAACAATCTCACTTATCTGAAATCTTATACAGTTTTATCTTATAAAAAATCTCTTACAGGGGCACCTGGGTGGCTCAGTGGTGAGCATCTGCCTTTAGATCAGGTCACAATCCCAGGGTCCTGGGATGGAGTCCCACATCAGGCCCCTGCAGGGAGCCTACTTCTCCCTCTGCCCATATCTCTGCCTCTCTCTCTCTGTGTCTCTCATGAATAAATAAATAAAATCTTTGAAAACATAAAAAATAAAATAAATAAATAAATACATACATAAATAAATAAATAAATAAATAAATAAATAAATAAATAAATCTCTTAAAGAGGCATCTGGGTGGCTCAGTTGATTGAGCATCCAACAATTGATTTCGGCTCAGGTGGTGAAATGGAGCCCCACATCCAGCCCTGCTGCACTTAAGACTCACTTAAGATTCTCTCTGCCCCTTCCTTTGTCCCTCCCCCTGCTCACACTCTCACACCCTCTAAGTAAATTTTTTAAAAATATTTTTAAAAATCTCTTACAGTGATTGTAACTTTCTACCTTTAATTATAATTAATTGCATGCATTTAATAAGTTAGGAATACAACCACAGAGACAGCCTAGGATTGGAAGACTGTGAATCAAAATTCCTGTAGGGGGAATCCCTGGGTGGCGCAGCGGTTTGGCGCCTGCCTTTGGCCCAGGGTGCGATCCTGGAGACCCGGGATCGAATCCCACGTCGGGCTCCCGGTGCATGGAGCCTGCTTCTCCCTCTGCCTGTGTCACTGCCTCTCTCTCTCTCTCTCTCTCTCTCTCTCTCTCGTCGGGCTCCCGGTGCATGGAGCCTGCTTCTCCCTCTGCCTGTGTCGCTGCCTCTCTCTCTCTCTCTCTCTCTATCATGAATAAATAAGTAAATAAATAAAATCTTAAAACAAACAAACAAACAAAATTCCTGTAGGACTTAATGGAGACAGAATTTTTTTGGTCAAGGGACACCTGGGTGGCTCAGTGGTTAAGTGTCTGCCTTTGGCTCAGGGCGTGATCCCGGAGTCCTGGGATCGAGTTCCACATCAGGCTTCCTGCATTGAGCCTGCTTCTCCCTCTGCCTATGTCTCTGCCTTTTTCTCTCTCTCTCTCTCTGCCTCTCATGAATAAATAAGTAGAATCTTTAAAAAAAATTTTTTTGGTCAACAAAGGAAAAGCTGGTCTAATTACAAAGAGTTCCACCAATACCTCTATTTTGAGTGGAAAGTACTTAGGTGCCAAATGTAACTATGCCACCTCCCCTTTTCTCAAGACAAGAAATGACAGGAATTCTTGAGCATATAGTGTGTTATATCCAACAATGACCAAGAGTGCAAAATGTTTTGATGGATGCAGTACCCAAGAAGGAAAGTTTCCTAGACACTTTCAAGATGTAGCAGTGAATCTGGGAGATCAAACATAGGAGTAAATGAATCATCTAGAGAACCAAATTAAACATCAATTCTGCCACTAATTCCAGTGCCAGGTTTACTTTTGGATTTCTACCAGTTTGGTGCTATGTGATGGCTGAAAGTTGTCAAAACATCATGTTAGTAAGTCATGGTGAACTCATACCGAGCTGGTAGCAGAACAGTCAGTGCAGGTTGCAAGCACATATGCTGGGCGGGTCACTTGTTTGCTCCTACCAATTTTACAAGTTCACTGGCAGTATATACAGCAGTAAATACAAAGTGAAGGAATTTTTATTAAATGATCCTTTAAATTTTTCAATGTTGAATTTTATAATGCACCACTAATCAAATTAGCCTGCCAAAATAATGTTTCGGTAGTGACAAAAATGTTTCTACTAAAAATCACATTAAAATGATAGTGATAGTGAAAAATAACCAAAGAATAGTCTGGGCATCTCAAAAGAACAAATCAAAGTACACAAAATGTAAAATACAGAATAAGCCAATGCTTATTTGTACTATTAAATTCTAAACTGGTATTGAAAAAAATAAAAAAATAAAAAATAAACTGGTATTGAAATTTCAGTGATATATTATAATTTATATACTATGCTAGGTGCTGTGGATGTACAAATGAAAATGATATGATTTATCCCCATGAATAATCACTGTGAGATAGACATAGAAACTATAAAACAGTATGGTAAAAACAGTATGGTAAAAATAAGACAAATATTATAATTTATATATTTATTTTTATATAAAATATGTATTATATATTAAAAAATATATATATATATCCAGAAATTGTTTAGATGATGGAATAAGTCACTCAGAATGGTAGCAATAGAGGGAGGAGGGTCAGGGAAACAGGTACAGAGGAGATGTTGGGATTCAGTTTTAAATAAATGGTACAGAGTATGAAGACCATTCTAGGCGGAGGCAGAGTACATGCCCTGGAAACACAAGGGTCAAATTTTTTAAAAGATCTAACTGTATGGAGTGGTGAATTCTGTGACAAAATAAACTACCCAGAAAAGTAATATGCTATGTTTACTCAGACTGAATAGTATATTTGAATTTACCTAGTTGAACATACTATACTTATTTAACTAATTTCTTCCTAAAGCCAAAGAAGATAAAATTATATTTTACAATGTTTGGGGCAGCCCCAGTGGCTTAGTGGTTTAGTGCTGCCTTCAGCCCAGTGTGTGATCCTGGAGTCCCAGGATCGAGTCCCATGTCGGGCTCCCTGCATGGAGCCTGCTTCTCTCTCTCTCTCTCTCTAACAAATAAATAAAATCTTAAAAAAATAAAATGTTTGCATATGGGCTACAAACATTAAGATCTTACACTTCATCTAGCATATTAGTTAGGGTACTCCAGGGAACCAGTAGGAGACAATCAGTTGGACAGACAGATAGAAAGATAGATACACAGGTATTATAGGAATAGGCCACATGATTATGGAGGCTGAGAAGCCCCACAGTCCATTGTCTGCAAGCTGGAGACCCAGGAAAGCTGATTGTAGAATTCAGTCTGAGTCTGAAAGCATGAGAACCAGGGAAGCTGATGGTATAAAACACTATTAGTGATTGGATCTAAGCTAACTTTTCAATCATTGAATCATTGAGTGCCCTCGAAATTACTTGGTAAAGCTTTAAACTGACTGCGCTAAAGCTGGGATGACTATTTTAATAGACACCTGGTAAGGAAAAATAGTCTTACTAAAAAGGAATACCTGAGAAATACAGGGTTTTATTCATCATGACAGTCAGTGATATTCTTTCAGCTCTAAAAACTGGAACTGTGAGCTTGAAAATTTGCAAATGTAAGAACTTGTAAGTGATAATCAAAAGAGATCGTGGCTGAAGAAGTGGAGCATGGCTCATTCAGCTTCTTCCAGGAGTTCTTGCCCTCGCTGGGCCTGGCTTCCTACCCTTCTGTGATTTGCGTGTTGCCCTAATGGCTTCCCCACAGAAAGACCCACTCTGTTTGTCTTAGTTCCAATTCTCACTCTTCTCTCTACCCAACTTCACAGCCCCGCTGTGCCATCTGCCTTGAAGCCCTTCAGAACTAATTCCATTGTGTCTTTATTCCTGTTCCAATCAGTCACCTCCCAAAGTTCAGGACTCTTGGATCATTCACTGTCTCCTGCTTGTGGCTCTGAATCCCCTACTGTCATTTCGATTCTTATCTAGGTTCAGCATTTGAAATCATTCCACTGTGTCCTCAGGAACTCATCCATTATGTCATCCACAAAGTCCTCTACTTCAAAACAGTGTCTCTCAACAGTCTCTCCACCTTCTGGAAACTGACTTTTGCTAAGGATCCTGTCTTCCCTGTGGCTGTCTAACATGCCAACGTAGTCATAAGACATTAATATATGGTTAGTAGTTGGAAGAAAAGATTGGTCCACAGGAAGACTTCCAGGATGGTTTCCTTCAACCTCCAGGTAAATGAGCTTCGGTGACCCTAGAATTATCATAGGAAACACTATTTAACTTTCTTATGTATTTTATGCTGCAACTGTAACAGAACAGAACTACAGAGAATCTTTGAATTATAACCTCATTTCACATTTTTATGTGACTAGGAGTCTAGGTTTGTACTTACTTCCAGGGGTCTGAATGCTGGCCCTTCAGTCTCCTGCTTGTGTGATTCTATGTAAGATTCCTAACCCTTTGCAGCCCGAATTGTCTTATTTTTACAATGTAAAATTTACATGAAAATAGCTGAATAAAAACTGTATGCTCAAAAATGACATTTGTTCTCTTTTGGATTTATATGTCTGAGAAGCCTTTGTTTAGGAGAAGACTGTCTATGACTTTACTTTGGATGTAATATCTCTATAGTGCTTACAAAAATAAATAATATAAAAGGAAATATCCTACTTTTGTTGTTCCACATTATAATAAAAAAAAAACCTTTGTATTTGTATATCCAAAGCCTATTCATACATATTAGTTTCACAACTCTGCAAATATCAACTCATGTTTCCAGATAGAGACTGAATTTCAAAGAAATCCTTTTATATTGCTCCTCAATGAAAATGATCTATTTCAATAAACTGGTGACTGTATCTCTAAATACAAGAAGTTCCCAAAAGCAAGAGAAGATTCATAAAATTAGGATAAACTTAACATAATGAAAGGTAGTCTACCTTCCAAAAATTAATAAAGAAAAGGATCTCTACTTTCAAATGTAGTAGGCTGGGTCACACTTACACTCCCACTGGACTCAAAAACAAAAAAACTAAGCCTAGAAAAAGTCAGATAAATTACAGAAATCCAATTTTGAAGACATCAAGATGCTGTGGGAACAAGGATTAGATTAAAATTTCTGAAAAGCTTATGTCCTGGGTGAGTGAGCTAATGATCTTCAGTCATTGTTCCCCACGAAGGGCTTTGCTCATTCTGACCCCAGGCTGAGAACTAGGAGTGGCCCAGGCCTAGGACCTCTCCTGGGGAAAGAGAAAAGAGAAATTAAAAGTTGGTCACAACCATATTGGGCTGGTATAAAACGAGTTGGAGATTTGAAGGACCTCAAAGGCTTCAATGATTCTGCTCCCAATTTCCAGTGTGTTGTGGGGGATGGATTTCCACGCCACCATCAATTCTTTATAAAGCCCTAGCTGGGTGGCCTACAATTCAACTCAATTCTGATACTATCTACTGGGGGATAGCATCAGATTCCACAGGGTAAGGGTTCAGTTCTACAAGACTCTTCATCCTGCCGGTTGAAGGCCCCAGTTGTTACCTATGGCTGTGACCAACTGGCTATATAGAGCCTAGAGGTTTCTACCACTCCCTCCATGGATTCAATTAATTTGCTAGAATGGCTCACAGAACTTGGAGAAACATTTTACTTATCAGACCATTGGTTTACTATAAAAGGATGTAACTCAAGAACAGCCAGATAGAACAGATGCACAGGAAAGATACGAGGAAAAGACCTGGCTTCCATGCCCCCTCCAAGCACACCACTCCCTCCACATCTCCATGTGTCTACCAAGGGAACCTCTCCAAACCCCATCCCTTTGGGGTTTTTTTTATGGAGGCTATTTTACATAGGTATGATTAAATCTTTGGCCATTGGTGGTGACTGAATTCAATCTCCAACCCTCCTCCCATCACCAGGAGATTGGGATAGGACTGGACGTTTCAACCCTCAAATCAGAGAACCAGCCCCTCTCTTCCACCCTCATCTTTGGGTGCTTCCTAAGTTGTTTTATTAACATAACAGAATACTTTTATATCTCTGGGCATTTAGGAAAGTCTAAGGATTTTAGGAGTTCTGTGCCTGAAACTGGGCCAAAGACTCAGTACATATATCTTATTATAAATCACAATATCACAAAGTCCTCATAAAATATTTCTTAAATTCTGGGGCGCACAGAGACTGAAAGTTAAGCAAAAGATTCTATGAGGGGATGGTAAAACTCCCTTAGTCTCAGGGTGATGAAAATACAAAGACCAGTGGGAGGAAGTTGGATGTAACCACACAGCCAACCTCTCTCTAGAGACATTTTACCAGATTTTGAAGTTGCATGACATAGGAGGCTCAAAAGTTATGTGGAAACCTCTGAAGAACATAGTCGGATCCCCCACGGTTTTTTAATACCAAAGAGACAAAGGTTTGCCAATCTCTCAGTTTAAACCCCAGGATTTAGGATTGTTACGCTTTCTTGGTGAATTGTCCTCTTTGTTGTCATGTGATGGGACTCTTTTCTCTATGGTAATATTTCACCTTCTAAAGTCTACTTTGACATGACTATAGTAACACAAGTTCTTTTGATTAGTTTTAGGTACAAATGTACACATCTCCTTCTCCCACAGCAGTTTCTCTCATATTTTAATAATCTGGTATGGTACCTTCAATTTATTGAGTGATCAGAAAGGCTTCACATTGCATGCCGAATATCCAGCATGGTTATGTTTGCGGGCCACACCATGAAAGGCATGAAGTCGGGTGTGACTCTCACATCCCTTCCACATAATGCTTTCAACATGCACTTTGCAGAGACACATATGAGCAATGAGCTTCCCACACTCAGCAATCTCTTGAGCACACTTAAGATGATGCCCAGAAATTCTCAGCGTGCGAAGTTCTAATTCTTTCTGTTTCTCTCCCAGTCAGAATGCAAAAGAGTGTGACATGACATTTAGTCGATCCATTCTAATTTATTTTTTAAAGTAAATCACAGCTTGGAAGTTTTACTTAATATTAACCTAAAAAGCATGCTAAATTGGTCATTTTCTCAGTACTAGTTGAGGGCAAACCTAAAGCTGAAATCAAACAATGTATGTCAATACCCACTCCCCCAAAATTCCACAAGGATGCTAAACTGCAAGGCAGATTCTTCACAGAATCTGTGGCCTAAAGAGACACCTCCTGAGTTGAGGTTAAAGGATGACAGAAATTTGAGAGGAAAGCAGTTGAAGATGTAATGATACTTTCTCCCCACTACTTGCTCTCAGACAAAAAGTAAAGGCCTATTGAGAAAAGGCGCAAGAAGACCACGTAGACAATTTGATAGACGTCCCTTGGAGTTTTGGAACTAATGCCTGAGAACTCTGAACCTGGTAGGCTGTGACTACTGTCATAGTGCCAGAGAGAAAAGTGGTATCCACGGTGGGGAGCAGCTGAGTTTCCAGTGATGATAGGGAAAGATATATACATCAAAGACCCAACAAGGATTGAATAGTAGGGAGCCAGCATGGAGAAACAGACTTGAAATAGACTGCCCAAGAGTCAGCCTCATTATAAATGTGTTTATTAGATTCATAAAGAAAAGGGTAGAAGTCATGAGTGGACAGCCAACAGGAAGACATTGCCAACATCAAGGGAGTGAAAATCAGATGTTTCCAACTGAGAAATCTCCAAGGAAGCCACAAATGTGCCTCATGATGTGGGGAGGAACCACTGACCATCTAGCATGCCCAGACCAGAGATCACTAGCTCCAGGTCACAAGCATACAATTAAAGCATGGCATTTCCTGAATCTGATCTCTTTGTTCTTTCCCTACACCAATCCCAGAGAATTCAAGAATCTCATCTGGTGAAAAGAAGCTTGTCATGGGTTCCTACCCCAGAACAGGCTTATCCTAACATGATGTTCATGCAAGTTGAAGAAAAGGAAAATTTCAGTTTCAAAGGGATTTCATAGTCTTCTTTTTTCAGGTTGGACATTTCAATGACTAGACTGAGATTTTTCTTGGACTTGAAGTGATGTTTCATTATCTGGGAGTGACTGGAATTGTCTTAATATATGATCTATTTTTCACAGGTAGCAAAGGAAGAAACGGCTTCATGGTTGTTACATGAATTGGTATTGGTGGTAAGGAGACAGTTGTTTCTTCAGCCTCCTACCACAGACTAACTAGATGCAGATCAATTCCATTTTCTCTTCCAGGGAAACACAAGAAAAGTAATTTCCCAGCTTTCACTGTTGTTGGGTTAAGGTCGTGTGACTGGAATCTGGGCAGTAGCTGCCCAGTAAAAAGTGACTGGGGATGTACTACTATATAGGTCTGGCTACTAACCATCCCAATGATTCTTATCCTAATTTTCTCTAACCTTATGCCTAGAAGGGTGAGGTCTGGGACCACGGATGATGCAAATCATGCTGCATGATGAAAATCAGTATCCCCAAGTCACTGCTTGGAAGCCAGTAATACCCAAAAATCCCCAGCAAATCATCTGACACCTGCAGACTGTAACATAAGCAAAAAATAAACCTCTGTTATTTTTATCTACTGCGATTTGTTTTCCTCAGCAGCTAGAGATAATTATCCCGGCGAACACACAGCCTAGCTCTCTTTCTACAATATTAGCAATTATATGCATCATACTCACAACCGATTGTGATTAATCAGTGAATGGTAATACTAAGTAGAGAGTGATTTCCTTGGAGAACCAAAGGTCTCTTCCTAAAGCCAGATGAGAACACAGAATCACAGAACTCTGTCCTTTAGTGGGCAGCCACCAGCACTGCACCGCAAGGCTGCTGTATGGAGAGAAGAGTAGGGTATGTCTATGTGAGGTCCATAGGAAAGGCTGAGGTCTGTTGGGAATTAAACCCTATCCACATTTATTTATTTTTTTTAAAGATTTTATTTATTTATTCATGAGAGACACAGAGAAAGAGAGAGAGAGAGAGGCAGAGACACAGGCAAGGGGAGAAGTAGGCTCCATGCAGGGAGCCCAATATGGGACTCGATCCCAGGTCTCCAGGATCATGCCTTGAAGGCGGCACTAAACCGCTGAGCCACCCAGGCTGCCCAAACCCTATCCAAATTTCAAACAAGATCAACTCCTGGTTTCTCAGTGGGAAGATGAAATTATGACTTTTGGTTGCATTAGTCAGAGAAAAATTTGGTTAAGCATAAATTTGAGCTTGGCCTGGAGAGGTAGATGGGATACAATCAGACAGAAAAGAACAGAGAGGGTGTCTGTGGAAGGAAGCACAGCACAAAAAGGATGCAGGGTCTCTGGGTGGCTCAGTCGGTTAAGCATCTGACTCTTGATTTCAGCTCAGGTCATGATCTCAGGGTCGTGGGATGAAGCCCTGCATTGGGCTCTGTGTTCAGCAGGGAGTTTGCTTGAGATTCTTTCTCCCTCCCCCCTACCCCTCCCCATGCTGTCTCTCTCTCCCTAAAAATAAATAAATAAAATATTTTTTAAAAGACTGAAAATAAATAAATAAATAAATAAATAAATAAATAAATAAATGACTGAAAAGATGAAAAGAGACAGAGGAGAATTTTAAATAATGGGTTGATAACATAGCATAACTATTAGATGATTCCCAGGAATGATATATTGAGAGCTTACAATGTGCCAGTTACTGTACTAGGCTTTGTATTTCTTTTTTTTTTTTTTTAAGATTTATTTATTTATTCATGAGAGACACAGAAAGAGAGAGAGAGAGAGAGAGGCAGAGACACAGGCAGAGGGAGAAGCAGGCTCCCTGCAGGGAGCCTGACGTGAGACTCGATCCCAGGAGTCCAGAATCACGCCCTGGGCTGAAGGCAGGCGCTAAGCCGCTGAGCCACCCAGGGATCCCCCTATGCTTTGTATTTCATTTAATTCTTACAATCCAGTGAGATATGTATTTTATAGACCCATTTTATAGATGAGAACAAAGAGGCATAGGAAAATAACTTGACCTCAGATTAAGACTTCTCAAGGAGTCTGACTCTAGTAAATGTTCTTAACCACTATGTTGTATTTTAATAAGACAATGAAGATTGGAGGCAGTGAGGAGAAGCAGAAAGACCTCTAATTTCGGAATAAACTTGACTTGAATCCCCTCTCTGTCATATGAAATCTCGGGCACGTGAAACTTTCTGAGTCTAAATATTTTTTTGAAAGATGAAAATAATACCACCTACCTACATTTATTCATTCATTCATTTATTTTTAGTTAAAGAGATCTCCAGTGTAAGCGGTAACTTGCACATGTACATAGGGCACAGTTAGGTGGCTGAGTACACAGTAGCTCCTATGATAGTGCAACACTGTATGCGGTGGGGAGAAGATTTGGTATTTAAATTTTAGGTATTTTCATTTTGCAATTAGATGACAGAGATTGGCCTGCCTAGAAAATGCCCACGAGATAGTTGGCATTCAAGTGGCACCGCCTGATGACATTTACAGACACAGGACTGGAGCTTGGGGTACATGTGAGCTTTGAAACAATAGCCACATGGATAATGTGCTAATTGAGTTCTTAACAGTGAATGAGATTTGTGAGAAAGAAGTGTAAAGTGGGAACTGTAGCTGTTAGGTTGTGGGAGATGAAATGAATCCAGGAAGGAATGACTAGAGAAATAGTAACGGTTTTGTTTTTTTTAGATTTTTACTTATTTATTCATGAGAGACACAGAGAGAAAGAGAGAGAGAGAGAGAGGAAGGGGAAGAAGCAGGTTCCATGCAGGGAGCCCCATGTGGGATTCGATCCTGGGTCTCCAGGATCATGCCCTGGGCCGAAGTTGGCGCTAAACCGCTGAGCCACCAGGGCTGCCCAGTAACTGTTTTGTTAAGCTTAACTAAGAAAGAGCTTGCATGTTTTAAAGGTAATGGGGCTGACTAACAGAATTCTCTCTTACTTGGAATATCTAAATGTCACAGATAAAAAGATTGCTGAAGATGAAGTATTTGTCACAATCCACAATGTGTATTCACATATGGATAGCATTTTTAATTGCATTTTTTAATTTAAAAAAATGCCTATTTCCCTAAAAATAATTAATGAATTAGTAGTGTTATTATTCTTATATGTTATCATACATGCATCTTAAACTGCTTCTTCTATTTCTACTGGAATATCTTTTTCAAAATAAGAAAAAGAAAAATATTTCTTTCCCACGGAGAGTTTAAGACCTAATCTTTTCAATTCCTAATCTCTACTTCACTTTTTTCAAAGGAATCTTTCTGTTCTTTATCCAACAACCAAACATTTGTGGAGCACCTACCACATGCAGTGCATTGCACTAGGCTCCCTAGGGCTTACAAAAAATAAATTTTAAAATAGTCAACTGTCTTTAAGGACTGTATATTTCAGAGAGAAAAAAAGATATTTACAGGGAAATGATGTGTAAAAACCACCACAAAACACGGCTTAATGTTCATGCCATGGGGGAAAAAATCTTCCAGAGCTAAGCAGTGCAGAGATACAGGATCAGGGTAAGTAGAAATGAGATATGAGGAAAGAGAATACTTCCTGAAAATTTGAGTAAATATAAAGAATTAAATTTCTAGATTCTATTTTTCTGGCTTATACAAAGCTAATATACAATTTTGATGTGTTGCATTAACAAATATCAAACAACTTACATATTTCGTCTTCCTTTTGACTTGAAACATTTTTTATTTAGCTATTGAGCACTCTTATAGAAAAAATTTAAGACAACTGGCAATTTTCCATAATCCTCTTCCTGTTTAGAATATACCTACTCAGGTGTAATTCTAAAGTTCACGCAAATATGAAAAGGAAATTATCTTTGATCTGCCCAATCTGCCACCTACTCAGAAGGCAGAAAAAGAGTCCTTTTCTGCAATTCTATCGACCACCTGAATCTAACCCAATCAAGATGGAAGAACTAATTTAGTTCCTAGTAGTATATTTATGGTGCTTTCAGGATTGCTATCTATTAAATAAATTAAGATTTCATCAAAAGTTATCAAATGACTTATACACTGCAAAGACAAAACAATCCTCAGAGTTTTAGAGCAAAACATCCTTCTCTTTGAAAAGTGTCATGGGTTTTTAAGAGTTTATTAGGATGGGAATATAGTAGAGGGAAAAATAGCCTGCCACCTAGAATTTGCTAAATCCTACCTGAAATTTCAAAGGTATCAAATTGCCACCATAAGTGTCACTTGAGAAAAGGTTAAAGAAATTTATCTCTACCATGTTTTGCATTATCATTCCTACAAAATTTCATAATATGTATTATGAACAAGAAACAATCATTTGTTAGATAAGAGATGCAGGCTCTACATCATTGGAGGAAAAAGTAGCCTCCTCTTGAAGCTCAGTCATATTTAAACAATAATAATAGAACTTGTGATGCATCAGATACTGAGCTGAATGGTTTATCACCAAATTCAAGCTTGTAGGCATCATGGTGTAATGAAAAGAGCTAATGTTTGAGAGTCAGGTAAGTTTGAGCTCAAAACTGACCCTTAACCATCTGAGCACCTTGAATAAGTTGCATATGCTTTTTGAATCTCATTTCCTTATCTTTAAGAAAGAGACAATAATATCTAACAGATATTACACTATGTAAAACTTCTATAGCACTTGGTACGTAATAGGTGCTCAATAAATTCACAGGCCTCACAGTTCACACAGAAAATTTGTCCACACTTGAAGAGCATTGTCCTGGTGTTTCTTGCCTCATGGTCTTAGTATTTCACCAATAAATCCAATTAGACAGAGGAGCAACTATAGATGATTCTTAGTAACAAAAAGCCAGATTTGGGCACACATTAATGCTGAGTCAAAAGGCTGAAACAACTCTTAAGACAATGTCTTCATTAGAGCAGAAAAATCAAGTCAGGTGACCTATACTTTGTCTTCAGATCCTGATGATCACTTTATACACAGAAATTAATTTATTCCAACAACCCTGTCCATCTTCCTGACCTTTCCCTCATTTGTAGTTTGAAGGTCACTATTAACATTATCTTCTTTATCTCCTCTGATGTCCCAGACATTCACAAGACGTACCACAATGTTTCCTGCCAGACGTGATCAAAGCTTTGAGGTCAATGACACTTTTCATGGAAGTTTGTCAACAGCTGTTCTATGATGAGCAGCTAATAGGTTGTCTTCTTCTTACTGGGGCTCCTGTACAATTAGTGCTAATGGGTTATAGGGTATCTCTGAATATTTGTGCTTTTGATCTGGATTCTGACTGAATGTTTTCAATCTTTCAATCAAATTTTATAGTGTTCTGTGTAGATAGAGACCTTGCACATCATTCATTAGCTATGTAGTTTTTAAATTTTTTCTACTTACTTTTTGCTGATATATAAAAAGGCAAATTGATACTTGTATGCTGAATTTATTATATTCACTTGCTAATTCTCAGAGTTTATCTGGAGGCTCTTTGGGATTTTCCACATCTATAAGCATGTTATCCACAAATAATGGCATTTCTTCCGTTCCAAAACTCAGGCCATTTTCTTCTAACTAGGAGCCCCAGTACAATTTACATAGAAAAGATGTAGGTGGGCATCTTACTTTCATTCCCTATCTCATGGTGCAAATTTCAAAGATTTTACCATTAATCAGTGGAGGGTTTGCAGATGTTCTTCATGAGGCTAAAGTAGTTTTTTTCTAGTATGCTAGAATTTTATCATGTGACTTCAGGTTAAGTGGTATCAAATGTTTTCTGCAATGACTGACATAATCATATAATTTTCTGCTTAATTTTCTCATATTGATTTTGAATATTGAAACAATCTGATATAAACCCACTCTGATCTCACTTGATTCTGTTATCAGCCAGTATAATTTGGGATTTTGGCATATGTTTGTGACAGATATTAACCTGTAATATTTCTTTCTTAATATGTCTTTATCAGGTTTTGTTATCAAGATTATACTGGCTTAATAAAATCTGAAGTGTTCCCTCTTTTTCTATTCTGAATTTAGATATGATTGGTGCTATCTTTTTCCTTCAATGTTTGGAATAATTTACCAATAAACTCATCTGTGCTTGGAGTTTACTTTGTGGGAAGGTTTTTATTTTCTGTCATGTTTCTTTAGTAGATAAAGAACTAGACAATTTTTATAACACATCTTGTGTCTATTTTTAATAAGTTGCATTTTAAAGTAATTTGCTCCTTTTATCAAAATTGTCATTTGATGGCAAATGTTTTTCATTATCTCTATTTTAATTTATTTTTTTTAAGATTTATGTATTTATTCATGAGACACACAGACTGAAAGAGAGAGGCAGAGACACAGGCAGAGGGAGAAGCAGGCTCCTCGCAGGGAGCCTGATGTGGGACTCGACCCCAGATCCTGGGTTCACGACCCGAGCCGAAGGCAGGCACCCAAACACTGAGCCACCCAGGCATCCCTCTATTTTAATTTCTTTAGACTCTCATAAGAATGCCCTCATTTTCATTCCTGATATTATTTGTGCACACACTTACTTTTTTTTTTTTTTAATTTTTTTTTAATTTTTATTTATTTATGATAGTCACACAGAGAGAAAGAGAGAGAGGCAGAGACACAGGCAGAGGGAGAAGCAGGCTCCATGCACCGGGAGCCCGACGTGGGATTCGATCCCGGGTCTCCAGGATCACGCCCTGGGCCAAAGGCAGGCGCCAAACCGCTGCGCCACCCAGGGATCCCCCACACTTACTTTTTTAAAAAATTTTATTTATTTATTCATGAGAGACACAGAGAGAGGCAGAAACACAGGCAGAGGGAGAAGCAGGCTCCCTGCGGGGAGCCTGATGCAGGACTGGATCCCAGGACCCCCGGATCACGCCCTGAGCCAAAAGCAGCTGTTCAACCACTGAGTCACCCAGGTGCCCCCCACATTTACTCTTCATAACAACCCTATGGAGTCACTATTAGAATTTTCTCAGTCTCCAGAGGAGGAGATGAACCTCAAGGAGCTAAGAAGCTGCCCACACTCACTTCTCCAGGAAGCACAGAGCCAGGACTCAAAGCAAGGACTGTCACCTCAAAAGTACCTCAAAGCAAGGTACTTTTCACAACGGCACCATACTCACTTCAAACATAAATGGCAGTCATGGCCATATGCTGAGTCTAGTCCTTTCGGGGCTGGGGGAACATAAGGGAGCGGGGCTTTTGTCCAAGAAAAAGAGCAATGCGACTAGGAACAAGATAAATGAACTTCTGCAGGTCTCTAAACACTTCCACACTTGACCGCAGTACTGTGGGGCTCTTGTCCCACTAACCTGTGCCTTTATGTGCTGGGCAGCTTCTCTGAAGAGCTCCTCCTCCTCCCGTTAGAAAACTTTGATCCTGGAGAAAACTACCAGCTTCTGTTCTGTGAAGGCTTCCTTCTATTCTGTTCTTCTAGTCTGCGTCTCCGATCCCAAGAATTCCTAAACTCTCCCAACAAAATAGGCCTCTCTGTTATATTACCACTATAGTTATTTTTTAAACCTCTATTATAGCTCATCTGCTGACATACAGCATTGCGACTGTGTTTATAAACATGTGCTCTCCCACTGAATTATCAGTCTCTTGAGGGTAATAGGAACTGTCTCCTGCATTCTGCGATCCCTTGTGTTGAACATAACCATAAAGGAGGTACAGAGTGAAAACACGGTAAGTATTTTATAGGGCTAATTATTTTTATACAGCCTCTGACCTCCCCTAAGGCCCTTTCCCTCAAGGAATCTATCGCAACCAAACACTGCTTGGCGTATATACCAACTGTGCTGTCTACGTACGGACTTTCTCAAAAGAAAACATAGTCTAAACTATTTTCATCATTTGAAGCTCCAAATGTAATTATTTTAAATAGAAATGCTGACACATAGCTGCAAAAACTGAAGCCTATTTCAAATGTTTACCTTTAACTAGTTAATGCTTAAGTACACAGCCACAGACTTAATTGTCTGGATTATCTCAATGAGACGCAACATCTAAATTTGGTCTAAATTTGAGGCTTTTACTAAATGTGAGACTCAGAATAAATATTTGTCCTTGGTCCCCTTCTTCTCCCCACCCCACTCCATTCTCTCTTGTTTACTAATTATGAATGTCGTGGGATGGACAGACCAAAACCCATCCAGGGCCCCACTCAAAGAAGGCCTGGGAAAATCTAGTAGAACTTAGAGCTGCGATATGGGGCAAAGCCACTAGGTGGAACCTCATAAAATCTATGTTTGCCTCGGGCCTATTATTAATCACTTTAGCCTGAGGAATGCAGAGGCTGAAAAGGGCCAAGGAAAGCAACAAATCAACTCCTTAATTTTCATAGAGGAGGAATGTGAGGGCCAGTTGAAGAAAGGACCAGCCTAGGCCACTCGCTGAATTAGTAGGAGACCCCAAATCAGCACTCAAGAGTCTCCCTGCTGTAGGTCTCTGGATTTGCTACAGTGAGTATTTTGCCTCTAGGGTTATGAAACAGGTAAATAAAAACAGGTGACAGGGATGATCAGTCACCTCTCCAGTGAGACAAAGCAGTATTGGCACAACATTAATTAGCTTGTGTTCTGGAGTAGTTAGCAGAGTTCAGGATCCCCGGAAGAAGAAAGACAAGACACAGCTTTCATGACACAGGACAAATCATTTTAAGCCCCTAGCGATTTTTCCTGATCTGCGTCCTACTTGCCCAAACAGACTTTTTGTAGAACTTCCTAGAAGGTATCAGAATTACAAAGAAATGCAGAAATGTAGTTAAGGATTGTAAGGGAACAAAGGGAATGCAAAACGTAACAGTCTCTAGCAGGCCGGGGAAACAGTCTCGCCCTCTCAGAGACCCTAAGCCAGTGCTAGAAATTCCCAGTGCTGGTGCAAAAGTAAGCAAGACCCTGCCTTTCTGAATCTGAGATCTGGAGCCCAGGATCCCATCCAGTTCACACTCTCTCTGGGAGCCTGCCCAGAGCCTCTCCCCCTCGTCTGACAGTTACCTCTGCTTCCTTAGGATGGTAAAGACGCCACCCCAGGAGGAGCACAGCTTCGTCAACATAACCCAGGATGCGGAGTAGGCTGGTCTTCTAAATGCCTCGGCCACCTTCCGCCCGCCTTCATCGGCGATGACTAAAACTCCCCTTCCTGAATATTCATCCTAATCCTAAATTCTGGGCCCTCACTTACCCCTGCTCAGGGAGTCCTGGCTTGCAAAGTCGTGCCCCGCGGTTTCCTTACTTGCTGCAAAGAACCTTTCCTTTGTGTGACACTCCACCCGGTGTGGTCTCATCGGTGACCCAGCGACAGGTGCTCGCGCTAGCGGGCTGCAGCGCTAGCATACTTGGGCCAGGGGGAAGTGGGCTCCGGGGTGAGGGTGCCACGGGGCATCAGAACCAAAGGATCTAGACCTCTCACTGGAGCAGCTGAGACCTTACACAGCCGGTCTGTTTCGACGGCTGGAAGGGCCTTGCACGGCCGAGGGGAGAGGCCCGAAGGGACCGAGGCCAGCACCAGCGGCTGAGCAATGCGCGCGAGGCGGAGGTGCCAGGACTTGCGGCCTTAGGAGCGACACGTGGCCCGTCTGGCACGAGCGCTGGCGTGTGCACGGCGACGTGCGAAGATGGGTGCGATTTCTAGGCTGCTTCACTCCCCCCAAATATATTTATCTTTAAAGGAAAACTAAAGGGGAGCCTGGGTGCCGCCGTCGGGTACGCATCTGCCTTCAGCTCAGGTCCTGACCTCAGGGCGCTGGGATTGAGCCCCCCCCCCCCCCCCCCCCGCTGCCTGCGGGCGGGGAGTCCGCTGCTCCCTCTCCTCCTGCCCGTCCCCCACCCTCCCAGCCCCCACTCGTGCTCAGCATCTTGCTCTCAAAATAAATAATAAAATCTTTTTTAAAAAATAAAGGACAACTGGGCAGCCCCGGTGGTGCAGTGGTTTGGTGCCGCCTGCAGCCTGGGGTGTGATCCTGGAGACCCGGGATCGAGTCCCGCATCGGGGTCCCTGCATGGAGCCTGCTTCTCCCTCTGCCTGTGTCTCTGCCTCTCTCTCGCTCTCCCTGAATGAATAAATAAATAAATCTTAAAAAAAATAAAATAAAGGACAACTAAAGTGAGAATACGTTTTCATCTCTCTAGGTGAAGAGAGCTGGTCTGCTGGACAGCCTTCCTGTCATTGACACATTTATATATAATTGCTAGGAGCCACTCCAAATAGAGATGCTCCATATAGAAGGATTAATTAGGCTTCTGGTCGCTTCACTTTTATTTATTTTATTTTATTTTATTTTATTTTATTTTATTTTATTTATTTTTACTGAAGGTAAAAAGTAGGGCAGTTAGAAAATATTTTATCCCATAAGATTTACAGAAAGGGTAATATCCAAAGCCGGTCGCACTCTCACACTTTTTAGTGCCATTCTGTGTTGTTAAACTTCTGTAATCTAGTAAAATTAAAATGTAGGCAATTACAAAGCATTTACTTATTCCAGGCAGTGTTTAAATTGCCATGTATAAAGATTATTTTACCTATTTATTACAATCAGATCTGTGTGTTAGGTAATATTACCACAGCATTTCAGAAGAAAATGTCAAGAACAACAACAGAACAAACTGTGTCACAGGTAAATGTTGATGTTGAGATTTTGCATGGGGTCTATTTGGCTCTAAGACCTGTGCTCCTAACCATGCATACTTAGGTTCATTATTCATTTTCTTGGACTAAAAGCTGGGAAAATAAACTATGAAAAAAGCTACTTGCATATAGAGGTCTATTTATAATAGTGAAAAACTGGAAGCCAAATAAAGATCATACAATGGAGAACAATGAATGAATTCTAAAACATATATTACATATATGTATATATATGTAATAAATATAAACATGTAAAAGACTTATGGTATAATAACTTTTTAAAATGTGATATAGGAATGCCTATATGGTTAAAGGGTTGAGCCTTTGCCTTTGGCTCAGGTCGTGATCCTGGAGTCCTGGGATCAAGTTCCACATCGGGGTCCCCTTGAGAAGCCTGCTTCTCCCCCTGCCTATGTATCTGCATCTCTCATGAATAAATAATTTAAAAATCCTTAATTTAAAAATCCTTAAAAAAACAAAATGTGATATAAATTTATGTTAATTCTCTTTGAAAGCTTTTTAATATATGCATAAAAACTTCCCTTCAGGAGATAAAGGAACAAATGTCAAGTTTTCCATGCATGGTATATACTAGAATAAGGAAAGCAAACCTAACAAGCTCACTGGGGTCAGCAAATTCTAAATATGAGAATGTTCTAGTTCCTAGTGTCACTAAGCTTTGTCTCACCAAACAAGAACAAGCCTTTGAGACAATAACAATTATGTCCCTGGTTTTGCTAAGTAGATTTCAGAAGTAACGAAGCCAGTAAGAACAAAACCTCAGTTTCTGATGTCCTGATCTGGGAACCTTCGTGGAGAAGCACCCCCTTCCTGTGATGCCAACGTGGAAGGTGAGCCCCTAAAATGCAGTGTTGCTTCAGAGCACAGCCTGCTGATCACAAGGATGCACTGGAAACCAACCCTTTAGCTTCTCTAAGAACACCAAGTAAAGAAGGGAGTTCCTTGTGGTGAAATTACTGACAAAATATTAACTACCACAAATATCGCACCCCTCCCAAGTCATACATCACCGGGCAGTCCTGTGAGAAGACCCGTGCTGGGCGGGAGATCGGACAAATATAGGGATGAGCAGGTGATGCCACAGATTTCTTTTGGGTCCTCTGTACCCTTCCTCTTTCCTTTTTATTTCTTTTAAGAAACAAGGGATAAACTGCTGTCATAATAGATTATGGGGGACTCCTTTCTCTCTCCTTCAATTTTCTATGAAGATATATAAGAACAAGATAGGGGAAAAAAATTTCTTACTGCAACAGTGCATGGGATCCGAGATTATATATATATATATATATATATATATATATATATATATATATATCTTTCTCTTGTTTTCTACATGTATTTATATTACTTTAAAACTCTCTAGAAGAAAAAAAAATAAAAGATCACTAAGAATACTGAAAAGCAACTAATGTAAAACGACCTAAGAATCTTGAAAGAGCCAGCAATTTGTCTTTCAATTTCCGAATAGGTCTGAGACCCTCTTGATTCCCCCTAGATATTCATTCTCAGTGTTCTCAAGCTTTGGCACTACACACGCGCGCGCGCACACACACACACACACACACACTGCCACATTCCCTACTTTCTATAAATGATGCACATTTAAACTCTGCACGTCTAGAATCAGCTCTCCTCCTGGCTTCCCTCTTGCTGGGAGATCTGTTCTGGCCCAGTACTATTTCTGTCTCCCAACTTCTACACTTCTTTCCTCATACTTTACAAGCCAGTAATTTAGAAGCACATGCGTTTGTCCAAACATATCAGTGTGTTCAGTAACTCGGTGCCTCAGTACAAACCTCATCTTTGCAAAGCCCCTTCTACTTCCTCACCAAAAACTATTCATTCTTCGGGTCACTCTTCCTGCATGGAGCCTTCCCTACATCGCATTCTCCCTCCCTGTTAGTTGCTTGTTCCTTCTTGAAGGTTCGGCAATCCTTCTGCCACTGTTTTAGACTGTCCATTTTATAAGATAATTATTTTTATATATCTATCTCTTCCTTCATAATGGAAGATCCTTAAAAGCACAGAACCAGTCTTATTTGGCTTTATGACTTCATATCTTACCACAGAATCTTCACAAAGCAACTTTCAATATTAGTAGTGATGATGGTAATGATGATGAATGGTTGAATGCGTTGAGAATGAAAGACTATACACTGACAAGAGTCAAGATATCTGACTTGACCAACCCAAACCACATGTGGGGCCCAGTGTGGCTCCTATGCTGGCCCTCTGTCTTGCTATCCTTGGCTGCAGAGTCCATCTGGGGCAGTTGCCCCCACAAGGCCTGAGGCTGGCCTTCTACTGAACTACCAGCCTGCTGGATGTTGCCTAGGGTACAGGAACACCACACAGTGTCACAGAATATGGGAGGGGGGGGGGAGAGGGTGTTTCTCAGAAGGATCCTGCCTTAAATGCTTAATCAGAAATCTGCTTTAAATTAGCCTATAACCTTGGGCAAGCCTGTAGTTTCCCTGGAGATTTTTGCTTCTTGGTCTACACTGTGAATAGAAAGCCTGGTCTCTATTTCTTCCACGTCATGTGGTTGTATTAAGAAGGTGCTCTATTTGAGACTCCTTGTAACCAATGAGGTATGATGCCATTTCAAAGACTGTTACTGGGGTTCCTGGGTGGCTCGGTTAAGCATATACCTTTGGCTCATGATATGATCGCAGGGTCCCAGATCAAGCCCCATGTTGGGCTCCCTGCTCAACATGAACATGAAAGACAACAATCCAATGATAAAGCATATAAATGCCTTGTACAGTGAGGTAGGTACTCAGTAGAGCAGAGCATGGACGAGGGAGGAGATACACACCCAGATCCAACGGGTGAAAACTCCAATTGCCTAAGGTAGATAATAATAATAAAACAATTACTATTATAATTAAAAAACAAATTAACTTTGACTCTGCAGAAAACTGATTGCAATTTACTAAGAAATACAGGAAGTGGGGATCCCTGGGTGGCTCAGCGGTTAAGTGCCTGCCTTTGGCCCAGGGTGTGATCCTGGAGACCTGGGATCAAGTTCCATGTCGGGCTTCCTGCATGGAGCCTGCTTCTCCCTCTGCCTGTGTCTCTGCCTCTCTCTCTCTCTCTCTCATGAATAAATAAATAAAATCTTTTAAAAAAATAAAAATAAAAACTAAAGATTTTTTAAAAAAAGAAATACAGGAAGTATCAGTTCTACGGCTCGCATTTGAGAACTGCTTGTTTCTGACATTCATGCAGCACATCCATAATCTCTATCTGCACTATTATTTTCTTCATTCACTAAGTTGGTTTCTACTTAGCCATATCACCTGTGCAATCACAATTTGATATGCTGGCTAAATTTACTCCAATACATGTGAATATATATATATATATCCCGTCTAAAACACACAATAATAAAGAGCAACCAGCAAACAAGGGAGTGCACCACCTAAATGGTTTAGAGAATTTTGCGCTGCAAGCTTCTTCCTGCAAATGCCTGTGCCTTGAGGCCCTGCTCACAATTCCCTCATTAACTGGATTTAAAATAAGCACAGGGAGTGACAGGACCTTATGGCTTGAAATGTTTTAAATCGGTTTTAAAATCTCTACTACACCAAGAGTTTTTTGCTTGCTTAGAATATCCAAATTCTACTGTATAGTCCGAAGTTGTTTCTAGATCAAGGAAGGACCAGACATAACTCAAATCGATGGGAATCTATTAAAGTAGATGCCTGGAGGACAGAAATGTATCGTATGTAGATGTGTATTTAAAGTTGCAAACACACAAAAAATAAATAAATAAATAAATAAAAATAAAGTCGCAAACACTCTGCATGTTAATTTAATCACGGATTCACCGAAGAGTCCATTGAACCAAAAGTTTCAATTCAGTCTCAGAGGCCAGGTAGCAGGGCGATGCAGAGTAACAGGGGAAGCACGCCGGGGATCCTCCCCACAGGGCAAGGGCACAGCACTGGGTGAGAGAAAGGAGCCTCGTCTCCCCTCCCTAGAACCGACTCTGTCCCCGTTATCTCCATTTCTAGAACCTTAGTTCGGACCTTGAGTAACTCCTAATGGGCTTCCCTGCCTCTCCCTGGTAGCCTCCCAACTTCAACACAGCAGCCACCGTGTCTCCCCTGGATGCACTCAGTAAGAAGAGCCAGGCCCTGTTCTACAGCTCCCAGCCCCTTACGAGCCCCAACCTGGGCTCCTCCCCCAGCCTCCCTGTGACAGTCCACATCCCTTAGCTTGGCACGCAGGGCTCACCTCCTGACCAGTCCTTTTCCAGCATCTCAAACTCCAGCCCTGTGCACTCCTTGATTTTTCCTTGGTACCCTGTGATCACACTCCTCACAGCCTTCGCATGTATGCTTGTCTTCCTTTAGCTGGCTGTCTCCTCCTGGCCTGTCTAAACTCACCCCTTCTGGGAAAGAGAGATTATGAAATAGATGGAATCTCCAAAGGGCATCTACACCGATATTTTTAAAAACAAACAGGGGAGCCCGTGTGGCCCAGTCGGTTAAGTGTCTGCCTTCAGTTCAGGTCATGATCCCCAGGTCCTAGGATTGAGCCCCATGTTGGGCTCCCTGCTCAGTGGGGAGTCTGCTTCTCCCTCTGCTCCTCTCCCCACTCATTTTCTCTCTTTCTCTCTCAAATAAATAAATTTTAAAAGATAAAATACAATAAAACAAACAAAAAATGGTTTCTGTTACACATGCACACATACACAAAAAGGAAAGGCACATTTTCAAGATTGTGGTCATTTCTAAAGAGTGAAACAACGGATTATTTTTTTATCTTCCCATTTTCCTGTATTTTTGAAAACTTTCTCTGATGATCATCTAGTTAATTTCATAGCTGACAAACATTTTTAAATTAGGATGGAGTGGAGGAGTAAAAGGCAGAAGCAAGGAAGACAAAAAGAAAGCTATAGAAGCAAGGAACAAATTTCAGAATATTAGGTAAGTTACCCATCAGCTAACTGAGCTTGTCTTTCTTCTTGGCTAAGAAAAATCACCCACATGGTTCCCATTGATAGCCAGACTTGGTTAATTACAGCATTGTTTGTGGTTGCTTCTGGGCAGGGTCAATACATGTAATTAGATCTTCTACAATCTTTAGAAAGTTATTCCCATTCCCGGTGAAATGTCAATTATCAGACGCAAGGAGACATTGGTGAGCCTCATGAATGAGTAACATGATCCTAAGGTTGGTGAACTGAAAGACTGAGGCAATTAGAAAGATAACTCAGACATGGTTTCTTGTCTCTGAACAATCAAGAGCAAAAGGTCTCAATTCTGAATTTTCGGAAAGAAGCTTTCTTGTGAGTAAAGACAGTAGCATCTACTTCAAAGATTAGCTGGGGAGGCCAAATGAAATGCAGCCTGGATATGGCAGGTAGTATTAGTAAATGGGCACCGAAGTTTGTCAGCTCTCTTCAACTAAATACTAGGGAAATGAGTTTGCCCCTTGGAAATTAAAATTAAGGCTGACATATGCAAAAATCACTGAACAAGTCTGAATAATTTACAGCCTAGCAGAACTGGTTTGTATCTGATTGAATTTATTAACATTTAAAGAAAGAATGCAGAAATCAGGAGAGGTTGGGAATCTCAGAGGCATTCCACATGTAAGCATTTTCTGGAGGATTTTTACATTTAGCCAATAATCTGTAAGTGTTATTCATGAGGGGGTGCACAGTGCAGAATGGTTGGAGGGATTTCCTGCCAAGGATTTTTAGATTCCTGTTTTCATAAGCACCACTGCCCTTACTCGCTGGCATGGCTATCAGGGTGTCTGAGTCTAATGCCATTAGACCTCGGGTGCCTCTGGCTTCCCTTGGCCTGATTCCATGCTTTTCATGCAACCTCTGCTGCTTATTTGGAATCGCGTGTACATCAGCCCCTAGCCACAGTACAGACTGGCCACTTAGAGGTCGGGTATTCTATTCCCTGTGGCCTTATTTCCTATGGTAAATTCATAAATTGGTATTTGAGTTTTGTCTCTCAGTTCTGTGAGCTCGCTTGCTATGATCTTGTCCAACAGATGAATCCACTCTATGTGCTGACAGCATCAGCAGGGCCTCAGATCGGCGGGGTGGGGTGGGGGGGGTGGAATTCGGCAAGGCAATACATGTCCCCTAGTGAGAGAGGGTAACTGGCAGCCTCCTTTCCCAGGATGGCCCAGTATCACTTTATGACTAGGTTAAGTCTTTTTTTTAGTTTCCAACCTAGTCACCTGTAAAATATTCATTACATCTCTTTTCTATCCCAAGGAGGAGTCTTTGGTTAAATGTTACCTGAAGACTTGGGGAGATGATCCTGGGAGGCACCAGTAGAAAAGTGGGAGAAGCAGGGAGGAAATGCAAGAAAGCTAGAAATGTTTAGGGACGCTTGGGTGGCTCAGTGGTTGAGTGTCTGCCTTCGACTCAGGACGTGATCCCGGGGTCCGGGATGGAGTGCACACCAGGCTCCACACGGGGAGCCTGCTTCTCCCTCTGCCTCAGTCTCTGCCTCTCCTCTCTCTGTGTCTCTCATGAATAATTAAATAAATAAAATCTAAAAAAAAAAAAAAAAAAAAAGCCAGAAAAGTTTACAATATCAAGCAAGCTAATGTTAGGGGCAATTAGGACTCAATCTCAACAGGAACTCAGGGAGGCCATATAGAACATGGCACAGAGTTATTTGCCTCCCCGCCCCATAGGCAAGTAAGATGTACATTTATCTGCTAAATTCCATCTCTTTTTGGTTCAGGGCTATTTCCTGGTGCATCATATCTTGGCACTTCTGGCCTACTAGTGCCTAGGGCCTGGAGGATGCCTTCCTGGGTGAGAATCACAGCAGTCTGCAGAACTATGTAGGCCTGTACTAGAAAGGGAGTGCCAAGGCAGGGGCAGGGCCAATGATGGGGTACCCAATAGCATCTGCTATAGGAGGTAGCTCATGAAAGAATGAAAAGCAATTGATACTCTCAAGTGCTTATAATGACTCGACATCGTACTAAGTGAAAATCCAATTCACTGACAGTGATAAAAACAGTAGAAAATTCTCTGTGTTTCTGGATTTGGCTCCATAAAGGGCACAGAAGGAAGGAAGGCAAATCTGAGATTGATTCCCACTTCTCCACATTCCCTGCGACTGAGGAAGTGATGACGATAGGAACTTATTCCCCCAAGTCAATGCTGAAACAGAATGCTACGGCTTTGCCTTATATTTTCATTCTGTTTCAATGTCTGGCAGAAATCAAAGCTTGGGGTTGTCTGCCAGCTGACCCCAGTTTAACTCAGGTAAGTGCGATGAGATCAGAACATAAGTTCAGAGGTCTCCCTCCTCAGCACTCAAAGTGCAAATAATGTCACATTTTTAAAATTTTCTCAGTTGTAATCAGAATTCACTGAAGACTCTCCTGTCCATCCAACTTTTGCAGAAATCTAATATCAATTATTTGAAGGACTGTGGGATGGGTTCTTTTCTCTCTTCCCTTTTATGACACAAAAACACTGGCAGGACAGGAGGGAGTGGAGGCTTATACAGACCTGAAATGGTGCCCACCAGGCATCAAAACCGTGAGCAGGGGAGAAGTGAGATCAGTGTGCACGTGTCTCTACTGCCCTTTAGGGTTCCTTGTAGTTGTATGGGGGCCTGAAGAGGTAGCGGTCTCCTTAGCTCTCCTGCTCGAAGCTATAGTAAAGTCTCTTGGCCCACCTCTCTGCCTGGGAAGGCAGCTCTTCAGGAGGACTGCAAAACCTCAGAGCTAAACTCAGCTCCTGTTCTTCTTTATACCTTGGTCTTAGGCCAGAACCGCCAGCCCTGACCCGTGTCCCCCCACTGCGCTCTTCTCCAGAACCCTACTGAGGATGGATCCTCCCACAAAACTAAAAATCAAAAGTACTTTCTTATTGCTTGTTCTTGAATAAGAAAGCCTAATCGCTTCACTGGGACTAGAGTCGGCTTTGATTACTTTTGATTACTTTTGATTACTTTCAACTTTTCTTTTTTGGTCTGTAAATTCTAAGGCATATGTAAACACAACTTCAGGAAGAGAGGAGAAATAGAGAAGAGTAACACAGTAATATAGGGGGTGGGGAGTGACACACAGCTCAGAAGTCACTCAACAGGACCCAAAGGAACCAGCAGGCATCAAAGGCATTTCTATCGATAAAAGCAACAAAAATATAATTTCTGGCCTAGAATTCCACCAGAAAATTTCAGGAGTTATAATTGTTTACTCATATGAATTTTTTGATGGAAGTGTCCTTGACTTGACCTTCCCAGCTATCATCCAGCACCTGTTTTCCAGTCCCAGACCACCCTGCACCATTCTCATCAGTGATCTTCACTGATCTTAGTCATGGGATAGAGACACAAAGAAATGACAAAGATTTTTCTTTTAGATGTTATTGCTTTGAAGTAGGTATTGCATTCCCCGAAGTCCTCTGTTAAGCCCACTTTGATGCATCTACAATGCAGTGGATGATACTTTTGTTGATGGTTCTTTTATTTTTTTCAAGATTTTATTTATTTATTCATGAGAGATACAGAGAGAGAGAGGCAGAGACATAGGCAGAGGGAGAAGCAGGCTCCCTGCGGGGCAGGATTTAATCCCAGGACCCCGGGATCATGACCTGCGCCAAAGGCAGATGCTCAACCACTGAGCCACCCAGGTGTCCCTTCTGTTGATGGTTCTAAGATCATTTCAAGAACCTCACTGAAGGCTTTTCGGCTGACGTGTGTGTGTGTGTGTGTGTGTGTGTGTGCGCGTGTGTGTGTGTGTGATGGAAATATTTAATATTTGCTTAGTATAATAATTTTGAAATCTCAGTGAGGAACTGCTAAAGGGATTTGTTAAAAATGCAGATCACTTCCTAAGACTAATTCAATAGGTCTGTGTTTTTAATAATGATTTTCAGATGCAGGGGGTGGAGTGGGGAACAAGTTTGCCAAAACAGGGGGCTCTAGAAAGGCATCCCCTGGTGCCAAGGGGGTCTCCTTTTATGGATAGAAGATGAAATAGACTCTGGAGAAGGGAGGAAAAAAACTACATTTTTGTGACCCTGAGGAACTGGGTAAATCATCACCTAAAATGAGCCCTACTTCTGGACTTGAAGTTTTGCATGTTCCCAGATTCCATAGGTCCACTTGGGTATGGTTCCCTGCTCTTATCTATAAACTCACAGTCCTGCTGTGCAGAGAAAACCACTGTTGACATTATAGGTTCATTCTTCTTGTACATTTTTAAAAAGATGTTATTTGAGAAAGGGAGAGAGAGCACGAATGGGAATGAGGGGCAGAGGGAGAGGGAGAAGCAGACTCCCGGCTGAGGAGCCTGCTGTGGGGCTCAATCCCAGGACCCTGAGATCATGACCTGAGCTGAAGGCAGATGCTCAACCAACAGTCACCCTCTTTTTATATATTTTAATGCATCTTTTTGATAGAATTAATATTCTTTTTTACTTTTACAAAATTGAGAATATATATATGCACACATACATTCTTCTGAAATATTTTAGTTGATAATACTGTTTACCTTTTTTTTTTTTATGTCAACCAAATCTATCATTATCCTTTGAAATTACTTCATAATAGTCCATTCTGGAACATGCCATAATTTAACAAATTTCCTACTAAGGAACATTTGCATTTTCTTCATTTTTCATATTATAAATGTGCCATCCTCATACACTATTTCTGTTATTTATCTCAGTCCTAGAATCATGGAGTGATTCAGGTGCCAGATCATAGAGTATATACATTCTTAAGGCTTTGATGTATTTTACCAGCTTGTCTGCCAGAGGGAACATATAATTTATATTCCCATCAGCATGGAGATTGGTATGTTTGGTGGTTCAAAGTAGGTGACTAATGGTAAAATGCTGGCTAAAAAGAAAATATTTGTTACTGAACATTTATTGTCTCTTATCTGTATACCACTTTGACAGGTGCTGGGGATATAGTGGTGACCAAGGATTCCTCAACTTGTTTCTTTGTATTCTTTCTTCTACAGTTACTGCAGATTTGAAAAAAGGTCTAGCTTTGTGAATGAATTAACTAACATCACACATCATGATGTTACATAAATGTGTTACATAAATGACATCAGAGAGAGCAGCCTGTAGACAGTGGAGGTGCATTTTGGCAACCACCACATATATGTGACGTCCCTATGGAATAATGTTCACCCACACCTTCCTTCCTTTGCTCTCTCCTATATAAATGTGTCTAGAAGCCTGGCAATTTTATTTCCCAAACTCCCTTGCTAGCAGGGTTGAACAGATTATTTCCATTTTTTTTTTGTTTAAGATGTATTAATAGAGAATTTCCATATTTGCTAAAATAGAAATGTCCTTAATACTAAAATTTATTTTATAATGTAATGTAATTGAAAGACTTTGGGTTTTGCAATCATGTAAATATAATTTGAATCTCTGATCTATCACATACTTATTTAATGACCTTGAGTTTTAACTTCTCTCTCAGCTCCCATTTACTCATCTATAAAATGAGGCTGATAATATTTGTGTTATAGCACTGATGTGATGGTTTGATAAAATAAAGCCTGTAAAGCTTTTAGCAAATTGCCTGACACACAGATGATATCAAATAACTGTTTCACAGAAAGTGGTCCTCTCATCCCCTGCATCTCCCCATACCTCTTGCTTAAGTCCTGGGTTTTGCTGTTAGTGCCAAGTTAGGCTTGTGCCCAGTTCTGAACCATCCCTGTAGTTAGGGAGAGAGGACTGGTTTCAACTAGTCTGGGCTTCTCTCTGGAGCCAAGCCTTAGTTCAGCATCCCTTAGGCGGCTGAGAAGGTAAATACCCCAGTGCGAAGTCAAGGCCCCATTATCGGAAGAGGTGAATGGACTCTGAGAAAGCAACCCACACGTGTGCATGGCAGTGCATAATTACCTGTGCCATGCATTTGACTCAATACACTTATGTACTTTGTAAAAAAATATCTGTCATTTAGTCATAAATCATGTTTAATAATATTAGGTTATGCTGTGATAATACACAATGCCTGGAGAGTAGTGACCTTAAACAGCTCAGATTCCCTTTCACTCCTGTTCCACGCCCATCCTGAGCTGTGCTGGGGATTCTTTTTCATGTTGTCTTCACTCTGGGACATGACTGACAGAGCCACTACCACCTGGAAGGTCTTTGTGGCACCAGAGGAAAAGAAAGCAAAAGGCTATTGGCTCTTCGCTCCCATTTCCTCAGCTGAAACACAGGGCATGACCATGCTTCACAACAGGATGGTAGGGAAGTGCCACTGTGCCCTGTGCTCAGAAGGCAGAAGGCTGGAGATATGTGCGAGCAGCACAAAGGTTCCAGGCAAACTGGAAACAAGTAGACTTGGAGAAAGACAGCCTGGGTCAAATTCTGACTTCACCAGATGCTAACGCTACAGTGTCTTGAGCAGGTATAATAATGCTTACACCATAGGGTTGTAATAAGGCTATATTTGTAATTTCCAATAGTCAGGTGCCTGAAAACATAATAGATGCTGTCACGAAAACTAGTTGAGTGAAAAATAATCACTTCGCTGACTACAGTTACCTATCTACATACCAATGCTGTTTCAGAGTCACAGAGTTGTTATTTTATTTTCACATTTAAATTCAGAGATGGTGTCTAATGAAACCTGGGAAATCACTATGTAGGGAGGATTGAAGGAAGTCAACTCTCAAGGTGAGAAGCTGTCACAGTCTGGGTTCCCCAATAAACAGATTCTGGGATAAACATTTGTTTGCAGGAACAGTATCTGCAAAGGGATGAGGAAAGTAGGACTGGATAAGAAGAAAAGCTGGCTTGCCAGGTGGTATCACAGAACCAACCTGCCTGGGAGCTCTGGAGCTGGGGTGGCCCTTCTGGGACGTGCTGGATGGTGGCCAGGGAGCCAGGCCTACCCTTGGGCCAGGTGATGCCTGTAGAGGGCAATTTCTGGAGAGGGACTTAGCTGAGAGCCCTAACCAAGCAGCACTCACTGCAGATATGGAAGATGAGGGAGGTACTGAGGGATTCAGATCCAGGCACCAGATCTACTTTAAAAGTAAACCAGGAGGGGCACCTGGCTGCTCAGTTGGTAAAGCATGTGACTCTTGATTTAAGGGTTACAGGTTTGAGCCCCACATTGGGTGTAAGGATTACTTTAAAAAAATAATAAGGGGCAGCCTGTGTGGCTCAGCAGTTTAGCGCCACCTTCAGCCCAGGGCCAGATCCTGGAGACCTGGGATCGAGTCCAATGTCAGGAATGCATAGAGCCTGCTTCTCCCTCTGCCTGTGTCTCTGCCTCTCTCTCTCTCTCTCTCTCTCTGTGTCTCTCATGAATAAATAAAATATTAAAAAAAATAATAATAAAAATAAAAGTAAACCAGAAAATGGCATACATAAGCTATAATACTGGAAGAACCCAGACTACGACTTGTCATTACTCTCACTGAATTGTACTTCCATTTGAATAGTAAATGAGGTATTTAAGTTTAATATTCTAATATATAAACAGTGACATTCATTTTAAAAATTCAGAGTTGGCATAGAACCTACATTATTTGTCTCTTGCCTCTCTTCAGTCCTCATGTAGGAATAATTGTCCTATGTCAAGTCTAATGCCAAAATGCAACCTATTTTCATGGCAATCATCTCAGAAATAATTCCTGGAAGGCAAAAATCATTATTTGGCTTATTTCTACATTGGCTGAAACACTTTCTAAGCCACCAATTCTTAGGCTGGAGTATGGAATTTCTCCAGGACTCCTTAGGGATGTCTCCATGAAGCACGAAGAGGCCCAAGATAACGGCATGTCTTCTGGAGCACGGATGTGATTAAATGACTTGAAAGGCAGGGAGGAGGGTTTTCAGTGAATGGTAATCAGTTTACTGGTTTTCTTTTTTTTTTTTTTTTAATTTTTTTTAAAATTTTTTTATTTATTTATCATAGTCACAGAGAGAGAAAGAGAGGCAGAGACACAGGCAGAGAGAAGCAGGCTCCATGCACCGGGAGCCCGACGTGGGAATCGATCCTGGGTCTCCAGGATCGCGCCCTAGGCCAAAGGCAGGCGCCAAACCGCTGCGCCACCCAGGGATCCCAGTTTACTGGTTTTCAATTTAAAAAGCATATATATTAAGGAGTATAAAGCTGCATCATTTTAAAGATACAACTATAATCTTTAAATAAATCTCAGGTTCATTGTAGAGCATTCAAACTTCATGAAGACACAAGTGGGTTCTGCTGTGCCTTTAAGGGGACTTCACTGGAAAAGTCTGCAAAGCCTATTCCAAACAGCGACAGCTTTCTCATTACTGGCTGATCAGAGCTTCTTTCCAATTTTACCATTTTTATACCAAAGAGTCACACTTCCAGCAATTGTTTCCTTGGGAAACAGAACATATAAAGCTCATATTTCTGTTAAGAGTATTAAGGGTGAACATCAGTATATCTTATCCTCCAAAGGGGCTCTATGTTAGCAAGTCAATGACACTCCAAAGAGATATGAAGAAACTACCACTTCAAAGCATCTTTCAAAATAGGTTCACGGTGGAAAAATCAGTGAGAAATAGAACGCGCAATCATGGTTGTTAAACATTTTCCATGGGCCAAAATCTTCTCACAAAGTTTATCTCATATAATCCAGTTTTGGGGAAGTATTTATTATCCTGATTTGGTGAGCGAGGAAAGGGTTTAAACTCAATTTTGTTGGTCTTCAAAAATTATGGCTCCTCTATGTTAACAAGTTGTTGGCCAAAATCCTAAATTCTTTTGACTACTATATAGAGAAGCCCTATAGTACAGAGAAAGGAATCTGGCCTTTGGAATCACACAGAACTTTGTTTTTTTAAAAGATTTTATTTATTTATTCATGAGAGACACACACAGAGAGAGAGAGAGAGAGAGGCAGAGACACAGGCAGAGGGAGAAGCAGGCTCCATGAAGGGAGCCTGATGTGGGACTTGATCCCGGGTCTCCAGGATCACGCCCTGGGCTGAAGGCAGGCGCTCAACCGCTGAGCCACCCAGGCATTCCCACACAGAAGTTTAGATACTGATTCTAGGGGCGCCGGGGTGGCTCAGTGGTTTGGTGCCTGCCTTTGGCCCAGAGCATGATCCTGGAGTCCCAGGATCAAGTCCTACATCAAGCTCCCTGCATGGAGCCTGCTTCTCCCTCTGCCTATGTCTCTGCCTCTCTCTCTGTGTGTCTCTCATGAATAAATAAATAAAATCTTTAAAAATAAAAAAAAAATAGATCCTGGTTCTATCATGTACTAACTCTGTGACAATTTAGAAAGGACTTAATTTTTTTTTGAGCCTAGGATATTTAATCTGGAAAATGCCAAGACTCAGTGTTGAGTTGTGAGGATAAGAATAATATATAAAAGCACAGCAGAAATTGAAATAAATAATAGTAATTTGTTAGATACTGTATTTAAGATGCATGGAATAACTTTCTAAGAGTTCCAGATCTAGCTTTATATATTATTCATTGAATGTTCAATTCAATGAAAATGACAAGATGAAGGTGCTACTTCTTCCCAGTCTAGTTAGGAATGAAACACTGAGTCACTCAAGAGCCTTGGGCAGAAGAGGAAAATGTTCTGACTCAGGGCCTCCCCTACCTGTATAATTCAGCCCAGCCCTGAATTTCTTGTGCTTCTCTCAGGCAGTTGATGACAATCACATCATTAAATACCCTCCTCCAGTTTTCCCAAAGAAGCCTTGGTAATATTCTCAGTATGCTGTGGCTACTGCTTTTTTTTTTTTTTTTTTTTAACCTTCCTCTTTTACCTGACCCACTTTTGTGTGGGATATTTTCTCCACCATTTGAGCCAGTTTTAATTAAAACTGATAATTCTGGGGTGCTTTCTACATGCTCCCTGATGAGTGTGATATAAATGGACACAATAAACAGACCATCTAATATTGATAGAGTCTACAGCTGCCATCTGCTAATTAGAGCCAGTAAAGACTTTTGGGGCAAGAGTTCCCATGTGACATTTGTTTAATTAAAGCCTTTGTCTGCCCTGCTCGGAAGGGTGAAAAATATCCCACTTAAAAAGAACTGAAAACAAACATAGCTTTTAGAATGAAGAACATTTCGTAACAGACATTCCTGGGGTTCCAGGAGGAAACTTTTAGTCTAAAGTAATACTTTTTCTTGATAATATTTACAATGTTGTACTTTTAATGGAACCAGATAATTTATTCTATTTCTCAAGCCACCTGTATACATGGAAGTAGGTCTGATATATACGTTTGAAGGGGAGAGTAGGTTCAGAGATAAGTCAGGGAGGATTGGGGCAGGGATCATGGAGCCAACTGGCAGATTGGATCCTTCCTATATTATCCTATGCATGATGAACTTGCTTTAACCAATTCTGTAATGTTTGCCCTCAATCATGAGTTACTTACTGTAGACCTTTAGTTACCTGTTATAACAGAGACAGGAAGTGTGGAGTTCATCCCTAATTTTGCCATGAATTGAGAAAATTATTCTTTAAGTCTCTGTTGCTCTACCTTAAAAAATGGAAGTATGGACATTTAGAAAGGGCTTTCACTTGCTTGATTTCAAGACTCTCCTGCTTTAATTATTCTGATTACACTTTGAGGGGATTTTTCCAAATGTGGTTCATATAAATGACCAACTTCCAAGTAATTAAAACACAAAAGCATATATTAACAAATTGGTAAATTATTCTTTCATGATACATCTTATACAGTTTTTACTTTTTTTTATTTTATTTTTAAAATTTTTTTATTGGAGTTCAATTTGCTAACATAATAGCATATCACCCAGTGCTCATCCCGACAAGTGCCCCCCTCAGTGCCCGTCACCCAGTCACCCCAAGCCCCCACCCACCTCCCCTTAAAACTACCCCTTGTTCGTTTCCCAGAGTTAGGAGTCTCTCATGTCCTGTCATCCTCACTGATATTTTCACTCATTTTCTCTCCTTTCCCTTTATTCCCTTTCACTATTTTTTATATTCCCCAAATGAATGAGACCATATAATGTTTGTCCTTCTCCGACTGACTTACTTCACTCAGCATAATACCCTCCAGTTCTATCCACATTGAAGCAAATGGTGGGTATTTGTCATTTCTAATGGCTGAGGAATATTCCATTGTATACATAGACCACAGCTTCTTTATCCATTCATCTTTTGATGGGCACCAAGGCTCCTTCCACAGTTTGGCTATCATGGACGTTGCTGCTGTGAACATTGGGGTGCAGGTGTTCTGGCATTTCACTGCATCTGTATCTTTGGGGTAAATCCCCAGCAGTGCAATTGCTGGGTTGTAGGGTAGTTCTATTTTTAATTCTTTGAGGAACCTCCACAGTTTTCCAGAGTGGCTGCACCACAGTTTTTACTTTTTGATGAAATATGTTGTAAGGTTGCTTTTAATTCACTGTGAAGAATTCCAATTATCAATGAATTATAGATATAGAGAATGAATGGCTAATGAATAGGAAGTATTGACTCTTAGAAACCTAGATAAAATGATGTTTTGTGGCATAAGTGGAGAAATCTGATCTATATGGCTGTCCTTGGTTCATGATTTAGCCTTATGTTTTGCTAAAAATGATAAATAGCACAATGTCTTAATTCTAAGATGCTCTCCCTCTCCATATTTTAATGTTTCTGAAATCAAGATGCTTCTCAAAATCAAAGCCAAAACAGACTAGCCTTAGTTGTAAAATAGCTGTCATTCCTCCAGATATGCAAATTTATGTGTGTGTGTGTGTGTTAGAGAGACAGAAACAGAGAGACAAAGACAAAGAGAGACAGAGGAGATAATTTTTTATTTGCCACTCCCTAAGTTTAGTCATCTGCACTATACTGGGGGCTAAATTTCAATTCTTGTATTTGGAATCCTAATTGTTACTAAATATGCCTTCAAAAATACTACACTAGGAGGCAGTATTGGAATAAAGCAATTATTATGAATGTTGACACTTTCCTGTCAACCATAGATCAGTAAATAAAAAGATTTCTCAACTCTCTCAGGACAGGTCATAAAATAGAGCTAGGAGATTGACCTGATCAGGTCACCTGTGTGAAAGACTGAATTTCAGTTCCAGAATTCTCTCTTTGTAAACTTCTTTTCCTCTTTCCTTCCTTCCGTTTTTAAATAAGTGACTTTATTCTTGGTATCTTCACATTATTAAAAATTCAATGCAAATATAAGTTCAATGCATAAATAAATTATCTATCAATTGAACAGATTAGAATAGACAAATTTCCTCTGCAAAAGAATTGCAAATAATTTATGCAAATACCTCACCCTCAAAAAAGTGAAGCCTAATTTCTGACTATGTAAGTGTGGGCTGTGTATAGTAATTTTCCTCAAAGAGTAAAGTTTGAAAAATGGTACAAAGAATAACTTGACAGTGGAAATCCAGACAGCCACTACCTCAGCCAGGTAAGGAAATCCAGACAGCACTACCTCAGCCAGGTAAGGTTGACAGTGATGATACATCATGTTGACATTTTGGGCCTTTGATATGATGTGATGGAAATGACACTTTACCTCCAGGATCTTCTTCCCCGAAATCTGTAACTCCATCCTCACCATAAAAATACATCAAATAAATCCCAACTGGGGGACATTCTATGAATACCTGACTTGTATTCATCAAAACTGCCAAGGTCATCAAAAATAAGGAAAGTCTGAGAAATTGTCATGGCCAAGGGGAGCCTTAGGACACATGATCACTAAATGTAATATGATATGCTATAGATGGCATCCTTAGAAATGAAAAAAATAGATAAAAATTAAAGTACTTTAATAAAGGAATTAAACTATGAACTTAGTTTGCATCAATGCATCAATGTTGACAAATGGACCATACTTATGTAAGAGGTTAATAATAGGGAAACTGGCTGTGGAGGTAGATGGGAATTCTCTGTACCATCTTCACTCTTTTTCTGTAAATCTCAAACTATTCTAAAGTAAAAAGTTTATTTTTAAAAAGTAAGTACTGCAGGGGAAGTACTGTATTTTTAAATTCTTTGTATATCACAAGAGCTATCTCCTAGAATATATTTCTATTTACTACATGTGCCTTTAAAGTTGAGATACTAGAGTTATATATTTTAGGTATTTTTTTAACTTCAGAATTTCTGATGACTACCATCTATGAGAGGTAAGAAATTAGTATACTTATATATTATTTCTTCTTTCCTTCTACTGCATTCTTTTGATATATCGTTATATATCATATTGTTATATTTAAAATATACAATTCCTCCAAAAGATGTTTACCTCTATTCCTATATTTAAATAATTGAGTGCTAGCATTTTTAACCCCATTTTTTCTATTGATGAAATTTGTATTTAAAATACATCAGTTAGGGATCCCTGGGTGGCTCAGTGATTTAGTGCCTGCCTTCAGCCCGGGGTGTGATCCTGGAGTCCCAGGATGGAGTCCCATATCAGGCTCCCTGCATGGAGCCTGCTTCTCCCTCTGCCTGTGTCTCTGCCTCTCTCTGTGTGTCTCTCGTGAATAAATAAATAAAATCTTAAAAAAAAAATACATCAGTTATCCTCTAGATCTCATTATCAAGTAGAATTTTGTTTTACAAAACTAACTCCAATATTTTATCTTTCCTGAGATGTGGGATACCTGTGAACAACAATACAGTGTTATACTTGAAAGAAATACAACCAGGGAAATACAGCCAATGTTTTCTTAACTGATTCTCCCAGCCTATTGTTCTGTATAATGAAGCAGTCCCCTCTTTTTCAGTATCACAGAGTTTAAGCCAGAGATTTTTCACATTCAGTATTGAAAAATTACATTGAACCAATTTCTTTCATTTGGAGTCTTAGGATATATATGAAACTAGAATAATAGAAGAGAAAATGGGGGACTTGGGAAAAAGGAACAAAACAGTACAGCTTAGTTCTAAGCCACCAATAGTTCTGAAATGGGTATCTGGTTTTACAATAGGATTTTCCATAAGGAGTTTAGGCCTTAACTCTTCCGATGTAATGTTTGAAAACATTTTGTATGGGACCGAGCACAGCAAAGGTTTGTAATGGGAACTGGTGTAAGAGGCATGAATATGAGTGTGGCAATACTAACAGCACTCATCTCTGGTTACAATGTCCATCATCCTTGCCAACCACAAGAAAGGCCTTAGTGCCTTGGGGACAATGGGCAAGTTCTAGCATTATTGTGTTTCTCTCTGAGCCTTTGTCAATTCGGAGCTTCTGTCTCACATTTATCTCATTGGCAGCCCGCTACACACCTGCTAGGCATGCGAATTTGTCACAGAGCTCAATGTCCGGGGAGTCAGAAATAAAAATTCATGTCTAGAAGTAGAGGCTGCAGGTCCACTTTGAGCAAATATTCACTATTATGGGTAGAGTTCCCTTCAGTAGCAACTTTGAGATGTGCAAATATAGTGAGACATTTATTGAATTAAGGGAAGGAAGAATGGATCTCCTGAGGTTCAAAATAGGCTATCTCTTTAATTACCTGCTGGCATACAGAGCTGGCATCTCTTTCTCCTGTGCTTTCTCCAGCAAACCTAATACCTGGTTCAAAGCCTATCTATCATGCCATCTCTGAGACTTTAATCCTCTGTATTCTCCTACACAGTAGCAGTCAGGACTTCTTAATTTTCAAGGAAAAAGTAGCTTTGGCCAAAACAAGGATTTCAATATAAGGATAAAGGGCAAATTCAGAGAAATGTCAGTGCTGCTGTATCTCAAGAAGATACCAATGCCAGGAGGAGAAAATCGAATGACCTGTTTCTTTATCTCTGCTCTTGCTAACATGTCTGTCTGTCTCTCTTTTTCCACATTGATGTACTCTGTTTCAATTATTCAAGTCCATATGAAGGGATTCCTTTCTCTATAAAGTTGGAATGATAATACATGATGAAGACAACTGTGATTATGATAATGCTGCTGCTGCTGATAAAATACCTATTTTCTGGGCCTAAATACAAGGGTAATACATATCCAATATGACTGTTGTAAATACTGGACAAAATCGTCTATGGAGAAATTTAGCCAATTTCTGACCCACAGTAATTTAAAAGCCAAGTAAGGGTTTGATCACAGAGGGCTTTGCATCCTGTGTCAACAGTGGCATTAATGAGAATTTGTTAAACACTTACTGTGTGCCAGGCAATTTTTGAATGGCTCTTGGTAAATTATCTTCTTTAATACTTTAATACTCTGCATAACTGTATGAGTTGGGTGCTATCTGTGGGACCCAGGAAATTTAACAAAAATCCCCTACCCCTGGACAAGCAGAGCAGGACTAACTCCATTTTGTGCTGCACCCGCCACCTCCTGTGTGACCCCCACATAACCTGCTTATTGCTTAAGGTGCTCCCTACCCTAGTCAAGCCGCTGGGCACACCCTAATCGGAAATCGGCTCATAACAATGTAACCCTGCCTTGTGCCCACCAAAACTGCGTGCTGATTCTGACCAAAGTAATAGGCCAGCTTAAGTGGATACTATAGGGTACTGTGCAACTTTCTGTGTATCCCATTGGCCACTGGCCCCTATAAAGCTGCTACGCCTCTTAGCCTTGGGGTCCAAGTCCCTGCTCCGTTGTGTGGGGTACACTTGGACCCAAGCTCGAGCATGTAAATAAACCCTCGTGTGTTTGCATCGGTGTCGGCTCCTTGGTGGTTTCTCGGATTCGCAATCTTGTGCACAACACTATCATTATCCTCATTGTCCAGATGAGGAATCAAAAATATAGAGATGTAAGTAGGTAGATAGTAGAATCTGGAACTGAAGCCTATCAGTCTGACTCAAGGGGTTGTATTCTTAACCTCTATGTCACACTGACTCTCAAATGGAATTTGAACCCAAAGATAGTGGTGATCTTTTTTTTTTTAAACCTGAGCAGGGAGCCCAAAATGGGGCTCAATCCCAGGACCCTGAGATCACGACCAGAGCCAAAGGCAGACGCTTAACAGACTGAGCCACCCAGGTGTTCCAACAGTGTGATCTTGGGTGTTTTAACCAATGAAATTTTAGAAACAACTTGAAACAGATTTGGTTTTTATAAAGATCACTTAGATGATAAAATTGAGAATACCTGAGGATACAAAGGTCAGCTCTCAGCATTGCTAGTAAAACTAAGCATAAAAATAATTCTGTGCCAAGAAATTTGAAATATATGTGCCTCAAAATAACCTAGATAAATATATCACAGCCCTGAAACCATTTGATGATTTTAAAGGGTTCAGACCAAGGTTACCCTACATGTTGGTTCTTTAGAAAGCATTAGTTCTCCCTCTTTTCTCCTGTGAGGCAACATCTAGCTTAATGGCAGGACTAAGGACTTTTGAATTACTGACAGCATGCCAAGCCTTGAGATAAAACATTCTTGGATTCCTGAAGAGATCAGTCAGATATTCAGCATTTCCAGGATCAGATTGAGAATGAGCTCCAGAGGGATACATGAGGCCTGAGTTTAAATATCTCTGAAGCACAAGCATGCAAAGCAAATGTCTGTGTGCTGCAAATTCTATGTCCTAACAACTGCAACTCAAAGAAAGTCGAATGGACTCAAAATATTTCATCTTCATACCAGGCACAGTCCCAATTTCTATTTGTAAATTGATAAAAACCAGATTTCTCTCAGTACTTGGCCTTCACTTCTCAATTTCTCTTCTTCCTCTCTCTCTCCTACACATACGCCCACATAAACACATGTGTATACATGCATACATACAAAAACACATATACAGGTATATGCCTGCATACTTTAGTGATTAATTTTCCTTCAATAATATTGAATTTAAACTGAACTGGATCTGGACTGGAAATTCAGCTCCAGACAATATGGATATGAAATTGTTCCCTTTCATTAAACTCAGAATATTCTTTGGTTCCTCATACTTTTTAATGATTTATTTTTATGTTTTAGATTCCTTCAAAGTCTGCATAGGGTCTCCCTCTATAAGTAAGTAATAGACTCAGGACAACCAAAAACAGCTTTTTTATTTCTTGTAACCAAGTCTGTTTCATTATAGTTTAGTCTATCTTTGCTTTTATAAGGATGAAGTCTTGCTGTTCTGGTTACAAAAAGAAAGAAGTCCATCTTTTCTCTCCTTGGCAATCAGCCTATTTTTCAGAGGTGAGGCTGTTGACCTAGACACTCTGCGGTGATCTGGTCACTTCCCCTAACTATACTTCAAGATGTTACTAAATGGAATATTACTCCATTATATAACCGCTGGATGATCTCTAAGTATATTCCCATCCTTCACAATTCAGAATGTCTGTGCAGTTATCAGAGATCAACATGATGCTTACATAATGAGTATTCCCCATGGATTCACTCAAGACCCAGAAATAAAGTCTGACGAATAAGGCACTTACGGCATTTTATATAAGTGCATGAGGTAAGGATGGTATGCAAAAGGCAGAGAGGTTTCGAATCCACCACAAAAGAACTACAGAGATACTAGCATTTTTGTTAATAGATTTTGTAATCATATTTAGAATAGGTTATCCCAGAATATTTATAATGATCACAAAGTCTTGCTGAGCAGGTTTCCTCCTTCTTTGCCCTGATTTGCTATTATCCAGCACAAGAGAAGAATTATTTTTCCTCTTTATCTACATATCCACACATGACATGCTGGAGTGATTATTTTAGAGTTTATGTTATTGCTTCTCTCCAAAACAATCTTAGAATTTTAGCAGAGATTAAATCAAACAATTATTTAAAGATATCTAAATAGTAGATGGGGCTATTCGTATCGTTCAACCAACAAATATTTTTTTTTGAGCAGCAATTAGGTATTAGGAATTGTGCTAAGTGTGGAAAATGTATCATCTAAGTTCTACATTTCCTCAGGATAGAGAGAGTCAAAGGACAATGCTGTTTCCACTCTAATAATGAGAATAAGCTGGATACTATACAAAACCATAGAAGTTTTAAAATTTATTAGAGAATGGAGGCCATGAACTGAAATGCACAAGGTGATGAGCCTCTCTGATGAGAGAGCAGACACACCTTCAACAGAGCGGTGAGAGGGAGAGGGAGCTACCATAAATGTGGATAAAAATAAAGTAGATGGAATTTTAATTAACTTTTAAATGCTGGGGCATGGAGATCTCTGCATCCCCTCACTGACTCTTGCCCTGGGCCTTCACAGAGTGCTCACAAGAAAGGCTGAGGACAGAGAAGAGGAAATAAAAGAGAAGCTCTCAGTGGTGCCATGCAAATGGCTATCTAAGTGAGGGGAGGAGAGGTAGCCTAGAGGGGGGCCTGCTGCATCCCAGGCCCAAGCTGTGGGGAAGGCAGTCATGGCTGGAGGAAGGGCAGGAGTACTGCAAGAGATCACTCCTCCTGAGAGGCAGGCACAGGACCCACCTGGTCTAGAGAACTGCAAGAAGCCTGCCAGTGCTCAGGTCTCTTACCAATTACAACAAAGCATCACTGCTATGGGGAATTTGAGGACTGCCACGCACAGAGGATAACTACATAGGTGGGTACACAGTAGATGGGACAAACAGAAAGTAAACACCAAGATGCCAGACTCAAATCCAGCCATTTCAGTACCTATACTAAGTATAAATGGATTCAACACTCTAGCAAAATTCAAGGATTGCCAGGCAGGATTAAAAAAAAAGATCCACCTATATACTGTTTACAAGTAACACATAAAAACACAAACAAGTTGAGTGACAAATAAATAAAATAATACACTTTTGAACCTTAAATATAAGTAAGATGATGTAACTTGTGATACAAGAAGTTGCCCACGTGATAACACCCTGCCTTTGGAATCAATCAACCTTTCACTTTTAACACATTGATATCCTTAAATACAATGTATCTCCATTTCTCTGCCATACTTTGTCATGCTTTGTCATTTTCACTGCAAAGCATCCATGTATTTTTCCAATTGTTGATCATTAGCCTGATATAAGCAACCGAAATTAAGTGCATCAAATTCATCAAAGTTTACAATCTCATTAGGGAAGCATGATATGGAAACAGATAATGAATGTTCAAAGATTTGGTAAGAGGGACTGTTAAAGGTTTATGGAAAAAAAAAGTCTGATAAGGATGAAGGTGAGGCAGACAATACTTTGAAGAAACCAACAGTCTCCTAATCAATTTCACGATTTCCAGTCATCCCTTCCTCTTAAATTTTCGATAACAACAGATAAAAATATTAGCAAAATAACAATTTTATTATATTATTTCCCTGTACAAAACTGTTCTCCTTGCTGACCTATCTTCACCAGCAGAGGTGTCTGTTTAGTATAGTTAAAATACAATGTATGTGGGGTGAAACTCAGGCCCAAACTGCAGCCTTTCTTCCTCTCCAGAGCCTTCAATACTCACTCTTCTGGACTGTATCCCTCAGAGCCCTGACTCAATTCCCTGGGTCCAGATACCATACTTACCCATTATTCTGCTGGGTCATGACATTATACCTACCTACTTAATCCGGACACTAACTAGAAATCGTTTGCCAAAATTGAGAACCATGTTACTGCCCACATTCGTGCCATGTTCTGTCAATTACAGAAGATGTCCCCTTAGATATCAATGGTGCCTAGATCACATGACCATGTTTCCTTGTAGTCCATATACTGGATTGATGCTTCCCTTTATCCCACACCAACCCACCTTCAAGACCTTAGACTGTTTCCCAAGAATAAGTTTATATAATATCGTTCCATTTGCCTCTTTCTTTGCCTGCTTCTAATCTCCCTTCTTCAAGAAAAAGAACCAGGGATGATGGGAAGCAATATGCACAGAATTGAATTTAGCCAGAATCATCATCAAACTGAAAGACAGTGAGTTAATGCTATAGGCTTTTAACATAGAGGATAAGTATGTCCTCATCTCAATACAAAGAACCCATTTAGAGATCTCAAAGCACTAAATGATATGAGGTCATGGTTTAGAGGGCAGTGAATTAGAGGCAGGAGATCCTGGTTAAAACGAATTTTCTAGAAAAAAGGAATGTGGGTATCAACATATTTATGACACTAAGATATACTTACTTATGGGCATATAGGTAGACACTCAAGTCCACACTTGTTTTAAGATAACAGATCAGTCATGAGTAGGATGATTACCTTCAAAAATAGTTCATGTACTAATGCCAGGAAAGGTATAAATAATTATCCAAGTCATTATTGGCTAAGAGGAGTATATTTTCTATCAAGTACAGTTAAAGGAAGAATTACTACCTCACTGTCCACTACACTGCATTTCAGATAATAAACACTGAAAATAATGTAGCAAAGTGGAGAGAAAATAGGCTCAAATCTAAAGCCCTGGGTTCAAGCACTGATTCTTCCAAATACCCTGAGTCAGGCTTTTGGTCTCAAGGAATCTCAGTTTTTGTATCTGTAGAGTGGGCTGTTAAAATTTGTCCTATCCCATAGGTTGTTTGGAAGAATAACATAAATGTTACACTAACATGCAAAACATAATTAATTTGTTTATTGTTACTGCCATTTGGACAGGCACGGTGTCTCATAATGAGGTTAATATAATGTCTTATTTTTAACATGTAAATGACCACTGATGTTTTACATCCTTCCTTAACACAGGAGATTTGAAGACCAGGTTTTGAAGCCAGGGTTTTGGGCAGAGTCCAAGATAATTCAGCTGCCAGCTACAAAACTACAGCAAGTGCCAGAAACACTATTCATTTTTGAGTTGGGAAAGTATCTTTGCCAAAACATGTCTTAAGGGTTTTTATAGTTCTTTTCCACGTGTCACTATGAAAATGTTATTTTTCATATCTCATGTTTGAATGGGGCTGTCAGGATAACAAGTATCAACTCTTTTCCAGGCCTGGGAAATTGATCCAGTTAAACTGAAGCTACGGAGGAGGAGTAGTTTAGGGAATCCAGTGATTTCTTACTTAAGCCATGGGCAATGCAGACTGAAATTAGCACAGGCATCAGGTTTCTAGTTGATAGCTGGTATTCCCAAGTCAGCTTCCTCAAAGGTGGCTCCCAGACAAACATCCCAGAAACTGGCATCAACACTTGGGAAGATACGGCAGTTGGGGAAATGTTTGAAATATGTGACATTAATATTTCAAACATAATTAATTAACATAATTAATCATGTTATAACTACTTAGAAAATGCCATTGTTACTCTCAGCCATCTTCATCTCATGGCCACATGAGAAAAAGGAGATTCGTTCAAAGCAGACCACAACATCTAAATTCTAAATGACTAGAACTGAAGATGGTTTGGGGAGGAATTAGAGCTCTGAACTGATGTGCACAGGCCCCTGTCACTTCCAGGACCTGCACAGCAATGCCTTCCTGTGCATAAGCAGGGACCTTAAAAGGTTGAAATGGTAGAATCAATAGGTCTGAGTTTCTTAGGACTGGTGTGAAACTTTAATAAATGAAAATACCTGGAAAGCTGTAGGACAGGACTGAAACATTTTCAAGGGATTCAATCCTCCAAGATCATATTTTAAAGAACAACTGATAGATATTACTGCAAATACAACTGTTTTGAGTTTACATCCTACATACTTGCATACCACAATAAACCACTTACATCCTATTAAGAACTTTTGATATTAGTCAGATACGGAGCTATGCCCTTCCTAATATTTGTCATTCAAATTTGTGTATCCCTACTGGCCAAGAAGATTTTGCTGAGTTTAAATTTCTGCAGCCTTGCATTCTGAAAACCACAGTTTACTGAAGGTGCATTTTCATACTCTAGCCTTGTCTGCCATTAAATACTCCTGAGCTATGGGAAGTCAGCTGACGACTAAGCAGGGGTGTGGCATAGTCACCACTGCTATGGTAAGGACTGGAAGAGGTAAAGGTGGGAGTAGAAGGGGATTCAGGAGGCTGGAGCAGTGATGCAAGTTATATAACTCATGAGAACCTAAGGCCACACATGTGGACAGACAGATATAATCAGTCTTCAGAAGTGAGAACTAGTAGGAAGTCATGACTAATTGAACATTGGGGGTGGGAAAGAAGAAGGAATCAATAACAATATCATTTCTGATTTTGGAACTTGGTGAATGGTGGTGCCCTTCAACAATGGAGAAAAGCTTATTTGTATGATGATGTATTCAGATTTGTGCATACACTTGCTGATGTATCTTTGTACAAGTGGGAAGTGAGATAATCTGGTTTAGAGTTATGTCAGGCATTTTTACATTGGCCTCAAAGAGGCTTTCTGTATAACTCACCTTGAGGAATCTGCTTCTGCCAGAAGAATAGGGGAACATTGAGGAGATATCTCTTCCATGATTAGATTACAAAGACTGGCTCCTATCTTGGTCTCTCCATTGCCTTCTTAGCTTGCGCACTTAGAGGAAGTCAGCTGCCATACTGGAGAGGCCCATGTAGCAAGGCACTCAGGAGGGTCTCTGGCCAACAACCAGTAAGCAACTGAAGCCTTTAATCCGAAAACATACAAGGAACTGAATATTCCCTACAGTTACTGCATGAGCCTTCCCCAGATGAGTCTTCAGATGAGAATGCAGACCATCAACTAACTCTCTGAGGAGAGCTCTATGAGAAGCCATGAAGCAGAAAACCCAGTGAAACTGAACCCAGATTCCAGCCCCACAGCAATTATAAGACAATAAATGTGTGTCAGTTTCAGCCATTAAGCTTCTGGGTAATTTGTTTTACCACAACAGATAACTATACAGGAGGGACACCTGGGTGGCTCAGCGGTTGTGCATCTGCCTTTGGCTCAGGGAGTGATCCCAGAGTCCCAGGACTTAAAAAAAAAAAGATTAATTAATTAATTAATTAATTTATTTATTTATTTATTCATTCATTCATTCATTCGTTCATTCATTCATGAGAGACACAGAGAGAGGGAGAGAGGTAGAGACACAGGTACAGGGAGAAAGAAGCAGGCTCCATGCAGGGACCCCAATGCAGGACTCGATCCCAGGACTCCAGGATCATGCCCTGGGCCAAAAGCAGGCGCTAAACTGCTGAGCCACCCAGGGATCCCCAAATAAATAAATAAAATCTTAAAAGAAAGATAAGTATACATGAGCTCTGTAGATGGAGACTAGATTGGAGACTTATCAGCATATCGATGGTTTATGCTGACAGTGAACAGCTCAACAAAAGATAATGTGTAGTGATGGGGAAAAGGAGATTGTATAAAAGCTGGAGGAATAGCAAATTTTTTAAGATTTTATTTATTTATTCGAGAGAGAGAGTATGTGTACGAGCAAGAGCACAAGCAGAGGGAGTGGCAAGCAGAGGAAGTGGGAGAAGCAAACACCCCACTGAGCAGGGAGCCCAACGTGCTGGCTTCATCCCAGGACACCCCAAACCCTCCCTCCGCATCGTGACCTGAACCAAAGGCAAACACTTAACCAACTGAGCCCCCCAGAGGCCCCTGGAGGAAATGTAAAATTAAGGAAAGACAGGAGACCAGGAACCAAGGAGAACTGCATAGAAAGGGAGATCTGAAAGATGGGAATTGCAAGGTTAGGAAAAGCATGACCCAGTATCAAATGCTGAGATACAGACTGAAAACAGCTTTTAGCAGTCAGGTGTTTTTTGCTTACTTTGATGTGAACAATTTCAAAGAAGTGACCTGGCAGAAGGAAGATTTCAACAGACTGAGGAGAAAACACAAAGTGAGAAGAGAAAAGGACCTTCTTTGAAGAAGCATAGCTGTTAAGAGAAGGAAAGAATAATGTGCTATTTGCAGTAAGATGAAAAATGGGTGGCTTTTTTATGAGGGGAGAAAGACTTGAGCGTGTGAGGGCTTCTTGGTCATGCAAATTTTGATTACATTTTCTGGTATTTATAACTAAGCTGTTAGAACAAAAACGATAAAAAAAAATAACGTTCACTCATAATCTTCCTGCCCTTTTGAAGGTACTTATTGTCCATTTGCATTTTATAGAACAAAACATTGTTTTTGTATATAGTATAAATATTTGTTAATGTTGTGTATCAGCAGCAGTTGTTTTTAATACTGCATAATGTTGTCAAGCCTGCATACTATAAACGATCTGTTTCCTATTTGTTGGACCTCTAGGTTGTTTCCAACTTTTCATGACTGTAAATAACGCTGTGATTAATTGTGCAAAGTTGCTCCAAAACAAAAACAGAGAGGTTCCTCCCAAAAGATGTTTTCTGGATGCCTGCCAAAGCAAGCACTCCTCCAGCTTCACAGGGCTCTGGGCTGAATTCAATAAAAATTCATGCAAAAACTGCAGGGGCTCTTTCTTTTTTGCTTCTTTCATTATCCCAAACTTCAGAAGCCCAACAGGTGGCTAGTTCAGATATACAGAAAGAAATCACTGAGGGCCCAGATTGATGTTAAACTTTCAGTGAACCCAGTGTGTTCTCTGAACCCACCTTGAGTTGATGTCTTTCTACCAAAATTTGGAGGTATAGGAAATAGAGCAGAGGGCTTCAACCACCTTTCTTTTTTCACTTTTCTATTTTATATATATATATATATATATATATATATATATATATATTTGAAGAAACGCTGCTGCCCTTAATGCCTTTCTTGCCATTGCACTCCCAATAAAATAATCTACTCTCCCTTGGAGGGCCAAGTGTGCTACCAGAAAATATGTCATTCCAGCCTATAGCAATTGTTGCAAATCTGCTAAACATTAGGTTTGCCAAATCCTTTCTAACAATCGCTACCACATTTCTGGCAAGATGCTTTTTGAAAGGAGAAAGCTTTTACTGCTTTTACAGTGGTCAGCTGAAGTTCACCAGGTTTAAAATAGAGCATGTCGTACCTTTTTCCTGTTCATCTCCTGATTAACCTCTCTGTCTCTGAGATCACCCTTCTTTTATTCATCCTGGTTTAAGATGATGAAGGAATCTTCTCATCTCTCAGGGCTAGTGCAACTATGATAGTTACCTACAAAAACATAAGGAAGAAGTAAGTAAGCCCTTTACATACAATGTCTCATTCCATTCCTTGTAAGGACTGTTTTACAGATAAGGAATCAGAGAGGTTACGTACCTTGCCCTAAATCACAGAGCTCCATCTACTTGGGATTATAACCTGGGTCTCTATGTTTTAGAAGCACAGCTTTATACTTCCTCCCTCAAGATGTCCTTCCTCTGTCATCCCCAGTTCCCTTGGGGAACTTCCCTGTTGTTCTGTTGAGCAAAATTTTTGGATCAATAATTGATGGTGTTGGTTTTTCTGGAAATTGTTCCTATTATTCCCCTTATCTTTTTGTTACAGGTCATATCACATCACCTGGCATAAAATAAAGACTTTGATAAATGGTAGCTATTATTATCAATAAAAATAACTAAGTGGATGCAAAAAGTCAAATACATCTGGCAGTTGAAGTTGGTAGAGATAATGGAGAGATGGTGACCACTGGTTGACCCTCAAGCTCGATCTGGACAATCCAAATCTCACCTCCCCCCGCCTCCCTTGGAATGTGCGACCTGCCTGTTCCCACAGTGGGAGCTCTTCCAATGACATAGGCTGGAGTAAGGTGTCGTTGAGACCACCTGGATGGTACACGACTGAATCCAGGTAAGTCTTCTTAAGATGCTGGCAGGCAAGTGTAGTGACCTGCTCATCTTGTGGCTGCCCAAGATAAGCCTTGTAAGTTCTCTTGCTTATGAAATGTTCCATCTAGAGATCCAGAGTGACTTCCTTTCCTCAGTCCCTCCTTGCCCTCTGTGTACATGGGGACCAGTCTGTGAACCATCAAGGTATCTACTAGATGAAACTACTGCAGGGGGCAGGGGGCAGCAGTGCGTTCTAGGGAAGAGGAAGTCATGGTGCTGCTCCTGTGGATGGTACGAGCACAGACATGTGGAATCCTGTGCTGCACAAAATGAAGCATTCTTGAAAGCAGGCAGTGAGGAACAGAAGAGTCTCCCCACTGGTGGAAGGACTGTAGTTGTCAGATGGGGTTTTGCTGCTCTAAGACCACGATTGTAGGAATAAGACTAGCTCCCAACTCCACAGAAACCAAGACAAGCCATGAGGGCTCAGAGAGCAAATGGGGAGCTCGGTGTCCACACAGGATGGGACCAAGAGTGGGGTTATGACTAGAAGTGGAATTATCCACCTGATACAGGCCCTGGGAACCCCACTTGCCAAGCCTTTTAGACAGTTCCTCCCAGCCTATGGCTGAAAGAAAACGGCTAATATCGGCACTGTGGAATGACTACTTGCTGGGAGAAAAAGCACCTACACACACAAAAGTACACTTCACTATGCTGGGACTTGTACATCTCCAAGAGGCTGCTGATATTTTATGCAAAATTTAGAATGAGTGTGTGCTGTTTGAAATGGGAAAGAATCCATCATTTTATCAGTCTCAGAAGAGTCCGTGGTCCATGACCTTGTAAGGGCAAAGGATCAATGCTTTAAAGAAATGCTCTCTTTAAGCACAAATATTACAATCTACCTATTTTCTTGGTCAAAAGTCTGGTGAGTTGGGAACATGTGTTCACCCTCTATGGCAGAATTTTCTCGTACACCTGAGCCTCCAATCATCATTCTATCTTCCCATTTGCTTCCCTCCTGTTACAAAATACGGATTCACCAATTGCTGGCCCACCGATGAGCTCCATTCTTACTACATGGGTATGTGTTTAATAAGTTTAACATCTTTTTCAAATCATATCTGTGGGTTCCAATAGGGTGGAGGCCACTTAAAAGTGGGCTCAGTCTGTGTCCTGAAACTGAGGAGTCCAATCTCATCCCATTACTTCGATCTTCCCCACTGCCTGGGCCTTGCATGTCTTTTTCTCCCCCTCTAGATTCTTCACAGCTCAACTCACATTTCCTAAACTCTCTGGAAGCTTCTGGGATAACATTAACCCCTGGAATTCTCTTTCTCCAAAGTCTATACTACCATTAGGCGCTGGGGAAAACGTATCAGGTGGTGAGCATGCTATAGAGCAGGCTTTCTCCACCATGTCACTACTCACATCTGGGCCTGGATGATTCTTCATTGCTGACTGCAAACATGACTCCAAACATGACAACCCCAACGTCTGCTAACATTGCCAAAAGTCCCCTATGGGACAAAATCATTTCTGGTTGAGAACCATGGTGGAAGCATGATCCTCATGTATCATGTAATGTGTTAGACTCTGTACAGACTTTATTCATGGTCCTACCCTACTTTCCTACCTTTATCTTCCTTTACTTTCTTTTTTTTTTATTTTATTTTATTTATTTATTTATGATAGAGAGAGAGAGAGAGAGAGAGAGAGAGAGAGGCAGAGACAGGCAGAGGGAGAAGCAGGCTCCATGCACCGGGAGCCCGACGTGGGACTCGATCCCGAGTCTCCAGGATCGCGCCCTGGGCCAAAGGCAGGCGCTAAACCGCTGCGCCACCCAGGGATCCCTCTTCCTTTACTTTCATTCACCCATCTAATTTGAACTTATTTTGTACTGTACCTTTACCTTTACAAAGCACTTGAAACTGTTTCCAGGGCAGATAATATATAAACAAACACTTATTGCTTCCTTTAAACTGAGCCACACAGCCCACAGAAGTAAATATTACTATTGCCTTTTAGCAGACAAACACTGAAGACTAGAAATCTCTGTTCAGTAACTAAACTAAGGTCTAAATAACAAATGCTAAAGGAGCAAAGACTCAAAGTCAGGATTGCCTGCTTCCAGGGCCCATGGTATTTTCAGAGCACAATGCTACTTTGTTTACTTTCTCTCCATAGACTCATTCTTCTTACTACTCAACTGTATTTTAGCCTGCAAAACTGAGACCTTTGTCTACTATCTCTTGGGAATACTGTGAATTTCTTAAGATGACATAGGAAGAGTTAATTTAGAGGAAAATTTTTAAAGCTCTTTAAAAACCCACAAAAGAGAATGAAGGTATAAAAATCTGATATTAAAAGCATTCATTTTCTATCACTTAAACTATTCAATACTTTTGAAGGACCATAAAATACATTTTAGGAAAAATATAAAACATCTCAATGATTAAAGTACAAGACTAGCTTCATGGCATTTCCCTCATTTCTGCAGGGGAAGGCTATTTCTCCAGCTTAATTCTTTTTAATTGATTGCTAAGATTTCAATCTCTTCAGACCTTTTGCATAAGAGGAAGGAGCAAATCTGCTTTTCATTTCTCACAACTTGAGGGGTTTGGAGTTTATCATATTCTTTCCACTTTAATGATCTGTTAGAACGGAATTTCAAAAAATAAACACTCTTTTAGGACAGAAAGCTCAAACTCAATGCTATGGATACGTATCGCATCCTCAAATTTGGAAAAGTAGAGGTTAAATTTCTCACTTCTGCCCACTTTTAAAAAGCATTTGAAGAAAAGCAATCTTGATAAATGGACTTCTGAAAGGAAAAGGGAGGACTCCAGCAAAGGGACGTGTTGCATTTTCTGTCTGAAGGTTGGTATCTCTCCTGAGATTTTGGTAGGCTGTCATCACAAGGACATTGTATGGCACAAGAGGAAGGTCTGCTGAGGTTTCAATTATTTTACAGTCCAGGCGATTTCACAGTTTCAATCACAGCAACGGTTCAATGAGGCCAGTGTTTCACAGCTAATGAAACTAAGGCCCAGTGGCTAACTGACCCACTACCAACATTCAATTTCAAGGCCATGCAATTCCTGTTAGAGCAGAAGTTTGATACATCTAAAGTTTTCTAGTTGCGGTCAGGAAGTTTCCACTTAACTTTAGGCCAAAAATAAATATTTATTACAGTTAAGAAGTAGAAATGTTAATATCACTATATTTCGAGGAGAACTGTTAAATTAAGCCTTCCAAACCACCACACATGGATTGAAGCTTAGCGCACTTGCCCCTGAGAGATAATAGGATTTCTGAAAGCTAGAAAATAACTTAGAAATGATTTTATGGAACAAGTGAGTTTATGTGTCTCACAACATGTAGATTTCTTTATCCTTTTGTAATTGGGAGGCAGCAGGAACGGTAGAAAGTTCTGGATACAGTGGAATCTAGATTTAGCTTTATTAACTAGAGCCCCAGGTATGCTACTTCACTTCTGTAAGCCCATTTTTATTTTTTTAAAGATTTTATTTATTTATTTGAGAGTGTGGGAGTGAGGTGAGAGAGAGAGAGAGCATGAGCAGGGGGGAGGAGTACAGGGAGAAGCAGACTGCCCACAGAGCAGGGAGCCCGATGTGATCTCATTCCCAGGACCCTGAGATCATGACCTGAGCTGAAGACTGATGCTTAACCAACTGAGTGACCCTTGTGCCCCTATTTTTATTTTAATGAGCAGTGAACCAGATGATCTTCCAGCACTCATGTTTTGTGACTCTGTTATGCTTATCTTATTTTTATAGGAAAATTCCAAATAGGAAAATAAATGTATTACAACCTTAGTGTTTTTGGCTTAAAGATTGCAATGATTTTTCTCTCAGTCGAAGCCTTCCAAATTTGATGTCCTCTCACATTATTCCTCTCTCCACAGAGCTGGCAACAGAGGAAATTATATGGTGAAGATGTAGAAACCTCTGTACCAAGGGGTGCCTGGGTGGTGCAGTCAGTTAAGCAACCAACTGTTGGTTTAGGCTCGGTTGCCATCTCAGGGTCATGAGATCCAGTCCCACTGAGCACTGAATCTGCCTGGTTTCTCTCCCCCTATCCTGACCCCCACTACCCCCTGACATATGTACAGACTCTCACTCAAATAAATACATCTTTAAAACAAACAAAAACAACTCGGGGTGCTTGGTGGCTCAGCTGGTTAAGCATCTGCCTTCAGCTCAGGTCATGATCCCAGGGTCCTGGAATCAGAGCCCTGCATTGGGTTCCCTGCTCCATGGGGAGCCTGTTTCTCCCTCTCCTCTCCGTGCTCTCTATCTCTGTGTCTTTCTCTCAAATAAATAAAATCTTAAAAAAAAAAAAAAAAAGCCAAAAAAACCTTCTGTACCAAAAAAAAATAAAAATTGCCTCCCTCAAGTTTTTGGAGGTTTTTCTGTTTCTTTGTGCCAGTGTTCTTCTGTAGATTCTTTTCTTCCTTAAAAGAAAAATCTCCTAAGCCCCTCCTCAAGTCTCATTGCAGGGCAGAGTTTGCTTATTTTTTTTTTAAAGATTTTATTTATTTATTGATAGAGACAGACAGAGAGAGAGAGAGGCAGAGACACAGGCAGAGGGAGAAGAAGCAGGCTCCACGCAGGGAGCCCGACATGGGACTCGATCCCTGGTCTCTAGGATCACACCCCAGGCTGCAGGCGGTGCCAAACCGCTGTGCCACCGGAGCTGCCCCAGAGTTTGTTTATTAATAGAACATGTCTTAGCTGCCTCCTCCTAGCAAACAACTATTTTACTATTTGAATTCAGAAAAATAAGACTTGAGTAATAACTAATATTTACACACTCCTTTCTAGGTTCCACGCACTGTTTACATGCTCTACATAATAGGGAGGCATTTAACCCTCAGAGAACTCTGTGAAGTAGGTGCATGTATCCCTTACTATTCAAACCTAACCACTTTCTGGCTTCAGTGGTTAGAGGTCAAATGGAGGTCAGTGAGCAAATCTGGGTGGCAGGGAAACTGCATTATCTGAATCTACTTCACTTTCCCTACTGGGGATGGTGAAAGGCCTGAGCTTGAAGAAAGCAAACAATGGTGTCCAAAAGTGCCAATCTATTAGTTCCTTCATTGCAACAATAAGAGTTTAGAGGGAGAGTTCACACAGGGAGGGTTAACTACCCTGTTATCTCTAGTTTACAGTCCAGGAATCTGAAGCACAGGTTGGGTAAGGAAACTGCCTCAGGCTTTCATGAGGCAGAGGCAGAATGAGGCAGAGCCAGAATGCTGACCCAGGCCACAGTCACCCAAGTCAATGCCAACCTTGCACTTGACTACCCAGCTAACCTTTATTTCCTTTTGTGGACAATGGTGTCTCCACACACACACAACTGTTGTTCTTCTGAATACGTCTTCGGGGAGGTTAGCCAGAGTTCCCATCCCATTTTTTGCAGAGCTCAGTCTGTCAACAGACTTTGATTACATGCTCTATTAGCACCAATATAAACAACTTTTAGATTACAAATCTTGTTTTTTTGTACAGCTTAAGAGTTTAATCATGTGTTTTGAGGAACCATGATGTTTACTTAGTCACCATCTTTGGTGAGTTCGGCCACTAGGGATAAAGTAAAGTAGTGATCAGTCATCTAGAAATGGGAGAAGCAAACTCTCATAGCAGATAAATGCAGGTTGAAGCACAGTGGAACCTGAGTTCTCATTCTGGGTAATCCCTCTTGTAAAGTCAGAAAATTTAGGGCCTCTTCAAACCATTGTTTTCAACTAATCATGCTTATGAGAATTGCTTCCCATTGCCAGTTAGGTTCACACCTATATTTAGTCTTTCAATATTTCCTAAAGTATTTTATGAATGATACCAGCAATGATTCTCCTTTATAGCCCAGCTGGGGCCTCATGGAATTGTGCTAAAGCACAGCTGCCCTACCTCTTCATGACTTATGTGTATGTGTCAGCTGACAGTCATGCAGGTGGAAAACCAGAGAATAAGCTCACATTTCATGTTAAATAATATTTCATCTGTTAAGCTAACAGGTCATATCTCTGTAAGTTTTAGTGAAAAAGAAATTCGTGTTTGATTTCAAAGTCTATTTACACTTTCCCAATAGCAACAAGGCCAGGTTAATAAAGTAAGACTAAGACTGCATTCATACCTCCTTGGAGGTCTTCCACATGACAAGGGCCCTGGCTATGTCTGCTATTCAGAGTGTCTGCTTCTGAGTTACCATGTGGTGAAAAAGTCAAAGGTATGTGGCAGTGGGCCAGGACACCCAAGAAGCCACATCTTAATCATAGGGCATATTCCTTCCATGTCACTTCAGTTCAAGGAGAGAAAAAGACATCACTGTAGTGAACTGCAATACAAAAAAAAAAAAAAACATGAAGTTTCAGACAAAACTTTAACACTTGAACATGTCAAAGTGTATACCTAGCATCTGGTCGCTTTGGATTTTCTGACGAAAAGTCCTGAGACTCAGTGTCTAAGGCACTCAAGGAGAACTGGACTTAGAAGATCTCAGTTCTAATCTGACCCTGTCATTTACCACCTCTGTCACCTGACATGAGCCACTTGCCCTTCCCTAACCCTGTCACTCTTTCTGTGCAAAGACATGAACAGATCACGTGAGCTCTATAGTCCCTTCTGGCTCCAAGAGGGTTGTGGATTTTGCTTATGTTTTAGAACTCTGATGGCCCAATCTGCCTGATTGTCACATCATTTCTAAGAGAGGCCATCTGTTTACTCAGGATAGAGATTTTGTATCACTGTGAAATATCCCCTGGAGATCTCATAGATCTGTCCAAATCTAAACTGTTAACATCCCACTAATTAAGCTATAAACACTCACCCAATGAAGGTGGACCAATACTTCCAAATGCAAAATACACCAAAAGATACTTTAACCAATATCCAGATCTTTATCAAAACTCATTTCTGTTCTTGGACTCTGGCTCATCAAATATCCAGGGGATAATTTTAGGGTTAACTAGTCATTATTTGAGTATAACCCTTGTAAAGGTTCATAGTTTTTTAAATTGAAATACACTCAATTTCTTTCTGTTTTCAAAGTACTTACATAAGTAATACCTGTAAATCTAACTGAAGGGGTCAGTGGTGAAACCTGTTACAATTATGTATAAATTCTGTAATATATATCACCTGAACACTTACAAAAACATTAAAAAAAATTTAATAATCATTGCCATTTTTTCTTGTGACTTTTATATTTTAAAAATGTCTGTTCTCCCAAAGACTTTAAAAAATATACTATATTTGAATCAAAATAATGAACAGAATCCTGCATTTTATTACTACATAGCTATAAAGTAGGCCAGTGGTTAATGGAAAGGTATATTTAAATCAAAGACAATTTTAATTTTAAAGGCAAAAATCTTCATAGGAATCTATCTGTAATCTGAAATTGCTGCTATAAAAGTTTTCGGTCTGAATAAATTGATCCCCTTTCGTGACTAATGGTGGTCAACAGGAAATGCCAGGACCCATATCCTACAATTTAGGAATTGGTGTGGCTGCCACTGCTATGCTTTCAATTGCACATTCATCCGTTCCTCTGCGGATCCGGAAGTAACCATCTTCACCCCACCTAGAGCCCCAGCTGTTTTTCACAATCCAGTAATCCATCCCAGAGGCTGAGTCAGTACCATAGCCCACCAGCAAAACAGCATGATTAGTCAGTTCAAAGGGGTTGAAAGGGTCTCTCAGGCCAGTGTGGTAATAGATTCCCTTCTGGTAGTGGAAGAAGTCATCATAGACTTCAAAAGCAACTGCCATGGGCCCGTGACGGACCAGCTCAAGCTTCATCAGGGCTTCATTGCAGGCCCCATAGAAACCTCCCACATAGTAGTACTCAGAGGAGTAGTAACGGAAGCAGTCATTTGGTTTGCATGGAGAATCAGAGCCTGCGTAGGGGAAGCAGGCCTCTTCCACCAGCCCAAAATCTTGGGCATATTTTCCTGCGATGAGGTACGGGAAGCCACCTTCACAGCCTGAGGATGAATAACACACACAATTATTACCCCCCTATTAGAAAAGGGGTGGACACAGAAGAAATGGTCCCATTTCCTTTTTTTTTTTTTTCTCTCTCTCTCTCTTTCTTCTACTCCAATAGTTCTTTGTTATATACAGGAGTTGTTCTTAGCTGAAATGCTACTTCCTTCATTCATCCATTAGCCATCTAGCTAAGAATCCTCTCCTCCTCATCTAATTAACAGTAGTTATTTGGCACCTGATGTGGAAGGTACCTACAGCATAACGGTTAAGTGGGGAGGCTCTGAAGACTGACCATGTAGGTTCAAATCCAAAATTGTGTAAAGAATTAAACTTCTCTATACCTCTGTTCACTTATTTATAAATTATAGATAGGAATAGGACTTTCCTTACAGGATTAAATTAGTTACTTCCTGTAAAAGCAATAAAAGTTGGCTACTATTGTCATTATTAAATAGACACCATAACATGGCTTTTCCTGAAGAAAGACTTCTCTGACCACCTCCTGCAAAAAAAAAGTCTAAATCAGGTCTATATCACCCTCCTCCAGTCCTTGCTGTATTATACACATCCGTAATCCTGTGGGGGTTTTTTTCTTCATTGTTCTTTTAAATACTTGACCTCTACTTTCCTCACTTAAGTGTGAGCTTCATGAAGGTAAGGACTGTCTTGATACTTAGTTCCACAGGGCCTAGAAGTCACATTGTTGATGTTTAATAAGTATTTCAGAAAGACCAAGAGGCCCAACGACAAAATAATCATTCCTAAGCAGTTTCATTTTCTAGTGGCCAAATCTGGGGTTGACAGCAGAAAACTTTAAAATGAGAATATTTCATTCTAAATCAATTGCAGCTGGGCTTTCTACATCATTACACACTCCCTGTTCTGAAAGCCCAAGCACAGAATTGTAACATTCTCCTAGAGAGAAACCAGGGTTAATGCGGTTTTAATGTGAGTTATGTTTTGAAGTGAAACTTTAGCTGGAACTGAAACTCTAAATATATGGCCTTCAAAATATTATAGAATAACTTCATGTCTGTCCCCTCTATAAATAGGGATATCTACTTCTCAGGGTTTTGAGCATTGTTGGATAATGTACATAAAAGGCTCCAAAGAGCTCATGTTCATTCAGTGTATACTAACTATTGGCATTTTGCTGAATGGTGCAGTGAATTACTTGAGAACCACTCATTAATAAGTGATTAGGCCAGAACTTGCACCTTGGTGCTCTGACTACAGACACTGTGGTCTCTACTACACCATCCTTTTTCCTTTGCCCACAATGGCCAACTACACCCAAGTAAACAGTGCCTGAAATACAGCACTCACCTTGAGCATACTGGCTGCAAGAGACAATCTCCTGAGGACTCAAAATTGGAGTCTGAGTATTGTTGGTTAGTATACGGATTCTTGCTTCCAACATAGCTGTAGACGCAAATGCGTAGCAGCTTCCACAAGATGCTGGTGATGGAAAAGAAAGATATGTAACCTAAGAGAACTTTGAAGCACTTACAAAGAAACACAGAAAAATCTGAGTGGAGAGACACAATAATATATTTATTTGAGTTCCGCTGTTGTTCATAAGGATCAGCCCAATATAGAAGATTCGATCAACAACACAACCTTATAGGCAAACAAGATTTCAGTATTTCCACCAAAAGGCAAATGTTACTATATGGGGCTTTCCTTGAGACTATTTTAGGAGGCAAAACAAAATAAGATGAAACTCAAAACACTCCTCTATTCTGCAAAGCATGTGATAGTATTCTTGATAATGAAAAAATAATATAGGTCTACAGCATGCTGAGCCATTCAGTTGAGAGACAGCTATGGAAAGACACACGTGAGCTGAGCTTTTCAGTATCTCAAGAGCAGCATTTTCTTTTTCTTTCTTTTTAAAAAGATTTATTTATTTGATTAAGAGAGAGAGAGAGAGAGAGAGAGATCGAGCACGAGGGGGAGGGGCAGAAGGAGAGGGAGAGAAAGAATCCCAAGCAGATTCCTCACTGAGCATGGAGCCAGACTTGGGACTCTATCCCAGGACCCTGAGATCACAACCTGAGCTGCAATGGAGAGTCAGATATTCAACCTAGTCACCCAGGTGCCCCTCAGGAGCAGCATTTTCTAAAGTTACTTGTTGGGTGGAACTAAGCCTAAGAGTGGCTCAGGTGTGGATGTATTATAAAAGTTCAATTTGACCATAGTCAAGGAGGCAAAGTACAACACAGTCCAAGAAAGATAAGAGAGTAACTGTAATGATGAATATGGTATCTAAGGTGGCCAATGAGGAAGTAAAGCTAGAAGGCAGATGGAGGTAGTGAAATTGAAAACAACATGGTTCTAAGGGAAAAAGAAGAGCAGCAGAGCCATGGCTCCCAAAACGTGTCACCCAGAGGAAAGAAGAACACAAAAAGTAGCTTGGATAGAGGTCAGAGAAAAAAAGGAAAAAGGAACCGCTTTATTTAATACCTGGATGCTCTGGTGAGGACAAAATATATGTACTTAAGAAGCATATGCTAGAAATATAGTTGCTATTTTAAGAGAAGAAAAATGTGTGTGTGTTTTTTTTTTAATTTATTCATGAAAGACACAGAGAGAGAGAGAGACAGAGACACAGACAGAGGGAGAAGCAGGCTCCATGCAGGGAGCCTGACGTGGGACTCGATTCTGGGTCTCCAGGATCACGCCCTGGGTTGAAGGCGGCGCTGAACCGCTGGGCCACTGGGGCTATCCTGGAAAAATGTTTTACTTTGAAGTAATTTATATGAATATTATTTTTCTATGTTTCCTCAAAAGATGTGGGTAAATACATAAATACATTTAAGAAGAAAATATGGGATGTATATAACAAAACTGGGATTTCAACTTGTCATAATTCTAGAAAAAATGAACATAGATTTTAATGTCTATATTACTATAGAGTCTTTTTTACCACTACCACTGATACAAATTGGAGATTTGGAGATATGCTTGTACCAAATCCAAAACATTGATATATAAATATAGTTACATACAAAAGAGGTTATTTAATGTACTAATAAATTATTCACCAAATTATCTGAATGGTGAGCACTCCCTTACACATCATAAGATTATATAATAATAATCATATATAATAAAATTAATGAATAGACATTAAATTCAAAAAATTCATTCTAAAAAAAAATTCATTCTACATAAAGTGTGTGTCGCCTTTGTTCTCTTTAATAAATCAGAATTTAGTAATTTACTACTTAGAGAGAAGAGTATCCAAAAGAACACTATGCATTAGAATACTATCAGGGTACTACCTTCCCTAGGTAATGTCGATTCATGTTCCTCCCTGAGTGCAAAAGAAAGCCAGACCACTGTTTGCTCAGCCTCCAAAATTCTAAACTCTACCTGAATTACTTATATTGTTTTCCTCAAACTAAACTGTGAATCTCCTTGAGTGTACACAGGAAATGTGCCTTCTTCATACAGGTGCCTGATGCAATGAAGAAACTCAATGTATATTTATAGCAGGAAGACCCAAGTTATGAACAAGTAGACATATATTTACATCCATAAAAAAAAAAGGTGACTTTATTGGAAGCCATCAACCTTTACTTGTTTCTAAGCTATAAAGGGGGCCCCCTTATAGTTAGGGCTTCTCACCTGAAGTGAGAGCTCTCTCAAGTGACTCAATACCACTTCAGGTCCTGGACTGAGCCTGTTAGAGCTCAAACCACTCTACCATTTCACGTGTTCCCCAAACTTCTCCCTATAAATATCTCAGATTTATCCATACCATATACTGCTTTTGCTGCCAAGAGATCACCTGAACTATGAAGATTAGGATAAACTCTTGGAAGAAGATCTTGAATTCATTTAGTGTACTACTCACTTGATGATGTGTACATTGAGACTCAGAAAGAAACAATGACCTGTCCAAAGTCACAAAACTAACAGCTGGCAGGCGCTAGCAGCTAGGTGTCTCCCAAGGCAGCTTATATTCTTTTCAGTGTATAGATCTGTAACTACTCAAATGAGTTTTCAAATTTTCTTCCCTATCATCTAGTTACTAACTAAGCCAAAATTAACTTGCACATCTTGTTTTTGAAACCATCCAAATAACACTATCCCTGGGACCCATCTTTCAAATGACTGAGTGACAAAGAACCAGATCAGAGACAGTTAACAGACAAAGCCAGTGTTCCTTTCATGAGACACCAGAGTCATGAAATAACTAACATCCTGAGAATATGGAAATGGCCCCATTTTGGTCATCCAGCATTCCTGGGCCATGGCAGCAGGGTCAGTAAGCACATTTCCACAATTTCAACTAGGTAACATGATTTTCACAGCTGAACTGTGTTCAGCTGCGCCTTCCCATGGTGGAGAACACTGTGAGCTAAGAATAAGGAATTAGGAATCTTCTCCACCCCTACCCTGTCATTCAGCTGTGTGACCCTGGGCAAATCACTGGAACTTTCTGGCATTTATTTTTATCTTGTACATAAAGTGAACAGCATGGAAGACAATTTAATAAGGTCTCTCTGTTCTAGCTCTAATAGTACAGATGGTATTCAGAACAAGATTTAAACAAACTAGATTTTAGACAGTAGGAAAACACTGCATTTACGATAACTGACGTGACCTGAGAAACACACCCCCTCTCTCTTGAAGATACAATAATAAATAACAACAGTATAGCAGAGAGAAGACAGAAAGTCCAAGTCTTCCAATTGCCTAGCTTCTCTTCCCTCTCACACTTGAATATAAATCTAGCTATATGGCTGGTGCTTAAAGCTGCTTTCAGGTTTAACAGTAAAACCTCATTTTGTCTTCCCAATATTTCTTTTTTCGTTAATCTTCATTTGCTCTCTGAATACAGAGAAGTTGTGAATTCCCTTAACTTGGGTCATTCTGAATTCTGGGTTTTCTAGAATGCGGTGTTCCTAAAGTTAGTGGAAATTTCCAAGGAGCCCAGTTTTCAAGAAGAGAAAATAATTTTTCCCCAACCTAAAGTGAAGAAAACCAAAAGGAAGTCAAAAGAGGAACCTTTAAAAATTGCCCATGTCTGTACAAATCATATTTATAGCACTCAAACAAGATGAAACATCAGAGAACAATAGTTTTTGCCAAGCTACAAGAAAACCAATGTCTGAGAATTTGGTTTTAAAAGGTCTAATTTCCGTCCCCTGGATTATTGTCTCGTCACCAGTCAACTGTATCTTTCGGGAAATGAGTGGAACTAAACTTCTCTTTTGACCTTCTCCCATGCTCCCAATGAATTTAAAAAAAAACACTTTCTTAAAGTAGTTACCATACTGTATTTTTATATTTTGCTCGCAGATCTTGCTAAACTGCAAGTCTCTAGGACAAGAGCCATGCCGCAGTAATCTTTATATCCTCAGTCATCAAAAATCCTAACACATGGTACTCTATAAACACTGTATTACAGAGAAAGCAACCATGTGTCAGGTTCTCAATAATCGACACTTGACAAGCATTATTTACTTAATTTTGTCAGATAGATATAAGGAATCTGATGACAGAGTACATTTTAATCCTCTCTTAACACCAACCCTTTAATTTCACTTCCCATTCATTTCTCAATTACCTTAAAAGTTCTCATAAAAAAATTAAAAAAAAATTGTCTTTAAAAAAAAAAAAAAAAAAGGATCCCTGGGTGGCGCAGCAGTTTAGCGCCTGCCTTTGGCCCAGGGCGTGATCCTGGAGACCCGGGATCGAATCCTACGTCGGGCTCCGGGTGCATGGAGCCTGCTTCTCCCTCTGCCTGTGTCTCTGCCTCTCTCTCTCTCTCTCTATCATAAATAAATAAAAAAATTAAAAAAAAATTGTCTTAAAAAAAAAAAGTTCTCTCACTTCCTAAGCCTCCTTTCCAAAGAAGCCCTACCCAGGAAAGAAAAGGTAGGGGAGACATTTCAGGATCCACACTTTCTCTAGAGCTGAAGAGTTCCAGAAGAACTTGTAAAAGCAAAGACAAAGAGATGAGATCTCTGATGTCAACTGCAGGACAGAAGCCTTGCCGGCTGGCAGCTATAAAACCTGCTCCAAGCTCTGTACACTCGGAATACTTGGCAAGAATTCAGTAAGCATGGAACTGGAGGGCTGGTGGTGAACACTGAGAAGTGAGAGGAGTTGATTATCACAGAGTTTCTAGGAAAAGGGAAGAACAATTTATCTTTGGGTGTTATTAATTTATAATCCTCAGGAGACACTAATCAGAATGTTTCCAGACAGCAAATACTACACCTATTTTATAGTAACAAATCAGTCATGTGTGCTATAATTATCTTCAAAATGAGTTTAGAAATAATAAACCTGAGTATGGTATAAATGATTCTCCAAGTCATTGTTGGCTAAAATTTAATATAACAAGATAATTTGCTATCAAGTACTATTAGAGGAAGAGTTATTAAATCTACTCATATTGTATGAAATTTCTGAAAATAATGGGTAAAATGCAATTAGAGTGATGCTTTTGGTAAATCTGGGCTCTGCAAGGCCACCACTCAGGAAGCTGGGTTAAATTGTACCATCGTATGTCATGTTCTGACATAAAGTGAATTAAAAAGGTCCTTACACAGCTCAAAAAATCTACCAGAAAAAAAATTTAAGGATCCGTTTTTCTGGGCTCTTATGGTAATTAGAAACTAAATGATGGTGGACAGGGGGAGGTAGAGAGTGGGAGGACAAATAGCATAGAAGGATTCCTCCAAACCACTTGCAGAAGGAAGATCAATTTTAATTCTATGCCATTCTTTGTTTCTACATGAGTCTCTCCTACTGGGGAGGGCAGATGAGTTTCTTCCCATTACTTATTAATTTCATTAGCTAGCTAGAATGTATTTCGAGAAGGATACTCAAAAAATGCTGGGCTCAACGAGAGATTATCTATTATCAAAGTCTGTCATGGATATAAAAGGAAGAACTGTGATCCCTGGGTGGCGCAGCGGTTTAGCGCCTGCCTTTGGCCCAGGGCGCCATCCTGGAGACCAGGGATCGAATCCCACGTCGGGCTTCCGGTGCATGGAGCCTGCTTCTCCCTCTGCCTATGTCTCTGTCTCTCTCTCTCTCTCTCTCTGTGACTATCATAAATAAATAAAAATTAAAAATTAAAAAAAAATAAAAGGAAGAAATGACCACTGGACATATCTATTCCATTTCTTTACTAAAGTGGATCAGGCCTGTTGAATCTCTGTACCCCCAGAATCTACCCGAGAGCTTGACACATAGTAAATGTTCAATAAATATTTCAGAACAAATGAATGAAAAAAATCAGACTTTTTTTTTTACCTTGGTTTCGAACAGGACTAACAAAATTGGTACCACGAACATTTCTCCAGTCCCATGATGTTGGCAAACGTGAAATCTCTTCATGTATTTCAGCAGTCAGTGGTGTGGGTTTAGGCCTAGGATGAAAATATACATTTGACTTCAATATATAGTCTTTCCCTTGAGAACGATTTCCTAATCTTTAATTACATGATTTTAATTACCTGGCTGCCTAGAATCTTGATTCAAGCCCAAAAAGCCCTTGTCCCATCATTGTTTCAAACATACAATATGTCCATTATACAATGTTTCTTTCTTTCTTTTTCTTTTCTTTTTTTTTTTTTTAAGATTTTATTTGCTTACTCATGAGAGACACAGAGAGAGGCAGAGATAGGAGAAGCAGGTTTCATGCAAGGAGCCGGATATAGGACTTGATCCCGGTACTCCAGGATCATGCCCTGAACCGAAAGCAGACGCTCAACTGCTGAGCCATCCAGACATCCCATACACAATGTTTCAATGACACAACTAAGTGTGTCAATGGCTTTCATTATCTGTTTCTTTTTCAGGATCTAGTAAATTTCTTCTATGAAATGACACTGGGTCTGTATATCACTGAGATGCTACTCTTAGTATGCTTAGATAGCTACATTTTCTTAAACAGATTTTGACCAAGAAAGTAAACACATGGGAATTTAAAATGGCCTATGAAGGACACAAGAGGAAAGAGAGGAACCACCAAGGTTTGACTCAGGAGATGGCTGGTGGTGATAGTGAATTAGTTGTAAAAGAAGTGAAGCAAGCACAGAAATTTGAAGTCTAAGTATAAAGTAGACTGACTAGCTCCATAAACAACAGATGAAAATGCTTAATCATTATCAAACTGCATCCTACATGAGATGGTTAGAAAGGAAGACAGGGGGCAGCCCGGGTGGCTCAGTGGTTTAGCACCTGCCTTCAGCTCAGGGCCTGATCCTGGAGACCCGGGATGGAGTCCCATGTCAGGTTCCATGCATAGAGCTTGCTTCTCTCTCTCTGTCTCTCTCTCTCTCTCTGTCTCTCATGAATAAATAAATAAAATCTTAAAAAAAAAAAAAAAGAAAGGAAGACAGGAAAAGAAGAGTTGCTTGGAACGATGAATAAGACAGTCTGGAAATGAGAAAATTGTTCTACAAGCTTCTCTGTATTAGCTATTTAAAACAAACAGCATTCCAGCTCTAGACACTAGATTTCTTGGGAGCTTTCCAAGTCTGCTAAATGAATTCAGTGTTCCACGTCTTTGCGCTGCTGCTCCTTTTATCTAACGTGCCTATTGCCCACTGCTTAGAAGAAATTCTTTTAGGAGTTTCTCCCTAACTTCTAATGTAAGGACTGCTCACAGAGCAGCCCTTACCCACCACTCCACAAGGAAAATCTCAGTTCTATGCTCTATCAACTCCTGAGTTATGGCACTACTGTTACACCAGGATAACATGTATCTTTCCGATACTATAACTACTTGAATATCTCATTCAACTTGGCATTGCCAGACTGTACTCTTCAAACTTTTCAGTGATTATCCAGTGCTCTCTACCAGGTTCCAATTTAGTCACTGGCAAAGATAATTTCTGCACTTCTTCACGTCCTCTGCAACTACTCCCAAGGAGTTCCCTATCTCACACACTTCTTTTAGAGGGGATGTAAGTCAATGTTAAGACACAATGGAAGTGAGATAAAATGGAGAGAGAAAAAAAAGAATCACTCAATAGCAATCATATCTTGAGAATTATAAAAATAGACACAATTCCTTACAGAAATGTCAATTTTTCATTAAAATATTAGCTAAACCAGGGACATTGCTGGAAGCTGTCTATGACAGAGAGATGAACATGAGGTAGTCTTTGACCATATGAGGTACAGCATTAAGAGACATGAAACGGAGCAATTACAATCACAAATACAAAGAAGTTTAATGTTATACATACAACTTGGATAATGTCCATGGAATAACCAAGGTACTTAAAAAGCTATGCACCATGAAAACTGTGTATATAGGGCAAGAGAGAAAACAAACCAAGCAACAAATCGTGAATATTTTCCTTAAGATTTTTAAGTAAAAATTAGGGTACAAACAATTTTTGGAAGGAAATAAACAGTTTCTGTGATTTCACACTAAGAGGCCAACAGATTTAATCAATCAAATATTAACTAATTGTCCTGTATATACTTAAGAATACATTAAGTAATTTAAAAGATAAAGAATTGAAGTTTGACAGCAAAACGTAATTTAATAGTAGGCTTAGGGTCATACTGACCTCCAACAAATGGTTTCACTACTCACCAGCTATGTGACATTACTCACAGGGCTTAACATCACAAAACTCCAAATGACTCCTATTAAAATGGGTAGAATCATACATACCTTAAAAATTATAAAAATTCAATGTAGTGGGGCACCCGGGTGGCTCAGTGGTTGAGCGTCTGCCTTTGGCTTGCATCGTGATCCCGGGGTCCAGGGATCAAGACCCGTATCAGGCTCCCCACAGGGAGCCTCCTCCTCTCTCTGCCCATGTTTCTGCCTGTCTTTATGTATCTCTCATGAATAAATAAATAAAATATTTGTAAAAAAATCAATGTAGTAAAGATTACTATAGTTCCTGTTTCTGCAAATCCTTAGATTAAGCTCCTATGATGATAACTACCATTATCATCATCATCATCCATGTCATTAAGAGGACTAAATATGTGCAGATACATTTATTTAAGTGATCATCTGGCACACAGCAGGCACTCAAATGTTAACTTCCTTCCCCCTACCATCCTATAAGGCAGGGTATTTGCCTGTCAATGCACAGACAAACCAATCAAACACTGTGACAATCGAAGTTCAATGACGTAAAAATGAAGCTTGAAAGATGAATTTGTAAGATAGAGAACAACCGCAAAGATTACAGGTTCACTACACATTAAAAGCTCTTAATCATTTGGGTCTAGATTATTTCAGAGTCTGGTAAAAGCTCTGAACTTAGGCAGATGACCATAACCAATACATTTTTCTATACTTTTGGCAGTTTCAATGACTCTTTAAACCTCAAGTTAAGAATCTCTGAGGGTGGGTTTCTATTACGTCACTGAATTCTATGAGACCTAATTTATATACAAAAATGCTACTGAAAACTAGGCAGCCAGACCACAATGTCTGTTTTAGTATTTCCTGTTTCATTCAATTTTCTCTCCTATCTTTAACTTCTATGGAGCTTTGCCTTAAAAGCAGCCCTTCATAAAGCCAGCCCTTCTCTAACACAAAGGTGCTTGGGTGGAGGGAAGAAGCGTCAAAAGTAAAAGAATTCCTCAGAAGCATGGCCAATGACACAGGGAAAAGCAACTGTGTCTGAGGCTCAAATCTTTCAGGCAGGAGCTCCAGGACCTTAGGCTCAGATGTTGATATGCCTTCCTCTCATGCTGCTGTGGATTTTTACTTAACAGTTCTCGACTTCCTGTCTCATATACACAGTGTAACTCCTTCACTTTAGCGAACCTGAGAAGGGTTACAACATGTTCCCTTTCCTAACTGCCATTAACCTGGGTCTCACAGACTAGAAATGTCTTAGAATACACTTTGAGAAATACTATACAAGATTCTCTTTAGAATGGGGCAGAATTATGAGAGAGTGCTATTAGATGAGATAGGAAAAATCTCCAGACAGCCTCATAGTTGAAAAAATGTCAGAGTGTTAGGATTATTAGTCTGCAAATGAAAAAATTAGAAATGCATTTTAGTTAATTAACCAATCAGTGGCCCGTTCAAACAAATTTTGAACCAGAAACTCTATAGATATTAATGAAATAATGTATTCTCTGAAAATTGAGTCTCACTACACTCCCTATTGGTTTCCAGTTCTCTGCCCTTTGGTTATACCAATTTCTCCTGAAACACGGAATCATAGGAATATCTTTGGCCATTTAACAAATGTTAAGGGTCTATATATTTTGAGTGATCCAGCTATAGTTTGGAGGAAATTTTTTAAAAATTGCCAAATTCTTGACTATATAAATTCAAAGTATTTGTGACCCGATCTCCTAAATAAGAAATATGTGATGGGGTGGTATGTAAGCTAATGATGGGAAGTGTCACTTCTGGCTGTAGGTAGTAGAGGTACATTGATAAATATGCAGCAATTTTTTTGCTGGATGTTGCAAGAGAGAGGGTTTTAAGATTTTTACAGGTGACAAATTGGACAGTTTTTGTAGACAAGTTGAGGGATATCTGAAGTAAAGGGAGCAGCCTGAATGGAGGTACCTGAAAGTAAAGATTTTGGTGATTATGTGCCATTTTGTTCAAAAATGGGTCATGGTACTAAATTGAAGCATAGTCAAATTTAGATGGCTTTGGTTACCACGTTAATTTATTCATAAGATAATAGGTAGTAGGGACACCTGGGTGGATCAGTGTTTGAGCATCTGCCTTTGGCTCAGGGTGGGATCCTGGGGTCCAGGATTGAGTCCCGCATCAGGCTCCCTGCGAGGAGCCTGCTTCTCCCTCTGCCTAGGTCTGTGCCTCTCTCTGTGTATCTCTCATGAATAAATAAAATATTTTTTAAAAAGATAGGTAGTAACACAACCATATCTGGATACAGGAAGATGAAAGTGGCATTTTAGAGAATGGCTGAGAGGAAAAGAGACCAAAGAGGTAGGACTAGAAGACAGGAGGTGTGAGGCTGACCCACAACTCAGCAGAGAAATGACAAAACCCTACACCAGTGTGTAGAAAATGGCAGGAGAATGATGAAAGTGGCAGATGCTGTGAAAGCAGAACCCATCAATAGGACTCAGAGCACCAGAAGATCCAAGGAAAGGATAGGGAGACGGTCGGGAAAAAAAAATAACATAAAAAGTTTAGGTTGCAATGGCCAATAAAATTGTGGGCAAACTAAGGAGAGCAGAATAGAAGGGAGTATGACATTCAACACAAATACCTTTATTAGTGATAAAGGGATATGTTTTATTACCTTGGGATTTTCCGGCCACCACCTCTCGTCATCATGTCTCTCAAGGTGAGAGTCTCATATTCTATGTATCTGGTTGCAGTCCAAGACTTCTGAATGGTATTGATCGCTTTCACAAACTCATAGTTGTATTTGTAGAGCCTATTAGAATTGCTGCCAACAAAAATAAGATAGCCTCAGTTATCCTCTTTATTGATGTAATTAGACTCCATTAAAAGAAGCATCCTTATACTGAGCCTAAGTAGAAAGTGGAATAATCTTCTAAGAAGGCAAATTTATTTATTTTTGGCAATACAACTTCAAATATTCAAATCTTCAAAATAATCTTTATTTTACAGTTTAATAAGCTAAGTGCACCACAGTGCAGTGTCATATAATACTGAATTTCCATAATAGTCAATGGTATAGTTAAACATTACATGTACAGAACACAAAATTTAGATAAGCTGAAATTATCAGGTAAAATAAAATCCAACTTCAGAAAATAAAAACCAAACTATTAAGGATGCCTGAAGTATTCTTAACCCCAATAAAAGTTCACTGGACTCAAGTCCTTTTATAGTGAGGCATTCAGAGTACAACTCCATTAACTTAGCTCAAAAATTCTTGGGAGCCATGAGTAACTGCATCAGACACTAGTAATAAATGTAATCAATTTTTGATCTGAAAAATCCCCTGGCTCTAAAGTTATCAGGCTTCTGAAATGCATCCTTTTCCTTACTCGTCTTATTTTAAACAAACTGATGTTTATAGCAGTTTCTGTTGATATCATTTGCTCAAACAAAGCTCAGTTTTTCTGGCATCAACGCAAATCTGGGTTTGGTTCATACACGAAGAGACAATCTATGAGGAGGGTCCAAAAAGCACCCTTCAGCGCTTTTGGTGGAAGAGATGCACATGTATACTAACAGCCTGGAATTGGTATGTCTCCTATAAAAATAAAAGTTCAAGTTAACTAAGTTGTATATATAAGGATGTTCAATGAAACACTCATAATAGTGATAAACTGTAAACAACCTAAATAAATGTTCTCAGATAAGGGATGATAAAAGTAAATAGTTTATTCAGTAAAAATGTACAGATTATTTAGTGTGTAAATGTTAATTAAGGGAAACCTCACTAAAATGGAGTAAGAAGGTTTGGCGGGGGAGCTCTCATGTCCTATCACTCTTCATCAATTGTAAATCTAGCAGGAAGATAGGGACCTTGCATGTGGATACTATTTCACTATCCCAGCAAGAGGAAGAAGGGCTTACCTTTTTCCCTGGCAACAGCCCAGACAATTAATTGAGAGACAGCCACAACTCAGCCAATGAGAAGCCACTAGACTTTCAACTCCCAGTTTCATCCAATGAACTTTGTTTATAACAGCCCTCCCAGGTCCATCCTTTCCTCTATACAAGAGCATGCTTCTTTTTTGTTCTGTAGCATTGCCTACAGTTTTTGCCTGAACTTGCTTGTCTCAATGACAGCTCTCTGCTATTCCCATATAAAACCAACTTTTGTTGGTAAAATAATCAGCAGTACAGAAGAGTGTTCACACTATATTAAATAAGACAGTCTATCAAAGAAGTTTATACAGAATTAACCAATTTTTGTAAAAATATATTATAAATCCACTTTTTAAATGCCAAAAATGGTTATCTCTGAGTGACAACCCAGGATCACCACTTTTTCCCACCCTCTACAATTTCTACAATGCACTTTTATAACTTTGTAATAATAATAAAAAAGGAGAGAACAGGAGGAACTATATATCACGTGCATATAGCATGGCAAACATTACCACGTGATACAAAAAAATTATTAAACTGGACCTGGGTTTATATCCGTTACTCGAATTTGGTTCTTGAATCCAGTGTTAGCAGCAGCACCTGGAAGCCTTCGAAATATCCAATCCAAATCACCCAAATCAAAATCTGCATTTTTAACAAGATTCCCAGTTGACTCACAATAACATTAAAATTTGAGAAGCACTGGTTTCCCTGATAGTAAATGCTTGGATATGGATATAAATAAATCTAACACATAGAGCATGTTTACAAAGCAAAAGGATTGGGGGAGCTGATTAGTCATATAATTCAAACATGTATCAAACCTATGTGCCAGGTGTTAGGAATTATAGAATACACCCTATTATTTCTACTAAAGAAGAGTCTGTCACTTAAGTGTGACTCATTGTCCAAGACTTCCCAATTATGCAAAGCAAGATACACCTAATCTGAGTAGCATCTACACATATTGTAAACTTCTCTTTCTCTTTTTATTTATATGTTCATTGAGGAAGTATTTTGATATAGTCAAAAAATCTGAAAGCACTGAAAATAATAAGAAAGATGTGCAGTTATAGTGATTCTATTTACATGGTTTTATCAAAGTTCTTTCCTTCTTGTTGCAAAGTGTGAAACCAGAGAGCTACCTTTACTAGATTTTAAAACTGCCTGTATCATATTTCTGATACACTAATATAACAAAAACAAGTGACAGCAGTTTGTCTCTTTAGACAGGAGGGTAAATTTTAAATTGTAAATGTATATTTTGAAGTATTTTCTACTGATGAGTCACTATTGACTTTTGAGAAGCAGTAACTCAGCCCTACTTCCTTTGCTTTATCATTGACACCTAGTAAACATCACACACTGACATGTGCTTACAGTAACGACAAGGTAGGTCTTAAATACTCACTTTTAGTGTTTAAGATCCAAGGAAATTAAAGTAATGTACTTTACTATGGGATAATAGATCATTAAGAGCTGAAAGGGACCTTGAAGATAATTTAGTCCCCAGTGCTGATTTTATAGATGAAACAACACAGGTTCTGAGCACTCCCATTAATAGCTTCTTCATTAAATAAAGCAATGTCTGACGTATCAAAAACAGCACATTAGTACATAGTACATTCTAAATGGTAAGTGAAAGTAAACAGGTGAACAGGAGATATATTGTTCAAGGATCAAGTCAAGCAAAGCAATTTAAAAGGTAAATTCAAAATGGAAGGGATGTATTAGTTTAGATCTTGGTGAGTACTTTCCCAGACAAGTACAATTTGTCCCCTTTAAACTAATGTCCCCAGTCTCACTACTACAGAATCATTCATTGCCAGCATGGCCTGGTTTGGGGTGATTTATTCATGTGTATTTCCAGTGGATTTCACAAACTAAATGAAACAGAAAAAGTTGCTGTCATTAATATCTATTTATCTTTTCCTTCTGAAGGAATAAAATCTGAAATCTCTTGTTTGTGTGGTTCAGTTACTTAAAGTGGACCTTACTTAACAAAAACACTTAACTGCATGTTATAAGTTGAATGTTGTCCTTCCAAAATCCACAGGTTTAAGTCTTAATTTCCAGAATCTCAGAAAATAACTGCATTTGGACAGAAGACCTTTCATAGGGTAATTACGGTAAAATGAGATCACATGGGTGGTCCCAACCCTGATATGACTTGGTGCACTTGTTTGGAAAAAAGAAGAATGACATGTAAGGACACAGAGAGAAGGTGGCCATGTCAAGCCAGGGAGAGAGGCTTTACAAGAAACCAAACCTGCTGACACTGATCTTGGGCTACTAGCCTCCAGAATTATGAAAAAATAAATTTCTGTTGCTTAAGCCACTCAGTCTGGGGTACTTAGTTATGGCAGCCCTAGCAAACTAATACACTACATAAATACTGAGAATTTTTATTTCAGTTATTCACTACTTTGTGTAAAATGTATTCAATTAGTATCAACTACATTTGTTGTAACATAAACATGTATCTATGAGTGTCATACATGTTATTACAGGCAATAATAAAATGATTTTTGTCACTGCAATTCTCTAGTCTTTCATATCAATTTCCTTTAAAACCATCATTGGGCCATTACTTTTAGAGTGCTGTGAAAAAAAAAAAAAAAAGAAAACAACTTTCTTCTCTCAGTTCCATTAATCAACACAAGTTTTAAAGAATATGGGTTACGTTTCTAGGTCAAATAAATTTTATAGAATCACAATAAAACTTACCAAGAACTAACCCAGACACATATTTCTACATACTATAAAACAAAACTAAATGTATCTTCCTCTTGTGACAACTCACTTTTCCTGGAGCCTCTCAATGTGTTTTGTGTTCACCTTCGCTTTTTCAGAGGTAGTTCCCATCTTGGTTCCAGTGAAACAAGCCCAGTTGCGGCCCAGCACATCGTGCACCCATCCAGTCATGGTCTCGTTGCAGTAACTGGTGACCTTGTGACCCTCTTCTTTATACTGCAACAAAATTGGGGAAGGAAATGTCAAGTGAATCTGTGTTCATCTCTCAGGTCCATTTCCCTGGCTCCCATTCACAGTCAAGATGCTTCTTCTTCATTTCATCTTGGGAATGAGCCTCTGCCAACCAAAATAAAAACTTCACCCTGAGAGGTTACATTCTGAGAATTAGTCTAGAAAAAGATGAGAAATAAACTTTTCTAAGACTACCATCACTGAGTGCCAAACAAAATTTACATAAGAAAACACTTCTGGGAATCAAAAGCAGGAAAAGAAACATTTTTAGAGCATCTGCCACATTCCAGGCATTTTACAAAAGTCCCTCTTTCAGTCCTCACAGAAGCTTATGAGGAAAGAAGCTTCAATAACTCCATTTTACCAGCAAGAGTGGAGGCCCACCCAGCTCTGCGAGGCTACCGAGCTCGTAAGTTAACAGAGCTGTCAAGTGGCACAAACAAAATTCTGCTCAGGCTTGTCAGACTATACTTTTCTACTCTGAGAATATGGACTCCAACAAACTACGAAACAAAGAGGGAAACATTTCCATGCAACCAAACAGAATTCTTTCCTCTGTCAACCTCACAATTTAGTAGGAAATTCTGATTAGGGAAGCGCTAAGAGGGACCTGATTATTAAATATTGTCCTCGTTTAATTTCACTCATATGGCCCTTTGTCTCACTGCAATGTTAATATTGAAAAACACTTACAATGTGATAGATCTGCAATTTCAACTCATACTTTGGCTCCAGAGTTTACAAACCCTCATGTTGTAACATCTCCTCTTGGAGGAGGGACACATAATCCAGAACGACAGCACAGGGTATAGGAGGAAGAAAGGAAAAAAAGTCATGCTAAATTCCAGTGAGGAGGGACTTGGGCTGGTTTCAAGGCATTGACTTAATCTAATGGCACAGAAGCCCAAAAGCAGTCAGATAAAACATAAACAAATTGGCACCGAAGTGAGCTGTGTTGCAATACTTTCCTTAAATACACAGGTTATTTTTGGTGCATGGGTCATCCTTTGCGAACTTCTAATTAATATGATGGATATTACTTTACCTGTGTGTAGGGGTTAGCAAGCTGTTTCTTTAAAAGCCAGAAAATTAATATTTTAAGGCTTGCCAACTATAAGGCCTCTGTCAAAACCACTCAACTCCATCACTGCATTATGAAAGATGTATAGTGAACACAGACATGAATGAACTAGGCTGTGTGCCAATAAAACTTTATTTATAAAAAACAGTCCTGTGGTTTGCAAACCCTGAGTTTAGAGGAGTCTATGGGCAAAACTATACTTAAAGTAAAATTACCTTATTGCATCTGACACTCTCCGAATTTATTTCGGAACGGTGTTAAAAATGTCTGGCTTTAGAATCCCAAAGCAATCTTGGGCTTCACCATCCACTAAGCTACCTAGCACAGGATAAGTTACTATGGAGTACTCATAGATTCTTAAAATTTGCATCAGTATTGGTGGTTCATGATATTGTGAAACTTGTTTATCCACCTCTGGCTAAGAATATCTTCACTTGCATGAGTTCAGCTCACCACTCCTTATGTCCCTGCCAAAGACCCAACTCAGGGTGAGGAACACTGAATAGAAGCCTACGATAAGACTGAGCTGCAACAGTAAAGGATATGTCCTGTGAAAAGGTCAATAAAATGTATATTTATTATGTCAAAACTACACACAACTGCTATTTGTATAGCTCAAAACTGCACTAATAGTGGTAACCTCAAATGATGTAACCTAAACCCCTCAGTACTCTATTTAGCTGCTCTCTGGCACAGGCTCATGATCATGTTCCCTTCTCTGGGGCATGCTTTTCAGACCAGGCCAGGTGGGGTGAAGCTAAGGCTTCCCAACCCCTGCGGTTCTAAAGAGCAATCTGACAGGACTTTCAAGAGTTCTTGAAATGTACCTTATTGAAATTGTCTGATACACATAAATGAAAAAAAGAAGCTAACTGTAGGAAGACACTCATTGCAAGAGAACGGAAAAGTTAAGAACAAAACAGTGTCCTAAATGTTCATGTATAAAAAAAAATTAAGTAAATTAAAAATTCACATGGGATTCCACAGCATTTGAGCTCTGTAGGAGAGAGGTGAGCAAAGCAAAGCTAGAGAAGGCTGCCTGCTTTTTTTTTTTTTTTTTTTTTTTAAGATTTTATCCATTTATTCACAAGAGACACAGAGAGAGAGGCAGAGACATAGGCAGAGGGAGAAGCAGGCTCCCTGCAGGAACCCGACGTGGGACTCGATCTTGGATCCCAGGATCACACCCTGAACAGAAGGCAGACGCTCAATCACTGAGCCACCCAGGTGCCCCAAGGCTGCCTGCTTCTATGAATATAGTTTTACTGAGCACAAGCGGGCCCACTTCTGTCTACATTGTCTAGGCCTACGTTCACGCTACAGTAGCAGGACTGAGCAGTTGCCTCAGAAAACACAAAGGCCCACGAAGCCTGGAACATTTACTATCTGGCCTTACAAGAAAAAAAAATACATCAACCCCTCTTCCAAAACCATAAAAAAGAAAACCCATGTTGAGAAGAAAAAATTACAAAACAGTGCTTAAGTTGAATACAAATATATATATATCATTTTCTGAAATGTGGAAATAAAAGGTGAAATGGCTCTCTGGGTGGAATTTTCTTATTTATAAAATGAAGATTGTTACATAAACTTTGTCAAATCAATCACTTTAAAAAATACCCTTATTTCCTAAGACTCACAGCCTACAAAGTCCTAGAAAAGGACATCCCTGAGGGATGGTCCAGGTGTTGTTAGTGGCTGCTAACTCTCATCTCTTTGGAATTAGGATTGCATTTTCTGAAAAAAAAAAAAAAAAAAAAAGTTATTTATACAACCTATCTTGTATTTTGCTGAGTTCCTTCATTTATTTGTCAAGTATTTATTATCACATTTTCTCCAGGCACCATGCATGTTCTAGGCATGAACACAAATATGTACTAAGGTGGCTCCAGCCCTTAAGAGGCTCACAATTCAATCAAAGAAACAGATGTAAGTAACTCTTACAACATCCTGTGGTTCAACAAGCTAACCATGCTGAAGAAGCCCAGGAAACTTCCCCATCTAGACAGAAATTTAGATCACAGATGAAATAACTTTCCAAACATACCAAAAGAGTTAGGGGCATTCAAATTGGAAGAACTGGGCCCCATGTTTTTCATCAGTGTGGTTTTGCACACCTGGTTGACTTAACGGAGTCATAGTTACAAGCACCACATCTAACCCCAAACTTTCCCTGTGATAGAAACGCCAACTTGTTATTTTGAAAGGGGTAAAAAATTCACCAAAGCATGACTAATTTTGCTGCACTCTCTTACCGTATCTGTTTAAGGACTTTAGATTCTTCATCGACAGCACAGCACTATAGCACTTACCTATCAGTTCACACTTTATAAATAATTTATAGGTCACTCATAAATCTTAGAGGTTCAAGGGAACAGAGCGATAATATAGTCTTAGGGAACAAAAAAGAGTCCTAAAAAAAGGTGGTCAAACTAGAATTTATAACCAAGGGCTCCTAGAACCAAGGGTTCTTCCCAATACTACAAACCACATCTTCATACCCTTTGTCTTTGCACGAAGAGCTGGAGAAGTAAACACACTGGTCAATTACCAAAACAGAGAGGAGATACCTAGAAACCAACAAAGCAAAGGTTTAAATCCCAATTTGCAAAGAGTTTCTGTCGTAACATTTGAGCCTCACAATGATTCCCTGGGATAACAGCCAATACTCTTCTCATGAAAAAAAAAAAAAAAAAGTGGCTTTGCAAAGTAAATGGAAAAGAGAGAATTCAAATATGGGCTCACAGGCTATAGGATCATTGCTCTACCACTGTGCTTCAAAAAAAAAAAAGTTGGAGAAGATTAATGGACTCCCATGAGTCGAGTCCAAATTGTTGTCCACAGCCCTTTAAAAGCACCTATATTCTCCAGCCGCCCTAACGGGTAATGGTCCTTCCTCGCAGTTCAGATATCTATCTTGCCTTGGCTAGTTCAATCTTTTTACTATTTTCTGCCAAGGGTTTTTGATGGGGGTGGGGGGGTGGACGTCACAGACATGGTCTTCAGGCTGGACTGCCTAGACTGTATCCAGCTCTGCCACTTATTGGCCATGTGATCCTAAGCAGGTTACTTATCCTTTCTGTGTCCCCATCCATAAAATCAAGAAAATTATAATAGACCCTACCTCATAGATTCTGCTTTATATATACTAACCCATTTAATTTTCATAGCAGCTTATTAGGTGGTTCTGTCCTTGAAAAAAGTACTGGAAGAGCATGATTTTTTGTTTATTCAGAACTAGGAAACTGGCAGTAGGAAGCAATTAGTTACAGAATGAGTGAATAAATGAATGAAGACAAAGAACAACAAATGCCAAATCCTATTTAGCAATAATACAGAAATTCAGGAAAGATAATGAAGTTTGTAACAGATGGGCAGTGCTTCTTAGATATCACAGAGACCCTGAAATTACCTTATAAAAGGTAGGCCAGGGTTAATATCACTGTGCAGGACTGAGTAGAAAAGAATTTACCACCCCAGAAGCCAAGTGCTCAGGACCTTACAAACTGAGATGGCCACACACTGTGCCATGGAACGTTCTCATGGTATGTCATTTTTGCTATCATTAAATACTTTTTATGTGATTTCTGACATTATTACCAATTAAGAAGTTGAAGTTCTGGCTACACTATCCAGCTCAGAATGTGACCAAAAAATTTTTAAGAGTTTTTATTTATTTCATTTATGTAAACATCAGTGTCTGAACAGAGTCTTGCACAGATGGTATAATTTAAGATTCTATTCATTTATGCCAATTTCAACAAACAGATAATTGCATAAAACATAAAGACATTCCACACGCCAGCCCTTAAGCTCAGGAAGCTACTAGAGTTCCATTGCTATCCATTTGCTTCTTCATGATGACCACTGGATTTCCAAACATTCTCAATGCCCTCTTCAAATTTCCACTCATTTTATCCAGTCTCCAATTACATTTACCTAGTAATATCAACTAACTGAAAAACAACAGATTGGGAATTTTAGAAGTGAAGTTATTTATACTGGATCTCTCTTCACCTGCTTTTTGACACTGAGAGGTTTAAAAACAACTTGTTCCATTGTTTCCTTAATCAATAACATACTTGGCAAATATTTGCATATTTGATGCAATGCACCAGCTAGGGGAAAAAAGCAGTTTCCTAAAAAGGACTCTGTATTTTAAAATCTTGTTCTGCCACTTGTAATTTATGTAAACTTGAGCAAGCCAAACTAAGAAGCCCTAATTTCTTCATCCCTGCACTTCACTGGATTCCTTTGAAGGATCAAGAGGACCCTGTAGTATGAAGAATTTAAAAAGTTATGAAATACGCAAAATGCAACAACATAAGTACTACTCTCTGTTACCATGGGGGATACAAAGTTGTCTTCAGACGTCATCTGTATATGGAAGAATTAAACACTTAAGCCCAACCTGTCACCTGAACGGCTGATATGGGTCCCTATCCTGTCAACCAGTGGCTTTCAAACTGAGATGAAAAGATGACCCACTGGAATATTGGGGAAAAATAGAATATCTATTTACATTTGTAAATTTTATATAAATAAAATTGAAAGCCAACTTCCACTGTTATTTAATATACAAAGCAACACTGACACCAACACTCATTTTCAGGGTCTGATGTTCACCTGCCAGGCACAGTATGCTTACCTACGCGATGGTGAGGACACAGCATCTTCCTTTTCACATGTACCTGTCTAAACTGATTTATTTAATTAACCTAATTCTCAAAAAATGAATAAGCAGCTTAAAATACTTGCAGAGAAACCAAAATTTTCAAATAAATATAAGCAGACATTTAAAAAAAAGGGCAAAGCTTACATTTGCCCTATTCCTAATATGAGTGTGGTCAGCCACATAAAAATATTGTTTTTGAAATCAGGTGTTTTGAAATGGTTCCATCACTGCAGTATTCAGCTTTTACTCTTATTTATCAATAAAGCAAATGTTTCCATTAAAATTCATCCAGTCACACTTGTGGTGAGCATAGCCTAACACAGAGTTATTGAATCACTGTATTTTACACTTGATACTAGCATAATGTTGTGTGAACTATACATCAATTTAAAAGATTGTCCATTAAGTTATTATCAACCCTAACACCAAACAGTAATCTTTCTAAACTTTATTAAACCTGTGACACTTTCATACTTTTAATAAAATGCTGAAATCTTTTAAAGATTTTAAGCAGAAAACTGCTTCCAAATGTTGAAAATTTTCAGTAATGAAAATTATAGTTAACATTCTTATGATAATGAAGCATATTTTTATATTACTTTCAAAGGATGTCATCATGAAAAATATTTTGGCAGGACCCATATTTGTGACAGTAAGTGAATCAAATATTTAAACATTTAATATTATACCATGTGTTTATTAGAAACATCAGTACAGTAGTACATGTATATAATTTTTAAAATGTACCTATACACATTGTGGAATACATAATACATCTGGTGAACCAGGTCTCATCCATCAAGATCATTCACCATTTCTGAAAAGAACACCTGAAGTTTAAGGATTTAATGGTAAAGCATGTAAGTAGAGATATTATATTCCAGCAACAGTGAATAACAAAAAATATACTCAAGTTTTGCCCTTTGTTTCCTGTATATGTCTACATAAATGTAGATTAACTGTTTTCATTTGCTGTCAGGTCTGGAGTGTGAGTAAATAAAGCGAAACAAATGAGAACAAGGTACATTTTACTAAATCGATACTTTGCCAAACTTATCCAAGAGTACTACACTTTTCCTCAGAAAGAAACAAACTTCCTTCTGTCAATTTCTAGGATTAAGCTCTAGTTTTCTAACTAGATTTAACCATTTGTTTAAAAAGTTGAATTTCTAAGAATTTTGAAACTGCCGGCAAATCATTATAGTGGTTGCAACCAAATACCTTCCAGCATTTTACTGAAGGAACTGTGGAAATGGAGGGTCATAAATTTACTTATTTCCAGTGCTTAAAAGACATTCCGTTTCAACCAAAATATATATCCCAGAACTAGTTAAAACAGCAGTTTAGCTCTCAACAAAGTAGTCAAAATCCTTTGGCTCATTCCTCATTTCCTTGCTCATAAACTGTGAGACTGGAAGCAATCTCAGTTGGCTTAATCTCACCTTTGGCTAGGGTGCTTCTCACTGTCCCCAAAGCAGAGTAAGAAGGACAGAACCTACAGCACTCCAGGGTAGTTCTAGTGGTTGCTTCTCCAGGCTGTGGGAACCCCTGCAATCATAAAGCTCACTCTTTACCCCGAGAGCTAACTCAGTTTTGAGTAATTCTGAAAGTTAGAACTTTATTATTTTTAACTTTGAGCCCCATCTTGGCCTCTACAGTAGTATTAAATACAGTAGTATTAATACTTGGCCTCTATACAAGTATTAAAATGTAAATAAACAAAATTTAAAAGTCTTGTTTCCTACCATGTAATTCAACACCTATGGTCTGAGGATCTGCGATACTCTGTACATACAGGTAACAATACTCCCAGAAACACATCAATGAAACAACAGGACAACACAACGAACATTATTCAATTCCTTTCTTCAACAAATATTTATTGAAAGCCTATTTATCATGTATCACACTATACATAGGGAATAAAATGGTTAGTAATACAGAGTTGATCCCTGCGCTCAGAATTTAAAGACCAGAGAAGACAAACAAGCAATTATGACCAAGAATGCTACAGTATTATATATATTATGGCACCTCCTAACACAAATATCCGTAATTCTGTACCCACCAAGTCTTCTTCCCCATAATCCAAAAATTTACATGCAAAGTTGCTCAGAGAAATGGAAAAAAACACTTTGGTAGAGATGACTTTAAATTTCATATGAAATATATTCTTAATACACATTAGCTGCTTTATCAATATTCACATCCTGGAAATTAGGTTGAAAATACACAAATCTTTTAGAACTTGGGAGGCAGATAATCTGATATTTTTTTAGAACATAGACCCAAAAATATAAATGTATCATCATTCCTGATTTGTGCTTCTAGAATCCTGTAGAACCAATTCTTTGTAAACTGAATACTTGTGAAAATCTTTTGAAGAGATAAGAGAAGTGTGGTAAATTTTCCAAACACTTATAAAGTCCTGTGTAATAGGATTTTGAAGACACAAAGGGAGATTACAGATTTTCAGTCTGAAAGAACATCAAAACATGCTATCCAATCACTCCACTACACCAATTAACGTAATACAACCTGAGCAGAGGTGATCATAAAGCACAACATGAACCAAAATAATGGAATTTCTCCCACTAATGGAGAGATCTGGACAGGGTTTCACAGAGGTGGCATCAAGGTCCTGAGTGATGAATTATCATGTCCAGAGGTAGGATGGAAGAAAGTATCCAGGTATAAGTAGTCAGGTATGCATTTAATTCACTTTTATAAGACATAACCTTCCCAGAATAGCAGTGCAGGGCCTTTCGGATTTCATAAAACGTTATCTGAACCAGTAAAATCGTGACAAAAATTTGGTATCTAGAAATTCCTCCATTCATGTAAAGATACAGGAGAAAAACCCAGAAAAATAGGGACTAGGTGTAGCCCCACATTTTCAGTTTACCAAGGGTGATATTAATCAATTCTGAACTAAGCAGGAAACTAGGTACATTGTTTAGTAGGAACAAGTTAAAAGATAGCGATCAGTGTGAACAATAGTGTAATTGAAAGAAGTTAACTTGGCAAGAGCACTTAATTTGTAATTAATTTGAAGCTTACAAAGCTCTCCTTCCAATTTGGAGGACTACAAAAGAAAGTAAGTTTTCCTCTTGAAAATGAAAGAAGGGATATAGTCTAATTTGGTAAGGAAATGTAAGTTTTAAGCCAATTCTCCTAAAATTTCAAAAGGAGTCAATGCAATGCAATCATTCCATTAAACTAACATTCGTGATGTTTCTGAACTGGGATTCACCAGAAAATCTACTGAAATGTCACTCTGAGGACCATTACTTCCTTGTGAAATGGCTTTTCTTTTACTCTTAAGCCTTAGGGAGGTCCTTAAGCTTGAGAGACTAAGCCCTTGTCATTTTACAAGTAGACACTGCATGAGCTTAAGCACTGTAAGAGAATAATTTTCTCTACCTATAAAAATAAAGCCAGTAACATCTACTTCATAAGCTTTTTGTAAGATAAGCATGTCAAGACCTTAGTACAAAGCTGTCATCTAATAAAAAAAAAAAAAAAGACAGAAAAAAGTATTAATCACTCCATCTTTCTGGCCAGGGTTATGCAGGCCTAGGAGCTGCAAAGATACCTTTCAGCAGTTTGACTTATCTCAGAAGGCCTGTTTCCCGCACCACCACCCCACCCCCCCAAAACAAGTCCTCTGTAGAACCATCTTTCCACCAATAATGTATCTGTCCATCTCAAGATATCATGAAGCATTTTCTCCTTATAATAAGTGCTGGGGTTCCTGAAGGTAATTAGAGAAAGAAGGCATACACAAAGATAATTTAACTGGGAATAAAATCTGTACTATGAACAAAACTGAACACAAAATTCAAATCCTAATCAGTTTGGAAAAAATTATTTCAATAGAGTAATATTCAAAGGGGAAAAACTTGAGCTGTATATCGTTCCTTTTATTCAAAGGCTGAATGGCGAAGCCTCCTAAGACTTCCAGATTTTTCTTTCCTTTTCCTGTGTAGTCTCTGCTTGTTTCCATTTCAAAATGGCGGTTGCTGCTTTCCAAGGAAATGTTCAGGAGGGCAGCTGCCTTGGAGGTAGGTCACCAGGACTCCTCAGCATTTTACATGCAGAGAAAGACTCCAGAAGGGAATGTAGCTGCCAGAGGCCTCTGCTAGATGTTAGAGTTAGGCAGGTCCACGGCTGCATGCTGCTCTGCCTCTCAGCCCCACAGTCTGTTTTTTGGCTGTTGGTTTAAAAGAGCCCCTCAACAGATGCTCTATTTAACAACTAAAAGACAATAAAAACTAGAGTTACAAGCCAACAAGAATCATACTGTCTCTTAAAAATGTTTAATCATATTAAGTAAAACAAAAAGAATTTTAAAAAGTTATAGTATTTGAAATACTGGTAAATTTTTAATGCTATTTAAGACATTCACAAATTTGCCATTCTCAAAAGCTGAATGCTTAAGCCACATGTATCATGCACGCAGCCAACATGCTCAAGAAGCACATGCAGATGCATTTGAAATTAATTATCATTGTATAAATCTAATATAATTTTGAAATGCACTTGGAAGGCTAATCTAGCAACTTTTGATCCTTATTTGCAGGTAAAAGGCTATTTATCCCATTAACAGAGCAAATACTGGAGGATGGGAAGGGCTTATCTTCTAATAGAGGTATCACCCTAATTAGAAGGAAGAGTGAGAGTTTTAAGACAGAATTTTGTAAACTACACTGAGAATACCTTATTTTTTTGTGAGGAAAAAATGGTGAACTTATTTTGGGAAAGTTTCCTATTTTATCTTCTTCCTAAGCTACCACCATCCAATATATTAAAGATTCTGAGAAGTTCTGAAATAAAGGAAATAATTCAACACAATCTATACTTACTCAACTATCAGGAATTCAGAAAAAAAAAAGCTTATTAATTTCAGCTCTAATTTCCACTTTAATCTGTCAATAGTGGCCGCCTGGAACCACCTCACAAGATGAGGTGAAGAGAATCGATGAGCAATTCCTACCAGTAGATGTGTGGGCCACTGTCTGTTGGGCCATTAACAGTTTGGAAAATGCTCATATGGGAAAAGCTATGAACTTTCGATACTTGGCTCCGTTCCCTTTTTCACATCTCCCTTCTCTACTTAGGAGCTAGTAAAGGAGGTAAGGAAAGGGGAAGTAATATTGTATTAAAATGCAAGGAATGGTTAAGTCCCTGTCAACTTTACTCTCTAACCACCCTTTTCCCATAAAAATATTAAGACCTTTAACTTCGTGGATCCGGAGACAGCAATGATTTAAACATCTCGTCTAAGTGTGAAGAGAATGTAAAGAGTGAAAAAGATCCTCTTCCTCCTACTCAGTAGTCTATGTTCTGAGCAGGAACCAGTTTGAAAAGGATGGGTGACTCTCCCAGGGATGAGTGGCAGGTATGTCCATTTCTCTGGAAGAGCCACCCTCTCTACTAGAGGACAAACCTAAAATGTCAGAGCCTCACATGGTTCCCTCTTGAGTCCTTTTAGGAAAAAAATTAGCAATGTGAGGAATAGCACAGCTACTTCAAGGAAGTGAAACAATCTTCAGCTGACCTTTTCTTAACTGGGTCTTAACTTTTTTGAGTTCAGATCTGCTTAGGTTATGAGCATAAGACTTGGGAGAACCAATTCAATGTGTGCAAATATAATAAAGAGAAAGATCACTTATATAAAATAGTGCAGGCAGGTAAGAATAGCAAATAAGCAGGCTCAAGCAAGAAATGTGTACTAACACCCTAGTCTCTCCAGTATCCATCTCCGTCTCCCAGATCAGTCAACAAACATTGCTGGCCTTTAAGAAGTTAAAAATTTCAACACAGCTCACCCAGTTTGTTCCTCAGATGTCTCAAATCATGTACCCTCACAGTTCCCAGCTGCATGAACAACTGACTGATAAAATCAGTGACATCCTATGAAGAGTTCACAATGGGAAACTAAGTCATTATGTTAAGATTAAGCATCATCATGAAAGAAAACAAAATTAGGCATGGATTATTAACCTTTGGATCCTTTCTCTAAATTGAAACATTCTTAACAGTAAAGCCCAAGTTGTTAAAATTTCAAAAAATACAAAATCTGGATCTCAGTATACCGAATTTATTTTAAAACAAGTAAATTACCCCAAAAAAACAAATATTATAAAAGCTGAACTGTTAGATCTTAAAAATGAACCCAGAAAGCAGAGTGAAAAAAATGTGACAAGATTCCCAAATCTTTACTTGTAGAAACAGGATGGGCATTTCTGGCTGTTGCAACAAGCTTGAAATTTACATGTCACTAGCACACAAAATGTGCTATAAATCCTCTGGTATGGCTTTCCCAACATACAGCTCATTTCCAATACCAACTTGCTTAAGAAACACCCACGGAAACGTTTTTTCAGTTTAGAGTTCTACTAAGACTGGTGGGCCCCAAATAAAAATCAATGAAATCTGCTTGATGGCCATAAAATAAAATTTTTAGCCACGAGTCTGGTTTCCCTTGAACACATCTTCTTTATCCCTTGAGTCGCTTAATCTTTAAAATGAAATCTTGAGTTCCTGCTCTACTGCTTCTTTTTACAGCCTCTGAGAAAATGAAATGAAAAGCGGGAAAAGGCTAGAAAGTCTATTCAACTTGAGGGTGTTCTTTGGGATTTAGTTTCTTTCATGACATCCTTTCCAATTAGACTGGATATGTACAGAGGAGCTTTATACATGTTCATTTTAAAAAATGAATATACATAAAAGCATAAAAAATCATTTATCCACCCAACACCAAGTCAGCCATAATTAAATATTGTTTCATTATGTTCTGTTTTCATTTAAGAGGTTGGCTGCTTTTAATCTGCAGGTGCTCTCAAGGGGTGCCAATCTGTTGGGTTTGCTGATGATAACCAAACAGTAAAGCAATTAAATTTGAGAACTCTAGGAACTAGCATGCAGATAGTACGGTCATTTATTTTGGCCAATACATTATTTTAAAAGAAAACTGAATATGAATGTTTCTAAGAACGTTTCCATTTGCCATAGATTTCACTACTTCCTTACTCTTTTACATTAAGGTCATTTCAAATGCTTAGGTATATGGGCCCTAAATGCATCTGAGTTCATAACCCCCTATAAAGGGTTCATATATTGGAATGTATGTGGGAAGTTGAATAGAAAAACATATCTTTTAAGAATATATATCTAGTGCTTCCTGTCAAACTCAAACTATCCAAAAACTTTCAGTGTCAAGATTTATCTCCTTCCAAGCTTTTACCTAGCTTGAAGTCCTACACAAAAAAGATTATACCCACTTCACTCTCAATTTCTCAAGCAGGTAAAACCTCACACACACATACACACACACATGCACACACACACACAAAGAGCTTACAAACCTCAAATTATGAAAAATGCCCATTTTCCAGGTAAGGCCTGAGAACTTAATAAAGCAAATTCCTAGCAATGGTAGTGGTGTCACAACTGCTTCAAAGTTGGAATGCAGGGAGAATGATGTGGAAGCTATCTGCTCTGTTGAGCTGCAGAAGAGTCTGGGGAAAAGGTTGACCAGCAGTCTAACAAAATGCCCTGCATGGATTACCTGCTCAGCAAACTCAAGCAGCAACAGTAACAAGCAATGGAATGCAAATATGCCATCTTATGAAAGCATATCTGAAGAAGGCAAAAGGAAACAAGTGGTAGGGTCTGGTATGAGTCAATGGACAGAAGTAGGAAATCCAATTGATTTATAGACTAACAACATACAAAATAAAGACAATATACATGGCAAAAATGGCAGATGTTTCTTTGACACTGGTAGGTTGAATAGATTATGGCATAGTTTACAGAAGATATTTTAAATAAATACTGCTTATGCTTTGGCAAATTTTCATTTCTAAAAATAATTTTCATTTAAAAGAGATCTTCTAAGTCTGTAGAAAAAGCCACATGTGCTTTTGCTCATTTAAATAGGTTTGCATTTTTCTTGAATTAGAACCCAGTTGGTCTCCCCAGCACCAATGCAGGAAATGCCCTGAGGTGTGAGGTAAAAGACAGCAAGCCTTTCTGGCCAGCCAGTATCACCAAAACTGCTTGCCTCTCCTATGACCTACAGTTAATCCCAGTCTATCGTTTTTCTCAAATTTTTAAAAATTCAGTTCCCCATTACTCTGTCAGTTGGGATTTGCCAAAGGCACATAGATTTTATCACTCTGCAAAACATTTTACCTAGAACTACTTGATTATATTAAGAGAATTTTAAAGCCAAGTATCTTATATATCCTACTCTTTTTTTTTTTTTAAGATTTTATTTATTTATTCATGAGAATACACAGAGAGGAGAGAGAGGCAGAGACACAGGCAGAGGGAGAAGCAGGCTCCATGCAGGGAGCCCGACGTGGGACTCGATCCTGGGTCTCCAGGATCATGCCCCGGGCTGAAGGCAACGCTAAACCACTGAGCCACCCAGGCTGCCCTCTCCTACTCTGCTTATTGAAATTATGATCCTATCACAAGGTCTGACTATTGATCAGTCAGAGTGATGGATTTCTCAGCACGAGAACAGCCCTGATAACGGTTCTGGTCAAATTAGGCACTTAAAAATATATACTGAAATCAGTTAATGGAAGAACACTCTTCCTATTTTTATTCCTATTCAGTGAATGCCTTCCAGGAGCCTAGGATTAGGTAGGCTTCTATCCTACAACACTATATATATTGATTCTCCCGACATGTGGCTGAATACACTTGTAACCTAATTTGGCTTTACAAAGTGGCTCTCTATTGACCTATGACTTATGTTCTGAAGCTATGGAAAAATACTGAATCTGCTTATACCGTGATTTAAAGAGAAATACAAAGAGGTATTCTGATTCCCCCTTCAGCCACAAGCTGTTCCCGCTGTCCCTACCAGCTTTGGATTCCTATTTAAGCTGAGAGCAGAAAAACTGATGGAAAAGTATTAATATAGGGAAACTGCCAATATCTATTTCTGGTTATGGCTCAGAGAATTAAATGGTGACTTTAGAAGTAGGCCCAACAGTTTTCCCATTCTATAGAAGGGAAGAATGAAAAAATTTTCTAAGCCAAAAGTGTAAAACTATTTTATTTACTCATCTATACTTACATATAACTAACACTTAGTTTTATTTTACTCATCTATACTTATATACACTTAAATAATTTACTCATCTATACTTATAAATAGTCTAATACTTAAGTTTTTATTCAACCTCTTTCTCAACTGAGTTCTACTTCATTGATTCATTTCTTTTTAAACAAATGATCAACTAAGTACCTAGTAGTATGTGTCAAGCAAAAAAGGACAAGGGGGAGGGAAGGTAGAGTACACAGTGAACAACTGTCTTGAATAGCTCTCTGCTTGTACATCAATTCCATAGGCAAGCGGTTCTCAACCTGCAAAGAACTTCTGAAGCGTTATCGTGGAGTACCTACAACAGGTCTGTAGAGTCCTAGGCTCATCGATATACAGACCAACAATTATATTCAGATTGAATTATTCTTATCTACGTATTATGATTAAAAAAATTTGTATAGATATGTTCATGTTTTTTTTTTAAATAAATAGTATCCTGGGGTGATAGTAAAATGTTTCATAAATGGTTAAGCATGGGCTCCAATTAATAAAATGAATAGCCAGCCCTCAACTGGATCCTCAAAATGGATAGATCAGCTCCCACCAGCTGATTATCAGACCAGCCAATCCAGGCAAGAGGGGATAACTTTTTCCTCTTGTTCTCGCCTTCTTTTTCCTCCATGTTAAAGAGGGATTCTCAGGAGAAATAAGCTATTATTCCAAGAAAAATAGTTGGCTTAGATGTTAACACGTAACACCATATCCTAATGATTAGATCATGAGAAATCACAATAAATTTAGAGGTTACTCTCTTGTTGGTGCTTTTTTGGTGCTTTCATCATCTTTAACAGATTTATTCTCCACTTTCCCATGAATCCCTATAATTGGCCAACTCTTACCAGATGTTCCAAAGGCTATAAAACCTTCCTCCATGAAAAAGTCTGTTTGTTTATACTTTATTTATAGTAAGCAACAGTGAGTCTCAGGCTTGTGTCCTCAATCTACTTAAACCAGTGAACACTCTGCTAAGAGGAAAAGTTCCAACTTCAGAAGGATATCTGGGATGGACTGCAATGTGTGTAAACCATTTCATCCTAGAATGTATCTGCAATTGGAAGCATTGTGTTAGAACGGAAGAATGGACAACACTTTGTCCTCCCCAGTGAAAGAAGAAAACAAGCTAGACGGACAGGGCTACCTTTGACTTTAGCCCAAGGAGTAACTCAAGTTCTCCATCTCTTTGTCACAGCTTCATAAAGTGAGTCATTCACATTTATATATCTAGCACACTATAGCACAGATGGTCCCCAATTTTATAACGGTCCAACTTACCATCTTTGACATTACAATGGTGTGAAAGCTACACACATTGAGTACAAACCAGACTTTGATTATTGATCTTTTCCCAGGCTAGCACTATGCAGTAGTGATGCTGGGCAGCAGCACCATATCAGCCAGCCCAGTGATCACAAGCCCCACCGCAGGGCTCTAACTCAGGACCCCGAGATCAAGTGGGGACACTTAACTGACTGAGCCAACCAGGTGCCTGGTGGTGTCACTTCTGGTTATCTTCTTGATCTAAAATCAAAATTCTGAGGGTCTGATCAGAAGCAGCTTCAGATATCAAATCATTGAAAATACAAACACACTTCCAACGAAACTGACCTTAAAAAAGGCAAACCACTTGTAGTCGTTCAACACAATCTCAAAGCCTTGATTGTAAATGATGGTAAAATGGCCCGTATTGCCAAAATTATCATACGCCGTGTCCAACTTCTCAAGATGCACCACTACTTTTTTTTCTGGTGGTCCTAAAAAAAATGCACAACAAAGGAAAATTATTTTGACTTCAAATGGGAGGGGAAATCTCTATAATTTCCATTATTTAAAAATGCTTTCCTTTCATGCTACTGGATTTGGACCAGTCTGGCTTGTGAGGAAGATCAGTCTCCACCCTGTTGCCTCCATCTGTACAGTCCCACAGGGGTCTCAGATCTGTGAAGTGAGGGCTCAACAGATACAGATATGGCAAGTAGCCCAGCAGGAAGACAGGCCCCAAAAAAGTACAGCCCCTATCTTCTTAGAGCATCCAAACACTGAAGAAATTTGTCCACTGAGGAAAAGGAGAAATAAGGGATGTTTAAAGTGACAGGCAGAAATGGGTAGAATACAAAATGGTAGTGGAAAAAAAAAATGCAAACAGAAACTACAAAAGGATCTGCTATCAGATCACAAGGACAAAGGAAACTATCTCTTCAGAGAAGAAAAGAGGTATCTCTCTCTTCAATGGCTCTACATTTCAAAACCTCAGAATCTGAATCCTTCCACAGCATTCAGCAAACTCAGTTTCTATCCTATAAAGCTAATTTGTGCTGACAGAAACTAAGCTTTCAACTTTCAGAATATGGGGGTGTAGATCTGTGTGTTTTTCCACTAGATTAAAGTCCAAGATAGAGGCTCACAGGCAGAGGCTGCCTGAGAGTTCTGCTGTGTCCATCTGGAGATTTCACACTCTGGGCGGGTTTTCCAGGTTTCAGATTAATGCTCTGAAACAGAAGATTGCATGTGACAGAAGAGCACAAATTCTGATCTCCCTTTGCTTTGGATATCCTAATTCAACGTTTAAAACTGAAGATGTTTATAATGCCCAGGATTACGAAATGCCACATAGTCATCTGGAGTGGAATTGGACAGTTGAATAGGTCTGTTTTAGTATCAAATGACCTGGCAATCTTCGTTCTGCTGACAAGGAGACTGCAGCAGGGTGTTTCACTCATTCTGCACATGCCACAGGGTGGTAAGGGTTTGGGCAGAACAAGAGTGCTTCTTTTGACCTGAGGTTGCTTTTTTCTCTTCTCCCTTCACTAAATTATTTGTCCTCAGTGTAGATGTGGTATCTGGGGGCATATGGAATATGCCAGTGGTGTTAGCACTAGATACTTACTGACAGCCTTCCATGAGCCAGATGCTATGCTTGGCTCTGGGCATCCCAAAGTATAATTACTGGTTAAAGAGTCATTTTTAAAAAATAACAATAAAAGAAGGAGAAAGAAAAGGAGGAGCAGAAGGAGGAGGAGGAAAGAGAAGGGAAGAGAAGGGAAGAGAAGAGGAGAAAGCGGGAGACTTTTATATCTCTCTGCAGCACAGGAAACCTTGTGGAGCCATCCCCGAAGTTTTCTTGGACTAGTAGCACACGTGTAAACCAAAAACGCGAGGCATAAGGGCTCTTTTCCCACAAACTAACAAAAGGAAAAGTTTTTCCCGTTATATTCTCCACTGTTTGAGCTCATATTCCATGGGCACAGGTTTTTTTATTTTTATTTTTTTTTTTTAATGCAGACTGGACAGGGAGCTGGGAAGACTGTCCGGTCTCCACTCTCTTCCAAACTAAACCAAAACACTAAAACCCAGGGAAAGAAAAGTTCCTGAAAAAAAAGTCTTTAGGTACTGTAATAAGCAAACGAGAATCGAGAAGTCCCCAGCTGCTGAACTTTGCCTTCTCGGCCCTGGAGCGGGAAGGGGCGCCCCAAAGGGCCCCAAGGGCCCGGCTTCCCCTGGCAGCGGGCGCCGCGGGGGAGGTCGGCACAGCTCGGAAGGGGTCGGGGCGGGGGGGGGGGCGGCGACTCACCCATCACCGAGCAGTTGACGCTGCGGGACCCCGCGGGGCCCACCTGGAAGACCCACGTGCCCAGCAGCTCCGGGTGGGTGCAGTTGGCAGGCGTGTCGCCGAGCGCGGCGCGGAAGCCGGAGAGCAGCAGGAGCGCGGCGGACAGCAGCGGGCCGGGCCGGGGACCCATGCCGGGAGGTCCGCGGGGGAGCAGAGGCCGAGCGCCAGGCCGGCCGCACCGCGCGAGCCTTGAAATAGCCGGAGCTGCCGGAAACCCGCGGCCCGCGGGGCTGGGGGCGGGGCGGGGCGGGGGAGGAGGGGGCGGGGCCGGGGCGGGGCTGGGGAGGAGGGGGCGGGGCGGGGCGGGGCGGGGCGCGGGCCGGCAGGTGAGCTCCGGGAGCCGCTGCTCCGCCCCCGCCTGCGCCCGCCCTGCGCCCGCCCTGCGCCCGCCCTGCGCCCGCACAGCCGCGGCGGCGGCGTCAAGCCGTGGGGCGTCTCCGAGCACTTTGACTTTGCTCCCTGCAGAGTAACGGGCAGGAGGTGGGGGGAGCGTGGGGAGAAAGAAAGAGGGTGTGGGCTGGGAGGCGACCGAAGACGAGAGGGGGCGGGGCCGCAGTCTCGGGGAGGGAGACTGGCCGAAGAGCCGGGGCGAGGGGCGGAGGGGGCACTGGGAGGCGGTGAAAGGGCCCGGAGAGGGAGCCCGACGAGCGCGGTCCTCCCGCCGGCGTTTCTGCCCCACCGAGTCCTCACCCTCCCCTTGCAAGGACCGTACTTGCTGCCCCAGCCGCCCCAGCTGCTTCAGAACTGCGCTTCCTTCCGTTTTCCAAAACCTTCACAGCCTTTTTTTTTTTTTTTTTTTTTTTTTGCTTGATTTGTTCTGGTTTCCTGTTAATGGTGTTTGCTTATTACCCACAAGAGAATTCAGTTGTAAAAAAAAAAAAAAAAAAAAAAAAGAATTCAGTTGCAATGCAAACTCGCGGGGTTTGTGTGGGGGTTGTTTTTCTTCCCCCTGCAAACTGGACGGGGTTTAGGTAACACCTGTCGGCGCACACACGCACCCTCCTTGTACAGGTGAAAGCGGGAGGCGCAGGGGAAGGAAGTAACGTGCCCAGAGTGAGGAAGGAAGCTGCCGGGAGAAAGTTGGTCTTAGGAGCGGTCCGGCCAGTCGGCCTGTCGGGAATTACAAGGTAGCACTCTCTCAAGTGCCTCTTCGCTTAGTTTAAATATCGCCCTTTTCTGTGACTGCTCCTCCGACTCGCCTGGCTGTTGGTGTGAAGTTGGGGCTCCTGTCGCGCGCAGAGGAAAAGGAGCGTGTCCGGCCTTGAGTCAGCATCAAGGGCAAGTGATGAACAAAATAGCCTTTTATGTGTCCCTGCGTCGTGGGGCTTGCCCTCATCACGCTGGTTACAAGTCAATAGGCACATTATTCACATTATTCATCTTGTTCTCCCTAGATTCTGACTTAACAGCACTCAGATTGCCCTGGGGTGTTAAAATAAATGCATAAGTGAAGGGGTTCAGACCAAGTCTCCTCAAAATGTGCCACTTACACATGGGGACTATACTGAGCTGAAGGCACTCAAGACTACAGGGCCAAGAAAAATGTTTTGCTTCTCAGCTACCTAGAAGAATCTAAATTAGGGATCTTTCCTGGAATTAAGAGTCATTACCAGAGATACATTTTATCTGACCCATCTGTATGGCAGTGCAAACATTTAATTACCAAATATCTGTTCTTCTTGACTGCCCTGTGAGTCATATCCCTCCCTTTTGAGGCACCAGGCCCCCTATCCCTTCCTTAGCTCAGGTTGGCATATACACCCCGTTTTACCTTTCTGGCTTTGAACTGCTCACATAAGTGGGACTCCTGTATAGACAAAATTACATTGTATTTCCTTCTGTTAATCTGTTTCGTATCAATTTAATTCTTAGCCTAGCCAAGAAGGTAGAAGAAGACTTTTTTCTCCCCTATATAATCTTATCTTGGTTTCTAAGCCTGAAAGCCAATTTGTTTGGCAAGGAGTTACTTTAAAAAAAAAAAAAAAAGATTTTATTTATTTATTCATGAGAGACACACAGAGAGAGAGAGAGAGAGAGGCAGAGACACAGGCAGAGGGAGAAGCAGGTTCCATGCAGGGAGCCCGACCTCGTACTGGATCCCAGGTGTCCAGGATCACGCCCTGGGCTGAAGGCGGGGCTAAACCATTGAGCACCCCCCCCCCACACACACACACACACCCAGGCTGCCCGAGGAGTTACTCTTGAAAGCTCAGAAGTGAATATACTCTGTACTGTAGGCACAAACTGCAAAGGCAAGGGTGGGGCCTTTTAGATTTTATAGCCCCATACTTAAGATTAAAAGTTGACATCATAAAAAAAAAAAGGTTGAAATCATGTAATAAACTAACACACTTAGAGATATGCTGGCCGGGTAGTATTGCTTTTTTAAGTCCCTGGGAAAGCATATTATTTGTTGTTAGAACATTAAAACTTTTACTCAGTTGTCAATATTGCAGGGTTGAACAGTCCCGTTAGAAATTTCTTTGATAGGTATAATCAAAGTAGCATACTTAATAGAGAGTTTAAATAGTCTTTTAAACTCTTTTATCATTCTTTAAAGAATGATAACTAAAAAGGTATCTTGGAGAACATTTAGCCTAATGGGTTCATTTTAATATTAGAAAATGTAAATCCAGAGGTTATAGTAACTTGCTCAATGTCACACTGCTAGTTACTGAGATTCAAAAATAAACCTTAAGTACCTTGATTTTAAATTTAGTTTATCTCCAATTATCTACTAATTCCCAAACTATTCCCCCTCAAAACAAAATATTTGTCCTGTCTCCATTAGCAGGGAGGAAAATGAGTGATTCTCAAACTGATCAGTCCCTAAGTTTTATTTTCATAACAAATATTTTATAGAGACCTTTACTATTCTGAAATGAAATGTACATATAAGCTAGTTACGTGCTTAATAAAAAAAGAAAATACCAAATTTAATATAAAGAACAAATTAAAAAGATATTTTAAATAAATTTCTAATGCAAAGACATATTTCATCATCTAAAATACCCATGGATCAATGTACTGGAAAACAGAATAAGACATTCAGATACTTTTATGCCTGTATGTAAAATTGTAGAATCAGGATAAAAGTGGCAGGTGCCTTTTCTCTGAAGACAGAAATCATTTCAGTAAGTTAGAACACAAATATAGGGGCGTCTAGCTTAGTCAGTTTATCCCCCGACCCTTGGTTTTGGCTCAGGTCATGACTTCAGAGCTGTGATATCGAGCCTGGCCTTCAGAGTCTGCACTGGATATGGAGCCCGCTTAAGCTTCTTTCTCTCTCTCTCTCCCTCTGCCTACCACTTTCAAAAAGAACACAAATATCAGATGGTCGTTGAACCAATATACCTTGGTGTTGATGCTAGATAACTCTTGGTCATGTGTCAATACTAGATAATCTTGGCCAAGTGCTGATGCTAGATAACTCTTGGTCAAGTTTCAGTGATCAAAGTATAATCCTCTGTTGATTTACCTGGAAGTTCCATTCCTAAAATGATATGAAACAATTTTCTATGCAAACCAAAATTTGGTGCTCAGATCATTATAACAGGTAGGTTTATAAAGAGGCAGTGTTGCTTAGCAGTAATTCCCAAAGCGTGGTCCCAGAACCAACAGGACCAGCAGCAGCCACATCTTGGAATTTGTAAAAGAACAAAGTCCTGACCCCTACCTCATAACTTACTGAATCAGAAAATGTCTGGGTCAGTCCCAACAATCTGTGCTTTAACAATCCCCTTTCTGGAGTTTCTGATATAGTTACAGTTTAAGAATATCTGATTTAAATATTGGCAAGGATTCAATTCACACTGCTTGAGAGGGAAGCCTGGTCTCTGCCTCTCACTAGCTCTTTGATCTTGAATAAGTTATTTTATTTCTTTTTGTGCCTTGGTTTTCTCATCTATAAAATATGCATAGTTGTATTCCCTATCTGCTTCATCTGGTTTTGAGAAGACTAAATGAGTTAATACAGATCTCTTGGGAGATATGACTGTATTTATTATTGTGCTTATTTCTATTAAAAAGCTTATTCCTCTTAATTAACAATAGGTTCCAAATCTTGTTCCCTATTGTAACCTTGGCACCCTGAGCAGTTTCTGACACACAATAAAATCTCAAATATTTGTTGAATGAATTAATAATATGATGGACATGAATATATCTATATCTCATGGTAAAGAGCAAAGAGCATCATGATCTCCAAGTTTGCTGCCTTGAGCATAAGTTTGAGAGCCACTGTTCTAGAATGCATATTAAAACAATGAAAGATCTAGCTTTGCGCAGTAGCAGTATCGTAGCCAATGAGGTTTATCCAAGGCGCGATTATTGCTAATTGAAACAATGAAAGATCTAAGAAATAGAGAAAAAAAAGAACTTGACATATCATTATAGCATGTTATTTGGTTTTGTGTACACCTCTGTCATTGGTAGTCATAATAATCATCATAGTAATTTTATTTAGGACTTTACATTATACCGAGATAATTCACCTATATTAGGTCATTTAATTATCACATAATTGTATGAGGAGGATATTATCTATTTTATCGGAAATAAAACTCAGACTCAGAGAACTTATTAGGAACTAATGCCCATTAAAGAGTAAGTGGAGACAGAAGAGGAACAGGAGGGGAAAGACTCAGATTACAATGTAGTTCTGGCACGTGTGCAAGGAAGGAAGGAAGAAGGGTTGAAGAGAGACTCGGGAATACAACTCTGAGAGTTTCAGCCAGCCTAGCAGAGAACTCTGTTGTCATGACACCCAAAGATGAGCTTGACTTGGGCAGAAATGGCCAGGCCATAGTACCCATGCTGCTTTTAGTCATCCACCTTGACTGGAAAGCCAAGGTGGTTCCTGAAGTCATTCCAGATGGAGGCGATCAGTAAACTGCACCCCTATATAGGTTCTCTCTTAAAGAGAAATGAGAGCAGTGCAGCGCTGTGGGAGCTACAGTGGGGAATTTCTGTTCGGAGGTATGGATGGATCCTCAAGCGTAAAAAGGACTCCAGACCATTTGTTGAGGTCTTGTGATGTTCGAAGTATTGGTTCTTTTTCTGTCCTTCTGATCTCCTAGGCAGATGGCAAAATGCCTTCTTGTGTCACCTCCTGTTCCTCTGTTCATGATTCCATTGTCATTATCTACCTGACTGCTTTTTCCACTAGGACCCATGCTCCTTGATGGCAGGACAGTATTATTTTTGTACCTCAGAGTTTTTGGCCAATGTACACTCATTCATCCTCTCCGTAATATTTATGAGAGAAAGGGAGGATCCTATGCAGGAAGATAAGCAGGAAGGCAGGCAGAAGAAGTAATTAATTAATTACCTTTCTGTACATGAAAACAAGCTAATTAGAGCTTACCCTGCCCCAAATAACAGGGTTGTTTATTAATGCTGCCCAGGTTGGCTGATTGCACTTATACCAGTGTTTCTCAGACTTATTGTTCTTAGGACCCCTTTGCATCCTTAAAGATAATGAAGACCCCAAAGAGCGTTTGTGTATATGGGTTATATCTGCAGTATTTACCCTATTAGAAATTAAAAGTAAAAAGTAAGTATTGACTTATTTAGTAATGACAATAAAGTAAAAGTAACACACTTCTAAAAATATAGATATATTTTCAAAAACAAAAAATAGAAGAGTAATGTTGTTTTACCATTTTGCAAACTGAAATGCCTGGGTTAATGGAAAAGTGCTGTATTATCTGCTGCCACACTGCAAATGTTGTGATATGTCACTTTGGTTGAAGAGTATGAAGAAAACTCAGCATTATACAGATATGTAGTTGAAAAAAGAACTTATGAACTTCTGAATAAGTCCTGTGGGTCCCCATGGGTTCTTGACCACATGCTGAGAACTTCTTCGCTAGAATAATTGTATACCCTGATAGTCTCTCAAAAATGTCTGTCCTTGGTCACAAGGTGAATAGGGGTGAGCAGAAAGTGTGGTTTTCCAACCACAAACAAAACTGCAAGAATAGAAAAATCGCTCAAACCATATTCCCTACTGATTGGGGGTCACTAGTGTCATTTTTGTATATGAGGGGCAGTAATATTCTAGACTTACTCAGTTAAGATATAAAAATAGGAGGAGGACATCCCTGTGTTTGATACAATATGGGCTGATGAAGTTAGAAAAAGAATTATGCTTTCTATTTGAATAGCTTATCATAACTTGTACAACACACTCACATGTTATGTAAATCTGATAGCAATCTTCTAGATATCATTACTCCTACTTTACAGATAAGGAAAATGGGGCTCTAGAAAACATAAGTCACTTTTCTGTGGTCACACTGCTAGTGAGTATAGGTCTGATAACCAACCGAAGTTTTAGCTAGACTGCTGGAATGCAATTTTAAAAAAAGAAGCTTGGTCTGCTTATTGATTCAGTCAGATATAAAAGAGAAAGAAAGGTTCTACAAGCAAATTGGACAGAAGATGCATGCTGAGGCAGCTGTGGAACTCTAAGTTACGGAGATACTCTCTACTATTTAATCCTAGTCTCACTTCACTATTTCCTTCTGTGAAATAAAACAAGTTTGGGAAATGAAATTTTTAAGATGCATTATTCTTACTGATAGACCAGACTTATCCTGTAGGTGATACAGAGGCAGAGGCAACAGACATAAGAATGTGTCCACTTTGCTCCCTTTCCACCAACATACTCTGCTCCAATATGCCATCGTTTATTCCTGAACAACTGTGGTTAACTTCTAATTTCATCCACTTTTTTCGTGAATTTAATGTACAAGCCAGGAACCTAAGTGTCATCCTTGACTCTTCCTTTTCCCACACCTTCCATCTGATCAGCCAACGTATCACAATGAGTCTACCCCCAATACTGTGATTTTTAACATTTAAATGTAAATCATATCAAGTTACTCCCAGTATTGGAAAGCTGAATCCTTCCCAATAGGTTACCTTTTTATCATCTTTGAGTAAAATTCTGCAGGAAAGATCTGCATGAACTGCTACCTATTTCTTTGTTCCTCCAATTGCTCACTGTACTGGGAGCTCTCACCTTCTGTTTGATCCTCAGACCCTCTAGATTTCTTCTCTCTTCTTTACCTTTGTACTTTGCCATCCTGTCTGAAATCACTTGCGTACTTTTTTCACGTGGCTGCTCATTCTCACTGTTTATGAAATTGTCACTGATAAATATTTCACCTTCTCAGGAAGGCCTCCTCTACCTATGCTATCTGAAGCTGCCTTCTCCAGCTATTTAATTTTATTACTCTGTTTATTTCTATATAACATCTAAAACTACTTATAATTACTGAATTTTCTTGTTTATTATGTTTCTGCCTCACTGGAACATAAGCTCTGTGAGGCCTGGGACTTCTCTGTCTTGTTCACTGTATTTCCAAGACATAGTAGGAGGTTTGGACTTTAAAAAAAAAATAAAACTGCCAGTTATTTTATCAGCAAAAGATGGGCTTATTCGGGAATAGCAGAGAACTGTAATCCAAGACAAGCAAGCTATGGCAGAATCATAACTGAGGCAGCAAAGGAGAGAAATGCTCTTTTATAGAGGAAAGGGGAAGGTTGGAGAGGCTGTTGGAAACACAAAGTCCACTGGGGTAAACTGGGAATTAGAAGTGTAGTGGCTTCTCAATGGCTGAATTGTGAATGTCTCTCGTTGGTTGAACTACTGCAGGGTAGAGGGAGACTTTCTTCCTTCTGCTGGAATAGTAAAGTAGTAGCTAAAGCAGTAACCACGCGCAACATCTGTCTTCCTGTTGGATTGGCAATTGATGACTAGTGGTAGGGCATGAGAGATCCTACTGCCAAATCTCTAGACTCCATCTTAGTGAGGTTTCCCTTAATTAATTTTCAGTGTTTAATAAATACTTATTAAATGTTGGGGCACCTTGGTGGCTCAGTTGGTTAAGCGACTGCCTTCAGCTCAGGTCATGATCTTGAGGTCCTGGTAGAGAGCCCCACCTGGGACTCCCTGCTCAGCTCTGCAGGGAATCTGCTTCTCCCTTTCCTTCTGCCCCATCCATCCCCTACCCCCACTCCCACCCCTGGCTCCTATGCATGCACTCACCCCCCTCTCTCTCTCAAATAAATAGATATATGAAATCTTTAAGAAAGTACTTATTAAATGTTGATTGAAATTCTTTACTCTCCAGCTTTAAGAATCAGGTTGATTGGAAGCAGAGTTTCATTTATGTCTGTAGCAAATGTTTGTGCCATGATGATACATTTTGTATATCTCACTTCATATACTATTCACTTTCAGAGAAATTCAAGTAGTATAAAGGACCAACCTGAAAGCCTCAGCAACATCTGGCATTTTAAATCAATATACCTGTGTGGATTAGTTTGGAAGTTGACCATGGACTGCCCCACAAATGTTTGGCTTGCTATCCTGAAGTGAAGTTATAAACATGTGTTGGGGAATAGGAAGACTAACCCCTATCTCAGCATTTATTTTCAAATTTTTGTATCTTGATTTGCATTCCCATCTTTTTATACGTTATCATTGACAAGGAAACATGATATCAACCAAGGTGAATTCTAAAATAGCAAAACTAGAGTTTTGGCATGAAGAACAAAACCAGACCAGGATGACAGGTTTCAAGGTCAAGACTATCCATTTCTGCAAATAAAGAAAGAATATCACTTTTCCAAGAATCAGATAACTCACCCAACTAATGATATGGGAATATTACAATATTTCATTTTAATAAGTTGAAAATAAATTGACTTATTATTTTTTGTTACTTTTTATTATTTAAGTTGACAAGATTAAGCTGATTTATACATTCCTCTTTTTAAACATTTAATACCCTTAGAATTTAAATATATATGTATATATAAATAATAGATACAGTTAAATATATAAATAACTTTAATGTGGATATAATTAATGTAACAACTCTGAAGAAAAAGGATCTCAAATTTATCATTATTTTTATTTGTTCTGTAGGAGCAGAAAACTTCTCCCTTCTTCCCTTCTATGTTCTTTGGATAGTTTAATAATTAAATTGATATAACACAGATTAACGGGAGAAAAACAGAAGTTTCATAACATGTATCTCTGCTGGATAAATGGGAGAGACCCAGTGAGGCACCTGGTTCCTGGGCCTGCTATGAACACATAAGCAGAATTATAGTTGTAGTAGTTGCATTATTACCTTAGCTCCAGGGGAGCCTGGGTGGCTCAATTGTTAGGCGACTGTCTTCAGCTCAGGTCATGATCTCAGGGCCACCGGATCAAGCCCCACATTGGGCTCTCTACCAGCAGGGAGTTTGCTTCTCCCTCTCCCTCTCCTGCTGTGCTCTCTCCCCTCCTCTCTCAAATAAATGACTAAAATCTTTAAAAACAACAACAACAACAACAAAAAACCCTTAGCTCCACATTTTGTTTTGTTCCCTACTTAATTATGTTTTATGCACCTCTTATCAATCATTAATTTTGCCTTTTCCACTCCTACTCTGTGTTTACCCACTGATTGTAGAAACATGATGGGGATCTGACGGTGACATTTGTTTTGAAATTATGTGATGTACTTGGTGTACCAGGTCCCAAAAGTTACCTCATTGTCTGGAAGAATGTATACCTCCAGATTGTTTCAAGCTCCCCCATTCCTCCTCCAGGTTTCAAGAAACCCCTCACCCTCTTCTCATGTATTCACTTCCTTTGCAAACATATATAAGCTGTCCCTAGGCTCAACAGGACAGGCAGCTTTGGGAATGAGCCTCTGCCTGCTTCTTGAGCTGCCCCGATAGTAAAGCTTTCTTTGCTTCAAGACTGTTGTCTCAGTAAGCCTACTGCGCAAGCCTACTGTGCAGACAAGTTTGAGTTCCGTAACACCAGGAAAACTGAGTAACTCTCCAAAAATGGTCAAGACATCACTTTAAATACCATATTCATTCAGCTAAAGACAAAAGATATTCATGGTGGGGAGTCAATGAAATGAGGTTACCAGGAAAAGCATAGTAAGTATGAGTAAGGTGGTTATGCGGAGTTAAGTCTATGCCTTCTCCACTGATAACAGTTTTCAGAGATTTAGAGTTATTCTCATCGTGCAGATACAGTGAGGGTGACACCCTGACAAATGGATATTTCCCTTGCTAATGTCTCTTCTGACTTCCAATAGGTTTTCAGAGCTTCACCTGTTGTCTGCTGTTTCTTAAAAATGACTGGCTTAAAATAATCGAGATGCCAAAGAGGCATATTTTGAGGAGGTATATTTTGTTCTCCTTCAGTTAATACTGCTGATTTTTGTCCCTTATACTTAACTATATTTATGCTAGTATATGATGAGACATAAAATTCAATAAATTTTATTTAAACTTATGCCAACTACATTTGCCATTGTGCTACAACGTTTTTTTCCTCCTTCCCACCCCTCTTCCTTTTCCTTCCCATTCTCACCCTGCTAAGCAAGGTAATCTGTGTTCATATCCTGGTGCATATCCTTCCAGATCTTTTACTAAACTTACTAGCCATTTACAAACATGCACATAATGCAGGACACATAATGTATAAGGGCACGGATTCTAGATCGTGGATGCCATGGTTTGAATCCTGGTACCACTTCTAATTATCTGTGTGACTTTCAAGAAGCTATTTATCTTCTCTGATTCAGTTTCCAAATTAGTAAAACTTAGGTAGTAATAGTACCTACATCATAGGGTTGTAGTAAAGTTTTGAGTGAACATGTGAAATGCTTTTAATAATGCTATCACGGAATAAGCACTATAGAAGTACTATGTGAGTATGGATCATTTCTCCTTGATCTAATTTCACTTTTAATAAAATATTTTCATTCTTGAGCCCTTGAGTTGGCCTCAGTGTGCTCACGATCTGTCTCAATTTTTTTTCATTCTTAAAAATAAACTACAGATATCTCTTCACATCAAAAATTTGAATTTGTTTAAGGAAAATAGATGCATGGTACTTAAGGCATTTAACAAATCTATGTAGCTGTTATTTAATGGGCATTTTAGTTGTTTCTAGGTATTTTAACACTATTACTTTTTTGCCAGCCAAAAAAGGTTTTTAAAAAAGATTTTACTTATTTATTCATGAGAGACACAGGGAGAGAGAGGCAGAGACACAGCAGAGGGAGAAGCAGGCTCCACAGAGGGAGCACCATGCGAGACTCAATCCTGGGACTCCAGGCCAAGGGCAGGTGCTAAACTGCTGAGCCACCCGGGCTGCCCGCAATAAGAAGTTTTTGAACATATATCCTTCCTACAGCTGCTAATTGCTAGGTCAAATAGATATTGCAAGATTAAGAGTCCAAAACAGCGCTGCATATAGCACTTCTCCCAGTGTCATCAGTTAGACTCTAAGATCTGAACTTCACTGCCCATCTGCTTGTACACACTGACCCTGTCCCACATTTTTCCTTAAGCTCTTTTTGCAGCTTATCTCTTAACTCAGACAATAAACCTGATAGGCATAGCATCCCATGATGGAAACCAAAACTACCCCTCAAGCAATAATGACCACCCTTATGAAGAGCTCTGGAGGCCCCAACCACCCAGAGCAGTTTGAGTTCAACCCTCAACTTACACCTGCTCAGAAGGACGATGAAGTGACCTATGGCATGCCCAGCAGTTACCTTTACCTCATTATAATACTAAAATATCCACCCAAGGAGGAACACAAGTCTCACTCACATAACACACAATGTATGTGTAGGCACGTTTCCTTAAGACATATGCAGCACTTTATGCATACCTGTACGTAAGATGACAAGGCTCCTTGTTTTAACTATCCATCCTAATCCTAAGTAAAAGGAACCCATTCATGTGGTGTCATGGTATTGGAAGTTATTCCCTGTGATCTCCTTATTTGCTACAAATAAAGTTTCCTTTGTGTGGCAATCCCACCTGGCTTAGTTTCTGTGACTCCTCAAGGAGCAGACTCATGTTAATTCAGTTGCATCAGCAACATCAGAGAATTCTTCCTCACTTCTGCCTTGCCTGCTTCTTGCAAATCTCCTCTCCTCAATGAGTTATTATAAATCTTTTAAATTGTTTTAAATTTATATATTTTAAGCTGTCTTAAATTGGCTGAAATATTTAAAATCATTATTTAAATTTAACTTTGTATCTCTGAAGCACCTATGTCCATTTTCATTTTTGTATATTGTGTGATACATGGGTTCAATTGTCTTTTCATTCAAGTAATGGTACCAACACCATTTATTAAACCTTATTTCCCTCTAAATTTATTTTTTAAGACTTTATTTATTAATTGAGAGACACACAGAGAGAGAGAGAGAGAGAAGCAGAGACACAGGTAGAGGGAGAAGCAGGCTCCATGCAGGGAGCCCAATGCAGGACTCCATCCCGGGACTCCAGGACAGGGCTAAACCGCTGAGCTATCCAGGGATCCCATTTCCCTCTAAATTTAAACACCAAGTTTGAATATATTCAATTGCCATAAATATTGGAATCCTTTGTTTTATGTTGTTTTGTCTTACTGATTGACTTTAAAGCAAGTTAGATCCTTATTTTTCTTTTTCATATTTTTCTCAGCTTTCTCGGGTATTTCCCTCCTCCATAATGAATTTTAAGAGCACTCTATTTGTTTTAAAATTTTTTACCACCTTCAAAATTGTATGTTTTGCTTCCCATCACCTTTGGTTTGTTTTCTTAATGAAGCATTCAATGGATATTATTTTATTTTTTAAGTTTTCGTTTTAATTCCAGTTAGCTAACATACAGTATTTTTTTTTAAGATTTTATTTATTTATTCATGAGACACACACACACACACACACACACACACACACACACACACAGAGGCACAGGCACAGGCAGAGGGAGAAGCAGGCTCCATGCAGGGAGCCTGACGTGGGACTCAATCCCGGGCCCTGGGCTGAAGGCGGCACTAAACTGCTAAGCCACCCGGGGCTGCCCAAATGGAAGGTTTTTATAAAGGAGGGTGGGTCAAGAAAATTATTAGCAAAAGAAAAAGATTGTTCCAGGCAAGGTTTTTATTTGCTTTTGTTAACCTTCAAAATAAAACTCAGTTACTTTACCAACAAAAGATGAGTTTATTTGGGAATAACAGAGAACTGCAATCTGAGACAAGCAAGCTATGGCAAAACCCAAAGTCAAATCTGCAGAACAAAGGAGAGGTATGCTCTTCTACAGGGAGAAGCAGGAAGTTGAGAAAGCGGTGATAAATAAAAAGTCCACTGGAGTAAACTGGGAACTGGAAGTCTAGTGGATTCTCATTGGCTGAATTGGGGCTGTGTCTCATTGGCTGAGATGTTGCCAGGAGAGTAGGTAAGACTTACTTCTTCCTGCTGCGATAGTAAAGTAGTATCCATGAACAAGGTCCCTATCTTCCTGTTGAATTTACAATTGATGAAGAGTGGCAGGGTGAGAGCTCCTCTGCCAAACCTCCCTACTCTATTTTGATGAGGCTTCCCTGAATTATTTTTCACATTTCCCCCTTTTGATCAAGATCTTCCTTTGAAAGCATTGCTGATTAATAGTTAGGTTCTTATATTTAATGAGTTTGCCCTTCAGTGCCAGGAAGGACCTTTTCTAGTTGTCATGCTCTCTGTGAGAGGGAAAGTGCTTAGTAACTGGAAACCACTTAAGGCCTCATTTGAGTAACCAGAAAGGTTAGGAGGGAGAAACTCTGAAGCACTTCCAATCTAAAGTCTGCATCTTCTCAAGGTTGTAGGTATTGGAGATTATATTGAAGCCTTGATGTAGCCCCACCTTATTACTCCTTCCTTCCTTCCTTCCTTCCTTCCTTCCTTCCTTCTTTCCTTCCTTCCAAAGGAAGTTCAGAAGTCAACAAAATACAAAACTTACACTCATTATACAAAACAGAAGTAAGATAATTCCAAATGGTATGATGGTTCTAAATCAGCATTCTAGGTCTGCAAGTAGCCAGCTCAAATATCTATTGGCACATATTCAAATTTTGAGGATAAAGTTTCTCCTTATGAAGGCAAATCTGGGGTCTCTTTTTCTGGAAGACTGTTTAAAGCAACCACGAAAGCAGATGAGTGGGTACAGTAGGAGCACACCGAAATAATTAACGTAGTGCATTTGGTAAGATACAGTGTAGATATAAACATAAAGCAGTAGCTGATAAACCTTTCTGCAAAAAAGCAAAACTTCAAAGAATCTTTTTAAACGGTATTGTTATCTCAGGGGTGCCTAGATGGCTCAGTCAATTAAGCATCTGAATCTTGATTTGGGCTCAGGTCATATTCTCAGGGTTGTGAGGTCAAGCCGGGTGTCCAGCTCTGCACAGAATCTGCTTGAGTTCTCTCTTTCCCTCTGCCCCTCCCCACGCTCATGCTCTTATATGCATGTATGCACAGTCTCACTCTAAATAAATAAATCTTTACAAAAAGTCAAATGGTATTGTTTTCTCAGAACAAGGACTATTTGGAACCAAAGGTGTTATTGACAATACAGCATGTAAGGTTGCAAATTCAGAGACCGTGAATTTGGGTAAGAATCCAAAGTCAGTTAATATTTCAGATAAAAGAAGGCTTTTGTGAGTTCTGAACATTTTAACCCTTCATAAAAAGCAAGTAAAAATTTAGCTTATCTCGGGATCATGACTGAGGCTATTTCAAAAGAAGAGGTTTCCCCCTTTCATAAGGGTTTGAGAAACACAGACAAGGGTCTTATCTTTCAAACAAACAGAATCAGTCACGGTGATAAAAAGGTATACAGGCCTGGTATGGACATTTTGGGAAAGCTCTCTCGTCGGATGTCAACTGCTTCAATTCCAGGAAATCTCTACTTTCAGGTCACCAGCTAGTGTGCAGCTCTAGTCAGGGTTTGGTGCTTTCTTTAGATGTGTCACATGAACCCAAGAGTCTATTTCCTGGAGTTTAGAGGCACAAGGGTTGGTTAGCAGTTCCTCAGAAGGGTGTTTTTCAAAGAGGTTGAAGACAATCTTTCTGGAGGTGTCTATTCCAATAGATGATACTTCAGGTTGCCAGGTATGATACTTAAGGACATTGTCTCTTGGCACTGTGAAAAGATTGCTCTACCAAAGCATGGTTATTTTTAATAGAAAGAATGAGGCCTTTGCACTGTTGAAGTGTATCTCCTTTTATCAACTGTGGGCCAAAGGAGGCAGGGGCCAAATGCATTGGATGCCCGGTGACTATCTCAAAGGGTGAAAGTCTATGGGTTCCCAAGGGCATGGATCTGAAATTAAGGACTAATGGCAACACTTTTGGCCAAGGTATCTGGACAGTCTCTACAAATTTTGCCAGTTGAGTCTTAATAGTGTCGTTAATGAGTGCAACCAACTCTAAGGATTAAGGATGTTATGCATGATGGAAGTATTCTAAAAACTGGCCAAATAGCACAGATTTCTTGAAGAACTTGACTGGTAAAATGAGTTCCCCACTCACTATTCTTTGAGAGGCATTTCTTGGGTAAGAATAATTTTTTCAAACAGAACTTTAGCCACAGGAAGTGTTGATCTGTCTACAGGGGGAAGCTTTGGTCCAGTGAAGAAACATAAACCATACCTAAAACATATTTAAATCCATGATATTGGGAGAGGTGTATGAAATCCATTTACCAAACTTCAAATGATCCATTAATTAATTTAAAATGTCCACAAGTGGTACAGATAGGTTTCCCAAGTTTATATTCTGATTAAGTGGGACAAGCCGGATAGGCACTTTTTGTGGTCTTAATATTTCTCCACCAATATTGATTCATAAGCACTATAATTTTTCAGTAGAACAATGGTTTAATGTATGTACAGTGGAAAGCAGTGTGAATTTTAGAATTCCTGATAGGTCTGGATTGTTATTTGGTCCAAACCCAAATTCCCTCTTTTTATTGAGCCAACAGTCACTAGATTGCCAATACTGTTTCTCTCTCTCTGGGGCCTATTGTTCAATGTCTCTTGTCAATTTTTCCAAATTCTCATTTGGGAAAGATCTATTTGGGCCATGACAGAAGTTTGGCTACTGGTTTCCTTGACAGGAGCATTTTTGGTGAAAATATCAGTGAGATGGATTAGGTCTCCAAGGAAGGCCTGAGAACCTTAATAACTAGAGAAGCCAATAAGAATATGGCATCGAATGTATTTTGGTTATAGAAGCCATTTTGAATTTTATCCTCCTTGGAGGTGAGGGCATCTTGCTGTTTCCCTAATACTCCAATGTCAGGAGCTACCCCAAAGGCATACCAACGACCAGTATAAATGTTTGTTATTTTACCCTTGGATGTATAGTTCAGCTTTTTGGGCTAAAGTGCCAAAGGTAAAGGAGCTACCCCAATGACTTCAAAAGAGTTGCAGTAGCACACTCAGTACAATTTTTACCATTTTTGCTCTTTAAATAAGAAGCATCAGTAAAGCATGAAAAATCTGCATCAGTTAGAGGAGTTTCCCTGTAAATTGTCAAAGGGAGTCAAAAAGTAATGTCTATTAAGCAGTCATGAGGGTTTCTGTCTGGGTCCAAATGTAGTCCTTATTTTGAGTTCAGACACCTTAAGTATCTATGCTGAGTTTGAGCAAACTGTAATTTTTCTTTGGAGACTTTATGTCCCTTTAAGGGCAAACAGTACATGCTGTCTTCCTTGAAGAGGTTTGAAAAAGAGGGGAGGGGAGCAAATCATCTATATATTAAAGCAAGGTAGAGTCTATAGAAAACTATGTATCATCCAAATCAGTTTTTAAGGTTTGTGAAAAGTAAGAAGGACTCTGTCTGTAACCATAGGCCATTACTTACTGTCCAGGTGTATTTCTGTTCTTCTCAGGTGAAAGCAGAAAGATATCCTTCTCAACTGGAATACTAAAAATGCACTGCCTAGATCAATTACAGTGACAAATCTGCTTTCAGTGGGAATGGATGTTAGTAGGAGGTGGGGGTTAGGAACAACAGGGTGCCTAGGGATAACAGGGTCATTTATTGCTCAGAGGTCCTGCACAAACCTTTATCTTCAGTCATTTGGTTTTTCTCACAGGTAAAATAAGGGTGTTAGACGGGCTAGTGCAAGGGATATTGAGGTCCTGGATCTTATAATCTTCTGTTATGGGCTTGATGCTCTGGAGGGCCTCTTTATTTACATGGTATTGATTAATTATGGAAAGAGACTTTGGAGGATCTATTTGAATATTGATGGGAGGTGCACTGTGCTTTCTGCCAACATCAATCAAAGATTTTGCCCTTAATTGATTATTGTCCTCAGATTCAACTATAGCATCTCAGAGAAAGATGTCAAATGATCATTTAATTCCCCTAGTTGAAAAAAAAATAAAAATAATAAAATAAAAAAATAATTAAAAAAATAATTCCCCTCGTTGGCTATTTTGATGACTACTCTCAAATTATATAATTATTTCCCCCTTTTGGGAGAAATTCTGCATGATACTCTTCTAAGAAATCTCACATCAATAAATAGACAGGGGTGGAGGAACTTAGGAGAAAAAGGATGGGTAGCTCTCAAAAGGCCTAGACAAAGGAAATAGATTCAGAGACAAGGGTCTGTTGAAGTTGATTAGATTCCCACTATTTGAACTGTTTTAGTACTCCAAGACAGGGGTCGCATTATAGCTATGGGGTTAAGCACTGACAGTGTAGCTCCAGTGTCAATATGGACAGAGACTCATTCCCAATCTAAGGAGTGGTTTCTCTCCAAGCTCATTAAGAGAGAGAATTGGGAAACGTTTCTCAGTTCCCAGTGGAGTTCCTGAGAGCAGTTCCTCAAAGCCCCACCATTAGAAATTAGGAGAACCCTAGAAAGGCTGGTTAGAAGGTACCTGGAACACTTAAATTTGTAACAATCCTTTTTTCAATGCCCTGCCTCTTTGGAATAATAGCAGAAACTAGAAGATTTGGAGGTTTATTTAGGTGGCTCATCTAGGATTCAAGTAACAGGTTTGCCATATTAAATCTGGAGTGGGCAATTTCCCATTGCATCCTGGTCCTTCTGACTAAGAGGGAACAATTCTAGCTCAGCTCATTAATAAACAGAATTATACACTAGCAGGTAAATTCAATATCCAAAAGAAGATCAGATATTCTTAAAAGACAATTTGAAGTTGACTGTAATAGTCATGAATAAGTTTCACAAGCTTCAGTATGTAAGCCTGAATTTTGTTCCTATCAACAGGATTTAGAAAAACCTGTTGAGGGATCCCTGGGTGGCGCAGCGGTTTGGTGCCTGCCTTTGGCCCAGGGCGCGATCCTGGAGACCCGGGATCGAATCCCACGTCAGGCTCCCGGTGCATAGAGCCTGCTTCTCCCTCTGCCTACGTCTCTGCCTCTCTCTCTCTCTCTCTCTCTCTGTGACTATCATAAATAAATAAAAATTAAAAAAAAAAAGAGAAATAAAAACCTGTTGATAATAGCTCAGTGGAGATTTCCATTGAGTTTTCCAGCATGTTGCCTTAAACTTAAGAGTTTGTTTCTTTAAACCCCTTTCAGGATGGTCCCTTCTGGATAGTTTCATATAATGTTCAGCTTGATCCTCACCAAAGGGTCTATGCAGACTAACTGATATAAACCAATAGCCAAACTGTGGAAGGAGCCATGATGTCCTTCGATAGATGAATGGATAAAGAAAATGTGGTATATATACAAAGAATATTACTCAACCATCAGAAAGGATGAATACACACCATTTGCTTTGATGTGGTTGGAACTGGAGGATATTATGCTGAGTGAAATAGGCTAATTGGAGAAGGACAATCATCATATGGTTTCACTCCTACGTGAAATATAAGAAAAAGTGAAAAGGATTTTAAGGGAAAGGAAGGAAACTGAGTGGGGAAAAATTAGAGAGGGAGACAAACCATGAGAGACTCCTAACTCTGAGAAACAAACAACGGGTTGGGGAAGGGGAAGTGAGTGAGGGGATGGGGTAACTGAGTGATGGGCACTAAGGAGGGCACTTGGGATGATCACTGGGTTTTATACTATATGTTGACAAATTGAATTTAAACAAAAAATTAAAGATTTTCTCATTAAAAAAATAATTTATATAAATCTGAGAAACTAGATTGCTAAATTTCAATAACTATGCTAAATCCTTCAGCAAACTTATATGAGTTCCCAGTCATTTAAAGGAACTCTAACTGTGATTTGCAATTTAGCTTTAATCTAGGGAACATAAGAAACTTAGGTTTATTTAGATCTTCAGAAGACTTAAAGAGGCAAGTTTCAGTAGATTCAAAAGAGGAATGAGTGGGAGAGATTCAGAAGAAAAGAGAAGTTCAGTGGAGAGAATAGAGAAAAGTGGTGCTGGTTGTGGAGCTTGAGGACAAGATGACTGCCATGTGCCTACAGACAGAGAAGATGGTGGTGGTGGAAAAAGAGGCCCCAGAAATCATTTTGACTTACTCCAATGGTTTGCCTCAGTTAATATACAAATATTATTTTGCAAAGATGCAACTAGAATCCTGAAACCATTGGGAAGTATCAAGGTACCATTTAAAAACAGGCATTCCATTCAGTTGTATTTTCTCCAAGCCTCCCCCCCCCCGCCCCACCCCACTCCCCAGGAACCACAGCTTTCTAATTTAATTTTGAATAGAATAAGTTTGGGGAGGTCTAAAGTTCCCCATAATGGCTGCTAAAGTTCTAAATTGCTTTAGGCTAAGTCAGTCCACGTAGTGAGAAATTCACATGAGGAGGGACCATAGTTTTAGACATGTAACCAGCCCATGTCTGAGTTGGGGGGGGGGGCACCCTCAAAGCACTTGGTGACTGGGATCCCATTTTTTAGAAGTTTTTCTGAAGAAAAGACAAAAATTCCTAAATACTAGTTTCAATAGGAACAGCCTGGTTCCAGAAGGAATCAGACCAAATGCCATAACAGTTCCAATAGGAATGAATAGCCCAGTTCCGAAGAAAGTGGACCAAAGACTGGCATAATTCCAACCGAAACAGTCTGGTTCCAAAAAGGAGTCAGACTGAATGCTAGCACAGTTTCAGTAGGAACGGTCTGTTCCCAAACTGAAATTGGACTGGAGGCTAGCACAGTTCCAATAAGCCCAGTCCCGACCAGAAGAGTCTGATCCCAAACAGTGGGAGTGAAGGCTTATACATTTCCCACCTGATAGTTCTATCAGGAACAGTCTGATTCTTAAAACAAGACAGACCAAAGGCCAGCATGGTTCCATCAGGAACAATCTGATTCTGAAAAGGAGTTAGACCAAAGGCCAAACGATTACTCTGAGATAAAAACAGAAACAAAAACCAAGACCTTAAAAATAGACCCAAACAAAGCCTGAAGAGCTCAAACAAAAAGCATGGAGCTCTAAACTCAGGAGAAAACTTACCCTCCAACTCCAAGGTCAGTGAGAAAGCAGTAAGCGCACCGTCACCTGTTTGCTGTCTAGCCTTGGAGTTGTCGGAGGTCTTCTACGGATCCCACTTCGGATCACCAAGTAATATTAACCTTACAAGTAAAACTGCCAGTTATTTTACTGTCAAAAATTGTCATTCTGGGTAATAGCAGCCTGGGTGGCTCAGTGGTTGAGCATCTGCCTTTGGCTCAGGGCATAATCCCCAGGTCCTGGGATTGAGTCCTGCATCAGGCTCCCCATGGGAGCTCTCATGAATATATAAATAAAATATATTTTTTTAAAAAGTAAATTTCACATATGAACTTATTTATCATTAGCCTCTTCTTATAAAATAGGATACAGATACATTACCACAATTTGAATTTTCTAGTTGTTTAGAACCTGAATAAATAAGAATAAATAAGAATTCTTGGGATATGTTTGAATTTCCTTATTGATATATTTTTAAATACTTAAGTTTAGTCAATAGGCCTATTGCATAATTGCAAGAGGTAACGAAGAAATTCATCTGCACATGACTCACATGACATGTCTGAAAGTTAAAACAAAACTATTTAATTTTCTGTACAATATGAAGCTCAACATGGCTCCCTAAAGATTAGAAAAACAACTTCATATCATTTCTGATTCAGTTCAACTGAATCCATTAATAGGAATTAAGTGATTTAGGGGTATTATATCTCTAGAGAGAGAAAATAATATATTTAGAGAATTGCTATAATTATTCCTAATGAAGAAACCAATTTGAATGAATGTTATTTTTAATAATAAAAATAATCAAGGGATCCCTGGGTGGCGCAGTGGTTTAGCTCCTGCCTTTGGCCCAGGGCACGATCCTGGAGACCCGGGATCGAATCCCACGTTGGGCTCCCGGTGCATGGAGCCTGCTTCTCCCTCTGCCTATGTCTCTGCCTCTCTCTCTCTCTGTGTGACTATCATAAATAAATAAAAATAAATAAAATAATCAAAATTTTACCAATGCATTGACTGTATTAAAAAAAAAAAAAAAGTATCTTCTAAGGGCCAGGAAAGCTGGGTTATAATTATATCACTGCCACTAACTCACTTGGGGAGTTTGAGGAGATCAATTCAAACTATCCCTGTGATTCTTCCTTTGTCAAATTAGGAACAGCTGCCCTACCAATCTTACTTTGTTGTTATGAATTTTGAAAAATATTTTTAAAAAGATGAATTCATTCAAGTAGTACTTATTGTTTACTGGGTCAAGCTCTGTTCTAGCACCAGAGGTTCAGTGAGGAACATACCAAATGAGATCCCTGCTTTTACAGAGCTTAAATTTAAGCCAGGAATAAAATAATGACACATGAGGATGAGTACCACAAAGGTAAGTATTTAGAGGTAATGGCAATATATGGTAGTTTGGGAAGTCAGGGAAGAATTCTCTGAGGAAAATGAGATTTAAACTGAAGTCTGCAGAGCAAGGGTTTTATATGTTAATAGCATTCTAAGTAGAGGGAAGAACATATGTAAAGGCTGGGGGAATTTGAGGAAGTGTGCAAAGTTCAGAACAGCAAACACAAAGGGGGAGAAAGTGAAAAATAGTAATTATGAAAACACACTGTGACATGACTAGTGAGAACATAAATTGGTTTAACTCTTTAGAAGGCATTTTAGTAATGTGATATAAGAATGTCAAAAAAAATTTCTAGCCTTTGACTCAACAATCTCACATCTGGCTATCTATCTTATTAAAAATCATATGAAATACATAAAAAATAAGGAAAAAGATATTCACTAAAGTAATAGAGAATTTGTAATTAAGAAAAATCATAAATAACTAACTCTAAACTATCTAATGCTAAAGGAATGAGCAAAAGTATGGTGTGTGCATATTAGGAAATATACGTAGCTAAAAAAAGTCTGCTTATGAAGATTTCATAATAATATGAGAAAATATTTGTTATAATTTATTTAATAATACTAAAAGAAGAAGGGGGCAATAAAGGGGTGGGCCCAGATAAATACTGTTCACACCTGGATCTATATCACAGTTGAGGAACTCTCAGAAGAAGTATATAAGTGTTGTCAATATATATAAGGATTGGGTATATAACGGTTCTTATATAAGGGTTACTGTCAAATCAGCCTCATGCCCCTCCTCTCCAGAGAAAGATACTATCTTCATTACTCTAGAATGTCTCTAGGAAGAAGGAAAGGTCTCATCTTTCTTATTCTGATCAGCGAACAGATCTTTCCTTTTACCTGTAGGGAAACCCAATTTCTGACTTCTGAAGCTTTCTGCTATGGGAACAACCTTGCAAAGATAGTCCACAACAAATGCATAGAAATACCATGGAGGGTAGGGGACCTCTGGGTGGCTCAGTGGTTGAGCATCTGCCTTCCGCTCGGGGTGTCATCCCGGGATCCAGGATCGGGTCCCAGTTCAGACTCCCTCTGGAGAACCTGCTTCTCCCTCTGCCTATGTCTCTGCCTCTCTCTCTCTCTCTCTCTCTCTCTCTCCTGAAAAAATAAATAAAAAAAGAAAAAATACCATGGGGTGGGGTGTCTCACTGGTTCAGTTGGTGGAGCTTGTGACTCTTGATATCCAGTTGTGAGTTTGAGCTCCACGTTTGGTGTAGAAATTATTTTAAAAAAGTAAGAATCTTAGGGTGCCTGGTGGCTCAGTCCTTTAAGTGTGTGCCTTCAGCTCAGGCCATGATCTCAGAATCATGGGATGGAGCCCTGCATTGGGCTCTCCACTCAGCAGGAAGTTGGCTTCTCTCTCTCCACCTCCCCTTCTTCCACCCCATGCAAGTACAAGTTCTCTTTCTCTCAAATAAATAAAATCTTTAAAAAATGAAGAAAGAAATACCATGGAGAACTGTCTCCCCAAACCCCAATTGTTATTATTTTTTATTATTTTACTGCTAATATTTTTTACAATGTTTACTTATTTTATTTAGTAATGTCTATACCCAACTTGTAGTTCCAAGATCAAGAGTTCCATGCTCTTCAGACTGAGCAAGCCTAGCACCCCATTGCTAATAATTCTTTTTTTTTTTAAGGGGAAGAGGGGCAGAGGGAGATAGACAATCATTTTTCTTTTAAAGATTATTTATGTATTTATTGTGTGAGTGGGGGGCAGGCAGAGGGAGAAGGAGTGGAGAATTTTTTTTTTTAAGATTTTATTTATTCATGAGAGACACACAGAGAAAGGCAGAGTCATAGACAGAGGGAGAAGCAGGCTCCCTGTGGGGATCCTGATGTAGGACTCGATTCCAGGATCCCAGGAGCACATCCTGAGCCAAAGGCAGATGCTCAGCCACTGAGGCACCCAGGTGCCCCAAGAAAGAAAATCTTAAGCAGGCTCCATACCCAGTGTGGAGTCCGATCTGGGGCTTGATCGCACACTGAGATCCTGACCTAAGTCAAAGTCAAGTGTCAAGCACTTAACTGAGCCACCGAGGCACACTGAATAATAATTCTTAATGCTGTTTTAGCAAGAATTATTATAATGAGTATGTGATAGTCATAGTTGTGTGGAAAATGGAAAGTTGGCTATATAAAGACATTCCTTCCATAATTATTAGCCAATCTAGGGAAGTTTCTGCCACTAATTAGCTTTCATAATTTCTCTGGGTTCCATTTTCGATTAAATGATTTTTTAAGACTAGTTGGCCATCTAAATTCTAATCTACTTTAAATTCTATGATTTCATTATTCCATATAGAGGCAAAAGAAAAAAAAACACTCTATACCCTAATGAATGAAAACATATTCAAACATCTTTATTGAAGGAAATTGTCTAGTTATAATCTCAGTAGTATAAAGTCAAGTTAATCAAGACACGTGATCTAGCACACTACCTGTATGCAGAAAGAACCTCTATGAATAGATTTTAAACAAAATTCAAGTAGTTTTTTTCTATGCAGAAATTAACTTCACAAATTATTTCTAGAATAAAACAGATATAGTATTGGAGACAGATGTTAACAAGACATGTTAAAGATTAGGAGAAATTTTAAACTATAAGAACAAGAAAGGAAACTAGAGAGTTGAAAATACGCAGCTTATTATTTTCTGCATTTAGACTCAGTACAATTTTCCTCAATCTGTAAGATGCTATATAAAGAATTTGGGCTCATCATTCTATTACAGAAAGAATATTAGTGTTAGAAGACCAAACTTTGGCATCTGCTTACTATTAAACAGTGTATATTATCTTGGGAAATTTCTCTAAGCTTTAGATATACTCATTATAAAACAAAGACGATTTCTACCTTAAAGAGCTGCTATTAGGATCACATGTGATGGTATATGTGACAGTGCTTTGTATATTGTAAGATCTATATAGAATGTAAATAAAGGTTTATTACTATTAAAGTGGGTGGTAATGGTGCTCATACAAAGTTCTCTGATAAAGGATGTATGCAAAGAGCCTAAAGGGGGAGACCATCAGTTCTCCTAGGGGCAAGGAAGGGACCTGAATCAGAGGAGGTGAGGTTCTAGCTAATCCTTGATGGTGGCAGGCTCTATGTAAGGAAAGACTTAGGGGGAGACTGAGACTCACTGCTTTAAGTAGCATACCTTAAGCAAAAGGAAAACTTAGGTGGACAAAAGAGGCATGAACGTCCTCATTTTGTTGGCAAAATGTTTTGATGTGGCAATAAAGTAGAGTTTAACTTGGTAACAATTTCCCATCACTGATGTCTGGAATTTTACTCACGTGATTAATTCTAAGCCCTCTCTATGATACCAACTATATTTAATTACTCCTTCTTCTGCACAACTAACAGCTTTATAATGTAGCTGCTTCTACCACCATGCCAATCACAGGATTCATTTAATTCATTTATTTGTCTGTGTTCCTTTATTTTTTTTAATTTTTATTTATTTATGATAGTCACAGAGAGAGAGAGAGAGAGAGAGAGAGGCAGAGACACAGGCAGAGGGAGAAGCAGGCTCCATGCACCAGGGAGCCCGACGTGGGATTCCATCCAGGGTCTCCAGGATCGCGCCCTGGGCCAAAGGCAGGCGCCAAACCGCTGCGCCACCCAGGGATCCCTTGTCTGTGTTCCTAAGCATTTCCTAGGGGTTGGGCATGGTATGGGGAAGGCTATAACAGTACTATACAGACTAGGAATAGGTTTCAATAAAGGGTTATTGAATTGAATTGCCCTAGTTAAGATGTAAACATCTCTGAGAATTATAACAAAATATGCCTAAATCATGGTATCTCCACTAATAAAATTTTAGAACATCACTTCTCACTTCACAGTGGTTAGGATTATATGTTCTACACAACCTCTTTAGCAATAATAGTAGAAAAAGAGGTAAAAAGAGGATTCACATTTGGATAAAGCCCAGAGAGAACATCACAGCAGAGGGGACCCTCATGTACAGGAGGTTTCCTGAGAGCTAAAGAGAAGGAGAGGGGAAAGCAACATGAACAACACTGGTATTCATATTTTTTCCCAAGAATCTGCCCTACCTGCCTTCAAGAAACTCATGATTTTTTTGAGAAGAAAACAGTGACCTGAAAAATGACGAAATGAAGAACTGAATACATATAGGAGTCCAAATATAGATCATATGAAGTTGTTTTATGGGTTGTAGGGAGCAAAATGCAACAAAACACATGTAAATGGGCACTAGGTCTCATACCCATGTGCATGGCTCTTTTTCACATGCACGTATTAATAGGTCCTGTTGTTATTAAGCTACAAATTTATGTAAGGTCATTATATAGATATATTTAGTCAAACTGTATAGTAGCAACTAACTCTAAAGGTAGTGCTAGTGAGATGGAGGTGAAATAGAGATTGTCAAGGACATTAAGAAAAATCATTTGAAAGGGTTATTTTCATTAGAAACAGTGGAAAGGACTATTACACACCACCTTTGAGAAGCAGCTATTGGTATTCTCTGCACAAAAGGCAGGAAAGTTTTCAGGCCAAACTTAACTATTATCTAGCTGGTGATATTGGGCAAGTCATTCTGCTTCACTGGGTGTGCTTTGGTTTGACTGACTGCTCTGTGTTAATCAAGTGGCCTAGAATAATCAAGATAGATTATTTTATGATCATGAAAGTCTCTGAATTAGATTTAGGAAGATGAATTTTTATAAAGACATCCATTTTATAAAGACATCAAAATTCCATCCATTTGAAACTTGGTTATTTGAATTTTACTAAGAGAGGAGCACCTATTATTTCATATATTTTTCATTAATTTTTAAAAGATACAATCCTCATAAAAATCTGAGATAGGTATAACACTGTGCACATTATCACCTTGTAGACAAACCACAGCTTCTAAGTAGCAATGTCAGCATCTGACCTAAGTCAACGTCCAATCTCTATGTTCTTTCATTATAACACATGCCTTATGTACCCAATTTTTTATCATATAAAAACAAAAGGAAAGTTTGCTAATCTCCATGGCCTGAAAAATCTAACATTACCACAAGCCTCCACTTCTCTCTGCAATTTATCCTTTGAGAAACTATAACAGTTCAAGAAGCATTGATATTAAACAAATACCTCTTTCATTAGAGAAAGCTTCAGAGTCAAAAAGCTAAACAGTTTGGCAGAAGTCACAAAACCACAAGTCAAGATCTCTCACTTTTGGTGTGTAGTGTTGTTTTTAACTTCCTTTATTTTAAAATCAGAGCAACTACCACCCAAATAGATCCTGTAGCTCATCAGGGTCTACTGTGGGATGTGAGAGGAGCTGAGTCACTCTGGAAGTAGTGGAGTAGTGATTCAAAGGAAGAGTAAACAGACACTGGGATGGCCCTAAAAAAGAGAAAATGGTTTCTGTAGCTTCTGATAAAATCCTCACATGCTCAGCCAGAATACATATGACATCAAGGTACCCAGGCTCAGTGGATTAAGCATCTGACTCTTGATTTCGACTCAGGTTATGATCTCAGGGTCATGAGTTCTACATCAGGCTGTGCTTGTGCTTGGCCTGGAGCCTGCCTGCTTAAGATTCTCTCTCCCTCTGCCTCTACCCTTTCCCGGCTCTCTCTCTCTTTCTTAAAACAAAACAAAACAAAACAAAAAAAACAAAAAAAAAACAACAAAAAAAACCCACGAATATATATGATATCAAAACTCTGTACCAATTTCCCCTTTACTTATATTTGTTCCTTGCTTCATTTTTTATCTTATTCAAAGAAAAGGTTTGAAAGAAAGGCAGTAGAATGTTTTCAATGGAAAAATCTTAAATTTTTTGAGTCTTGCTTTCTTCTGTCTAAAAGTAGAGGATTAGACTAAGTTTATTCTTTTAGTTTTGACATGCTGAAATCACAGTTTTAAAATAAGAAATTTATTTTAGGTGGGAATTTATAAAACATTTTAAAACATTTCACATTTTTAGGGATAGAAATAGGCTTAATTCTTTAAACATGGAAAGCACCAAGGATCTATTCATTTTTCTGACAAGTTAATACAGCTAAATAGATGAATACTGCTATAAGAACTGTCTATTCCTTGAATGCAAACATCAACCTCTCTGGAATGGGGTGAGGAGAGCTAGGGAGGCTTAAGCCACAGGAACTATTTTCAGTTAGCTTTGCTAAATCATTAATAATAAATACTTAATTTGGTAAATGAATAATATGTTGGAGTTTTTCATTGTTATATTTGAAAAATAATAACCCAAATCCATGTTTACCAGCCCTGAATCTTTTGTCCCTCCCCATTCTGACAAGTTTCCCAAAATTTATTAATCTGTATAGTTATCTCTATCCACCTTTGCCCCCCATTCATCCCCCTGTCCTTATTCCTCAGCCTCCACTGAAGAAAAGGAAGAAGAATGAGTTGTTTTTCTCTCCAGGTTTACCATCAGCTCAGTGAAGGCAGTGACCATGTCTATTTTATCCTGCTGTATCCCCATTAGCTAGCAATTACCTGTTGAATGGATGAACTGATAGTCCTTCAAGCTGAAGTCTGTGAAGCACTGGAAGAAGTTTCCTTCCCCAGTGGAAAACTGAGAGCCCGGTCTAATCCTTCACTTCTTGCTTTTGGGCTTCATGAATAGAAAGTTTCCTTTGCTTATGGGGAAGGAATAAGGGCAAAGCTAGCTCTCACTATAACTGTCAAGTCTGAATTCTCATTCTTTCTGCTCCCCTCAGGATTTTTCTTCTCTGCACAGATGTAAATGATTCATTTCTCCCAGGGAAAAGACATAAATTTAACAAGGCTCTTTGGTGATTGCATTTCAATCCTCCTTTTGAACAAATACACATTCTTCATTAATAATGAAAGAAAATCCAATAGAAAGATGAACCAGGGATATGAATTAGCAGTTTAAGTGAAATAAAAATATTTAGATTCTTATCAATTAATTCAAGATGCAAATTAAAATGAGATATTTTTGCCTAGAAGAGTGATAAAATTGAGCAGAGATTGAGCATATTCATTTTGGGTAAAGATGTGAGGAAATAGGTACTTAGCTCTATTATTGATGGGCGAAACAATGGAAATAGCCCTTCTCAAAAGCAATTTGGCAATATCAATAAAATGTAGTGCTTTAACTGCAATTCCATGGGTTATGGGTTCATTATAGCATTGATTATAAATATGAAATCACCATAATAGGAGGGTGGTTAAGTAAATTATGGACAATCCATAGTATGGACTATTTTTGGAACTGTTAAAAAAAGAATAAGATAGAGCTTTAAATACAGGCATGGAAAGATGGCCATACTACATGTTATTAAAACAAGTTATGTGGTAAAAGACTATGTGTATCTTCATGTTTGTATTTATAAAGAAATAAATTGTGTGAGATAATCATAAAATTCTTGGCAATAGTTACTTTGAGGTAGAGAGGTGTGTGTATGGCGAGGGGTGGGGGAGGACTGAGATATGTACTGCAGTGATCCAAATGAGGACTATTTCTAGTATTCTAGGAGGCTATGATTTTTATCACCTAAATTTTTCATTGTAAACTAATAGAGAAAAATCTCAAAGAAAATTTCAACCTTAATTCATTGAAGACAATTGTTTTTATGTTTCTTTGTTCCTTTTTACCTCCCTCCGTACTTGAGTACTTGTGCCATATGCTTTGATGGACAACTCTAGTGAATATGCTAGCACACTTCCCTATACTTACACATATGCATGCATACACACACACACACACACACACACACACACTCAGGTTCCTGCTCTTACAGAGCTAACAGACTTTATCTGTGTGCATACATGTTTTTCTTCACTGTAGTACAGAGCTTTTATCCACTGTTATTTTGCTTAACATTGTATTTTATAGTTATTATTCTGAATGTTCTATCAAAGACAAGCCCTGAAATTTATATAATTACTCCCCTATAGTTAGACATTTAGGAGAGATATATATATATATATATATATATATATATATATATATATATATACACACACACACACTTTCTCAGTTAAGGGATCTACCATCTAATATGTTGTTAGAACCTACATATAAACTTTTGAGGGTGCTAAGAAGGAAAATTACAGATGACGTCCAAGAAATGTTGCCCAGTATTGCTTTTATTGCGCAGGGTGATCCTACAACAGAAACCATTACATTGATGCCTTTTACTTCTTATGTGCCTCCTATAACCCAAGCACTTTCCTATATATCTCATAATTCTCACAATAAGACTATCGTATTAGTATCTTTATTTTACCAATGAGAAAATTGAGTTCAGAGACATTTCATGAAGAAGGTATGATTTACCACTACTTTATTTATTTGTTTATTTTTAAAGATTTATTAATTTATTTGAAAGAGAGAGAGAGAGTGGGGAGGAGGCGCAGAAGGAGAGGGAGAGAGAGCCTGATGGGGGGCTCGATCCCATGACCCTGAGAACATGGCCTGAGTCAAAAATCAACAGCTGGATGCTTAACTGACTGAACCACCCAGGTGCCCCTACCACCACTTTATTTTTTTTTTTTTAAGATTTTATTTATTTATTCATGAGAGACAGAGAGAGAGAGAGAGAGAGGCAGAGACACAGGCAGAGAGAGAAGCAGGCTCCACACAGGGAGGCCAATGTGGGACTCGATCCTGGGACTCCAGGATCATGTCCTGGGCAGAAGGGAGGCATTCAACCTACCACCACTTAAAAAAAAAAAAAAAAAAAAAAAAACACTTTTTACATTGCTTCTTTCGAATGAGGAACTTGATAAATGCTTACATAATCATGTTTAATCCTCCAAACGCTCCAGCAAAATATGTATCTTTATCTCAAATTTACATTTGAGGAAATCCAGAAAAAATAAAGCCTAGGTTTGGCAGGGACTAAATTAGCACACTGCTAGCAAGGGTGTCAAGCAATACCAGCAAGGGATGGCATCTCACAGTGAGAGTTGTTTCCCCTATTCACACCCCAAGCATGGAGTGGGGGAGGGAGACTCTATCGTAAGTTTTTCTCAATTGTTGTTACCTCAACATGGCTATCTCAGTTCTCCTTAAGGTAGACTCAAATTATTATTCCTCCTCAAAATGTCCCCAGGGTTCCCTTTCCATTTTGGTTGAAACCAGCAGGATGAAAAGAAAGCAGGACCAGGCACTGCTGAGGTACTTGTTGCACAGGGAGCAAAGGCAATGGCAAGGTGAATATAATGGAAAGGCTGAAAATAAACTTATCTTTGACATTGCACAGTGATAAGATCACCTCTAAATAAAAGCCTCTGCTATTACTTACACAAAACAGCACATATTCCGCCTCTGAAAAACTCCCTAAATAAAGAATAGGGTTTCTCCCTGCCGGAATCCATAGCCTAGAATGTGTAGTCTTTCTCTTCTTCTGCAGAACCCCTGTGTTTTCCAGTCACCAAAGAGAGTTCAGACTGCTTCTCCGCAGTGTCTGGAATCTGGGCGATCAAACTGCACCTACTCCCTTATTTTTTTTTTTTAAGATTTTATTTATTTATTCATGAGAGATAGGTAGAGAGAGAGACAGAGACAGAGACATAGGCAGAGGAAGAAGCAGGCTCCACGCAGGGAGCCTGACACGGGACTCAACCCTGGGACTCTAGGATCACGCTCTGGGCCAAAGGCAGGCGCCAAACCACCGAGTCACCCAGGGATTCCCTGCACCTACTCCCTTATTAAGGGATGGTCCTATTAATCATTTCAGTTGTGCCTAAGGATATAGACAGGTCCCTTGGCTATTTTACTCCTCAAGAGCAAGAAAGTAGTGGTTATGAGTATAAAACTTCAAGTTAAAAGATTTTAACTAGAATCACCAATCTCTTCCTGTATAGATTTTGGCTGCTGGTTTTTGTAAAATGACAAAGCCAATATTATGTTTTTCATAAAATTATTGTGGAAAGTAAGTGTGGCTACCTAGCATAGAGGACCAGCATCATCATCACTGTCATCATCGTTACTATCATGATTTTATAGTTCTAAAAACCTTTATGGATTCCATGTTGGGTAATACTGTCCATTCTTTCTGATCCCTAGGCTCAGACTTCTCCCAAACCTTGACTCACTTCTCACCTCTCTGACTTCCTTGGGTGTATGCCGGGTCTCTGGTCTTTTTCTAGCCTTCAGACCACATTGTTTTCTCACTGCCCTTTGACACCTGGATGGCAGTGCCTCTGCTGAGTCCCATCTGGACCAATGAGAACAAGCCTCTGTTTCTTGCACATTGGCCAGGATAAGTTTTCAACTAACCTTTTTCTATTTCCTATGTGCTAAACTTTCAACCTTCTAACTCTATACTTTCAAGCTTCCTCCAAACTTTTAACTGTTGTCTTTAGTAAATTCTGGCTTAGAAGTGATTTATGTGAAAATTCTTTGGAAATAATAAAGTGCTATAGAAATTTTGAAGATGTTATTGTCTTCTGGCCAGCTGTTGGTAATTCTAGCACAAAATTCTAATCATTAAAACTAAAGCAATAAAAATCTCATTCATATTTTGATTTCTCCTATATTTTTACATCTAACGCAGAGATACATTTTTTGCTTACATTTTGAGGAAGAAGATTTTACATCATCTTTAGTGTAGGTTCCTTTTCCAGACATTTGAGGAGTTATGCAATCTTTCAATTCAGTAAAGCCTCCTCAGCTGTGCAGACCTAGGAATAAAGTTGGTCTTATGTAAAATAAACCAGATACACTTAATTCTTTATCAAGAAAATCAGTTTAATTAGTTTCTATTCTTAATTCCAAGCTTATTAGTCAAGTGTTGGCAATCCAGGATCTTTAGAAAATTATTTTGATGAATAAATAATTTATAATTTATTATAGAGTACTATTTTATTTTATTTTATTTTATTTTATTTTATTTTATTTTATTTTACTTTCATGACAAGTATACTCTTTAATCCCCAACACCTATTTCATCCATCCCCCACTGGCCTCCCTCCACCCCAACTATCAGTATGTTTTCTGTAGTTAAGAGTTTGTTTCTTGGTTGATATCTCTCTTGCTCTTTTATTCTCTTTACTCATTTGTTTTGTTTCTTAAACTCAACATATGAGTGAGATCATATGGTATTTTTCTTTCTCTGACTGACTTATTTCTCTTAGCATTCTACTCTCTAGCTCCAGCCATGTTGTTGCAACTGGCAAAGATTCATTCTTTTTATGGCTAAATAATATTCCTCTGTGTGCGTGTGTGTGTGTGTGTGTGTGTGTGTGTGTACACAACCTCTTTATCCATTCATCTATCAGAGGACACAGGCTGTTTCCATAATTTAGCTATTATAAATAACGTTTCAATAATAATAGGTATGCATGAATCGCTTTGAATTTTACTCTTTTAGTGTTTTTGTATTTGGGGGGTAAATACCAAGTAGTGTGATTATTAGAACATAGGGTAGCTCTATTTTTAACTTTAGGAGGAAACTCCATACTGTTTTCCACAGTGGCTGCATCAGTTTGCATTCCCTCCAGCAGGGCAAGTGGGTTCATTTTTCTCAACATCTTTGCCAACACTTATTTCTTGTTGATTTTAGCCATTCTGACGAGTGTGAGGTGATAGCTCATTATGGTTTTGATTTGCATTTCCCAGATTAGTGATGTTGTGCATCTTTTCATATGTCTGTTGGCCATCTGGATGTCTTCTCTGAGATATATCTGTTCATATATTTTTAATTGGATTATTTTTGGGTGTTGAATTGCGTAAGTTCTTTATATAGTTTGGATATTAACCCTTTATTGGATATGTCATTTGCAAGTATCTCCTCCCATTTAGTTTTGCTGATTGCTTCCTTCCCTGAATGGAAACTTACTTTGATGCAGTAGCAATAGCTTATTTCTGCTTTTATTTCTCTTGCTTAGGAGAAATATCTAGAAAAATGTTGCTATGGTAGATGTAAGAGAAATTACTGCCTGTTCTTTTCAAGGAATTTTATTGCTTCAGGTATCATACTTAAGTCTTTAATACACTTAGAGTTTATTTTTGTGTATGCAGTAAGAAAGTGGTCCAGTTTCATTCTTTTGCATGCTGCTATCCAGTTTCCCCAACACCATTTGTTGAAGAGACTCCTTTTCCTATTGTATATTTATTTCTCCTCTGTCAAGGATAATTGACCAAATAATTGTGGGTTTACTTCTGGGTTTTCTATTCTATTCCATTGATCTGTGTGTCTATTTTTATTCCAGTACCATATTGATTACTACTGCTTTGGAATATAACTTGAAGCCTGGAATTGTAGTACCTCCAGTTTTGTTTTCCTTTTTCAAGATTGCCCTGGCTATTCAAAGTCTTTGTGGTTCCACACACATTTTAGGATTGTTTGTTCTAGTTCTGTGAAAAATGCTGTTGGTATTTTGATAGGGATTGCATTAAATATGTACATTGCTTTGGGTAGTATAGATATTTTAACAATATTTGTTCTTCCAACCCATGAGCATGGAATATCCTTCCAGTTCTTTGTGCCATCTTGAATTTCTTTCATCAGTGTTTTATAGTTTTCAGAGTACAGGTCTTTCACCTCTTTGGTTAAGTTTATTCCTACATAATTTATTGTTTCTGGTGCAATTGTAAGTAGGATTATTTTCTTAATTTCACTTCCTGCCGTTTCATTATTAGTGTATAAGAATGCAACTGATTTCTGTACATTGATTTTGTGTCCTGCAACTTTATTGAAGTCAAATTCAGTAAAATTCTATTGAATTCATCAGTTCTAGTAGTTTCTTGGTGGAATCTTTAGGGTTTACTTTATATAGTATCATGTCATCTGTAGATAGAGTTTTACTTCATCCTTATCAATTTGGATGCCTTTTATTTCTTTATGCTGTCTGATTGCTGTAGCTAGGACTTTCAGTACTATGTTGGATGGTATTATAAGTATTTTCTGCAATAAATTACTATTACCAGTTCAAAACGTTTTTTATCCATCAAATAATGTCACCATTATATTATTTAAATTATATTTTGCTCTGCCAGCTCATAGATATAGTAATTTAATAACTACCTCACATATTAATAAAAAAAGTCAAATAATACTATAGAAAATTAAAAGTATAATAAATATCCACTTAACATTAAAAGAAATATAAATAATAATGCTTAGAAAATACTTATAATTTGAATAAAATATAAAAATTAAAATGAGACCTTGAAAAATTATTATGTTAATCAAAACATAAAAGATTCATAATATCCAATGTTGACTGTATTTTGAAGTGGCACTGTCCAGTAGAGTTTTGTGTAATGATAGAAATGTTCTATATCTGTGGTATCCCATATGGTAGGCACTAACCACAAGTAGTTATTGATCACTTAAAATATAGCCAATGTAACTGATAATTGAATTTTTAATTATATTTAATTTAAATTTAAGCAAATATATGTAGGTAGTGGGTTCCTGTATTGGAAAGCACAAATTTGAGAACATGGGCAGTTCATTAAATCTTTTGTGGTAGTATAAATTCATATACCTTTTTTGGTGAATGATTTGGAAAAATCAAAATTTAAAAGGCAGGTACATTTTGAATTAGCAGTACTGACAGTAGTGATTATGAGCACTTTATACTTGAAAATATACAATAAAATCAAATGATATTTATTGCAGTATAATTTCTAAGAGTTAATAATTAGAAATTCAGTTAAATATACATTAGAGGGCAGCCTGGGTGGCTCAGCGGTTTAGCGCCGCCTTCAGCACGGGTCGTGTGTGATCCTGGAGACCCAGGATCGAGTCCCACATCGGGCTCCCGGCATTAGCCTGCTTCTCCCTCTGTCTGTGTCTCTGCCTCTCTCTCTTTCTCTGTGTCTCTTATGAATAAATAGATGAAATCTTTAAAAAAATATATATCCATTAGAAAAAAATTGCTTAAATAAGTTCTGATAGGTATGCAGTATGCAATTTTATAATTGTTTATAAAAGTATCTGTTAGATTTGAAATGTTGACTTGAAAAGCTATCCATGATAGTTTGTTAGATTAAAAAATAATTACATGGATAAAAATATACATAGTATGGCAAGTTCATTTCCCAAAGAAAAAAATGCATGTATATGTTTGTCTATGCATATAAAATGCATGATAATACATTAAACCAAGTGCCATTTGTGGTTTTCAATGGAAGATGGGTTCATATAATTATGTGCTACTTAAATATTTTAAAAGCATTCTTTCTTTTTGAAATAAAAAGAAATCCATAGGAAAAAAAAGTCTTCTGATATACTCAGTAGAATTCAAATTATGTGAAATTTGTATTCTATCTTTTAAGATTTTATAATTCCAGACATGAAAGAAGTGCAATTATTAACAGTTGTGAACACTGGGATGTTGACTACACTAACATACAAAAGGGAGAGCATATATGATGATATATTTATTCTTGATGTGCAGTTGTTATTACTGAGGGTAGTTGCAATCTTTGTGCAGAAATGTGGCTGAAAGATCACTGTGGAATCAGCCATGTTTGGATGCCAAAATCATGTGGTATTTGTCCTACATATAAGGTTGCTAACCAAGCCTAGACTTTTGCTGATTGATATCTCTTCTTTTTAGCTTCTGAGTATCACAAAGTCTTGGATCAAAGGGAAGCCTTCTTTTTAAATATAAATTTGATCTCAGTCTGTCACATAAAAATCTTTAGAAGTTTCCACACGTTACAGAATATTTAAGTCCAAACTCCTTAGCATCATATGCCAAGACTTCTACAGTCTCTTCCCAATCTTATTTTTCCTCCTCTATCTTGCACCGCTTGCCCATTCTCTTCCCTTTTGCAACAGACTGCTCATTCATTCTTGAAACGTGCCAACCAAATCTACATGCCCCCTTTCAGGCAGTTTCTCTCAGGAATACTCTTAATTACACCCTTCTGTTCTTATCTACCTACTAAACTCAAGACCCACTTTAATGTCACCTCTTTGAGTCTCTCCTTGATGCCCCTAAGCAGAACTAATCTCTCTCATGCTCTCTGTTTTCTGAAACTCTCTGTAATTACCTCTATCCTAAATTAGAGATGTTTACATATTAAATTAGAGATAATTATTTGCATTACTCATTACTATTTTCCATGATGAGTTCCTCAGGCTGCTATCACGTCTTATTCATCTCTGTAGGAGTTAACGCATACATAACTTGGCAAAGTGTAAGCCCTTGATATATGGAGCTATTATTTTGTTGTGTATATTCTTAGTGCCTCCACAAATGTATACTACAGATTTCATTTTTAATTGGTTTTGCTTGAACTACTGAATTCCTCATAGCACATACCTGAATGACTTGTATATCATCCAAACCCTGGCTGAAATAGTAGTGTCACATTGCTTACCTACACTTCTGTGAATCCTAAAAGTTTCTCATCTTCCCTGGTGTTAGATTACCATATTGCTCCTTGTTTTTATATCTTCATTTAATTTGTTCATTCCTTATAGAAACATTTATTGAACACTATTTGAACTATAGAGTTTACTAGGCACTGGGAACATAGAAGTAGATGCAATGAAAATTATCCCTGCTCTCATGAAACTTAAGAATCTAGCAGAAAAAAAAAAACATTAAACGAAAGGTTATATAATTAGAACTTGACACCTGCAATGTAGGAAAACAAGAGGATATCAGGAATGCTTATTTAAAAAAGACTAATTTCATCAGATGAGTTAAGAAATACTTTGTTGAGGAAGTGATATTTAAGTTGATATCCAAAGATAAGAGGAGAATTACATAAAAAAAGGAGATTCAGAAAATGGGGGAGAAAAAAGAAAGAAAATGGGGGAGAATTTCAGACAAGGAGAACTAAACTCAGAAAAATAGATTCTGAGTGAGAAGAAGACAGTAGGCTTTATAGAACCAAGTTGTTCAATAATAAATATGACTTACATTGCTGGGGCTTTTATGTATATATAATCATGCATGATATTAATGAAACAGTCAAGATGGATCATTGAAGGTCACAGAGTTTAAAAGCAAAATTATTTCATAAAATTTTTGTTTAGTCAGGAGTTTTTATAGTCATATGTTTTTATCACATTTATCATGCTTAGTTGTGATCTCCCCAAGCAAAGAATCATGAGGAAATCCATCCATTTCCCATGAGCACTCTGAGAGATGAAGAGAATAGATCTTATAGCCTAGTATTTCAGTGTTTCCCTACCACTATGCATACACATCATGATAAAGATGTATCTATCAGCTTTTAAATTTAAATCCTAAAATTGAAAAATAAATAAATAAATAAATAAATAAATAAATAAATAAATAAATCCTAAAATTGAGTGCTAAGTTCTTCCCCACAGAAGTGTTTTGTTGAAGGTATAACCACTGTTTTCTGGTATAAAACTCATTTAATTGAACAATAAATAGAGTCTTCTCCTTTTCCAGGCCCAGGGAGGCATGTATGATCCCACCCTGGGTCATGGGACCTACCTATTTCTTCTCAGTCTAAAAGAAAAGAAGTTTTAAAAGAGCTTATTCAATCGTGATCTTCCCTCTTAAAGCATCAGTCAGTACCTTCCCTCCAACCCAATGCTTTATTTTTCTTTGGGCAAATTGAGGCACTCACATCTCTCCTAATTCAGAGCTTGTGAAGACAAAATATGTGATTAATAGGTCTGGGAGGTTAGTGATGATCCTGGTGAGTAAAGACATGATAGTTCCAAGATTTGGTGTCTGCAGAAGTTCTTTTGCTATGCATATAGAGAAATCATTCTTTTTTTTTTTTTTTAAAATCTTTTTTTTTTTTTAACTTTTTTATTTATGATAGTCACAGAAAGAGAGAGAGAGAGAGGCAGAGACATAGGCAGAGGGAGAAGCAGGCTCCATGCACCGGAAGCCCGATGTGGGATTCGATCCCGGGTCTCCAGGATCGCGCCCTGGGCCAAAGGCAGGCGCCAAACCGCTGCGCCACCCAGGGATCCCCTAGAGAAATCATTCTGTGGTCACAGAATGAACTGCTAACCTTCATTGGCCACCTTATAAATGTGGACCTATGGTCATAAGATTGCACAACAGAAAAATCATTGATAGTGGATCAAAAGTCTCATCTTTATATGGGGAAGAGGTAAAATATTTAAAACAAGGAAGAGCCCTCTCCAACCTCACTTCCCACTCCCGATAAGAAATTATGTGTCAAGATATTTCCATCTTTCTTTGAATACAGTGCAATCAACAAAGTGAAATGAAAAGAGTGTGGCCAGGGCAGGGATGACTAAAGTAATTCCACTGAACTCATTCAAATTATTCTAACAGCCACTGGGTAAACAGCCCAACTGATTAGTGTTGATTCCTTTGTGATTCAGTTTGCTGAATCACTGGAGTATCCAAAAAAGATATTGTCTTTTCTAAGAATCATACTTCATATGACCATGAGAACAGTAAATGCATTGGCTCAAGGTACAGATTACATCAAATGGTGTCTACTGAGATCTAAACTGATTCAGAACTACTCAGCTTTGCTCACCTGCCTCCAAATTCTGTCTCTTCCTTGCAGGATTAGGCATAGTTCACTTTTCCAATTCTGCAGCTTTTTCTTGAACCAGAACCAGGGATATCCTATTGCCAGATAAGGGAGATATAATTTCACTGTCACTCTGCCCTATTTTTAAAAAAATGTCCAAGAATTTTACATGTATTAGATATGACTGAAATGTGAGTCTTGCTCATGTTTTACTGGTATTTGTTTAGAGATGGAAACCTGGAAGGACAAGACCGTAGAATACATAGCATTTTGAGAGAACCTCTATTCACTTGTCTGTCTTCATTTTAGCCTGTATGCTTCTCCAGAGCATGATATGTAATCACATTTGCTACTGAATTCCCAATGCCTTCCTTAGTGCCTGCTACAGCAGTGAACATTTCAGGGTGCCTGTGTCGCTCAGTCGGTTAAGTGTCTGCCTTTGTCTCAGGTCATAATCCTGGGGTCCTGGGATTGAGCTCCACATCAGGCTCTCTGCTCCAGGAGGAGCCTGCTTCCCCCTCTCCCTCTGCCTGCCGCTCCCCTTGCTTGTGATCTCTGTCAAATGGATAAAATAAAATCTTAAAAAAAAAAACAGTGAATGTTTCTAGAATACATAAGATTTGTAGAATAGGAAGAATAGTTAAAAGACCTAGAGATGTTTTGCAGGACAAGAAAAGATCTAAAGGGGACATAAATCTCAATTAGTTTCTTAAGAGTGGATAACTGGAAGAACAATGTTTTGTTTGTGTTACTATAAATAACAGAGTCCAGAATCAGGACCAAGAGTTTGTTCATGGAAAAATATTTCTGTTCCAAGGGTCTAATGCTTTTTAAAACTGTCATCAGGGCAGCCCGGGTGGCTCAACGGTTTAGTGCAGCCTTCAGTCCAGGGTGTGATCCTGGAGACCCGGAATCGAGTCCCACGTCAGGCTTACTTCATGGAGCCTGCTTCTCCCTCTCTGCCTGTGTCTCTGCCTCTGTGTGTGTGTCTCTCATAAGTAAATAAATAAAATATTTTTTAAAAAACTGTCATCAAGATCCATACATCAGCTAATGCAAATAGAGTATTTTGAGAAAATGGAAAGGCAGTCAGCATTAGAATGTGATTATTATCACTCATTTCAAATAGATCAGGCCATGCATCTTATAGCACTGCAGATTCATTTGCCCTGTGTAGCTTTCTTTAACCTCCTTCCCAATTGAGAATAAGTAATCTCTGTGTTATGACAGTACTTTTATATCTCTTGCTATAGCACTACCACACTTACATACACTTCGCTTACAATAATTCCAGACCCTTGTTGGAAGGGGGGATGAAAAGGAAACTAAGGGTTAATTGGAGTTGTTACTATGTCAGGCATAATACTAGATTTTATTCTTTTTATAGTCTATACTTTCATTTAATTATTATAATAGCTTAATGACATAGGTATTATGTCTCCCAATTTGCAGATGAAAAACTAAAGAGAGGTTAATAGAACCTGACCAGTGCCACTTATATCGAAAGTGCTATTTCCAAGAATCTCAGATCTTCCTGATGGTAGAGTCCAAGCCCTTTTCCACTGCCACACCCAGAGGAATTGGTTCTACAGTAAGACTGACTGGGGTAGATCCCAACCCTTCCACAAGCTGCGTAACTTTTATTCATCTCCACCACAGTTAACTGAATTGTGAATGAAAATATAATAATGGTACATTCTTCATAGGATTGCTGTGAGGACTGAATAAAATAATACTTATTAATCATTTAGGAGAGTTCCTGGGACATGGTAAAAGTTGAGTGAAGGTTAACTGTTTTGGAGGATGGATAAAAAGTTTTCTTTTTTTTTTAAAGATTGATTGATTCATTCATTCATTCATGCATGCATTAGTGACAGACAGACACAGAGAGAGGCAGAAACATAGGCAGAGGGAGAAGCAGGCCCCATGGAGGGAGCCTGATGCAGGACTGGATCCCAGATCCCGGGATCATGCCCTGAGCAGAAGGCAGATGCTCAACTTCTGAGCCACCCAGGCGTCCCAGTTCTTTTCTTTTCTATCAACAGAACTTAGCATGGTGCCTAAATCCATGCCTACCACTTAGCAAACCCTCAAAAAAAATGATTGCAGATACTGAGAGCATAAATAGAATTTTCTGGAAGCTATTTCCCTAGTATTCTCTCAAATGTAAGTGGTTTTGTTTTTGTTTTTGTTTTTGTTTTTGTTTTGCTTCATAGTTCATATGGCTCAGGAAATACAATGTGGGTCCCCTACTTCTTGTTATTTGTTGACACTCTCAGTCTTTTCCACCTGTTTATTTTTTACCATAAGCTTTCGAATGTCAATTAATAAATGTGGAAAGGATGATGAAATTAGAAAAATTTGTGAGCATGATAGTAATAACTATTTCAGGCAAGAATCATCAATAGATTCTACAACTAGTCAATAAGGATTTCCATTTCTGCTTAGGATGTAGAAAGTGGCAAGCAAATGTCACTCTCATAGCAATGAGGAAGGTTAGATAATCTACAAAATCATAAATTTTCTTGAAATCATAAGAGAGCTGAAGTTGCAAGGCAAAATTCTATTCCAATTAATGGCATGCCCCTCTGAGAAGAGATAGTACTAAAGAACTATTTCATTTTTGACAGAACATGAGGAAAATACTGCTGTCAGCAAATCAGGTAAGAGGCAATCAGCTACAAATGTTACACATTCTTAAAGTCAATGAGTAGGATAGCTTATTATTTTAGAGTGATGTGAGAACCTTGACACAAGTAGAATTCACCCTAAACTACAGTTTCTTTTTCACAGGCCTCCAAAGGTGTTCCTACTGAAGACTGGGTACAGGGCTTCAAGCAGCATGGAAACTGCTGGTGACACCCATGTCCAGGTGTTTAGGTAATAATTAGTTACCACTGAAAGGGAACTGCAAATCACCCCTCGCTTCCTCAGATCTATGTCTCATATACAATAAATTCTTAAGCCACTAAGAGAGGGGCAGCAACCCCTCCAACACCTTGAGGCCAGGAAAGGGCCCTCCACTTATGTGAAAGTGATGTAAATGTAACTGTTGCTGAGGAAGGAGAAACCCTCCCATCCCCACAGCCAGAGAAAAATCTACTCCTTCTGGAAGAAAGGTAGAATTAAAAGGTGAAAGAAAGCTCCTAGACTGATGGTCCAGGACTGATACAAAGTAGAGGTCAGCTACTACTGAGAGATGGGCCAGAATGAGTTTCCTGGCCAAGACCTGACATGGATAGCAAAGGACCCATGGGGAAGCAGCGAGCAGGAACACTGAAAAGTTATTTCAAGGCCAGGCATATAGTGCCTGCTTAAGACTGAAACATGAAACTTATTCATAATAGTTAATCATGTAGTGACACTCTAATGCTGTGATCTTTTTTCATATCACTTAATTCACATTGTGACACATTGCCAAGTTTTGAGCCTTCATTCTGACTTTCAAAATTAGACTTACAGAAGTCATACCCAAGGTCTATAATCACACTGACCCACCCTCAATCATCTTATTTACATTGCATTCTATCCCAACCAACTCCAACTCTAACAAGCCTTCTAGATATCCAACATCACATCTTTTGTGATGTCTCTTCTTACCACTCTGGGCTGAATTAGTTTCTCCCTTTACTTTAGAAAATGACAGTGCCTATCACATTGCAGTATGATGTCATTAATTTTGTAAAGCTAAGGCTGATCTCAAGCCTAGGATTCTACAGAATTTAAAAACTATCTCATCATCAAAATCCTCAGAGTTCTTTCTTACTCGTAAATTCTTACCCCCACTGAAGTCATTTAGATCCACACAAAAACTGGGAAATAAAGTAAAAATATATTTATCTTCTTAGTGTTTTCACTTCAATTTCACATCTGGTTTTCATTACTGTATCCAAACAGAAATGAAATTACTTTGTCCATATAAATAATGCCACCACCTTACAGGAGTATGTACTTTTTATATTGGTTGGCTATTGATATTCTATCCAGAAAACTGCCTACTATAGCATGAAAACAAGATATATGGCTGGAAAGAAGAGTCTAAATAGATTACTTGGAACAAATACACTTGAACAAAAAGCAAAAGTTGTTTGCTCAGACTGCTGGGTATTTTATTTAGACGAATGCTTCACAAACTGTCTCTGTTTTGCAAGCTGATAATAGATTTCCCTTGAAATGAATTATCAATTTCCTGAAATGTGTTGGCAAAATGCTGCACAGTGTGATTTATAACACAAATTAACTAAAGTTTTTCAGAAGCCCTACTGAAAAAAAATCCATTATACTTAAATACCCATTTAAACATACCTCAGATCACTAATAATTTCAGATCTGTCTGGGAAATTCAAATTTTCACAACTCTTCCCAGGTATGTTTTCCCTTTTGTTAATCATTTCTGTCAGTCAGCATTTGCTTGCAGAGTACTAAAGTAGAAAGAAATTTATTGAAGTGTGTTAAATGACCTATAGAATTTGGAGGAAAAATTAAGTAACAAGACATTAAGCTGAATTTCCAACAAAGACGCTGAAGCTACACCACAAAACTGTGTCTCTAAGGGTACCTCTGTTTTTATCATGATAAGGAATACAGCTCCTAAGTCACAAAGCTGCTGCTCCAGACAATCCCATGACCACTCTACTCTGCTGTGATCAATAGCAGCAAAATAAATGCCTCACACCTGGCCTCTTCCCGCCCCCCCCCCCCTTAACATAATTTATTAAATTCAGTTTTACACTTGTGCATCTGATTGGTGAAATATAAACATATCCAGAGTCTTAGATTCAAGGATATCTGAAAAATGTGATTTTCAACTTTCCAGACTGTACAATATTTGAAGATGATTAGAAGAGATGTTGAGAGAATCAATCCACAGTATCCTATTCACCATTTCTGTTTTCTCCTAGCATATATTAATTACATTGAAAGGTAATGAGATTTCCAATTATGCAATGATGAAATAATTAAAAATATATAAATAAAACTATTTTTATGAAGATTCATGATGGCAGGAACTACCTACCTCAATGCCTGTAATAGAATAGCAATCCAAAAAAAAAGTGTCATTTTAATGAATGAATAAGATTATAGGATTATTTTGACTAATCTCCTTGTTTTCCTGAGGACAAAACTGAGCTCCAAAGAGGTGAAACAATTAGTTCATGCTCTCCAAAATGGAATCCAACCAAAGTTTTCTAGCATTAGTCTGTGGTTATTTTATATAAATAAAGTAATTCACTTTTTTTAAAGGGTTAGAGGGAGGCAGCAATGTGTAATCAAAAGGAAACAAAGAAATTGGATCAACAAATATTACTAAGCTATTAAAATATACATATTTTACTATGCTAGGTACTGCAGGAGAACATAAATAACATAATATCCTGTCCTTCAAAAATATCAACAAAATGAAGTTCTCATGTCAGACTTTCTCTCTGTATATTGTCATACACAGCGGGTTAGAACAAAATTACACATGCAATCCCCAGAGCCACTTTTATACATACTCCAAGCTGGAAGGCCTAGGAATGAAACAAACTCAAATTTAAATATAAAGATAGAATTAGACTAAATGAACAAGGATGAAAAAATATATACCATGGAGACACTAATCAAGAGAAAACCAGAATGGCTATGTTAATATCAGACAAAGCAGATATTAGAATGAGCAATATTACTAGGGATAAATAGAAACATTTCATAATGAAAAATGGATCAATTCATGAAGATGCATTATAATCCTAATGTGTAAACACATTACAAAGCAAAAACTGATAGAACTGAAAGGAAAAACACGCATATCCATAATTATAATGTAGACTTGAACTCTTAGTGATTGACAGGACAAGTAAACTGAGAATCAGTAAGAGTATAGAAGATTAGAATGACGTTATTGATCAACACAACATAACTGACATTTATAAACAATACACTCCCATAAAGCAAAATATACATTTTTCCCAAGTACACATGAAAGAATCATCAAGCTATAGCATGTGCTAAACCAAAACAAATCTTAGCAAATTTTAAAAGATTCCAATTATTCCTAATGTGTTCTGGGAACACAAAGAATTAAACCAGAATTAACAAAATGTTATCTAGAAAATTCAGAAATATTTGAAAATTAAATAATATACTTCTAAATAATCTATGGGTTAAAGAGGTATTTCCAGAAGGAGATTATGAGATATTTTAAAATAGATTTTAAAAATAACAATATAACATGTCATTGTTAATGTGAAGGTGCTCAAATAGTGCTTCAATGAAAATCTATATCATAAGTGCTTATATTAAGAACAGTTGTCTCATATTAATGGTCTAAATTTCAGCCTTAAAATTTTTTAGACAAGAAGAGCAGATTAAATCCAAAGTGAAGCATGGAAACAAATTACGGGAACAAGTAGAAATCATTATATTGAAATAGAGAAAACAGTAGAGAAAACCAGTGAAACTAACAGCCGCTTCTTGTCAAAGTTTCAATCAATTTGATAAAACTCTAGCCAGACTGTGCAAAAACAAGAAACAGCACAATTTACCGATATCAGAAAGGAAAGAAGAGCCATAACTACAGATTATTGACATTAAAAGATAATAAGGGACTATTTTGAACAGTTTCATGCCATAAATTCAAAAACATAGATTAAATGAACAAATCCCTTGAGAGAAAAAAGTAACAAAGTTAACTCACAAAGAAATAAATAACCTAGATAGTTATATATCTAGTTCACAGTCTTTATCTTAAGCCTATTGAATTTTGTCAAATATCTTTTCTGCATTTAATGAAATGACCATATAGCTTTTATTGTTTTAGTCTGTTGAGACTATAAAAATGCATATTGTTTTTGAAATGATGAACCAATCTTGAATTACTAAAGTAAATCCCACTTGGTCATGAAATAGTGTTCTCTTAAAAACTACAATTCTGATTTGATTTGTCAGATTTTTTACATTCTTTTTCTTCTTATGTTTATGATGGATATTAGCATACAGTTTGGGGGAGTTTTAAGTGTATTTCGATTTGCTACCAATGGATAATCCTAGCTTCATAAAATCACTTGGTAAGTGTTATCTTCTGTATTAACTTTGGAATTTCAAGATAAATATGAAGAAAACCCACTGTCACAATTTATAGCCAAATTGCCAAAAAAAACAAAGAGAAAGGGAAAATCTTGAAGCCAGAGTAAAAAGAAGCATTATACAAATGTGAATAGACTTCTCTTCCAAAACTCTGCCAACCGTTAGAGAATGATATGCTTATCTAACATACAGAAAGAAAACAAACCCCACCCAGAATTATGCCCGGTGAAAACATTTTACAAATAGGAAAGCAAGGTACTTTTTCAGACAACAAAAGCTAAATTACTTCCAGCCGATTTGCATGAAAATACATATTAAAGACAGTTCTTTTGATAGAGGAAGTATGATGCCAAGTAGACTTTTGAATCAACACACACACACACACACACACACACACACATACACACACACCACAAAAGAAGGAGGAAGAGGAGGAAGGAGGAAGAGGCAGCAGCAGCAGCTGGACATGGTAACAATGTGGGTGAATATAACAGACTTTAATTTTTTAATCCCTTTAAAATAAAATAAATTTGACTATATTTATCCTGCTTCATGAGTATCTCTGAGGCTTCTGGAAATGTGACTTATTGTATTTCCTTATATTTGAAAAAGTCTTGGCCCTTAGCTCTTCAAATATTTCTTCTGCTACATTGTTTTTCTTCTTCCTAAAATTCTAATTATGGTATATTAAGCCATGTGGTTTTGTTTTACAACTTAAATTTTTTTTTTAATTTATTTATGATAGTCACAGAGAGAGAGAGAGGCGCAGAGACACAGGCAGAGGGAGAAGCAGGCTCCATGCACCGGGAGCCCCACGTGGGATTCGATCCCGGGTCTCCAGGATCGCGCCCTGGGCCAAAGGCAGGGCGCCAAACCGCTGCGCCACCCAGGGATCCCTGTTTTACAACTTAGATGCGTGTTTGCTTTTTGACTCTTTTTACCTCTTTGTGCTTTAGTTTGTATAATTTTTATCGAACTATCTTCAAATTTACTGATTCTTTCCACTGCTGTGTCGCTTCTGCTGAAGCGAAGTTTGAAGTGTTGAATGTTGAAGTAATTTCTAATGTTGAAGTAATTTCTTCCTATATTTTTTCTAACATTTCCATTTGAATCTTTTTGTATTTTACTTATTTATCCTAAAATCCCCCGATCTTTTCATGCATGCTGCCATACTTTTCACTACTAAATTTCTTTAACAGATTAATTGCAGTTATTTTAAGCTCCCTGCCTGAAAGTCAGTATCTGGGCCATCTCCAATTTTGGTTCTATTCATGTTTTTATTTCTTGAAATAGGTCCTTTTCTCTTGTTTGTGTGTCTTATAATGTTTAAATAAATGCCAGACACTCCGAGTGGACTGTCAATTAAAGCTAAGTAAATAAAATTTATGCCTGTCGATGGGCAGGCTTTTCTTCTGTCAGACAATTTGAGGGGAAAAGTTGAGTAAATCTAATCTGTAGCTGAGCTGGGTTTGAGTTTCCTCTAGTGGTGTGGCAGTATTACCTTAAAGTTAACGTAAATTCCAGAGTGCTAGAGTTCTTCCTGTTCCACCCCTGGCTTTCTGTGAGCTTGCACGCCTATGACACGTTGGTGGTTTCTCTCTGTGCTTTTGCCCCCCCACCCCCTTGATAAAAGATTGCTAATGTTGCTACTTATGGTAAGAGCAGTGCTTTTTTGGTTCTCCTGCTTTAACCTCAACCTTAGGTAGACCCACACACAAGGGCCCCCAGTGGTACGATTTTTCAGTGCTCCTTGCTCTTCCCAAGTGGTTGCCAATCATCACCCTGTGTACGTACAGAACCTATAATATACACAGGGAAATTCTCAAAGTTCTCCTCCACCCATACACCTAGGAAGATCCAGCATGTCTATGCCACTAACAGGTCTCTTTCAGGTCCTGCTCTGTCCCCAGTCTTCCTCATGACTACCTGGTAGATGTACAGAGAAAAGAGCTGATGAGAGAATGGATTTTCTTGCCTGAGACTCCCAGGAATAATAAACTGTCATGGTTGTCCACACCCAGTCTTTAAGAACTTATTAAAGTATCTGTTATATTCTTATACCCACTTTTATTGTAATTATGTTGTCATCTTTTTTTGGGGGGGGGAATTCATTATTTCAAAATAATGAAAGCATTATGGTTTAACATCTATGAAATGCATTAAACATAACAAAGATACAATCTTATATTGTTTAATTCATGACATTTAAATATCAAGAAAGATGTATTTATACCAATTTTCTAAATGAAGCAGCTGTAAAAAACTGACAAAAATTATCACCATATAACTAACAAATGGTGAATCCAGTTCTCACTATTCAGACTTGCTTTGAACTTTATGTACCTATTGTCACAGAAGGCTTCTTCCCAAATATTTACAGAAAGTGGACATTTGAAAAAATAAAAAAACAAAACCATTAATGCTCATTACATGAGGTGTGGAAGGAGTGAATGATGTCATGTTTCAGAACCTGCCTACTCAAATTATCTAAATAAAGCATAGAGATTATTAGATGATCTTGCATTAGTATCAATGCAACATATGGGCTTCATATGCTGAAGCTCACCCTGGCCACATTTAAGGATATTTTTGAAATAATCAGCAGGAATAAGCTTTGCTTAAGCTTAGCTTAACCTTAACCTTCTATAGAAAGCCTTTTCTAAAACTCCTAGACTGCCCTCTACACCCTTTTCCAGCCTTCACAGTTCTCTCTCCCTTTTATCTTTATACTTATACTGGTAGTGCTTCATTATTTTTGTTGTTGTTGTTTTTTACTATCTCTCCAGATAAAGTATGAATTTCTCTCTTAGAAGTGAACTACTTTTTATTTTTTTCATAGTACTGAACATAAAGAACATGACAAATATTTATTAAATTACTTTAATATCCTTGTGATGTGAAAAGATATGTGTTACTACTATACTTCATCTTCTTAATGGTAAAAAAATAGCAATAGCTATAATATTTGTCATGATTTAGATAATACATCATTTTCTAAACATCAATATTCCTAAAATATCAGGTTCGTTTTAGAAAGAATGAGTTTTTAAAACTTACCCTTTGTATGAAAGAATGAAGCTTATTAAACTATGTACAAAACATAATGAAACAGCATGTGTTACTAGATATAATATTAAAGAGACTGGCAAGTTGGAGTAATTTTTGTTGCACTGAAGAATGCTGATGTTTCTAAGAGAATACTTGAGTATTTCCAGAATTTGCCTTGATTATAGTAAAGGCCAAATGCTATAATTTAGAGAAGCAAAATACTATAATACAAGATGCAGTGAAACGTTGGAACACCTGCACCCCAATGTTTATAGCAGAAATGTCCACAATAGCCAAACTGTGGAAAGCCTCGGTGTCCATCGACAGATGAATGGATAAAGATGCTGTGGTCTATGTATACATGAAATATTACTCAGCCATTAGAAATGACAAATACCCACCATTTGCTCCAATGTGGATGGAACTGGAGGGTATTATGCTGAGTGAAATAAGTCAATCGGAGAAGGACAAGCATTGTATGGTCTCATTCATTTGAGGAATATAAAAAATAGTGAAAGGGAATAAAGGGGAAAGGAGAGAAAATGAGTGGGAAATACCAGTGAAGGTGACAGAACATGAGAAACACCTAACTCTGGGAAATGAAGAGGGGGTACTAGAAAGGGAGGTGACTGGGTGACGGAATGGGGTGACTGGGTGACGGGCACTGAGGAGGGCACTTGATAGGATGAGCACTGGGTGATATGCTATATGTTGGGAAATTGAACTCCAATAAAAGAAAACAAAAAAACAATGCTTTCTCATAATTTTTATTTATTATTATTATTTTTTAAGATTTATTTATTCATGAGAGAGAGAGAGGCAGAGACATAGGCAAAGGGAGAAGCAGACTCCATGCAGGGAGCCTGATGTGGGACTCAATCCCAGGACTCCAGGATCAGCCCTGGTCTGAAGGCAGGAGCTAAACTGCTGAGCCACCCAGGGATCCCCCTCATAATTTTTTTTAAAGATTTTATTTATTTGTTTGTTTATTTATTTATTTATTTATTTATTTATTTATTTATTTATGAGACACACAGAGAGAGAGAGGCAGAGACAGACACAAGCAGAGGGAGAAGCAGGCTCCATGCAGGGAGCCCGACGTGGGACTCGATCCAGGGTCTCCAAGATCAGGCCCTAGGCAGAAAGGTGGAGCTAAACTGCTGAGCCATCCAGGCTGCCCCCCGCCCCTCATAATTTTTAAACAGAGAAAAGCCTTTTAATGGAATACTACATGGCGGCCAAATACAGAAGACACATTTAGAGTTTTATTCTCCACTGGTTGCAATGGAAGTGGGAGTGATCACTAGGTATTCGATTCCTCTTTTCCACCTACGCACATATATACATAATCCCTCTAAACTTGAGAAAAAAAGCACAGACTTGAAAACACCAGTATACTAGAATGAGCCATTAATACGGCATTAGGAGACCTTGCCTTTTCACCAAGACATTCAGTATCTTAGTTTTTAAAAGTTCTTTAAGTGATTCCAATATTTAGCCAGACATCAGGATCACTAGATATGTACTCTTATGGTCTTTTTGAAATTTATGACTTCATTATTTTTTCTCTAAAACTTAGCTTTTGTCTTTTTTTTCCTTATTAGTTTTTTTACTCTTCACTTTACTTCCTTTCTCTTTTATTTTCTTTTCTATTTCCTTTCTGAATAATTCAGTCCAAAAAACATGAGGTAGTAGGTGTCTGTGATGGGAGGAGGGCCAGTGTGGCAGACTGGGGAGTGTGAACTCAAGAGGGTTAGGAAGGGTGTCTTTTTTATAATGGGGTTACAATGATAGCATCAGAACCCAAGAGTTGGGAGAAATGGCCCTGAACATTGTATAGGAGCCAGATAAGGGTGAAGAAGGCATGTGTATGATGGGGGTTGGAATTAAGAGTTTTCAGAACAATCTGAGAACCCTAGCTCCCCTGCACCCCCTTCCTTGCCAGACAGGTTGTCTAATCCCAATCTCTGTACAATATAGCACAGTCTGAGTCGAATTAGGAGGGCAGTAATCAGGGTGTCCAAATGGGTAGTGGAGGTGGCTTAGGGAGTGTGTCAGAGCCCAAGCAGGGAGAAGAGGGCATCTGTAAAAGGGCAAAGTAGGCATTAGCACTAGAAGATTGTTGACCTTCCTGGGGCATGGATAAATAAGTAGATAAAGGATAATGTAAACCAGGTTTGTTGCTTTTAGAAAAGGAAGTTATTAATATGAAAATAGAAAACTAGAATGAGCCTGTGGTGTTGGACTGGACTTGGGATATCAGTGTGACCTTATGATATTCAATGAATAGGCAGATATAAATATAGATGCAATTGTGAGTATATATGTATATATCAGATTTATTATTTTGAGAGAGAGAGATTTGGGGGGTGGGGAGAGGCAGAGAGAGAGGGAGAGGGAAAGACTCTCAAGCACATACCCCACTGAGCACAGAGCCAGACATGGGGCTCAATCTCATGATCTTGAAATCATGACTTGAGCCAAAATCAAGAGTTGGATGCTCAGCCGAATGAGGCATCCAGGCACCCCTCTATATCTATAGCTAAATCTTTATATCTACCCCTTTCCAATGAGGGGTCCCGGAGTCAGCAACAACTCAATAGAAGTGAATACATCTAGCACCCAGATTTTATTTTGTCACTATCATTATATTTACAATTTAAAAAAACAAAGAACTTTATAGAGAAATAACTGCTTCCAGGTCTGGGGAAGGGAAAATACAAAATGAGTCTGGAATATCCTGTTCTGCCAAAAAGAAAGAGGTGCCCAAGAAATGATGAAGACATGTTAAAATGATACAGAAGCCAGCTAAAATGGGTTCCCACAGGCTTAATGTGGGACAGCATGAGTGTTAGAAAAAAATATCAGTGGATGGGAACTCATTGAATTAAATAGAAATCTATAAGCCTGCACTGACACACATACATATATTCATGCATAAATTAAAAGTTTCATAAGGAATGAGATGCTAAAAGATCCAAAGTATCTCCCCAGAAAATATTAAAATGTATAAATTTACAGTGGAGAAGCTTGACAGACACCACCCTAATCAAGAAGGAAAAACTAGAGAACTATTGGGGATTGAAGAAGACTGAAATGAATACTAAACAGGGAATATAATTATGAGCTGAATATTTTTGCTATTAGAGATAGTATTGGTAAAATTAGTAAAACTTTAATGGGATCTGAAGATTCATTAATGGTGATATTCCAATACTTAGTTTTCTGATTTTAATCATTTTATTATAATTATACAGAACAATGTCTTTGTTTGTAGGAAATACATGAAAAGTATTCAGAGGTTAAAAAAAAATTTTTAACAAAAAAATAAAATAAAGTATTCAGAGGTAACGGAGCATCATGTCAACAACTTACTTTCAAAAATCCGGGAAACCAATAAAATCTTAATAAAAAAAAAGCTCTATTGTCACCAATAAAATCTTAATAAACAAAAAAAGCTCTATTGTCACCAATAAAATCTTAATAAACAAAAACAAAAACAAAAACAAAAGCTCTATTGTCACCAATAAAATCTTAATAAAAAAAAATCCGGAAAAAACTATTCCTACCATACTTACAACTTTCCTGTAATTTGAGCTTATTTCAAAATAAAAATGCATAATTAAAATGTATATATTTCTAGATTTTAAGTTCTTAAAATGACAGAAAATGCTTTATTTTCTTTTAATCCCATCCAAGCATCTAGCACAGCTCCAAGAAGTACTTTTTAAAGGTGTTTATCAAACAAATAAATCTAGAGGACTGGATAGAAAGTAATGATAATTAAAGTGATTGCTATTCGCACTTCAGAGAACTCAATGATTGATACTGATTGTGTTCACTAGTGTCTATATACTAAAACAATAACCAATAATATATTTTTAAAGGGCTGAAACAAAAATAGTTGTTGATAAATCCTAAAACAAAGAATTAAATTAAACAACCTCCCAGTTCGTTATTTCATTTATTTAAGATTTTACTGCATACAAATAATTCAAAGAATAGCTTTAATGTTATGGATTGTGGATAAGATATGAATATTTAAACACAACTTGCATTTTGGGGATGTAATATATAGTATGGTGACTAAAGTGAACAATACAGTATCACATATTTGACAGTTGCTAAGAGAGTAGGTCTTTTTTTTTTAATTTATTTTTTATTGGTGTTCAATTTACTAACATACAGAATAACCCCCAGTGCCCGTCACCCATTCACTCCCACCCCCCGCCCTTCTCCCCTTCCACCACCCCTAGTTCGTTTCCCAGAGTTAGCAGTCTTTACGTTCTGTCTCCCTTTCTGATATTGCCCACACATTTCTTCTCCCTTCCCTTATATTCCCTTTCACTATTATTTATATTCCCCAAATGAATGAGAACATATAATCTTTGTCCTTCTCCGATTGACTTACTTCACTCAGCATAATACCCTCCAGTTCCATCCACGTTGAAGCAAATGGTGGGTATTTGTCATTTCTAATAGCTGAGTAATATTCCATTGTATACATAGACCACATCTTCTTTATCCATTCATCTTTCGTTGGACACCGAGGCTCCTTCCACAGTTTGGCTATTGTGGACATTGCTGCTATAAACATCGGGGTGCAGGTGTCCCGGCGTTTCATTGCATCTGTATCTTTGGGGTAAATCCCCAACAGTGCAATTGCTGGGTCGTAGGGCAGGTCTATTTTTAACTCTTTGAGGAACCTCCACACAGTGTTCCAGAGTGGCTGCACCAGTTCACATTCCCACCAACAGTGTAAGAGGGTTCCCTTTTCTCCGCATCCTCTCCAACATTTGTTGTTTCCTGCCTTGTTAATTTTCCCCATTCTCACTGGAGTGAGGTGGTATCTCATTGTGGTTTTGATTTGTATTTCCCTGATGGCAAGTGATGCGGAGCATTTTCTCATGTGCATGTTGGCCATGTCTATGTCTTCCTCTGTGAGATTTCTCTTCATGTCTTTTGCCCATTTCATGATTGGATTGTTTGTTTCTTTGGTGTTGAGTTTAATAAGTTCTTTATAGATCTTGGAAACTAGCCCTTTATCTGATATGTCATTTGCAAATATCTTCTCCCATTCTGTAGGTTGTCTTTTAGTTTTGTTGACTGTATCCTTTGCTGTGCAAAAGCTTCTTATCTTGATGAAGTCCCAATAGTTCATTTTTGCTTTTGTTTCTTTTGCCTTCGTGGATGTATCTTGCAAGAAGTTACTATGGCCGAGTTCAAAAAGGGTGTTGAGTAGGTCTTAAAACTTCTCATCACAGGAAAAAAATATAAACACAAGAAGTGATAGATGTGAACTAAATTCCCATAGCAATCATTTCACAATATATACACACATCAAATCATCATGTTGTATCCCTAAAACTAATATCACTATAAATTATATCTTAATAAAATTGGAGAAAAACACAATTTGCAGATATTTTTGACAGAGATAATTATATTCCTATCTCTACATCCATTTTCACTTTCTTCCTTACTAACAGAGCTCTGCTTTTTGAGCTGAGCACACCGCCACCTAGAAGAAACACTGCATTTTCCATCCTCCTTTATAGTTAAGAATAGTTACCAAGTTTGTGGCGATGAGCTGTTAGTGGCTGTTGCCAAGAACTTCAAGAAAGGCTTAGAAAAGCTATACCAACTCTAGACTACCTCCTGCTGGAGTTCTTTACCTAAAAGCATTGGGTTTCCATTGTATTTAGGTTTTGGAATTTTTCTATTAGATGCACCTGAATATACTCCATATGTCTACAAAAATTCTCAGAACTGATCCAAACATCTGTCAAACATGTTGAAGAGCATGGTTCAAATGTTACCTCCATTATTTTCTAGTTCCATAACCTTGAGAAGGATATTTAGTGTCTCTTAGCTTCAGATTCCTCATTTGTAAAAAGGAAATAATAATATCTACCTCATAGTGGTTGAATGAATATTCAGTTAGATAATTGTTACTTTGGAATGTCTGAAACATAATAAAGATGCAATAAATGCTCATAGACCATAACAACTTTTCTTTTAATGCACATTGTTTTCTTCCCATTTTGTAAACTATAAGATTATTAAAGCTTTACCACGTTCTCATCATGGATTTTATTTCTTCTTAAAAATTTTCACTGTAGGTGTCCATGGGTGGCTCAGTGGTTGAGCATCTGCCTTTGGCTCAGGTTGTGATCATGGGGCCCTGGGGCGAGTCTCGCATCACTCACTGCAGATGCACATCGGCATCTCTCTCTGCCTATGTCTCTGCTTCTTTCTTTGAGTCTCTCATGAATAAATAAAATCTTTAAAAAACTTTTTTCACTGTAGTTCGTAAAATATCTAACTACAAAATTCTAATTTACAAAATCTACAAAATTCAAAAATTCTTTCCCTAAATTCTGATCAGTTTAGTGCTGATTTTCTGTTCTATACTTACCTTTTTCTATCTAAAACCTGAATCATCAATGTACTTTATATGTAAACCATTTGTCTTGAGAAACAGGTGTTACTGAGCTGGAGTCCATTAAATCAAACAAGGTCAGAGCAGAGGTGTGTTTTGGTGTTGGCCAATGCATCAGCATAGCTCTTGGGTTATCCCCCCTTCTAAAGACCTTCAGGCTGCATTACCATTCAAGATCTTGATATGGTTTAATTCTATAAACAAAGTTTGTGTGTCTCTATTCCACTAGTATTCCTGGTACTCAATTATCATTCTTACTTCTCAGTGAGACCTTGGTTTCTATTTCCTTCTCAAACCTAGGTGACACATGCTGGAATCACAAAGAGGATTGAAGACTCCTAACAAATACAGTAGACCGGGTCACATATGTTACATATTATTCTCAAATGGCAAATCCCACTGAAAGTGAGCTGTCGCTCCCACTTTCCTGCTTTCCCTGCTTCCTGAGTAGATCCCGATTTTCTGGGAAGACTCATCCAGAACTCAACTCCTAGGAAGACTACCCCCAAAATCCTGGCAGCAATTTAACTTAATCACAATCAATCCAAGCACACTTTTATTCTATTGTACATAAGGTACTCTGGTAGATTGTAAAGATGAAAAAGACAAGATCCCCTTTCCTTAAAACACTTATAATTGACTGAAGTCCATGGCTGCTGCAACAGAGCCTGGCCAGACTACTAAGGGGAAGCCTTTTAAGCCTCTAGTAATTTAAGATATTGAAAACATTCCATAAGATTCAGTATTATATGGTTCATTAGGATCTGTTGTGGCTAGCCTTCAACATTTTTGGATAACTAGTAGAATTAGAAGATCATGTGATGGAGGTGCCTGGGTGGCTCAGGGTCAAGCATCTGCCTTCAACTAGGGTTATGATCTCAGGGTCCTGGGATGGAGCCCCACAGCTGGCTCCCTGCTCAGTGGGGAGTCTGTTTCTCCCTCTCCCATACCCTCTCCCATTCCCACTCCTGCTCCCCCTGCTTGTACACTCTCTGCCAAATAAATAAATAAAAATCTTTAAAAAACGATCATGTTATGTTGGAGTAGGAGAATTTATCTTGATGACTTTATACCTACAAAGGAACCAGCATCCTAATTTTGCAAAGTAAAGAATCTAGGAAATAAGTGCCAGAGGAGGAATTAAAAATAAGATTCTATATGAAAGTACTTACCTTGATCCTGAAAGAAAACAAACCAGCAACAATAGCAGCAATTGACCAGAGAATCAAGCATAGAAAGTCCAAATACTACCCACTGGAGTCCATGTGAATAAAGCTGAGATCAACTACATTAAACATCATATATGCCATAAGGCTTTCAATCAAGTAATAAAGTATGTGTAAGTTGTAAAAAAAAAACATACAGAAAATCCTTACAATTGGAGATCTTATTCCTTTTTGTATTTCCCATTCCTAGTCTGGTAAATGGCAGGACATTAAGTAAGTGTTTAATTAATTTTTTAAAAAACCCACAAACACATTAAGCTATAGTGAAAGGCAGAGCTCTTACTGAAATCTATTTCTTAAGAAATGAGGCTTGGATCGACAGATGATGGATAAAGAACATGTGAGATATATATATATATATATATATATATATATATATATACACACACACAATGGAATACAACTCAGCCACCAACAAAATGAAGTACTGCCATTTGCAACGATGTGGATGGAAATAGAGGATATTATGCTAAGTGTAATAAATCCATCAGAGAAAGACAATTACCATACAGTCTCACCCAAATGTGGAATTTAAGAAACAAAAAAGGATAATGGGGGAAGGGAAGGGAAAATAAAACAAGACAAAATCAGAGAGGGAGACCATAGAGACTCTTAGCTATAGGAAATAAACTGAGGGTCACTGGAGGGGAGGGGTTGAGGGGATGGGGTAACTGGGTGATGGACCTTAAGAAAGGCATGTGGTGTAATGAGCATTGGGTATTATATAAGACTGATGAATCATTGAACTCTACCTATGAAACTAATAATACACTATATGTTAATTAATTTAATTTAAATTTAAAAATGAGGCTAAGTTATTTACAATTCTTTTTTAAAAGATGGGATAAAAATTCCGAGACACAAAAGAAAAACAAGTCCAAGAAAATGCTTATCAGTGTTCAAATGTCATGTACATTCCTTTAAGTTCTCTGCTAAGAGAAGTTTTATTTTGCACACTCGAGCCATCTAGACATTTGAGCTGGCACATTTCCTTTGGAAAAGGAAAAATTAAAAGTTTGCCTACAAGTCAAAGTCCACAGGCAAGACTGCAGGATGCTTTAAAGTGAAGTATTCAAATCCTTTTTAATCACCTCCCCTAAAGCAGGTATGTTGATATTTAATCCAAACTCTTTTAGATTATTCAGGATGATAAGCAGCATGTCACCCTATATTCTTTAAAGAAATAATTCTTTTTTTTTTTAATTTTTTTTTATTTATTTATGATAGTCACATACAGAGAGAGAGAGAGAGAGAGAGGCAGAGACACAGGCAGAGGGAGCAGCAGGCTCCATGCACCGGGAGTCCGATGTGGGATTCGATCCTGGGTCTCCAGGATCGCGCCCTGGGCCAAAGGCAGATAATTCAAAAGCAACTTAAGACAATTCTTGGCAAGACAAGGTTTCCCTTTAGAATTTTGGAAACACATAAAAATTTTATAAGGGGTGCTGAGAATGGAGATGATTTTCAGGACCATAAAGTGGAGTATGTCACAAAGTGTTCATCATGTCCATTTCACTAGATCTCTAGCTGCTTCCTTTGCTGTTTCCTGAGAGAAACACAAACCTCCCAACTATTTTTCAGATCAGGAAAATTTTCAATTCCTAAATCTTCCTAAATTCTTCTAAATAGGTGTTCAAACTTATGATACTAGAATAACAACTTTACAAAATTTTATATGTCTTCATAAGACTATTCAGTTTCCCATAAGGTATGAGTCAATTTTTATAATGGTAGGTATAATCTTCATGGCTTCTCAGGGAATTTCATTACTATACATTAATTAAGTGGTCTGGGAAGACAGATATATAGAGAAATAGCAAGATACACAAACACACACAGAAAATGGAGTAAGATCAACAGTGAGAGAAAGAGAAATTTGAAAGCAATCTGCTCTACTTACTGAGTGAGCAAGAGGATTTCTGCACCCCGTATATAGTCTCTTTCCATACAGCTAGCATAGGATGATCATCTTAGTAAATTGGTATCATTTCAGGATTTAAAAACTTGTATGTTTTTGATACAGCATGGTCTCGAATGTAAACCAATTATTGCGCTGAATCATATAAAATCATATTTATAGGACAAAAACTCAAATTGTAGAGATTTCCTATTGTTCAACTGTTTATAGCATCTCTTATTCACTCTGTTGGAGAGAGAGGAACCCTCACTCTAAGTAATACAAGATGATCAATCATACGACACTCAGCGCTGGCAAGAAAGATTGCTTGACATGTAATGCCACAAGGAGTTGTACTTGGGAGCAGAGTGAACAAGCAGGGGCCATAGAAGGTAGGCTTTAGAGTAACATGGTGATGAGGTGTCCTTGGTTCCTACAGGAGAATATAACTGGCTTGTTTGAATAATCCACAGGCTGGCAGGAAACTGAAGCAGCCAGGCTGAGGTACAGTGCAGTGGATCCAGCTGGTAGGAGTCTGAGTGAGTCTGCTGACCTGGAAGCATATCTGATGAAAGGAGAGGAACTCACAGTTAAACAACTCTTGGGACCCTGTGGGGACCCAGGGACCCATGTCAAAGTAGCACATGCAATTTTAGATATTACAGTACATCAACCTAACTTCAACTGATATTCAACTGGAAAAAAAAAGTTAACATGTTCCATTGTTGGAGAAAATTTAGTTGTGTTGTATTTATATTTTCAATATGGAGCCTTCCCAATTGTAATTTTCAGTATATATGATTTCCCAATTAAGTGCTAAGATGCTGCTAGTTGTCTACTCAATATTGGTTCTTTCCTTCTTCCTTACTAACTTCAACTTTATTCAGGCAACAATGTACTTAGTTAAGAAATGTGAGGTCACAGGTTCCATTATATTTGTAGTGGCCATGTGACATAGTTTTGGCCAGGAAGATATCACCAGGAGGCTAATGGATGGGACTTTCAGAAAAGTAATGCTTCCCTGATAAAATGTAACACACTCATCTAGCACACATCTTATGTACATCTTTGTCTTTTCCTTTCTTGTTCCTTCTTATGAGGATGTAATATCTAGAAATGGAGATTATGACCATAAGAAGGATATAACTTCATAAGTATTATGAAGTATAAGGTATAACTGACAAATAGGAAGACAAGTGTTATTAAGGGAGACAAAATGAGACAGTTAAGAAAACTGTGCTTTTTTCCTTCATTGTCAAATTTTCCAAAATAGTTATTCACACTTGTCTCCATTCTGTGCCTTCCCACTCCCTTCACAATCTACTCTCGTCTGTCTTCTTCCATCTCTACTTCATCACTGCCTGGAAATAGCTATTAAAGTCACCAGGGACCTCCATGTCACTAAAAACAATGTATGTCTTTTAGTACCTTGTCTTAATTGTTTTTTCAATGTGGTTTGACACAACTAAATTCTCCTCTTTTCTTGAAACAAACAAAACCCTTACCCTTTAGTTTTTCTACTTACCAGCTCATCTTTTTTCTTCCATTCCATGTGAAAATTCCTCAGAGCTGGACCTGAGGTCTCTTTCTTTTTTCTTTTTATATTCTTGATGATGTTATCCATGCCCATGAGGTCAATTAATGGTTATATGGTACTAATTCCAACTTTATATCTCTAGCCCAGATTTCTCCTTTGAGTTACAAACTCAAATCCTGACACCATTCATTACAACTGCCTGACGATTTGTAGTCAAAATCTGACATTGCTTTTAACTCCCCAGCATCTGATTCCCTTTATCTTATTTGAGAAGATTAAGAGGCATAATCCTTGTTACACAATGGAATTTCAAATTCCAACTCCTTGATTTCCCACAATTCCTTATATTTAGAGCCTGGGGACATGATCTAGAATCCATCAATCATATGTACCTGTCACTGTTAATGGAGAACTAGTGGCATGATGAAGTGAAATTTTTGAGACTTCTCCACAGGTCATGGTGTTTAGGGAAAAGTGATCAAATCCCTGACCAGTACCTGCTGTGCAGCCAGTGAAGGGATTCAGCGTTCAGTGCTCACAGGGTCAGGGGACCAGCTACAGTGTTTACAGCTGGAGTCTCATCGGACTAGTTCTATGGCATAATTTTCAGCATTGTCCTTGAATCTATATTCATGTACCTGGCTCTGTACAGATAATTCTGTGAGCTACTAGATTTTTTTTCTTTTAAACCCTTTACTGAAATACAACCCTTATACAGAAAAGTGAATAAATCCTAAGTAATCAGACTTAGTGAATGATGGCAAACTGAGACCAGCATGTAATCAGCACCCTCTGATACCTCCTTTATGCTCACTTCCTACCACAGCTCTCTTACAAAGATAACCATAATGCTGACTTCTAAAACTAATTTTGAACTTTATATAAATGGTTTTATACAATATACACTCCATTGTGTCTAGAAGGCTTCTTTTGCTTAACATTATGCTCTCAGGGCTCATCTACATTTTGCATATAGCAGTAGACTTATTCATTCTTATTGGTTTGTATTTACCACCAGGTGAATACATACAATTTATTAATCCATTCTCTTACATACAAGCATTTGCTCAAATGGGGGGAAAATACTTCCATTATTTGCAATATATTTTTATGAGCACTCTTTTATTTGTCTTTTGGTGAATGTACATATGCAATTCAATTAGATGCATATCTAAGAGTGGAATTGCTGGGGCTTAGGGTTTGTGAATGTTCAATTTTACTGGATACCCTCACACAGTTCTCTAAAGTGTAGCAATTACTCCTCTTGTAAGAATTCATTCTTCTATTACAGGGTATAAAAACCTCAGTTCTTCCATATTCTCATTAATGCTTGGTGTTCTCTGGAATTTTCATTTTAGTCACTTAGGTAAATATGTAGTACAAAACTAGTTATAATTTGCCTTTCTTTGATAAGTAATTGTTCAGGCTGCTATAACAAAAATACCATAGACTGGGTGTCATTTATTTCTCACAGTTCTGGAGGCTGAGAAGTCCAAGATCAAGTGTTTGGGGAGGGTCTGCTACTTGGCTTATGAATAGCCACCTTCTGTCTGTGTTCTGACATAGCTGAGAGAGAGGAAGCATACTCTTTTTTGTCTCTTCTTATATAGGTACTATGATCTTGAGTGCTCTAACCTAAATACCTAATTAACTCCCAAAGGCCCAATATTCAAATATCATCACATTTAGGGTTAGGGTTTCAACATATAAATTTGGGGGGAACATATATAGTCCATTGCAACAATGAAATTGAGCACTTTTCCACGTGTGTATTTTTGATTTTTGATTTGGATAGCTTCTCTGTCTATTCAATCCTGTGGCCATTTATCTTTTGAGATCTCTGGTTTTTTTCCCTTAATTTATAGGTCTTCTTCGCATATTCTGGATATACTGCTTTGTTAATACATGTATTACAAATATTTTATATATTCTGAATATGACTCCTTTTTAAAAATAGAATACATTTTATTCATAAATAAGTCTCCATAAATTTAAAAGCAGGGCAACCCCTTTTTGAAAAAGAGGATATAAGAAGGCAACAGAATAAAATAACAAAATAACAGAATCTGTTCTACCCTCAAAAACTAGGTAACTACCTGTATTCTCTGTAAAAGCATGTCAAAGTAGCTATGAAAGCCAGAAATCTAGGAATTATCTCTGATATCTTCTCTTTCACTTACCACATTCAATCTCTTTCCCTATTAATACCACTACTGTATAATACATCAGTAGCTTAAAGCAGTAAAAACTGTTTGTTATCTCTCACATTTTTTTATGGTTCAAAATTTCAGATGTGACTTGGCTGGGCAATCTGACGTGTGGCATCTCTTAAGCAGGAATGTAGTCAGGTGTCAGCTGACACTGCAGTGCTCTGAAAGCTTGACAGAGGCAGGAAGATATATTTTGTAGCTGGCTCATATACACGGTTGGCAAGTTGGTTCTGATTGTTGGTATAAAGCCTCAATTCTCCTCTACATAGACCTCTCCAAAGGGCTGCTTGAGTATCCTCATGGCATGGCTGCTTGCTTTCCCCAGAATGAGTATCTAAGACACCAAGGCAGAAGTTGCAATGCCTCGTATGATCTAACCTTAGGAGTAATTGTAACATCTGTAAATATTTTATTGGTCACATAGGTCAGTCCAATTCCATGTGGAAGTTGCTTATACAAGAGCATGAATAACAGGAGGTGAGGATCATTGGGTACCATTTTGGAGGCTGGCTACAACAATCACTGGGTTTTGTCCATTTTATATGAGAAATATCTCTCAGCTGTGCCACTGCTGTGGTCTAATGGACAATCATTTATCTCTTGTCCAATATCCCATATCTTTTCTAAACCCCCTCACAAATCTCACCAGGAGCCAGAGAGATTCTTTCAAACGATAAATCTGATCATGTTAGTCTTCTGATTTAAATCACCAGTAGTAAAAACACTTATAATGTTTAATATTACAAAGATTATAAAATATAAAGATTACATAATATAATCAGTGTTATAAATACTTCTAATAATTTTAAGAAAATATCTAAAGCCACTGAAAGACATACTGGGTCCCCCATGATTTGCCTCTGCTTCCTTGTACTTCTATTTACTGTACTATTGCCTCATTAGTCCTTTCTATACTCCAAGGTTTATTATTCAACTCTAATGCTTCTTCTTGGAATACTCTTCCCTCTCACCCCATTTCTCATTGGACCAACTCCTAATCATTCTTAGATGCCCATTTAAATACTATTTCCTAACTTATTTTTCTAAGCTCTCAAACTAAATTAGACCTTACTGCTATCTTGGCGCCTGGGTGGTTTGGTCAGTTGAGCATCTGATTCTTGGTTTTGGCTCAGGTCGTGATCTCAGGGTCCAGGGATGGAGCCCCATGTGAGGCACCATGCTCAGTGAAGAATCTGCTTGAGGATTTTTCTCTCTCCCTCTGCCCCTCCCCACTCTCTAAAATAAAATAAATATTTAAAAAAATACCTTACTGCTATTCTTTATCACATCATATAGTCCTTTCTACTGTAGCTCTTAGTTTAGTATATTTAACTATTTAGGTAACTACTTGATTAGTGTCTATCTCTTCTACTAAAGTTCTGTAGGAATTGGAACCATATCTGCTTTGCATTCCATAAGGAAGTGCCTAACTCAGAGTAAGCCAATGTAGACTCCTGAATAGCTCTGAATAAATGGATGGATAGATACATGGATGAATTGATGGATGAGAGGGACTGAGTACCTAAACGGGTAGCTGAATAGAGAGCTTTAAATCTGGGAACATGATGAAGAAAAACTGGGTCGTAGATTTAGTTTGCCATATCTTTCCCCTAAGATAAATGGTTCCAGAATTTCTTCTATGGGTATGTGTGTCTGGTAAATGGTGAAGGGGTGATGGAACAGGTGGAATCTGTAAAGTAACTTATACTTTATATCATGGTTGTTACTGAAGGAATGCCAGTTGGTACGTGCAAAAAGAGTGACCACTTTGCAAACATATTTTGTCCTGTATATGTTATTATCAGAAGCTATTTTAATTTAATAAAAGAAATGAACAGTTTTGATACTCTTGCACTGCGCTTAAGTACAGAAGTCCCTACAAGAATTCTCTAGAAGACCTCCCTAGAAGTCTTTAAAACTGAAAGGGCTTCTGTCTCTTACGATCTTTATATAATCAGAAGCAACCTAGATTCCATGTTAGTTTAATGCTCTACAGAATAAAATGTCAATGATAGAAGTATTTTCAACTAGGGCCATAACGTTTATTCTTTTAAAAAAAATCAGTTTAGGGCTTCAAACAAACGAGGGCATGAAATATTTTTAGTTGTCTTTATTTTTTATTTTAGCCCCAGTTCTTAATTCCACATACTGTCTCAGTAACTTTGTTTCCTAGAAACACTAAGAAAAGGCAACTCAAAGTTATAAAACAGCTTCCTGAAAAGTAATCTTGGAAACTAGATCTTAATACTAATACAAAGATGAAAATTACATACAATCAATGAGTTTGCTCTATCTTTGTCAGTTTTCGTGTAATAGAAAAAAAATTTGTATTTGAAATACACAGTATGTGTTAAAGACCTCTCCTTTTGCTGCAGACACTCAATTTTTCAACCTTTCATCTAATTTCTCTCCAGTATTATGCATAATTGATCATATGCTGAAGCTTTTCTCTATTTGCTTAAACCAGATATCCATGGGGCCTTCCTGAAGTATTTAGAAAGAAGAGCTGCTACAGAACTGTATTCGGCTCTCTCCAGCAATTTCTTGATGGAAAATGACCAATGAGTTTAATTTCTCTCAACAGGGAATCATTCTGCCTTATTTCCTGGGGAAGAAAAGCAATGAAATAAGGAGTTATAAATTGGAGAACACATAAAATTTTAACTTCAATTTCATTCTATTTTGTAATAATCATTTTTTACATTTGTGTAATATGCTACATATAATACTTTCATGTTTACTAGGATACATTTTGTGCTTCCTTATACAAGATTTTTTCTTGTTAATAGTCTGTGTGTTTCTTATACTAACAAATTAGCTTAAATCTTTTCCTTATCTACTTGTTTTGATGAGAATTTCAGCACACATTTATTGGATCTGTGCCATAAATAAATGTGTTCAGGACTATTAAGAATTCACATATACACACACACGCTTAAGAAAGAACATCTGTTCATAATTCAAAATCCAATGACAAGAAGAGGACAAGTGCACAGACAACAATAATACCAGGAAAAATATGGTAATGTGTGAAAGGATTCATAAAATGAAAGTGCCAGAGAGGTTCTGAGTAGAATAGAAATTATCATTAGGATTCTTGAATGCTTATTATACACTAGATACTTTGTACTTTATACACTAGGTTGAAAGTTTACCATTATTCTGTGAGACAACTATTATTTCCATTTTACAGAGGAAAGAAAGAGCTTGTCAAAGTTTTTGAGTTCCCAATCCCAAATCAAAATAAATAAAAGGAAGATCTAGAATCAAAAAGCATGTCACAAGCCTAAGTATTTGGCTATTATGAAAAAGCTTCACATGGAAGTGTCATTTGACTTAAGCCAAGCTTTGAAGAAATCAACAGAATTTGAATAGACAGAGAAAGGGACAGAGAAAACCAACCACCTGAGTGCAAGCATGAATCAGACCCCTGGGAGTTGGAATGGGTATCTGGAGGAATAAGCTCAAGCACAATGCTGAGTTCTCAGCACAGATCTGAGAGTTAACAGAGAAATATGAACTCCAACGTACAACTGAGAATAATGCTAAGAATTAGGTAAAAATGAAGACTGGGCACTAAGTACTAAAGATATTAAGGAGCTGGGGGGCATGAACTAGTTTTCAAAGGGAGAAATGAAAGATGGGAATGTGTAATACATCATGCTACTATATAAAGTAAACTGGAGAAATTCCTATGTCCCGGTTTTTGACCCCATACTGAAAATATGTGGTGTATGATTTTGCCTTGTATGTCAGAGATGGAAAGTGATCACCAGTATCTTCATCTTCCTTATCTTCATCTTCCAGGACAGATGATTTCTTTATCCATTTCCCTAGCAGTTAGATAAAGACAATGACTAAGTTCTGGTCAGTGACATATGAGTGGAGTGATGAGCAGAACTTCCAGGCTTTGTCTACGAAAGCCCTCCTGCATCCTGTGGATGAATGATGGTGTGGAGTAGATATCATCCACTAACATATATTTCTTTTCAAGTGGGAAACACTTTACCACCACTCTGCCTTTTTTGTGGTAGTAAACCAGTGGAACTATGGGGTTATTTGTATCTGCAGTTATCTCACCCTGATATTCTTTGCTGAGTAATTTGTTGTGATAACTACTATCTCCGACTTGGTCCCTAATTCTCTCCTGCTGGCTATGCCTGAGACTGAATAGTGCTGCAGTAGTTACGTGACTCTACTGGATAGGGCCTCAAGTGGGCTCCCAGTTTTGCTGTGCAATCCCTCTGTGTGCTGCTGGTCATCAACTGGTCTCATTCCTTTCATGGCCTATTTTGAAGATTACTTCTTTCCTTAAGATTCCTCTGCTCTCGGGATCCCTGGGTGGCACAGCGGTTTGGCGCCTGCCTTTGGCGCAGGGCGCGATCCTGGAGACCCGGGATCGAGTCCCACGTCGGGCTCCCGGTGCATGGAGCCTGCTTCTCTCTGCCTGTGTCTCTGCCTCTCTCTCTCTCTCTGTGACTATCATAAATAAATAAAAATTAAAAAAAGAAAGATTCTTCTGCTCTCTCTTTCAGCAGATAAATGAAGCCTTCTCTTTAGTTAAGTGCTTATTCAGGAATTGTGTCCATGTTTTTGTTGTCCTTTTCTTATTGATTTAAGTAGTCCTTTATGTATTATGGATATAAAACCATTATGGGTACAAGATAAAAAATGGCTAAAATTAAAGACTGACTTTTTAGTTGGCACTGATGTGGAAACATTGGAACTCTTGTACACTCTTGATGGAAATGTAAATGGTACAATCACTTTGTAAGACTTTTGGTAGTTTTTTAAAAAGTTAAGCATTTATCTATTATATAATCTAGACAACCTACTCCTAAGTAGTTACCCAAGGGTCACAGAGGAGCCCCTGTAATAGTATGGCTGAGAAGATGCTTTCTACAGAGGATTTTCTGCACTTTTGTAGCAGGGAGTGAGATGTAAATACTTTTCTTTATTTTCCTTATGAAATCTTCACCAAGGTTTATGCCAGCTTACTCTATGTAAGCTTTTATGAAAAGACTACTGATAATTGGGTTCATAAGCAACAACTATTGATTACTTACCTTGGTCTAAGTACTATGCCATCCACATTCACATATATTATCTTTTTCAAATTTCACAATTACCTTGATGAATGTGAGTCAGAATAGAGAAAAGGTGTTAGTTGAGACAATATTCCATCTAGACTGGGGTAAGGATAGAAAACCATTGAAATTGCCCTAGTAGGGATTGATCATGTCTGTATAACTTGATGTAGCAGACTGAACAGTTTATATTATCAGTTTTTGCTTTTATTATATCTTATTAGTCACAAAGAGTTCCTGTCACCATCTTTATTCATTGTAGGGGGTATACAGTATAATTTTCAGTTTATATATCTCTCTTTTTCCTCAGGAGAGATTTTAGGGATGACAAAGAAACAAATTATCTCCAACTTGAGCAAAAACTTAATTACTTTTTGATAAATCCTAGAGAAATCTTTCTTTACTAATGGTAGTATATCTGTTTAACGTCCTGATCAGTGAAACTATAATTTAGCCTAAAAAATGAATATATGTGTGATAGTTTTACAAACCTAAAAACTTTAAGCAGTCTTGTGACTAGATCAATAAACTTTAACAGATATCCTTCCTAGCCTCTAGACTAACAATCTTATGAAGACAGTGCTTTTTGTGTTTGTGGCATTTTTTCCTATAAAGGCTTCTTGCAGGAGCAAGATTTGAACTAGCTTTCTTTGAAGTTAAGTACCCTTCTGGCAAGTTTGAAATAAACCTAGACCTCTGCTAAAAACCAATACATCTGAGAAACTTCCTGCAACATTCTTTTGTCTCTTGAATTGAACTCCTTGAGAAAGTTTTGTTTATTTTCACTGTAGCTCAATTATCTGGTAAGAGGTTTGGTACAAGTAAACATGTTTTCTAAATGTTAGTTGAACAAATGAATATTTGAATGAATTTACCAACTACCGACTTGGCTTAATTTTTACAATGTTTATTTTTTGGAAAGATATCTCTGATAAGGGAAATTCACGTACAGAGACCCACAAAATGGAAGCTGCTCCAGTGGCCCAGACCACACCCCAAATCTAAACCAAAGTTAGCACACACTTAGGGGAAACATTTCACTGTCTAGGAAACATGACATATACCAATCACAATCCTCCAACTCAGCTTTAGTGAGCTCACCTTACTATTGAAAACAGAACCTCCTAGGCAATCTTGCCTTCTTGTCATACTGCCTAACATTCTATAAAACTTGCTCTTGCCCAAAATCTCTCAGGAAGAGGGCTTCACTATTTGTGAAGCACTATACTCCCCCAGTCCATGGATTCTTTTCCCTTACATAAAGATAAATAAATTTTAATATATAAATATATATAATAATAATTATTATAATTTCTCAGGTGTGTCCTATCTTATCTGGCTTGGAATTTTCTAGGCCCTGGTATTTCCTCACTAATCTGGGACAATTCCCTCTCCCTCCACCCAATTAATTCACATCACATTCAAGGATTGTTTCCTAACCCTCTTCTATGCACAAGGTTTTAATGTTTTTTGTTCTTCTTCTTAAATTTGAAAAGGATGATGGACATTTATTTAGGCAATTTAGAAAATATTTAAAACAAAAGAGAAAAAAATAAAAGAGAAATAGGTGGAAGGTTAAGGAAAGGTCACTATAGTTAGTAAGAAGAGTCTGACTCACTGAAAAAAAATTAACTGATGAAAAACAAATCAGAAGAAAAATAATGAGAATATTTTGGGTGTCTGGCCAAACCAATTCCAAAACTGCAAGTAATGAGAATGGGAAATTAGTCAGAAAAGACTACAGACACACCTCTGAGATACTGCTGGTTCAGTTCCAGATCACCACAATAAACAGTATTGCAGTGAAGTAAGTCATGAATTTTCTGGCTTCCTAGTATATATAAAAGTTATGTTTATACTATACGGTAGTCTAGTAAGTGTATAATAGCATTATATCTAAAAAAATAATGTACATACCTTAATTAAAACATATTTTATTGCAAAGCCTGGGTGGCTCAGCTGTTTAGTATCTGCCTTCAGCCCAGGGTGTGATTCTGGAGACCAGGGATCGAGTCCCACATCAGGCTCACTGCATGGAGTCTGCTTCTCCCTCTGCCTATGTCTCTGCCTCTCTCTTTCTGTGTCTCTCATGAATAAATAAATTTAAAAATAATTTTAAAAAACATATTTTATTGATAAAAAATGCTAACCATCATCTGAGCTTTCAGTGAGCCACTGACCCTTTTTGCTGGTGGAGGATTTTGCCTGGATGGCTTTTGTTGATGGCTACTGACTGACCAAGGTAGTAGTTGCTAAAGGTTGGGGTGGTTTTGGCAATTTCCTAAAATAAGAGAGCAATGAAGTTTGCTGCATCATTCAACTCCTTACATGAATGATTGCTCTGTAATATGCCATGCTGCTTTATAGCATTTTACCCTAGTAGAACTTCTTTCAAAATTGAGTCAATCTGCTCAAACTCTGCCACTGCTTTATCAACTAAATTTATGTATATTCTAAATCCTTTGTTGTCACTTCAACAATTTTTACAGCAACTTTACCAGGAGTAGATTCCAACTCAAGGAACCACTTTCTTGTTTATCCATTAAAAGTAACTCATCTGTTCAAGTTTTATCATGAAGTTGCAGGAATTCAGCTACATCTTCAGGCTCTACTTCTAATTCCAGTTTTCTTGCTGTTTCCACCATATCTGCAGTTACTTCTTCCACTCAAGTCTTGAACCTTCAATTTGTAACAAAACAAAAGAAAAAAACCCCCGCAGTATCTGTGTAGTGCAATGAAGTGAAGTGCAATAAAACAAGGTGCGTTTACACTCATGAGGTAAAGAAATTTGCATGGCTCCTGAAGGGAGGTCTGTATGTAGCTTTGCCCTGGCTGGCTATGAGACTTTTCTACCTCCTCATTTTTCTTAGATTTATTTATTCATTTGGGGGAAGGCAGTGGGAGAGGAAGAAAGAGCCTCAAGCAGACTCTATGCTGAACGTGGAGCTCCATGAGGGCTCCATCTCACAACTCTGAGTTCATGACCTGAGCTGAAACCAAAAGTCAGATGCTTAACCGACTGCACCACCCAGGCATCCCACTGCACCCTCACTTTTCAAAGGAGGAGCTTGTATTAAATGATACACAAGATCCTTTCCAATTCTAATATTTTATAGAGGACTACATTTTTTAGCAGATTAAATAGATTCTTATGTTTTAAGTCATATATTCATATTTAGTCTCATATAATTTGGCCATTATATTTTCTTCATTATTTCAGTCATAATTATTGAGTGGTTGCCTGGTGTTTGAACATTGTGTTAGGCAGTGAGCATACAAGATGGGTAAGATAAAATAACTGCCATCTACTGCCTCACAGCTTTATAAACCGCAACAGAGCAATTGGAGCAGAGAAGATAGCTGGGGTAGGGAAGCCTGGCTGGAGATAGAGTGAGGATAAGAGCAAGAAAAAATATTTTGTAATTTCCAAAGGCATAAGTAAGGCCACTGCTTTCAAGTAAAAACTAGTTAGGATTTTCATTTTCATTTTGGTTTTATGAGTATGGTTAGTGCTATATGACTTTAGCCACATAGCAGGTTAACAAGGGATTCACTGGATTTTCCACACCTTCCAAAACAGAGGACAGTTGATTCTTAGTTTTGTTGATCTGGTTACTACCTAGTCTGGCCTTTGGCTTTGTGTTCAATGCACAATAGCTGCTTGGAGATCTAGGAGGTTGTTCATTGGCTCTCACAGAGCTTGATACTGACATGAAAAACTAAATTCCAGATAGAAATCCTGAGAACAGAAGAGCCTAGACCTGGTTGAGAACTTAGCCACCCTCTGAGGCCCTGTAGGTAGAAATAAATGTGTGAAGCAGGTAAGCGCAAAAGAATAGAAAGTGATGGGATTAGCAATTAACCAGAAAGCTACTTCACCTAAAAATCTTCAAGTTTTTCATCCTCTACCTCTCTCCTTTGAACGCAATGCCTGAAAACTGCACAGGCAGTCCCAAGTCTCAGTTTGAGATCTCTGGTGACCAATAAACTTCTCCCCCACATGATGGCTTTCGATCTCAGATGCTTGGTCCAGTGCCTGGCACACCATAGTACTTAACTAGGGAATCTATTTTTGTTATTGCTTCCTTGTTTTTATTGCATCTCATTTGAAAAGGTACTTAAACTGGTCAAATGTTAAATATTACTAGGATGATTATTATAAGCAATGCTGGAGATTAAGAACCAAACATATATAATTAGTTGAGAGGTTTATAAACATTCGTTAAGTTAAAATGGTACATATAGAATACAAAAATACATAAAAGATTATATAGAAAATGCACAAAGATACATGAACTGAGCATGCCTACATCAAGAAACACATCATCATCAGCTTCACGGAAGCACCAAGCCACCTCCTGCTCATTTCTAAGGATGATGCTTAACACCAGTTAACAGTGTCTGTCTTCTAGAATGATCAGTATAGAATCAAATTATTTTACTTTATCTCCTCCACCAGGCTGTGAAAAAACTTTAGTCAGGGACTGAGCCTTTCTTTCCTTTGTACCCACATTATCATTTCCATGGCTTGTAGGGTCATCTTAAAGTACGCAGGACCCCGACATCTATCTAATGAGAAGCCACAGAAAAATCCCATTTCCAGGTCACATCTCGGTTTCTGATTTTATATATCAGATTTAGCTCTTCAGATGTACTTAGAGCTCTCAAAAAAGAGGCATAGTCTAAATATAACCTCTCTGGTTGAACATTAAAAACTGGAGTAGGAGGTGATGATAGCAAAAGGAGTTAATTAGCATTTTGTGTACATTAGCTAACACAGCCACTTCCAGTTCGATGACCAACATTAGATGTTCTCTAGAAATGTGTTTGATGGAAATCCCCACTTACGCTTGCTTAAGTGGGTTGATAAAGCTTAGGTGAACAAGTTGCAACACTGAGGGGAAGAAAGGGAGACAAGTACCAACAAAGAAATCAAACTCAAGAGCTTTCTGGTACACTAAATAGCCATGGGAAAATCAGGGCAGGATTGGAGATTTCTGACAGGCAGCACCTCTATTTATTTTCCTGTCTTCAACTAGATTAAAGCACAAATTTTGTTACATGGCTATTTCCTTTGCAGACCATTGTCTTAGTTTAGGTTTACCTCTAATCAATTCAAATCATCCTCATGCTAGTCTTGTGTTGAAATGAAAGCTCCAACTGAAAGAGACCATACTTTATTACAACTGAAAGCACCAACTGAAAGAGACCATACTTTATTACAAGACAGGGATCAGTCTGGAAACATCTGTGGGAGTAACCAGATGTTTTATTTAGAGGAGAAACACAGGCTGAGTGAATGACAGAAAAAGTAAGAGTAGATGACTCATCTCTGAGCAGATGAGAACACAAATGCTCACAGATTTTCTCTTTTTTTTTTAAGCACTGTAGTTGGATTATGTGTCTGAAATCATCCCCCCTCATGCCCTATATTTGAAACTGTTGAATTAAGTTTCTTGATTCATGGCTCTTACTCAAGGATGACCGCCTTTGCATAGCAGATTTCTGATGCCTGGTTTAGAGGAATTAGAGCAAAGCCATCCCTGTTCAGAAGCTGCTGCTGTGAAAAGCCTTCACTCATGTTTCTCTCTCCCTGAAGTTCATAATCCAACCAAAAAGGATTCCTTCTTTCAGCAAAACAGTATCCCAAACTTAGTTTTAAAATGTAAATCCTGATACAAGAATTAACAAGTAAAATTCTATCTGAATCTCTTACAAAGCAAACTAAGGGCTTGGGGAAAAGCTAGAGCAGTGTGTGTGTGTGTCACTGTTTCTTAAGAATGTAGGCCATCAGGCACCTCTCTGATCCTGGATTTTGAAATTCTAGCAGCAAGTAGATAAAAGAAGGCATTTGAGGAAGAAGCAAAAGGGAAGACAAGGGCTCAGAAAATGAGGAGAGAAGACCATTTATGGGTTTTGAACTGATGATTTCAGTTTTGAGTCTCTATTGTCTCATCTGTGAATGGAACCAATAATATTTTTTCCCAGCTATTTTTGGTCAGTGACCAGAAGAGATTCTCCTTCCTTTGCCAGACTAATTAACTAATTATTTTGTTCTTTCTACACAACAAATACTGCAAGATATGGAATTTAAAGAGATGTATATAATCAAAAGAGTCTTTTCTTGTCTCCTATATCTGTTTCTCAGCCTTTCTCTGGTGAGAATTCTTTATTATTTTCCAAAGGCATACTGGAAGGATAATCTTCCTACTTTAGATTAGAGACTAGGGACTGAAAGAAGTCTGCCCAAGTTCATAGTTCATGAACATTATTCGATCAATGATTTGAAAAGGCAAGATGATTTGTGTTTTTCCTTGTTATTTATCTAAGCAATGTTTTGGAAGGCTTTTTTTTTTTATACTATACTCTAGATTACTCTCACTACTGACAGTTGGCCAAATCCAAGCTTTCTCAGGAATTTGGAAAGATGATTTCATGTCAAATATCCATCCGTTTGGGCCCTACAAGTTTCTAGAGACAGCTCAAGATCACTGCAAATTATCTCTAGGTTGAGAAGGGTAAACATGATACTAGATGTAAAGTACCTAGCAGAGAGCCTACACGCAGTATGTATTCTTAGCAATTTACTACTGACGATTTTGAAAGTAGCTTTCCCGGATTTTTTACAGCCACTCTATTATATGCTACAGAAATGTTTATCCTTTTTCACTGATTAAATAGGCAAAAACACACAAGTTGACAGAAAATCAAATTTTAAGACACATGTTACTTATTTCTATGGGCACCCAGAAGTATTGTTACTACTGAATTATTAGTGCATTGGCTATTAGTGTATTAATGTCCCAGGTTACCTGTTTAAAGATTTTATTTATTTTTATGTATTTGACAGAGAGCTTGAGCACAAGCAGGAGAAGTGGCAGGAAGAGAAAGGAGAAGCAGGCTCCCCACTGAGCAGGGAGTCCAACGCCCTGCTTGATCCCAGGTCTGGGATCATGACCTGAATGGAAGTCAGAAGCTTAACTGACTGAGCCAGCCAGATGCCCCCAAGTTACCTGTTTAAAACAAAACATTGTTTTGTTTGGCCTCATTGACTGGGGCCTTAGGACACCAGAATTTAGGTCCTAAGTCCTAAATTCTTTCCAGGGACACCTGGGTGGCTCAGCGGTTTGGCACCTACCTTCAGCCCAGGGTGTGATCCTGGAATCCCAAGATCAAGCCCCACATTGGGCTCCCTGCAGGGAGCCTGCTTCTCCCTCTGCCTATGTCTCTGCTTCTGTGTGTGTGTGCGTGCGTGTGTGTGTGTGTGTGTGTGTCTCATGAATAAATAAAATCTTTAAAAAAATAAATTCCTTTCATTACTAGTTGGTATGTAATCAATGCCATCACTAATTTAGACTTCTTCTGAAGCAATTTTAAGTCTCTACCACCTCTTAAAGTAATGAGTTTCAGAAGCTTGCTTCAATAATATATGTGATAAGTCTTCTCCTCCAAAGTCTTCCCCCTCTTCCTCCTCCTTTTCTTCTTCTTCCTCTGCTGCCTCTTTGTCCTTTTTCTTCTTCTTGAGGTCAAATTAACTCTCAAGCTTAAAGGAGAGTTTTCTAGCTATGATAGACTAGAATATCCAAAATATGTTTACCCTTGAAAAAAAATCAGATTTAGGGAATATTTTTAACCATTTGGTTGTCAACATCTTCAGACTACTGACAAATATTGTATTTCTTGTCACATAGAAAAATTGTTCTGCTCATCTACTTTAATATGAGGCATACTCAATTGATTTATTTTTCCCAATGAAATCTGAATGAAAGTGGCATTTGGCCACTTGTGAGCAGAAGTGTTAAGAGCCATGCTCAACTTGTCCCATCTCTTTCCCTGACAAAATAATTGTTGACAATTAAGCCCTTACCAGCACAGGTCTCTGAGTGACTAGTATAAGCAGTGCTGACCTGCAGTGGAAATGTACAGTGAAGAGATAAATAAATCAGCTGTTAAGCTGCTGAGATTTGGAGGATGGTTGTTACTGTAGCATAATCTAACCTGTTGTAATAAAATACAGTTGCATAATAGATTCTTAGCCTTTATTTTCTCAGACTGAAAAGTTACGTGTTTTTTTTTTAAGATTTTGTTTATTTTGAGAGAGAGTGTGTGTATGAGCAGGGGGGAGGGGCAGAGGAAGAAGGAAGAAAGAATTTCAAACAGACTCTAGGCTGAGTGCCGAGCCCTATGCAGGGCTTGATCTCATCACCCTGAGATCATGACCTTAACCAAAATCAACAGCCAGACACTTAAGCAACTGAACCACCCAGGAGCCCCTGAAAAGTTAATTTCTAATTATAGTCTTCAAGTCAATACAAACACATGTCATATATTAATAAGAAGATCTCCTAATATTCATGGCTGGTGAAATCCTGGCTTAAATCCCTTCACTTGTCGTCATCATCATTATAAGCAGCATTATCACTGATGTACTTAATAGCAAATTGCAGACTCTGAAAGTTAAGAAATAAGAGGAGTTATCTTGCTAACTGTCTTATTCCAGAAATGAGAAAGCTCAGATTGTCCAGAGATAAGGGATTTATCTAGGACGATATAGGTAAATTTCTTTTTAATTTTAATTTTCTTTTAATTGTAATGTTCTTCTAGCGGTCATAACAAAGTACCACAAGACTCAGCGGCTTAACAGAAATGTACTCTCTCACGGTTCTGGAAACTGGAAGTCCACAAGGTGTTGGCAGGGTTTCTCAGGTTTCTTCTGTGGTCTCTCTCATCAATGTGAAGATGCTCCTTATTTTGTGTCCTTACTATGATCTTCCCTCTGTGCATATGTACCCCAGGTGTCTCTGTGTCCAAGTTTTCTTTTCTTATTTTTTTTTTCCAAGTTTTCTTTTCTTAAAAGACTATGAGTCAGACTGGATTAAGGCCCAACCTTACAGGCTTATTTTACCTTAATCAGCTATTTAAGGTCCTATTTCCAAATACGCTTACATTTTGAGGTACTGGGAGTAAGAGATTCAACATACTAATTTGGAGGAGGGGGAACTAGATTCAGGCCCTAACATTACAATGACAAACTGATAGCATTTTATGTTAAAATTAAAACAAAGTTATGGTTGGAATTTTCACTAGCAGTGATATTTACAGAGTTTCAGGTAGAGGAGTTTGACATAAAATATCTGTAAGACTTTAACATTTTTGCCCATGTTACAAAAGGCATACTATCCCAGTGCTGAGACTATTCCCCACTTCGGTGCAACTGATGGCTGAGTCATCTTCAAGCTGTGTAAGATTGACCACACCTCTGAAGGGAAATTCTCCAGACACCAAATGGAAGCAATCTCACTCCCACTAATGAAAGTCATAATACTTCTCTCCTCTCTCTCGTGGTCCCTCCCTTTTCTTTCCCTCTTGCTTGTTTCCCCATATGTACAATGCCAGTTTTAAGAACTATGCTAGGAATCAGGTTTGGATAAACCATAACCCCACCCTCCAGGGGCTCATATCTAGGACATAAGACAAAAAAAAATGATCATACAATTACAAATAATGTAACATATGCAATGCTCTAGGCTATATGAAAGCATGGATGATGATTTTCTAAGTCACAATTGAGGAGGTAGGGAAAGAGTCATTCATTTCTACAGCTCTTACTTTTCAGAAGATATTCCTAAGAGATAGAGCATGTAGTATGAGACACATTTGCAAAGCATGGCACTAAATTTCCAACTAATGAACTGGGAAATATGCTACAAAAGAAGCTGGCCTGTTTAAAGCCACTCCCTTGAGAGGTTACTGCATATTTGCAAAGATGCAGCCTTTCCTTAACATATTTGGAATTTATATTTGGTCGGACTGAGAACTCTTAAGAACACAACAAAAATTAATTTATGGTGCATGATTAAAGTATATAAAACAAGTAAATAAATCCAGATACAGTGGAACATTTTTAATATTATGTTTGGTGGATAATACCTGTTCCTGCACGTTTTGGGTTTCTAGAGAGTTAAGACATCCAGAGTAAACAAAATCATGATCAGAGTTCACAGTCAAGCGTGACTCTACTGTAATGGAACTGGATTCCTTTCAAACCAGCTCTGAAGAAAACCAGAACAAAAGTAGGAAGACAAGAAAACAGAGTTCGATGAATAGCAATGTCATCCTCAAATATGAAGAGTGCTAGGTGTGATGGAGGAGACTGCTATATAAAAACATAAATGCTTTCTAAGAAAAGCAGATTGTATTAGAGGTGTAACTTTTTCTGAGAACAAAAGCACCATTCCAGGGTTACGTAAACCCTGGATGATTTTGAATAAACAAGTATCCTAGAGTTGGATTTTTGGATTGGAGCTGGAGAGTGCTGTTAATACAGCATGGTGTAAAAAGAATTTGAAGTTCCTAGAAGCAAGCCAGGCGAAGCCCACCAAGAAGAAGAGAGTGGGAAAAGGAGAGAGACACCACCAAGATGAAGAAAGAACAAGTGACACCACTGTGCCTAGGTGGCTAGGGTACAAACATAGATTGGTTCACACGGAGATATGTTTCTTTGATGCTTATAATATTGTTGCCAGCATAAGCACCATACCTGCATGATTTTATTGTTGGTGTTTTTTAAAATCAAAGAAAAGATCTGAAATTCTATACTTGAGTCAAAGTGCTCCAAATCAAAGACACCATGCAGAGAAGATAAAAGAATACACAAAACTGATTTGTGGGAATATGAGTTCAGAGCTGGAAGTGGCAATGGAAACCTAAATCCTCCAGGGAATCACAGAACTCTCAGAAAAGACGTCTTGTGGCATGAGACGTCTGAGAATTGTGGCATGAGAGGTCTGAGAATTCTTAGCTTAATGAAGGAGTAGGGTTACTCCAGCTGGCATGTGGGTTTCATGTAAAAGATAGTGCTAGACAGACCTTTTTTTAAAAGGAGAATACTTGATTTGAACAAATAGAATGGTATACTCTTCCTTAAGTCCTTCTGTTTATTTTGTACATTTTGTTTTCAAGGATCTGTGGTATAATCTGATCCTGATGAGGGAAGTGATGTCACGTGCAGAAAAAAAATGGGATGAACTAGACATAAAATCTGAGCACCTCAATTTGGTTATAGAAAAATGATCCCAAAGTTCTTCCCCTGTCCCCCCAGAAATTTCCTCCTTTTTCTTCCTTTGCTTTAAGAAAAGTTTCCATCCAGCTACTGCCACTGTTACAGAGTTAAACATGTCTACTGGCATCCTATTGTATTCTCTGGGAATTTCTATTTTAGCACCTGTACAATTTTAGAGCACTTATATCTTTATGTATATGCTTTTCTTGCCCTTCAGAATGTGAGCTACTTGAGGGCAGGGAACATGTCTTATTTATGTTTACCCTGAACCTGTTATTTTTATCAATCATCTAGTAAATGTTTATTGAATAAATGAGTGAACCAAGTGGTTAAATGTATGCATGCATAAATAAATGAGAGTTAGTATTTATATTCCTAGAATTTATAATCTAAATATAGAAAAACATGAATAACAAAGTAGGAATTAGAACCCAAATCAAGTCAAAGCTTTTCAAAAGTCAAAAGGAATTTTGCTTGACCTTCTTCTTAGAGATGGTCTGTTTGCTTATTTTAAACATATTTCATCTCCGGGACACCTGGGTGGCTCAGCGGTTGAGTGTCTGCCTTTGGCTCAGGGTGTGACCCTGGGGTCCTGGGATCGAGTCCCATATCAGGCTCCTTGCATGAAGCCTGCTTCTCCTCCCTCTGCCTATGTCTATGCCTCTTTTTGTTTATCTCATGAATAAATAAAATCTTTAAAAAAATATTTCATCTCCATGTCCTTTCTCCTAGAATTTTTGTAAGCTACCACTCTCACAAAGCAAATCCTTCTCTGAGAAACAAAAGAGGAAATAAGTGAAATTGGTTTGCATGTCTTACTGAATTCTTACAATGAAAGAATAGCCTGGAAACACTTTCTCTTACTCCCAACTGAATATTCTTCAGTCTACACAACCCACTCTCTAATCATAAGCTTGAAATACTGTTAAGAATGGAGCAAAATCCAAAAAAAACAATTACATCCCAATCAGGATTACTGGCAACATGCTCAGCAGCTGGTGAAAACAAAGAGGAAGTGGCTAAACCCGAAGATCTCATCAGCCTGTTGATCACGTGAAGGGAAGCTCATAAGCTTTCTTATTGTTGTTCTCAAAAACACTCTGTATCACCCAAACGGAAACAAGGGACTTTAAAGAGATGACATAGAGCTCATAATAAGAGTGCATTTATAAATATGAACCTTGGGGAGAGATTATTGACAGAAAACTAGAAGCATCAATTTGCCCTGTTCCTGGTCTTCTTCAAAGACCTGTTTTGAAAGCCAGCCAACATGAGCTACTGTTGCTCTGCAGTCAACCAGAACATAGCCTATTGCTGGAGAAAAAGCAGTTCACAACGGCAGGAGCTTGTACTTTTCTGTGGGCGGTAGCTTGTGACTGCACAGCAGAGACCCAGACAAAAGGAAACTAGCTTGCTTCAGTGGGCTTTGTTTTTTGTTTTTTTGTTAAGAAGAACTGATTTGAACATACAGAAGTAAGTATCCTCCCTTACGTCCTTCTGCTGATTTTGTACAATGTGCTTCCAAGGATCTATGGTATAATTTGATCCTGGTGAGGGATGTGATGTCATTTGAGCAAAAAAAAAAAAAAAAAGAAAAAAAAGAAAAAAAGAAAAAAAGAAAGAAAGAAAGAAAAGAAAGGCTTATATTAAAAATTATTTTAAGATTGGGAATAAACATGGGCTAGGAGAAGGAAAGGATGTGGCTTAGTGGCTAGAAGGAAAGAGGGTATGTTATGTGGAGAGTACATAATATGTGAAATCCTAGAAGTTAGAGGATCTAGTGTTTAGGGTGGGCAAGTACCATTTGGGTAGAAAGCAAAGCCAGTAAACCACTGTGGGGGAGAGGGGCAAGTATACCCCTAGACAAGGGATGGTTAGAGTCTCTAAAATCCAAGGTCTGATCCACAGACATTTGTTTCAATTTTGGTTTTGATTATATATTGGGATCATTTTTAAATGACCAATGCCCTGATATTGTAGGAAGCTCTCTCAGAGATTTTAGTATACCACATGGTAGAAGAAGCACCCTCACTTGGCCCTGGGTCGCTTCTATCTTGCAATACCCCTGACAGAATTTCTTGACTTCTTTTGCTTTAATGACCATCTGTAGTGCAGTCACTTGCTGATGTATCTGCCCCTCTAAACCTGTGGTTTTCAAATTTAAGATGCAGAGGCATTTCCAGGGTATCTTGTAAATTAATTTTTAAAAGACAGATTTTGATTTAGTAAATCTGGGGTGAAGTGAGAGTCTTAACATTCTAACAAGTTCTTTGCCAGCCCTTTGAACACACCGAGTAGCAAGACCTTAAATTACACATACTCACAGCTTTAATTTTGAGAAGCTTTTAAGAGTCTAGGCTTTGGTTTGTGACCACATTGACTTCTACCTTCTACTTGCTGGTCAAGTCTGGACACATTTATTAACCTACTAACCTGGTTTCCTCATCTATGAAATGAGGATAAATGAGGGTTTTGTGAGGATTATCAAAGATTGTTAAAGTAGACTTACATGCATGGCCTAGCACAAAGTTATTGTCTAATATATATTAAATACTGTTATCTTTAACTCCTGTAATATTTTCTCTCATCAGGGCTCCTTTAATTGTTTTTCTCTCCTCTACTTACTTCTACTGAATCTTAGAGAAAATTTCAGTTCACCTACTTGATCTCTAGTCCCCTGATTTCTCCCAACTTCCCTAATCCACTGCTTCTTCCCTGGCCTCTCTTCCCTTTTCACCCACATGTGTTCTCTGGTCAATCATGAAGACCACGTCTTCCATCCATTCACTCATTAGTATTTTCTGAGCACCTGTTACGTATCAGCATTGTGGTAAGCTCTAGGAGTATATTCGGTGGCTAATTGGTAAATTTTAATGTACATAAGCATGTATGTGTACATATGCATAGATTTTTTATATTAAACACTGATACAAAGAATGGTAGCACACAATGCTCATACTCTTTATTGTAAATTTCACAGAGCCAATTTATTCCCAAAGAATTTTATTTTTTGGCAAACATTCTTCAGCCAACTTATGGCTGTAACTGATGAACAAACATAGTTCACATAGGAATGTCACTTGATTTTTTTAATGTATACTAATAAGATAAAAGGAAAATGTAATTTTATCTGTTTACTAACAACATGCTTCCTTGCTAATCTCAGTTTTTGAATACCAGAAGAATCACATTTCCTAGTTTTTGTGTAACAGCTATAAGCACAGTCCATTTTTAAGCTTAATCTGTGTTATTGACATTTTCACCATTTTTTAAAGTATAGACAAGAAAATAAATGATAAATCAAGTCATAAACTAGTGTTTGTTAATTTCTGTAGTATAGATACTTCTACTACGACTGATTTCAAGTTCCTAATGTGACATCATTGAACAGGTATTTGGGAAGAGATATGCAGTAGCATATCAATAAACAGTGTTTGTACTGTACAGATGCAATCAATGAAAATAACCTCAAGAGAATAGATAAGACGATACAGGGTATGATAAATAGGAAGTGATCAGTTCTGATTATTTACTAACTTTTGAAAATATAGTTCAGGGGGCATTTTTGGTGGCAGAGCCAGTTAAGCATCTGACTCTTAGTTTCAGCTCAGGGCAAGATCTCAGGGTTGTGAGATTGAGCCCCCTCTCAGGCTTCATGCTCAGTACAGTGTCTATTTGAGTTTCTATCTCTCTGCTCCTGCACCTCCCAAGTAAACAAATAAATATCTTCACTTTTAAAAAGAAAATACAGTTTGATTATAAATTTAAAATTTGTAATATCTATGTTTAACAGATTGCAAATTTTCTGAATAATTAATCATAGGCACTTGCTAGTTGGTACAAGCTGGCTCCAACACACCACTTGTGAACACTTGTGAAACTGTCTCTTCATTGCCTTCATGAAGCTTGAAGTCTAGAAATGGAGATGGAGGCAGAGAAATAAGTGGGCATGGGTCCTGGAAGGACACCTAAACCAAACTTGGAAAGATCAGTGGATACGAAGAACCCTGACCCCCATTATCTTTGATCTCTGGTGTTATGCCCAGGAACACGTTATGTTACATAAAGAGACTTTGCAGATTTAATTGAGTTTATAAAGTAGTTGGCCTTAGGATAGAGAGGTTATCCTTGGATTATCTTAGCATGCCTAATGTAATCATATGAATCCTTAAAATCTAAGAAGGGGGCAGAGGCAGAAATCAGAAAGTTTTAAGTATTAGAAGGCTCTGATGCCCCACTGTTTGCTTGAAGAGGAAGGGAATCATGGAACAAGGAAAAAAGGGATAATGGTCCTAAAATCTTGAAAAATGAATTCTGCCAATAACCATTAAGTTTAGAAAAGAAACCTCAACTCCAGATGAGAACCAGAGCTCTGGCCGATATCTTGATTTTAACCCAGTGATGAGAACCTAAGAAGATAATTGTGTCATACCATGCCAGACAGCTGACCTAAAGAAATGGTGAGGTAACAAGTTTGTGCTGTGTAAATCTGCTCCATAAGTGGTAATTTGTTATATACTGATAGAAAAGTGATACAATCAGTGAAGAAAGTATCAACATAATAGTTTTGGAGGAAGAGCAGAGGAAGAATAAATTATGTTAACAAATAATTCTTGAGAGCCTATTATATACTATCCACTCATCTGAATTTCTCTCATATTCAATATGTGTTTTGCATGCACACACACACACACACACACACACACTCATAAATACAATTCCTGTCCTTCATGGAGTTTCCTTTCTGAACATTTAAGTATATATAACAAAGCTCATAATGTATTTTTAAGTGGAAAAGAAAAGTGATTACAAAATATGTTGGATTGGGTAAGCATGTTTGTGTGTATATGTGTGTGGTGTGTGAAAGGAAACAGGTGAGAAAAAATACGAATTTATACATAGAACCAAACATTGGAAAAATATACTTCAAACATTAGATTTTATCTCTAGATGATTTTATTTAACTTTCTTTTCATATTTCCCAAATTTCCTGTAATAAATATATTTATAAGATGAATTTCATTCAAAATTTATAAATACATTTATAAAATTTTTCATTCAGAATGAATTGATTTTGAATTTATAAAATTCAAAAATATCTCCACATATTTTAGTTAGACTATAAAGTGCAAAGTGCTATGAATCACTTATACACAAGATGTTATGGGAATGGATATTTCTTTTTTCTTTTCTTTTTTTGCAGGGGTGGGGGAGGGGAGTAGATATTTCTAAATTAAATGATGCCTGAGTGGAATCTCTATGCTCAGCTTTGAGAGATAAAAAGATTTTTAGGAGAGAACCTAGAGAATGACATTTCAGAAAGAAGACCCAGGGGGAAGAGAGGCTGAGTATGGAGTGCTCAAAGACAATATTACGTGTGTAGTTCTAAAGTGTGCCTTGGGGTAGAGCAGGAAATGGGAATTGAAAGCCATGCTATGGAACTTAGGTTTTATCCTTTAAGGGCTAAGGCACTTAAGCAGAGAATTCACTTATGGTCAGACTTTCACTTTTGGTAGATTATAGTGATAGCAGTATGAAACATGTAGAATAGAAAGGTTAGAGGCAGAGGCAGACAGGAAACATGGAGACTTGTCAGGAAGTTAATGTCCAGGTTTTAAAAAAAAAAAAATGACAGGTCTGGACCAGGGCATATAGTGAGAATGAATGAAGAGAAACATTTTATAGATAATTAAGACATATTTAGGGCTTATATCCTACTCTGCCAACGTCATACTACAGAGCTAAATTAACACCACAACTCATTAAAGACTGCACTTAGTCCCTACATAAAATGCCTACATGATTTTCCAACTGGAAGAAGAATGTCAAAGGGGATGGGAAGGCCAAGACTCAAAGGCTTTAGAAGAGCTCGTTATTTGGCTTAGACCTAACTTCTGAATGCACAGAGGAGATAGGGATAGAAATCGCCATGCTCTGATCCAGGACAAGGCCGTGGAAAGATGGGAAACAGCACTGAGCCTGAGAGACTCCTGAGGAAGACACAATAGGCCTCAACAACAGACAAACACCAGAGGAGCCCCAATCCTGTGGGCTATTGAAGGACAGGCTGTGCAGAGATGGGACTTGGATAGGAAGAGAGGGAGTTTTGTTTTTGAATCATATTCAATTTTTGTGGCAGCATAGATTTCCAATTGGCATAAAGTGAGTCAGGAATTAACAGAGAAAGCAAAGAACTTGAGTATGTCATGAGAACAGGATGTCAGGACATGTTTGCTGGCAGTGAGAAATAACTTGGCTGTCCATGCTAAGGGGGGGCATAAGGCACAAGGAGGAATAAATTCTCAAACTCTCTTTGTTCCCATGCTTTCCCTCATTCAAGTTCTGCTTTATGTTTATGCCATGAGAGCAAGGGTTTCCTAGTATGATTTTGAGGCTTTCTCTTATCATCTCTCCCTGACTATACATTTGGGAAGTCTCTAAAAACCCTCCAATTGGGATCCCTGGGTGGCTCAGTGGTTTAGCGCCTGCCTTTGGCCCAGGGCGTGATCCTGGAGACCCGGGATCGAATCCCACGTCCGGCTCCTGGTGCATGGAGCCTGCTTCTCCCTCTGCCTGTGTCTCTGCCTCTCTCTCTCTCTCTCTCTCTCTGACTATCATAAATAAATAAAAAATTAAAAAAAAAAACCTCCAATTAAGAGACAAATCTTCCTTTTCCATATACGATGAGTGACTGTTGGTACTGAAATCCAAACCAAGTTGTGACTGATCTCTGCCTTCCTGCTGGCAGCCCTTGATGAGTGTGAAGACCAGGATGCTAGAGGGGACAAGAGAAGCCCCCAAACAAGGTCATAATGAGGCTTTGCAGTGGAATGCAAAGAGCCTGAGATCAGAAATCAGTAGCACCTATGACACATGCCTTCTGAAATGATGCCCAGGGCAGCCCGGGTGGCTCAGCAGTTTAGCGCCGCCTTCAGCCCAGGGCCTGATCCTGAAAACCCGGAATCGAGTCCCACATCAGGCTCCCTGCATGGAGCCTGCTTCTCCCTCTGCCTCTGCCTCTGCCTCTCTCTCTCTCTGTGTCTCTCAGGAATAAATAAATAAAATCTTTAAAAAAAAAATGAAATGATGCCCAGAGAGGGCCACAATACCATTTCTCTGAAGAGCCCTCTGAATTCTGCTCTTTGGGGAAGTCAAACCTTTAGTGAGGTCTGAGGGGGTTAGACCATCCCAGATAATCCCTAAGATTCTTTTCTTTCTTTCTTTTTTTAAAGATTTTATTTATTCATGAGAGACACACAGGGAGTGGCAGAGACACCCAAAGAGGGAGAAGCAGGCTCACTGCAGGGAGTCTGATGTGGGACTTGATCCCAGAACCCTGGGATCATGACCCAAGCCAAAGGCAGATGCTCAACTGCTGAGCCACCCAGGCGCCCCCCACTCTAATATTCATTTCATTTTCACACTTAGATTCCATGGACAAGGAGAATTGAAAATAACATTTGGAGCTTTTGTAGAAAATTAGAGGAATCTACAAAAGTGAGATTTCCACAATAGAATAACAGAGGATTTAAACTGAACCAACATAAAAGGCCACAGGTAAAAATCAGAGGGATGCACTTTTTAGTGAGGCCTATTTTGAGTTTCAAAGGAATGTGCCTCACACTAGGCCCACATTAAAATATATTTGGGATATGGCAGGAGCGGTGTCTGTGTGTGTTTATTTCCTTGTACTCAAGTGAAAATTCTTCCTTCAGCAAAAAGCCCCAAGGTACAGGAAATACAATGAGGAGGCAGTGGGTGATGGGGTGGGGTGGCAGAGAGCTGCTGTGCGCCCCAAAGTCTTCAGATTGGATACCAGGAAATGATCTGTCACATGACCTCCAGGAACCTGAAGGCTTGAGGCACTGCTTTTCTGAGAAGACTAGTCTGGCAAACACCCGCCCACAGCTTCCTCTTGCTAGCTAGTCCGAAAGGAGTTCACTGTTAGCAAGGCAAGAGCAGCTCCCCTGATGCTCCTCTTCCCACCCTCCAGTATGGCTCGGAGAAGCCTGCACATTTCCTTTACTCCTCAGAGGGCTGCTCTCTCCTGTGGTAAATACTCCCCTGGGAACTTTTTTTTCTGTTTATTACCATGTTCCTAATCATTTACCTTCAACAGATTTTCTTTTTTATATGAAAACTATTGTTAGGGCACTGTTTGGCTCAGTTGGTAGAGCAGATGACTCTTGATCTCAGGATTCTGAGTTCAAGTCTCACCTCGAGAATGGAGCCTACTTAATTAAAAAAAAAAGAGTCTGTAAAATGCAATTGTTGCCAATGAGATAGAATAAAGCTTACTTCACAATTTTATCACTGGTTAGGCCCATGGAGATGCACAGTAACATTTCTGAGGCCTTTTATTTCTTTCATTTTTTAAAAAAAGGACTTATTTGGGCTACGCTTCCATCAGCTAGGTCTTTTTTTCTGGGACAGGCTGAAATTGTCCACAGAGGGATGTGGGTGAAATAAAGTCAGAAAGGCAGAGAAGGGATGCCTGGATGGCTCCGTGGTTGAGCGCCTTCCTCTGGCTTAAAGCATGATCTCGGGTCTGGGAATCGAGTCCCACATTGGGCTCCCCTCGAGGAGACTGCTTTTCCCTCTGCCTATGTATCTGCCTCTCTTTCTGTGTCTCTCATGAATAAATAAATACAATCAGAAAGAAAAGAAAGAAAGAAAGAAAGAAAGAAAGAAAGAAAGAAAGAAAGAAAGAAAGAAAGAAGAAGAAGAAGAAGAAGAAGAAGAAGAAAGAAAGAAAGAAAGAAAGAAAGAAAGAAAGAAAGAAAGAAAGAAAGAAAGAAAAGAAAGAAAGAAAAAGAAAAAAGAAAGGCAGAGTGGAATTCCTGCATCGAATGACAAGAAAAACCGTACCTGTGTATGTATGATCTTGGTTTGGAAAAGGTTAATTATCATATTTCTAAGAGTAAAAAGCAGAGCAAATGATTCAGTGAACAATTTTAAAACTGAATTTTGATCCTCTGTTTGAAATTTCCCTGGAAGATAAGTTTGTGGTCAGTCCAATTCCTACATTGACTCTAAGGGTCCCAGTCTGTGAAATGTTGAGTGCTAGATGGACTAGAACTCTTCAGATTACCTTCCTTTGCCTTCCTCCCCCAATTGTCTCTTTCCCACTGAATTCTATAGTAAAAGATGATAACGTCCTAACTTTTCTAGGACAGCCAGCTGGCAGAGTGTGCCTTTTCTTGGGTAGAAGCAAATTCTAAGATCTTTCTTTTTGTCTATGTTCATGTATCCTTCAAAACAAGACAACAAACTTCCTTCATCATGAAGTCTCCTTTAATTCTTCCAAACCAATAACTAAATAAATTTTGAGAATTATAATAAAAGATTTCCCTCTCGTACACTTTCAAAGAGCACAAAGCAGTGTTTTGTTAATCTATAATTAGAATTTAGGGATTCCAAGTTATGGATTAAGCACCTTACAAGTACTAACATTGTAGATAAATATAACTTTTGTCTCCCTTTTGCAATGAATAATGAGATGAAAAGATGATTAGGTGACTTGCCCAAGGCCACTGGTAAATGGTGGAGCCATTTATTTGAGGTATTGATACACATACTCTTTAACTTTACTGATGTTTATACTACGTATGTCTTATCTTCATTTTTCCTTGCAACAATTAACATTTAACAATTAACATTAACAATTAACATTTCTAAAGGGCTTTACATTTTATCCATTCATGAGCTTATTAACAGCAAGAACACTTGTGATGTGGCTATTATTATCTCCCCCATTTTTGTCAATGAGTAGGGCTCCCCACATTTCATGGGAAGTATGTGGTAGCACCTAAACTGAGTCATGTGCTTTGATTATAAATTCCACTCTTCCTGAGACCACTGAACTCTCTCACCTAGCTTCATTCAAGGTCAGCATGGTGTTTTTAGTGCCTTTGTATGGCCAGGCCTTTCTCTTCATCATAGCCATCTAGCAGTCTAAGTTGTGCAGACAAGGAAGAGGCATTCCCATACTGTGTCAAGGCTCAGAGAAGCCTGTATAATCCCTTTACTCCTAAGAGCTACCTTAGGGAGACAGTATTCAGATCTTTCTAAAGTTGTATTACTTCCAAAGGATTGAGGGATATCACTTTACATTGGGCCATTATAGGAGGTCATAGAATGTAAGGAGCCAAGTCAATATGACCAGTGGTTTTATATGACCTGGTCAATATATCAAGTAGCTTTCACCAGCCCAAGTCTGGATATTGGTTCATAGAATCGTTCCTTTTCTTCTCTGAGGATAAAGGTCCAGTTCCATTTGGCCAACACACATTAGGAAAAACTAACGTGGAGTATAGTTACTTAAATGAATCCCTAAAATAGTTCAAGGACATGTTATAGTTAATTTATCCTTAGTCACTTTCTTGAGCACTATGTGCCAGATTCTATGTGTATATTAGAGCTTAAACGGGCAAAACAGTGAACAAGAATTTGTCCACACCCTCAAGGATTTCATAACCTTGTGAGAGAGAGATGCAAGACTGTTATGCTGCAGGCTAGTTGCTCACAATGACAAAAGCAGGGTGCTTTGCAATCAGCGAAGAGGATCACTTATACTGCACAGAGATGGGTAAAGCAGAAGGTGGCAATGGAGGGGAGGAGAGTGATTGAAGAAATAAGATACAGGGGAGTGTATTCCTGGCAAATGGAATAGCATGCACACAAGTGAGAGATAAAAGAGGACCCAGCAAAGGGCAGCCCTGGTGGCTCAGCAGTATAGCACCGCCTTCGGCCCCGGAGCCTGATCCTGGAGACCCAGGACTGAGTCCCACATTGGGCTCCCTGCATGGAGCCTGCTTCTCCCTCTGCCCGTGTCTCTGCCTCTCTCTCTCTGTCTCTCTCATGAATAAATAAATAAAATCTTAAAAAAAAAAAAAAAAAAAAAGCCCGGCTGGAGTTTAGCACTCCTGGAATGTACTTGTACAGTAGGACTGGAAAGTCTTTTGCTTCTTGGGAGATTAGAGCAACTGCTGGTCTCTGAAAGTTATATTGTTTCACAATTCACTCATCTAATAATGTCATTACACATTAAAAGAATTATCTAGGCTTTTGGACAAAGAAGTTTCAACTGTTAAAAACAACTTATGCTCACAGTGCCTAGTATCTTGCTTCAGAAATAAGTGGATGGAGGATAGCGTTTTCTGGTTACTTTACTGTGTAGTAAACTGTCCCAAATGTAGTGGCTTCAAACAACAAGAATTTTATTATGTTTAGATTGGGTAGGTCAGAAGCTTATAGAGGACCAATGAAGAAACATGTTACACATGTATGGCCTAAGGCTACCTCTTATAATAAAGTATAAGAACACATCTTGTGATGGACCACTGGAACTGTGTAGTATTGGAGGGCAAGCCAGAGCATCTGAGAGGCTTCTTGGAGGTAGACTTCTTCCTCTGGTTTCCTCGGTCCAGCATTCAACCAAGCCTTGAGTGGCTTTCCATGCCTGGACTCCTGCTTAGCACCAGGTGACTTGCGTGGAATCTTTATTCTCATTCTACACAAGATTTTACAAATGTACTTACATGAATGGATGATCTGCTGAGGCCACAACGGCCTCTCGTGACTACCCTTTTATCCTGTTTGGCCTCATCCTTTTTCTCTTTAGTTCAGAACTAAGCTTGAGTTGAGATGTCCAGATTCTCTCAGAAGGACTAGAGTCTATACCCCTGTTAGACTCCTGAGAGTACTCAAACCTCTCAGTTTTGTTTTGTTTCTCTTCTTCCACCCCCAGTATAATTTGAAAAAACTTACGAAGCTAAGAGTAAGAACCATATTTCATTGGTTTCTTTTTAAAATTTTATTTTAAAATGATTTTTTGAATAGGCAATGCATTCACATAGATCAAAATTCTATGATGAATAGATAAATAGATTGCCTTCTACACCATCATGTGCCTCATAAATCTTTCCAATTTTTTTTAGTATAGGACCTCAAAATACTCACTGAATTTTAACAGCCAAGTACACACAGTACATGAGATGATTTACTATGAAGCTAATGAGTCTTAAACTTTGAGGCACCTCACTTGCCTAGTCCCTATCCTAGTTTGTTTGGGTTGCTATTTCAAACTACTGTAGACTGGGTGGCTTATACATAACAGAAATTTATTTTTCACAGTTCTGGATGCTAGGCAGTCCAAGATCAAGGTGCCAGCAGATTTGGTGTCTGCTGAGGACCTGCTGCCTAGTTCATAGTTATCTTTTTGCTGTGTCCTCACATAGTCTAGAGGAGCTCTCTGTGGTCTCTTTTGTAAGAGCACTGATCCCACTCATGAAGGCTTCACCCTCATGACCTAAGCACCTCCCAAAGGTCCTACCTCCTAATACCAACAGAATGAGAGTTAGGATTTAATCTAATAATTTGGGGGACACACAGTGTCTATAGCAGGCCCCTTCCAAGTCCCCTTCCAGGAGCACTATCAAATTGCTTTGCAAAATTGGCAATCATAATGTTTTAACCACATTAGTTGAGTCTATGGACTCTCTTCACTCAAACTCCCCTTGCCAAACTCTCCTTCCTGAAAAGTATTGGGAGAGTACCTGTGGGCAATTTTACGATCTGGCCAAAGAGAAATTGAAGTGGGAATACATTTTGTTTGTGTTTAGGGAGAGATATTTACGAGCTTTACAGTCTCTTCTGTGAACGGCTAAGATATTGTAAAGCATAGTGTTGATTTTCCATTATATTGCTACTGCTCACTCACCTACTGTCATCATGTGGCAACTCACCTACTGTCATAATGTGAATCTGCAAGGGCAGAGTTATTTGCTATATAAAAATGTGTTTTGGCACCTGGAGTTGGAAGTATGTGTGAGAAAAAAAAAAGTATTATAGTGCTGGAAGAGACTGTTTATTAAGGAGAATATTGTGTTATTTTTCTAGACTTTGTGATGTTTGTACTCTGTCAGCACTATTATATTTGTAACTTTTCCCCAAGTCTTTTGTCAATTTTAAAACAGGTTTTTACATAATTTTGTGTTACTTTGTGTTCTTTTCTTTAAGTACCCAAAATTGTAAGAACTTTTGACCCCACAGAATATCGATCCTCTCCTAAATAGCCCAGCAGGTGCTTCACTACTTTCTGTTACTTCTTTGCCCATCTGTCTCCCAGGAATGACCCAAACAAACAATAGAAGCATTGGCTGTGTTTCCCACAATACAGTCTTGGTACTTTCTTGGTCCTTGCCAAAGTCACCAGATCATAACTCCATCATTATTGTTCATATTAAAATTCAGTCTTTACAAGTCATCTTGGTTATGCCAATGCCAAGTTAATGAGTTGAGGAAAGGACAAAAAATGAGAAACGTAAAGGCAAACTAAGGTAGAGATGAGAGAGCATCTCCTCTGCTGCCTTTCTCCACAAACTTTCCTAGTTTTATTTCCAATTTGCTCAGCAGTGTGTGCTCACTTTTTCTCTGACCTTGAAAGGGCACCGTTAGATATGCACAAGCGAGGAACATGAAGAATTCCAGATAAACTAGACACTGACACAACACGCAGAGTCTGAGTCATTTGTTTTCTTTGACAGTACTTTACCATGCTGGATGGAAGGAGAAAAGACCATCAGTAAAGCAAATTGCTCAAATGGAGTTATAAATCAAGCTCTGTACTCTTCAGAGGATTTATTCAGTGAAGACATGTCCAATCCAGCCCCTCATAGCTTTATTATTACTATTATTATTTTGCTTATGTAGAGAAATAACAGTTAATACAGTTAACTAACTCAAGGTAGAGGAGTATTATTAAAAAAGAGTACTGTAAAATGTTATTCATTTCTCAAGACATCATCAAATATTTTAAGGTTTGGATTTAATAACATATAATATAATTTCTTTTATGGGATTTTTATGTTTTCCCAATCTTTATTACACAGTGCATTTCATATTTCAAAATCCTAATAAGATCAGTTGAATGTGTCCTGATCCAAGTTACAAAAAACCGTGGCTTTTACAGCCACATTGTCCCATTCCCCCAGTTATGTCTTTCTCCGTGACTGAATCTACTTTATATTTATTCATATTTTTCTATTTATTAAATATACAAGTCTAGTATGATATGTTCTGTAAGAGGAAAGACTGGGGTCACAAGGATTTCCCAAGCTGGTTTGGAGAGATGAGTGAGGGAGAGATGAGGAAAACAGAAAGTCTTCTAAACTGAATTTAAAGCTTTTTTTAAAAGAAAGACCACATCTGTTTTGTTCTCCATTCTTTGCCCACTACATATGAGTTCCTGGCATTTGAGAGTTGTTCTGGTACTGGGAAGCGATGTGGGAGAAGAAAAAAGAAGTTGTTTTACATAGAGATAACAGACATTTTCAAAAGAGGAGGGAATAAAGAGATTAACATTAATAATTTATTAGGGCCTAAAATGTGCTAAAATTGCTACGTGGCTATGGTGAAAGATACACTTGAAGAGTGGTGATCATTTAGTAAGTACATCCATACCAGAGAGCCTCACAATTTTCAGCAATATTTAAAAGAGGTCATTTACTTGGAAAGAACCAGGTAGTTGGCAACATAATTGGGCTACAGCTGAAACCATCAAACCTCTGAACCACAATTTGTATGAGGAGATAAATTCTCTTTGTTATTTAAGCCAGTTTCTGTTATTTGCAATTGAAAGTAGCTGAGCTTTATGTCAGATAAGATAAAGGGTAATAGCAGAAAAAGTGATGGTGCTCTCACCAGGCTGCTCTAAATGTGTTCTGTAGAACAATTGCAGTAGTAGCATCACCCTGTGTGGAGGCCGAGAAAAATTAAGGCCATTCCACCTCAAGTTTAGCATTAGCACAAGTACAGCCATCTTAGGTCCCTGGGAATAAGGGCTGAACTTTACAGGAAAATCTGCAGATTGTCCTAGACTGCGAATCCCATATCGGAAAGACAATAAAGCTCAGAACGTCCTCGGCAGAGAATCCCGTGTCAGATCTTAAGAAACTCCCCCACCCTTTCCCCCATATTGGAATGGAAAAAATTCCTCCACCCCTTCGGAAGATCCCCTAGACCAGCCCCATAAAAAACCCAGCTGTAACCCACTTCGGGGTCCAAGTCCCTGCTCCGCTGTATGGAGTACACTTGGACCCAAGCTCGAGCTTGCTAATAAACCCTCGTGTACTTGCATCGGTGTCGGCTCCTTGGTGGTTTCTCGGATTCGCAATCTTGGGCACAACACCGGAACTCAGAAAAGCAAATACTTGGGCCCCACCCCAGACCTTCTGAATCTCTAGGCCAGAGCCAGGGATCCCTTTGAACAAGCTTTCCAGGTGACTTTTATGCTTACTGAAATTTGAAACCCACGGCAGTCCTGAGAGATCCCTCCTAAGTCACAGGCACTGATTACACCACTGAAAGGAAGACCAGCCTTTGAGTGGCACAGTTGCAAAATATTCTTTCCTAAGTGTATGTTGAGGTAAACACTTCATAGTTTCAAGAGATACAAAGATTTGGTTCTTACCAGAGGTATGCCCCAACTAATTATGAATCAATTCTAGCTGGTTTCTTCCCAAAAGGAGAGGTGAAGCAGCTGGAAGAATATTTCTTCTTTATTTCAATATTTCTTCTTTATATAAAGAAAAGTGTATCCTACAGGTTCTTTGGCTGCTAGAAACAGTATAGGTGAAGGGAGAGCAGAAGGCTAGCTGAGGACAAAGCACAAGCTGACACCCCGCAACCATCCCCAGGTGAGATATGTGTGACATTCCTCCGAAACTCCTGGCTTTCCTAAGCATCTTTATCAATAACCAAGTTTCCAGAAGGAAATGTAGATACAATTAAATGTCCTTATAACCTGCACCCCTTTGACAGATACTTGAAGTGGGCAGAGCATAATATTCCTCCAGGAAGTTCCCAACTGTCTTAATGTTAATGCCTTGCTAGAGGGCAAAGGCTTAACTTGACAATGGCAAGGGCTCCAGTATCTCATTGGCCCTATTTAGCATATGAAAGTTCTTTTGGAAAAAAATCTCCCTTTTCCTTATTTCCTCCAGCTCCCAAGTATATAATCAGCTACCCCTCACAACCCAGGGGCAGCAGCTCTTTCTGCCCATAGGTCCTGTTCCAGTGCTTTGATAAAACCACTATTATGGGGGATCCCTGGGTGGCTCAGTGGTTTAGCGCCTGCCTTGCCTGCCTTCGGTCCAGGGCATGATCCTGGAGCCCGGGGATGGAGTCCTACGTCAGGCTCCCAGCATGGAGCCTGCTTTCCCCCTGCCTGTGTCTCTGCCTCTCTCTCTCTCTCTCTCTCTCTCTCTCTGTGTATATCTCTCATGAGTAAATAAATAAAAAATCTTTAAAAAAAAAAAAACCACCATTTTGCACCAAAGACATCTCAAGAATTTTCTTGATTGTCAGCTCCAGACCTCACCCCACCAAACCTCACCTATATATCAAAACTACATCATAGGTCTCTAATGATTTTATTATTTATTAAAGATTTTATTTTATTCATTGGAGAGAGAGAGAGAGAGCACGAGCAGTGGGAGAGAAGGGAGAGAGAAGCAGACTCCCCGCTGGGCAGGGAGCCCAATGTGGGGCTGTATCCCAGGATTCAGGCATAAGACATGAGCCAAAGGTAGGCACTTAACCAATTAAGCCACCCAGGCACCCCTCTATGATTTTACATAAGGAAAAGATGTTTAGTGGAAAGACTCTGCCTAATTCACAGGAATCAGTGAAGCTTGTAGCAGCAGAAACACGGGTTTGTTCTCCTTTGAGGGCTTCACTGGATGAGTCAGTTACAATAATCTTATACTCTTGCATATCTCCACTCAAGTGTGTACATGTGTCATTACCACTATAAAAAGGCAGACTGGCCTACCTTTGGGCCCCATGATCACACATGTGTCCTGTTCATGATTGGCAGACTCATAGACTCACATGGATGGAGCTGGTGAAGTTGCTGTACCCTCAAAGGAAAAGCTGCTGGACATACAAAAACACAGATACCTGTGATGATGCTTCTAATTCAGAAAAATGAAGAAGAAATAAAAGATTGTGAAAAAAGCCGAACATGAGTAATGAGAATGAAGTTATGACAGTTATGAGAATGAAGTTTGAAAAGTTATGACATTGACTTAATGGGATATATATATTTAATAAGCAACAAAAATCATTAAAGAACATATGCTACTTATTGTGCATTCATGACAAGTATGAGCCTTGTTTTATATACAGCAGAGCCTCTCAATATCTGCACAATTTATAATTATTCTTTGTTGGGGTTGGGGATATGTGAACCTGTGCATTGTAAGATGTTTAGCAACGTCCCTGGCTCTACTTACCTAGTACTGGCAGCTTCTCCCCACCTCACGACAATCACCGATTATCTCCAGACATTGCCAAACGTCCTCTGGGTCAAAACCGCACCTGGTTTAGAACCACTGATTTAGAGGTTTCAGAGCTTCTGGAAAAGACACAACCCAGGAAGGATGATTTTCAAGCACTGTTGGGAAAAGGAAAGCTTGCCATTGATCATAGGAGGCAGGGATAAATTGGCATGGCTGTTGTACTTTCTACTGATTCAATTAGATATGGGTGAATGTAAACATCCTTATCAATCAGAGATGCCTTATTCTTCCAAAGCATCTATCATGTAAGGAAAGGAAAGCTTCAGCAACCATCTCTCACTCCTGCTGACTTCTATCAGGATTAAAGACATTTAAAAATAGGATTCTAAATGTTGAGTAGGAAGTTAAAGTGAAGGGACAACAGATCCCAGGTGGTATTTTTGACATATCTTCCTAACCATGAGACTTTAGAAGAGAAAAATGGTCTCAGAATTGAACATTTGGCTACCCAGATGGTACTGGCAATCATTTGGACTTCTGAACAATAGCCTAAGACACTGGAATGATGGGCTCTTGGATGACATAGTCTATTTCACTAAGGCAGGAACATTTGTTCATTAGGAATAGTGACAGAGGGTGGTCTGCATCAGAGTTATTACCTAGAATACCACTTTCTGGGCCCTAACAAAGACCCACTGAGCTCACTGGGAAAAGGAGATTGGAAGTTATGGAATTTGCAACTCAAAATTAGTGCTATCGGTGTTCCTTATGCACTGTGAGCTTTGAGAATGTATGGTCTACTAGGTAGTTTATCTGTCAATTACACAGCATCAAACCAGGTAAAGAGTGAGTGAAAAATATGTTAAGAAAGTTCTAATGTGAAGAAAGGACCAGATATAAAGTATCTGGTAATTCTAAAGACAAAAACAAAACAGAACTAAAAACAGTAATAAAGAGGACAAGAAAATATATACCTACATATTAACTTGTAAAATTGAAATTATTACCTCAGATAATAAACATCAATCTTATAAGGATAACTGAGACTTGCTGGATTTAAGTGTGAGCCCTATTTAAGAAACAATACATCTCTTTTAGGCTAGAATTTGGAGATCTACTCTATATCAAGAAATATAGAAATCTGCAAATTAGATTTTAGAGTCTATTTTCATGAGGACAGAGGGAGGGAAATAGAGGTAGTATCACAGTGGATATACACAGTGGATATAGAAGCAGCAGAGATCAGTTACAGAAATGAATAATATATCCTAAGAAAGGACACAAAGTCAATCCTGCAATATCTGCCAAAACACTTCTCCGGCTCAAAGAAGAATTTCTGACAAATTCTTTACTATCTTTTGGATAATTTCATTCCTGAGAAGAAGATAAAGTAGCTAGGGTAACTGATATATGGGGCCTAAAGACAGTGAAATGAAAGAGATTTGCCTTCGGGTAGAAAGCTGCCAAGTTTGTTAGTTTATATAGCCAGGAAAGGAAAAGACCAAGCATAGTCTGAAGTTAGTTTTGCAAAGCAGATTTCAAATTCTGAGAGAAAAAAAAAGTACAAAACAGCCATGACACAGCATTATGGAACATCTGCAAGGGAAGTTTTACTAGAGAGATTGCAAAACACTAAAAATAAATAAATAAATAAAGCAATTGGCATTGTACAGTTGCAAGTGGCCTTAACAAAGAACAAAAGGACATAATTTAAAGAATCAGTGACATTGTATAGAGAGCCTGAAGTGACCGGATTTTCAAAAAATTACTATGTGTGTGGAAGGATAATATATCAAACTATCAAAACGGTTACTCTTTCTCAGTTCTCATATTAAAAAAAAAAAAGATCAGCCTAATTCACTTCCTCATAAATTTTTCTAGAGTGTGAAACAGAAGCTTTTTTGGTCTATGGCTCTTCTTTATTTTTCTGTAAGAGTCCCTTAAGTTTATTACAGAGATTATACTAATGAATGTCCCTGAATGGTAGACACGAGTGTTGTAAAAACACTTCTAAGAGATTTCCTTAGCCTGAGAAAGGGATAGAGGTCAGTGGGTTCTGAAAACAGCTAAGTCTCACATTCAACAAAAGACCACCCTTCAGTAAGTTCCCTAGACCACAGAAAGAATGCCTGTGTAGTACAGCTAAAGACCATGGATAGCAACCACTGTCATTGCACACATTAGAAAAGATGCCTATGCCCTAGAGAATCATCAAGGTGGAGTCCTGTGTTTCAGGAAAACCAGTGTCTAAGAAGTCATTAACATGAACTGATGAACAAAGACCAGAGAGGCATTCCTAACTCTCTGGTGCCCCATGTGGAATCTTTGCACAAAATTTGATGGAAGAGTAACATTAACTTTCCCAACATGTACTCGCTGTGTGATACTGGGAAACTTACTCAGCCTCTTTGTGCTTCAGCTTCTTCTTCTGTGAAGTAATGATAATATAGCACCAAGTGTAAAGAGTCAATAAGACAATGTAAATACAGTGGCAACACAGTGTCAGAGATGTACTAGGGACTGGGTCAATAATTTCATTGTTCTTTTTTCTTTTCCAAGTTAAGAAATATAAAATTTTTTTGAGATTTCTGACTGGGTTGTCAGTAGCAGAACTATTTGGAAGTCTGCAAAGGAGGACTCAGTCCACCTAGGTCCTTTCTTGCACCAATGAAGGGCATTGGAGGTATACATTCTTGAAAAATTAAAGCAGAGAGGCTATGGATTTGCGGACACCCAGCAAAGAGGTGAAACTCTGTACTTAAAACAGAGTCATGGGATCCCTGGGTGGCGCAGTGGTTTAGCGCCTGCCTTTGGCCCAGGGCGCGATCCTGGAGACCCGGGATTGAATCCCACGTCGGGCTCCCGGTGCATGGAGCCTGCTTCTCTGCCTCTCTCTCTCTCTGTGTGACTATCATAAATAAATAAAAATTAAAAAAAAAACAGAGTCATTATTGAAAGTCTTATATATTGAAGGTAAGATTTCTCATCCTAGACTCCTTTGTCCATCAAGCTTCAAAGTGTCAGTAGCTAGGCTTATAGATTCCTGATAGAAGCTTGGAGGATTATTCTCTAGAGTATGCATATCAGTCAAGAAGCCCTGAATATGTACAATATGTACTTCCAATCAGCTCTTTGGGATCCCACTTTTAAATAGGAAAGGGAAAGAAAGTGTAAATATTTTCAGAAATATCTAAAACGAGAGAAAATCGGGGATCCCTGGGTGGCTCAGCAGTTTGGTGCCTGCCTTCAGCCTGAGGCATGATCCTGGAGACCAGGGATCGAGTCCCACATCAGGCTCCCTGTGTGGAGCCTGCCCTTCCCTTTGCCTGTGTCTCTGCCTCTCTCTCTCTCTCTCTCTCTCTCTGTCTCTCATGAATGAATAAATTAAATCTTTTTTAAAAATAAAGTAAAATGAGAGAAAATCAAAACAAAAAATATACTTAGAAAAATAACAAAAGAAGAAAATTCGCAAGAGATCAAATATTAATACCTTAATCATTATTATTAATTATTAATTATTAATCATTTCCTTAACAGAGATAAGGAAAGCTATTTCAGCCATGAGTAGTGAACAGGCAGCTTTAACAAATGAACACTCAGAAAGTAAGAAAGAGTTACCAGAAATTAAAATATGAAATCTAAAGTAAAAGAAAAATATTTGGAAGATACAGTTAATGAAATCATCCACAAAGTACAACAAAAAGGTAGAGATAAAAATGGAAGAAATAAAATTTAGGAAATTAATCTAGAAGGTATTATTTAAACAATAGAAATTTGGGGGAAAAAGAAACAGGAAATGAAGAAAAGGAAATTATCAAATAAATAATATAAGAAAATTTATTAGGATATGGATTTCTAGTTGAAAAGGCCCCCTAAGAATTCACCAAACACCAACGATAAATAAAATGTTAATTTAAAATTGATCCAGACAGTAAAAGCCGTGTATATCAAGATATTATGTTAAGAATGGTAGTTTGTAGATAATGGACTAATGTCTCCTAAATACTGAGAGGAAATGTTTTTCAACATAGAATCATTAAGTCCAACTCAATATTCAATCAGGTGTGAAGGTAAAGGAAAGGCAGTTTCAGTCATATACTCAATCTGCACGGACTTCTTCTCAAGAAGCTACTGGAAGATGCGTACCACAAAAAAAGGGGGAGTATATCAAGACATAGAACACAGGTTTGTGGGAGTAGGTAACCCAGAGCAGAAGAAAGAGGAGGTAAATTCCTAAAACGGTGATAGAATCTCCAGGACTTCAGCTGTGTGGCAGGACTTACATAGACCAGCCTCCAGAGTGAAATACAGGACAGAGAGTCTCAGGAAAGACTTCAAGGAAAAAATGGAGAAAGAAATGGATTTGGTTGAACGACAGGCTTTATGTGTGCAATATTGTAATACATCTGTTAAAAGGGTAGGAAGAAGGCTTAGACATATATTCATGTAAGCAAATGAAAAGAAAAAAGAGGCAGATTTTAACTCAGTAAAATAAGAAACCTGTATATGAGACATTTATTATTATGATGGCATTAATATTACTCCTGAACCAAATAGTCTATCATCATTATTAAACACCTGTATTAAGGTGTTTTTATACCCTAAACACCCAATAATAATGATGATAACTATAATGGGGATAATGTAGGATAAAGGAGAGGGAGAATGAAAGAAAGCTAATATCTTCATTTTCTGTAATAGGAAGTCAGTTGAGAATGTATAACCATGATAACATAAAGGTAATAGTAAATACATATTTTTAATGTTTTTGTTTTGGAATAATAAATCCACAGAAAACTGCCCAAATATGTCCAGAGAAGTCTCATGTACTCTTCACCCAGTTTTGTAAGTAATTACCTTACTCATTTTCCAGATCAGCTGTACTGCTTTATATTCCCACCAGCACTGTATGTGATCCAGGTTTTCTGCACCCTGGTCAGCATTTGTTGTGACCATTCTTTTAATTTTAGTCATTCTGACAGGTGTGTGGTAGCAATTCATTGAGGTGGGGTTTTTTAAAGATTTTTTTTTTAAGTAATCTCACACCCAACTTGAGCCTGGAACCCACAACCCCAAAATCAAGAGTTCATGCTCTACTGACTGAGCCATCCAGGGAACCCTCATTGGTTTTTGTCTTCTTTTAATGGCTAAAGATGTTGACCATCTTTGCATGTGCCTATTCACCATGTGTATATCCTGTTCAGTAAAATGTCTGTTCATGTCCATTGCCTATATTCTAATTGGACTCTGATTTTTTTTAGAGTTTTGAGAGTTCTTTATGCATTCTAGATATTGGTCTTTTATTGGATATGTGGTTTATAGGTATTTTCTCTCAGCCTGCACCTAATTATCTTTTCATCCTTTTAAAAAGGTCTTGCAGAGAAGTTTTTACTTTTAAAGAAATATAATTGAAATATAATTGATCCATTTTCCACTGGAACATGTTCTTCATGTCAAGAACAAAAAGTCTTAACATAGCCGTAGTTCCTGAAGATTTCTTTTCCTATGTTTGCTTTCTTCCTTAAATTGAGAGGTTTACATGTTTGTTTGCCTATATATGTCTGATTGCTCTGGCACTATTTATTGAAAAGACTACCATTCCTCCATTAAATTGACTTTCAGATCTTTGTCAAAGTCGGTTGGCCATACTTGTGTAGGGGTTATTTCTGAATTCTCTGTCTTAATCCATTAAATTGTCTATCCCTTTGCCAATATCATTGTCTTTGTTACTATAGCTATATAATGCTTTAACCTCAAGTTGAGTTATTCCTCCAACCTTATTCTTTTTCAAAATTGTTTTAGCTATTGATAGGTCCTTTAACTTTCATAGAAATTTTGGAATAATATTGTCTATATCTATAAAAAAAACTTTTTGGTGGGATTTTGATGGGAATTTTGTTAAACTTATAGATCAATTTGGGGAGAATGGATATCTTCACTCTCTGGAGTCTTCCAGTCAATGAACACATGTGTCTCTTCATTTACCTAGGCCATCTTTGATCTATTTCATTAACATGTTAAGCTTTTGTTAGATTTATACTTAAATATTTTATTTTCTTTAGAAAGATTATAAAAAGTATTGTGTTGTTTTTTAAATTGGGGGTTCATAACATGTTTACTGATAGCATAAAGAAATACAATAGATTTTTCATGTTGATTTTGTATACTACAACCTTACTGAACTTGCTTCTTAGTTCTAGGAGGGTTGATTCTGGTTTTGCTTTTTTTTTTTTGTATATTCCTTGGTATTTTCTATGTAGACAATCACGTCATCTGCAAATAGGGACAGTTTTATTTATTCCTTTCCAATCTGTATGCTTTTTCTTTCTTTCGCTAGCCTTATTGTGCTGGCTGAATTTCTAATACTAAATAAGATTGGTGAAGGTTTAGGTACTGTATTTTTCAGTAACTAACTGTAACTTTTGTTTCTTTTTTATATCTTTTATTCATTTGGTAGAATTTCTTTTTCTTAAAATTTTCCAAGAGCCTTTATAAAATTCTTATTTTTTTATTCTGGCTGTTTTAAATCTGTGCCAAGTAATTGCAGTATTTGATTCATCTCAGTGCCTTTTGATTGTCTTCTCTTTCAAGTCGAGATATTTTTCTGTTTTTTGGCATGGCAGGTAATTTTTGGTTAGATTATCAAAATTTGAAATACAGGAGATTCTAAATTCTGTTTTTTTTTATTTTAGGTAATAACCTTTTTAGGCCTAGCCTACAGGTCCTAGTCTACTTTTGTGGGCTGTGTTTCCAATGACAATTGAGTTTTTGGAGCCCATTCAGTGTGATTCTGGTCTGTTTCCTTTACTTGGTGCCGTGGGTCTTTTGTTTCATTTCTACTTCTACCATTTGGCAAGAGGGAGGTGTGCTTCCTGGACCTGCTAACTCCATGTGGGGAGTGGGAGAGATTGGGCCTAGACCTTCAGGCGCCAGCAAAGCCTCTTTCAGTCCCTCCTGGTGTTGCCTCTGTAGTCAGAATGTGCTGCCCTGGCCTCCTTCTGGGACTCTGTTCATGGGGGTGATAGGGGATGCCAGGCCATTGTCTTTTCCTCAAGTCCTGTGGTCTCTAACTGCTCTGCTCTCTTTCCACATTTCAGAATCCTTCTAAAATGACTGCTTCCTCTATTATTTCCAGGTTTCTTAGTTCTGCTTACTGGGGAGGAACAAGGAGAAATGAGTCTATTCCATTTTGCCCCCAGCTAGAAGTGAAACTATCCTTAAATGTATTTTTTTAAAAATATGGAAGCAAATCTTAGAACAAATAGCAAAATAATGGAAAATAGTTGAACTGGAAGAACACATGGCAGAGGAGACAGTCTTTGAGAGAGAATGTAGGACTTCTTTTTTTTTTTCCATTCTAAGTCTTTTGGCACTACATGACTTTTAAAACTATTTAAACTACTATCCGGCATGGTAGACCGACTACTGGCTTCCAAAGATGTCCTGCCCTAACTCCTGGAAACTGTGAATGGGATGAGATATCCTTCTGTGAATCTATTAGTTTACATGGCAACAGGGACTTTACAGATTTAATTGAAGTTACTAATCAACTGACCTTAAAATGGGGAGTTTATCTTGGATTACCCACATGGGTCCAACATAATCACACAAACCTTTGAAAAGAGAGTTGCTGTAATGCTAACTTAAAAAAAGTCAGTTACCTTGAAAACATGGCCACTTAGCAATGATAACATTCCCTTGAGGCTGTTCCAATGCATAAGGAAATTTAATTTTTGGAGTTTTTTAAAGTTTGATTCACTGAAGCCTTAATAAATTAGCCAATGCCTATCCTTTAAGATGATGCTAATATCAATGACAGTGCTCATGCATGACTACTGAGACAACAAATTCTAATGTAGAATAATAATAAGAGCTACTAATTATTGAATGGCTATTCTGGAACACAGTGTGATATGTATCTTACACATATTAACTCATTTTGTCCTATTAGTCACTATTTTACCTTTTTTACAGATGAGGAAAATGAGGTTTGGAGAAGTTCACTAACTGGCCCAAGTTAATGTATTTTCTAAATGCTAATATGGGATTCAAAGACTCTAAAGTTACTAAACCAAACTTATCTCTCTTATAAAAAAGCAATTGATATTTGGTTTCTAAATATTCTTTCTTGAATTTGGCTAAAAGTATTTTCCTCTTAGGAATATGGGCTTTTTATGAGCTTTTTATATATAAGGAGTAGATTTATAGAAGTCTGTGTTAAGGGCAGTTTGTAAAAATCTCCAAAGGCATTTGTTTGGTTTCATGAAAATTTCAACTTTGTCTTAGTGCTTCCTAAGAGAAACTGATTATTAAAGGACATTCTTCTCTCTCCCTGGGAAGATGTTGTAAGAATTGATTTTTCAATTCAAACTGCCTAACATGCACTCTTGGCACTACCATTTACTAGTTGTGTGACACTGAGTAATTTTCATTTGCTATCTCAAGTTTCTCATCTGTTGAATGGGAACATTAACTGTATTGCCTATACATGGTGTTTATTAAAATAAAATTAGGAAACATGCAAAAATCTATCACAGTGGCTAAAACACAGATTACCAAATACATATTAGCTAGCTGTTATTTTGGTATAAACTTTCATTCTGCTTAGAGGTACATAAAATGTCAACATAAAAGGAAGTTGAGTCTTTAAGTTTAAAAGCCGTTTTCAGCGAAGTCTTTTATTTTCTACGGCAAGATGGCACTGGCTGCCTATCTAACAGCTATGTTTCTGTCCCTTTTTCTTTGAAAGCACTGTGTGCCTTCTATGACAGAGATTGAACATCCTAGACATCCATGTGGCCACCCCTGTTTACACACAGCTTAAGGATATATAACCGACAACTAACCAACAGGACCTGATGATCTTTTTGGGGACTTAACCCTAAGTTTTTGTGATGGAAAAAGAAGCTCTTTTTTTTTTTTTTTCTTAAAAAAGAGGTATACTAGGAGAAATTGTCCTCTTTTCTCTTTTTGATGTGGCAGGATAGGGTGCTTATGACTTTAATAATCATTTTGTGATTATGCAAAGGAATTCCATAAAGAAGAAAGTTGAGGATGGCAGAGCTAAAACAACTTGTAGTAGTTTCCTAGACATGGGCTGCCATGGCAAAGTACCATAAACTGTGATGCTTACAACACAAACCTACTGCCTCACAATTCTAGATACCACAAGTCTGACATCAAGGCATCAGTAGACCAATGCTCTCTCCAAAACTTGTAGGGGAATCCTTCCTTGCCTGTCTCTAGCTTCTGATGATTTGTTGGCAACCTTTAAAGTGAGTCCCTTGGCTTATAGATATATCTCTCCAATCCTCTCTCTTGACATAATGGTATCCTTGTATTTATGTTTACCCTTTCGATACGTCCATCTCTCATCCAAAGTTCCCCTTTATAAGGACATAAGTCATATTGTATTAAGGCCACCTTACTTTAACTGGATTACCTCTATTAAGATCCTATTTCCAGGGCAGTCCGGGTGGCTCAGCGGTTCAGCGCCTGCCTTCGGCCCAGGGCGTGATCCTGGAGTCCCGGGATCGAGTCCCACGTCGGGTTCCCTGCATGGAGCCTGCTTCTTCCTCTGCCTGTGTCTCTGCCCCACCCCACCTATTTATTTATGAATAAATAAATAAAAAATCTTAAAAAAAAGATCTTATTTCCAAATAAGGCCACATTATCAGGCACTGAAGAATAGGGCTTCAACCTATCTTTCGGGATGACACAATTCGACCCACAACACAGTGGAAAAGGCATGGTCCTTACTGATATCAACGGGACATACAGCTCTAACGTAATACTACATTGTCTCTTGATTTCTCTGTTATAGAGACATTTTGTTATCATACGGCTAAAGCCACTTTTAGATGGGTATTCTGTTTGTTACTTTAAGTTGGATTCATCTTAACTGAGCCACACACTTTAGTCTTTTAATTTTTTTTAAGATTTTATTTATTTATTCACGAGAGACACACACACACACACACAGAGAGAGAGAGAGAGAGAGAGAGAGGCAGAGACACAGGCAGAGGGAGAAGCAGGTTCCATGCAGGGAACCCAACATGGGACTCGATCCCGGGTCTCCAGGATCATGCCCTGGGCCGAAGGCAGGCATTAAACCGCTGAGCCACCCAGGGATCCCCTAGTCTTTTAATTTTTATAGTAACACTAAAATATGTTATGCAGAATAACGGAAAATTCAAGTTGTGAATCCAGTTCTATCTGGCTCCAAAGCTAAAGCATTTAGTTATCCTATATTGCCTTTTGTTTATTCATATATGACTTTATCTTTCCTTTATAATTCCAACTTAGCACAGTAGCTTTTATACCAGTAAACACTTAATAAACGTTTACAAGGGCACCTGGGTGGCTCAGTGGTTGAGCCTCCGCCCTTGGCTCAGGTTGTGATCCTGGGGTCCTGGGATTAAGTTCTGCATCAGGCTCCCTGCAGGAAGCCTGCAAAACTGAATTTTCTTAAATTGAATCCTTCATAGTGAAATGTTCTCCTCAACCCAGAAAAATAAGGGAGAAATAAAAAACAACCATCAACTTAAGACTTTTAATTTTCATGTCTTTTGGGGTGCATTCTTCCCCCAAATCTAGCTTTCTAGATGTGTAGTCTCTCATCCAAAGTCAAGTACTGTTGTGATATAAGCAGTGCTAGATCAAATCCAGCTCCCTTTACTGTTTACAGTTCCCACAAAGCAGGCTAAGTCATCTTTCTCTGGGAGGCAACTTAAACCATTTCTTTAACTCCGTGTGGTACCAGAAGCAAGTTGCTACCTATCCCACATCTCTAGCATTTTGAACTAAAGCTTGCTAATCCTTTTCTTCAATGCAGGTGTCCCTCTTAATGGGTAGGTAAAAAGAACATTTTTGGTATAGCTGTTTTAATCAGAAGAAAACATTTCCAGAGGTTATTTAAAGTAAAACAAAACAAAACTTAATATAGAGCTCTATTTTAGTACTTTGGACTCAACCTATGAGAAAGGAGAGTATCTTTAATGAGTCTTGATCTCTCCCTCAATCTCTTTCTCATAGTATTGAGTAAGTGTACATCCCTAACCTCCCAGGATATCTAGTAAGGCACAACTCTAGCCTCCAGGAACTCACATTCTAGTGTGGAGACAGCCACATTAACAAATAATAATGGTATGTGATATTTCTTAGATACGTATAAGGTCCTATAGAGACACAGAAAAGGAACAATTAACTGCTCTAGGGCCCATAGAAGGGCCCATTCAGTTTTTGACTGATGTTATGCCTCAAAGGTTGAAAAAGAGTGTGTCAGGCAAGAGAAGAGAAAGTCTATTCCAGAGTGGGTACAGTGTGAGCAAAGTCATGTGAAATGACATAGAGTATTTTTCAGTATTCCTTTTCCTGAAAGAGGATAGCATAGTGGAGGGCAAGTCACAGGGGCTGAGGCTGGGAAGGGAGGCAATGTGGAGCCCTTCTCACCAACCTTACATTCTCACTCTGTCTCACCACAGAGCTCTGCTCTCACTTTACACAACCGTCCTCCTAAAGCTTCCTATCAGTTCTATGTTCTGCTTCAGATCTTTCTCATTTGTTTCTGGGCCTCCTACTTTTTTCCTCAATCTTTACTATTTGATGCTAGGCATTTCTGCTAGTTTCTATGCACATCCTGTTTATGTGGCTCCTGTTCTCACTCCCAAGAACATTTCTGAGAGTATATCAGATAAATACAATTCCCAGTCTTTGTAGGCTTTCTCTTTAGAACTGCCACTGGTAACACTCCCTCAAGCCATATGGAAAAAGGCTTTGTGCAACATGATAAAGTGTTTGGATTTTATTTAACAGTGAGCAAATGATGATGTATAAACAGAGGAGTGACACAAGCAGATTTCCATTTGGGGAAACATCTCTCTAGTTGAAATGTAAAAATGAATTGGAAAATGATAAAAATAGAGGCAGGGAAATCCATGGAGAGGATCATAATGATTGAGATATGAATAGTGACAGGCAGCTTATGGAAGAAGACAAGAAGGTGGATTCAACAGTCAGTCAGTAGGTACAATGTCATGTCACTATAATAAACTTAGGTCAATTTTCTTTTATTTCTTAAAAATACCTGTCAATGTCTATGTATTTACTTTTGTTTTATCCCTTAAATCCATCTCTCCAACTAAAATAACAATTATTAATCCATAGAAATAAACTTAGAGCTGACTTTGACATCACCTAAGGCAACTGATGACAGAATGGAGGTACCCACTATAAGAGGCCACATGTAAGGCTGTTCTCCTGCTTTTTTTTCCCCCCCTTTTAAGAAAGATTTTATTTATTTATTCATGAGAGACACAGAGGCAGAGAGAGAGAGAGGCAGAGACACAGGCAGAGGGAGAGCAGGCTCCATGCAGGGAGCCTGATGTGGGACTGGATCCCAGGTCTCCAGGATCATGCCCTGGGCTGAAGGCAGCGCTAAACCACTGGGCCACCCAGGCTGTCCTGTTCTCCTGCTTTTTAACCAAATTTTCATGCTGTTACACAAGGACTTTTGTTTTCCGTTCCACTCCTTATTTTCATTCAGTTACATTTTCAATCAAATAGGAGTATATATTGCTTCAATATTCTGCATTCTGTCTCCAGGGAGTATGCAGGGACTTAGAGGGGTGTTGGGAGAGAGCCACAAAATCCATGTGCATGCAGCAATGACACTACTTACCCACTGAACCCCATCCCCAAGTCACTGGGCTAGAGAACTCTGTATTGTTAGGTTCTGCACTATAATCCTGCCTGATTCCAGTCCAGTGGTTATGCCTCCCCTTAGAAAGTTCACATTATCTATTCGGGGGTGACTTTAAATAGAATGTCACCCCAGTGACACCTTTGTGGCTTGCCATCAGCATCTTCCATTAAGGACAGCCATGAGAGTGTCTGATGGACTGTGTGAAAGAGGCAATTTCCCAATTTTAAGGAACTTCAATTGTTTTAATAGCCCCAAGCTCTGTCACATACTTCTAATGAAGGAAGATACTGTTTTTCAGTTTGTCACAGAGTGTGATTCCCTTATATAAAAGCTTTCTGTACCTCAGTGTTTACCTTTAAAAGCCCACCCGCTACTTCATGTCATTGACAGCTACTGTTAAATTTCAAAGTAAAACAATTATTTGGGGGAAGATTCAGGACTGAAGAGTTTTGTGAATGTCAAATTATTTTGGGGGTTCACTTCAGGAACCATTCATTTCTTTTTATCCACTATCTATAACTAATTCCAGACTATGAAGATGTCTCAAAAATCTGTAATGAATCTATATTGTCTACATTCTTCCATTGTCCTTAATGCACTTTAGCATTTCTTTAATCTCTCCCACAGAGAAGAAATTGCACCCAGTCTTTTTTTTTTTTTTTCTTTCTTTCTTTCAGTGGGATCTCTCCTTTGTATGGACTAAGACACTTTTGAAAGGTCTCAGCAAATAGCATTTCTCTTTCACAGTTAAATACATTTACAGCTTGGGAAAAAAGTAAACATTGTCAAATGCAGCACTTTAGTAAACTTTATAATCTGGAATGGACTTTAGAGGTCTTGCCTTCTGATATTTTGTAAACTAAATCATACTACAGACTCAGTGGTAACCGTCTACCAGGTGAAATACAGAATGTGAGAAAGGAAGAAGGATGAATCTGAGCCTCACTCTCAGAGGGGAATGGTGAAAGGAATAGTCACAAAAGGGTAAACAATTTGCCATGCTGATCAGTAAATCAGTGAATAGGAAATACAAATCTAATTTGCAGATGAGGAAAATGGAACATAGAGGGAATAAAGATTTGCTGAAGGTCACACAGCTAGCCATTGGCTGTTTGAAGATGCACCCCTGAGGCTCTTGACTGTGTTCCTTGCACATTATACCATAGCTGCTATTTGGCCCATTACTTACACTAAGTACCTTGTCAGTAAAGAGAGATTTTTCCTTAAGAGAACAGTTATTACAGTCTGAGAGGTTTAAGTTTGAATTCTTCACCACTATATGACTTGGGATAAGTAAGATGTTTTAGCTTTCTAAGCTTCAATTACTTTAACTTTAATATTGTCATACTGATAGTATATATATTATCATTCCAGGTATACATGGACATTAAATGATAAAAGGCAAGGAGGACAGATTCTCTCCTAGAGTATCCAGAAATATGGCTCTGCCAACACCATGATTTTAGTCAGTTGGAAGCTATTTTAGATTCCTTGCCTCCATAGGACATCTCGGTGGCTCAACAGTTAAGCATCTACCTTTGGCTCAGGGAGTGATCCTGTGGTCCTGGGATCGAGTCCCCTCATGGGGCTCTCTGCATGGAACCTGCTTCTCCCTCTGCCTCTGTCTCCTCCTCTCTCTCTCTCTCTGTTTTAAATAAATAAATAAATAAATAAATAAATAAATAAATAAATAAATAAATAAATAAAATCTTAAAAAAAAAATCCCTGGCCTCCAGAACTATACCAGATTTGTATTGCTTTTTTTTTTTTTTAAGATTTTATTTATTTATTCATGAAAGACAGAGGGAAAGAGAGGCAGAGGGAGAAGCAGGCTCGATCCCAAGAACCCGGGATCACAACCTGAACTGAAAGCAAACACTCAACTGACTGAGCCCCCCAGTGCCCCAATTTGTATTAAGTCAGTAAGTTTGTGTCACTTTGTTATAGCAGCAGTAGGAAACTAATACAAATTTTGGTACCTAGAAGTGGGATGGTGCTATGTGAATATCTAAAATATGGAAGCAGTTTAGGAATTGAGCAATGAGCAGAAGATGAAAGAATTCTGAAGAGCATGACAGAAAAAGTCTAGATGGTATTTAATAGAGTATTAATATAAATGTGGACATTAACAACTCTGCTAGTGAAAACTCAGAATGAAATGAAAATATATGACCAAACATATAACAAAATATATGAAAATGAAGATAATGGAAGATAAAGAACTTGGAAGAAAAACCCAGGAGATTTTATTTGCTAACAATGGGACTTTTGGAAGAGAGAGGAGCTAGCGTAAAAGAGGCAATGGTTAACAAATGACAGAAGAAAATCTTCGTGAATTTAAAAACATTTATACCTTTTAATTTAAAGTCCTCACCATGTTCAGGCAAGATGGAGAAAACAAAGATATAGACATACACATCTCCTGATAAAATACCTGAACAGTAAAGATAAAGACTATTTTTGTCTTTCAGCTAAAGACTTTCAAAGATTAAAACATAAAGATTAAAATTTGAAAGTTTCCTGACAGAAAAAATAAGTTTTTAAAATAAAATGTTAAAGTGAAATCAGACATTTAATTAAAAATAATAGAATCTAGAAGATGAAGAATAACTGCTACTGGTGATGGGGAAAAGGACTACTATATTAGACTCTTTTTATTTTTATTTTTTTAAGATTTTATTTTTAAGTAATCCCTCCACCCAACATGTGGCTCAAACTCACAATCCCGAGATCAAGAGTCACATGTTCTACTGACTGAGCCAAGCCAGGTTCCCCAGAGCTACTGCACCAGACTCTTATACCCAATCAGATATCACTTATCTGTCAAGATAAAAGGAAATAATTTGCAGATATTCAAATATCTAGAGAATATATCTATTTGAGAAAAATATTCCTGAAAGGATTCTAACAAATCAAGAAATGAAACCCATCAGAGAATCAAGGTGGGAGAAAGTGGTTAACAATGACTCAAACTCCTTCTTAATCTCTATGTGCATGTGAGTATAGATGGATAATTATAGTGTGTGAATGTGTACAATTCTAAACAAGAACTCTTGGGACACCTGGGTGGCTCAGCGGTTGAGCGTCTGCCTTTGGCTCAGGGCGTGATCCCAGGATCCAAGATTGAGTCCCACATCAGGCTTTCTGTATGGAGCCTCCTTCTCCCTCTGCCTAGGTCTCTGCCTCTCTTTCTCTGTGTCTCTCATGATAAATAAATCTTAAATATAAATTAACAAGAACTCTTAAACTAATAGAGTCATATTGCAAGGGAAAACTTGATAATCACCTGTGATTAAAGTTTCTAAGTTATCTTAACAAATATAGGTATTCAGGAAGTAGGAGAATAGAGAGAAATCTTAAAACTTTCAAACTTCTTATCCGGAGTAAGCTATGGGTTAAGGAAGTAAAATACACTAAAATGTTTATCATAATACAGTGTAAAATAAACAGATATAGGAAATACAGAGATGGAAAATATATGGTATCTTGTTTTCATATAATACTGAATACATAGATTTATAAATATAGATAGGTATAGGTCTGAGTTTCAGGAAATTAAGAGTAAACATATTGGTTTGGAAGAATACAAATATTCCCTAATAAAAAGGATGAAATGTTGAATGAAACCCAATTAAAATAAAAATAAAATGAAGAAAATGAATAAGAAGAAAAACTAATATGATGAACATGAAAAATGGAAAGAATAAAACCAAGTATATCAGTTGTTACAGCAAATGTGAGATAACATTAAAATAAAAACCAATGGAGAAAAGATATATTCTTCAAAAAATGCTTTGGCCAGTTGGGTATTCATAGGGAAATAAATAAAAGTGGATGCTTCCCACACATAGAACAAAAACAAAAGCATTAACTTCAGGTAGTTTGTAGACCAAAAAAAAAAAAAAATACAAGGCTTTCAGAAGATTCCCATAAGAAAATATCATTTAATATTATGGAAAAACTGCTTAGGAAAAAAAATTAACTATTTGCTAATAGATCAACATTTTAAGGAAAGTGATAAAAAGAAAAATATATCTGTAACACATATACCTAGCAAAGGGATGGCACCGAAATATATAAAGACAACCAAAAAAGCAATAAAAGAGGAAACAAAAAGAATATTGGGCAGATCTGAACTATTACTTAAATGTACAACATCAGGGCTGCCCTGGTGGTGCAGTGGTTTAGCGCCGTCTGCAGCCCGGGATGTGATCTGTGCATGGAGCCTGCTTCTCCCTCTGCCTGTGTCTCTGCCTCTCTCTTTCTCTCTCTCTTTCTCTCTCTCCCTGAATGAATAAAAAAATATATTTAAAAAATGTACAATATCATTAGTAATCAGGAAAAAAAATTAAACCACACCACTATATCAGAGTGGCAGATAGACAAAAAAGTTAAGTCTGACAATACTAAGTGTTATCAAGGATGTCCACCTAAAGATATTCATATTTACTTTTGGTAGTATTGAGATTAATTCAGTTACACTGGAAAATGGTTTGGCATTATCAAGTAAAGGTGAAGATGCACATGATCTATGATGCAGTTGATCTACTCATGATATATATCCTAGAAAATCCATGCATGTGTGCACTAGTATATATGTTCAAGAATATTTAGGGAAGCATTGTTCACAATAGCCAAAACTAGAAAAAAAGTCCCTCAAGGGGAGAATCAATAAATTGTGGTGCATTCATAAAACAGAATCCTATACAGTGATGAAAATGAACTTGAGCAACAACATGGATGAATCTCACAAATATACTGCTGAAAATAGGAGCAAGACATGAAATAACGAATATAGTATAATTCAAATCCAGGTATGACATTTCAAACTTAAGTGGTAAGAGTGCCCTGCCTCAAAATTTTCCTACACCTAAATTTTATTAGGGAATATTTGTATTCTTCCAAACCAATACCTCACACATTTAAAGTCTTGTAAACTCTTTAAAATGTATAATTTATGTATGCCATCTCTTTCTGATGGATTCCTATCTGACTCGACTGTCAAAATTACGGAAATTTGGTTTTGAAACACTATTATTATTGATTGTATTTTCCAAAGTCAGCCATAAAATCATTTCCCACCATGCATGCTCTTCCTATTTGACATCCTTTCCATAGACAGGTGAGATTTATGTTCTCTCCTAAAACTGGTTGGGTATGTGTTAGCTAAGTGGTATTGTTTGACCTCTGAAGGTAGGTCTAAAAAGGTGATACAGCTTCCTCCTTATTTTCTTGGGACTCTTACTCCTAGAACTCAGTCACTATGCATGAAAAAACATAATCAGCCATATCTAGTGGTGATTTTTAGGGGTTCATACGTGGGTATGAGGTCCCAGCTGACAGCCAGCAAAATCCACTATGCATGTGAGTGAGCAAACATTCAAATAACTCCAGATCTTAGTTACTACATCATTTCTAGCCATTGAATCTACCCACCTGAGGCCCCAGACACCCAGAAGAGAAACAATCTTAACCCTTATAATATTTATGACTTGCTAACCTACAGAATCCATGAGTATAATAAAACAGTGGTTGCTTTATGCCACTAGGATGGGGTTGTTAGGAATCAGAGGAGTAACCAGAAGAGATTCTGATACCATATGTTGTGTGTTACCATCACAAAAACCTAAAGCAGCTATCACTGACTTTGAGACTATGCAGTGTGTGAAAGCCAGAGGCCCTCAAAAAAGTATTAGTGAAACCAGCAGAATTTTGAAGAGGCCATAAGTAAAGGCTTGAAGAAAATAAGTAACATGTTATTAGTAGTTGGAGCAAAAGGGACCCTTGTTATTTTTAGTAAAAAGTTTGGCAACACTGTCACCTGCAGTGTAGAAAACAAGATACATACCTAAGAAACTTGATGACATAACTTAGATTTCCAGGAAGACTATGGAAAGTGCCACCTGGCTTCCACTCACTGCATAATGTATGTGAGAGGAGAGAGATGAGCTTTAAAAATATTAAATCTAAAAAAACCAGGACTCGTTAGGTTCAAAAATATAACTATCCATTCCCACCTTCTCCAGGTGTCAAATTATTCTGAATTTAAGAAATGAGCTTCAGTCAAAAATCAAAATTAAGGTACAGTTGTCAGATCCTTTGTTAAGACATCAAAAATATGTAAAGCAATGTGTATAAGAACCTCTCAGACTAACAAAAATCATCTGGAAGGGGATGCCTTGAAGATCTTCTCCAATAAGTTTTATAGACATTCTGTGATTAAGAATCTTTTCCAGTTTTCATTTTTTGATTGCTTTATTCATGAAATTAATTCATATTCTTTTAAAGAAATTTTCCTCATTAATAATTGCACATATTCTTTATTTGAACCACATATTTTAGACAAAACATAATCACCATTCTCACAGAAATAGTAAATGCTTAGCACTTTCAGTTATTAATGATAAAACGTTGGAGTGTCATTTGTATACAACCTTTATGTTACTAGTAATAATAAGTCACTTGTAAAAAAAATAAGTCATTTGTATTTTTTGTTGAAATAATCAGTTTTACTTTCCTCAAATATTAGCTATTTATTTTGTACTCTCTTTTATATCATCAGACAGGCTAGGCTTTTCAGACTTTTACGCAGTATCAGAAAAATGTCTAGACTATCTAGTTCATTGTTAATGTCATTTTTTCTCCCCTATAGATTCAGAAGAATCAATCTAAACTAAGAGTTATTAGTCACAACATAATTCAAGGATAATGATGAACTAATGCTTCATCTAAAGAACAATATGTTTCATAAATAATCCTTAGAGCAGCCTTGCAACTAATCATGACTTAGACCATCTGGAAAACAGTACTGAGTGTTTTGCAGATGCTACCATGATGAGAATCCAATTTCCCAGTGGTCTCTGTGGCATCCTTTATGCAATCAGCATAAACCAATAAAATTGTAACTTTCTTATTAATTAATATTGCTGCTTACCATAATTACTATGACTATTACAATTACTACCACATGAAAGAATCTCAAGAAAAAAAAAGCAGTGTAGCCATTTTAGTACTAAAATACTAAAATGAATTTTTGAGAACTTAAGAACCAAGATAGTACAAGGGTAAAAGTAGGTAGACTTAGGTGGCTATGTTGAGTCCAGGCAAAAAAGAAAGGAAATACATTCTATGTTAGATGGTGAAAAGTTTTATAGAGAAATAAGGAAGTAGGAGTGCTTCCTGAGACTGAAATTTCTATTTAATATGGAATAGGAAGGAAAGGCTTTCAAAAGTATTGGGGTTCTTGGGTGGCTCAGTCAGTTAAGCATCTGCCTTTGGCTCAGGTCATGGTCCAGGGTTCTGGGATGGAGCCCAGTGGGTTCTGCTCAGTGTGGAGCCTGCTTCTCCCTCTCCCTGGGCTTGCCTCTCCCCCTGCTCATGCTCTCAATCTCTCTCAAATAAATAAAATTAAATATATATATATAATATATATATAATTAACAGGCATTCTTCTGTGATAATTTATAGAGCTATAATCTATGCACCTTTCTGCATTTATTATACTTCAAAAATGTTTTTAAAAATTCAGTCATCATCAGCAATGTTTAAACTGCTTCACTTATTTTTAAAATATACTTAAAATGTAAAATTCATAACTTTGAAGTTCTTTTTATGGCTTAAGTTGATCCTCTGAACTGAAAGGGACATTATCTAAAATAATATTATTATTTATGGCTGAGAAAAGTGGGGTTCTTGAGAACTTTGAAAACTGCATTAAATCTTTGTGCAGATGGTACAGTGTAATACTAAAGAGACAGACGAGTTTCAGCCAAGATTTTGAATATTTCCAGATGTTTTAATTGGTACTACGTCCAAATAAAAGTATCTCTAAATGATGCAATCATTGGTAAATTATTCTAGTCACCTTTTTTCAATAAACTTTAAATTTGTTTCTAGTCAACACATAAAATATCAAAGAGGATTAAATAATACATCTGAAGATCTAGAAATCAGCGTTTAGAAAAATATATGTATAAGCCAAATTGGCAGCAACTTGTTTTCTAGCTGCCAAAGTGGTTTGGAAATTTTGTAAGACCTTGGATATTCACTTTGATGGAAATTATGAAATGAAAGTCACTAAAATTTTTTTAAAATAAATTTTAAATTAAACTTGACTTTTCTAAATGACATTTTAACAGACATGCTAGTATTTTCTTTCTCTTACATGAAGGAAATATATTAGTTGTAAAGTTGATAGATTAATTCAATAAACAGGGTGATTGAATGTATAAATCAAAGCAAAGAATGCATGAAAGAGGAGTGAAACTCTAGAGATGAAGAAATATGACATACCATTGGAAATAAAACAAAGCAACAATTGCTAGAGGCTTAAATTGCCTAATAAATTATATGAAAATGTTTGTAAGATGACAAACATGTAGGCATAATAAAATTTTGTATTTCTTTTAATTTATTGAGTCCTGAAAGTTGGTCTAATGATGTCTGCAAAGTTCTATGACTAAGAAATAAAAAGTAATTTAGTGAAATTGGAGTAACTAATTAAATATAGTATAATAACCATCCCTTAATATAATAAATTATTTTCTTCACTTTGTCCAAAGTAGAGAGATTAATATTACCTGAGATTTTAATATACCTGAAGGTAGTCAAAAAATCATTTTTTTAAAAGATTTTATTTATTTATTCATGAGAGACACAGAGAGAGAGAGAGAGAGAGGCAGAGACGCAGGCAGAGGGAGAAGCAGGCTCCATACAGGGAGCCTGACGTGGGACTCAATCGTGGGTCTCCAGGATCACGCCCTGGACTGAAGGCAGCACTAAACCACTGAGCCACAGAGGCTGCCCCAAAAAATAATTTTGAAAGCAACTTGTTCTACTCATCTTGGGTCTAGTGTTATTTTAAATATTATCTTTCCATTCTCTTTTTGATAATTGGTTGATTCAAGTTACAGGTTTTTTTGCTTATTTTTGTAACATATTTCTTAGGAAATTATCGATTTTTGAGATTCAAAAAAAATTTTTTTTGCCAAGGAGTTACACATAATACTCTTATATACATTTTCCTCATTTTCATACCTCTAGATATTTTTTCTTATTTGTAATTTCAACTGTTTTTGCTCTTTCACTGTTTTGCTTAGTTAAATATTATTATCAAATAATAACCCAGGAATTCATTTTTCTAATGTATTTTCTATTTCATTAGTTTTAAAAGTTATTAGTTCTCTTGCTCTATTTACATTTTGCATAATTTTAATTATTTTATCTTCTAAATTAGTGACATAAATATTAAATTTATTTTTGTCTTTTGTTCTCTAATAATAAAGACATTTAAGGTATAGATATACACATATATATTTTTACATATTCACATATCTAACACAAATAGTCATGTACTTGGTTACAAAGTACATCTTCACAGCTTTTCCAAAAGTAAAGATTTTATAAGTATTCTCTGATAATAAGCCAACATATTAAAAATAAATAAAATCGGGATTCCCTGGGTGGCGCAGCGGTTTGGCGCCTGCCTTTGGCCCAGGGTGCGATCCTGGAGACCCGGGATCGAATCCCACGTCGGGCTCCCGGTGCATGGAGCCTGCTTCTCCCTCTGCCTGTGTCTCTGCCTCTGTCTCTCTCTCTCTCTCTGTGACTATCATAAATAAATAAAAATTTAAAAAAAATAAAAAAATAAAAATAAATAAAAATAAAATCACATAAAAACTTATAATTATTTAACATACATTTAGATAACCTTTAGATCATAATCAAAATAAAACCTAAAATTACCTAATTCCTAAAAAAGACAAAATGTGACCACTTCAAACCCAACCTATAAGAAATGAAAATAATTCAGAAAACAATACATATCTTAAATGTCTTCACATATATATTGAGTCAAGTTAAATATATATCAATCACCAAAAAGAGAAAAGAAAGGTAACGTTTATTTTTTTTTAAGATTTATTTATTTATTCATGACACACACACACACAGAGAGAGAGAGAGAGAGAGAGAGAGAGAGAGAGGCAGAGACACAGGCAGAGGGAGAAGCAGGCTTCCCGCAGGGAGCCCAATGCGGCACTTGATCTCAGATCCTGGGATCATGACCTGAGCCGAAGGCAGGTGCCCAACTGCTGAGCCACCCAGGTGTCCTGAAAGGTAATGTTTAAAAAGACAATAGGCCCAAGGTGAGTAGAAGAAAGAAAATAGTAAAGATCAGAGCAAAATTAAATGACATACATATAAAATAACAATAGGAAAAAAAGTAATGAAACTAAGAGCTGGTTCTTTAAAAAGATAAACAAAATTGATAAACTCTTAACCAGATTAATAAAAAAAAAGAAAAACTAACTAAATAAAATCAGAAACAAGTTAGAAGTAACAACTGACACCACAGAAATACAAAAGATTATAAGAGAATACTATTAAAAAACTATTTGCTACCAAATTGGGCAAACTAAAAGAAAATAGATAGCTTTCTACACACACACACACACACACACACACACACACACACAAGGTTTCAAAACTGAACCAGGAAGAAATAGAAAATTTTAGCAGACTGATTATAAATTGTAAAATTGAATTGGTAATCAAAAAGCTAAGAAAAAACAACAGGGCACCTAGTTAGCTCAGTCAGTTAGGTATCCAACTCTTGATTTAGGCTCAGGTCACAATTTTGGGGTCATGAGATCAAGCCCTGTGTCATGTTCCTGTTTAGTGAGAAGTCTGCTTGAGATTGTTTCCCACTGCCCCTCCTTCCACTCATGCTTTCTAAAATAAATAAATCTTTTTTAAAAAAAAAAGCTATGAGAAAAATAAAAGTCTAGGACAGATGGATTCAGAGGTGAATTCTACCAAACATTTGAAGAGTTAATACCTATTCTCCTAAAACCATTCCAAAAAAATAGAAGAGGAAGGAAAGCTTCCAAATACATTCTACAAGGTCAGCATTATCCTGATACAAAAACCAAAGGCACCACAAAAAAAGAAAACTATAGGCCAATCAGTATCCCTGATGAACACAGATACAAAAACCATTAACAAAATATTAGCAAAACAATAATACATTGGAAAGATCAAGTGAGATTTATTGTGGGAATGCAGGATGGTTCAATATTTGTGAACAACCAATGTGATACATCAGATCAACAGAACAATATGAACATCTCAATGGATGCAGAGAAAGCGCTTGACAAAATTCAACAATTCATGATAAAAACTCTCAACAAATTGGGGTTAGAGGGAACATACCTCAACATACCTCTTCCATAGTTCCATATATGAAAAACCCACAGCTAAACAACATATTCAATGGTGAAAAATTGAGAGCATTTACTCCATCAGGAACAAGAGAAAGATGTCTACTTTTACCTCTTTTATTTATCATAATACTGAAAGTTCTAGCCAAGCAACATGACAAGAAAAAGAAATAAGAGGAATCCATATTGGTAAAGAAGAAGTTAAGCTGTTATTTTTTATAGACAACAGGATACTATACATAGAAAATCCTAAAGACTCCACTAAAACACTACGAGAAGTAATAAATGAATTCAGTAAAGTTCTCAGATCCAAAATCAATAGTAGTGAAATTGGTAGTATTTCTACGTATTGATAATGAAGTAGCAGAAAGAGAAACTGAGAAAACAACAGTATTGGGGTGCCTGCATGTCTCGGTTAAGCATCTGATTTTCAATCTCAGCTGAGATCTTGACCTCAGGGCCATGAGTTCAAGCCCTGCATTTGGCTCAATGACAGATGTGTAGCCCACTTAAAAAAAGAAAAAGAAAAAGAAAACAACACTATTTACAATTGCACAAAAGATAATAAAATACCTAGGAATAAACATAACCAAAGAGGTGAAAGACCTATACTCTAAAAACTAAAACGCTGGATGTGGAGAAAGGGGAACCCTCTTGCACTGTTGGTGGGAATGTGAACTGGTGCAGCCACTCTGGAAAACTGTGTGGAGGTTCCTCAAAGAGTTAAAAATAGATCTGCCCTACGACCCAGCAATTGCATGTCTGGGGATTAACCCCAAAGATACAGATGCAGTGAAACGCCGGGACACCTGCACCCTGATGTTTATAGCAGCAATGTTCACAATAGCCACACTGTGGAAGGAGCCTCGGTGTCTGTCGAAAGATGAATGGATAAAGAAGATGTGGTCTATGTATACAATGGAATATTCCTCAGCCATTAGAAATGACAAATACCCACCATTTGCTTTGACATGGATGGAACTGGAGGGTATTATGCTGAGTGAAATAAGTCAATCAGAGAAGGACAAACATTATATGGTCTCATTCATTTGGGGAATATAAAAAATAGTGAAAGGGAATAAAGGGGAAAGGAGAGAAAATGAGTGGGAAATATCAGAGAGGGAAACAGAATATGAGAGACTCATAACTCTGGATTGCGGAAAGGGAGGTGGGCGGGGGGTTGGGGTGACTGGGTGACGGGCACTGAGGGGGGCACTTGATGGGATGAGCACTGGGTGTTATGCTATATGTTGGCAAATTGAACTCCAATAAATAAATAAATAAATAAATAAATAAATAAATAAATACTAAAACGCTGATGAAAGAGATTGAAGATAACACAAATGGAAAGAAGGTCCATGCTCATGGAGTAGAAGAATTAATATTGTTAGAATATCCATGTTACCTAAAGGAATCTATAGATTCAATGTAACCCCTATAAAAATATAAATATAGCATTTTTCATAAAACTAGAACAAATAACCCTAAAATTTGTACAGAACCACAAAAGACCCAGAATAGCCAAAGCAATCTTGAGAGAGATAAATAAAGGTGGAAGCATCACAGTTCTAGATTTCAAGATGTACTACAAAGCTTTAGTATTCAAAACAGTATGGTACTGGCACAAAATAGACACATAGATCAGTGAGACAGAATATAGAGCCCAGAAATAAGTCCATGGATATATGGCCAGTTAATCTATGACAAAGAAGACAAGAATATAAAATGGGAAAAATACAGTTTCTTCAATAAATGGTGCTGGGAAAACTGGACAATTACATGTAAAAGAATGAAACTGGACTATCTTTTAACACCATACATAAGAATAAACTTAAATGGATTAAAGATCTAAGTGTAAAACCTGGAACCATAAAAATCCTAGAAGAGAACACAGGTAGTAATTTCTCTGATGCTGGGTGTTGCAGTATTTTTCTAGATATGTCTCCCAAGGCAAGGAAAACAAAAAGCAAAAATAAATTACTGGGACTACATCAAAATAAAAACTTTTGCACAGTGAAGGAAACCATCAACAATATGAAAAGGCAACCTACTAAATGGGAGAAGATATTTCCAAATGATATATCTGATAAGGGGTTAATATCCAAAATATATAAAGAACTTACACAATTCAACACCAAAACACAAACAATCCAATTTAAAAAATGGGCAAAGGACCTAGATAGCCATTTTTCCAAAGACATACAGATGTCCAAGAGACACATGAAACATGATCAACATCATTTATCATCAGAAAAATGCAAATCAAAACCACAATGAGATCTCACTGTATATTTGTCCGAATAGCTAAAATAAAAAACAAGAAATAACAAGTGTTGGTGAAAATGTGGAGGAAAAAGAACCCTCTTGCACTGTTTTGGTGGGAATGCAAACTAGTGCAAGCCACTGTGGAAAACAGTATGGAGGTTCCTTAAAAAACTAAAACTAAAAATACCATATGATATCACTATTGGGTATTTACCCAAAGAAAGTGAAAACATTAACTCAACAAGATATAAGCACCACTATGTTTATTGCATCCTTATTTACAATAGCCAAGATATGGAAGCAACCTTGGTATCCATCAGTAGACAAATGGGTAAGATGTCATAGACACACACACACACACACACACACACAATTTCCCTTCTACACAAATAGAAGCTGAAAATCAGAACAGCTAAGTTATTTGTCCAAAGCTAAATAGGGAAAAGATCAAGGGCAGGATTAGGCTTCTCTGTTCTAAATTCACTAGCTTTTCTTAAAAAGTTTCCAAAGCTGGTTGTATGTCTGAAATCTTTTCTCTAAAGCACAAATGCTTGGGACCTACTCACTTTTGTGATTCAGTGAGTTTGGGAACTACTATTCTACCTTTAATGTTCAACATGGTAGCCACTAGCCACATGTGGCTATTTATATTTAAATTAAATTAAAATAAAATGGAATTTAAATTCAGCCTCTCAGTCACATTCGCTACATTTAGCTACATTTGAAGTGCTCAATAGTTACATATGGCTAATGGCTACTGTAGCACACAGATTATTACCATCATTGCAGAAAGCTCTATTGGAAAACACTGTAGTCTACCTCATTCGGCTTCCTATGATTTCATAATCAGTCTCACTGGGTATAAACAAACATTTTTTGCTAAGATATCCTGATGCAAGGGAGAGAGTAGGATGCGGTAGTGATAGAACACAATGAGTTGCTCCTCAAAAAATTGGAAATAAGGGGATGCCTGGGTGGCTCAGCGGTTGAGCATCTGCCTTTGGCTTATGTCATGTTCCTGGAGTCCTGGGATCGAGTCCCACAGTCAGGCTTCCTGCATGGAGCCTGCTTCTCCCTCTGCCTATGTCTCTGCCTCTCTCTGTGTGTGTCTCTCATAAATAAATAAATAAATAAAATATTTAACAGAAAAAAATTGGAAACAAGTGTTCCTTTGAGAAAGAAACCGGTAGAATCAATGCCATCTTGCTCATATCAGAGAAATGAAAGTTCTAGTGGTGATGGTTCACCAGCCAATGGATTTAACTATAACTTGTTTGATTATAGTAACATAGTAAAGATGGACTTTTAGGAAGGTATTTAATCAGTCACTAAATATTAGAAATATTAGAAATAATATTAGAAATATTATTAGAAATATTAGATATTAGAATATTAGAAATAATATTAGAAATAAATATTAGAAAAAAATAATCATAGAGGTCAGTTTTGGGCCACGACCACGTAAGTACCATCCAAGGAGTAGGAATTTTCATCAAGAAAAGACAAGACCTTCTCTAGATGTTTGTGGCAGGTCAATGTATCATGCTGTATAGTTACATGTCTAATTCTATGTAATTCTTGTTTTTAATTTCATACTTGTAAATGGCATTATTAATATATGTCTCATGAAGGAAAGAGAATATAATGGAATTTCTACTTCATATTCAATTCTCACTGATTACTATAATAAATTAGAATATTGGAGTTGTTTTCTTTCCTGTTTTATTCACTTGTATATATAAGTCTACCACTGAGAAATGGATTTGTCCCCTCTGTGCTGAGCCTACAAGGCTAAGGTCCAGACTTTGACACACAGTAAATTAAACACACCAAAGTGGTGGTGAACTGTGATACAGTTTTTTGGCACTGGGCCCACTTTCTTTGCCACAGACACCAATGACCCACTCTACCTGGTCCCTGCATGTGCTAGCACAACTAATAATCAGACAATGAAATCATCTCTACCTGTGATGTCTCACTTTCATCACAGGATCACAAAAGTTATTGTTAGTGTAATTTGACAAGAAAATTGAGGTTCAAGGAAGTATAATGATTTGACCAGTCGTGAAATTAGTTGAAGAGCTCAAACACCTAATTTTTCTAAATCCCAGCTAATTACTTTTTCCCATTATTTCCCTCTCATTTTGTCAGAATGTAACAACTAACCTACAACCATGTCATACCAACGTTCTGTAGCCTTCAAAATCTGTTCTGGAAATTAACTTATAATTGATTTATCAAGTTCATTTACTCATCACAGTGTATTTTTGTTTATTATTTCTCTGATGATTAAGTGCAAAAGAAGTCTCTGATGTGTATGTTTTAACTGCTTTGAGGCTCATTAAGTATAATAGAAATTATACTATAGGCTAGTTGAGTATCAGAAACAATATCATCAAGGTCCTGGAGGTAATAACAGACCATTTTAAGTTGTGTGTCAAAGGAATCCTTGTTAATCTAGACCAATGTTAAAATCATATTCTGCCATGCACATATTAGATACCTCCAACATATATTTATCAGATGGATGCATGCCCTCTATCTCTTTAAGCCTAGAATTTTCACCCAATCATATCCAAATTTCACCCAATCAAATCAAATCCAAAAATCACTCCTGATAATATAGGAAGTTCATGACTCTAAAATTGATACCTCTCCTTGGGTTCCTAAGTACAAGATTGTTTTAAATCTCACACTATATATTTTATATATATACATTAAAATCCACCTAGCATAAATCAGATATGATTTCCCTCTGCAAACCTGCTTGCCACTTATTCCTGAACTCACTTCCCAATATCTTCTCTGTAACCTGAATTAGAAATGTTGGAGTCATCTTTCCTTTATCCTACGGCATCAAATCTTTTCCCCTAAATGTCCAACTAACTCTATTTCTGAAATATCTTTTTCATTCACATCTTTATACAACTTCTGCCCAAAAGGTGGTGCCTGCTATATGCAATATAAATATATACATTTATATACATAGATGTATACATTTAATTCTCATAATATCCCCCATGCAAGTAGTCAATAGCATTATTTTCATTTTTCAGATCAAGACACTGAAACAAAGTTTAACTCCCTGAACTCACATACTTAGTAAACCCTGGAGAAAAGATTGGAACCAGTCAGGTCCTAGAAGCCAGGCTCTTAGAGACTGTCTGCATGGTGCTGTGGTCCTGCTGCCTGCCCATCCCACTACTACTAATAAGATTCAGGTCCTGCAACCTCCCAACTGGTCTTTCTGATCTAGCAAACTCTCCTCTTATGAACCTCTCAAACACAGCAAGAAGACAGAGGTGAGAGAAATCCTTTTGCCCTTATTATCTTCCTCCCACTGAAAGCATTTAAAAACTCTTATCACCTGAGCCTCTCCTTCCCAACCTCACAATTGCCACAAATTTCTTCCATAACATGATCCTAACTCCTTATTATCACTTCCCTCTAAATAGCCTTCTGTCAGTCCCACCTCACTGTTGGCTCCAGCCTACTTCAGTGCTCATATTTATGCCGTTCCTGCTTTTTGAGTACCCTTTCCCACATCGTGTCACATGTTCAGTACTACCAGTTCTTCAAAGTCAAGGTCATCTTTTAAAGCTCTCCTCCAGGGGATCCCTGGGTGGCTCAGCATTTGAGCGTCTGCCTTCGGCCCAGGGTATGATCCTGGAATCCTGGAATCCTGGAATCTTGGGATCGAGTCCCACATCGGGCTCCCTGCATGAAGCCTGCTTCTCCCTCTGCCTGTGTCTCTGCCTTTCTCTCTCTCTCTCACGAATAAATAAAATCTTTGAAAAAAAAAAAAGTTCTCCTCCAAAAAACCTCACTCAATTCCCAGATGAAGTAATCTACTCCCCACCCTGCCACTTCTCCCTCTTCCCCTCCATCTCCCTTTCCTTTGTGTGTTCTCGAGGTACCTCATTCTGGGAGGTGAGGAAAGACAGGGACACACAAAACTCGAAAGAACGATTTAAGGTAGGACATTGAAGAAGTATGGAACACCAGTGTTAGGTAAGTCACCTACTTCAAACACCTCATTTTATAAGCAAGAACCTTAATAACTATGGAAGCAAGGGATTTTCCTTTGACAGAAACTGCTGACTTATTTCAGTATGTAATCAGTACTATTAATATACCTCATTAATTCATATGATGAAAATACTAAGCAGCCAATACAAATGAGAATAGAAAACTTGGAAAGATATCCATGAAACTTGCAAAAAAGATTAATAAAGTGTTACATATGTTTGATTCCATTTGTATAGGATGATGTGTGAATATGTGCCTGCGCATGTGTGCGTGCATGAGAAAGAGACACAGAGGAGCTGTGTGCAGAAGAATGTCCATCAAAGCACAAACAATGTTTATATTTAGATGATGACAGGGATGCCTGGGTGTCTCAGTCAGGCGTCTGCCTTCAGCTCCAGTCATGATCTCAGGGTGCTCAGGACAGAGCCCTGAGTTGAGCTCCCTGCTCAGTGGAGAGTCTGCTTCTCCCTCTGCCTATAATTGCCCCTCCCTCTGTGCTCATGAGCTCGCTCTTTCTGTCAAATAAATATTTTTTTAAAAGATGACATTTGTTCTATATAATTTCGATATCACCTGAAGTATTTACAAGAATGCATTACTTTTATGATCAATAAAAACACAAAAGGGCTGAATGAGTCCTCAGAACAGAAAAGGGAATGAGCTCCTCCAAATATTTGCTTGGGAAATAAAACACAGATTTTACTAAAGGATCCCTATCATTTTGTTTCCTTTTACAGTTTCCATTTTGAAATTTTTCCAGAACTTTATAACTAGGTAGTATAGACAAAACCACCTAGTTTTTCTGCTCCTTTGAAATTCAACTTTAGTTAAATTAACAAAGTTGCTGTAGTTCTACTCAATAAAAAAGAAAGGACATCATTTCCCATTAAAATATGTTTTCCCTCCCTGAGGTGTTCTATGACCATATTAGCAGAAAGGGCTGAAAAAATCCTACACGTTTCCTTTAACAAGCATGTAACATTTTTATAAGCAATTTAAGAATACTGCCAAAAGGGGCATTAATGGACTAAAGGGTCATATTTTAAACGAGGCCCACTTAAAGTTCACCCTATACTTACGGATCTTCCTAAGACCAGGCACACTGTAACTTTTAACGGCATTTCTGATTGCCTCACTAATCATATTTCACTGAAATCTCTGATTCTCGTTATTACAGGAAAATGAGGATCCTACTTAAACAAAATGTCTTAACATTTTGAGAGCAACAGACTTCTTTTTTCATGAGCACAGTGTCTTTGATTGTTTGTCCTAGTTCCCTTCAGACAGTATGCATACTTCTGCCTAGTTTCAGCATCTGTCCCACCCACTTCACACGGCCTATGCCAGTCTGCCTACCACAACTCCATGTAATGTTAATTTGGGCAGCATCTGTTATTTCACATAGCTGAGGCAGTGCCACGTGGTGCAAAGAGCATGAGCCTTGCAGCCAGGCAGACCTGGGCTTGTGCCTTGGTCCTATTCATTGCCAACTGGCCTTCACTAAGATACTTAATTTCTGTGAATCTCAATTTCCTCATGTGAAAATGTAATTCTAACTCCTGATTTTTGTGAGAGTTTAGTGAGTCAGTGAATGTGTTTGTAAAGTGCTTAGCAGTGACTAGCATATTGTAGATCCTCCACAATGTGTAGCTATTAAGAATCAAATTAAAACCACTCTGTTTTCTCTCCTTAGTGATGCCATAATGCTTTTCCATAGTCTTTTTATAGTAAAACTAATCATTTGGATTTTAAAAGTATTTTATTTTACAAAGTACCTCTGCATGCAGGATGCTAGTACAACAATCCTATAAGATATAGATATATACAAACAACACAAAATATCCCCATTTAATAGTTAAGAACATTGAGGCTCAAAATGTTAAGTCTTTCTTAGATAGGACAAGGGGAGGGTAGTAATAGAACCCAGGTGTTCAGAAATGAAGGCAAGTTTTCTTTATAGCACATCCATGCTGCTTCCCTGATTTTAATTGACAATTTACAGTAATAGCCACTTGCTTGAGCCACAAGCACAACAATCTACTCATATTTAAAATATATACAAACTTGAGCTGCTACTATTTGTCAAGTATACTACTTGGAATTTTCAGAAACATCATACCACATAATCTGGGTAGTAGATCTGATGAGAGAGCAGAAGCCTAGCTGAGGACAAAGCACAAGCTGACATCTCCCAACCTCCCTCTCCCCCGCCCTCACTCTTAGGTGGGATGTGTGTAACACTCTTCCAGGAAGCTCCCAACTGTCTTAATATTAATGCCTTGTTAGAGGGAAAAATGCCTTGCCTTGTCAACCTTAAATTGACAATGGCAAGGTCTTCCCTACTTTGTATCCTTAGCGTATGAAAGTTTTTTTGAAAACCTCCCTTTTCCTTACCGCCCCTCCCCCAACTTCCAAATATATAATCAGTCACCCCTCACAACCTAGGTGCAGCAGCTCTTTCTGCCCATGCGTCCTGTCCCTGTGCTTTTAATAAAATCACTTTTTTGCACCAAAGACATCTCAAGAATTCTTTCTTAAGCATTGGCTCTAGACCTCACCTACATTCAAAACTACACCAGGACTATCTAGGGTAGGAGTAATCTCCACTTTACTCAGTGGAGGTCAGTGGACTTGCCTATGGTCACACAATCACTAAGTGTCAGTTGGATGAACAAATGTTTGAAAAACATTGGATTAGATGGTCTGTAAGTCCTAACTAGCTCTAAACTTTAAAACTTCTCCCTTAAGAGATTCCCTCTTATTTTTAATTTCAGTATTTTTATTCACATGGCAAGGTTGGAAATATTTTAAATGTACTATATAAAAGACTAATCAAGGAATTAATTTGGGTTAATGGAATTAATTGTTAAGAGTAATTTCTCATCAATAGTTTATTGGTACTAGTATAATTCTGATTTAAATGTTTATATTCATTAACACAGAATCAGAGTGCTTCCAAAGTCAAAATAGTAATGGTAAAACAACTATAGGATTAAATATATATCTACTGTTTCTCTAGCACAGAGTAAGCTTTTGATTAATGATCTCTGAACAAGCAAGTGAATAAACTGTAATTTTGTTCATCACTTTTTAACTATAACTCATAATGAAAATGTAAAATATAAGGAAATAATATTCAGCCTTTAAAAAAGGGAGGGATCCCTGGGTGGCGCAGCGGTTTGGCGCCTGCCTTTGGCCCAGGGCACGATCCTGGAGACCCAGGATCGAATCCCACGTCGGGCTCCCGGTGCATGGAGCCTGCTTCTCCCTCTGCCTGTGTCTCTGCCTCTCTCTCTCTCTCTCTCTGTGACTATCATAAATAAATAAAAATTTAAAAAAATAATAAAAAAATAAAAAAGGGAAATTCTGACATTTGCAACAATATGGATGAAGTTGGAGGATATTATTCTAAGTGAAATAAGCCAAATACTGTATGATCTCACTTAATATGTGGAATCTAAAAGACTTAAACTTATAAAAGCAAACAGTATATAGTGGTTGCCAGCAGCTGAGGGGAAGGGTAATGGGAGATATTGGTCAAAGAGTACAAAGGTTGAATTATGTGGAATGAATAAGTTCTGGAGATCTAATGTACAGCATGATGACTGCAGTTAATACAGCACTCTACATTTGAAATTTGTTAAAATAATTGATGTTTGCTAAGAAAGTTGATAGTTTGTGTGTTATGTGAGATGATGAATGTTAATTACCTTGATTTTGACAATCATTTTATAACATATGTATATCAAAACATCATGTTATAGCTTAAATATATATAATTTTTACTTGTCAAGGAAATCTCAATGAAGCTGGAAAAAGGTATAATATTAAAAATTTAAAATATCTATATAATCATATATCAAATACTGCACATTTGATAAGTAAGCATTTCTAATTTTTGGAAGTAAAATATTTTCATAATTTCCAAGAACAGAAAGCTAAGCAAATCAAAATTGTGCTAAGCTAATAGCAATAAGAATGATCCATCTACAAGTGCTCGAGCAGGGGCACCTGGGTGGCTCAGTGGGTTAAGTATCTTCCTTAGGCTCAGGTCATGATCTCAGGGATGGAGCCTCAGGAAGGCTCCCCGCTCATCAGGGAACCTGCTTCTCCCTCTCCCTCTGCCCTTCCCTCTTGCTCATTCTTTCTCCTCTCAGATAAACTACATCTTAAAAAAAAAAAAATTCTAGAAATCTACGTTCCTGACAAAGCTGACACTCATTAACTTTTTCAAATATGATTAGATGCGTTTTAGTTTGGGGTGCACCTTAAGTTGATCTACCCCAGGGAACAGTAAGAATGAAATCATTTGGGTGCCTGTGGATAGTGATAGGAAAGAGAGGGTCCTGGAACATAAGGAAAAAAGGAGTTGTTGGTGGGGAGTCAGCACAGTGGTGAGGAGGAAAGGGAGGGTACAATCAGCCTCCAAGAGGGCCAGAGAAGAAGGCCCACTGTTGCTAGGCATAGACTAATAAAAGTCAAAGAAGTAGCATCAATGAGAGCTCAAACTCTGCACAAATTGGTAATGAATCTTAGCTGCGATCTCAGGAAAAAGTTACTTTACTTCATTTACCTCTTTTCTCAATTGAGAATAATAAAACCAGCATTGTGATGTTGGGAGGATTAAATGAGATAATTATATAAAGTGCATAGCAGCAGTGCCTCAAGGGTAGCAAATGCTGACTCTTCCCATTCTCCCCATCTGCATACTTTAAATTTCAAAATAAAGATTGAATGTAAACATCTGGAATCAAGAGGCAAGGGTTTCTAGATAACAGAGAGAACGTGAGGATGTACAGAAAGGTGGTGGGACACTGAGGAAGTCAGGTATATGAGGAGAAAAGATTTATTAAGTTGGGATCAGGTTGTGGAAGGTCTCAAGTGGCAAAGTCAGGCCTGCCTGAGCTGTCAGGCATAGATGCAGTTAATGGTGCACTGGAGCTAGTTTTGGATGGGGAAAGACCTGAAGGTGGAGATCCACCATAGACAGAGATACTGATTTCACTTTAAAAACGAGGTTGATTTACTGTAAGGATTTACTGTAAAATGAAAAATATAATCATATCTAAAGCTACCTTGAATTTTTGGACCCAAAATCACTGCTTGAGAAAAATCACCCAGAAACTTGACAACAGCAAAATTGAATTTTGCATCTTTCAACCATATTTGAGTGACAGCCACAGCCTGGCTGTTATTGTTTCTCAGTTCTCTTTGGTTTAAAATTATTTGGTTCAAAAGGTAAAATCCTACTAACAGAGAACTACAGAGGGACCTTGACACAAAGCCCTTATTTTCCATAGACACTGCCTCTGGGGCAGATTTTTCTGGGTTAAGCTCTCTGTGAAGATAGTCCACTTACTTCCAGTGGAAAACAAGAGTTTTGCAACAAGAATCAAAAGGAACATGTATTACAGTCTTTTGCTTTGGCCAAAGAAAGAGGCTTAAGAGTTGGAAATATTTCTTGGTAGAGAAAGGTAGTGTCTTGGCAGTAAGTAATATACTTTATTTCTTAGAGTAAGTCAGCTAAAATGACCTTCTCTGCTATATTCTAGATATATGTCATTGGTGCTATACTTTCAGAGTACACTTTCTCTGTGGGTGAATAACAAATGTTTCTCTTGGGTGGGGTGAAATGAGGCTGGCATTTATCCTAGGTAACTGGGCATTGTTCTCCATCACTCTCACCTGCTCAGCCAGGGCCATTAATTCAGTATGCCAGCCTCTGTTGGGAGGAGCCCCAGTTAGTAAATCAATGTACAATAAAAGAATCATGTATTCTAAGGGAAACAGACAACTGTTCCATGCCACACAGGAGCACTTTCAATTTTGAGAAAGTCAAGATTTCACTCACTAAGGATGTGATAAAGCCTGCTGTTAGACCTGTTTATCTATATCCATTGGAAACCAGGTGCCAGGGGAGTTAGAAAAAAATACAAAAGAACAAGAAAAGAAATGCCCTGACCATGTCATTAACAGGGTTATAATCAGGGCTGTAAATTTTCAGTATGTTCTATCATGATATCACATTCAGAAAGTTACTCAAACACCTTTTTCCCTCCCAACCAACAGTTCCTAATCTATCACTTCTACTTATAGTACAAAGACCTCATAAGTATCACTGATTTATCGTCTCTTGTCTTCATCCTTTAGAATATCATTCATGGTAGTCTTTTTCTCTCTATGCCCTACCAACAATCTGGACCTGGTCCTCAATAATTCCCACCTAGTGTGAATTTTCTTCTGGCTGGTATCTCTGTCTCCTGGCTACACTTCTCTGAGGCTCAATTCAACTTCTTTCACTGCCAATTTCGTCATGACATTTGTTTATGCATCTTTAGTAGTTTTCTGTTTCCTAAAAGTCCATTGCCTGGCTTTCGGGCCTATCCATATTATGGTCTCATCTCAATTTTGCCTCTTCTATTGTTCTCTAACACATCTCTCCATCCATCCATCCATCCATCCATCCATCCATCCATCATGAACCTATGCAGTGCCCATTCACACCTGCATGACCAGCATAGGGTCTTCTATATGAGAGAAATTCAATTTCTTTTGGCTACATAAATGAGTCTATGAATCACAGAATCCTTTTTACCCATCCCTATCCAAACCCAGTGATCCTTCCCTGCCCAGGTTGGTCCATAGCTTCCCTGGGAAATTTTTCCTACAACTATGGTCATGTAGCTTTATTTTTCTGAGTTCTCATGGCATCTGCTGCTTTATTGTATCACAAAGTACTCCCTTAGTCCCCAATTTCCTTTAACTCTATTTTATTTGTGGTTTGTTTGTTTTTGTTGGTTTTTTTTTTTTTTTGGTAGTCTGATCTTTCAAAAGAAAGGTGAAGTTTTATATATATTTGCCTTGTGTTATTTTGCTTCCCTTTCATAAACACACAATGAATCAGGACTAGTGAATGGTACTCTATAGGTTAGTGTGGTGTGTCTACTCAGATACAATCTCTTCTAACAGAATATTTTTTTGTCCACAGTTTTGACAGAACGAACAATGTATACAACTTGAATATATCCTTGGGAAACAACTTATTAGCCCAGGTGAACACCTGAATCAAATTTTGGCCATCCAAACCACTGCAGAAAGATAAGCTATAGTTTAACTTTGGTTCACATACATTGTTAAACTAAATTAGCTGAAAGCATAAAAGAAAAGAAAATTTGTTGCACAACATAATCACTAAGTCACGTTAATGGAGGGGCTTTCGGTAAAGACTCTCTCTTGCCCTCTAAGACCTCTAGCCCCAGCTTCCAGGCTGCCCAGCTATACCACAGATCCTATACTTCATTATGGACACTCCACCATATCCTGACACCACCTCCCTCCTTTTTCCTCTAAGTTAGATTAGTAATGTTCCTAAGAATAAAAGAGTCTTGATTAGTCTTTTCTGAGAAAACATGCTCCTTTGGGAAGTGACCAAGATTTTCCTCTCCTCCCTGGCTCTCTGCCAGGGTCCTTGGGCTCTTTGTTCCTTGACACAGTCCCTCTCACCATTTTTCTCACGCTTTCCTTTTCTTTTGACTTGGAACCTTACTCTGGAATTAGAACTGATTGAAACTGAGGTCCCAAAGTGGCAATAAATTATAGAACACATTTTATGAGTCATGACAATGAATGGACCCAAACAAAATATGAATTTCTGATGAAGGCATCAAAATATTTGCCACAAAAGCCAAAACAAAATGTTTCCAAAAGACTCATGGAAAAATTTGAGCCAGAATTGAATACATAACTTTCCTACAACTACTGAAGTAAGACACAACTAGAGTTCCAAAATCTGATATAAACAAAGATCCAAATGCTCAATCACATTTCATTTGTTTAATCCTCTGACCCAATACTGTTTTCTGGTATTAAAATGGAGTGCTTAACAGTAATAACAATATCTTATGTTTGAACAGTGCTTTGTAGATTACTAAGTGTTTTCAAATCCATGTAGAAGTTGTTGAGAACATGGACTCAAAAGCTGTGTCCCTGATCCACTGGTGATAGCTGTGTGAGCTTGGGCAAGTTTTTCTTATCTTTCCTGTTTTTCAGTTTCTCCATTTGTGAAATAGGAATAAATCAGCATCCTTCTCATAGGGTCAATGAGAGAGTTAATGTCAATAATATGCAAAGCCTTTAAAATAGTGATTATGCATGATAAGCACCTTATTAGTCTTAGCTATACTAGGAAGAAAAGGAAGAGTTATTCTATTTGGTCTCCACAATCCCCCTGCAAGGTAGGCTGAACAAGGATAATTATAGATACTTTATTTTTGAGGAAATCAACACCCTGAAAGAACTAATGACTTGTTAATGGTAGTTGTATAACAGAAATCTAAATTCAGGCCTTTTAAACTTCAAGTCCAAGGATGTTTGATAATAGAAAATATTGGAACTGTCTATATAATTCATAGTGACTGTCAAGGAATGTTTCTTACATACAGAGATGTCCCTCAAGCAGCTGTGTTAGTAGGCACTTGACCCCCATGACTAGGCCAGAGTTGGGTATGTAATAGTTTTGCCAGAATTCCTTTGCTAGGAATTTGGAATCTAGAAGAGAAAAAGTAAAAATAAAAATAAGATTGAGAGAGAAAGAGTGAAAGATCTACTGTGGCTTGAGCTCAATCATGTAAATTTGGGAACTATAAGTAGCCATGTTCCTCCAGCATCACCATATTCCCCCAGGTGGCTAATGAAGCAGAGATCAGAGATAAGAGGTGAATACTACTTTATTTGCCAACAGTCTTCCCATTTCTATTTTTAGCCCTTCCTGAGAGCTGGCTATATTCCTTTGGAGAGGGGGAGTATTCTGTGAGACAAAACTTAGTCATGGCAAGGAAATGTTGACCAGTGAGTTAACAGCACAGATTCTGGACTACACTGTTGAACTCAACTCCTACTACTACCACTTACTTGCTATGTGGCCTTGGTTAACAGCTTTGATGTCATCTGTAAAATGGAGATAACAAAAAAAAAATGGAGATAACAATAGTATCTACATCATCAGTATTACTATGATGAAAAAAAATGAGATAACTATAATGCTTTTTAGAATAGTGCCTGGGCCTGTAAATGCTCAATAACTATTAGCTCCTACTCTGCTTATAATAAATTCCCTTTGGGGTTAAGCCAGGTCAAAATAGTTGGCATTATATTGTTTTAGCACATCATTATCTTCCAAGCAATCCAACTTGAAAATTGTAGTCATACGACTTCTTTTTCCTTAATTTTGCAAATTTAATCAGTCACTAAGTTCTATTAAGTCTAGCATTCTGATTCTTTCTGCTGCAGCCCTATTCCTTACATCCTCAGTTTATCTTATTTAGCTTCCTGGATTGCTGATGTGTTTATCTGTCTTTTACATTGATTCCAGTGTAGATGATTGCTGGTACAGAACAGCATTGTAGAATGGGTTTGATTTGCCATATCTGAGTAGCAACTGCTCATTTTAGATATGAAATGTGCTCTCCTATTCCCTTCAATCTCCACTTGGAGAATAGTGTCCAATATCAATAATCTAGAATTCAAAATCCTTTATTATCTGACCCCTATATGGCATTCAGTTCTCAATGTTCAATTCATGCTTGACATCACTTACACTCTATCTTCACTGAACTGATTATTCATTTTACTTAAATTTATGTAGTCCTTCCATATCTTGATAACCTGTTTCCTCTGGAATCTTTCATGCCTATTGAAATTTTCATTCCACAGCCTAAATCAAGGACTTTGTTTTCCAAGAAACCTTTCAGAAGGTCCCAGAATATTGCCCCTCTCTCTTTACTGATTTAACCGAACTTAGAGGTGAGACCTTCTCTTGGTAAACTAGGCTGCTCTTTACCGAGCTGCAATGAACATTTTTAAGTTTCTTAGAGCAGTGGTTCTCAAAGTTCCCTCGAAATCAGTAAAAATTAGATGAGCAAAAAGACTGTGTGTGGGGGAAGTAAAGAGTGTGGAAGGTGATTCTTCATATGCCAGATTCAGTATTATCCAAAAAGACAATGATATAGGTGGAATATATGAAGAGAAGAATCAGTCCCTAGCATGTTCCATTCTTTTGCTGGTCTTATTTGCTTTTTGGTAGGCTGTCAACTTGTAGACATTAGGTAGGTAGACATCACTCAGGTAGTGTGAACTGACATGTTGCTAAAAGGCTACAACTAAGGGATTTGTGTTTGTTTTTTTTTTTAATCCCAAAACAAATCACAAAAGAAAGCTGCAAAGAGGTAAACACTGGACAGTTTAAACTATGTTATTTTCTACTTAATAAAAGGAGAAGGCCTGTTCATGTTATCTTCAAGTCAAATGCTAGTTGTCTGAAAAGAAATTATAACTCCTACATGTTGAACAAAATAGATTTGAGGGGAAAGTGCTCTTCTCCCTAAGATATGAAGTGTATCATGTGTGAACCATTACCCACATCCCTTCCAAGGATCTTGGTCTCATTCTATTATTTGTGTATGCCTTGGGGATAAACCATTTTCTCTATCTACTCTTTATTTTGTGCCATGCAAACATTCTTTCTGCACTATTAATTCTCACTATAGCCTAGTAAGGAAGGCTTATTATTATTATTCCATTTTGTAGTTGATGAAACTGAATATTAAAGAGGTGAAGTAACTGGCTCAAAATCACAGTTTAAGTAATTTGTCTAAGACACAGTACTATATTAAGTGGAAGATCAAGGATTTAAATGTAGGTCTGTCTGACTCCAAAGGCTATCTCTCATAAAGGTCCACCGCATCTCATCCATCCTTGACTTCTATAGTCTACTTATACTTAATAGTTAGTCATATGGGGAGAGACCACATAATTATCATCTAAACTGGGATATTTTTTGAGACTCAAAGTACATAAAACCAGCACTTATTTGGGACAATAGGCATAAATTGGAACTGCCCCCAAGGAAAACCAGGGTGTGTCATCCTGGTTCTACATCTATTTGAGGAAAGAGCACAGACTTAGGAATGAAATAGTCCTTGGATCAAATTCAATTTTAAAGCCTCAGTTTTCTCATATCTAGGATGACTGTAATCAAATCCTTAAATGATATATTTTTAGACTACCTGGCATCATCAAAGTTCATTTTAACTATCGCACAAAGAATGTAGGACCTTTTTACTGTCCCCTTTCCATTCACATATTATTTTCTCAATCTTGCATTTGCATAAATATTCACATCTCCATTTACATGCCCACAGAGTTCAAGGTGCAAACCTTATAAAATCACATTGCCAAAAAGCAATAAAAAATAAAAAGATAAAAAATAAATAAATAAAATCACATTGCCCACTTTCAGAATAAGTAGGAAGCTCACCGGCACTCAATATATACTTGATGATTTGACTACCAGGAAAATAAATTGCGTGTAGATTTTGATAATAATTATCTTTCCTTTTTTGAAAAATGAGTTATATCTAGACTTTCTTGTAAACAAATAGATTCTTCTCTTTTTCTATATACTTTTGAGCATTCATATGGGGGCACTTTTCTGATTTTTTTTTTTTTTTTTTTTTACTTTTCTGATTTGTTATATCATTAGTATCCCTGTAATTTCCTCATTACTAAGGTCAGTTTAAAAAAAAGAAACTGAGAAAAATGCAGTAATTCTAAAATGGCCCAAAATGTTCTTTTATACATATTTTGAATAGATGGCATCAAAATCACCTAGGTTCTATAATAAATATAGATTCTTTAAGCTCCACCCCTGAAGATTTTGCTTCCATAGGTGTAATACACAAGATTTCTTTCTTTCTTTAAGCCCCCTAGCTGATTCTAACAAGCAGTCATGGTTGTAAGCCAATTTTTATTTTTCTTTATTTTTTTAAAGATTTTATTATTCATGAGAGACACACAGAGACAGAGGCAGAGACACAGGTGAGGGAGAAGCAGGCTCCATGCAGAAGGCCCGATGTGGGACTGACAATATGATTCTAAGGCCAATGTTCCTGAATCTGTGCTATAAGATCTCAAAAAAAGAAGAAAAAAGTACTTTGCTTTTATATTTGGTATAGACCAGGCAAACTTGAATCTATGAACACTTTTTATATGTCAGGCATTGTGCTAGATATTGTCACATATACTGTATTAGCTCATTAATCCTTTATGCTTGGGTTTTTCTATTTCTAAAACCTAGGTGACTTAAGCAAATTCTGTCTTCCTTCCATCTCTATGAACCAAAACCAAAGACCTTTTCCTATAGTGTAGCAGGAAACACTTGCTAATCTATAGACAGGGGTTGACTGAGGTCTTTTCTGCAAGTCAGGCACCTCCACAGGAGAAAATGATCTCTTCATCTCTGATAAATACTCATACATGAGATTTAAACAAGCAACACTTACCCTTGTCCTTTGCTTCCCTTTCAAAGTCACTGATGTATTGGGGAAACCTTAAGACCCATTAGAAACAGGGTAAAACAAAATAGAAGTAGCTCTCCTGCCAGAGGAAAGAGATGAAAAAAGAGAAAAGCCTGTGCCGAAGGTAGACGCTCAACCGCTGAGCCACCCGGGTGTCCCATAAGTCACTTTTCTAAGCTTTCTCATGGCTTTTCTAAACCAGTCATCATAGTAATGCAATTAATAAAGAACTATGTATTAGGCATCTATTATATGGTAGGCACTAGGTACTGATAAAATAGTTATGAATAATATAGATCCTGATCTCATAGCAATTAAAGACAGTATATTCTTTAAAGCCTAAATTTTCAGAGTTCTATCCTGGGAGAAATACTAACTGTAGGAAAGAACCTTATGATTCATAAGGCATGAATTCAGAGATTTTCACAAATTCCCAAAAATTTGGAAAGAGAACAACAAAGCCACAGTGAGGAGGGCTCATTCATTAGTTAAATATCAGAGGCCTTCAAGTACATCATGGAATAGCTGAAATCAAGACTATAAAATTTGTAAATGAAAAGTTTCTATTATATATAAAATTTCAAGAGTTTGTCATCACCTCATTTTTCCCTTGTCTATTTTCTGAGTACCATATAACCTCATTCAAAGCATGTATTTCTACAGTTGCAACTTTCCTATTAGTTTGTGTAATTGTTGATTAATTTATCAACTGGACTAGATGACCCATGAGAGTGGCTACCGATCCATGTTTTCTGTTCACTATTGCATACCTAGTGCCCAGCACTGTGCTTCATATGCAATTGATAATCAAAAGCCATTTCTTTAAAAAAAAATTTCTTGAATAGGTAAGTGAATGAATGCATGAGACTCTTCGCCTTGCCATACTAGAACATTCCTCTTCTAAAGGATTTTTACAGTACTTCAAGGTAGTGTCCTTGGGGAACTTCATGCTTTTCTGGTAAATCTAGCATTACCAAATCTTTCCTGGAAGTCTAGAGAGCCAATCGTGCACTTTGTTAAATAAATATCTCCAGTGGAAATAAATATTCATAATTTAAGAGTAGCTTTTATTTAAAAAAAGAGTCAAAGGTCACACTTGGTAAAATATTTGAAAAAATGACAATACTTGCATATAAATTTTGTTCTGAATTCTTGGGTAAATAGTCATTGCCAAACTTTTCAGAGAAGCTGTATATTTTATCTTCCCACCATCAGTGTACAAAGATGCTTAATTGTTTATCTCCTAGTATTGTTATCATTTCAATATATTGCTAATGTGTTAGAAATAATTATCATTGAAATATGTAATTCTTTCACTTCTCATAAAATTCAACTTCTATTGTCATTTGAATTTTTCTTTTTTTTTTAAATTTTATTTATTTATTCATGACAGACACAGAGAGAGAGAGAGAGGCAGAGACACAGGCAGAGAGAGAAGCAGGCTCCACGCAGGGAGCCCTACGCAGGATTCCATCCGCAGGACTCGATCCCCAGTCTCCAGGATCACACCCTGGGCCCAAGGCAGCGTTAAACTGCTGGGCCACTGGGGCTGCCCGAATTTAATTTTTCTTAATAATCAAATCTATTGATTTTTTACCCTTCAATCTCCATTGTTTCTATGCTTAGAAAATCTTTTTTTTTAATCCTAAATTTAAGTAATCATTTTTCCTCTGTTTTTAAGACTTCACTTTTTCTTTTTCACACTCAACATTTTTTTTTAAGATTTTATTTATTTATTCATGAGAGACACAGAGAGAGAGAGGCAGAGACATAGGCAGAGGGAGGAGCAGGCTCCATGCAGGAAGCCCAACGCGGGACTTGATCCCGGGTCTCCAGGATCGCGCCCTGGGCTGAAGGCAGACACAACCACTGAGCCACCCAGGCATCCCCACACTCAACAGTTTAATTGTACTTTAAAATATAGAGTGGTATATGGTGTTTTCCAAATTCTCTAATTTTGGTTTTTACATGCTCTATTTTATGTGGGGAGTGTTGTGTATTTCTTCTTTATTTAAGCTTTATTTAATTATTAAAACACAGAGTTGCCACTTTGTATAACAAGCTTTTCTCTTTTTTCATCTCTTTCCTCTGGCAGGAGAGCTACTTCTATTTTGTTTTACCCTGTTTCTAATGGGTCTTAAGGTTTCCCCAATACATCAGTGACTTTGAAAGGGAAGCAAAGGACAAGGGTAAGTGTTGCTTGTTTAAATCTCATGTATGAGTATTTATCAGAGATGAAGAGATCATTTTCTCCTGTGGAGGTGCCTGACTTGCAGAAAAGACCTCAGTCAACCCCTGTCTATAGATTAGCAAGTGTTTCCTGCTACACTATAGGAAAAGGTCTTTGGTTTTGGTTCATAGAGATGGAAGGAAGACAGAATTTGCTTAAGTCACCTAGGTTTTAGAAATAGAAAAACCCAAGCATAAAGGATTAATGAGCTAATACAGTATATGTGACAATATCTAGCACAATGCCTGACATATAAAAAGTGTTCATAGATTCAAGTTTGCCTGGTCTATACCAAATATAAAAGCAAAGTACTTTTTTCTTCTTTTTTTTTGAGATCTTATAGCACAGATTCAAGAACATTGGCCTTAGAATCATATTGTCAGGTAAAGAATATCTGCTCACTACTTGGCTGTAAAATCTCAGGTAACTTATTCAATCTCTTTGTACTTGGTTTCCTCAATCTAAAATGAAAATCTGGTTCTGTAATACTTTGGATTATGGTTAGCAGCATATAGTTATAGAATACTTATTATGTTAAAGAATCACAGAAGGAAACCATCCATGGAACATATAGTGCCTTGTAATATCTTCAGAAACCCAGGCCATTTCTATTTGGCATCCTTAACAAGTGGCTTCTATCCTTAGAGTCACTCTAGAGTTCAAGATAGTTGTCAGAACTCTAGTCATTTTGTATACATTATGCATCAAGAACCTGAAATCAAATTGGGGCTCTCTTTATAAGGACAAAGGAAAGAATTACTAACATGTAAGAATTTAGTAGTATCTGCCACATAATAATAACTCTTGCAGGGTCAGTGACATATTAAATAGGGTGAGGTATACCTGTAAAATGTCAAGGACAATGCCTGTGGTATAGGAGTAGAGTATATAAGTGGTTTTTGCTATTGATCAATATTACAAAGGAAATCAGAGTCAAGACCTGTGTCTAGGCCCCTAGCTCTTTCCTATTAAGTATATATTATATACTATTAAATATATATATAAATATATATTCCTATTAAATATATATGTATTTCCTGTATTAAGTATATATTGATGAGTAAAATGTAATGGGATATTTAGAGGTTTTCACCAGCTACTAATGCATGTGTTTTCAATGGGGTAAACTTCTACTTGGTCCTTTCTTCCATGGCCTAGAAGTCTGCTGATTCAGAAACCTGATTGTTGACATAATGATAATAGATGTGTCTTAGAATGGATTCACAGTAAACAAGCCTACATAAACTAATGTATAGTTACAAGGATATCAACTTATTAATTTACACTGAGAAATATAATTTCCAAAGGAAAGGAAACCATAATCTTTGGCCTACATATTCATTCCCTGAAAGTGACCTAAGCCTAAAGCAAAATTTTATTTGAGAATTATTACTGAAAATAATGACAAGACAAAAACAAAATGAGCTTAAATTGGAAAATTGTATCCTCTAGCTAAGGTCACCTTCTTTCTGGTACTATGGTGGGGTCATATTGATGACTTTCCACATTTGCTTCTTTTTCCCCCTATCATCTATATAGTTCCCATATTCTCTTAAGAACTTATTAAAATTAGCCATCTAAATCAGTTATCACCAAACTTTGCTGATTATTTGATGCTAAATCTTATACCTAGGTCCTGGCATAGATCTACTTAACCTGAATTTCTAGGGACTTCAAGAGAAGCAGCCCAGGAATCCGTGTATTTAAAACTGCTTCCAAATCATTCTGCTGAATGACACTCCCTGGCCTGCATCTAGGAATCACTGGTCTAATCTACAACTTTCCTAAAATAGCTCCTAACTGAACAGAGAGGCAGAAGGAGGGAGCTGGGGAAGGGAAAAAACAGACATTTTACCCTGCAGGTAAGTGCAATCTTCTCCCATCCCCATTTAATTCTCACTCTGAAATTCTCAAGGACTTTCTTCCTACCTGCCTTGAGAATTCCATTATAATGAGCCACTGTGACTCATTCTGTTATCAAGGAAGGGACAATCTATAGATACTTAGCAGACATATTTTGTGGATTAAAATGCAGAAAATAATTCACAGGCTAAACTAGGAGAAATTTCCATGGGGCAGAAGAAGGAACAATCACTCTTGACTGGATGGATTAGGTAAGGACCTAGGAAGGCAGTGATATCTAAGTTCAGCCTTGACCGGTGGTTGAGATTTCAACAAGTGACAAATGAGATATCAATCAGTCCAGGCAAAGGGAATATTGTGTGCAGAGGCATAGAGATCTGACACCGTAGTATCATCTCTGATACCTCCCTTCACTTACCTGTAAGATAATTCTCCTGAACTTTGGAAAATTCCTGTGGGTCCGTGATGTTGCCCACGTGAAACGATCAGTTTCTAGAGCTTTAAGGGCCTGATCCAGAGCTGTCTTATAAACTAGCAGGGAAATAATAACAGAGTAAATCAAGCTAAGCCCTGTGGAAGGTTAAAACTGGAAGTAAATGGTTTCATTGTTGCTTAGGTAGTCTTCAGAGATCAAGAATTGTGCTGACAAAAAAAAAAAAAAAAAAAAAAAGAATTGTGCTGACATAGATATTCTGATCCATTAGTAATATATCCTTAAAGGAATGAAAAGACCTTGAAGGCTATTGTGAAGACTTAGCTTTTTTTCTCAGTAATACCAGAGGGTCTTGGAAGGTTTTAAGTAAAGGAGTCAGAATCCAATATATATATATATGTTATATATAAAGATTTTATTTATTTATTCATGAGAGACAGAGACGGAAACAGAGAGAGAGAGAGAAAGAGAGAGAGAGACAGAGGCCTCAGAGGCACAGGCAGAGGGAGAAGCAGGCTCCATGCAGGGAGCCCAACACAGGACTCTATCCTGGGTCCCCAGCACCATGCTCTGGGACGAAGGCTGCGCTAAACCGCTGAGCCACCTGGGCTGCCCTGAATCCAACTTATATTTTAAAGGAATCACTCTGGCTATTGTGTTGAAATATGCTGGGGTGACTGTAAAGGACATAAGGTGTTAGGAGAGACCAGTTAGAAGGCTACTGCTGAAATCTAGGCAAGAGACAATGGTATCTTAAACCAGGTAGATTGCTATTAAGTGTCCCAATTCTCTATATATTTTGAATGTATATCAAATGATAATCTTGAAGGTATGAAAGAGGAAAGAAGAAAGAAAGAAAGAAAGAAAGAAAGAAAGAAAGAAAGAAAGAAAGAAAGAAAGAGAAAAGAAAGAAGAAAGAAAGAAAGAAAGAAAGAAAGAAAGAAAGAAAGAAAGAAAGAAAGAAAGAAGAAACAAGTGTGTAGTTTTTGAGCAATGAGAAGAATGGAGTTGACAACAGATTTTGCAGAAACATTTTAGTATTTTAATGCCTAGTATAACAGCACATAGCTAATCATCTTATAGTTCTCTGTAATTACAAGGGAATTTGTAATGTTATGACATTACTTTATCAGCAGAACCACCTCGAGACAGGCTTATCCCTATTTTCAACTCTATTTTACAAAAAATAAAACTATGGCTCAAAGACTCCTCTGGCACCCCCCTGGTGCCAGGTCTTGTGTCTGAACCTTTTCCCCTGCAGCCAGTAGGCAGCTTTTTAACCATCCTGGAGCTCTTTCCCAAAACGTGGACCAAATAGAGGCAATAAAGCTTTTTGCAGCAGAAAACCCACTATGGCTCAAAGAAATAAAATGACTTGGCCTAAAATCTCACAGCTAGTTGGTGATGGGACTAAAATTTTAACCCAGGTCTGGGAGATCCATCTAAGTCACTGTTTATCCAGTATTTTAATTTACTGTTTATCCAGTATTTACTCAGACTGAGAGCTTCTGTTTTAACATTGATTTCTTATACTCCAATCTATATAACCAAAGCAGCTACAGCTTATGCCATTCTCAGGAGATGCAGCCACAAGGGGAAAGGTGGGAGAAATGCTTAACTGTGTAACTAACTGTGCTTCTCTAACAAACAGACACACTTCGCTATGCACACTTGCAACCTGAAATGGCAACTTCTTTTGCAAATTGCTGAGATATAGAAGAGTTCAAATAAAGGGAGGCAACAGGGTGTCACGAAGGGAACCCTTACATCAGAGCCTGACAGAAGACCTAGTTCAAGTTTTAGCATTCCAGAATATTAGCTGTCTGATTATGTCCCTGTCAAAAAGCTAATACAAATCCTATTTAGGATGAAACATTATTATTAAAGCTAATAATAATAATTAGCAACTCATGAATGGCATTGGTCACAAACATTATTTTGCTTTAGCCACCATTTTTTTTTTTTTATTGGTGTTCAATTTACTAACATACAGAATAACACCCAGTGCCCGTCACCCATTCACTCCCACCCCCCGCCCTCCTCCCCTTCTACCACCCCTAGTTCGTTTCCCAGAGTTAGCAGTCTTTACGTTCTGTCTCCCTTTCTGATATTTCCCACACATTTCTTCTCCCTTATTTTCCCTTTCACTATTATTTATATTCCCCAAATGAATGAGAACATATAATGTTTGTCCTTCTCCGACTGACTTACTTCACTCAGCATAATACCCTCCAGTTCCATCCACGTTGAAGCAAATGGTGGGTATTTGTCATTTCTAATAGCTGAGTAATATTCCATTGTATACATAAACCACATCTTCTTTATCCATTCATCTTTCGTTGGACACCGAGGCTCCTTCCACAGTTTGGCTATAGTGGCCATTGCTGCTAGAAACATCGGGGTGCAGGTGTCCCGGCGTTTCATTGCATTTGTATCTTTGGGGTAAATCCCCAACAGTGCAATTGCTGGGTCGTAGGGCAGGTATATTTTTAACTGTTTGAGGAACCTCCACACAGTTTTCCAGAGTGGCTGCACCAGTTCACATTCCCACCAACAGTGTAGGAGGGTTCCCTTTTCTCCGCATCCTCTCCAACATTTGTTGTTTCCTGCCTTGTTAATTTTCCCCATTCTCACTGGTGTGAGGTGGTATCTCATTGTAGTTTTGATTTGTATTTCCCTGATGGCAAGTGATGCAGAGCATTTTCTCATATGCATGTTGGCCATGTCTATGTCTTCCTCTGTGAGATTTCTGTTCATGTCTTTTGCCCATTTCATGATTGGATTGTTTGTTTCTTTGGTGTTGAGTTTAATAAGTTCTTTATAGATCTTGGAGCTTTAGCCACCATTAATCCTGCAAAGGAGAATGCCTTACCGATGAGAATTCTGACATTGTTAGTAAACAGAGCTGGGAGTGTTAGTAAACGTAACTGAGGACATGTTAATGCCATTGCTTTTTTTTTTTTTCCAAAGGATTTATTTATTCATGAGAGACACAGAGAGAGAGGGGTGCAGAGACACAAGCAGAGAGAGAGAGAGAGAGAGAGAGAGAGAGAAGCGGGCTCTATGCAGGGAGTCTGATGCGGGACTCGATCCTGGGACTCGATCCCAGGACTCCAGGATCATGCCCTGGGTCAAAGGCAGGTGCTAAACTGGGGAACCACCCAGGGATCCCTTCCATTGCTCTTTATAAAAACCTTGCCATTACTGAGTCCTCTGAAACACGTAGGCTAATCCTCTATTTCTTTCATTTGCCAGGAATTTTGTCTTGAATTCATGAACCCTTGATCTAAAACCCTAAATTAAAAATGTTAAAAACTTGCTAAGCTTTCTCCTTAGCTCCTCTTCCTCTCTGCCCATTTGCTATCCAAACACAATTTTTCACTTCAGTCAAGGCCAGATGCATGGCAAAGTGAATTTTTATATTCAGCCTTTTGCCTCAGATAGTTATATGTTTCTTAGCACTCTTAATGTCCCTCTGGATGCTCTCAATGTGCTTCCTGAACAACAGAGGGATGTGTTGGTTAAAAATTAGTTAAAAACAAAGTAATCAAAATGGTTCCTGGTAGGGCAAGAAGGGCTATAGTGGAATAATCTTGAAAGAGGATCACTTCCCTGAGTGTAGAGATGCTATCATATGCAGCCTTGCCCATCTGTTGGCAGAATGGATTTTTAGCATATTGTCCACAGATGGATGATGTTAGAAGTGGCTGCAATCCTTTGCCCAGGGCTTCTGAGCCAGAAGTGTGTCAGACTCATCTCTAGAGAATGCTGAGGGAAATGCTGCTATATAACATGTCTCACTCCTTTGCTGCTAGTGTTTTCCAAGTTGGCAACTGCATAAGCATATGATATTTGTTATTTAAAAAAAAAAAGTGAGAAGTCATTTGGGACCTTCCTAAATTATTCTCTCTAGGAAAGAAGCTGGGAGAAAGAAAGATTTTCAAATCTGATTCCAATCTTCCAAATCATTTGAACCCGGGTGTCTTCCTGACCTTGGCCTACCAGCTGCTCTGTTTTGTCTCTCTGAATCCCATCCATTTATGATTTCTGAGCCACCTGTCAGTATGGTAAGCAGGAGAAAGACCACAGCAAGAGGGCAAATTAGATGTGAATGTCTCTGTGGGCTTCTCTGTCATTGGAAGCTAATGCAATTGCATGTTGAACAAGCAGAGGATCCAAACCAAAGAGAAGCTGCATGCTGTAGCAGAAAGCCACTGGAATAGGAGCTAGGAAATGAGTTCTAGTCTAATTCACAAGGGCTTCTGCATGGATTAAATGACATTACATATGTTCTACGGCCAGGTTAGACACATAGCAGATGCTTAATCCCTCTCTTTCCTGGCCTTGACTCTTTCATGAACTAATTGTGGCACTGGACAAATCAGCCATACTCTCTGCAATCTCATCTCTAGTGGAAGAAGAGCTGAGAATGAAGAATGTATATTTAGAGACTATATTGCCAAGAACTGTGCTAGGTGTTTAACATAAATTATTCTCTTTAATCCTCATAACAACCCTATTGGTAGGTATTATCATCATGAGTCAAATGATACCTTCAATAGTCATTGTTTTAATAATTTGCCCAAGGTCATGCAAATTTTAAGTTATTATTTTAATTCCAGTTAACATACAATATTAGTTTGTGGTGTATAATACAGTGATTCAACCAATCATATACATTACCCAAAGCTCATTTTGATGAGTGTACCTCTTAATCCCATCACCTATTTAAACTGTTCCCCCATAATCATCAGTGTGCTATCATTAAGAGTCTATTTATTGATTTGTCTGCTTTCCCCTTTGCTAGTTTTGTATGTTCAATTCCATGAGTGAAATCATATAGTATTTGTTTTCCTCTGACTTATTTCACTTGGCATCTTACTCTCTAGGTCTATCCTTGTCATTGCAAATGGCAAGATTTTATTTTTTTATGGCTGAATAATATTCCAGTGTGTGTGTACCACCTCTTCTTTATCCATTGTCAATCGATGGACACTTGGGCTGCTTCCATATTTTCTTGGCCATTGTAAGAGGGGGTATAACTCAGTGGTAGAGCATTTGACTGCATATCCGGGCTATTGTAAATAATGTATACATCCTTTTGAATTAGTGTTTTTGTATTCTTTGGGTAAATACCCAAGTGTGATTGCTGGGTGACAGGATAGTTCCATTTTTAACTTTTTGAGGGATTTCCATACTGTTTTCCAGAGTGGCTACATTGGTTTGCATTTCCATCACAGTGCACAAGTGTTCCTCTATCTCCACACATCCTTGCCAACTTGTTGTTTCTTGTGTTGTTGGTTTTAACCACTCTTACAGTTATATAAAGTGAAAATATCAGTCTCTAATAGTTGTATCAAAGACTAGAATATTGTAGTTAAAACATGATGATCAGGTCCAGCGTGTAGTTCTTGGTGTGATACATATTCACTATGAGAGTTTAAGGTACAAATCTACATCTCCTGTCTCAATCTTTTTTGCAGTGGGGGGAGGCTCTAGTACTACATTTTCAGTGGTTCAGTATTTCTTTCTCTTCCTCATTCTAGTTTTGATTTGCATTTCCCTCATGGTAAGTGATGATGATCTTTTCATATGTTTATTGGCCATCTGTATGTCCTCTTAGAAAAAATGTCTGTTTATGTTTTCTGCCCATTTTTTCCATTGGATTATTTGTTTTTTAGTGTTGTTTTAGCAGTTCTTTATATATTTGAATACTAACCTCTTATTGGACATTTCATTTGCAAATCCCCCCCCCCATTCAGTAGGTTATCATTTAGTTTTGTTGATGATTTCCTTTGCAGTGCAGAAGCTTTTTATTTTGATGCAGTTCCAATAGTTTGTTCTTCTTTCCCTTTACTAAAGGGACCTATCTAGAAAAATGTTGCTATGGCCAATGTCAGAGAAGTTACTGCCCACGTTCTTTTCTAGAATTTTTATGGATTCTTACATGTAGGTCTTCAATACATTTTGAATTTATTTTTGTGTATGGTATAAAAAAGTGGCCCCATTTTCCCACCACCATTTGTTGAAGAGACTTTTTCCTGTTGGATATTTTTTCCTGCTTTGTCAAAGGCTAACTGACCATATAGTTGTGGGTTTATTTATGGGTTTTCTATTCTGTTCCACTGATCTATTTTTGTGCCAGTACCACTGTTTTGATCACTACAGCTTTGCCCAAAACTGTGACACTTCAGCTTTGCTTTTCCTTTTCAAGGGTGTTTTGGCTATTTAGGGTCTTTCGTGGTTCCATACAAATTTTAGAATTGTTTGTTCTAGTTCTATGAAAAATACTGTTGGTACTTTGATAAGGATTGCATTAAATATGTAGATTGTTTTGGGTAGTATAGACATTTTAACAATATTTGTTCTTTTGACCTGTAAGTATGGAATGTCTTTGCATATCTTTGTGTCGTCTTCAATTCCTTTCATCAGTGTGTTATATTTTTCAGTGTATAGGTCTCCCACCTCTTTGATTAGGTTTATTCCTAGGCATCTTATTATTTTGGGTGCCAATGTAAATGGGATTGTTTTCTTAATTTCTCTTTCTGCTGCTTCATTCTTGTATAGAAATGCAGATTTCTGTCAATTGATTCTATATCCTGAGACTTTACTGAATTTTTATTAGTTCCAGAATTTTTTTGGTGGAATATTTCAGGTTTTCTACATATACTATCATGTAATCTGCAAATAGTGAAAGCTTGACTTATTCCGTACTGATTTGAATACCTTTTATTTCTTTTTGTTCTCTGATTGCTGTGGCGAGGACTTCCAGGGCTATATTAAATAAAAGTGATGAGAATAGATATCCTTGTCTTGTTCCTGACCTTTGGGGATAAGCTCTCAGTTTTTCCCCATTAAGGATGATGTTAGCTGTTTTTCATATAAGCGCCATGCAAACTTTAAATGACATTTTGGGTTTGTGGACTCCAATATCAAGCCCAATGAGAGACTTAGAAGTAATGCTTCTCAAAATTTTCCTTATGGCAGGGAATGTGAACACATGAACTTACTTCACATCTTCTGTTTTATCTTTAAAATTCACATGAGTTTATTTGCATTCTATCCCATAATGCATGTGTGATTGTATTAATACAAAATGAATGCCTTATAATTGTGTTTATTCTCTGGTTCCATGTGTTCCCTTCACAGTGTTAGTTCTTAGAGACATGCACATCCAGAGATGTGGTAATGACCAACTTTAGTAGGTAATCTCTACGGTTTCTTCTAATTTTAATGATTTACAGGTTTAGCTAACTGCCCTAGTATAAGGCAATAGTATAAGTATACTAGGCTGATGCAAGGGACAAGCTATTAGAGTTGACTACTCTCTCCTAAGTTAGGTATATCTTACACAGTCAACTGCCATAGGTGTAGACAGCCCATGTGAGATGTGTGGGCAGCTTTAAAGAAAGGGAATATGCCATTTCTCAGCTCCCAAAGACTATGGTGCCCTCAGGGGGCTGCCTCACACAACTGCAGCTCTTACCCATTCAGGACTCCCTTTCTCCTTAGCCCTTTCCATCCTAAGGGTCATGGCCACTTCCTACTATGGCTAGGTCCTGCCAATACCTAGTTCATGGCCTAACCTTGCTCATACCTTTGCAAATAGTTCCTTCATTAACACCTCTTCAATTACCTTTTTGGGAAGGCCACCTGTTTCCTGCTGAGATTCTACTTCTTTTTTCTGAGTTCTGCCCCCATTATCCACTACTTACTGGACTTGTTAACTATAGTTTTGCAGTCTTCTCAACTCCCAAACAGAACTCATCACAAACCTGCGCCTCCTAAATGTTTCACCTGCCTATGTTTCAGACATCCCAATCCTCTCCATCTTACTACAGCCAGCCAATTGCTAATTTATATCAATTTTCCTTCATGTTTCCTGAATTTACCACTTCCTCACCATCTGCACAGTTTCTGCTATCATTATTTGTCAAGTAGATTGCCTCCTTATGGATCCATCTGCCTCTAGCTTGCCTTCCCCATTCCATTTCCTCTTCTATCACAATCCTATTTTACAAACAAAAATCTGTTCAGGACAATCTACTCTATGATAAGCCCTTTCAATGGTTCCTTATCACCTTAAAGGTAAAGTTTAAACTCCTTAGCAAAGCCTAGAAGCCTTTCTTTCTTTTTTTTTTAACCTTCTTAGTTACTTTCTTGATACTTCATAAGAACTCTACACTTGAGTACTGTCAAATCCTCTCATGTTTATCACAGATGGCTGAACTTCACACTTGTGTGTTTGTACATGCTATTTTCTTTGCCAAGAATATCCTGCGTGTCATAGACTGACCTCCAACATCACATGCTCTAGAAAACTTTCCCAGATAACCACAACCCTCACAACTGGTTTGGGTATATCTTAAGGGTTCTAATGGTGCCTATCCTTCAGGTGATGGCATGCCCTAGGCAAGGTGCTCTGTTATGCTGGATGAAATACCAGCACTGTATCCTGCTCTCTGCCAAGTGAACACCAGAAGCCTTATGCTTGCTTTTCTCCTTAAGATACTGTCTCTTGACTGGGCCTGGAACTCAAGTGTGGCTGTTCTGAAGGGAAGCACCTGGGTGAAGTCTCATGAGATAAGATGTGTGAGAATCACTGATAGACCTTTGGAGCTAGAGGTGGTTTTAAATGCCAAGTCTCCTGTTGACCAGCTGCACATCTTTTAAGGAGGAAAATTCCAGAGAGTGTTACACCAATGAATAACATGCTTAATAGTTATGCAAAGGTCTCAAGTTACAGAGGGCAGTTTGAAGCAATAATGTAAGTGAAACTGGCTCATGATTTTGCCTTTGAGTCAGAGCTAGTATTGAAGTATTAATTAGATCCATCTCACTTTATAACACACTAAGGAGTTACCTTTGTTACTTGTAAAATATTAAAGGCTAGAGAAATGTAATTTAAAGTTTCCATCTATATCGTAAAGTTCATTGATTTTTAAGTGAAATAAAACTAATCGTAGGAATAATTTAGAAATATACTAGGGAAATACAATATTTTTCAATCTTTGATTTGTAAAGTGATATATAAACTTACAATGCCCCCTAGTAATTAATGAATCAAAATTTTTAGGTAGCAAATAAGGAGTTTTTAATTAAATAATTTATTTTTTCCCTTATATATTATGTAATAATTACATATTACATACAGTTGCCCTGAACAGTGTGGTGGGCATTGACCCCACATAGTCAAAAATCTGTTTATAACTTTTTTTTTTTAAGATGTTATTTTTTTTATTCATGAGAGACACACACACACAGAGGCAGAGACACAGGCAGAGGGAGAAGCAGGCTCCATGCAGGGAGCCAGATATGGGACTTAATCCCGGGACTCCAGGATCAGGCCCTGAGCCAAAGGCAGACGTTCAACCACTGAGCCACCCAGGTGTCCCTGTTTATAACTTTTGATCTCAAAAAACTTAACTACAAATAGCCTACTACTGACTAGAAGCCTTACCAATAACAGTCAATTAACACATCCTTTGTATGCTATATATTATACACTATTTCTTACAATAAGGTAAGCTACAATGTTATTAAGGAAAACATTAGGAAGAAAAAATATATTTATAGTACTGTAAAAAATCTGTGCATAAGTGGACCTATAGTTCAAACATGTGCTGTTCAAAGGTCAACTGTAATAGGATTTGCCCTTATATTATCTTCTATAATTGGTATGTTTTACAGCTCTAGCCCAGACTTATTCCCTGAGCTCTAAACCCTAATACCAATCTACCTTCCCTAAGAGACATCTCAAATTCAACATGTCCTGATTCTCCTTCCAAAATCTATTCCATCGGCAGTTTTTCCCAACTCAGAGGCTACTCAATTCTGATAAAAAACCCCTGGATCCATTACCATTCTTATTTTTTTTTTAAAGATTTTATTTATTTATTCATGAGACACACAAACACACAGAGGCAGAGACAGAGACACAGGCAGTGGGAGAAGCAAGCCCCATGCAGGGAGCCCAACGTGGGACTCGATCCCAGGTCTCCAGGATCAGGCCCTGGGCTGAAGGTGGCGCTAAACCGTTGAGCCATCTGGGTTGCCCCTCAACCATTCTTTCTTTAGTAGCCCACTTTGAGTCCATCAACAAATCTTGATGAGTCCATCCTAGACGTATATAGAAATTATGACCCCTGCTCGAGATCTCCACTGCTACCCCCACAGTCTACAAGTCACTATCAGTTTCTTGTCTGTCAATTGCAATAGCTTTACAGCCTCTCTGCTTTCTAACTCTGCCTCCTAAAAATTTATTTCAGGGCTTCCAGACCAATCCTCTTAAAATAAACTATATAAGTTATTCTTCTGCTAAAAACCCTAAGAGCAAAAGCCAACCTCCTTATTATGGCATGCAAGGCTCTATAGGAGTTGACTCCAGGCTTACTGACATCAGCAGCTACTCCAGATCAGTCCCTCCACTACATTTGAGTTGCAGTTCCTAAAATTTTCAGACTTGTTCCTTCTGCAGGATCTTTGCATTTATCATTTCTTCTGCCTGTTGTATTCTTCCCCAGATATGTTCTGATTTGCTTCTGAACCTTCAAGTCTTTGCTCAGATATTACCTAGAAGTATAATCTTTCCTGATGAACTTATTTAAAATTACTCCCCTGTCCTGCATTTTTCTCCTTCAATTTTTTTTCTCCACAGCACTTATTACTAATATATGCTAGACTTTGCTTTAAATTTTTTGTCTCTTCCACCAACACACACATTTATATAAATAAGAAAAAGTAAGGCCCGTGTAAACACAACTTGTTTTGTTCATCGCTGGACCTCTCAGAATATAGAAAAGTGCCCTAACACGTAGCAGGCACCCATTAAGTATCTGTTGTTTGAATGAATTACATATATAAAGACAAATTTCAACTCTTTACCATTTATCAAAAACACTTAAAATTTACTCTAAATTATATTTGGAAGATAAATCCATGTTTTGATGACAAAATAGGATGAGACTTCACGTTTAGCTTAGGTATCAAATGTAACATAAAGGTAGGTTGAGGGACGCCTGGGTGGCTCAGCGGTTGGGCAGCTGCCTTCGGCTCAGGTCGTGACCCAGGGATCGAGTCCCACATCGGGCTCCCTGCGTGGAACCTGCTTCTCCCTCTGCCTGTGTCTCTGCCCCTCTCTCTGTATCTCTCAAAAAATAAAGGTAGGTGGAAATACACTACATATTATGACAAAAACAACCTGCTTTTATGACCTGTGTTAAGAAGTATCTGTGGAATTTAAATAATCAAATTGCCGGGCGCCTGGGTGGCTCAGTCAGTAAGGGTGTGCCTTCAGCTCAGGTGACGATCCCGGGGTTCTGGGATCCAGCCCAATGTCGGGCTCCCTGCTTCTCCCTCTCCCCCCAACTTGTGCGCTCGTGCACTCTCAAATTCAATCTTTTTAAAGATAATCAAATTGCTTACATTTCTCATGTGCATGATTTGTTTCTCAGTTAACCAAACCAGTCATGTTCATACTGAAACCAAAAGCGACTGGATGCCTCGACTTAAGGTCCTATCAGCTGCTCCTCCGCTCCTCGCTTTTCTCAGGGCGCCTGGCGTCTCCGTGACTTCCCCACACCAGGGTAAGGTGCTCTGCCACCGTGCCCGAGGCTCGTGGTGCGCTCTAGAGGTCTCCACCCAGGCAGGGCCGCACAACAGTCCACTAGGCTGCCATCCTCCGCCCAAGGCCAGTCACTCTGCGCGTGACACAAGCGTCCAGGAAAGCCTCGGCGGGCGGCCTGTGTCCTCGCCTGCGCGCTGAGGGCCTCCGCTGAGGGCCGGAGGCCGTGAGGCCGCCCGCCCAGGCCCGCGTTCCGTGCCCTCGGGCGCCGGGCTGGTGGGAACCTGGACGGGGCAACGCCGTCCTCCCCCCTTCCCCTCCTCCCTCCTCCCCGGCACTGCTCCTTTGCTGTGAAACTGGCAGGAAACACGTGCCGTTTGGAACTGGCTCTGAGGAAATGTGGCAGGAGCGGCGTGAGCAGGGCAGAGGGCCAGAACCACGCGACAGCTCACCACGAATTCCTTTCTAGACATTACACGTCGCTGACCTACCGCTGACCTACCGCACGTGCACCCAGCGTCGCGGACGCCGCCGGCCGCGGGGCAGGGCCTAGGCAGCCTGAGGCGGCGGCCGCGGACCCGCCCGAACCGGAAGCGGAAGCGGAAGCGGAGGGCCTGCTGCGGCGCCTGCGCAGAGCGCACCAGGAGGCGCCGCCCGGCACGAGGCCGGGCGCTGAAGACGCGCCTGTGGGGCTACCTAGTCTGCGGTCGTCGTCGTACCGCCCCAGGTGGGCTTCTGCGGGGGCCTGGCCTTCAACCAGGTGGAAAACAAGCCTGGGTTGATTGGCCTCTACCCGGGAGAGTTCATCACCTTCAAGGCTGTGGAGCTCGGCTGGCCCGACATCCCGGCCGCTGACTGCGGGGGCTTTGTAGCCTGTTTGCCAATAAAGGCGCAGACTTCTCTTAAAAGGAAGGAAGAAAAGAGGGGAGGTGGGAAGGAGAAAGCAAGCCTCTAGAAGGGTGTTGGATAACACGGGCTTAAATATTTAATTTCTTTTTAGTTATTTACAATAGCCAGGATGTGGAAACAACCTAAATGTCAGTCAACAGATGAATGGACAAAGAAAATGTTTATAAATACAGTGGAATGTTGTCCAGCGGAAGAAAGAAAGAAATGCTTCCTTGTATAACAAACGGGGTAAACTCTGAGGACCTCCTGCCAATTGAGGTAATCTAGTCACAAATGGACAGACACCGTAAGATTCCACTTATCTGAGGTATCTTAAATAGTCAAACTCAGTAGATTGGTGGTTGCCAGGGGCAGGGATTGGGAGAAGTGAGGCGTTGCTATCCATTGGGTATAAAGTTTTAGTAACGCAAGATGAAAATTTCTAGAGATCTGCTGTACAACATTGTGCCTATAATTAACAAAACCATATGATACACTTAATTTTTTTTTTTTTGAGAGGGTGGATCTTGTGTTATTGCTGCGATAAAAAAGGACAGAGAAGTTAAAACGGATGTATCTACTGTGTTAAAGACACGAAGGCCCTTGCATAACCTTAAAAACCTTACAAACATTGATTTAAGACAACTGTTTCAGCTTCCAGGAGAAAAAGAAGGTCTAGGGAAGGGGAATTGTCGTAATGAAGGAAGCTGCAGAACAGGAGGCTCTTGACCCAAGTCATATACAATGTAGTTTGTATTCTTCTAAAGGCTGTCTTTTTTGCCCTCCCCAGTGTTAAATTTTCTTTTTTTTTTTTTAAGATTTCATTTATTTATTTGAGAGCGAGAGAGAGCGTCCATGTGCAGGAGTTGGAGAGAGGGGCAAAAGGAGAGGGAGAAGCCTACTCCTTGCTGAGCAGGAAGCTCTCCATATGGGGCTCAATCCTAGGACCCTGAGATCCTGACCTGAGACAAAGGCAGGCGCTCACCCAGATGAGCCAGGCAGGCACCACCAGTTTTGAATATCCTGATTTGAATGCCATGCCTTTGTTACATTTTCTCTCTCTTTTTTTTTTTGTTCTTGTTGAATATTTTTTATTTTTATTAGTTACAAACCAAAGGTGATCTACTTTTCATTTAATTTGGTTGTAAATATTTATATCAACTTCTTTCTCACATTTAGTTCTGATATTTGCTATAGTAAATAGTTGTAAGCTTGTGCATGAAAGAGAACCACGAGTGAGTAGGATCCTTCTGAATTCTGATTGTTTGAATTTATGTACCACCTTACCACCTGTTAGATGCATAAATGCTCAGGAATAAAAGTAACAATATCTAAATTTGCATTGGTGTATTTTTATGTTCCATATTTTATGTAGTACTTTATTAAACCTTAACATCTAACACTACTATCACTATACAACTATAGCTGTTGCAGCAGCTAGCATTAAAGGAGCATACTCTGTGTGCCAAACCCTGTTTACTTCACTTCTCATTTAATTCTCCTAAGGAGTTCTAGTCAAATCAAACTAATGGTGAACACTCCTGAACACATCATGCACTTTCTTGTGTCAATGGATGTGCTCTTTCCTATGCCTAAATGTTTTCTTCTTCTGTGTGCATCCGGTCAGCTCCTACTGCTCCTTTAAATTATTGTTCTTTGGCTATCTCTTTGGGAAGTGTTCCGAGATACGGATCTCACCTACATCTTTCCCCTTCCTCTTTGTCAGGAACACTTTACTGTTTTTTTTTTCCCCCACAATTAAAAAGTTGCTGTGTTTATGTCTTTAATTTTCTCTACTAGTTTAGCAGATTTTACAGTGCTCATGAGCAATATGTGATATGAAATTGCTTGCCCCGTCATAAACTCATCACTATTTTTTCCTTTTTTTGTCTTTTCATAATATTACATTTAATATTTTATTCCTCATTTTAGATTCTATAGGTTGATGAATCTTCTAATAGTAGATGTAGTTCTTTCTTTAAAGTCTACTTTCTCTTTCTTGATTTAAATTTTATCTAGCACTTCAAGTGTCATATTATTATTTTTTTTTTTTAAGATTTTATTCGTGAAAGACACAGAGAGAGAGAGAGAGGCAGAGACACAGCCAGAGGGAGAAGCAGGCTCCATGCAGGGAGCCTGATGCGGGACTCGATCCTGGGACTTTCCTGGGACTCCAGGATCACGCCCTGGGCCAAAGGCAGGCACTAAACCGCTGAGCCACCCAGGGATCCCTCAAGTGTCATATTAAATAGTAGTAGGCTAGAGTGAACCTGTTTTGGTTTGCCCAGAACAGTCCAGGTATAAGTAGTTGCCTCAAGTAAAACCACTCGTTTCAATAAAACTAATGCTTACACTTTAATAATAGTCACTTTAGAAATTGTGTATACATTTCTCTTTCCTGATTTAATGGGATTTCTAATATTTTTCTATCAATAGCATGTTTGCTATAGGTTTCTAATAGATTTTTTTCTCATCTGAGGAAATTTCCTTCCAGTTTTAATTGCTACTTTGTTTTATTTTAGTCAGGAATTGGTGTCAACTTATCAAGTGTTTTTATCTTATTTATTTTATAGATTATATTTTTCTCTTAATATGTTAATGTAGTAACTTATGTTAATAGATTTACTAATATTGAACAACACTTAAAATCTTAGGATAAACTATATTTAGGTATGAAGTATTACTAATTTATCAAATTTCACAACTTGATGTATAGTTTATTTGGGATTTTAAAATCTATGTTTGTAAGAATAGCCTATAACTATTTCCTTCTTTGTCTGATTTGTGTTCCAAAGTTATAAAAGCTTCATAAAATGAGTTATAGGTATTTCCATGTTCCATATTTATATTCCATAATAAAATTCACCTGTAAAATATTCAGGTATATGCTTTTTAGGGTTTGATATTTTAAAAATTTCTTTCATGATATTTTATCATTTTTGGTTTATCTGCATTTTCTACTTTTTTTTTTTTAAAGATTTTATTTATTTGTTCATAAGGGACACAGAGAGAGAGGCAGAGACAGAAGCAGGCTTCCTTCAGGGAGCCCGATGTGGGATCACATCCTGAGCTGAAGGCATACTGTCAACCACTGAGCCACCCAGGCATCCCTTGTTTTTGTTTCAATCGGATAATTTTATATTTTCATATTTTTAGATTAGTAAAAGGTTTTACCTAGTGTTTTCTTACATATATTCTCTGTACATGTAGCTGTGACTCCTTTCTTATTACTAATATTAATTTGATTTCTCTCTTGATTAAATTTGACATGTGTTCATCATTATATTGGTCTTTTCAAATTAGAAGACCTTGGTTTTAATGATAACTTTTAACTTTCTGTTAGATATTTGTATTCTTCTTTAAAAAAGATGTGTTTATTTAATTGAAAGAGAGAGATGGTGGGAGGAGTGGTTGAGGGAGAGATTCTTTCATGCTGACTCCCCACTGAGTGCAGAGCCAGCTGCGGGGCTCCATCTTATGACCTATCAAGATCAGGACCTGAACCAAAGTCATGGGTTGGACACTCAACCAACTGAGCCACCCAGACACCCCAGATATTTGCATTCTTGTATTAATCTTGATTTAATCAGCATTTGTATTGTCTTTATTGTTTAGTTTTCAATATGTTCAGTAGAATGTGTAATTAATTTATTCTCAGTCTACTTTTTAATGTGCACATTTAGTATAAAACATTTTCTTTGGAGTACTGTTTAATGGTTACACAGATTTTAATTTGCAGAGTTTTCACTAAAGTACATTTCAAAGTAGATTGTAATTTTAGTTTTCTTCATCCTAAAAAAGGTCTTAGAGAAGAGATCCCAAATGAACATCTCTTTTGCATATATATTTTTTAGTTTCAAAATTCATTTTTTTAGCCAGTGAATGTAGACTATATGATTTTTGCTTTTGGAGATTTGTTAAGATTTCCTTTGTGGTCAAATCCAAGGTTAATGTTTATAAATATTTCATGGATGACTAAAAGAATGTCTATTTTTTGTTAACAAGAATAAAGCTCTAAATACATTTGATATATTTTATTGTATTCATGTTACTTGATTCCTCTAAATTCGATTTCTTTTTTTCTTTTGGCTTCTTGATGTATTTGTGAGTTAAGTATATTAAAAAGGTTCCTTGTGGAATTTTTGTGTGTGTATATTTATATCAGTTTTTGCTTTATGTGTTTGAAGTCATATTGTTAAGCACACATAAGTTCAGGACTGTTCCATTTTCCGAGTAAATTTTTATCAATTCAAAATAAACCTTTTTGCCTTTAAGTTAATTTCATTTTAAATTACTTCTTGTTAGACATTAATATTCCTATACCTACCTTTGTTTATTTAGCATCTGCCTCTATCAGTGTTTTGCATATGTGAAGATTGGATTAACTGATGGTGCTGGTTACCATCATTTAGTAACATAATTGCATTATTTTTCCTTTAATTTATGTGGACTTTTTATCTTTTGGCCTAGTCATCATTACTTGTATTTTCCTTGTGCCCCCCACTCCCACTTTGTCCACTTGGACAGCTCCTTATTTCTTAAGAACTGTGTCTCAGCTCCTTATTTCTTAAGAATTGAATTTGGGGCTCTTTGTTATTATGCAAAGAGCAAGAAAGCATTTCTACTGGCTTTTCTCTTGTGACCAGATAGAACTAACCAGGGTCTTCCCCTAATTTTGCTGCTTGATTTGTCCTAGATTATTGAGGTGGGTACTTGTCTTCCCAGAATAAGAACTTTTCTCTCTATCCATTTAGAGTTTTTAATACATCCTTGGGAGTGTGGGGTGGTTATACTAGAGTTAATGATGTGATTTGAGCTCTTCAGAAAGAATGTGACAGAGAACCACAACATATAGGGAAGTAAAAGGTGGAAATAATCTTGAATATGTAGGAGTAGAAACACATTATTATGATAAATGTTATAGATATGTCCATGTAACTTCGCTTATTGAGGTAAATTAGAAAAATCTGAAAAAAAGTTCCTAAAATAACTTCTGGATAGCACTCTTATAGTCTTCTACTGCTCCTGGCATACAGTTCACTGGCTACTTAACATCTCCTAATGCTACGGAGTCATATATTACTTCATCCAAAGCTGTTGGAGTTAGGGGAGCCATCCAACCTGTCTGATGAAAACAAAAACAAAAACAAAAACAAAAAAAAAGAAAGAAAGAAAAAGAAAATCCTCAGCTTGACTCCTGAGACTAAAGTTGATGTTCTGGTGGAGCCCTGGGAAATCAGAAAATAGGAGGAAACTGGATAATAAAATTGAGTAAGACTTCCCGTGGCTCATTAAAATGGCTCTGAAGGTGACACTATCCATCTTTGCTCCTTTAAAAGCCTAAGGAGATCATTATGGAAATAGCAATTAATTTTCAAGACTGAAGGAAAAAATGTGTACAAATTATAAATTTTGTATCATAGCATTTTCAAAATTCATTCTATGAAGCTCTACTCAGAGGAGACCACTCATAAAAAATAAAAATAAAAAAAAAACAGATTTCTAGAGTTAATGTGCATTAGCATTTTTAAAGAGTGCCAAGTTCTGAAGCAAAAATCGTCATCTAACTTAGAGTTGTTATATTTTCCAAACTTTTAAAATTCTAATATCTTTTATGAAACATCTGTTACTATTTGGCAGTTCAGAAAGCCATTTACTACATTACATAATTTTCATGGACATATCATTCATATAATTTACTACTTAACATTAGTCCTTTTCTAGAAACACTATAGTTATGTAAAGCTTTCTTTTATGTCAACTGATTAAAATACAAGCTATATATAAATAAGCGAATGTGTCTGATACATATACCACATAACTAGCCTGTTTATATAAATGTTTATAGGGGTCATATACCTCAAGAAGACTCTATGTCACAGCAAAAATAAATACCTTTGTTCTGGACGAAAAGCTAATTTAAAAAATTCATTAAAAAATAAATAAATAAAAAATTCATTCATGTGGATAAGTTTTCTTATAATACTTTTTATTCAGGACTCTAAGAATGGCCACAGAGGCTGGGTCTACAGGTTTTCTTCATAGAATTTACTAAAATCCTTTTTAAAAAATAATAGGGTGAAACATAGTAACTGATTCTGAATTTCAAAATACTCTGAGGAAAAAAAAGTAAATACTATACTGTGTTTAAGGAGACAACTTCGTTAATATAATTCTATTTACCTACCTATATATCTTGCTGACTACCATAAGAAAATAAATGTTTGAGACTTGTTTATTTTTAAAAACTGATCCAATTCATGGAGAGTATAACCAAGGAATTGGCCAGTGTTCAGCATAGATTATAACAGAAGAAAAGCATTCTTTCTGTGGTGTTTAAGATCATTTTGCTAAATCATCCTAGATGCACAGTTCCAAGGTTGCATGAGTTCAAAACTGGATAGGCTTTCCCCCAACTCATACCCAGTGATATGTGCTTTAAGTTGGACAAGAATTTGTTATAGTTCTACAAATAATATTCACATATCTAAGCCGATTTTTAATTCTATGTTGCCACAAATAATAGCTATTATCTCCTGAGCATTTGTCATGTACCAGGAGTACAGGAAATGAAAAGAATTCTCACAGGTTCTTGTAATTTATCTCTGCATTTTAAAAAAGAGGAACTGAGTTATAGAGAACTCAAGGTCATTTTTCCAAGGTCACTGGGGTCATGGCAATGGATTTTTTAATTCACTGCTCTTTCTGACTGGCCTACTGTGAGTCTACAGAGTCTTTAGAAAACTTATTTGATCTTTAGAAAATGATTTGTTCTGTGTGGTCCAGATATCTCATCTCACACCCTAAGTTTAATATGCCCATTTGTATTACTTCAGAATAGAAGACACTGAAGCAGGAGAGTCTGACAAAGCACACAAAATGGTTTTCTTTTTTAAGATCAAACATATTTTGTATCAATTTCCATATGTATAAGAATATATGTATATACATATTATATGTGTATAAATAATACAATGTAGGGAAGCAGAGAGAAGCTATGTTTTAAAATCTACATTGTTTTTCTCTTCCATACATCATGCTTTTAGGTTTTTAGATAATTTGTGTTTAGGAGTGTAAATTTGCTTAAGAATCCATCAAGGTAGAAAGTGATTTGACAAGTAATTGTTTTTTTCTGGTAAAATTATACAGATATGCCCACACATGCGCACACAAACAAACACACACAGGGACACGTATACAGATGGACTCAAAAGTAAAATATCTATATAGATGTGTGTATGTATACACATCCAGACATACACAGATATATAAACACACATAATCTATATTATTTTTATGATGTAACCTCTATCAACACAGATAATTGTGGAACTATAATTTGTATTTGTATTCCCAGACACAAAAAACAAGGTATAATCCCTACATGCTTCATTGTCTAAAAAAAAATACTTATGTCTTAAAAGGTGTTTGTAGTTGTCTTTGAGGACAACATCTCTGGTTGGTTTGTGGTTGGTTTACATTTTTATCTATTGTCCACAGGCTACTTTGTAAATCCCATAATTCAAATGTGTAGATCATTCAGAATTTAAAGATTAATTAATAGTATGGCTCTTTGGGTCTTGGAAAACACTATTAAGACAACATTCTAAACATTTAAGGGGAAGAATCTTAAAGTCATACCATAGTTTCTGTTTTAATATTTTTCAAAAAGTAACTGACTTCACAAACACCAACTATAACATGATTCAGACAACTGAGAAACAGGCAAATGTACTTTCAAATGCTAAAATAAAACACATTTATACAAGTACAAAGCAAAACAATGCTGATAAAAATGTTAAACTTTATGAAAAAAATCATCTGCAATTCACATCAAAATAATTCAACATTCTCTATTGTTTTAATAGTACAAGCTGCAACAACAGAAAAAGAACAGGTACGCGCACACAATCTTAAAACCAAATCAGTTAAAGTGCAGAAAAAGTAAGTACAAGCACTTGTAGCCCACACAAATCTTTTAGGATTGGCACCGTCTCTCTAAAACATCTATATTCTATATAGATCTCTAATTACAACACCACCAGCAGCTGCCATTGAATTCTAGAAATGCACACAATATACATAGTATATTTTTTCACATTGGGAAGATCAGTGAAATTCAGCCATCTATTTTATACATGCCTCACTCTTCAACACACAGCAGAGGATCTCTCCCGCCTCAGACCCTCTTGAAAGTGAATTTCCCCTCGTCTTTATGCTTTTCACTGATCTGTATTTTTCACAGTATAAAACCGTAAATGGTTGACTACGAGATTCTGGCAGCTCAAGGGCTAGTAATAAGCTGCGGCTAAACGTGAACTCAGATGATACTTTCCAAGTCTCCAAAACATGTACATCTTGCTGGGAGACTAGCATAGGAAATGTTTGTTTCTTAAAAAGTGTTTGATTCCTGGTTTGGAAGTCACAGGATCGCAGCAGAGCCATGACACAACTCATTCACGGTCAGAAATAGCTCCTAGTCTTCCTGATAACTTGCTGGTTAACAGCCGAAGCCCGGGAAAGACCGTCACTGACAACGATTAGCACATTCGGGGGGATTTACTATTTCTCTTTGCTTCAGTCCAATCTCTAGGACGCTCCTTTGCGTGCTCCCTCTCTGTTCCCCACCCCTCACCCAAAGAGATGCTTCTCCCCAATCCACAGGGTCTTCTTGGGCTGCCCCTCCTCCTCTCCTGCAACAGGAGAGTGAGTAGACTGCCTAGGGGGTCCGCATAACTTGATCAAACCCGGTCTTCTTTTTTCATCTTGGAACCAAACTGTCCTTCAGGGTCACTTTTCTGAATCTTCGCATTTCACTGTACTTTCCCCTTCCTTCTGGTCATGCTGGTCCGACTGAATTATCACTGGGCACCAGGAACAGACTGTTTTCAAGGAAATTCAATGAAAATAGGTACCCCAATGAATTGCAAAGTTCATATCCTAGCCCTAGAATGAATATTCAGTTCTCCTTGTAGATTTATTACTTGGAACCTGGTATTAGAATTGGCAAAGAGACAGAGTTAGCATCATTCCAAAATAAAAGATCCCAAGAATGCATTACTAATAATATTACGTATTATACAATGTACTGAATGAAGTGGCAAAGGGCACAGAAACACAGAGAAAAACACATCTTGTTCTCCTCTAATTGGATAAATTATTTTTCTTATTACAGTTGACTGTACTTTCATATAGAATTATCAGATGGCAATTTGTTTGCATTAAATTTTAATTTCTGATGAATTTTCTCATAACGTAGTGTACTTTTTAAAAGAAATACGCTACTAAAAATTTAGAAGGGGAATTTGATCATTCAAAAGCAGAAAGTTTTTTAAAATGTTTTTTTAATTGGTCAGTATAATGAAACTTATACTTGAGAATAAAATGGAAATCAGCCAAAGGGTTTAAGAAACAAATTTAAAACTTAGTAGAGTATATTTGGAAAGGTTTCAATGTTTAAGATATCCAGATGGTAATCTCCAGGTGAAAGCCATCTTTTTCAAGAGAATTGAGGGGTGTTAATGCTTCAAAATATTTACAATTGTTTTTCACGTAGAGGCAGACATTCAATTTCAATGAAACCATAAAACTTAGCTGAATTCACTGTTTCAAGAGTCTCATTATAACATCTAGATTCAGGGTGCTCTGAAGACGTTATTTTCAAATCTGGTATGGGAGGCTGATTTTTTGAAAATTTATATTTCAGTAAATTAATGTTAGCATTTAACATTTTATATTGGGAGATTTGATTTAAAAATTTAATATAAGAACAGTTATCAGGAAAGTCAAACAGTATATTCATTACAACTTTTAAAAGTGGGGAATGAAAAATTATGCCAGTGGATATATTTCCATTTCACAAATTCTTTTTTAAAGTAGGTGTAAAATAAAAAAAAAATACATGCCAAAGTAAGGATATTGAGCTAGAGAAAATGGTTTCATTCATTTTTCTTTCTGCTAAAAATATACTTCTGCCTCACAGCAAATCTTTTTCATAAGGCTATCTTTAGTATAAGGCTAGATCAACTAAACTCTAAACTTACAGGACACCTCCTCCTTTTATTACTATCCTTATTTAAAATTAAAAACCAAACCAAACCAAACCAAAACAACAACAACAACAACAACAACAAAAAACATTTGGCACCTCAGGATAGCTGTAATGGGAGGGAGGAAGAAAGAGAGGACAGTGGATGCAGGTCTTGAGCTATGATTTCTACTTATATGAGCCTAATAAAGCACATGTATTTCTATTGTATCTTTAAATCTCTTTTCTGCAGTATTTAAAAAGTGACAGTAGTAAGTGCACAAAATCATATTAATAATTATTTTAAAAAGGAAATAATCGCTTTGCCTCTTTTTGGAATGGCTAAGAAAGACTGTGTGGTTTATATCCATTAAGGTTCCTCTGTTTTAGTATTCTGTATTGCTTTGAAAAATCTACATTTGTCATAGTTCATAGCTGCCCTGTTTAAGCAGCCAAGAAAAGTTAAAATCACTGCTTACTGGCATAGCTAAATCTCTGCTAAGCCAACTTGACACAGTTTAAAATTTCCAGTGTATTAAGATTGTGTTAACTTTTTGAACAACAGTCCCTCCAATCATGACGCTGTCTTCAGAGGGTCTATAGACCATTCTTCCAGTGGTGGGACTTGAAAAGAACAGAGGGGCTCTTTGTGCATCAGGTTCTCAAAGGAAGGGGATGAAGAAGCCCAAATGCGTATTTTAATATTTTAGCTGGCAATGCTAATGGAACAGCATTCATTAGGAGGAGTGGCCACATTTCATGAACGAGATAGCCAAGCTGGAGCTCAGGAATTATTACTACTACTAATTATTATTATTATTATTATTATTATTATAAAGAGAATTTCCAGCTACACAACGTACCCCAGTGAGGGAATTACAAAACAGTATTCCAGAAAATATTTTTTTCTTTTTTTTCTTTTTTTTTTTTTTTGCTACTCCAGTATTGATTGGCAACATGGTGAAAATAGTCAAGAAATCTTCCACTGGTTTTCTTGGTTAATGGAGGTGAATTGAAATCACTAGGTGGACTCCCGGATGCAGGCTTCTGGAAGAGGATTTCAAACCAAATCGGAGAGGAGTGTCTCTGGTAAAAGCCCTACACGCGTCAGGGCAGCGCTCCTTACGCAGCTGTGTGTTATGCAAGGGGCACAGTCACAGCAACGCCTCAAGGTCCTGCTTTGCAAGGTCTTTAAAAGACAGCAAAAAAGAAAGGAAAAAAAAAAGAGAGAGAGAGAGAGAGAGAGAAATGGTCACGTTTGGTCCCAGATTTTTAGTTTGTTAGAAAATGTACATTCATGTTGGGTGAATCAAAGAATCTTCTGGGAAAAGAAAGTAAACAAAACTTTTTACAGGTGCCCGCTAAGCACGCTCTTCCCCTCCGTTATGCTGTTTCACACTCATTGCTTCCCTAGAGCAAAGCACTTGGTACGGAACTGGTGCCACAGGCTCCTTGTCAGCCCTCGAAAAGATTCGCAGTGTTTCTGCAAAGCCCACGTTTTCTAAGGCCACTAGAAGAAAATCTGCCCAAAGATTCGTGGTTGGCGTCTTGGTGGGTGGATGCTGAACGCGCTCCAGAGCTCGCTTTCCTTCCCGGGGGCGCTTGGCCTCTCCCACCTCGGGTCCGAGGCAGGCGCCCACGGTCACGTGCTGCGGGAACGCGGGAGGTGTCGGCTCGCGGCGAGCGCGGCGCGGGTTCCGACCACGTTCACAACGACGAGGAGCTCTGAGTGTAATCTCTGAGGATCAGGGCGTCATATTTGGGAGACGACGGGATGCAGAGCGCGGACTCCGACACCGGCGAGTTGGGGGCTGTACTCCCCGAGTCCACCGAGTCTCTAAAGGGGGACGGCGGGGTGAGCGCCACCAGCTCCTCCAGGTCCGCCTTGCCGGCCGCCGCGTCGGGCCCGGGCCCGGCCGCGGCGGGGGACTCCCGGGCAGCGCCCCCTGCCGGCGGGGCCGCCGCCGCCGCCGCCGCCGCCGCCGCCACCCCCGCGGGCTGCGCGCCGCCCGAGACCTCGATGGCCGGCAGCGGCTGGATTTCGGCGAACGTCGTCATGGTCGTGGGCAGCTGGATCTCCTTGGGGATCAGGTAGGACGAGCAGAGCGGGGCGCCCACGCCGGGGCCGGGCGCCGCGGTGGACAGCATCATGGAGTTGAGCTCGCTGATGTTGGCGGTGAAGCGGGTCACCACGCTGCTGATCTGCTCCATGAGCGAGCCCTGCGACGAGCTGCTGCGCGCCGCGGGCTCCGAGTGCAGCGACGGCACGTCGTCGTCCGTGCGGCCGGCCGAGCCCGCGCGCTGGCTCAGCGTGCTGATGGGCGACGGCGAGCGCGGCCGCGCGGGCGCGGGGAAGTGCTCCTCGGCCTCCGCCACGTCGTACAGCGCCTTGGGGCCGGCGTCGGGCGGCTCCGGGCCGCCGCCGCCCCCGCCCGCGGCGCCGCCGCCGCCCCCGCCCGCGCCCGCCGCCCCGCCCGCGCCCGCGCCCCGCCGCCCGCGCCCGCGCCCGCGCCCCCGCCGCCCGCGCCCCCGCCCGCGCCCAGGCCGCGGCTCTCCGGGCTCTTGGGGAAGGGCTTGATGACCGCCGTCTGGTTGGGGCTCTCCTTCTTGTTGATGTGTATGGACAGCCGCTGCCACAGGTGCTGGCCGCGGCTGCTCTTCTCGTTCTGGGCCCACGTGACGGACTTTCCGTTGGAGCTGCGGAGAGAAGGAGACCACAGGTGACTTGGAGCGCCCCGGGCGGGGTTAGGGGACCCGCGTGGGGACGACTGCGCCCGCCCCTTCAGGAGGGGAGGCGTCACAGGCCGCCGCGGCGGAGACCTTGGAAGTGGCCGCCTTGTTGGATTGGCCTTTGGTTGATCGGTACCAGGGAGGTGTGTCTGAGGGGACAGTAGTGGGGGTGGAGGAGCCCTTACGGAGACCCCGCGGTAGTTCTGAGCCCCCCGCCCCCCCGCGGTGGCAGTGGCGGTGGCTGGTTATGCCCCCAGCTGGGAGCCGGGCCTCGCGCGGTGCTGACGGTGCTGACGTGCAGAAGGGCCTGGTAGGGGGCAGGGGCCGCCTGCAGCCCGCGGCCTCTGTTAGGAACCCTTACAGCCGGGACCTCAACTCACCGACCCCGTCATCAGAGGGAGGGAAGGGGTACGAGTCAAGGGTTACCAGGCAGTAGGCAGTGGTTCCAGGTCAGTTTTTATTCTGCAAGACAACGCTTGGAGTGTTTGACTAGGGGTTTCTGTCTGAGCTCCTGACTTTGAACATGGTTTTAGTTAGTCAAGCTTGTCTGCTGGAAAATAGAAATTCAGTGAACACGTGTACAGATATCTAGTTAATTAGCGTTTTTCTACTTCTCCCACATTTTCCTCACAAATGTGTTTTGGGGCCTAAAACTCGAATGACACAGTTCCATGAGGAGGCGTATTCCTTTGGCAACCTCGCATATTGCTCTCCAGGTAGAGTCTTGAGTGGTATCCGGCCCACATGACTTTTTAGGATCTTTCTCCCTCTTCCCTTTCCCCAAGCAGTCCATTTTGGTCTCCACCCTGGGGTCAGGAAGCTGCTCTGATGAAGAAGATGCAATTGGTACCTCAGCCTCAGATCCTGACCGGGGTCCTCCTCACCATTAAATATGACACAACTTCTGAAACTACAGACCCTCTGTCAGGAACCTCACTAGTGGTCAGAAGACATGGCCTGATCTTCGGGATGTTCTGTGGAGAGACCCGGGGGAGGGGGGGGGGGCGGATTTCTTATCACAAAGGAATCCAAGGTCTCTGTAACCAGGAGGTCTCTTGTCCAGATAGCCCAGGGGCCTGGATTGTATTTGGCGCCCACCAGCCTTGGGCTGCCTGACTGCAACTGCCAGACCTACTCACGCCTGGGACACCTACGCCTTTCCTTTTTGTGGGCATCTTTTTTCTGCTTCTTCCTCTGTTTAATCTATCCAGTATTTTGCAACCTGTGTCCTTCAGAATTCTGGAATGTGATATGTCCCCCACCCCTACCCCTCTTCCTGCAAAGGTTAGATCAATTCTTTCCAGGTTTGGAGGTTGCCGTGCGTTCCCAATAGCAGAATGGACCCTGCCAACCTAATTTTCCTTTCCAGGAGAGTATCTGGATTTGTTTCTACATTTTGCATTAACCTGACTTGCCACCTTTTATGTTTTTAGTGCATTACTTTCTTCTTCCCAGGTATCGACTAACTTCTGGGACATGACACAAAAGAAATGGGCCAGACTATTTATGGGATTTGGTTGGGAGGATGGTTGCCAACAACCCAGCCCCTTTTCTCTCCTACCAGCAGAATAAGAAACAGGCATGTTGGGAAGGATGCTCAGTCTTTCAGGTTGCCGAGGCCACTTTTCATACAAAGCATGGGCTAGAAACTAGAAGCATAACTGGATTTACCCTACTAAGCTTTACTGTGGAAAGATTCTTGCTCCCAACATAGGTTTTGATGGAGCATTAACTCTGGATATTAATGGTGACAGTCTTTGGAATCATATGTAGAAGTACCTAAAAACGTGATAGCAGATTGAAAAACCTTTGGATAAATGTGCAAGAAGGAAACTGTTCAACCCAGTCAATCTGCACAAAGCCCTGACATGGTTTCTGGCCATGCCTTTGCTCATAGTGTCTATGGTCATGTGGGGGAGAGAGCCTCAAATATTCTGCATACCGATGGAAATGGACACAGGAGACACTGGAGAAATGGAGTCCAAATTTGATTACTTTTCATTTCTTGGTTCATGAAAAGTTTTTTCCTCCAAAATGGGAACTTTTAATAAACATTTGATGGACAAATAGGATTCTTAAGCTAACAGGACCATTGGGTGGTGTCCTGGAAACTGCAATGGAGAAAGGAGCCTAAAATCTGGGTTCTAATCCTGGATCTGCCAGCCTGGATGCTTGGAAAATAATAGTCTGTAAGCCTTAATAAAAAGTAGAGAGTAAGTATATCATTTGGCAAAGGTTGTGAGGATTCAGTGAGACAGTACAGGTGAAGTGTTCTTGTAAGGAGAAGCTATCTAAGCATGTTAGTTTTTGCATTCTGTATGGATATTGCGTTTCAGAAAATAAAACGATATACTCATGTGGTCTTGAACTCTGGCTGAGAAACAGAATTTAGTGTAAAGTGAAATATGTGGTAAAGCCATAATATATTTTTGGTTGTTCCATCAGGTTTGGTCTGTGGTCTATTTTAATGCTAGATTGTCTCCTTGGTGATCACATCCACCTTCCCTAAATTCTACATTATTCCTCTTCCACAGCTTGCTTCTTCTGAAATGCTCTTCCATGGTGCTCCCTCCCTTCTCTCTCTTCCTTCCTTTTTGACTAAACTCTTCCTACCAGTTTTTTTTTTTTTTTTTTTTTTTTTTACCTGAATTGCTTTTTCTTGAGGGCAGCTTTTCTGACCCCCTCTTGACTAGGTTGGATCCTCAGAGTCCTAGGCATTAGGCACTTAATAACTCTTTGGTGTATGTCTGCCTCATCTGCTGGATGGAGTGTTCTGAGGGTGCAGACAGAAGTGTTCTTTGTTTCCTGTTATAGCATAGTACCCAGTGCATTGTCTAGAACACAGTATGTGCTCGATATCTTTGAACCAATAACTGAGTGATCAATGCATTTCATTTCAAGAAATTCATACGGAATTGTTTTTGTTAGAATTACATTTTAAAAATAATACAATATTCAAAAAAGTCTATATTAATTAAATTGATTTTTATCTTATGGATCTACTTTTTATATAACTTACTGTAAAAAATAAAATAAAAAATAACTTACTGTAATCTTAAATAAATAAATAAATAAAATAATAATATAAATAAATAACTTACTGAGTTGTGCTCAGTGTATGCAAATAAAGATTTTATTAAGTACAAAAATACAGATCTTCATATCTACTATGAAAATCACAAAGGGAGTATTTGTTCTTTTTTTGTAATTTATATATATGTATATATCTAATATATGTACGTGTGTGTGTGTGTGTCTGTTCTAGTGAAACTTCTTGGTGATGAAAGTTTATGGAGGCCGTATGGATAGTAGTCCCAAAATGTGGGTGTAAGATTCGACCCTGAGTGATGGTGGGCAAATCACTTAACTCCTTTGTACCTCTTTGTTCTTTGTTAAAAAAAAAAAATGGAAGAAATAAACCTCCCATGCTCACCTCACATGACTGCTGGGAGGAACCCAAGTGGTGTAGTACACATAAGAGTACTTTATAAAGCATAGCACCTCTGCAAATCTCACCATCAAGTCTTCCAGCCAATTGGGGTAAAATCATGATTGTTGTTGAGATTTTTTTTTTTAACATCAGGATTATACATTTGTTCTAAGGGACCTGTGGTAAGAAGAGGGAAAGTGAACTCTTCCTCACCTGTCTATAGCACTTGACTCTCCCCACTGGATATTTTAGGCATTAGAAAGGAAGGAAGAGAGAGAAATGGAGAGAGAACAAATGGTGCTACATCTGGAAAGGACAGTTTGGCCCAAAACAACCTTGCAAAACTTCATGCTCTTTCCAGGCACCAATTAACCCTTTGCCAAATATAATTCTACGTAATATAATGTTCTTTCTACTATGACAATTTGTTCTTTCCTGTGAGGGAGAAAAAGCATTTAGATAATGTTATTTGAGGATTGCATTTTTTGTTTGTTTTTTTGTTTGTTTGTTTGTTTACAGTTTGTGTCTGCCAAAATGACACCTTCTACCTTTATGCTCAGAAGTTTATTCTTCCCTTTTGTATTCCATGCGTGACACATAAATAATTTATTCACTTCAAGCAAGCTCTGGATGTCAGCTCAATGACCTCTTCCAGGTTCTCTCTTCATCTGCCAAAACCTGTAGGAATTAGCATTATGCCATGGCTCACCATCATTAGGAGACAAATGTTAAGAAGTATTTTGACTGTCAAAAACGTCTATGGAATTTATAATTTTTGTGTTTATTTTAAATGGCTGTTGAATAAAAATAACAAATTTTAAAAAATAAATAACTGTTGAATGACCTGTGTGTTTTTATCCTGAAAAATTGGGGTTTTATTAAGGCTATATAAACAATTAAAATCCTCAGAATATTTCACTGAATTAAAAAACTATATACCCTTATCCTCTCCTTTGTGACATGGTTTATTAGTACCTTCATGAGTTGTACAGATCTAGGGCATCAAAATAATCAAATATATTCTCTGAAAATTAGCACATTCTTTTCATGAAAAAATTATCTTCATTACTAAACCTCTCCTGTTTATGATTTTGGGTTGAGAGGCAGCCAGGAGGGAGGAAGAGTAAGATTATGAGCTTTCTAATACAAAAAATACTTAAAACAAAAATTTTTTTTAATTTTAAAAAGCTTGTAATGTCACTAGCAACTATGCCTTTAGAATGACTTCAGAAAATACGAGGCTAATAAAAGAATCTCATGAATTAAGAATATTATAAGTAGAAAATTTCCAATTGCAGTTCCATTTTCTTAAACTTTTTATCAATATATTTTGCTTGCAACAATTTGCTTTGAATTACGAAGTGTGGAAATATAGTTTTTAAAAGATAAGAGGAATTTGATATTGTTTATATTCAGACACTCTAAATTAGGTGGAATAATTTCCTTCTGAGCCTTGCCTAAAATCTGACATCTTGATTTTGACGATTACACTGAGAAATACACCATGATATATAAGAAAATGACAGAATCATCTATATAAATTTACCCAATTACAGCATAATTGGATGTAAATAACTATCTTGCTGACAAAAACAAGTTAAATGGCCATGGTGAGGTATGCATTAGAAATGCACGTATAGACAAACTTGAGTAAATGGAAATGAATTACCTCCATGGACACAATAATCGAAGCAATATCACCTTATATTTGCATAGTGCTTTATAAAGTACTTTAGGAACACTGTCAAAGTTAGATGAGATTGATGTCTTAGTCCTTTCAAAAATAAGAAAACTGAGGCTCAGTGAGATAGGTGACTTGCCCAAAGTTAAAGCAGTTAGAAAATAACAGTGTGGAACAAATACCATCTCATGATTTCCAATTCATTTCTCATGACAGTACACCATATTTGTTTTTGAAGTGAGCTGTCCTTATCTAATTGAAGAGAAGCTCTCAGATGTTACCTGGTGATGATATGCATCTTTAAGTCGGTAAGTTAGTCATTTGATTTATATTCTCTTATTACCATGTCTTTGTTCTTCTTAATCATATACTTTGAAGTCTCAAGAGGCACCCTATATCACTCTTTGGTTGTTAATTCAAACAGCACAGATTGATCAAGTACCTATACTTGTCAAGGATAATGATTGGATGCCTTGATGATGAAGGCACTTAGACAACAACTGTATAAAAAAATATCATACAACAATTTTCAGCCCCTCTTTTTTTCCCCCATGCTGTGATCTAGTAAAAGACAGTTGTCCCATGTGTAGCACACTTATTAGAAAATAAGTCTCTCTGACTTATTTTGGAATACCATTAAATGAGAATGGTGTAATATAAAGGATAACTATTTTGCAAATTTTGGCATTTCAAATAATATTGGTAACAAATGAAATATGGTATCTCTGAAAATGATTGTGATTGATCAGTACTGTGGTGGAGAGTTGCTGATATGAAACTTCCCTCAAAGAGGGCAGGAGAGAAGATGCACATAGAAGGCTAGTAATATGAGTTACTCATATTATTTTGATGGAAAGGGTTTTTTCTTTTTCTTTTCTAGGTCCTTGAGAGGAGGAGGCAGATGGGCAGGTGGAAGGGTGCTGAGGACAAGGAAAATGAGAGATTGTGGAGCATGGGAACAAGGAGTCCATTGGGCAACTATAGGGTACAGATCACAAGGGATTTAAAGCTTCACAAGAGGAAAAAACCATTTCTAGCAGGAGGGGAGTGACCAGAGAATGACACTTGCCTGCAGGAGACAGATTGTATCTACTCCTTGAAAAATTAGTAGATTATGGCAAAATCCAAAAATAGCAGTAAGCATTGCCCTCCAGTAAAGATAGCAGTGACATAAGTTCAGGAAACCAGAAAGGATATTCTAAGATAACCAGTAGTCCAATTTGACTGTGTGGGAATGAATAAGAAGTTAAAGCATCAAAAGATAGAGTTTGGGCCTTTTTGTCCGCTATAAAAATGCTGTGTGGCCACCTAAGATCTGAAAGGATCTTCTTTCTTTTCCTTTCTTTTGCTATTTTAATAACTCATTAGTAATTAACTTTGGACTTTTTATCAATGTCTGGAATAAACAGGTGGTCCAATATATTTGGCCAGAGAGATGGTCTAATTACATAGATAATCTACATGCTTGAGCAATAAATGAATATATAAAGAAATACTCATGGGTTCTTTTCTGTATTATTCTTCAACTGTAAGAATTCTTTTCTGTTATTTAATATTTAGGTATTCAATAATTCTGGAGCTCAACAAAAACAATTAAATGTAGGAATCATGCCGAAACCTTCTTTAAACCCTTACTGCAGATTAATCCATTGACCTTGTTCCTTGTCTGCCCCAGTCCTGGTCCTCCTTCAGGAATATGTGAAGGCCTAATTAATATCTGTTAAGTTAATTAGTCCTTCAGGCAATAAGGAACCAGAAGATTGATAGAAAAGAATGGTGTCCAGGGAGATTTAGGAAGCTGTTTTCATAGTGCAGGGACATATTGTTAAGATGCTAACAGGTGTGGAAAAAATGGAAATGGAAAGGAATATACTGATCTGAAAACTGTTGTGGAAGAAAAGACAGTCGTCCTTGCCCATTGGTATTAGAGGAATGCAGAGAAAACGTTCACTGGGGAAAGAAGTTTCAAGGAAGGATTTGCAAATAAAGTGGAGATTAACGAGGCCTTAAAGCCTAGGGAATATTAAAATAACACGGATAAACAAAATCCAATTAATATGTGTATTGCATATATGGCAAAGCAGCTAATGCCACATGCTCAATCCCATGAAACCCTTCCAACAACCTTGTGAGGTGGACTTTTGCCTCCCTTTTGAGTAGCCGGGAGCGAGCCGGGAGTGGCTGCCTGCTTCTACGATAATTCCCTCTGCCCCCTAGAACATCTCTTGTTAGGCATTTAGTCCCTAATAAAATCCTTGTAGGATGAGAACCACTTGGCCCTATTTTAACTAGTCTTTGGTTTACAGAATGCCTTTTCAACAGGTCACAATCCATCCAGGGTGGGTTATTAAAATGCCCTGTGGTTCTAGTACAGCTGCTATATCCCCTACGTCCTCATAAGGAGAAAGCATCTAACAAAGGCTATAAAGCAGGAGCATGTGCCAAGCAGAGGCATTCTGTTGGATCATCACAGAGTTTTCTTTCCCAAATTAAGCTATTTTTTGATCCAAAATTCAGTAACCCAGACTCAAGCCTCAAACTAAACTACTCCTCACACTGAGACCTAAGTTCTAGGCTTTTAGTCGAGGTACTTCAACTAAGATGAGAGGAATTTTTTTCCTAAAATGGAAATTATTTTTTTCAGCAATTACTGCAAAGCCCAGATTATAAGTTCATAAGGAAAGAACAAAAGAAGACACAGCTATTTTGTGCCTGTTGGCTGATACCGCTAAGAAGACTCTGTGGAGGGATCCAGCTTGATTTAAAGCCTGAATAAAACATGGGATTGGCATTGATGACTAAGAAGAGGAGAGTCCTGGAATGATAATAGCTCCCCTTTGAATAGAACTTTACACCTCACAAAGTGTTTTCATCTGTTTTATTATATTTGACCTTCACAACAGCTGTCTAACATAGCACTTATTGCATGGTATTATTAATCATCTATATACAAGTCTGTTTCTACACTAAACCTGGAACACTCCAAGGGCAGTGACTATGTGCATTTCCTATGCTTGGGATGGTGCTTGGTGCAGGGTAGTGGGCTGGAAGTATTAGGGAAATGAAGCAAATTCTATCACCTTAAATCCCTGATATAAACAGATATTATTAACCTGTACTATAGATGCCAAACCTGAGGCTTATGAAACATGTGTCCAAGTCAAATAAAAGGCAAAAACAGTGCCCCAAATTGGACCTTAGATCCAGAGTCGTTGCCAACATGTGATACTGTCTGTGTGCTAAGTGCACATAAAAACTAAAGGGCTAACAGGACACATCCTTATGGAGCATCCAGGGAAATGATAATACCCAAGTGTGTACCCATAAAATGACCTGATAATAAATTCCAAAGTAACATTGACCCGAACATTGCAGTGATGAACACTGAGGGACTAGAGAATAAGAGAATGTTCCAGAATTGTTATAATGGTTCTGAAGAAATTATTTCTGCTTAGAAAAAATATTCCATTTGATCTTAAAGCAGCTCAGCTAACATATTTAACTTAACTCAAGAGGTGGGTGGGGGGATGGGGTAACTGGGTGAAGGGCATCAAGCAGAGCACCTGATGAGATGAGCACTGGGTTTTATACACAATTTGGCAAACTGAATTTAAATAAAATAAAAAATATTTAACCTAACTCTAATGTGTGAAGAGAACTTTAGTTTTGAGGTTTCAATCTTGGTTGTTGTCTGCCACCAACATACTTGTTATCTACATAAAGCTCCTGATATAAGGTAATTTTTTAAAAGATTTTATTTATTTATTTTTTGAGAGAGAGAGAGAGAGAGAGAGAGAGAGAATGAGCAGGGGGGAGGGTCAGGAGGAGAAAGAGAAGCAGACTCCTCACTGAGCAGGGAACACCATGCAGGGCTCCATCCCAGGACCCTGGGATCATGACCTGAGCCAAAGGCAGACTCTTAAACTGACTGAGACACCCAGGGGCTTTGCTTAAGGTAATTTTTGATTATTTTTTCTCACTGGATGTAAATGGGTCCATGTCACAGAGGTATTAAGTAAGTTCCTGTCTCATTCCCTTTGCGATGCTTCAGATGCTTAACACACACACACTCTCTCTCTCTCTCTCTCATTGTGGTAAGGACTCTTAACATGAAATCTGCCCTCTTAACAGATTTTTTAAATGTATGATGCAATATGAGCAGTTCACACCTGTTAGGATGGCTATGATGTGGAGAAAAAGGAACCCTTGTGCACTGTTGGTGGGAATTTAGAATGGTGCAGCCACTGTGGAAAACAGTCTGGAAGTCCATCAAGAAATTAAAAATAGATTACCATATGATCCAGCAATTCCATTTCTGTGTATATATCCAAGGGAATTGGGACAGGATCTCAAAGAGGGATTAGCACTACCATGTTAACTGCAGCATTATTTGCAGGAGCAAAGATGTGGAAACAACCTAAATGTCCACTGATGGATGAATAAAGAAAATGTGTACCTTTTGAATGTTTTTTCAAAGAAAACATCTAATGTCCAACACATACATGAAAAGGGACTCATCATCACTAATCATCAGGGCAGTGCAAATCAAAGCCACAAGGAGGTATCGCCCCACACCTGTTAGAATTGCTAGTATCAAAAAGACAGGAAATAACAAGTGTTGGCAAAGATGTGGAAAAAAGAGAATTCTCATGCACTGGTGGTGGGCTTGTAAATTGATACAACCAATTTGGAAAACAATGTGAAGGTTCCTCAAAAAATTAAAAACAGAACTACCATGTGATCCAGCAATTTCACTTCTGGGTAGTTTATCCAAAGGAAATGAAATCACTGTCTTGAAAAGATATCTCAACCCTGTGTTTACTGCAGCATAATTTACAATAGGCAAGACATGGAAACAACCTTAGTGTCTATCAACAGATGAATGGATAAGGAAAATGTGATATATATTTACATACACAAACACAATGGAATATTATTCAGCCATTCCCCAAATAAGGAAACCTATTTGTCACAATATGGATGATGTGGATTAAATCTGAAGGCATTGTAAAATGTAAAATAAGAGAAAGACAAAGACTGTATGATACCATGTATACGTGGAATCTAAAAAACAAAAACAAAAACCTGAACTAATAGATACAGAGAACAGATTGGTGGTTGGATGAGGTAGGAGTAGGAGTGGGTAAAATGGGTGAAGAGAGCCAAACTTCTAGTTTTAAGATAAATATGTTCTGGGGATACCATGTACAGCATGGTGACTATAGTTAATAACACTGTATCGTATATTTGAAAATTGCTAAGAGAATAGATCTTAAAAGTTCTCATTATAAGAAAAAAAACTGTAAATGTGTGATGATGGATGTTAGCTAAATTTATTGTGATTATTTTTCTGTATATATACATATATATGTATATATCTCAAATCATTATGTTGCACACCTAAAACTAATACAACTTCATGTCAGTTATATCTCAATAAAAAAGAAAATATATCCTTTTGATATTAAAACAACTTTTATAAAAGATTATTTATTTGAGAGAGAGAGCACAGAAGAGAGGAGGGCAGAGGGAGAGGGAGAAGCAGAATCCCCCTGAGCCGAGAGCCTAATGTGGGGCTTGATCCTGGGACCCTGAGATCATGACCTGAGCCGATGGCAGACACTTAACTGACTGAGCTACGCAGGTGCCCCTAAAACAACTTTTTATTTCTATCCTATACACTATTATCTGTTGATGTCAATCTTTTTGGTTTCTACAGATGACAGGAATCTTTCTCTGGCTCCTTGAAAATTAATTAGGTAGACGCATACAAAAAATAATAGATGTTTTTGATTCATATTTGCCTTTGTCTTTTGCTTGCAATATACTGCCTTCTCTATGTATACCTAATCTCCTCATTTAAGTTCTTTTACTCCTTTAAAATATCCGTGTATAAAAAAACAAACAAACAAAAATAATAAAAAAAAATCCGTGTATGTTTTCATATACATGCTATTTTTAATTCCTCAAAAAAACGTGAGAAAGTTATCAACATTGTGTTCATTTTATAGACTATAAAGCTGATGCTTAGAGAGGTTCATGGGATTGTGTGCAAACATACTTACTGTGTAAAATCTTGCTGCGTATGACTTTCCATCGGTTACTGACTAGGAGTATGGAAGACAGCGTTATAAAGCAGGGTCTCCACTTTGAAGGCCATGTGAAGTATAATGGCAAAAAATTGTTAGGTACGTAGAAACCCTATTTCATATATCTTTTGAATTTCTGGTATGAAGCATAGGGCCTTATGCATAATAAGTGATGAATTAACATTTTTAAAAATAAATAATCCTTATGCTAAAGAATCAGTTCAAAATGATGCATGAAACAGGGTTAGATGAAATAGTGATTTAAGTTTACAGAGCATTTAGCTCTGCTGAATAGTTTGCCCTTATTTTGGTATTGTCTACCTAATGGGATTATGGCAATAAGATTAGGGCAGACATTACAAGATTTAATCCATATTTTGTGGTGGGAGTAAAAGTAGAGAGTATGCCTCTCGCCTTGACTTCTTCCTCTAGAGTACAAGAATTTGAACTGATAACTCCAAAGCCGCTCCCTTTGTGGCATTTGTTCTATCAGACTCTTCTCATTCCCTTATTCCCTTTTAGGAGAAATTATGAGATATCAATTTTTTTTGTCTCAAAATATGTACAGATCTTTATATTTATACATAACGAATAAATTATTATTTATATGGGCAAGGACAGCAGGCTTACAAATGATTGTGACTAGCTCCTCTCCTTCCCCCACAAAAAAGGATGTTACTGACAGAAATGGAGAAGAGCCAGGGAATCCAAGTAGTCCCATTACTAAATTTTGTATTATGCCACAGGCTGAAAGAAATAGAATAAGTATACTCACAGTAATTAGTGATTCTTCTGGAAAAATAAGTAAAGGAAATTGAGAATCTTGTTTATATTTTCATATTTGTGGCCCTTACTAAAGTTAATCATTTCTGGTCCAATCACAAGACATTAGCTGAACTGTGTTTTTGTCAGACTTATAAACTATTTCCCTAAGAAATTCCTTATAATAATATTCCAAGAATTATTATAGTTACTCAAAATCTGTAACTTTGTTCCTTTGTTTTCTGATCAATGTGTTTTATAAAACTGATTGGCAAACTGTATAGAAAGTAAGGATCACCCTGTAAATGGTTCATGAATAAATGGCTCTAAGGTCAACTAAGTTAAGTAAATTTAAACTGCTTTCTGTGGAACATCTCAATTTCTTTCTTTCTTTCTTTCTTTCTTTCTTTCTTTCTTTCTTTCTTTCTTTCTTTCTTTCTTTCTTTCTTTCTTTCTTTCTTTGCATGCATGTGCACCTGAGGGTGGGGGCAGAGGGAGAGGGAGAGAGAAAATCTTAAAACAGGCTCTATGCCCAGCATGGAGCTGACTCGGGGCTCGATATCATGACCTGAGCTGAAATCCAGAGTCAGTCCAAAACCAACTGAGCTACCCAGGCACTCCTCAAGTCTTTGTTTTGTAAGCATTCATAGAAAACCTCCAAGAAGGGCATATAGCATGTAGTGTTGGCTACATTAATTTCATCCATACTGTCACTTTTGCCTCTTCTTTTCTCCTGCTCATGGAATATCTCTTAAACTTGGTCTAACGTTCTATAGGATATAGTTTGTGAAGTTTTCTTCCAGGGATTCTAAAAACCTGAACTTGAAACTGCAGGTCATGTTGCTTTCTCCCTCCCCTATTCATATTTGGGGCTTATTATCTGGATCACTGATTTAATACCTTAATGTACCTGATTGCTCTTGTAGTTTCCATCAGAATGAATTTTATTCCTCTATAAAGATTGTCAGGGAAGTCTGGGTGGTGCAATTAGTGGAGGCATCTGACTCAAGTGGTGATTTCAGGGTTCTGAGATTGAGCCGCGGTAGTGGGCTCTGCCCTCAGCTCAGGGTCTGCTTGAGACTCTCTCCCTCTTCTGTCCATCCCCTCCATGATCTTTCTCTCAAATAAGTAAATAAATCTTTTTTTTTTTTTAAAGACTGTCAGTTCTTTAGGGTGGAAATTCATATTTTCTGGAACACCACATGGTCCCTAAAACAGTGCAATCTACATACAAAAAGATTCTCCTTGCACTCTTAGTGATTGATTGATCGAATCAGCAGTCTCAGAGCACTTCTGGATACTGAGGGTGGAAAATTAAACAGGACAAGTTTAGTGGGAAGAGACAGTAACCAGAGAATATGCAATATCAGAGGTAAACTCAAAATACTTTAGAATTATGAGTTTGGGCAGATGTAAAATAGATAGTAGGAAGTTTAGAAAGTTTTCAAAGAGGAATTGCCCTTCAATTTGGGTTTTGAAAACTGAGTAAGAGGCAGAATAGGATTGGGGGTTGGAGAAAATGTATTCAAGGAGCAAGTAGGGGTAATCCAGGTAGAGATATAGTACATGTTAAGGTGTGAAATTGTAGAAAGGAGCTAGTGTGTTTGGAGAATGGTAAAAAAGTTAAGGTGCCTGAAGAAGAGAACACATGTGCCAAACAGAGAGGGAATAAATGTTAAAGAATAGAGTTAATGTGTGAAGGTCCTCATATTCTGAGTGCATGGATTTGGAATTAATTCCAGATGGTGGATATCACAATGGTTAGAGCAAGAATTCCAGAATCAGAGTTTGGCTGTATTATGGACTTTATCATTTACCTTTTTAAAGATGAAATAAGAGATCACACAGGGAAAGCACTTAAGCCAGTATCTGGTATATATCTAAACACCCCAGGAGAACTATGGGAAACATGAATTTTAAAGCAGAGAAATTGTCACTGAATTGATTTCATTGATATTATTAGATTTTATTTTATTTACTTTTCCAGGATTGATTGTTGAGAAAACCACCACTGATGGCAAGAGGAGAGTGGAAGAGAAGATCAAAAAAAAAAAAAGAAAAAAAAAAAAAGGACTTTCTGAGCTTCTAAGCTGAGTAGCCTTGGGTAACTGTAATACTAAATATCTATTGAATGCTTGCTAAATGCTGTACTTGCACGATCTTACTTAATTTTCACAGCATCATATACTAAGGGAAATGCTCTATTATTATGCTCATTTTATAGACCATAGAGATTAAAGAGGTAAAATGGCACCTCAAGGTCACACTGGCTAGTGCTGAAACCAGGTTTTAAGGTCTTTGATTTCAGAATTTTCACTAAATCACTCTACTGTGTAGGTTATTTAATATTCCTGAGCTTCATTTTCCTTATCTGTATCACGGAAAGATAATTCTTAGGAGAATTTAGTGCATAACCAATGGGAAAGGACCGCTACAGTGTTTGATGCATAGTAATAACAGCAATGGCATTAACTGCTACTGTTACCTGCTTTAGAACATCTCTAAATGATCTGAAATTGACTCTAGGGAGAAATGAAGAGGACTACTGCAGAAGTCCTATCACTATGAAACTAGCTGGCTTCATACTGGAAACAGAACATTCTCTCTGTGGCTCTGGATTTTATATACCTCTGTGTGTAGCCTTTTCTGAACACTCAGTTCAGGCTAATGTTTAGTTTATATAACTCTTAATTCTATTTCCACTGGCATGTGCTATACTTTCAGATATCAAATGAGAAGTTAATTCAACACATAAATTTTCCTCTGGGACAGGGGTTTCTGTTGCATTTCAATTATCTGCTTTTCTGACTCTGTTCCTCCATGGACTATGGATTTTCAAGGGCATTAGTCAAGTCTTTGTCATTCATTTAACTCCAGAATCTTGTAAGTGCTTGGCTTGTGGTAGGTGCTTAATAAATGAGCATTGCATGAGGGAAGAAATAATTGAATCAAAGAAAGGCAAAACAATCTTAACACAGACATCACATTGTGGGATTGCTTTTCAAATCTGAGTTCCTCACAATGATGACATCACTGTTACCCGATTCTCTAAAGGCTCTATTAAATATTTATACCCACTAAAATCAGATGCTGCATCTATTAGGTGAAAATCGGTTACTCAAGTGATTGGGATTAATACCTCACCTAATTGATATCATGATATTGCAACAGTAAAAATACCTCATACCACCCTCCTTCCTGCAAGCACTGGAGGGGTACTATAGATCCCTCTATTACATTTGATTAGGGAGTGCTTTTCTAAAGAGTAACCAGACTGGGAGGCTCAGAATGTCTGTGGCTCTCCTTCATGGGGTATGACATGAGCAGTTCAGAATGCAGACTCCTATGAGCACTCCAATGGACTAGCCCTGCTGAGATAGGAGATAATAACATTCATTGTTGAGGTTTTAGCCATCTCTGAGGTGGACCATCTCAGTATGAACTCACATGATAACAGGGTTTAGAGAATTTACAGTTCTTAGAGCACCTCCCTGTTTAGGACTCTCTTTCAATTCTCCTGCAATTAGGAGGTCTCTGCTCTGAAACACACTTAGACTGTCCACTGTGGAAATGTGAAAAGATGACAAGTTATGCTAGATTCCGACAGAAGGGGGGAAAAATCATAGAAAAGGAAAACAACATAATATTTCAGAAAGCTAGATGTTACCAATACATATAATGTTCTTAATTCTTTTCCAAATGTGGGGGTGGCGGGAGAAGGGAGAAGTGAGGGAGGGTCTCTAAGACCCTGTCATTGTTTCAGGTAAGAGAATAGTGTTCAGCTCTAGGGCTACTTGGCATAAAATTCTCTCCCTGGCAGGTAATTTGGCTCTGGAAAAATCACCTCAGGCATGAATTCACTGGGTCCTGTCCTTTGCATAGTTTCAACATAGAAAACATAGGCAAATGAGATGCAGGGTGATACTCCTGGTTTCTCTGATTGTTTGAGCTTCCCTTAGCTCCTCCCTGGGCCTGGTGGTGTGGTAATGGCCACAGAACCAGGCCAGATGTTTGCAGGGTAAATATGCTTAACTATGACTCTGGAAGCAAACTTGGGGGAGGAGTGGGAGCTGATAAGAAAGAGGGCCTCAACAGCTGATGCTAAAAGTATCTATAAAAGTTGAATAGGGGGATCCTTGGGTGGCGCAGCGGTTTGGCGCCTGCCTTTGGCCCAGGGCACGATCCTGGAGACCCGGGATCGAATCCCACATCGGGCTCCCAGTGCATGGAGCCTGCTTCTCCCTCTGCCTATGTCTCTGTGCCTCTCTTTCTCTCTCTGTGACTATCATAAATAAAAAAAATAAAAAAAAAAAAAGTTGAATAGTTATTCTTTCCCCAGCCCTTCTCTTCAATTCCAGAAGAAGTGCACTAGGGTTAACTACTCTAACCTCTTTTTTTTTTTTTTTTAAGATTTATTTATTTATTTATTCAGAGAGAGAGAGAGAGAGAGAGAGGCAGAGACACAGGCAGAGGGAGAAGCAGGCTCCATGCAGGGAGCCTGACGTGGGACTCGATCCCAGGTCTCCAGGATCACACCCCAGGCTGCAGGCGGAGCTAAACTGCTGCGCCACAGGGGCTGCCCCTACTCTAACCTCTTATTTAGAAATGGGTTACATTGTAGTTGTCTCCTCTCTGATATCTTTTCTCTTAATATTCATTTTCAACTTATTTCTCCTGGATAAATGTCACTATGTGTGTTTGTGTGTGTACTTATATGAACAAATAGAAGTTGGGAAAAAAAAAAAAAAGATTTGATGGTCTTAAGACATTTTGGCCTTTCCTTTTATCTGTCTATAGGCCTTTTCTCCTCCTTAATGGAAAGCTCCTTAGAACACTGAAGGATTCCCTTTCCCTCTCGCGTAATTTTACTCCCTTCTATCAGTTTTTATTTAATGTTAAAGAAATGAGAAGGAAGAAAAACTAGGAAGGGAAGGTGGTCATTCCAACAAAGCTATTATTACTAGTGCATGCAATGGTCCTCTGTGCTTCACCAGGATTTATCAATCTAATAAGCCTTGTCACTAACTTGGCTATATCCAAACACATGAGAAAACAAAAAGTAACTATTATTTTGCTGTTGTAGAGAAGCTTGGACTATTCCCAGTGTAGGTACATTGAATTGCTATCTCTGTAGATCTGGACCTGACCCAGGCGAGCTTGGTCTGGCTGACCTGGAGTCCTGTTACCCTCTGTGTCCCACTATTTCCTGTACATTTCCTCACTCATTTTCAATCAAGACAGTCTTGAGCAAATCTAATTATGGGCTGATTGGATCTGAGATTTCCAAACATTAATTAAACGCTCCCAAGAACAATGTATGACACAATGGAGACCTAATGTTTACCACGAATAGTTCCATGTCATCTCCTAGATGAATGGATTATTCCACAGTATCAGTTAATAGATATAAATTGGAATGACCTAGGAATCTTGTTATAGTTTAGATTTTTGTCGCAGTGCGTTTCATAGGCAACCAAGTTTGGGAAGTCCAGTTCTAGACAGTTGCTTCAAATCAGAAATCACTCTGGACAGAGCCCCTATAATTCATTTGATACAGTCATTTTCACCTTGTCCAGCCAACTCCAGTGCTGTTTGACTGATTTTCAAGGACATGATTTATGGCACTTTGTCATATCTGAATGGAAGGACACCAGTAGGTCCAATACCAGTCTGTTGAGTTACTCCCACAAAATGATCCATTGAGGCTTATCTTCTGGACACACTGAGATCCAAAGATGGCTGTATAAAGGGATCATGGACATAAGGGCATCAGATATGCTAGTGTGCACACACACATATATGCCTACAAAGGTACACATGCTCTCATCACCTTGTCTCTGGGAGCCAAACTTGGCCAAGCTCTCGGCCAGGGCTGCTTTAAATGATTGGTCAGACTGTAAGCTACACAGTTCTTGGCACCATTTTCACAGACTGCAACATGAATTCCACCACCCCCTTCTGGAAATTGTGTAATACAGTGGTCCTTGGAAAAAGTTAGATATTACTTTGAAAACCAGAAGGAGCCTACTACAGAGGAAGCAAATACAATGTTTGGGGTGAAAGTTCAACAGGATTCAATAGAATTTTCTTCTTTCTATGCAGCTGGATCTCAAGCTCTGCTCTCAGCACATGCACACACATAGGTACACACTATACTTTCTGCACTTCCCCTTTCCTTTCACCCAGGCTGATTTGTAGGAGTTTCCCTTCTACACCTTGTACCACAGATAGATGGGGAAATGCTACAACCAAGTAGAAGTGGAGAGTTAGTTCATGGTGAGTGATTCCCCAATGGAAGGCTTCTCCAGCATTCTGGAACTGTTTAATGCCAATCTTGACAGTATTTATCTCCAGAGCCCTTTTCTTGAAACACCGTCCCATGCAATAAAGCACGTTCATTTCATGCAACACAGCTAAGTTGATGCTTATAGTTCTTAATAACCCAGGTGACTGGGCACAGCTCAGTTGTAGGTGCCTGATATGAAGGAACATGCACAGCGCAGCGACAGAGGGTGTTTGCCACCAAACACAGAGAAATAAAGGAGCTGCAAAGCTATGGTAGCTAGAGGAGGACTAGCTTTCCTTATTTAGGTTCAGGAAAAGCCTCTTGCCTCTACAGCTCACTTAGTCTGGCTCAGCATTTGCCCTTGGCTGTTACATGATGTTACATTGAAAACAAGTCAGATTAATTCCCAGGTTTGTCTGGGATCAGGGCTGGAATCTTTCCTCATTGCAGTTCTTCCCTCAGAACCAGTCCTGGGCTTTTGCATTTGTTTTGACAACTGATTAGACAGTCCTGAAATGTGAATTTCCTCCAATCTCTTCCACTTTGCAAACTCCAGAAGCATTTGACCAATAAGTTAAAATCCACGGGAGAACTGAGTGTGAATTAAGGCTTTAGACATGCAAAGCACACAACCCTGGGAACAGCAGCATCTGGGACAGGAGGCTCCCATCACTTCACATGAGGATGGCATGGGTTTTGCAGATCAAACACACACAGAAAACCAGTGGTGGCCCAGGTTGGACACACTGCATGGGGTGCACAGTGGAGTGAGGACCTAGACCAGGGAGCCACCTGTTCCTCTAGCTTGCGTACATTGAGTTCACACCACCTCAGGCCACTCACAGTTTGCTTACCTGCTCATTGTTGCTCTCCCACCATTCCCCACACTCCCTTTGGGGGTGAAACACTCTATTTCCGACTTGTGCTGGGCCAGTCTCCTGTCTTTGTACCTGGTGAGCATGAACAAGGACAGGAGCAAACAGAAAGATATGATTGTGTGCTTAACTGGCCAGGCTGAGGAAGAACTGTGGCTGCAGAGGGTTGTTCCATGATAAAACAAGCTTCTGCTTTTCACTGTAGTGGCTGACCTGTAATATGTATTAGATGCTTGTGATGGCATATGGATCACATTGGGGTTGATTTTGTTACTAATTGTTAAACCACACATGATCTACCCTTCTATATTGCCTATTAATCTGTGATTTCATCACATTTAATGGTCAATGGTAAAAGAAGTGCAATTCTTATCCTCTGAGAAAAAGATTAATATCAATAAATCAGAATTCCTTTAGCATTTACCATATACCAGACATGGTGCTAGGATTTTACATAAATTTAATCCTGGCCACAACCCTGTGACAGAGGCTCTGTTATTTTTATATCCATTTTGCTGAAGAAAAGAAACCTAAGATTGTAAGGATTAAGTAGATTGATCAAGGATTTTTCAATACAGGGAGTCTAGTTTAGAACCCACACTTTTAGTCATTGTAATGTATTTCCTTCCATTATGTGTGTGTGTGTGTGTGTGTTTTCATTAACAAAGCTTCATTGAATGGTATTATGTTTGAGTATTTTATTGGAGACTGGTGATGCCAAAAAAGAGATGTTTCTTGGATGTAAGAGGTTTATGCAACCATTAAGTTGAGGTTGAACACTGAATATTGGACTGCCTGAATGGTGGAGAGTAGCTCAAACAGCATTTGTATCAGAACCGGCAATTTACCACACCTGGAGGGTACTAGATGTTTCGTCTAAAGTAAGTTATAAGATTCCCAACATTAGCCTGCTACATGGTGAACCAAGATGAGCCTTTATATTTGAATGACAGTTTTCAGAGCCAGCATGCTTTCACAGAAGTAATCTTATTTATCCATCAGTTTAAGACTGTGGGCAATTAAAGAGAGTACAGTTACGCTCATTTGCTGGAAGAGGACACTGAGACTTACTTAACTGACTTGACCGAGGTCACAAGCCTTATTAGTAGAGAATGACCATTAGTAGAGTTTGGGGCCCAAGATTCTTAAGGTTCATTGCCCTTTTCCCTTCTAAAACTGCAGCTTGATATGACACTTCATCCATGTCCCTGATATTCAATAGGCAGTGGTAAAAGTGACTTAGTATCAAAAGACTTGTTTACCCTTGGTATAGTCATTTTCCCCCAAGTTTCTTTTCTTGCTGCCTTAAAATTAATACTAAATAAAATGCACCAAAAGCCATATCATTATTAGTTCTGGATGGAGGCCTTTCTCTTAATTTTCTTTTAAGATGTTAAAACTATTTAGTATTTGAATAAAAATGGCTCATTAAATCAAGCCAAGTGGATGGAATGGATTACCTTATTCAATAGACATCAGTTGAGCATCAGTTTATTCTAGACAATGGTCTTTGGCCTGGAGATATAGAGATAAATCATCCACAGGTCCCACCTCACAGAGTTCACAGTGTAGTGGGAAAAGGAAGGGAAGAAGGCAGGATGTTGTTTATGATCATGAGAGAGGGTCTTCTGGAGATTTCTAAGAACAGTTTCTTTTTCTTCTCTTCTCTTCTCTTCTCTTCTCTTCTCTTCTCTTCTCTTCTCTTCTCTTCTCTTCTCTTCTTTTCTCTTGGCAAAGATAACACTGGAAACCATGGTCTCTTTTTGCTCTTGGCAAAGAAAACACTGGAAACCATGGTCTCTTTTTGCTCTTGGCAAAGAAAACACTGGAAACCATGGTCTCTTTTTGCTAGGACAGCTGTCTGGTGTGGTACTTAGTAATGCTACACCCATGTTGCCAGCATGAGAGAAGGTAAGCCAATATTTTAAAAAACAGTGGCATGGAAAATTAGAAGAATGTAGGTCCTAGACAATATCTCTGAGTGACTGAATTAGCCTGTTTCATCTCAGAACTTCTTTTCATGTGAGTCTTATCATGTCAGCCACTTTGAATTAGGTTTTAGATTCTCTAATGCCAAAATCCTTCTAGCTTTTACTTTGCTTTTGTTACTTTCTCTACCATAGCCGAGTCTAAGAATTTCTAAGGCTCTTTATAGCATTAGGTTTGGGTATTTGTAAGTTCTGTGTGTATGTGTGTGTATTTATGAAGACCCTAAAGAAGCAAGTTACTAACAAATGTTTTAGTCTAACCATTTGTCTTCTTTTAAATATTGCTTCTTTTTATACATATTATTGTATATAAAAAAGTGTAAGTCTTCACAGAATTAGATTTTTGTATGGGAAGAAAAAGTGTGAGACAGACTGGGTAAAACAAAGGATTAATTTCTCAATAACTCACATTTAGAGAACACCTAAACAACTGGCCCTTATGACCATGGTACAAACACCACTGTTAATTTCCTGGAAGCCATGCTAACTATAGTCCTAACCCACATAAGATTTATAAGAAAAATATTTTTTTGGTTATTCAGATGACCCAAATATATATGAAAATGTATATATTTCTTTTCATATTTTTTTTCACTGTTCCAGGATCACAGTTCCCAAAACCGTTGGAATTTCCTAAGTGTTGTGAGTCATAAAGATGCCTCATGTTATGTTAATAAGGTGATTCCCCCAAAGCACTTAAGGAGGGGGCAGGTTGCCTGAGGAGCCAGCCCTGTGATAGGAGGGTTGGAACTTCCGGTCCCACTCCATTGTCCTCCAGGGAGGGGAGGTGGCTGGAGACTGAGTTCAGTCACCAGTGGTCAATGATGCAATCAATTATGCCATTGTAATAAAGCCTCCTTAAAGCCCCAAAAGGACAGGTTTGGAAAGTTTCTGGAGTGGTGCACATATGGAAATGCTGGGAGGGTGGCTTGCCTGGAGAGGGCACAGAAGCTCCACATGCCTTGCCCTATGCATCTCTTCCATCTGGATGTTCTGAGTTATATCCTACAATAAACCTGTGCTCTGGTAAGTACAATGTTTCTCTGAGTCCTGTGAGTCTCTCCAGAAAAGTACTCCAACCTGAGAAAGGGGTCATGAGACTCTCTGGTTTATAGCCAGTTGGTCAGAAATATAGGTAGAGCAACTGGCTCAGAAGTCCAAGGAGGGGGTCGTTGGAACCTCCAGTCTACAGCCAGTAGGTCAGAAGCACAGGTGATAGGGGTGGTGGAGGAAGGACAGTCTTTGTAGGACTCAACCCTGAACCTGTAGAATTTTCAAGTTGATAGTGCCAGAACTGAGTTGAATTATAAGACACCCAGCTGCTCAAGAGAATTGCTTGTTGGTGTAGGAAGTGCCCATCCCCACTGCCAACATACACATACCCTGGAAGTGGGTATGTGAGAAACCAAAATAACCAGTTACTACGGGTTTAGTGTTGCATTTTCAAACTGATTAATAAGAACCACTACAGGTCAGAGCCCTTATAAGTACTTCAATAAAGCTTTTGGTCATGTTTGCAGAATTGGCATCAGTCTGCAAGGATTTGCCAAAGATTTTCCTCAGTCACCTTTCCTGTCACTAGACTAAGAAAATATCAAGAAAAACAAAAGAAGGAATATGAAGCTGTGTCCCTATGTGCTCATCCCTTACCTAGTCCAGTTATAGACTGAAGTGGTCTTGGCTCTGATGATTTTGGAATTCTCTTCCAGATGCCATCATGTCTGAGCCTGACTATAGCAACTTTTGCAGCTAGATATTATTTCTTAGTTTTCCCTTTGCCTTCCCGGCTTTGGACAGAATGTTTCAGCCTTTAGTTTTCAGTTATCATTTCCCTTTCCACCTGTACCAGTATGGACCTTCGTTAAAGCTTTGGAAACATTTAACTTTGTTCCCATGTTGGCTTCTCAAACACCAGCCTAACCTCAGACATATTTCAGATCAAACACCTACCGTCGAGTAACATCTTTAGTGATCAGAAACACAATATCTAATTTTAAAATATATGAGGCAGAGTGCGACATTACATTTTATTTTCCAGATTTATTTGCTGTGTCACCTTTAGGGCTATCCTAACTTTGGATCCTGACAGTGATAAAATAAGAGAAGCTATGATATACATTTGAATAGCATTTCCAATATTGTAGAAAACTTTTCTTGTGCCATTTGATTCTCTCAACAAAGTTATTAATATCCTCATCTTTCAGGAGAACCTGTGGCTCAGAAAGCTGCACAGTCTGGCTAAGTCTCCATAATTGCCCATCACAGAAACCACATGCTTTACCTACAGACATCATGCTTTTTATTAGCACCTCGCTTCATAATGTCCTTTTACATGAAAAATAAAGAACTTTTCTGAATAATCTGATAATCCATTTGAGGGACTGAAAATGTCATACATTAAGGGAATAATGTATACTTAAGGCATCTGGGCTTGGAGCACAGTATAAACCTATTTCTTTTCCATAGGTCAAATTTCTACACAATGGCCAAGTAGAACAGATCACCCTCTGTGGCCCCTGCTAATATGGAAATAGACTGCCCTTCCTCTAGCCAGTGTTAACCTCCATGGGAGTACACAAAAATCTGAAGGTCAAAGAGGCATAGCTGAGAACAACTGTCAACCAGTGATGATGTATGGATGGGATACTGCGCGAGAGCAGAACCACACCCAGTGAGATGGTAGACTTTTTCAACAACGCTGAAGTGTTACAAAGAGAACCGAAGGAAATTCCAAGGCAATCTTTCAAGTCAAATTGCTTAGGGGAGAATTCTAGCTGAAGACAGAAGGGAAGTCCTTACAGATCTCACTTGAGAAGGAAAGAGTAAGGGCCAAATCTAGTTCATAATCACAAAGTAATTCCTTATTTCAGTCTCATCCTTCTGCCCTCTGTGTGTCTGAACACAAGTAAGTATATTCAGATGGTTTACTACCTGTTCCGGCAGATCTTGTGGTTTCTGTATCCAGAAAAAAACAACTTTTGTCCAGACTTGCAGTGTCAGGTTGATTCACTCAGAGATTGCAGGTTAAAAAAAGAATAATAATAGGCATGATTAATAGCCTGAGAAAATAATGTCAGAGATGAACATAAGTTGGGAAAGTATTTGAGAAGCTGCCAGAGAAGATACTGTTCTGTCCTCTATAAAATAAAAGGAAGGTAGAAGTTGACAGGTGGGGAAGCAATGCAAATAAGCAATTAAAATGTAAAGAATCAGCTATATTGGCCCAGTAATTCTATAAATAGGAATTTATTCTAAGGAAATAGTTCAACATAAGCTGAAAGCCTTCTGTACAAAGATTTTTCCTTTCAGTGTTGTAGAAAAATAGCAGAAACAAAACAAGAGCAAACCACTGGAGAATGATTTAATAAATTATAGCATAGCAAAATTATGGAAATGTGTTAAAAACAAAAGAAAGAATACAAAACTGTGTCCCTATGTGCTCATTCCTTACTAGTCCAGTTATAGACTAGGTAAAGCCTTTCATTTAGCTTCCAGAAAATTCTCCAAGGAAGTATTTTAATCCCTCTTATGATGAGAACTTGTTTTCAGCTATGAATCATCTGAAGTCATTGCCTTTCACCATGTACTTTCTTTTGACGCTATTTGTTTCACAATCAACAGAAGTCCATGAAGATGCAGATTTTAAAACTAACTCTAAGGTGCTTTACAAGTTTACACAACAGGAAAAACTTTTCAGGGAGGAGCATAATGTTGATTGACCAGAAGGAGGATCTCCAGAAGAAAAGGATCAGTCTGAAGAAACGTCATGGTAAAGCGTTAATTAAAAGTTGCTGGCTTCTCTTAGGACTGAGGGGTTTTTCAGACAAAATAGTTTATTATTCCTAAAAACTGATGGGTAGTTTTTCCAACAGGAATGTTTCCTAACATTTTTTAGCATGAACAGCTAGAAAAGTTTTGAAGTCAGACCAAGCTTGGTAATGAAAAGAAGAGCCAATATTTACTGGATCCTGGGAATATACAAAACACATTCCGAGTAACCAAACTTACTGATTTGATCACTGCAATAGCTCTACAAATTAGATACTACTTCCTATTTTACAAAGGAGGAAGAGCCAGGATATAGGGAGATGAAGTGATTTACCCAAGGTTATGGGATTGGTTAACTCTGATGCATACTGTTTCTCACTAAAATGCTGGTTACAAACACTAGTAGGGCCATTTCTCGAGCCTGGTTCTGTCTCTGAATGTCTGAAGACACCCCACGAACTGTGCTATTTTTTCAAACCTTTCATCTTTTTTTCTGATCTCCTGGCTTAAGTCCCTGCCTCTGATCTTCCTTTGGCCCTTTTTACACTAGTAGATAGGAAGCCTGATCCCTCTTCCTCTCTCTGGTATTGACCTAGGTTACAGTCTGCACTTAGTAACTTCATTTTCTCCGTCTGGGGTAGGAAGCCCAAACCTCAGTGCTTCTCTGCAGAAGCAGATTTCCTCTGAAAGTACTGGAGAATCAGGGACCCTCACTTAGAGCCCTAGCAAGGCCCTGTTCCTATTTTTGTATTCACATTTTGTTATCTTTCTCTTAATAGAGTTCTTTCCCAAAATTGTATGACCTTAAGTCTCACAAAACTCGAATCTACTGGGGCACCTGGGTGGCTCAGTTGGTTAAGTGTCTGATTCTTGGTTTCAACTCAGGTTATGATCTCATTTGCTGTGAGACTGAGCCCCATGTGGACTTCTGTGCTCAGCAGGGAGTCTGCTTGAGATTCTGTCCCTCTGCCCCTCCTTCCTCCCCATCTGCTTGCTCGCTCTTTCTCTCTAAAATCAATCAATCAATCAGGACACCTGGGTGGTTCAATCTGTTAAGCATCTGCCTTTGGCTCAGGTCATGGTCCCAGGGTCCTGAGATCCAGCCCTGCATAGGGCTCCCTGCCAGGCAGGGAGTCTTCTTCTCCCTCTCCTTCTGTACCCACCCCCCACCACCCGCCACCTCATGCTCTCTCTCTCTCTTTCTCAAATAAATAAATACAATCTTCTAAAAACTTAGAAATAAAAAAAAATAATAAAAACTTAGAAATAAATAAATACAACTTAAAAAAAAAAAAACCCACACACCCAAAACTTGAATCTACTGCTTCCCAGAGTTTGCCTCCTTTCCCACAAGGAAACCATCAACCATCTGTGTTATATTAGTGGACTTACTAATGTTTCCTGAATTAATGTTTCCCCAATGGAAATTTTGGGGATCAGGTGAGAGATAAAATTCTTAATCTTAACAGGTGCATATTAATGGTACTTGTATACATGTCATTTTTTTTCCGGTTCTAATCACTTCTCTAACTCAGCAGGTTTTCTCCAGACAATTCTGATATACAATATTTTGTCCTGTTTTTTTTCCACATGTCCCCTAATACTTATGAAGCCATGGGTCCTCCAATGGGACAGGACCTGTATGATCCCCATTACATGTGTGGTTAATGAATCTTTGATTTTTACCACCATCCAGACTGGCTTGCAGGATCTGGGTGCTCCCACATGCCCTAATTCAGGCTGCTGGAATGTAGGCTGCATTTGAAAGTGACATGCAGGTAGAAGATGTTCCTTTCTTTATCTCAGCCCTCCTCTCCTGTTGGTCTTTAGAAGAGTCCTTCTCTCTTCTTTCAGAACACTTATTTCAAATTCTTTTTTTTTTTAAAGATTTATTTATTTATTCATGACAGAGAGAGAGAGAGAGAGAGAGAGAGAGAGAGGCAGAGACACAGGAGGAGGGAGAAGCAGGCTCCATGCCGGGAGCCCGACATGGGATTCGATCCCAGGACTCCAGGATCGCACCCTGGGCCAAAGGCAGGCACTAAACCGCTGAGCTACCCAGGGATCCCCTTATTTCAAATTCTAATTAGATATCAGTTTGCCTACTAGCTCACTACTTTATCCCTAAACTGTAAACTTCACCGGAGCAAGGGCATGTGTGTACCTCTTGCAAGCACCTAGCACGGGCAGGGCCTGGCATATAGCAGCAGCCAGCAAACGCTTTTTTGCATGGCTTCAGCTTTTACCATTTACCAGAAATGGTAAAAGTAAGAACGTTTATCAAAGGCAAGGTGATAGTATTGATCCAAACCTAGCTCCATCTAAACTGCCTTTCTCTTCTGTTGTTCACATGCTGCCATTTGCTGAATCTGATCACAACAGTTCTGTTGGGCACCCTTCTTCTTCTGTCCTCTTCCTTCACCTTTGTTGCTCCAACTGCACGGCCACACAAAAAACCTTTCCTTTTCTCTACTTCTGCTTCTCTTGACTGCTGAGGGACAAATAAGAAGTGTCTCCAAGGATTGCCAAGAATCTTAGTTCCCCTTCCTCTCAGGTTTAAAACTCAGGGTTTTTGACAGAACCAAAAGGAGGTAGTGGTGACAGAGGGAAATGGCCATGTTCCTGGTCCCTGCATGTATGTGAAGGACTGAGAAATGCAGGGAGTTCATGCTTCCTGTGACAGTGACAGCTACCTGAAAGTGGTGATGACCCCCAGAGAGAGGAGAGCCTTTGTGTGAAGTCCTGGGTTGCTGAGTTGTGCCCTGACTCAATGTGAGCTTCACAAAAATCATCTCTCCTCTAGTGCACTGGACAGAATATACTAAAATCACAAGTCTGTGACAAAGGACTGCCTTTCTACCTCCCTTTTAGTCTTTGTTTCATTGTTTTAATAGTATCATTTAAATATATGCAATTATACTTCTATTGATTTTAAGGTAATGTCTCATGGTTTATTATAATCACATATAACTACAGCAGATGGATTTACTAGTTTTGCCATTTCTGGGCAGATTCCACATTGTTCAATATCTGTCACAATAAATAGAAAGTGAGATTTTTCTAATTTCATAATGAGAGATACCTAAAGAAACATTATATGAAGATGTTGCTTCAAAGGTCTTTTCTTTAGTAAATTTACTTGTTTTTTTTTAAGTACTCATTATATACTAAGTATTCAACTAGGAGTTGCATGGTGATCTAGAATTACAGGGGTTTATTATGGCAGAGTGTGATAAACTAGTGTGTGCAGCTATATGGATCACATATACTATATATGTGCATATAAACTCATATATGGATGCATATATGCACACAGAAATGCACACATATCTCTAATCATACAAACACACACACATAGGTAGATATACAGTAGTTCTCCAAATTTTTCTAAACAGATTGGGTTTTAGTTTGCTCAAGATAGGCAATAAATCAAGGTAATGAAGTGTACTGGCTTTGGAGTTAGTCAACATGAGTTCGGTTCCTAGCATTACCACTTACTAGCTGTATGATTTTGGGTAACTTATATAACTTTTCTTAAATTTTCTCTTTGAATAACAGGAGCAAGGTTACTTGACTCATAGTGTTGATGTTTTACATGAGGATTTTAGCATTTAATTTCACAAAGACATTACGAGGTAGGTTACATCATCGTCCTCATAAAAAGATAAAAGATAAAGAAATTGAGCCACAGAATGGTTAAGTGACTTGCTGAATGTGACACAGTAAAAGGAGGCAAAACCAGGAACATATCTGAGCTGTTGAACTCTAAAGCTTGTACTCTAGAATTCTAGAACCAAAATTAGCAAAGGGATGACTAAAAGGGAAAAGAAAACTCAATTTAGAAAAAAATCAAGGAGAAGCCAAAGATAGGGAGAGAAGGATAAGAGGCAAACATAAGTGCCAGGCACTGTGTTAGGAGTTTTTCTATATTGTCTCAAGCATCTTTACAACACTGGGAAGGGATAATGATGACTTTATCTAAAAGAGAACTGTAGTTCACACAGCTGATGAATGTTGATATTGGAATTCAATAGTAGGGGGTACTTCTTAAAAATAATATACTCAGACACATATGATGTGTCTTATACTCATCATAGTGATTGGTTCTATAGTTGACATTAAGAAAACACATTTCACAGCCTCTGACCTCAAAGAGTTTATAATCCTGATGGGGATCACAAACATGGACTTTGTAAACAATCAGAGAACACTAAATCCATGGTGATGATAACACCACATGTGGCTGCAGACCGACTGATCATAGAACTAAAATGGCAAATGTCATGATGGAATTCTAATTTAACCTGGTCTGAGAGGCACATTGTGCTGTCATGGGTTGTTGAACACATAGGTGAAAAGACATGATGTTATTTTCTTTTTTTAGATTTTGTTTATTTATTTTAGAGAGAGAAAGAGAGAGAGAGCTAGAGAAGGGACAGAGGGACAGAGATAATCTCCAGCAGACTCCCCTCTGAGTGCAGAGCTGGACATGGGGCTTGATCTAACTACCCTGAGATCATGACCTGAGCTGAAATCAAGAGTCAGATTCTTAACCAAGTGAGTCAAAATAATGATGTTATTTTTCTATGACTCTTCTTCTCACATAGGACCTATCAGACTGAATGGCTTAGCTTTCTCTATCCCTGGAGTAAAGGTTCAGAAAGCGCAAGGAAGAGGAAAACCAAAGGGAGCAAGCTCACTGCCTGCCTGTTATTGCCATGTCAGGGCCACATCTGTATCCCTGTGCCCACATCAGTGACTGGAACCTGGGCAGGCTTTAATAAAAGAAATGTGTTGACTGAAAGAATAAATGAAGGAGGAAAAAAAAAGATTATTTCTGGGAAGATCTAGAGAAATCACAAGGGAAAGAAAAAACACATATACAACCAGGACCCATAGTATCATGTTATCCCACCTTTGAGGCCTTTCCTGTCTGCTCTTAGATAATAACTATGTCCGTTTCTGTGCCCCTGCAGTACCCCTGACAAAGACTTGAAGCACCTACAACTCTCTACTGACATTATCTGCTTACATCTATGGCTCTGCTTTGAGGAAAGGCATTATCTAGGGGAAGGACAGTATTATATTCATCTTTATCATCTCCAGTGCCCAAAATATCATCTAGTTCATAGCAGATGAATAATAGGTTCCTCAGCAAACAGTACCTGTTTATTATTACTGTCGGGATAATAAACATGCACTGAGCAGAGAACCTTGCTTTCTTGTGACTGACTTCCGCCCAACTCTATCTAGCCAACTTGTTTTTGTTGTCTGGTATACAACTGAGATCCTCCTACCTCTACTGACTTCAATTCACTAAGTTTAATTTGGATCCCATGCACCATAAAAGTGTGCATTGCCCCCTTGTGTCTCCTTTAGTGAAACACCCCACGAACCCTTCTTGGTATTTCTTCCCCTTGCTGTGAGGCTCTGCTGCCCTCTAGGGGGCCTTGTTCATCTCACACTTCTCAGGACCCAGTTTGATTAGCATCTGACAACCTGGTCCTGAGGTGGGACCACCATGTTCAGGGCTGGGCTGCCAGCTCCCAGGGTTCATCTGCTGGCTCTTGACATCCCCATCTTATAAACTTGTGGCTATATAATGTAATGGGTTTAAGGATATGGTACTTGGGCATCAGGTAAGCAAGGAGGATGTCAAGAACTGAAACCCATCACAAGTGGAGGTTTTGAGAAGGCCTGCCATGGGGTCTCGGTGTGCTTGGTACCAACAGGATCCTCAGTTATGGGTATTCCACTTGCATCTTGGTAGTTTACATCAAAATTTATTCTATGGAATCCAGTAGCTGACTAATCGAAGTGTTATACCTGATGAATGAACAATGATTTTTGTCTTTGTGTGGGCCTCTGGAGACAAAGAACATCCTCAAAGTGTCTGGGGCCTAAATTTCTTCTTGTGAACGGCCAAACTGTTTGCAGGACGTACAGGCCCTTAGCCATATCCAGTACTAATGACCCTTAGCCTCTGTCTACTTTGACTTCTCTGGAGCTACTGACCACTTCTTCATTTATGAATCATTCTTTCTCCTTTTGTGTTAGCACTTGCACCTAGGTGTCAGGAGGACTTATGTCTGTTCTTTAGGAATTCTTTGTCTAGTCCTTGGACTTGCTTTCTTTATCTAGTCTCTGGTTCTGCCCTTGGCTCTCCCAAATTATACTTCAACACAAAACTCTCTTGATTTTCAGACCAGTTTTTCCAGCAGCTTCCTGGACTTGTTCACTTAGATGTTTTCTTGGGAATCTTGAATTTAACAATTCCAAAATTAAGTTTGTGTTTTTTTCTTCAAACTTTCTCTCTTTTACTTTATCATCTCTGGTCCCAAATTTCTCATTTCATCCTATTATAATCAAATGTGGATGGTTCCCCCAGTCCTTTTATTTAATCTCTAGCCTGGACTTCTCTAAGCTTATATGACATAGTATGAATGAGTCCAAAACTGAACACTTGATTTTACTCTTCAAAACTCTCTTCCCCAAGTCTGAATTACAACAATCCCAATCCTTCCATTTACACAGGTCAAAAGCCTAGAGCTCATCTTTAAGTCCTGTCATTACACTTTCTATTTGAAATCACTGTATTCTCTTACTTATCCAGTCACAATGGATGTCTAACTGATTTCTTTCTTTCCTTCTCTTCTTTCCACTCTACATTCTATCTATAGAAATGAGACAGATTTCTTTAACATATTAATCTTATTTTGTAATTCTTTGAAACTTCCAAAATTTCCTATCACATTCAGGACAAAAAACAAAATTTGCACCTCACCTAGTCTGATCCTCAAGTGCCTGTCTGCATTTTTCTCTGTTCTCTCCCCTTCTTTTTTTACTCCAACCACAAGACAATATGGTTCCTGCCTCAAGATCTTTTTATCTGCTATTCCCTCTGCCTGAAACACTTAGTCTCCACCTCTCAGATCTTTATGCATCTTATTTTCTCACTTCATTTTGCTCTCTGTTCAGCTTATTCAGAGAGGCTATTCATGTTTTAGATATCTAAAACTATCTAAAATAACTTGCCAAAGCTCACTGTAGTTTCTTACCTCGCTTCACCTTTCTTTATAGCAAGTATACCTATCTGGAATTATCTGATGTATTTGTTTAATATCTGGAATTATATATTGTTTATTTTTTGGTGTCATTCTCTTCAAATATAATTGAAATTCTGTGAGGGCTGAAATTTTTGTTCACCACTTTATCCTCAAAGCTTAGAGAAGTTCCTGGTGCACAGCACACTCAATTAATACTTGCTAGATGTACTCGGTTAATAATGTCAGGGCATTGAAATATAATCCTAGTCCTCATATAACTCATCTAACTTTGCTTGATTTTCAATAGGGTGATGTATATAAAATGCATTATATATTAGTTTGAAAATATTTTAAAAATAGCATCTATTATCTCAATAGCATCCAATATCTGATTAAAAATGTTTAAGTTGAGGATAAGGAAAAATTAAACATGGCTAACATTTTGAGGCTGGGAATTAGCATTTGTTACATCTAACAGAAAGAGATAATGAAACTACTACAGAAGAATTTATTTGATATAAAAGAGTGAGTTTTGGCCGTGTTGAAGTTGAGATGATGCCAGGTATGAAGATAGTACCATCCACTTATCATTTGAAGACTAACAACTAGAGCTTAAGGAAGAACACTTGATAATTGAAAGTGCCATGATGGCTGGGTTCTCCAAAGAAAAGAACACAAGGAGAAAGGAGCCAAGGACCATGGGTCGATCTTAGAGAACATTTGCAGCTAGAAGAGGAAGTGGCCCCAAGTAGCCCTAAACTCTGTACCTTTGTGCCTGCTGTTATCTCATGCTGGAATGTCTTCCCCTACCTAAGCAACTTGAACACTTCTACTTATCTTTCTTTTCAATGCTACCTCCTATGTAAATTTCTTTAGTAAATCCCTGAGAGTTGACATTGATAACTGACCCCCCCCCCCTTTTCAAACCAACAGGAATATTTTTTTTCAGCTAAAGAGTAATGGAGGATATAATAAGGCACAGTATGAAGAGTATGAGGAGTAGCCTGGCAGTCATGGATTTAAGTCAGCTCAATCATAGGCTAAGTGTACAGTCTTGGAAAAAATTATTTCATCTCTCTGAGTCTCTGTTTCTTCATATATAAAAATTAGTGTATGCTTACTTTCCAAGGTTGTACAACTTAAATGACATATGTAATAGCACAGAGCACACTGAAGGAGCTTGAGAAATATTTGTTCTCTTTCTTGTGTGTGTGTATGTGTTGGGGGAATTTGGGAGGAATGCTAGAATCATCAGTGGCCAAATGGCTCAAGAAAGGTGGAAAAATTATTTTAACCAAGACTAGATAAAAGGATATTCTTATCTTTCCACTGTTTACTTCTTCCTTAACAATTTTATCTTTACCAAGGGAATGGAGTTTGAGGAAAGAGAATCATTAACTCACAGAATTATGCCTAAGGCTTACTTTCTTTTAGTATGAAATGTTATGTGTTGAAAGAGATCTGACTTGCATGTCCCAGATATGGTGTAGCTAGTTCAGTTCCAAGTAGGGCTAATGCAAATAAAAGGAACCTTTCTGAAAATAAAATTTTGAAAATGCTTAGTTTACCCCCAACCCAATTTATATCAATTAATTGAGAATATTTTAATCAAATTCAAGTAGTAACAAATGAAATCACTAACATCACATGCAAATTAAAATTCACTGTAATCACAGCATTCAAGAATATCAATTCATTATACAAAGGGAATGTTTTAGATGCAATTCATCAAAATCATCCAGACATAGTCTTTTATAGTTCCACAAATATACTTTCAATTATTGCAGAGCCAAACCATTTAATTAATCATTTCAAAGCATTTCTCTTCCCCCAAATTAAATACCTGAAACATATCATTCATTACACTACAACCAATCACATCTAAATCTTCTTAGCATTTACCTCTACATCCCAGTGAGAGACAGAAATATATTTAAATAGTATATTAACAAGCAGTGGTAGAGCAAGACTTGACAAGTTGACTTATTCTCTTGGAAAATGAACTACCGTTGAGTACTGATTCACCATTATGGAAGGGACTAGATCTTTGCCAGAAGCTAGAAAAGTGAGTCTTTACTAGTCATTCACTCACATATTTATTGGAGAACCTTTTAACACAGTCACTGTGTTAGTTGCCGATGATAGAGACATAGAAAGCAATGCCTACAAGAAACTTACAGTCTAGGGGCACGTGGGTGGCTCAGTGGTTGAGTGTCTGCCTTTGGCTTGGGTCATGGTCCCTGGGTTCTGGGATCAAGTCCTGAATCAGAGTACTTGCAGGGAGCCTGCTTCTCCCTCTGCTTATGTCTCTGCCTTTCCCTATGTGTCTCTCATGAATAAATAAAATATTTTTTAAAAAGAAAGTTATAGTCTGGCAGAGAAAAACAAATATAATACAATTTGAGGGATTCTACATGAAGGGACTCAGTAGGTCCAATGGAAACGCAATTTATGAAGAGGAATATTATTTGGATTAGGAATTGGAGGGTAAGAAGGTGTTTTCTAGGTAGAAGGAAGATAAATACAGGTATTAGTAGAGGCAAAAAGAATAGAACATACACAAGCTGGGGCATACCAAACAAAGAAATAGCTGAGGCATGGTATGTTTGGGGAACTATATGCAGTTTGGTACTGCTGGGATATGTGGTATGTGTTTGGAGAAGCACTGGTGGAAGGGCCACTGGGGAATTGATGGAGTAGATTGGTGCCTGGACCTCAGGTTGAGAAGGTCAAGTCTTGAAGGGTCAGGTCTTTAAGGGCTTTGTGAGTTTGTAAAAGAGTTTTAGATTTTTATATTTTAAGGCTTATATTCCTACTATTTGAAGGTTGGGTAATGTGATCAAATTCAATGTTTAGGAAGATGGCTCTGGCACTGGTTGGGACAGGTTGGTGTATCAATAATAGAGATTTAGGACCTTGTGTCAGTCGTTCAGACAATAGGTTATGGAGTTCTGATCCATGGCGGTATCAGTGAGAATGCAAAAGATAAGGTAATGTAAGTTGAGAATATGATTGATTGGATGTGAAGCATCAAGGAAAGTGAAGAGTCAAGATTGACACAGGTTTGGGCAATGAGGTTGAAGGTGTAACTTTTATCCAGAGAGAAAATGTAAAAATAGGAAAAGCTTTCAATGATAATGTCTAGAGAAGTGATGATGAGGTAATTTTTAAATTTCTTGGTCAAAATAATATTTTCCTCTGATGTCCTGTCTTGTATGTTATAATTATTCAGGATGTCAAAAACACTGAATTCTAAAAATTGACTTAAATATTTGCATGAAATTGGTGCTTAAAAAATGTTTGGTGGACTTCAACCATACCTGACCACTTAAAAAAAAAAAAAGACTATTTATTTTAGAGAGAGAGCATGAGCAGGAGGATAGGGAGAAGATAAGCAGAATCTCAAACAGACTCTGTACTGAGTGTGGAGCTCCACACAGGGCTCAATCTCAGGACCCTGAGATGATGACCTGAACTGAACTCAAGAGTCAGAGGTTAACCAACTGAGCCACCCAGGTGCCCAACCTGACCACTTTTAAAAAGTATTTTTCCACCATTTCACATATTTTTAAATTGATAACTTTACAAATAGTCTTCATTTCAAGAAAGGAAATAAAAATAAATCATTAAAAAATCATAACTGGTAAAAATGTAACCATGCACTTAGTCTGATTCTGTTAGGAAACATACCCTATTCCTTGTGCTAATTTAATTTCAGTAAGTGCTATCTGCAGTATGTGGATATTTCAGCCAAAACAACAACAACAACAACAACAACAACAACAACAACAACAAACCCCTGGAATGTCTTTCTAGTGCATACTTGCTTTGATGACCAAACTGCACTGACTTTGGACCTTAACTAGATCATAACTCAGCAGAGTACTCTAGACAGTGGCTTTAAGTCTCACAGAAAGAGATAGTACTAAGGGTTAATAAAAGAAAATGGGGCAATGGGTAATAATTTCATTGGGCAAGGGGGTTAAACAGGAGGGTATCCAACCTAAATTAAAATACAGTAAAGATGACACTTTTACGAATGTCTTCTTTCGATCCTGACCTTTAATTGATTCCTACAAATTCTTTGTACCCTTTCAAATATAGTATTAGCATTTACAATTTCTAGTAGCTAAGGTTGTGAACTCTAAAGCCAAGCTCCTGGGATTAGAACCCTTTCTAGGTATCTGTCCTTGGGCAATTTGTTTTGCCTCACTGTGCCTTGATTCTCTCATTCATAAAATGTTACCCACCTCATGGGGTTGTCTTAAGATCTGATGAAAGTTTCTGAGGCACTGATAAGAATGCCTGACACAGTATAAATGCTCAGGAACAGTTAGCCGTTAGCATCTACATCAGCATTCTGATCATCCTCATTTCACGTCTTACACTCCACCTTCTCTTCTGTAGTTTCAGCCTGTTTAAACTTTTGGCTGGAGGGTCTAAAAGCTTGATTTTAAATCTAGTAGTAGTGACTGCCTGACCCCATACTCAGTGTCCTTTCTCATCTGCCTCCTTCTGGCAGCCCCGAGCCTCATCTTACTTGCACTGAGCACTCTGGTACAAAATGGTGCAGACTCTGACTCATTAACTTTTATTGAAGTAAAAGGCTACCTACCCCTTCATCATGCTTTGATGCCCTCTGGAAATGGTGTGACCTAGCATGTGACAGGGCAGATTGGCTTCTCAGTCAGAAGGTCCAGTTTTAGAGAGAGCCTTACATTTTAGGGCTAAAGTTTCTTAACTGCAATAGTGGTGTTCAAACCCTGGTTTAGCCCCTTACCACTTTGGGCAAGTGTCTTTGTCTCTCTAATGTTTGGTGTCTTCATTGGGATAATGGGCAAAGGACATATCCACTAAGGGGCTAGTATCCAAAATATATGAAGAATTTATACAACTCAGCACCAGAAAGCCCCTAAATAATCCAATTAAAATGGGCAGAAGCTATGAACAGACATTTCTCCAAAAATGACATATAGATGGCTAACAGACACATGAAAAGATGCTCAGCACCATTCATCATCAGGGAAATGCAAATCAAAACCGCAATGAGATATCACCTCATAACTGTCAGAATGGCTAAAATCAACAACACATTTTCATACAAATGTTGGGTGAATGTGGAGAAAAAGGAACCCTTATGCACTGTTGGTGGGAATGCAAACTGGTACAGCCACTGTGGAAAAAAGTATGGAGGTTCCTCAAAAACTTAAAAATAGAACTACCATATGATCCACTTATTTCACTACTGAGTATTTACTCAAAGAATTCAAAAACAGTAATTCAAAAAGATATATGCACCCACTGTTTATTACAGCACTAAGACAATAGCCAAGATATGGAAGCAACCCAAGTGTCCATGGATAAATGAATGGATAAAGAAGATGTTATCTATCTATCTATCTATCTATCTATCTATCTATCTATCTATCTATCTCATTCATGGTGGAATATTATTCAACCACAAAAAAATGAAATCTTGCCATTTGCAACAACATGGATGGATCTAGAAGTCTTAATGCTAAGTGAAATATGTCAGAGAAAGGCAAAGACCATATGATTTCATTCACGTGGAATTTAATTAAACAAGTAAACAAAAAGAGACAAACGAACAAACACCCCCCCCACCCCCAACTCTTAACTATAGAAAAAAAAAACAGTGATTACCAGATAGGGGGTGGGTGGGGGAATGGGTGAAATAGGTGAAGACGATTAAGAGTATACTTATCTGAGTAATGTACAGAATTGCTGAATCAATATCTTGTACACTTATAACTTACATAGCACTGTATATTAATTATACTAGAATTACAATTTTAAAAAAAGAAATGAATTGGATTAAATAATAGTATGCATGGGCACTTGTTGCATCCCCAATAAATCAAAGATCTTGATAGAAGTTGGTTTAATTCCTGAAGAATAGACAGTGGAAGCATGATCAACTGAATTAAAAAGGCAATTCTGGTGACAAAGTGTGTGGCAGGAGAATATTTAGGTAAGGCTCCTCTACAGCGTATGACAATAGTATGTCTGTTTTTAAAATTTAGCCATCACTGTGTAGGAAGTAATGCTGATTTTTTCCTCCAGCTTTTATATGCACCGTCTGTATAGGTATGGAAATGTGTTATCAATGATGAGGGGAAAACCTACAAGTTTGTGTTAGGAATATTCTTCAGTTAGTACATCTGGGAAACTGCACATCTACTGCTCGCACTACTTTCTACAACAGTTTGCCTCCAGCTGCTTGCATCCAGCTGTCTGTACAAGCCCACGGTGACGGTCCCGCATTGTTACCGCGCAAGCTCAGGGAAATGCTCCCCACTTCTCCCCCCACCCCACCCCGCCCCACCTCCCCCAGCTGCCCAGAGAACCCCGCCTGCCACCTAGTGGCCGGAAGAAGGATCAGGCCGCTGCTGCTCGGGGTGGGCATGGAGGGTTGCTGGGGCAAGGAAAGGAAGAAAGGGGAAGGTCCGGAAACAGTTGACACTTAGAGCCCGGTTCTTCACTAGCACCACTGAGGATGGCTAGAAATGCCCTGGAGTGAAAGGCTGTCTGCTCCTTTCAGCTCGCGGCTTGCTCTCTGTCTGGCACTGTCCTCCCTGGAGATGCAGTCACAAAGCAGTGTCTGCACAGTGAATACAATTAAATGAAAGCCTCTGGAAATGTCCAAGGGGAAATTAGATAACATGTGCTTTGATGCAGGGATTTGGAATTTGAAGGTGAAAAAGACAGGCAAGACATCAGAAGTCTGCATCTGCTTAGCTCCAGTTCAACATATTAGCATTCTGCTAATGTGTCTTTGTAAGTTCTTCTCTGAAGCCAATTTGCTCGGTTTTTCTCAAGTATCATCAGACATTTCCAATATCTTTGAGATTAAAAGGAGTCCTAAAGTTGAACTTCTGTTATGAGTGGATGCTGAGATCAATTTTTTCTTACTTATATTTTTATTAGTTAACCCAACAAACAGGAAAAGTGCTTGCTGGTCCACTTGGGCTAGGATATTTGGTTCTCATTTTGCTGTCCTAGAAGGCACTAAATCTGTGTGTGGCAGAGAAACTTCTGCCCTGGTCCATTTTTCAGCAACGGGCTGCACACTTGGCTGTACCCCATGGCTGGGTAGTCCCTGAGAGCACCAGGCACTGTTCACCCTGAATTCAAATACCCTCTTATTTCCTTCAGATGCTCCTCCTGTGCCTTTTCCCTCAGTATCATAATGTGTGTGCCTGAGTCAGAACATACTCTCTGGAGTGCCTGACTCCCACCAGAGGGTCAAGTGGACCTCGCTGTCTTCAGTTTCTGACCAAGACACTGGTGGAGGCCAGAGTGAAATGAACAGACATGGCATGAAGAATGGTTGAGATGGATGATGTAGAATAATGGGAACCTTTTATCCTTTGAGTAGCGTAAGTAGGAGGGATCAGTATGGCTAGATCTCCTTTTTACCTCCTATATTACCACGATAGCCATTTACTGAGCTCCTACCCAACCTAAGGATAAATAAGAAAATGTTCTTGCTCTCAGCGATTTCTGGTAGGATGTGTGTGCGTGTGCGTGTGATACATATGACCAAAGTAAACCCCCATAGAATGTCATGGAACCTCACCAGAATTTTGCGTGGAGAAGACCGTTATCTCCTCTCTCCCTGCCTAAGCCAAGATATCTTTTAGGGAATGTGATGGTCAGAATACAATCATTTAGTTGAGTTCCAGGTCTTCCAGAGTAACATCTTCAGTCTCTCTCTGACTCTGATACACCTGCCTTCCTCTTATAACAAACCCTGTGATTACCTTGGTTTCCCTCCAATAATTCAGGATAGTCTCTTCTCAAGATCCTTAACATAATCACACCCACAAAGTCGCTTTTGCCATGTAAGGTAACATACTCACAGGTTCCAGGAAATGGAATGTTACCATGTTTGGAGGTCACTACTCTGCCTACCACAGAGGACATACATGTTGATATTAAACTACTCTGTTACCTCCCTTGTTTCACCCATGCCATTTAAAATTGAAGAAAGTGTTTTAGCTGGTTTGATTTTGCTTTTCTTTTTATGGTAATATTATATGGTGACCATACACTGAAATTCTAGCCAATTTATATCCCATCTTTCCCATTCCTTAGTTAACCACGACCCCTCCCATTTCACACCAATGCTGTTGTTTGAGAAATGGCAGCTGATCTCCTGATTGGACACTGGCTCCGGTGAGGTAAAAGTGTGTATCTTTCAGTCACATAGGGAGAAAGTGGGAGAACATTTTAGAGTCTTCTCAGAGACTGCTGTGGAATTTATGAACAGAGAGTGGAAAGTATGCTTAATAACCCAACCAATAGCAAGTCTCTGGCAATAGCAGTGTTATTACCTTATGCTCAGGTGGGCAGGTGATGCCCTAGAGTTTGAGTCCACAGAGCAGAAGTCCTAGTATGGGGCAAACAAGAAGGAGGAATAATCACCCACTTAATATATCCTCTTGAAAGCTTGCCAGTCATGTTATTGTGGAAAAAAACATGTGTTTAGACTTGGGTTTGAATCCCAACTGCATCTCTTATGAGCTGTGCAATCTTAGACAAATCACTAAACCTCTCCGCACTTAAGTTTTCTCATCTTTAAAACAGAGAATAATAATAATATCTAATTCATGGGGTGTCTGGGTGGCTTATGATCTCAGGTCATGAGACTGAGGCCCATATCAAGCTCTATGCTCAGTGCAGAGTCTGCTTGTCTCTCTCCCTTTCCCTCTACCCCTCCCCCTTGCATGTGCTCTCTCTTATCTCTCTCAAATAAAATCGTAAAAAATAAAATAAATAATATTGAATTCGCATAGTTGTTGTTAGTTGAGAATATGCAGGTCTATGGTTATCAACATGTGATCCCTATGTCACCAGCATATTCATCAATATGCATCATTATTACCTGGAAGCTTGTTAGAAAGCAAACTCTCTGGCCTCACACCAGATCTACTGCATCAGAAATTCTGGGGTTGGGGAGCTTTATTCTAGAAAACACTAATGTGCAATACACATAGTATATTGTTTCACACATGACTGGCACTTGTTTAACAAATGCTGATTGTAATTATCTTTACCTTTTCTGGGAGCTTCATTAGGATTACCACACTTTGTTTTTCAGTTATTGTTTGTTTAAGAAGAGTAAGCAAGGTCATTGACAAATCTTTGTTTGCCATGTCATGGTCTCTGTCTCCCACTAAAAAAGCCACATGAATTAGAGAAAACAGTGCTATAAGTTTGCATTTTGGCCATGCCATTTTAACTCAGTAGAGGGAGAGTCATGCTTCTACCATCAGCAGTGTGTAGTTGTGAAGCCTGAGAACAAGGCCAGGCAGCAAACTTGTACACAGAAGGGATGCTGTGATTCTTTCCTTTTTTTTCTTTTCTTTTTTTTTTTTTTGGCTGAATGTAAGTGAACAATGTGAGCACACACCTTACCAAAGAGTGCTTCATATCATGTTATGGTATAAAATTTACCACAGTGATTATCATTTAGTTTCTAAATATTAAGTAAAATGGATCCATCTGGGCCAAGTTTAGAATCAAAATAGTAAAAAAATAAAATAAAATAAAATAAAATAAAATAAAATAAAATAAAGTTTTTCTCATGAAGAAATATAAATGCATTGCCAAAACCACAAGGGCAATGGGAAAAGTGGCTAACACCAATTGCCTTTAAACTCTGAAGAAAGTCTGACTTCTGAAAAAACATTGTCACAGAAACTTCAAAACCAACTACCTAAGAATATAATGGGACTTTAGAAGACCATGGGCCCCCAGGATGCAGCAATGATTTACTTTGAATTGAGGCCAGATTCCCAAAGTCAAATATTTCCATTTCAGTACCTTTCCTGAAGAATGATGTCATGAAACCTCATATTATGTCACCAGAACTATATATTGGGGGACGTGAACTGAGATGACCCCATGATTAGGGTACAGGAAACTCACATCTCCTGAACCGAGGACAGTGGAACATACTCTGTATTATGCTCACAACGATCCTGTGAGCATCACACAAAGTATGATGAAAAGTTTCATTCTCATTGTCTAGAAATTCTGAGAATGAAGTGCTTGTATGTCTCAGCTTGTAAGTGGCAGGGCCAGGATTGGAATCCATATCTTTGCTAACCAGGCTCACTTCCTATACCACTCTAGTTCTGCCAGGTTAGAACAAGATTGGCTGACAGGCTACCTTGTTCCATTACGTCACCCCAACTGATTTGCCTGTATACCAAAAAAAAAAAAAAAAAAAGTTACCGTTAGGGTCATTTCTTTGGGAGTAAAAAATAGAATTAGTATTTTGATTCTAAATACTAATTATTTAGTAAAAATTATTTAGTAAAAATACTAATTATTTTATTTGGCAGAAATACATTCACAGTGGCTTTGTTTATCAACAGTAAAATGAGATACATATGGTTGAGAAAATGAATCCATCAGAAAGGCAATATTAAAATAAAAAGGGCTATAAGAACATAAAGACCTGGGTTTGAATTTCAAATTTACTACTTATTAAATATGCACTAAATAAAGCTTGCTTAATCTCTATTTGTCTCAGTTATTTCTTTTCTTATCTGTGGAAGGCATAATACTTTCTATTATAAAATATAAGATCCAGTGAGATTTTATATATATGTGTGTGTGTGTGTGTGTGTGTGTACTTAGCACAGTCTCTGTAATAAAGTAGTTGCTCAAAAGTGTTTACTTTATAAAGGATGGAGCAAGTCACTAAGGATCATTATGATAAGAGCACAAACTAATCTGTCTATTCTCTAGCAGAGAGGAAGGGTGAGAACACCTAAGTTTTGGCTGGGGGTAGGTGGGGAGGCATCCCGCTGGGTTGGGAGGTTGTCAGGAGTATGAGGAATCTGATGGTAAACCGAAAAGGCTATTGAAAGGAAGGTTGCACAGGGGATCCCTGGGTGGCTCAGCGGTTTAGCGCCTGCCTTTGGCCCAGGGTGCGATCCTGGAGTCCTGGGATCTAGTCCCACGTCGGGCTCCCGGCATGGAGCCTGCTTCTCCCTCCTCCTGTGTCTCTGCCTCTCTATCTCTCTATGTCTATCATAAATAAATAAATCTTAAAAAAAAAAAAAAAAAGGAAGGAAGGGTGCTGAAAGGTGGGTAGTTGACAACCCCTTGCTCAGGCTTAGCCTCTCCAGTCCATTCCCTTCACCTGCCCACACACATTTTACACACTGCAATTCCCTGCCTACACTGTGTTGGGTCATACCTCTGGGCTGTTGTTCATATTGTTCCCCCAAACTGAAACTCCCCATGAGTTTCACCTGGTTCATATAATCTTTCATTCTTTGGGATTCAATGCAGGCATCATCACCCTTCCAGGAAACCTCCTGAAACCTCCAGATTGGGCAAAGTGTCCTTTTTAGCCTGACTTCCCTGAGCATTGTCTCCTTTACCACTTCATTCATACACTACAAAAATTAATGATTTGTATGTAATTTGACCTTCCCCACTACTCTGTGAGCTGCTCCTAAGGGCAGGGTTTGTGTCTTATTTTTCTTTATGTTCCTAGAATTCAATGGTGTATTTAGGGTACGGTGATTACTCTAAAAACACTGGTTGGCATTAAACTGGACTGGGTCAAGGTGGGAAATATTAGGATTCCTTGCCTGTTTCATGAAATTTTTATCAGAGATTAGCCATATCAAAAACAAAAAAAAATTATATAGGAAATTAGTGTCAATCCTCATAATTCCTAATTATAATAAAATAACAAGTATAAAAATACTATAAATAGTAAAAACAAGTCAGTTTTTTTTTCACACAAAATCTATACAGATAGTGAAAAATCACTACTAAATAGAAAAGATTCAGGCAGCCCTTCAAGTTCAAATTTTATCTCAGAGGATTCTGAGATAAAAACACAAGTCAAATCAGGCTCAGGTGAAGGAATGACCCATGGCAAGAGAGTACAGTGCCATAAAGATATAGGGAACAGTTTTCAGGGAAACTCCTGGGGGAAAGTCACATTTCACACCCATTCAGTCTCAGTTTTTCTCAGTTCAGACTACAAAATACAAAGAGCTGGACCACTGTTGAATGGTTGGTTACCTGCATGGGGCCTGAAGTCAGCCTATCTTTCTTTATTCGAAGTCTGCCTCTTCTGCTTACACTCTTTATAGATTTGAGCAAGTAAATTACCCTCTGTTTACGTCAGTTGACTTATCTGTAAGATGGGGATTGTTTTGAGAATTAAAAGAGATAATACACATAAGGGGTTTCATGTGGCCGATCACCAAGTGCTCAATGAATATCAGTATTCACTATCTTCCGCCCTTCATTGTATTCACTGTCAAGTGGCAGTGTAGTTCACACTTCATTACTCGTATATCCATCCATCTTTCCATTTATTCAACAAACATTTGTGAGTGCTATGTGCCTGGCACTGTGCTGGGTACCAATGGCACAGAAAAAATGAAGACATGGATCCTGTGCTTAGTAAGTTCACATGATAGTGTGTGATTGGATATGTGTCTGCACACGTGCATGCATATGCATGTACGTGTGTAATTACAACACAGGATGATAAATGTGCTATAGGGATAAGCACATGGCTCATGTGGATCATAAAGAGTGGAACCTAATGCAGTCTCAGACGGTCAGGACAGGCATTCCAGTAGAAGCAGAATCAAAAATGAGTGTGAGTTCGTTGGGTAAGAGCTGAGGGTGGTGGGGCAAGTATATTTTATAACAAAGGAACTGCACTGCTATAGGCCTGAAAGCAAGAATACTGAGTGGGTCAGAATGGAAAGCCCAGCAGGGAGTGACTGGATGCAAGGCCGGCCGTGGGAGGAGTCATACATACCACCAGGGGCCTTTCCTGCCACTAAGTAAGGAAGTCTGGCTCTATCCTATCCTAGCTGGTGAATCTTGAGGATGTCTAAGCAGGGATAAAGTATTTAAATTGTATCTCTTGTTTGAATTGGATCCTCTCGGGAGGTTTTTCTAATTCTCCACATGTAGAATTTGCTGCTTCTGCCTCTGGGCCCCTCTTTCCTCGTAGACTCCTATCACAGCACTCTATCACTTCATTGAACTTAACCAATTTCCAGGTCTGTTCTGGGAGACTGAGAGCTCCTCAAAACCTGTTTCTTACTTATCTTTGTATCCCCAGAATCTGTAACAGTGTTGGCACACAGCAGGCATTCAATTGAAGCTTGATTAAAAACAAGAAGTTGGCTTTTAGCAAAAAGAATTTTTTCTTATTTTTTTGAACAAAGTATCATCAGATAAAAATCTGGGCAATCAAGTCCACAAAATGGTTAGTTTTGCTCCCTGTAATGGCAGTGTGAGCCCTAAGAGCTGCTGCCTACCCAAATCAGAATCTGTTGCTGAGTGCTGCTGTGTGTCAGGCACAATGATAGCCACTGAGGAAGACAGAAATGCTTTTAAGACAGCTTTAGATAGTTGTGAAAATATCACGTCTATACAAAACAATCTTCCAGCCTCTAGGGCCTACCACAGTGCCTGACAATGTTCCGTTCTGTTTGTATAAATAATAAATGAAAAAAGTGTGAGGAATGTGTGCTGAGTGTTCTAAGAGTCCAGATGAGGGAAAATCTGGGAGGCAGTTTAATCTGATAGGGTTTCAGTGGGGGAGCTGGACCCTGGAAGATAAAAACAATCTGGAAAGATAGAAGGAAGAGGAAGCCGATTCGAAAGAGGAAGAGATAACACACACACTGCTTCATACCGACTACTAACTCCTCAATGAAATCGAAGCAGATGGAAATCCTCAAAGCCCTGAGCATAGTTGGGGTGTATTGGCATTCACAGAAGAGAACCAATTTTCCAGACAAATTATAATTTGGACAATGGATGTGAAAGGTCTAGCGGTTGCTTTAGCAGATAGTCTGACTGGGCTCTCCTGACAATGTCAATGAAAGCAAAGTTAATTAGTTAATTAAAACAAAAGCGGCAAAAGATAGTTTCTAAAATTAAGGTGAAGGCTATGCTAATGCTCCTGCCGCCTGAGTAGAATCCCCAGCGAGGCTCTTACCTTCTGAGAAAACGTGTGATTTAGAGCTTCAGGCCTCTGTCATTAATCTAGCCATGAAATGCCCACTATATCCGAGAAATGCAGCCCACCACCCTGAAAATTCTGAATCTTGTAGAACCAGAACTTTAGACTCATCAAATTCAGTGCTTTATTTAGTTCAGAACTGATTTTGTCTTCATTTGTCAATTTGCAGCTGAAGTGAAGGCCTTACACGGAAGCATGGCATTATCTGCTTGACAATGATTTGATGCTGCACCATGTCGTGCTGGAAAATTAGTGTCTAGAACCAAAATGTTAATCACAGGGACCTCTATACATTGATGGCATAAATAGCATGTTTCTATATAAAAAAATCTATAGTGACTCACTCTCGTTTAAATAAAAATCTCCCTTTGCTATTTCAGTGAATTGAATGATTCTGGGCACTCTTCTTTTTGGTGCTCTAAAGTGAGCCTGTTTCACTTCCCAGAAAACTGCTAGATCTGTTAGAATTAGCTCTAGTTTTCCTGTAGGTGCTCAGAGAACAAAAGTGATTCTCTCTCCATGACCAGAGGTGGAAATTGGCTCTTTCTGTCCCTCTTCTCATTGAAGATATATGAACGACTCTTCAGTCTCCCCAGAAACATGTCTTCTCTTTGGCTCTGACAATATTTTCCATAGTGAGTCCCCTTTGTAGTGTCAGTTCTCCAGATTGTTAAGAGAGTTACTTGAAAATAATAGTCCTGTGTTCAACAAGATCGGGGAAAATGTTGAAAAGAATGAACGAATGAATGGATTCTACACTGCAAAACTTTTCAGTGTTTATCTCTAAACACAGTCACATTATTCTAAAAGAACAGTCAGAGTTCTTTAAGACTTGTTTGACCAAACAATTTTTTTTTTTCATGCAACGGTTTGTGAGACTAGAACACATTCTGGGGAAGGCTCAGCTCTAATATTAATGGGCAAAGGTCTGAGTTAAGAGCTGTGTGTAACTCCTGGTCACAAGATGGTAGGTGAGTGTTTTAACCCCACGGGACCTCAAGGTGCCCATTTGAAAAATGGGAGCGATTATTGCTTCTACTTTCAATATTTTGTGACCACTAGGTAATTTTACCACCATTACTACTACTACCAGTACTACTACTAGGTACTGCTGCTTTCCTTGGTAGACACTACTCATGGGCTTATCCAACAAGCACTTGACACTCCCTTCTCCCTTTCAGTTTCCATTATAGAAGACGCAAAAGCTAAATGAGCACCTTTTTCTACTCTCTTGCAGTTAGGGGTAGCTAAATGAGACAGCTTTGGCCAATGAGACAGAAAGGCAGCTACAGGATCCTCAGAGACCACTGTTTTCCCTAATGAAAGGATGCAACACATGAAGCCATTGTGCATCCATGAGTAAAGACCCAGAGAACAGAGGAGATGTTGGCTCTGGAACCACTGAGCATTGGAGGACCACCAGGAGCTGTCTGTCTACAAGTTTCCTGTAACACAAAGGAAGTAGAACCCATACAAATCATATGAGTTTCTAAAAATCAAGCTTTGTCTTACTTGCAGGTGAGTACATTTCTAAAAGATTTATCTACCATTTATTATGTGCTTTCTCTGCGTGAATACTAAACATTTAACATATATCACTTCATTTACTTTCACAACAGGGATCATTATCTATCATTTTACAGTTGAAGAAAGACACGGGCATACCTTGTTCAAATTCACACAACTAGATTTGAATCCAGGCGTGGCTCCGAAGTCAGAACTATACACTAGCTTGCTATATTTACATCTACTGTCTCTACATCCATTGCTGCAAGAAAGTGCCCTAACTTTTAGAAACACAGTCACTATAACCTCAGGAGGTATTATTTTTATTCTAAAGTATGCAATTACTGTCATCTTTAAAATGGATCCCTAGCTGTCTGCCATGAGATGTGGAAGGGATATGCATAAGGCCTTTTCAAACATGGCCCAGATCCAGTCTGGATTTATAGTAGCCTGCCTCTCTATGTAACAGATGGAAGAAAGCAGAATCAGGCTGGTCAGAGCATAGAAGCTGCTTCTCCCCCAAAGACCTACAGTCAGAGATTTAAGTTAACTCTTTAAGCCTCCTGTAGATTCCAATTGATGGGCTCATTGGCATATTATAGAATTCAAGCCTGAGAAACCCAACTAATAAAGGTAATTTAGAATAAAATGTGAAAATATTACAAGCATCTAAGTTCAATTTTCCCCCATTGTTTAAGTCCTAGAGATAAATAATGTGATACACACTGGAATTTATAAACTAAAAGGGAAGATAAATCCATACGTAACCAGTTAGATCTTACAATGTGATAAATATCATATCAACACTCTAAACATCTTGATGTTGGATCACAGAAATAGTGTGAGAGCTCTTGGGAGACATAGAAGAAAATAATTTTAGTTTGAATCTAAATTATCTTCTAGGTTAATAGCTAAAAGGGGTAAGGTCTGGTAGGGGATGTGTGTGACGCAAGGATATTACAGCTTCTTCTGGCCTTTCTTCTCCATATCAAAAGCTGGTTCCAGCCTGAATGTGCTAGTTAATGGCAAAAAGAAGTCACTATATAATCAGACTATAGCCTGTCTTGCCAAAGACTATGTACAGAAAACTCAAGAAGTGTCAAAGGTCCCTTCTCACTGTTCGAAATTCTAATATCCAAAGCTACTGACTGCAAAATCTGATCATCAAGGACTACATGGCCCTTTAGGGAAAACAAGTTAAAATATTGCCAAAAATTTCTGTTTTCTATAGGCACTATCAGTAAATTGTGTTATTTCTGTTGCCCCTTATTTACTAAAGTAGAGACAAAATAGTTGAAAATAGTCACCTAATGTTACTAGAGGTATGTTAGAATCATAGCAAAACATGATATTAATGGATGGAATTAATAACCTAATTCTTGAGCAGAAACTGGAAACTGTGGGGGTGCAGGGGATATTTGTAATACAGATCACAGTAGGCTTAATGTTATGAAAGGTAGTAGAACCACTAGGGGATAGTAATATGCACACCTGAACACAAGCAAGAAATAATCACCACATTCCTATTTTCCCAAATTTATTGGATCAATAAATATAACACAGATTATTAAGCATCTTCTGTGTGTCAAGTGCCCTTCTGGATACTTCCAGGCACTGGAGGTAGAGTGATGACAGGGTAGACAAGGCTCCCACTTCTAAGGAGTTTGCCTTGCTTAAATTAGGACAGAGGGTATGCTTTACAATCTGGCAAGGAACTAGACCACGTAAAAATGGAGATGCTCTGGAAAGCTCAGGCTGCGTAATCAATATGTCTATAGACCTATATTGCCTTTTACAATGCTCTTTTTGTTATTAGGATTATCCAGGTTGCATTCCTGACAGAGACTCTCAGGTGTGGAAGAAGACTGATGATCGTTAATGTAGTTAAAAATAATAGTAAACAAACACTTAGGAAGTGCTTACTGCATGGCATATAGTTTACACGTATTTACTCATTTAGTCTCACAATCCTGTGTGAAGGCTGTGTTTCATTATCTCCATTCATCGGAGGAGGAAACCAAGGCCTAGAGAGGTTAATTGATTTGCCTATGGTTCCACAGCTGGTAAGTGATGCTGCCCGTCATTATTCATTCCCAGGGCTGCCTGGCTCTGTACTCTGATATCTTCAGTAAAGTATCTACTGTGTACCTGGCCTTTACACATATATTATTTCTTTCACTCTTTATAATCCTCTGAGGTGGGTGATAGGATTTCAATTTGGCAGATGAAGAAACTCAGGCTCAGAGAGAAGGAATGGCAGGTAGGGCCAGTGTTCAGACCTATAAAGCCAGTGCTCTTCCCCATCGCTCCACGCTGTCTGGGAAACCTGCCCTAAGTGACTTTTTGGGGTGCTTAGGCATAGGCTCACAACTCCATCCCCTCTAGTAGCCTGTCGGTTTGACTTATCAAGATGCCTTGGAAAGTTTGATTTGAAGACAGAGTTTAAAGAAATACTGGTAAAATAAAAGTTTGAAAAATAAATTTCCTTAGACAAAAGGCTGATCTTGCAGAATTTCAGAAAAAGAATATTCTAGAGAGGAGTCAGGAAAGCAGATGGAAAATGTTCTGGCATGTCAGATATATGAAAGGTGTTTTGTGGATAGACCATGACATTGCCATGATTTATTAAAGAAGTAGAAGACACAATCGTTTGCCTCAAGATTTACGATTCAGTTAAATACCTTGCTCAGAGTACATGGAAAGAGATGAGAGGCATATAGGAATTAGAAAAAAAATTAAAAGAGGCTAGGATACAAGATAATAATGCAAATGAATTAAGTTATGTGATTAAGTATCTTGTAAGTGCTTTTCAATCCTCACAAGACATGGTATCTTTACCATCACCATTATTCAGGCTTTGAAGAATTAGGGCTGATAGAAAGGTTGGACTTTCCATGCAGACTAAATTATAAGAGAATCATTCAAGCAATAATATTTAGCTATTTATCTTCCGTTCAAAAAGATGTTTATCTTCCATTTACTTGTCTAGACTTTAGGAAAACTGTACAATCTCTGTAAGTAAGCAGATAATACCCAGACTAGTTCTTCTTATATATACTTCTTAAGTGGAGGGAGTCCTTATTCCCAGTAACAATCTATGTGGCCTTTTTAATACCTCCAAATTTGTTCCCAAGCCACTGATAAGATGATCTCATTGCCTCCATGTTGTGAAGTTATTAGCTGCACTAATTTCACATTGTCCCCTCACAGAGGCCACAGTCTTCCCTTATCCAGAGAAGCAGGGAAGAAAAAAGTGATTACTAGCCAGGCTTACCATGAGCATAAATCTGAGCAGCTCTATGGGATGATAGGTTACACTTAAGGTTCTTAAAGTTTGTCATATTTAAACAGGTTTTAAGGAAACATCTATCTCTGGGATAGCATGGAATATAGCAATCTATGCTACCAGTATTCTCTAGATGTTTATTAAAAATACAGATCTCAGTTGGCTGAAAAAAAAAAAAAAGATTTCATTACCTTTTGAAGTGCCTTATGAGGCATTTTTCACACAAGGAAGTCCCTCATGGGGGAAGCGGGGAAGCATTAGCTGTTAGTTTCAGAGTCTTTTCAGATGGGAATTGCCCAATAACTACTACCTGGGATGTTGAACTTGAAGTGTGGGATGGGACCGTGGGCAACAGAGAACATGGGAAACTGGCTAGTTGTTTATATGCAAGGTCATTTTGTCGTTTTGCCCCTTTTGAATATTTAAACATTTCCCAAAGTGTTCAAGTTGCCCATTAAGAAGTAAAACAGATTCTGCATTCACGTGTCTCTGTGGGATGGGCAGTCAAGGGCTCTTCTGGGCTTGAAAAAAGTTCAGGCACACAGCACAGTCAGATATGTAAGGCTCATGGCACTCTGTGCTCAGCATAGTCTTCTGTGTTAACAATAACCTTCTCTACTCTGTCCTGGTAAAGTAGAACTTGGTTCCCGATGGATCTCTGTCCCCTTAGGACCTGGAGGTCCTTGCCTTGGCTTAATGACTTAACTATGCTCTCCCTGCACTTTAGGACCTCATTTCCTTTTTGCTGAAACTGTTTTTTTTTTTTTTTTTTCTTTATTCCAACTTCTCTGTTTCTGGCTTTGGTGTAAGTAACTGGGTCCACATCCAATTAACCCCGCAAAAACCATTCAGTGAGAATGCCCAACGCCCCTTTCCCAGCACTCTGCCTCCCGTAGTTTCATTCAGTCAGGTATTTCCCATTTAAAAGCCCCACGAAAAAACTGAAAAAAAAAAAAAAAAAAAAAAAGCCCCATGAAGCAAATGCTATTGCTTCGGTTATTAGGGGCCAGTGCCTCACAATATTCCCCCACAACTTTTACCTTAGGGTTTCCCCAGAGGAGCCCCTTCTCTTCCACAGGTTGACTAGGCTGCTGGATCTGCTGGCTGCTGAGGATGACTTGCCATCCCCCACATGCATGCGCACCACGGTAGATGTGGTGAAGGCGCTGCGCACATTCCTCTCTGGTTTGGCCAGGATGATGTACACCTTCGGCACAAACATGCAGCCCAGCGCCACTGTGGCACTGAGACTGACTGAGAAACACATGGTGATGATTTTGTAGTTGCTGCCAAAGTAGATTGGCACAAAGGCCAGCCATATAATGCAGGTGGTGTACATTGTAAAGGCGATATACTTGGCCTCATTGAAGTTGGCTGGGACATTTCTGGTCTTGAAAGCATAGAAGGTACAGCTCAAAATCAGCAAGCCATTGTATCCAAGAGGAGTGACAACTCCGAGGTTGGTAGTATTACAGATCAGATAGACTTCTCGAATGCTTGGGTAGTCGTGCATTATATCAGGAGGCTCCATTATAAAGAGGGCAACGATGATGCCCAACTGAATGCATATGAGAATGAAAGCAATCACTAGCTGGGCACAGGCACTCATGAATCTGGGCTTTTTGGTACAGATCTTCTTCTTGCTGCCGGCCAGGATCCTTGCAATACGATTGGTCTTGGTTACAAGGGCCGAGTAGCTCATGGCTGGAGAAAGACCAATACCAATTCTCTGAAGGTAGCAATAGATCTGTTTGGGCTTTGCAATGAGGCAGAAGGTACATAAGTAACCCAGGCAGATGCCAGCAAGGATGATGTAGCAGAGTTCCCTGCTGGAGGACTTGACTACAGGTGTATCACGGTAAATGATGAAGACTGCAGTGACAAAGAGGGTGGCCAGCAGGCCGAGGCAGGCAAACACCACAGCTGCAATGGGCTCAGGGTCACCCCAGCGGAGATACTGTACTGGGATCAAGTCACAACCTGCAGAGACAGACACATATCGAAAAAAAGATAGAAACATTTACTTGGGTCACCTAAGAAAACTGCCTAAGTTACAAGCAGCTGCTTATGACCTGTTCACTCTGACTCCAATTTACCTTCCTAATCTCAGTATCCTACACTACTCAGTTCTTCATATATTCATTCATAATATATTTATTTTTATAGTAACACATACTCTGTCATAGGAGCTGTTCTAGGTTCTGAAAACAAAATGGTGAAGAACATATTCCCTGCTCTTCTAAGAAATAACTGGGGAGGGAGTGCTTCTAAATAATTATTAACAACTGGGATGCCTGGGTGGCTCAGTCGGTTAAGCATCTGCCTTCAGCTCAGGTCATGATCCTGGAGTCCTGGGATCGAGCCATCAGGCTCCCTGCTCAGAAGAGAGCCTGCCTCTCCCTCTCCCTCTGCTGTTTTTCTTTTCTCTGCTTGTTCTCTCTCTCTCTCTGTCAAGTAAATAAATAAAATCTTTAAAAAATAATTACTAACTACCATAAGGGCCATTAAGAAGTATAACACGGTTCCTGATATGGTCTGTGGGAGCAATCAAAGCCTCCTTCAAAAAAAAAAAAAAAAAAAAAAAAAGAAAGAAAAAAAAAAACTCCATCAACAGGAATGAACAAATGGAAATACTGGTTTACCTGAGTTTGGGCATCTAGTAGGTTTGGTACATGGAGATTAATTGTAAGGAAAGAGCTAGGAGGCACTGAAGGTATGAAAGGAGCCACCATACAAGTGAGATGTGTGTCCTAGGTAAGACTGGGAAGTAGGCAGGAAGGGATCTTGCAGGAAAGAGAGAACTACACCAATAGGAAATCATTTGTGGGCTCTATATACAGAGAAGAATGACATTGCAGACCAGTTTTAAACATACCTTTGGTTGCTGTGTGGATTTGCGATGAGATAAAGGTGTAGACAGATTTAAAAATTATTTGAAGCAATATAGAGGTGAAATGGATGTGGGGCCACTTGAGACGTCAAGGCATCAAGGATGACCAACATTTGGACCCATCTATGTTGTCCCTGAATCCACTGTGAAGTTAGGATTTTCAGAGAATTGTATGGTTCCAATGTTATAGAAGAGAAGATACTTTAGAAAAAAGATGAATGGATAAAGATGTGGTTTATGTATACAATGGAATATTCCTCAGCCATTAGAAACGACAAATACCCACCATTTGCTTTGACGTGGATGGAACTGGAGGGTATTATGCTGAGTGAAGTAAGTCAATCGGAGAAGGACAAACATTATATGGTCTCATTCATTTGGGGAATATAAATAATAGTGAAAGGGAATAAAGGGGAAAGGAGGAAAAATAAGTGGGAAATATCAGAAAGGGAGACAGAACATGGAAGACTCCTAACTCTGGGAAACGAACTAGGGGTGGTGGAAGGGGAGGTGGGTGGGGGTGGGGGTGACTGGGTGATGGGCACTAAGGTGGGCACTTGACGGGATGAGCACTGGGTGTTATTCTGTCTGTTGGCAAATTGAACACCAATAAAAAAATTTTTATTAGTAAAAAAAAGAAAATAAAAGAAAAAGGGGGGCAGTAAAGGAAAACTGACCCTAAAGGCAAACCATTGGCCTGTGTGGGAAATGCCAACACTCCAAAAATTACTCTCAACTCATGGCTTGCAGGTTTTTATATCACTTCATTACACGTCAGAAAAAAATGGCAAAACTTGGCATCATTTGGGTTATGTACCTTTTTTTCATATTTCTTTAGGAACAGTGGTTCTCAAACTTGGCTACACATTGGAATCACCCAGAGACATTTTTTTAAAATATTGTGGCCTGAGTCTCACTGTCAGAGTTTCTGATCTAATCGGTCTTGTCATCAGAATTTTTAAAAGACACTGCAAGTGCATCTAAGCATGCAGCCACAGTTGAGAACCACTGCTCTAGAAGGGTCACTTCCCTGTGTGGGTATATGTATAAAGTAGCATTTATTACAGAACAGGAACATAAAGAAACCACATTGAGTGAATAGGAAAGGAGTTTAACAATTGAGGACTGGACTTGTGAGGAATGTGGCAGAGACAACTAATTGCCTACAAATATCCATTCTCTCCTTTATACTCAGCAACAGATCTCTAATTTCATTTGGGGCTGGTAAAGGGTGCAGCTACAACACTACATATTCCAGCAACATTTGCAATCAGATTTAGGTTTTAGGTTTTAGCCAGAAAGATGTAAGCAGGGATACTCCTTATAGGAAAATGACTCATTTTTGGAGAATAGCTAAAAAGCTATTGCCCTTCCCGGTTTTCTCCTTCTCTTGCCTGGAATATAAACACGGTGGATAGAGTTCCAGGACAGAAAGTGTGTTTTGAGTTTGGAAGAGAATCCTTATTAACCATGGAACCACTGACTAGCTCTAGACTATGGATATCACATTTGCTTTGTTTAAGCTACTTTTCATCCCTGAAATATACCCTTAAAATAAAGTTTAAGCTACTTTTCATCCCTGAAATATCAAATCAAATCCTAATTGATATGGGTATAAGATTTTCCTATTAAATTACTATATTCCATGGTCAAGGGTAGTGTAGTAAGTGGCTTTGAATGCCAAAGGTTACTTGAAGCTAAGGGAGACAGCAAGTAATGATAGCAAAGAAGCATGTGGTTCTTTTCAAAATATGGCTAAATGCAGCTATGGTAAAAAGGAAAGAAAACATTCTCTGTCCCTTATTTCTGCCTTGCCAGTTCCTTTCTTCAAGATCTTGACTTCAAATAGTACCATTATTATTATTATTATTATTATTATTATTAAATTCATCATGGGTTTAATGGGATTTGTGAGTTAGCCTAGGATTTTCAGCACACTTTACAGAATTGTTTCAATGGGAAAATGCAGTCTTATTTAAAAAGTCTGTGTATTTAGGTGCCTGGGTGGCCCAGTTGGTTAAGCATCTGACTTTAGATTTTGGACTCAGGTCATGATCTCAGGGTCATGAGATGAAGCCCCTATGTTGGGCTCCAAGCTGGGTTTGGAATCTGCTTAAGATTTTCTCTCTCCCTCACTCCCTGCTCCTTTTTCCTTACTTGCTCTCTCTAACAAAACAAAACAAACAAAAAATCCTATGTATTTATTTTTTTTAAGATTTATTTATTCATGAGAGACACAGAAAGAGAGAGGCAGAGACACAGGCAGAGCGAGAAGCAGGCTCCATGTAGGGAACCTGATGTGGGACTCGATCCTGGGTCTCCAGGATCACAACCTGGGCTGAAGGCGGCGCCAAACCACTAAGCCACACGGGCTGTCCTATGTATTTAATATTGAAACAAGATGCTTTTAAGTTAAAAAAATGTGGATGGCCCAGACTAAATATGAGACCTTTATTTCACATAATGTTATTCATTATAAATAAACACATACCTCATTGCTAATGAGTATACCTGTATCCTTATATTTAGGCATCTGTATTCATATATGCAGTTTATATGTTGGAATTCAATCTTTAAAACTTTAGCATACCATACATAACCATAGCATTTAGCTTCATATTTATAGATTTGTTCCTTGAGAGACTATTTTACAATAGGAAAATAGGGATTAATCTATCATTCCTATCTTTATTTTTCCATAACTGTTTATTTAGAACATTGATGTGACAATGAAATTTATTATCTACTGTAGTTAATTCTAACAGGGCCTGTTTCCCCTCCTAGGTCATAAGCTGCTAACATCCACAGTAACTTACTGACATAGGAAACAGGTATGGGGCAGCCCTGGTGGCTCAGAGGTTTAGCACTGCCTTCAGCCCAGGGTGTGATCCTGGAGACCCAGGATAGAGTCCCACATCGGGCTCCCTGCATGGAGCCTGCTTCTCCCTCTGCCTGTGTCTCTGCCTCTCTGTCTCTGTGTCTCTCATGAATAAATAAATAAAATCTTAAAAAAAAAAGAAACATGTATGTGGTGCATGAAGCAGGAATCATTAGCTAAAAAGAATTAACTGAAAAAATGTATAAATATTTACTTTAAGGGCTTTCATTTTACTCCTTCTTTGCTGTTCTGCTAATTCTTAATTGTTTTCATCTAGATGTACTTAGTACCCTAATCCTAAATGTTTTGCATATGACAGCATTCACTACTCTTCTTATATCAAATATATTCTTGAACTCTTCCCATGTAACCCATTAACATCATTTATGAAACTAAAGAAAATCCCATTAGATATATGTGTTGGAAGAAATGTGCATAAGTCGTGGTTCTAATGTGATGTGATTATCTTCACAAATTTACCAGAATTTATAAATTCAAATGTATGTTTTTCATTTAATGTGAACCACCCAGAAGGCTTTATGTTTAGTTCAATGATGCTGCCATTGCACAAAATACTTTTGTAACTATTCTCTTGGAATAGCAAATTGGATTCTGATTAGAGTGTTATAATCACTGAATCTTATAATTGGATAAGTTCTTAGAGATTCCAAAAATGGATATGCATCACAATCACTTGAGGAGGTGTCTACAAAAATACAATTCGAGAGTCCAAAGCAGGAAATTTTGAATCAGTGCATTTTGAATCAGGACAAAGGAATCTTATTGTGAATAAGTAAGCTTAGTGACTGTACAATTGATCCTTGGCTGGCAGCTCAAGCTTAGACTGTCAGACTGACTTCTTATCCAATGGGTGAATGTCTTATGTGATAATTCCCAGGTGTGATCACCCACACTGTGCCTAAGATTTTTCATGAACTATATTGTCTCAAGGCCAAGATTAGTGGTGGGGGAAGACAGATTAGGAAGACAGGAGATCAGGATGGCAAGTAGGAGACTATAGGTGAATAAACTAGTCAGAAGGCTATCACAAGAGGATAGTTCTGGGATGATAGGGCAAAAACTAAGTCATTGTACTAAAGAAAACATTGATCTGGGAAAGACATTTTGGAGTTGGAATTGAAAGAAATTACGAGGTAGAGAGAACTGTCAGGAGAGAGGCTTCTAACCAAGTCGATAGCAGAGCTATTAACTAAGATGAAGGCTGTAGGAAGAAAAGGATCACATTTTATGGGGATGATAATTAGTTCCAATTTGGACATGTTGTGTTTGATTGTCTGATGAGTTACTGAGTAAGTGGAAGCAGAGGTTTAGGAAAGATAGCAGGGTGGAAGTTATAGGTTTAGGTATCATCTATTTACAGGTGGAAATAAGAGATTTGTAAATAAATACAATAAATGAGGAAATGCACAGATACAGATTAGAGTAGAGCCCAGAGGTCTGGCATAACATCAATATTAGGGAAGGGCAGAAGGAAAGTATATGTCACAGATGTTAAGGTAACCAGCCAGAAGGAAAGAAGTGTATCAGAAGCTAAAAAGGGAAGTGATCAGTTGGATAGCTCACCATACCCTCCTCCAACAATATCATTATAGTTTTTTTTTTTTAATCCCTACCTAGAGGGCTGGCACGAAGTTTTGAGCTTCAAATTTGCAGATACCTATCTCTTCTGATGAGATCTCTTTCTCTTATTTATTTCCCCCTTACTACTATTAGATCTATTTCTTTTGAACAATGTGGCTTCCTTCCATTGCTGTATTCCTATCATGGAACATATTCTTCCAAATCTCAGAATAATGCTAATCTTATCATGACATAAATTTAAATACCTCTGCTGTGTGCATTGGTTTACAAATATCTGAATGTCCTGTTATTCTTCCTAGATCTTTCTTTATTTCTTTCTGTGAATTACTGAGCATTTTCTCCATTAATGTTTGTTTTGTAATTCCTGTTTCTTTTTTTTTTTTTTTTTAAGATTTTATTTATTTATTCATGAAAGACAGAGAGAAAGAGAGGCAGAGACACAGGCAGGGAGAGAAGTAGGCTCCATGCAGGGAGACAGATGTGGGACTCAATCCCAGGACAGGATCACACCCTGGTCCTAAGGCAGGGGCTAAACTGCTGAGCCACCCAGGTGTCCCCTAATTCCTGTTTCCTTCTTATTGTTTTATTGTTGTTGTTTGTTTCCTTCTTATTGTAATGATAATTTACTGGAAGTACTCAGTGTACTACTCAAGTACTACATACTGGAAGGGTATATAGACATTAACTAAGAATTTATAGTAGTTTGTAGTTTTAGTATAAATTTACTCAATTTAGTATATGTTCTATTTTAAAGAATCTTGATCATGTCAATGAAGTTCCCTACTAGCAAGCATATTAGAGTTTCACAGAAGATGCACAACATTGTAATTCTTTTTAGAAATGCAGATGATCAGCAGACTAGAAAACCAAGACCTGTTTGATAACATCTATTTAAGTAGTTATCCATTTCTCATTTTCCTCCTTTTTCATGCTTGATCCTTATTGTATTGTTCTCTAGTATAAGTCTATCCTTTCATAACTTGAAGTGATATATTTTGAAAATACAAGAGTTTTTTTTTAAGGGAAAGTGAACTGCAAAAACTATATTATCCATGTTCATTCTGTGATTCCACTAATGTGCTTTCTACACCTTTAATTAGAGAATGGATGGTCCACTGATTTCCTGGACACCTAAAAACAATATGATGCTTAGTAATAATTGGTACTCATGCTTATTGTTTGGGTATTAGTCTTAAAGGATTAATAGTCTTATAGTTAATTATTCCTAGACTATTACATTTTCAAACCCTGTTCCATTTGTCTGTGTAGGCAGAAGGAATGAGGAGTCAAGATCCTGGGATGGGGGCAGCCCGGGTGGCTCAGTGGTTTAGCACTTGCCTTCAGCTCAGGGTGTGATCCTGGAGACCCGGGATCGAGTCCCATGTCAGGCTCCCTGCATGGAGCCTGCTTCTCCCTCTGCCTGTGTCTCTGCCTCTCTCTCAGTGTGCGCCTCTCATGAATAAATAAATAAAATCTTTTTTAAAAAAAATCCTGGGATGGATGTCTGATATTCTATAAGTCAGCTAGACAGGAACTCCTTAACAAGCTTCATATTTTTAGAGGAAGAGAAGTTGCTGAGAATCTCTGAGAATCAGATGCATGTGTCCTCAGCTGTTGGTCAGGCCATTTCAAGTGTGCAAAACTGATATGGGTCTGTTGTAGGACTATCCTTTGACACCTGAGCAATAGATCTGCCCAGAATACAAGGTGTTGACTGGTGACTAACATGCTTGTTTCTAGTCTGTTCCATCCATAGACCATTAGTCTACCTTTACCACTGTGTTTACTTGTCTAGATTTTGATTTCTAGGATGTTGAGCTGAGATACCTGAGGAATGCAGACTCAATTGTTTCTGCATGGTCCATATCCTTGATCCTTTGATATTTTCTCTTCATTTAGCCTGAGCTAAAAAAATTCCCATGGTTCAGAAGAATTGGAAGTGGTGTTTACGTGTGTGTGATATTTAGGTACCTTATTTTTCTTTGTAGCATTTACTATAACATCACCTATTTTGTGTGTAGTGTGTGTGTGAGAAAGAGAGAAAGAGACAGAGAGAGAGAGATTTGAGAGACATTATATTACCGTCTATCCTTCCTTGACTATAACACTCGGATGTTAGGGAATTTATTTCTTTTCCTCACAAATGGATCCCTGGTACTGAGTATTGTGCCTAACTCATATTTACATAGCAATTCACAAATTAATATATTTACCACATAATCAAAGTTTATAATTTTCATCCTGATGGTATGGATCAAATCATTCTCAGCAAACCATTTTTGTTGCCTTTAAGAAGTTCCAAGTTACAGAATTCTTAGTTACCATTATAGATAGATGTCTGAATTCAGTGCATTATACCTGAATTTTTAAGATTCTGGTAACCAGAGAGAGCAAAACTGAGTATGTACCTCCAAAGCTTACTTTTGCCTAGAGGTGACTTGTTTCACATTAGAAATATTCCTGGTACTAACTTGGCAATGAGGAATTTTTATGATTGACTGAATAATCTAACTCTGAGTAATTCACTGGATCCGGGAAGCATAGGTAGAGAAAAGAGAAAGGCAGTAGACAGAATGACAGAAGTCATTCTATAACACCATCTAACTATAAAATTCAGATTTACTCTTCTCAAGAAGGCTGTTAACTGCAACATGTTTTACTTCAGGTCAGAAAAAAAAGTCCTTAGTGGGGAAGGCTTAATGTTGAGTTGATTGATTTTTACAATTTTTACCATTACATTATCATGAAACAAAACATACCATGATGACTCCCTGAAATAAAAATTTAGTTTCTATCCAAAATGTTGATTAAGTTTTATCTGAACCTGCCTCAATAGGAAGCTACCTCATTCCTGCTTATTCAGGAGGAAAAAAAGGGAGGAAACTAACATTTATTGAGTGCCTACTATATGCTAGGTGTTATTCTAGATATTTTAGTAATCTTCATAATAAACAAGATAAGTATTAAATCTGTTTTACAGAGGAATAGTATAAGGTTTAATATGCTAACTTATTGAGGCTGAGATTAAAACCCTGTGGGATTTTTGATTGATTGATTGATGCCATATAAGGAGAGGCAAACTGATCAAGTGCCCCTTTGAAAGTGGTCTTGAGGCTACTTAGTAGGAAAGAGAATCATGAATAATTAACAGTGTTTGCCCATGTGTGAGGAGGGGCCAGTGATAGCATACATATTTGACATTTGTTAGCCTAACAAAAGTCCATACCCCCCTCTGAGAATCTCATCAGTTCAAATGCATCAAGCAATGCCCTCATCCTGGCACATATGTCCTGGGTTGCTGGACCAGTGACACTGATTGTTGCTTTTGTGTCCCTAAAGTTTCCTAGTGTCGAAATTTTCTTGAATGGGCACCAGATACCCACAGGACACAAGAACAAGGATTGATTGTAGGACATTTCTAACATTGCCACACAGGGGACTCAACAGCCATCCATTTATCACTGGATCCAGCCTGTATCATGCCCTTCATGGTTTATTAAATATTTTTGTTTTAGATTCCTTAATAAAATTCCCTCAGAGAGCTGAAAACTCAGGGCTGTAGCTTTTATTTAGTTTTCATTTTTGTTCTTTTTTATTGGTTACATTTTATAGGGGAGTTTGAAATTGTATGCAAAGATTTATTTCATAATTAAAGCATAAAGGATGGTTTAATGGTACTGCAGGGTGCTAAGGGGAAGGATTATCACAGATGCACATTTGTAGGGAACAGCTTTGAAAAATATGACTTCTGGTCATGCTGCAGATGAAGAGCAGAGGAAAAACACTGTGTATGAATTTCAATAGTAAAATGTGTTGACTGGAATACTTTGCTTCATTTTTACTTTTCCCCTAGTCCCCTTCCCTGGCTAACTCTTCCTTACTCTTTCATTCACCAGATCCTCTGAGCATGGCTTTTCTGATCTCCTGAGCCTGAAGGACAGGTTCCTCCTGGATGGTTCGCCTCTAGGCTGGGGCCAATCACAGCACCGGCACAACACTGTTTTGCACATAATAGCACAACCATCATGCTCACAGTGAGTCTGCGTATCAGTCTTACCCGTGGACTGTGAGCAATATGAGAGCAGGAGGCTGTGTCTTTGCTTTTTGTATTGTGCTTGGCATGTAGCAAGGAGTTGAAACAGGCGAATGAATGTGTGATTACATTAAAGAAGAGGAGGGACAACTGAAGAATCAGACAGACACTTCCATTTCAGCTGGCACACAACTATTTCCTGGGATTATGAGACTTTCCCTCTATTTGTGTTTCAATTTTTTCTACACATGAAACAGAAATAATACAGAATTCCATTCCCTTCTCTTCCTTATAATGAGAGCTTTGATATAGAGAAACCCTTGTTGAAGAATTTGCATATGAGAAGGTAAAGACATTGCCTGAAAAGCCTGGGTGAAGCAATTTCTTAGGACTGAGTCTATACAATGCTTAAAAAACTATTTTTGTGTTTTACTATAATAAAACATTACAGTCATCACTTTAAAGCCAATAGACTCCAAAAAAGTGTTACGTAGATATTTTCAGCTCCGGTGAGCATTTTACAATTACTTTATATATCTTTCCATTAAAATTATGGCTTTCCAGGACCTTCTTCTGGTTCTAGTCAGACTCTTAGATTTTCTTTTTCTTTCTTTCTTTCTTTCTTCTTTCTTTCTTTCTTTCTTTCTTTCTTTCTTTCTTTCTTTCTTCTTTCTTTCTTTCTTTCTTTCTTTCTTTCTTTCTTTCTTCTTTTTCTTTCTTCTTTCTTTTTTTTTTTTTCAAATAGTCTGTATACTAAAAGGAGTTTTCCTCCTGTGTGGCTGGTCTTCCATCAGAATGTTCAGAGGCTTTCTGATTTTCTGACTCTGAGTTCTTGCAGGCCCCACAGTATTCTTTCTGTGTTCCCACAGACTATGTCACATGGTCTTGATTTTTTTTTTTTTTTTTGTCTTGGAGACATAAGAAGAATATTCTGAGGCCTGGCCTGGGTTTATATTTCCTTACCTAAGGGGGATTACAAAATCGCATGTATATTCTGCTGTGGATTTTACCTCTCATTTCTCTTTCCAAGCCTACTGATTCCTGATTTTTAACTGTCATAATATTTAGTATTTCTTAATTCAGCCACTGGTATATATTTCATTAACTAAAATGCTCATATTTACTATTACAAGGAAATATAGGAACAAACCTCACCCATACATAAGTGGGTAGGGGGCAAGATTAATGCCTCGTCCTACCATTAAAGAGATTAAAAATGTTCCCATCATACAACTAGAGTATGCCACTCATTTCTCAATTGAACACACAGTAGAAAGCACTCACTCCATTCAAAGCACTTGGCCCACACCATGATGACATAAAGACAATAATTTATTCACTTAAAATGGTGTCTTGGGCAAGTACTCAGGCTCTTTGATTCTACTTTTCTAGGCACTTATATCTTCTTTAATACCTCACTCTAGGTAGGCACCATTACTTCATGTATTTTTAATGAAGAGAACTGAGGTAAGATTGGAAGTGGAGAACATGTGAAGTGAAAGGAACCACAAGAGAAAAAGAACAGATATGGAAAACAGAAGAAATGTAAAGAAAAGGGTGAAATGCAGAAGTCAGATGTGCAGAGGCCTATCTATACAGTGTCATAAGGGAGTATTTTTTTTTAAAGATTTTATTTATTTATTCATGAGAATACACAGAGAGGAGAGAGAGAGAGAGACACAGGGACACAGGCAGAGGGAGAAGCAGGCTCCATGCAGAGAGCCTGACGTGGGACTCGATCCCGGGTCTCCAGGATCACGCCTTGGGCTGTAGGCAGTGGTAAACCGCTAAGCCACCCGGGCTGCCCTCATGAGAGAGTTATAATTTTTTTGGCAATTACTACTGAGAGTTCAAATAGGAAGTCAGTAAAAGCTTTAGGAAGAGAGATAATAATACCTTCCTTCCTACATTGCAAGGATTAGACTGAGGACCATATAATATAATGTGTGACTTGAAGAGTGGCATGATAATTATGATGAGAAAAGGAGGAAAAAGAGAACTCTATGCATAAAATAGTAGTGACTCAATATCTGCTAAATTGCCTGTGTGTTTTATTAGATTGTACTCTGCTCTACTGGGGAAAAGCCAGGCCTATTTCATCTTTCTCGCCTGTTTATATAAATACAGCCTCAAGTAAATGGTATTATATTGTCTTAAATTGTTTGTAAGTACAAGGCAGCACATATGCTCTCTGAATTTTTCACTTGACTTAATGTGATTTTTAGGAGGTGGCAAGTAGGAGACATTTATCTGCTTCATATTGCTCATATAATATACCACTGTTTTATAAAAATTTTCCAAGTGCGTTAGATAATGTAGTGGTAGGCACTGTGTTATAATGTTTTATGTTATTGGGGGAAAATGTGATAATTTATTTTGAGTAGGCTATATTTATCAAAAGCTAAAATCAATGAAACCACATTATTTTCTTCAGTCTGGTTATATCAAAGTGGTTTTTGACCATGGTGACATTGTTTTTAGCCAGACCACAAATTTATCATTGTGAAGAAGAATACAGTGCACATTTTTCATTGCATGGTTTCTGGCAAGATGAAAACTGGCTTATGTTCTCTTTGAGACTTGTTTTGAGAAGTTCCATTGAGAGAGGACCTTTTTGCAATTTTATTTTTCTTGGCACAAATGGTGTTACATTTATAAATATATCATCTTCTTGACTTATCTGGTGGGATAAACAAATTTATCAGTTAATGAAAATTGAGAATTTGGAAGAGTAAGAAGGCAATTTTATAATTTTTGGATGTATGAGCACCAGAATTTCATTAAAAAAAAAAAACATTGTTCTTTTCAGCATTAACTAAAACAGCTTCATCAAGCTCATTATTTGAAAAAGACCACTGTACAAAATTTTTCATTGCATTTTAGATATCCTTTCAGAAGGAATCCAGTGATTCATGCTTATTTCCATATTGTCTACAGCATCGTATCAAGGAAAAAGCAAGAGTTTTACACAAGAGCTTTTATAGTGAGGCTTGAACCTTATTTCTTTTACTTACTGTGTGACCACAAACACAGATATTTTACATTTTTAATCTCAGTTTTCTGCAAATGAAGATAATGATTCCAATATTTTTGGAGGATAAGGAGGGTTACTTAGCAGAATGCAAAGTTCCTATTACCCAACAGGCACTCAATACTTGGGGATTTGTTTCCTTCTATCCTGTAATTTATTTCTTCAACAAATATTTATTGAGTATCTATTATGTTCCAGGACCTTAATATTCAAAAGCGAACAAAACATGCAAGAAAAAAAATCCCCTACTCTACCTTATATTCCAACTAGGGATATTGACATTATGCATATAATCAGTAAAAATAAATTAATACATAAACAACATAATAGAATGAAAGGTTAGATATGAAATGGAGAAGAAAGGAAGGACAATTGGTAGTATTAAACAAGTTGCTCAGGGTAGACATTGAGCAAGGACTTGGAAGAAGGAAGGATAACAGTATGGGTGTCTGGGGTGGAGCATTCCTGGCAAACAGCTAAGGCAATGACCCGAGGATAAAAGCCTTCTCAGTGTTTTAATGGAACTAAAAAAGGACCAATGTGTTAGAGGGAGGGGAAGATGAAGTGAAGGGGAAAGTATCCTGAGACAAAACAAAGGACCAGATTTTATAGAACATGAATTTGTAAGGACTTTGACTTTGAATGAGATCAGAAACCATGGGAGGTTCTTAGACAATGCAGCAACGTGATCTGGCTTACAGAAAGGTGTTTCTGCCTGGGGTATTAAGTGGTTATAGGTAGGGGTAAGGGTACAATCAGGAAGACTACTAAGGTTATTTCAGTAGTAAAGGCAATTAATGATGATTTTACAGTGGAGGTAGGGAAGAGTGGTAGGATTCTGTTTGAAGAGTCAGTGGGATTTCCTGGTCAATTGATTAAAGGATATGAGAGGAATCAAAGGATGATTCCAAAGTTATTGATTTGAGCTACTGAAAGAATGGATTTGCCACCATGTGAAATATAGAATGCTTGGGGATCAGGAAGATAAAGACCTGGTTTGCATCTTTGGAAATGTAGAATTTGAGATATCTTTTAGATATCCAAGTAAATATGTCAGGTAGGCAGTTGAATATTCAAGTTTGGAGATTAGATGACAAGTCTGGGCTATAGATTCAAATTTAGAAATGTCTTCAATTCATAACTGAGAATAATACCATGAGACTGGGTAAGATCACCAGTGAAGCAAATGTAGATAGAAAAGACTAAGCCCTGGGATACTCCAAAACTTTAGCCTCAGTTTTATTTAAAACATACAGCTGAATATAAATGTAAAAATACTGAGGGAAATAGATGCTAGATCCCTTTGGGGAGATTAAAAAATATTTTCTTCCCTCTTGTGACTGAGAAAAATAGCAGAAGTAGATAATAATGCCTTCAATGAAATCAGAAAACTTTTGATTACAGAGAGTGATTTTAAAAAAGGAGGGGAGGGCACTTGGAGAGTTTGGTTGGTTGAGCATCCGCTCATGATCTTGGCTCACGTCTTGGTTTCAGGTTCCTGAACTCAAGCCCCAAATGCCTTTTAGTCTTGTTATAGTTCATGACTACTTTTCTGGGGTTTCCAGATCACCATTAACCTGTTAACCTGTCTAACCATTCATTTAGAATCGAAAGAGAATCTGAGTAACCTTAAAAGAAATGCTCACATACAAATTCATTGCCTATTCTGCACCATTCACTGGGCTAGTCATTGATTTAAAGGATCATACTTTCAAATGTGGAAGACATCAACAGAGAAAAGTTAGAACTTCTAGATTTTCTCATTCATTCATCTTCAATTAATCAATCAATCTCTATATTCATTTCTCATCACTATATATTTTTAAAATTTTATTAACACTAGACTGAAATATAATTGAATTGTTAACAGGTACTAAACTACTTGTACACTATTTAATCTCTCCAATAACTCTTTGAACTAATTACTACCATTACCTTAATTTTATGTGAGAAGTTGAAGCTCAGAGAAGGAAATTTATTTATAAAGTCACACAGTGAATCACTGGCAGGGTATAGATTTGAACATGGATATGTCTGACCCCAGAGCCTTTTGATTTAAACCATTATGCTATTGTAAGATAATAAAGATGACGTATTGCAGATATGTTGTGCACACAGCCAAAACTCTCACCTGCATTTTTTAAAACTACGTTTGTCATAAATTCACCTTCCTTAGATTGTATTGGTGTTTATGTAGCAAACTTAAGGAAAATCTAGAAAGTGCTTAGGGCCCTCGGAACTCCATTGTTAAATGAAGTCTCTTTTACACTTGATCACTATTATGATGTTTGATCTTTAGAAAAGGATCGTCCCCATCATATCGGCTTTGTCAGAAAAGTAAATGTAAAATAGTGCTTCACTTGCTCTTGAATAGCTTTGCGATATTGGAAAAATATTTTCAGGCACATAACCTTCCTTACATATGACATGTTGTAACATTCCTCAGTGCTTTCTTTCTGCTCGCAAATTCCTTTTCCTTTTACCTGGTTAACTTCATTTCACATTCACTGATTCCATTTCCTTCCAGAAGGTACCACCAAACTGCCAAGACCTGGTTGATTTTCTCTTCTCAATGTTTCTATAGTAATCACTACTTTCTCTCATCCTAACACTCTCCTTCCTCCTTTGTTCCTTTCCTTTGTTTATTTGTTCATTCTCGTATTTCCTCTTCCTCTTTTAGTCTTTCAGTTGACAAACATTAAATCAATTTTTACTATATGCTGGGTGTATTTAATATATTATATTGAAATTGCCTTTTTTTTAGTATGTCTGTCTGCCCTGGCACTGGAATCCTTGAGGGTAGGGACTATGTCTCCATGATCACTGTGTGTCCAATACCTAGTGCTATGTTTGCACCTAGTTAGAATATTTGCTCATGAGTACCATCCAGTGTGCCACCAGTGAACCTGGCATATGGTTCATTTGTAGTATATATCATAGGTTATAGTATTTTTTGACATTTTATTCATTTATTTTTGTGTGTGTGTGAGAGAGAGAGAGAGGACGTGAGTGGGGTGAGGGGCAGAGAGAGAAGCAGAAACCCTACTGAGCAGGGAGCCCCATGTGGGGCTCCATCCTGGGACTCTGGGATCATGACCAGATGCTTAACTTACTGAGCCACACAGGTGCCCTATCATAGGTTATACTCTTAATGTAATTCCTGCTTTAAGTCAGCCCTCTTCTGTTATGGACCTTTGATTCTATATAAATGGAAAGTCAGACACCTTCCATTTACATCTCTATCTATAGAACTTAGCACAGAGTTGACAACAGTGTAGAAACTGGATAAAAGAACTTTTGCTGAATGAGTAATAGAATAACCAGCTGGTATAACATATGCTCCTATTCAAATTATTACCTAACCTAGAAGCCAAGAAATTAGAGGTCACCATAATGAAAACCTGTTCTGTTTTTAATATTAACAAGAAGTATTTAATATAATCATAGTGATAAAAATAAACATTTCTCAACTAAAATCACAACAGATCTCCCCTAAAGAATCAGAAACAAATAATATTAAATAAGTGGGAAATATCAGAAAGGGAGACAGAACATGGAAGACTCCTAACTCTGGGAAATGAACTAGGGGAGGTGGAAGGGGAGGAGGGCGGGGGGTGGGGGTGACTGGGTGGCGGGCACTGAGATGGGCACTTGACGGGATGAGCACTGGGTGTTATTCTGTATGTTGGCAAATTGAACACCAATAAAAATAAATTTATTATTAAAAAACAAAAATAAAAAAATATTTAATACGTGGCAAGGATTTTTTTACCCCTTTCCTCATCCAAGTTGAATTGTAGTAAATAGGCAGCACATTTTAAGGACAATTGAAATGAAAATATCAGAGCAATTTGGAGATAATTAACATGTGACCAGCTTGAACGCTGAATTTTTTTCCTTTCCATGACTTCTGGATAATATGAAACAACAGAATGTGAATGGTGGAAAAAGGAAGGCGGGTAGCATAAAGCAGCGAAATCATAGTACTTGGGCTTGTTTTCCACTGGTTTTGTCAATTAATCCCTAGTTTGAACAGTTTACAGAATCTTCCTGGGTCTTAATTAATTCAATTATAAAATAGTAATATCTACCTCATAGGACCCAAAAAGCTAATGCTTAAGATAGTTACAATGATTGGTAATGAAAATCAATCCTCCCTATGTTTTTTAAATCTACTTATTTATTAAAAGGCAAAAAAAAAAAAAGTCCCAAGAAAAGTGGGACAAACTGAGGAATACAAAGTAATTACCTGTAAGAAAAGAGTATCTGAAATGCTAGAGTTATAAAACTTGTGCGTGGTTAGTACCCTTGGAGCTCATCCTCCAATCCCTCCCAGGTTCCCACCAGCTCCCTTTTGTTAGACTCTCTTTTCTTTTTCTCTCTTAATGAAGATACAAAGATTTCAACTTCCAAAGCAATTAGGTAACTGGGGGAACCGAAGGAACTTCCTAGAGAATGTTCCTACTGACATTAAAATGTTGATAGCAAGCACCCTGCCTTCCTTCTATTTTACAGCTCTGCATTTAAAATAAATAAGATACATTTATAAAGTGAAAAGCAGGAAATCATTCTAACTTCCTGTCATAAAGCTTCTCATTGAGTTACTTTTTGGAAAGTCATTTTGTTTTTGCTTTTTCCTTTTCAGTTGGGTTTGTTTGAAGGTTGCCAGAGCTGGCAAGCCCACCTGAAAGGGTTTCCGTGGCTTTGGCTTTAGACAGAGGAACCACGGATCTGCTACTTTTAACCCATCCCAAATTCTTTGAGAGAAACAAATTAAAGATTCCTTCTAGGACAGTTTTTGCATTTATCTGGTGGGGAATGGTGTGTGATGAAAAAGTTGCCTTGGCAGAAGCTTTCAGGGAATTCTTTGAGTGTTGAGCTCTAAATTGTTGCTTTCCACTATTTTTTCCTCTTTCCTTTTTCAAACCAGATTAGATTGTGGTTGCATTGTTCTGTTTGGGAAACAGTTACCTTCTCCTTTCGATTTCAATTCCTAATCAGTTTGCTCCTTTGCTCTTTATTCCCACCACATCATCATAGTCCAAACCACAAATAGATTCACATTGTGATTTGCAAAATTTCATTATTGTGGTTTTCTTTTATCCTCCTTTTAACTTCTCTGTTTTAATCTTTAATTTAAAATGTTATTGTTTAGTATTCAACATTTAAATAGTCCAAAGAATATGAAATATTTTTAAGTTATAAAGATTGTAAACATGCAGGGAATTATAGAATGAACATAAAAAAATCCAGGTTTTTAAAAAAGATTTTATTTATTTATTCATGAGAGACACAGAGAGAGGCAGAGACATAGGCAGAGGGAGAAGCAGGATCCTTAGAAGGAGCCTGATGCAGGACTCCATCCCAGGAGCCCAGGATCATGTCCTGAGCTGAAGGCAGACCCTCAACCACTGAGCCACTCAGGTGTCCCTAAAAAATCCAGATTTAACAAATGGTGATATTTTGTCATAATTGTTTCAAACTACACATACACAGCTTAGAGACAAAATTGAAACCTCTTTTGTAACTCCCATCTGACTCCCTTCCTTCTCTCTCTCTAGATGAAACTAGTATTCTGAAATTAGTATCCTTCCTGTTCATGTTTTTAAATAATATTCACTCTTTACATTGCAACTATTTGAATAATATTTATAAAGCAGTCCACCATGTTTGCATTAACTTTTTTATTCATTTCTTGGACATTCCTGGAGATGATAATTGCCTTGTTCAAAACTATTCTTTCTACTCAAATGTAAACATCGTAAGGGCAGAGAATTTTCTGTTTTAGTTATGGAAATATTTTTAGCTCTTAGAACATTGCCTGAGGCAGAGGAATTGCTAGGTATATATTTGTTGAACAAATTACTAAGTAATTCAATAACGATTTTTAATTTCCCTTAGAAGAAACTTAAAAAAAAAAAAGAAGAAACTTCAAAATATTTACCATGGCTTACAAAGCCCTTATAGAGATGGCCTCTGCCTCGCTTGCCTGTCTCATTCCCTCCACTCCAAACTCTCTGTTCCTTCTCAGTGGCTGTAGTCTAAGTCCCAAACACTCCTCTCCCATTTTAGTTTGGCCAACTACCACCTTTCCTTCCATTCTTGGATATCTGCTAGTCATCAAAGAGACAAACTTAAAACTCCTCTAACTTGCTTCCACTGATATAGGATCCTATGCTCTTGGGTGCTCTCTGTTATTAACACTCGATATCTTATTCTCTGTTAATATTTAGGATGATCATCTCTTTGAAGTAGGGATCCCATTTATCCTATTCATTGTTAACATAGATATCTGAAAGGTGTTTGACAAAAAATAACTACTTGCTGTCTCAATGAAAATAAGTTGGGTTAGGGACATTGTGTTCTGCCCTCATCCTCCATTTTTTCCTTCTTCTTTCTGATTTTCATCCAGATTCTCTTTCTCTCTCTTCCTAATTCCTGGTTCCAGGTTCCTGCCAATTTATGATAGCTAATAAGAATATGGCTAGCTTAAAATTTACTTTAATGGCCCTACTGATGAAATATAATCACAGGACGTCTGGGTGGCTCAGCAGTTGAGCATCTGCCTTTGGCTCAAGGTGTGATCCCGGTGTCCCAGGATTGAGTCCCACCCACATCGAGCTCCCTGCATGGAGCCTGCTTCTCCCTCTGCCTATGTCTCTTCCTCTCTCTCTCTCTCATGAATAAATAAATAAAATATTTTAAAAAAGAAATATATTCTCATAGCATAATTCAATATTATATGCATATGTTTACACACTTATATATGTATGCATGTGTGTGTATGAAAAAGTCATCCACAATCCCAGCACTCACAAACATCGTTTCCTAACAGTGAGTAATCTTCATTTCAGCCATCCATCATTTGAATATATACAAATATATGGATAAATATGTAGATAGACATTAATGCCAGTTGACTGCCACCTCCACTTGTTTTTCTTTTCTTTTTTTTTTAAGATTTTATTTATTTATTCATGAGAGACATACAGAGAGAGGGAGGCAGAGAGACACAGGCAGAGGGAGAAGCAGGCTCCATGCAGGAAGCCCGATGTGGGACTTGATCCCAGGTCTCCAGGATCATGCCCTGGGCTGAAGGTGGCACTAAACCACTGAGCCACCCAGGCTGCCCCTCCACTTGTTTTTCTAAACAGTTTTCAATTGTTAGTAGGCTCAGATCTCCTAATCATGCTACCAGTCTTATAGAACTGTGTTGGGATTAGATACATTAACATTTGTAAGATGCTTCAAACAGTTCCTGACACACAGAAAGCATAATGTATATGGTAGTTGCTATCTATTATCACAATGAGGGCACTGGCCCAGTGGTGACCTGAGCTGTCATGTTATAGGCTGAAGTAGTGTAACTATAAGCCAGTTGGGTAGAAGGAAGACTTAAAATATTCCCTGGAGCTAGCCCCAAGCATCTCTGTGGTGGTTTTGGAAGAGCTGAAGCCATCAGAGCAGTCTTCTGTCTAGAGAGCAGCCCCAAGTGATCTATTTGAATCAGAGTCGGTGAGAGGTTTGTAAACAGCTATAGGCTCCTTGGAAAAATGCCATTGATCTCAATTAAAGGTTAAACTTCACATAATATCAACGCAGAGACCTTTCCAAGTTTGGCATTTATTCCCCCCTTCTTCTTCTCCCCTACTCCCACGTATACACACACTCACATGTATGCATGTAACCAGAGGAAAAGCATTTCATTTTTCTGCTTGAAAGCCTCCACTGGCCCTATACTGTCCATTGGATAAAGTCCAAACTCCTTAGTTAAACCCTGTCTTCACAGGATGGCCCTAATATGTACTTTTGTCTTCATTTGTTACCCTCCCTATAATTTTCCTGCAGGTTGACATACATTCACTGAGTGCCTACTCTGTGCCGGGCATCACGTTAGAATCTGGGAATGAAAATATGATTGAGATATAGTTATGTCCTTGAGAAACTGATGATTCAGTACAAGAGGCAGATAAAGATAAAGGCCATTAAAATCCAATTTGAAAACTGATGTAAAGAGGGAAGTACACCAAAAAAGATTTCATAGAGAAGGTGACATCTGAACAGAGTAAGGAAGGATGAGTAGGAGTTACTCAAGTAAAGAGGAGTAAGTGCCTTCTTAGCAGAGAAGATAACACATATATGGACATGGAGGAACAAAATGTCATTGTGTCAGATAAGTATTATAAACAGCCTTTGGTGCTAGAAGGTAAAATGAGAGTTATAAAAATGGTAGTGACTGAGACTATACGATAAGAGGGCGAGAATGAGAGGGAATTCTGTATGCCATGTTGAAAAACTTGGAGTACATACAGTAGAGATACAAAAACAATGATAAATGCTGGGCAATGAAGTAAAATAGACAAATACGTATTTTGGGTACATTATCCAGCAGCAAGATGAAAAGTGGCATACATTTGATAGTAAGGAAATACACTGGGAAATTACAATGCTCGAATTACAATTGCAATGCTCGAATGTGAGATGATGAGAACCTAGTCAAGGGAAGAGTTGTACAAATGGACAGGAAAGGAGGGAATAAGGATATTTAGTGATTCAAATATCCCAGCTTGATAAGTGACTGGATATGGGTGGCCAGGCATAGAGAAGAGTCTAAGATGGCGGACTTCATTTTGATTAGGGCATCTAGGAGAATGGTGGTATCATTCAAAGCCTTGATGTTGCATACTCTTTCTAATATGAACTTCTTCAATTTTTAAAAAGTGAGCTGAAGATTGCACCTCAAGATGAAACTTTCTCAATTTCTCCATGTTAAGCATGCTCTTCTTCATTCTTCCATAATACTTTGTTCATTCCTTATCTACCTGCAGCACTTTAGTACACTGTGTTGTTTACTTTTTATCTCACTAGATTATAAGTTTCTTGAAAACTTTGACTGTATTTGTATTTACAGTTCCCATTACATTTTCTGGCTCAAATTAAGGGGCTTGTTAAATTAATTATTTCATATTTCATTTGTTAAATTAATTAAAGACATGTCAAACTGATCTTGTCTTTTTTTTTTTAAAGATTTTATTTATTTTTCTATGAGAGACAGAGAGAGAGAGGCAGAGACACAGGCAGAGGGAGAAGCAGGCTCCAGGTAGGGAGCCTGACATGGGACTCGATCCTGGATCTCCAGGATTAGGCCCTGGGCTGAAGGCTGCAGTGGTAAACCGCTGAGCCACCCAGGCTGCCCAAACTGATCTGTCTAAAACCAAACTATTGATCTTTGTCAAAGAATGCATTTATTTTTCAGTCTTCAAGGGAGAAAATTTGGTACCCTTAATATCCACTGCAGCCAATTCACCAGTATGCCCTGGTGATTCTACTTCAAAAGTATATCTCAAATCTTTCAATGCACTGTTTAGTCCAAGACACTAAGTATTCTTACCTGCAGTAGCAACCTGTAGTAACCACCCAACCTGTGGCCCTCTTCCACTTTCCATTCCTTTCCAAATTATAGTCCTGTATAGCTACCAGAATTGTATTTTTGAAAATATACATATAATCATGTTGTGGTTTTTTTCCTACTATACTCCCTGCAATGGTTTCTCATTATACTTCATACCAAACACTCATCACTCATCCTGAACATGTTCTATAAGGATATATATATATACACAGACCTTATGTATGCCTCAGCCAGAATGCCCTTCTCACTATTCTTAGCTAGCTATTTCTATTTATCATTTAGGCCCCAACTATTTTTCACTTCTTCAAAGAGAACTTTTATAACTACAAATTTAAATTATGTTTTCCTTAATATTTTCATTTTTAAAATTCTTGTTCTTTTACTTCATATTAAACATAATGTGTGTGTGTGTGTGTGTCTGTGTGTGTGTGTGTGTGTGTGTGTGCTGTGTAGCTCATCCATTCAACTAAGTTTATTGAAGACATTATGTTCAGCACTGAGTTAGCCCTGGAGATATCAGGATGTATGGGTATCAGAAAGCTCATTGTTTGATGGTGAAAACAGGTCTCAAATGCTATCAGAAGGCACTTAGATGCTTTTTCTCTTTTTTTAAAAGAATTTTCCTTTAGTCACTTGAGAGAGAGCAACAGAGAGAGCACAAACAGGGGGAGAGGCAGAGGGAGAGGGAGAAGCAGTTTCCCTGCTGAGTAGGGAGCACTATGTGGGGCTCCATCGCGGGACCCCAGGATCATCACCTGAGCTGAGAGCAGATGCTTAACCATCTGAGCCACCCACATGCCCCAGCATTTGGATGTTTTCTTAATCTTTTTAAGAAAAGGGAAGTCTTCTCTATAAATACCAATCACAGAAGCAAAGTCTTAATGTGAGCTGGTCTCAAAAGGTCCAGGATCACAGGAGTTTTAGAACCAGGCTTTCGGAATTGTTAATACAACTACCATGGCTAATCTCTCATCCTGTGAGGGATAGAGTCTAACACTGATGATTTTATGATCTTTTAGCCTCTAGGAGTTTTATACTAGATCTATGTTCATTGTAAAACCATATCCCACATGGTGGGCCTTCTGCCTAGACTGTTTTTTCTCTTACTCTTCTTGAAAATGTAGTCTTCTAGGTTCTTTCCTCATATCCCATGTCCACAAATCTCCTCTTTAATATATTGTACTAATATTTTTACCTTTTTGCCTCCCTTATTAACTTCTTTTCCTTAAAGATTGATTTATTTATTTTAGGGGGGGTGGGGAAGAATGAGAGAATACTCAAGTAGACTTCTAGCTGAGTGTGGAGCCCACCTCAGGGTCCCATCCCAGGTCCCTGAAATCACAACCTGAGCCAAAATCAAATGATTTTGATTCTACTCAACCAGTTAAGCAGCTGACTAAGCCACTCAAGCGCCCCCTTATTCTTTAAGATAAATGTTGTATCTTTATTTTTATATCTTTATTTCAATGGTAGGCAATAAGGCATGTAATAAATGTTTACTGAATAAACTGGAAGGAAAGATGAAAGGTATTATATTCTGTGTGTGTGTGTTTTTTTTTAAGATTTTATTTATTTGTTCATGATAGACAGAGAGAGAGAGAGAGGCAGAGACACAGGCAGAGGGAGAAGCAGGCTCCATGCAGGGAGCCCGACGTGGGACTCGATCCCAGGTCTCCAGGATCAGGCCCCGGACTGAAGGCGGCGCTAAACCGCTGAGCCACCAGGGCTACCCTATTCTGTGTTTTTTAAAAAGATTTTATTTATTTATTTATGACAGACACACACACACACACACACAGAGAGAGAGAGAGAGAGAGGCAGAGACACAGGCAGAGGGAGAAGCAGGCTCCAGCAGGGAACCCCACAGGGGACTTGATCCCCAGTCTCCAGGATCACACCCCGGGCTGAAGGTGGCGCTAAACCGCTGGGCCACCGGAGCTGCCCATATTCTGTTTTTATACGTAAAAATTAGAAATAGCTCTGAAATATAATCTTGAGAACAATGGCATATTCCTTTACATATATGGGAGAAAAAAAAACCCAAACCAAAATACAAAAGCCAAAGAAACAAAACAACACCAACAGAAACAAAACACCAAGCCAAAATGAGTTTTACCTTATGCCAGCATTATTTGAAAACTCATTATTGAGAGCTTCCTGGCTGAGACTAAGGAAAAGTACTAAGCGTAGTGAAGTTTTAGACAAATTTCTACCCAACTCTGGGAATATCCTGAGAATGGGCTGAAAAATGTCCAGCAGAAAACTTAGGAATTCTCATCTATTTTGGGGGTGAGGGCAGGAATAGTTTCTTTAAGATCTTATTTATTTATTTGGCAGAGAGAGAGAGAGAGAGAGAGAGAGAGAGAGAGAGAGAGAGAGAGAGAACGAGCAGGGGGAGTGGCAGAGGGAGAGGGAGAAGCAGGCTCCCTGCTGAGCAGAGAGCCTGAAGTGGGGCTCCATCCCAGAACCCTGAGATCATGACCTGAGCTGAAGGCAGATGCTTAACCAACTGAGCCACCCAGCACCTGCCCCCCGCCCCCCGAGGGAATATTGACCAATCTCTCCCTGAGACATATTTTCATGATTAGCTCAGGCACTGGGAAGGCTTCTGTCCCTAAAGAAATTCTTTGTCACATGAACAAGACCACCAAGATGAGAAATACTTGGAGATGTGACACCCCCTCCACCCATGTCTATGTCCTTTTGCAGTTGATTTTTGAGGCATGTACCCAAGATGACATTGTGATACATATACCTGTAAGGTCATCAGTGGGCCACGACCCCAGCTGGCACGCCTTGCAGGTGTACTCATCGAAGACATACTCATTCTCTTTACAGGGTGTACAGGTCCAACAACAGCTGACTTCTCCCTTCCGGATCACCTAAGGTAAATATTTAAAATTTCGATTATTTTTTGTATAGATAAAAACTCAGCAATCCATTATTCAAATATGCTGTTTTGCAAAGCAGGAATGGCTTGCTTTCACATAAATTATTTCAAATGCTATCAGATAGGCAGTATAAATATTAATATTCTCATTTTATAATCAAAGAAACTGAAGCTGATTTTGAATGATCAGTCCAACATCATAAAATTAGTTGATGACAGGGTCTAGAATGAAATTAAATGCAAGTCTTTGTATACTTATTCTTAGATATCTATATTTAATTAAGTGCCTGTGTTTGTGCTCATATATAAATACACATTCATTTACATATGTATATTTATAACTGAATTTTCTTCAGAGTCTGTGTCTGTCTTTCCCTAAAATTAAAACTTTTGCTTTTTGAATTTACCTTGGTTTCCCTCCACCAGTTAAATAATTGTTAGCAAAAAGCATCATATACCTGCTAAAGTTCAAAAATCTATCCATATTGATTTAAAAATCATTAGGAATTTCTATTGAATTAAGAGGTAGAACATGATTTTTTTTTTCTGGAGTTCATCTCTTTGGTCTCTGTTTCTACTCAAAATCTGGTTCAATAACTCACAGCTCATTCTTTCCTATTCAAGTAGCTTTGATTTGCTTGGGATGATGGTGAATAAGGTCATTGAAGCTATTATACACCCCTTCATCTGTTTGATTTTTTTTACGGCAATGGAAAATAATTGAAATGATTTAACAGTTGAAGGAGTTCCAGATGTTATTCTTTAGAAATAGATGTCTTTTAGTTTTTTCCACCACTGTTGCATGAATAGCCTCTGTGGAATAGAGATAGCATTCATTAAACATTCCTATAAATAATTAAAACTGTGATTAATAACCAGTACTAACCAGAAACAGCAATGATTACACTATATATTTCTCGTCCTCAGTGCTGACTCTATTACTGACCTTCGATAGTAAAATGTCTAGATACCGATAGCCATGTACGATCGTAAACTGGCACCTCTTTCATTATATTTTCTATCCCTTTTGCTGGCTCTTGATACTGCAATCACACAAGGAGAGAATGATGACAAAAAGTTCTGGATCATCCTTTCCTTAAAATAACCAGATGAGTGAGGCAGAGTTGTTAATTAGACCTTCTCAATTTACCTAAAGTATTCTTCATAATAATACTACTTATTGGCTGTTTTCTGCCTGCCGTATGCTGTTATCTCATTAAAACAAGAAAGTAGTATAAGGTGGTGGGTTTATTTTGTTCTTTTTTTTTTTTTTTTTAAGGGGTTAGGGTTAGGGTTAGAACTGAGCTTACATAACACATATGGGTAAATGAAGGATCAGATAACAGCCCTTGGACTTCAGGGCTCATGCTCATAAACGCTGAGCCTTATTGGTCTGTATAAAGGTTGAATTCAGGGGTAGTTGGGGGGATGGGTGAAATAGCTGGTGTGGATTAAGGAGTACACCTATCATGGTGAGCACTGGGTAATGCATGGAAATGCTGAATTTCATACTATATTGCACAGCTGAAACTAACATAACACTGTATGTATAACTAACCGGAATTAAAATAAAACTTAAAAACAATAAAGATAGAGTTCATGATATTTTGAAAGATGTAGTAGAAAGAGTCTTGGCCTTGAGAATCAAGAGGTGCCCCTACTTGTAGCCACTAAAACAACTGTGCAGCTTTGAACAGTCCCTCAGCTGATTTTGTTTCTTCAAACCAAGATCAATGCTTTTTAAACAATATCTAGCTTTATAGGATTTCCTGTTGATTAAATAAAATAGCACAGTGATTTGTAAATGGTAGGACACTCTAAAAATGTAACCTGATTTATTAGTAATATGCATATAAATATTTATATAGAGAAATACATTTGATTGTAAGGTAATTTCAACCACATTTGATAAAACTATTGTTGGATAATTACTAGATTTTGTAATGCAAGCAATCACATTTGAAATATTGCAAGATTCTCTTTCTTACCGGGGCATGGCAAACAAAAGCAGGTACATTTTTCCTTTTAGGAATATGCTTATTTCCTGTGCTTTAGCTTGCATTGGTTTGTAAATTTCACGTTATTTTTTTAAACCAAAATATGATCATTTCCTTTTCCAAAAATAATCCCAATATTACAGTCTTTTTCTTTTTTTGAATCAGTGGTGACAGCTCGATATGTCTGCTTCTGATCATTTAGAATTGATTTGTATTACTTTTTTCATTTGTTGTATATGTTCTGTTTCACATTCATTTTGAGTTAGAAGAGAAAGTGACAATTCCATTTTTTTTTTTTTTTTGACAATTCCATTACATAGTGATTCTCATTCTTTTTTAAGACCCTGGAAGTAGTGGTGATTTCTTTATGAATAACAATATGTAACATATTTGAACCTTTGCTAGACCAAGTGTATTTCCATGAGCACTGAATTAACAAATCTAAACAATGGCACGAGGTGTTGACATCTTTAATGAAATTGCTCAATGACACCCTTAAACCATATTAAGAAAATGTTGTCAATTATTTATTTAATAGAGGGAAAAATGATATATGGTTAGAAAAATAAAATTTGTGATTAAAAAAGGTAATTAAATGTTACAAATAAACTAGTACTAAAAATATCATAATAGAGAGTCATATTCTTCCATCAAGTAAGTTATTCCCAGTAGAATGGGGTAGAAAGGATATATAAAAAAATCTCCCAAATCAGCCATTCAGCTTTTTGAAGCTATAGGTTTAAACTGTATTGCTGTGAAAGGTCAAAACAAATAACATCCATGTGATAATTTATACAACCTAATCTTTCTACAGGAGGAAATGGAAATTCTGAACAATCAATATTCTGAGTGAGTCTAAAAAGAATTTCACATACAGATTCTAATTGTAAGATGACTGGGCAAGATGCAGACTGTCACTGAATATTAAGGGTTAGCAAATTTTATCTGCAAAGGACCAGACAATAAATATTTTTGGTTTTGTGGGCCATATAGTCTTTATGGCAATTCAACTCTTCAACTCTATTTATTATAGTATGAAAACAGGCATAGACAATACATAAACAAATAAGCATTATACTTCTATAAAGCCTTATTTTTAAAAAGATTTATTTATTTATTTCAGAGACAGAGATAGAGGACACATAGTGAGGGGGCGGGACAAAGGGAGAGGGAAAGAGAGAGTCTCAAGTAGACTCCCTACCATGCACTGAGCCCAGTGTGGGCCCGATCCCAGGACCCTGAGATCAGACCTGAGCTGAAATCAAGAGTCAGACACTTAACCAATTGAGCCACCTAGATGCCCCTCAATAAAATTTTAGTTACAGAAACAGGTAGCAGATCGGATTTGTCACGGGGACTGTTGTTTCCTAACCCTTGTATATCATAACAAAACATACAGAAATTTTTAGCTACTCTATAAGCTACTGTGCCATTTAGAAGATATTAATACATTTATATTTATCTTTATTTACCTTGGCTTCCTTCTTGTCTTATGCTTACCAAATCTTCAGAACTACCCCTTGAAGATCTTACAATTAATACTGAATTATTTCACTTTCATTTGTAATCACCAATCAATGAACACATCAAATGTTCCAAACAGAGTAAACATGAAGTAGACTGAAAAGATCAAGGCCAACTGCTCCAGGTGTATACACCGCCTGAAATGTGGTACTATCATATTTTAATAACTATTTGATGAATAAATTATTTTGATACCATTTTTCTTCCCCGAGGACATTATACCTCAATAGCTAAACTTCTTTCTATTTTTATTATTTTTTCATTCTTTCTTTCACTGATTTATTTCCTCTAAGTGTGGCCAGAATTTACTTACTCTAAAAGTAACTTTTCAATGTCCTCAAACTAGCAGGACTGCCTCTTACCTGCATGTCACCACACTTCTTATTGCTCAGTTACCATTTTATCCTGTTTAATCTACAAATCCTGCCTCAAGAAGGCCCCCGATGAAAATTGGCTAACCCCAATTTTCCTCTTTCCTTCGGTCCTTGTCTTCCTTAACTTCTCTCTTCCATTGACCACCACCTTACATGACAGTATACTCTCTAGTTATCTATCTTTCCCAGGCCCTGTTGTCCTTCACTCTATCTTTTCTTTTTTCCTTTATGCTTTCAAAGCAGATCTTCAATGTCTATTCTTGATCCACATTTATTTTCTTTGTATACTTTCAGGTTCAGTGACTGATATACTCCAACAGCTCCAACTTAAGCTCTAAATCTGTATCTTCAGCCTTATTTCTCATTGTCATAGACTGATGTTTTCTATTACTGGCTAGATATCTCAAAACTAACAGGCTTCCAAACTAACCCACTGACTTTCTTTAAAAACCATTCCCATTTTTCTATGCTCGACAATGGCACTTTCTAGTTACTAAGATTTAAAATTGCAATTGATTATCATGGGCTTTTCTTCTCCAACTCTACATCCAATTGATAGCCAGGGCTGATTGAGTATACTCTCTATATAATACTTCTCTCAAATATTGCCCCTGCTCCCATTCCATTCTCACTGTTCCTCCATAATCCAGGGTTCTTGTCACCATTATCACAGTGTCCTTCTTACTTTCTCTTCTTTCTCTACTCATGTTTTATAACAACTCATGCATCTTCACCTACTATAGTCCAGTTTATGTCAACATCTTTGCCAAGATTATTCTGACTCCCGGTTAATAAAAATTAAGTCAACCTGCTTAGTATGACATTCAAAACTCTCCACAAATATGGCTTCAAGCTATCATTTCCAATTCTCTCTTTTAAAATAACTATTTAAAGCAAGGAACCCTAGATTATTCACTGTTATTCGGGATACTACTTCTGTATCTTTCTAATTACTGTTCCTTCTACTTACATGATCATTTTTACACATCTCTCTCTGAAATTATACCCATTCTTCATGGTCCAGTGTCTGACATTTTACTCAGAAGAAATGTCTCTTTTTCTTTTCTTTTCTCCTTTTCTTTTATATGAACTTATATAGCTCTGGTTTTTTTCTTTCTTAATGAAGTCATCACATTTTATATAATGTTGCTTATTTGTGCCCAAGATATTTTTCCTCAGTTAGACTATAGATCTTTGGCAATAAATGTGTGTTACTTATTTTTCGCCCCATTGATATAAACTATTACATTAGTAGGAGTTTGATAAATATTTGTTAAGTTAATTAGAAATTAATGTGGTTTCCAGCTGTGAGCTATTTATCCCTAGGAAGCATGTCTTTGAGAGGCTTACATGAGTATAAAGGGTGTGGGTAAACATGACTCATCAACTGGTTCAATTAGTACAACTCCTAAGTCTATTGTGGGTCATACTATCAAAAGGAATTGAGAGAAAAGTTAAAAAAAAAAAAAAAAGCAAAACAACCCCCCTCCAAAAACACAAAACACAATTTCTGACATTAGAAGCTTATAATGTAAAAGGTAAGACAAATATCCAAAAGTTTTAGAAATAGCCAATGATGGGCTGCCTGGGTGGCCCAGTTGTTTGAGCATCTAGCGCTTGGTTCAGCTCAGATCATGATTTCAGTGTCATGAAACTGAATCTCATGTTAGGCTCCACGCTCAGTGCAGAGTATGCCTGGGATTCTTTCCCTTCTCTCCCTCCCATCTGCTCCTTCAACCCCCTCCCCCACTGCATGAGCACACATACATTCTCTGTCTCTCAAATAAATAAATAAATCTTTTTAAAAAAGAAATAGCCAATGATAATGAACACTTTGGAATTTACAACAAAAATTTTAAAAAATGGACTCCACTTTTACCTTTATCTGGCCTTTCTCACATGGCTCGCTGCACACAGATCTGATGATGTTGTGTTTCTTGGACCATACTTCATCATCATCCATTTTTAATTCTCCGTTGTCCCAACTTCCAACATTGATATAATCAAAATAATCCTTTCCCATTTCCTTGAAATTCATTATTTCATACCTTAGGAACAAGAATATAATGATTATTCAGCTAAGAATATGAATATTCAGCTATGAAAAAGCAAAAGATTTCATTTCCCAAAAATGTATCTATTGTCATATTACTGACACTGGAATTTTCCATGACACTATGCTGAGAATAACAAAAAAGCCTGTTGGCTTCAATTTCTCTTAAGAAACCTCTTCTTTTTTTTTTTTTTTTTTTCATCAAACTTAAACTTGAAATAGAAGATAATCCCATGTGAGAAGGTGACTTGACCTCAGCAAGGATGAAAGACATTTTTTAAGTAACTTCAAGAAGTTTAAACAAGTACTACTGTTAGGATTCTAAAAAAGATAGAAAGGGTTGTTTTTTTTTATCTCTATTCAAATAAAATGACAAAATTATCCTTTACTAACCAAGTAAGAAATTTTGTAAACCTTTAATCTTATCTTCAGCTTTAGCAAATGTGGGGATAATCTGGATAGGGCCTGATCTTACTTTTCTTTTTTTACCCAGTACCAATGGCTAAACTCATTGTATAAAAGATGCCTTCAGGAATGATGTTTAAAATGTCCAAAAAGAATTTATGAGGTTGGAAGATGACAGCAGAGTAGGAGGATCCTAGCCTTGTCTCGTCCCTCAAATACAACTAGATAACTATCAAATCATCCTAAACACCCTAGAAAGCAACCTGAAGAGTGGGAGAACAAACCCTACAACTAAAGACAGAAAAGAGGCCACACTGAAAAAGGTAGGAAGTACAGAGACTCAGTTTGGGAGAAACAGGTCATGGCTGCTGTGGTGGGGAGTGAGCCACTGTTGTAGAGAAGGGTGAGAGACAGACTCACACACAGGAGAGTGCATGAGGAAAACAAATCCCCATTCCAATTGTCTTAGAAAGCAAGAGGGCCCAAATTTCATGAGTTCTTGTAATCAGTGGGATTTAAAGCCTTGAGTTCTAAAGGTCAGTGGTCTTGGCTCCAGGAGAACCTGGTGAATATTGGGGCTCCTCTTGGATAAAAGTCAAGCAAACAACCTACATACAAGCAACATGGAAACAGTGAGCTGAAGAGTGCCTGGGGTACACAGTAGAGAGGTTATCTGCTCATTTTGGAGTGTGTTCCAGAGAAACAACATTCACAGAGAGACCCCTCCAGGTATGGCAGGCACTATTTCCCTGCACTGCCCCTCAGCATAAACACAGAGGCATCTATAGTAACCAGCCCAGCACTGACAACTTGTTACCTAACTTGTTTACACTAAGCCCTGCACTCCAGTGTAACCATCCTTGTCAGTCATGTTTGCCTAAATTCCAGCATGACGGGGCCCCTCCCCAAGAAGACTGGCTCAAACCCCAGCTCACACCACATCTCTTGACACAGGAATTTGTAAGGCTTTGGTTCTGGAGGCAGTGGTAATAGGTCTCATGAGCAGGTTCGAGGACCCCTAGTCAGAAAGTTACACATTCAGGCCAGGGACCAAACATTGCCCACAACAGACAGAAAGAACCTCTGAAGATGACTGGCCTAAAGGATAAAGTGGCTAGGGAACAACAGCAAAGCACATGCAGAACATATTGGAGCCTCTCTGTGAAGTGCCAGGCCCTGGGGAACAGGTGACACTACACTGCAGAGCACTACAGGACCTCTTCTTCATAAGGCCATTATCCTTAAGAACAGGAGATGTAGCTGACTTTCTTAACACAGTCACAGAGACTTAGACAAAATGAGAAGAAAGAACAATTTGTCCCAAATGAAAGAATAGGACAAGGTCACTACTAGAGATCTAAGTAAAGCTGATATAAATAACATACTTGTTAGAGAATTTAAAGTAATAAACATAAAGATACTTACTAGTTGAGAAAAGAGCAGACAACATGAATGAGACCCTTAACGCAGAGATAAGGGATAACATAGCAGAGATATATGGCTCAGTAAACAAAATGAGCAACACACTTGATGGAATTTACAGCAGGCTAGAAGCAACAGAGGGATGAGTTAATGAGTTATAAGACAGAGCAGTGGAAAGTGATCAAGCTGAATAAAAGAGAGAATAAAGAATTATGCAAAATGAGAATATACTTAGGGAAACCAGTGACTCCATCAAATATAATAGCATTCAGAGTAGAGGGATCCCAGAAGAAGAAGAGAGAAAAGGAGGAAGAAAATTTATTTGAAGAAATAATAGGGGACACCTGGGTGGCTCAGCGGTTGAGCGTCTGCCTTCAGCTCAGGGCGTGATCCCAGAATCTGGGATTGAGTCCCACATCGGGCTCCCTGAGAGGAGCCTGCTTCTCTCTCTGCCTCTCTCTCTCTCTCTCTCTCTCTGTGTGTGTTTCTCATGAATAAATAAATAAAATCTTTTTTTTTAAAAAAGAAATAATAGCTGAAAATTTCCCAAATCTGAGAAAGGAAACAGATATCCAGATCCAGTAGGCACAGAGAACCCCCAACAGAATCAACAAAAGCAGATCTATACCAAAATATATTGTAAATAACATGAGAAAATGTAGTGATAAAGAAAAAAAATTAAAAGCAGCAAGACAAAAGAAGACAGATAAAAGGGAAATCCCATAAGGCTATCAGTGGATTTTTCAGCAGAAACCTTGCAAACCAGAAGAAAGTGGCATGATATATACAAATTCTGAATGAGAAAAATCTACAGCCAAGGATACTCTATCCAGCAAGGCTATCATTCAGAATAGAAGGAGAGATAGTTTCCCAGACAAACAAAAACTAAAGAAGTTCATTACCACTAAACCAGAGATATTAAGAGGGACTGCAAGAAATGTTAAAGGGGATTGTTTAAGTGGAAAGCACAGACCAAAAGTCAAAGTATAATGGTAGAAAACACAAAAGCAGTAAAGACAAATATTCCTATAAAAAATCATGCAAAGAACTCACAAAATAAAAAGATGTAAAAAAGAACAACATAAACCTAACATGTGGGAAGGAGAAGGAGTAAAGAAAGGGTTCAAACTTAAATGACCAACAACCTGTTATTGACTACTATATGTAGAAGAGAAAGAAAGAAAGAAGGAAGGAAGGAAGGAAGGAAGGAAGGAAGGAAGGAAGGAAGGAAGGAGAGAAGGAGAAAGAAAGAAAGAAAGAAAGAAAGAAAGAAAGAAAGAAAGAAAGAAAGAAAGAAAGAAAGAGAAAGAAAGAAAGAAAGAAAGAAAGAAAGAAAGAAAGAAAGAAGAAAGGGATCAGAGAAAAATTTCCAAAACAACCACGAAACAAATAATAAAATGACAATAAGTACATATCTATCAATAATTACTTTAAATGTAAATGTTGTAAATGCTCCCATCAAAAGATACAGACTGACAGAATGGATAAAATAACAAGACTCACCTAAATGCTGCCTACAAGAGACTCTTTCTAGATCTAAAGACACCTGTAGATTGAAAGTGAGGGCACAGAGAAACATTTATCATGCAAGTAGATGTCAAAAGAAAGCTGGGATAGCTTATACTTATATCAGACAAAATAGACTTTAAAACAAAGACTGTAAAAAGAGATCAGGAGGGGGACATATAATAATAAAGGGGATATATAAGAAGATATAACAAATATAAATAATTATATACCCAAATACATAAAACAGTTAATAACAAAGATAAAGAAATAATCTATAATAAAACAATAATATTAGGGGACTTTAATACCCCTAATACCCCTCAATGGACAGATCATCTAAACAGAAAATCAATAAGGAAAAAATGGTTTTAAATGACACACTGTACTGGATGGATTTAACAGATATATTCAGAACATTCCATCCTAAAACAGCAGAATATACATTCTTTTTAAGTCCACCTGAAACATTCTGCAGCATAGACCATATATTAGCCCACAAAACAAGCCTCAACAAAATCAAGATTAAAGTTGTATCATTCCTCTTTTCTGACCACAGCACTATGAAACTAGGTGTCAATCACAAGAAATAATCTGGAAAGACCACAAATATATGGAGGTTAAATAGCATTCTACTAAAAAAGAATGGGCCAACCAGACAAAGAAAAAGAAATAAAAAATACACAGAAACCAATGAAAATGAAAACATAACAGTATAAAACCTTTGGGATGCAGCGGAAGCAGTTCTAAGAGGGAAATTTATAGCAATACAGGCCTTTCTCAAGAAGCAAGAAAAATCTCAAATAAACATTCTTACACTGAAAGGAGCCAGAAAAAGAACAACAAACAAAACCTAAAACCAGCAGAAGGAACAAAATAATAAAGATTAGAGTAGAAGTAAATGATGCAGAAACTAAAAAGAAAACCCAAAAGAACAAATCAATGAAACCAGGACCTGGTTCTTTGAAAACAATCAATAAAATTGACAAACCGCTAGCCAAACTTATCAAGGAAAAAAGAGAAAGGACTCAAATAAGTAAAATGACAACTGAGAGAAGAGAAATAACAACCAACACTACAGAAATAGAAATAATTATAAAAGAATATTATGAAAACTCTATGCCAATAAGCTGGACAACCTAGAAGAAATGGATAAATTCCTAGAAACATATAAACTATGAAAACTGAAACAGGAGGAAACAGAAAATTTGAAGAGATCGATAACCAGCATAGAAAAAGAATCAGAAATCAAAAACTCCCAACAAAGAAAAGCAGTACCAGATGGCTTCACAGGCAAATTCTACCAAACATTTCCAGAAAACTTAATACTTATTCTTCTCAAACTACTCCAAAAAATAGAAAAGGAAGGAACACTTCCAAATTTATTCTATGAGGTCGCATTACTCTGATACCAAAACCAGATAAAGACACCACTGAAAAAGAAAATTATAGGCCAATATCCCTGATGGACATAGATGCAAAAATTCTCAACAAAACATTAGCAAACCAAATTCAACAATACATTAAGAAAATCATTAACCATGATCAAGTAGGATATATTCCTGGATTGTAAAGGTGATTCAGTATTCTCAAATCAATCAATGTGATACACCACATCAAAAAAGAGAAAGGATAAGAACCATGTAATCATTTCAATAGATGCCAAAAAAGCATTTGTCAAAAGTGTAATATCCATTCATGCTAAAAACCCTTAGCAAAATAGGCTTAGAGGGCCATACCTCAGCATGATAAAGGCCATATAAAAAAACCCCACAACTAACATAATCCTTAGTGAGGAAAACTGAGAACTTTTCCCCTAAGATCAGAAACAAGACAAGGAGGGCCACTCTCATCACTTTTAAATTTTTTTTTTTTTTTGGGAGGGGGGGATGCCTGGGTGACTCAGTTAGTTGAGCACCCGACTCTTGGTTTCAGCCCAGGTCATGATCTTGTGATAGGATTGAGCCCTGACTCTGGCTCTGCACTCAACCAAGTCTTCTGGACGTTCTCTCCCTCTCCCTCCCCTTTGCACCCCCCCCCACCAATGGCATGCTTTCTAAATACATACATACATACATACATAAAATCTTTAATTAAAAACTTTATCTATCTAAGCAATCTCTTACACCCAACATGGGACTCAAATTCATGATCTCAAGGTTAAGAGTCATATGCTCTACTAACCTAGCCAGTCAGGAGCCCCTCATTATTTTTATTTAACATAAAAGTCCTAGCCACTGCAATCAGACAACAACAACAACAACAAGATTCAAATCAGTAAGGAAGAAGTAAAACTTTCACTATTTGCAGATGACATCATACTATATATAGAAAACCCAAAAGAAAAAAAAAAAAAAAAAGAAAACCCAAAAGACTCAACCAAGAAACAGCTAGAACTGATAAGCAAATTCAGTAGACTCATAGGATACAAAATAAATGTACAGAAATCTACATTTCTATATACCAATAATGAAGCAGCAGAAAGATAAATTAAGAAAACAATCCCATTTACAATGGTACCAACATAATGAGATACCTAGGAATAAACCTAAACAAATAATTGAAAGACCTGTACTCTGAAGAGTAAAAAGCATTGACGAATGAAATTGAAGATGACACAAAGAAATGGAAAGACATTCCATGCTCATGGGTTGGAAGAACAAATATTGTTAAAATGTCTATATTACTGAAAGCAATGTACATATTTAATGCAATCCCTATCAAAATACCAACAGCATTTTTCACAGAACTAGAACAAAAATGCTAAAATTTTTTACCCCAAGTATCCAAAGCAACCTCAAAAGAGAAAAGCAAAGTTGGAGGCATCACAATTCTCAACTTCAAGTTCTATGACAAAGCTGTAGTGATCAAAACAGTATGGTACTGGCATAAAAATAGACACAGAGATCAACAGAACAGAATAGAAAACCCAGAAATAAACCCACAACTATGTGGTCAATTGATCTTCAACTAAGCAGGAAAGAATATCTAATGGGAAAAAGTCTCTTCAATAACTAGTGCTGGGATAACTGGACAGCAACATGAAAAAGAATGAAACTGGACCACTTTCTTTCACCATACACAAAAATAAACTCAAAATGGGTTAAAGACCTAAACATGAGACCTGAAACCATAAAAATTCTTCAAGGGGGCACAGGCAATAATTTCTTTGACATCAGCCATAGCAACTTTTTTTCTGGATATGTCTCCCAAGTCAAGGGAAAAAAAAGCAAAAATAAACTACTGGGACTTCATCAAAATGGAAAGCTTCCGCACAATGAAGGAAACAATCAACAAAACTGAAAGGCAACCTTTGGAATGGGAGAAGATATTTGCAAATGACATATCTGATAAAGGGCTGGCATCTAAAAGATATAAAGAACTTATAAAACTCAACACAAATAATTATTTGGATAAACAAATAATCCAATGAAAAAATGGGCAGAAAACATGAAGAGACATTTCTCCAAAGAAGACATTTAGATAGCTAACAGACATCTGAAAAGATGTTCATCATCACTTACCATCAAAGAAGTATAAATTAAAACGACAACCTCATACTTGTCAGAGTGCCTAGAATCAACAACACAAGAAACAACAGGTGATGGCAAGGATATGGAGAAAGGAGAGCCCTTGAGCACTGTTGGTGGGAAGGGAAACTGGTGTAGTCACTCTGGGAAATAGTATGGGTGTTTCTCAAAAAATTATCAGTATCACTATCCTACAAGCTAGCAATCACACTACTGGGTATTTACCCAAAAAATATAAAAACACTAAATCAGAGGGCTACATGCATGCCCCTATGTTTATAGCAGCATTATTTACAATAGCCAAGATATGGAAGTAGCCCAAGTGTCTATTGATTGATGAATGGGTAAAGGAGAGGTTATATATATAAAAATATTATATATATTCCAATATATAGTAGAATATCATTCAGTGATAAAAATGAATGAAATCTTGCCATTTGCAATGACGTGAATGGAGCTGGAATGTATTATGCTAATCAAAATAAATCAGTCAGAGAAAGACAAATACTACATGATTTCACTCAAATGTGGAATTTAAGAAACAAAACAAACTAGCAAAGGGAAAAAAGGGGAGAGGAGAGATAAATCAAGAAGCAGATTCTTAGTTACAGAGAAAAAACCGATAGTTACTCAAAATTGTTACTGCAAATAAAACACTTTAGGGTAATCCTTAAGCTACTGAACAGCTAACAAAATTTAAGAATCAATTAACATTCTGAAAAAGACACTACCACAAAAAATGAAATTTTGATTTATAGAGAACAAACTGATGGTTAGAGGGGAGGAGTGTGGAGGAATGGGTAAAATAAGTGATGGGGATTAAGGAGGGCACTTGTGATGACGACCAGGTGATGTACGGAAGTTTTGAATCACTATATTGTACACCTGAAGCTAATATAACATGGTATGTTAACTAACTGGAATTAAAATAAACAAAGCAAGTCTGAAAATAGATGGCTTCTAAAGCACCTCGTGCAATGTAAAAATCCTGGAAGATGCTAATACCTTGTGAGTTCTGAGCTTATATTGCTATTGTTCTCATTTTGAGTATGGGGATAGATGTAAAGAGGGAAAACTAATGTACTTATTTACAAGATTTTTCTTACGTGCAAGAACATTTCCAGAGAAGCATTTTTGAAATAATTTTCCAATGTTAGGACAGTGGATGAACAATACCAGTCACTTTATCAGCTCCTGTAGACATAACTGTGGGTATATCTTAGGTGCACAATGTCTTCACATAGCACCCTATGCTTTTACCTCCTAGGACTTAGACAGTTGGCTCGTGGGTTCTTATAAATACCCCCTCCATCCTTCCATGCTCAGCATAGTTATCTGCAAATTGACATGGATGGACAACTATCTAGCATTTGGGTTCCAGTGACCAGCTTACCATATGCAGACCAATGCTCAGGAAGGAAATGTTAGGAATCAATTTGACCTCAGTCTGTTTCGATTGACACTGTAAAATGATACCATTCTGTTTTTACTCCCAATCACAGTATTTTTATGGTACTGTCTTTTTCAGAATGTTAGTTCATTCTTAAATTTTGTTAGCTGTTCAGTAGCTTAAGGATCATCCCACAGTATTTTATTTGCAGTAAGTAACAATTTTGAGTAATTGCTTAAAGTCCACTTCTAAACCCAAAGTACTAATCTGCAGGATACTGTCACAGCTATCCAATGGCTTCTATGCATACAATGAGTCGAGATACTCGAAAACAGAGCCCTTAAGGCTAAAAAAAAGAAACTCATTTATTATGTCATTGAGTATTTCAAGTATATAAGCTTCGGAGACTTCAAAAAGTATTCTGTGTGAGCAAATAAAGACTCTGAGCAAATAAGCTTTGAACATTCTAGGCTGGGAAAAAGAAAGAATTATAGGTATCAGGAAGTTTTCTTTCTTTGCTGCTGCTGATTTGAAGAGCTATGAGGGTTTCATTGCTCACTCCAAATGAGTCCTCAACCCATTTCTACTCATATTTAACTTTGATAAGGTCTCCATACTGTGAGTTTTACAGATAATGGGACTGCAGTTTGGTGAGGTTATTGAGTAATGGCAGATTGCAGAGTATGCAAGTGGCAGAGCAAACCTAAACTCAGCCTTTAGACTTCCAGTTCACTGTTCTCCATTAGACCGCTCCATATCTATTAGATAGAGCAGAGAATCAACTTTCCTTGCTCCTCGATTGCATTAATCTGCTCTATGTAGGGGAAATGGTAAAACGTGAAGAGATTCAGTTTTTGAAAAATAAATATGAAAATTCTATAGAATGGAAAATGTATTTGGCAGCGAAGTGATTTCAGAAAAAGTTAAACCTTCATTTTTGGTTCAAAACTGTCAACCTGTTTTAACTACGTTAGAGATAATGAATCCTCCTCATGGAATTAGCTTGTAGATTTCTGGTAATTATTTATCTACAAGACAAATGCAGAGATATCATCACTAGTACCGTAGTCGGTGAAAATAGAACATTGCTGTAAAAATCTTTGGTAGCAACACATTAGAAAAAGAGTTAAAAATAATTCTCCATTAAAAAAGAAAAAAAAAGGTTTGGGATGCCTGCGTGGCTCAGTGGTTGGGTGTCTGCCTTCAGCTCACAGCGTGATCCTGGAGTCTGGGGATTGAGTCCCATGTTAGGCTTCCTGCATGGAGCCTGCTTCTGCCTCTGCCTTTGTCTCTGCCTCTCTCCCTCTCTCTCTCTCTCTCTCTCTCTCTCTCATGAATAAATAAAGTCTTTTTTTTTTTTTAAAGGTTTTTCCCCTCGTTTGGCAATTGGTATGAATTCTTTCCATTTTCAGAGATAGGATATAGACTTTATTATCTGTCAAAAGTGAGTGTTTGAAAAGTACTCTTAGTTAGATTTGGGGTAAGAATTAAAACACATAATGGCTTCCTACAATTGTTTTCCATTATTTAATTCCCTCCCTTTCTCACTGTCTTGCTCTTCTGCTCTCCTTCATCAAGCTTCTTTGTTTCTAAATCTTTCTGCTCCTGAAACTTTTTTCTTATTTACTGTGTGTGGTATGTATGATCTGTTTTCTGTAATATCTCTCCTTTCTTTCTCCTTTCTCTCTACCTCCCCTCGTCTCTCTTCCTTAACTGGTCATAATTCATAGTCGGAATATACTGAAATTTTTAAAAACTGAATTTCTTTTTTTTAAGATTTTATTTATTTATTCATGAGAGACACAGAGAGAGAAAGAGAGGCAGAGACACAGGCAGAGGGAGAAGCAAGCTCCATGCAGGGAGCCTGATGCGGGACTCGACCCTGGGTCTCTAGGATCAGGCCCTGGACTGAAGGTGGGGCTAAATCGCTGAGCCACCCAGTCTGAACCTAAAAATGAATTTCATACTGCATTCAAAAACAAAATAAAATAGATAAAATGTGTTCTAATACAAAGCAAAACAAGTTCTATTAAAGCACTAGGTAGAACCTAGAGGTAGGCAGGCTTCTGTTTATCAGAACTAAAGAACTTTTTAAGTGGTAGTAACTCTGAAAATTAGAGCAGGCTTCCTTTCTCAGAAGATAGTGAAATTTTCTTTACCCAGGGGGCTGAAGCAATGTTGTCAGGGGAACTGCAACATCTTCAGGTGGAAGGGGCTGTGTAGAATTTTAGATTCAAGTACCAACTAAAATCCTCTCAGTCTATAATTCTTTTTTTTTTCAGTCTATAATTCTAATGCTTAGGTGTGTGGTTTTTAAAAGTTTGATTCTTAAATATGTGACAGATTGTCTGCCATCCAAGAAAACAGACATTTTAAGCAGCAATCCATGCAACAGAGCAATTACAATGATCTGTGTCTTGGGGGTTGGATTAAAGACCACAAGGTCCCTTTGACCAAGTCCTTTAATGGTAATTAATAATGAAATCCTTTTCCAGGATACACATAGAACCATTTCATATGTGACATAAAGAAAATGGGGAAAAGAAAAGAAAAAAAAAAAAAAGAAGAGAAAAGAAAACTAAGTTACATTCTCTTCATTTGAATTTAATCACCATGCCTGGGAATTGCATACCGGCCTTGCTCTGTTACTGACTGTGAGAGTGGGCGCGCCTCTTCCTTTCTTTGTGACTCCACTGTGCCTCCCAAGGAAAGTTGGGAAGTTGAAATAAGTCATCTCTGGTCCTTCTGTGACATATGCAGAGCCACATACGAAGAACCCTTGTGCAAACCTGCTCAGTATCTTCAAATTTCTAGTGTTCTAACCTGATCTTCTATTTGTCACCTCTGTTTCTGCCCACCCACTCTTCTTTTCTTGTCTTTTGGATTAATCAAGATTTTAAAAGTATCCTTCTATTGGTTTTTTAGCTATTCCTTGTATTAAGGGATTAAATATGCATTCTCTAATTATCCTATTCTACCTAATGTTGTGTCACTTAATGTAAATAAGAAACTTACTGTTGTAGAATTCTATATCCCCTTTCTTTATGACACGTTGCCAAATATTTTTCATTTCCATACTTATCAATCCCACAATATAATGTTACAATTCTTGCTTTAAACAGCCAGTTGTACTTAGTCTCATGTTTTGATGTTGGCTCTCCATGTTTCCTCTGCCCAGTTATGGTCAGTCCCAGGCAGTAGTGAGGCCTCTTCAACCCTATTTCTCAACGGACTCTCTGTGAGGGATCAGAAAATTTTTACTGTAGAGGCACATTCAATATTTTGAGGCTTTGTGAGATGGTCTTGGTGAAACTAGTCAACACTGCCAGTGTAGTGTGAAAACAGCCAAAGATAGGACCTAAATGAGTGGGTGTGATTGTGTTCCAATAAAACCTGATTTATGAAAACAGACAGCAGACTCCATTTGGCCTGCAGACCACAGTTTGCTGACCTGTGGTCTATACTATTGGTGGTAAGTAGTCAAGGTCCATATTTCTTATCTGTAATTCTGAAATTCTTAGAGCTCTGAAAATTATATTTTTATAACTCACTTGGCAGAAAACATGACCCAACCTGAACTTATCTGGTGAAAGAACTTGGCCCACACTGTAATGAGGCTATTTATAGTCTATTTATCACACTTTATGTTGAATATTTGTATGTTTTACTACAGAAATATTAATATGTTGATTAAAGAGTGCTGCTCCACAGCATGTTGGTGGCATCAGATGACTGTGTTACCTTTTCTAATTTAAAAATTCTGGATTCTGTAATACACTTGGTCCCAAGGATTTTATTAAAGAATTGTGGACTGATAGTTGTCTGATTAGATATGAAGTTTAAAAGAAGTGGTTAAAATGAACTCTCTAACAGTCTACAATTGTGTTTGCTAGAATAAGTTGTTACCTGTCCTTGCTTCCTTGGTTCAGGATCTTCCTCTGGCTTTTTAGGGGACTCCCTAGTCACCCCAGTCTCCTCTGGTGCATTGCCCCATTTGGAATGTCTTTGACTCAGCAGAACCATAACTTTTACTCCACAGAAATAATAATATAATGCCTACTGATAAATTTCTCAAAAAATAGTGGCTTTTTAACTTTTATCCTGGTTGATTAATTGGCAGATCATTGTATAAGGTTAGGAGTGAAGATTGAATTAGAATCTTGAGTTCTCATGTATTAGACTGTATCTTTGGAAAAGTCACTTAGTCTTTGTAAGCCTCAATTTGTGAGCCTTCAGCTGGAGAAAACAATGATAACATTTACCTCATAGGATTAAAATGTAGAGGACTTAGCTAAGTGTTTGGCTCAAAATACCTGTTCAATAAATATTAGTTTAGTTATTTTGTAAATAGAACTGGATTAATTGGAAAAATAAAAAGCTGCAAACCACCTTCCTGAATCTGGTTCATGCCCTTAGAGGCCAATTCACAGTATTTATTAATGGCTTCCTGTAACACCCAACCTTTGTTAATATGTGGAAAGTCTCTGAACAATTGTGAATTCTTGGAAATTGTCTGCAAAATTTTATATATATTGTCCTTTAGAGAATATCTATAAATTTCATCTGAAGTCTTAAAGAGATTTACATTCTAAAAAAGATTAAGAACCAATGTTCTAAATGTACCCATTACAGCATATTTGGAGGATTATGATGAATGAGACAGTGATGTTCTTTCTGATCTATTAAGGTTTCCCATTCGAATAGAGCTGAGAAATTTCTTCACTATCTGTTCTTTGTGGAACTAGCTTGGGTACATGACATGAAAACCCTTTGAATATTCGGAGCTGTAGTCATCAAAGTTTACGAACAAGTCCCAAGCTGATGTCAGTGCTATAGGCATGCTCACAGGAATAATAGATCCATGTACGGATATCAGGGAGTAAGCCTTGACTTGAGCCTACAAACTGAGCTCATTGGCTGACCTGCCCTATGAAGCTTTATGACAAATGTGAAGTTTTCTGTGGCCCTGATAAAATGTTTGTATTCCCTATACCCCATGGGTATACCGAACAGCCAAAAAAGAAGATAACTATATATGCAAAGTCAGCTTATCTTGGCAATGAGCCTGCTGGGAGCAATATTCAAGTCTCTAGAATAGAATAAATATACAGCTTTCTTCTTGGCTGCATGACTTGGAACTAGCTGTCACTTAGCAGTTCAGCTTGTGACATGGTAACAGCTGCATCAGGGACAAGCTTCAGCTCACCTCAGTAATACGAAAACAAGTTAGAACCAAGGTGGCTGGTGCATGTGTGGGCACATGAGGTGTGAGTCATGGAGAGAGTCATGAGACCTTCTCTTGGCAAGATAGGCTACAGAGTGTAAAGACACCCTCTCCAAGCCTTCATGTCAAGGATAAACTGTTGCTGGAAGAATGCTTCGGGTTTTACAGTGGGAGACCAAAGGACCCTGATTGTGTCCATGTAAGGCAGAGTGAAGAGCCAGCCCCACTACAGCTCAGAATATCATTTTAATGACATTATCCCTCATGGATTAAAAGTCTCCTGTGTAGAGTCACTTAAGAATTTAGAGTATGAGATAGATGTGAATTCTGATAAGTTCTAGGTACCTAATGACTTCCCTGGAGGCTGATCTATAATTATGAGTAAGTTCATATTTCTCAGGCTCCTCTATCAATAACGAAAGGTGGAGTTTGATAATAAAAGGCAATTTAGTCCTCAAGAAGGGAGAAAGACCTCCAGCTAAAGGATAATAAAATAAAAGGACTTCTAACTTACTATAGGTAGAGCAAACAATGTAATAGCACCCCAGCCCTATTTCTGAATTACCATAAATGGAATAGTTCCCATTTCTGAATAATTCTATGACCCAAGAAGAGATCAGAGTGCAGAGAATAACATGGAAAACATACAGAGAAACCACAGAGCTGGTTTTTGGTTTTTCTATTATAACATGAGGCTCCTGTCTCTGAGTGTAGGTCTCTGAAATGTGATGATTCCGAGTGTATTTTGGAAGCCAGTACACATATGGATGTGTATGTGGCTACAGAAAATGGGGCTCCCTCTGTCTATCTTTAATCCCTTTGTGATGTCAGAGCTGGCCAAATATGACCAGTAAGCCTAGATAACCACAAAAGAGAGAAATGGGCACATTGGGATCAATAGATGACTGTCCACCTACTATTGTCTAGAAGAGAATTATAACAGTACCTTCCTGGAGAGTCTCCATTCTCATCAAATAGGATCATATCTCCAGAAACCCCAGTAAAATTGGTTTTCATCAGGGAATCCAAAAGTTTCCGTCCATCAATTGGTTTCATTGCATCACAAAGGCCTGCATAGCCTGGACAGAGGGACATCTGCATGTTGTGGAGCCCATAGGCCATGGAATAGATCGCATTGATCACAAATCCCATTTTGGAATCTTGAACGTGATGTGTTCTCAGAGTCAGTGAACCTGTTGAGAAACAAATTAAGGATTAACTATGAGATTGAATTATACTACAGCTCTATCCATGGATTCTGAATAATTGGAGAATTCACAGCAGCAATTTATCAGAGTTAGAATCAGAGTAAATGCAAAGCTACGAGTGCCAGAATAGAATGGCCTCTGATTGCTTTCTATTTCCAGGCTTTTCTCCCCCTAAAACCTTGAAGAAAAATCTGAATCCCCAACACTACCAAGATTCACTTCCTCTGTTACCAATCTCTAGAGATAGATGCAGGAGAGCACTATATTTCTGTACCAAAGAATTTATCTTAAGGACAGATTAATCTCCTTAGCACTCAACTATGATAATATACTTCCTTGGTTTAGAAATGCACAACAAATCTCCTGTTGCCAAACTAGTAAGTCTTAGCTAAGCAAACTAGATTTTCTACCATCTTGCCTCAACTTACCTGTTAGGATGCACCACTTCCCACCTCAAAGCACATGCTCTCCATAAACTAGCCTACTTGGAAATTCTAAAACATAATCTAACATTTACAGTCTATTAATTAATTAATTAATTAATTGGAGTCTGAGTATACAAAAAGCTGTGTGGTTGATGGTCTAGGGACAAAACAAAGATGAACTGGGCATGGATTCTGCACTTAAGAAGAAATTTGTTCAGTAATAGAAATAAATTATGTAGCTACAGTGAAAGATAGAATGTGATAAACTTGTAACACATATGGAGTTAAAATCTATGGAGGCCCAAGGAGGGAGAGATCTCTTCCAACGGAGGGCTCTTGGGAAAGTTTCATTAAAGAACTAACATTCGGAATGGTTTATTGATTCAACAAATATGGAATGAGTGCCTGTTACTTCTGACTGCTCAGAAGGTGCTGGGAGTGAGGGATCTAATGCTGAATAAGATAAATCTGATTCTTTCCCTAGAGTCTAGAAGGCACAGGAGCATCTAAGCAGATCATTGCAGTGTGGTTTGATAAGTGTGGAGGCAGTACCAAGTCGGGAGGGGCACCAGACCCAGAAGTTCACTGCTGCTGAGAACTATGGCTGAGTGTCAGCTGGATGAGGAGTGGAGGGAAGAGTGTTTAAGGGTTCTTGGTTGAGAGAGAGAGCATGCTCTCTGGGAGCATGCTCTCTGGTCTGGGAAACCTTAAGAAGGTTGGAATGCCCAGACCATGACATGCGAGATGGGGGAATGGGGAGTGCAAAAGGAGCAGAGGAGACAAGGGCTGCATAAGCTACATGAAGATTGCTGCACTTTATCATGAAGATCACTGGGGGCCTTTGCAGTGTTTAACTAGGAAGGGACGTGATCAGAATTCTGTTTCAGAAAGACCAGTCTGGCTATAGTGCAGAGAGAGATTGAAAGGGCTGTGGGAGGGGAGCCAGAAAGACCCATGAAGAGGAGATACAATGATCCCCATGACAGCTGAAAAGGGCTTGGTCTGGGTAGAGGCTATGGTCACGGGCAGAATCCACTGCCAGGGCTGGGGAGTGAAGAATGAGGAGTGAGACGTAGAAGGAGAACAGTGGTAAGAAGCTGTAAGGAAAAGCTGAGGTAAAGACAGCTTGTCATTGGGGGAAAAGTTTTCTGTAAGAGAGATAAAAATGGATTTTCCAAAGTAGCATCGTTCTTCATGAGTTCTAAACTATGGAGGCATATTATCCCCTTCTTTTTTTTTTTTTAAGATTTTATTTATTTTTATTCATGAGAGACACATATAGAGAGAAAGAGAGGCACAGAGACACAGGCAAAGGGAGAAGCAGGCTCCATGCAGGGACTCAATCCCAGGTCTCCAGGATCAGGCCCTGGGCTGAAGGTGGTGCTAAACTGCTGAGCCACACAGGCTGCCCATATTATAACCTTCTTAATTGCCGGCCCAAATGCTGACTCTTTGTTTCCCTGAGCAGAAAGGGAAAGCAGCAGGGCTCATCCTGACATGAGTTTAAGATGGGGAATCCTATTTCCATCTAAGGACTAGACATTGGACCCAGGCTACTTTCCAAACTTTCTTACAACTTTCTTCTCTCCACAGGTTGTCTTTGTACTTCCACATTTTCCCACATGCCACTGGAAACTCTGTACTTCCAGGTACTAAGTCATCTTTTACTTGGGGTCACTTTTTACTCCTCTTCCTTCCTATCTTCTCAACTCTTATTTGATCTATCTTTAAAATATATCTAGAGGGGATCCCTGGGTGGCTCAGCGGTTTGGCTCCTGCCTTTGGTCCAGGGCGCAATCCTGGAGTCCCGGGATCAAGTCCCACATCAGGCTCCTGGCATGGAGCTTGCTTCTCATTCCTCTTGTGTCTCTGCCTCTCTCTCTATCATAAATAAATAAATAAATCTTTAAAAAAAATAAAATACATCTAGAATTAAACTATTTCATACTAATCTACTTCCACCAGGTTTAAGATACATCATCTCTTGTCTGGATTGCAGACATGGTCTTTTGAGTGGTCTTTTTTTTTTTTTAAGATTTTATTTATTTATTCATGAGGGTCACACAGAGAGAGAGAGGTAGAGACATAGCAGAGGGAGAAGCAGGCTTCACGCAGGGAGCCTGACGTGGGACTCAATCCTGGGACTCCAGGACCACGCCCTGGGCTGAAGGCGGCACTAAATCGCTGAGCTACCTGGGCTGCCCTGACTGGTCTTTTTTTAACCTTTGCCCACCACCACCTTCCAGCCAATTTTCAACACAATAGCTAGAAAAAATTCCCTTAAAATGTAAATCAGATGATGACATTCCTCTGATTGAACTTTTCAGTGGCTTCTTTATTACTGAAAGTAAAAGCCACAGTCCTTGCAATGACCTTAAAAGATATACAAGGACTTGACTCATGGTGTTCCATCCCTCATCTTTCTGACTCCATCTCCTTACACTCTGCATTTAAATTATTCCTCTCTAGCCACACCAATCTCCTTCCTAATCCTCAAAATATTCAGGGGGTGTCCCTGCCTCCAGACTTGCTGGTCCTTCTACCCAGACTGCTCTGCCACAGAGATCTGCAGAAACTGCTCCCTCCTAGTGCAAGTCTTTGCTCAAATATCATCCTCTCTGTGAGATCTTCTGGGGCATCCTGACTAAATCTCATCTCCACCCCACCCCCAGACACTCTATCTCCTTTCCCAAAAATATTTTTCTCTTTACCATCTTCTAAAATGCTGTATGGGGATCCCTGGGTGGTGCAGCGGTTTGGCGCCTGCCTTTGGCCCAGGGCGCGATCCTGGAGACCCGGGATCGAGTCCCATATCGGGCTCCCGGTGCATGGAGCCTGCTTCTCCCTCTGCCTGTGTCTCTGCCTCTCTCTCTCTCTCTCTGTGTGACTATAATAAATAAATAAAAGAAAAATTAAAAAAAAATAAAATGCTGTATGTTTGTCTTTTTATTGTCTGTTTCATCTACCCACTAAAATGTAAACTCTGTGAGGCCAGGGTGTTTTTTTTTTTTTTTCCTGTTTTGTTTACTACTCAGTGCCTAGGATAGTACCTAGCACATGTGAGTCCCCAATAACTATCTGGTGAATAAATTAAAGAATTACCCCTGCTAACTAGATAATCCCTTTTATTTTCTTCCCGACCTTACTAACACTAATTATCTCAATTTTTAAAGGTTATCAAGAACCTTTCTTTCATGAAGACCACCATGACTGCAGATACTAAAATTAATCTTGTTCTTCCAAACTCCCCATCACTTTCTCTATACCTCTCTTAGGCACCCTGCACACCATGCTGTAGAAATGTAGGCATACTTAGGGAAGGGAGAATTTGAAACACCTATTCCCCACACCCCCCCCCCCCCCCACCTCCTACCTTCCTCTAATGACTCCCTGAATGGATATGTGTCACTCACACATCACCTCAGCCTCCCAATCCACAATCAGAGGTCAGCAATAGTTGCTTCTAGGGCTACTAGACAGGGTGCTTTGACTTTCATTCTCTTCTTTTTCCTTTTATGAGAAGAGGAGGGTGATGTAGCTGTAAATTCTTGCCTTATGTCTTCCTAGCTCTGTGACTTGGGCAAGTTACTTTAATTCTCCAAGATTCAGTTTCATCATCTGTTAAGTGGTGGTAAGTTATACATACCTTGCACGGCACCTAGCACAAAGTAGATGCTTTGTAAATAGTCACTGTACCAAAATGTAAATCATAACGACCTTTAGCCACCATGTTTTGTGGTCAAGACTTTGGAGAATGAAAGCAAAGCCAAAGGTGTCTCCTGATAGGATGTGCAGTAGAGCTCTCAGGCACTCAGTTTCCTCTTCCCTTCCAGAGGTTTCTTTAGGCCTTGTTGGCAATAGATAGCAACTGGCAAGAAGGCAACATATGAGCCTATTCATGTGTAAATAAAATCACAGGACTTAGGGCATGGTTACTGCCCTGTTTGTTGAATTGAATGGGGGCAAGAATGAAAATTTGCATTTTTCTTTGGCACTTTCAAAATAATTTTTACATATATCAGTGATGTGCATCAGTAGTGTATCACACTGCATAGAAACTGAGCTGTAGACAGTCTAGGTAGATTTTCCAAGGTTATGCAGATAACATCAAAAGTAGACAAGAATTTCTAACACCAGATTGGTGCCCTTTTTGCAATACTATATCATTTTCACTAGAAATACTCCCTGCACAATATTACTGTATCACCTTTTAAAAATATTCTAATTAAGAGATAAAGTGAGGGGAAAACAGACTGGTCACAAGATTGGATCTTTCCTGGAAAGTGCTATGTTTCTGTTCCCTCAAATAATGCTCATTAGACTGCCCAAAACCTGGGCCCAGGAATATATTAAGGGGCTAACCAAAAGCAAGAGCTCAAGAACCCAAGGACACACTGGTTGTGCACAGTCTGTTGTATCATTTATTGTTATTGGGCATCTGGAAACAACTGGCCTGTTTGGGCAGCATTAGGTCTTGCAGTTCCTGGTAAATGTTTCCCCTTGTCATTTGAAATACCAAAGGATTGCAAATTCAAAAACAAAGAAACAAGGCCTGCCAGAAGAAAATTAATGTAAATTTAACCTTTGTAATTTCTCCTTAAGTCCTTCTGATGCATGAATTTTTAAAGGAAAACATCTTTTTTTAAAAAAATAACCTATTTTTAAATTTTATTTATTCATGAGAGACAGACTCCATGCAGGGAGCCGGTGCAGGACTTGATCCCGGGACCTTGGGATCATGCTCTGAGCCAAAGGCAGATGCTAAACCACTGAGCCACCCAGGTGTCCTAGAGAGAAACATCTTAATCTGTTTTAGCATTCAGGATGCAACAGAGGGTCAATTAATAGAAATTCAAGTTTAAATTCTGCCGACACCAGTTCATCTAGGTATCAGCCTTTTTCCTCTATTAGAAGCAGCAGCTCAAGGCTGAATTATCACCTTTAGGTAGCTGAGAGAGCGCAGGTGAAATGTGTGACAACAAAATAAATACTTGAAAAGTGCTTTAACTTCATGAAACTCAATGAGCTTTAGGAACTCTTTCTACTACAGATGAAGAAATTAAAGAAATCAAGATGCTTATTGATAGCGGGCAAGCCTAGCTTTTTGTGCATGGGATGATGGTAGCTGTATTTAAAAGCAATTAATGCAAGAGATTCAGTATTTGTATGTGTGTGTATGTATGTATGTATGTGTGTGTGTGTGTGTGTGTGAAATTTAGTTAATTAGGGAATTTTTCTGCCTCTTATCTCTTTAGGCCTAGATCTCTGTCTATATCTACCTGTTCCCTAACTCTACACATATGAGAAGGGGGTGAATCTGCAAGATACCTTCCTTTGTGTTAGAGAGGGCACATGGCTACTCTGAGTAGTGGAGCATAGAGGATTAAGAGCACAGATTCTGGAACCAGGCAGCAGGTTAGGATCACAGCTTTGCCTGTTACTTGCTAGCTGTGTCACTTTGGCCTAGGCCATTAACCTCTCTGAACCTGAAAAAAATGGGTTTAGTCATCATGTCTAATAGATTTATACAAGGATTAACTGGGTTTATATTTATAACACACTTGATAAAATAAAAGGATTTATGTTACTAGTCCCTGATCCAAGTTGTGTTACAAATGATCCGGTTTGTTTCTTCACACTCAAGATATAAAGATCTGGAAGACGTATGTTGCCAAGCAGAGAGGCATTTGCTGGTGCAAATGTGCCTAGCTTTATCTTTGAAGAATGAAAGAAAGGCTGAACAGTGAATAAGGGGAAGACAAGCAGGATATGAGCTAAGGGAGCTAGACAGGAGCTGTACCATATAGGGCTGTGGAGCGTTTCTGTCAGAGAAATATCATGATCTCTGTTTTCTTTTAAAAATTTTACTTTGAGGATGGAAAACTGAACAAGAGTGGGAAAGCCTAGGGAGTATGGAAATAGCTAAGAGACAATGGTGCCTTAGTCTAGGATAGGATTCAAAGTATATTTTGGAAACAGGGAAAAGTGTGCTAGTCCATTGGATGTGAGCTATTAAAGAAAAAAGAAGAATCAAGGATTAGTTCAGGTTTTCATTTTAAGTAACTAGGTGGATTAGGGCACCATTGAGGTGAAAAATAGGTCGGTGGGGGTGGGGAATCCCAAGTGCTGTTCCACAAATTGAGCAGGGATAAATCAGTTAGTGGCCAATGTGACAGACCAGGCAACAGACACTGATGGCTTAGACGAGGGTGACAGCGGAAGAGATGCTGAGCAGTATTCAGATTCAGGACACATTTTAAAAATAGGACTGACATGACCAGCTGGCTGATTGGATGTATCTCATCTATCAGACCCCTTTTTGAATTCCTGGTGCCGCACAATTTTACTACCTGTATAGTGTTTCCTTGCGAACATATAGTATGATTTTTTATTAGTTCCAGAACTAATGATATATTTAATAATTATATAATTTCTGGCTTGGATTATTATAATAGCCTCCTAACAGGTCTTACTGCTTCCCATCTTTCTCTGCTGGAATCTATATCTCCCAGTGTTGATAATATAAAGAGTGGTCTTTCAAAAGCGCAAAACTGATTTTATTAGTCTCCTTTTAAAACCATTCAGTTAATAACCAAATTATAGCCTAAATACCTTGCCCTGACTTTCAAGGCCTTTCTGTTCTGCCCTTGATTTACTCCTCAATTCTGATCTGTGATACTGTATACACCAGATATTTGGAACTTCATATAGCCACATAACAAACTCTCTCCCTTGTATCTGGGCCTCTGTGCGTTTCACTCTATATATCCGGAGCATATGTTCCTGCAGATTTTCTACTTATTAATTTGTGTGTGTCTAAGACTCCCCTCCATGCAGAAATTGGTCACGACCCTCCTCTAGTTCAGAGTTAAGGTTTTGCTCTGTTTTCCCATGCACCAATGCTGGCTTTTATCCCACACAGAACACCCTAACACACAAATTGCCTGTTTACTTATATGTCTCTAGTCTATACTTAAGGCTCTGCTTTGTTCTCTTATAGCACTGGTGTGACCTTTGGCCGGTGTCTAGTACACTGTGGACTCCTCAACAACAAAGATTCTGTGTCATTCAAACAGGTAGCTCTTGTGCCAAGCACAGCGCCTGACACATAGTTGACATTATTAATAGATGTTAAGTACATGAATGAGGCCTGATGAATGACAGGATGTCTCATGGGCTATCACCAAATACTAGGTCCGGTCTTCAGAATGTCAGATCCATTTACTAGAGCAATCATTCCTTTGTAGAAAAGCACTAAACAAAACTAATATTGCCAGTTGACAGTAGGATCTGCCAGGCAGACCAGACAATCCCCTTAAGCAATCTCATGGGCTTTCACCACCTAATAAAACTACATGAGAAAAATTCTAGTCTGGAAAAGATGGACCTCGTGTTTCTCTCACTGAATGCAGCTAAAAGCCCTCGGCAGAATGACTGGAGCAGCTTTCAGAGGATTCTGAAAAGTCAATGGTAACAGGTGGATCGGGGAAGGAAGTCAGAATTTATTTATTTATTTAAAAGATTTCATTTATTTATTTGAGAGAGAGAGAGAGAACACAAGTGGAGAGAGGGCCAGAGGGAAAGGGAGAAGCAGACTCCCCACTGAGTAGGAAGCCCCCACATGAGGCTCAATCCCTTGGGATCAGGACCTGAACCGAAGGCAGATGCTTAACGACTAAGCCACCCAGACAACGCAGGAAGCCAGAATTTAAAAAAAACCACTGAGACATGCATGAGATTCTTGGATCTTTTCCTGCCAGTAAGTATCTCCAGGCTCAGCAACAAAGGGGGCCCAAAATATGGAACTGTGCACCAGTTTGAACACAGGAAGAAAGAGCTCCAAGAGAAGCCCTCTGTTTCTGGTCTGAAGAGTGGAAAGGGGCACCTTACAAGTCAGAGAGAGTGGAGGAAATTCTATTTTTGTTTTTTATTTGTTTGTTTTCCTGTGCTGGCCTCCAGGCAGTCCTGCAGAGGTGGTGGTGGCAAAGGCAGCAGTGGCTAGGCAAGCTCCTATACCTCTTAGGGTGGGAGCCTTTCTCTATGACCAAAGGAACTGTGTCCCAAAAGGATGAACAAGTGCTCTTTTCCTGTCTCTAGCCTCTCCCCATGTGGCTCCCATGGCAATCCAGCCAAAGGAACAAGAGGTGAAGATAGAGATAGAAACTAAAGCCTAAGATTTCTACTCAAGACAACCAGGACATGATGGGAGAGGCTGGATAGTATCAGGGAGACTGGAGAGAGGGGAGATAATTGGTGTAGAAAGGTCAGTTTACAAAGCCAGACTGAACTGGCTTTGTAAGGAGTTCAAGGGGGGAGTTCAAGACGGTGATCCTACAAAGTTAAATATGAACACTTGGGCTTCCCTCTGAATTGTGCAGGCTTAGATTTGACCCTAGTAAGCCAACCAAAATTTTGAGAAGACAGGCCACTCAGTGAGGCACACGAGCAATCAACTCTGAAAGGATGTGGAGGCTTTGAAAACTGGGCTGACTGTAGAACCCTAGCCCACAGAAGGTGGGTTTTGACTTGTAGCTTGATGCTAACCAGGCTGATTTCCTGTTTTGTTTTCTTAATCAATATTCTCAGAAGGTAACATTATAAATGAAGTGTCCAGATTCAGAAGATGATACTTGGACTATGGGAATCGTTGGTGATCACTTGGGAGATCTATAAGGGCCTCTTCACCTTTTGCTGATTTACATTTTCAAACTCCCTATTCTCTGTTGGTTGACATAGCCTTTCTTTAGCAGTCTTAATAGAATGGAGAGTTCTATTCAATTCCTTTGTTCTTGCTGCATAGGCCCTAGAGAGAAATTCTGGTTCTTAGTTAATTTATTTGTTGGCTCATTCAGAGATTAATTAAGTTATTGATTAAACAGACACTTATTGAGTCCATGCTATATGTCAGACCCTGTGATGGATGCCAATGATACAAACATGAGTAATGATATTTTTCTCCCCAGAAACACTAAACATGTAACCTATGAGCTCAGTGATAGAAGTTTATGGAGACCCAAAGAGTTTGACTTTATTTGGAAAATATTGAGGTCTTGAGCATACATAGTATAGCAGCTTATTTTTTTAGACTTCTTTTCGTGTCCACTGAGCAGTAGAGAAGAGAGGGGGCATGTTAATTAGTTGGCATTTTGCTGCATGAAAGAACTGGACTTTATTCAACAGTACTTACTTTGAGGATTATTTTTTAGGGTCTACTATGGGCCAGCTCAATGCAACCATGAAGATTTGAGCCAACCCAAACTTGCCAGCTACTCTCAGGTTGGATCCACCTCATAGCAGCCTGCAGAGAATAAATGGAAGCAAGGGAAGAAAGGCGGTTCCCTTTTTATTTCTTTTTTCAAAACTGGATCTCAGATTTAGAACACTTAACATTCAATCCTAATTTTACTATTGTTTAATCAAATGAGAAGACTCCAAAAGGATTAGCAGAAATTGAAATCCTCCAATCTATGATTACGATTTAATTCTACAGCATTAAAAACACGTTCTTTAATTCATCTGGGGAATTGGAACATTGAAGCTTAGTAGCTGCTAAACAAAAGGAAATCAGACTGTCTTCACAATGCAGAATCAGAGAAGATTTGACAAAGGACTTTAGAAAGCATCCAGTCTAGAAGGGACAGAGGAACCCCTTGGGCTGAATTGGACTTTAGAAATGTTTTGTTTGGCTAAATGCTATTTTGTGGAAATTTTACAGGGGAATCCAGCTTAGCACACTCTCTTGAAAAAAAACCCAGAAAATGTCACATGCTGGCTTTACATTCTTACATGGTAACTGCTAACCTGCTATATTGTCTTCTATATTGTCTCTCTGGTTCCTATACTCCTCTGATCTTGGGAACTCCTAATTATGTCCAATAATCTCATTTTATTGATGAAGGAATAGGCCAAGGATGGGAAAAGGAGCTCCTTAAAGTCATAGCTTTGGTTAATGGCAGCTGGGCCCAGACCTCTTGTGTTTAAAATTCTGAACTAGTGCTATTTTCATATGGGAGGCAAAGGAAACCATAATTTATATTTCTTTTCAGCAAACTAACCTATGACCTAGAGTAATGAAAATGGAAACATTTATTTAAAATATTTAAGAAATCTCAAGTCAATTCTTTATGTGCCTTAAACTAGATACTGAAATACTTTTGGATTGTCCTCATTATTTCTTCTTTCCCCAGTAGGGGAAGAATAGTAAAGGGAAGGAAGATATAAGGTAAGGGATTCAAGTATTTTCTATGAAACAGATTATAAATCTGGTAGATGTAACTTGATAACATGTTGTAATATTGCACAGAAAAAGAAACAGCAGGGAAAGAAATTCTCCCTAATGTCCTTTATTTTCTGAATCTATTCATTCCTTATGCATATGGCAAATAGATTCCAGTTATACCCATGGCTGACATAATAACTGTTTTCACTATGACAGAAAGGCAGAGCATCCCCCTAGCCATAAGTAATCTTTTGCCACTACGTTCTCCCACAAAAATGTGTGTGTACCTCCATTACAACACGTAATACTTTCTGCCATGCATTAGAATTACCTATGTTCTCTTCTGTGCCCAACACAGAGTATGAACAACATGAATGCTAAAACTATCTTTTGTACATTGTATGCTCCACAGTTCGTAATGCTGTGACAGAGTTTAGCCATTTGTTCCTTCATTTAACATTTACTAAGCACCTATTTTATGCAAAAGTCTCAAAGCATACCATGAGATTCAGAGATGAGTTCATACTAGGCAAAGAGTTTTATGCAGATCTGGCCCATTGATCTTGCTTTCCAGACCCCAGAACAATGTTCAATGCTGTCAGCAATGGTGGGTCATGTGAATGATGGAGGAATATGAATAGACCTCTTATATGGACCTTCATATATAGTGGGCCAGACAGAGAAATGTATGTTATTATGAAGATGCAGCTAGCTTCTTGGGAGCATAGGATAAGATTAATAAAATAAGGGACGAGTTAAGTGATTGGGGGCTTGGACAGAGATTACTGATATCAGGAAGGAAAGAAATAGTCTATGAAGGGACTGAATTTACTACTGACATCACATAACTCATTCATACTCTTTCCTAACACTCTACTCTCTGCCTTCTCTGTGCCAGGAAGCCTGGTAACACTGGTACCCCAGAGCTGTATCCATACACCTGCAGAGACACCAATTTCCAATATCTGCCGGGGCTCCGATTTATAACTGCGTCTGAAATTCATGCAGTTGACCCCTAAATGTTCATATTGAAATGCAAATGAACGCAGCAGCTGCAGAAAGAAGACATGTCTTCAGGGAGCTACAGAAATTCAACAGGGATTGTACACTTCTATGTGCAGAACACCAAATTTTAAATTTAAATGATTCACCGTGAACAGCCGGTTGGCAGTCCTCTGATGGATGTGTTATTTCAGACAGTGTATCTCTTTCATTCACATTACAGTATTTTGAGGAACTTCCATATGGTGTATAAATGAAGGAAGACTTCCACAGGGATATGAAGGCTGGTGGTTATATTATTTAAAAGAGTACCTGGCAAAGAGCCATGGCATTACATTCTCTTTACTATACTAAGACCAAACTCCTAGGTCAGAGCTTTTCACTTGGCCCTACCTATTTGTCCATCTTCGTTGCTACCATTCTCTCCCATTTTAACTATATTTCCTAAAGATGTGGCATTCTCATTTCAATCTAATATAGAAGCTTCCAATCACATTTAAAAACTCATTTTAGTGATCTCTTTACTGTGAAGCCTTGCTAAGAATTTCTCAGTAGAGGTAAATAATTCCTTTTTCCAGGGCTTCCTCATTTGGAAAACAAGAAAAATAATACTTTCTTGCTGAGTTGTGAGAATTAGAGATAGTACATATAGAACTCATAACCTCATAATAGGTACCAAATACCTGGAAGCTCTTGCTGGTGGTGTTGTATATCTAGTATAGTTTATAGACAAGAGGTCACTAGATTATTCAAAGGTATTTATAAAATTAGTGCTCCCCATCTTTGAAAATTTGACAATGATTATACTTTTTAATTTGCAAAATGTTCCAGAGTTTATACTTATGAAAGTAAGTGATGCTAAAAATTTAAGTTTCATTAAAAATTTTATGTCTAGTTAAAAATAACAAACATGCTAAATGGAAACCCCATATCCTATAATAAGCACTATGATTGAAATTAAGTAGAAAATGGAAAAAATGAATACAGTTCAGCATATAAACCTTCTGCATATAAACAAAATGCAGAGTTCACAAATTGTACATGTGGAAGATTAATTATCATGTCTAATACTAGAGATTTGATTAGAATAGAAAATTTGGTAGACATTGCATCATTTTTATGAGAAACTATGAAGCTCCCTCTTCTGAGATTGCCATTTACTGTATCACTATTACTAGCTTCTTCATTATAGATATTGCATTAAAATCACATTAATGCAACCTTCAACTGTGACAATGATTATTTTCTATAAGCCATTTTATTTCAAGATAATTTCAAAGGTAGGCATTAATGGAGAAGAGATGGGAGAAGAAAATATCCCACAGATGCTGGATACCAGGTGCTTTGTCTTCATTTACCTCATTTAACCCTCCCAACGACATATGGGCTAAACATTATTTTCTGCCTTTGTTTAAATGAGACAGTTTGGACTATGCCAATAACAGAGAGCTAAAATGTAGTAAAGTGGAATTTCAGACTCAGTTCAGTCTCAACTAGAGATCGACCTTTCTGCACCAGTGTCTCCTCTAATTTTATGAACATAAGACAGTCACTTTTGTAAATGCCATTTTTCTTCCCTTGAAAATGAGAATCACCATTCCTATTATCTTTGGAGAGTTATGACATGAGAAATGAGAGAATATATGTAAAATGTTTCAATCAATAGTAATGAGTAATATTTATTGGGAAATTCCAGTATTCTAATTTAGCCATTATGAAAGCCCTGTTGAGTAGACATTACTATTAGCCTCACTTTTTATGCAAGGAAACTGAGGTTCATTTATGTTAAACAACTTTTCTAATGACAGATTGAAAACATCAATGTGTATCGTTTGAGAAGGTACAATTCCAGTATGCCAGAAATTAGGAAATTCCTGCCTCAATAATGTGTAATTAGGAAATATCTTTTTTTTAAGATTTTATTTATTTATTCATGAGAAACACAGAGAGACAGAAAGACAGAGAGACAAAGAGAGAGGCAGAGGGAGAAGCAGGCTCCATGCAGGGAGCCTGATGTGGGACTCGATCCCAGGACTCCAGGATCACACCCTGAGCTGAAGGCAGACGCTTAACCACTGAACCACCCAGGCGTCCCTAATTAGGAAATATCTTAACAAGAAATATATTCCAAACTATATTACTATATGCTTAGTCTAAATAACAATAACAGTAATAATGAAATATAAAAGATTAAAATAAAAAAATAAAGCAAATACATGTATTCAAAATTTGGGTTGAGCCTACATATACTATCTAAAAGAGAGGGTAGAGGAGAAAAAAATGGAAGAAAAATACAAAGTTATCAAATGCCTTCATGGATCAGAATTGAGGTTTTTTGTTTTTTTTTTAATATACATTGTTGACACTTTCCTCTCTCTTAGAGTACCCATATCCAAGTCCTCTCAACTCATGTCCAACCTCCATTTATGTCTCTACATCTCTAACATCACCAATTTAAATTTTTTTTAATTTTTTTGTTTATTTGAGAAATAGAGAGAGCATGAGTGAGGTTGTAGAGAAGAGAGAGAGGGAGAAGCAGACTCCCACTGTACAGGGAGCCCAACTTGGGGCTCAATCCCAGGACCCCAGGATCACAACCTGAGCCAAAGGCAGATACCTAACCAACTGAGCCACCTGATGCCCCTACCAACACCAATTTAATCCAAACGACCATCAGCCCTCGGCTTTTATTACCATAATTACCTTCCAACCAATTTAGCTTCATCTACACTGGCCACCATTTAATTTACTCTCCGTATGCATAAAGAATAAGTTTTTGAAAAACAAATCTGATCATGTCTCTATATAGTCTTCCTTGATTCTCTTCACTCATAAAAACTTTGAATGCATCCTCATTGTCTTAAAATAAAAATAAATATGTTGCTCATACTCCACCTACCTTTCCAGGCTCATCTAAGGTGACTACCTATGATAAATCACAATATTTATTAGATCCCTATAGTATATAAGATGCAACAACTGTAATTGAAAATAGTTGCCAAGTACCATCACCCATTGTTGGTGGGAATACAGATTGGTGCAGTCACTGTGGGAAACCGTATAGAGGTTCCTTAAAAAAATGAGAATTACCATATGATCCAATAATTCTACCACTGGATATTTACTCAAAGAACACAAAGACTCTAATTTGAAAAGATACATGCATCTCTATGTTTATTGAAACATTATTTATACTAGTCAAATTATGGAAGCAGCTCTCAATAGGGCTATTATTGAAGTGTCCCTCAATAGATGAATTGGTAAAGAAGGTGTGATATGTATATATAGAGAGCTATTACTCAGCCATAAAACGAATGAAATCTTGCCATTTGAAACGATATGGATAGAGCTAGACAGTATGATGCTAAACAAAATAAGCCAGAGAAAGAAAAATACCATATGATTTCACTCATCTGTGGAATTTAAGAAACAAAACAAATGAACAAAGAAAAAAAGAGACAAAACAAAACACAGACTCTTACCTATAGAGAACAAAGTGATGGTTACAGAGGGGAGGTGGGTAGGGGGATGGGTGAAACAGGTGAAGAGGATTAAGAGTACACTTAACTGCGATGAGCACTGAATAATGTATAAGACTGTTGAGTCACTATATTGTACACCTGAAACTAATATAACACTGTCTGTTAACTACACTGGAATTAAAGTTTTTAAAAAAGAGGAACATAACTAAATGGAATAAGCAACTGAAAGTAACCAAAAAATAAAAAAAGAAAACAGCAAATGGTAAAGCATTACTAGTATCTGGACTGAACATTTTTTCAAATACTCCAGCACTGTGTTAACATAGAGAATCATGGAGGGGAGTACTATAAGAAACCAGCCTTTAGAACATTTACTTTTTTTAATCTCCTGGGCTTACTCCTACCTTAACTCTGTGTCATCATGTCACCAGGCAGATAAATATCCTCAGAACACCAGATAGATACAACACACTGTAGGTCCTTTCCAGTGGACTCATACTTAATGCCACATGTTAAGGACAAAACCCAGTAACATAGAAACTATGAAGGTAAATCTTTTTGAGATGACTCAGGAAGGAACTGTTTCTTTCTGCTTTACATCATTCTGCAAAATTCCAAATTTCGTTTAACAGTGGCTTAATGTTATCAGCTGGATAACTACTTACTAGTTATTTGAGTTCTAATTCATCTATTACTTTTACAGTACTGACTGGTTTGGTTCTATCTAATGCTCCATGGGTTGGTTTTGCATTTATAGAAGGCAGTTCAATAGAATAAAAATAATGTAAATTTAAGGCTTCAAATTCAGCTCTCATTTGTCAGTCATATGTCTCTCCTGGGCAAGCCAGTAAGCTTATTTGAGCCTTAATATGCTCATCTGTAAAATAACAGCAATAATAACTTATGAAGATCAAGACAGAGCAAGTGAATGAAAGAGCAAGAGGAAACTTTTATAATTACTATAAATTAATATTATTATTTTATAATCTACAGATGTGAGAGCAGGTTACACCAGTTCTCTAAAGAAATCTGTGATCTGGTTCATTCCAGCATCGTACCTATCTGCAAATAAAAATTGAAACATTATTGTCCTTTAAAAAGAATTCCTGCTTCTTAGGTCTAATTATTATTGGAGGTCAAGGTGGGACCTGCCTTTGGGTATATTAATTGTGGCCCATCTGTAGATGTTTCTGTCCTGTGTCCAAAATACTTCTTTTTCCCTGCTCTGTGTCCAGGGCTGACCCACTAAAAAAATCAGAGTAGAAAGTGATAGAGTTAAAATATTAGGGGATCCCTGAGTGGCTCAGCGGGTTAGTGCCTGCCTTTGGCCCAGGGCGTGATCCTGGGGCCTGGGATCAAGTCCCACATTGGGGTCCCTGCATGGAGCCTGCTTCTCCCTCTGCCTGTCTCTCTCTCTCTCTCTCTCTCTCTCTCTCTCTGTGTGTGTTTCTCATGAATAAATAAATAAAATCTTAAAAAAATTAAATGATTCACAAAGACATTTTAAATTACGTTCAATTTCTAGTCTAAAAATAATATTTTCTAAATTCTTACCACGTTTAGAAAGAATAAAGATAAGTTACTGCTTAAATGCACAGTTTATCTAGCCATTGAGAATATGCATTGATTTCATTATAACCTGGACTTTGATCCCTTTAATTCATGGGATCACCAACTCAGCACAAAGCTCAGAGCTTCCCCAATGCTGGAGGGAACTGTGGTCATTTAATAAATAGATAACATACATTCCTTTCTTCATTTAACAAGTATTTCTTGAGCATCAATGATATCTCAGGACTGTTCTAGCCAGGGCTTTCTGCACATATTTATTAAGCACCTACTATATTCGATCATCTATGAAATTGCTTACTGGAAGCAGGGAAGTCAATCCCGTGTATGCACATATGGGTTAGCTTATTTGAAATTGTACAGCTTGAGGTTTGAGAATGCTTTGTCACTTACGAGCTGTGTGATTTTGGGCAAGTCATTTAACTTCATTAAGCATTTTCCCTTCTGTTGGTTTATAAAAGAACTCTAATGTTGGATATCTCACGAGATTGATGGGAGCATAACATGAGATAGTGTTGGGAGATTGTGGGAAAGAATAAAGCCTAGCCAGCAAGTAACTGCTTGTCATGTTAATTATGATAACACTGATGGTAATGAGGCCACTTATAGTATTCCTAATTATTGAATTAATTTGTCATAATCTCTATTATTTGGTCTCAGAATCCAAATCCCCTTCCTGATTTTGATGAACTCCTCACTGTACCTAGGTTATGGTAGGCTTTATACTCCTTTCATTAGGAAAGTTGAAGTAGCCTCATCCCACTGCATTTTCCCGGCTGTGGTTGCCAAGTAATGGGAATGTAACCCAGGCTCAGTAAATTGTAAGCTTCTTCTCAGGAATCTTGAGAAAGCAAAGTAAAGCAAATGGGTGGTGGGTATTTATTCATAATTAAGTGAGCTGGAAAGACCAACTGTAGTTATGCTCTGGCCAAACTACTAAAAGCAGAGCTTCTTGCTTCATGGCCTCAGGAAGCTGGTCCAAGTTTTCAAACAGTAGATCCCGAGAGGCTTCCATAGCCCTCCAAATAATAATATTTATTTATATTTATATTTATTAATTTTACCTTAGAGAGCCAAGCTAACATTGGTTTCCAGTGATTACAACCAAAACCTCTGACATGAGTCAAATTGTTTGCAAAAGCAACCTGTTATCATTGGGACAACTACTCACTAATTATATGAATTCCAATTCTCTGTTAATCTTTATAATAATTACTGGTTTGGCTCTATCCAGTATTCCATGGGTTTATGAGGGTGCCTACAGTCCAACAGAGGCAAATTATTTAATTTTAATACTGAAGTAGAGCAACAGACCAAAAGATTGCCTGAGTTGAATTATTAAACAAAGAGAATGCAGACATCACATTTGGTTCACTACTCCTGCTTTCCCTTGTCAGGGATAGCAGATGCCTTATACTCTGAAAGCTGCTTTCACAAGAAAGAACACTCTCCAATTACCTGTGACTATATGATCCAGCTGATTCAGTTCAGAGAAAGAATCACCAGATCAATTTTTTTTCTGTCTGCCTGTCTCTTTCAGAGTGAGCCTTAATTAAATATTACCTGAAAGCATAAGGGGAAACCCTGGTCCTCGTCTATTTCTTTACCTCCTCTAAAGCCTGAAAAATGTGAGAGAAAGGAGAAATGAAAAACAGAGAAACTGGAAAAAGAAACTGAAAATTTCAGGCATCAAGGGAACCCCTACTACAGAAAACATGCCATGTACTTCTGAGATAGTCAGGTCAAACACCAGTTTTGTTATCCAAATCTCCCACGTGATGACCGACAACAGCTCATTGTCCAGGATTTTTAAAATACCCCCCCACTGCCACTTTTTGAAGCAATTTACTCTATGATAGACAAGGTGTTCTAGAACCATAAAACACCCTTGGATATTGTTTTTATATTTTGCTAGAATTTCCAGATGCAGCATATGCCAATTTGAGCAGAAAATAGAAAACATTTGGACCCGGAACATCCCTTGAAGCAAGAGTTTGCACATCGTTTATAAATGCACAAATGTCTTGCCTTGCTCTCTACTGTGGCCTAAAGTGAGACTTTGAGTTGCATTTTTCATACAATGTAATTTTTGGCTAGACTCTTTCTTAGAATCATATTTTTTCTATTTGTTCTTCCATGTTGGGATTCTTAGGTCTGTGAAACTGCTAGAGAAAAATAGGGTGTGGAAGAAAAAGACTAATAATGATAGGATTTACTGAATTTCAGTAAATGCCAGAGGCTTTGTGCTATGGACTGAATTGCATCCTTTCAAAAGCCCTAACTGCTAATGTGATATTTGGGATAAGGCCTTTGGGAGATGGGCCCTTTGCAGGGTATTTGGGATAGGGCCTATGAGATCATGAGCATGGAGCCCTCATGATGGGATTAAGGTCCTCATAAGAAGAGACTCCAGAGAGCTTGTTCTCTTTCTCTTTGCCATGTGAAGAGTCATTTGTCTGCAAGCAAGGAAGAAGAGGTCCTTACCAGAACCTGATCATACTGGCAACCTGATCTTGGGCTTGCAGCTTCCAGAACTTTGAGAAAATAAATTTCTGCTACTTATACATTCCAATCAATGGCATTTTGTTATGGTAGCCTCAGCTGACTAAGACACCATGTTAAGTGCTTCATAGGTTTGATTCCATCTTCTTCTAAGATCTCTATTAGGTAGATATTTAACATCATCTCAAACTTATATCTGAAGAAAGTGAGGAAGGAGAGTTTAAGCAACTTGTCTAGTATCCCAGAGCTATTAAGTGGCAGAACCAGGATAGAAATCCAGCCTGTCAAATGCCAAAGCTGACCCATAACCACTCTACCATGATGCCTCTGATGTGTACAACTTTTTATGTAAATTTTCCACTCATCAACCAATTTAATAACATTTATCATATTTATTAATATGTGAGTTTACAACATACTTTGTAGAATATTTTTAGGTGGAATAGTCTGTGCTCTTTTTGCAGTTATTGTCTGAATGATGGGCATCAAAGACAGCTGTCAATGGCCTCTAGCCTTGAGTTCTCCATGCTTCCTTCCAGGCTTCTGGTCTTGAATTTACTGTAATTTTACACTAGGACTTCCTCATTACCACTGCATGTCACTAAGACCAGCCCTACTTCTAATCATCTTTATACCTGTGTAACATCAAACATGAAATGTTTTAAGGGAAACTCATTTTCTCTTCATAATCCATTCTCCTTTTCTATTTTTCCTATTTCTCTATTAACAAAATTTTCTCAGTCACCTATAATTGAAACCTTGAAACCGTCCTTGACTCCTCCCTTTCCTTCAGCCCCATAGTGGGTCACCAGGTTTATATCACTCTTCTGTCATCCAATAGTAACTACTGTGACATCCTCAAATTCTCAGTGGATTAAAAGAATAAAAGCTTATTTCAAGCTCACTTCCAATATTAATCCTTTCTTTATTCCATAAACTCCCAAGGATGCTGTCAGCTTAACCTTTTTAAATATGATTTTTGATTATATCATTTTCTTGCTAAAAAAACTTCCAAAAATAACTTAATATGTAGAAGAAAAATCTTCAAATCATGGCCTACTGTGCATAATCCTTAAGAAATATTTCCTCACTTTCATTTTCAGTCTTCATCTGTTACCATATATGACACTTTCAATTCAGTTGAACAAGTTCACCCCCCTATCACCTGAATGGGTCTGGTATTTTCTCAATTTCATTCTTCAGTTTCTCTAGACTTCAGTGCTTAGAATAATCTGCCTCAGACTCTCCCTCTCATAGCCCAACTGAACTTCTGGACTCAACTCAAATGCCAGCTATATCATTAAGCTCTTGTCTCTGCAGATACAAGCCATCTACATCTCTCTAAAGCTCTAAAGGCCTATTTTACTAATTTTCTACTTAACAGGTATAATTTATATTAAAAGTATCCCAGGTGAATTATAAGATACCTGAGGGAAGAGGTTAATCACTAATTTTTGCATCCTCTCATAACTTTTGAACTAGTCCAAGATCTTCATTAAAGTTCAAAAAATGATAACTTGATAAATAAAATATAATAAAAAATTTAATAAATGCCCTGAAGTTGCATCAATACTTTATTTTTTGAAAAGAAATCATGTGCCACTTAGGTCATATTCAGTATCGGCTCTGATAGTCTCAAGGCTTTGAGGTAAGGGGTAATTGGCAAAATATTTTAGAAGCAATGGCTCAGATATTCTAGATATATTTCAAAAATTGAATTGAGAGGGTCAGTGGGAATCAATACAGTAACTCTAATTCTTGCAATCACTTTGGAGTTGAATCATGACAAAAGTCAAGAGCCATTGCCCATCAGCAGCAGTAGGAGGTTATATCAAGTCAGGGTATAACAGGGTATAACAGTACCTTCTGTGACAACCCTTGAATATCTAGTAACTTAATTCAATAAGTTTACTTCTTGCTCACCAGTCTGATATGGATGGTGAAGCTGTCCTGAGTCTTCCCAGTGACTCAGAACCAAGCTCTTTCTACTCCATGAGTGAATTGGAATGCTGTCATCATCCATAAACAAATAGAAGCCCTTTTTGTAATGGACTCCTCTACTTCCAATTCGCTCAAGCTCATCTCTCTGCTCGGCCTCTCCTCTCCACTCAACCACACCAAGCCCAAGCTGTCCCTCCAATGATCCCCGCATACCCTGACTTGCACTGATTTTTCCTATCCATAGACTCCCATGACTCTTGCTAGTTGAGTCACACATTCCAGAACTGCTCTAAACCTGAGAAAACACAATAGTTATCCTACTAATACCCAACAGAATTATATGAAGAATAAGTGATACCCCTGTACTTGAGTCCCCCTTCCACTGTGCCTGGCATATAGAAGAACTCAATAAAGAGGTTCCCTCTGCTTTTCTTCCACCAGTTAAAAATACCCACTGCTTCCACTGCTACTGCCTGGATCCCAGCCATCATCTCTCGTTTTATTACTGCAAGAGCCTTCTAATTATCTCCCTGCTTTCTTTTCTGCCCACACTTACCATCTATTCTTAACACAACAGCCAAAGCGATCTTTAAAAATAACAAAACAAAACAAAAGCCAGTTCAAGTCCTTCCTTTGCCTAAATCCTTTAACAGCTTCATGTTTCAGTTGAGTAAAAGCCAAGGTCAATGCTATGCCAACAAGACCCTACAAGATCTCCCCCTCTGTTACCTCTTTGCCATCCTCTCCTCCTAGGTTCCTCTAGTTAACTGTGCTCCAGCCACACTGGTTTTCCAACTCTTGTCCCTCTCTGGACTTTTTACCTGTGATTTCCCACAGCAGTGATCATCTTCCCTCCCATCCATCTGGTGTAGGGGTGCTGCTGCTGGTGCTGCTGGTGGTGGTGGTGGTGTTACTCCCTCAACTCCCTCATTTCCTCCTGGGATTTGTACAAAGTCACTTTCGTAGTAAGGTCATCTCTGTATCCTCCCTAACATTCCAAATTATGCTTCCCAGCTTTCTTTTCCTCTTAGCAATTATCACCATCTAATATAATACATAATTTATCTATTTTGTTTTAATCTGTTTCCCTCTAATAAGTTTGTAAGCTCCATGAAGGCAGGGAATTTTGTCTGCTTCATTTACTGCTTTGGATCTAGCACCTAAAAAAAATAAAATGAGTGGCATACAATGGGCATTAAGTTAAGTATTTTCTGAAGAGATAAATACCTTATTTGGTTTTAATAGAATATCTTTTATTCTTTTATGTTGATACCCTAAAGTCAAGTACCAGATCATATGCTTCCCCTGGATTCTACCCCAGTGTTACCCAATGCTGTAAGGGTACATCAAAAATCATTTTCTCAGGGATCATATCTTTGACAGAAGGCTCTCTTGTCACCTCAGTGCCACATCACAGCTGTGGGGGATAGTAGCTTCTTTATTTAGTAGCCATCTGGTCTGGGTGTTAGTTCTCTACAATTTTTAAAGGTTGTGACACTGGCAATTACCGAAATGTCAAAACACTAGGCCAGCCATGGGGGCTGTGGCAACAACCATCCCACACAGTTGCCATGGTGATGTGGGTAAACATATATAGCACCTAACACTGTGACATAAAATTAAAATTAAACTTAGCTCTATATATTGGCTCCAGGAATGGCACCTGTTACAAAGCAGGTACACTAGACTAAAGCACCTATATTAATATGAAGACTAAGGCCATCCAAAGGCAGAGGAAATGTGTGTGTGTGTGTGTGTGTGTGTGTGTGTGTGTTTTAATGTCATATGCTAATAATATGCTGTTAGTCATCACTTCTAGCCTGGAGATTATTGGAAAATATATTTACTAATACCATGTGGTGCATTTCATTTTCATTTTCAGAATAATGTAATACAAATATTTTTAAAGCAAAACCCAATTTAATAATTTGGTAAGCACAAAGCTTTAATACAGCATTTCTAGAGATCCTTTGATAGAATTTTTATATATAACATCTTATCTTCATAATGAGTCTAAAATATAAGTATTATCCAAATTGCATAAGTGAAAAGGCAAGGCTAAGGAACTGGCCCAAGGTACAGAGTGTGTGAGCAGTGGAGCTGAACAGAACACAATCCTCTGCCCACTACGGAGCTCTTCCGTCCATGCGCAGCACAGGCTACTGAGGCATCTGAGGAACTAGCATAGAACGCTGCAAAGTGGATGAGCTTAAGGATTAAAAGCAAGAGGAAAAATCCTTCCATAAAATGAATTTCTGGGGATCTCTAGGTGGCTCAGCGGTTTAGCGCCTGCCTTTGGCCCAGGGCGTGATCCTGGAGCCCGGGGATCGAGTCCCACGTTGGGTTCCCGGCATGGAGCCTGCTTCTCCTTCCACCTGTGTCTCTGCCCCCTTCTCTCTCTTTCTATGTCTATCATGAATAAATAAATAAAATCTTAAAAAAGTAAAATAAAATGAATTTCTATTTGGTTATAGGCATCAAAATCATAAGAGATAGAAGAGATAAAGGATTTGGTTATTTGCTAGAATTCTTTGAAACCTGAGAGTAAGTCTGGCAGTACATATTTATCTATTTGTATTTAAAAACTTAAAGTATAATTGACATAGATTACATTAAACTGCATATGTTAAAAGTGGGCAATTTGAGAAGTTTTCATATATGTATACTTCTATGAAACCATTACGACAACCAAGATAACGAATGTATCCATTATCTCCAAGAATTTCCTCATGGACCTTTTAAATCTCTTCTATCACCAGGCAACCACTGCTCTGCTGTTACTGGATAGTATTTCGCATTTTCTAAAGCTTCATAGAAATTGAATCATGCAGTATGTACTCCCCCCCCCCCCCAACCCGTCCCCAACACTGTTAGGTATACCAATAGTTCATTGCTTTCTGGTAATGAGTAATATGCCCCTGGTCCTACAGTTATCCAAGATTTCCAGTGCCATTTTTAAAAAAGCTTATCCTTTCTTCACTGAACTCCTTGTGTGTCTTTTTCAGAATTGGTTTTCCATATCAGTGGGGTCTGTGTTTGAATTCCCTACTGATCTATGTGCCTGTCTTTATGCTGACACTGCACTTTTGACTACTCTATTTTTAGACTGAGTCTTAAAATCATGTAGAATTTGGGCTCTTTCCATAATTTGGCTATTGTTGATAATGCTGCTATAAACATCGGGGTATATGCGACCCTTTGAATCAGAATTTTTGTATTCTGTGGATAAATACCTAGTAGTACAATTGCTGGGTCATAAGATAGTCCTATTTTCAACTTTTTGAGGAACTTCCATACTGTTTTCCAGAGTCACTGTACCAACAACTTCCACTTCTGCCAACAGTGTAAGAGGGTTCTCCTTTCTCAGCATCCTCACCAACATCTGTTGTTTCCCGTGCTGTTAATTTTAGTCATTCTGACAGGTGTGAGGTGGCATCTCATTGTGGTTTTGATTTGTATTTCCCTGATGATGAGTGATGTTGAGCATCTTTTCGTGCAACTTTTAGCCATCCGGATGTCTTCTTTGGAAAAATATCTATTCAAGTCTTCTGTCCATTTCTTAACTGGATTATTTTTTGGGTGTTGAGTTTGATGAGTTCTTATAGATTTTGGATACTAACCCTTTACCAGACGTGTTATTTGCAAATATCTTCTCCCATTCTGAAGGTTGCCTTTCAGTGTTGTTTTTCCTTTGCTGTGCAGAAGCATTTCATTTTGATGAAGTCTCAATAGTTTGTTTGCTTTTGTTTCTTTGCCCCAGGAGATATATCTAGAAAAATGTTGTACAGCCAGTGTTAAAGAGGTTACTGCCTGTGTTCTGTTTTAGGATTTTTATGGTTTCAGATCTAATCTTTAGGTCTTCAACCCATTTTGAGTTTATTTTTGTGTATAGTGTAAGGAAGTGGTCCAGTTTCGTTCTTCTGCATGTTGCTGTCGAGTTTTCCCAACATCATTTATTTTAGACAGTTTTTTTCCTCCATTGGATATTCTTCCCTGCTTTATCAAAGATTTGTTGACCATATAGTTGTGGGTCCAAGAAATACAATAGATTTTTTTGTACATTAATCTTGCATACTACAAACTTAATGAATTCACTGGAACTTTTGAAGATTCCACTGGATTTTCTAGGTAGACAATTATGTCATTTGTTAACAAAGATAGTTTTACTTCATCAATTTCAAATCTGGTGACTTTTTTTCTTTAGTTGCTATAGTCTAGTTTCATTGACTAGAACCCCTGGTGGTAAGAGTCAAACTCCTTATTGCCTGAGCATACAAGGAAATTTTACAAGGTTGAGGAGGTTTCTGTCTATTCCTAGTTTGTTGAGAATTTTATCATAAATTCCTATTAGGTTTTAATATTTAACACTTTTGTAGGTTTTTTATTATTTTTTATTTATTTATTTATTTTTAAAATTTTTATTTATTTGTGATAGTCACAGAGAGAGAGAGAGAATGAGGCAGAGACACAGGCAGAGGGAGAAGCAGGCTCCATGCACCGGGAGCCCGATGTGGGATTCGATCCCGGGTCTCCAGGATCGCGCCCTGGGCCAAAGGCAGGCGCCAAACCGCTGCGCCACCCAGGGATCCCGGTTTTTTAATACAATAAATTATACTGACCTCTTTTTGAATATTAAACGAATCTTACATTTTGGGATCTTACTTTGTCATTATATATTTTTTACATATAGTTGGATATAGTTTGCTAAAGTTTTGTTTAGAATATTTATACCAATGTTCCTGAAGCATATAGTTCTTTTCTTGTGATATCCTGGTATGGTTTTATAACAGGGTAATGTTGGCCACATTGATTGAATGGGGAAGTATTCTTGCCTTAAGTTTTTGGTGGAGTTTATGTTAGAATTTCTATCAGTTTGTCCTTAAGTTCATAGTAGTGAAATTCAACAGTGAAACCATCTGGCCTGTAGTTTTCTTTGTGGGAGAATTTTTAACTACAAATTTAATTTCTACAATAGATGTAGGACTATTCAGTTTGTCTATTCTTCGGTGATCTTTGGTAGTTTATGCATTTCAAGGAACTTCTCCATTTTATCTAAGCTGACTAATTTATTGGATTAAATTGTTTTTTAAAATGTCTATTTTTGGGCAGCCCCAGTGGCTTAGAGGTTTAGTGCCGCCTTCAGCTCAGGGTATGATCCTGGAGACCCGGGATCGGGTCCCACATCGGGCTCCCTGCATGGATCCTGCTTCTCCCTCTGCCTGTGTCTCTGCCTTTCTCTCTCTCTCTCTCTCTCTCTTTCTCTTCTCTAATAAATAAATAAATAAATAAAATCTTTAAAATAAAATAAAATGTCTATTTTCCTTTTCATATTTGTTGACTCTGGATAATGTTTTATTTCTCTCATTCCCAATATCTACAATTTGTTTTTCTTTATTTTCCTGATAAATCTGTTTTTTTTTTTCCAATTGTATTGATCTTTTAAAAAAAAACAGACTTTAGTTTCATTGATTTTCTCTATTGTATTTCTGGTTTATATTACACTGATTTTCACTCTGATCTATTACTTCCTTCCTTCTACTTACCTTGTGTTTAATTTGCTCTTCTTTTCCAAATTTCTTAAGGTAACTCTGTGATCATTGACTAGAGATAATTTTTTTTCTGCGATAGCAAGTTAATGCTACAAAATTTCCCCTAAGTGTTGTGTTAGCCCTCTGAACTACAAGTTTTTCTAGTCTGACAGCTGTGGACAGACACTATTCCTTGTCCCATGTGGGTGCCTTCTTTCCCAGGTCTGAAGTATTATCCTCAAATGCACACAGTGATCAATACTCAGTTGGATATTCAAGAAGGAGCCTCTGCTGATCTCCAGAGTTCTCACTTCCTGGACCTCTCTACTCTTTGTTCCTGTGCTCTGAGAACTCTAGCTTCCTAGGTTTCTCTGAACTCACAATTCCATCTTCTTAACTCAGAGGGCTCACCTGTATCATTTCTTAATTTATTTTATTTTTTTTAAGATTTTATTTTTATTTGACAGAGAGCGCACAAGCGGGAGGAGCTGTAGACAGAGGGAGAGGGAGAAGCAGAGTCCCTGCTGAGCAAGGAGCCCAATGCTGGACTCGATCTCAGGACCCTGGGATCATGACCTGAGCCAGAGGCAGATGCCTACCTGACTGAGCCACTCAGGCACCCTTATTTCCTGTTTCTTAAGAATGACTGTCCTTCATCACTTGATATCCAATGTCTTGAAAACTGTTGTTTTATATATTTTGTCTTGTTTTGTTTATGCTGCTATTTTAAGAAGGAGAGTAAGTCCAGGCTCTTTTACTTCATCTTTGCTCAGAGAAGGCACTTTCCCATCACATCTTTAAGTGTCTTCCCATATATCATCATACTTAAGCCTCACTACAGTGTTCTGTAAATTAGGGATCAGTTTTAAAACTCATCTCATCTCACACGTGAGAAAATGAGGGACCCAGAGATGCCTAATAGTGGCTACAGGTTATTTATTTATTTATTTATTTAAGATTTTATTTATTTATTCATGAGAAACACAAAGAGAGGCAGAGACATAGGCAGAGGGAGAAGCAGGTTCCATGCAGAGAACCCAAAGTGGGACTTGATCCCGGGACTCCAGGAGCACACCCTGAGCTGAAGGCAGACACCCAACTGCTGAGCTACCCAGGCGTCCCCGATTGAGTTTTTTAATATAGATCATCTGGATATAAATCTAAGGCTTTTTACAGTGTACCTGTATGCATTAAGTGACTGATTCAGCAAGATTGTCTGGTCTCTAGTTTATTGTAAATATCTTTAATACGTTGTGCATTCCATTTCTAGTGTCTTAAGAATTTGAAAACTCTCTTTGCAGTTTCTAATGCAAGGGTTTTCTTCTGGGGATCTCTGAGTACTTTTTGATAGTAGCCATTCATTATGAAGAATTATATACACTGACACTTACTTGGATGGATAATTACTCTTATTTCTTAAACTCTGGAATTCAAATAAGAAATGTGACAGATTATATTTCTTAAAACTTTGATGTTAATATCTGGGGCCTTGATATGGCTCTATGTTCCATTTCTAAAGTAGAGTCCAAGATAGTGAAATTCTTCCCTTCTGGCAAAGAAAAGTATCAAAATGCAACAAATCCAAGAATCATACTAAGCCAAAACTGACACATCAAATTCTAATTTACTTAATTCTTTGGCTGATATAAAGACAGAAATGGGCTTCTGCTTAGCATACTTTATTACATATACTAGGATAATGTGATCAAATTTCTTTTTCAGTATATGGTTTTTAAATTGTCTTAGTGTTGTCTTTCCCAAAGTATTGTGATATTCAATGTTACATAAGATGAGTTCATAGTAAAACAAAACAACAGAGGAGATGACTAATTAAAGAAAAGTATTTGATTTTTTTTTACAATGGGATTTGTCCTTTTCCAACATGTGGATATACATTATAAATCTCTAGAAAATGGATACAGAATGTAATAACCCAATCTATGCAACCATGGGATCCTCTTTTCATATTGAATTAGTTTTCTTTCCAAATGCTATCTTGGAAATATTAATGTAGCATAAGGATGAGAAATATCTAACCTGGGGGTTAGCCGTGGCATTTCATTTATTTAGCCCTTGTGATGCTTTTACTATATAGTTCAGCTCCTCTTATCTGGACAATTATTTTTTCCTCAATGTACTGTATTGGGTTTTCCAGTCATGTTTTCAGACAGAAGTGCTGAAGTGTTTTGAGCAAGGGCTAAGCCACTAATAGGTGTGTATTTTTTTAAGATTTATTTATTGGGGCACCTGGGTGGCTCAGTCATTTAAGTGTCTGATTCTTGATTTTGGCTTAGGTCATGATATCAGGGTTGTGAGATGGAGTCTTGTTTCTGGCTCCACACTGTATGGAGCCTGCTTGAGATTCTTTCTCTTCCTTTCCCCCTCCTCTCTCTCTTTCTCTCTCTTCCTCTCTTAAACTATTTATTTATTTATTTATTTATTTATTTATTTATTTATTTAAAAGCTAGAGAAAGAGAGAAGCAGGGAAGGAGCAGAGGGAGAAGGAGACGGTGAGAGAGAATCCATAAGCAGATACTTTGGTGAGTGTAGAACCTAATGCAAGACTGTGACATCATGATCTGAGCCAAAATCACGAGCCAGCCACTTAACTTACCAAGCTACCCAGGCACTCCAAAATCACTAATAAGAGTTTTAAAAGCAAACAATATGGCAGAAAAAAATTTCTGATGCATAGGAAGTATCCTTTAACTAATCCACCTCAGGTACTTATGACACATATTCATCAGAGAAAATGTGGACACCTCTGGCTAGAAACTTGCTCTAACAAAAAGGGAAAAAAGCTACCTCCAAGCCAGTGTAATTAACCTTTCTGAATATAGGTAATGCTTTTAATGTTACAAAATTCCACACACTCCATCAATGCTATTTGTACTGCTAGTATCTTTTATATAGAAAACACATAATGGTAATAAGCTACCATGATTTGAGCAATTTAAATTAATTTGTAATTTGTTAACTGCAACAGCTTGTGCATAAAAATAAGGCACTTGCGTATATAAACACACACATGTTCACACAGGATATGCAAGGCACAGTTCAGTTCACTGATAATGCTGAACTACATAAAAATTCTAGATGTAGGCAACAAACCCACAGTAACCCTGAGACCTGCATCCCACAGAATGGAAGCCACTTTTTTAGGCTCTGTAGACATTATAAGTCTACTTGGGTTCAAGAGAAATGAAATCATATTAATTTAACAATATTTATCACATACTTGCTCTATAAGGCATCATGTTAAAAATTTGGAAAACACAGATGAGTAATACAGTTCTCTTTGAGAAATGTATAATTTAATGGAGACAGATAGACATAAAATGTTTACATACTGGTATAACAATGTGAAAAATCTACTTATATGTTAGTGTAATATAGTAGAAAATATCCTATTGCTGTAGCTGCTTTATATTCTATGAAGATGGCATCATATTTTCTCTGGAGCAAGTGGGTTTCTGTTTGGCAATGTAACTTCAGCAGCAGCTTTGTGCTCAAAAAGTGAGCACTTCCTTCACGAAGGATAGATTTTTGAAGGAGACAAGAAAACAGTGAAATAGCTCAACAGCTTTATCTATAAAATAGAGAGATATTTACTGTGGTATATAAAAATATTAGGAGGGAAGGAGGGAAGGGTTACAGAGAAAGAAAGGGAGAGGACTCGAGCAACATGCAGCAGAAATCTGGTGGGAGTGGGAGGTGTGGGGGAGAGTATTGTGAGCAATTTGAACTGGAAGGAATATTAGACTGGATATAGTAGCTGTAGGACTTTTATTTGGAAGTGGGGTAGTTAAGGTAAACTCATTAAATTAGAACATGAACACAGAAGCGTAAAAATCATAACTATACATTAAGTTTTTTCAAAAGAAACACATCCTAGTGATCATCACCTGATCAAGAAATAAGCACATCACTAGAGCCCCAGAAATGCCCTTCTGACCAAAGGAGTTTTATGTAGGTATGGCACTCTAAAATGGATGAGTGCAATCTGTGAAGTGATTGGAGCACAGACTTATTGGGCTTAAGGAACAGAAGATGAGATTTGAAAAACATATATAGGGAATTTAAAGAGTTTTGGCTTGGGGCAAAGAGATGGGTTTCCTTTTTGTAGACATTGGAGAATCACAGAAGATCACTAAGAATGGTAGTCACCTGATGAGATTCATTCATTTTTTTAATTTTTACATTTTTTTCATTCATTTTTTTAAAGATTTTATTTATTTATTTCAGAGAGAGAGAGAAAGCAATCTTGAGCAGGGGGAGGGGCAGAAGAAGAAGTGGACTCTCCACTGAGTAGGGAGCCCATGTAGGGCTTGATCCCAGGACCTTGGGATCATGACCTAGCCAAATGTAGATGCTTAACCCACTGAGTCACCCAGGCACTCTGAGATTCATTCTTTAGATGGATTCTTTGGGGCTAGTTGTCAGCATAAAATGAAAAAGGAGGAAGCTAGTATCAATGAGAAGATTAAATAGGAAGATTATTCTAATATGTGAGGTAAGAGATCATAAAGAACCAAATCACAGCAGTGGTATAATAAAGATTTGAATTCAGCCATCAATGAAAAACAGAGAACTGACATGGAAGATGTTCAAACAGTGGAATTAACAGTATTTGTTCACCAGTTGGCTGTGAGGATGATAGAAAGGAATAGGAGAGGACCTATTCCTATATCTTAGGAGACAGAGTGGATGGGTGTATCATTTACTAAAACTGGAGATGCAAAAAGGAGGAACTCAAAGTTTGGGGCTATGGTTACAAAAGTTATAATGAGGTGAGTTTTAGGTATGTAAGTTTGAGGTGCCCTCAGGACATCCAGGTGAGAATGTTTGTGTATTAATGTCATAAATGACATCTCTGGAAGCTACTGGAAGTGACAGGGAGAAATCATAGAAAGGAGACAGCAAATGAATGTCAGTGGGTGACAGTATAACTGTAAAGGAAATGGGTCCTTAAATTGGCTCAAAAACAGAATAGCATACAGTTACTAGAAAATAGTTTTAATTTAATTCTCTATAGCCTTTATTACTGGGTTATTTAAATAATGAAAAAAGTTAAACTATATTCTTCATATTTTTAATTTACTATCACTATTTGTCATTTAATTGATAAGTCAAGTCAAAAATAATTGTGCAGTTTAAGTAAAACTTACTGAAACTGGGCTCACTGTTAATAGTACATAAACCTAGATTCTGTCAAAACCACACACTCAAAACACCAAAGGGTATAGTTCTCAATCATCACTACCTGTGCAATCTCAATTTGGATATATAAATGAACCCTGCAATTTCTAATGTCCAAAATGCTTATACTTCAGTTAATTTTTGTTTAATTAATTAATTAATTAATTTATTTATTTATTTAAATTTCTGTTTTATTTTTAAGCAAGGTTCATTTAATTCCCTCATGGCTTTGGAGGCTGGAAGTCAGAAATCAAGGTATGTCAACAGGGCTGTGCTTCCTCTGAGACTCCTGGTAAAATCCTTCCTTGCCTCTTCCTAGCCACTAGTGGTGGCCATTGATCTCTGGCATTTCTTGTCCTTGTGTTGCATCACTCAAGTTTCTGTCCTCTGCCACTTTTCTTATGTGTCTCTCTTTGTGTCTCTGTATCACTTCTCCTCTTTTGGGGGGATTAAGAGTGCAACTTTATATTACCTAATTACATCCACAATGAAGCTATTTCTTAATAAAGTCACCTTCTGAGGTGCTGGGAAAGGACATGAAGTATGGTTGGGGGAGGAGGTGTAACTTCACATAGTATATGACACTTTTGGGAAAAAGAGAAGCCAGAAGTACACTTGGATACTGAAATGACCAGGTATCTCAACTTATAAGCTGCAGGAGCCCTAAGTGCATGATAGCCAGTTTCCCTTGTGATTCATTTGCTAATTCTGGGGGCTCCACGGAGGCTCAAGATTAGGAAGAGGAAAACTGAAATTTCCCATTGTTTTATACTATTGGAAAGAAAAGCCTCACCTGAGGAATAGAAACTGCTCAGACTTCATTTAGTCCTTTTCTCATAATGCATGTCAAATTTAGAAAATTATGGCTGGAGAACAAAGATCAAAAACAGTTAAAACTCTGAGTGATTCAGTCAGCCAGGGCACAGGATATACTAGCTAGACTTTCAACTGAAATTCCATGTCAACTGTTCCTGCAAGACATTTTTAAACCAGAGATTGACGAATTCTATCTTTTGTTCCAACTTACCTCATTTCAATTTCTTTGAATCTGGAAAAGGCAAAGCATCACTGGGGGAAAAATAATATAAAATTCAATCTGTATGGTATTTTATGCTCAATGTCTAGCATAAAAGAAAACATACACTAGATGTGTCAAGAAGCACAAAATGTGACCAATATGAAAAATAAGTCAACAGAAGAAGACTGAGAGAAGATCCAGATGTTAGAATTAGAAAAAAAGGGGACCTTAGAATTGCTATAATCAATATGTTGAAGGAAACAGAATAAATTATTGAAAAAAATGGATGAGAAAGAATATTTCAACAGAAAATTAGTACTATAAAAAGGAAAAAAAGACATTCTGGGACCATAAAGCACCATATCTGAAATTAAAAATTTCTTATTTTGGTTAACAACTCACTGGACATAGATGGAGACAATGACTGGTGAAATCAAAGGCCAAATAATAGAAAAGAATCAATTTGAAGCACAGTGAGAAAAAAGATAGAAAAGAAAGCTGAGAGAAAAAGTCACCTTTATGACAAAGTCAAATAATCTAGTAGGTGTATTTGGGCACAAGAAGGAGCAGAGAGAGAAAAATGGGGCAGAAGGAATGTTTCAGGAAATAATGTCTGGGAAATTTTCAGAACTGTATCAAGTTCTTTAATCCACAGATTAGATGAGTTCTTTTTAAAAAGATTTTATTAATTTATTCATGAGAGAGAGAGAGGCAGAGATACAGGCCTAGGGAGAAGAAGACTCCCTGTGGGGAGCCTGATGTGGGACTGGATCCCAGGATCCCAGGATCCTGACCTTAGCCAAAGGCAGATGCTCAACCACTGAGCCATCCAGGTGCCCAGGTTTGAGAAGTTTCATTCAATCCAAAGAATGAAATGTATAAGGGAAATCTCACCTAATCTCATCATAATCAACTAAAAACTTAAGAAAAAACTTAAAAGTCCAGAAAAAGACACATTGCCATCCAGAGAAGAATGTTAAGAATGTTGGCTAAATTCTCAATGAAATCATGGAATTCAGAAACAAATGGAATGTTGTTTTGAAAGAAAAAAATGATTGGAGAAAACCTGGCAATATAGAATGCTATACTTGTGAATATGTTTTTTTCAAAAATAAAGGTGAAATATAGATATTAGGGAAAAAAGCTGATAAAATTTGTTGACAGTAGACCTATATCCCAAGAAATACTAAAAGAAATTCTTTAGGCTGAAAAATATCATGGTTAAAAGCAAAAAAGTACAAGAGGAATGAAGAGCACTGAAGTGGGTAAATATGACCGTTGACCATTTAGAGCAACAATCCTAACAGAGCCTTGTAGGAGGGGGGGATCCCTGGGTGGCTCAGCGGTTTGGCGCCTACCTTTGGCCCAGGGCATGATCCTGGAGTCCCGGGATCGAGTCCCACATCGGGCTCCCGGTGCATGGAGCCTGCTTCTCCCTCTGCCTGTGTCTCTGCCTCTCTCTCTCTGTCTGTCTCTCTCACGAATAAATAAATAAAATATTTAAAAAAAGAGAATCAAAGAACAAATGAACAAATAGTAAACAAATAACAAATGAAAGAAATAGAACTAGTAATAAACCACGCTCTAATTGGGCAATTTTCATGATACATGTTTCTAACAAAGGACTCATACCACAGTATACAAGGAAGTCTTAAAACAGATGTTAAAAGATAATAAACTCAAAGAAATATGTAAAAAAACCTACACACTTTACAAAATAAGATGCCCAGATTTCCAATATAAGAAGAAATTTAACTTGGTAATATATCATTGAAAGCCAATAAAAATCACAATGTAGTACAAACACACACTGGCAGAATGTTTAAAATTAAAAAAGAATAGTATCAAGTGTTGACAAGAGTGCAGGGCAACTTGAACTCTCATACATGTCAATAAAAAGTAGAAATTAGTCTGATCACTTTGAAAAACTGCTTGGCACTATCTACTAAAGCTAAACATATGTGTAGCCTCTCATGTAGCAATTCTGTTACTAGGTATAGATCCAGCAGTAATTAGGGTATAAGTCTGCCAGAAGATATGTATATGTGTATTCATAAAATCTTCATTTAAAATACCTAAAATTCTAAATAATTCAAAGGTCCATTTATAGGAGAACTGATAGGTAAATTCTGGTAGTGTACCCAAACAAAGGGGCACTATATAGCAATAAAAAATAATAAACTACTAATACATGCAATGATGGGATGAACTCTGCTACATTACTTTGAGGAGAAAAGGGCAGACACAGAAAAGCAAATAATGTAAGATTCTATTTATATGATGTACTAGAGAATAGGCAAAACTAACAGCATTGAAAGGATTCATAGGAATGGGGCATATTCTCTATAAAGCTACTGCTAATTCTGGACTCTGATATTTAGATACTTCTCTTAACTTTTATACTTTGCCTTTCAAGAATCTCCTAAGAAAAATACGGTATCATAATTCAGCTATGAGTATTTCTATTCTTTGGGTTAAGCCATTTTTCTTACTGAACTATCCATTAGATTTAAGGTACTGTACAGTGGGTAAGGTACAGCTTCTCAACTGGCATGAATTATAAACTCTTAACACTTCTTAACACTCCAACTCAAAAGTGGTTGTCTTACGCACATTGCCTGATGAAAGGGTTTAAGTACATTATATTTAGGGAAACACTGGTGATGTTCAGTAGTGTTATAAATATGAGTAAACTATCTGGGGCCTCTTTGAATATGGGGATAAAGACACAAAAGTAAATAAGGAAATACAGTCAAAAGTAGAGAGTAGTGAACATCTGGGTGTCTCATTGCATTCCATAGTCATATGCAAATAATTTTAAGATTTTTCTATTTTGTATCTTTGACCTATATATTAATTATTATATAATGCAAATTTGATGGCAATTTTTAAAAACTGCAATATTCTCTCTCTTTAGTATATCATGTATTGGGCAGACCCAGTGGCTCAGCGGTTTAGTGCTGCCTTCAGCCTAGGGCATGATCCTGGAGACCTGGGATCAAGTCCCATGTCAGGCTCCCTGCATGGAGCCTGCTTCTCCCTCTGCCTGTGTCTCTGCCTCTCTCTCTCTCTCTCTCTGTGTCTCTCATGAATGAATAAATAAATAAAATTTAAAAAAAAAAAAGTATATCATGTATTTGTTACAATTTAGAAAAACCTGAGTCCAAATATAAGTTTTGATACTTAATAGTTAAGTGACCTTGAACAAGTTATTTTCTCTCTCTAAATCTTGGTTTTGTTATTTTTAAATAAGTATAATCATAGTGCTTCTTTTTTTCAGAATAAGAGAGGTATTACATATAAGTGTCTACTTTTCTGTACAAAATGACATCTGTTGTCACATAAGATTCTAGTGGAGGGGAGGTGGCTAAAAAGTGCATTCAAGTACTAGAGTAAGGAACCAACTCTGAGCAGAGAAATCATATCTGGGTAGTCATGTGAAAGAGCTATAGCAATAGGTTGGAAGAGAGGCTTTTATAGAACAATTTCCATAGAAATAATGTTCCGTGGAAATCAATTAAGTTTTTCAAGATTATATCTAAATAAGACCTCCAATGGTGGAAAAAAAATAAGAGAAACAACTATTTCAAGTAGAAAGCATTTCAGACAAAAAGGAATAGGAAAAGAACATTGGTACAAAAGAGGTAAAGACCACCTGGAAAAATCCCCTTAGGCACATTGGTTAGGGACTGTCACTAATTACTTGGGAAAAGATCTCATTGAAGACGAGATCAGATATATTGCTCACCCTTTATAACTCCCTTAATATAGTGACATATAGTACTCTGTACACAATCCTAGAACTGGAACAGAAAGAGGCATAATTTCCCAAATCTCAAGAGAGGAAAGAAGTCTGTTTCTATCAGAAAAACTGGATGGATTGGTGAAAAACATGAAATTAGCTATAAAGATTGAAATTGTGTAACAGAAGTTACAATGCTATTTATTCTTATACATTTTTTTTCCTCTGAAAATAAAAATAAAAACAAAGGAAATGAACAAGCATTTGGAGATTTTGGACAAACAGCATCTGAAGTGAGAGAGAAATGAATGCAGGCTCACACCATGAGCCTTCTGTGATTTCTGGATTTCAGTGACCAGTGCAATATCCCACGCTCTGACATCTCTCCCCTCCTCACCACCCGAATAGGAACTGACATAAGGTTGCCAAGCTCTTATTTAAGCAAGTACTGACATTTGAAAACAATCACAAATCACCATTTACTCTCTTATTCATTCTACAAAAGAATGAACTGATGCCAAAAAACATAGGATGGATATGAACTGGGAGGGAAAGTGCATTTTGAAAAATTATCTGTATCATTCCCATTATTCTCATTTTTGTGCTGGTATGTGACAACTTCTCTGTGGACAGGAATTAGGCTGTGGGCCAGGATTTCAAACCCATTGCCCCAGTACACTGCTGTGTTTCAGCATTGAGAATAAAGGCACCTATTACCATCAACCAAAACATTTTATACCTATGCAAATATGTATGGGTTTTTGTTGTTGTTATACAATGTGGGGGATAAGGCAGTCTCAACAAATCCCTTATCAATTTTAACAAACCTTAATTTTTGCAAGCTTGGACAAATAGATCAATATTGGCCCTACCTGGATTATCAGAGTCAAGATTCCCTTTCAAAGTGCAACAAATAATAGTAACCAAACTCTGTGTTTACCCCTTATATCACTTACAACATTGAATTGCAACACTGGCTGGCATGACTTCCTTCTAGACACTAAACCTCTTGAGGGCAGGAACTACCTTTCCTCACCTTGTTATCCTTACAACCAAAGCAGTAGTTGGGACAAGGTAAGCAAGCCCTTCGAAGAACGAAGAACAGAAGAATGAAAGGCTCTGGGTAGCCCCGGTGGCTCAGCGGTTTAGCGCCACCGTCGGCCCAGGGCCTGATCCTGGAGACCCAGGATCAAGTCCCATATTGGGCTCCCTGCATGGAGCCTGCTTCTCCCTCTGCTTGTGCCTCTGCCTCCCTCTCTCTTTCTATGTCTCTCACAAATCAATCAATCAATCTTAAAAAAAAAAAAAAAAAGAATGAATGGCTCTACTCAGATTATGAAGAATAATAACTATACATAACAAATCCCTGCTACTATGTTATAGTTTATTGGTACACTAGGAATTGGCTCTGTCCTTTAGTATTCCCTGATTCGTTCTTCAGAATATATGAAACCCTTACTAAGTGTTTAACGCTGTGCTAACTGCTAAAGGTAATCAAAATGAGCAGACTGTAGTTCTTGCTTTTAAGGATGGCAACGGTGGTTCCTCTCTGGATCTCACAATACCCTTTTAGCACAGGACCTATTTCTTGAATGATATAAATAGTAAAATTATTTGAAATCTCCATGGAGTAAAGATTTGCTCTGATATGCTTTTCTTAGTGACAATAAAGTTCATTTATCACTGTAAATAGCCCAATACCCACTCTGTTTGTGTAAGAGTCCTCTCCTCTAACAGGTTACAGCCACCATCCCCATGACACAGTTGACTTAAATTGGAGCCTTCGCCTTATCCTCTATAAATGAAACAAGAAATCTTCTTACTATTGCAAGTCTTGTTGTATTTGCTGTTCTCCTGTGCAAACCCTTCCAGCCTGCACTGAAAACGATGCTGCCAAAATTCTTGAAACCAAGGGTTTCGAAGGTTTGTTTCTGGCCGGAGCTTCAGATAGTAATCATCAAACCACTTGACATCGGGAGATTGCAGCTTGATTGTGATCCCACCAACAGCTTCTCGCTGATATCCATCTGTCACATCATACCTGTCAGCCCAGCCATCACTGTGGGGAGACAAAAACCAGCTCAGCTTAGAACAGATACCTTCTAAGCAAATGATTCCATATTTGCTTTCTTTTTGAACAGATCAGTCCTTACATGGCTACCCAGGCCACACAAGACTACATTATACCGACATGATTCCTGAGATACAAGCTTAGCATAGAGTATACAATACTAAGAGTGCTAAGAAGGCACCAGTTTCAATAATCCCAGACTGTGGAGAATAACCTAATGCTTTTGGCAGGATTTTACTGGTTGTAAAATACAGTACATGCATGGAAATTGCAATGAAATCACCATTCACACTATTTACTGAATGTTTAATACCTAGGGCAAGTTAACTCTAAATTCATTCTGTTCCTTTACCTTATAATAACTACTATAATGATCATAAGGTAAAAATGAAAATATTTCTAAAACACATCTAATATTAATGTAACCATCCTATGATGTGATATTAACTTTTTTCACCTTTTACGATTAAATTATAGAGAGGTTAAAAAAACTGCTGCTTATGGTCATTCTGTTAAATATAGATTCTTCAGCACTTCAAACTGTAGTCCTATTAGTCCTATATGCTCTTTCCTGTCACATGGTACTTCTGTATTTAAAATGCACATATGAGATCATGTTTTGCATTGGACAGATTAAGAACTTTTTAAAATAAGCCATCAAGGATAGGTGACAGGGATCATACACCTCAATATTACTATCATTCTATGCACTGATCACTCAAAATAACCTAGGGATTTTAAAAAAATATTTATTTATTTATTATTTATGATAGACGTAGAGAGAAAGAGAGAGGCAGAGACACAGAGAGGGGAGAAGCAGGCTCCACGCTAGGAGCCTGACGCGGGACTCGATCCCGGGACTCCAGGATCGTGCCCTGGGCCAAAGGCAGGCTCCAAACCGCTGAGCCACCCAGGGATCCCCTAACCTAGGGATTTTAAAATAAAATAGTTTGAAAGCAGAGAGTTCATGTTACAACAGAGTAAGGGGAAAGTATTCTAAGCTTATTTGGAAAATATGTGACACATAACATGGGAAATAAAGGACATAAGAAGATGTTTATATCAAATTGGGCATACTTCGGGGCATTCAGGACAAAAGATGTCCATCCTCTCTCTCACTGGAAGATGCGCAACTTGTATTAAGTATCTGATGGGACACAGGGGTGTTGTCCTTCCTTTGAAGACATGCAAGTGTTTTTTTAGGAAAGATAAAGAAATTGAAGGGACATTTTAACATTGAGAAAAAGTAGTAAAGACAGAAGAGAAGGAGTTTGGAGAGAGCTGAGGGGAAGAACAGAAAGGAGTCTCCTGAATGCAAAGTAAAATCTTTTGGAGGTAAGCAGGGGGGTGGGCAGGCACTGGGGGAACGAGGAGGGAAAGGATTTACATTTACAATAATTATCTCTTTCATTCATATTAAATATGTTTATCAGAATGCAAATTTCTTTTTTCTTCCTTTAAATGCTTTTTTGTCTTTATTATTATTTTTTTGTAGGTGGAGAGCATGCTCCAATATTTTGCATATAATATCAGTGCTAAGGCAGGTATTATATAAGTAATTAAAACAAGTATAAAAAATATGTACTTTTTTCAGCATGCTCTGCTATGACAACTATGACTTAAAAACTGATAATGAAAGTTTTCCCAAAGGTCACAGATTACTCATTAAGATATCATAGGGGTTTACCATAACTTCAGATGTTTCCTAAGGCATCAGTGGGTGGAAGAGGAGAAAAAAAATAAACAAATAAACTGAACCATTTCTTCATCTTAGTCGTCTCTGACAAAAGATATTTCATTAAAAATTGTGGTGAAATTTCAAAAACTTTTGTGGCAGATCAGGAAAAAAAATAATAAGTCATGCAATATGTTTTGTCCCAGTGTTGAATTTGGTTACTTCACACATTCTCTTCCCTCAAATTCCTCATTTTCAGCTGCAGAAGATTTTATTTAAAGCTGACAAGTTGAAATGATGTGGGCTTGTTTGCTTCATTTTCTCCCTCTGTTGTGGAGGGTTTATTATATCACTGGTATGAGAGTGTGGGTCTCATTGGCGCTGGAGGAGATGCATGGGCGTGCTGCAAATGGGGCAGGAAGCACTGTTTGTCAAGCAGAGCCCCATTCTCAAAGAAGTGGGAATTTAAATTGCTCCTTTTGTTAATGCTAGCTCGCTCTTATGCAACACTATGATTATGAATATTACATAAGAAATGTAAGATTATAATGGGTCCAATTTACCCTTCACAATTCATTCATTGAATTTAATGGGGATTGTAAAAAGCTTGTCTTGATAAACTTTTTTGGAGGTAATATTTCCGTGAAAAAGTATCCATGCCAGAGTGTGATAATTGACTCATTTCTCATCATGTTCTTTAGCTTTTTTTTCAGGTATAAATCTCTACTCCATATTTAAGAATCTAGCAAAATGTGTTTTATTAGTAGTCTATAAGTTAGAGTTGGGAATTTAAAACAATTTAGTTCCAGATGTTTCCATTCAACAGCAAAGTAAAAATTATAATGGAGTTTGTATGTAAACAGAAAATTCCAATATCTTTTTGACAAAAGAGAGTTATTCTATTTAAACTTACTGAGGAATACCTGCTATGTAAGTTTCAAGAAACTTTATTCCATGCTGGCTAAATTAGATGGTGTTGTATTGACTTTAGGTTATTAAATATTAACATTTTCATAAAAATGTGCTTTTAAGATTTGTGTTAAGATGATAGGGTATCTCTAAGTAAGAAATAATAAATCCAAAAGCAAAATGAAATGCCAAGAAAATCTTGAGCTTACTTTTCTATGATCTAATGCTTCACATTACATTGATAGGTCAGACTGTCAAATACTACTTAAACGCTTTTGGGTGACATCTATTTTACCAAATAAGGAAAAAAAAGAGTGGGGAGGAAGATAAGAAAAGAAACTAAAACTACACCATATTTAAAGTACCTCTCATAGAATTAGGATCTATGTCCATCCATCCATCCATCCATCCATCCATCCATCCATCCATCCGTCCATATATCAAATTTCTCTAACCACTGGTGGGAATTTTACCCATGTCCCCATAATCCATTTCATTATTTTCCTTCCAATTCCTTGATATACCATCAATCCTCATTATTTGCAGATTCTTTTTTTTAAAAGATTTTATTTATTTACTCATGAGAGACACAGCGAGGCAGAGTCATAGGCAGAGGGAGAAGCAGGCACCCTGTGGGGAGCCCGATGCAGGACTCGATCCCAGGATCCTGGGGTCAGGACCTGAGCTGAAGGCAGACACTCAACCACTGAGCCACCCAGGTGCCCCTTATTTGCCAATTCTGTATGTGCAAATTTATATACTTGGGAAAATTTATTTGTATCCCCCAAATTAATACTCATGGCACTTTTATGATCATTTGCACATGTGCAGAGTGGCAAAAATTTTGAGTCTCTTCATGTGCTCATTCCCAGCTGAGGTTGAACAACATGATCCTCTGCATTCTTGTTTTACCTTTCATATTATAAACAAGAATCCTTTTCATGATCTATTTAATATCAGGGTTTTTGCATTTTCATGTTTTTGTTGTTATTGATTTCATTGTTTAAAATAACCCCGAAGCACAGTGCTGATGTGTTATTTAGAGTTCCCAAGTGCAAGAAGGCTGTGATATATCCTACATAGAAAATGCATTTTTAAAAAATCCATTGCATTCATGTATGAGTAAAGAGCACTATTGTGAGTTATACTAATGAATCAACAATACATATTAAATAAGTTATCTTTATTTATTTTTTTAAAGATTTTATTTATTTATTGAAACACAGAGAGAGAGAGACAGAGGCAGAGACACAGGCAGAGGGAGAAGCAGGCTCCACACAGGGACCCTGACGTGGGACTCGATCCCGGGTCTCCAGGATCACACCGCGGGCTGCAGGCAGCGCTAAACCGCTGCGCCACCGAGGCTGCCCTAAATAAGTTACCTTTAGACAGGAACACACATAAAGCAAGTTTTGCATTGCCTAGTTTATGGAAAAATTGTGATGAGAGACCCACAGCAATTTAAACCTATACTTCCCCTGGGGACAATGGTCATTATTCACTAATTCTGTGTTTGGTGCATGTTTGTGGAACATAACTACTCTGAATAACAAGAATCAAGTGTACATTTACTTTTTTTTTTTTTTTTTTTTTTTTTTTAAATTTTTATTTATTTATGATAGTCACAGAGAGAGAGAGAGAGAGAGAGGCAGAGACACAGGCAGAGGGAGAAGCAGGCTCCATGCACCGGGAGCCCGATGTGGGATTCGATCCCGGGTCTCCAGGATCGCGCCCTGGGCCAAAGGCAGGCGCCAAACCGCTGCGCCACCCAGGGATCCCCAAGTGTACATTTACTATTCTTAATTTGAGCGCTGTTTAGTCAAACCTCTGGTTTTTCTTTGACTACAGAAACTAAGTGACTTGGACATTTGAAACAGGAAAAACATTTTTAGCTTACTTAGATTGGCTTAACTAACAGAGGAATCTTTAATATGTACTTATTCTCAAAACACCTCTCCAGTAGATAACTTAGATTCTTAAAATTCTCCCTGAAGACATCTTAAGGACATGTGTATCTTGAAAGAATTTATCTTCATTTTCTTTTCAAATTGTATTACCAAAATATATATTCCTATTCTATGATCTACACTTCCTCCTTTCTCCTCTCAGCCCTCAATTCCCACTATTTCTCCTAATTAGCAATTCATGAAAATTCAATTTTATCTGTTTTCATAAGAAGGTTGTTCTTGAAAAAAAAAAGAAGAAGAAGGTTGTTGTTGAGCAAAATTGACTCTGGAATTTTCCAGCTGTAATTCATCTTCTATATCTCTATAGCTTTCCTTATTTTCATCAACATTTATTGAATATCTACACCTCTTAGACTAAATTATTTTGTGGCATAAGCAGTTCCAATATCTCAGAAGTTTAGAACAAAAGTTTATTCATTGCAGGTGGTCTTTAACTTTGCTCCATGTTGCCTTCATTCTGAGACAGAGTCTGAAAGAACACTTTCCTTCTGGGAGAACACTTTCCTTCTGGGACCTGGCCAATCTTGTAGAAGGAAAAAACATACAATGGTTCTCAAGTAGTCTATTTAGAAGTGGCACAGGTCACTTCTGCTCACATTTCATTGATGAAAGCAAGTCATATGGCCAAGCCTAATCTAAGTGGGATGGGTGTGTGTGATTTTTCCCATCTAGGGGATTAATGAATTTTGTGAAGAGAAATTCACTTTATGACATTTATTATGTATTGAAATTGTATTGAGACTGAGGAAAACATAAGTTACATAGGTTTTAGATACTATAAGAACAACAGTTTAGCACAGGAATGAAAGAGGAGGATAGACATAAAAATAATCACATACAAATAAATACTGTTGGAGGAGTGAAACATGCAATGTGAGAGAACATCAATAAATAATTCACTAGCTCTATATAAGAAGATCATGTTTGTTTGTTTATTTATAAAAGGAAACATTTATTTATTTGAGAGAGAGAAAGTGTCCACAGGGGAGGGGCAGAGGGAGAGGGAAAGAGAGCTTAAGCAGACTCCAATTCCACTGCAGAGCCCAACATGGGGCTCAATCTCATGCTCCTGAGATCATGCTGAGACATAATCAAGAGTCAGACACTTAACCAACTGAGCCACCCAGGTGCCTCCAATTTTATTTTTTAAAATATTTATTTATTAGAGGGGAGAGGGGCAGAGGGTGAGGGAAAGAATCCCAACCAGACTCCCTGCTAAGCTAGGAGCCCCATTTGGCTCCATCTCAGGACCCGAAATCATGACCTGAGCAGAAACTAAGAGATTGGAGCTTAACCAACTGGGCCACCCAGGCACCCTGGAAGATCAGTTTTATTTTTTTTTCCCAAAGATTTCATTTATTCATTCATAAGAGACACAGGGGGAGAGAGAGAGGCAGAGACACAGAGAGGGAGCAGCCTCCATGTAGGGAGCCTGATATGGGACTCCATCCCAGGACTCCAGGATCACACCCTGGGCCAAAGGCAGGTATTAAACCACTGAACCACCCAGGGATCCCCAAAGATCAGTTTTAAACTGAGTTTGATAAATATGGATAATGAGTTGATAACAGTATTTTGCAATGTTATTTTCTAGATAGGGAAAAGGTATTTGGCAATCAGGAAATAGTGATTATGAAGCATTGCAGCTACATAGATCACCTAGGATGGTGAACCAATGAGAAGTAAGCAGAGAAGGACCAGTTTTGAATGGTCTTTTGTGTTATCCCAAGGGTTTGGACTTTTTCATTCAGGCCACAGGGAGCCAGTGGTGGCTTTTAAGGTTGGAAAGGAAATGAGAAGACTGAGAACTGATGAACTTTGGTAGCAGTGTTACAGATCAGAGTGGTGATAGATGTGTGTTTAGGGAATCAAGTTAGAAAATGTGCTGAAAAAAAAAAAAAAAGAAAATGTGCTGCAGTGGTCACAGAACCGTTGGAGGACTGAATTTAAAGCAATAGCAGTGGTCATGCTAAGCCTAATTTATAAGGAATTCTAAGAATCCCTAGGAAGAGATGTGTAGAGAAGAGGAGTAAAGGGAGATTTTTACAGCTTATGGGAGACATTAATGATATCGTGACAATATTGCAGCGCCCATCCTAGATGTAAAGTAGAGGAAGAGAACAGGTCTGGGGTGAAAAAGAAAGAAAATGAATGCAAGTTGGGAGTCTGTGATGATCAGATTTCCATTTATATGCTCTCTAGTAGTTCTTTTCTCCTGGATTTCTATCTATTCTTTACATGTACAACTGATTCAAATGTAAAAAAAAAAAATAGAAGTTAACAATTTTCTTATCTTTGGTCCAGTAACATATTAAACCACTCTGTTCTATTATGTTTAGTTTTTGTATGCTGAACAACAGCTGTCCACGATCAGAAAATGAGAAATAATGAAAATTATAGAGCTCTAAAGACTTGATACTCTATACTGTTAAGTCCTTATAAAATTTTTAACCTTAGAATTAAGATTTTTATCATTTATTTTAATAAAGCACTGATGTATAAAGCAGATCAATACTTATGGTTAAAAAACAATTACTTCAGGGTTTACAAACAATAGATTTAATATCAAAATATATTTCTGGACTGTGGAAGCCACTGAATGCTACATGCTAACAGGAAAAAAAATCTTGGAAAATTATGAAGAGAAACGGTTTATGAATTATCAAACATTAGAGGTGTTCAGTAATTTAAGAAATTATTTCTCTTATCAGAATCTAAATCTGTATAATGCAGATGATATGATCTTCCTTTCCTCATTTCCTGTTAATGTATTTTAAGTGATTGCTTGGGATAAAAAACTATAGGTAGCACAGAAAATTGCACTGGATGATCCTTTAGTTATAGTCTCCATGTTCTATTCATTCCAGTTCATTAATTCAATAAGCATTTGGAATGCCTCTTCTGTGCATTCAAACTGCACAGACACTGTGGTAGGTTCTAGTACATGCCCTTAAGGAGGCAACAGTCCATTAGGCATGACCTAGCTGAATGGGCAATGCTGACTTACAACCCATTGGAAGTTTCCTCGTTTATCCTTCAGGCTGAACATGGCCCTTCCTTTTTACTCAGTCTATCTGTGAACAGTACCATTCATTAGGTTTCCAGTCACTGCATCACTTACTGAAAATCACATTCCTGTATTGCCTCTCTGAGATTATTCCCCAATCACCTCAATTAGTATTCTGGGTGTTTCCAAACTCTTGGTTCTTAACATTTACAATCTCTTGATTTATTTACATGGAAGGCTAATCACATACAATGGGTATGGATTACATTAGTTGAACTCTGAAATGGCAAGGCAATTATTTAGTGTGACTTCACAGAGTTCTCGAGGAGGCATCTGCCATGAGCAAAACAACATTAAAAAAATCACCTCCACGTCTGTTTCCAAAGGAGCAATACCAGGCTAAAAATGTAGACATTGGAATGATGATTTCTAGAAGTTAGCAGTCATAAAATGAGTGTCAGGAGATGGGAGTGGGGGGCCATGCCAAGCACACAGGGTTATTCTTCAGTCCTGAGTGTCATGTTGATGCTGCAGAGACTAAAGCACACATGTTGTATATCGAGGATATAACACATGGATTCCTTTGTCTCAAATATGTCACATGTTCACACCTACAGCCCTTCAAAACACTATTTCCTCGGGAAAGAGTGCCACCCTCTCAACACCTCACATGTTTTATGATTTGATAAAATCCAATTCATCTGTCAAGCCAGCAGAATGGGGTAGAATGCGACCTAGCAAAACCTTCTTGAGCTCCCATGGGCTGAACAATTTCCTCCTCTCTGCTTTCAAAATGCCAGGGCATTTATTCCTTTATGCATTGAACAAGTATTGGGTAACTCTAATATGCTAAATGTGGGAGTACAGTGGTGAACAAGAAGACAAGATTTCTTTTTCTCACAGGGCAATATTATGATGCTTTTAGTTTTGCATGTGTCATTGTATTTATTCCTGTTTTCTCTAAGTAGACTAGAATGTTATGTTTTGGACAATTCCTCATCTTTATGTCTATTATAAAGCCTGACATATCGTCAGCACTCAAGAATTCTTTAATATAAGATTAGAAAATTAGAGTTTAAAAGGCAAACTTCAAATTATCGAGAATTATTTTAAGATAACTGCATATATTCATTTTTAATTGAGGATGCACTACTGTCAGATACCCCTTGTAAAATGACTTTGACAGGCTGAATTGATTCCCCCTACACAATGGTCCTTTCCCTTCTCTACCTGATGCTATTAAGGTTAATGAGTACATTCATTAGGCCGCATCCCAGCATTTTTTTTCAGAATCTGTTCACAACCCACATAATTATTATGGAAACTGCTGTTCTACCCACATGTAATCATCATCCTGCCAAATCTTTTACCAATAGCATTTTCACAGATATTTCAGGATTCTTTTTCTAATAGTGGGAGTCTACTGACTGCTTGGCTGTCTTCATATATTCTTTTTTCTTCTTTTCTAGAGGAGTAGGAGGCCTTAGAATCTCTAAGTAATAGTGAAAAGCAAGGAAGGCTACTGAGCTTTTAGATAAAAGTTCTTATGAATATACAACATTCAATATTAATGAATTATTTAACTCTAAAGAGAAGCACAATGTAAAATTTTCGAGAAAATGGTTAGTTTACTTACAGAGAATCAGCTTATCTCTGGGGTTTATAAATCTGAGTTTTTCCCATTTCCAAGGCTTTATAAAGAATAAGTAGAGGTGGATTGGAGGAGCTATATTTGGCCATTCAAAAAATGGGTAAAAAGTCAGGAACCTAAAGTTTGCTATGTCTGTAGTGTAGATCAGGTTATTTCCATTGTATTACCTTCCCTAATTCTCTGTAGGCCTTGGAGGTGTCTATTTTTAGCCATAGATTTACTGCTTAGGAAACTGAGGCTTTGAGGAATTAAGGAAACTGCTCAAAATCTCACAGCAAAATATAGAGGGGATTTAAACCCAGATATTTCTAGCTGCAAAACTCCAGTGCTTTCCATACTTCATAGAGCCTCCACAGTAATGACGTACAGTGGTGAGAGCATGGAGAAGTGTTTCTTAAGGGGATCATGTTTAAGAGGCATGTAATGGAGGATGGAGAGCAGAGTGTTGTAGGGCTGGGGCTGCATAGGTAGAATTGTAACATGGTATCCAAGATTCCTGTTCTCTGGGGACACAAACCTTCTTCCTTTACAGTCAAACACTAATCTATGCAGGTGCTATTGCAAAGGGATTTTCAAGATGTAAATTGACCTTTAAAAAAAACCAGAGAGATCAACCTCAGTGAATCTGACCTAATCAGGTAATCCCTGAAAAGTGGCTCTTCCTGGAGGAAGAGATTCAAACATGATTGGGATTTGAGATAAGAAAGCTGGAGAAGAAGCTCCAGTGCTGGTTTTAAAGATGAAGGAAGCTCTGTGTAAAGAACACTAGCCTCTGGGAGTTGATAGTGCCACCCAGCTAACAATCAGCAAAGAAACAGGGGCTCAGGCTTATACCCCGAAGGAACTGAATTCAGCCAAAAACTTGAATATGCTTGGAAGCAGATTCTTCCATAAAAACCTCTAGAAAGGAATGCAATTCAACCAACACTCTGATTTCATACTGTTTAACTCTGAATAGAGAACCTCCTTATGCCATGCAAGGACCACTGACTTTCAGAAAGTATGAGATAATAATGAATATTGTTTAAAGCTGCTAAATTTGTAGCAGTTTGCTACACAGTAATAGAAAGTTATTACTCATTTTCCACCTCTCTTCTACGTTTCCTCACTAGGAAGGCCAAAACCTGTTAATATTGGAAGGAATGTAATTACAGGAGGTTTGGCCAAATTCTTGGTTTGGTCACAATAGATAGACTTCCAAAGGCTTGGGATTACCAAAAATTATGGAGAGTATTAAACACACTGGAATAGTTGAAATATTGTACTTGCTTTAATTTAGACTCTAGGATGATAAGCATTCTCCCCTCTGATTTGAAGACTTGTTCCTCAGGGAATGCTTCCTTACCACACACATCCTTCACAGAGAGAATTTGAGAAAAATCTATGTGAATAGATTATTTTGTGAGTTCCACAATCTATTGTTTCTCTTGTCATAGCCATTTGGAGAAATGCAAAAATTGAGCCAATTGTGTGAAATATGCAATATGGTAAGATAATTGATTCAGTTAAATGGAGAAAGTGCATTATGAGTAGGCTATTATACCCACAGCTTTCTATAACCTTTTCCATGTTTTCTCGTGAACTTTCCTTACTTAGGATAATCTTCCAGTTTTCAAACTCCCTTTCCACTGACTTGGACTAATTTTCTACTGTTATGCCGATAAACTAATGTAATTTATTGAACATCTATTAAGTTTCAAGTAATAAGGCATATTTCATGATGATACTGGTGAATATACCACCCCCCATACACAAATACCCCAATTTATTTTCTTCCCATTGTATCTTAAAACAGATCATCAGGAACTTTATAATTTCAGATCTCTTATATTTTCCTCATACTTTCCTCAAGCTTCCTGCAGTATTTGACCTACTGTTCCAGTTAGCAGCATATAATGAGCAATATGACATATGCCAAATTCTCTGTAGAGTGCTGCATATGAGGAATAAAGAGAAGAAAAAGTCATTCTTTAGTCACTCTGCAGCATTAGAGACAGGGAAATAAGAACATACAGAATAGATGGTCATCACATATTTAGGATTTGTTTTCTGCCAGTTTACTGTTCTAAGTACTTTCTATAGGTGCTTCCTCTCTGCCAGGTAGGTATTATTTATATATTCACATTCATTGTATTATATATATATTAAAGAGGGAGGGTAATGGAGGGGCAGGGGATGAGGGAGAGAATCTTATGCAGGCTCCATGCTCAGCACAGAGCCCAACATGGGGCTCAATCCCATGACGGTGAAATCATGATCTGAGCCGAAATCAAGTGTGGGACCCTTAACTGGACTGAGCCACCCAGGTGCCCCTTGTATGACATTTTATATCTTCACATTTAACATGAAGAAAATTCAGCTGGAAAAATAATAAACTACTCAGGGTTGTTTTTTTTTTTAAGATTTTGTTTATTACTTATTTATTCATGAGAGACAGAGAGAGAGAGAGAGACAGGGAGAGAGAGGCAGAGACACAGGCAGAGGGAGAAGCAGGCTCCACTCAGGGAGCCTGATGCGGGACTCAATCCCAGGTCTCCAGGATCACGCCCTGGACCAAAGGTGGTGCTAAACTGCTGAGCCACCCAGGCTGTCAACTACCCAGGGTTATACAGAATTCAAACTCAGTCTACCTAAATCTGGAAACCAAAACTGAATCTATACAACCTATTAATGTGGCCTTTGATATAAATCTTGTGTCTGAAGTTATCTGGTTTTTTACATGAAAATGTAGAGACAACAGTTATTTTAATTTCTGTTACACACACACACACACACACACACACACACACACCTTAGAATTGGTTTCTTTTTTCCTCCCTGCGACTATAAACAAAGAATTGCCTTAAACCACTGCATTCATCTTCTGAAAAAGATGCCTATCTGTGTAGTGTTAGAATACACCGGCACAGTTATTAAGAATCTTTTTACTCAAAAGGAAATGAGCTATTAGGAGATGCTCAAGAGACCTTGATATCTGTACATAAACGCAGAATGGACTCTCTTCAGTTCACATTTCACTTTGAGGCAACATGTTTTTCCTTGACAAAATATCCCCATGACACCTACTGAAACCAAGTCTGTTGTTAACTTCTCACATCTATCAGATATGGTTTACCGGTGAACTCTTATAAGCTGTAGAAAGCCAGTAAATAATCAAAAATTGTTCTGGGTGTGAGATGAAGGTTCAGAAAGAGTCATTACTGAGGAAACCAGACAAAAGTCAGAACCTAAAAGTCTGAAAATTTAGATGACTTTAGATGCTACAGGCCTAAAAATTAATCCAAATAGACTGAAAATGTAAGCCACATTAGAAACCTTCAGGCCTTTCAGCTACGACAGATGAGACAAACCTGCCACTGAAGACAATTAGAAAAGTTAGATAAACTTTGAAAAATGTCTACTTATGCTATAAGAAGGCTGTCAAGTCAGCCCGGTCTCAGGGACCAAGATCCTGGAGAGAAAAAAAAAAGTGTAGTGAGGTATGATTTTCCCTTTGAATAGTGATAATTCATTGAAAGTCAGGGATGAGTGGGAAAGGGGTTGGAACAAGAGCAGAAGGTGAGGCTCAAAGTTTTTTAAGTTCTGGGTTAACATTACTCCAAAACATGATCAGTAAATATCTGGGAAAGAAGAGAGCACAGATGTGAAAAAGACATTTGGTACTTTCCCTTGAGCCATCTGCTTATTTGTAGGCAGTTGCTGAGAAGTTTAGAAGTTAAGCATAAAGCAATGGCTAAAAGGCTGAAAAGATGGGCAGAGCTTTGCACAGTTACAGTAGATTGAAGAAAAAAAATAACTTGAATTTTGGATCTCCAAAATGAAAAACTCCCGGTATATATACCAGGCTTTCAATGGCAATCCTTAAAGGCTCCATCCTCGTTGTCAGGCCAAACCAGAAAAAGACAAGCCCTAACAAAAATGGGACCCAACTTCAAATCACCTCAATATTAAATGAGATTTAAATGGTTGCTCTCTGTTTTTACTGCTGGAAAGCAGCAAAAGCCAATCTTTGGGGCAACGTACTGTTAGACATCACTTCAGATGATCTCTACAGCTTTTCATATACATTATCATTCAATTAAAATACATTTAAGCAGTTTTTTTGGGTAGGGGTGAGACGCAGAGGATGTTTATGAACAGATTCTAAAATTTGTTTTGAAATATAAAGGACTAAGAATAGTCAGTGTTATATTGATAAAGGGAACAAAGGTAGGGAAATACACCATTAGATATCAAGGCTTATGAAAAAGTTACAACTATATATAATTTGTAGATATGGATAACAGATCAATGGAATGGAGTCCCATACATATATAGAGATTTGACTTCTGACAAAGGCAACCACCACCACAAAGAAGTACAAATAAATTTTCTATTAAATAAATGATAAATTTATATCTATAAGGAAAGAATCTTCATATTTAATCCATGAAAATTAATTCCAGGCAGATTATATATCTAGATGTAACTGATAAAACAATAAAGCTTCTAGATTATAATAAAAAACTTCCTGATATAACACAAGGATGATATATTCATCATCTTAGGTTAAGAAAGATATCTCAACAGCACAAAAAGGACTAACCATAAAGTCAGGATTATTACAAGTATTTATAATAAAATTGATATATATTTTCATCAAAAGATATCACTGATTGAGTGAAAAGGAGGCCACATATTAAGAGAAGATCTCTGGAGTGTGTTTGTGTTTGTGTGTGTTTGTGTGTGTGTGTGTGTGTGTGTGTGTGTGTGCAGGTAGATATACAGGCAATAGATGGATTAATAGGTAGGTAGACAGATGATAATTTCAAAAGTATTCAACTCTAGAATACATGAAAAATTAATATACTTTAATATAAAAAGAAGTCCTATAGAAAAAAAGGTCAAGAAGTTTGAACGCTACACAGAACAGCTTTGAAATGGCCAATAGGTAAAAGAAGTGCTCCACTTTATTCTAAGGGCAATACAAAGTAAAACCACTATGCACAGCATTACACACCAACATAAACAGCTAAAGTTAAAAAAAGATTGACATAGTGCAGGATTATATCTGGAGTAATTTCTATTCTCAAACATTGGCAGTAAAAGTATAGCTTGGTATAAACACTTTGGAAAACTATTAGGCAATCTCTTTCTTTCTTTCTTTCTTTCTTTCTTTCTTTCTTTCTTTCTTTCTTTCTTTCTTTCTTTCTTCTTTCTTTTCTCTTTCTCTCTCTTTCCTTCTTTCTAAAATATTTTATTTATTTATTTTAGAGAGAGAGAGAAAGCATGAGCAGAGGAGAGGGGCATGAGGAGAGGAGAGGGGAGGCAGAAACAGACTCCCCACTAAGCAGGGAGCCTGATGCAGAGCTCTGTCCCAGGACCCTGAGATCATAACCTGAGCCAAACGCAGATGCTTAACTGATTGAGCCATCTAGGTACCCCTAGGCAGTGTCTATAACAATTGAATATAAGCATACACTATGACCAAGCAATTCCACTCTTTCGTATGTCCCCAATAGAAATACTATCATATACACACCAAAAGGAATGTAGAAAAATGTTTACACGAGCACTATTTGCAATAGTACTATTATTGAAAACAACAAAAATCTTGATTGGCAGTAAAAAGGATAATAAATTGTGGTTTATTCACAAACTTAGTACAGATAGCAATGAAAATGAATAAGCTACTACTCCATGAAGCAAAACTGTATAATGTAAACATATTGAGTGAACAAATATACATGAAAGAGAAAAACATATTCCATTCTTATTAAATTAAGACAAAGACAATGCTAACCTACAGTGTTAGAAGTTAAGGTAATAGTTCCTTTTGATGAGTGTGCTCCAGATTTTCTTCTGTTATTGATTTCTTGTTCTATTCTGTTGTGGTAGGAGAAGATATTTTTTTTAGGAGAAGATATTTGACATAATTTCTATCTTCTTGAATTTGTTGAGACTTCTTTTGTGGCCTAATATATGATCTATCTTAGAAAATGTTCTGTGTGCACTTAAGAAAAATATGTATTCTGCTTCTGTAGGAAGAAATGTTCTGTACATGTCTGTTAGGTGCATTTGATCTACAGCGCTGTTCAAATCTTCTGTTTCCTTATTGATTTCCCATGTGGTTGATATATCCATTGTTGAGAGTGGGGTATTAAAGTCCTCAATTATTAATGTTTTGATGTTTATTTCTCCTTTTAGTTCTGTTAGTATTTGATTATATATTTAGAAACTCTGATGTTGGGTGTATAAGTATTTACAACTGTTTTATCTTTTTGATGCCCCTTTATCAGTACATAATAACCTACTTTGTCTTTTTGGGCCATTTTTAACTTAAAGTCTTTTTTGTCTGATACAAGTACAGCTACCCCTGTTTTCTTTTGGTTTCCATTTGCTTAAGATATCTGTTCTATCCCTTCACTCAGTCTACGTGGGCTTAAAGCTCAAGTGAGTCTTTTGTATGCCTACTGTTGGATGCATTTTGTTGGATCTTGTTTTTTTATTCATTCAGGCATTTTATGCATTTTGATTGGATAATTTAATCAGTTTATGTTTAAAGTGATTATAGATTTGTACAGATTTACTATTGCAATTTTGCTGTTTTCTATTTTATTTTTCTGGTTTGACTCCTTGTTCCTGTGTTCTCTTGCAGTATTCATTTGTGATTTGATGATCTTTTAGAGTATTATGCTTTGACTCCTTTACCATAATCTTTGTGCATCTACTACAAGTTTTTCCTTTGTGGTTATTTGGAGGTTTACAAAAACTCTCTTATAGCATCCTACTCTAAGCTAATAACAAATTAACTTCAATAGCATACAGAAATTTTACTTTTACTTTTCCCCTCCTCACATTTTTGGTTATTGATGTTATAATTTCCATCTTTTTAAATATTATGTATCTAATACCAAATCAACCAAATCATTGTAACTATGTTTTTTTAAAAAATATATTTATCTTTAAATCTTTAATCTAGAATTGTAAGTGAATTATGCACCAGCATTATAATATTCAAATCTAACTTTGATTATCTATTTACCATTACCACTGAGTTTTACACATTCAGGTATTTTTGTGATGGTAATTAGCATCTTTTTTACTTCTCCTTGAAGAATACCCTTTAGCATTTCTTGTAAGGCAAGTCTAGAGGTGATGAACTCCCTTAGCTTTTTTTGTTTGTTTTGGAAAATTTATCTTTCCTTCATTTCTGAAGGACAGTTTTGCCTAGTATAGTATTCTCAGTTGCCAGTTCCACCTCTGATCAGGTGAGGCTGTTGACTATGTTCTGTCAGGGCAGTGCCACTGGTTGGACTTCTTGATTGGGCTATGGGCTTGGCTCTTCAGTTGCTCCTGGTTGTGTAAAGTTTCAGGCCATGATCTGTCACTGGATGCTGCTGCTGGCTGGACTCTGTTCAGGTAGGGCTGCAGGCAGAGCTTTGTGGTCAGTCAGGGTTTTAAGCCGTGCTCTACAATCAGGTAGGGACACAGATTATGTCCTTTTAATTTTTTTTTTTTTTTTATTTATTTATGATAGTCACAGAGAGAGAGAGAGGCAGAGACACAGGCAGAGGGAGAAGCAGGCTCCATGCACCGGGAGCCTGATGTGGGATTCGATCCCGGGTCTCCAGGATCGAGCCCTGGGCCAAAGGCAGGCGCCAAACCGCTGCGCCACCCAGGGATCCCCCACAGATTATGTCCTAAAGTTGGGTGGGACTACAGGCTGGGCTTCCCAATCAGGTTGGCCAACGGCTCTGTTCTGCTGTTGAGTAAGGTCATTGACCAGGCTATTTGGTTGGGATGAGTCTTCAGCTATATTCTATAGTTGAGCGGAGCTGGAGACTGTGCTTCACATTTTGGGGGGTTAGGATTACTCTCCAGGATCCTTTGCTGGGGACAGGAGACTCTGGCTATGCTCCATGATTGGGATGGGCCACTCATGAGGCTCCCTGATGGCTGTGTTCAGCAATCAGGCAAAGCCACAGGCTGGGCTCTATTGTGGGGTGGGTCTGTAGGCTGGGCTCCATAATTAAATGGCACTGAAGACTGAGTTCCAAGACTCTCCAAGATCACTGATAGACTTCATAGCTGCCTAGGTTCTCTGGTTAGGCTTCCTGGTTGGGCAGGACTTGAGGCTATATTTAGCCAGCAAGGAGGAGTTCAGATTTCCTTCCCTGCCCAGACAGGGCCATTCAACAGGCTCCAAGGCTAGTGACCTGAAACAGTCAAAACTCTCTCACCAAGTGGCAGGCAGGGCCATAGGCTCAATTCTGTATAATGGCAGAGCCTGAGGCTCAGCTCTTTGCTCAGGTGCCACTGCAAACACAGCTATAGGAGGTGCTATGGAGTTGCCCAGGATCTCCAGTTAGACTTCTTGGTCAGATGGGTATGGAAGCTATATTCAGCAATAAGCAGGGTTTCCAAATTGGTTCCCTGACTAGGTGGAGCTATAGAACAAGCTCCATAGGCAGCACAGCTCACTAGCTGATGATGCTAAGCAGGCAGAGGCAGAACTGTCCACTGTGCTCTCTGGCCAAACAGGGCAACTGGCTCCACTCTATAGATGGGCAGAGGCACTGGTTTGGATCTCCACTCTGGTGCAGCTTCAAGGAGGAACATGGTCTGCCAAGATCTGAGCGCTAGTTGCTAAAAACCTAACTCCATTCTCTGTTTCTGTCTGATGCTCAATGGTCAAGCCCCATAGATTCCCTAGTGATTCATGGGAAGTGAGAAGCAAATTTACTTCCTAGGAAGCATCCTGCAACATTAGGGGAGCTGGATATCCACCTTGGGTTTTTTTTTCTCTCACTGGAGAAAACCTAGGCTTGGGGGTCTCTCTCACTCTGCTGCTGTGCTGGCCTGAGGCAGGGGTGATGGGGACCTCATGTAGCTATTCTTCTTGCCTTTCCATTGGGTGCAGTGCTTCTCAGTCCCTGTGCTCCAGAGGTGCTTCGGCACCATCTTTGGTTCTGGGATTTTCACAACTGTGTCTTGTCTATGTAGAATAGCTAGTTATGAGGGCAACTGAAGTCAGGAATGACCTGTGTCGCTATCTTGACATCACTCTGGCCAGCAGCTTGGTTTTCATGGAAGTTTTAAATACAAATGTGACATGGTTCAATTTACAGTTTTGATGGATGACTCTTCTACATGAATGTATTTGAATTTAAAGGAATGCAAGACTTAGTAGAAGGCAAGGACTTATGCATCATTTATGGACTGATGAGTGTTTGAGAAAGAGAAGAGGCCATAGGGTAGAAGTAAAGGACTCAAATAGGAAATGCTACATTTAGTGGTTCACAGATTTAGGGTCTGTTGATTAATATTCTGTAGAGTGGGAGTAAGGTAAAGGAACCTAGAATGATTCTAAATTTTCTTATTTGTGTGGTTACGTACCATTTAGAAAAAAGAAATGTGTACTGGGGATTTAGTTTTAGATATGTTGACTTTGAAATGTTTGTAAGATACTCAAGTGGATTATGTAAAGAATAAAGTTACACAGAATTCTACCAAATACTATCAGTATTTATACTGATAAATCAATATTTATAATTGTTATAATTATAGAATTGTTAGCAGGTAATGTGATCACCCAATGAAAGTGTTTTGTTTGGCACAAGCAAGAGAGAAATGTCTAAGTCCATGTGACACCAGCATTTAAGGACTACATAGAGAAGATATACTTTCAGGAATTTGATAAAGAAAAAATAAAGAGAGAAGAGAATAACAATGAGTATAGTGATGGGAGTACAAACACAAAGCCAGGAAAGGCAAGAGCTTCAAAAAAAAAAAAAACCAATATAGCCACACCAATGGGCTCATCACAAGGCACAGGACTTAAAACTGTCCTTAGAACCTGGCAACATGATCGGGACGTTCTAGTGGAGTGGTAAGGACAGAAGCCAGATTTTAGTGAAATGAGACTGAAGGAGAAGAGAGAAAAATAGGGCTAGTGTGGATCATGACAGCACAGTTTCATGCTTTTCTCTAGTACTTCTCAACAGTTTAGAAACAGGGCTTCAGAGGTGGATTATAGAACGGATTTTGCCACATGAGTGAAACATAAAGATCAGATTTGCATGACATTTGGGGGTTTGGTTGAGAAACTGGTTTGAATAATCAACTATGGTATGGGATTATTAAGAAACTCAGGCTGACCTGGGAGGAGCTGATATGTTGGGGGGGAAATGGAAAAATCATAAGATAAGGACCTTCTATGAGAGCAAGGGCATATGAAGAGGCATGGGAAACAGGAGATGGCAAAGGCAAAAAGTAGGTGGTAAAAGTGAAATTAAGAGATACTAAAATAAAATAAAAACAGAAAGAGAGGCAAACCATAAGAGACTCTTAAACATAGAGAACAAATTGAGAGTTGATGAAGGGGAGGTAGGTGGGGAATGGGCTAAATGGGTGATAGGAATTAAGGAGGACACTTGTTGGGATGAGCATGGGGGTGTTACATGTAAATGAGGAATCATGAAATTCTACTCCTGAAATTGATACTACACTGTATGTTAACTAACTTGAATTTAAGTACAAAAAAAGATATACTTTACTGAGGGAAAAAATTGTATCACAAGGAATAACTAGACATTATGTTGGCTTCAGAAATTATAGTAGTAGGCTATGTTTCAAACAAAGGTGAACTGTATAAAAATGCTCAAATGTTGAACCTAACCCAGGCTATATAAAAACAAGAGAAAATGAATCAGTTATATTTTTATTAGGAAGCATTAGAAGACCCTAATAAATGGATTTTAAATGAAAACAACTAACAAAAAAAGAGATGATAATAGCATGTTTGTTCAGAGAGTAGGATATTGGGATATTGGATTTAGGATTTCTAGGTGATAGAAGAGCTGAAGATGTCCTATTAGGCATGTGCTAGGATAAACTGGACATTTATTTCCCTTATTCCCCATGCAACACTTCTCTTTTTTCTTTTTTTAACACTTTTCTTTAAAATTAAATTTCACTTCAACCAATTGTGTTTAAGCATCTGTATATTATCACGTTCAATTATAGTAAAGAAATACTACAATAGGGATGCTCTTGAGCAGGTGTTGGAAAAAATATTTTAATAACGAGGAGGTTATTTTGTTTATTATTGTTATTTGTGGGCTTTTTGTTGAGTTGTTTTAATGTAATGTGATGTTAATCTGTTGGACTGAATGTTTTTTATCTAACTGGGTACATGACCTTCCTACCAAAAGACCACTGTTAGTATCTGTTCTCTACAGCAGTTAGGGTTTTACAGACACAGTCAAACTCATGTGCACACATATCAGTACACACACTAACAAATGCAAGCACACATACATGCGTGCACAGATACACAGATGCAGATACATTTGCACGGAAAAACAGAACCAGTGTTTAGTGTAAGCATCACCTTATCTGAGACATTATTCCTTACAGGATGTTTTGGGAAAGGACAAACAAAAATTCATTTTGTTCCAAAGAACCGAGACAGTATGATGATCTGCTGTTGTAAAATTACTGGCAATGAGTAGTGCAAGATTTTAGTCACAATTCAATACAGAAGAGTCAACCAAAAAAGAATTCTCAGAATGTTAATTTAAGCAGTTCAATTATTCTGCTCTGGACCCATGTCTAGTTATTAGGGTCACCTTGGAGAAGCCTGGCAACTCAAGAATAATTTATTTCTGAGAAGTAGATTCATTTGTTCCTCATCTTACCAAATTCATTTATTATAGTTTTTTTTCAGGGAATAAAATTCACTTTTTTAGTTTGCTATTGCCCCTAAATGGTTTAATACTGGCTCCTCATGCTTGAATGTCCAGTTAGAACAAAAGTTATGTTTGAAAAGTAGAAAGTGAGAAAAAGGTGTTTAGGGAGGTGTATTTTATTTTTAGTAGAAAATATGAACCTGGACAATGTGAGAGGAATAGAGAAGGGGCAGATAGGGTCAAATGGTTCATAGTTGAATATCTCTGTCAGGCCAGGAGATACCGCATGATTTAGGGGAAAAAGTATTATTAATAGGCATTCATGTGCTATAGGATGTGGTACTGTGTTGGTAGTGTTTGAAATAAGCAGATGTGAGGGCAAGGCATAGACTTACGGAGAGAAGCACTGATTTTCTTTGTCTTTCTTTGACTTTAAAACTCCTTAACAAAGCACACAGATCTTTCATGATATTGTCGTTGCTCAATATTATCTCTGCTCATTCTCCTGTTCTTTCTGTATGCCTTCATTAAGTTCCCAGAAGATATCATGGTTTCTTACTAATTCTCTCTACTACCGGTTTTAATAGTCACTCATTTTTGCTTAGTCATACTTTTCTTCCCTTCATTTTACTAACTCTACTTGTTTTGTGACCTCTTTTCAGATGCCTTTTCTTCTAAGCCTCTTGAGGTCTTACCAGTCTGAAAGAGATATGCTTTTATACCTTAATTCCAATTTAGTATGTATCACATTGATTTTCTTTTTTTTTTTTTTTAAGATTTTATTTATTTATTCATGAAAGATAACACACACACACAGAGGCATAGTTGTAGGCAGAGGGAGAAGTAGGCTCCAGGCAGGGAGCCTGATGTGGGACTCGATCTTGAGACCACGGATCACGCCCTGAGCCGGGGGCAGATGCTCAACCGCTGAGCCACCCAGGTGTCCCTCACATTGATTTTCATTTGTTTATATGCTTCTCTTCCTCATGAAAGGTGAATTTCTTAGGACAGGTGCTTAGGTTCCATAGCCCCAGCACTTAACTCATTGCTTGTCAATAAAACAGAGACTCCATAATATTGGATGCATGGAGGGAGTATGGCAGTGGTTAAAGAGGAACATTTTTATCAGAACAAAAAGAGATATGCTAGCAGTTTAAATGGATAAGGATTTTGGAGCTATGCTGAGGTTTTAGGCCTGTGGGGCATTTGAGAAGGGAAGTAATATTTTCTGTCTCCAAGAAGATTAAAGTCTTTTTGGTTGACAAACTTTTGGTACACAAAATAATTTAGAATAACCTAAGGCTAACTATAAGCAAAGGTGCTGTGCACCAGAAGAGAAGCACAGCAGTGGGGGATATTTACAGGAATAAGGGCAGGGTTTAAAGAAAAGAAAGGTTTTTTGTTTTTGTTTTTTTTCCAGCAACCAAACTTTTTATTTTATTTTTTATTTTTTAAATTTTTTTAATAAATTTATTTTTTTATTGGTGTTCAATTTGCCAACATATAGAATAACACCCAGTGCTCATCCCGTCAAGTGCGCACCTCAGTGCCCGTCACCCAGTCACCCCCACCTCCCACCCACCTCCGCTTCTACTACCCCTAGTTCGTTTCCCTGAGTTAGGAGTCTACCATGTTCTCTCTCCCTTTCTGATATTTCCTACTCATTTTTTCTCCTTTCCCCTTTATTCCCTTTAACTGTTTTTTATATTCCCCAAATGAATGAGACCATATAATGTTTGTCAGAAAAGAAAGGTTTTGAGCTGAGTTTTGATATCCATAGGTTTTGTGTAGGTTGAGAAAAACAGGATTTTTTTTTTTTTAAGATAAAGGGGTTATCAGGCACAGGACTGGAGATTTTCATGCCATGTGTGAATGGTGGTAAGTATTCCATCTTAACTATTGCCTCCTCGAAGATCCAAATGCCCTCCAAGGATTCTGCCCCACAATCATAACTGTTTGGCAGATGTTTCTATCTAGGTGTCACAACCTCATCTGAAACTCTATACTTAAAGGCAAACTCATCTTTTTTTTCCTGCCTAGTCAGTTGACCTCTTTGAGCTTTCTCAAGTCATCCAGACTTCAAAGTTTGGACTCATTAGTTTACATCCTATATACGAAGAGTCAGGTAATGGTCTTGGCATATACTAGGCATTCTATAAATGTTTACCAAATTAACAAAAGGAAAGACTTTGGAGTCCAATGTGACCATGTGAAGGTTAAACACAAGAATGGATGGACGAGGTATGGAAAGGCAGAAAGAAAAAGTAACCATAATTGAGATTCTGGGCATCCTTACCTGTAAAAGAACCAAACATAGTGTTTGGAGAGTTAGAAACATTAGATGCTGGTAACTGCAACTTTGGTTTCATGAACCCTTGGATAAAAGCTTTGGAGTTGATTATAACAAAGAACTTAGCAACAGGGATCATTAGGAAAGTCAACGTATTTTATCTTTTAGGGAAGTTACCAGCATTCCATAAAATTCAACTTACAGTCTTGAACTTTGTTATAATACTCTCATAAAATTTAGTCTACCTAATTCAGTGTTTTATTTCCCTAATTGGTTGGGTTTATAACCATGATTGACTTGAATCCTACTCCCAGCCCTTCCAGAGGAATTGAGTGAGCTATAAAATTCTCTAAGGGACATTATTAACTCAGTCTTCAATGAATTATTTGTAAACTTAAAAATGTTCATTAGCCACCTACTATATATCTATGCTATCATTTGAGTTACAACAACAAATAATATGTTCTCTATTCACTCTCATCCCCAACCCACATATTCTTAAGTTCCCTGGGGGCAGGTATTATATCTTTGTTATATTTATTTCCCAGTACCTGGAAAATAGTGAATACTGAATAAATATTTGTTGAATTAGTGGATGACAAACTACACATTGTAAGTGCTATGATTTATATATGCACAGGATGCTATAGGAAGTATAAAAAGAATAATGATTACTTATTGCCTAGAAGAGTTTATTTCAGAGAGATTTTCAATTTTGTTCATAAATTTTGGGACGAATAAGTGAATCAGACATAGTGAATCCTTCAACTCAAGTACTTTAACATTATCAAATTACTAGATAATGAGTCATTTTTTTAAAAAGAAAATTACAGACTTGATAGGTTAGTGAGTCTTTAAAACTAAAGTTAATCCATTCATCTAATCAATGTGTATTTATTTAATACCTACTATGTGCCAGGCACTTCACTTTATGCTTCTGGTCAAATGGTGACCAAGACATGGTCATTTTGTTGAAAGAACTCAGTGATTATTCATCTGAAATTATAAAAAAGCAATTTCCATTTAAAAAATTAAAATAATCTTTATGCTTAACCAACTACTTGAAAAAACACTTCAAAGTTGTTGAAATACCGTTAGAGTAATAAGATAATAACAAGTTCTATAAATTAATAACTTTGAATTCTTTTATTGGTGGACAACCTGCTATTTCACTTTTTTATGTTAATATCCAATTATGTTGATCTTACTCTATATACTAGAAGGTATATCTCTATCTCTCCCCTTCTCTATATTATGTATATATATACATATATATGTATATATATATATATCAGTTTTTATTCAGTTGTATATTTGCAGCATTATTCAGAAGCCCCAACCTATCTATAGAGGGTAGGGATTTCCAGTCAATATCACTTTTGTCCTCCTCTATAGTAAGCAAATGTTTTAACTCCAGAGGTATGACCTAATAATTAGTGTCAGTCAATTGGGGTAATCTATGTTATTGCCACAGTTACTGGTTTAGGTTATTCTAGCCAATATAGTTAGAATTAATATTTTTTCTAGCCTAATCAGAACCTTTGCGGGGAATTGTATGACATAGATATTCTCTTTCTCCCTAAAGACAATGTCATATGAAGTGGTAAAGCTGCTAATTGCTATTCTTCCACCATGAGGGAGAATTCAACCTGAGAGTGAATCCGCTTTGGCTTCATGTTTCATGGAGAGTCACAAGGAAATGGAATCAGAGGTCTGGTCACAACATACCTAAAATTTGACCACTCTGGACTTTTTAGTTACATGAAATAATGTATTCTCTTTAGTGTGAAGCCAGTCTGCATTGCATTATCTGTTATTTGTCTCAAAAATGAAAACATTAAAAATTATAAGTAGGTGCTAAAGTGAGATGTCTATGAATTAATCATTGATCATAAAGCTGTATCTTTGTGCTTGATTTACTACATTTAACATTTAGAAGAAAGAGACTTATTTCACTGAATATTAAAAATTGGCAAGTTTCTAGATTAATGTTGCAGACCATCAAAATACATGGAATGTTATTATTAATGCCAGATAATCTGTTACTGACAATTAAGATATTGGAATTAATATATAGTATTAATAATGAACTTGTGATCCTTAGCAAATTAAAAAATCACACTATACAGAACAATGTGGACTTAAGATTGAGAACACGATGAATTTTTCATTGGTCTAGCCCATCCTGAACCTCTCCTCACTTGTCCATTGACTGATCCACACCACAGAAATTGTTGCTTCTTAAGTCTGCTGACCATCAGCACCCATTTTCTACCTTTTAACATATTTCAGCAATTGACTTGCTCTTTCTCCTCTATCATCTTCTCATTTATCTATTAACTCATTCATTCAACACATTTATTTAGCAACTTTTACATGCCACACAATGAACTTAGTTACAAAACACCTAATACAACAACAAAAAGATATATATGATGTCCTTACAGTGAATAAAAATGTTTATACCAAGATCACATAGTAATTTTAAATTACAAATTGATTACAACAAGGAAAAGAGGTACAATGATGAAAAAATATCGGATGTTGACTTCCATGAAGAAGTGAATATTTAATCCGAGCTCAAAAGCTGATGATAATTAACAATGAGAGAAATATGCCAGTAATAATTGAACCAGGTAAAGCAGGATCCTGAGAAGAAGCAACCTATCTGAAGCTCCCATTTGAAGTCCCTAAGACAGATAGGAGCTTGACTCATTTAAGGAAGTGAAAGAAGACCAGAGCAGAGAACGAGAGGGAAGAGTGGTATTATGGGCCAAAAACCACCTCTCTGGAACCTCACAGTCTGATTTAAAGATTTTAGTCTTGCCCTAAGAATGACGTCACTGAAGAATTTTAAGGAAGCAATGGCAGGATCAGATTTGCATTTTATAACCATCACTCTATAAACTAGTTAGAATATGAAACATTACTGGTGAGAGCCAAAAGTAGAAGACACAGTTGCAAATTAAGATGCAATTGCTCAGACTGCATAGATTCAAGAGAAAGGACCCTGTAGCCTGGATCATGGTGGTGGAGATGATAAATAGCCACGAAATTTGAGAGACAATGAGGAATGGATAGTGGGATTTTCAGACTTAATGGCTATATGAAGAAAAATAGAGGATTATGTGATTTTCAAATCTCGTGCTTCAACAATAGGAAGGCTAGTTGCACCATTCATTGAGAGAGGGTACAGAGAGAGTAATTAGTCTTGGGGAAGAAATTATGAACTCTATTTCAAATATGGTGACTTTCTAACATACAATTAGAGATATTGGATATACCAGTTTGGGATTCTAAAAATTTGGCATTGTACATATGAATCTGATAATAAGAAGTCAGGACTCTAGGCTTATAAAAGAAGTAAAATACAAACTAGCGTATGTGTAAATATATGTATGATGTATGTAGCCACATAATTATTTATCCATCCATCCATCATCCATCCATCTGGATTCTATTGCTTTGTATTACCAGAAAGTTCACTCATACAGTTGGCTTCACATATCACTACATCCTGGAGTTCAAATAATTTTGTTAGCCTCTTCCATTTAGAAGCTGGAGGGGAAGTTAGGTTAAATTAGTTTAAAAACCATGTGGAAGGTGAATAAGTTGGATATCTCTGTTGATGCCTCTTACCTTGATTTATTTTCTTTAATCAATTAATTTATTTTTAAGTTTAAATTTTAGGTAGTCAACATACAATGCAATATTGGTTTCTGGAGTAGAACTCAGCGATTCATCACTTAGACACAACATCCAATGCCCATCATAAGAAGTACCCTTCTTGATACCCATCACTCTTTTAGCCTATCCCCCACTGACTTCCCTCCATCAACCCTCAGTTTGTTCTTTACCCATTAAGAATCCTTTATCACTTGTCATCCTCTCTCCTTTTTTTTCTTTTCCCTCTTTCCATATGTTCATCTGTTTTCTTTCTTAAATTCCACATATGAATGAAATCATATGGAATTTGTCTTTCTCTGACTGACTTATTTCATCTAGCATAACATACTCTAGCTCCATCCATGTTGTTGTAGATGGTAAGATCTCATTCTTTTTGATGGCTGAGTAATATTTTATATCTATATCTATACCATCTATATCTATCACCTCTTCTTTATCCATTCATCAGTCAATGGACATTGGGCTCTCTGTAGTTTGATTATTGTTGATAATGCTGCTATAAACATTGGGGTATATGTGACCCTTCAAATCAGTATTTTTGTATTCTTTAGGTAAATATCTAGCAGTGCAATTTCTGAATCATAGTATAGCTCTTTTTTTTTTTCCTTTTAATTTTGAGGAACCTCCATACAGTTCTCCAGAGTGGCTGCACCAGTTTGCATTCTTAATAAAACACAAGGTTGGCCACATATTGGACAAATCCTTTTCGAGTGAAACATTTTTCTGCTTTTGAGAATTGAATTTAGCATGCAGTCCCATAACCCTGTTTCATGAAACCTTCCTTACTCTTCATCTTTTTCATCCATTTAATAAGAAACAAAAAACTGAAGCCCCAAAAGTTGCTAAAATTTCAATGACTAAACCACTAACTTACTTACATAAACCGTGTCTAGCACCCTTCTCCTGGCTTCTCCAGAGGCTGGACTGTTATGGACAGTGGCTTCATTGACAATCATCATTAAACCAAAAATTTCACACCTTCTTGACCTTTTTTTCATGTCTATATTTTACTATTATCATATCACCCTCACCATTTTCCTCCTTGGGCCTTTCAGATGGTCTGAAAGCACTTGAAAAGAAGTTTATAAGGAATATAGTGAAGGATAAATGATGGTATCGGTTCCACTCTGGACTGTCCAAGATATAAATTTCCCACTTGAATCTTAGAAGGTCTGTGATGAGGCTACTTATTAATATATAAGATTTATTTTAAAAATCTAGAGCTTGATTGAGAGACCTCTTGAATAAAGAGCCTACATCACTTAACCAAGAGAATATGTTGTAACAAATTTGGGAATCAAAAATTCATTGTGGTATGAAAGACTATGAGAAAAGTAGTTGAAAATTATAGATAAGAGAAAATTATAAGACTTTTGCAAAATTCTGTCTTTTGTAAGATTTTCATGACTAATTCTAAGTCTCAGATTCAATGCCGTTCATTGTGTCTAGATCTCAGACCCTCCTCTTCAAAACACTTGAGTGGACTTGCTCTCAGAATCCTTGTCAGCATTTCAATTTTTCTCTTTGCATTCTCTCATTTCCTGCATCTTCAAATTTGTACAGGCCTCAAAATTCTTAAAAATAGTCTTAACTTGCTTCTATCTCCTGATAAGTTATGTCACACTTATTCCTTTTTGTTCACTGTCAGACTTGTATTAATGGAGCACACATTTTACACTTTCATTTCTTCATCAATCCCTTCCCTTTTTAAAGTTGTTTTCCCTTCTACCATTCCTACAGAAATTACTTTGTCAAAGTAAATAAGTGCATGGAAACACACACACACACACACACACCCCAATTTTTGTCCTTTTCTCCTTTGACCTATCTGGAGCCCTTTCCTGAAACTCTTTCTTTCTTCTTTGGTTTCATGATCAGGGCTATTCAGTTTGGAGTTCCTTTTCTGGCTCCTTTTCTTTCTTTCCATCCTTTCATGTCTGGATTTCATTCCCCCTGTTGTCCACAAACTCCAGAGGCTAAGTTATTTTTCATATTACATGCTATTTTTTTTTTTGGAAGGGGGAATCTAGCTATTTTCATGGTGATTGCTTGTCTTATTCAGATTGGAGCCACCACGTGTACTGCCACATATTTATATATGGCAAGTCTAGTGTTTACATAGAACAACAAGATTACCAATATTGTTAACACAATTTAAAATGTATGATTCCTGGTTGACTTAAATTGAATGAACTGACTTTTAAGTAAACGTGGACTTATGGCTCCAAATAGGAAACTTATTTCCTTATGTATCAATACACATCTCTGGGGCTACTGGGACGATGGCTGAAGTAAAGAGGCAGAGCCTGGAAGATGCAACTTTATGGTGAATATAAAAATTCAGCAACGATTTATCCTTGGAGAATAATGATTTTAATAAATTACTGTGTTTATTCAAATCAGAAACAAAGTCAACATTGATTATAATCAGGTATTGTGCTGGATGTAATCATGTGTAGCAATAATATACAGGACAATGGACTATCTATATATTTATTTGTTTTTTTTTTTTAAGACTATCTATATATTTAGCTGTATGTATAACTACCACCAGAATATTAATTATTGACAACTGAAAAATGTTCGTGCACCACTTCTTCTTTTCTCTTTAAATCTTACTCATCCTCCAAGGACATATTCTAGCATTAATTACTTCCTGACACTGTGATCAATCCTCTGGTTTGATTCAATGTCTGGTTCATTATAGCTGCTTCATAGCTCATTGGTGTTTAAACTGAATAGTCTTTTTAATCAACTAACATTTTAGGCAACTGTTTTATATTGAGCATTTTCAATGTTGTCAATTTCATTACTACCTTAAATAGTTAATTTCTCAGCTCTTAAAAGCAAGATACTTTTCTCCCAACTCATATATAATAAAGTTTCTATCCTATTTTTAAAGTACTTTTCCTCATAACAATTTATGACAATGAGTCATAAGCTACAATGCCACCACAGGCAGGTCTCAGGGGATTATTGTCCCCACAAGGAAGTGCATTAATTTCACACTGTGGTTCATTAATGGTATTGTCAATTCCCCCATGAGGTATGGGCATTTGTGAATCCCCGATGTTTCCTGATTACTTGGCTTGAATTTTATTCCTTTACCAAAAAGACCTTCCTACTAAGTTGTCACCAGGGAAAACAGTGCTAAAAGGCAACAGTGCACAAACAATGCACAAAATCATCTATTACCATAGCATTTTATACTGTACTTGTTAATCGTATGTATGTATAAATACATATGCATGTATGTACTTACCTATCTCCTGCAAGACTAAAACATGTTAATGATTTCCTGGGTACCATGTGATAAGCAATGCACGGAAGTATCAGAATGGAGGCTGTCAGTTGGCATTGTCCTCAAACTCACTAACCACTCAAAAAGAATCTGAAGTTTTATCATTTAGAAATTAGTTTTCTGAAAAAATTCATATATAGTTGGTAGTGTAAAAAGAATTCTTTATGATCTCATTCAAGATGTAACATTTACTTTGGATAAATTAAAATTGATTATACAGGGCAAAATTCTTTACCAGTTAGAAAACACTTAATGAACTCTATTTTGTGTCGTGTACTGGTTTAGGCACTGAGAAATTAGTGGTAACAAGAGATAAAAAGAGTGCCTGCTTTTCTGGAGCTTCTTTCAGAGGGATTTCCAGAAAAATTAATAGGCACACAGATACACACACATATGCATTAACTTTAGATAGTGAATGTACTATAATAAAAGAGAGTGAAGTCTAAGAATCAATAATAATTATGGAGAGGATTGTGGTACTTAGCTAGTGCAGTCAGGAAAGAGTATGCTGAGCTGGTGACATTTGAACTGAGACCTAAATAATGAGAAGGAAGAGCTTATAGGGAGGTTTGGGAAGAGAGTATTTTGGGCAGAGAAAGCAGGAAATACAAGGGTTCTGATCATAAATAAGCACTGGTATGTTCTTAGAATGAAGAACAGTGTAGCTAACGCATAATGAACAAAAGGGAGGGTAGTAAGAGATTACTCTGTAGGGAGGGATCTGATCATGCTGTATTTGTAGGCCATTTTATTTTCAATGTGATGTGAAACCTAATATATTAGTCCAGGTAAGGGATAATGATGGCTTGGAATTGAGAGGTACAAATGTCGTTAATACCAATTACTGCACTTGGTATATATTGTGAAGCTTAAACACAGTGCAATTTGCTGTTGGTTGGACATGAAGAGTTACAGAGTAAGAGGGGAGCCCAGAGGTTTTGGCTTGAAGAACGAATGATAGAAATATAATTAAAGTGGAGATATCTGGAGGTGAGCAAGGCACAGATCAAGTTACCTATATATATTAATATGCTATTTTAAAATGCCTATTAGATATTCTAATTGAGATGTTCATAAGGCAGCTGAATGGATGCATCTGAAGCTCAAGGAGAGAGGTCCAGCCTATTGACAATAAATTTTAGGATGAGTAGCAATGGAGGTGATCTTCAAAACCATAGGAAAAATAAGAATGTGAAACAAAGAGTATAAGACAGTATCGTGCTTTTTGCAAAGACTCTTTCCTCCTTCCTCTCTTCCCTACCATCCACACATCCTCATATCCCATATCCTCCTCCCTGATTGCTCAGCTGAAAGTGATCCTTCTCCAACTTCCCCTCAAATCATGCCTTTCCTATCTCACAGTCCTCATGGCACTGACTAGACTTGGCTTTCTATTACAGTTCCATTTTAGCTTTATCTCTTCTACTAAATCCTCAGATAACTGTCCCACCTGGAAGTTTTCTATTTGGTTTGCCTGGGAATGTTATTTCCTTGCTCTTTCCTAATATTTTATCTGGTCTATACTTATTTACTGGGCAGGACCTTTCCTCTCAAGGCTTTCCTTGCCCCTAGTCTAAATGAGGTTCTGGCACAACTCTAGATTAAGATCTTTTATGGTAAGAAGTAGCCACATCAGAAGTTCATCATTAAAAAATATGCATTCCAGGAGTGTCTGGGTGTCTTAGTTGGTTAAGTGTCCAATTCTTGGTTTCAGTTCAGGTCATGGGTCATGAGATTGAGCCCCGTGTCAGGCTTGGTGCTCAGAAGGGAGTCTGCTTAAAGATTCTATCCCTTTTCCCCTCTCCTGACTCTGCTCACACTCTCCCACCCTCTCTCTCTCAAAAATAAGTTTAAAAAATATGCATTCCATTTCTACCTACACATGATGGTGGAAAATGAATTTTACATTTTTTGCCTCTAAATTTCTATATAGCTTCAGTGAGGAAAATGGGAATTTTTGATTCAATATATATATCTTCATGGTGTTTTATGTTTAGAAAAACCCCTTCACTAACATTATTCAAATAATTCATTAGAGTTCTTATGCTTGTTAACTATTAGTATTACTATATTGTTAGTATTATTGTATATGGGAAAAGTTAGGAAACTTTAAAAACTTTATATAAGTTACAAGATAGTGATAATACTGAGAGTCAAATCCAGAACATTGCCTATCACTGCAGTATTCCTTCCAGTCTAACACAGAACTCTCAAATATTTAATTTAAGCCTTCATTTAAATTTAGCCTCTTCCTCCCATTCACTATATGTATTTACATACCCCCATTCACAGGCATTTGTACATACATACTCACTCATATTTAATGGTCAATTAGACTGTACCATTTATAAAGGTCTTGAATGAGAAATGAAAAGGGCAATGTGACAGGTATGATTATAGACTCATAAAGTGAAGCTCTATAAAGATTTGCCTTCAATACTGGACTTAAATACTAGAGACTTAAACTGTTAGAATCAGATCATGGTATTTAAACAAATTTCCTAAAATGGAAGAAATAGTGGATAAAATAAGTTTATATTTTAACATCTACTTGTTACATAATCTTTCAATTTTCTTTCATTGTTTAATTTTAAATCACTTTATTCCTAATAGCTATAATTAAGGTGCAAGTAGACAAGTTATTCTTTGATGTCCAAGATGTAGGAATCCCAGACAAGAACTAAGAATAATATTCTTCAGGGGCACCGGAGTGGTTCAGTTAGTTCAACATCTGAGTCTTAATTTCAGTTTGGATCGTGGTCTTAGGGTGGTGAGATTGAGCCCAGTGTAGACTCTGCACTCAGCAGAAAGTCGGCCTGGGATTCCCTCTCTCTTCTCCTGTCACTTACTTTCTCTCTTAGTAACGAAAATATTTCTAAAAAGAATAATATTTTCCAAATTTCAGTACAAAATTCAAAAGCATTAATAAAATATTGACCAAAAGTGGGATTTCTTATATTTGGATAAAATCTATTTGATTTTATAAACAGATATAGCCTAATAAAAATAAATTTTTAAGACATATAGAAAGATCCAAACAGAAAACTTTTTACTTATCCCATGACTATTTTTTCAATAATTTTCTAAGGAAACAAAATTGCCCAAATATTTTATTCAGTAATCCAAACCACATCAAGGAGGAACCCAATCAAATAGAAACTAGTATGACCACTGTAGAAAATTGTATGGAGTTAACTCAAGAAAATTATTTTTTAAAATATTTTATTTATTTATTAATGATAGACATGGGGGGGGGGGCAGAGACACAGGCAGAGGAAGAAGCAGGCTCCATGCTGGGAGCCCGACGCGGGACTCAATCCCGGGACTCCAGGACCGCACCCTGGGCCAAAGGCAGGCGCTAAACTGCTGAGCCACCCAGGGATTCCCTCCTCAAGAAAAATAAAAATAGAATTATCATATGATCCAGCAATTCCAGTAAATTCCATTTGCCTAAAGAATATGAAAACACTAATTTGAAAATATATATGTATCCTTATGTTTATTGCAGCATTATTTACAATGGCCAAGATATGGAAGCAACCTATGTCTATCTATAGGTGAATGGATAAGGAAGAGGTGATGTCACACACACACACACACACACACACACACGCACACGCACACACACTGGAATATTACTCAACCATGAAAAGAATGAAATTTTGCCATTTGCAATAACATGAATGGATCTAGAGGGCATAATGCTAAATGAAATAGGTCAGTCAGAGAAAGACAACTACCCTATGATTTTACTCATATATGGAATTTAAGAAACAAAACAAGTGAACAAAGAAAAAGAGGCAAAAAAAAAAACATACCCTTAACTATAGAGAACAAACCGATGGTTACCAGAGGGGAGCTGGATAGAGGGATAGGTGAAAGAGGTGATTGGGATTAAGGAGTCATGTACATGACCAGCAGTGAGAAATGTACAGAATTGCTGAGTCACTATATTGTATACCTGAAACTAATATAACTTTGCATGTTAATTATAGAGGAATTAAAATAAAAAAGCAGAACCCAATCTCTATCCTTTATTTGCTCACCAAATGAGATAATTATATTAATTATAAGTAAATATTTATAGATAATAGTATAAAAAGAATTGTCTTTGAGTCAGACAGAACTCAGTTTTGATTCAGCCACCCTCTCAGCTTATTAGATTAGACCTTGAGCAGTTAGTGAGCTTCCATGAAACTCAGTTTCATCATCTGCAAAATGTGAGCCAAAGTACCACCTCTACACAGTTATTGTTTTAATTACTGTTAAAATATAAAATGCACTCACACAAAACAGACACTAAATTAAAGGATCACTGCAAAGATAAAAATTCATAATGTAGTGCTCACAGTATTGCGTGCAGTACCTGGTACCTACCAAGCGCATAATAAATATTTGTTGAATGAATGAATGAATACTAGAAATTACTGACATATTGAGATACTGAAAAAACAGTATTTCAATAGTTCTTGTCCATAGGTAAAACAAAATATTCCTCCTTACATTTCATTCAACAAATATTTACCAAATGCCTACTCTGTGTTAGGCTTGGGGTATGGTGAATAAGTGTAACTTTGAGACAAGTGAGTAAACCAGGGCAACTTCCATATACTGAGATGAGTTTGGTTGCAAAAAAGAGCAACATGAACTTGCAGGAAGGGTACCCAACTTAGTTTTAAGGAGTCTGTTAAGACTTCCCAATGACTGACAGGTAGGAGTCTGCACAAAAATAGTGGAAGAACAGAGAGGATGAAAGCATATTTTAGATGGTGGGCAGGTAGAGGGAAGGGGTGGGTAGCATAAACACTAGAGAAAACCTGGGCCCTTGTGGGCCTGCATGACTACAGTGGGAAACTTGTACCCCTAAAACATGCTTGTTGACTTTCTTCAGTTTCTAATTCACTGACCTCTCTAGATCCTGATACTAGGCAGTCCCTCAGGCATTACTGTTCTCACTTGTATCTGGACTCCCCTTTACCAGGTCACTTTCTGATCCCCAGCTCTGTTTCTCTTCTACCCTCTCAGCTTTGAGGTCATGCTTATTCTTCTTGGTGTCTGACATCAACTCATGACCCTTCCTTGGCTTTTTTCCTCTACACTGCTCCTGGCATGAAGACAGAGGCTTGGCTGTGTGGCATGGTGGTACAGATGACCACCGATACCATCCAAGAGTAAGCAAGGGAGGTCCTTAATTTAAAAAAAACACTACTTTTTTGTTTTCTTCCTTAATGGAGGAGAAATGTTTGATTTTTTTTTTTTTTTTTTTTTTGCCAGACACCATCATAGAAATTGAGTAATCAAAACAACCTGTCCTTCAAGAGCTCACTATCCAGCTGGGTTGAGTAACATGAAAACAAATGCACAGCACAGCAAGAGAGATGTTGATACAAATTTGTTCAAAGGCTTGACACAGACATGATTCTTACCTAGCAGTCAATTTGTTAACGTAGATAAATAAGAGTATAGTTGAGCATATATAATGCAGACACATATATCAAGCATCACAGTGTTATTTTCTTTTTATTTATGGTAAAACGAACTCTTCTATATTACAGAAATAGTTTTAGAATATGAAAAGCTTTCTTGACCCTGACTTTCAGATATATGATTCAGAATATATTATTATAACTTAATAGCTCACATTTTATTTTTGGAACAGAGCTCAATGGGTTTTTTTTTTTTTTTGGGAGAAGATAAATTCCATCATTGTGGGAAGGCATATTAGAAACCTTGAACAAAGAAAGTAAAACTGTCACTATTTAACAGATGACATGATACTATATTTAGAAAACTCTAAAAACTCCACCCAAAAAGTACTAGAATAAATGAATTCAGTAAAGTCACAAGATTCAGGATTAACACAGACAAATTGGTTGTGTTCTGTACACTAATAATGAGCTATCAGAAGAAGGATTAAGAAAATGATCTTATTTATAATTGTGTCAAAAAAATAAAATACCTAGGAATAACTTTAACCAATGAGGTGAAAAACCTGTACTCTGAAAACTATAAGATATTAATGAAATAAACTGAAGATGGCACAAATAAATAGATATTCCATGCTCATGGGTTAGAAGAATTAATATTGTTAAAGTGTCCACACTACCCAAAGCAAGCTATGGATCCAGTGCATACCCCAAGAAAACACCAAGGGCATTTTTCACAGAACTAGAGAAAATAATCCTAAAATTTGCATGGAATCACAAAAGATCCTGAATAGCGAAAGCAATCTTAAGAACAGAGCCAGTCCCAGGTTTCAAATATACTACAAAGCTATAGTAATCAAAGCAGTCAACTGTTACTGGCACAAAAACAGACATGTAGATTAATGAATAGAAAAGAGCCCAGAAATAAACCCACACATATATGGTTGTTTAATCCACAACAAAAGAAGGCAAGAATATACAATAGGGAAAAAGACAGTCTCTTCAACAAATGGTGTTGGGAACATGGATGGAATTTACATGCGAAAGAATGAAACTAGACCACTTTCTTATACCACAAGTCAAAATAAATTCAAAATGAATTGAAGAATTAAATGCAAAAAAAAAAGAATTAAATGTAAGACCTGAGACCATAAAAGTCTTCGAAGAAAACAAGAACAGTAAGCTCTTTGATATCTGTCTTAGCAATATCTGTATTTTTTTAACTAGCCTCCTCAGGCAAGGATACCAAAAGCTAAAATAAAGAAATGGAATTACACCAAACTATGAAGCTTTTTCACAACAAAGGAAACAATCAACAAAATGAAAAGTCAGTGTACTGAATAGGAAATGATATTTGCAAATTATACATATGACAAGGGGCTAATATCCAAAATATATGAAGAACTTACACAACTTAATATAAAAACTACCTGATTAAAAACTGGGTAGAGGTCCTGAATATTTTTTTCCAAAGAAGACAGAGATGGCCAACAGACATAGGAAAAGATGCTTAATGTCACTAATCATCAGGGAAATACAAATCAAAATCACAGTAAGCTATCACCTCATAACTGTCACATTTACTATTATAAAAAAAAAACAAAAAAAAATTAACAAGTGTTGGCAAGGATGTGGAGAAAAAGGAACCTTTGTATACTCAGTCAGAATTAAACTGGTGTAGCCACAGTGGAAAACAGTACAATGGTTCCTCAAAAAGTAAAATTAGAACTACCACATGATCCAGTAACTCTACTTCCGGGGATTTTACTCAAAGAAAACAAAAACACTGATTTAAAGACACATATGCACCTCTATGTTCACTGCAACATTATTTATTATTGCCAAGATATGGAAGCAACCTAAGTGTCTATTAGTTGATAAATGGATGAAGAAGGTGAGGTATGCACATGCGTGTGCGCGTGCACACACACACACACAAACACACACTGGAATATTAGTCACTGTAAAAAAGAATGAAATCTTGCCATTTGGGAAAACATGGATGGACCTAAAGGATATTATACTAAATGAAATAAGTCAGCCAGAAATACAAATACCATATGATTTCACTTATAGGTGGAATCTGAAAAACAATACAGATGAGCAAGCAGAACAGAAACAAACTCTTGGGTACCAGAGCAGGAAGGAGTGAGCCAAATAAGTGAAGGAGATTAAGAGCTACAAAATCCCAGTTACAAAATAAATAAATCGGGGGACATAATGTGCAGCATAGGGATTATAATCAATGATACTATAATAACTGTTACGGTAACAGATGGTAACAAGGCTTACTGTGGGGATCATTTCATAATATATAACAACATCAAATCATTAGGATGCACACCTGAAACTCATAGGATATTGTATGTCAATTACACTTCAGTAAAAATTTTTTTAAAAAGGAAAAGTAATTAAAAACAAAGTGATATAATGAAATACATTTATTCATTAAAATAGGGTATTATATGCAATCCCCAATGACATTTTTATGCACAATGCTTTATCTTTTTAGAAATAGGAATTCCAGAGTATCCCTGGGAGGCTCAGTGGTTTAGCTGCCTGCCTTTGGCTCAGGGCAGGATCCTGGAGTCCCAGGATCGAGTCCCACATCGGGCTCCCTGCATGGAGCCTGCTTCTCCCTCTGCCTGTGTCTCTGCCTCTCTCTCCCTCTCTGTGTCTCTCATGAATAAATAAAATATTTTTAAAAAAGATGAATCCCAGAATGAATTACAATTTATTTGAAAGAAATAGCTAATAATTCATATGATTTGTCACTGTTCGGCATTGATAAATACATAACTAAATTCTTGTTTTGGATTTGATGCCATGCTAGGTGCTGAGGCAACTAAAATGAGTGGCATGTTTCCTCTCCTTGAGGAACAGTCACTCTGGTCAGAGATACAAGTGGTTCTGATGTGGTATGTGGTAAAGTGCTCTTCTCAATCAGGCTGGGGCTGGAGAGGAGAGGGGCCATGGAAAGTTTCCAAGTCTAGAGATATAACCTGAATTGAGCCTTGAAAACAAATTATATAATCACTGAATCCACGTTCTATTTTGACCTTACATCTTTATTCATCTCTCTGCTCAGTAACTTGAGTTAGCTTTGCAGCTGAGCTTGCATATGTGGAATCTGGAAGAGAACCAATTTAAAGCCAGCATATAGACAAGTTTACTTAACCCGATGCAAAGGTTTTAACACTAAGAGGACCCCGCCCTTTGGGTTCTTTAAATAAATTGCCACTGGCAGGAAGAGAGGGCTCCAGCTAGAGTGCAGTTCTGCAAATTGCATAGGGTGATGGGGTGGAAAAGGAGAGGGAAGGAAAACCCCAAAAGGTGGTGTAGGAGAAGAGAATACATTTCTAATGAAGTTAAATAGAGGCTTGAGTCGAATGCCTCTTCTACTATGACAACAGTTTTATTTTTTCCTCTATTATATTGTAGGAAGGATCACATTTAACTTATTTTAATGATTTCAATGACCCATGTAGTCATTTTTCTGTATTCTTAAGAGTAATGTGTGGATGTGTCATAATTCTGGTGTTTAGTATTTCAAAAGAATAACAGTTACTTTGCTCAGCCATGTAGGAAGATCCAAGAGTGACCTTCATGTTGGAAGTAAGAAACGTTATCTATGCAGTCAAAGCTATTAGAAATATGGTTACATGTAGAAAAAATTCTATCTACACCCATAATTTTAACCACTATCTCTGTATTGAGGATTTTTTAATGTCTACTGACTACACTCCTCAGTGGCTCTCTACTCTGTCTGCCCACTGCAACCTGGATAATCCACAAACACTCCAATCTCAGCATCCGGATTTATCATTTCTCTCTCCACACTTACTCATCACCTTGTGTTTCCTGGCAATGTTAATAGGTATTACCCTCTACCCAGGTACTTAAGCCAGACTTTAAGGAATTAGCCACAGTTCCCACCTTCTCTTACACTGTCTTTCCTAAGAACACCCAATAAACAGGCATTTAATCAGGATCAAGTTCTGTCATTCTATCATAATTATCCCTCAAACAAGACTCATCTCCAACCCATTGACTCTTCTTAGACAGGAATATTCTGTTCCTGTAATTTCACAATGAACCTTTTATGATGTAATCGATTATGGCATCCTCTTGATTGAGGCAGCTCCCTATGATCGGAAGGATAGAACCCAAATTACTTGCTTAGCATGGCTCTGGCTCTTACTTAGCCCTTACAGAAGAATACTCTGCTCTGGAAATGCTGGAAGCTCTGCACCATTTTCTTTTCTCTGGATTAACTCCTGTGAAATCCCTCAATGTTCAGCTTAAAACTGATCTCCTTTTAGGAAATTCGCCTCGATCTCAGGCTGATTAGAGCTCTCTTTTATCCTCCCATAGCTTCCTTATCTCATTGTGTATGTAATCTAATATTTCCTTTTCTGATCTGTCCTTCTCTGTGGGCCCCTTCAAGGCAGGAGTGATAATCTGTTTATCTCTGCCTCTAACATCTCCTATTGGGTTCTGCATAATTTAAATGTTTTGTAACAGCTCTCAGAATGTATTAAAGCATGGATGTAGATGAAGGAATGAGTAAATGAGTGAACTGGATTATGATTACCTACAAAATAAACTTCAAATAAAAAATAATGTTCAATGAGCAGAGCCCAACTTCCACACAAGGCCCTCATGACATTCAAAAACCGTATCCCTGATGTTCTCCATGACCTCTAATGAGTCACTTCGTTTCTCATCTGTAAAGCTTAATTAGTGTTTCAGCAATAAGTGCAAGCTCTTAAAATATTAGGTGTTAAATTCGCTGGTTTAGAAACAGTGTCAAGCTCATACTCATTTGGAATAAAACTGTAAGATATGCAACAATACTCCATTTTCAATTAAAAATGCTAGGTTCCCTCTTGCCTGAAATAGACTTAAAGGCATCTGGGAGCCAGCTGAAGATGCCTCAGCTTTAAATATGAAAGTGTCATTTCTGAGATGCAAAGTCCCTTCAGTCCAGGGTAACCTCTCATGATGGTGGCACCTGCAGGCCTGTGCAGGATGAGTGATCAGAGAGAATGGAAAGAGAGGCAGACAGGCAATTCTCTTAATGGAAGCAGTTGATTGGCTCACTGTCAATCAGAAGGCCAGCAATTTTCCAGTTTTTCCACCAGGCCTGAATCACCTCACTGAGTGGTCTACTGCAGAGGAGAGGAAATGGAATTTGCATCTCCTACAGCTTTTAGCCAACTGGGGAATTAAGGAAAGTGGAAAAAGAAAGTTCAAAGCTACACACAAAGATGACATTACATGAAAGCAATTATATTTAATTTAATTCAACAAACATCTTTTTGAGATCCTACTATTTACAAAATACTGTATTAGGTTCTGTGGAAGATACATTGATAAGTGGATAAGTAACAGTTGCAAGCCTCTACAGTTTCACATGGGTAGCAATAAATGTGTCACTAATAAAAGTGAACCTGTTATAAAAGCTAGTATGGAAGTATAAAAGATTGTGGGGATAAGAAAAGGAAAAGTAATTTGTGATTTGGGTTTGGAAAAAACTTTTTAGAGGAAGTAAAATCTAGGGATCTGGGTAGGCTCCCAAACTATCCCCTCATCTCTACTCCATTCTGAGAAAGTTGAGAAATAAAGAGTAACAGAATAGGGTAAAATATCACCATTAATTACCGTTGACACTAAGCTGGGAGGCAACTCTAATGGAGAAACAAGTGGGCTTCTTAAAATGGATCCCCAGGAGTAGGGTGATTTACCCACCCACCATGGTAGCACTCGCCTGGACATATCTTTCCATATAGACAGGCTGGACACATAAGATTTAGGAACTTAGGACAGTTCTTGCTCTAAAATAAGAATCACTCCCCACAGAAGAAAGGTCAAGATGAGCTGATACTAATTATTCTTCCCACACTTACCTATCAGAGAAGTCACCTTACCTCCTCAGAGAAAAGCCCAGAGCTACACTAATTAAGCTCCCTCTGAGGAAGGAAAAATTAGGATCAGGGAAGAAATGTTCCCAACATCTGATAGGATCTGAGTGGTGAGAGAGAAGGAAGGGCATTTCAGGCAGGAGAACAGCTGAATGTGAACTTGGTAAGCAAGCTCTGAGGAGATGGAACAAAGTGATTATGATTAAGAACACTCTGTGAGTAAAATAAACATGGGTTTAATCCTAATGTTTCTTGAAGTAGATAAATCACCAAGGTTCTCGGACCCTTGGTTTCTTTATCTTTATGGGGACAGGAGTACCCACTTCACAGAACTCAATAAATAGTAGCTATGATAACTTCTACTACCAGAGTGACTGGTCAAGGGGATTTGTTGAATAATCAGACAGCTTCCTTCACAAAGTAATTTTTATTAATCAACTATTTTTCAAATTAATTTTGAGTTTTATTAATCATTCATTTCCTTCTATCAGCTTGGTGAACTAATTTCTTGGGTACTGAGTTTTCTTGAAGTGAATTGGGCCTGTTAAATACATTTAGTCCACTATATTTCTGTGGTGTATTAGCATAGAAGACTCTCATATGGATTTGTGAAGCAGGAGAGAAGCACATGACAGGCAGGTACAAAGAATGGTACAACACAGTAAGTGCAAGGATGGGACACAGTTAAGTGAAGTGGTATAAATATAAATCAAGACTGCCCAAGGTCTTTTCACAAGGGTGAAAAGAGTACCTAAAAAAAAAAAAAAAAAGAGTACCGGGCATCATTTCATTTCCAGTTCCACACTTTTTAGAGCATCTAACTTTTTTGATGGACCAAACTAAAGAGCTTGAACAAGCTTTAAACAGAATCCTGACTGTTTCAGGGCCCTAAATACCTTTATTTATTTTATTTTATTTATTTTTATTTTTTCCCCTAAATATCCTTACTTAAATGCATAATTGAACAATCTGAAGAACATCATAACCATACAGCTGAAGATTATTCAGGAATGCATTTTCTTAATGTTGCTTTTTAGAAAGCAACATTATGGATATTTTTATTAAATAAATATGAGTGTTTATGGCTATGGAGGCATCTTAAGCTGTTGAGTACATGTGACTTAGAGGAAGATGAACTATTTCTCCTGTATATGAATGTGCTAGAATGCTAAAAGACATCCATCACATATGTTTTTTAGAAGACTACATGACAAACTGGGATCTTCAACTGGAAATGTTTTTAAGTTTCCCTATGAAGTAGCTGCTCATAAATGAGCTCTGAATTTAACCATATAAACCTTGGCTTTGTGATAGTTTAATGACTAACTTCAGAGTTATGTATCTGGATCAAAGGTTATAGAATAATTGGGAGGGCTTATTTGCAGCCATCTAGGTGTGACATCTGACAAGGAGAAAGACGACAGCAAAGAGCTTGCATGCCTCTTAATTTTCATCAAGTATATTTTCAGAAAAGAAGCCAAAAGGACTTGTCTGACTGCAATTTAACAACCTCTAGAAGCAATTATGTAACCATGTAGCAAAGAGTTTATCTTTTCAAAATGTGCAGTTCTTAGATGTTGAAAATATCACTGCTTGACCACTTAACTCCATCTTCCAAATATGGACTTCCATTATTTCTAGAGCACAGCCGTCCTACTTGCTTTTAATACCAAATGCTGAGGTTCACTAAGAAGAAATTTTTCACACAAGAGCATATTTCTACTTTGTGTGATCATATTATTGCTTCGAAAGGCCCCAGGTCATTATTATTAGGAAATAACTATGGGAGGGGTATTTTGTTTTGTTTTGTTTTGTTTTTGAGGATTTTCTCCAGGTCCCAAGTAAGTCTACCTTTTCCAAAGCATTACCAAAGAAGCATTGATAAGATTCTTAGATTACACTTGCTTTTCATATTTGAATATTTCCTGGTGCGGTTTTCTGTGTCCTCCAATTACAATGGTCGTGAAAGAGTATTTGCAGTTTAATTTTCAAGGGCTCAACATATATTTTTGATAATTGTCTTACTATGAGGATAAGAATGACAGATGACTTGAGGAAAAAAACCCTGACAGAGGATTTGGTTATTAAACTACTCATCATAAGTTACATTTAGGTGGGATGCATGGTTTACGTGAAATGGTCGTTTATAAGATAGCACTTTGGCAGTCCAAGTCAGAGACCCCTGGATATGATTATGGCATTTGGTATTTAATAATGGAGTTCCACTGTGAGACCTATGTGACATTTCTCATCATCAGTTTAGTCCTCAGTAAAAGTGGTTTTATAATGGTGCCTACTTTACAGTATGCTTGTAAAGATTACATGGGAATGATGTATGTAAATTACTGTCACAGTATTTTGCATATTTTGCATGCAGTAAGCTCTTACTATGTATTTAGAGTTATTACCTCAGAATGAGAGAAATAGAAAAAAATCTTTGAACTTCATCAAACTCCTCTCTAAACTCTAGATTATGGTTGAATTTCATGTCAGAGGATTGTATACTTTTAAAAGACCCTCTGGGGAAAGTGATACTGTGTCTCCTTGTATTTGTTTTAATTTTTTTTCCTTCCAAGCCTGCCAGCTAAAATTTAAGCACTTATTCTCTTTTTCATTATTTCTGGATTGGCACAGGAGCTGATATAGCATATAATTTATGTCTCACGTGTATACAGCATGTAGTGTATATAATTGCTATATATAGTATGTTTATAAAATGCTCATCATGGAATCAAATCCTAAATCAGCAATTTTCTTTCAAATGCAGCTGCATCCAAATGATTCTATCCCTTGGGAAGGAACTATATTATTCCCCCCACCACCCCCCAAGGCCACATGAAGCTAGAGGAGCTGAGAGAAGGCAGTTTTTCTCTGAGGGAGAGCTGCTTTTTCCTGATGGCAATGCCAGGGCAACCCTTGTGTTTGGTTCTGTCAGTAAGGGTTGGTGTACTTTTGCATGGCTTCCTAGAAGAGCATTTTATGTTTTGTAATTCCCTGTGAGAATTAGGATAGCACTTTGCAAGGGCCCACTAGATACTCACCTGTTAGCCAACAGTAAAATACAAAATAAATGAATAATTTTAGCGGCTGTGTGAAGTTATGTTCCTTGTCTTCCAACTTTGTGTGGTTCAGTGTGCAAGCAAAGTGACAGGGGATACATTAGAGAATAAAGATTTGGTAGAGCTTGTTTTGCCTTAGATCTATAGACCACATACATTCCATGTGAGCTGAAATGAACATGGATGAAATTTACCCACAATATACATGCAAAATCATAAGTTGATGGAAAAGCAACTTTTTTTTTTTTTGGTCTGGACAGAAGTTTTATAACTTTAATGAATTTCTTATAGGATCCACAATGCAAAAATCAAGGACCATAGTGAAGACTAAGGCTCTAAATTCATAGAATTCTCTTTGTATGTAAGTAAACTCATAAATATTTAACCATATTCTGCCTGGAAATGTTTACATGTGTCTTTCTTGGCATTCCTTCCATTCAAGGCATCCTAGATATCTTATCTCTCATATGTAATCTAGAATATGGTATTGTCCATACTATTGACTGAATACTTTTCAACTCCATCCACTTTCTCCAACTCCACTAGCTTAGTGTAATTTATGCTATCATCATCTTTCATACAAACACCTGCAATGACCCACTAGCTCTCCATCACCATCCGGTCTTGTCCCCTGCCTATCCATTCTCCACAGGGCAGTTATGGGACCTCTTAAGATGCAAATCTAATTATCTATTATCCTGACTAAAATGATCTAGTGAGCTCTTCAGGATAAAGACAAAACTGTATGGTTTGGCCCTTGCTTACCAGTCCCACTATACTGCACACACCTGTCTGTTTTCTCTACTCCAGCCAGAATAACCTTTTAATACTTTATATGTGCTATGTCTTCGGCCAAAGGGCCTCAGCATATATGGTTCCCTCTGTCTTGCGTACTCCTTCTTATTTTCTTCATCCAGTCAATACTACTAATGTCTGGTATCTCTATGCAGTAGACTGCAAAATCTTCCATGACATCCACAATTAGGTCAATTCCACTTTTATGCACATTCACAGAACCATATTTTTCTATTTCAGGGTACTTATCACAACTGTAAGTTTTTAATTACTTTGTGATTATTGATAAATATGAATTCATCCAATTAGACTAAAGGCTGTATGAAAGCAAATACTCTTAGTTATTGAATTTCCACAGCTTGGCACTGCCTGGTACAGAGGATTTGCTGAATGACTGAATAAAATCTCTTCTAGGAACTATAAGGTATTTAGAAGTAGAAATGATAGATGTATAATGAATTGAACAAATTGAAGGACTTCTAACCATATTCCTTAAGATCAAATGCCCTCTCCATTCACTTACTGGTTCTATGGTCTTGGGTCCTTCTGAATCTCCATGTTCTAGAAGTGGTTACAAACTATGAGTAGCAACTACAGTTATTTCAAATGTATAGATGCAGAAAACTGAGGCTTACTAAGAACAAATAGGTGAACCACTCCTCCTACGTGGTAGTGTTCCATTCTGACAAATGGAAGAGTTGCATTAGTTATTCTCTAAGGGTCATTGTTAATTATGAGGTCTGAAAGAAACTCTGGGATGGCAGTTTATACAGTTTGAGATGGTCTATTATCTATATTCAACAGGGTATTTGTGAGAGAGACTTAGACATCTAGATAGAAACAGAAGCTCTGGACCTAACTTTTCATTCAAACATTTGTTTTTTTTACATATATAATAGAAAACTCATTGTGCAATCAGACCCCCAACCAAGATTCAGAATCACCTAACTTCCCTCAATTCCTATTCCTTATCTCATTTGGTGTTATCCTTTAAAATATGCTCAGTGGTTGCTGTGGGGATGCCATGAAGACTGCTCTTCAGGACCAAGGCGTTCATTCTCTCAGCTGCCAGAAGTGTTGACTGCTGACAATGCACAACTGAGCCCCTCGCCAAGAAGCTACCTCAGCCAAAAGAGCTAGGAAACTGTCTTATCCTCGGCACTCAACATCCACGGGAGTAGTCTGTTTCTAATGACTGGTAGATGTGGAGGTATACAAAGGCTGATCCCTTTGCTTCTGGAGGGTGAGGCAGCATTCCATTGTAAGATAAAAAAGTGGTACATTTGGATCAAGAATGAGCAAGGCCAGCAAGAGCTAGTATACCCCATAAATAGATAGTTCAGATCCCATGTCATCACTATTAAATCAGTAATTCTCCCAGAACTAACACCTATGGCTTCATGGGGAATCTCTTACGGCCCAATGATAGAAGAGAAAAAAAGCTAAGCCTCATTAATGGGTGAACTTGTATGTAGGTATAAGGCAAAAAATGGGCTGCTGGGGCACTTGGGTGGCTCGGTTGGTTAAGCATCTGCTGTCGGCTGAGGTTGTGATCCAAAGATCCTGGGATTGAGCCCCGCGTCAGGCTCCCAGCTTAGCAGTGAGTCCGCTTCTTTCTCTCTCTCTGTTCCTTGCTCATGTTTTTTTTTTTTTTTTTCTCTCTCTCAAATAAATAAAATCTTTAAAAAAAATAGACTGCTGCTATACCTTCTCAGGGTGGCCCTGAAAAATAATGATAAGAGAAGATCTTCCCAACGGGCAGAACTTTGGTGGATATTCACTTTATGTGAGAATAAAAGTTGCCTGACTTAGTATATATATATGGATTATTGGCTATAAGGAATTAAAAAAAATGGAAATCCATAGTAAGAAGAATATCTGGGGGAAAAGGCATATGTATGAACCTATAGGAGTGGCCAAAATGTTAAGAGCATTGTGTTGTATGTTACAGTTCATCAGAAAGTATCACCACAAAAGAGGGACCAGCCATTCTGTCACTGGCCACCCCATTGTTGGCACAATTGACTCAAGAAGATAGTATTGTCTGTGCATGGGTTTTATAGCACGGGTTTTCATTCTCCAAGACTGATTTAGCTACTGGCACTGTCAAAGTTTTAACTTCTAAGCAACAGAGACCAAGGTCAAGTCCCCAATACAGAATTATTGCTTAAGGAGACTAACCAACTACTTGGGACATGATGTCTGTGTTGCACTTCTTCTACCTTGAAAGGGGAAATAATTTATTTTCAGTGACATCAACACATTGTCCAAGTATGGATTTACCTTTATTGTCCACAGAGCCTCAGTTGGCACCTCTAAATGATGGCTCATAGCATGTTTGATCCACCAAAGTGGGATCTTGCATAATGTTGCACTAGACTAGAGAATACACTGATCAGTCAGAGGTGTGGTAGTGGTCACATATCCATGGGATTCACTGGTCCTATCACATATTGCACCTCCCAGAAGCTGCTTGCCTTACAGAGTAATGGGACAGCATCTTGAAGGCACAACTAAGTTATTAGCTTGGATACAATGGCCTCTAAGGATGGGATGACATTTTTTTTAAGATTCAGTGAACATTTTTAATCAAAGAAGTCATGCTGTGTCTTATGTAGGTAAAGTGAATTGGCTAGGCAACCAAGAGTGGAATTATGAGTTGCCCCACTTATCAGCACTCTATGTGTCTCACTTGGGGTATTTGTGTTTTCCCTCCCCACACACCTAGGTTCTGTGGTTCTAGAGGTCCTGGTTCCCAAAGAGAGATGCTTTCAGCAGGGAACATAGCAGGAATCTCAATAAACTATTAGCTTTAGTTACCACTCAGTTATTTTAGATTTCTTGAATGAAGGAAGCAGAAAGCAAGGAAAGGAACCACCGTCCTGGCCTGGATAAGTGACAAAGTCATCAAGAAGGAAATGCTGCCAATACACAATGGCAACAATGATAGGGAATAAGATGATTTTCACTTAGGTGAATCACTGGTACGCCCCTGTCCTATCTTGACAGAAAATTAATGAGTATAATAGCCATGGACTATAAAGGACATAGTGACCAGGAGCTCAGACCCCTCAGGGATGAAGCTCTCTGGGTCACAACTAGTAGGTAAGCCATCAAAACAAGCATAAGTAAGGATGTATGCAAAAGTGAGGAAACCTAGAATGTAAATATACAAATCTAGAATGGGTAGTAGCAGAAGGAGAGAATGACTGTAGTATCAGGGAAGATTCAAGGCTAGCTATATTTCCCTAGGAAAAAAGACCAATCAATACCTTGGAGCAGATATTTCTGGTAGAGTAAACTCAGTATATGAAGCCACTAGATCCAAACAGTATAAGAAGTAGACTGCGGAAGATATAGGAAAGCTGTTTTGTCCAAGGTACATCCCATCTACAGGAGTAGTTGTGTGATTCAGGGTTACAAAGAGGGACAATTTGCTTCAAAAGGGGAAAAGCCCTGAAAGGCTATCTAGCTCAAGAATTCTAAAGGATCATAGAAAGTTCTCTGTTGCAACTGTTCTCACAGTTCAGCTTCTCCTTCTGTTCAATCCTGGTTTGTTTTGCCCTTCACAGTTGTTACCAAGATCCACTCCAGTAAAGCCCCTACATGCATTTTTCAGATTTGTGGTGTCTGTTTCCTGGAGACCCAGATATTTCTTAAGTATTTGGTATTTACTTGATTTTATGGGGAGGTGATATGTACTTCAGGGTAACTTAAAAGGTGTTTTAGACAATTTTGTAGGGTCAAAACCATGTGATTCATTGAATTAAAGCTCACTGATAAGGTGTCTTTGACTGAATTATGTTCTCTAGAAGCTTATATGTTCAGTGTCAACCCCGAGTGCCTAAAGAATGCCAGTAATATTTTTTCTACATAGAGCATCAGACCTAAGATGGGATCATTATGTATTTTTCTCTCAAAGACATTCAAAGCTGCTTCTGGCAGAAAAAGAAGTCCAGTATTTAAATGGAACTGGACATTTTGAAAATTATTTTCTCATCCCTGAGACTGTTCAGAAATATTTAATGGACCTAAGAGAAAGATCAAATGTGTGACTCTCCCTGACCCTTTTGTTCTTCTTCCATCCCTTCCTTTCTTCCATTTATTTAGTCTTTAGGCATGGAACCATTTGCAAAGTGCTGCCCTTCATACTGGGAATGCAGCAGTGAAGAAGACTGACATAATCCCTTTGTTTTCATGGGATTCGTTTTTCTTATCACTATGCTTTTTTCTGTCTCTCATAATTACCCTTTCCCAATTACCATAGGAGGAAACCGATTATATATAACTTGGTAAGCCTTATCTACTCTGGGCGGGTGGAATGCATATGTGGTCTTATTTTCTTTTGTTTGCATAAAGTTCTTCCTCTCTTTGTTTTCTTTTTTAGCAATTTTCTTTTTGTATCTTGTTCTCCACCCCTATTTATAGCATCTGCATAAACTTATTACAAAATCAGATTATATATCAAATGCCCAAGGGATTCCAATGTAGTTATAAGCACATAAGAAACTATGTTTATATATTATAGATAAGACAGGTAACAGAATTATCACCCACATCCTAAGAAAAGCGTCTCTGGGGCTCACCTTCCACCTGTGTCCAGTGTGAGTGTTGGGTGAGGTCAGTGGTGGTTCTCTGTTCTGGCTCTTGGCCAGTATCTGATGATATTCCTCCACAAGAATATCACCTGGGGGGCTTTGAAGACACATCAGTGCTAGAGCTTCACTCCCAGATACCCTTACTTAAGTGATCAAGTGTGGGACCTGGGGATTAGTATTTTGTAGAATCATCCCAGAGAGTCTTAATTGTAGCTAGGGGAAAGAATAACTGGGCTGGATCATTTCTTTAGGTCCCTTCTAACTTTAACATTTCAGTCACCCCTAACTGTAGCCATTATACAAATACATGCTAAAAATATTACTGTGTTGAAGGTTCAAATTTCATCTCCACAACCCTGATGTGGTTAATTAGCTTTTGTGGTGAGGATTTCCCACCAGAATGGTGAAGATTTTGACATGGGATTAGGTGATGCTGCCACTTACCATCTACTGAAATAGCTTTTCTCTCTGCCTCCTACTCATCTCCAATCCATCCTCCACATACTTGCCAGAATGATTACTCTTTTAAAAATCTAATCTGATTATTTCATTCCTCTGTGTGCCACTCCCCTTCAATAATTGCTATTTCCCTCCACATCAGGTGCAGACTCCTTGGATCATTCACACAAGAAATTGCCCTCCTCTCTCCACTTAGGATATCCATATTATATGCTCTATATGTTTCAATTTTATTAAACCAATAATAACCAATCTTTTTAACACTTACTCTGTCACCCACCTTTTAAAGTTTCTGACAAACATTAGCTTTTCAAAGTTTCACAACAACCCTGCGATAGACATGGTTGCTCTCCATTTTATTCACCTAGAAACCAAGACTTAGGGAGGCTCAGTAACTTCCTAAGGACACACAGCTAGCCTTCTAGAGATTTGATATTCAAAATCTGACACTTTGATCCCTAATCCTGGTTTCTTGATCACTATGTTATTATCTCCCTCACATATCCCATCAAGGTTCATTTGTTATTCTTCTATGATGACTGCTTCTCTTTCACTAGATCCTTAAATATTGATTAATATCTATGATCTTTTAAGATTCAGCTGAAATGTTTTCTCTCTGAAAAGCAGTCCCTAAGCCCTTACACTGCACTTCACATTGAGTGCCTCTCTTTGACTGTCCAGGCACCTTGTTTCAATAGCTCTATCCTGGCATTTACTACACCTTATTGTAATTTTACTTTTATGTCAAAGTAGGGTGAAATGCAACTTGTGGAATCCTTAAGGGTAGGGATTGTATCTTCTGTGGTTTGTTATCATCCACCACCGTAGATAATGAAGTCTCTCACATGGGACGTTCCCCTATAGAAAGTGGCCACATAATTTATCATCAACCCATGGGTGAAAGAGGCACTATTAACAATTGTCCAGGGATAATAGGTATAAACTTGGATGCATGGTTACCTTATTTTAAAAACTGCTTCCTAAGGTGACGTTCCCCATGTCTTAATGATCAAATTCTGACAATACAGATATTGACTTATCTTTATATAAATTTCTTTATTGTGTAAGAAAGATTATACAACTTCTCCAAGATACGAGTGCTTACAATATCACAACATCTATACTTCTGCTTACAGCTAAGTTTAAATTAAGAATTAACAACTGTATATAGAACTGGTGTTTTATCAAAGGAGATGAGATTTAGTTAGTGGTGACAAATCATTGGCATTGTTAAGAGAAGACTCATGAAATTGGTGATCTTATAGTCAAGTTAATTACTAACTGACAATGTAGACAGATTGCAGTGTGTGAAGACTAATGATGTTTCTCTCTTTCACTTATTCCTGCTTGATGAGGCCCAAGGAATAGTTCTGTATCTCTTTGTGTACCTTGTTTCTGAATCCCTCAAGGGGAAACTAGTGGATAATCTGAACAATCCTAGTCAGATCTATCATTACCAAGATGGTCACTGGTGCTTGGATGTCTAGGGTTAACTCCCAGTTCTGCCACCTGTTATCTGTCTGATCCTGGGTAAATTATTTAATGTGCCTCAATTTTCTCACTTATAAAACATTATAAATCTACCTCACATAGTTGTTATGTTGATTAAGTTAATATGTAGGAGTACTCAGATCAATGTCTGGCATTTGGTTACATATAAGCGTATGGTAGATAAAGAAATGAACAATGTTATTTAGATGTAAAGGCCATGCAGACGTGGAAAGCCCTCTTCTCTTGTCTGTCACATGAGCGGGTACTAGTTGGCTGAGCCAACCAGCCTGACCATCCCCAACTCTCATATATTACTTATTATTTCCTACTTATTATTTCCCTCCACATTTGGAAGAGAGTGTTGCTATTACTTCGAATTTCTATATCACGAGGCCTCTGGTAGGTGCTACAATCCTGATGTTTTGGTTCAAGCTGAGGAAAAAGGAGGATCTTTAGTTCTAAGCTTCAACTATATATCTGGAGTGCTATAGACCATAGACCAGCTAATAACGTAGGGTACTGTGGTGCCACGGTGGCTTAATTGGTTAAGTGTCCAACTTTTGATTTTACTTCAGGTCATGATCTTATGGTTATGGGATTGAGGCCCACACTGGGTTCCATACTCAGCATGGAGTCTGCTTGAGAATTTCTCTTTCCTTTACCCTCTGTCCCTCCCCCCATTCACATGTGCATGCTTTCTCTCTCTTAAAACAAATAACAAATAAATTCTTTTTAAAAATATTTAATTTATTTATTCATGAGAGATACACAGAGAGAGAGAGAGAGGGGCAGAGACACAGGCAGAGGGAGAAGCAGGCTCCATGCAGGGGGCCTGACGTGGAACTCGATCCCAGGTCTCTAGGATCATGCTCTGGGCTGAAGACGGTGCTAAATCGTCGAGCCACCTGGGCTGCCCACAAATAAATTCTTAAAAAAAAAAAAAAAAAAGTAGGGTACTTTTATTCTGTGTGTATATTCTTCAGGATTCTTCAGAGAAGAACATTTTTCCAGTATGGGATTTCGACATTGTTTGTGCCTTTACTCAATCTCCACATAATGTCCTTCACACTGCAATCCTGTAATAGTTGTATATCAACATAGAGGAAGTAGCCTAACTGGATCTGATTGCCTGTCAACATGTTCAGCAAAGTGAGAGAGTAGATATCAGAGACAGCTTCCTAAAGAAGATGCTTGCTTATCTGGAAGGATCAGTGAGTGGACCAAGGAAGGACAGTGACAAGGAAGGGAGTGACATGTGCAAAGACACGATCAGGTAAGTGAATATGGTCAGGACTGCATGAAGCATTGTGAGGCAATAGCATGGGGGAAGGATAATGTAGAGATTGACCGTGAGGCTAAAGGGCTGGTTAGAGGTCAGGTTATGTAGAGTCAGGCTAAGGGATCTGGCCTCTTTCTGATAAGCAAAAAGGAATCTGTTAAGCAGGTTTAACAAGCCTGGATTTACAATACTGATGGATTTCCAAGGACCACTGGCATGGAAGAAAGTGGGCAATGACAGTGAGGAAATGGAATCCAAACCCAGTTGTCTTAAGGTAACCCAAGCAATGCTCTAGAGAGGAGGCTACCTGAGTGTCATCCTAACTGATCACAGTAGAAACCAGCATGAACCCACGGCTCTGGATACTGGGCTGTCTGCCCGAACTCACTCTGAGGCAACAGAGACTGTGTTTCTGTGACAATTCCCAGGCAAGCATGTGCTGCTGGCATCATCCCCATGTGCCCTGGGGGCAAATTTAGCTGGGTTTTGAATGTGTGAATGCTCCATTATATCTGAGTGTCTGAAAATCTCTCTTCACAAACATGCACTGAACAAACGGAATCTGTTCTCAATAGGAAATAACTGTGCCACTGGACTTGGCACTGCGAAATTGGAAAGCAAGCAAGGAACAGCTCTGCTGCCTACCAAACTGCCTCTTCCAGCTTCTTGCTACAGGCCCCTTTGGTTCTCTCTCCTACACAAACCGGAGGGAAAAGGCTGTGCATTCACATTAGCAACTCCAATTGTTTCAAATTAAACTGCCACAGGAGTTGAATTACCTCAACTCAGGTTTCTTAGTATTGTGGCACTCTGCAATCCAGAGGTTTCAAACAAGGTTCCCTAAAGACCGGCATTGTTCCTTCATCTGCTCAAAAATAAAGCACTTGCAATGTTGCAATTGTGTTCCCCGCAGTTTCTTTGGTTCCATAAAACTTGTGGGTGGAAGAACATATTGGCTACAAAATAGAAAAAAAAAAGTCTAGAAAAGAGTAGGTTCCAACACATCCTAAAATAGTTATATTGAAGTTCCTTTTATTCTTAGGACCTGAGAGAAACCTTTGCTAAGCAGGTGACCATGTTGGCCTGGCTTGCTAGCAAGAGCCCGAGAGAGGCAGTAATATAATAGGACATGGATTCCCACCAACCTGAGAGTAAATCAGGGCTCTGTCGCATACTACTTGTGGCAAATTAGATAAGTCACTTAAGTTCCTCAGAGTATTTTCTTCACCTTCACAGAATAAGTGTGGTTGAAAATATAACATGCTATTATAAATCGCTTTGCAAAATATAATGAGCTCCTTCACTTGAAAGGCTCAAAATTATTTAATAAAAATTTGAAGAACATATTTTTCTTTGGCTCCTGGTTCTATTGATTTATTAAAAAATAACTGAAACTTGGGGCGCCTGGGTGGCTCAGTCGGTTAAGCATCTGCCTTCTGCTCGGGTTGATGTAAGAATGAGTTAGGAGCAGATGGGGGTAGGCAGGGAAAGATAAGGGAAAGGTCCTAGAGTCAGGCTCCTAACCATCCCAAGAAAACAGAGATAAGACAGTAAAAACAGAAAAAATAAATCTGACTACCTAGCTCCAAAATGTTAAGGAGTATCCCCCCTTTAATAATCACAGAAACATGTCATTAAGGTGTTATCAATAGTCCCTGCTCAAACCAAGAAGGCATAAGAATCTCAAGGCCATAGGCTCCCTGACTAAGCTCATAGAAATCCCAGATGTAGAGAAATATTATGGAGGAGATATTAACCAGAGAGGGGAACACCTTGTTTGGGCTCATGATATTTACAAAAAAATCTTGTTTGTTATTATGATAGTTACAAGTCCATCATGTTTGTTCTAAATACCCACCCCAATAGTGACAAGAAATTTACCAAGTTCCCTGGTCAGTTTCTTATAAAAGATAGACCCTACAGCCCTCAGTGACAACCCTGTCTGACTCTTCTCACTTGTGAGAGCTTTATCTGCTCTGTTTAATAAACCTCTATCGCTTTGCTTACTCTCTATTGTCCATGAGATTCATTCTTTGATTCTGTGAGACAAGAGCCAAGCTCTCCTGTATGAAGGTCACAATCCTGGAGTTCTTAGATCGAGACCTGTGTCAGGTTCCCTGCTTAGCAGGGTGTCTACTTCTCCTTCTCCCTTTGCCATTCTCCCCACTTGTGCTCTTGCTCTGTCATATAAATAAAATCTTTAAAAAATAAAATAATTGAACATTATACGTGTCAGGTAGGTTTGTAGAAGCATGTGTGTGTGTGTGTGTGTGTGTGTGTTTTGGGTCTGTGTGTGTGTGTGGGGGGGGATATTGAGAAGGGGGATTTCAGTTGAAGGAACAGGATATCCAAAGTCCCCATGACAAGAAGTCACCTGTAAGTCTGACAATTTGAAAGGTCCCTGTCACAGAAGCATTGAAAATTGAGGTAGAAAAATTACACTATTAAAGGTAAGTTGGGGCCAGGGGTACTGATTATGTAGTACCTTAAAAGCCCAGTGTATTTGTTTCCACTTCAGGAAGTAACAGATGGGACAGTCTGATTAGGATAATTAGGAAATTTTGAGAAAATAAATAAGATATTTTTGAGAAAGTAAATATGAAGGTATAGGCAGGGTGTGGTGAAATTATTTGGGATAGTGCAGTGATCTGCACTATCTGGGTAATCCTAGTAACAATGGGGACCAGTACCAGCCTTTAAAGAAGCAAAAGGAGGGAGCCATGACTTCACAGAAACCCAGAGATAGAAAGGATTGAGTAAAGATATCTGCTGAAAGGTTACCTTGGGAAAGAAGATAGCCAGTTCAACATACCCCACCCCCCAAGAAAGGGAGCCCACCAGAGGAATAAATAACCCAACCTCATGCCTTCCTCCCTTGAACTCCTTTTTTTTATTACCTTTTTTAATTTAAATTCAATTTGCCAACATACAGTATAACACCCAGTTCTCAACCCATCAAGTACCCTCCTCAGTGCCCGTCACCCCATACCCCTGTCCACCTCCCTTTTTGCAACCTTTTGTTTGTTTTCCCGTTAGGAGTCTCTCATGGTTTGTCTCCCTCTCTAATTTTTCCCACTCAGTTCCCCTCCTTTCCTTTATAAACCTTTTCACTATTTCTTATATTCCCCATATGAGTGAAATCATATGATGATTGTCCTTCTCCAATTGACTTATTTTATTTAATATAATACCCTCCAGTTCCATCCACGTTGAAGCAAATGGTGGTTATTCGTCCTTTCTGATGTCTGAGTAATATTCCATTGTATACATAGACCACAGCTTCTTTATCCATTCATCTGTCGAAGGGCATCATGGCTCCTTCCACAGTTTGGCTATTGTGGCCATTGCTGCTGTGAACATTGCCTCCCTTGAACTCCTTGCACCAGCCTCCTAGTGGCTGAATCTAAAGGCAAAAGAGCCCACTGATGAAATCCACATGTGGGGATCCCTGGGTGGCGCAGCGGTTTAGCGCCTGCCTTTGGCCCAGGGCGCGATCCTGGAGACCCGGGATCAAATCCCACGTCAGGCTCCCGGTGCATGGGGCCTGCTTCTCCCTCTGCCTGTGTCTCTGCCTCTCTCTCTCTCTCTCTCTCTGTGTGACTATCATAAATAAATGAAAAAAAAAAAATGAAAAAAAAAAAAAAAAAAAGAAATCCACATGTGTTAGCTCCCAGGGCCCTCAATTGGGCTGAGAAGAGATGACTGTGGTCTGTGGTTCCAGAGTGGCAACTGCAAGGCGTGTCCTAAGGTAGTATGTCTTTATTCTAAAGGAAGTGGAAGCTTCCAGCCTGAGAATCCTTTGCCTTATAGCTCCCCTGTTTCTCATGCTGATGTGCAGTTCTCCGATACATGCTTTGGATTCTGAGTCCTAGGGCTCATAACCTGCACCTACGACTTGTTAGCTATATGACAATGAGAAAATTGTTTAATCTCAGTTTCCTCATCTATAAAATGGGAATTATCAGAATAACTTTTGATTAGGACTACTGAAGGGATTAAATGCCATAATTCATTTAAAACATTTAGAACAGTGTCTGGCAATTAGGTGGTATCAGAAAAACACTTACTCTCGTAATTCATATTATTGACATTTCAAAGAATAAAGAATCAAAGTTTAGAGACTTTTCCAAAAAGCCACACAACTAGTCAATGTCAGAACTGAGGGAGAGAGATTCCATTATAACCCATCAACTCTAATAATGGTAATCCACACTTTTCCTCATTGTCCTCCCCTCACCCCTTTACCCCTGTCACTCCCAAGATTATACTTGAGGGCAAGGATTATATCTTAATCATTTTGCATTCAAGAAGCCATCATAGTACACAATTTTTGTTCAATAAATGTTCGATGAATGAATATATAAGGCACTAGTGACAGATACTGAAGTAATTACTGGAGGAGGGAAGAGAGTTTCCCTTGCAAGCCTAAAATTCTTCTCTCTTATCCTATATAAATGGTTCTATTAAAAAATGTAAGTTACCTTCTTCAAGAAGGTACTGAGATTTAGTAATGAATTGTAAGTGACTGAAATATTTTATGACTGCTCTGAGGTCCATCACTTTGGTTGAAATATCTGAGTGACCATTTCTAAAGTCCTCCCCTCCTCTATACCATATATATATATTGGAAAGACAGATGGTCTATAGCTTCTAGGAACTCATTAGAGCTAGGATTTTTGTTATTTGGTAGAGGAATTGATGTCCTATTCAATACATTACTCAATGAGATGCTGTTAGTGGCCTCATTGGCATTTTATTCATTTCATTTGGAATTGACTACAGGGACAGCCTGGGGCTTCTCTGGGAAAATTGTGACTATAAGTGTGTAACCAGAGTTGTGATCTTAAGGTCTTACTTGCATGAAGGACAGGGTAGGAGTCTTAAATAACTGACATTAACTTAGTCATGTTAGGTTAGAATGGTCTTGGAATGACTCTTGTTCATAGTTTGATGTCAATAAATCCAAAAGGAAAAACAGACTAGGAGTCAGAAGACTTAGGTCATATTTTTGACAGTTGGTCAGGGCAATTTCACTAAATTGTAAAATGAAAATAAAAACTTGCCTTGTCACCATCTCAGGAACATCATTAGAATCAAACGCAATTTTATCCCATACATGTTGTGAATAATATAAAGACCAATACAAAACCCAAAAGTTATTATCTTTCTGTTGGTGAGAAATTGACAATTTTACGTTATTCTTCCTTTTGTTGCCTTTGGTATTCACTGAGGCTTCATTCTTCCATTTGTTCAATGTTTGCCTCTATGCCTGGATATAGAAAGACCCTGCTATAGTAAAAAGGAATGCCTGCCTTCCATTACTTTCTAGATTTGGGGGTATCTTAGCAGATTATAATAACATTTTGAAACACTCACAGTTTTCAACTGTATTCCAGAAAGCATAGTGTCACACTGTACCTCTAATTTGCTTTGAGTCAAAATGAATATTTACTAAGCATGTTCTAAGAGCTAGGTTCTGTGTTAGTCAAGTGGTTTCTAAATAAATATTAATAAAAATGTCCTCTTTCCCTAGAGAGTTCATGGTTTATTACAGGAAAGTGAAGGGATTAACAGTAAGAGCTTTGGGTAAGTAACCCGATCCTCTTTCCCCAAGCCTCCATTTTGACATGTGTAAAATAGAGATAATTGCATCTACCACTTAAGGTTGCTGTGAAGATGAAAGAGTCTTGATAATTATAAAGCTTTGAGCACAGTGTCTGTCACATAAGTGTTCAGCTATTGATGGCTGTTTTTATGAGGAAAAACACGTACAGAAACAGATCTTGCTGAGCCATGTGCAGATCTTGCTGAGCCAGTGATAGAACAGAAGTGTCTATACATATCCTTTTAATGTCCAGGAGTACAGACACTTTTTGCTGTATAACCAAATACTAAAATGTCAGAGACATGAATAGGATATTGTAAATGTTCCATGGAAGGAAGAAGAGTAGTCTTTTTCTCTAGTAGAAAGTATGGAACTTCATCTCTGCAGGTATGGGCAACTTGGCTCAGGGACTCTCGGCCTTCTTTGGAGACTAAAATGTATTGTGAGGCCTGAATGTTAAAATGCTATAGGAGAAAAACATTTCCAATTTTTCCTAAAAATTCCCCCAAATTGTTGACAGTTCTCCATGAAAATTAAAAAACTTGTATTTTTTTCTGTTGAAAACAGTACATTTTCAAAGACAATAACAGAAAAAGGATTGGCACTGTGAAATTTTAAGATTTATTAATCTTATGGTCTTTAATTATCAGATACTTTTTTAGATTTCCAATAGGTGGATTTTTTTGTGCAAAGAATATAGATTTCAGTTTTTACCTCTTTCAATCATGGTGGTTAATTTGTTATGGACTTTATTTTGTAGTTTCAGGTAACCACTGAAGGAGTGGCACAGACAATAACTCTTGGAGAAATCTATAAGGTGGAGGAGCTACCATGGGCTACAGGGGGGTTTTGGAGAGTTTTATAAAGGATGCAGGCCATGAACTGGGTTTTAAGGAGGTATTAGAATACTGGTAGGTAGGAGCAGAGGGGTAGGGAGGTTTCTCAGAGAGTAGGTTAGGTGTGCCTAATGTTAGAAATGCATGGAAGTGCTGGGCTGGGAGTGTCAGCTACAAGGTCAGCTTCCAAAAAGGACAACACATGTCTTTGGGAGCACTGTATTCACTTGGGGTAAAAATGGAGGAAAGTTATTTCCATGGAGACATTTTGGGAAACAGTGATAGAAATCTAGATCATGTCTTGCAGCTCACAGGTCTGGCCATATAGAACTGAAGAGCCTGGCAGTTTTACATATCACTATGTTCCCTTCTTCAAGACAGTTGCAGCATGATCAGGTCTAAATGGTAATCACTTAATCTCTGCTGCTTGCAGGTGCATCTTACAGTCACTTCATAAAGTTCTCAAGTAATCTGTGAAATGGAGTTTCATGTGCACAAAAATGAGTCAGATGCATGTTTCCTGCTGATGTTTTATTATATATATTTTTATATTAGAACATCTATAATACAGTTGTGTCTAGAACTCTGTAAAGAATGTGACTCCTGGGGATCCCTGGGTGGCTTAGTGGTTTGGCGCCTGCCTTTGGCCCAGGGCGCGATCCTGGGGTCCCGGGATGGAGTCCCGCGTCGGGCTCCCGGCATGGAGCCTGCTTCTCCCTCTGCCTATGTCTCTGCCTCTCTCTCTCTTTCTCTGTATATCATAAATAAATAAATAAAATCTTTAAAAAAAAATGTGACTCCTTGCTTCTCCCTGGGACCAGTCATGGTGGAAAGTTCCAAATGAGATCATAAATTCCACTAGTTCTGCAGGAAAGAAAGAGCCTAAATAGAGGTTAAGGGACTTCTTTGGATCCCAGCTTCTGCCTGGTTTTTCTTCAGAATTAGAAGTGTTTTTATAAAGGGACATCTGGGAGAATTATTTTCCCAACTATATTTTGGGGTATGTATATAACTTGAAAAGAATCAAAGGTGGGGAAAGAATTAACACTTATGGAATGCCTGTAAATATACACAACCTTTATGCACATTTCACCTTCATTACAATCCTCTGAAAAGGCATAATTGTGCCTTATAGAGTAAAAGCATGAGGAGGGCAGTAGTTGTCTGTTTTGTTCCTCCAAGTGCTTAATATAGTACCTGTCATATCCTTGGTGCTCAATAAATATTTGTGAAATAAAAATGAATTGAGTTGAATCTTGTCATTGAAGGAATAGCAGTAAAGAGCAGTTAAGTCTATTTCCCAGAACCACAGAGCTATTATAGGCTAAGCATGGTGCACATAGGAGGATCTGAATACAGTTTGATCTGACTGCAAGGCACAGGATTTGTCAAGTATATTGCAATGCCTCTCCGTGATGACATTAATTATGAAAGAAAAAAAAAACTATGCAATTCTCAGTAAGGTGGATGTTACTAATTTAGAGTTGGAATTATCAAGGAAGCAAACATTGGTGCAGATCCTTCCTGGATTATCCTACAATTGAATCATCTCCTGATTCAGAATGGAGAAAGATTTTACATGCATAGATGAGTAAACATAAATACACACACACAAATAATGCTGAGGATACACTGTGGTTTCGTTTTCACTTCAACGGGTATTTACTAAGTGCCAACTCTGGAATTTTGCTTTAGGTATGTAGCATTAGGGATCAAAGACATAGTGGAGAAAGGATATAATTCCTGCCTGAATTAGTGCTCAGCTTTATTTTAGGTGAGAAGATGAATCAAATCGGTGTTTTCTAAATGTGGTTGTATATAAGAATAACCCATGGAGCTTGTTAAAAATACAGGATTAAACTCTCTGGGGTTGGGTCTGAGAATTTCTGTTTTATCAACAGCCCCAGATCATTCTGATTCACAACCACATTTAGGAAACACTGAATTAGATGCACACTAAAATCGTTTCCAGCTTCAGAATTCTATGATTTTTCTATTATTTTACAAGTGTCCTACAAAAATAGAAAGAAAAAAAAAAGAGGTACATGTTTCTGCCAGCAGATCATTGTTCTGAGAAGGAATGCTAGGGCAAAAAGGATGATCAGAGCTGTTAGTAAGGAGGAAGTTTGGTCTGGAAAGTCATGGGCAGTGCTGGCCTTAACTCTGAGGGGCTCAAGTCAAAGGTAGATTCTCTAGGCTTTGGTTTGCCTAACTAGGCTCTTCAGGTTTGCCTAACTCGGTGTGACTAATTATGGAAAGCAAGCCAACCTACTTGCTTATATTTTTAATCTTTCCTATTTAGAAAAACAGCAAACCATCATGTATCTCTGTGCCTTACTAGCAAAGCTACACAATGCAACTGCTTCCTTTCTTCAAAGGAAAAAGAAAAAGAAAAAAAAAAAAAAACCCAAAACAAAACAAAGGAAAAAGAACTCCACAAAAATGGCCTTCTGTAGACTGAGCCATTTCAATAGGAAGTTCTTTATCACAGAAAACCAGTATTAGTGACTATTGAGGATTATATATTAAAAAAAATCTGTTAGTCTTTGTGTATGTTAAGATTGCCTTATAAACACCAAAACACCAGAAACATAGTTGCCAGTATTTTACTACATACAGTAATAACATCTATTAATATTGTTAATGAGTATATCAGTTAAAATTTATTATTGAGTGTTTAATATTCCCAGGCACTATGTTTTGAAACATTTTCCACAACTGATTCAATATTTGTAACAACTTTATAAATTAGATATCTTTTCAAACTCCATTTTACTGTGAAGAAATTGAGGTTTATAGAGATTGAGTTCCTTGAAACATCCAGTTGACAAGTTCAGGGCAAAGACTCCAGCCTATTTCTGTTTGAATCCTCAGCTATCTTTTTAAATACTACACTAAATTAGCTAACTAAATAAAATGAAATTTTCTGTATCACAAAATATTATTCTCTAGCCATTAAATTGTTTTGAAGGATATTTAAAGGCATGGGAAAATGTTTATGGCATAGTAGTAGATATATATGGCACACACTAAGGAAATATATATACATATTTAGGAAAATGTTTGGAAATACATCAAAATGTTAATATTTTTCTCTAGGTGGTTAAATTACAGATGTCTTTTGGTTCTACCCAATACTTCTCTGTGTTCCATATTATATGTAATAACTATTTATAGTTAGAAGGATAATTATGTTATTAATTAAAATAAAAACCTATTAATGCATTAGAAAGATTATAAGGAAATTCATTAAAATATTGAAAAGGCTCGTATTTAAGCAAAGAGGTATGAACAAACAAAAATACCACTTTTCAAAAATGATTTCTAAAGGCTCCTCATAGAAAACATTTTAAAAATCCAAATGCTTTAGTTACTATACCAGATTTTTATAATCTAGCCCTTGGCTATCTTTCCAGATAAGATTTATCTTTCCACAAAGACTTATACTCTTTCAAGACTTAATCCCTAGAATTCTCTGTAAGATATAGTCTCCTTTCTGGCTTTATCAGCCACTTGAAGATCACATGACATATTTCTTCATATGTCACTGCCTGTCCATGTGGTTCCACTTGCCTGGAATTGCTGGACTGTAGCCTTTTTGAGGACAAGGTTCAAATTGTCTTAATTTCTGTATACAGTGTACCTAACAGTGCTTACTACCCAGTAATCCTTCCATACATATTTGTTGAATAAATGGAGTGGGTAGGTCCAGACTATAGAGATAGTGCAGGGGGAGGAGTGGTGTGTAGCTTTTACATCTACTCTATGTATTTGGCTGAAAGTTTTACAGTAAAAATGTAATCACTTACTAGTTATGTAATTTGAAATACAGAGATGAGAAAACATGCTTCATGGAAATTTTCTTGACAGAAAGGATAAGGTTAGCTGTGATTATTAGCCATTATCATCTTTTAATCCTTTCTTCAAATATCGCCTTTCCTAAAGCCTTAGGCTTAGGCAATATATATATATATATATATTCCTCTTAGGCTCAGTTCCCTTCTCTATCTTCTTATTTTTCATTCTGCTTTTTATGTCTCTATACCTACATATTTCACTGCACTGGAATAATTTATGACTGTTTTCCTATTACGATGTGAGGAGGAGCAGTCTAATTCACTTTTAACAACTTAACTCATAGTATACATTCATTTAGGACTGAACATGCACAGGACTCCTTTTCTCAAATAACCCACAGACTATGTAAAAGACCTCACTGAGAAGGAAACATTTGACTGAATTCTTCCTCTGCTCCCAGTTGTTACTCCAGTGTCCCTACCGAGTGAAGCATACCTAGCCAGCCTGCCTACAGTGGCCTCATCCCATCCCTGTCCAACATGCTCTATTCCACTTCCTCAGATTTTTCTCCTTAGTACTTATTACTACCTAACATGGTGTACACTTTATTTATCCCTTTACTGCTTTTCTCTCCTCACTAGAATGTGGGCTCCACAAAGACAGAGATATGTGTCTGTTTTGTTCACTGCTCTATCCCCAGAGCCTAAAATAGGCCCTGATATACAGGAGGTACCCAACTAACATTTGCTGAATAATTGACTGCTATGTACAGAATTACAGAAGCATGCACAGAAGAAATGTCTCTTCTACACAAAATCTAAGCCTTTTTCCGTGAATACTGATTTGACAACCAATGAGCAGCAATGAACTTAAGATAATACTCCAGAAATTAAGCCAACACGTTGTAAAAGAGTTACAAAGAATGTCAGAGAGGACCTTTCCAGTTAAACTCTCTGGGAAGTATTATGTGCCCTCTCCAAAGACCATTTCTATGAACCAAGACTCATGCAAAGCTTGTAGGACAGTCGTTACCAGGAGTGTTTGTGTGTGTGGTAGAGGGGGTAGGAACTATCCATGTTCAGTTTATACTATTTAGCTCCAAATCGGTTCCTATTGACAATGACAAGTATTCAGTAATGTCTACAAACCTCAGATGTTTTCCCACAAGTAGAAACAAATATACAGGGTTAATGCAGGGTAGCTATGATGTAGCATTTTGATGTGTGGGTTCAAATCCAGGAACTGCCACTTTACTACCTGTGTGACCTTAAGCACATTTCTTGACCTTTCGGAAACTTATTTCCCTCAGCTATGAATTTTGTAATAACAGAACCTCAATAGAGGAAGGTTGGTTGAAAAGGTTAAATAGGAGAATACATGTAAAACACTTAGCCTCACACCTTTGAAACAGAAACCTATTCAATAATGGCTATTTATAATAGCGAGTATTTTCATTATTCAAAGAGGGACAAAATAATTTTATTATTCAAAGAGCAACTAGCTTTCCCTCCTTCTAGAAACTGAATATTTTTGATGGGAATATGGGGCTAAGAATGTCCATGGAAGAGGTCACATCTGACCATTACAGTCACCTCAGCAACATTTGGGAATCTGAACATAAGAATGCATTGCTTCATATTTTGATTTTATTACCCAGTAACTACTCAAAAATAGGACCTTTCTTCTGAATTCAGATAAGCATGTTTAATGCATGTTAGTAACACAAACAGACTTTAAAGTTTCTGTTTGTAGCATTCTCTTTCATTGTAAGTGACATTAACCATGCATACTTTATTACTGTTATATATCAGTAATTATTCCAAACACCAATAAACCTCTCCAAAATCATACTGTTGCAAATGCACAGCCACGCCTTGATTTTGTGCCATTTAAGTAACTGACAGTTTGTTGGAAATGAGTGCAGAGCATCTATCTGTGAAGTCTTTCTCTGTAATGAAATTTTTATGCTTCTGAGGTTAATATAGAAAGAATGTCCTATTGTACCAAGATCCTCAAAGATGTGAAAAGAAATTGACAAAGAAAAAGGCAGCTTTTGTTCTCCACAATACGGGATGCAAATTTGAAAGACTGTTCACTTTTATGAAGACACACCTCATTGCTTCCTAATTTCTTCCCAGAAAAACAGACTAGTGATGTAAGGTGTGACTGAACGACTAGTGATATCTAATTATCACAAGCTGAACACATGCCCTGTCACTGAGTATTGGGTCAATTCACATTTCCAAATTAATTAGCAAAGCAATGAGAAGAAAACATCAAATAACTGAACGTTCTTTTGGTCCACGTTAGGCAAGATTGCATGGCATTGCTGTGAATTGCCAACAATACTTGCACATTTAGTCTGTAACCATACTTGTCATTATGTTTGCACCCATTGCACCAAAGGTTTTGGCCTTTGGGGGCAATGGGGAAGATGGAAGAGCAGAATGGTATTAATGAACCTGTCTTGTAAAACTGTATGAATTTGAGTTGGTATCACTAGAGAGATGCCCTGATGACCTGATGCAATGTAACTCCAGCCATTTGTAGCTTATTGGGAAATCTGCTGAGCTTTCTGATGCAACTCCATCCTACTCCAGCGCCCTTGCTGTGACTGTTGTTTGGACACATCTCTAACCCTGAAGCAAAGGGAAAACCCAGCAACAAGAGGAATCACTTCATGGTAGCTTTTGTATTTCTCAGAGACCATAACATGCAGAACTCTCAGAGCAGCTGCTTCTACTTCCTAAATCTCTCACATTTGTTGAGAGGCAGTGACACAAAAAATTCTCCCTGCACTAAGACAAGGGAGATCCCTTGGCAGAAAGCCAGAGATATTCCCATTGTGTGCTGTGTGACAAAATTGTCTGTTTATTTGGGGCTTTCTAGTAATTCCTGGTTATGGCATGATTTATATATTTTTTAAATTAAGAGGCTTAATTTTTTTAAAAGATGTTATTTATTTATCCATGAGAGACAGAGAGAGAGAGAGAGAGAGAGAGAGAGAGGGAGAGAGGCAAGACATATGCAGAGGGAGAACTAATGTGGGACTTGATTCCAGGACCCTGGGATCATGACCTGAGCCAAACAAAGGCAGATGCTTAAACATTGAGCCACCCAGGTGCCCCTAGACTTTATTATTTTAGAGCAGTTGTAGGTTTATGGTAAAATTTATCAGAAAGAACAGGTATACCCCATTTTCTTGTACTTGGCTTTACTGTACTTTGCAGACATTGCATTTCTTATAAATTGAAAATTTGTGGCAACCATGCATTGAGCAGGTCCATTGGCACCATTTTTGCAACAGGATTTGCTCACTTCATGTCTCTGTGTCACATTTTGGTAATTCTCATAATATTTCAGACTTTTCATTATTATTATATTTATCATGGTATTCTGTGATCAGTGACCTTTGATGTCACTACTGTCATTTTGGGGTGCTATAAACTGTACCCATAAAAGACAGCAGATTCAACCAATAAATGTGTTTGTTCTGATTTTTTTCACCAGGTGGCCATTCCTCCATCTCCCTCCCTCTCCTAAGGCCTCCCTATTCCCTGAAACACAATAATCTTAAAATTAAGCCAATTAATAATTCTACAATGGCCTCTAAGTGCTTAAGTGAAAGGAAGAGCCATGCATTCCTCACTTTAAATCGAAAGCTAGAAAAGATTAAGCTTAGTGAGGAAGGTGCATCGAAAGCCAAGACACACTGAACGCTAGGCCTCTTGTGCCATATGGTTCACCAAGTTGTGAATGCAAATGAAAAGTTCTTGAAGGAAATTAAAAACGCTACTCCAGTAAACACACACATAATAAGAAAGGGAAACAGCCTTACTGCTGGTATGGAGAAAGTTTTAGTGCTCTGGAAAGAAGATCAAATCAGCCACAACATTCTCTTAAGCCTAAACCAGAGCAGGGCCCTTCTTCAATTCTATAATGTCTGAGAGAGGTGAAGAAGCTGCAGAAGAAAAGTCTGAAGCTAGCAGAGGTTGGTTCATGAGTTTTCAGGAAAGAAGCCATCTTCATACCATAAAAGTACAAGATGAAGCAGTAAGTGCTGATGTAGAAGATGCAACAAATGATCTGGAGATCTAGTTAAGATCATTAATAAAGGTGGCTACGCTGAACAACAGATTTTCAATGTTGATGAAACAGATTTCTATCGGAAGAAGATGCCATCTAAGACTTTCATAGCTAGACAGGAGAAGTCAGTGCCTGGCTTCAAAGTTTCAAAGGACAGGGTGACGCTCTTGTCAGAGGCTAATGCAGCTGGTGACTTTAAGCTAAACCCAATGCACATTTACCATCCTAAAATTTTAGAGCCCTTAAGAATTATGCTAAATCTATGCTGTCTGTGCTCTATAAGTGGGACAACAAAGCCTGGACAACATCTGTTTACAACATGGTTTACTGAATATTTTCAAGACCTATTGCACAGAAAATGATCTTCCTTTCAGAACAATACTGCTCACTGACAATGCACTAGGTCATCCAAGAACTCTTGATGGAGATATACACAATTGACATTGTTTTCATGCCTGCTAACACAATATCCATCCTGAAGCTTATGGATCAGTAAGTAATTTCAACTTTTAAGTCTTAATATTTAACAAATGTATTTTGTAAGCCACTACCTGCCATAGATAGTGATTCTGCTGATGGATCTGGGTAAAGCCAATTAAAACCTTCTGGAAAGGATTCACCATTATAGATGCCATGAAGAACATTCATGATTCATAGGAAGAGGCCAAAATATCAACACGAAGAGGAGTTTGGAAGAAGTGGATTCCAACTATCATGGATGACTGAGGGGTTCAAGACTTCAGTGGAAGAAGTCACTGCAGTTGCGGTGGAAGCAGCAAGAGAACTAGAACTAGATTACTAGCAAGAGAATAAGTGGACTCTGAAGATGTGACTGAATTGCTTCTATCTCCTCATAAAACTTGAATGGATGAGAAGTTGCTTCATATGGATGAGCAAAGAAAGTGGTTTCTTGAGATGGAATCTACTCCTGGTGAAGATGCTGTGAAGGCTGTTGACCTGACAATGAAAAATTTAGAATATTACATATATTTATCTCATAAATCAGTGGCAGGATTTGAGGGATTGACACTAATTTTGAAAGTTCTACTGTGGGTGAAATGCTATCAAACAGCTTCACATACTATCAAGAAATATTTATGAAAGGAAGAGTCAATCAGTGCATCAAACTTCATTGTTGTCTTATTTTAACAAATTTCCACAGCCCATCAACTCTCAGCAACCACCACCCTGAGAGAGAGAGAGAGAGAGAGAGAGAGAGAGAGAGGCAGAGACATAGGCAGAGGGAGAAGCAGGCTCCATGCAGGGAGCCCGACATGGGACTCGATCCCAGGTCTCCAGGATCACGCCCTGGGCTAAAGGCAGATGCTTAACTGCTGAGCCACCCAGGCTGCCCTGCAGTATTCCTTTTATTGCTGTGGTCTGGAAACAAACCAGAAACATCTTTGAACATTAGTACAGAGTTTTTATCTACCCCCTCAGCTTACACCCAGTGTCCCCTATTATTAACATATTGCATTAGTGCAGTACAGATCTGCATTTGTTACAACTGATGAACTAATATTAATAAATTATTGACTAAAGTCCATATGCTACACTAGACTTCACTCTTTGTATCGTACATTCACTTCGTGTATTTTGACAAATGTGGAACATGTACACTGTGATCATGTGGTACAGAATAGTTTCTCTGCCCTAAAAATCCTGTGCTCTACCCACTCATCTTCATCCCATGCCCCTGGAAGTGCTGGCAGGCACTGATATTTCCATGGTTTCCATAGTTCTATCTTTTCCATAATGTCATGTAGTTGGACTCCTATAGGGTGTAGCCTTTCAGATTCGTTCATTTTGCTAGAAATATGCTTTCAAGGCTTCTCCCTGTCTTTTCATAGTTCATTTGTTTTCATTGCTAAATAATGTTCCATGTGCAGATGTACCTCAGTTTGTTTATCCATTCACCAACTAAAGGGCTTCTTGGTTGCCTCAAAGTTTTGGCAATTATGGTTAAAGCTTCTGTAAACATCTGGGTGCAGGTCTTTGTGTGAACTTAAGTTTTCAATTCATTTGGGTGAATACCAAGGAGTATGATTGGTGGATTATATGGTAAGACATTTTTAGCTTTTTTTTTTTAAATTTTTATTTATTTATGATAGTCACAGAGAGAGAGATAGAGAGGCAGAGACACAGGCAGAGAGAGAAGCAGGCTCCATGCACCGGGAGCCCGATGTGGGATTCGATCCCAGGTCTCCAGGATCGCGCCCTGGGCCAAAGGCAAGCGCCAAACCGCTGCGCCACCCAGGGATCCCCCTCATTTTTAGCTTTTTAAGGAACTATTAAAGTGTCTTCCAAAGTGGCTATACCATCCAACACCAGCATGGAGTTGTCCTTGCTTTTTTCTTGCTTGTCTCTCCAATCAAATGGTTGTTACTGTTGAAGGGGTCATTAAGCTACAATGAATTCTAAAAAAGATGTGGGAAATACCTGAAAATTCCAACACTGAGGTAACAAACAACTGATCAGTGTAGAACATTCTTTGCCTGTTATCTTTGACATTCTGAATTGCAGGCACCATGTGTTTAGCATCTCCAGTATTCTCCAGCCTGCAATAGCAACCCTAAGCTTGGCCAACATCAAAGCATTCTACTCTAACCATGTGTCTGATCTTCTAGCACTTATTCTGACTCTTTGTTCACTTGGTGGCCAGAATGAGCTTTTTAAAATGCAAATCCTAACCTAAATACTTTCAGGACACAGTTCAGAAACTTTTTTTTTTTTTTTTTTTTTAGGGGTCAGGAGGGGCATAGAGAGAAAATCTTAAGCAAACACCACTCCCAGAGCAAAGCCAGACACGGGGCTTGATCTCATGAACTCGAGATCACGACCTGAGCTGAAATCAAGAGTCAGGTGCCCAACCCACTAAGCCATTCAGGTGCCCTAACAGTTCAACTTCTTCATATAACGTAGGAAGCCTTGGGTGTGCTGCTAGCCACCTATCTCTCCCCATCCATCTATGACCATTTTCTTTCTTTCTTTTTTTTTTTAACTGAAGTTCCATTTGCCAACATATAGTATAACATTCAGTGCTCATCCCATCAAGTGCCCTACTCAGTGCCTGTCACCCAGTTACCCCATCCCCCTCCCACCTTCCCTTCTGCAACCCTTTGTTCGCTTCCCAGGGTTAGGTGTTTCTCATGGTTTGTCTCCCTCTCTAATTCTCCCACTCATTTTCCTTCCTTTCCCTCATAATTCCTTTCACTATTTCTTATATTCCCCATATGAGTGAAATCATATGATTGTCCTCCAATTAACTTACTTTACTTAGCATAATACCCTCCAGTTCTATCCACGTCAAAGCAAATGGCAGATATTCGTCCCTTCTAATGGCTGAGTACTATTCCATTGCATACATTTACAACATCTACCTTATCCATTCATTTGTCAAAGGACATCAAGGCTTCTTCCACAGTTTGGCTATTGTGGACATTGCTGCTGCTATAAACATTGAGGTGCAGGTATCCTGCCCTTTCACTGTATCTGTATCTTTGGGGTAAATCCCCAGCAGTGCAATTGCTGGGTCATAGAGTAGCTCTATTTTTAACTCTTTGAGGAACCTCCACACAGTTTTCCAGAGTGGCTGCACCAGTTCACATTCCCACCAACAGTGCAAGAGGGTTCCCACTTTCTCCACATCCTCTCCAACATTTGTTGTTTCCTGTCTTGTTAATTTTCACCATTCTCACTGGTGTGAGGTGGTATCTTATTGTGGTTTTGATTATTTCCCTGATGGCAGGGGATATGGAGCATATTCTCATGTGCTTGTTGGCCGTGTGTATGTCTTCTTTGGTGAAATTTCTGTTCATGTCTTCTGCTCATTCCATGATTGGATTGTTTGTTTCTTTGCTGTTGAGTTTCATAAGTTCTTTATAGATCTTGGACACTAGCCCTTTATCTGATAGATCATTTGCAAATATCTTCTCCCGTTCTGTGGGTTGTCATTTAGTTTTGTTGACTGTTTCTTTTGCTGTGCAGAAGCTTTTTATCCTGATTAAGTCCCGATAGTTCATTTTTGCTTTTGTTTCCTTTGCCTTCATAGATGTATCTTGCAAGAAGTTACTGTGGCCAAGTTCAAAAAGGATTTTGAACCTGATTTTGAACTCTAGGATTTTGATCGATTCTTGTCTCACATTTAGATCTTTCATTCATTTTGAGTTTATCTTTGTGTATTGTATAAGCCTAACCAATGAAGGAAAGGATCTATACACTAAAAACTACAGAACACTTCTGAAAGAAATTGAGGAAGACATAATGAGATAGAAAAATATTCCTAACTCATGGTTTGGAAGAATAAATACTATGAAAATGTCTATGCTACCCAGGGTAATTTACACATTCAATGTAGTCCCTATCAAAATACCATGGACTTTCTTCATAGTGTTGGAACAAATAATCTTAAGATTAGTATGGAATCAGAAAAGACTCTGAATAGCCAGGGGGATATTGAAAAAGAAAATCAGAGCTAGGGGCATCATAATGCCAGATTTCAAGCTGTACCAGAAGCTGTGATCATCAAGACCGGCACAAAAACAGACACATAGATCAATGGAACAGAATAGAGAACCCAGAAATGGACCCTCAACTATATGGTCAACTAATATTTGACAAAGCAGGAAAGACTATCCACTGGAAAAAGGACAGTCTCTTCAATAAATGGTGCTGGGAAAATTGGACAGCCACATGCAGAAAAATGAAACTGGACCATTTTCTTGACTGTTCAGTTCTGTGCATCTCTACTGGCTGTCTCCCTCTTTCATAAGAGTACTGAGTTGCTAACTCACCACAAAGTCTAAGCACATGCCATCTCTTTGTGTGGGACATCCATTCTCTCCCACTGCTCTTCACCTGTTAAAGTCATACTGGTCTCCACTGAAATGACCTTTCCTCAAGAGACCTCTGGCATTCTGCTCACATTGGGCTCTAAAGTTACTGGCTTCCCAATACCCTGTACTTTTTCTTCATATGTCTCCAATAATGGTTTATAATTAACTTAATTAATGATTTGATATTTATTTCCTTCTCTAGAGAGTATGTTTTATGAGGGTAGAATTGCATGTATTTTATCCACTTTATTCTCAGAATCTATAATAGTGATTGGGCATTGCAGGAAATCAATGAATACTTAAGTGAGTAAATGGATGGATAACAAACATATATGTTATTCTTCCAGATGGTAATTACTATGAGTTAAAAAGAAAATCTTCATCAATGTACTATTGACAAAAGAAATTTCTAGTATCCAGAAAAAGCTCCAGGTTTTTTTTTAATGACTCCAGAAAATTGATAGAGTCCTTTATCATACAGGCTTGGCCAGAAGTATAAGATGCTTCAGAACTTCATTTCTGCCTACTTCTCCAGCCTTATCATCTGCCACTTCTCCCTTATATGTGATGTTCTAGTAATGCTGGAATGAACTGTTGCTATTCTCCACAGGTATCATATTGTTTTACAGCCCCGTGACATTGCTTTCTCTTTTTCTACTGCTGGAAATATCCTCATTGTCTGGCAAATCACCTGTGAGTCTTCTTGGTACAAATTACTCGCCGCCTCCTCGAGGAAGCCTTCCTTGAATTCTCAGCCCTAAGTGTATCTGTGTGTTGCCACCTCACTCTATGTAGTCCTAAATCATGGCTCAAATGTTCAACAAATGTTTAATGAGTATCACTTACCAAATTATATTACATGATTGGAATATGTGTTTATTTTCCCATTTTCCCTTGAGTAATGAGACTCTTTGCATTGTCTACCGTTCTACCCACAGTACCTGGCATGGAGTGACCACCTGATCTAAGTTTACTGAAACTAACAGAATGATCAAAACCAAACACTATTAAGTAGGGTCAGATTTGTGCAAGCATCCTTTTTTTGTTCATCCTTGATACCTAAGGGCTTATAAATAATCACAGCACCCTTTTTGTTCATCTTTGATAACCTAAACACTTATAAAAAATACATGAATTTGCTGACTTCCCTAACAGCTGTCAGAATTTATCTCTTTCCGACTATAAAAAAGGTGATTGTGTCTCAGCTATAAATTTCCACAGGACCACTGACTCAAGGCCCCTGTTATTATAGACACCCTGCAAAAATGAAACCAAAAGTAAGATTTGTTCAGGTTTTCTTGGGTCACATTCTAGTTTCTTCTTCAATGACAGAGACAGTAACTCTTCATTCATTTCCTCTTTGAAACATCCCTGCCTATCACCAAATTTGAGCACTCCCTCCTCTGAGCCCTACCACACTTTGTACATGTCTTCATTAGTACTTTCCAAGTTGTGTTAAATCCATTTATTAAAATGCATGTATCTCATGTTTGATTGCAAGCTCCCTGAGGTGAGACTGTTCCAATTAATCTCCAGATTCTAAGAATCTAATCCAGTGGCTAGCCTGGGCACATATCAATCCATGGTTTTTGAATGAATGAACTAATGATGATATATACAATAGGAATAAGGATAGTGTCATAAATAAGTGTTATAAATACCTGAAAACCAAGAATGCCATAAGTTTTGAAAAACACAGTATAATCTTTAACATTGGCTCTTGGGAAAGAACCAATATTTACTGAATGTTTACTGTGTGCTGAACACTGTGCTCAGTTCTAAGCACTTTGTCAATGTGCTTGTTTCATCTTTATAATAACCTGTCAAAGTAAACACAATCAGCTTATTTTTTAGATGAGGAAACTTGAATTTAGAAAATAGGATTATAATAAATGTCTGACATGAAAGTTTCTTTTCCTGCTATCAAAATACTATTATTTAAAGAGAAAAGTATTCAGAATGGGAGTGAATACATAAGGGAAAGATGAAGTGATCTCTGATTAAGGGCCCAAAGTAATCCTCCCCATGCAAAATTTTGTCAGCCTCAGAACAGAGAGTCTTATTGCATCCTTTGGACTGTGTCCCTGCACATCTCTCTGTGTCTGAGCAAAGAGAACTCACTGTGCCCTAGAGACACTGGGAGGCCTGTCACTTTTCCAGGACTGGGTGGCGTCAACAGATGTCTTAAACTGAGACCCTTGTCAAAGGACACTTTCAAAGCTGTGGTTACCTACATGCATTTTCCACTTTTTTTCTGAATTTCCTCAACATTTTAATTTCACTACAATTTATTAGTCTTGGCAAGTAGATTTCATAGGGATAGTCCAATAAAACCATTTAATAGTAACAGATATAATGACAGATGAAAAAATTTTAGTTTTTATAGGTTCAAACAATACTTTGCATTATAGTGTGTTGTTTCTCTGGGTGTTTATACATTTGTTTCACTATAATTTTTTTTGACAGTAGGAACCACATTTTCCTTAGCTGTGTCTCCCCAGCATTAAGAGCAGTATCTTAAATGTAATAACTATAAATTAAAGCCTATCATTGAATATTTAAAGGATATAATATATATCATCTGTTCATGAAGGTTTGGAAAGCCTGAAGATGAGATTCAGTGAAATAAAATCCCTTCTTCAGACCATGCATTTTGAGGGCCAGAATCCAGATTTTCCTACTCAGAATCCTCTCTGTTTGCAATATAACCACCTTGGGGCCTGTGGGATGTCTTGATATGGCATATCTTGAGAGCCCAGCAAATTTCTTACTTCTTTAATTTAGAGAAAATAAGCAATGCTGCCATTTATGCTATGGTAGTTGGAGACACATTAACAAGTGAAAATTGAAAAGCTAGAAATAGAAAAGCTTTTGTGGTTCAATATTAAGATTTCTGAGAGTTGACCCCACAGGACTGCAGATGTTTTCTCCGCTTGTCTATGTTACGTAATAGCAGAGAAATTTCTCAGGAACCTGAGCGGATTTTATTCTGCAAATGTTTATAGTTCCAGAGGAGCTCAAGGGAATTAATAAGCTTTAGTTGAGGCAATCGGCTTGCATAGGAACAAAATGCTGTAGTGGATGAAAAGTGGAGAAAAGGGAGTGTGTGTGGTCCATCCCACCTTTACTGTAACAGTTCCCTGCACATTCTAAATCCCTGAGTCTCCTGATGCCCACTTGCTCTCATTTTTAAGAGAGTGGGTAAGCGGTATTTACCAAAGCATGGTGTGAGGGCCGCTGGGAATCTACAAGATGATTTTAGGTACTTATTGGTGAATAGTTTTATTTCAATACTCATGTATTTATATGGCTACTTTATATTTATTAAAATTACTCTGTTCTTCCATTTTTAGAAGTAAAGCAAATTATCCTTCTAATAAACTAATTTCATTATAGAATTGATTTTATTCAGAAATGACAAAGAAACTAGTAGTATAAGATAGTACATAGATTGAAAAATTATTTCTGAAATATGAACTATTGTGACTGACATTCAAGAAACACTATGTACAGCATAAGTTGATCCAAATAGTCCTATTTTCTAATTTATTTTGTAAAATAAAAGGGTCTAGGAGTTTACTTCTCAACATGTTTATTTGTTTTTAATTTCAGAATATCTAGATCATGTTTTTTTTCTGTCACAGATGCAAAAGTTTCACGTTATTTTTTTTTACAAAAGACAATAACTAGTACAAAAGGTACTAAGTAAAGGCGCCAATCATGCATTTTTAAGGCATCTGTTACTGACAATATATATGGCAAATTTGAAATAGATTCCAGAACTGGAATTAACACTATTTAGTAACCAGATGGCTGTCATAGGTGACCAGGGAGAGACCCCTAGATGGGTTCTAGGTTCACTAAAGTAGCATTTAATCAGGTAATAATATATTAAAATAAATGAATTCTATAATCTACTCATACATTGGTCTCACTGAGACTTTACATTTGATATGCACTTTCAAAAATAAACAGTTTAAGCTCTCACTGCTTTTATAACACTCGAATCACTCACTCTAAATGAAATCCTCTTATTTTATAACACCAAGAAATACATAAATTTCTTAATTTAATTTTATTTTTTAGTAATCTCTATCCCCAGTGTGGGGCTTGAATTCATAAACCCAAGATTAAGAGTCACATGCTGTTCCTACTGAGCCAGCCAGGTGCCCCATGAAATATATTAATTTTTTAATGTTGATATTTACTACATTCTCACTCTTGTCTCATGGGCTCTTCCTTCATTTCCCTAAAGATAACTGTTGCTTTGACAGTGAAATGAAATCTCCCAGCTTCCCTGGCACTCTGTGGTCAGTAAACTTAGTCTAAAAATGTAGCTTCGTCAAGATTTCATTTTGCCAGAAAAATGAAATAAAAGTAGTTCTCAGGATAAACATTTTCTGTGCCCATTAACTTGTTGCTTGGTTTCACACTGGTAAACTGTTTATTTCATTCTGTGTCACTTCCTACCTGTCTCTATTCATCTCTGCCAGCTTTGTTTCCAGACAGCAGTCTGTAATAACAGCCTGGCAAGGAGTGAGCTTAGTCCTCCAGACCCTGAGCCAAGGAAAATGTGGAAGTAGGTTGGGGCCTCTTTACCTCTGAGAAGGAAACAGGGTCTGAAATGTGTGCGCTGCTCCCACACCAGACATCCTGGCTATGGAGGCAGTGCCTGAGTGCACATTGTACTGTAGTTTCACCCCACATGAACACCAGTATATATGTGCTTCTGCCTTTCCACTAGTTTATAACTGGATAACAACTCATCAGTTTTTCACACTCTTCTCAAATCTGCAGTGTCATAATGTCAAATGTCAGAGTATTTGGTGACACTGATTCAGGTAATGCCATTCTCCATACCTAAAGATGGACATAATAACATCTAGCCACAGGCTCTCCTCCACAGTCATGAAGGGGTGTACTCACACAATAGCCTGATAGCCAAATTAAAAAAAATAATTTTTAACTATTTTTATGTCTAGAGTAACCATACGGTCTCATTTCCCTGCGATATCTCCCTCTATGCATTATAATGCTCTTCAGCACTCTCAAAGTTGTACTGATTTAGACAGTCAATGGTGGTCACTCAATTTCTATCCTTTGAGGAGCCTGTTCTCTCTTAGCCTCAAAGGGACTGAACACTAGGATTTCTAAAGATCCTCCAGTTCTAACATTTTGTGAGAAATAAGGTCCACATGAAGTACATAGGAAAAACAAACAATGAATTAAAAACACACACACACACACACAACTACTTCCCTGAAATCTACTCATTCTGAGTAATAATGTGAAATGTATTTTATTTTTGGAATCACAGACTAACTTTTCCAGGGTCTTTGTGTTTTTATGTGCAAATTGATTTTATGCCTATCCAACCCTACACAGGTAAAGAAAGATAAGTTCTGATGACCATGAGGTTTATTTTCTCTGTTTCTTTCTCAGAACCTCTTTGTAAGAAGCGAGATGCACAGAGTGGAGTCAGCTAAAGACAGAATAGGCTGATTCCAGCACCTGAGTTCTGGAGGCCCCATTTCTAACAAGGTCTTCATCAACCAAGAAACCTCTGTTATTACCTAGAGGAGATGGCGTTCCCTGCTTCTCTTTCCAACTTTCTTATAATTATATGAATGTGAGGGGGACAGGGTCATGCCTTACTAGCATTTTCCATGTTGCCTTTAATGGACCTACTCAGGCCCATTTCTCTGCAGGACAAGAATGGATGGGGAAACAGTATAACATGCTGATTCTCTGTTGTTAAATCCCTTTGCATGACAACAGTGTAATCCACCATGACAAAATTAGAGTTCTCCTTTCATTGTATCAGTAAGCCATTTCACCAGGGAGGCAAAATTTTATTTATCACCAATATGTGGAGAATGAGGCAATAGGTTTAGTAAAGTCATGGAAAATCTCTGACCCCTGTCCCAGCATTGCTCCCATGCTGCAGCTGTGCATCCATGTCATCTAGTCTCCAAATCTATTTATCCAGGAAATAAATGCATTGAGTATATCAAACTAAATTCTGGACCATGAAGTTACCTAAGCAAATTAATTTTCGAATCCAGGATTGAAAAAAAAAAAAAAAAAGGCCCCTAGAGGAAAAAGAGAGAATTTGAATCCCAGATATTAAGCCTGGGTATGAACTTGCAACTTGAAATTCATATTCATGTGGTGAAAAGATTTCATGCTGGTAAAGAGTAGGAAATTCTCATAAAGAGTTGTTTCTTGGGATCCCTGAGTGGTGCAGTGGTTTGGCACCTGCCTTTGGCCCAGGGCGTGATCCTGGAGACCCGGGATCGAATCCCACATCGGGCTCCCGGTGCATGGAGCCTGCTTCTCCCTCTGCCTATGTCTCTGCCTTTCTCTCTCTCTCTCTCTCTCTCTCTCTCTCTCTGTGACTATCATAAATAAATAAAAATTAAAAAAGAAAAAGAAAGAGTTGTTTCTTATGTCCAGACAGTTTTCGTGGTTGGTGGTTGTTTCAAAAGTTATAATGCCATTACAGTACAGACCTAGGTGTCAACATTGTCAGAGGCAGGGTTGAGAGTTGAAGAGACCCTACGCCTCCAGTCCCCAGAACTAAGCTGAAGTCAGGGACAGTGTCTTTCTCTGGGAAAGTGTCTTTCTCTGGGAAAGTGTCTTTCTCAGGGAAAGTGTCTTTCTCTCTCAGGGTCTTACACATCCAGGAGGTATTCAATAAACACTTAAATGTTGATGACAGTTAATGAAATTAAGGGCATGTAAAATGCATTAAATGTCTTTTTATGTGTTACATTCTTTCACATTTTTTCTTTTTTCACATATAAAACACTAAGACTCAGATGGCTTATAATGCCTATAAGTGGTAGAACAAGAGTTACTGATTTTCTGTACTGATCAGCTGGCACTGAGGGGATCAACAACTGGGTAGCTAAAAGACACATCTGTACAGAACAACTTGTGGTGTTTTTCTCCCTCAGATCTATGTAAAATAAAAGGTGGGTAGCGGGATCTTGTCACGATTTTAGACTCTAACCTTCATTCACATCTAGCTATGTGACAAGATATATGTTCCTTTTTAACAGATTTTAAAAGACTAGATGAAATTCAAATATTTTGAAATATTGGAAACAAGCCACAAGAGACTCTTAACAATAGAGAACAAACTGGGGGTTGATGGAGGGAGGTGGATGGGGGATAGGCTAGATGGGTGAGGGGTATTAAGGAGGGCCCTTGCTATGAGGAGCACTGGATGGTTTACATAAGTGATAAATCATTGAATTCTACTCCAGAAACCAATATTGCACGGTATGTTAACTACCTAAATTTAAATAATAAAAAAATAAGATGCTATCAGATTACATTTGAGAACTTTATAAATGGGAGCAGTAATTACATAATCCTTAAACTGCATAGTTACTAGGTCCGTGAACCTTTTAAATAAATGGAACTATGTTTATGAACGAGCTATTTTCATGGTAACCTTTCTGTTTTTCTTACATCAATAACAATATAGACCACGATTATAGTCTATACTCTAAAACTGGTGTTGCATAATTAGTGTCTCCACAGTCTTGGTTTGCCCAGGATGGCTGGATTTTAGCTGTTTTCTTGGTGTAATTAATAATAACACTTTTAGAAATGAAAGTGGTAAGGTATGCTCATTGGCTTGTCTTGAGAATACTCATTGTCTCAGCCTTGTGCTAAACATGAGCTAGAGACTTCCAGCATCCATTTATGCATTTTGTCATGCAAACATTACTGTTTTTCTCTATGTGCCATGGCATTAATATGGCTAAGACATCAACTGGGCAATGCAAAGCTAGGCAAAGAAAAACATTCTCCAATTTGAAGAGTGCACAGGAGAAATGTAATGGATTTATTACTTTCCCTGAGAGACTTTAGGGAATTAGAAATCTGTATTTCCAACTTTATTTGGGAAGCTGTAATAATCTGGCCAATACTGCTTGTTTTTCAAAGCAAGTTCATAGATACCGAGAACAGATTGGTGGTTGCCAGAGGTGGGCAGTTTGGAAACGGATGAAGGGGGTCGAAAGGTATAAACTTTCAGCTATAAAAGAAGTAAGTCATGGGCATATAACGTAGGGTATGATTACTATATTTAATGATACTGTACTTCATATTTCAAAGTTGCTAAGAAGCTAGATCTTAAACATTCACATCACAAGGAAAACAAATATTTTTCTAACCATGTACAGTGACAGATATTAACTAGGCTTATTGTGGTGATCATTTCACAATGTATACAGAATTTTTTCTTTTAATATTTTATTTATTTATTCATGAGAGACACAGAGAGAGGCAGAAACATAGGCAGAGGGAGAAGCAGGCTCCCTACAGGGACCCTGATGTGGGACTAGATCCCTGGACTCCAGGATCACATCCTGAGCCAAAGGCAGATGCTCAACCGCTGAGCCACCCAGGTGTCCCAGTGTATACAAATATTGAATCATTATGTTGTACATCTGAAACGAATACCAAATTAAAAGAAAAAAATAATACTGGTTTTTCAATAAAAATAGAAGGGAATTTGGAGTCATGAACTTAGATTTTAATCTTGCCTATGATGTGCCCTTTGGGAATTAATTTGCTTCTTTTAATTCTTATCTTCTTTATCTGTTAATGGGAATATGTTTACTTACATCTCATAAGATTATGAGGATTAAAATCACAGTGGGATCTAATATAAAATACTCAAATAGATATTTATAATTATTATTAAATGGTACTTGGGTATGTCCTTCTCATAGAACCTACTATTATAAAGATAAATGTTCTTGTCCATTTTCTTTTGTAGACTATAACCTTCTTGAGGGCCAAGACTAGGTCTTACTCAGCTTAGAACCCAAGAGACTGAAGTGATGTGGTTCATGTCAGGCACTTGAATATTTTGAAAGGAAGGTTATATAAAAAGTGTGAACCTTAGCTGACTTTCCTATCTTTTGTATGAATTTACTATGTATTTTTGGAAAATTTCCTTTAAATCTCTGGACTTTAGAGTAAACATATTCACTTTCAATAATTTCAACGATATCAACAATTTCAATTGTCAATGATGAATATCCAAAGACAAAATGCCACATATTTTTGATCAGTAAAGCTAACTTTGTTTTAGGAAATAGAATATCACTTTAGAAGTGAATGCTTCTAAATTTTTTTTATTAAAAACAAACTATTTATATGCACGAGTATTTGTTCTAGCATTGTTTATAAAAATTAGTAAAATAACCTAAATTTTCAGTGATGGTAGAATGATTGAGGTAGGTATTTTTAGTCACATGATGCAATATTTTTGTCTCAAATATAAGAAAATTACATGATATGCAGAAAAATGTTAAAGTGATTTTAAAAGGTGGGATATAAAATTGATAATCACAATATTTTTCAAGCATGTATATGAAAATGGATACACCAGAATGAAGAAAGAAGAAAGAAAGTTTTATCTAGGGGATCCCTGGGTGGCTCAGTGGTTTAGCGCCTGCCTTTGGCCCAGGGTGCGATCCCGGAGACCCGGGATCGAGTCCCACGTTGGGCTCCTGGCATGGAGCCTGCTTCTCATTCCTCCTGTGTCTCTGCCCCTCTCTCTATGTCTATCATAAATAAATCTTAAAAAAATAAAGTTTTATCTAGTGAAAGTAGATTTTTAAAAATCAGTGATTCAGAGAATAGCTTTTAAGCAAAACATTGTGAACTAACATTTGAAATCACAGGGCATTTTTGAAATGTTTAAACTCATGTTTCTGCATTTATAGTGTTATTTTATTATTTGTACTTTACCATAGTTATAAAATTTCTTCTGAATATAAAACATGACAGAATAGAGTATAAAAATATTTATAATGCTGGTAACCCAAATATTATGCCTCAACATTCGTGCAATAAATGAATATTTAAGAAATGCTATGGAGAAATTAATGGTCAGAACCTCAGTAAAATGATGTCTCCAAATTCCTGAATTGCACTTGACATGCTGCCTTCCTTAAATTTGCTTTAAAATAAAAGATTCATCCATTTCCAAGCCTTTATTTAAAACTGTCCCATCTATTGTTTGGAACAGCTGGTAGCAAATGTCTTAGTGATATAGCTGTTCATATGAGGGCTCGTTTGCTACCATCTGCCTTTGTGAAAGTGAAGATCTCTGAGTTCACAATTATTTATTGGTTTATTTAATCATGAACAACTATTTCATAGTTAAGAAAACAATGCTCAGGGATCCCTGGGTGGCGCAGCGGTTTGGCGCCTGCCTTTGGCCCAGGGCGCGATCCTGGAGACCCGGGATCGAATCCCACGTCGGGCTCCCGGTGCATGGAGCCTGCTTCTGTCTCTGCCTCTCTCTCTCTCTCTCTCTCTGTGACTATCATGAATAAATAAATAAAATATTTAAAAAAAAAAAAAAAAAAAAAAAAAAAAAAAAAGAAAACAATGCTCAGAGGGATGCCTGGGTGGCTCAGTTGGTTAAGTATCTGCCTGTGCCTCACATCATGATTTCAGGATGGGAGCCCCGCGTTGGGCCCTCTCCCCTGCTTGTGCTCTCCCAAATAAATAAATAAAATCTTTTAAAAAAATAAGAAAACAATACTCATAGATGCAGACTACTTTTTCTTTTCTGAATACTGAGTGTTTTTATAATATAAAGTAGCCAATGGTTTATGCCCTGATCCTCACTTTCATCTCCTCTAACATGGTCACCCTTAATTATACTTCTCTGCTGACTGATCTTGGCATTCATTACCTTGTCCAAAATCCTTCCATGCTTCCTATGACTACTGGATGGAATCAGTACTTTTGTCATTGCATTCAAGACCCTCTTCAATGAAATCTCAACACCCATTTCCAACAACACTCCTGCAAAAATACTCCATGCTCCATAATGAAACTCTCACTGGAATTATCTGCTCTTGGCTCTTTGGTAATGCCATTCCTATACATAGACTTTCCTTCTCTCCCCTACCTTTACATATTCTGATTCCAGATGTCCTTCAAGGTGGCTAAAATGCTGCTTGCTCATGAGATATTTTTTTTATACTTCCCTTTAGAAGGGATTTCTGTATTTCTAACTTTTGCATACTATTAAATATGTCATCGTGTTTAGCACTTTCTACATTGTCATTTTATACCTTTTACTAGATTATAAACTCCTAGAGCATAAACCCCTATGTTTGCTCTATATAACCATCAGAGAAGTAAAACTAGTATTCTTAGCATATGATCAATAGGTTAAGATTTACAAAAATTCTACTAATAGTACAAATAATTCTTGTGTAGCTTTCACTAAGATTCCCTAAACACTAACACAGTACAAAACCAAGTACAGGGATCCCTGGGTGGCGCTGCGGTTTAGCGCCTGCCTTTGGCCCAGGGCGCAATCCTAGAGACCCGGGATCGAATCCCACGTCGAGCTCCCAGTGCATGGAGCCTGTTTTTCCCTCTGCCTATGTCTCTGCCTCTCTCTCTCTCTCTCTCTGTGACTATCATAAATTTAAAAAAAAATAAATAAAAAAATAAAATGCTTAAAAAAAAACAAGTATAGCTTTCAAGACCAGGGAATTGACCTCAACTCTAAACTGATAACCAGTCTTCCGAGTTTTTTCATAGTGTGTCCATTTCCTCACTAACATCTTTTCTCTAGATGAGGACCCAATCTGGGATCATTTTGTTCTTATGTCACCTTACATTTTTTTCCAATTTAGGACAGATCTTGAGTCTGCCTTTATTTTTGATGACTTCCTCACTTTTGAAGAATACTGGCCAGTTATTTTGTAGAGTATTGCTCAATTTGGTTTTGTCTATGTTCCTTCCCAATTAAACTTCAATCATGTTTGGGTAAGAATATGACAGAACTTATATTGAGCCCTTTCCAGAAATCATATCAATAGGCACATGATATTGATATGTCTCATTATTACTGGAGTCCATTTTGATCACTTGGTTAAGATGATATTGGTTAGATCTCTTCAATATCCAGTTACTACTTTTCCCTTTGTAATAGCTAAGTGCATTATAGATTCTTTCAGAATATGAAAACATCCTATTTCTCATCACTTTAACACACTAATTTTAACATCCATGGATGATATTGCCTGAAATGATTGTTGCAATGATGTTTTTTCCCTTTTTTCATCACTCTATGATCACTAATTGAATTCCACCATGAGGAACAGCTTCCTACTCCATCCCTCACTTACTCTATTTAATCATTTACTTCCATTATTTACTTCTGTAATCTATTATTGACTCATTGGTATGTTTTCAGTTAATACTTTTAATATAATTACATAGATCTGGAGCAGCATATATGGTTTTTTGAGAATATCTGAGCAGGATGCAGCTGGGAACTGTTCTGAATGTTATACCTGTTTCAACTCAAGCTTCACAGTGGTTCTTTGAAGCAGGTGGCATTGCCTTACTCTTTTAGAGATGAGGAAATTGAAACATGGAGCTTAGATGACTTGCCCAAGTCATTCCACTAGTAGGTGACAGAGTTAGGATGAGAATCCTAGCAGTTTGTCTCCAGAGTCCAGGTTTTTAAGCAAAATAAAACATTTTATCCAATAAGGTTTGGTGAGAATCAGGAAGAGTTTTTCCTCTCCTGTCCTTGTCTCTAGCCAAGGTGAGTAAGTGCCTAAGACATGTTAGGATCTCAGCATCATGGGACCAGAAGGCAGAGCTTGTTTATAAGAGTGAAGTTGATAATCTGGCTGCACAGGCAGGTTCTAGCAAGGATGGTAGAGCAACCAGCAATATGACAGAGGATGCTTTCATCATGTGCCAGATCTGGTTTATCGGTGGTATCTTCCTCTGCACTATCTTAACCATGCTCCTTGCTCTAACTGATTAGGAGTGCACACCATGTGTGTAGCATGGGAGAATGAATATACCTGAGGTAGTTAGTCAAATCTAGAAGGAAGACCAAACATTAGAAAATTAGGCAGCAACCTCTGTTGATGAGGAATTTAATGGTCGGTGACTGAAGTATATTTATGATGAAAAGAATTACTATCTAAGTCTAGAAATAGGGCTAGGCAGGTGACCACCAGATCAGTGGTCTGGCACCCCAGACAGGTACGGACTACAGAGCAGAGAATTGAAGCAAAAAAATTCAGTTCGGCAACTGAGCCAGCACAGGAGAAGAAAAGGGGATGTTGCAGCTTGGACACCTCAAGACCTCTGCTTTTGGTAGGCAGAGTAGCATAATAACTACACAACCGGGTTAGGTCTAGTGATTAGACTTCAGACTAAACTTTTGGTGGGGCTGAGAGTGGTGCCGTTTCTACCGTATCTGCCAGGAAATATCTCAAGAGCTGGATACAGTTGAACCGATGGGATTCTTTCTTTCATTCATTTATTATTATATCCATGCCTCAGCATTCACTCTTTACTGAGTGTCTCCAATGAGCAATGCACAAATACAGGGAATAGATCATGATCAAGACTGTGCTTCCATCATGAATACAGGTTCACATGGGCGTCGTCACTCAAACTTGCAGTGGTGTGTCTGGAAGCTGTGCTTCCATCATGAATACTAGGTTCACATGGGAGTGGTCACTCAAACTTGCGGTGGTGTGTCTGGAAAGGAGGGTTAAGAGGTTTCATGGAGGAAATAGATCCAGCTGTGAGGATTAATCAAGGCAGAGAAATTGAAGCAAGTGCCCACAGAAGCACACACCTGTTATAAATGCCAACACATTAAAAGAATATGAAGTGGCTCATCTTAGTAAGAGAACATCATCAAAACTACCCCCACTACCATCTCTGATTAGCATGTTCAGTTATGGTCGAGTGTAAGGAAGGTTAGGCTGTGATGGAGATATTTATAGACTCTTAAATAGCTGTAGAGCGGCCCTGAATGACATTTGTGTGACCCCTTGCCAAATAATAGGAATTAGAGCTGTGCAAAATCTAGACGGTCATGGAGTTCAATCTCTGATTATTTCTAATTCTAGACAAAGTATAATAATCATTTACATTTGCATAATACTTATAAAATACTTTCATAACCATTATTTCATTTGGTCCTCACAATAATATAATGAGATAAGCAGGAAAAATATGATTACAATCCTTATTTCCCAGGAAAAGAAACTAAAAGAGTTAGAAATTGTAATGGCTGCAGAAGATAAATCCAGGAAGCAGAGCCAAATTGGGAATCAAGGTTTCAAATTTCTTATCTAGTACTCACTCCTCCAATTTGCCAGTTAATATCAAGGGGCAGTTCATACAGATGGTCCCCTACTTATGATGGTTTGACTTATGATATTTTGACTCTACAATGGTTTGATGTGATATGCATTCAATAGAAACTGTACTTCTAATTTTGAATTTTGATCTCATCCTAGACGAGTGATATGCAGGACAATCTTGTCTTAATGCTGGGAAGGGGCAGGGAGCTGCAGCTCCCAGTCAGCCACGTGATTGTGAGGGTAAACCAGAGCGTAAACTCTTAAAACCATTCTGCAACCTGTATAACCATTCTGCTTCTCACTTTCAGTATGGTATTCAATACTATACTAGTATTACATGAGATATTCAACACTGTATTATAAAATAGTCCTTCTGTTAGATGATTTTGCCCAACTGTAGGCTCATGTAAGTGTTCTGAGCATGTTTAAGGTAGAGTGGGCTAAATACTGCTGCTATCCAGTAGGTTGGATGCATTTCAGCTTATGATATTTTCAGCTTGTGATGCATTTATTGGGACGTAACCTCATTGCAAGTTGAAGATCTGTACTTTGAAATGGGGAGTATGATACTCTGTTTTAGTGATTCCCTATGAATGCATGTCTCCTTCCTGTGGAAAGGCTATGAGGAGGGGGAGTAATAATGTTATATAAAGTCTTTCAAAGTGTGACCTCTCTGGAATACCCATCTTAACACGTCCTCAGGAGTTTGCAGACCCAACATATTTTACCTTTAGGTCAAATATAAAAACAGGAAGCTTGTTATTCAAACACTGCTTTAAGTCTCCTAGGCTGTCCTTCCAATGAAATTGCTACCCATTAAGCCCTATTTGATATAAACTCCATATCTATCCCTGCATGGGCTATGGATATATCATAAGCAAGGTTTTCAGGGGAAAAGTTGAGGAACCATCTCACCTTCCCTACAGAACTTCAATAGGTAAGAAAATATGCAAAACTCTGAGGAAAATCCCAATGGAAATAATCACCCAAACTGCCCTATTTAGCACAGAATCTGGGTATACAATAGGCCTCATGATTATGCTTTGCTTTTCAGTGGCACATGATTCTGGGAGTGAGGGAAGAGAAAGTGGTGGGCAGATGATATTTTGATAACCTGAGCATGTTGGATCTTTATTCTTACCTCAGTTTCTAAACATCTGGGACATACACACTTTACCTCCCATGCCATTACCTCTCCACAGTGGATATGTTCAGGATGATTAGAAATGACAGAGCCTGGGCCTTTCCCAAAATGGCCCTCAGTGGTGACCTCTTCGAGGACATTGTCTCTTATTTTGTGGGCTCAAATTGGAGTGGACTCACAGGATTCAGTGACAGTAAAGGGGATATGATTACAAAGCCTCAGGATAGGCCTTGGGCCATTTTGGCAGGATCCAAATTATCAGAGAACCCAACAGCCTGTCTAGAAGAGATGTGAGGCAAATAAAATCACCTTGCATCATATCAGAAACCTAACAACAATTTTCTACAATTAATCACTAACCCAAAATGGCAGATTGTAGCCCCAGAAGCAACAGATACTTCTAATTAGTGCTAGATGATTGACCGCACACACTGATTTGGCCACACGTGCCGGAAGGAATTACAGTTAATTGCCAGTGGTAATGAAGCTCATATTGACTAGTTAGGCAAATAGCAAAAACAAAATTCAAAAGCTGTTTCAAGAAAAGATCAAAATGGTACTGAAGGTCAGTGAACAGGGCAGCTGTTTACAGGTTTGTCAAACGAACTTTAATATGAGAAACATGTTAGTAAAATTACAGGAAGGGATAAACACATACTGCCTATTTACTAAGTTCTGAATTTATAAATCTAGGATGATAGATAAATAAATTTGCACCTCAACCTGGTAGAAAGCCAAATGAGAGCAATTTGATTTACATTAAATATCTCCAAGTGAAGAATATTAATGAAAGGCCAGAGGAAAAAAAAGGCAAGACAAGAAAAAATGATAGTGAGGTTTAATAGCAATGCATTACAAACAGACAGGGAGACATTTACAGCCAGACATTCTGTGCAGCAAACCATTATTTATGACAAGGTCACCTTTGCTATAAGTAGATGTTCAGCAACCCCTCAGTTATAGGCTGATGGAGACCTTAAACGTTACAAAAATCCATTCCTTTCATTTTACGGTGTCTACAACTAAGACCCAGGAGTAGGGGATGGAAGAGATCATGGAAAAGTGTCTATTTCTATGCTTTTCACAGACACCCCTACTCATTCTATCCTGTTGTAAACTTTGAAAGGCAGATGTCCTTGGTTCCAGGTCAAACAGGAAACTAAAGCTTCAGAGAAGCGGTAGAGCTTGTCTTGCCTCTCCTGCTGCCTTTATGGGAAGGAATCATGACCAGCCCATTTGGTGAGCCAGTGGAAGCTTGGGGACTAGACTCCAGTCTCAAGAGTTTATTCCTGACCCAGGGGATAATAACAATTCTATCATAGGCACTTTTTAGTATCTCAAAAATAATACTTGGAAACCATTTAAAAAAGTGCATTTAACAAACATTGGATTTTAGGACAGAAGAAGGCCTACTTATCCCAGAATAGTCATATATCTTTATACCAATTTAGGAATAAAAATGTTCCATAAAGTACACTGATTAATAATGTTGGCTTCCATTGATTAAAGGCCAGCTATATGCTTGGCTTTACAGTAGACAATTTACTTTTATTCATACCTGATATTACTAGACCTTGCAGGTTAAAAAAAAAAAAAAAGAAAGAAAGAAAAATACAAGAAAAACAATGTATCGCAGAGTGGTTAGTGACTCCCACAGTGTTATGTGGTCAAGAAGTGGCAAAGCCAGATTTTATACCCAGGTCTATGGGCCCCAACACTCCTGTTTTTGCTTCTCTGCCACTTGGATCTCTTGATATTCCCTAACTCTTCACTGGACCCCATAGCATTCTCAGTCTGAACAGTTCATTTAGACCTTGATCTTGGTACATGTCCTGTATTTCTAGTTTCCAAGGTTCTTTCTGTGTTAGTCCTGTCTCCCTAAGAAGATAGCACACTTAGGTATACCTCTCTATCCTCCCCAGCATATTCATACCCCATGAATGATGGTACCTCACATACCTCACATACTGCTGGCACAGCATATGCCAATAATAATAGCTGTGACAAAGGGCTACTATAGGCAAGCTCTGGGGAGAGGTTCTCCAGCATCCGTCCCTCCAACCCTGGCTTATTGCTGTTATTGTTATTTCCTGTCCTTGGTGAGAACTGCCTGAGGCATTCAAGAGGAAGGTTCAGAGGAGGTGTCCATCACTAAACTGTAAGGGTTTGATAGTATATAGTTAACCTGAGACCCTTCTTTCTATGAACACCCTAATATATCTTTCTTTGTAGGATAGGTGGGAGCTGACTTCATCTGACTAGATCTTCCAAATTATTCTGTTTTAAAAGATTGGTACCCTTTATCTCATTTCCTCTTTCCCTCTTGATCATGTTAACATTTCTTTCAATTGCTTCTCTCCTTCGCAGGTACTCCACATCCCAGAAACCTGGCTAGAAGAAAATCCAGTAACAGTGAGCCCTGGTCCTCAGGGAAGCCAACAGAAATGAAGAAAACACTTCAGAATGTAGAAACAGCAGACGGATCTTCTGCTAAGGAGGCCAAAATGGAAAACCATAAGGAGACGAGTACTTAATGGCAACAATCAGTGGTCCAAGGGTAAGGACTGATAAAACTCTGGAAAAAGAGTTAAATTCAGAATAAAACTGAATTCATTTCAAAAGAAACTTCCTTGAATTAAGTGACTGCAAAGATTATCTTCTCTTTATTTTGGTTTCCCCCTAAGACAAGAAGCAGACTCTTTGAAGGAAATAATATTTTTCAAAATTTTTCCTTTTCCTCTCTAGTCTTACATATAAAAATGCTATATAATTTGATCTCAAATGTATTAAAATATCATAAAAGTATTTGTATTTTGTTTTCTAGTCTTGATAAGAATGGATATTCTTAGTTACAATATTTGATGTGCTTAATGAGCTTTAATACGTGTAAAATAAGACTTCATTTCAAGTTATCTTGCTGAATTGGAGACTGAGTTACCCAATTCAATAATCAATAAACATAAAATCTTGAAATGAATCTTCTCTTTTTAACTTTTTACTGTAGAAAATTTCGAACACATACAAAAAGAGACAGGAATAATATAATGGACCCCCATTTATCTATCATCTGGCTTCATTTCTCTTCAAAATGTTGCCAAATCATCTTGTCCCACCTAAGTTCCTCTTTCTCTCTCTCCCTATCTCTCTCTTCTTGTAAAATTTTAGAGCTAAATCTTGACATTAAGGCATTTCACCTATAAACACATTAGTATTTCTAATAAATATTTAAAATATATATGTATTTCACAATATCATAACCACACCTAATAAATTCTTAAAAATCATTTATTAATATTATTTAATACTTATTTCAACATTGAAATTTAAAAGTTGATGAAATTAGTTTTTACTATAAAATGGAGTCAGAATGTCTCTGCTATGGGAATATGAGGAATTATCAGTGTGGCCAGGGTGAGCAAGATTAGGACTCTTGGCTGAGAAGCTTTTTTGATTTTGATTCTTTTATAGAAAAGAGCTTCCTGCCTATATTTCCTAGCTGACTTAGGATCAGCTACCTTGCCTTATACTGAATTAATTTTCTGAATTAATTCTCCTAAATTCTAATTATTGTTATTTGACTCTCTACTTTGTGACATGCACTCCTATATGAACACTTATTCTAGATTTGATTCTAGCACGTTAATCTTTAATCCCCATCCTCTATGGAGACAGCATGATCCAGTGGTAAGTCCCTGTCATTAAATAGTTTATGTTAAACAAGTTTTTAACATAGCAGTTTTTCCATTTACTACCTGTGTGATTTTGGGCAAATTATTTACCTTTTCTGTGCCTCAGTGCCTTCATCTGCGAAGTGAACATAATAAGAGTACTTATCTCAAAGAGTTGTTTAAGAATTAGAAAAAATAACTCTTTGCTGAGTGCTTGGTATATATAGTAAGCATTCAATAAATGCTGACCATTATGGTACCCCTTGCTTCTAGCCTTTGCTGTGAGTTTGATAATCCTGGGGTTTCCTCTACTCCTATAACCTTTTTAGCATATCAAAACAAATACCTTAACTCAGGTGTCACCACCTTGGGGATAGCCATCCTCATTACTGTCATTCCCACCACCCTGTTTGGATTGATCATATTTTCTTTTGTGCTTTCTCTGATTTCATAGATTTCCATAATGTCTTAAAAATCATAAAAATCCCCATTTTTAATTTATGTTTTCTTATTATTGGGCAATAAACTGCTTAACAACAGGACTAGTATTTAAGGCACCTTTGTTTAGTGTGCTCCTAGCATAGCATTTGTCATAAATATTTACTGAATGAATCCCTAGATATATATAAGCACACTTTTCCTTTCTTGCTGTTTCTTTTTTTTCTTTTTTTCTTTTTTCTTTCTTGCTGTTTCTAACACTAATTCTTATCTTGTCTCAGGGACCCAGTGCTTCCAGAATGCTATCCTATCTTCTTCAGTAAACTTCAAAGGTTTTCTGGTATGCTTGGGTGACTCATTTGGTTAAGTGTCTGCCTTTGGCTCAAGTCATGATTTCAGCATCCTGAGATTGAATCTTACATTGGGTTCTCCGTTCAGCTGAGAGTCTAGTCTGCTTCTCCCTTTTACTCTCCCTCTATGCTCTCTGTCTCTCTAGAATAAATAAATAAAATCTTTAAAAAAGGAATGCTATTAAAAAAAAAAGGGAAACTTCAAAGGTTTTCTATTTTTTACCACATCATGATTAAGCTGTATTTGGACTTCAAAATTCTGTATAATCCTGTCTTATTATATTGATCCAATTTTATTTTACACTACTTGACAATTATAAATCCTCAGCTGGTAGGCAGGATTCTTTCCATCCTACTCATGATGATACAATGTTTATTTCCATTCTTAAGCACTTTTCAAAACAGAACTTTTCTCATTTAAGGTCCCCAAATGAGAAAATGGTATGATTTTTTTTGTTGAAAAAAGATATCTTATTTTGATTTCATGGTATTTTATTGGCCTCTATGACTCTTAATCAAATACTCCATTATATGATGGATTATATGGCTTAGATTCAAATTTTGACTCTTTTGCTTGTTATCTGCATGGACTTGGATTAAGTATTTACCTCATTAAGCCTCAGTTTGCTCACCGGTGAAAGGACAAGGCCATTAATACTCATCTTAGTGGGTTGCTTTGAGGGTTAAATGAGAAAATGGCATGTTGCAAATGCTAAATAAATGCTAACTATGATGATGATAGTGTCAATACAGAACTTACTTTCTTGGGATGAAACTGGATTCAGTTTGCACTCATTGCATTTAGAAACAAAACAAAAAGATAAACCTACATATTTTTTCAATATATAAGTTGATTGACTTTATCTTGCCTTTTCCATGCTAATTGGTTTGAAGGTGATATATTTTCAGAATTCCTGATCTCTTGTTACGGCCAGAGTGTCTACTAATATAGCTAGAATAGCCATTTTCTATATATATACACACACACACATCAAAGCTAAACTGCAAGCAGAAAAAATATACAGCCTGTAATCATTTGAGAATGAAGAAGAATTATGGTTGCAGTTGCTGATATAAAAATTTAAAAACTATAATAATATTAAGAAATGTAGCCATAAAAATGCAAAAGCTCTCAATCATGCACTTTAGAAATTATATTTTTCCTGGAATTTTTAAGAACGGAGATTATCCAATTAAAGTAGAATTCTTAAAAGTTACACTTTTTTTTTTTTTTTTACTTAGAGAGTAAAATGTTTCAGGTAGTAAATGTAACATCAGTATAACACTGTGAATCCAAAAGTAAGAAACCTCCTTTAATATTTTTAATAGGAAAATACCATTTGTATTCATTTTCTATTCCACATTGAACACATAGGCTGCCAACTTGGCTCCTGATAGTGAGAAGCTAAGACTTCCAAATTCTTTCCAAGAGAGTAAATGCATGCTAGAGTACAGTGTCAGATGTTTTCCACACGTATATCCAAGAAGTAGTTTTAGGGAGGTTAAAAAAAAGTATTTTGAACTAAATGAAAATAAAAACAAAATTTACCAAATATTTGTAAGATTCAGGAAAAGCAGAACTTAGAGGGAAATTTATAGGATTGAATTATATACTGGAGTCAAAAAATATCTAAAATTAATAATCTAAGCTTTCATCTCAGAAAACCAAAAAAATAAGAAAATTTTAAATCTAAAAAAACAATTTGAGGAAGAAAAGAAGTAATAAAATTTCTTTTATTACTTTACTACAAGCACACACCAATGAAATTGAAAAGAGGAAATCAATAGAAAAAATAAACTAAAAGCTGGTTCTTAGAAAAGATAATTTACAATTATAACCCCCTAACTAATCTAACCAAACATAGAGAAGATACAACTTACTAATATCAATAATGAAAGAGGGATAACTCCTGACTCCATAGCTATGAAAACATAATAAGGAAATATGAATAGCTCTATGTCCAAAAATTTGATAACTTAGGTGAACTGTTGACAATTCCTTGAAAGGTGCAAACTATTAAAATTCATACAAGGGGAAGTAAATAATCTGAATAGTTTATGACTACATTACTAAAGAAACTGGATCAAGAATTAATAACCTTCGAAAAAAAATAATTACCCAGACAGATCATTTCCATGTATGCAAGGCTGGTTCAACATTTGAAAATCAAGTGCTATAATCCATCACATCAACAGACTGAGTTAGATAAATCATTCATCATATCAATGGATGCAGAAAAAGTATTTGATAGAAATCATATCCATTTATGTTTCAAAAATATAAAAAGACTGAAAAGAAACCTCTTCAACTTGATAAAGAATATCTATAAAATACCTATAGCTAATATTATATTTAATTATGAGAAACTGAGTACTTTCCACCTAAGATTAGGAACAAGGTAGGGATGCCCCTGTCTCATCACTTCTATTTAACCCCACACTGGAAGTCCTAGCTAGTGTAATAGGAAGAGAAAAGTAGACGTATATGGAAGGAAGAAATAAAACTATCTTTGCTCATAGATTACATGATTGCTTATCTAAAGAATTCCAAAGAATTAGAAAAAAGATCCTATAATCAACAAGCAATTAGAGCAAGGTCACAATATACAAGGTTGTTATGCCAAAGTCAATTGATCTCCTTATTAGCAGCAATGAACACTTGGAATTTTAAGCTAAAACTATAATATCATTTATAAGAAGAATAAAGTGCTTGGGAAATAACTGTAGCAAAATATGTTTTGGATCTGGATGTGGAAATCTATAAAATTATGATGAAAGTGATCAGAGATCTAGATAAGTGGAGAGATGTTCTGCATTCCTGGATTAAAAGAGTCGATGTTGAGGGACACCTGGGTGGCTCAGTGGTTGAGCACCTGCCTTTGTCTCAGAGGGTGATCCCGTGGTCCTGGGATTGAGTCCTACATCGGGCTCCCTGCAAGGAGCCTGCTTCTCTTTCTACCTATGTCTCTGCCTCACTCTCTGTGTCTCTCATGAATAAATAAATAAAATCTTTAAAAAAATTTTTAAAAAAGAGTCAATGTTGGGATGTCAGTTCTTCCCAAGTTGATCCACAGATTCAACTCAACTCCAATCAAAATACTTGGTATGATTTCAGTCTTCTTAAATTTGTTGAGACTTCTTTTATGACCTAATATGTGATTTGTCTTAAAGAATGCTCATATACTCTTGAGAAAGACGTGTGTCATACTGCTGTTGGGTGGAATGTTCTGTATGTGTCAGAACCATTTGCTCTAAGCATTGTTCAAATTTGTGGTTTCCTCATTAATTTTCTGTCTGGATGTTCCTTCCAATGTTGAAAGAGGGGTGTTGAAGTCTCCTGCTATTATTGTATTATTTATTGCTCCCTTTAAGTCTGTCAGTGTTTGCTTTAGATGTTTAGATATGCTGATGTTGGGTGCATGTATAATTATAATTGATTGTTATGTCTTCCTGATGAATTGAGTCTTTTATCATTATACAATGACTTTCATTGTCTACTGTGACAATTTTTGGCTGAAAGTCTATTTTATCCGACTAAGTATAGCTACCCTTGGTCACTTTTGGTTACCATTTGTATGGAATATATTTTTTCTATCCCTTCACTTTCAGCTTCTGTGTACAAGAAATTAGTGTATATTAACAAATTGATTCTAATGTTTATATGGAAAGGCACGAGATCTATAATATCCAACACAATAATGAAGAAAAGAACAAAGTTGGAGGATAGACATTACCCATCTTCAAGACTTCCTATAAAGCTATAGCATACTATGGATGAAAAATCATTAGAACAGATTAGAACAGAGAGCTAGAACAGAGAGCTAGAACTAGACCCACAGAAATATATCTAATTTATCTTTGTTAAAGAACAAAGGCAATTCAGGGGAGAGAAGATAATCTTTCCAACAAATGATGCTGGAAGAATTGGACATCTATTTTTAAAAAATAAATATAGACACAGACCTTAACACCCTTCACAGAAATTAACTCAAAATGGGTCATATAAAATGCAAAGGCAAGATGCAAAACTATGTAAATGTAAAATGCAAAACTATAGAACTTTTATAAGATAACATAGGGGAAATTTAAGTAACCTTAGGTTTGGCACTGAGGTTTTAGTTATAACACTAAAAACACAATCCATGGAAACTGCTCACCCCACACTCCAACCAAAAAAGATAAATTCACTTTTATTAAAATGAAAAACTCTACTCTGAGAATAATACTAAGAGAATGAAGAGACAAACTAGGTACCAGGAAAGGAATATTTGAAAAACACAATTTGTGATAAAAGATTTCTATCCAAAATACATAAAGAACTGTAAAAGTCAACAATAAGATAATAAACAATCCAATTAAAAATTGGGCAAAAGATCTGGGCAGACATCTCACCAAAGAAGATATACAGGTGGCAAATAAGCATAAGAAAAGAGACTCAACTTCATTTGTCATCACAGAACTGTAAATTACAATAATGAGATACCAGCATATATTCTATTAGAATGGCTAAAATTTAAAAAACTGACAATACTAACTGCTGATAAGGATTTAGAGTAACGGGAACTCTTACTCATTTCTGATGGGAATGTAAAACAGTACACTTTGGAAAAAGTTTGACCAGTTTCTTACAAAGCTACTGTGTGATCCACCAGTTGTGCTCCTAGGTACACTTCTAATTGAGTTGAAGACCAGCATCCTCATAAGAACCTGCACCCAAATGTTTATAGCAAATTTATTAATAATATCCAAAAATGAGAATGATATTCTTCATTAGGAGAATGGATAAACAAACCATGGTACATCTATATAATGGAATAGTATTCAGTGATAAAAAAGAAATGAGCTATTAAACCATGGAAAGGCATAGAAGAATATTAAATGAATATTGCTAAGAATAAAGCCAGTCTGAAATACTGTGTGACTGCAGTTATATTACATTATCAAAAAGGCAATAATATAGAGACATCCCAAAGTAGAGTGCCAGGGTTTGGGAAACAAGGAGAAATGAATATATGAAGCACAGGGGAATTTTTGGGGCAGTGAAACCATTCTGTGTGATACTCTATTGGTAGACATATACCATTATGCATTTGTCAAAACCTAAACAAATTCATAACATAAAGAATGGATGTTAATGTATACAAATTAAAAAAAAACATTTAGGATTTTGAGGATGCCAGGAAAGAATGCAGATTGTAACAAGAGTATCTTACCTTATTAAAAATGTATGAAACAACTTCACTGAAGGGGGTGCTAGCTTAAGTATCTCTGGAAATAAATGGAGTCTATAAGGCAAAATAAATTGCATATAAGTACAGTACTATAGTCAATGTTGTTTCACACAGGGATATGGCTTAACTATGATAATACTAACATATAGGTATTCCTCAATTGAATAATTAAATAAACAGATAACAACAGATGGTAGGAGCCATGTTTCTCATTGTTGGAGTGGAATTTCACAGATTAGTAAAGTGAGGAGGCTGGAATAATCCACGTGGTAATAGAATAGAATTGGAGATATCAAGAATGCTCAATTTAACAACAATGAATATTGTTACATATAGAAGTATTTATATACATGTGTATACATGGGTTAGTGTACACAGAGATCTTTCTTTGCTTGTCAGCTGAAAAGGCTCAGGAGTAGTGAGCATGTGTATTATCCAGATCTTGATTTCTATTACCATTCTCCAACAAAAGTAACCAGGACTGCTTGGAGACATGGCTGATTCTAGGTGCAGAAAATAAACAAGATGATCTTGGAGCATCTTATGGTACCGTGGTAAAGTAAGGAAGTGCTCACAAAATAGCAACAAAAAAAGACATTGATGGGGATATGTCAGATGTCCATAAGAACAAACGAATAGAATTCCCAAAGGATAAAGTTGGGCAAATCAAGCAACAAAATATTTTATTGAATTATGGTCTTAAAAAAATAAATACCCACAAGACCATACTGATAAAATTAAATAATTGAATAAGTTAATAAAATAGATAAATACATAAATCTCCTCTGTAGAATTTCAAATAAGTTATGTAAGTATTCTACCTTAAAGGAGGGGGAGCAAAACTCTATACTCTTAAAGTGAGAGTCTGTGTAGTGACTTCCTTCCAGAGAGTAAAGAATGGAAGCAGGAGGGGAGAGTAGCTTTATGGTGGGGAAACTGAACATAAACATTCTTTCAGCCACAAGGTCAACACAACAGTCATAAATCACATTGATAATATGCACCCTTAAAATGATGTGACTAATATCACCTTACCTCTGTGATCTACCTTCCAAAACCCTTTAACTCCAGTGAACCATGAGAGAAAAACATCAGACAAATCTCAAATTGGAGATACTATACAAAATACCTGACCAGTGCTCATTGCACTCCCAAGGTCATGAAAAAGAGAGAAAATATGGAAAAATGTCATAGCCCTGAGGAGCCCAAGAAGACATGATGACAATATGTAATGTTTTCTGGATGGAATCCAAGAATAGGAAAAGGACATCAGATAAAAACTAAGGAAATCTTAATAAATTATGGACTTTACTTAATGATGTATCAACATTTTTCATTAATTTAAACAAATGTACCATATTAATATGTGTAATGTATTATTTAAAATGTTAATAATAGGGAAAATGTTTATGTATGTGTTTGGGAGGTAATAGGGTACTCTGTACTATCTGCTCAAGATTTTTATAAATCTAAAACTTCTAAAAAAAGCCTATTCATAAAAAAATGTATTGAAAAAATTCCTTGCTCTTAATTACTTGATGAAGTACGCATATAGTTTCTGTTTTAATGATGTGGGTCTCAGAAATTGTGTTGGCTTGGTTATACATTTGTTTTATTACTTTGTGATTGATAGTAAGTGTCACTAAAACCAAACAGAATTTTATCACATGAAAGGCGTAACAGGAATATGCTTCCAGCAGAGAATGTATTCTTGACAGAAATTGATAAGGGTTACAACTCTGGGGTATTTAATGATTTAAATCATTTACAGCACATGTATTAGAATTTGGCAGAGTTTAATTTAAACATAATCATTTGATAATGTATTCAGTTCCAAAAAGAATAACAGAGGGACATTTGTCACTTAGCCTCAGAATGGATTCCTGGACAAATATGACCATATTGCCACTCAGCAGTTGCTAAGCAACTTAAATGTCCTTTTCTCACTTTTAACTCCGTTAAATAAGAAATTCATCCCTTACTACATGATGAACCCATGCACTCATGAAAAATAGCATTCAGTAAAAACAGAAAAACAAATGTGGAATTTAAGAAACAAAACACGAACATAGGAGAAAGAGAGACAATGAGGGAGAGAGAGGGTAAACCATAAAGTTGACTCAACTATAGAGAACAAACTGAAGGTTGCTGGAGGGGATTTTGGCAGTGGGGATGGGTTAAATGGGTGATGAATATTAAGGAGGGCACCTTGTGATTAGCACAGGTTGTTGTATGACTCGCCAAATCCTACACATAAAACTAATATTACACTTTATGTTAACTAACTGTAATTTAAATAAAAACAGTGCAATTGCTGGGTCGTAGGAAAGGGAATATAAGGGAAGGGAGAAGAAATGTGTGGGAAATATCAGAAAGGGAGACAGAACGTAAAGACTGCTAACTCTGGGAAATGAACTGGGGGGGTAGAAGGGGATGAGGGCGGGGGGTGGGAGTGAATGGGTGACGGGCACTGGGGGTTATTCTGTATGTTAGTAAATTGAACACCAATAAAAAATAAATTAAAAAAATTTAAATAAAAACTTGGGAGAAGAAAATAAAAGAAAAACAAATGGCTAAATATGTAATCAATACCACAGAATTTTAGATATGGAAAGATCTTCATAGATCATCAAGCTCCAGGCAGTCCAGGATGGTAGCCTCTAGCCCCTGGACATGTGGCTGGTCTGAATTAAGAGGTGCTAAAGTGTAAAACACACTCATGACTTTGAATACTTCACACCGAAAAAGAGAAATCAAAATAACTCAACAATTCTTATATTGGTTACATACTGAAATGGTAACACTTTAAATACATTAGATAAAATACTAAATTTCACCTGCTCCTTTTCACTTTTATAGTATTGCCGTTAGCAAATTTAAAATTATACATGTGACTCACATTCTTTTACATTATATTCTATTGGGCAATGCTGATCTCATCTAATTTGATTTTTGTATAAGGGAATGGTCAAGAGAACTCATTCTAATCAATTCAAGGTCCTGTTCTCAGTTAAGCAGGGTATTCTTAAACAAAAGTGTTTCTTTGTTAAATTAAGGAGAAAAGCTGTTTCAAATTATGTATCAGGATATCTTCACTTAGGTTTCATGAAGTTTAAATTTACTTTACATAATAATTCACTGTTCTCTACTGAAGCAAGATCTTGGCATGCTGCTCTTGTGGGTTAAATAAAATGAGCTACCATTTATTGAGTGCTTACTCTGTCTACACCAGGGCTGCACTTTGTATCATAAATAACTGGTCTCATTCATTAGTTTAATTCTCACTAAAATCCTTTATACATGGAGCATCTGATGCTCACCGAGCAATTTGCTTAGGAAACCAGATTAGTCAGAAAGTAGTAGGCATGGGATTTAAACTGAGATGTTCAATCTAAAGCCTGTGTTATCCACTGTTCTCAACTGTCTCCTGCATACATGAAGTTGTGTCTCACTAAGTGGCTGGTGCTGTAAATAGGAAACCTGTAAGGATAATTTAGCCTTTCACAGTTGTTTGGGAGTAGCAGGCAGTTGACATCCCTTCAATTCTTCATCTGGCTGAATCCAGCCATGGTGGCATTCACTCTAAAGAAAACGAGCATACCATATTTTGTTCTCTGGTATCTTGAATTTATCAGGTTCTGCTGGCTATAAAGAATCACATTGTAATAGAGCCTAAGAAAAAGGAGAACAATGTTTTGAGTTTGGATTGGGGTTCAATTTTTCTGCTATTTAGAAAACCCCCAATTATCTGAAGATCTCAACAACAGGATTTTGTTCTGTGCTTTTTCAGGAGAAAGAGGAAATGACATCAGAGATTTCTAATTTCAGAATTAAAGAAATTAATATCCTTGCACACCCACATTTATGCCCACCCACACATACAGCTCTGAAAGAGGTTCATCACCCTTGAAACTGCTCCTCCTCCTAACTTCTATACTGCAGCTAAATATCTTTCTTATTTGGGTTCTTAGTCACCAAAAAGCAAAAGCCACAGCTCATCTGCTTCAAATCAATCTTTTTTTTTTTTTTTTTTTTTTTTTTACTTCACACATCAACACTATCACCAATGTCCATTAATGCCAACTCCATGATGTCTCTTGCACTATCTTCCTCTTTAGCATGATAACCAACTAGTCATGATCCTCATCACCTTTTTTGTGGAGTAGTGCTACCTTCCCTCTTGTTATCCATGTCTTAACCACTCTGGCTCCTTTCATTTTCTAGAAAATGAGGGGCCACTCCTTATGCCTGGAATGTTTTCCCACATCTCCTTTCCCAGACAAAGTATAACTCATGCTTCAATTCTCAATTTTCTGCAGAATCTCTTCCTGCAGAAATAACGGAGATGATGAAAATCATCTTTAAAAAGGCTCTTATGGCCTTGTTTGTTTTTTGGTAGCACTTATAATGATAATAATTAATTGTGTAATTATATTTTAATACTAGTCTTCTCTGCTGGATGCTCTTAAATGTTATGCCAGGCTACTTCTCCATTACACTATGCTGTTTTTTTAAATAAATGATTTCCTCCGTTAATTCTATTGAGGAATCTTCAGAAATTTTTAAAATACTAGCAAATGTATTAAGTGTTTTTTATATTTAATTTAAAAGTTTTTAACTTAATTAAAAAAATTTTAAACTACATATGGTTGTGAGCATGGTTTAGACTAGTTATGGTTTGACTCCTTTTTTTGGCCTATCCTGTTAAGGTTGACCAAGCTATTTTCTAGTTGTATGATATTGGGAAAATATGTTCTCTGTGAGTCACTTTATTCATCTGGAAAATGGGGATAATCATATTACTAATCTCATAGAGTTTTTAGAGCAAAGAGAGATAATTCAGCCAATGTGTTTGAGGGCACATACATAATAGCCATGAATGCTGTCGAGTATTAGTTTGCATTTTAGAATATCCATATATTAGGAAATATATAGATATATCTCAATGATTTATTAAAGACATAAAAAAAGTGATCAAAACAACCTCTTAGAATTAAACTCCCATTACCACTGGGAGCACATCTCAAGAGTGAGGCACATTTTTGGCATCCTTTGATCAACTCACATATTTCACTTCTGCAGCGATCAAAACATGGAGTTTCTTTTTTTTTCACTAGGAAGTCTTAAAACTTCTTGAAATCACCTCAGGCTTATTCCAATCTTTCCAAGTAGCTCTATATATCGCATTCAGAGCTGGAGAAACAAATAAATGGGACAGTAGAGAAAGAACCAAGCTACTACCTTCTATATTTTCTTTTGATGTAACCTTTTGTGCAAGGCTTATTTTGCAAAGCACACAGCGTCAGGGTGGTTAAGTAAGGAAGCATGGGGCAGGAGAGAAAATTCAACATCTTTAAGATAACATTTCTCGGATTATCATCATTGCTCACATGTGACGCTAAAGAGCATCAGAATGCACTCTGAGCAGCAGCAGCAGCAGCAGCAGCAAACTGAAAACACTACATAAACAGAGATGGACCTCACAAGCTACACACACACACACACATACACACCCTTTATATGTAGGCATGTATCTTTCGTTTGTTTATAGATATATGCAGAACTCAAACCAGTCTATTTTTACCACTCTGTTTCTATACTTCTGTGCATGTGTATTATATCAGATGTACAGTTAAGTTAGGCAAAGGTGTGGTGCAGCCCTTTGCTTGGCATTTCTAAGCAAGTTGGATTTTCCTGGCTGTGATTCTGGCCATCACAACTACATTTTATTCTCACAGATGGTCCCCTGGTTGCTTCCAACTAGGCCCATTTGTCAGGCAAACAGTGAGCTTGTTCTGCTGCTCAGTGACTTTCAGAAGGGTCCCTAGCTTCCTGCTAAGTGTGAACAAAGAGGGAAACCTTCAAAGTGCTGACCACAAAACAACTCAGACACAGAGTTCTGCTAGGAGAACAAGGGTTCTGTGTCTAATCGCCTCTTAGCTCCATGACACCTGTTGAAACTGACAAGCCAACAAACCTGAGATCCCATGCTGAGCCGATGAATTAGGGACATTCCTAGCTGCCAACAATGTGGCTGCATGACAGCAGGAGACCGAGAATCACATTAACACGGTACTGGATTTATATATTTGTTTCTGAGCCTTTCTTATGTGCTATCTCTCTTGGAATAAAAATGTTGCATTTATACATTAAAAAACCATTGTGATTCACAAAATTATTTTTATCTATTTATATTTTTATAGGTTTAGTCCTTCTATCACATGTTTTTGAAAATGTTTATTATAGTATCCATTTTTTCTAAAACTACTTAAGAAAAGATAAATTTCTAATAAGAAAAATTCATTTATTCTTGTATTCTTAGTAGTAGTAGCAGTGGTAGTAGCAACACTGATGGTTAACTTTTACTAAGTATATATTATCTTGCCAGATACTTACCTGTGACTTTACATGCATTGGCCCATTTAAGATCATCTCTATTAAAAATTAAGCTGTACCTACTTATGCTCTGTATATTGGAAAATGTTAGGTTTCACCATGTTACAAGGGAAAACTTGTCTTTATTAACATAATGCCCAAATAACTAAAATGTCAATTCAAATGGCTGACCATTTGTGGCTCCAACAAGTTCCAGAAGAAATATAAACAGTGATAATGGGTGAAATCACTTATGGACCACTTCCTATGTATGCCAGACAAGGTGGTAAGCCCTATACAGATATTATTGTTGTTTGAGAGATTATGTCATTTGCCTGAGATCATCCTGCTAGACTGTGGCAAAGCCAGGGCTGAAACTAAAGTCTGCCTGAATCCAAAGGCTGGGCTCTAAATTACTATGCTAGCAAGGACCCAAATTAATTATTTTCTAAATATTGAATTTGTTTCCACACTTCCAAAATGGAGTGAAGGCATCGTTACATATAGTTAGAGACATAGATGCTGTTAGAATTAGTAAGGTCTAACCATCCCCCTATAGTAATTTGTAGACACCTTCAAATCTAACTTAATCTGATAGACTTTTATTCAAATAGTGTATTCATTAGAGTCATCCCAGAATCTAAGAATCCTATAAACAATCCAACATTAAATAGTGGGTCTCCAGGGTGCCTGGGTGGCTCAATCTTAAGCATCTGACTCTTGATTTCAGCTCAGGTCATAATTTTGGGGCCATGAGATAGAGGCCCAAGTGAGGCTCCATGCTCAGTAGGGAGCTTGCTTCTGTCCCTCTCCTTGGGCCCCTCCCCCTGTTCACAAGCGATGCACTTTCTCTCAAATAAATAAATCTTTAATGAGTGGATCTCTTCATCATTGTCCATCCATAATTATTACTTTATAAGTGAACTTCCCTTATATTATAATAGCTATCACCCCAGATGTTGTCTAACTATTTGAATATCTGAAGGCTCTACAATACTACTTCAATAAGAAAAAAAAAAAAAGAGAAACAGAGAGACAGAATGTAGGTGCATCTAAGCAGAAATGAGGCTAAAGGGAAACAATGAAGCACAGGTAGTTGTAGCAGCGCATGTGTTCCATTGTTAGGTCTACTACATAATAACCATAACTTTCCAGGAGTCTGATTTTTAATTCTATTTTTTTCCTTTTCCTCTTTCTGGATAACAAGGACAATTTTACCTATACTCATCTTGGATAGCAGAGCATTCCTATGATTTGAGGCAGCAGATGACATACTATGACAGAAGTGAAGGAACACTTCTATTTCTTACTTCTTTTCTTGTTTGCACTTAGAAAATATCTTACACACCTACTTTACAGGGTTTTTGAAGGATTATATGAGCTAGTGCTTGCAAAGCATCTTACATACCGGCTCCTAGGAAACACTAGTGATTACTTTTACATTCCATCTTTGATCCCACAAATCTGATAGCAGTGAGTCCTTCTCTATACAAAAGAAAAAAATAATTCCCCGCAATCAGTGGAGTGCTAGTGTCAGCCTCATATCAGCTTAAGGAAACCAAGGATGCACTTTTCTTTCTAACTTCTCATAATGCTACAAATCAACCTCTCCCCATGTCACTTCCCCACTTCCTGTTTTTTGTCCTAATATCCAGTTATATATCCACCAGTACAAGACATAATGTACCTTCTATATTATTCCCTCGAGGAAATCTTAGAGTAGTAGGCAGGGAGGAAAGCAACTAATGGAAATAAAGTAAGCAGGAATCTTGTTTGTGTTCACAGCAATCTCATGCTCTGCTCAGGTGTCAAAGATAAGGCAGTGTCTCCTAATCATATACGGATCCATCAGATAGGATACCCAATCACAGTGCAAAAGTCTGCTAGTTTAGAACCACCATAGGAGCCACACTTCCACTCTCCATCCTCATACCCACTGGAGACCTAATTGATCATTACTGTCTTCCCACTGAGCCCACTCTTGATTAAGTGCTGGATATTGTGCTGAGTGCTTTAAATGCAAATCATATTACCTTATGACAGCAATTTAATGTGGTATATATTACCTGCAATGAAATACAGAGGAGGAAAATGAAGTTCAGAAAGATTAAGTGAACAACTCAATGTCAACAAAACTCTAAATGTTTGAGCTCGGCTAGCCAGAATATAGGTGGTCAGACTCCAAAGCCTGTACTCTATCACTGCATCATCTCCTCTCCCATTCTGTTCAATAAAAACTATGTTGCCACTAGATGTGAAGATAACTGAAGCATTAGGAAATGAATATCTTTTAAAAATGATTCCATAAATGCAGAATTTCATTTCTCCTTGCAGAATTATACAAAATACAAGGCAAGTCCATAAACCCGATTAGCAGATAAAAGGCTGTCCATCTTTGGGAATGTTAATCTCTGATCACACATTGCAAATATTTAACTGCTATCTCCATCACATAATCCCTTCTGGTAAATTTATCTTGAAATATTTTTACAGCTTTATGCCACACAATTCACAAGAGAGGACCAACCTACACTAATATTTTGAAACTGTTCTCAAGAGGTCTTGAAATGTAAAATTCTATATTCAATTTATCACACTACGGCAACTAACACACTAAAAAAGCAGAACATTTTGATTACTAGCATTAAACAGAGCTCTTAAAAGATTCCAAATGCACTCTACAGAGGATTGTCAGTGGAGGTGGAGTGCATGGGATTATCTTTCTATCTTAACTTAAATGATTCCACGATAAGCATTTGGTTACTTAGTAACATTAAAATTGCATTTATGTTCCCTTATAATTAACGACTTTCAAATAAATACTTTTGTGAACAAATTACATACTTCACCAGAATTTTATTCTTTCTATCTTGGTAATTATTTCACTCAATTCCTAAATGTAGAGAGCATGATCTTCCTTTATAAATACTTTCGTACATTCTAAAGAAAGGTTGAAATAAAAAAAACTACTAAAAGTGATAAATGAATTCAGTACATTTGCAGGATACAAAATTGATTCCCAGAAATTGGTAGTATTTCTATGCACCAGTAACAAAGTAGTAGAAAGAAATATTAAGAAAACAACACAATTTACAACTGCATGATAAAGATAAAATGCCTAGGAACAAACTTAACCAAGGAGGTAAAAGAGTTGTATTCTGAAAACTTTAAAACACTGGTGAAAGAAATTTAAGATGACAAACACAAATGGAAAGGTATTCCATGCTCACTGATTGGAAGAACTGGTATTCTTAAAATGTCCTTATTATCCAAAGCAATGTACAGATTCAATGCAATCCCAATCAAATACCACCAGCATTGTTCATAAAACTAGAACTAATAATACAAAAAATTGTATGGGACCACAAAAGACCCCAAAGAGCTAGGGCAACCTTGAGAAAGAATGAAGTTGAACATATCACAATACCAGGTGTCAAGATATACCACAAAGCAGTAGTAATTAAAACAGTACGGTATTGACACAAAAATAGACACACAGATCAATAATGTGAGAACAGAGTTTGGAAATAAACCCAAGCTTATATGATCAATTATTCTATGATAAGCAGGGAAGATTATAAAAGGGGAAACGACAATCTCTTCAATAAATGGGGCTGGGGAAACTAGACAGCTATACGTAAAAGAATGAAATCGGACTTTTAACATCACACACAAAAATAAATCAAAATGGATTAAAGACCTACATGTGAGACCTGAAACTATAAATATTCTAGAAGAGAACACAGGCAATAATTTCTCTGACATTGGCCATAGCAAATTTTTCTTGATATGTCTCCTAAGGCAAGGAAAATAAAAGCAAAGATAAACTATTGGAACTACATCAAAATGAAAAACTTCTGTACAGTAAAGAAATCATCAACAAAACAAAGGGCAACCTGTTGGATGGGGGAAGATATATGCAAATGATATATCCAATAAAGGGTTAATATCAATAAGGGATTAATATCTAAACTATGTAAAGAACTTATACAAATCAACACCAAAAGAACAAATACTAGGCAGGAAACCTGAATAGACATTTTTCCAAAGAAGATATATAGATAGCCAATAGACATAGGAAAAGATGCTCAACATCCATAATTACTAGGGAAATGCAAATCAAAACCACAATGAGCTATCACCCTTACACCTGTTAGAATGGGTAACATAAAAAAGACAGGAAACAACAACTGTTGGTGAGCGTGTGGAGAAAAAGGAACCCTTGTACACAGTTGGTAGGAATATAATTTGGTAGACCCATTTGAAAAATAGTATGGAGTTTCCTCAAAAATTAGAAATACCATATGATCTAAAAATTTGATTATAGGATTATCACCTAAAGAAAACGAAAACACTAATTTGAAATGGTACATGCTACTCCTATGTTTACTGCAGCATTATTTATAGTAACCAAGATATGGAAGCAATTAAGCATCCAACAGCTGACCAATGGATAAGGAAAATGTGGTATGTGCACACATATGTGCATGTGTGTGTGTGTGTGTGTGTGTAAAATACATAACAAAATATTACACAGCCATAAAAAGGATGGGATCATGTCATTTGAGGCAACATGGATAGACCCAAAAGGTATTATGCTAAGTGAAATACATCAGACTAAGAATGACAAATACCACTATTTCACTTATAAATTGAATCTGAAAAAATAAAGAAATCCAAACAAATAGATAAATTAGCAGAATTGAACCTACAAATACAGAGAGCAAACTGATGGTTGGCAGAGGGGAAATGGGAGGTGAGTTGGGCAAAACAGGTGAAGGGAGGTTGGGAGATACAGGTTTCCAGTTATGGAATGAATAAGTCAGAGGAGTAAAAGGCACAGCCTAAGGAATATAGTCAATGATACTGTAATAGAGATATATAAGAACAAATAGTAGCTATATGCGTGGTAAACGTAGCATAATGTATAAACTTGTTGAATCATTATGTTGTACATATGTGTGTCAACAATACTCAAAAAAAGGGAAAGGTTGGCTTATGCTGAAGCTCAATGTGGAAATGAACACATTAAGAGGAGACAGACCAAAGATTCTCAAAGAATTGATAAAGATGTAATGAAGATGTGTACTGTTATATTTCTTATAACTCCAACACAACACATCTAGAGTGAAAACAAAAGAACTAGGCTCTTTCTAGCCAATAAAGGTGGCTGAACAGACACGTCTAAGATATTGTGTGTGTTTGGGAAAAGCTCATGTGATGTCATCTAATCACATACTGACACATTAGATGAGATACCCAATCTCTTAGTTATTAGTCATCTCTTATTTCAGAAGCACCAATAGGAAAAACACATTTCTTCCTTTAAAAGAAAAAGATTTTATTTATTTGAGAAAGAGAGAGAGAGAGAGGGAGAGAAAGCATGAGTGGGGGAAAAATGCAGAAAGAGAGGGACAAGCAGACTCCTCACTGAGCAGAACGCCTGATGTGGGACTCAATCCCAGGACCCTGAGAGCATGAGCTGAGCTGAAGGCAAACATTTAACTGACTGAGCCACCCAGGGGCCAAAGAAGCAAATATTTTCTATTTCTACCTTTATGCCATTTGCCCAAGAGACATCAAATATTTGTCATATGCTGTGCCAGGTACTGAATATACAGACATGGATATGACATAGTCTTTTCCAAGAAGCTCATGGCTTAGGAGAGAAACAGATTATAAACATAGAGCATAATGAAATAGGGGTATGCACAAAGTGTAGTGGCAGTGTGATGGAAGGGGCACTTGGGAGGATTCTGAATGATGGGTAGGAGTTTGATAGGTAAACAAGAGTCATCTCAGTTATCATTTCCTTCAAGAAATATTTACTGCCTCTCCCTTTCTTGCACCAACCAGAATGAATTTGAAGTGATAGCCCACAGAATGCTTAATGCATTGCATTGCCATGGTTTGGTATAGACAACACCACACAATCCTCTAAGGGCTTTCCATTATATCCAAAGTGGTCACAATTCTTGCATTATTCAGTCAACTCTCTTTGGCTTTTTGCACTCATCTCTTTCAACTCTTCTGATCATTCATGCCATGTCAGTCACCCTGGGTTTCTTGCTGCTTCTGAAATGTATGGAACACCTTCCACTTCCGATTCTTTGTCTTTGTACTGTCCTCAGCCAAGACAGCTCTTTCCATAAATACCAGCATGGCTCCCCATCCCTTCTTTCCTTTAAGTCTTCTCAAATATTTTTACCACCTTTGCATGCGCTCTCCAAATCTCCTTTCCCTGACTAATTTCTTACATTCAATGCTTTACTTTTTTATGTTTATTGTCTGTCTCCCCTCCTTCACATTAGTTGGAGCAGTAGAAAGGGTTATTACAAAGAAGTGAACCATATTTTTATGCAATAATTCCATTTACTGTAAATTTGAATGTAAGCTCCCTGAAGTCAGGGACTTTTGTTTGTTTTGCTCCTTGCTGTATGCGCTAGACCAAGAAGAGTTCCGGACACAGAAGGGGTCCTCTAAAAATATATGTAGGATGGGACACCTCAGTGGCTCAGTGGTTGAGCATCTGCCTTTGGCGCAGGGCATGATCCAGGCTGGGGTCCTGGGATCGGGTCCCGCATCGGGCTCCTTGCAGGGAGCCTGCTTCTGCCTCTGCCTGTGTCTCTGCCTCTCTATGTGTGTCTCATGAATAAATAAATAAAATCTTTTAAAAAACCCAAAAATATATGTAGGATGAATTAAAACTAAAATCATGTGTCTATTTGTTGAAAATTCTAAGCCCTTACAATGTTTCAGATGTCCATTTGATAGAACCTTCAAATGGAAGAGACAAGTAAATATGAGAGTAAATAAAAACATATTAATTATAGTTTGTTTATAGTATACCATAAAGGAAACAGAGCTTTTTACTTAAAAATATAGTGATTGATTGATTGATTAAGATTTTATTTATTCATTTGAGAGAGAGCGAGAACAAGAGAGTGAGCATGAGCAGGGGCAGAGGAAGGGGGGCGAGGGATAGGGAAAAGCAGACTGACTGACTGACTCCCTTGCTGAACAGGAGTTGGACACAGGGCTCCATCCTAGGACCTTGGTATCATGACCTGAGCCAAAGGCAGATGTTTAACTGACTGAACCATCCAGGTACCCCTATGTATATGTTTTAATTAGGGCAGTCAGGAAAAGATTCTTGGAGAAGATGATGTTTTATTTTTTATTTTATTTTTTAATATAAATTTATTTTTTTATTGGTGTTCAATTTTCCAACATACAGAATAACACCCAGTGCTCATCCCATCCCCAAGTGCCCCCCTCAGTGCCCGTCACCCAGTCATCCCCCCCCCCCCCCGCCAGTTCGTTTCCCAGAGTTAGGAGTCTCTCATGTTCTGTCTCCCTTTCTGATATTTCCCACTCATTTTTCTCCTTTCCCCTTTATTTCCTTTCACTATTTTTTATATTCCCCAAACGAATGAGACCATATAATGTTTGTCCTTCTCCGATTGACTTATTTCACTCAGCATAATACCCTCCAGTTCCATCCACGTCGAAGCAAATGGTGGGTATTTGTATTTCTAATGGCTGAGTAATATTCCATTGTATACATAGACCACAGCTTCTTTATCCATTCATCTTTCGATGGACACCGAGGCTCCTTCCACAGTTTGGCTATTGTGGCCATTGCTGCTAGAAACATCGGGGTGCAGTTGTCCCGGCGTTTCATTGCATCTGTACCTTTGGGGTAAATCCCCAACAGTGCAATTGCTGGGTCGTAGGGCAGGTCTATTTTTAACTCTTTGAGGAACCAGTTTTCCAGAGTGGCTGCACCAGTTCACATTCCCACCAACCGTGCAGGAGGGTTACCCTTTCTCCACATCCTCTCCAACATTTGTGGTTTCCTGCCTTGTTAATTTTCCCCATTCTCACTGGTGTGAGGTGGTATCTCAGTGTGGTTTTGATTTGTATTTCCCTGATGGCCAGTGATGCGGAGCATTTTCTCATGTGCGTGTTGGCCATGTCTATGTCTTCCTCTGTGAGATTTCTGTTCATGTCTTTTGCCCATTTCATGATTGGATTGTTTGTTTCTTTGCTGTAGAGTTCAATAAGTTCTTTATAGATCTTGGAAACTAGCCCTTTATCTGATACGTCATTTGCAAACATCTTCTCCCATTTTGTAGGTTGTCTTTTAGTTTTGCTGACTGCTTCCTTTGCTGTGCAAAAGCTTCTTATCTTGATGAAGTCCCAATAGTTCATTTTTGCTTTTGTTTCTCTTAAAGAAGATGATTTTTTATCTGAGACCTGATGTCTAAGATGGTACACTATTGGTGAGTGAGGTCAGTAGCGTTGGAAGCAGGAATTTGGCAAGCATAAATATCTAGTGCAAGAAAGATCTGGACATTCTTTTAAATGCCAGGACAACTGAAATGGAGAGGTTGTGGAGGATAGTGGAATGAGTCAGGCTGTTGGTAGAGGCCAAATGATTATTCGTAAGTCTTTCAGTTAACAGTAGGCTATTAGTAATTAAGTTTTGGAGGAGTCAAAATTACACATGGATTTTCAATTGTATGGGTAATCAGCAACCCTAACCCCCGAGTTTTTCAAGGGTCAACTGTATCTTGCTTCAAATTCTGTCAGTTGCTAGGGAAGATGAAAAAGCGGCTGTTAAATTGTATATGGAAACCTATGTTGCAAAATACATCAAGTAGAAATTTATACAGTTAGATACAACTTTTAAGATCCAATATAATGTGTAATAGCCTAAGGGAATGGTGAAAACCTCCAAATTTGGTATTTTGATGGAGATTCTATGCCACCTTTACCATAAACCATTGGTATTTTTACATAAACCACTGGCATTCATCTTTTCATTGGCCTCTTGGGGAGCTATTGTTTAGGAGGGGGAGTATTTTTAGAGGAAAAGCCAGAGTCTTCTTGGCTCAATAACATAATTAAAGGAAAGAAAACTGAACCAAGAAGTAGAACCAAGTTCTACACTAGGCTCAGCTGTGAACTTAGGAAAAGTTTGTTCCCCTCTCTGGTTCTTAGTTACGACATCTGGATGATGAAGAATATGGGTCAAATAATTGCTAAAGTTCCTTCTAGTTATAATAATCAAACCTATGATTGAAAGAAGAATGGCAAATCAAGAAGTGGAGGATAATATACTTAATAAAGAAATTGTGGGTAGTGAGATAAATTCTCAGGATTTGTAGGCAAAATTAAATTTAAATTAAATTTAAATAGCATAGATGCAAAAAAGAAATCATCTTCTGTAAGTGAAAGGTTAAAAATTATTTAGGTAAAGCCTATCTATCAGTTGAGATATTTGCTATATGTAATAACTTCATTTTGTGTCATAAATAGAAACAAACTTTATTGTTCAAGTTCACTATATTTAATCAGTTTTAAAGATTTTTTAATAAACAAGAGAATTTGTAAACATTTCGAAAATCTTGTCATGAGTCATTTTTTGGAATGATAGAAACCTCTTAACTACCTCCTCTGGTACGATGTTAAAAACTCATGGGAAAATTTCAAACTCTTTAAACCATATGCCAATGGCATTTCATAGTGTACAGGATAGCTATTAAGCTAAAAAGTTCACTAGTTCCAGAGATTTTTTTTTTCTTCCACTTCTCCCTATAGTAAATTCTGTGTTGTAGCAAGTGCTTGTTGCTTCCCCCAAAGACAATGATCTTTTGTTCCCTGTCTTTGCACATGCAATTCCTCTGGCCTACTACATACTTCCTCTCCTTGTATTTCTATCCAAATCTTGCATAATCTTCAAGGTTAGTTAGTACTACATATCAAATAAAGTCTTCCTTGACTCTATTAAAATCACTAATGTCTACAATTCATCCAACAATTATATGTTGACCATCTATGATATGCCAGGCAACTTCTAAGTGTTCTTCCAGACTTCCTATGCTGTTTTTACATTATATTTATCTTCCTATGTATATTCATTAATTCACTCATGATATATGATTCATATTATTTGCACATATGCAACAACACAGTGGATTGCACTTGCCAATTTATGTAACAGTTTTTGCTACCAAATTCTGAATTCTTTGAGTGCCTAGACTCTATCTTATCCATCTTTACTGAATAATAAAATAAATTTTAAAAGCTATACATGAAAACATTTATATTTTATTATATAACAGCCACTTTGACTAAAATATTTGCATCATAAAAAATCCTACCATGTGAGATTTATAACACCAGATTAAGCGTAACATTTTTCTCTTCTAAAACATAAAATTATAACTGGGAAATATAGTATAATACACCATTTTAAAAACAAATAGATTAGATTAGATATATGACATACAGGCAGACTCTTGGGATAGTAATTAGAGTACAGTATGCCTAGGATGGAGAAAAGAAAAATCATGAAATCAAAATGAGGAATAAAGTCAAAGGATAGAGCATTTCAGACAACAGAGGTAATGATTTGGAGGTAGGAAAGAACCTAATGTTCTCTGCAAAGGTGGGGCTGGAGCATTTAACAGCAAGAATGAACACAGCAGAAAATAGATTTGGAAAGGATGGCAAGAGTTAGACTATGGGGATCCTTGGGTGGCGCAGCGGTTTAGCGCCTGCCTTTGGCTCAGGGCATGATCCTTGAGACCCTGGATCGAATCCCACATCGGGCTCCCGGTGCATGGAGCCTGCTTCTCCCTCTGCCTCTCTCTCTCTCTCTCTCTATGTGTGTGTGTGACTATCATAAATAAATAAAAATTAAAAAAAAAAAGAAAAAAAAAGAGTTAGACTATGTATGAAGAGCTTGAAATGTAATGATAGATAGTTTGAACTTTATCTTGTAGGCAGTGGGGAGCCTCTGGAAATTAGAGCAGCAGAATTAAATTTTAGAAAGATAACTCTGGCAGGAATGAGGAAGATGAATGGGAAGGATGGTAGAGGGAACGCAGGAAGATCACATAGGAGGCTATTCCAATGGCAAGAGATGATGAAGGTCTGAAAACACTGGCAGCATGAATTCAGAGAAATGGACTGAAGATGTCAGTCATCGATTAGACTTGAGGGTTAAGGTTTCAAAAAAAGATTGTACAATGACTCTCATTTTTCTGGATTGAAACTTCCGAAGAAGGCAGGAAGAACTCTAGGTGGTAAAATGATAACCTGGTTTCATTCTAGCTGAGTTTGAGGTACTATGCAAACAAAATTCACTGAAAATGTCATATGTGGGTGAAGATCTTAGGAAAAAATCGTGGGCTAAAAATTTAGATTTGAAGAAACAAGATGCTTAGGAAGAACAAATTCATCTTATTTTCTCTGTACTTTCAATTTCAAATGTGAAGTCTGGAACCTTCAATGAATGCTCAGCTGTTGCCATTAACATTGAGTTGATTCCAATAACAACCTCCAAGTTCTCTTGATTAGACAGGTAGCAGATGCAAATCTCCTGTTACAAAGTAGAAGCTCAATAAATAGACATTCCACAGACAACATGGACTTCTGGGATTTTTTTTTTTTTTGGCTTATTGTTTGTTTACTAAATTGCACGTCTTAAATTTTTTTTTTTAATTTATGATAGTCACAGAGAGAGAGAGAGAGGCAGAGATACAGGCAGAGGGAGAAGCAGGCTCCATGCACCAGGAGCCCGACGTGGGATTCGATCCTGGGTCTCCAGGATCGCGCCCTGGGCCAAAGGCAGGCGCCAAACCGCTGCGCCACCCAGGGATCCCCAAATTGCACGTCTAAGAATTATAAAATATCAATACATATTAAATCAATACATTACAATATATACAGAAGCATATGGGATACTATTAAATAAAAGGGGTTTAAATTATGTTAAGGCATTATATTAATATTTTAAAAGCTTACAATTTTATGGCATAGTCAGAAATGGAATTGACGCTAATTCATATTTAACCCCTGGCCAGAAGTTTTTGTTGGTTACTTGGTTGGCTTTTATTTGTTTGTTTAATCAGTGTTTACCCTGTGTTCTATAAGCTCTTTTGTTTTTCTCTGGGCTTCTATATCATTTATTTCTTATTCAGTGATTTGTAACATCTTGTTTTAGCTTAACTGAAGAAGAGAAAAATGGATTTGAAGGCATTGATCAGTATACTACCTAGGCTGATGTGCAAGCTAGGCAGAAGGACATCTGTAGAAGTAAAAGAAAGCTGGGAGAGCAAGTCAGATAGAATATGGAGTTCTGGAAATAAGACTGTCAACATCCAGGCTGATTCATCTTAGCACCCAATTTTATTGCCAATAATCTATTTTTTTATCTTGTGGTAGCATTAAAGGTTGAGTCCTGTGATCAAACCACAAGCACTGTTTACTTAAGGTGGGGGGTCTGACAAATCTCACAGATACTTTTGCTCTAGAAGTAGCTCATTTCATGCTTAGATGAATTAACTTTATGAATCTATTCTGGGCGAGACCACTCATGGGTAACTTAAAATATTTTTTCCATTATTCTAATTTGGTTTATTTACAGGATAGAATTAACACAATAAAGGCCAGTTCTTCAAATAGAAAAGAACTAAACAAATGTGGTGACCAGGGAAACTACTCTTCTATAAGGGGCCATTAACATACTTCATTTAAAAAGTAAAACATATTTAAGAAAGGGTTTCTATGATTTCTGGTACTGAGAAGATGACAGTGACATTGAAAATAAGGAGGATTTCTAGATAGACTAATAAAACTCCAAATTATATCTCTGTTGTAAGAAGGAAATTTTAAAGACAGGAATTTCTATCAATAGCCAATCAGTATTTAGTCAGTACATATTGCCTGGCCTACCCAACATACTTCTTTGGAAGAGGCAAGAAAAATATAATATAGAATTTTGATCATAAAATAATATCATCTAATAGTATTTTCTTGAAAAAATACTATTCCCGTAGAATTAAATTTAATCATAGACTTAAAATATGTGCATGTGTTCTTAAAGATTCCTTAAAAATGGGAATTCCTGTGTGGCTTAGTGGCTTAGCACCTGCCTTTGGACCAGGGTGTGATCCTGGAGTCCTGGGATCTAGTTCCGTGTCAGGCTCCCTGCATGGAGTCTGCTTCTCCCTCTGCCTGTGTCTCTGCCCACCCCCCCTCTTTCTGTGTCTATCATGAATAAATAAATAAAATCTTTTTAAAAAATCCTTAAAAATTACAAAGCAGCCAACAAACAACAAGTGCAATTGACAGATTGAGAAGGACAGAGAAGGAATAAATAATGCGGTATTTGGAAACCTCAACATATCTGGAACATGCTCAGTTTGATGTATTCTCATCTGTACTAGCCTCCTTTAGGCAACCAACCTCTCTTACCACAACTGATGCAACAACCTCCCAAATGGTTCATCTCACCAATATTCAAGCCATCCTTTGTACTGAAATTAAAACAATCTTTTTAATAACATGCTATTTTTTCCCCTTCTGTGAATCTCTTTAGGGGGTAATTTTTGCCCTTACTTAGTCAAAATTCTTTACCATGACTTAAAATTCTCTAGCAGATCTGGGATAGTGTAGTGAGTCTGGAAAATTGGGTTGGAGTAGATCACAGACTTCTGAATGAATGACATTTTAATAGGAATAATCTGATAAAACTTTAAATGATGATAAAAGGGACCACACTACAAGCATTGTGACCAGTGAAGAATGTATTGCAACTTAGATATTAAGAACTTGCATCAATGATGTACAGGTGCATCAACAGGAATGGATGTGAGAAACATCATGGAGGTAAACTTTACAGAACTTGAAAACAAATATATACATTCGATACTGAAGAAATTCAAACCTGAACAAGGAAGAGGATGATTATGCTAGTAAGAGTATTAGGATTAAGGGTTTCATTCTACCACTATGGCCACTGTGACTGCCTTGTGAACTTGGATACAGAATTAGGCCCAAAAGTACATTTACATCCTAATGGATATACCTCCTGGATATGTTACATGAAGATCCATACTCTCCATGAGTCTGATGCCCAGTGTGTATGAGAAATGTCTAAGACAACATGGATGTTAAGCCCAGAGAACTCTGATAGGATATAATTACCACCTTCCAAGGTGCATTACATGAGAAAGAATTTTGGCTATGTGGCTCAAATGACCAAAGATCAAAATGAAATGGGTAGAATCTACAAAAATTTCAGATTAAAATAAGCAAGAGTATTTAATAATCAGAGCTAGACCTATGGAAAGATGGTAGGATCCACATTACTAGAATTATGGAAATGTATTGAAAGGCACTGGAACCCCCACCAGTAGAACTTCATAAGAGAGATTACAGCAAGTTGGAACTGAATGAGCTTTAGTTCACAAGAGAAAGCAGTACGCCAGTGAGGAGGAAGTGACTTGGCTAGTTTTGAACAGTTGGTGACATATTCTGATTCCATCTGATTCACAGCCCATGCCCTCCATATTTCATAACAGTGGCTACTCAAGTTCAAGCAGCAGCATTGTGATTCCCTCAAGGATACTATGGACAACACAGCTGAAAAAGGAAGGAAAAGTGAATTGACCATGAACATAGAATAGTCTATTAGGATGGATCATATAATAGGGAAAGGCAAATAAAGAATTATTATTTTACAACATTACTGCTTGAAGACATTTGTGAAATCATTAGAAATAACCAATGGTGGTGGTAGTCGTCATTGTTGTAGTAGTAACAACAGTATTGTCCACTTATTTATGCAAGGCTCTGTGACAGGTTCTTAGCCTAGATACTCTTCTACAGCAACTTATCAATTGGATACTATTATTATTATTTTTATTATTCGTTTTACAAATGAGTAAATGAAAACTTAAATAGGTTATGTTACTAGCCCAAAATAATTTCCCTCATAAATGTGAACAAAGACTTAGAAATCAGTCTATGTCCTGAACTATTTTTTATTGCCAATGTGTTTATCACAGTGGGTCTCTTAGCTTGAGAAAACAAAATATTTCATAGTTACACATGTACTTGCTGAATAGAAGGGCCTTAGGGAGACATTTCAGAAGCTTTCTTGGTAAAAAACAAAAACAATTAACCAATATTCTGGATTGTTACTTATTTAATGAAATGTATTAGTAATTTGAAATGGGCTACAATGAATTACTCAGAGAAAATGGGTTCAACTAATTGGTCCAGAAAATCATCTCAAGGATATAATTAAATTGCCTAGTGTACTATTACTGCTAGCATAAACACTATTACAGATCTTCAGGATTGCTTGCTTTTCCAGCATAATTAAAAATAAGTGGTGGGAAGGACAAGATCCATGAACAAAATGTGGTTCAAGAAATCAGTCATGTGGCTAGCTAATGAAAGCAAAGCAAGGTAAGTATTTGAAATGCTTCCAGCATTGGGGTTTGCTACTATTGTAGTCCTTAAGAATCATTCACTTGAAATAACCATCAAACTAGAAGTTGTTTTGCTTTCCGTTTCTTGTTTTTTTTTTTGTTTTGTTTTGTTTTTGTTTTTGTTTTTTAGGGCAGTTACCATTTTTGCTAAAACCATACTTCTGGGTCACTTGGAATAAAAGACGTTAAATAAATACATGGTGAATAACTGAATTCAATTTTTGTAAAAAGTACCATTTTTTCCCAAATTTTATGGAAGACACAATTTAAAAGACATACATGGTACTCACTGCATTATTTAGTGAATTTAAATTGTTTCATGCTAATGATAGATAATTGGATCAGAAAATCACATATAATAACTTCAATTTTGTTACTTCTGTAGAAATTCATGATGATAAAAATGTCAGGTAACAAATAGGAAAGAGTGTAATTATTTTTAAGTGCCAGGATATTTTTATGACTGATTTCCATTTATGCCCGAGAGGTCATGAAAGAGAGACCAACAACGTCTGCCACAGGTCCTGTATTATATATGTCTGATTCATAGCCTAAAAACTAATTAGACCTTGGTAGATGGAAAACCATATTCTTGAGATCTCAGTATCCTATGTGTTTCTTCTTTGCCACAAGTCACCTTCTATGAGGGCTATGAAGTAATATCGCTCTCCAGGGAAGATGCAGAACAGGTGCCTTGTATTTCTTTTCCTGATGACACAGGTGGGAAGAAAGTGTACACATATATCTTAGGAAAGGGGAGCAATTTTATAACATGCTTAGAATCTGGATTATTTCTTTGTGCATGGTAGACAGCCAAGAAATGTTTGTTATTAAATTAATGAGCTCCAAATTAACTTCCGTGACTGTGTAGGCTTGGGCATCACCTCTGCAGAATTTAGGTATTCAAGACAAGAAGATGAGGGTTTTCATTATCAAGTCAGTTTTATTTTCCAACAAATGCAAATCAAAGAACCAGCTCCTGAGAAATGCTGAATATAATAAGCAAGTCTTAAATGATCTAAGCAATAGCCCAGAAGGTTTTACCATTAAATTCTTCTGAGGTTTGCTTGAGACCATACCCAAAATACTGCAAGCCACCAAAACTAAAACTGAATAAATCAGGCAACATTCATTTCCCAACACTGATAACAGCCTCTTTTAAATAGATTCTAAATTTTCTAGATTCTCTTACCTGTCACAACATAGGAGCCTGTTGTGGTATAAGACGGTTGAGATGGGTGTCAGGACACCTCTATTCATATCTTGATTTTGAAAACATAATTTACTCTATGAACTTAGTTTCAAGAATTGCTGTTGTTAAACATGAGCACTAAGGAGCTCCCTTGCTTCTATTTGCTCGCTTGTTCTCTCCCACCCTCTCTCTGTCTCTCTCTCTGTCTCTAAATTTCATTGGAGAGACAGGACATAAACATAGAAATAATAAACCTTAAAATATTTTGGTGTATGATAAAATACTGTTGTCATTTTTCCTTCTCTGCATTTTAAAGATCCTGTGCTTTTTTTCCTCACCAGTTGGAATCCCATTTCCTTTCTCATCTTCTCTTTCCTCTTTCACTTAGTAAACAACTAACTCCTATTCAGGATTTAAGTCCTCAGGCCAAGTATCAATTTCTGATGGAAATGTTTTCTGATACTAAATGCTTTCCTTCCACTTAAATTAGTGTTAGGTGACATTCAACTCTGCTTTCAATCTTATCATTGAATATGACAACATCATTTAATTAACTTTCTTTCTCTTGTCCTCTCCATTTGTCTGAAAAATCCCTTGAGGTCAGGTACTTGTCTTATTAATTCCTCATCCACTCATTCCAAAAGCTTTTGTTGAATATTTGTTATGTACAAGGCACTGGGTTTGGCACTAGGAATTCCTGACCCTAAGTTCAGTACATTGTATAGAAAACAGCCCTGTGGAATGAATGAATGAACGAATGAATGAATGGTAACTTAATCAAGGAAAATTCAAAATGCAGCTCATTAAAAAAAAAAGTCTAGGGGCACCTGGGTGGCTCAGTCAGTTGAATTTTTGCCTTTAGCTCAGGGCTTGATCCTGAGGTCCTGCGATCGAGTCCCAAATCAGGCTCCCCACAGGGAGACTGCTTCTCCCTCTGCCTATGTCTCTGCCCCCCTTTTTGTCTGTCTCTCATGAATAAATAAATAAAATATTTTTTTAAAAGTCTTAAATGGAAAGTTGTTTATTGTGGGGTGGTTGTTCTGGCAGGGCAGAGTACCACAATCTTCATCTTAGATAACTACACTTATAATTCTCTATTTTTAAAAAGTGAACTTTTAAGTCTTTAGTCTTTAAATGTCAGATCTTTTCTAAAGTTTTAACAATATTGGTAGAGAAAATAAGTGAGAATATAAATATGGAAGATTTTGAAAAGCATGTTATTGCCAAAAGTTATTATGGTTGGAATTACTACTTCACAGATAGGGATATTTGGGAGAGAGCTGAGGTATAAAATCCTGGCTTTTGAGTCAAAGTTATGTCTCTGCACCCTTTATTAAACTTAGAAAAGCATGGAAAAGGTGTAATAGTGGAACAAATTCTCTATGAAAATCAGAGACGATTCAAGAGTCAAACATGCAACTTTGGCACTTGTTCTAATGTAGCTTTTCAGGTATACTAAATGAGAAAGGTATAAAGTTAGAAAAAAATAAGTACTTCTAAAATTAATCACTGTTTAGTATCCAACGTTGAAAACCAGGAGCTCTCAGGTCCTTTTTTGAGGGCAAATTGGTAATATGCATCAATAATTCGAAAAAGTACACGGTCCTTTCATTCAAGATATTTGTTTTCAGGGCACCTGAGTAGCTCAGTGGATGAGCGTCTGCCTTTGGCTCAGGTTGTGATCCCAGGGTCCTGAGATAAAGTTCTGCATCAGACTCCCCACAGGGCCCTGCTTCTCCCTCTGCTTGTGTCTCTGCCTCTCTGTCTCTCATGAATAAATAAATAAAATCTTTAAAAAAAAAAAGAAAAAGAAATTTATTTTCAGACATTGATCTTAAAGAAAATTACCCACATCTTTTCATATGAGAATTTGCATTGCGTTTCTGTTTATAATAATGATAATCTTGTTCAACCTAAGTTTTTATTATTGATTTCCTAAATAGCTTATAAAGATTAAAAATAAATATTTAAGAGTAATCATGGAAATGTATCAGTGATTAAACTAGGGAATAAAATTTGTATATGAGAGGTTACTTCCTTTTTGTAAAAGTCTATAGAAATGTATATATATTTATTTATTGAAGAATAGTTGACCCAATTACATTAGTTTCAGGTATACAACATAGTGATTCTACATTTCTTATGTTATGTTATGTTCACTACAAGTATGGCTATCATTTGCAAATAAATGTATATTTAAGGAGAATTACATACATATTGTGATATACTATGACATCCATATGTATGTATATGGAAAAGTTTTGAAGCATTATGCATCAAATTATTATTCCTATTTATTTGAGGGCAGTGAGGTTATGGATAATATGGATAAACAGGCAATGACATAAATAATACAAAGAAATAAAAGTATATTCCATAAAGATATTACAAGCTTAAACTACCATACTTAATACCTTTAGTGGGAAGCAGGTATGATTGCAGCCTAAGTTTGCATATGAATCTATATGTCTACCCACTGGGGTGTTTGAAGCACAACTGATTTTCCTGTGTATCTACAGTAATAACAGTTCTATGGTAATAGAGGCCAAAGATCTCTCAATTACTATTTTCTTATCCTTTGCCTACATAAATGAGAATAGTATCAATGGTTTTGAAAGTGCACAGCTCAAACCAAATACTGGGTAATGCACTGAAGCACATATTAGTAATCCCAATTGAAACAGTCTGGGCTTTGGTCCCAAACTTCCTGGCAAACAAGAGACTCTGTAGGCCTATAAACAATGGAAGTTAGAACCAAGTTCTCAGAGAAAATAGAAAGTGACATTATGAATGAATTCCTAACTAGAAAACAAAAATCTTAGCAACAATTTCTGAAAACAGCACTTTGGGGAATTTATGCACATCTGTAAGAAAAGTAAAAAAAAAAAAAATAAATAAATAAATAAATAAATAAATAAATAAACAAACAAACAAACAAACAAACCTCAAGGCTGGGAAGGAATTTACCTATCATTTAGCTCAACCCTTTCATTTCACAGAGGAAGAAATTGAGGCCCAGAAGGGGGGAAAATTGCCAAAACCACTCTGTGAATTAGTTCTTTAAAATCAAATCTCCTGATTCCCACTTTAGTGCACTTCTTATTTAGGACGCCCAAGCCAAAACACTAGTGTTTCTGCAGGCTATGTAATTCTCTGGACAGAAGGAGATTATCTTATATCAAATTCTTTTCTGGTCATCTCAGGCAGAGTTATGTAATATTTTGTGGTTATAATACAAAACTCTTTTTAAACATCTCTTAGATTTACCTGCAAAACAGAATCAAGTTGTTTAGTTATTTATCTCCCATAGGAAATTATGTGTTCCTCAAGGACAAGAATCCTCTTTTATTCCCTGAAATCCTCAGTACCGGGATCCCTGGGTGGCGCAGCGGTTTGGCGCCTGCCTTTGGCCCAGGGCGCGATCCTGGAGACCCGGGATCGAATCCCACGTCGGGCTCCCGGTGCATGGAGCCTGCTTCTCCCTCTGCCTGTGTCTCTGCCTCTCTCTCTCTCTCTCTCTCTCTGTGACTATCATAAATAAATAAAAATTAAAAAAAAATCCTCAGTACCAATTACATAGTCCAGAATATAGCAGGCACTCAGTAAATATTTCATAAATAAATGAATTATTTTCTTTCTGTTATAACTGGTGATAAGAGGTACTGTTCATGGATCAGCCAGCGGCTATCACGAGACAATGGAAAGAGTGGGCTCTGATAGTGAAGAGCCCTAGATTTCAGTCCCATCTGTGGCAATCCTAAATGCAAGACTTGAGGCAAGACCCTTAAGTGTCCTGAGCAACATATTCCTTATCCATAAACCAGAGAAAATAATACCTGCTCTTCTACCTCCACATGTAGCCATGAAAATCAAATGTGATGTATGTGAAAGTAAGAGAAATTTTATTAAGAGCAAATTGTTACAAGAGTGAAAAGGAAGTGTGTGCAGGCAGAGGGTCTGGCTTTTAATCATGGTCAGGCTTTTTCAGGGCATGCTATTCAAACAGAATGACCATTAAATTAAAAGAGGATATGTAGGGTTATTTCTACTGGTAAATGACACATCTCAGGTATGCTCTGCTGAGAAATCCAAGTAAATGGCTATATAGTCCTGAAAGAATGACAGTGCAAAGGCATTATCAGTAGATTTTTGACATGTGAGAGTGATACAAGCACAAATGTGTGGATTCCCATAAACCTGAAAGGTCTTAAATTCTAAAATTTCTCCTCAAATGCATAAATAATTGCAAGTGAAGGATAAGAAAGAATGTTGCCATGCACGTCCTTGAAAACTGGCCAAAGGAGTTGTTCCTATGTCTCTGGATTAGAGATTCCCATTTATGTCTCGGTACAAAAAAATAAACTACTACATGGCACAGGATGCTGGGTTTTCTTTTGCATAGTAGACATTGTAGATATTAAATTCAAGAGTACCAACATCCTGCTATAGCTTCTCAGACCAATGTACTTCTTTGGGGCAAATAACTCTATTGCAATAATCATCCATCCAAGTCCTACTGGAAGAAAGTTTAGGAACATCTCATTCTTTAAGCATACAATCTAACCTAAATTCTGTGAGTTGATCTCAAAGATTCATTACTTCTGTTTTAAGCACCGAAGGAGTGTAGCAAGCGGATAAAGGAGGGAAAGCAAGGCATAGGTGAGAAACCCTTATGATAGGAAAATCAGATTTCTTTCATACAGGTAGATAGTGAATGTAGAGAAATAGAAGGCACATTCGTTTTGGAAGCAGACATTCCTAAGTCTAGATTTAAATGGTCCTGGGGCAGCCCGGGTGGCTCAGCAGTTTAGCGCTGCCTTCAGCCCAGGGTGTGACCCTGGAGACCCGGGATCAAGTCCAATGTCAGGTACCATACATGGAGCCTGCTTCTTCCTTTGCCTGTGTCTCTACCTCTGTGTGTGTGTGTCTCTCATGAATAAATAAATAAAATCTTTTTTAAAAAAATTATGGTCCTGTCATTTACTAGATATACAGTCTCCGTTCCATTTTATAAGCTGTATGAAGAAAAAAACCTTACATATGCCACACTGACAGGAGTCAGAGAATTTGGTATGCTAGACACAGATTAGATCTTTCCCTGGTTGCTCCCATTGCACAATGCAATAAAGCCAGGAATCTTCCCAAGCTGTGGGAAATCTCTTCCCTTGGTTGACTCAACAGGGAGTAGTGTGGGGAAAGGAGACATAGATGAATATTCTAAGATAGTTCTAAGTTTCGGGGAGACAAATTCTCTCCTTTTTCCTGGGTTTCCTTGATTTTACGCCTTTTATTTATTTATTTTTTTGACTCTTGCAATGAACGTGATTAAGAACTCACTCAACTCTGAACTTGAGTTAAGAACTCAAGAGTAAGGACACAGAGGGGGGATAAAAAACAAAAATGTGATTTCTTCTGCATTTGGTTCAGGCTCTAAGACTATGAACCCTAGCTCAGTTCACAAAAAAAGCCCCTGTAATTCCAAATAAAAGTTGATGTCAAAAATCTCAATTGTAATAAATCTGGTGATTTTTGTTTAGTGTCTCCCCCTTTAAACACATGCACTGAACACCTATAATGGGGACTGTTGCAAACATTAGTGGGTAGCTTGTTAAGGAGCTGGGCCTTGAGATTCTACTATATCATATAAGCTTTCACATGTATCAGCTCATGTGTGCTGGCATTTCTCCATACAAATATAGAAAACAGAAAATATTGCTTAAAACACTCAGTGCTGGTTTCCAGAAAAAATAGGGCAGGTTAACCATTTGTAGAACTTTACTAATGTAAAAGAGAAGTTTCAAGGCAAATTGAACATTATTGATCTCTGAATCTTTACTCTTTTAATAAAAAATACTTAAACAAATTTAAGCACCAAAGAGAAAAGCCTAGGCTTCATTAGTTGTATTCTCCCTTTTTCCTGATCTCAGTAATTAGCACATAATACTAATGCTCAAAAATTTTGTTCAATGAAGGAATCCATTAATCTCATTAAAAATATACCTCTCCAACTTACTTTGTTGTAGTTGAGGGATGTTTGATCTTTTTAGAATAATCTCTTTCCTATGCTTTCTTCTATCATTGCCACTGCCATTTTAAATTTCTGGCCAAGCTCCTATTCTGCAAATGGCTTTGACTTGCTAGCTCTTCCTGAGGCTTCTAGAGGTCAAGCCCTTCAGAAGCAGCTTCAGGTACTGTCAAGAGCACTGGAAAGGAAAATAACAACTCAAATCCCATCTTGCCATTCACTAGCTTTATGGCCTTGAACAATGTACTTGATCCCTCTGGATCTCAGTTTCCATTTCTGTGCAAAAAAAAAAAAAAAAAACCAAAAAAACTTTAACTGCGGTTCTTTCTTTTTTTTGAAGATTTTATTTATTTATTCATGATAGAGAGAGACAGAGACAGAGACAGAGAGACAGAGAGACAGAGAGGCAGAGACACAGGCAGAGGGAGATGCAGGCCCCATGCCGGGAGGCCGAGGAGGGACTCGATCTCTGGACTCCAGGATCGTCCCCCCGGCCAAAGGCAGGCGCTAAACCGCTGAGCCACCCAGGGGTCCCCGAACTGCGGTTCTTAATCAGGAATGCACACTGACATCATTTGTGGAACTATTACCATATACAAACCCAGGTCCATCCCCAGAGATTCTGATTCAGTAGGTCTGAGGAGAGGGAGACAGCCTAAACATCTGTATTTCTCTGATGGTCCATGTGTTTCTTTCAAACCAAAGTTTGAAATTTTAGAACTTATGAAATTCTCAATTATTTATTCAAGAATTTACTGAACAGGAATGGAGTACTTTGTATTATTCTAAATCCTCTGGAGGAAATGCACTGGATATTTCAACATTAATCTATCCATTAATTTTAATTATTCTGTTACTCATTAATTTTAATGGTCATTTTAATTATTAACAGATGAATTCTAAATCCTTTGGTCTCTGTTTCTAGCTAATCAAGTTCTGGAGCCAAGGTAGTAATATGCAAACTACACTCTACTTTTCAGTTGATCTACACTGTGGACACAAACTAGCTCCCAGGAATCAACTGATGGTGGAAAGGACACAGCTCTGTGGCTAATATTACTCAGGTCACTTTACATGGAGCTGGATTTATACTTATGAAGTAAGCCACACTCATCAATTCTGATGCCCTTTATTACCTTCAACACCTTTGAACTAAGATTTCACACAGAAATACAATCTTGAGCCGCCTTTTTGGTGTGTTGTAGAATCTACCCTAACTTCTTATACTTGGTTTCATGAATGAAGATCCTAATAAATTAACTGGTCCTTGGGGTCACTAATGGCTAATACTATTACCTCATTTCCCTATCCTTTACAACATAAATTTTAAAAGAGAACTTTAAGATATCAATCCTCTTCCTTAAAGACTTGATTCAAATGTTACTTCAGTGAATTATTCCCTGCCCTGTCCAGGCAAATCCAAATCCTACTTCCTCTGAGCTGCTTCTGCATTTTATATGCTGCACTAATTATCTGCTGGCATGGATTTCTCACCAGACCGTAGGTCTCTTGATGGAAAAGACATTGCCTTTTTATCTGTGCATCTTCAATGCCAGCCGTAATTCCTAAACATAGTCAGCATCCAAAATTACTGGTTGAACACATGAATGAATGGATAATATAAGAATTTCAGATGAAAACTGTCTTAAAACCTTAGGTACTTTTTGAGGGGGAACTTCTAAAATCTCCTCATAATTGAATTATTGGTGAGTTTGTATTTACCTTTCTTGAAAGAAAAAATAATAATTGGCCATCAAATGACTCTACTGTTTAGATTAAGACACAGTATCACACAGTATCATTCTTCATGCCTTTATTCAGGCAGACTATATCTATAGTCTTATTCAAGACAGGTACTGTTACATGCAGAGATGAGTCTAAAAATGACTCTCTTCAAGTGATTTATAATCTATGGGATGGATAAAAAACATCAATAAATAATAGTAATTCAATGGTATAGGTCAGGTACAAAGAAAGTTCTACAAGAATTTAGAGAAAGTGATCAAGGAAGCAATCATAGGAAGAGTCAACTTCAAATTGGATCTGGAGAAAAAACAATATTTGAATAAACAGAATTAGAAAGGCTATTCTAAGCAGACAGAACATGTATATGAAGATAAGGAGGTGAGGAAAAGATGTATGGGGTTCATATTTTCCACTGATGGGGGGAAAAGTTTGAAAAGGTGGGTAGGACTGAGGCAGATCATATATAGCTCTTAGTGTGCACAACAGAGTTTGAAACATGTATTCTTATATCAGTAGGGAACCACTGGATTTCTCAGCAGGGAACCTGACACTACCAGAAACAGAAAGGCTTCTCACATAAGACAAAGTTAAATTCAGATATCAGCTCTACCATTTATTAGCTGGGGTGACCTGAAGCAAGTTACTTAAATACGTTGACACCCAGTTCACAATCTGCTTTGTTAGTTATCATAATGATCAAATAAATGATCACCTGAAAGTACTGAGCACTGTTCATAGCTCAGAATATTCACCGTATTTTATTTTAGCAAGAATATCTTGTCTCCAATGAGGATGCTATTTTGAAATCTAAAAAGATGGGGAAAAGAAACTATTTAGGAGACTTTTGTTCAAATGGGAGACAACCAAGGCTGGGCCAGTGTCTAAGAAAGCAATAGGACCTAGATGTCATAGGTACTTATTATGTGGGAAGACAATCTTAATACTGCTTCTCTTATGGTTGCCTGAAACATCCCCCTGCTCTGCTAAGGGCCAATGTGACATTTACCATAGATCAGACCTGCAACCAGAGAATACGACCACTTTGTTAAGCACTCACTACTGGGCCCTGTGAGTCAGGAGTGATTGATGGTCTGTCATCTTCTTGAGAAACCTAAAAACTGCAAGTAATTATTGCCCATCAGGCTGTTAAGCAAGTCTGTCACCAAAAGAGAGATCTGATATGCAAACCATATTTAATGTTTCTCAAAAACAATTAGACAGTAAGCAGGAAGATTCTCTTCATATAAACTATTATCTTTGAAGGATCCAAAAGTTGGGAAATGCATCTTTCAAATAAGACCTTTTTGCATTATTTGAAAGTACTGTGTTAAGAAATTAAGTTGTACCTACTATTCAGTTAGCAAGCTGTTTCTCACTTGCTGTTGAGTTTTTATAACACTTTAGAATATTTATTTCTCAGGATTTGTTATTCTTTATAGAATGCTAATTTTAATCCAAAAATAGGCACAGTGGACATTTTATAGCATATATTTTGTTAAAATATTCAATTATGAATTTTTAGATTTGAGTTATTTATTTTATAACATGCATGTGCACAAGTAACATTGTATAATATCTATTATTCAATCATATTGTATGTTTCTATATATATACTACATACTGGCAATTATTTATAGTATAAACACATTTTACGCATATATATGTGGAATGCATTTGGATATCTGTAATAAAGACTTGTAACCTCATATTCATTTTCTACTGGAAAATAAATTTGGAGATGACATTATTTCCTAATTCCTAACTAATTATAGCACTAAAAATTTACAAGATGAAAGAAACTGTCCTTAGACACTGCATATAATTTATAGTTATAAGATTTTATTTTTTTAAAGATTTATCTATTTATCTTAGAGAGGAAGGGAAGAGTAGAGGAAGTGAGAGAGAAAATCTTATGCAGACTCCCTGCTGAGTGTGGAGTGGACACTGGGCTCCATCTCACAATCCATGAGATCATAATCTGAGTCAAAACCAAGAGTCAGACGCTTAACAAACTGAGTGACCCCAGTGCCCCATAGTCATAGGATTTTATATGTAATACACAGAGTGTATTTATTTACTATGAAAACTATTTTTCTTGAAAGAACATGCAGGCACACAATAAACAGAAAACATACTAAAAATATTATGCTGCATTTGCATTATTATTTCTAATTTCTCTCCTTTATATAAAAGGGAAAGAAAAGAAGAAAACGGCATGGATCCTTACAGTCAAATAGCACAGAATTGTGGAAAACAGTTTTTGTGAAGCAAAAAATAAAGTTTCACCAGACTTTATTAAGAGGTGACCAATTTCTCAAAACACATTTCAACACAGTGACCATGGAAAATGACACTCCTAGGCGTCAGCATATTATGCTGGAATCTAAAATATCACTGGAGGAGAAGTAATAGTAATAGCATCAGAATTGGCTATTTTAACAGCTCCTCTTTTCAATCTCTCAGTCTTCCTAGATGAACTGCTGGCTTGGCAGAAATGTCTGAATTCTTCTCATTCCATATTCATGAATACTAATCATGTACCTTGAAATATGATCCCTGAACATGAATTCATTCTGCTCCCAGGACATATTTTTATTTTTCACATTTCATAAAGATTTATGAGAGACAGTTCTTTGGCATTTGTTGGGATCAGTGTTTCACTAATTAACATTCTTGTATATCAACAGAGGCGAATGGACAGATTTACAATTCACTTCTTTATCTTTGAATAGAGTGTCTGTTCCTGTGTGGGGACTGTTAATTAGTTTAACCAAGACTCCTTAAAAACATTTTCCTTTTTTTTTTTTTTTTTTAATTCTCAAGTCACTGAGGAAAAAATCACAGAGCAACTGATCTGATTCAAATGAAGAACATTATCTCATATATTTCTTGTAATCGAGGAACTCATTGGAAAATAGTCTCATCACGAAGCTTTGGGAATATCCAAGTGAAGGAAAGAATGTGATGAGTAAGTGTATTTTCTAAGCTTCATATTGAGCTCCCTTTACTCTCTACAGAGCATATTACAGAAAGTCTTAAACTGTAACTAGGTGATTCAAGTTTAAGCCTCCAGCTTCCCCATGCATTGGCTCTGTGATCTTAAGCAAGTTAATTAGGGTGATGACAGAGGAGCATGGGGTTTATACAGGTTCATTCGATCATTTATTTTCTTTTATCTGTCAGTGAATTTGCTTTATGTAGTTTACTCCATTTAATCTTTGTAGCCATTTGTCAAAGATGATTATGTTATATCCTAGAAAATTGAAACCCAGAGATATTAAGCAACCAAGTTAATAAGTGGTAAAGACAGTAACCATCTGACTTCAAGTAATAAATGTGCTTTGAAAACAGTGCAGCATTACAGACATGTAGGTACTGCACCATAAAAGGATAATAAATCAATACTGATTGAGACCAGGTATCATGAAGTTAATATGTCAAAAAAGTTGGGGGGATTCCTCACAGAGTTGCCAGATTTGGCAAATAAGAATACAGAATTACCAGTTAAATTTGAATTTCATAAAAATAATACATACTTCTAGCATGAGTATTTTCTATGTGATATTTGGCATAGTTGATACCAGACAAATGTGTATGTGTGTGTTTGTTTTTGTTTGACATTCAGATTTGACTGGGAGTCTTATATTCTATTTAGCAGCCCTACTCAGGGACATTTACCCATAAAAAGTAAAGGCTAGAAAGGCTATTAATACTAAGGAGAGAAACCACTGGAGGAGCTTATACAATAGGATTTTGTGTTTTGGTTAGACCTCTGATATTACGACCATTATTAGGGATGAGACTCTATGAATGAACCTGATTTAACAGCCAAATAGTGGGGTAAAATTGACACCTGGATCAGCAAGTTTGTGTTAATGGAATATACTGTATGTAGTAGTCTCACTGGGATCCAGGAAAGCCAGTAATTATGAGTTTGGGTAATTGAGACTGGTTTGGTGAGAAGGATTTGGGCAGACTCTTGAAAGAAGACTAGGATTTGAGAATATGAAGAAGAATAAGGGAAGTATAGTCTCTCTTTCTGGTGGCATTAGCAAAAAGAAACACATGAGACTGTTTTATTAAACATCAATTCTGCCCTAGTATTCCCTGGAGCTCTATAAACATGGTAAAAATAAACAGCTAAGATGAGAGTAAATGACAATAAGTTGAGCAAGTTAGAGTGGGACCCTTGGAAACCAGGGATTGAGTTAGGAAAGGAGAAGATACTGAAGATCAATTAGGGGCTATTGAGTTAAGCAAGCTGCAGAAGGCATCAACTGGCAGAATGAATCCCCTCCATTACTCCAAAAATGAGACTGAATAGGAAGAAAATAAACCACACTTATAATTAATTTTATATGTTGCCAGATAGAATACTCACAATTAAATTCATCATAAAATAAAGTTTAGAGATGTTCAGTGTCCACCGAGGATCATTGTATAGTTTTTTCCTAATCTATTTATTACCAATCATGGCCAGGAGGAAGCTAATAATGGCAGATGGTCTTGCCCTAAAAGGGTTTTCAAATTCATCTCAGCATTTGAGAGAAACAGAGAGAAGTCAAGAAGCCTGACTATGCTACAAAAAAGTTAACAGAGTTCATTCACCTCTAAAATGGGAATAAGTTGACCTACCTTAGGAAAAGATCATGAATACTGAAATAGATAAGGTTTAGGAAAAAAATATCTTAGCTGTAATATGCAAGGCTCCTGTTTTGAAAAAGCCATTGATCTAGAAATACTTCCAACATCCTTTCTATTTACAAGATATGGTGATTCTATGAGAGATGAGAAGGACAACTTAGAACAACAATTCAATGATTCGGACATGTTTCCAGCAGGATATGCACGAAGCTGGTGTCATTGAAGACAAATCACAAAAGATATTTTCTGAAAAATGTTCCGAATACAATTTATGACAGACTAGCAAAAGGAGAGAGAGAATAAAATGCTTAAAACGAATTCTAAAATACAAAGCAATGAGGACTTTGTTAAGCTGAATAAGTAATCATATACCCAGTTTTGCATATTTTGTAACAACAAAAACCTTTTATAGGGACCCACAGCATTCTCTAGTTTTCTGTACATAGAGAGAAATTCTGACCCTTTGTCTTTCTGGACACCAAGGGAAGAAAGGATTCCTGGAGGCCTCTCCGAGAAGGAAGGAAAAAAATGGTTTTGTCTGATATCAGTTTTGGTGCACTTTTGTAAATTGAGTGAACCTATTCTGTCAATCAGTGAAAGTAGAATGGATTTTTTTGAGAATTAGAGAGATTTGGCTCTGTAACTTAGTATCTATAGGTTAGAATACAGGTTTGACAAGATTGGGGAAGTAATGATACAAAGACATATGTACTGTCGTGTGTATGAAATGAGCTACCTTATATAAAGCATACCACAATCACACAATAAATGATGATTTCTTTCCTTCTCCAATCAGATCTACCCCACAAAGCTCAAGGCTTGTCCTTTTTCAAGGGCACAAGATGCCCAAAACCCCAGTGCCCAGCTGTATAAATTTACAACATGTATCAGAGATAATGGCCAGGAACGACATGATACTTTCCCTGAAGAAAGTCTTTTTTTCCAGAGTGTAGAGGGAGAATTAGGTCATTATATAATACATTAAATGAGTACATTCTGGGCCACTTTGGTGATATTGCTAATGTTACTGCCTTCAGTGGTAACAAGAGGAAGGTGAAGTTAATTTCCCTTGCTTCAGAAGCAGTATGCTTTATAAGTCTGAAGGGTACAATATTATAATGATAACCTACATACAATATTAACCATTTTCTGCCAAAAGAAACATTACATTTCAATAGTAATTCCATAAATATCCAAGATAAATTGTCCCAATATCCATATATATTGCAGTTAGCTCAGCAGGAAAAGCCATTTTAGTGATGAGGCTGTGAAGAGCCACCACAAACTTGAGATAATTATATGTGATCCATCAACTACCAAAAGCATATTGGTGAGAGCTGCCCAATTATGTATGAATAAGAATGTTAGAATTATAGAATGCTCTAGTTGAAGAGAATCTTTTCTAATGCATTCATTTAGAGATAAAGAAATGATGACTAGAGGTTATTTGCTTAAACTTGCCCAGTAAGTGGAAGAGATGATTCTGAACCAGCTCTTTTGTCTTAAATGTTTTCCGTTAATAAACTATTATCAATGATATAAATACAGATAATACTTTGACTCTACCTTGAAGGTCTTTATAGGACATACAAAAAAAAAAAAACCACCCCAAAACCTATGAAACCTTTTCAATAATGAAAGACAAAATGACATTTGTTCCCCAAAACCTAGATTTTAAAACAGAAGTCTTGATTTCTAGGAATTATAATACTCCTTTTGAAGCTAGTATGGCATAATGCACACCTGGTTTTACATGTGGGGAAATGGAAACACTAATATTTTAAATGTTTTAAGCATGGTTTCACAGCTAGAAAATGACTTGAATCCAAGACTTCTGAATCTCAGTCTATGCATTTTCCCCTCATCTTTTATATAATTTCTCACCGAAATGCTGGTAACATTTCTACACCTGAAACTAGTATTACACTATATATTAACTAACTGGAATTTAAATAAAAACTTGGAAAGAAAAAAAAGAAATTAAAGAAAACAGATATGCAAATATGTACATACATATTCTCACATACATCATTCATGTAAAATGTTGGATTATCTAGATAATTCCATGTTTGAGCAAGAATCTACAATACTGAATAAAGTAGCTCAAAAATGTTTAGGAAAGAAATATGCTTTCTTTATTCCATTTCAATCGATTCTACCTCTATATCTTATATAGAATCTTAATAATATTTACTTTCTCATTTAGCTATTAATCCAAAAGATAAAGAAAAGCAGGATTTGGTTTTCTAAATTCAAATTGCTTCTAGGATGTAACAATAATTTCAACTAGTAAATGATTCAGAAATTAGAGCCACTGGACTCTCACTTCTGACCAAGGCATTGTAACAAATATCAGATTTACTTTCCCATTTGAAACAGTAAAAAACTGGAAAAAATATTTAAAGAATATAGTTTTCAAGAAACTGTATATCAGGCAATGGAGAACAGTGATCCATGAGAGATGGGAAATAAGCAAGACAGACTCTATAATTGCCTCCAGCTTACTGCCTTAAGGGAGTTTCCAGGCCATTGTACAAGGAGTTTGGAGAGATGAAGGCTGCTAGACTTTACAAGAGATAGGACTATTGAAGAAGACCCTAGAGATCTACAGAAGTCTCCCTGAAATATTTATCAGGTTACTGATCAGTACATGTATGTGAGCTAACTATTAGAAGTTGTGTAATATGTCATGTGAAATGATTACATTGCATAGCGCCCAGTGAGTATACAGGGCATGGGATAGTGCCTGTCCCCAAAAGCCAACATGAAAAAAACTCATAATGAATAGGCATTGGAAAAACTCATAATTAGCAGGCTTAGGAGTCCCAATTTAAAACTTTCCAAACAAAACCCACTAACCGCTTAACTGCTGAAGTTTATTATAGTAACTTGAGAATGGTTTACCATGCAAAAATCAAGTAATTTAATACTATATATTAACACACTGAAAAAAATTAAAATATTATTTAAATAGACACAATGAAGGCATTTGACAAAATTCAGCATCCATTCCTGATAAATGGTCTTGGCAAACTAGCAATAGAAGGGATCTTACTCAACCTGATAAAGGGTATCTATAAAAAATTTAAAGCTAATATCCTACTTAGTGGTGAAATACTGAATGTTTTCTCCCTAAGATTAGAAAGAAAAAAAGATTGTCTCCTGTCAACATACCTATTTAACATTATAGTAGAGCTTCTAGACAATGAAATAAAATAAGGAAAAAAAAAGGGCATATGGATTGGAAAGTCTTTGGGTTAACAGATATGCTCATCTGTGTATTTAAAAATATGCAGGTAATTGTGTGTCGATTATATCTTAATAAAGCTGTTAACAAAATATTACCAGGAAACATACACAGGCACAAAAATAAATTAATGCCTATGAAATATAACAATAAACTCAGTAACTAAATCATCACTTGATTAAGAAGATAAATTTGTCTCTGTAATGCTCTGCAGTTGTGGTTCCTATGGTTGACTGGTCCTAAAATGTCTTCAAATTAGATTGAAAATTTGCAGTAGGAACACAGTTAGGAATTTTTCACAGATAATTTTGGTTATGTTTGCTTAGTTCTACCAGTGCAGTGTAAGTAGTGTTTAAAATGTCTTTTTGATGTAAGAAAGTTTAATATTGGGCATTATTAAGAAATATTTTTCTTCATTTTTATCCATGGTTTTTTCTGTAGACTTATTGCTTCATGGCCTTAAATTTACAGCTTACCCAATTTTCAGCTGTATTTAAGACAATTCTCAAACCCTGAAGAATTAGTTTCCAGTTTGGTGTCATCATAGGACATCAACTCAGAAAAGTGATAATTGTTTACCAAATTTAAAATTTTACATTGAGTTCTAATTTATTTGACTAATGTTATTAAAATTAACATCAACTAATTAAGGATATTTTTATCATTCACAAATCAACAAACAAAAAAATTGCTTTGAATGTGTGAGGAAACAAATCGTAAGTTCTTTGTGAAAGAGATAATACTATTGAGTTATTCATTAAGTTACTGAATGCCTACTTTGTGCTAGGCCTTGTGTTAAGTATGAGATTAATTGATAATCAGCTTTACACATGAGAGAAATGAGACTTAGATAAATAACTTGCCTGACATCTCAACTGGTAATCCACAGAGGTAAGAACTGAAATCAGCTTTGCTCTACTTTGAAATCTTTTTTTTTCTACTTTGAACTTTGTATTTTTAGACACCATCCTACAATATTTCCCTGTCTGCTTCTTTCATTTCTACAGTTTCACCTACAATGGAAACTTAGAAGTTGTAAGGACTCATAGACTACTTATTAAATAATGAGCACATTGCTCAATGACATTTATACTATTTAAGTTGATCAAAACTTTAGTTTCCTTTGCTTTGAAAAATCAGAAGGTTTTTGGAATGTAAACATACAAAACAGTAAATACACCTCCATTATAAAAAGGAAAAAAATGAAAATTAATAGTTTAAGGATCTGTAACAGTCCCATCTTTATGTTGCCTTGGAAGACAGATGGAATTCTACATGTCTTAAGTTAAAGCAGCACATTTGGTTTACCCGCCACCATTGCCAGTGGTTTTATTCAGCAAGAGGCTGTAATCATGATCATGACAGAAAAAGGTCAGCCTTTGAATTCTAATAAATGCCTTTGTTTTGTGCAGAAGTATATGACTAACCTATATTTTGAAAGTGTGTTCATGAATGATGAATATGTATTTCAAAGGTGATTAAGTTATGCTCTTTCAGGTAGGAAAATTAGACTTAGAAGTGTATGGCTGCTTTTATATTCATATAATTTTCTCATTGCTGTTAAATATTCATTACATTGAAATTATTGTTTTGCAAATTGTAAGAGAATAACACTTTTAATTAGTATGTAGGCATTGTTCAACCCTAACACATTTTACATCAACTTCTCAAATTATTCTCCTCAAAGTAGCTATAATCAGTCAGTTGATTTGCAGAACAAAGCTAATATTCATATCATAAGCCTCTAAATCATTGTTTCCTATATAAATTTTCCATAAAATCAGTAGATATCAAAGGCAAATACATGTATCAATTCTATAAAACCAGAAAGGCCATAAAAGGAAAACATTAATTATTTTGTACACTCAAAAAGATTCTTATAGTTTGATAGACTCTCCAAGGTCATTGAATGCATTAATTGAACCTAATTGCCAGAGTTTATATTTATCACTACTAAACTTCAACTTCTAGTTTAAGTTCAACTTTTCAGTTGGGAAGGTTTTTTTTTCCTTCTGATTAGATTCTGTTTTTAGTCACATTAGTTGAAACTTCCAGCTATTTGTGAAGGACAAATTTGATAAGCAATGCTTCCATGACTTCACACAAATCACCAATACAAACGTTTCCAAGAAAGAAAAAAGGCAGTCTAAGTAGAGTGTAAAGAATATAGATCTTGGAATCAAAATAACTAGGTTTGAGCTGGTGACCTTGGGTAAATCATGTAACACTGAGAGTTATAGCTTACTCTTCTAAAGCAGTGAAAATGTGCAGATATGAAAATGCCTTGTCAACTACAAATGTTGTTTATAAATGATATCCATAATGTATAGTAGATATGTTGCTAAAGACATTTTTTGAAGACATCTTTTAAGTTGATATTAATGTATAAGTATTATTTAAGTAATGAGTTCATCTAAATTCATATTTAGCTATCAGCTCACCTACCCTCCCATTTTTATATCATTCTCAAAAATATCTGCACAGATTTTTACCAGATATCTTGGTAAATTCAATATCCCAACTGTCCTTTTTTGAAAGAAAGAATGAATGAAAAGAATACATAATTTTCCCTTCATTCCGATTAAAGTGGGGGGATCATTCTTAGTGAACTGATATGATTTCCATGGACCATATAATTCCTTTTTTAAGGGCTCCAAACCAAAAAATTTAAAAATAATCCAATATAATCAGCAAAATTAGTGTTCCTATTATTTCTATCCTTCCCTTCCCCAACCACATAGCTTTTGAAAATGAAGTACTTGGGGGTCCCTGGGTGGCTCAGTGGTTTAGCACCTGTCTTTGGCTCAGGCTCAGAGCGTGATCCTGGGGTCCTGGGATCGAGTCCCACATCAGGCTCCCTGCATGGATCCTGCTTCTCCTTCTGCCTGTGTCTCTGCCTCTCTCTCTCTTTCTCTGTTTCTCATGAATACACAAATAAAATCTTAAAAAAAAAAAAAGAAAATCAAGTACTCATGGGCCAACTAATTCATCTGCAGTTAGGTATTAGGAAAAAGAACTTTGGAGTTTGAAAAACTCTGATTTGAACTTAATTCTGACATTTATTAGTCATTCAAGTAGCCTGGCTTCTCTGAGCATTGGCTTGTTCATTGATAGAAGTGCAGAAAATAATTTTTATTTTGCCAGTTTGTTATGAAAATTAAATGAAATAACATGTGCACAATGTTTAGTCAATGTCTGATCCACATCAAATGTTATCCCCATGATATTTTCTTCTCTCATCCCTTTTCCTTTCTGAAACAGAATGAAATATTTTCAGGTTTATCTTTTAGAGGCATACATTCCTAAACATATATTCTAACTAGGAAATAATGTGAACACGTAAGAGAATCGCTTTTCTAAAATTTGCATAAACCAAAAAAGAGCACCAAATTGGCTCCGTCAAAAGCCCTTTCTTTGGAGCACTAGACAATTCAGCCTCGTACAGGAAAAATTTCTCTATATGCAGACATGTAGGATCTCATTTTAGAAATATATACAAACAGAGGGCACTGCTTCCTGCAGATATGCATCACTGAAATCAGGAAATTTGTCAGCAAAGGTAATGATCCGATGGCCTCAGCTGAGTTCCTGAAAGGTCTCTACAACAGTGTTAAAATGGCCATAAATAACAAGATAATTAAGCATCTGTCCTGAAAATCCTTTTGAAAAGAGCTGTTCTAAGTTTCTGAGAGTAAGTCATCAAAAAGAGAAGTGAAAGAGTTTGGGCTTCTTCAATTCACTGGTTTCCTGTTTCTCATTTTTAAAAAAATGCTCTCAAATCTTTTGAGTTGTTTGCACTTTGGCTATTTTCCTGAGGAGAATAAAGCTGGAATAGAAGGGTATGTTACTAAAATGTCCACCACCAGAGCAGAGAGCCCTTAGTTGCAGGACCAGCTTGACAAGGAGAAGAGAAGTTCATTTTTTCTGCCTTTTTTCTACCTCCCTTCATGTTGTGTAAGTCACGACCCTTAGTTTCTCTGCTCTTTCTCTAGTACTACTTTACTTTAGTCCCTTAGCAGCTCCTGAATTATTATAATGATATCGCAGCTGATCTTCCCAGGCGCTAGCCTGGTTTTCCTTTTGACCCACTTCCACTTTATTCCTGGAATGCTCCTTAGGATACCAAATTTGCTCCTGCTGTCTCCCTGGCTTAAAGTGTCCCATAAGTCCATTGTCTTTAGGAGAAAGTCTAAGCTGGGAAAAAAGAAATTGCTTCCAATTTTGAACCTAGTGTATGTTCCCAGATTCTTCTCCAGCCACAGGGAATTCAGACTTGAAAAGGCCCTTGAAAAACAGAAAAGTATTATGGAGAAGATTGAGTGTTCCCAGTGAAAACAGTAATGGAAGCAAGAATGAACAATAAAGCCCTGTCTTTGAGAGACCGTGAGCTTGGCCCAAGAAGATCTAGATGTTCATGCTGGCTTTGAAGGATAGAAGGGACTGGTTTAACAAAGATAATCGGTGAGAAAATTACAGGGCATGAGTGAAGTTCTCTGTAATTCTGTGAAAGAAGCAGGCAGAGAGGTGTGATCTGTATAGCATTGTTATGAAAATTAAATGAAATAACATGTGCACAATGTCCATAGCATTCCTTCCCCTCTATGAACTCTGCTGTTTTCCTTGGACCTGACACATGGCAAGTCTACAACAAATACTTGGTGATAAATAGATCAGTCTATAAAAGATTCCCCTCATCTGCTACACAAACTTTACTATGAAGCAGCGTGTGCCCAGTGCTTTATAGAGAAGCTTATCTGTTGATGCTTGTCTGTTTCATCAGCAATCCTTTCAGTGGAAGTTGTTACTCAAGTACGCTTTGTTATTTCCTTGCTCAGACTGTTGTTGGGATCAAATATTCAAGTGACTTTATATAATATATATTTTGTGAGCAACTACTAAGTGCTAGGCACTGAGAATACAATGGCAAATAAAACACACATAATCTATGCCTCAAGAAATTTATGTCTTAGTTGGAAAGAGAATTATAAAAACGGGTAATTTTGCCACAGGATGACTCTAAATGTGATAGGTGACCAACTATATTCTGGCTACTGTGCCAGGCATAGTAGAGCTTATAATCTTGTAAGAAATGGATATTATGTAGGTAAAAATGCCAATTCTATATGATTACAAACTACACAAATGCAATCATTTAAAATGCAAGATAATATGAAATCACATAACAGAAGTGAAGTTATTTTAGGTACTAAGAGAAGATTCACTGAGGAAGTGATATGTATGCTGATATTTGATGGATGAGTAGGAATTAGCTGAGCTAAAAACTCTGAGAAGAACATTCAGATTGAAAGAATAGCATGTGCAAACATTCTGAGGCACAGAAAGGCTTGGTATATTTTAAGAACTCAAAAAAGTATAGCTCAGCTGGTATATGGTGACAAAGTACAGCAGGAGACGGGGCTGGAGTACAAACACCATCTTAACAAAATGGACTCTTCCAATCCCTGAGTGTAGCATATCATTTTATTGATTTCAGTATTTAGAAATACTTATTTCTATTCTTTTTCTTTTTTTTTCTTTCAAGTTTTTATTCAAATTCCAGTTCATCAACATACAGTGTAATATTAGTTTCAGGTGCAGAATTTAGTGATTCATCAATTAGATACAACACCCATGTTAATCACAGTGAGTGCCCTCCTTAATACTCATTATCTATTTAACTCATCCTCCCATTTCCCCTTTGATAACCTTCAGTTTGTTCTCTATAGTTAAGAGTCTGTTTCCTGATTTGCCTCTTTCCTCCCCCGCTCCATGTTCATCTCTTTTCTTTTTTAAATTCCATATGAGTGAAATCATATGGAATCTGTCTTTCTCTATTTCACTTAGCATTATAGCATCTAGCTCCATCTACATCACTGCAAATGGCAAAATTTCATTCTTTTTACTGGCCTAGTAATATTCCATTATGTATGTATACATATACCACCTCTTCTTATCCATTCATCAGTCAATGGACATTTGAGCTCTTTTCATAATCTGGCTATTGTTAATAATGCTTCTATAAACATCATGGTGCATGTATCCCTTCAAATCAGTATTTTTGTATTCTGTGGATAAATACCTAGTAGTGCAATTGCTGGATCTTTGGGTAGTTCTATTTTTAACTTTTTGAGGAACCTCCATACTGTTTTCCACAGTGGCTGCACCAGTTTGCACTTCCACCAACAGTGTAAGAGGGTTCCTCTTTCTCCACATCCTCAACAACATCTGCTATTTCTTATGCTGTTAATTTTAGCCATTCTGACTAGTGTGAGATGATATCTCATTGTAGTTTTGATTTACATTCCCTGATGATGAGTGATAGACATTTTCCCATGTATCTGTTAGCCATCTGGATGCCTTCTTTGGAAAAATGTCCATTTATATCTTCTGTCCATTTCTTAACTGGATTGTATTTGGTGTTGAGTTTTATAAGTTCTTTGTATATTTTAGATACCAACCCTTTATCAAATATGTCATTTGTAAATATCTTCTCTCATTCTGAAGGTTGCCTTTTAGTGTTGTTGATTGTTTTTTTTCACTGTGCCAAAGCTTTTTATCTTGATGAAGACACAATAGTTCATTTTTGCTTTTTTTTCCCTTGCCTCTGGAGACATATCTAGTAAGAAGTTGCTATGGTCTAGCTCAAACAGGTTACTGCCTATGTTCTCCTCTAGGAATTTGATTGTTCCCTGGCTCACATTTAGGTCTTTCATTGAATTTGAATTTATTTTTGTGCATGTTGTAAGAAAGTGGTATGTCGTGGTCCAGTTTTCCCAGCACCATTTGTTGAATAGACTGTCTTATTTTTTTTTCTATTGGATATTCTTTCTTGCTCTGTCAAAGACTGGTTGACCATAGAGTTGTAGGTCCATTTCTGAGTTCTATTATATTCCACTGATCTATGTGCCTGTTACTCTAGCTATTGTGAGCAGGGTTATAAAGTCATCTACTATTATAGTATTATTATCAATGAGTCACTTTATGTTTGTTATTAATTGTTTTATATATTTGGGTGTTCACAATTGGAGGCATAAATATTTATAATTGTTAGATCTTCTGGTTGGATAATCCCCTTTATTATGATACAGTGTCCCCCTTCATCTCTTTTTTGCAGTCTTTGATTTAAAATCTAGTTTCTCTGACATAAGTATTGCTACTCTGGCTTTCTTTTCATGTCCATTTGCATGATAAATTTTTCTACATCCCCTCAATTTCAATCTGCAGGTGTCTTTAGGTCTAAAATGAGTCTTTTATAGGCAGCAAATGGATGATTCCTGCTTTTTTTAAAATCCATTCTGATATACTATGTCCTTTATTTGGAGTACTTAGGCCATTTTACATGTGGAATAATTATTGATAGATATGTACTTACTGCCATTTTTTACTTGTTTTGTCTGGAAATTTTCTTCCTTCTTTTTTTAGTCTTTGTCACTTTTGGTCTTTCCTTCCCACTCAAAAAGTCCCCTTTAATATTTCTTGCACGGCTGGTTTTGTAGTCACAAACTATTTTATTTTTTGTTTGCTGGGAAACTCTCTCTCCTTTTATACTGAATGGCCTTACTGGATTGAGTATTCCTGGCTGGAGATTTTTCCCAATTAGTATATTGACTATATCATACCACTCCTTTTGCCTTGCCAAATTTCTTTGAAATCTGTAGCTAGCCTTATGGGTATTCTCTTGTAAATTAGGGACTTCGTCTTTTGTCTTGCTGCATTTAGGATTTTTTCTTTATCTCTATAATTTGCAAATTTAACTACAACATGTGTTGGTTTTGGCCTGCTTTTGTTGACTTTGGTGAGAGTTCCCTGTGCCTCTTGGATTTGGATGTTTGTTTCCTTCCCCAGATTAGGGAAATTTTCAGCTATAATTTTCTCAAATAAACTTTCTTCTCTCTTTTCTCTCTCTTCTTCTGGACTCCTATGATATGAACGTTATAGTTTTAATGCAATCAGAGCTCCCTAATCTACTCTTGAGATCCATCATTCTTCTCTCTTTTGTTCAGCTTCATTATTTCCCATAATTCTATCTTCTATATCACTCATTCATTCCTCTGATTGTTCCATCCTTGTGGTCATTATATCCAGTTGGTTTTGAATCTCAGTTATTGCATTTTTCATTTATCCCTGATTGTTTTTTAGCTCTTTCATCCCTGAGGGAAGGTTCTTCTTGATGTCTTCCATGCTTTTCTCAAGCCTAGCAAGTGTCTGTCTGTATGATTGTTGCTTTAAATTCTGTCTATTGTGGATTTCTTACCAGGCAGTCCTTACTGGGCTATTCATTGGGCCATCCCTGAAGTAAGGCTGGTCACATGTCTCAGGGTAGAAGGTACTTCCACTCCTCTGCTTAGAGAGAAAGATCTGGCTGCCTATATGTTAGCATCCCAAATAAGGAAGAGGACTATGGCTGTCAATGTTTGGTGTGTGAACATTTACTTATTTCCCCATAAATACAGTGCTTGTCTCTCAACTGGCTTGGGCCCTTCAATCCAAAGATCCTCTTTTTTGCCCTATACTCTGAATAAATTTGAACTTTTCTGCCAGAATCCAAGTGGGATTCTGGAGATGTTTAAGCTTATGCAAAATTTCAATTACTTCTGCTTTTTTAAAAGCCTAGCTTCCAGAGGTAGCTACCATAACAAATTCCTGAGCTTTGGGAGTGTTCTGTATTATATATTGGCTTGTTTCTTGGCTGAGAATTTGGCTTTCTTTCTAGTTCATTCTTTCTTTCTACCACTTATCCATTTAACGATTTGTGTTTTTATCATGTTTTCTTTCATTTTTTTTGTCTTCATATAATTTAAGGAAAAACCTCACTTTATTCAGTTTGGAGGCATTCAGGAGAAAGTGGAATTAAATGCCAGTGTTCAACATTCATTATTGGAAGTTGTTTGGATTGGCTTTTAAAGCTTCACAACGTGCTGCAGTGGTTTAAGAGAAGAATTGTGGATAATAACCGCCTCCAGGGCTAGATTATATGAAGGAATCCTTCCATCTTTTTGAACCTTTATGTGTTTTGTCCTTCCCCCTACCAACCCATACACAAGTTCTATGGCTTATTTAGAAAGTTCTAAATCATTAAGCAGCTTTTGCATGTGTCTATGCACTTGTGTGTGTGTGTGAGGGGGTGCTATACGTGTATTTGTTAGACTGGATATTCTTAACCATCATCCTTTAGGAAATATATATACTTTGAACATGCAGTGTGTTAAAGGTGAAATAAAGTAGGATGACTGAAAATATCAAAGAAAGCATGTAGTATCACTCACTAAAACCCAAGCCACCTTATCTTCTTTCAGTGTTCCTTCAGAAATAAAAAAACAGGGATAATCTTTCTTATGGCTTAAGCCAGTATTTACCCTAATAAACTTAATTCTAAAACATAATCATTTGAGTCCAGCTTGTCTTTCCTCTTTCATATTTTCTGTAGATCTTACTTATTTATTTGAGTGAGAGACCATGAGCAGGAGGAGGGCAAAGGGAGAGGGAGAAGTAGATTCCCCATTGAGCAGACAGCCCAATGCGGGGCTCATTGTCAGGACCCCGAGATCATGACCTGAGCTGAAGGCAGCTGCTAAACCAACTGAGGCACCCAGGAGCCCCCTCTCTTTCATATTTTGAATGATTTATTCATATTTAAAACACAAAGCAGCCTTTTCAAGTGTATAACATTCATTGCACCCCACTTGTGATTTGTGTTGTCAATCTTATTTTACAGGGATTGTTGAGATATTATGGGAGAGACCCACAACTGTATGTTAAGTGATATCTACTCCCTTGTCTTGATAAAAGTCGTAGAAAGATTGATTTGCTGATTTAAGACATAACTTATTTCTGAATTAATATAATTAACATGACAGAGTGGTAAATAAAGCAAATAGGACTGCCTCTAGTATTCCTGAATGATTGGGCTAGTGCTAACATAGTGCCTCTGGTAGGAAAAATTGAAGGCAACTAGGCGAAATAGTGAAAATCTTTCTACATTGTTTGGGTGGCATTTGCCTTATTGACTAGCAGAAATGGTGTAAATCAAGGAAGAAAAAATTCAGCAGTAATTGAGTAAAGAACAACCTTAACTTAAACAAAGGATTCAAGATCCAGCTCAGTTGATCTTTAGACCATTAATCGAAATAATGGATGATCATGAAGGTAAATTGAACAGCCAACAGAGAGGTAAAAAGAATTAAAATTTGCAGATGAAAATATAAGGAAAAAACCTAAACACATCAGATGAGGTACTAAGAATTGTGTAGGGCACACAATTATTTTAGACTACACTCACGGTCAGTAGTGGTAGTTTTCATAAGAACTCATGAGTATTGACTTATATGAGCTTACATATCTAAGATTAAAAATATGTTGTTTAGGTTTACACAAATGATTATGTGTGCAGTATTCATGCATATAAAAATGAGCACACTATATATACATATATACATACATATATGTAATATATATTATAAATGTTAACTATATTCTGCACTCTAATTTGAAACTCAAATACAATGTATTTTTTTGGTAGTTACTGGGTTATATAACAAGAAGGAATTATTTTTATATAAAAGAAAAAGACAAGTCTCACTGTAGGTGTCAAACTGGCTTTTAAACTCATCACTACTCCTGGAATAGTGTCTTTAGAAATATAGGCACATCATGGGGAAGTCCTGAATGGTGATCCACAAATACCATTATGATAACAAAATAATTTAAAGTCAGCAGAACATTGGCAATTAAATTTTCTATTTTCCAACTTTTAGCAAAACAAATTATCACTAATTATTAAATAATATTTTACTTCCAAAAACAAAAAAAAAATGGTTTCTTCACTGCACTTATTAAACTTTGCTTCAACACAGCAAGGAAAACAATCAGATTGAAAAGGCATTCTATGGAATGGCAGGAAATATTTGCAAATCCTTTATCTGATAAGAGGATAATAACCAAAATATATAAAAACTCATATAACTCAACAAAAAAATGGGCAAAAGACTTGAATAGGCATTTCTCCAAGGAATACAAATGGACAACAGATATATGAAAATGTGCCTTATATCACTAATCATCAGGGAAACCCAGGTCAAACCACAATGAAATATCATCTTATCCCTGTTAAGATGGCTCTTATGAAAAAGACAAGAAATAAGTATCAGTGAGGATGTGCAGACATTGTAATCATTATACACTGTTGGTAGGAATGTAGAATGATGCAGCCACAATAGAAACTAGTATGGAGGCTCCTCAAAAAGTTAAAAATGGAAGTCCCATATGATTCAGTAATCTCATTTCTGGATGTATATTCAAAAAAATTGAAATAAAAACTTGAAGAGATATCTGTATCTCCACATTTTATTACAACTTTATTCACAATAATAAAAATATGGGAACAACCCACCTTTCCGTTGACAAGTAAGTAAAGAAAATATGAGGGTCAGTTAAGTGTCTGACATCAGCTTAGGTCATGATCTCAGGGTCCTGGGATCAAGCCCTGCATTGGACTCCCCCACTCAGTAAGGAGTCTGCTTTTCCTTCTGCTCCTGCCTCCTGCTCTCTTTCTCTCAAATAAATAAATAAAATATTTTTTCTAAAAAGAAAATATGGTATATTCATACAAATAAAGTTTTATTCAGCCACAAAAAAGAAGGAAATCCTGACATTTATTACAACATGGATGACCCCGGAGAATCTTATGCTAAGTGAAATAAGCCAGTCACAGGTGGACAAATACTGCATGATTCCACTTGTATGAGTTCTCTAAAAAGTCAAACTCATAGAAGGAAAGAATAAAATGGTGGTTGCTGGCAGCTGGTGGGGAATTGTTTTACAATGGATATAAAGTTTTAGTTATACAAGGTGAATAAGTTCTAGAGATCTGCAGTACCTATAGTTAACAATACAGTATCTTTAGTTAACAATAAAGTTTAAAAGCTTTAAAATATTTTTAAAATATTTTGAGAAGATAGATCTCTCATTAAGTATTCTTACTAAAACACACACAATACATATAAACACAAGAAAATTTCTGGAAATGATAGATATGTTTAGCACCTTGGCTGTGGTAACGGCATCAGAGGTTAGGCATTCACCCAAACTCATCAAAGATGTATTCTTTAAACGTGTGCAATATATTGTGTATCAGCTATAACTCAATAAAGATAAAAACAAAGAATTAAATATTTGATTTGTTATTCATTTAAATCCTCCAGAAGACAAGGTTACATTGGTCACTTTTGCTATCTTATATTAAATGTATAGTGTTGCAATATAATAAATACCAAATAAATACTTAAAGAAATAAATGATTGGAAAATTTATTTTTAAAATAAGGACAGACACCAACTAATACACAGATACAAATGAATAGACATGAACACATAATTTTTTGTTTGCCTAATTTCATTTTGGACCTTTGAAATTTTCATTAAATCTTTCTAAGGACCCATTAGCCTGCATTTGGTGGCTACCAGTTTAGTGCTTATTTGGATGGCTGATGTCCATTTTCAGCCATCTGGACATATTTTCACTGATGACTATCATGCATCTACTGAGCAAGGAGGATTAAATTGCATAATGCACATAAAAGCATTTGTAATCTTTAAAGAAACTACAGAAATATAAGGTATTTGCACTGTTATAGCTATGATATTGCCTCAAAATGTACAGTAGCAAATTCTAAGCCAAAAAAAAATCCTCCTAGTCTACTTAAAAGTCATAAGATTTGCAACATTTTAAAAAATGAAATTTTCCCACAGGAATTTCCACCACTGACTTTTTCAATTGTTTTGCCACATAATCCAGCCTGCTATAAAAACTGCAAAAATGTAAAAATGGAATTGTCAAGCTATAGTAATCTCTTGAGACTACCATATTAAATGTAGTTATATCTTATAAGTTTTTTGGCATATTATCAGAACTAAAATTCTATTGTGGGAGACAAAAGGTTTATTTGTAATGGATTTTTTTAATAACGTTTTCTTCTTGGGCTGTGATTTGTACAAATGACATATTTCCTTTTTTTTTGAGATATGTGGACATCTGAACACTAAAAACACTGAAACCCTAGTAAATTTGACATTCATGTAAGTAATGATCAGTGAGTGAATGGTGGTACCATTTACTTCTACATTAACTCAGTCACCCTCTCCCAGGGCCACCTCCTGGGCCATGACTTCATTTGGCACTGTTCCCTATCAGCATTTTTGTATTTTAATACCCTAATCTTCAAGCACATCTTATCTTTCTGGGTCTTACATAACTCACCCCCATACACGTCCTCATATTTCACGGAGATCTCTAGAACTCTTAGATTTTAATTTTGTCCAAATATATTAGGCCCCTTTTTCTACCCGCAGCTTTGTTTTGGGACAAAGGAGGAAACAACTGTTCAAAGAGTGTGCAGGTATGATGAGGCTGTTGAGAGCAAGGGAACTAGCTCAGCTGTTCTGATATCATAAAACTTCTTACTTGGTTGGTGATGTGAAACTTCTTTTTTCTCCCAGACCTGCTCTCTCTGATCTCTGATGATTCCAGAGTCCTAACAGGGAAATGAAAAAAAAAAATTCTCTCTGCCAAAATATGAGTTAAGCATTCTCCAGATTTTCTTTTTTATTTTTCAAAAAGATTTGTATTTATTTACTTGAGAGAGAGTGAACGAGAGAGAGAGGGAGAGATAAAGAGAGAGAGAGAGAGAGAGACCATGAGCCAACACAGAGGCAGAAGGAGAAGCAGACTCTCCACAAAGTAGAGAGTCCAATGAAGAGCTTGACCCCAGGACCCCAAGATCATGACCTCAGCTGACGACAGACACTTAACAGAATGAGCTCAACTCAGGTGCCCCTCTCCAGCTTCTTAAAGATGATTTTATTAGGCGCTTATTAGGTACCAGGTGGTTTTCCAAAGACAGAGTATAAAGCAATGAACAAAAGGATAAAGATCCCTGCCCTCCTGGAGTTTAACTTCTAGCACAGACTAGAAACCAATAAGCCAAGTGAATAAGAAAATTATGTAGCATAGAATGTACTGGACTTCAGGTAAATTAGCTGGTGATGAGAATATCTGGGAAAAGACTGTTTCAAGGCAAGGGGAACACTAAATATATAGTCCTTGAGGTGGACATGTAAGTTGGATTTTTTTTGAGAAACAGTAGGAAGAACATTGTGGCTGGGCTGGAGTAGAGAGGAGAGAAGCAACAGGACATGGGCTGGGAGATATATATGTGGGAATCTGGTAAAATATCATAAAGGCTGTGGCTTTTACTCTAAATGAAATGGCAGGTCAGTTTCATGGATTTGGAGGCAGGAGGAAGGCTAAACTGGTGTGTTTAGATTGCCCTCTTGAAACAAATCCAAATGTCACTTTAAAAAGTATTCTTTATGATAGAGCACACTGCAAATTTACCACTTAGGCTCCTAATTTCACATCTTATTTTATCTGTTCTAATTTAAGTTTGAGAGTTTGTATGAATGTGTGTTTCTGTGTGTTTATTCTTTAGTCTGTGTATTTGGATCTGAAGATATGAGCACCAATGCTTGCTAAAATGACAATGTAAAAAGAAGAAAATAAGTAAATATGTTAAAGACAGTAATATAAAAATTCCATTCTAAGTAGTAAAATAACAAACTAATCTCATCAATATCAAGTACAGGAAAGGATATTTGTTATCATTACTATTTTACACCAGTGTTTTAGAGATTTTAGATTTTAGAGTTTTAGAGTGAATACATTAAGTTGAGAAAATAACCTAATTAGTATAAGTAATGGAGAGAAAGTGATCAATTATTTTGTGTCAAAACTATTGCATATCTAGAAAATCCAAAGCTTTGTAGCTTATGGAAAAAGCTACAAAAATTAAAAAAAGGAATTTGAATTATACAAACATCACATTGCTTTTCTCTATACTATACTGGACGTAAAAATATGCTAACAAAAACTGCCAGAGTAAAAATTCAATAAAAATACAAAATTTTCATAAAGCAATCTATCTTTGTGAAAAGATATAAAAATCTGACTAAAATCCATCCCCTATTTTTGGATTTGAACATCTAATATCATTAAAATTTCAAGCCTTCAAAAATTAATATTTAGAAACCGAATTTCATATTTAGAAAAATAATCCTAAAGTTTTTAGGGATGAACAATATTTAACAAAAAACTATGGAAATAATAATTAGTATGGCATTGCTTTACTAGTTATTAAAGTTCACTAAAAAGATAATTTAGTAAAAACACTCTGCCACTAGCAAAAAACAAAACAGTGGTAATAAAGAGAAAAATTTTAAATTATATAATAGTTTACAGAAATATTTAATTTTAAAAGTATAAAATTTAATATATGAAACATTGTTATTTCACTAGGAAAGGATTATTTATTTAATAACCCCTGCAAAGGGGATGCCTCGGTGGCTCAGTGGTTGAGTGTCTGCCTTTGGCTCAGGTCTTGATCCTGGGATCCTGGGATTGAGTTCCCCATTGGGCTCCCTGCATGGGGCTTGCTTCTCCCTCTGCCTATGTCTCTGCCTCTCTCTGAGTCTCTCATGAATAAATAAATAAAATCTTAAAAAAAAATAACCCCTGAAGGTACACCTGAGAATCTATCTTAAAGAAAATATGATGGATCTCTTACTGCATAGATTTAATTGGAAAAAATTCTGGTTGGTGGCACCTGGGTGATTAGGTTGGTTAAGTGCGTGCCTTCAGCCCAGGTCACGATCCTGGAAAGTCTGGATTGAGCCCCAAATTGAGCTCTCTGCTCAGCAGGGAGTCTGCTTCTCCCTCTGCCCCTCACCCACTCATGCTCTATCTCTTTCACTCTCTCTCTCTCAAATAAATAAATAAAAACTTCAGAAAAAAAGAAAAAAATCAGGTTGGATTAAATGAATAAAGGTAAAACAAACACTGTTGCTTTCAGAGAAAACTTTTTTTCAGGAAAGCTTTTTGATCAAAGAAGAAACTCCAGAATCTATAAAAGAATCGTATTTGATTATGTACATGAAAAAAAAATGGCAAAACATTTTCAGAGTAAAAAAAAAAGCCAAAATGCCAAAAACAAAAAATAAAGAAAAACTTGGTGTGGTGGGAATGTGTGTATTATAAGAGCAAGACTGCGCGAAGCAATAGGAACTTTTACTCATTCTTGATATAAATATAAAATGATACAGTCACTTTGGAAGGTAGTTTAGCAATTTCTTCCAAAGGTAAATATACTCTTACCTTATAATCCAATAATCATGCTCCTTGCTATTTACCCAAATGAACTGAAAACTTATGCCCACATAAAAACCTGCACATGGATGTTTATAACAGTTTTATTTATAATTGCTGACCTTTGGAAGCAACCAAGATGTCCTTCAGTAGGTAAATGGATAAATAAACTGGTACCCAGACAATGAAATATTATTCCTAAATATTATTTACTAAAAAGAAATGAGCTATCAAGCTATTAAAAGACATGGGTGAAATTTAGTGCATATTACTAAGTGAAAGAAGACAATTTGAAAAGACTACCTACCATATGATTCCAACTATATGACATTCTGGAAAAGTCAAAAATATGGAGATAGTAAGGACATCATTCTTTTCCAAAGGTTAGTGGAGAGAAAGAGAGAGCAATTAATATGCAGAGCAGAGAGGGTTATTTAGGATAGTGCAAATGCTCTGTATAACTATAATGGTGGATACATGTTATTATACATTTCTCCACACTCAGCATGTACACCAAGAGCAAGACATAATGTAGACTATGAACTCTGGATAACAATGGTGTATCAATGTAGGTTCAACAGTTGTAATAAATATATTTTGTGGGTGGGGAATACTGATAATGGGAAGGCTATGCATGTGTGTGGGAGGGAGATTATGGGAAATGTCGGTACCTTCCTCTCAACTTTGCTGTGAACCTAAAGCTGCTCTAAAAACTTGCCTATTAAACAAACAGACACAGCAGATTTAAGGGTCCAAGAATCTTAAATTGAGAGTCTCTACAAACCACCTTGGAAAATAAAGATTTGCATTCATGTCATAACACAATAGAAGACAATAGAACTTTCTTTCAAGTGTTCTGAACAAATAACGGAACCATTTCTATTCTACATTCACCATAGCTGGCAAGGCTAATGCATCATGGTCAGAGTACTAAGAAAACTAAACTTGTTTTCTTTCCCTTCACAAGAAGCTAAAACTTTGAAACTTTCCTTTGAAATGGCAGAGACATGTGTCCAAACATGTTCATTCTTTACCTCACCATTTTACTAATCATTTGACTTTTCCCACTGTAAGTGATTGATTAGTTGATTGCATGATACAGCCTCACAGAAAGTGCCTCATTTCTCAGTGATGTGTTTTGTGAGGGCCAGAAGCTCAGGATTCTATACTGAAATCTAAGAAGTATATGTCTCCTGTGAAATCATAGAGAGTATGTCCTAGGAATTACCTCTGCCCTCTGCCACGGGGCTTGTAGTTTGCTTCCTTGCAGAGTGGCCTACATTCACATGATGTTTTCTATTCCCTAAATGCTTGAGAAGCCTGCCTTTTACTTAGGCTGATGGAGTTGAGGAAACTGCCACACTTGATTTTCCTCTATGGACACAGCTATTCTTAAATGTTAATAACATGTTAGGGACTGGATGTTACAGAGACCAATAAACCTTTGCGTACACACCTCAGGGAACTCATATTCCAGTGGAGAAGAGGAAGAGGAAAACAGAAAAATAGAAATGAAAGTCTTAGGGGCTTTAAGGGATCTCTGGAAGTCCTACTAGAATTTAGGAAGTCTTTGAAACTGTTGGGTCACGCTCGCATGACAAACTTGAGTTTCATAGTAAAAGACAGAGAGATCATTCCAAGGAGAAGACCATGTAGGCAATACTTCAAGCGTATGTTTGGGGAATTATAAGAGTTTTGATATAGGAAAGATAAGGAGTTGGTAGCAGCAAGAGGAATGTAGAAGTATAATAATTTCACTATTCAGGTGGCATGCATTGGCACAGATTTACCCATTGGTTAGGATTCTCATCTGTTCTAGTTGGACCTATGTCTCACTAGTTGTTAAATATTTTAACTCTCACCCCTGAGTATAATAGGAAATTATTGGCAGATTTGGCCATATTTTAAAGGGCCATGTATGCCAAATTAGAAATTTGAATATGAAAGAAAAAGAGAGTCAAGTAAGATTATTATGCAGAAGGATTACATAACTAAATTTTTAAAATAACTCTCAGGAAAATGGGGAAGATTGAAAGAGAAGGGATAAACTTTTAATCTATGTCATCAGTTTGATATAGCAAATGAGAGGAATATAAATAATTTTATTAGAAAGATTAATATTTATAACTAAACACTGAATTATTTATTAAATTTAGTATTTTTTTAACTTTAGATAAAATTAAATCACTCAGGATTGAATAAAGAGGTATTTCAAATGTATCATATGTTTCAATTCCTTTGAACATTATGTTCCAGAATGCTAAAATAAAAATTTAAAGACTCCTTTGTTCTTGGTCTCCTCTCCATGATAAACATAGCACCCAGTTCTGTGCCTCTAACTCTAACCAAAATTCCTAGAACTGTCTGATCCCATGATCCAGCAGGGGCCTTCAAATCTCAAGGAGAATTGAAAAGAATGTGAAGTTTATGTGCAAACCACGACTATGCTGAATAAATACTCAAGGTTCTAATATGTATGTAAGTAAGCAGAACTACCTCAACAGACGGGAATAAAACCCCTCTAGATCAGGGGTCAGCAAGGTTTTTTTTTGTTTGTTTGTTTTTGTTTGTTTGTTTGTTTTCCTTTTCTTTTTTCTTTTTTTTTTTTTTTTTTGGTGAAGGTCCATATAATAAATATTTTGGAATTTATAGGACATGTGGTCTTTGTTATACCACTCAGCTCTACCAAGGTAGCACCAAAACAGCCATAGACCTTGTGTAAATGAGTGTGGTGTTTCCAATAAAACTATTTACAAAAACAGGAGGGGGATTTGACCTATGGACCAAAGTTAGCCACCTACTACTTTAGAATGATTTATCACAGTGTCCTCCAACTAATAGAAACATGTACATAAGATAGTCACTGCACCAAATTATATTAGTCTTCCAGAAAACAATGGAAGAATAAATGAACTTCATCTGGTTTCACCACAGAATAATATTCTACATTTGCTTTTGTTTCTTCACAGGTGTTTGATCAGTCCTTCTCCTCCTCCTTCTTTAAGATTTTCTTTAAATTCAAGTTAGTTAACATTTAGTATATTATTATTTTCAGGGGATAAAATTCAAAAGATTGATCAGTTGCATTTAACACCCAGTGTCATTACATTCAGTAATGCTCACCACCTATAATGCTCACCACTCAATTACCCAATCTCCCCACTCACCTCTCCTAAGTTTGTTCCCTATAGTTAAGTGTCTCTTATGGTTTGCCTCCCTCTCTTTTTTATCTTATTTTATTTTTCCTTCCCTTTCCCTATGTTCATCACTTTTGTTTCTTAAATTACACATATGAGTGAAATCATACGGTATTTGTCTTTCTCTGACTTATTTAACTTAGCATTATATACTCCAGTTCTGTCCATGTCATTGCAAATAGTAAGATTTCATTCTTTTCAATGGCTGAGTAATATTCCAATACACCACATCTTCTTTATCTATTCATCAGTCAGTGGACATTTGGGATCTTTCCATATTTTGACCAGTATTGTTATTTTGATTTGTATTTCCCTGATAGTAAGTGATATTGAATTTTTTTTTAATGTATCTATTGGCCATTTGTATGTCTCCTTTGGAAAAATGTCTGTTCATGTCTTTTGCCCATTTATTGGCTGTATTTTTTGGGGTGTTGAGTTTAAGTTCTTCATAGATTGTAGATACCAAATCTTTTTCTAGTCATTTGCAAATATCCTCCCATCCAGTAGGTTGCCTTTTAGTTTTGTTGTTTCCTTTGCTGTTCAGAAGCTTTTTATCCTGATGAAGTCCCAATAGTTCATTGTTGCTTTTGTTTCCCTTGCCTCCAGTGATTTGTCTAGTAAGAAGTTGCTCTGGCCAAGGTCAAAGAGATTGTTACCTGTGTTCTCTTCTGGATTTTGATAGATTCCTGTCTCACATATAGGTCTTTCATCCATTTTGAGTTTATTTTTGTGTATGTTGTAAGAAAGTGGTTCAGTTTTATTCTCCTACACGTTGCTGTCCAGTTTTCCCAACACCATTTATTGAAGAGACTGTCTTTTTGGCTATTCTATTTTGTCCATTGGCTATTCTTTCCTGCTTTGTCAAAAATTAGTTGACCATAGAATTATTTGTCCATTTCTGAGTTCTTGATTCTATTCCATTGGGCTATGTGACTGTTTTATTGCCAGTAACATGCTCTCTTGATGATTATAGCTTTGTAATACAGCTTGAAGTCTGGAATTGTGATGCCTCCAGCTTTGGTTTTCTTCTTCATCACTACTTTGGCTATTTGAGGTCTTTTCTGGTTCCACATAAATTATACGATTATTTGTTCCAGCTCTGTGAAAAATGCTGGTGCTATTTGATAGGGATTGCATTGAATGTGTACATTGCTTTGGGTAATATAGACATTTTAACAACATTTGTTCTCCCAGTCTATGAGCATGGAATGTTTTTCCATTTCTTTGTGTCTTCCTCAATTTCTTTCATACGTGTTCTATAGTTATCAGAGTACAGATCTTTTACCTCTTTGGTTAGGTTTATTCCTAGGTATCTTATGGTTTTTGGTATAATTGTAAATGGGATCAATTCCTTGGATTTCTCTTTCTGCTGCTTTATTACTGGTGAATAGAAATGCAACAGATTCCTCTGCATTGATTTTATATCCTACAACTATGCCGAATTCTTCTATCAGTTCTAGCAACATTTTAATGGAAACTTTTGAGTTTTCTACATAGAGTATCATGTCATCTGCAAAGAGTGAAAGTCTGACCTCTTCCTTGCCAATCTGGGTACTTGATTTTCTTATAAAGTAAACTTAAACTCTTCTATTTGCTGAAAACTAAATTTCATTGGGTTGTTTCCATAGAAAAATGGTAATGCAGACTGAAAAGTCTGCCTAATCATTGAATTCTTCTGGTTTATAGAATGTTGGATTGCTCTAGGTTTTATTTATCTTAAGAAGGAGGAAGTGGAGGGGAGATCTTTCTTTCACAATCCTCTTTAATTCCTATTTTTCTTTATTAAAGATTGTCTATTTTAATAATAGAAAAAATAAAGTAATCTTTATCTTTATGCCATAAGAATCAAGTTTATTACTGAAATTAAGAATTATCAATGATCTAAATAGTTTATCATGGTGGTCAAGGATATAGACTACCTTCTAATGCCCTCTCTGCCACTTACTGCGTGTGTGATCTTGAGCAAATTGCTTGCTTCTCTGTGCCTCAGCAATAAAATAAGGTTAATAATAACACTATTCAAATAGGATTGTTATGAAAAGTCAATAAATTAATACAGGAAAACCAACCACTCAGGGCAGTGCTTGTTACACAAAAAGCACCCCACAAAGAGCTATTATTATCATCCAATTATTTTAAATTTTACTTAAACATATTTTGCAAGTGCAATCCATCTTAAAACTACCAGAATCCTCTGAGATGCAGATGCTTGTAAAGCACAAGCCCTAGTACTGGAAGAGGACTTTGTAGTCATTTGTTGTTTTCATTGCTCACACAGGAACCTTTCTCTGTCCAATAACATCAAGGTCTTTTGTTCTCCTTCTGGGCATTTTCAGTTGCCAGATCCATAGCACCTTACAAAGCAACTGGTTTCATTTAAATTTCAGCTGCACATCTAATAAGCACAGTGATATTAATGAGACAGGTAATGTCTCTGAGCTCAGTGTCTTCATCTGTAAAGTCAAGTTAATATTCTTTATCTACTTCAGAAAGGATGGAGAAAGAAGAATATTTCTCACTCTTTGAATTTCACAAAGTAGCATTCCAGAGAGATTTCCACATTCCAGGAGAGAAAAGCATGGAAAGAAAGCACACAGTTTGTCTTTACCATCTCCCTCCCTTCCCCCTTGGAATGAGTGATTGGCTTGTCTGGTGAGGTGGAAACACCAGGTGTGACTCAGCCTCTTCTTTTTATGGAGCAGTCTGTCCTCTGAATCCAAGAGTCTTCCTTTGGTCATTCTGAAAGCCATCTTCTAAAGCAGGAAACTCTTGCTATTGTCCAGCTCTGCCTGTGACTCTAGGGTTGAGTGGCAGTGTTAGGAGGTTCATTTGGTCACAGATCAAAGACTTGGTCTCTAATTAACTGATATGTATGTTAATCTCCATGACTCATTCCCATTGGCTTTTAATTTGAGAACAGAGCTGTTGTTTAATCAACGTTTAAAACTCCAACAGTGAGAATTCATTACAATCTTTGATGAGAAAGTACGTATGCAAATGTTAAATCTGCTGTTATTTTAAGAGTATTTCTCCAGGATAGTATAGCCAGATCATTTTTTCCCTACTGCTTGTCACTGATGGAATAATATAAAATAAAGATAACCTATAAAACCACTTATTAACAGTGTAGTTTTCCTTGTTCTCCAACCTTTACTCATAATCTCTCGAATCACTGCTACTCCCAACTCCACAACACACATACAATTTCTTCTTGCCTCCAAAATTATGAATAATAGAGGGGTTATCAAGTGACTTTTATATTTTCAAACCTTTAACCATATCAACCTCGTTTTAAAAAAAAATTATGTCCCACTTCTGGAGTTGACCTTCTCAGCTTGCTTCCTCCATCTATGCTTCAAATGCCACGCATTCCCACATATTAGGGGTTTTGCACAATTAATTGTTCTCCCTCATTTATTAAACTCCCTTATCCTACTTGGATCCTAAAATTAAACCTCTGTGACTGGCCTCTGTATGCAAAATACAAATCCTTGTGAGTCATAAAAGAAAAAGTTTGGCATTGTCCAAAATGTCATAAACAAAGTCAAAAGCAAATAGCAAGAGGGAAAATATTTGCTACATATGTCAATGAACCACTTTCCTTAATCTATAAAGTACTTCTGTATAAATTAATAAGGAGAAATAAACAGAAAAAATTGACTAAGGCATGAAGCTTGGAGAAAATATAAATATATCACTTATTCATACATGAAAGATATAGAAACTCACTCATAACTAAGAAGTACAAATTAAAATATTATAATGCCAGTTTTCCCTTATACAATTAGCAAGTACCGAATAATTTATTAATATTGTGTATAAATACAGATATAAATATGTAAATGCTTTTCACTGTATAGCTTTGTTCATTGTTAACATTTTTTCATGATCATAATTACATTTTGGGGGAAAAAAAACTTGACTATATTAAAAACTTGTCTCATTTTTCCTCAAGAGATAGTCTTATCATTCTCCACTCTCCTTTTTTAAAATTAGTTTAACTTCAAAAAAAAGAAGCTTATATGTCATGGGTTCATTTTCTCACCTCCTTACATCTTAGCTACTTCATTCAGAATCTAATTTAATCTCTCCATTTGTGCATGTCTTGCTAAATCACCAATTAATAAATATACCTCAATAAATCTAAAGGTCCTTTCAGTATTATTTTCACTTGCTCTAGAATTACTTGACACTGGTGGCCCCTCCTTTAGACATTCTCCTCCACTGGCTGGGATGACAGAACATATTCTGCATTTTCCTCCTCCATCTCTGGATTTGTCTTCTCCCTATCACCTTTTCATAGTTCATCCTTTTTCCAATCATTACATTCTGAGATCCCTTTCAAAGCCACATTCTTAGACTTCCTCCACTTGAATTCTACATACTCATACTTCTGTTCATAAATCTAAACTACTCAGATGATTCACTCATTTTTATTTACAGCCTGTATATCTCTTTTGAGCCACAGACTCATATATTCTGATTTCTTGGCTATATTTATGTTTGAAACATACAACAGGTCATTTTAATAAAAACTGAACTCATGATCTATTCTCTACTTCACACCTGATTCTTTTCCAACTCTCTTCACTTCAGTAAAGTTATCATCATTCATCTTGTTATAAAACACAAGAATCTTACGAGTTACTCTTGACATCTTTCCCATGCTCATCTGCAATATCCAATGTGCCCAATAGCTCCTGTTGATTTTTTTCAACTTATGGAGTTGTACATAATACACAAAAAAATCCATATATTCAATGTATACATGTTGATGAGTTTGGACATATGCATATATCCTGCTACTATCATAACAAAAACATAATAAGCACATTTTAATTAGTAAGTGGCTCAATCTGAGACTTAGTCCATCATCATATCATATTTTTTAAAGATTTTATTTATTTATTCATGAGAGACACAAAGAGAGAGAGAGGCAGAGACACAGGCAGAGGGAGAAGCAGCCTCCACACAGGGAACCTGATGTGGGACTTGATCCTGGGACTCCAGGACCACGCCCTGGGCCAAAGGCAGGTGCTAAACCACTGAGCCACCCAGGGATCCTCATCATCATATCATTTTTGTTAGGGAAACTGGTTCGTCTGTAACTACCCTATTTTTTCTAATCCACAACCCATACCCAAGTTATCTTTTGAAATATAACACCTATCATATTCTTATCCTCACAAAAAAAGAGGATTCTCTAATAATGGGATAAAAATCAAAATACCACAAGGCTGAAAACATTGTCTCCTAGGCATCTCTCCAAACTTCTTCACACAAGTTCCTCTTATCCTTTTGCTCAACTCTCATGGTTCAGAGAGTTTTACATATAACCTGAGGCAGATACATCTAGACAATTGCTTGTTTATGGACTGAACATCTTATGTTGTTGCATCATATGCAACTAGTCTGGCCTTTCCAACTCATGTAGATAAACAGAAAACTGCAGGCAAAGTGGAGCATAGTTTGGCTGGCTTTATTTGCACTACAAATTAATCACTAATTTCAATAACTTTCAAGGCATTTTACTAAGTGTATTTAACCTTCAAAGGGTAACCTAAAACAAAAACAGCAATAAAGCGAAATTAAATGGAGCTTATCCTAAGTGTAGAAAAATTTATGTTGCTAAGACTTCTTTGTGATACTTAGAATGGCCACTAGAATAAGAAACTGGAGTAATCTTGCCCAGTCATTTAACTTCTGAGTCTCAATCCTCTCCCGTACAAAAATGGCATCATTATTACCAAACTCAAAGGTATCTAAAAGTTAACATATTCAGCATTGTTTACAACATTAATCTCTCTCTCTCTCTCGTCCTCCCATCTCCTCTCATAATTTCCTCTCCTTTCCTTCTCCTTCTCTTTCCTTCTCCCCTTGTCTTCTGACACATAACAGCAACTCAATGAAAATAAGTTTTGGTTTTGTTTCTTATTATGATTAAAAGACACTGGCCCATTGGAAGACAAGTATACTTATTTTAAAAGGGGCTTTAATTTAGAATGAATGCTCTGATAATATGCAAGGATGAAGACTAATGTCTACCTCTGAATAATACTTCTATAATAATTTTAGCAGAACAATTGTTTGTAATTCTATCCACAAAGTTATTTCTTAGAATAAGCTCTTGTCCCTTCCATTTCGAAAAATACTGATGAAGAGTAACCTTCTGACAAGAAATACTGGTTATAATTCCCAAACAGTTTTGTAATTTAAGTACATGTCCTCTTGCAGCATGGTAATAATCATCACATTGAAGGACAGAGATTCTTAATTCAAATAGATACACGGTTTTAGTTAATTATAGACAAGATAAAAACAATCTTTAGCTAATTTGCTAAAAGTTGGTCCTTGTTTCCAAGTTCATATTTATGTTTAAACTTGTAAATAATATAACTCAAATGATATTTTCTCAGGCCAAGAACTAGAACACGGTATCCATTCTAGAAAAATTAGCCCCTTTAGAAATGTTATTACTGTTCACATTATTGATCCCATTCTGCTGTCAAGGCCAAAGTGTTTAGCAAGACTATTTCAGGGACCTAGACAGGACATTTTTATTGGCAATAAGACAACAGATTATCCTGAGTTCAAATGAGAAGACCCAGTGGCCAGGTCTATATCACTCTAACATTGTTCTGATGTGCAGCACAGATGGTGAGGTATGTTGATGGATGAGGTCATCTCAGCAGCAGAGTTATCTTACTAGTCTCACCATATATTTCAGTTGAATGACCTACTAAACATGGCTGTCCCAAAGCAACTGGACATATTTATAACTATGGCTGTTAAATGGGACCCTCTAGGAAGTTCTGAATATAGATTCCCCTCTCATAGCTTTGACTTCTAATTTCTTTTTTTCCCTTTCCTTTTTTCTTTTACTTTTTCTTTTTTTCTGAGAGAGAGAATGAGAGAGAGAGAGAGAGAGAGAATGAGAGCAAGCAGGCATGTGTGTGTGAGTAGTGGAAAGAGAGTGAGAGAGAGAATCTTAAGCAGGCTCCACACCCAGCACACAGCCAGATGTGGGGCTCAGTCTCATGAGATCATGACCTGAGCTGAAATCAAGAGTCAGACACTAAACCGACTGAGCCACCAAGGTGCCCCTTGACTTCTAGTTTCTAAGAACCATATTAAGTTGGGCCTGAGTTGGGTAGGGGAAGGAAGGAGCATAAAGGAAGACTGGGAGAATATATGCAAACAAAATAATCTCAAAGTATTAAGAGCACAGCATAGAGAATATAGTCAATGATATTGCAATAGCACTATATGGTGACAGATGGTAGGTATACCTCGAGTGAGCATAATGTAACCCATAGAAATACTAAATCACTAAGTTGTACACCTGAAACTAATGTAACATTGTATGTCAACTATAGGAGTTATAGGGTGATTGAATTTTGTAGAAAGGAGCATTAAAATAAAAATGCTATCTTAAATTTTAATGATCTAGGGTATTTTCTTTATATACTCAATATTTGTGAAGAACTGGGAGTTTGCTATCAGACAACTTCTTTGCTGTTTCTATTTTACAGGAGACAGTCTAGTAGAGAAAAGCACTGGATTAGGTCCACAGTAGTTGGGCTCTTGTCTGACCTTAACCACATTTTCTAAACTTCTGAGGTATCAGTTTCCTTGCTTGTAAAGTGAGAGTGAGTAGATGTGCTAAATTCTCTCTTAAAACTATTATTTTTTGCCTTTCTGCTCACTATACTAGACTTCCACTCTTATGAATAGGAATGCCTAAAATTTACTGAAAAGTAACAGAACATAGTGCTGAATGCTCAGTCTCTAGAATTACACACTTATATTTGTTTTCAACACATATATCTATATGGCCTTCTAGTTTTCAATATAAATTGAGTCTTAGGGGATCCCTGGGTGGCTCGGTGGTTCAGTGCCTGCCTTTGGCCCAGGGCGTTATCCTGGAGTCCCGGGATCGAGTCCTGAGTCAGGCTCCCGGCATGGAGCCTGCTTCTCCCTCTGCCTGTGTCTCTGCCTCTCTCTCTCTCTCTCTCTCTCTCTGTCTATCATGAATAAATAAATAAAATCTTTAAAATAAATAAATAAATTGAGTCTTAGAGTCCTTGTCTATAAAATGGAGATGATATTAGTACTCAACATGAAGTTGTTCTTTGATTTTTTTCATATCACTTGCTACCTTCTAATTTACCATCTGTAAGATCCATAAAGGTAGCAAGTATTGTCTGTTTTATTCATTGACGTATCCCAAGTATCTTAACATATAGTAGCTAGTCAATATCTATCAAATGAATACATGAAATAATGTTTATACAGAGCTTAGTGTAGTAACTAGCACAAAGCATTTGATAAATGATCCCATTAATGGTCTTGATAAATGGTTAATATTCATTTCACCATGAACATGTAGAAATGGAAGAGGTAGAAATGTTTCAAAGAGAAGATGAAGGGGACTAATGACCATGCTGTTACCAAATATCTGCAAGACTACCACAAGTTACTTTCAAAGACAAGAATATGAGCCAAGAGGTGGAAACTACAGGGAGATATTTTTTTTCTAATCTGGAGTGAGAAAGATTTTCTAACAAAACTCTTCTAAGATGAAACGAACTGGTGCTCAAGTAAATGTTGGATTATTATTAGCCAATCAAATGAAGGAATTAAGAAATTTAATTAAAGGTTATGTCTACTATTACATGAATCAAAGATGTGGAGAGAACTTCTTATAAATAGCATATACAAAATAAACTTTAAAATATATGAAATAGGGGATCCTGGCTGGTTTAGTCAGTAAAGCGAATGACTTTTGATCTTGAGGTTGTAAGTTTGAAGCCCATGATGGGTATAGAGTTCACTTAAAATCTTAATTTATATATATATAAACATATATATATATATGTTTATATATATATATAAAATATTGAATTTTGGCCTTGTGGTGCTGCTGGCAATAAAAATATAGATGGAAAGTAGTAAATATAGTGAATACCTACATATTTCCCTTATATACATGTAATCAAAAAACATTTACTTGTTATCAAACTCCAATAAAAAATATACAAAAACCCCACATTTACTTGTTAACAAATCATATGGTTGAAAAACAAATGCAGCTGATTTATCTTATTAATGTTGGCAATGCAGCAGACAGGAGCTACAGAATCTCTTATACTCTACTAGAAAAAGAGGACTGTTAAAAGCCGGCTTCTTTCTTTCCTATTCTTTTTATCCCAGTGCTAACACTGCACTTTGGAATTTAATACCAGAGTGGGAGTGCTCCTGGGTTGTATGAAACTAACTGGTGCCTCACTTTTTCTTTCTTTTTTTTTTTTTTTCACTCTTTCCAACTAGGGATGATTTTAGACAAAATGTATGACATCAGTGAAAAAGGAATCTCACTCAATATCATTTTTATGAAGGATAGTTGGCCTCATACTAAAATAGTCTGCCATCAGGTCAGACAGAAAAGCATTAGGTACATAAAGTGGCTGTCATAAAATGTAGCCAGACAGGAGCCAAGTCTGATCACAGAAGGTCAGTTAGGCATTTAGAAAATAAAGGAAGCATGTTTTCTTTAACGAGCCATCAAAAGTTAATAACAAGTGAGTTAGCTTTCTATTTTGGACAGAAATATTGTGAAAGATGCAGGGGTTCTCAAGGTTTTCTCTATTTTTTCAATTGGCTGCCTACTAAGACAAGATATGCAATAACAAAACTTTTCAAAGTTATAGAATAGTGAACTACATTCTCATGGTCAAACTATGGGGTCATTTTATGAATTGTGATGTTTAATATCATATGATGACTTACTGGACCATGGGGTGCCCAGATATTTGGCTAGACATTATTCTGAGTATGTCTATGAGGGTGCTTCTGGATGACATTAACATTTACATCAATACACTAAGTAACGAAGATTGCTTTTCCTAATGTGGGTGGGTCTCATCTAATCTGTTGAAGACCTGAGTAGGATAGAAAAGACTGAGTAAGAGAAAATTCTTCCTACATGAGTGCTTGAGCTGGGACATTGGTCTTTTCTGGCCTTCAGACTTGAACTTAAACATTGGCTCTTTCTAGGCCCCAAGCCTGCCAGTGTTCAGATCAGAACTATACCATTGGCTCCTCTAGGTGTATCTCTTTCATCTCACTTTCTTTCTCTCTCTCTCTCCCTCTCTTTCCATACACACACACCTATACACACATACACACATATCATTATATTGGTTTCTCTAGAAAACTCTAATATACTGATTCAACAGCATCAGCAGGGAATGAGCTGAGTTGTGCCAATCTAGTGGATTATCCAGATAATTAAAGTCAATCCCAGTAGAATTTAATGTTTTAGGAACTTGTCTGGTAACAGTGTAAAACTCAAAATTCTATGATTCTCTATTACAACACAAATTAGTTTAGCCATTCTCAAAATCAATTTCACAAGCAACAGAAAAAAAATCTGAAAAACATTTACCTCCCAAGGAAATTACAAAATGATCCAAGTATCTAAGAACCCATCTCATTTCCTTACAGTCACTTTTTTTTTTTAAGACTTAAGTACTCATCTTCATGTGTTGATTCCTGTTATCAGTAATCAGCACATAGCATATCCACTTCTTTTCTATGATTATCTCTAGGCTCTGGTGCTTTATGATATTTAAGTTCTACTTCTACCACACGCATTAAGTTTCCAAAACATCTGTCCTCATGCACCAGAAGATACCCTTGGTGTTGCCAAATTCCTGGCATTACCTTCATGTGAATTTTCTCATTGTCACTCACCTGCCCAGAAGCAGAAATTCGCCTGCTAGACCCAGGCGCCTCATGGCCATCAGCAGACCTCTCACTGTCATGCCCTCACAGAAGCAGGCCACCACCCGGGCCTTGGGCAAGTGACTCCTAAGCTTCTTCAGCAGCTTATCGAAGCTCTGTTCCCCTGCATTGCTGTAGATTTTGTAAGAGTGAGCGATGCAAATTCCTTCCTTGGCTGACATATCTTTGAAAGCTTCCATCCCACTCTCTCCATAGTTCCCTGTGTAAAAACAGATAAGCAGAGAGGTAGTGAGATGGCAGTGCTGGACACGCTGGGTCCAGTTAGAATGCAGAAGCACTGGGAACACGAAGGTGACTTGGTACTGTTGAACTTGGAGCCTGAACACCTGAATGAGGTTTGGCTCTTTCAATGACTTGTTCATTTTGGGCAATTTACAACGAAACTACATCATACGTATGCATTGAACTCTAAATTTTGTTTGAGAGAGAGAGAGAGAGAGAGAGAGAGAACAGCATAAAAAGCAGAAGCAATTAAGCTCCCCTTTGACTTAAAAAGTTCACACTCTAGTGTGAGATGATGAAAGACATTTGTCTGCTGTACTTTCATTCTGTCTCACTTCCTTTTGCTTCTTATTGTATGACTCTCTTATTCCACTGGCTCAGATTCTTGTATTTAAAGACACAATACATACATTTACATGGAATAGATGTTGTGCAGATAGCATATAGAACATTATATTTTTATAGAATATTATGCATATTATATTCTATTAGCAATCATAAGATTTTGTGGCTTTATCCCAACCAAAAATTCCATATCCTTGCTTGAGATTTGAGTCTTGTCAGAGGTAAATGTATAAGCTTATGAAAAACATTTGAAGTTTCATTCTGTATAAGCATAGGGAGGTTAGTGATTTGGGGGAATAATTCCAAAGCCCTGTGCAAATGTGAAGGGCTAAGGACTGATGGTGGTCCTTTAAATTGATGGAATGTGGTGATCAATACTGACAATCAACTATATGCCAGGCAGTGTACCAAAAACTTTATAGATGTGACCTCACTTAATTCTCACAAGAATATAGTGAGACATTATGACTTTCTTTCTGCAGATAAGAAAACAGATGAGGCAGTTACGTTTACACTTGCCCAACGTTACATACCCAGTAGGTGGAACTTTGTATTACATTCTCAGATCAAAGAGAGTGGATTCTGCTCCCTTCACTTGTCCATGGCTGACTTTTAGAAAACTTAGAAGCCCAATTATATCTACATTTCTTTTTCCAATTTAAAGGTCATGATACTTCAATTTTAGGTATTTTTAGAGCCTTAAAAGGCTCTAAATTATACTAGGCTCAGTGTCTTGAGTTTACAAAAGATTAGCTGGGTAAGGGGGAATGATTCACAGAATACAGGAGCCTATTACAAGACAAGCAAGTGGTCACCGGCTTCACAATCAACTAGACCTAGGAATAGAAATTTCATCAAGAGGAGATCCCAAATGAATAAGGAAGTACAAGGCATTCAATTGCATTAGTTTCACTATATGACTATAATAGAGATCACTTAAAAATAAGTATACCTGTATAACATTTTGATTTTTGAAAAGTCAATTCATATAAATTAGCTCACAGCTCCTTACGCCAACTCTGAGACATGTAATATTATCTTCCACTCACAACTGATAAAACTGAAGTTCACTTTTAGTAAGTGGCATATAACTTATCACTGCTAATCCTGTGTATGTTCCACTATAGCACAGGTATCTTGCTGCATAACGAGATCTTCAGACTTTGAAAGTTGATTTTTGTGTAATTTTATCTTTAAGAAAATGGTAATGGGCAAAGCAGAGCAGGATAGCTTAAGTTCTAGCCAAAGAAACTGGTTGGCCAGCTGCATCTTTCCTTTTTCTCCAGAAATAAAATAAGAAGAAGCCTCTATGGTGATGGCAAATGGGCAATGTAGTTATTTTGCAATTAACAAAGTTTAAAAGATCCTCTCTGAAAAATATGCCTAGGGGCCTAAATTACTAGTTTTATACTAATCTGAGTAATCTATTATTCTCTGATTTATTTTTAGCCAACTCTATTTTTCAACAGACTGTCTTGTACTTAATGCTTTCATTAGTGCTGGGGTATTTGCATAAATAATTTGAGATTAGGTACATAGTGATTGTTATGGCAATAATAATAGTTCTCAATATATTCACAGTTAAATAAGAAAAAAATACCTGACAAATTCATAATCTTTAGCATCTCTCCCAACAACTTAAACTTATTTTTGTTTATACAATAAATTATATGGAAGTAGCTTGTAATAGGGAGAGAATTTTGTTGTTAGAGAGATCTGAGTTCTAATTCAGCTTGGAAAGTCTCTCTAAATCTAGCTTTTTCACCTGAAAATCAGACATAACACTACCTAATATGTATTCTGCATATCATATATGTTAAACATTATATCTAGTTTAACATTATAATAAATGATTATAATTATTATAATATATTTTATAATTAGTTATATGTAACTAACATTCTATATAACATGTAATAAACATATAATTATAATATACATTATAAAATAATACATATATTAACTATATAAAATATCTGATAGATAGGCTGGACCCAATTAATTGCACTTATTGGTATTATTGAATGTTTTAGGTATAGTTGAGCTGCTCTCTCCTGGAGCATCTAAAATAAATAATGGAGCAAATGACATTAATACTGAACATTGGATTAAAGAATGAACTTAAACTAGTTGGGGAAAATTATTTTCTCAGAGCAAAACCCAAGCAGTACTCTTTAAAATTAAAATACGAAATAGTTTTAATATATGTGTGACATAAAAGTTCTGCAGAATAATTTTGATTTAATAAAAGCCATTATATGTTGGGAATTAAAAATGGGAGCATGTATTCCATATATTTCAATAAAATTGGGAAGCCTGAAGTGTTGAGATTTTCAGTAGTTGATATAAAGACTGTATTCTGGAATTATTTAAAAATAAAGGAGAAGCTATTAAAAAGTTCCTAAGCTTCTCACAGGAGATGAAATAGATTTCAAGCAATGTATAGGATTAGAAAAAGCTGAGGAAAGAAAGATTTATTTTTTTCTGATAGGGAGACAAAAATGATAGAGAATGGAAGATATGGTGTAATATATGAAACTAACTTGTGGCTTTATTTTAAGCAACTGGTAAAACCAGAAAGGAATTCCACCAGACAATCTCTTTTAAATAGCAGAGGGCTGGTGATTTGGGATTATGAGAAGAAAATGTAATCAAGGCTTCACTGGACTCAGCTCACACTACTCTGCAATAATGCAAATGCCAATTACTGATTTTCAACTTTATGAATCCACTTAGGGACAAAGGAAATAACTCATTATGCAACAGAAATAAATCAACCTTTACAAAAAAAATTAAAGGAAAAGATGATAAGTTGAGAGAAGCAGGGAGAGCTGGGGTGTTGAAATCCTTCATGCACAATTTGGAAGTCAAGATACATAAAAAACAAAAGAGAGATGAGTTATTTGAATCTAAAGAAAATAGGTGACAAATCTAAAATAGAATTATACTTAAGGGAAGATACATGAATTAGGAGATGTTTATTGTCTATAAATTAAAAAGTAGGCCTTAAAAAAGGCATATATTCCTAAGAAATAAAAACAGTTTCTAAAGTGTACATTTTACCCTTGAGCCCTCTGTAATATTAGATTTTTAAACATATGGAAGTACAAGTTTGAATTAAAAAATTTAATAACATACTTAAAAGTAATTGAAATTGGAAAGTAGATTTGGGCAATTTTAAATAGTTGCTTTAACTAGTGCTATTTGACCTATATCATGTCAGTGGAGATCTGGAAGTATCTGCATCCATCTGGGCCTACAACATACACATTGAAAACAAGACCGGCCAAAGAATAACTTTAAATACTTTAAATATTTCTCCTAACCTACGAGAGGAGATGATTAAAGGCATTGAACAATCTTCTAGTATGTAATATATAATCAAAGGTAATTGCTCTTTCAGATGGCACCAATTCAGTATCAGTAACAACCATGTTACTGTGGCATCAACGTACTTTCAGGTAAAGGTAATAAAGTATAGGAACATAGATAGGATACATATATATATCTAGTAAATGAGAGGTTTTTCTAGTAAAATATACATTCAAGATATGGTTCAAATTTATGAATTTTGTGTGTGTTGGGGAAAACAATCATAAGAAGCAAAATTAAATTAATAGAATTATACTAAACAGGCTCAGATATTTTTCTTTTCTTGACATTTGTTTTTTTTTTCTTTTTCTCCATGAGGCCATCATTATTCCTTCCACTGAAGCTTATGTGATCACCTATAACCTCTTACCATCTCCTATCTTTCATTATTCAAAACCTTACCAAACATTATGTTTGGGGGTCTTATTTCTTACTATGTTCTTCCCTAAGTCCCTTGGATGCTTCATGCATTCCCAGTTATTTGCTTTTATTCATGATGCTCTTTCTACCTGGAATACCCTCTCCCCATGTCTTTTGTTGGAATCTTACCCATTCTTCTGGTCCAACTCAACTGCCCAGACTGTAAACTTATTTAGGATGTAGGCCACATCTCCATAGCACCACCAAACAAATGGTTGTGGAACTAAACGGACCTACTCCACCATGCTTTTCAAGGATCTTCCTATAAGAAATAGTGTAATCTATTCATTTAATAGATATTTATGAATAAAGTACAGATATAATACTAGGCTTATTGTAGACTCTAGATATTTACATATTTTAGCTATTGACCTATTTTATAATGCTGAAGAGAGTAATTTTTTTTACTTGTAATTGTTAGAGAAGTTTATAATTGTGTTATGACAAGGCTGATCACACTAATGATTTTTTGATATTGAGAATTTTGTTAAAAATCTAACCTAAGATATTAACATATTTTTTTCCTTAGGAAAATATAGCTCACTTCATGTATGTGTTTTATTATGAGATTTCTTTTTTTTTTAAGATTTTATTTATTTTTTCATGAGAGACACACACAGAGAGACACAGAGAGAGAGGCAGAGACACAGGCAGAGGGAGAAGCTGGCTCCATGCAGGGAGCCTGATGCGAGACTTGATTCAGTCCCCAGGACCACACCCTGGGCTGAAGGTGGCGCTAAACTGCTGAGCCACCTGGGCTGCCCTATTATGAGATTTCTAAGGAGGTTTCCTCCAGTCAGATAATGAGTTATGGTGCTAATTAGGTATTATAGCATATCAGGCTCAACTTAAAATATATATCCTGTATTCTACATTATGTACATATATTTATATGTTACATGCTGTATACATTTTTGATATTTTATATATCCTACTTTCAAACACTGTAAGCCCCTTGAGGGTAGTAAATTCATTTACAATTCCACCATATAATAAGAACTAAGGTTCTTGAACAGAAAAGGCGATACAGAAGATAGATAAAGAGTAAAATTTTAGAAAAGTACATTTATTTGTTTAAATATGACCATCAGGGGATCCCTGGGTGGCTCAGCGGTTTAGCACCTGCCTTTGGCCCAGGGCGCGATCTTGGAGGAAATTTTAATTCATTTTAAAGTATTAAGCAAATATTAGAATTATTTTTCCCCTTTTGGCCCAGATGATCATTTGCCAAAAAGGAAACGAATATTCTCAATATAAACAGTAATTTAAAAATACATTCCGGGCAGCCTGGGTGGCTCAGCAGTTTAGCACTGCTGTCAGCCCAGGGCCTGATCCTGGGGACCCGGGATCAAGTCCCAAGTCAGGCTCCCTGCATGGAGCCTGCTTCTCCCTCTCTGCCTGTGTTTCTGCCTCTCTGTCTCTCTCTCTCATAAATAAATAAAGTCTTTAAAAAAAATCTTCTCATTATATCCATCTATGCAATGAGTATACCAATTTCAAGCTCTATACTGTACTCATTTATGTTTGTTTCCTATTACTACACAGCCAACTTATTCAAAGTAGGTATTTAAATCTTCTCAACAAAAACAATGTATGCATATATTTTTGTTCAATGAAAAGAAGGATGGTAACTGTCCCAAAGAATATTCCTAAATAGGCCCATAGAACTGAGATTTAGATATTTGAGATGTTGAAGACATTATTAACGGAAAGATTTTAAAGCTTAAAGGATTGGAATACATAAAACATTTTTATCATCTACCATGAACCCTCATCATGGTTCCATGAATTATTATAAATGAATGACTTTGTTATGAAAACCTTAGCCAACAAACAGATTTCTAAGTTTGGGCCAATTATTTCAAATTCTACCGTAGAGTCTTTCTATGCCATGACCCATATAGCACAGCGTTCAATTTGAGATAGGACATTATTAGATCTCATCCAGAGTGTTTTATTATTGAAAGTACTAGAAGGATCTTATTTAGAAAAATCACTTTAGGCATTACTCTAGGCATGGATTATGTAAGTAACTTTTAAGCAATACTCCAATAGTGAACTCAGCAGAAAAAAAAAAAAAAAACAAAACAGCTAGTGTAACATAACTTAGTAACTTGGATTTTAAACTATACATTTAAAATATTATTTATGGTAATACAAGTGAGGGCTATTGAATTTTGTCAGAAGAGTGTGCACCAAGCAGTTGCTGAGTAGTACACTATATTGGTGAACTTTTCTACTCTCTACCAGGAAAAAATGGCTAGAAAAAGAAGTTTGATCTTAACAGCAAAGATACAAGTTGACCATACAAATCCATACATGGCAGAGGACATGAAATCAAATTAATGAAAGAAAAATACACAAGAGTTATAGCTGTCATGCATGTCAAGTACAATAATTCTGAGTACCATCTTTGGTTCTGTACTATAGGTTGCTGGGCCTTAGAATCAAAAGTTATGAGATATACTCCCTCCAGGAACTGTAGTCCATATAATTGGGTTGAGATAACTGAAATAGACAAAACTGAAAGGGAACCAAATTTAGAAAAAAAAAACAAGTTTTCAAATTTATTTTTAAATATCTTTGAAATAGCTAAGTAGGAATGCCAAATAGAAAACTGAATAAGGACATTCTGGCTCAGAGAATAGAAGTCTAAATTGGAACTATTTGGGATCATCAGAATATGGACAGCAACAGTAAGAGATAAAATTGTAGGATATGAAGAGAAGAGGCCTCTGATTATATCCTAAAGAATTCAAATATTTATGCATCATTTGAGGAGGAATAGTTGACATAAACATGAAGAAGAAGAAAGCAAGACAATGTATTGTCATGGGAACCAAGATAACAAAATGCTTTTATTTCCTTTTGTACATTAACTGTGTGAATAGTAAAGTAAGATGCATGGTGAAAAAATTCACTGATTTTGGCTACATAGAAGACATATAGAAGCAGGTTGTGTGTGAATGAAAGTAAGAGAATGAACACAGTATATTTATATACAACATTTGGAGACAGTTGGCAGTGAAGAAAACAAAGAGGTATGGTGATAATTGGAAGAGAATGTGGAAATCAAAGAAGTTTTATTTTTCGATAGGGGTACCTTAAGTGAAGGCGTTACCCCAAGACATGGGTATAGCAAGCACTCAATATATGATAGTTTTTATCATCATCATCATCATCATCGTCATCGTCATCGTCATCATCCATCTAGATCTTGTGGAATTAACTGGTAAAAGTTTAATAATATTATTACTGATCACTTCAAATACTATTAATAATTTATTAATCATTATTTAAACCAACCAATCCTATCAGGTAGCTAGTATTTCCCACATTATAAATAAGTGTTTATGCTGACAGAATTTGCCCAAATAACTGATAGCTTCATCTGTCAAATTTCAAAGCCTATGCTCTCTTCCTACTGTATATTATGCCCTAAAAGCATTGAGTGAGAATTAGTCATTTAATTCTGTGGTTCTTCCAAAAGCATTTACCTACCACTAAATGTTTCATTTGAAACCAATGCCTGATATTACTGAATAGAATTCATCTCAGCAAACATACATTATCTAACAAGTACGTTTTTTGCCTAATTACTACAATTTAATAGGCATATATAGTTTTAGCATTAAAGGATCCAATCTACATCATTGCTGAGAATTGGTATTTAAATATCAAAGCCTTCCCACAAAATATACAATGTTTAATTATAGCTCTTCTATAGAAAAATGCCTGTAATAAGAGGGAACTTTTGGAAATAGATGTGCCATATCATCTGTCATTTGTTACTTAACTAAATCTTTACTGGAAAGGGAATCCTTGACGGAACTTCAGAGGGACAGAAGGAAGAGAAAAAACTAATTATGCTATCAAAAAGTCTGCAGTGCTTTAATTATTACCTTGTTAACATAGCTTATATTGAGATTTGCAAAATGAAAAAAATCACTATTAATTTTCTCAAAAATAATGGAGCTGTTGACTTCTTTCTTTTTCTGGCTATTCCTCCTAGAGGAAAATAAAAAGTTGAAACATAAGCTGTGACCTAGATTCCTGCTCTAACCTCCAGAATTCAACTTCCTTCTTTCTTTGTAAGCTGTCAACTTCACAGCTAAAGCCTGCAGTGCATGTCTCATTAAGAGTGATTCTATTTCCACAGAAAGGACAAACCTCTATATAGAACTGTGTGTCAATGGGTCGGGTGGGTTGGTGAGTTATTCATTTTGCCTGTTTTAGCTGGCAAGTCACCTCTGATCCTGGATTCTAACTGGATCTAATGACAACCCGGAAATTCCCCCATCTCAGTTAAAGGCGGAAAATCTCTGCAGCACAGCCAAAGCTGTTCAAGCTTGACAGACTTCGCTGAAAAGAAGTAACTTCTCTGACAGCAGCTCCCTGGCCTGCCACTACCTTCTCCAGTTTACATCTGTACTGCCTAGCTTCTCTGGTTGCTGGATTCTCTCTGGAAGGACTGTAACTCCCACAATACAGACAGCAAGGACTCAGTTTGGAAATATCTGCTTGGACCATCATTTACTGCAGGACTGAAAGAATTGGAATGTAGTGCCATGGCTGTGGTGGTGCTGCAAATTGAGCTTCATTCAGGAGTGGGTCAACCATGCTGGGTTTAAGAAGATGGTCTTGGTGACTGCCTTTGGTCTTGGTGACTACCTGTACTGTCCAATATGGTGGCCACTGGCCACATGTGGCTCCTGAGCATCTGACATATGGCTAATTCAAATTAAGACATTCTGCCCCAATAAAACAAAAGTAGATTTCAAAGACTCACTGTGAAAAACAGAATGTAAAAAAACCCATTAATATTTTATAGTGTTGATTACATATCGAAATGATAAAAGTTTTGTATGTATTGGGTTAAATAAAATATATTTTTAAAATTAATGTTGCTTGTTTCTTTTTACCCTTTCTTAAAATTACTCCCATAGGGATCCCTGGGTGGCGCAGTGGTTTAGCGCCTGCCTTTGGCCCAGGGCGCGATCCTGGAGACCCGGGATCGAATCCCACATCGGGCTCCCGGTGCATGGAGCCTGCTTCTCCCTCTGCCTGTGTCTCTGCCTCTCTCTCTCTCTCTCTCTCTGTATGCCTATCATAAATAAATAAAAATTAAAAAAAATTACTCCCATAAAATTATACATTCATTATAGCTTTATTAGATAGTACTGAATTATACATTCAGAAAAGACTGACATCCTATATATTTCAGGGTAGAATCTAAACCTCATTAGAACGCTTTATGATATCCAGGATTTTTAAATTATCTGGTATCTGATCTTTTTCTCTAGCCACACTACCTATATTTTCTTTATGTATATCGCACATGTTTCAGCCATACCAAAGAATATACAGATCACCAAACAAACCATGCTTTTTCACATCTCTAAATTTCACACAAATTCTTTTTTCCTGAAATACTTTTCTGTGTAGCTAATTGTGGGTAATATTTCAAGACTCAGTGGAAAGCAACAGAACTCTCTAACTCTCTAGTTCTAATAGCTACCTATCTCTTCTGTGTTCTCACTACTCATCTCCATCCCAACATCACAGGATTTTTCATGTTTTATTGTAATTATTTATGTCTGACTCTCTAAAAGACTATGAACTAATCGGCAAAAGAGGTTACATCTTATTTACCCTTTTTTGTCCAGAGCCTAGGTGGCCTAAGTATTTGTTGAATAAATGTATTTTAGGAAATAACTACTGACTCGCCCCACCCCCGCCGGGTTTACTGATATATAGTTGATATACAACATTGTGGAAATTTAAGGTGCAAATGTGATGACTTAATATACATATATAGTATTAAATAAATACTACAATAAAGTTAGTTACATAACCATCACCTCACGTAGTTGCTTTTGTTTTTGTGGGGTTTTTTGGTGAGAATATTTAAAATCTATTCTCTTAGCAACCTTCAAGTATACAATATAGTATTGTTAACTTCAGTTAATCTATTGTATATATTAGATCCTCAGAATTTACTCATTTTATACAGCAAGTTTGTACCCTTTGATTAACACCTTCCCATTTCTCTCGACCCCTGGCCCCAGCAACCACCAATTCACTCTTTGTTTTTATGAGTTCAGCTTTTTAAAATAATAAAATATAAGTGAGATCGTGCAGTATTTGTGTTTCTCTGCTTGACTTATTTCCTTTAGCATAATGCCTTCAAGGTTCATTGATTTCTCATCAAAAAATTATTATTGAGCATCTGCTATAAATAGCTGTGCAAAGCAGCTTTGGTGTTGAAGCTGCTTTGCGTTCACAGTGATCCAGAGAGGTTGAGAAAGTCTATGATAAAGGGCTGCTCAGTTCAGAAACCTATGCCTTGGATAGAAGAAAGGTAGATAGTGTTTGAAACTTGTTCTTCAACTTATCACCTGCATGGTCTTTGAGAAACCACATAACTTTTTTTTTGTGAATCTGTCTGTATATCTATAAAATGATATGCACTTTAAGGATTCTTTGTTTTTGATCTGCCTCTTATGTATTGTTATATTGTAATAATTATAAAGAGAATTTTAACCATTTTTCTCCATGCCTTGTATTTTTTTATCTTTATTTTTTTTAAATTTTATTTATTTATTCATGAAAGACACACACACACACATACACACACACACAGAGAGAGAGAGAGAGAGAGAGAGACAGAGAGAGAGACAGAGAGACATAGGCAGAGGGAGAAACAGGCTCCATGCAGGGTCTCCAGGATCACACCCTGGGCTGAAGGCAGGTGCTAAACTGCTGAGCCACCCAGGGATTCCCTCTCCATCCCTTTTAAATATGCTCCAAATTCAATTTTCCACCTCTCAATATATGTCTTTTGAGTTTTGTGGATAATTCCTAAGTTAAATTTCCTTTGTAAGTTTAAATGTTTCAAGAGCCAAAACTTCTACTCAATGCAGAGTTATTAGAAAGGTACCTGATAAAACGTCTCTAGTAATATATGAAAAGTAATCTTCATTAAAGTGGGAAACTTTGCAATTTATTTAACTATATTTAATTCAATCATATGTTCTACTTATACTTTCTAGACATCATATCAAGTATTGGTTGGTCTTTTTAGATACCCATTCTTTATAAGATCTAGTCTACTAAAACTTTCTTTTCTTTCCTTCCTCTCTCCATCTCTCTTTCTTTCTTTCTTTCTTTCTTTCTTTCTTTCTTTCTTTCTTTCTTTCTTTCTTTCTTTCTTTTTCTTTCTTTCTTTCTTTCTTCTTTCTTTCTCTTTCTTCTTTCTTTTCTCCTTAATGTACTCATGTCAATTTCTTAAAAGACTTCAAGAATGCAATAAACTTTCCACCAGACACAAAACATTCATTTTATCTATGTATCGAACCAAAGGAGAATAAAACTCACCAAATATATTTATAAAAGAACTAAAATTGTTTGCTGATCATAATTGCAAACCTATGGGTGAAGATGCATATTTCCTTATAAATAAAATTTGCCAGTGTGTGTGTGGTTGTTGGTGTGTGTATCCAAAAATTCCCTAGGAGTGTCTGAGTGTCTGTTCCAAGGCAAGAGCAAAACCTCCTAGCCTGGGACCAGAAAAAGCTGTGATATTGGAGCTCATTTAGAAGGAAACCCAATTTCAAGTATTAGTAAGTTGACTCCAGGTTTTTTATACTTAGAAATGCCACTAAAACTCATTATTAATATGAGGGAAAGAAAAGGGTATGTGGAAGGAAGGCTTACTCAGCTTTTCAATCTTAGGTAGTTTCCATGAATCCCAGATTCAGTATGTTTAACAGAAATAGGTTCCATTCCACTCAATATGCAAGCATTTGTTGAAATGAGTTAAAAAATAAAAACTATAAAAGGCTAGGGGTATGAGGTGAGTAAATAGTCTGTTAATATTAATTAACATATAGAAGGCTGATATAAGAATGCCATATATATATTGATCAACATTCTTATATATGTATGTATATATGATAGATATTCATATAGATATATGATAAATACACATATATGTGCATATGCATACATATGCATGTATATACTATAACAGCGGCACAAAGTATTGAACTGGATATAGATAGTAGAGTTGGAAGGACGAAGAGATTTCTTCTAATTGGACACATCAGGTGACTGATATACTATATCCTTTTGCTCTGTTTTCTCCTTCAATTATGTCTGAATAATTTCTTTTTTATTATTTAAATTTTAATTATTTTTTATTTGAGTATAGTTCATATACAATGCTACATTTGTTTCAGGTATGCAAGAGAGACATTCAACTTCTCCATACTTTATGCTATACTCACCATATTTGACATGGTAAATATTTTAGTTATGCTCTATTTCAAAGGACTAGTTTAGTCACATGAAGTAGATATCATCAAATTTTTCTCCATCTGCCCCTCATGATTATAGGAAGTACCTTGGCCTGGGTCCTCCATACTGTAGGGCTGAAGGAAACCATTAGTGAGACAGAGAAGGAAAGGTAGCCAATATAAGAGTGGATTACTGAGGCTACTGGATGACTCATTTTGTTGGACCATTTTTTAAGAAGTCATGTAAAGACTGTTTCTCAAGTTCATTTGAGGAGGGAGAAGAGTGTCCACAGTCTCCCATTTGCTGACAGTTAAAGGTTACCCTCCACAGGGCATTACTTCCTTTACTCTTATTTCTTATCATGAGTTGGCTTAAAGCAGTCTGCCTCAGCAGAGCAAGGGAGCTCTTACATAGAGAGTGAGAGGTATGTGGAGAATATGCAAGGCAAGACACTACTGAGCTTCCCTCATGTGAAATGACTTCAAGTCCATGTAAAGATGATTGTTGTACTGTTGGCTGGAAGTGAAACTAAAAACAAAGTCTTGGAAACATAGGAAACCAAGCAGATTTGAAATGGTATCTTAAGTGATATTTGATACCAGAGAGGTAAACATTGTGGTTATTTCACCTATTTGCAAGTGCCTCTGTTTTTTTCCCTTTTGACAATGTGTCTGCTTAATTCCCATAATACAAGGGATATTTGGTGGTAAATGTTTAACAACTACCTCGCTGAAGGGAAATGTGTGTGTGTGTGTGTGTGTGTGTGTTACAAATGTTACTGATTACAAAATTAATATAGCACACACTTTAGAAATAATAAAATACACAATGTTCGTTATTATAAGTCCCACATTGCCAATTAATTCTCACAAAATGCTTTCACTTATTTTTCCCAAAATCTTGTATCAGTAGTCAGGTATGTTTATAACTGACCAATCAGTGTGCTGATTGAAATTTTATATATGTGAAGGTCTTTGATGAAAGTGAAGCCAAATAAGTTGTAGTCAGAACTCTGCTTATCAATCAATGATACATGTAACTTCTTCACTGAATCACAAAATAGTTTCAAATGCTAGAATTTTTTTTTAAGATTTTATTTATCTCTTCATGAAAGACAGAAAGAGGCAGAGACACAAGCAGAGGGGGAAGCAGGCTCTATGCAGGGAGCCCGATATCGGACTTGATCCCAGAACTCCGGCAGATACTCAACCTCTGAGCCACCGAGGCATCCCTAGAATTTTTTTTTCATATATGTGCCATCACAATATGATGGTTATAGACTTGACATACTTTTAAGTTTAATCTGAATTTCTAAGATTTTCTCCAACACATCAGGTCCTGATTTTTAGTGTGCTGATTTCTATGCTTTAAATATTCCCATCATGACGAGTTTTCAAGCTATTAATGTGAAGTCATCAACCATGGAGCTGGAAGGGGATGCACAGTAGCACCCCAATACAATATATTGACCATATACATACTATCACTGTAAATATCTTGAAGAATATAGAAAACTGTAAAAATGTGGTCAAATAATTAGTAATTATCTGTTTTTCATTAGAATTTATTTATATTTTACTTTTAAAATAAGTTATTTAATTATAAATGTATGTAATTTAGTTTTTAATAATGGCTCTGCTTAAATAGGCTACTGAAAATTAAACAATTCTCTTGTGCATACCTCTCTGAGCTGTTGCCAGTACACATTGGATATGCCAATAAAATCTTTTAAGGTTCTCCTGGCTGAGACACCTAGGTGGCTGGCTCAGTTGGTTAAGCGCTTGACTCTTGGTTTCAGCTTAGGTCATGATCTCAAGGTTGTGAGACTAAGCACCATGTCATGCTCCACACTCAGTGGGGTGTCTGCTTGAGATTCTCTCTCTCCCTCTACCCCTCCCCCACTTGCTCTCATTCTCTCTCCAATAAATAAATCAATCTTTAAAAAAAAAAGACTCTACTGGCCAATAGTCTCTGTATTATCTTTAGTTACCCCAGTACTTTGAAAGTTATAGACCCCCCTTTGTAAAGATCCAATGCAGTAAAAGTAAAAGTTTAATGGTGGAAAAAGAAATATCATATCACTTCTGATTGGGTTCGAGAAAAGGCCTGTTCATGAAGTAGAATTTAGGTTGGGGGACACCTGGGTAGCTCAGCAGTTGAGCACCTCCCTTTGGCCCAGGGCATGATTCTGGAGTCCCGAGATCGAGTCCTGCATTAAGCTGCTTGCATGAAGCCTGCTTCTCTCTCTCTGCCTGTGTCTCTGCCTCTCTCTCCCTCCCCCTCATGAATAAATAAATAAAATCTTAAAAAAAAAAGAATTTAGGTTGGGTCTTGCAGAAGGAATGGATTTGGGCAATTAGGAGGTGGCATTTTAGATTGAGCTAAAAGAACAAGTATAGGTTAAGGTGGATAAGTGTGTGGTGATGGTTCAATCTTCCCACCTCAGAGGCAATGAGAAAGGAAGGCCTTGTCCAGACCAGGATCACATTGGGGAGGCCCTAAATTGATAGAACAGAAGGGGTTTGAGAGAGTAGGTGACATTATCTGAATTGCACTTAAAAAAGAATACCCTATTAATAAGGAGAGCCAAGAGAGTAGAGTGGTGGTCCAGAGAGAAAGTATAAAGTACTGTGATTACCAAGTTTAGAAGTAATAAGGGATTGAATTAGGTGGTGATAATGGAAACAAAGGCACGATGGTATACAGGGCCTCTCTGTAATATAACTCAGAGGGGGTTGGCATTCACACAGAATACACAGTGAATGATGGTCTTTGGGATTATGCTATGCGGTCTCTTTTTTTAAAGATTTTTTTTTTTTTAATTTACTTGAGAGAGGTCTAGAGAGGCAGAGAGAGAGAGCCAGGGGTGGGGGGGAAGGGAGAGGTAGAAGCAGATGCACTGTTGAGCAGGAAGCCTTAAATGAGGGCTCAGCCTCAGGACCCCGAGATCATGACCTGAGCCAAAGGTAGATGCTTAACCCACTGAGCCACCCAGGTGCTCCCAACTAGAATTTAAAAAAAAATTGATAGATGATTACTTCATATGAGATTAGAGAGAAAGCTGGAAGCTTAGTTAGGAGGTTAATGAAGTAGTCCAGGTGAGAAATGAGGGTGACTTCAAAGTAGTGGCAATGGACATTATATCCATGGGCCGAACCGTGTGTCCCCAAAATTCTTATGTCAAAATCTTAACCCCCAGTATGTCAGAATATTACTGTATTTGGAGATGAAGTCTTTGAGTAGGTAATCAAGGTAAAATTAGGTCGTGTGGGTGGTCCCAAATCCAATATGACATATCCTTATAAAAAGAAGCGACTGGGCACAAACATGCACAAAGGGAAAATGACTTGAGGACACAGGAAGAAGAGAGTCATCTACAAGCCCAGGTCTTAGGCTGTAAGAAGGAAACAACTCAGCTGACATACTGAACTTAGGCTTCCAGCCTCCAGCAATGTGAGGGAACAAATTTATGTTATTTAAGCCATCCAGTTTATAGTTCTTTGTTACAAATGAATACAGCCAATACCCAAGCAAATGAATACAGCCCTCTGCAGCCATCTTTAGGCAGGATAAAATGTAATATAATTTTGTGGTCAGAGGAATCATAAGTATTTGAAAAGGATGCTGGTGTTTATAATAAGCAGACTGAGTTTAATTCTTGCATTAGCAATTTCTTAAGCACACGAGCCTAGGCAAATTATATAAATGTCTCTGAGCTTTGGTTTCTTATACTACATCAGCTAGGATATGACAGCTACCAGACCGAATTCTGGCACACAACAGATCTGAACAGTTAGTTCCTAGTTCTCTCCTAGTTTTTTCTTCCTAACAGGCAGTCACAAAATAGGCCTTATGGGGCACCTGGGTAGCTCAGTCAGTTAAGCATCTGTCTTTGGCCCAGGGTCCTGGAATGGAGCCCTGTGTCAGGCTCCCTGCTCAGTGGGGAGTCTGCTTCTCCCTGTACCCCACACCCCTGCTCATGTACACTCTCTCTGTTTCAAATAAATAAATAAAGTCTTAATCAAACAAACCCACAGGCCTTCAAAGAATGGAGCTAAAGTTAGACTACGTTTAAATCTCACTTGAATTAATCAAACTGGTGTTCAAATCCTGGCTCTGTCATTTGCTGGTATTTGGGCAAGTTACTTAAACATTTCCTGAGACATTTGCTGCCTCATCTATAAAATTATCATAAAAGAACTATTAGGATTAAATGTGATCTTGCTTGTGAAAGTCTTAGAACATAAATATTGCTGAGTACACAGAAAGGACACAACAAGTGTGCTACTACTAATCACATGCAATTTTATAAGTTCTTTTTCTGTAAGTTCTTTTTCTTAGACACTGGTATTTGCCATTACTGTCTATGACCAACTCCTCTCAATAGAAATTCTTCCTCTGTGGTTTTCCTCTATTCTCAGTGCTTCAGCTAACACCTACGGCTCCCAATTTATATTTCCAGTTAGCTACCTGGCAAATGTTAATTCAGCTGTTGCCAAGCATTCTTCTCAGAAATTTAAAACTAAAGCTGTTCATTAGATATGGTGGTGTGCTGAGTGGTGCGCTGAGTGTTCAGTAGTGTTGCTACAAGTAATAACATTTTAGTGTTTCTTAAAAACATGATCTCTATCCCTGTTGCCTATGTAGGCACCTCACAAAGCAAATTAAAACAGACATAACCTCTGTCATCAGGGAACTTAATAGCTAAAGCATCTTGATTGGATTCACCCAGTGTTTTAATAAAATCACTCACGGTCCAATTCTCTTGTCCTCATTTTGTTGCTGATGAAATCCCAGGATAGTACCAAAGTGTTGGCTTTTTTCACTCTGTTGCACTAATGTATGCTCTTTTCCCTATACTCTAATCCTTTAATCATACCTTTGGGATACTAGAGTGTAGTAAACCATTTGGGATTATCTCACACACAGGAATAGCAAGTTATTCTCTGAAGCATACGGAGACTGCCAGTGTGGCTTATTTCCTCTCTGTCTCTCAAGATATCTTCCCAGGGCTCCATGGGGCACTTCTGGCTAAGAGAAATCCCTACATTGGAAGTCCTGACTATTCCTAACTTTGCATTTTAAAATCGAGTCAGATTTAGAAATGATCCTAGGATTTGGGACTGTGAGTCATGAACTTGTGGAACTGTAGGCCAGCTACAAAAAAAAGTAAATTGCTTCCAAGAAGTGCCTCAATGCCATCTCTGTGCATGGTCTCTTTTCCTGGCAACAGACTTCTCTGCCTGTTTACTAGAGATGAATATATATAATCCACTTTACACCTGTAGTTCTTCAGCCCCTCGGTCTCAGTGATTGGCCGAAGGTGGGTAAGATGCTACCTAAACTGATCATCAGGTCTTTTGCTTTGATTTTTCAAACTCAATTTCAAAGCTAATATAGGGAATGTCTTTATTGTCTGCAAAATCTCCTCATTCTTTGCAAAAATGCAAGCCAAGAGTATAGCATGGGTCTAGACACATGAAGAAATGAAAAAAGAGAACAATACCCCTATAAAAAAGAGAGGAGAGGAATTAAAAAGCAGAGTGGATCTTTCAGAATTGGGCTCCTTCTTGTACTTCCTAGTTTTCTCCTACTGCACTCCCTTTTCACAATTACATTATAAATAAATCCCCCCCCCCTTTTTTGGCTTAACTAGGTTGGTTTCACTTTCTGTCATTTGCAAAGACTGTGTACTATTATTTTAATCAAATCAAGAAACAAATACAAGAAAGCAGAAGAAATAATTTCTTAGAGGTATTAGAACTTTAGTTAGGCCATAAGGAAGGGTAGAAAAAAGAGATACTTTAGTAAATGAGACAGAATTCCAGATATGGGATAGAGCTTTATATGCGGTTAAGAGAAGAGATAATGGATATGAAATATATTCGCGGTTGTTATCAGATTTTTCTAAATCCAGGGTCCACGTGTGTTAGCAATGGGAGAAAGCACTAAAACACAGAGGTTTTAAAGCCAGGCAGAGTTTCAACCTAATACAGTAGACAATAAAACCACTTTTATGTTCCAAGCCAGAAAGTTACTGAATGAAAATAGCATTTAAAAAATCTTTTCCTGAAAAAAAAAAAATCTTTTCCTAGAAGTAATTTGTAGCAAAGACTAGAGACAAGAATACAGTGAGAGATCTCATGAGAAGTTCCTGAAGCAATCCAATTATGGGATGACACGAGACTGAAATTGGACATGGACACCAGGAATGGAGAAGAAATGGTCAATTGTAAAGGCATTTTTTTTTTTAGATTCTATTTACTTATTCATGAGACACACACAGAGAGAGAGAGAGGCAGAGACACAGGTAGAGGGAGAAGCAAGATCCATGCAGGGAACCTGATGTGGGACTCAATCCCAGGTCTCCAGGATCATGCCCTGGGCTGAAGGTGGCACTAAACCGCTGAGCCACCCAGGCTGCCCTGTGAAGGCATTTTTTTTTTTTTTTTTTTTTTTTTGTGAAGGCATTTTTAAGAAGAAAACCGTATTTGGTTTTACAGAGCAGTGAAGCATAGATCACAGTCCAGAATGCAAAGGTAAAATGAGAAGAGGAGGTACAGATAGAGTTTATTGTCTGCAAATTCTAGTACATGGAAGTGAAAAGAAGGATGAAACCAACCTAATTCAGGTAAATCAACATATTAGGGAAGTTTTCGTTCACATGATATTTTCATTCTTCAGAGTAATATAAAATGCTAAGTAATGAAAAATAATTTATAGCTTTTAAACTAATATCTAATGCCTAAGTAACTTCAACTGCATTTTACTGGCAGTTAAATATATTATAATTCCATAAAAACCATGGGAAAATGAATTAGAAATTATTACACCCAATATACAGTTAAAGAAACTGGAGTTCAGAAAACTTCAGTAAGGTGCTGAAGATCACAAAACTAGTAAATATTAGGAATAGAAACTAGGCTTCTGGAATTTATCAAGTTCTCTTTCCATTATATCACGCAGAAACTTACAAATTCAATTATCATTTTGCTATTAGGAAAACCTACATTTTCATTTAGAAGAAAAATGAGGACAGAAAAAAAGAAATTAACACTATTTAACATTGTCAGGGTATTCCTGGAAATCTCTGTGAGACTAATAAGAGCCCTATGTTCCACAAGATATTATATTATCATATATCCAAAGAATCATGAGAAATAAAATTAATAGCTGAAGAAGAAAAGCAAATCAAGATATCAAGATATAGGAAACAATGCACAATGCAATGTGATAAGATAAATTCAATCATCTAAGAATTCTTATACATAGAAATGATGGGAATCAGGGATAATTTAAATTTCACTGAAGTGAGTCTTCTAAAAGGTAAATTCATAATAAATTAAAGTGAAGCTGCAATTTCTTTCTCCTTCAAGACCTTTATATTTTAAATGAGGGATTTTTTGGGGTCCCTGTGTGGCGCAGCGGTTTGGTGCCTGCCTTTGCCCAGGGCGCGATCCTGGAGACCCAGGATCGAATCCCACGTGGGGCTCCCGGTACATGGAGCCTGCTTCTCCCTCTGCCTATGTCTCTGCCTCTCTCTCTCTCTCTCTCTCTCTGTGTGTGTGACTATCATAAATAAATAAAAAATTTTAAAAAAATCTTTAAATGAGGGATTTTTTATAATCAAAACAATGTCAGAATATTACGCAGCTATTAGAAATGACAAATACCCACCATTTGCTTCAACGTGGATGGAACTGGAGGGTATTATGCTGAGTGAAGTAAGTCAGTCGGTGAAGGACAAACAGTGTATGTTCTCATTCATTTGGGGAATATAAATAATAGTGAAAGGGAATATAAGGGAAGGGAGAAGAAATGTGTGGGAAATATCAGAAAGGGAGACAGATCGTAAAGACTGCTAACTCTGGGAAACGAACTAGGGGTGGTAGAAGGGGAGGAGGGCGGGGGGGTGGGAGTGAATGGGTGACGGGCACTGGGGGTTATTCTGTATGTTAGTAAATTGAACACCAATAAAAAGTAAATTAAAAAAAAAACAATGTCAGATATTAACCATATTCTGAATATTAATGAAGGCAAAATAGACTATGTAAAACACTTTAAGCTAATCAGATCCATCTTTCTAAGGAAAGGTATGTTTTAATCCTAATGACTTTCATTAAGTGATAATAAACTAAAGGATGGACAGAAGAAAAATAAATAGTAAATATAATATTTACTAAGCATTTATATTTGGCATACCTAGGCACCAAAAAGCGAATACAAAAGATTGAGAAAGTCTATGCCTTGAGAGGTCTATACTACAGCAAAATAAATAAATAAATAAATAAATAAATAAATAAATAAATAAATAAATAAAATAAAGAAAGAAAAAAAAAGAAAAAGAAAAAAAGCTTACCTTAAAATGGCAATAACAATTTGATATAATGTATAGTATATAACATAATAAAAGAAAGAAGACTAGAATTTAGATGCAATTTTGTAAGACATGAATTTCAAGAAGGATAGAAGAAGGATAGCATTTCAAGTGAAGAGAGAGACACACGGAGATAAGACAGTGTAAGATCATTAATCAATGGTATATAATCCACTTTGAATTGGAATCCCATAGTATAAGAGAAGGTTGTTGGGCTGAAAACACAACATAAAGGCAAGTTATAGAGGATGGTAAGTATGAGTTGAATAAGTTAGCTCCAAACAATTGATCTGAGCATCTTTTGCTCTGATAGCCAGCCATCTGTCATTTATTTTTATGGAAATCATTCAGAGGAAGAGATGTTTTAATTGCTTTTCTTGGTCTACTCTACATTTATAGGGTTTCTTATCTGGACTCCATAGCTTCAAAGGGTCTGTGGATAGAATTCATAGCATTTATGACATTGATTAGGCAAAAATTAAAAGAAATATACCATAATTTGTGTAATAAGAGTATGCTAGTGTTTAGAAGGAAATTGATCACTTTAGATGCTTAAACTTGAAATTAAAAGAAATCTTAAATCAATAATCTAAGCTTCAGCTTTAATAAACTAGGTAAAGAAAAAGAGCAAATTAAACCCAATGCAGGCAGAAGGGAGGAAAGAGAGAGACAAATATTGATAAAATCTAAAACAGAAAAACAATTGAGAAAATTAATGAAACCAAAAGCTGAACCACTAGCCATAACGACCAAGATTAAATGGGAGTTGGCACAAATTACAAATATCAGGACTGAAATAAGGACATCACTATACAGCATACAGAAATTAAAAATATATTAAAGAAATACTACTAACAGCTCTTTGACCACAAATTGATGCCTTAGATGAAATGAAACAATCCTTTCAAAGGCACATCTACAAATAGTCTCTCAAGAAAAAATGGATTATAGGGATAGTTCTGTATCCAGTAAAAAAAAATAAGTTAATACTTAAAACTCTTCCAACAAAGAAAGCTCCAGGTTCAGATCATTCCACTACCCAATTCTTCCAAACATTTAAGGAAGATATGATACCAGAGAAAGCAATTCCCAATTAATTTTATAAAGCTACAATTGCTCTAATACAATAGTCTGAAAAAGATATTACAAGAAAACTACAGACAAGAAAAATCCTCAATAAAATGTTAAAAATCAATCTCAGCAATAATAAAAGAGACAATATATTACAATAGAGTGGGCCTTATTCTAAGAATGCAATGCTAGCTCAACATTAAAAAATCAAGCAATATAATTCATCATTGTAACATAATAAAGAAAAAATATGATCTCACTATTTGCAGGAATAGTTTTAGATAAGATTCAATATTCATACATAATAAAAGCTCTTGGCTAAGTAGAAACAGAATGAAACTTCATTAACATGATAAAGGACATTTAAGGTAGAGCCCCAGTGGCTTAGTGGTTTAGCGCCACCTTCAGCTCAGGGTGTGATCCTGGGGACGCAGGATCAAATCCCACGTTAGGCTTCCTGCATGGAGCCTGCTTCTCACTCTGCCTCTGCCTGTGCCTCTCTCTCTCTCTCTCTCTGTGTCTTTAATGAATAATAAATAAAAATCTTTTTTAAAAAGACATGATAAAGGACATTTACCAAAAATACATGGGTAACTTTGCTTCATGTGAAGGACTAAATGCACTGCTTTTAGATCAGGAACAATGAAAGTATACCCCTTCCTATTATTATGATTAACAATATAGTGGAAAGTCCTAACCAATGTAACAAGGCAGGAAAAATAAATAAGATAAATACAGATTGGTAATTAGAAAACAAGACTATCACCTTTCACAAATATCATTTCCCATAATTATCCAGGCAAAATATCCCAAGAATTACAAAGCAGCTCCTAGATTAATAAATCAGTTTGGCAGCATCACAGAATACAGAATCATTATACAAAATCAATCATATTTTTAAGCATTAGCAATAAATAACAGGAATTCAAAGTTTAAACAATAGTGGCATTTACAATAGCACCCTACATACATTAAATACTTAAAGTATATCAAAACAAGATAACAGGGGATCCCTGGGTGGCACAGTGGTTTGGCGCCTGCCTTTGGCCCAGGGCACGATCCTGGAGACCCGGGATCGAATCCCACATCGGGCTCCCGGTGCATGGAGCCTGCTTCTCCCTCTGCCTGTGTCTCTGCCTCTCTCTCTCTCTCTCTCTCTCTCTCTCTCTGTGACTATCATAAATAAATAAAAATTTTAAAAAAGATGCAAAACTTTAAAAAAAAAACAAGATAACATAGGATATGCATTCGAAAAACTACATGGATAAAAGAAATTAGTAAGAGCTAAATAATTGGAGAGATATGTATGTTCATGAGTTAGAAAATTCAATATTGTTAAGATGATATTTTCCCCCAACTTTAATCATAGATTTGACAAAATTCCCATCAAAATTCCAAGTGAGAAAAACCTGGGTGGCTCAGTCAGTTAAGCATCTGCCTTTGGCTCAGGTCATGACCCCAGGGCCCTAGATAGAGTTCCATGTCAGGCTCCGTGCTTAGCAGGAAGTCTGCTTCTTCCTCTCCCTCTGCTCCTGCTCCTGCTCATGCTCTTACACTCTCTCTTTAGCTCTTTCTCAAATAAATAAATAAAATCTTTAAAAAAATCCCTGCAGGTTAAAAAAAAGAAGAAGAAATAAAAAGTAACTCAGATATAAATGTAAAATGTATATCATAGGTATAAATATAAAAAACCTAAATCATAGATATTAATACAATACCTACATCTTCAGAACACAGGAGAAAAATCTTTGTGAACTTGAGTAGAAAAATAGTTCTTAGATATTACATCGACGTGATTTCATAAAATTAAAACAACCTTGGTATATTAGACTTTATGAAAACAAAACACCTTTGCTCTGTGAAAGATAGTCTCAGAATTTAAATACAAGGCAGCAGACTGGAAAAAGTATTTGCCAGTTACAAATCGGACAAAGGACTTGTACTGAAATATGGAGAGTACCCTCAAGACTCAACAAGAAGAAAACAAAGAATTCGATTTTAAAAATAAGTGGGGGAGCTTAGGAAGATGGTAGAGTAGAACAATCCTGAGCTCACCTCCTCCTACAGACACTTCAGGCCAGCAACATGTTTGAGATACATACAGTGTAATTTACTCTGAAAATAACATGAAGGCTAGTGGAGCAGCTTTTCTACAGCTAAAGGTATAAAGAACCACATCAAAGGTCAGCAGTGCAGGAATGCAGTAGGGAACCAAACCCCCATATGACAACTCACAAGGAAAAGGGATATCACAGGCATGGAGGCCTTTGCTGAGGGCCAAGAGGTTCAAGTTCTACATCAGGCACCCCTCAACCTAGGGATTTGCACAGAGAAGACAAGCCCTCATAATATCTGGCTTTGAAAATCAGTAGGGCTATACTTTGAGAGCCTTGAAAATCAGTGGGGTTTAACTCTGGAAGAGCTGGAGAGTTACAGGAAACTGTAACGCTTGACCAGCATACTGTATCACTCACTCCGCACCCAGCACAAAGGCAGCAGTTTGAAAAGCACCTGGGCTATATGTAAAGGAGATTTATTGACTAATTTTAGGGTAAGTGCTAGAGAACAGAGATCTGTAGGAACTTTCTTTGGGATTAGAAGTCTTGGCAGGTGCCATTTTTCTTGCCCTGCTTCAGCCAAGCTGACATGAGCCAGTTCTGACACTCTCCATCTACTTTGTTAGCACTGCTTGCCCCACCTCAGCATTGCCCTGTGAACCTGCTTCACCCAACAAACCAGCCCTGGCATGTACCCCTCCAAGGTGACTCTTGCTTTGGAGAGGTATTGGGGGAGGGGAAGCCTTGCCCACTAGTATGCCCACAGCAGCTGCAGCTGGGCCTCTCAGCCAGCTGTGCCAGCTAACTCCACCCACTGGCAAGTCAGCAGCAGCTGCAGCCAGGAGTCTCAGCCAGCCACACTGGAGGCCAGCCCTGCCCACCAGTGCGCCCACTGCAGTCATGTCCCAGTTACAATAGGAGGGCTCATGCAGCCCACACAGGGTCATCCCTAGAGTGCCTGGGTCTGGTGACCAGGAGGATTGCGCTGCTGGGCACCACGGGACACATTCTACATAAGGCCACCACTTTCAAAGCAAAGAGATGTAGCTGTCCCATCTAAAACATAGAAACCAATGCAGAAAGTCAAACAAAATAAGGACAGAGGAATACGTTCCAAATGAAAGAACACACCTGAGAAAAAGAGCCAAAGAAATGGAGATAAGCCATCTACCTGATAAAAAGTTCAAAGTAATGGTTGAAAAGTTGCTCATAAGACTTGAAAGGAGTAGATCAATTCAGTGAGAACTTCAATAAAGAGATATAAAATATTAAAAAAACTAATCAGCTGAAAAAAACAATAACTGAAATGAAAATACTCTAGAAGTTATCAACATCAGATAAGAGAATTCAGAACGGACCAGCAATCTGGAAAACAGGATAGTGGAAATCATCCAAGCTGAATAGCAAAAGGAAAAAAGAATTTTTAAAAAATGAGGATTAAAATAAAATAAAACAAAACAAAATAAAATAAAACAATGAGGATAGGTTAAGAGACCTCTAGGGCAACGTCAAGTATACTAATATTTGCATTATCAGGATCACAAAGGAGAAGAGAGATATTTATATGTGAGAGATATATTATAGTGTAGTCTACATCAGTGAACAGCAAATATTTTTACAGCAAAGACAATTTGTAATGGTTTAGAATGTTGACATTATTATTAATTAAATATTACCACAGATGTCAAGAAACCAATTAATAACTATTCATTGGTTCCTCAGATTTATCTCTGTCCATTTCTGCTTTGAATAATAGGCAGAGCAGCTGGTGGAAAAATAATAATGATAAATAGCAATATTTTATATTCTGTATAGCTCAAAAATATTTTTACAACCCAATTATAATAGTCAACATTTATTATCAGTTGTGAAAGATTCTTTAATGTATTATTTAATCCTCATGGTATAACTGAGAGATACGTATGGTTATTATTCCCTCTTTACAATGAAAGACACAGCCTTATTGACATTAAATGATATGATGCTCAAAATTACAGAAGTACAGATTAGGATTCAAAATTCCAGTCTGTCTGTTGTCGAAGCTCATCACCCCAACAATCTAGCTGAGAAGTAGTTTTCAGAATTACCTCCATTCTACAGATGATGAAAATGTGTCATGGAGTCTGTTATGTAATCCTGTAATACAAATTTCTGCAATCTAAAACCACTGGTGTATACAAAGTACTCAAATCAGTCTTTCTTTTAACTACTTTTTTGAGTTATTTCCTTAGTGTTTCCTATACGGCTTACAATATACATCTTAACTCATCAAAATCTACTTCAGATTTTTACTAACCTAATTCCAGTAAGATACAGAAAGTTTACTCCAGAGTTAACATTGTATACATTTATATACCATTCAAATAAATATCTTACCTAAGTTTTTGTTTGTTGAGGTTTCACAACTCAGATCTTGAGAAATAAAATGCCTCTCACCTCTGTATTTCAGTGGGCATTTGAATTTATTTTCTGCCTGTGAAAGGCAAAATAATGGCCCTCAAATATGTCCATACTCTAATCCTCAGGTTCAGTCAATATATGCTATCTTACTTGGAAAAAGGGACTTTGCAGATGTGATTAAGGTTAAGGACCTTGTGATGGTTATTCAGGTGGTTCCCCTCTAATTACTTGAGTCCTTAAAAGTGAAGAAACTTTTCTGATTGCAGAGAATCAAAGAGATGGCAGAAAGAAAAAAAAAAAAGTATGTTCTCATTGGTTATACTGCTATTACAATGACCAAAACAAGCTACAATACATCTGTCAGAAGGTCAGAAATGTAATAAAGATTATTCTAAAAGAAAGAGATGTCATTTTTCCATAGAATTGAAAGAATATATAAAGATAAAACTTTAGTGTATTCTCCAAATATTAATGAAAACTCAATAGAATTAAGACATTTTTTTATAGTTTAATAAATTAAAATATATTAATTATTATTTTATTTTTTTTAATTTTTTTATTTATTTATGATAGTCACAGAGAGAGAGAGAGAGAGGCAGAGACACAGGCAGAGGGAGAAGCAGGCTCCATGCCGGGAGCCCGATGTGGGATTCGATCCCGGGTCTCCAGGATCGCGCCCTGGGCCAAAGGCAGGCGCCAAACCGCTGCGCCACCCAGGGATCCCTAATTATTATTTTAAAAGAGCAATACTTGCTAGGGAAGTAAGAGTAGAGTTTATAATAAGCTCCTTATTTGTTAATTCATTTCTATGTTAATTAAACATGAATATTGCTAACTATTTGCATTTAAAGCAAGATTTGATTAAAAATAAATCAAAATACCAAGAGCATATTTGTTATATTTTTTATATAAGATATAGTATTACTATGTTTGCAATCCTCGCATAATTGTGCTTAAGTGTTTTTTCAATATCTATTATTGAAATATAACCTTTATGTGGCTCACAGATTTTTAAAGTCTTCGTTCATGTGTGATAAAGTTTCTTTCAGTTTTGAATATAAAACTGTAGAAGCATTTGGCTTTATCCAATTATCACCAGAGATAAGAGGGAATAGATTCTTCTTCCTTTCTTCAGAAGAACAGATCTTATATCTATTTCAGGACATTGAACACAAATGCTCTGTTGATAAAAACTTGCTAGACTACGCACCACACAATCAACATGGGTTTTAGATTTCACTATGTTGGACTCTGAATAGGAAAAAGAAAAATGTTAGTCTGAAAATATTTGAGGAGTGCTAGGTACAATGTGGATAGGAAACCAGATATATCCATTTTTAGAACACTTACAAGGAAGGATGCAGCTGTCAAAATTGTAGCGTTCAGACAATTAAGTACTTGAGTACTGACTCTCAGGCAGCTATCAGAAAATATGTTTTTTAATTTAATTTTTTAAAGATGTTTTTATTTTTTTGAGAGAGACAAGGAGAGAGAGAGAGGAGGGAGAAACAGAGAGAGAGGGGGAGAGAAGCAGACTCCCCACAGATCAAAAAGACTGACTCGGGGCTCGATATCAGGACCCTGAGATCATGACTTGAGCCAGAATCAAGGGTTAGATGCTTAACCGACTGAGTCACCCAGATGCCCCCAGAAAATATGTTTTTAAGCTTTACCATTTTACATACAAGTCAATGGGATTCCCATTTTCATTCTGAATTTAAAAACAAAAACAAAAAGAACTCTAGGAACTATCAGCCATGTTAAGAACTTGTTCAAATTAGACTGAGATCTGCAGGACTCCTTAAGCCAGAACTGATTTAACAGTTGGGTCATTCTTCAGGGCCTGAACTCAAAGAGTCTTCTAGTAAAGGAAGACAGACTTCCTTACTTTTCTACCTTCAACTAATGCTTAAAGATTTGGGTAAAAATCACTTCCTTTGTGTAGGAAGAAACATGTGGGCTTTGGAACCAGAAAAGGATTGTTGTGAGTCACTACTTACTAGCCTCATGTTTTACAAACTTTATTAGTTTCCTAGGCTGCCATAATAAAGCACCACAAACTAGGTAGCTTTATACAACAGAAAGCTATTGTCTCACAGTTCTGGAGGCTGGAAGTCCAAAATACAGGGTCACGATCCACTGAAATCTATATTTGCCTATTTCTAGCTGCCAGGGATTTGACAGCAATTTTTGGCATTCCCTGTCTTATAAATACATCACTCCAATCCTCCACCTTCACTTGGCATTCTCCGTATGTGTCTTCACATTGTCTTCATTATGTGCATATCTGTCTCTGTGCCCAATTTCCTCCTTTCATAAGAATTATTGGTGATATTGAATTAAGGCCAGGCTTACAGTCCACTTTTTAACTCGGTTACCTCAGCAAAAGCCCTATTTCCAAATAAGGTCACATTCTGAGGTACTTGGGGTTAGGACATCAACATAACTTTTGAGATGGACATAATTCAACTGAAATACCATTTACTTAATTTCCCTAAGCTTCTGTTTCTTCATCTGTAAAATTCAAATAATCCTGTCTGCAGTATTATTGAGAAAGAGGCTATGGAAAGCCAACTCGCAGAGCAGCTGCTGTACCACAGGTGCTCAAATATATATAAATTTCCCTTTTCATTTACATTTCTCCCAGATATTTATATCTCCTTCATATTCACCCAAAATGTGATGCAATTTTCCTCCCATTTATTATTATTATACTAAAACTGTTTATCTATTTATCTGTCTGGCTTGCTACTATTTTTAAGATAGGAGATTGTTACAGTAATTTGTAAATGTCCAGTGCATACCTTCGTACTTACGAAGATTTACTGATAAAATAGGAGGAATGAACAAATGATGGATAGATGAAGAATGCCTACACTTTACAAAAAATATTCCTTTTAAACTTCGATTTCTCTTAGTGGGTCAGAGTTTCGGGAGTACTAGAAGTAATCTAAGGAATATACATGTTCTGTTTTATTATTCCTTTATGTTCTTGTTCTTGTCATTTAATAGCTTCCTAGTTATTTGATTGTGATCTTGGGATTTTTTCACTACAAGCTTGGATTTTTTTTTTTAAGATTGTATTTATTTATTCATGAGAGACACACACACACACAGAGGCAGAGACACAGGCAGAGGGAGAAACAGGCTCCATGCAGGGAGCCCCACGTGGGACTCGATCCCGGGTCTCCAGGATCACGTCCTGGGCCAAAGGCATTGCTAAACTGCTGAGCCACTGGGGCCGCCCCCAAGCTTGGATTTTTTTTTAAATTTTTTTTAAAATTTTTATTTATTTATGATAGTCACAGAGAGAGAGAGAGAAGCAGAGACACAGGCAGAGGGAGAAGCAGGCTCCATGCACCGGGAGCCTGATGTGGGATTCGATCCCGGGTCTCCAGGATTGCGCCCTGGGCCAAAGGCAGGCCCCAAACCGCTGCGCCACCCAGGGATCCCCCCAAGCTTGGATTTTTAAATCCAATGGGGTTCAATGTAGTTTTGCAGAAGTTTCCTTTTAGAATATCTGCCAAAATAATTCATTATTCTCTCCAGTTATTTCATCTTTAGAGGTATCAACATTCTGCCTGGGAGGGGGTTCTGGAGGAGAAATCTCATCAGAAAAGATGCTGGCTATAACCAGACATCTATCAATCACAGTTAAATGTTATCTCACACTCTCTGAGATGGCGGAGATGCGGAACCCATTTATATTTTGCAATAAAAATTCTTTCTTCCCCATCTACTATATTTGGAAGAAAAACCTAGTAGCTTCACTGGTTATTTATGAGGGAAAAAAAAGAGAGAACAATATTCTAATAGAATATTAAAAACACACCCGTATTCTTGAATGCTTCCACCCTCAAGTAATGACAGAAGAAATGGACTGATTTATAACCAAAGATTGCTTTATAATAATGACCTCTAGTTTGAAATCCAGGCTTCATTTAGCAACATGAAACAATTATTCATAATACTAGGATAGTCTGAGATGATCTTTTATGATCCTGAATATAAATCTGAAGTTAAGGGGGTGGGGGGTGGCTACATATTTTCTATGCAAAGGAGTGTAAAACAATCCCAACCTTATATTCCAGAGCAAATCAGAAGAACCAATTTAGCTCCACATTCCTTTGTCCAAATAAGCAAGACAAAGGGATGGCTTGGTGAGCTGATTAAATTTATCAGCACTTTTGGGCAGCCCCGGTGGTGCAGTGGTTTAGCACCACCTGCAGCCCGGGGTGTGATCCTGGAGACCCGGGATCAAGTCCCACGTCGGGCTCCCGGTGCATGGAGCCTACTTCTCTCTCTGCCTGTGTCTCTGCCTCTCTCTCTCAATCTCTCTATGAATAAATAAATAAAATCTTAAAAAAAATTATCAGCACTTTTAACAATATCATTGTTTTCTAGCTCCATAAAGATTCTTTGTCCAGTTCACTGAACTTTGAATCTGATCTACTCACAGAGCTGGTTCTCTCAATTTCTGTTTAATAAACCTAAGAAAACTTTAAAAGATATATTAGGAGAAAAACAAGTTATATATGGAGACTTTCCCCATATTAATTAATTGCTTGTTTTATGGGTATCTACTGAACTTGCAAACAATTCTGCCCAGAATTATTTATGGGCATGTATGTGGTGTAAAGAATGAAATGGAAAGGCAGTTGGGTGGTTCAGTCGATTGTGTCTGACTCTTGATTTCATGTTATAATCTCAGGGTCGTGAGCTCAAGCCCCACATCAGACTCAGCACTCAGTGCAGTCTGCTTGGGATTCTTTCTCTCCTTCTGTCCCTCTGGCTTGTGTGTGCTGCACACACTCTCTCTTTCTCTCTCGAAATAAATAAACAAATAAGTCTAAAAAAAAAAAAAAACTGAAATGGAGCCAGAAAACTAGACTAGCTTCCACCTTAGATAAAACCATGAATGCAGAACTACACAAATAAGAGTGATATCCTGGTGAATGTACAACCACCTGCTCTCTGTAAGATAAAAAGCCCTGGCATTCAGTATCTGTCGACTTTCATGACATAAACACTCCCACTGCTGCCAGTTTCAAGTTTCTAATACAAAGTTGCTGAACATGGAGTTGAGAAAAGATGCACACAATTGGTTCCTGTGAATTGGTGAGAACAAGCTTCAATGCACCGTAGGTTAGATTTGAGTATGTAGAGTGAGGGATTATTCTGCCAGACAGAATGTTAAAGAGTTTATGGGAATTTTTAGCATACAGAATCCTATATGCCCCCAAAATGCCAGTCAAAATTACCATTTTGAATGGCTAAATCTGCAAGCATCCATATAATACAATTAAAACAATTAATTGTATTAATAGCTTTCTCTATGGAATGCATAATCACTGCAACAAAGTACATATTCAATTATATTACATTTCACAGAATACCTACTACATATTATATTAGACCCTTGCTATGAGCAGGTGATTCAGAGATCAGCAGGGCACTGCATCTGCCTTTATATTCTAGAGGGGGCCATTAACTAGCTAATTCCAGTATATAATGGAACAAATGGTAACATAGAGCTAAGAACCTGAACCTGCAGTACAGAGAAGGGGTATTTAGCCCAGTCTCCTTCACAATGGCTTTCTGGAAAATGATGCTGCTAGGGCCACTTTACAAAACACAGGCTCTGTTACTTTAGAGTTATTTTAGTATTGCCAATCACATCTGGCACCATATTTGAGGTGAACTCTGAAGGCTCCACTTAAAGGCGAAGTAGGTCCCTGATTTTATGAGGATGGTAAATAGAGGCTAAAAATCAGATGGTATTTTTAGGTCAGTTATAAGATTTTCAATGGAATCGGGATGCATTTCATAGTGATAGTGAAGTAGAAAGCTCTGATGATAGCTAGTTGATTAGGTAATTAACAAGCTGTGCTTAGTCATTTTCCCTTATTTGTTTTTTTAATAAGTGAAATCAATAGTTTGGCCTGAGTACTAACAAAATAACAGCTATTGTTTATTGTCTGACTTCGAAGCTGTGAGGTCCTTTCACATACATTATGCATCTAATTGTCACAATGAACCTATAAAGTGATATAAAGCTATCTTTCTTTCCTTTTTTATATTCAAATTTTGAGATAATTGTAAACTGCATAAAATCCCAAAGTTAAGAAGGGGCAGGGGTAGGCTTCTAACCTAGTCCTTCCTGACTCTAATCTCTTAGACCTCTCCTGAGGTAGTTCCCAGCCTCATGTTCTTTGATTTCTGAATTATTTTGCAATGTTGCCTTAATTGCTATACTGGCCACACAACAAAGCCTGGGGAAACCAAGGATCTGGGCTATGCTCCTTTCACATTTACACATCCTTGTGAATGAGCTCCGGAAACGACAGGGAATTTTGCTATCAAGTTTTCACACTAATTTTTCAGCAATATTCCCCAGTTTACCAATTAGGAGGGAGGTCTGTCTTCTTGGCCTTTGATAAGTGATCATTTGCTTGATTGCTCTCAACAGAGATCTTCCCATAGCCTCTGATATTTGCTTTCCATCTCTTCTGGGTTGTTTATTTTTAATTACTTAACATTTTTGGAGCCTCCTCCTCTGAATGCATCTCAAACCTAGGGCTAAAAAAGCCAAATGCTTCTATTTTGTTCCCCCACCTTCTACACAAACAGCCAAAAAGAATTTCACAAATGAGCCATGTTTTTTTTTTTTTTTTTTACAACTCTGGAATTATACAGGCTGTTCTCACTTCTGGGAGTGGTTCCATCCTTTCACCAATTTCTTTACATGATGGATTTCTCATTAGTTATGATTTAGATGATCCTGTGAGAAGCTCCCCAATTCTGTTATAACTTAATGTGGAAGAGCTTGGGGTCTGTAGTTAGGATATCTTGGGTTAAATATTGGCCTCTGCTATTTAATAGCTGTGCAACCTTGAGATAGTTTCTCGATATCTCTTAGCCTCAAATTAATCATTTGTGTTGAGCAGATAATAAGATAACACGCCTCAAAAGATTTTTGTCAGGATTAAATGGAAATGGTACATGTAACTTGCTTGGCACACTTGCTGGTACATACTGAGAATTCAACAAATATTATTATTAGGTGTTTAAGTGTTGAATGATAAATAAAGAAATGAATGTATTTATTCATTCAGAAAATATTTACTGAGATTGACTTTATGCTAGGCACATTTGTAAGACCTGGGGAAGCAGCAGTGAGCACATGACAGCCACTTCTTGGTTCTACAGAACTCTCATTTTCTTACAGAGACACAGCCATCAAATGTAAAAATAAATATATGTAAGGAAATAAAGAAGAGTAAGAGAATAGAAAATAAAAAAGGAAATGCTATTTTTCAATAAAGTAGCCAGGGGTGGCCTCCTAATTATGATCAGATTTATTCACATATTTGAATGAAGAGAGGGGTATATCTGTATTCCTCTCTGGGGGAAGAGCAAATGCAAAGACCCTGAGGCTAGAGGATTTCTGACATTTTTCAAAGAAAGGCAAGTCAACTGGCTGGTTTGTAGAAAGGAAGTGATCAAAGGGGAGTTAAGGCGGGGGAGATGTTAGGAGGAGAGGGTGAGCATGATAGTGTGACAGAACTTTAGAGCTTGTTAAGCTAGGTAAGGACTATGGATCTCACTATGAGTGAGATGGAAAGCCATTTCAGAGTTTGGAAGAAGATTACAGCAGGAACTCCTAAGACTTTAGTTGAAAATAAAATAAATGGGAGGAAGGGGCACCTTTACTAAACAATGAAGGGTCTAGTAACCAACTGATGAAAAGGAGACACTAAAAAGATAAAAATCAGGGAAAGGTGAGGAATTCACAAATGAGATATTAAGAGTAAAACTAAACTGACCTTGTGCAAAACAAAGTGAAGACAAAGGCACTGTGACTAGTATAAGATTGTGAGTGTATATATGCAAGTCTGGGTCTAGTGGTCAAGCCTTCACAACGTAGAGAATCTTTGAGCATTTATTGTATTTTCCTCTTGGAACCCATACTCTGAAACACTTTATTTACCAAAAGTAATTATAATTCACTCCTGCTGCCATATTTTATTCACCGAAGCTGTAAATAACCATCAATCTGAACTTCTGATTGGTGAGAGCAAACCAGTGTCATCCTTTCTTAAAGTCACCATTCTAGCTAAAAGCTAATGAACCTCCCATTTTCATCAGCTTGTGCCATCCTACGGCAAGTACCATATGCTATCTCTTGGACTTGTTTAAATACTGAGAATAATTTGTATATTCCCATTACATCTTTGGTGGAATGTTAGGTATCTATGGACTATAAGTTTGAGATAAGATACTCATGTAAACCCACAAATATAAAGTGTGTCTTATGTAATGCATTATGTATATATTAAATCAGACATATGTGTATAGGACATTGTATCTCTAGAATAAATGTACACATTGTGCATAAAATGCTTGTAAATAAGGATATTCACAGGTTCTAGGGGTTAGGACATGGCTCTATCTTCTGGGGGACCACCATTTAATTCACTACATATATATATATATATATATATATATATATATATATATATATATATATACGGGAAAGTTGGATTGGAAAGGAGAGCTCTAATGCTGCATTATCTGTTAAGCATCTAGGAATATTATGTTAATATAAAAGACCTCATTAATGGAAATCCTTGATATCCAGCCAGAGTATACTCATTTTTTATTGGTATATGATTATAAAAATGAATCATGGGTTCCAATGGGAGCATGAATGTATCATATACCTGCATCCAAGCAGAATGATGGGATGGCCTACTGTGTTCATATGTTTCATCTGTTGATCTTTCAAAAACTGCAGGGAAATGTTACTCTTGCAGGTAAATCATTCTTATTGAGGAAAAGATTATGAGGTAGGGAAGAGCAGAGAAATAAAACATGTCTGAATGTCTATTCTCAAAAATAGCTCAGTATTTATTTATGAAGACCCTGAAAGCAGGAGCATCCAGAGAGTGGAGGACATGCCCATGACAAAGAAGAGGCCACTCTCTTAAAAAGATAGGTATCTCTTGGTAGATTGATTCTCCTGAAGGATTGTCTTCCTGATATCTGACTTTGAGCGCAGGACTCCTTCAGGATCTCTCAAACGCTCATTCTAAAAGGCATTAGTCACCTATTAATGCCAGATATAGACATGAGCTAATGAACAAAACAGAATCTCCACCTATAGGAAACATAAAGCCTGGAGGGAAGCAGAGCTGGAAGGGGTGCCGGGGCCTTGGGGGAGAAATAGATGCATTCATTACATTGAAATCTTACATTTTAATTTTTAAAAATATTTAAAATGTAGAAGACAAAGTGCAAGATCCAAAGACTGCTAAGAAATTTAAAAATACTGTACCTGAAATTCTTGAAGTACCCTTAAATCTACTTACTACAGAGTAGAAAATCAATTATATTGGTTCTCCATGTTTGGTAAGCCTGAATTAAATTTAAAGCATCTTTCTAAGGCGGATAAAAGAACTGGTGTTTACCAACAAGTAAATCAAAAGCATTTACAGTTACTGCTTTGTTAATTTCAGCTAACACTGGAGTGTTTGCAGCATTTATATTGGGCCATTTTGATGAAAGTCTCACAACACACACAGGGAACTGAAAAAAGAGTTTCTCTAAAGTGAATTTTTTAGGATGTGAAACATAACTTATCACTTTATTAGCCATCCAAAAAGTTTGAAAATATTTATACATAGATCCATGAGTTATTTTCAAGAGGTTATCTCAAGATGTCTCCTTAAAGTACAAGTAGCATCACTGGGGTAACACTTTTCATTTGGGATAAAAAAAAATTAATTCTGTACATTATTTTGGTCTATTTTCATTTTAGGCAGAGGCAAACCTATATTCTGAGGAGAAACAGATGTTGGTAAGTTTTTGAAAAACAAATACATGCCAAAATTTTAGAAATTATCTGTGTTAAAAATAACCATAATCATGGTATAATGAATATAATACCTTTCTTGGAATTGGGAAATATGTTATACCTTTGAGCTGTGTCACATATTGGCTACATGATCTTGTGCTAATCACTTAATCCTACACATTATCTTCCTCTGTTAAAATTGTGTGAGCTATCATGCAGCAGTTAGATAGATCAAAACACACTACCACGTTTGAAAGCAGTAAGGGATCCAGGGATGCCTGAGTGGCTCAGTCAGTTGAGTGTCTAACTCTTGGTCTCTCATGAATTGTGAGATCAAGACCTGCATTGGGCTCCACGCTCACAGGGAGTCTACCTAAGGATTCTCTCCCTCTCCCACTCCCCTCACGTGCACATTTTCTCTCTCTAAAATGAATAAATAAATCTTTTTTTTAAGTGGTAAAGAATCCATATTGGAAAAGATTAAAGTAGGACATAATCAGTCACTGTTATTTTTTAAATATATATTTTAATTGAAGCATAATTAACATACAATGATATATTAATTTCAGGTGTTCAATATAACAATTCAACAATTCTATACATTATTCAATGCTCATCACTATAAGTGTACTGCTAATCCCCTTCATCTACTTTACCCATCCCCCATCACTTCCCCTCTAGCAACCATCAATTTGTTCTCTGTCTTTAAGAGTCTGATGTTTTCCTTTGTCTTTTTTCTTAGTTTTTTTTTGTTTATTAAATTCCATATATGAGGGCAGCCCGGGTGGCTCAGTGGTTTTGCGCTGCCTTCAGCCCAGGGCATGATCCTGGAGACCTGGGATCAAGTCCCACATTGGGCTCCCTGCATGGAGCCTGCTTCTCCCTCTGCCTGTGTCTCTGCCCCTCTCTCTCTCTGTGTCTCTCATGAATAAATAAATAAAATCTTTAAAAAATAAAACCCACATATGAGTAAAGTCATATGGTCTTTTTCTTTAAGTTCACTTAGAATAATATTTTCTAAATCCATCCATGTTGTCACAAACAGCAAGATCTTGTTTCATTTTTATGGCCAAGTAATATTCCAGTGTACATGTGCGGGGAGGGGTGTGGGTATTTATATGTATATCTGATTCCATTTTGGAAACTTACATGTTTCTATGAAATTATCCATTTCTCTTAGGTTGTTCAATTTGTTGGCACTTTTTAATAATATTCTCTTACAATCCTTTGTATTTCTGTGATGTAAGTAGTTGTTTCTCCTCTTTCATTTCTGATTTCATTTATTTGAGTTTTCTTTCTTTTTTTCTTGATGAGTCTGGTGAAACATATCTTGATTTTGTTGATCCTTCCAAAGAACCAGCCCTTGGTTTCATTGATTTGTTCTATTGTGGGTTTTGTTTTCTTGTTTTAGCTTATTTCATTTATTTCTGCTCTAAAACTTATTTCCTCCCTTCTGTTGGCTTTGACCTTTGTTCCTCTTTTCTAGCTACCTTCCATGTAAGGTTAGATTGTTTATTTGAGATTTTTCTTGTTTTTTGAGGTAAGTCTGTATTGCTATAAACTTCCCTCTTATTTTTTAATTTATTTTTATTTTATTTTTTAGAAGATTTTATTTATTCATGGAAGACAGAAACAGAGGCAGAGAAACAGGCTGAGTGAGAAGCAGGCTCCCCCAAGGAGCTTGATGCAGGACTTGATCCTGGATCCTGGGACCATGCCCTGAGCCGAAGGCAGAAGTTCAACTACTGAGCCACCCAAGCGTCCCAAACTTCCCTCTTGGAACAGCTTTTGCTACATACTAAAGATTTTAGACCATTGTGTTTTCATTTCCATTTGTCTCCACATATATTTTTCACTTCCTCTTTGATTTCTTTACTGACCCATTCGTTGTTTAGTAGCATGCTATTTTGCCTTCATGTATTTGTGTTCTTTGCATATTTTTTGTGACTGATTTCTAGTTTTATACTGTTGTGGTTAGAGAAGATGCATGATATGACTTTAATCTTTTTTAATTTATTGAAGCTTGTTTTATGGCATAACATGATCTACTTTGGAAAATGTTCCATTTGTTCTTGAAAAAAAATGGGTATTCTATTTTTGGGTGTAATGTTCTGTACATACCTGTTAGGTCCATCTGGTTTAACATGTCATTCAAAGCCACAGTTTCCTTGTTGATATTCTTTCTGGATGATTTATTCTTTGATGTATGTGGGGTATTGAAGTCTCCTACTATTATTGTATTATGTTAATTTTTTTCCTTTATGTCTATTAATAATTAATTTATGTATTTAGATGGCCCCATGTTGGGTGCATTGATAGTTATAATTGTTATATTCTCTTGTTGAGTGGTTTCTTTTTATCATTATGATATTTATTTATTTATTTGGGAGAAAGGGAGCATGCACATAGGTTGGGGGGCAAAGGGCGAGAATTTTCAGTCAGACTCCCTGCTAAGCATGGAGCCCAATGTGGGGCTTGATCTCACAATCCATGAGATCATGACCTAAGCTGAAACCAAGAGTCAGATGCTCAACTAACTGAGCCATTCAGGTGCCCTATGTAGTATCTTTCTTTATCTCTTGTTGTTAATCTTTGTTTTAAAGTCTATTCTGGGGATCCCTGGGTGGCGCAGTGGTTTGGCGCCTGCCTTTGGCCCAGGGCGTGATCCTGGAGACCTGGGATCGAATCCCACGTCGGGCTCCCAGTGCATGGAGCCTGCTTCTCCCTCTGCCTGTGTCTCTGCCTCTCTCTCTCTCTCTTTCTCTGTGTGAGTATCATAAATAAATTTTTAAAAAATTAAAAAAAAATAAAGTCTATTCTGTCCAATGTAGGTATCGCTACCCCAATTTTCTTTGTGCTTCCATTTGCATGGTAAACATTCTTTCATCCCTTCACTTTCAATATACACATGTCTCTAGGTCTGAAGTGAGTCTCTTGTAGGAAGGATGTGCATAGGTCTTGCTTTTTTTTTTTTTTAACTATTTACTCACCCTATGTATTTTTATTGGAACACTAGTATAATTATATTTAAAGCATACTTCTGTTTTGAAGCCTGCTAATGGTCAGAAAGCCTCAGCTGGTCACCTTCCAGCTTCCCACAAAAGCCCCATGGAACCCTCTCTGCTCTTCTGGGCTCCTGCTCTGCCCTGACCTGCTACTAGTGCCATGTATGGACACACAAAGAGACTGGGTGCAACTGAGTGAGAAGACTAAGAAAGAAAAATGGTGTAAATATAATAAAATGCTATTCCATCACAACAGAATGGACTTTAGAAGGCAGAGTGCTGGGCCACAAATCAAGGCCTGGCTTCTTTTTTTTTTTTTTTTTTTATTTATTTATGATAGTCACAGAGAGAGAGAGAGAGAGAGAGAGAGGCAGAGACACAGGCAGAGGGAGAAGCAGGCTCCATGCACCAGGAGTCTGATGTGGGATTCGATCCCGGGTCTCCAGGATCGCGCCCTGGGCCAAAGGCAGGCGCTAAACCGCTGCGCCACCCAGGGATCCCAAGGCCTGGCTTCTTATGCTGTATCTTATCCCTAAATATTTGTATGACCTTAAAATGCCACAACTTCTTTGCAGCTGTTCCCATTCATCTGTATATTTGAAATGATCATAGTTGCATGGAACAATTGTATAAGGTTTTACCATTTACAAGGGAGAAGGGCAAAATAACATAATTGTGAAAATGTAGGACTTTGGAATCAAGCAGATATGGATCAAATCCCAGTTCTGCCATTCGTACTTACATAACCTTGGCAATTCACTTAACTTCTCTATTCCCCAGTGTCTTAATTAGAAGAGTAGCAATTAAGAAATGATCCTCATAGAATTATTAACAATTTAAATAAAAATGTATAAACACATATACATGGTTCCAGAATCTCATAGCAGAAAGCTTGGCAGTGGTGGTATTTATAGATAGTAGTTTTAAAAACATCTCATGTGCTCTCTCTGTTGTATGTGATTCGTGCCATTTGCACAGGATCCTACCACAGCTGGAAACAATATTATCTGAAGGGACTAAAGGCAAAATAAGATAATACTGGTAAAAATGTATTATAAAGCAATGCTATCAAAAAACAGAATATGTACTAAAATATTAACCATGGTTGTCAAAATGAGATAAAACTTGGGGCAACGTTTCTTATTTATCCTTTCCCATATTTTATCATTTTTCTATAAACATTGTTTTCAATATTTGATTAAATGACATGTCCAATAAAAATAATTGTGACTACAGTGCCATGTGGACATTGCCTGTCCTGTGCACTACTTGAAGTAGAGGAAACCTGTTGTTCCTGCCTTCCATCTGGTAGTTGCAAGAGAAGGTATCACTCCTGAAAAGCCTAGGATTGCATGATAGGTTTTTTGAAAATGAAAATAATAGTCATGATTCATCCTCTTCTTACACAATAAAAGAGAAAACAAATTATTAGACTATTCTAGCAATATGAATAAAAACCATTGCCTCAGGTCTTAGTCAGTAGTGATAGCATTCTTGCAACCATTCCTGCAGTAGTCTCTTTTCTCTACAATCCATTTTTCACATAGAGCCCCAGTCTAGATGAGGTAACTCTTTCCCTGTGAACTTAAAAATGATTACTCAAAGCATAAAGAGGGTAATTTTTTCCTTTTATCCAAAGTAATATGGCCTTAAGTTTGCTTTTCAGCTTATTATCCTATTATATCTTCATTTACTACTGTATTTTACTTTCTAGGCTTATCAAAGTACAATATCCAAAGCTTTGTTCATTTTTCCCCTCTGACTGGTATGCATTATTATTCTCCTATTATTTGCCTTTGAAAATCCTTTTCAATATCTCAGATTAACTTAAAATACCACCAAAGAGTAGATTTTAAACTGACTGGCCAGATTTCAGGATGCCCACTGATTAATGGGTCACATTAACAGAGATGTCACCCAAATGCAAGTGGCTCTCTCTTCTCTCCACTCCCCAAGGAAACCCATCAACTTGCCTTCCTGACTGCCTTTTATTGGTACTTTTGTGCTCAGGAATTTTCATCACTTTGAACTTCGCAGCCAGCTAACAGTAAGATTTGGACTTTGAGGTAGAAAGTTTTATTTAGGAATATTGAGTCTAATTCACATATTTCAATCCAGCTTTTCCAGAAAGTTTCATTGGCAGTTACAGGCATGAGCCCAACTACAGGTAATGTGGAACTTAGATTTCTCATTGTCCTTGTTCATTGAGTATATAATTGCCTCTGAAGCCTCAAAGGGAGTAAATGATTTGTAAGACATGGTTCTAGCCATCTTGGGTTGCTCTGGCCAAATACTATTTAACAGTAATCTAAAACTCATCTTACACTTACATTTAACATATTAGCAACGTTGGCACCTTGTTCTTGCACATTTACTTTCTCCCTCAACGTGGCTGGTATGTGAGGTAAACTGGGTCATATTTCGTCTTTTTTTTTTTTTTTTTTTTTTGCACCTACCACTAACATGTGGCTGAATAGCTAGACTGATCTGCCTTCCCTATTTCCTCTAATTCTGTGTTTATTTTGATTTTTTCTCTTCACTCTAAATCATGTTTCTTTAGAAAAAGGGTCCTCCTCCACCCAACCCCATCAGTGCATACATGTACACATGCACACACATATACTATCTCATATCCTTGACTTCTTTCCTTTATGGCATTTATTACAATCTGCATTTTTCTTTTTTTGTGTATCTATTTACTTGGTGTTTCTCAGGCTTTCCCAATGGGTATGTAAACACCACATGGGCTTATTTGCATATCCACAGTCTGCACGGCAGTGCCTCTCAGGGATAAGGAACACAGTAACAATAAATGCATTCTCACCTGATATCAGGTGCCCAAAGCCCCATGGTGGGCAGCCTCAGCTATTTATGTAATAGTAATTTTGGGAACAAATAAGATTTTTCCTACCGTTTGTCTTTATTTTTTTCCTCTAGGAGATGGTATACTTTATTCTTTTTTTCTAAATCATGCTAAAATATGAAATAACAAAATTTACCATTTTAACCACTTTAAGTATAATATTCAGTGGCATTAATTACATTCACAATGTTGTACAAGCACCATAACTATTTCCAAAACCTTTTTCTCCCAAAAAGAAACTCTTTACCCAATAACCTCTCACTCCTCCCTCCCCAGTCCCTCGTAAACTCTAACCTACTGTCTATCTCTGAAAAAATATCTATTCTAGATATTTCATTTAAGTAGAATATTACAACATTTGACTTTTTGTGTGTATGTTATTTTTCTTAGCATAATTTTTTCAAGGTTCACTCATTGTAGCATGGATCAGAACTTTGTTTAATGGGTGAATAATATTCCATTGTAAGGATATACTGCCTTTTGTTTTCTGTGTACACTTGAGTTGTTTACATCTGTTTGGATATTGTAAAATAGCGCTTTTACAGACATCAGTATATAAGTATATTTTTGAGTCACTGTTTTTGATATTTCTGGGTGTGCACCTACAAGTAGAATTTTAAGGCAATGTGGTAACGCTACAGTTAGTTTTTGAGATACCACCAAACTGTTTTCCACAGCAGCTACATCATTTTACATTCTGGTAAGTGTAATTTATATTGGCTTTTACTCTAACTGAGCTTATAAGCAAGGTATGAATTAAACAAAATCTTGAAGCAATTTCTCATAGCTATATCCAAAATTGCCAAACAGTTAGACAAGGAGAATATCTTCACCTATGCCATTTGAATCTGAAGTAGTTATAAGCCAAAACATGACAAATCGGCAGAGGTATTTAAGACCTATTTCAAGCAAGAACCCAGTAGCTGAAATATATGCACATAAACACATAGCCACGTAAGTGGGCTCAATGCTTTAAAAAATAAAATGCAGAGTACATTTTTATTTTGATTTGACATTAAGGTTCTAAAATTCCATGCAAACTGAAATCTAAAAAGCATTTGGAATTCCTGATCTTTGTCCTTTTGGTAGCTAAAGAATTGGGAGGGAAAGAGAAATTCAATATCTTCCTAATTCTTAAGGATTAAATCTTTTACTGGAATGATCATATACCCTAAACTAATAAGTAAACACCTCATGTCATATTTAGAACAAAACGGTTTCTTTATAACTAGGAATGTATTCTTTTCCCTAGGTAGTTGATTTTTCCATGTAACTCACCTGCTCCCAAAGAAATTAAAAAGATTAAAATCCACCATATAGAGTCTAATAACAATAAAAAAGGACTGGTCCCCATTGTGTACACAGCTCAGCTCCAGGTACAGGGATAACTGGCTGGACTCTGGGGAGTCATAAGAAAAGAGATTCATTTTTAACAAGCCTTTCGCCTACACAACACTATAATTGCACAGCTTGTGTGGGTGTCTGTATCTTTCTCTATTTATCTATCCTGTGTTCCCTACTCATTTCCTACTGAAAAAAAGTAATAATAAATTAAGCCAGGTGAAATTAAAACAAACAAATTAGAAAGTATTTAGGTTATTTTGGATTCAAAGGTAAAGCTTTCCCTCCCTGCTGGAATACTCTAAACATTACTAACTGTAGGTTTGGCAGTATGAGTAGCTGATTCCTGTACTAACAGGACTTTAGCGCCAGGTCATGTACTATACTCAAAAAAGCACTGAGGTTCACAACCTTGTTCTTCATCCTCGCTCTAATTCTATTAAGCTGTTAATAATCTAATTCTATTGAGTGAGGCATGAAATCTCTCTTAGCAGTGGTTTTTTTTACTTGTAAATTGAGGAGGTTGAATTAGATTGTTGGTTTACACATTGTTATCTCAGAAGTTAAAATTAGATGTGAGGGGTAAATTGGTAGGGCTCTGGGCTCCTTATTCTCACTTCAAACACAGTGGTTTTGCCTTTATTTGTCTCGTGATTTTGGAGGATGTGCACAATTTTGTTGGGGAGAAGAAAAAGTTTTCTTGTTAGAGGTAGTGGTGGGGAACCTAGAAATACGAAACCCTGACTAACAATAAATTCTTTATCCAAGTATGAATTTTACTTAATTCCTTAATATAAGTCAATGAAAATGACATCATCTACCAGTTGGGGGTGCTGGTGAGTAATCTATAAGCAACTGCTGTATAATACTACAAGTGTTGGTGAGGTTCAGAGGAGCATGTATCCACATGATTTCATAAAGGAACCAAAATGAAGAGTAGTAGAGTGCTCAAAAGTCAAGAAGACAGTGGAGTATAAGTCACAATTATATTCTTCAATAGGTTTTTTTTTGCATCAAAATAACACATTGAATTATAAACTTACTTTGGTATAACTAAAATCATGATAATTGTCATTGACAATTTATTATCAAAAAAATTGACGTTTATCATTTTCATAAAGGGTGTGGCTCATACTAAGGAACTTCTTTACTCACTCTTATCTCATGAAAATAACTTCAAGATGGAAATCAAGAGGCTCTGATTCTGGTCTTGGTTCCCTAAATTAACTCTACAGTCAAAGGCTGGCCTGTGCACTCTAAGCATCTGTCTTGTATTTCTGCACAACGTCACATTTTTGCCATAGTATAATTACATAAACATAATTAAAAATTAATAATAATAATAATAATGTGAAGGCAAATGTCTAAAATTGGGGAATGACAACTGTATAAGAAAAAGACCTATAAGACCTCTCCATAAGAAAAAGACCATTGAAGCACACTTCATTGCTGTTTTATATCTATCTATCTCTATATAATATTTATCGACCTCTCTATATATAGATATAAATATTTATCTCAGGTTAATCTATCTACAATTGAAGATAATATATCAGCTCTTGATGGCACTTTTGTCAAAGAATATGTTATATGTATAATCCTTAGAAACATTCATGTTGCTCATTCTGTCCAACACCTTGCTTAACATGAAATTTTTTCTATACAATCTCTGACAGATTGTAACTAAACTCAGTACAGATAATTCCAGCTATATGAAGGATATCAAACAGATCAACTTGTTTAAAACAACAACAAGCAAACAAAGAACACTTGATAAAATCCTTGAATGTGGATTTTACTATCTTAAGATACAGACTAAGATTTACTCATTGACCTCATCATCCACATGCCAGACCTTTGAATGTGTGATGGAGGCTGACACATTGCCAGGGGTGTCTACATTGGCACACCTGGGAATGTGACTTAAAAAAGGCAACATGCTCGGTTTAATCCTCTGTTGTCACTGTTCTGATAATCTTAACAATTTTAGAACAATGATACCATATCTTGGTTTTATAGTGGGCCTTGTAAATTTTGTAGCTAATTCTGTATGCTTTCTTAAATCATATGTTCCCAAGACTAATAATCTCTGTTCTCTTATTCACAATGGCTTGCATTAAGTGTTTTGGGTTCATGTGTCAATCACCATTTTAGAAGCTGGTGCCCAGAATTAATCACGGTGACCTAGGTATAGGCTGATCAGTGAGGAGATCAGAGAAATAGTTGTGTCCTGTGCTGAAGGACAGGACATCCCTTATGTCTCCATACCCCACTTAATCAAGAACAAATCTCTAAACTTCTTTGCCTTGTTCTATGCCCAAAAGGTTGAAATCCCTTCTTGCTTGGCCTCCAGTGGGGTTGGTTAATGGGAGGCAATAGGAGTGTGGGGTATAGAAGAGAAAGTTCAGGATATTTTCTTCTCTTTTCCTATTTCAGACCTATACCTCTGATAGAAGCTACATCCCTCCTGACTATACTTCCCTCTGGTTGGCCCCTCTTCCACAGCCCCATATCTCACTGGGCTCATAATACTATTTCTCCCCTTATTCCATCAGCTCTAGTGGGTAATAGTGGTTTCCTGTTGTTGCTGGTCCCACAAATCTGTGTGTGGTCTCTTCATTAAAGTATTTTCTTTTGAACCCTATGGGGCAAATTCTGGAAAGACCCAAAATGAATGGCCATACAGCATGTAGATGTCACATGTCCATTAATGCAACCAGTTTACATGTTATTGGAGATTTCTCTAGATGACTCAAGTTGATATTCTTTGCTTCACTCAGTAGCAGATCTGTCTCCTTCCATGTTTTCAATCACCATCTGCAGGCTGATAATACTCAATTTTCTTTTTTTAAAAAGTATGTGTGTATATATGTATGTATGTATGTATTTATTTATTTACTTATTTATTTGAGACAGAGAGAGAGAGAGAGAGAGAGAGAGAGAGGGGCAGAGTCATAGGCAGAGGGAGAAGTAGGCTCCATGCAGGGAGCCTGATGTGGGAAATCCTGGGACCAGGCCCTGAGCTTAAGGCAGACACTCAACCGCTGAGCCACCCAGGCATCCCAATACTCATTTTTCTGTCTTTATAACAAATTGCTTCCAGAATCCATTCATTCAAACAAATAAAAATAAACAGTTACTATATGTCAAGTAACCTTCCAAGTGTTAGGAACCAAGTGTAGTGACTAAGCACATTAAATTCAATATCCTAATAAAGCTTATATTTTTGTGAGGGGTGACAGATAATAAAACAGAGGACTCTGAGCAACTAAAGGACATGAGTGATATAATTTAAAAGGATCATGCTATCTATGTTGAGAATAGATGGTCAGGAGCCTATAGGGCAGAAGTCTGGAGAACAATTAGAATAATCCAGGTGAAAAGTCATGGCAGTCTGACCAAGGTAGTGTCAGGAGAGATGCGAAAGCTAGTGCTGAGTCTCAGCATATACTCTCCTGCCCCTACTGCCTGTTCCACTGAATCCTAGGTTAGAAGCAATATCCCATTGGCACTTCACTGGCTTACTTCAAAAAGGTGTGCATAACTTTATAATGAATTAAATGCCAATAATACCGCAGGACAAAGAAAAGAATTTTCCTATTTCTTAGCAATATTTATTACCTTCTGTTTTCTCAAATATAAAAAAAGAAATAAAGTTATAGCAAGCTACCTAGGGAAAATTAAAAGAACAGTGAAAAATCTTTTAGTGATCATTAAAATTTATCTAAAATGAAATAAGAAGGTGATTATCATCTTTAATTGGTCTTGGTATTCAGTTTAAATAAGAAGATATTCAAATAATCAAGGTTTTCTCAAAAAGATTTTATTTATTTTTATTTTAAGAGCTGGAGCAAGAGCTAGAGTCAGGGGGGACGGGGAGCAGGGGCAAAGGGGGAAGGAGAGGGACAAAGACGGAGAGAAAGGAAAAGGCAAGGAATCTCAAACAGACTCCATGCTGAATGAAGCAGAGCTCAATTTCACAGCCCTGAGATCATGACCCAAGCAGAAACCAAGAGCTTAACCACTTAACCGACTGAGCCACTCAGGCGTCCCTCTCAATACGATTTGTAATGGCTTTTTAAAAATCAACTTTTATGAAAAAAAGTGAATGTCTATGCTTTCCAGAAGATAATGTAATCAATAATTACTATACTTAGAGCACTAGGAATGGCTACCACAACCTACACTTGATAGAACAAAAAAATCTTAATTTCTAATTATATTGAGAGCAAAAGAAATTGAGAAAGAGGAAGCAAAGGAAGATAAAGTGGAGGAGGGGGAGAGGGTTAATAAAACAGCTATACTCTAAAGCAGTTCTCCAAGCTGCTCTATGAAGCTTTTCTAAAGTAACATATAGTTCTAGTTTTACACATAAATCACAGCACAATTCACTCTTTTAAAGGGCCTTCATCTAGAACTCATCAAAATATAAGTCCCACAAGGCTGCTCCATGCCCTTTTCACTGTTTCTTTTTTTTTTTTTTTATTTAAGACTTTATTTAGGGGTCCCAGGGTGGCTCAGCAGTTTAGCGCCTGTCTTGGGCCAAGGCATGGTCCTGGCATCCCAGAATCGAGTCTCACATCAGGCTCCCTGCATGGAGCCTGCTTCTCTCTTTGCCTGTCTCTGTCTCTTTCTCTGTGTGTCTTTCATGACTAAATAAATAAAACCTTAAAAAAAAAAGACTTTATTTATTTATTCATGAGAGACACAGAGAGAGGCAGAGACACAGGCAGAGGGACAAGCAGGCTCCCTGCGGGGACCTCGATGTGGGACTCCATCCCAAGACCCCGGGATCATGACCTGAGCTAAAGGCAGATGCTCAACGACTGAGCCACCCAGGTGTCCAAGCTCTGTTCACTATTGATCCTATATTCTCAGAATGACCCTTTGTACATGGTAGCTACTCGGCAAATACTATTCAATGAATAATTGAATCCAGCCCCTCTATTTTATTTATTTATGTATTTATTTATGTATTTATTTATGTATTTATTTTTAAAATATATTTATTTTATTTATTCATAGAGACATAGAGAGAGAGAGAGAGAGGCAGAGACACAGACAGAGGGAGAAGCAGGCTCCATGCAGGGAGCCTGATGTGGGACTTGATCACGGGTCTCCAGGATCACGACCTGGGCTGAAGGCGGCGCTAAACCACTGAGCCACCAGAACTGCCCTAGCTCCTCTATTTTAAATAGAAAAATCAGTTAAATATTTAGCAATTATACTTCCACTATTTAATATTTAATTAATTATTAATATTTAATTTTTTAATAGTTAAATACTCATAATTCAACTATTCACATATTTAAACCATTTATACTAAAATGCTATGATATTGTTTTTCCAGTTCTTGTAGCCTTTCTTTTGGCCTTTTTTTTTTTTTTTTTCAGAAGGCTGAAACTCAAAGGCATACCATACTTATTCATGGTCAGCTTCATGATGCTTTGCATAAAGAGAGCCCTCTTTTTTCCTCAGTGGTTTGGAATTGCTGAGCTGAGTGCTCCAGGACTGAGGATGTACGGAAAGGAAGGAAGTCAGCACAACCCACAGATGTCCTGGAAGCTCTATCTGCCTACTGGACCTCCCTTAGTTCTGCTAGTACTATTTACACATAGCCAAATACCCCAGGATTGAAAATTAAAGCCTTCAGAATTTTTGGCAGAAAGAATGTATTCTAGAAGTAAGACCTCAGTGTTAGATTGTTTTGACTATCTGGGAGAAGGCATCATTATTTAGAGTTTGTAATGTGAATGCTAACCCCCACCCCCCCAATAAAAGAAGGGGAAAAAACCCTTGATTTGAAAGCTGCACATATTTATCATTATTTAGAAAGAAGATTATATTTCAAAAGGCTTAAATGTTTTCAATGAAAATTTTTCTACCACAAAAGACTTAGCATTTTTTCATAAATTTGGCATTTGTCAGACCACTGAACTTAATTTAAATGGGCCAAACTTTGTCTCTTGGCAACGAGAATCCACAGGAATTGGTAGGCACTGTCTCTGGGGGAAGATCATGCTCCTCAATATTTATGAGCCACATTATTAACTCCTCCACCTTTTCTCTAGTTAAAGGCTGGCATTACTATTGAAAACCCCACAAAGTTAAACTACCAATATAGGCAGGAAGGATTTTCACTCTATTTTCTCTTGTTTTGTTTGTTTTATTTGTATATGTGTTCAATTATGTTTAATGAAATAATGAGATTTAGATTTCTTAAAAATGGTTTTCAAAGACATTACTTAGAGCTCAAATGAAACCTCTAATAAATGCACATTATATCAAATGCTTCCTGCTAAAATCCAGGGAAAAATGTACATAAAAATATGATCCAGAAATTCCCTCAATTATTGGGGCTTCTGATACAGGTTCTGATAGCCCATTCTCACTTCACCTCCCTGACTATTTGGTTTTTAACATAGAAATAAAGATGGTAATCTTGCCAAATGTTATTACCTGGGGTTTGTAAGTAGCCTCTAACAGGACTGGGAGCTCTCTTGGGATTACATGCAGCATTTTATATGGATGCACACACGTACATTTTCCTGGGCTAACAGTCCATCAGATTTTCAAAGGGACCATGAGCAAAACTGATGAGAAAATTTAATGTGGGGAAAAGTATATAAGACTAAAATTTAGCAACTGTGGATTCTGAGTATTGTAGGGTGCTCACAAGTTAAATAATAGTGAATAAATCACTATCTCTCTGGGCCATTGTTACTTCATCTCTGAAATGAGACTAACAGGTAATCCCAACGTTCCACATTGTGCACTGCAATCAACTGCAGCATCAAAAAGAGAAGATATGAGAAGTCTATGAACCCAAAAGTGCATCAAGCTCCAACTATAGAATGACAACAAATCTACAATATGTTTCTAAATAATGGTGACTTTCCTGTGATTAATAAGACAGAAAAGTATTTAAAAGCATCCCTCAATTAATTCTACTTTTTGGTTACTATGTGTTTTCTCAATCAACCAATACTGAAAAAAAAAAAAAGATAATTAAGTGTGAGCTCTGTCAAAACATACTCGAAGGGCTAGTCCAGATGATTCCTATGGTATGTGCAATTCAGTATATATAAAGTTCAAACATTTAATTAAATATTCCAAATATAGGCCTATAATTTTGTTTTAATTTTGAAGATTCCATTTACATACATCAAGATAATTTTAACATTTAGATTATTTGCTAGTATGTGCCTTTGTAGATGCATAGATTGTAGTAAAAAGATATTAGCAACATGCTTTGCCTTAATGTTATCTAGAGATATCTGCCTACATTATATACATCCAGGTATTTGTTTCTTAGGTACTTTGGCTCCTGAAAATAAGATTTAGTGTCAGACAAACTTAAGTTCATATCCTACCTCTTTCCATAGCCAAATAAATGACGAAGTAAATAAACATTTCCAACTTCAGTTTCATCATGTGAAATAGGGATAATAATAAACAAGCCATGCTACAGGACATACTCAAAAATTAGACTCTGCATCCTGCATCTGATAGGTTGTTCTTGATTATTGGTTCAATCTGCACTTCCAAGGATATGTGCACCCAACTAAGATCCAAGAAAGCTCTTATACTGTTTTTTTTTTAATTTTTAAAGTAGAATTACTTTATATATATATATATATATATATATATATATATATATATACACACACACATATATACATCTTCTTTATACATTCATTAATCATTTATAATCTTTTAAATTACCTTTAAAATAAAGTTGTAACTACTCATATTAATAAACCCAACAATAAAAACCAGTAATATCGCTTTGTAGAGCAGTATTTAAAGAAAACAAGCACCGTATATAATTTCTTTTAACAGGGGAGGGTGGGGCAAGACGGTGGAAGAGTAGGGTCCCCAAGTCACCTGTCCCCATCAACTCACCTAGATAAGTTTGAAATCATCCTGAAAACCTATGAATTCTGCCTGAGATTTAAAGAGAGAACAGCTGGAATGCTACATAGAGTTGGTGTTTCTATCAAGGTAGGAGGATGGAAACAAATAAATAAATAAATGAAAAAGCATCCAGTTGGGGAGGGGTCCGGGAGGAGCCAGGCTAAAGCCGCTGCCAGAGCCTCGGGGGCCGGAGAGCCCAGCCCGGAGAAGCAGGAACTTTAAAAATCTGCACCGGATTCTTCCCTGAGGGAAAGGCGCTGGGAGGGAGCTCCGGCAGGATCCCAGGAGGGGCAGAGGAGCCAGAGGTTCCCGGGGTCACTGACAGAGGACCTGCACCCCGGGGGAGAGCGCCGCACCCCGCGGGCCGAGCTCCCTAAGGGGCTGCAGCGCGCCCGGCGGGGCCCGGGGGGAGCTCAGGCGGCGGCTCCGCGGAGGGGGCTGCGGGACCCTGGAGCGCGATTCCAGCGGCGCAGGCCCCGGAGCCCAGGGCGCTGGGGGACACAGCCCAGGATCCTATGCTCCCCCTGGGACAGACAGAGGCCAGGAGGGCACAAGACAGTGAGGAAGCTCCTGCCGCGGGGCGCCCCGAGCTGTGCAGATCGGTGCCCCCACCCCCGGGGCATCCAGGCCAGTGTGGACTGGGAGCAGGAGTTACTGCGGGAGCTGACTCCAGGGCTGGGGAGCTGCCCGCCGCCAGTGGGGTTGTTCCTCCCGGTGTCACCCTGTGCCTAAGACTGAACAGGGCCACCAGGGAACAGAGGCCTCACGGGGTCAACAGCTCCCACTGAGCTGTGCATCCAGTAGGGGGCAGGGCAGTCCCCCAGGTGCACACACCTGAGAATTAGCACAGCAGCCCCTCCCCGAGAAGACAAGCTGGAAGGACAGGGGAAAAGCAAGTTCTTTTCAGAGCAGCGCTGGAAAGCTCCAGGGGAAGTCGAGGGATTAACAGTATATAGAACCAGAGGATACTCCTTGTTTTTTTTTTGTTTGTTTTGTTTTGTTTTTTCTTTTTTGTTTTTTCTCTTTTCTTTTTCTTCGTTTTTCCAATACAACTCGTTTTTAGCCACTCTGCACTGAGCAAAATGACTAGAAGGAAGAACTACTACAAAAGAAAGAATCAGAAACTGTACTCTCTTCCACAGAGTTACAGAATTTGGATTACAATTCGATGTCAGAAAGTCAATTCAGAAGCACAATTATAAAGCTACTGGTGGCTCTGGAAAAAAAGTATAAAGGATTCAAGAGACTTCATGACTGCAGAACGTAGATCTAATCAGGCCAAAATTAAAAATCAATTAAATGAGATGCAATCCAAACTGGAGGTCCTAACAATGAGGGTTAATGGGGTAGAAGAAAGAGTGAGTGACAAGACAAGTTGATGGCAACAAAGGAAGCTGAGGAAAAAAAAAGAACAATGAAAAGACCAGGAGGAAAGCTTAAGGGAAATAAATGACAGCCTCAGAAGGGAAAATGAACATTTAATTGTGGTTCCAGAGGGCGCTGAATGGGACAGAGAACCAGAAAATGTATTTGAACAAATCATAGCTGAGAACTTCCCTAATTTAGGGAGAGAAACAGGCATTCAGAACCAGGAGATACAGAGATTCCTCCCCTAAAATCAATAAAAACTTTTCAACACCTCAACATTTAATAGTGTTACTTGCAAATTCCAAAGATAAAGAGAAAATCCTTAAAGCAGCAAGAGACAAGGGATTCCTAACTTATATGGAGAGGAATATGAGATTAACAGCAGACCTCTCCACAGAGACCTGGCAGGCCAGAAAGGGCTGGCAGGATATATTCAGGTCCTAAATGAGAAGAATATGCAGCCAAGAATACTTTATGCAGCAAGGCTCTCATTCAGAATAGAAGGAGAGATAAAGAGCTTCCAAGATAGGCAGAAACTGAAAGAATATGTGACCACCAAACCAGCTCTGCAAGAAATATTAAGGGGGACTCTGTAAAAGAAAGAGGAACTCCAAAGAAATAATCCACAAAAACAGGGACTGAATCGGTATTATGATGACACTAAATTCATATCTTTCAATAGTAACTCTGGACATGAATGGGCTTAATGATCCCATCAAAAGGCGCAGGGTTTCAGACTGGACAAAATAGCAAGACCCATCTATTTGCTGTCTACAAGAGACTCATTTTAGACCTAAGGACACACACAGCCTGAAAATGAAAGATTGGAGAACCATTTACCATTCAAATGGTCCCTTGTGCTCGCTTCAGCAGCACATATACCATTCAAATGGTCCTCAAAGGAAAGCAGGGGTAGCAATCCTCATATCAGATAAACTAAAGTTTATCCCAAAGACTGTAGTAAGAGATGAAGAGGGACACTATATCATACTTAAAGGATCTATCCAACAAGAGGGCCTAACAATCATGAATATTTATGCTCCTAAAGTGGAAGCTGCCAAGTATATCAATTAATAACTAAAGTTAAGACATACTTAGATAATAATACAGTTATACTAGGAGACTTGAACACAGAGCTTTCTACAAATGACAGATCTTCTAAGCACAACATCTCCAAAGAAACAACAGCTTTAAATGATTCACTAGACCAGATGGATTCACAGATAATTACAGAACTTTACATCCAAACGCAACTGAATACACATTCTTCTCAAGTGCACATGGAACTTTCTCCAGAATAGAACACATATCGGGTCACAAATCAGGTCTTAACTGATACCAAAAGATTGGAATTGTCCCCTGCATATTTTCAGACCATAATGCTTTGAAACTAGAACTCAATCAGAAGAAGAAATTTGGAAGAAATTCAAAAACGTGGAGGTTAAAGAATATCCTGCTAAAAGATGAAAGGGTCAACAGGGAATTAGAGAATAATTAAAAAGATTCATGGAAACTAATGAGAATGAAGATACAACCTTTCAAAATCTTTGGGATACAGCAAAAGCAGTCTTGAGAGGGAAATACATCGCAATACAAGCATCCCTCAAAAAACTGAAAGACTCGGGATCCCTGGGTGGCGCAGCGGTTTGGCGCCTGCCTTTGGCCCAGGGCGCGATCCTGGAGACCCGGGATCGAATCCCACATCAGGCTCCCGGTGCATGGAGCCTGCTTCTCCCTCTGCCTATGTCTCTGCCTCTCTCTCTCTCTCTCTGTGACTATCATAAATAAATAAAAATTTAAAAAAAAAAAAAAAAAAAAAAACTGAAAGACTCAAATACACAAGCTAACCTTGCACCTAAAGGAACTAGAGAAAGAACAGCAAATAAGACCTACACCCAGCAGAAGAAGAGAGTTAATAAAGATTCAAGCAGAACTCAATGAAATAGAGACCAGAAGAACTGTGGAACAGATCAACAAAACCAGGTTCTTTGAAAGAATTAATAAGATAGGTAAAGCATTAGCCAGCCTTATTAAAAACAAAAGAGAAAATACTCTAATTAATAAAATCACGAATGAAAGAGGAGAGATCACCACCAACACCAAAGAAATACAATGATTTTAAAAACATGATTTTAAAAACATATTATGAGCAGCTATATGCTAATAAATTAGGCAATCTAGAAGAAATGGACACACTCCTGGAAAACCAGAGACTACCAAAACTGGAACAGGAAGAAATAGAAAACCTACACAGGCCAAAACCAGGGAGGAAATTGAAGCAGTCATCAAAAACCTCCCAAGACACAAAGTCCAGGACCAGATGGCTTCCCAGGGGAATTCTATCAAACATTTATAGAAGAAACAATACCTATTCTACTAAAGCTGTTCCAAAAGATAGAAAGAGATGGAATATGTCCAAACTCGTCCCATGAGGCCAGCATCACCTTATTTCCACAACCCGACAAAGACCCCACCAAGAAGGAGGATTATAGACCAATATCCCTGATGAACACAGATGCAAAAATTCTCAACAAGATACTAGCCAATAGGATACAATAGTACATTAAGAAGTATATTCACCATGACCAAGTGGGATTTATCCCCGGGGTGCAAGGCTGGTTCAACACTCGTAAAGTAATCAATGTGATAGATCATATCAACAAGAGAAAAAACAAGAACCATAGGATCCTCTCAATAGATGCAGAGAAAGCATTTGACAAAATACAGCATCCATTCCTGATCAAAACTCTTCCAAGTGTAGGGATAGAGGGAACATTCCTCAGCATCTTAAAAGCCATCTATGAAAAGCCCACAGCAAATATCATTCTAAATGGGGAAACACTGGGAACCTTTCCCCTAAGATCAGGAACACGACCGGGATGTCCACTCTCACCACTGCTATTCAACATAGTACTAGAAGTCCTAGCCTCAGCAATCAGACAACAAAAAGAAATAGAAGGCATTCAGATTGGCAAAGAAGAAGTCCAACTCTCCCTCTTTGCAGATGACATGATACTGTACATAGAAAACCCAAAAGACTCCACTCCAAGATTGCTAGAACTCATGCAGCAATTCGGCAGTGTGGCAGGATACAAAATCAATGCACAGAAATCAGTGGCATTTCTATACACTAACAATGAGACTGAAGAAAGAGAAATTAAGGAATCAATCCCATTTACAATTGCACCCAAAAGCATAAGATACCTAGGAATAAACCTAACCAAAGAGGTAAAGAATCCATACCCTAAAAACTATAGAACACTTCTGAAAGAATTTGAGGAAGACACAAAGAGATGGAAAAATATTCCATGCTCATGGATTGGCAGAATTAATATTGTGAAAATGTCAATGTTACCCAGGGCAATTTACACATTTAATGCAATCCCTATCAAAATACCATGGACTTTCTTCAGAGAGTTAGAACAAATTATTTCAAGATTTGTGTGGAATCAGAAAAGACCCCGAATAGCCAGGGGACTTTTAAAAAAGTAAACCATATCTGGGGGCATCACAATGCCAGATTTCAGGTTGTACTACAAAGCTGTGGTCATCAAGACAGTGTGGTACTGGCACAAAAACAGACACAAAGATTAATGGAACAGAATAGAGAACCCAGAAGTAGACCCTCAACTCTATCATCAACTAATATTCAACAAAGCAGGAAAGACTATCCACTGGAAAAAAGAGAGTCTCTTCAATAAATGGTGCTGTGTAAATTGGACAGCCACATGCGAAGAATGAAACTAGAACATTCTCTTACACCATACACAAAGATAGCCTCAAAATGGATGAAATATCTGAATGTGAGACAAGAATCCATCAGAATCCTAGAGGAGAACACAGGCAACACCCTTTTTGAACTTGGCCACAGCAACTTCTTGCAAGATACATCCATGAAGGCAAAAAAGACAAAAGCAAAAATGAACTATTGGGACTTCATCAAGATAAGAAGCTTTTGCACAGCAAAAGAAACAGTCAACAAAACTACAAGACAACCTACAGAATGGGAGAAGATATTTGCAAATGACATATCAGATAAAGGGCTAGTATCCAAGATCTATAAAGAACTTATGAAACTCAACAGCAAAGAAACAAACAATCCAATCATGAAATGGGCAAAAGACATGAAGAGAAATCTCACAGAGGAAGACATAGACATGGCCAACAAGCACATGAGAAAATGCTCCGCATCATGGCCATCAGGGAAATACAAATCAAAACCACAATGAGATACCACTTCACAACAGTGAGAATGGGGAAAATTAACAAGGTAGGAAACCACAAATGTTGGAGAGGATGCGGAGAAAGGGAAACCCTCTTGCACTGTTGCTGGGAATGTGAACAGGTACAGCCACTCTGGAAAACTGTATGGAGGTTCCTCAAGGAGTTAAAAATAGATCTGCCCTACGACCCAGCAATTGCACTGCTGGGGATTTACCCCAAAGATACAGATGCAGTGAAATGCTGGAACTCCTGCACCTCGATGTTTCTAGCAGCAATGTCCACAATAGCCAAACTGTGGAAGGAGCCTCAGTGTCCATCGAAAGATGAATGGATAAAGAAGATGTGGTCTATGTATACAATGGAATATTCCTCAGCCATTAGAAACGACAAATACCCACCATTTGCTTCAACGTGGATGGAACTGGAGGGTATTATGCTGAGTGAAGTAAGTCAATCGGAGAAGGACAAACATTATATGGTCTCATTCATTTGGGGAATATAAAAATTAGTGAAAGGGAATAAAGGGAAAGGAGAGAAAATCAGTGAAAATATCAGAGAGGGTGACAAAACATGAGAGACTTCTAACTCTGGGAAACGAACAAGGAGTGTTGGAAAGGGAGGTGGGCGGGGGGTGGGGGTGACTGAGTGATGGGCACTGAGGTGGGCACTTGCCGGGATGAGCACTGGGTGTTATGCTATATGTTGTCAAATTGAACTCCAATTAAAAAAAAAAAAAAAACCAAGTGAAATAATAAAAAAAAACTTCACTGTTCTTACTACCTTTCTGATACAACAGTAAAATAATTATATTTCAATGGGATATGTAAATGTTTTGATTCAGGAGTTATGCTTGAAACAATTAACTCCAAAGTAATAATGTAAGATGTATGAAAGATTTTATTATGAAAAAATACCTTTATGTTTACATATATAGCATAGGATATTTGGAAATAACACTAATGCCTAGTGATAGTTATGACACAGTCATATTATGCTATACTGACATGCTATGCAGATATTTGAAATTAAAATGTATATACGTACATTTAGTGACATGGAAATGTTCAAGATGTGTGTAAGGGACGCTCAGCATAGTTCATCACATATAGTGAACATGTGATCCTGCTTAGTTATTATTGTTCTTGTCTGTTAGTAATGAAAATGTAATAGAATATAAATAATATAAATAAGGTTTTATAATCTCTGTATACAGGATAATCATAAAGAAATAACTATATATGTAACAAAATGTTAGTGTTGCTATATTTAGGACAGGTATTACAGTGATTTAAAAATCATTCTTTGTTAGCGAAAGCAACCTTGAGAAAGAGAAAAGCTGCAGAATTGTGATAATTCTAGATTGTAAGATATACTACAAAGTTCTAGTAATTCAAGCAGTATGGTACTAGAACAAAAACAGACACATAGGTCAGTGGAACAGGATAGAGAACCTAGAAATAAACCCACACTTACATGATCAATTAATCTATGAAAAAGGAGACAAGAATATACCTTTGGGAAAAGATAGTCTCTTCAGTTACTGGGGCTGGGACAACTGGGCAGCTATACGTAAAAGAATGACATTGGACCCCTTCCTACACCATACATAAAAATAAACTATTGGGACTACACCAAAATAAAAAGTTTTAGCACAATGAAAGAAACCATCAACAAAACAAAAATGTAACCTACCAAATGGGAGAAGATATTTGAAAATCATTTGTCTCATGAGGGGTTAGTATCTAAAATACATAAAGAACTTCCACAACTCAACACTTAAAAAATCCAAATAAACCAATTTAAAAATGGGCAGAGGACCTGAATAGATATTTTTCCAAAGAACACATACAGATGGCTAACACCACATGAAAAAAATGCTCAATATCACTAATCCTCAGGAAAATGCATATCAAAACCATATGGAGATATGATTTTAAATTTGTCAGAATGGCTAGCATCAAAAAGACAAGAAATAGCAAGATGAGGATGTGGAGAAAAAGGAACATTGTGCATTCCTGGTAAGAATGCAAATTGGTAACACAAAGAGTATTTATAACTCAAAAAAAAAAAAACCTGGGAATTCGAGGAAAGTGTATTTGAAATGAGAGACAGGATAACAGAAATATAGAATCATTGTACAAATAAGAAATACTCTTTGTGTTACCAAGTCTCCCACTATTGTTTTTTGACTGAGAAGCCACTTTTCTTGTGATAGCTTTTATTTTCTCTAATTGTTTTGAATGTGTTTTAATTTTGTTGGTATATTTTCATTTACTTATTTTCATGTAAGTTATCTGTCTTAAGCTTAAGTACCTGGGAAAATATTCAATCTACTTGATCATTTCTTGTTTTTACATTAAATAAAAATTTCCTGCCTTTTTATACCTAAAAAAAAAAAAGAATGTAAATTGGTGCAGCCACTGTAGAAAACAGTTTGGGGTTTCTACAAAACATTAAAAATAGAAATACCATATAGTCCAGTAGTCCTACTACTGATACTTCCCAAAGAAAATGAAATACTAATTTGAAAAGATACATGAACCCCTATTTTACTGCAGTGCTGTTTACAACAGCCAACATATGGAAGTAACACAAGTGCTCACTGATAGATGAATTGATAAAAAATATGTGGAATATTACTCAGGCATAAAAAAGGACAAGAGCTTGCCATTTGCAACATAGAGGGATCTAGAGGGTATAATACCAAGTGAATTAAGACAAAGAAAAATACCATGTAATTTCACTTATATGTGGAATCTAACAAAACAAACAAACAAAAACCAGAAATAGACTCTTAAGTACAAAGAACAAACTGGTGGTTGCCAGAGGGTTTTGGGGATGGGGTAAAATAGGTGAAAGGGATTAAAAGGCACAAAATTCCACTTATAACTTAAGTCACAGGGATGAAAATTACAGCATAGGGAATAGTCAATAATACTGTAATATTATATGATGACACATGGTGACTACACTTATTACGGTGAGCACAGTGTAATGTACAGAATTGTCAAGTCACTATGTCATACACCTAAAACTAATGTATGTTAGTATATTAATTAATATTTATATTAATGTATATTAACTATGCATAATTTAAAGAAAATCACTTTGTTTTACATATACTTAGTACTTTCTAGATATTTTCCAAGGTTACCAATACTTTTAAATCGCACTGCCTCACTTCAAATTGAAATCCACTCTAGACAAAACAGTTTTACATGAAAGTTTCAGTGCCCTGTTGATTAATTAGTTAAAAAGTCTTTAAAACTAGATGTTGTCAAAATGCCAGGTAGGCTTTCATTAAAGACCACCTAAACTGTTAACATTTAATTTGCAATTACTTATCTACTTGCCTTGACCCATATGTCTCTAAATCATGTAGATGACCTTTTTACAGATCAATTTTATTTGGATAAACATACTCTTTGAGATTCTTTTAAGTCGTCTCAGAGACAAGCCTTCTAGATGAGTAATTCAGAAAGGTCATTCATAAGTAATTAACATTTAAACTTTACATTACTTTGTATCTTTTAATAAACTAGAAAACTTGGGAGGTTTTCAGAAAATACTTCAGCTGTAAAGTACAAATGTTTTCAGCAATTCTTTTTTTGCTAAGCACACACTTTGATTTGCCAGTGGAAAAGAAATGTCCCATTTTTTTTCCCCTCGACAAACATCTAACTAAACATGAGGATCAAAAAAAAAAAAAAAATACTAGCAATGAATGTCGAAGTGTAAGTACATGAGCTGGAGTTCTATTTGTGAAGGTCTTTGCTACCTTGGTAGCAACTCTCTCATCTCACTGCTCATTGCTAAATTTCAAATGGATGTACTAGAGATAAATTGCATGCATGTTAATAGCCTTTCAACTGTTCATGCTTTCTCATCTCTCAAAATCCATGGATGTGCTACTCTTTGGATATTTTCCCTTGCTTCTAAAAATTTAAATACTTTCTTTAATATTCTCATTTATCATTCCAAGTCATATATTCCATTCAGTCTCACTTGTTGGATCTGTTTAGTTTGAGTCTTAAATCAATCTACCACCACACAATTGTCTAGGTCAAATTTGACATTTTTTCTAATTCTATCTACTATGTATTCATGCATCAGACCCAAATCATGAAAACTCAGAAATCACATTTTTTTTTTTTTTTTAGAAATCACATTTAAAAGTATTATTAATTCATTCATTTTCTTACATGTTGGCTGCCGAAACTGCTCCAGGGAGATAAGAATAAAGCCCCTTCTAAAATTCTCTTCAGAGATTAAAATCACTCCTTCCTTAAATAAATGGCTTGGAACATTCATTACATATGCTAGGCATTCAATGGAACATAAAAGTGAACCATATCTGGACCTATTAAAATAAAAATGTACCCTGAGATATTAGCAAAAAAAGGCAAGGATTTCCAGGGCTAGGGACCTAAGATTGATTTTTATCTTACTGACATTTTTTTCTTATTTTATAAAGAGGTTTTAACATCAATAATGCTTATTACAGCCTGACTAAAACTACCAAAAGCAAGCAAACAAAAATCCTTCATTTCACACTTCTCTAAACTTGCTTCTTCTCTAGTTTTTTCTTTCTTAATAATATCATCAAAACATTAGAAGTTTATTTTAATAAACTAGAAGTTTATTTATTTTACTATAAGTAAAACACTAGAAGTTTATTTTTAATAAACTAGAAATTTATTTATTTTACTAGAAGTTTATTTTTTGTTCTCGCATCTTTTTCTATTTGTTTTGGTCATTAAATAAGGGATTTTCAAACAGTGATCTGCTCTTCTTTGACAACAGGGTTCATAATGAAGTCTAAAAATTTGTCAAACTTTGTCAATTGATTTCAAAGATAATCCACCAAAGTTAATAGTTCTTCCCTTCTGAATGATAGTCTAACAGCCCAATACTGTTGCAAATTTCAGTGCCCAAAGCTACGTCTGATTTATTTGCCATGTGTTTTTGAGGAACAAAACAGGGGCATAAAGTATATAGGTTATCATTTGCACCAAGTGAAGGTTAAATAATACCAGAACCCATTGTAAAAATGGAGAATTTGGATAACTGAGATATAGAAAAGAGGCAGGAGACTCAGGTTGTCACAGAGCAAAATGAGGCAGAATAAAGTTAAATGCAAAATTATATTCACTATTGCACTCATGTTGTGCACCATGATTTAATTTCAGAAAATAACATCATCAATAATATTAAAATAATAAATGTATTTGAGTTTTATTGGATGTTAATTTCATTTAAATTTTATTCAAATATCTGCTCTACTTAAAATTGAACAGAGGCATTATAAGCATTAGTATTTAATTCATAACAGTACTTTTATATTTTAAATATAATAAAAATAGTGTATGTCAGTGGTAGGATTTCAGGTGAATGCTTTTCCTTTAAAAAGAGTTGACTGGGTGGCGCAGCGGTTTGGCGCCTGCCTTTGGCCCAGGGCACGATCCTGGAGACCCGGGATCGAATCCCACGTCGGGCTCCCGGTGCATGGAGCCTGCTTCTCCCTCTGCCTGTGTCTCTGCCTCCCTCCCTCTCTCTCTCTGTGTGACTATCATAAAAAAAAAAAAAAAAAAATTTATTCAATAAAAAAAAAAAAAGAAAAAAGAAATAAAAAGAGTTGAAAGCTAATTCTGAAATACACTAGGCTACGGAAATAGGTCATCAATGTGCAAGAGGGCTTGCCAAATACTATGATTGAAAGCTCTGGGGAAGGAAAGGGAAGGGGCAAATTAACATCTGTCAGTTGCCTGTTGTGGGCCTACTATGTGCCAGGTACTGTGCTTGCTTTTGTTGTAATTAACAGTTTCATTTAATTTTCATGTCAACACTATAAATCTGTAGCTATTAATATCCCCATATGACAAATGAGAAAATAGGAGCATAGAAACATCAAGTGACTTCATCAAGGTCCCAACCTAGGAAATGACAGAGCTGAGATTCAGACTCTGATTTCATTTTTCTACAACCCCATGTTCTCTTCCAAAGGAACTGTATTGTGTTTTGGCTCTCGACTTTCAAATTAGAGGGTGCCAAAAATAAAGTAAGTGGATAAGATGACAAGGGTAAACTGGAATAGTGAAGAGAGAAGATGACATGGATGATGACAAGAAATAATTTGCATTTTTTTTTGAAATTACTATTCATCCGATCATTGCTACCTGGAGGTAATGATTTCCCAGTTTGCAAATAAGTAAACAAGGAAGTTGGGTAAGTTACATGGTTCAAAAGATGTAGAGCAGGAATTATCAATCATGTTTGTCCAGCTTCAAAGTGTCTCTGTAGTTATTATGAGCAACCATGCTTCCAAACAAATAAGGAAGGATTCCTGCAAACTATCAATGTGGTTTGGACATTCAGTTCTCCCATTACCAGATGCCTCATAAGAGCTCATAGGTCTCATTTTGAGCCTCACTGGATTAATGGAAGGAGAGATACTGTTGTCAAAGAAGCCAAAGAAAATAGAAATTTTACAAGATGAATAATCACTATATACAAACTATAAATTGTATGTTGTCATATTAATTATACTTTTTATAAAAAGGGTTTTTTAATATACATTCTATGATTTCTGGAGAGAGTTGGCTGACTAGTATAGAATATGCTTGGGGTAGGGATAATTAAAAATAAAAGTAAATAAACCCCAACTAATCCTGATGTCTTTGGGCAATATTTAGATGACATACAGACTACATCTATTTTAATGGGTTATTTTTTTTACATCTTCTATCAAGTAAGTCCCACATTTCCTTTTTCTGATTATCAGAAGTCAATAGGAATTTCTGATGACTAATGGATGCAGATATCAAGGCTATAGTCAGTTATGAAAATAGTCTCAGAAAGACTAGTGTTCAAATATCACCTCAGCCAACTACCAGCTATATGAATTAATTAAGTTATTTAAGTTATGGAAGATTTGAGTTCCTTATCTGAATAATACCTTCCTTTTTTTTTTTTTTATAAATTTTTATTTATTTATGATAGTCACACAGAGAGAGAGAGGCAGAGACACAGGCAGAGGGAGAAGCAGGCTCCATGCACCGGGAGCCTGACGTGGGATTCGATCCTGGGTCTTCAGGATCGTGCCCTGGGCCAAAGGCAGGCGCCAAACCGCTGCGCCACCCAGGGATCCCTGAATAATACCTTCCTTGTAGGGTGATTGCACAGATTAAAATGACATAAGTAAATTTGTTAACCAAGTGCCTAGAATTGGCAATAAGTCAATATATAGTGAATATTGTTACTAGTCAGAATATCATTGGTTTAAACATAAGTCAAATCTTAATAAATAAAAGCACTTGTTGAAGGAAACAGAAGCTCAACTATTAAAGCCAATAGCAGTAAGACACATTTGAGTCATGCAGCTCTTCCTCATTATCATTTCTCACACTTTTCTTCTGTTTACTACCATGTCAAAGAAAGAAAGGAAAGTTGTGAAAACATGAAAAACAATATGAAATAAAATGGCACTTAACATACAACGAAGGAAAGTTGACATAACTAGATAAAATATGTGGTAAGAACAAATACTTTAAATACAAGGGATGTAACTATGGATATGAAAATATCACCTCTTATGGATATTAAAGTCAAAATTAAAGATACCTCCTCAAAATATTTTTAAAGTACTAATTTTAAACCATTATAAATGCTAATAGAAATATGATTAATGGATTTGTTCACAATTAGCAAGCTATAAGGCACTGAAAGGGTCAATCACTTCACTCAATTAGTTTTATTTAACCAACTGGACTATTAAACCTCTCATTGAGAGAAGAATGTAGCCTGGGCACAATTTATTAAATATTAGTCACTTCGAGCACTAACAGTATACTTGACTGTTCTAGGCTTTGACTTAAACCTCTCATTGAAAGAAGAATGTAGCCTGGGCACAATTTATTAAATATTAACCACTTTGAATGCTAACATCATACTTGACTGTTCTAGGCTTTGAGGTATAGAGAGTAGGAGATAGAAAAGTTATAAGCAAGATAACTAAAGAAAGAGCAGTTTCAATCTTGGCCATGCCATAAAACTTACAATTTATTATAGAAAGGAATAAGTAAGTGAAATTGGTGAGAGTGGCAAAAAAAAAAAAAAAAAAAAAAAAATCTCAGTCATCTAAAGAAAAGAATGTTTCTTTGGGCCTTCTAAGAAAGAATGTAGGTATTGAACTTAATTGGAGCACAAAGGAGCCAAGTGGCCTCGATCTTAATATGTGAGGGTGTCTTCATGATTTCTCATACCAAACATCCTATCTGTTATATGTGCTTGCCTTCAAAGTGCTTAAAATAAAATAGTAAATGGCATTATTAATAATGTTCTCTGAGTAGAACACGGAAAACATGAAAGTAATTTCGAAAACCTGACAAAACAATATTTAAACTTGCTCTTCTTAACAATTCTCTCCTTTCATCATCTATAATGACTGAAATCTAACTGATGGATTTCTTATTTCCTATACAATGACAGCAGAGCTTTCTTTCTTTCTGATATGAATTTGTATGTCACCATTTATCAGCAAAAGTATAATAAGTGAACCAAATGAAAACAATTATAGTAATGTTTCTTTTATCCAGCATTCATATGTCTCAAACTCTAAACAAAATTTAGTCTCAGTCACTAGAAGGAAAAAAGGGCTTTTAAACAAAATTTTTGCCACAGAATCCTTGGACTTTGCACATATCTTTCAAGAGAGCCTTTCATGCAGTTACATTCAGTATGTGTCTCTTACTTTATAGATAGATTTTAAAGTAAACTCAATCCAACCATACTCCAGAATAGAAGCAGAAAATTAGAAGAGATGGTTTTGACCAAGTCACACTGATATCCATGAGCAAAGGCAACAAAGATGCAGACAAAAATGAGAATAAATGGATAAAACTGAAATAATCAGTGTCATTTACAAAAGGGCAACAGTCGTCATGATCCAAAAACTTCAGAAAACATGGTTGTATTGAAAAAAATGTAATTACAAATGATCACAGTGATGAGCCTTATAGCTAAGAAGATACTAGTTTTGTACCTTTTACTCATGTTAGGAAGACAACACAGTATGGAATATATTATTTTGCTTTTTAAAAAATATATTGTTACTTAACAGGCAAAGAAATTTTTTTAATGGTTTTGTTCTTTGAAGACCTAAACATCCATTATTTTAAAAATTAAGAGAAAAAGCCTGATCTTCAACAAGAAAAAAAAGGGGGTATCAGTATTGAGCATGTATTATATTTAAAGTCTTGTGCTAATGCTTTTCACATATTTTCCAATGTAATCCATGCAGTAATTTTTTGAGATATTATTACTATTACTATTATTATTATTATTATTATTATTATTGACAGAGAGAACACGTATGTGTGTGTGCACGTGTGGGGTCGGGGTGAAGAGGGGCAGAGGCGAGAGAATCTTAAGCAGGCTCCATGCTCAGCAGAGAGCCCATGTAGGGCTCAATCTCACAACCCTGAGATCAGGACCTGAACCTAAATCAAGAGCCAGATGCTGAATTGACTGAACCTCCCAGGTGCCCTTGAGGTAATTATTACTATTCCTTCTTTTTAAAAGAATAAACAATGCCGCGGAGAAGTCACGTTACTTGTCTAAAGATGCACATTCAGTAAGTGGTAGAACCAAATTCAGCCTGACTCTCAAGTACATCTGTACAAAACATTCTGTCTTAGGCCTGGGTGGCTTAGCAGTTAAGCATCCGCCTTCAGCTCAGGGCATGATCCTGGGGTCCCAGAATTGAGTCCTGCATTGGGCTCCCTGCATGGAGCCTTCTTCCTCTGCCTGTGTCTCTACCTCTCTCTGTGTGTCTCTCATGAATAAATAAATAAATAATCTTAAAAAAAATTTCTGTCCTGATTTACTGTCTCCTTATCCCACCTGCACCACAATGGTGTTTAAGTAAAGGCAGTTTAACCATTTGAAAGCAACATTAGAATTTTGTTATATTTTTACATCTGCATGTTTTGGTATCAATTATATAAAATTTAAAATTGTTTTTGATTTCCTAAGTTATATTAGTGGTGCATCTTGAAAACAGACCATTTCCATCAACACATTCCAGGATGGATTCTAGTTCATATTCTCTTTTATCCCCATAGCTGTGAATTTGTACTGTTTGTTGCCCTACTGATATTTGCCTAAAAAGTTCTTGATTGCACTATATTTTAAATACACAATTGCTCCATTTTTTATCTTCTGCAATAATTTTCCTTGCATATTCTATATTTTTAGTTGATGACTAATTCATCTGCAGATGACTCAAGAATCCCTTTTTATTCCGGCACATCTGAAATAATTTCTCTTCTCTTGAGATCACCACAACATATATTCCAATTTCATCCCCCAAATGTCACTGCTAAGCCCCGAATTGTTTACTCAATTTTGTTTTGCTTTGTTTTTAATCATAATTTTGGTGCCAGGTGTACCTACTTTAAAGTAATATCTTTGCAACACAAAGCAATTAATTTTCAAATCAAATAGCCAAGTTTGCCCACATTAATTGCATTTTCATGAGGCTCAAACAAACAAGATGTACCAGTGTTATCCCAGAGACTAGGGAAAATTATCCTAACAGTAGAGAAAAAATAGGTCAAAATGATCAAAGGACAGTAGAAGCTAATAGCTGTTAAAATGTAGTTTGTGTGCGTATTTTATCTGCACATTCAGGCTACAAAGGATGAGATCATGATCATTCCTCTTTGGTAATTCTCACTTGATCTTCTAACAAGTGTTTATTGGATGCCCCCACATGGCAGGTATTAGGCTGGGCTCTTGAGGCCTGCCCTCAAGGCCTGCCCTCAAGGAGCTTGCCATTTAGAAGACATAAAGCAAACACAAAGCCAGATCTGAATAATTATGAGTATGCCTATGTTTGGTGAAACAATAAAAGCTCACCTGACATTTAGCAGTAGATAATGGATAAATACATATCGAGTGATAGCAATGAAATAAAATACCCAATGTTTAAATAAAGACTGGTATTTAGAAGTAGCAATTTCCAATTGAAAAAATAAGCCAGAGGAGGAGCATGCCCATTCCAGGGTAAAAAAAAAAAAACAGAAATGAGAAGTACAAGCATGTGTGCATGGGACTGTGCACAAGTTGGGGTGGCTGTGGCAGAAAGAGCAAAGAAGATGACACAAAGAGTTGAAATGCAGAAAAGAAGGGGCCAGGCTTGGTCAAATATCAATCAGGTTTAGCAGAGCTAAGTGGCCTAGTTTTAAATTTGGAGCTTCTTAACACAAAATTAGCTAACCCTTTCCAGATACACAAGAATGGCACCTATAGTGGCTGAGGCCTTAGCTGACACATTCCAAAATTCCCCCCAAATAAACCAATTGTAATTTTCTTCCTTCTCTGTGCTTTAGCTTCAATTTGCAACATTATTTAAGTGGCCCTTTTTCTTCTAATCTCAAATCAACCCACATACCTTAATCTCATCTCAGAATTGTATCTTTTTGGAAGAACTTTTAAAAACATTTCAACCTCAATGGACAGTTAACTTTTTTTTTTCTTCATTTGCTTGGGACAAAGGGGACTTTTTGATCAAAATAAGGTGGAAAAAAGAGTTCTCTGAGTTTATTATTTTGTATAGTTTTGACTTGAGAAATGGAAATGGCTTAATTATTCAAAAATATAACAAACAGAAAAAAACGAACTCTGAAAGTGAATAAGTGAATAAAAATAGAAATAAATAATTCTGATTCTATGCAAAATTGATAAAATATTCATGCAGGGAAAAATTTAATCCAAGCAATACTAAACACAGTATTTTGACTGTAAAATTGATATATAACACAATATAAAGAACTGAGAAAAATCTCAAACTTTAGATGATTTCTTTGTAGTGATGTTGGTGGACCGAAAAAGAAACCATTTTGGGCACATTTGGGGATTGAAGAGATGAGTAAATATGGATATTTTGGGGGTGCAAGATAATTCACTGCAGGAAAAGAGTATACAAATACCAGAGAGAGGAAGGTAAGAAAGAACCTCGTAGGGTTGTATTTCAGTGTCAGCCACCAGGATGGATACAATCACATGTGTGCTCATGTGCATGCATACATGTGTACACACACACGCACACACACACATTTTTCCCCTAATTAAATCCCCTGGAAAGGCCAAGAAGCAATGACATACCAGAGGTAATAAAAGAAAAAAAAAAAACCTCCAGAATTTTTATATCTTTGTTCCTAATCAGCATTTTCCAATAACGAGAACCAGAGCTTCTTGGAGAAATGGCTGATTCCGGTCTGGGGCAGAAAGAGTACAAGGTGAGCCTGGAACATCTCTGCTGTGCCAGAAAATAAGGAGATGCTAAAAGCCTAATGGGGACATGAGAAAAGGACACAGAAGCCACTGTATAAGGTGATCCCACTAACAAAATTGGAACAAACTTGTCAGCAAAAAAGAATAATGTCGATAGTGGAATGTAACACATTTGATTTTTTTAAAAAAAAGAAGGAAGGAAAGAAACCATGTCTACAGAGCAATAAGAGAAGGAGATGGACAAAGGGAGAAAAAGAATAGAGAATAGAAAAGAACAGAGAGAAGAGAGAGAAAGAAGAGGAGAGAAAGAGAAAAGCAGAGAGAGAAGAGAAGAGAAGAGAAGAGAAGAGAAGAGAAGAGAAGAGAAAGAAGAGAGAGAAGAGAAGCTTCTCTCTCGCTATCTTCTCTTCTTCTTTCTCTTCTCTTCTCTTCTCTCTCCTTCCTCTCCTCTTCTCCCTCCTCTCCCTCCTCTCCTCTCGCTCTCCTCTCCCTCCTCTCCTCTCCTCTCCTCTCTCTCTCTTCCTTCTCTTCTCGCCTTCTCTTCTCTTCTCGTTCTCTTCTCTTCTCTCCTCTCCTCCCTCCTCTCCTTTCCTCCCTCCCCCTCATAGAAGAGAAGAAGAGAAGAAAGCTTTTATACAGAAAAATAGCCTCCATAGTAGAACCACTGTGGTAATAATTGATTTAGAGATAATTAAACCATAGACTGAGATGTTATTGGGAAACACAATATCAACTCTAATTTTACAAAGTGGAAAACTACCTGTGCAATGGAGATTATCTCATGCTTTAGTCTTAACCAACCTGCAGCTGCATCATGTGCAGGTGATGTTATGCCATGAGACCTACCCCACCAATGACAGGGTGTTCTTGCCTGAAATGTTCGCCTTAAGTTTACCCAGGAGGAGACGGTTAGACAAATCTAGACTGTGAGATATTTGGAAGAATAATTGACCTGGATCTCAAATAATTCAATGAGATGAAAAACAATGCAAGTGGAAGAAACTGTTGCTTGATCAAGATGAACAGAGGATAAATAATATGAATGTATGAATATTGACTGGACATTATATATAAAATATAAAAATAAAAAATAAAACATACAAAAATACAAAAACAAAATAAAATATAGCCATAAAAGACATTTTTTTTTCATAAAAGACATTTTTAAAGATGATTGGGTTATCTGTATGAGCTGTGTATTGGATGGTGTCATTGAATTAATATGGACTTTCTTAGGTATTATAAGGATGCTGAGGCGATGCCAGAGAAGTTGCTCATTCTGAAATATGCATACTGAGGTATCTGTGGGTGAAATGTTATGACATCTTACTCTATTTTCAAATGGTTTGGCAAAAGGGAAGTTTAGCATAAGATGTTTATAGATGGTGAATTTAGTGAGAGATATGAGCACACACTGTACCATTCTTTCAACTTGTAGTTTGGTTTTTTAAATTAGTTTTTTTTTTTTTTGAGAGGGAGAGAGAGGGCAGGGGCAGAGGGAGAGAGAGAGAACATTAAGCAGGCTCCATGCCCAGCATCGAGTTTGACGATGTGGGGCTCCATTTCACAACCCTGAGATCATGACCTGAGCCGAAATCAAGAGTCAGTTTCTTAACCAACTGAGCCATCCAGATACTCCCCAAGTTTGATTTTTTTGTAAAAGAAAAAAAAATAAACAAGCCAGAGACACTGTTTGAACAATTGCAGTCCATCCTAAATCCCGGATTAATGCATTCATTATTTCCTTCTAAAAAATAAGAACTACATTAGAGGCAGCTGCTCCTCCCCACTGCCACAAATTTCTGATGCCCCTCAAAAGTTCTCCTAGAATTATATGTTCATAAATTAAATTTGAGCATGTCACTCACATATTTAAGACATTTTCAGGGGTTCTGTTGCCCTACAGGATGACTTTGAAGCCTAACACAGTATACAGGATCTTCTATTTGAAGATCTGATGACCTAGATTTCTCATCTTCCTTTAAAATGACAGTGTTGAAATTCAAAAAGAGTGCGACATTGCTGAACTTTGAAATTACTTTGATGTTTTGAGTTTAATTGATTTTTATGATATTGCATTTGCTCTATTAGTACCTCAACAAATAGGTTCCAACATCTGTGATATCCTAGTGCTCTCATTTTCTATTATAATAACTGCAGGATGCAGAGTAGAGGCCCACGCCAAAAAATTTAGAACAATACATGCATCACGCAAGCAACTCCAATTGCTCTATTAATATGGAACCATTTCTTGAATCCCACAACTCCCTAGGAAGCAAGGGGCAAGTGGCCCCATCTGAGCACATTATTGCTGTTGTTAGTAATAACTGTTATTACTCTGAGGTTTAGAGAGATTCACTGATACACTCTAACAGCTTCTCATAGGTGTTGTTAGTAAAGAACTCCTGAACTCTATGACCAATATTGGCCTTTTATCACATATTAGGCAATAAATTTTTATGTCTGTACAGTTCTTAAATTTATAGTGCTCATTTAATCAAAACTAACTTTCATTTGTGAGGATTATATGCTGTTAAAATTTCTCCAGACAATGAGAAATCATCATAAAATAAACCTGTTTCCCTCCTATGCATTAGCCTCAGAGTTGGCAGCAATTGGATAATCTCAACCATTTCCACCATTTCTTCTCCCATGTAAATACTGTCAATTTTGAAATTTGAAAGTCTCAGTCTGAGTGTGCATGGTCGATTTTCTATTGAACCATCTTCATCTCAATATTTTGCTACTACTCGGCATCATTTCAAAATAAAAAGTTTATTTCCTTCCCATGAAAATCTTCTTTCTCCTGTGATTTCCTTATCAACTAATGATACTATACATGGCTTCCAAATGAGAACTTTTGGTGCTCCATGGGACTTCTCCCTCTCACTCTGTCTCACTCATCACAAAAAAAGAGTTTGGTGTAGTAGAAATAGAAGTACTGATAGATCTGGACTTTGGGTAAATAGACATGAATTCAGATTCTGGCTGTATCCTTGAGCATACACTCTTACTTGTTTTGGGCCTTTGATTTCTCTAAAATAGAGATAACAAACCTCACCTCAAGAGATCATTGTGAATCATAACTATGAACAATCAATGTCAAATGTGTGGCATTTTAATAGTGTTGGAACAGAGAACAGACATTCCTAAATTGTTTGACCTGAAGAACAATATGTTTGAGCTCTAATTTAACTTAAATGTTAAATTGATCACTGCTATAAGCAAATGGAAAGGATTTTTAGGAGGAGGTTGTCCATCTTTACAGCCTTGTCTTGTGATAAGGTGAACAAGAAGTTTACTTTGATAGGGTACAAAAGATGTGGAGACACAGAAGCTAAACCTGAAGCTAGACAGATAGGCAGAGGCCAGATTAGAAAAGATCTTCTATGACAAACTCAAAAAAGATTTTGAATAAAAGAGAACCAGTGAAGGTTTATACATGGGAAAAATATAATCAAGTTGTGTACATCTGTGTGTGTGTGTGTGTGTGTGTGTGTGTTTGTGTCAGATCAGGAAAGTGAAATAACTGTTTAATTATTCCTTTATTTTTTAAAGAAGACAGGTGGGGGTGTCTGGGTGGCTCAGTTGGTTAAGTGCCCAACTCTTGATCTCAGCTCAGGTCTTGATCTCACTCAGGGTTTTGAGTTTAAGCCCCATGTTGGGTTCTATGCGGGGTATGGAGTCTACTTAAAAAAGTAAAATGAAAGAAAGAAGAAAGAAAGTAGAGAGAAAAAAGAAAGAAAGAAAGAAAGAAAGAAAGAAAGAAAGAAAGAAAAAAAAAAAACATAAACAAGAAATAAGAAAGAAGAAAGAAGAACAGAAATAGCCCGCCCTCACCGACCGAGCCCAGAAAGACCTAAGCCTCCAAACGCTCCTCCGTAAGAAGGGCTGACTTTCCAAGGAAGGAAAGAAGGAAGGAAGGAAGGAAGGAAGGCAGGCAGGCAGACAGGCAGCTATGTCTGGCTTGTAGGTAAATTTCTACCATAATGATTTGATAATTCTTGTTAGCCATTTTGACTCAAATTCCAGCTAGAAAACATACTGAACTGCAGAGAGTTAAAAAAAAAATCTTTAAGTCTTTAATTCATTAGGATGCTTAGTATTTGTAAATTATCACTTAATTAAACGCAAACACTAAATTTATGTACAACAGCTTCTGTAAATTTTGTCATATATTCTTACCTGTCCATGCAAGCAAAATAGTCCATTATTTTAGGGAGCAAAAGGTTATAACTTTTTCAAAAATTATTAGTATTATTGTTTTAACTTAGTTATTCAGCCTGGCTTGCCCACCGGGTTTGGGGAGAAAATGAGAACACAATGGTGTTCGTATCACTGATAGAATGCCTGCCAGTCAATGAAATCACCCAGTTGTCACCGGAGCATTCTTAATCTAACTGCTTTATTGTCTCTTGTTCTTTAATCAGACTGAGAATGTTTACCTACAGGGCAAGTCTGCACAGGTAGACTTACTGAGGAATCTAACAACTTTATCTGTAAAGTGCTCTTTGGCTTTGAATTGAACATATTGGAGGTTTTTTTTTTTTTTTTTTTAGAGAAATAGGAAACACACGATCAAGAAAGGTTTTAATAGGATGGCAAAATGAGATTATAGCTAGAAATAGGAAAAACAACTCTCTTTAATTATATCACTTCTAAAACCCCATGTATGACTTCCTGTTCCCATTTTATCCTACTCTCTGCATTAATATTCTGATGTTTTCCTACTAAAGTTGATAGAACTCCCTATTTTCATTTTGGTTTTTTTTTCTGTTGAAAATGTGTGCTGAATTAATCCTGAATTTAAAAACCTTAAACAGCTTTCTCCAAAGTCATATTTCCTTACCACCAACGCTTCCTATACAGAGATCAATGCTAACTCCTCATTAGCACAACAGTTCCTCACACACGTGGCCTCCTGATTCCACCCTAGCCCTTACCAACGCACGCCACGGAGGTTTAGTCATAGATAATGTGTTTTCTCCCCTTTATGCCCTAGCATTGCTATTCCCTTTTCCTAATTTCCCTGCCACACATTGCCTGGTGAACTCATCATCCAAGGCTCTGCTCTAACTTTCAAACATTATCTCTGATTTTTAAGTCTTTTGCTGACTACCCTCTCTGCTGTTGGTATAATTTTGGTTGATTAATAAACTAATATCATCTATCAGTAATGCAGGAAAAGACCTACTTTAATGAGTGGAGGGGGGAATCACCAGGGCTCCCCTCCTCTTACTGAACAACTATGCACAGAGTTAAGGAAAAGGGAGTAAATAAATATTCTATTATATATAAAATACCTCATTCCCATCTTCTTTTCCCAAACCAGCAATAATGATATCAACAGTTTGAATGAATGTGAAGATGTCCCTGGGAGGCAACTGTGATTTTAAGGGCTAAGCTCTGGAGCCAGCACTAGAAAATTAGATTGTGCAGCCATTGGCCTTTAAATGTGATCAGCGTGGTTCCATGGAAATTGGAGGTGACCAGAAGAGTGGAAGGTAGTGGAGAAAGGAGGGGGCTTTGGACAAACTAATTCTACCTTGGCCAGAACAATCTTACTTCTACCTGTTTTATATATTGGCCTTCTGTAGAAGATTCCTTTTCTAAGAATAAAGAAAAGAAGACAACAGTTTTTTTTTTTTTTTGAAAATTACTGGTATAAACATTTGAATTCCCATATTAGTGGTCCAAAGAAGTTTATTCTCCAATTAATGAATCAGGAATTGATATTCAAAACAGTCTGAGTCCAGCGCAGATTTTCTTTAATTAAGCTTCCAGTGTGGTTCACCAAGGACATATGGCTACAGTTTCAGCGCTTTGGTTAAAGATGACATGGAGCTTCTAGTTTAAACAATTCTTCACTGGCTAGAAACAAAATTTTGCTGATGACAATAAAAAATGAGATCTTAGTAATTCTCTCCTTCTTTTACACATTTGTGAGATTTCCTGACATGGGGAAAGCATTGTTTCTTTGTTAACTTAGGTAGCATCTGGCTGGACACAGAGGCGAAGTCTACAGTATGTGATAAAGTTCCTTGAAGTTTTGAGTCCCTACTACATGCAGGAAAATGTGTTTTTCCCCTATGCCCTATCCAGCCAACATGCACCCTTTTATTGATTATCACTGTTCAGAACAGGCTCATTTCCAAAAGATAACATGAATTCAAGAAATAGTTACTGGTCTCCTATTAAGTGCAAAATATCAGATCTCAAACTTAATCATGGAAATCATTCAAAGAGCACATATTTTTTAAAAAAAAAAGGAAATCAGATTTGGATAAGTAAATAATACAAGGAAGAAAGAAGATAAAGGCATGTGCAAATAAAGTAGAAAGGGAGTTAAAAAGAGAAACAACTGCTTTCAACGAGGGCATGCAATGGGAAATACAACATGGCCACCTTCCCACTTTATATCTGGAATGGCATTACTTTGCTTCCAACAAAACTGCAAGCCCAGAATCAGCTGCTTTGCTCCATCTTTACTGTCTGGATTGATGACTGATGAGCAGATACCTGATTACCTGGCTGTCCCTTGCAGCTACCCTCCTAAGACGTACGAGCAGCTTCTGGCCACTATGGTTAGGATTTACAATAAAAATACAATGAATAAGGCTTAAGGCCCTGTTTTAAAACTGAGTGCCATGTAGAGGGAACCCACCTTATTTCACCCATGAATTGTTTTCCCTTCAGTGTTATGCTTTTCCATCTTTGTGCCCCTTTAGTCCTAAGTTTCTTCCATCAATAAAATCATTACATGGTGTTGTAACTGCTAGTTCACTGGGTCTCTTGCATTACTGTAAACTCCATGAGGGAAATACTTTGCTCTACTGGACTTCCATTACATTCCCAGTGTGTATCCCAGTTTTGAAATATAGTAGATGTTCCAAATAAATATTTGTACGTGTAAACAAATTTTTCCATAAAAGCTACAGTCATGAAATATTACCCTATTTGAAAAATATTTCAAGTAATTGAACAGATAATGATGGAGCCTGACACAATGTAACACGGACAATTTATGGAGTATAAATCAGTTATTACAAGATACCAAATATAAATATAATAAGGCAAATATTTTTATTTTAAAGAAACTGAAAGCTAAACTTAAGGAGACATTTAAAATATATTATTTTAAAATAAAAAGGGCAGGAGAGGTAAACAGGTGGAACGCAAGGCATTTTCAGGGAAGTGAAACTCACCTGTAGGATGGATACTTAGGGTGGCTAAAGACATCATGTTTTTGTCAGAACACACTGAACTGTATAACACAATGAATGAGTCTGCCTATAACTAATGAATCTTAGTGGATAGTAATGTGTCAATACTGATTCACTAATTCGCTAATTCAATACTGATTCGCTAACCACATGAATGCAATGCGTTATCCTGATGTGTAAGAAGACAAAGGGTTACATGGGAACTCTCTGATATTTCCATCCAATTTTTCTTTAAACCTGAAACTGCTCTAAAAAATAAAGTCTAAGTAAAAAGAAAAATCAAATCAAGTCACATCAATATAGGTATATTACAGAGTTATCTATATGGATATTCACTGCAACATTTTTAAGTAGCAAAAAAATGCATCTAATAGAGTATGTAATCATCAGAAAAAGTATTTCAGAAACCTAAACTGATGTATTATTACCTATGATTCAATACTTCATCTGCTATCTATTAGACCCTATTAGGAACAACTACTCATTCTCATTCACAATTCTAGAACTGTGTTTAGCAAAATTCCTGGCACATAGTGGTAACTCAGTTGAATCCGTGTGTGAGTGTGTGTGTGTGTGTGTGTGTGGAAAGAGAGAAGATGTATATGAGAAATACACCTGTGTATATAATATCCATGCACAAAGAGAGAGAGAAACTCAGTAAGAGAGAGACAGAGCAAAATTATCTTTGGGGAATTTTTTTTCAATTTTTTTACTTAGAAATATCTTCTACATTTTCTGCAATAAATACGTTAAATGTAAGGAAGAAATAAAGAACTAGAAAAGGAGTTACAACCTACTGAAAACAATAAAAGTATTTATGAAGTGATATCCTTTGACATGGGGCAGTCTACTGTTAGAATGGCAAGGCAAATAGAAGTGCAAGACTAAAAAATTAGAAAAATACTAAGAAAAGCTATTGGGGATTCCAGCCGGAGAGTACAAAATGCCATTCCCTTGTACTATAAGAAAACTCTTCTTTAGGCATTATTTTCTTTGAGAGGACCAAGCTAAAATGCTATTTTGTAGCAAAACCAATTCTACTGTGATCACTAAACAGTTTTCACCTTGAAAGCCCAACTCACATTAGATTACGAGGTTCATTGTTGGAATCAAAGGAGATGCTCCTTGGAAGAGAGGTTAGAAATGTCTAAGTGTACAAATGCACACATGAATGATACTCTAGTTACTTGATACCACTAGTGTTGGCAAGGAGCAGGGACTGAAACCAAAAAATGTGTTTATTATAGAAAGTCAGTCTAATTCCTGCTTCACAGGTCCTCTTCCTCAAATGGCAGGGGTGCGCATGTATGAGACAGAGAGAGAGAGAGAGAAAGAGGAAGAGGGAGTTTACATAATGTTTCTAACCAATGAATAGAGATTCATGTCGTTATCTTTTCTGCTTTATATACAAAACTGTTGAATTCAAAACAGAAAGAGAGTAGTTAACACTTTCAGGATCGAATCCATTTCCAGAACAACCTCAGTTTTCAAATGTTTTATTGAAGAACTGTGAGGTAAGAGGAAAACTTGGAATATAAGGAAATTATCTGTGGGCTAATTGGGATATTGAAAAATTAGATTTTAAGACGCATGGGGAAGTTAAAGGAAAAGAACTTTTCCATTCTGGTGAACATCAGGCCTCCCTAGAAGCAGAATATGCTCAGACTGGTTGACAATGTTTCTTTACATATTGGGAGGTAAGAACTGATTCAATTTGTATTTGCTTTTTCAATCTACTACACTTCAAAAATGGTACATATTCATCCTCTTGGTTAAACAGCAAAGGAGCATAGTGTGGTAGACACAATATAGACATTAAGTGCATAATGTGATGAGCACTGGGTTATATGCAACTGATGAATACTGAACTCTATCTCTAAAATTAATGATGTTCTATATGATGGCTAATTGAATTAAAAAAAAAAAAAGAAAATAGCCTGATAAGGACGGAGAACTAAATTATGAATTTTCTGGTTCTTAAAAAAGAGAGAGAGAGGCCTGTGTTGTTTAATAGAGAGGGCCAGGTAACTTGTTTATCTCTTCTGAGCTTCAATTTTGTCTGAATTATAAACAGCAATATCTATACCAGAGAGATTTGCTGAGGATAAGACATTCTATGTGCAACTGTGGACACATGTTAAATGCCCAATAAACAAATGCCATACAATTATTGATGAGTAATTCTGGCCTAGACGGATGCCTGCATGTGTATTTATATGTTATGTATTCATACATCATTGAACAAACTGTATATCCTCTCATCTCCCAAGCATGGGGGCTCATTCAGCGCATTTAGTTTTGATTGCTCGGTACTGACCGGTCCTGTCATTCTTTAGTGTGGGAATGACGGAAGATACTTTTGGTGGAGCGATCTTTCTAAAATGCAATTCTGTTCCTGCCACACCCCTCCTTATGACTCACTGAACTTTCCCCAACTTCCTTTGCATGACTTTTCATGAGGTGGTTTAGGTTGCATGAGGTGGTTGGGCTTTGGAGTCATGCCCTTGCCAACATCAGTGTTAGCACTCAGCAAAATCTCTCTCTCTCCTCTATCACACACACACACACACACACACACACACACACACACCATGCTCTCTGCTTTTTGTCTGAGCTCATCAGCACTATCTTCTCTCTCAGGAACACCAACCTCTGTTCCTTCCCTGAAAAATTTCATCTTTTGAGTTTCTTCACTGAAGGCTTTTCTGACCTCCTGGATTCTTTAACACACACAAATGGATCTCTGTACATCCTGTTGTCACTGTAATGGTGTTGGTCGCAACTAAATTGTAACTTCCTGTTTAATTGTACGTCTCATACATAAGCCTGGAAGCTGCACAAAAGCAGAGATTTTTCTCCCTTTCTCACCATTTTATTGTCAGTGATTTGTACAGTAAATGGTATGTGGTATGCACTCAATGAATATTGGTAGAATAGTTGCATAAATACATTAATGTTCTAATGCAAAATTCATATTCCAAAATGATCAGAAAAACTTCTACCTTCAACTTAGTCAACCACGTCCTCTACATTTCATAGTAAATTATAAAGGTTCACTGGCAAGAAAGCTCTTTATCACAAGCAGTTCTAACGTGGTAGGTCACAGGGCCTCAGATGTTATCAGAATGTCTACTGTCCTATCATTGTTATGTGTCTAGAGAAAAATCAGATAATGGGGATCTTCTCTAAAAAAATAAATAAGAACAATTTATTAAACTTCAGTCTTGGGCAAGTGTTTCCATTTCTTACATGAGAATAAAAACAGAGGAGTAGGTACCTATTTCCATCTGCTATCCCATGATTGTTTTTATCTACAAAATCTCAAACGAATAGAGAGAAATGGAAAGAAAAATAAAAAATGTATTGGCCCCTATAACTATATTTGAGGGTTGGAACTATGGATGATTATTTTCCCCTCCCTTTTCCAAACTGCCTATAACCTTAAAATTGTCTTTATGGTTATGGATAACATGAATAGAGGTTGAAGAAAGCACCCAAGTACCTGAATTACTACTTGTCATGTTGCAAAGATAATAAAATAAAAACCTTGATGTTACAGATAAAATTCGTGGCAGTCCATTATAGTACCTTACAGTTTGTAAGGGTCCCAGTTTACTGACTGAGGGCCATGAGATGAAAAAAAGAGGAGGGATCAAGACACAAACATCAACACTGTTTTGTTTTTTGTTTTTTGTTTTTTTTTTGAAGATTTTATTTATCCATTCATGAGAGACAAAAAGAGAGAGAGAGAGGCAGAGACACAGGCAGAGGGAGAAGCAGGCTCCCTGCAGCGAGTCTTATGTGGGACTCATCCCTGGTCTCCAGGATCACACCCCAGGCTGAAGGCGGTGCTAAACTGCTGAGCCACCCGGGCTGCCCAACACTCAGGTTTTTAAATGAATGCATTCACTGTGATGTACACACACACACACACACACACACACACACACAAGTCTCTGCAAGTAGATCCAAAGCTCCTAGCATAAAACTGGACACAAAATAGGTTCTCAGAATGAGACCTTAAAATTTTTTACAATGCAAAAATCTATTTTATCATATTTTTCTTCATTCAGAGAGTATCTTTAAAGGAGTATAAGAAGGTGTGTTAAACAGAACTATAGTCTGATTATATATGCTCCAATGGTTCCTTAAAGTCACATATCCTGATCCCTTATAAGCCATAGACCATATGAGCTTTCACCTCATTTGCTTCCCTGTCCCTTGCCATGGGCAGTACTGCCAGGCTCTGTGGAGGGTTCTGGACCTGGAATAAATACTAGTCACCCAGCCTGCAGGAGCCAAGCTCACTATCCACAGGATAATTTGATTCTAATATCTATGCTGCTTAATAAATACAACTTGTGGGGAAAAAAAAATGTAATTTTATGGAAAAAGAAGAGTTAATAAAAAGTTAATAATTCACAGTGAGGCAGAAACTCATATAATTAAATGTTTTATGCTGCTAAAACTACTTCAGCAGCCATTTGCGTATGGCCTTTGTAACGTGGCATCCTGCCTTACAAGGTTTCAAGAGAAGCCTTTCACTTAAATGAGCATGTCATGGAACAAAGACTCGTAGAAACATCACTGAAAGAAACACATTCTGTTTTATGTTAATTCAGTCTTTTGGATTATAAATGCTGTAGACAAAGTTACTATTCAAAGAATGGTTATCAATATGCTGCTCAACTTTGAGATTTAACTTCACATTCTGGCCATTTCTGAGCAGTCTTATCCAATGCTAAGTATGAATCCGTAGTCTGAATGCTTTCCCTCCCAATGAAGAGTGAAGAAAGCACAGTAGTAAATTCTGTTGGCACACTCTATATTAACAGTCCCCAAAATGTTCCATTTGAGATGTAATGATGCAGACCTAAAAGAAAATCAGTGCAGGACTCAAAACTTTGCCATCAATATTATAAGACCCTCAAAATGGTATATTAACCCCTGACCCTTTCTGGTAATTTTTACTTAATGTCAAAACAGGTTTTTAGCTGACATTTCTTTGTATCCTCTCTTAGGCAAGTAAAGCCAGTGTTATCACTTTTATCATCATGTTATATAAAGAAATGTTTATATAAATAAAATGTGGCCCAGAGAGAATAGATAATTAATAGAAGGTTATTTAACAACTTAGTATTATAGTCAGCTCTAAAATGAGAGTCCAACACTGAGAGAATCTTCTGCAGTGATGGAAATGTTCTCCAAATCAGAGCTCTCTGATATCTGTAGCTACTGAGTGCTTGAAATGTGGCTAGAACTAAAGAATTTTCATTTGTTTAATGTTAATTTAAATTTAAATAGCCACATATGGCTAGTAGCTGCTATACTGGATAATGCAGTGCCGGCCAATCCTTCCGTGCTTTCCTGCAATTGCCTGGGAGAGTCTGTTACCATCGCTGGGAGCTCAGTCCACTTGCCATAAGGGTTCTTCCAGCCTCACCACCAAGTGATGGGCATGATGCAGGAGACACTGGGAATGGATGAATGGAGCAAGACTGCAAGGCAAAGGCTGAAGGATTGAAATTTAACAGGATGAAGCGAAGGAACTCTTTTATCTATTACATTGTCCATAACAATAGAATCCATGGAGATACTTTTGTATTTGCTAAGTTCCTCCAAAAAATGTGATCAAATTTTATAACAATTCATGGCCTCCCTCACATGTTTAGTGTATGTTAACAACAATGATGACAACAAAAAAGTCAACAAATAAGCAATCATGTGTTTCTTTTACACAGATATAAATTAAGGTTAAGATAAGGTAACTTGTTCAGTAACACAACTATGAAGATGTGCAATGTTGGGATTCTTAAAGAGGTGACAGGATGGAGAAGATCTTTTACAATGTGCCATACAAAATACTTTGAATGTTACAACTTAACATTTTGTACAACTTAACATTTTGTACATTGATCACCGTGGTGCATTAATGATGATTCAGAAAAATCTTATGCTGAATACTTGGGTTTAACCAAAAGTTATGGATGGTTATGTATGCTTATATTCTATCTTGAAAATCAGTATATTTGGCATATCATGTATACTATTGCTCCATAATACATATAAATAATTGTTATTATAATTTTGTTTAAATCTGCATTTCCCTGGCATGTAAAACACAATCTGCCACATTTCTCCCTCCACCCTCCACTTCTCCATTAGCTTTAATGCCTGATTCTTCCTATCATATTTCTTTACTTTTCACCTATTTTCTAATCATCCCTTGTTCCTCTCCCTGTCCCAAATTTCCCTGAACTTTCTTGCCCTTCTGCCAATCTGGTGGCACTCTCTTGGACTACTGTTCCCACCTACCCTGCACCCACTAAGTCTTGCATTTTCAGGATGCAGATCAGCTCCTTTCCACTACAGAAAGTATCTCTCGGGCAGCCCAGGTGGCTCAGCGGTTTAGCGCTGCCCTCTTCCCAGAGCCTGATCCTGGATATCCGGGATCAAGTCCCACGTTGGGCTCCCTGCATGGAGCCTGCTTCTCCCTCTGCCTGTGTCTCTGCCTCTCTTTCTCTCTCTCTCTCTCTGTGTGTGTCTCTCATGAATAAATAAATAAAATCTTTAAAAAAAAAAAAAGTCTCTCTCATCAGAAGTCATCCCTCCCCTCTGAGTGTTTTCTTAGCAATTCTGACCTTGATATCATGTCTTGCACAGTGAATACGTGTCTGAAAGTATTTGTTACTAGTTAGTAGTCAAAAGGCACCTTGAGGTGAGGACCATTTGAACCACTCCAAAGTACCTGCTTATGAGTTTGTTTCTTAACACCAGTTTTAATGTTTTTTTTTTTAAATCAAGATAGGAAAACAACATTTGTTCTTGTCACACTGACTCCAGACCACCAGTTTCACAAAACAGCATCAGAAGGAAATGCAAACTCTACTCCAGCTACTCCTGATACTACTCATAAGTGTGAATGTGAAAGCACAGAGCTTAGAGTAGCAGGTTGGCACAGGATTCCCTCAGCCTGATAATTCTGTCAGAATAAATAATCACCTAACACTTTGCCTTCACAATCTTTGCACATAAAACTAGAGCGCTTGGAAAGTAACTCCCTCAACAAGATTCTAAGTAGTCAGAGAATAAAATAAATCTTAGTGATAGGTGGCATTTATCATAATTGACCTTATTCTAATTAAGTGAATTATTTTCTTGCTCAGTTATTATTCTATAAACATACCTTACCATAACTTGATAAGTATTTATTCATTTATTCAACAAGTATTCATTAAGTGCACATTATATGCTAGGCATTCTGCTAGGCTGGAGATTGATTATAAATATCACATTGTCCCTAGTCTCACGTACTCAGTCCAGTAGGAGAGGTAGAATTGCATAATAGCTTAAAACACAACTTGGAGCACACGGACATCCATTCATTTCCTGACTTGATCAACTGATCATTTAACTTTTGGCAATCCCCTTAGTTTTTCTTGAGCCTGTTCATCTGCAGAATTGGGGACACTAAAAGGACATAATTCACTGGGTTATTGTGAGAATTAAATAACCCAATGTGCAAAAAGACATATAGTACTTAGTCCAATGTTTGGAATTTAATAAGTGCTTTGTAATTAGTAGTAATAATAATAGCAATTCAACATGCAAAGTCCTATAACCAAGGAATACAGAGTCTACTGTGCACATGTCAAAGAACAAGGACCTTATTTTGTCAGAGTGAGCTGGGGACAGCTTCCCAGAGGGAGGAGTGCTGAAAGCAAGACTTGAACAATGAGTAAAGATTTTCCCAAAGACATTACTGAGAAATGGATGATTGTTTTAGATTCAGGACACATCCCTCAGAGAAATATATTCAGAGATCTGTAAGCAGCACAGGATAGCTGGAGCAGAAGGCATAGGGATAAGAACCTAGAGAGCATGGCAAAAGGATCCAAGAAACTTTCAGAAGAGGAGGTCTCTAAGTGGCTTTCCATTTTACAAAGATCAGTATGGCTACAGCTTAAAAAACATATACCTTAGGGAGCTGAGGTTTTTAAATAAGAAAACAAGTTGGGAAGTTACTTCAACTATCCCAGGGCATGGATGACAAGGCTTCGAATTTAGTTATAAATGTCATGGCTAGAGATGAGAGAGAGATGAGGAAGCATCGAAATGCAGTCATTGATCCCATATCTTGGCTACCATAAATAATGCTGTAATAAACAGAGGAGTACACATATCTTTTCAAGTTAGTGTTTTCATTTTCTTTAGGTAAATAACCAGTAGTGGAATTACTGGATCATATGAATAAAGAAGGTGCAGTGTGTGTGTGTGTGTGTGTGTGTGTGTGTGTGTGTGTGTATGTACACACATATACTATGGAATATTATTCAGCTATAAAATGAATGAGATCTTGCCATTTGCAACAACATGAGTGGACCTAGACAGTATAAGGCTAAGTGAAATAAGTCAGTGAGAGAAAGACAAATACCATGTGATTTCATTTATATGTAGAATTTAAGAAACAAAACAAATGAACAAACAAACAAAAAAGAGATAACAAAAAACAGACCTTTAATTACAGAAGACAAATTGGTAGTGGTGAGAGAGGAGGTGGGTGGGGGATGGGTGAAATAGGTGAAGGGGATTAAGAGTACACTTACCTTTATGAGCACTGAGTAATGTATAGAACTGTTGAATCACTATATTGTACACCTGAAACTAATACAACACTCTATGAATTATATACTTCAGTTAAAAAATTTAAATGATGTCATGATTGGAAATAGGGGTTGTAACCTCACTGTTATATCACAGCAAGAGAAGGTATATTCCTCAGAGAGTTATTTCTCGCCCATTGTTATAATAAAAATGTGCATACAAATACTTGAATTGCCATTAACAATAATAAAAATTATATATTAAGCCCTTCAGAAGGTTCCCTATCCTTTCAGTTTTTCACATACAAATTGAAGATAATAATACTGACATGCTTGGATTGTTGAGAAGACAAACTAAAATGCCAACTTAAAGTAACTGGTCTGGTCCAGCTATGTATTAGGTGCTAAATAAATTCTTTTTCACTATCATCCTTAAATAGCTAGAGGGAACACGTATCCCGATTTTTCCCAAACTGTCCTTGTTTATCCTTGTCTTCATATCCCAAGTTTGTTAAAAAATAAAAAATCCAAAAGAAATGCTAATGTATTAATTTTGACTGCATTAAACCACAAGAAAAATATTGTAGAGACCCTTGGACATATTTGTGCATAAAGTAAAATATTTAACATAATGTGTTTCTGAGGCTTGGCTGGTGGGGCTTCTCCTTCCTTTTGATAATGCAGTTCATATAATTGGTACAGTCTTGGTTTTTAAGTCTGTCGTTGTTTCCTCACAACTTTTCCCGGTTTGTATTTCTCTGTCTTATTCACATTTAAGAGTAGCCAACACTATATATTCTTTCAAATGGAATATAAACAGAAAGACGTGCAGAGCTTTGGTATTGCCTCCTTTTCTTACACTTTCTTCCTTTTCCTTTTCTGCAGGCTCAAATGTGGATGGTGATCCTCAAGCAGCTTCACCCATGCAGTGAAGGCAATGCCCTAAGGGAGTGTAGGGCAGCAAGAGCTGCAACTTTTACCCCCAGTAATCCCATAGGGCAGAGCCATCTCCTTGCTTTGGGTCACCTATATACTTTTGAACCGGTACCTTTCTTACCTGCATAAAAGAATGAACAAAAGATCTTTCTTGTTTGTAAAAAAAGAACACCTCTATTAAGGTAGAGATGGTTTTGATAGATACACCTTTTTATTTCTACCTTTGTTCATGATTTCATCTGGTAAAATGTGAAATAATGTGAAGTTAACAATGTTTTCACTTTAACAGATGGTTAAATATGAAAGACAATAGTTTCTTTCCTGCTGACTTTTCATACACAATATAACAATTTTTTTAAGGATAGCATACAGGACCCTGGCTGACAAAACAGAGCATATTTTGGCATGAATGTCTAGGGATAGGTAACTCCTGGTCCATGATAGTTGTAGAGGAAGAGATTAATACTGTTGGTATTTGGTGTAATCACCAGTCAATAGCATCAGGGTTGGAAAAGTGGGAAATGAATGTTTTGGTATACCTGAAATACATTCAGTAAATAGAGGTCAAGGAACCAGTATTTTTTTTTTTTTTTAGGTTTCTTTTCTTTTTAATTTATTCATTTGAGAGAGAGACACAGAGACAGAGAGCACAAGCAGGAAGAGAGGTAGAGGAAGAAGCAGACTCCCAACTGAGCTGGGAGCCCAACTTGGGGCTCGATCCCAGGACCTAAAGATCATGACCTGAGCTGAAGATCAGACACTTAACTATCTGAGCCACCCAGGCACCCCATCAAGCAACCAGTCCTGTCAATGAGTATAAAAGAGTAATTGGAACTTTTTTTTGCAGTGGTTTGGTCATTTGTGCATGGGATAAATCTACAACTATGCATGTATTTAATTATATTGTAATGCTTTACTTTGTAAATGAACTATTTCAGCAGCAATGACCTAAGAAAACAGAGGTGCGTGTTTCATGATGTTTACTGAGTTTCCATTTCTAGAAAATTCCATTCATAGAAATTAATGTATAATATAAACTTATCTATACAAACTAGTTTTGAATATTTACTATCCAGTATGACAGTCATATATCTGACATGAACTTGATGACAAAAACCTGAAGAAGTCAAGCATCTGCTTCAAGATTTAGTCATTAGTTTAAGAACACTGCACCTGAGACAATAATGCAACCCACATATCAATACAGAAGGTGCATGATTTTTCATTTAGATCAAATAACGGTGCTCTATATTAATTTTGCCCATTTTCACTCCAAGTTATCCTATGTGGATAAAGGAAATAAAATGGTAGTGCTAGCTAGATTAACTAAAATAGTTTAAGATTCAGGGCATAGAAGAATCATTACATGCTTCTTATTTTTCTCTTCCAGTCCACAGAACAAACTTTTGGAAGTTCTTTCCCCTGAAAGTGAAATAACTAGCAGTACTGTGAATGCTGTCACAAATTCAGTGCTTAAAAAATTAGCACTAAAGATAAAATGACTTCTTTTTATGATGCTAATAAAAGTACAAATTTTGATGGAGTACAGTACCATGCAAAAACAATCATCTTACTATACAAAGAAGAGTAAGAAGCAGAAATTTACTTGCAATTTATTGCAGCATAAACATAATTCACAAGAGCATCAAAAAAGCTTCAACATTGTAACAATCCAAGTAGAATTTATAGTTGTCAAAAGCACAAAGATATATTCAAAGGGTAACTAAACTTTTAAATATTTGTGATGTAGCAGATATTGAATAATTAAATACTTTAGCATGCTGAAGTATGTTCTTTGGCTCCTTACTGTCCACCATCAATCAAAATTAGGAGTATGTCACTTTTGAAGAACTAATTAGACATAAATCTCAATCTTCTTCCTCGATAGTGAATGAATTTTGTAAATCAGTTGTATAAATTTTGGTTGGATTTTGTTCAAATTCAGTTCATAATTTGTGATCAAACTATTCAATTACTAGAGTACCAAAAATGTTATCTTTTTAAATTTTTGGTAGAAGTGCATATTAATGACAACAAAGCTTACCAAAAAAAAAAAAATATTTAAATTTTTCCTACTAAAGTAAAAAGGACAGATTAGAAGGCAAGCTCAAACCATGCATAGTGTTCTAATTTTTAAATTCTGTAATCATGCACTATTTCAAACTGTGGAAAGATTTTTTTTTCTTTTTTTGAGAGAGTGCTAGGGCACATTAGGGAGGGAAGGGTAAATGGAGAATGAGGGAATATTAAGCAGGCTCTACTCTCAGCGCTGAGCCTTGAAGCAAGGCTGGATCTCACGAGCCTGAGATCATGACCTGAACCAAAATCAAGAGTTGGACATCTAACCTATTGAGCCATCTCAGCACCTCAATGGAAAGAATATTTTTAAGGACTTTAATTTTTTAATTTGAGAAATTTATATTTTACAATACAAAGAATTGAAATTGAGAAAATACAGAACTTTCCAGCATCTAAAACTGTTTAAGTAATTAAAAGAATCATAGAAATAATTTGCTTGATAAATTTTGTCTTCTAAAAATATTTGTCAAAAAAATATTCTTAAGGGGGGGAAAAGACTGTATCTGTAAAACTATGTATGTTTAAATATTTATACATTTTAATATAAAAATATAACTGAATACATCTTTCATTTAGCAGAATTTGTTCTGATGTCTACTAGGTATATTATCAAGTATCCAGAATGACTTATGTTTTGTGGGTGATATATATTGATATTTACTACATTAGAAATTGAAAAAATATATTACTTTACTTATAATAAGCCCATTATATGTTATTAGAAATACTTTGATAAAAATTGGTATATATTTCAATAAAGAAACTTCCTAGAATAGTGGTTCTGGTTTTTTTTTAATCTTTAATTTTTTAAAAGTATCTGATCTATAGAAGGCAGTTGGATTTTCATATTTGTTTCTGCATTCAATCTATTGTGATATCCATGTCAGTAAGCCTATGGAAAACAATCACACACTGATGAGAGAATGAGAGCAAAAAGGTAAATGACAGATTTGGGGAGGAGCAAGATGGCGGAAGAGCAGGGTCCCCAAATCACCTGTCTCCACCAAACTACCTAGAAAACCTTCCAATTATCCTGAAAATCTATGAATTCGGCCTGAGATTTAAAGAGAGACCAGCTGGAATGCAACAGTGAGAAGAGTTCGCGCTTCTACCAAGGTAGGAAGACGGGGGAAAAGAAATAAAGGAACAAAGGCCTCCGAGGGGGAGGGTCCCGCGAGGAGCCGGGCTGAGGCCGGGGCGAGTGTCCCCAGGACAGGAGAGCCCCGTCCCGGAGGAGCAGGAGCTGCACCGACCTTCCCGGGGGAAAGGGGCTCGCGGGGAGGTGGAGCAGGACCCGGGAGGGCGGGGATGCCCTCGGGCTCCCGGGGACAGTAACAGCAACTGCGCGCCCAGGAGAGTGCGCGGAGCTCCCTAAGGGCTGCAGCGCGCACGGCGGGACCCGGCGGGACCCGGAGCAGCTCGGAGGGGCTCGGGCGGCGGCTCCGCGGAGGGGGCTGCGGGGCGGGAGCGCGAATCCAACAGCGCAGGCTCCGGAGCACAGGGCGCCGGGACACAGCCCAGGATCCGGCCTCCCCCGGGACAGGCAGAGGCCGGGAGGGCCCAGGACAGCGAGGACGCTCCTGCCCCAGCTGAGCAGATCAGCGGCCCCGCCCGGAGCCTCCAGGCCCTGCAGACGGAGAGCTCTGTAGTTCCTGCCGGAGCTGAATCCAGGTTTCCAGAGCTGCCCCGCCACTGGGGCTGTTCCTCCTGCGGCCTCACGGGGTAAACAACCCCCACCGAGCCCTGCACCAGGCAGGGGCACAGCAGCTCCCCCAACTGCTAACACCTGAAAATCAGCACAACAGGCCCCTCCCCCAGAAGATCAGCTAGACGGACAACTTCCAGGAGAAGCCAAGGGACTTAAAGTACACAGAATCAGAAGATACTCCCCGGTGGTTCTTCTTTTTTTTTTTTTTTTTTTTTTGTTTTGTTTTGCTTTTTGATTTGTTTCCTTCCCCCACCCCCTTTTTTTCTCCTTTCTTTTTCTTTCTCTTTTTCTTCTTTTTTTTTTCGTTTTTTTTTTCTTTTTCTTCCCTTTTTTTCTCTTTCTCTTTTCTTTCCTTCTTTCTCTCCTCTCTTTTTCTCCTTTTCCCAATACAACTTGCTTTTGGCCGCTCTGCACTGAGCAAAATGACTAGAAGGAAAACCTCACCTCAAAAGAAAGAATCAGAAACAGTCCTCTCTCCCACAGAGTTACAAAATCTGGATTACAATTCAATGTCAGAAAGCCAATTCAGAAGCACTATTATACAGCTACTGGTGGCTCTAGAAAAAAGTATAAAGGACTCAAGAGACTTCATGACTGCAGAATTTAGAGCTAATCAGGCAGAAATTAAAAATCAATTGAATGAGATGCAATCCAAACTAGAAGTCCTAACGACGAGGGTTAACGAGGTGGAAGAACGAGTGAGTGACCTAGAAGACAAGTTGATAGCAAAGAGGGAAACTGAGGAAAAAAGAGACAAACAATTAAAAGACCATGAAGATAGATTAAGGGAAATAAACGACAGCCTGAGGAAGAAAAACCTACGTTTAATTGGGGTTCCCGAGGGCGCCGAAAGGGACAGAGGGCCAGAATATGTATTTGAACAAATTCTAGCTGAAAACTTTCCTAATCTGGGAAGGGAAACAGGCATTCAGATCCAGGAAATAGAGAGATCCCCCCCTAAAATCAATAAAAACCGTTCAACACCTCGACATTTAATTGTGAAGCTTGCAAATTCCAAAGATAAAGAGAAGATCCTTAAATCAGCAAGAGACAAGAAATCCCTGACTTTTATGGGGAGGAGTATTAGGGTAACAGCAGACCTCTCCACAGAGACCTGGCAGGCCAGAAAGGGCTGGCAGGATATATTCAGGGTCCTAAATGAGAAGAACATGCGACCAAGAATACTTTATCCAGCAAGGCTCTCATTCAAAATGGAAGGAGAGATAAAGAGCTTCCAAGACAGGCAGGAACTGAAAGAATATGTGACCTCCAAACCAGCTCTGCAAGAAATTTTAAGGGGGACTCTTAAAATTCCCCTTTAAGAAGAAGTCCAGTGGAACATTCCACAAAAACAAGGACTGAATAGATATCATGATGACACTAAACTCATATCTCTCAATAGTAACTCTGAATGTGAACGGGCTTAATGACCCCATCAAAAGGCGCAGGGTTTCAGACTGGATAAAAAAGCAGGACCCATAAAAAAAAAATAAAAAAAAAAAAATAAAAAAATAAAAAAAAATAAAAAAATAAAAAAAAAAAAAAAAAGCAGGACCCATCTATTTGCTGTCTACAAGAGACTCATTTTAGACAGAAGGACACCTACAGCCTGAAAATAAAAGGTTGGAGAACCATTTACCATTCGAATGGTCCTCAAAAGAAAGCAGGGGTAGCCATCCTTATATCAGATAAACTAAAATTTACCCCGAAGACTGTAGTGAGAGATGAAGAGGGACACTATATCATACTTAAAGGATCTATTCAACAAGAGGACTTAACAATCCTCAATATATATGCTCCGAATGTGGGAGCTGCCAAATATATAAATCAATTATTAACCAAAGTGAAGAAATACTTAGATAATAATACACTTATACTTGGTGATTTCAATCTAGCTCTTTCTACCCTCGATAGGTCTTCTAAGCAAAACATCTCCAAAGAAACGAGAGCTTTAAATGATACACTGGACCAGATGGATTTCACAGATATCTACAGAACTTTACATCCAAACTCAACTGAATACACATTCTTCTCAAGCGCACATGGAACTTTCTCCAGAATAGACCACATATTGGGTCACAAATCGGGTCTGAACCGATACCAAAAGATTGGGATTGTCCCCTGCATATTCTCGGACCATAATGCCTTGAAATTAGAACTAAATCACAACAAGAAGTTTGGAAGGACCTCAAACACATGGAGGTTAAGGACCATCCTGCTAAAAGATAAAAGGGTCAACCAGGAAATTAAGGAAGAATTAAAAAGATTCATGGAAACTAATGAGAATGAAGATACAACCGTTCAAAATCTTTGGGATGCAGCAAAAGCAGTCCTAAGGGGGAAATACATCGCAATACAAGCATCCATTCAAAAACTGGAAAGAACTCAAATACAAAAGCTAACCTTACACATAAAGGAGCTAGAGAAAAAACAGCAAATAGATCCTACACCCAAGAGAAGAAGGGAGTTAATAAAGATTCGAGCAGAACTCAACGAAATCGAGACCAGAAGAACTGTGGAACAGATCAACAGAACCAGGAGTTGGTTCTTTGAAAGAATTAATAAGATAGATAAACCATTAGCCAGCCTTATTAAAAAGAAGAGAGAGAAGACTCAAATTAATAAAATCATGAATGAGAAAGGAGAGATCACTACCAACACCAAGGAAATACAAACGATTTTAAAAACATATTATGAACAGCTATACGCCAATAAATTAGGCAATTCTAGAAGAAATGGACGCATTCCTGGAAAGCCACAAACTACCAAAACTGGAACAGGAAGAAATAGAAAACCTGAACAGGCCAATAACCAGGGAGGAAATTGAAGCAGTCATCAAAAACCTCCCAAGACACAAGAGTCCAGGGCCAGATGGCTTCCCAGGAGAATTTTATCAAACGTTTAAAGAAGAAATCATACCTATTCTCCTAAAGCTGTTTGGAAAGATAGAAAGAGATGGAGTACTTCCAAATTCGTTCTATGAAGCCAGCATCACCTTAATTCCAAAGCCAGACAAAGACCCCGCCAAAAAGGAGAATTACAGACCAATATCCCTGATGAACATGGATGCAAAAATTCTCAACAAGATACTGGCCAATAGGATCCAACAGTACATTAAGAAAATTATTCACCATGACCAAGTAGGATTTATCCCTGGGACACAAGGCTGGTTCAACACCCGTAAAACAATCAATGTGATTCATCATATCAGCAAGAGAAAAACCAAGAACCATATGATACTCTCATTAGATGCAGAGAAAGCATTTGACAAAATACAGCATCCATTCCTGATCAAAACTCTTCAGAGTGTAGGGATAGAGGGAACATTCCTCGACATCTTAAAAGCCATCTATGAAAAGCCCACAGCAAATATCATTCTCAATGGGGAAGCACTGGGAGCCTTTCCCCTAAGATCAGGAACAAGACAGGGATGTCCACTCTCACCACTGCTATTCAACATAGTACTGGAAGTCCTAGCCTCAGCAATCAGACAACAAAAAGACATTAAAGGCATTCAAATTGGCAAAGAAGAAGTCAAACTCTCCCTCTTCGCCGATGACATGATACTCTACATAGAAAACCCAAAAGTCTCCACCCCAAGATTGCTAGAACTCATACAGCAATTCGGTAGCGTGGCAGGATACAAAATCAATGCCCAGAAGTCAGTGGCATTTCTATACACAAACAATGAGACTGAAGAAAGAGAAATTAAGGAGTCAATCCCATTTACAATTGCACCCAAAAGCATAAGATACCTAGGAATAAACCTCACCAAAGATGTAAAGGATCTATACCCTCAAAACTATAGAACACTTCTGAAAGAAATTGAGGAAGACACAAAGAGATGGAAAAATATTCCATGCTCATGGATTGGCAGAATTAATATTGTGAAAATGTCAATGTTACCCAGGGCAATATACACGTTTAATGCAATCCCTATCAAAATACCATGGACTTTCTTCAGAGAGTTAGAACAAATTATTTTAAGATTTGTGTGGAATCAGAAAAGACCCCGAATAGCCAGGGGAATTTTAAAAAAGAAAACCATATCTGGGGGCATCACAATGCCAGATTTCAGGTTGTACTACAAAGCTGTGGTCATCAAGACAGTGTGGTACTGGCACAAAAACAGACACATAGATCAGTGGAACAGAATAGAGAATCCAGAAGTGGACCCTGAACTTTATGGGCAACTAATATTCGATAAAGGAGGAAAGACTATCCATTGGAAGAAAGACAGTCTCTTCAATAAATGGTGCTGGGAAAATTGGACATCCACATGCAGAAGAATGAAACTAGACCACTCTCTTTCACCATACACAAAGATAAACTCAAAATGGATGAAAGATCTAAATGTGAGACAAGATTCCATCAAAATCCTAGAGAAGAACACAGGCAACACCCTTTTTGAACTCGGCCACAGTAACTTCTTGCAAGATACATCCACGAAGGCAAAAGAAACAAAAGCAAAAATGAACTATTGGGACTTCATCAAGATAAGAAGCTTTTGCACAGCAAAGGATACAGTCAACAAAACTCAAAGACAACCTACAGAATGGGAGAAGATATTTGCAAATGACATATCAGATAAAGGGCTAGTTTCCAAGATCTATAAAGAACTTATTAAACTCAACACCAAAGAAACAAACAATCCAATCATGAAATGGGCAAAAGACATGAACAGAAATCTCACAGAGGAAGACATAGACATGGCCAACATGCATATGAGAAAATGCTCTGCATCACTTGCCATCAGGGAAATACAAATCAAAACTACAATGAGATCCCACCTCACACCAGTGAGAATGGGGAAAATTAACAAGGCAGGAAACAACAAATGTTGGAGAGGATGCGGAGAAAAGGGAACCCTCTTACACTGTTGGTGGGAATGTGAACTGGTGCAGCCACTCTGGAAAACTGTGTGGAGGTTCCTCAAACAGTTAAAAATATACCTGCCCTACGATCCAGCAATTGCACTGTTGGGGATTTACCCCAAAGATACAAATGCAATGAAACGCCGGGACACCTGCACCCCGATGTTTCTAGCAGCAATGGCCACGATAGCCAAACTGTGGAAGGAGCCTCGGTGTCCAACGAAAGATGAATGGATAAAGAAGATGTGGTTTATGTATACAATGGAATATTACTCAGCTATTAGAAATGACAAATACCCACCATTTGCTTCAACGTGGATGGAACTGGAGGGTATTATGCTGAGTGAAGTAAGTCAGTCGGAGAAGGACAAACATTATATGTTCTCATTCATTTGTGGAATATAAATAATAGTGAAAGGGAAAATAAGGGAAGGGAGAAGAAATGTGTGGGAAATATCAGAAAGGGAGACAGAACGTAAAGACTGCTAACTCTGGGAAACGAACTAGGGGTGGTAGAAGGGGAGGAGGGCGAGGGGTGGGAGTGAATGGGTGACGGGCACTGGGTGTTATTCTGTATGTTAGTAAATTGAACACCAATAAAAAAAAAAAAAGGTAAATGACAGGCTAGTATTATATAAAAGTGGTTTTGATTTCATGGATGCTGTGAAAGATTTTGAGTCCCCAGAGGTTTTTGGACTACACTTTTGTAATTGTTGTTCTTCAAGAAAAGACCATTGAAGGTATCAACGATTTAAACTTAGTAACTCAAAATGCAAATTTGAAAATGTTTACCATAACTTTATAGAAAAAATGAAAACAGTGATATCATATTGAAATAAATATATTCAGAAAAGTATTGGTGACTATTAGAGACAGGTATGTCTAAGAAGCTGATAAAATTATGTAAAATCTTACTATTATTTAAATTATATAATTTTAATGTTAAGATATTCAATATAAAATAAGTTTTATATTCAAGGTACATGACTATGTAATTTATAGAACTAGTTTTATTTTTTGCATGCACTTTAAATTTCAAAATTTATTTTTTAGAATATAAAATGCTAGAGTAAACACAGTTTTACAGGTATGAATTGATAAATTATTCATCTCAAAACTATAGTTCTTTTAAATTTTTGAGATCTTATATTTTGAGAACAACTCAAGAAACTATACTCACCCCATACCTGCACACACACAAACACAAACACACACAGTTTCATCTCTGATTTGGGAGACTGCTGAGTTATTGACCTTGGTTGAGTCAGCCAGAGCCAGAGAGATCTAAGTTAGAACCATTGCCCAGCCAAGAAGAAGGAAATGTGATAAGAGGCCAGAGCTCTGCTATTAATCATACTACTGACTTCTATGCTTAGATGAGATGGGGAGGAATAAATCATTAATGTCAATAGTCTTCCTAACAGGAAAAAAGATACAGTTAGACCTTGGAAAGATTTTCTTCTCTTATTTTCCATAAGGAAGAGATTTTCAACTACATTTAAAATACAGTGCTCATAGTGGGTATTTACCCAAAATATAAAAACACTAATTTAAAGGGACACATGCACACCTATGTTTATAACAGCATTATTTACCACAGCTGAGATATGGAAATGCCCATCGATAGATAAGTAGACCAAGATGCCGTATGTACACATATATATACACACATAAATATTTCTTTCTTTTTTATGGTATATTACTCAGCCATGAAAAAGAATGAAATCTTGCCATTTGCAACAATGCTAAGCAAAATTAGAGAAAGACAAATATCATATGATATTGCTTGTATGTGGAATTTAAGAAACAAAGCAAAATAACACAAAGAGAGAGAGATAAATCAAGAAACAATTTGTTAGACAGCCTGGGTTTAGCCCTGCCTTCAGCCCAGGGGTCCCTGACGTGGGATCGAGTCCCACATCAGGCTCCCTGCATGGAGCCTGCTTCTCCCTCTGCCTGTGTCTCTGCCTCTCTGTGTGTGTGTGTGTGTGTGTGTGTGTGTGTGTCTTTCATGAATAAATAAAAATCTTAAAAAAAAAAAAAAAAGAAACAGTCTGTTAATTACAGAGAACAAACTGGTGGTTACCAGAGGGAGGGGGGATGGGTGAAACAGGTGGTGAGAATTAAGGAGTGCACTGGTCGTGATGAGCACCAGGTGATGTATGGAAGTACTGAATCACTAAATTGTATACCTGAAACTAATTTTACACTGTATGTTAACTATACCAGAATTAAAGTTAAAACTTAATAAAAAATATAGTGTTCAACAAAGGTTTCACTGATAAGATGATGTTTCAGTGCACCCCTGGATGAGGAAGGGGAGCAAGCCATGCAGACTACTGGAAGAAAGCACATTGTTGGCAGAGGGAACCTCACATGCAAAGGACGGGAGGCTGACTTGTGCTTGAAGTTTTTGAAGAAGAACAAATAGATAATTTGCCCAGAGCAAACTGAGGGAATGGGTAGAGTAAAGGCATGAGGTCAGAGAAATCATCGGGATTAGAATAATGTGTTGATCAATTTGCAGTTACCAAGATTGAATTTGGGAACTACTGAAAGGTTGTAAGCAGGGCAAAAGCATTAGCCAATAATTAACACTTATAGTGATTATGAAGTGTCAGGCACTATTGTAAATACTTTATATAAGCCTATCTGATTCTCACAACAGTTGAGAATATTGCTACATAACGGCAACTATTTTGCTAAGAGATAGATTTCAGGGAGTCTCATCACAAAGAGGTTACTATGTAAGGAGATATGTTAATTAGCTGAGCTAGAGTAATCATTTTTATATATATAAAATCATATTGTACACCTTAAATATATACAATTTTGATTAAAAAGAGAATACCGCTAAATATTAAAAGGGATTTACGGAGTTCTTAAGATTGATTTTGTAAACCACTCTTTATAGATAATGACAAAGTTTTATTTTTTTTTATTGATTTATGATAGTCATACAGAGAGAGAGAGAGATGACAAAGTTTTCTAATAAGAAACATTCACCACTAACAAGTTGATTTCTGACTAAATGCTTCATGCAACAGAATAGAATTTTTAATGTAAAAGGGTCACACTATATGGTGAGAAAAGACATAGCAGAGCACATGTGGAAGCAGAGAGATTTGGCAAACTTACAATACCCAGGAATTTTGGTATACTCAGGAAAATGAGAGAGATGAAGATGTTTTTAAATGAGAGAGATGAAGATGTTTTGGTTGATTTATCACGGATTCTTTATTACTGCTGGTGACCTAATAAAGGTTAGTTGCATTTGATAGTATGGGACAAAAACAGGAGTAAAGGAGTTCAGTAGAATGAGAGGACAGATCTGAAACCAAATGGACCTTCAGGACTGTGGTTAGTATAAATAATAAGCTTAAAGTGGATTCTGGTAAAGTCACCTGTTATTTCTGATTCCATTTGCTGCATGGAACCAAAATACAAAAACACAACCCTAGACCTATCAGAGTAAATGAGTCAACAGATAACTGGAATTTCTAGGATACTGATAAGGATACTGACAAGGCTCAGAGATTATTACACAATATATACTAAAGGACACCCAGCTAACAGTTGTTAGAGTTTGGATTTGAACCCAATTGTGTTAGACATCAAAGCCTAAAATACTGCTAAATTGTATCCATAGCCTTTTGATTTATAATTGCTCAGGAGCATGTGGATCTCTGGGTGATAATTTCTTCAGGAATAACCTAAATACATAAATCAAGTCGCGTCAGTTGAGGAGGCTTGACCAGAGCCAGGTGGGGTATGAGGAGAATGTTGAGACCAGGCAGCATAGATGAAAATCACTGTTTCAGATTATTGTTCTTAGCATCCAGACAGGCAGATAAACAAATGGGTGCAATGTTCAAGTAGTTCAGCTGTTCCCAGTGATTTGCTTTTTTGCTTAAGTCAAAATAATTCAGCCAGGTTGTCCTCAGAGAAATGTTACAGCATTTTTAAAAGACATTTTGCTTATTTTAAGAATACTGGCAAATCCAAAGAGACACAGTAGCCAAGAACTGAGGCTGCCATTTGCAATTGTGCCAGGGTCAAAGTCACGGTCTGTCCTTGGGCCATTCATTCAGCTGTTTTGAGACTACATTTTCTATTTCACAGTTAAATGGAACTTTTGCTATTTACACATTTTTATTTTTAGATTTTTCAGATAATTTGCAATTTAATAAGACGGATAGACATGATGTTGTCATCTTTTCTCTATTACTTTAATCTTCCTTCTCTTTACTTCCCAAATTTCCAACATAACATTCCAAGATCTGCTTAACTTTTCATAATCTTTCTCTTTTTTTCAGTTCCTAATAAATCTGTTATCTGGCACTTAATATTCCTTTAATTAGTGATGGTAATCCTTTAGTGCATACGTCATATCTACCCACAGTATCTGGGAGATCCTAGAAGGCAGAGAGCCACAATTACGTTTATATTTCCATATACATCCAAGGATTAGTCAAATGTGCAGGAAATAAGAGTTGGCTGCGTACTTGATGATGATAATGATGACTGTGATAACAATTATTGTCTATGGAGCACATGACTGGTACCAATCACATTATAAAATTCCTTATTTTACCCTTAAAAAATTGCAAGGTATTTGTTATAATTCAATTTTAGAGATGAGGAAATTGAGATGCACAGAGATGAAATGATTTGGGAAAATCAGAGAGAAGGGGCAAAAATGTGATAAAAATCCAGATTTCTCTATCTCCCAAACTGATGCAGTATGGCAGAAGTGTCATTTCAGATATGTATGAGTCCAGGATCCACTCTCCATTTACTCACCAAAACATTTATGTAACCATTTGTCCATTAATTTAATGATTCATCAATTCATCCATTTCCCTTCTATTCATACACTCATACCTATTCATGCATCCACCCTTTGATCCATCCATTCACTAACCATGTCATCCATCCCTTCATTCACTTACCCATTCATTGATCTAACCATTTATGTGAACACTAAGAAATCCATTCATTTGTTGATTTTCTCACCTATCCAATGATTCCCTAACTCATTCATTAATTCCCTCAGCTATTTGTATGTTGATCCCCTAGCATATCTATTTATTCAGTTAGTGACTCATTCATTTAGTAACTTACTCATTCTTAATCCATCTATCCATTCATTCATATATTCATCTCATAATTAAAAATATATTCATTCATTACTTATTAAGCTCCTTCTTTGTAGCATATCCTTGTTAGACACATAGAATGCTAAAATGAATAAGACAGAGTCTCTGCCTTGATTTTAAAGAAATTCAAGAATCTAGAAAAAGTACTGTGTGGCAGAGGAGAAAATAACTGTCACATGGAGAGAGGCGATGGTTCAATAAAAAAATTCTCAGAGTAGGTGATATACAAATGCAGTTTCAAAAGAAACATGAGTTGACAAGTTGGAAAACAAGAGGAACAGTTATTTCAGGCAATGGGAAATGGCAAAGTAAACGCAAATTTGCATTAAATAATGAGATATATATGACAAATTGTTAGTCATTCTCTGATATTCATTATGCCATTCTCTGTGATACTAATAAAACCATTAATTAGTAGCAAGGCAAACAGTTACCCAAAATCAAATTTACATTTTTCAGTCTCTTTTGTAGTTAGATATTGCCATTTACATAAGCTTTGATCATTGAATATGAGCAGGAGAAATGTGTGCATCGTATCATGTTTTAAATTTAAAATAATATCCTTCTCTTTTATATTTCTCTTGGGTGGAATACCATTATACTATTGACCAACTTTGAATCATGCAGATAAAAGCAATGTGCTACATATGGCAGAATAAATAACAGGATAGAAAAATTGAGAGCCCCTGATGATTTTGTGCTTTTGAACACATTCTAACTTGGATTTTTTTTTATATAAATTTATTTTTTATTGGTGTTCAATTTGCCAACATATAGCATAACACCCAGTGCTCATCCCATCAAGTGCCCCTTCATTGCCTGTCACCCAGTCACCCCCACCCCCCACCCACCTCTCTTTCTACCACCCTTAGTTCGTTTCCCAGAGTTAAGAGTCTCTCATGTTCTGTCTCCCTTTCTGGTATTTCCCACTCATTTTTTTCACCTTTCCCCTTTATTCCCTTTCACTATTTTTTACATTCCCCAAATGAATGAGACCATATAATGTTTGTTCTTCTCCGATTGACTTATTTCACTCAGCATAATACCCTCCAGTTCCATCCATGTCGAAGCAAATGGTGGGTATTTGTCGTTTCTAATGGCTGAGGAATATTCCATTGTATACAGAGACCACATCTTCTTTATCCATTCATCTTTCGATGGACACCGAGGCTCCTTCCACAGTTTGGCTATTGTGGACATTGCTGCTAGAAACATCGGGGTGCAGGTGTCCCGGCACTTCACTGCATCTGTATCTTTGGGGTAAATCCCCAACAGTGCAATTGCTGGGTCGTAGGGCAGGTCTATTTTTAACTCTTTGAGGAACCTCCACACAGTTTTCCAGAGTGGCTGTACCAGTTCACATTTCCACCAACAGTGCAAGAGGGTTCTCCATTCTCCACATCCTCTCCAACATTTGTGGTTTCCTGTCTTGTTAATTTTCTCCATTCTCACTGGTGTGAGGTGGTATCTCATTGTGGTTTTGATTTGTATTTCCCTGATGGCCAGTGATGCGGAGCATGTTCTCATTGTTTGTTTCTTTGCTGTTGAGTTTAATAAGTTCTTTATAGATCTTGGATACTAGCCCTTTATCTGATACGTCATTTGCAAATATCTTCTCCCATTCTGTAGGTTGTCTTTTAGTTTTGTTGACTGTTTCTTTTGCTGACTTGGACTTTTACTTTCTATCTTGCTTAAGCCACTTTTAGTTTATTGTCCGCATTTTTAAATAGTATGTGAACCTGTATTTGAACAATTTAGACTTTGGTACCTTAAAATGGGATGTTTGTCTAACAGAATATCAAATATGTGGCATTGTCTTTGAGGTAATAGAGTAGGCTGTGAAGATCCAGATAATACATTCTGGAAAGTTGACAACTGTGGTACATATTTGGTAACACCTGCCACAACACTTAAAATAAGACCACTTGCTGAGAGAGTCTATGCTTAAAAGGAAATGATTGAAAAGACTCAGAATATAGGTATATATTGGGTTCTTCCTTAATATTTTGGTTGGGACTCAGAAGAGATGGAGACCATTGGACTGGAACTAAAGAGTTTGCACAGATTGAACACTATGGAAATAAGCTAAGTAAGGCTCTCTCTATATGCAGCTTGCAATCTAAACTAATAGAGAATCAGTAGTTTGTGGCCTTATAATTTGGAAAAACGAATTGATCTTTTAAGTCTCAGATTGAAACAGAAATATTAGAGATGCCTGGGTGGCTCAGTGGTTGAGCGTCTGCCTTTGGCTAAGGGCGTGATCCTGGAGTTCTGGGATTGAGTCCCACATTGGGCTCCCTGCGGGAAGCCTGCTTCTCCCTCTGCCTATGTCTCTGCCTTTCTATATGTATGTCTCTCATGAAAAAAAGAGGAAAGAAAGAAAGAAAGAAAGAAAAAAAGAAAGAAAGAAAGAAAGAAAGAAAGAAAGAAAGAAAGAAAGAAAGAAAGAAAGAAAGAAAGAAATAGAAACATTAGTAAGCTTAAAAAGAAGCCTCTTAGATGGAGAAAAGAACGTGGCACCAAACCTTTTTAATTAAAAATGTTAGCCAGACACTGGAGCTACTGCAGTAGCAAAAATTAAATTAAGGGTATTATTTTCCCATCTAAACCTGTTGTTTCCAATGACTCAAAGATAGGTGCTATAATTTTAGAAACAGTGGGATAGATGGGATTTATAAAGGATTAAAAAGAAGGCCAGATTTCCAGATTTAATATTATACTAAAACCACATTTTTCTCAGGGATGTAGCTAGACTGTTCACCACTCCCAATCTAACAACAAAAATAAGCCAGAGAAACATCTAGTTCACAAATTTGGTTGACCCCTCCAAAGTGCTGCTGTCACATGACAACCAACTGGCCTCAAATCTACAAATACAGAGATAAACGCAGAGATAAGTGAAGCATAATCATTTTCTAAAATTATTGACAGACAACAAATCACGGATTCAAGAAGCTCAGAACAATTAGCAGGATAAATACCAAAATCATTGGGTCTTGGCACATTATATTCAAACTGCTATAAACCAAAGACAAATATAATTTCTTTGTGGTAGCCAAGGAATGAATTCAAATTATATACAGTGCAATAATACTAAGAATTATAGAAGATTTCTCTTCAGAAATCATGCAAGCTGGAAGATAATGGAGTAACATCTTAAAAGCGCTTTAAGAAAACAAACTGAAAATTTCCTTTAAAAATGCATAATTAGGGATCCCTGGGTGGCGCAGTGGTTTGGCGCCTGCCTTTGGCCCAGGGCGTGATCCTGGAGGCCCGGGATCGAGTCCCACGTCGGGCTCCCTATATGGAGCCTGCTTCTCCCTCTGCCTGTGTCTCTGCCTCTCTGTGTGTGTGTGTGTGTGTGTGTGTGTGTGTGTGTGACTATCATGAATAAATAAATAAAATCTTTAAAAAAAAAGTGCATAGTTAACCAAAGTAGTCAGAAAAAGAAGAAAAATGAAACAAACAAAAGAAAAACAGAACAAATTACAAAATACCTAGCAGTTTGTAGCGTTTAATCCTACCATATCAATAATAGCATTTAGTGTGAATGTCCTAAACATACCAATTAAAAGATTGTCAAATTGGATAAAAATTTAAGACATATAGTTACATGTTACCTACAAGAACCTCACTTAAAATATAAAACCTTATATATGATAAAGGTAAAACTATGGAAAGAGATGTAATAAATCCTAACCAAAGGAAAGTTAGGGCAGTATTATTGATACCAGATAAAATAGAAATCAGAACAGGAAATATTACCAGAAGTAAAAAGTTACATAACTTTGTGAAGAAGACAAAAAAATCTTAATTGTGTATGCAATGAACCACATAGACTCATAATATGTAAATAAAAAACTGTTAGCACAGAAAAGAGAAATAGACAAACCTAAAATTGTAGTTGAAAGCTTTAGTACTCTACTCACTAATTTAAAGAATAAGTAGGAAAAAAAAGGAATAAGTAGGCAAAAATCAGGATGGTTATAGAATACCTCAAAAATACTAGTAAACAACTTGACATATTGTAGAGCTCTGTAGCCCCAAACAGCAGAATACACACTGTTCTAGAGCTCACATAGAACATTCATCAAGTCAGAGTATATATTGAAAAATTCAATAAACTTTTAATTTTATAAAAATAAAAATGATAAGGTGTATTCTTGTGCCATAGTAAATTTAACTAGAAATAAATAACAGAAAGATATCTGGAAAAATCCTCAAATATTTGAAAACTAAACACACCTTTATTTTTAAAATTTCAAATCTTGTATAATTAACATACAGTGTTGTATTTGTTTTGGGTGTACAATACAGCAATTCAACAATCCCATACATTACTTACTGCTCACCAAGTGTATTTTTAATCCCCCCTATTTCACCCATCCCTCCTCCCTCCTCCCCTCTGGTAACCATCAGTTTGTTCTAATTAGGAGTCTGTTTTTTCCCCCTTCTTTGTTTATTTTGTTTCTTAAGTTCTACATATGAATGACATCATATGGCATTTGTCTTTCTGACTGCCTTATTTTGCTTAGCATTGTACTCCCTAGGTCCATCCATGTTGTTGTAAATGGCAAGATTTCATTCTTTTTTATGGATGATTAATATTCCATTGTGTGTATGTGTGTGTGTATGTATATATATACATACCACAACTCCTTTACCTACTCATCTAGCCATGGACACTTAGGTTGCTTCCATAATTTGGCTATCATAAATAATGCTGCATAAACAACACACTTTTAAATAATGCAAGTGTCAACATGAAACTCTCAAGGAAAAATAAGTTAACTGAATGAATATATAAATTAAGACAACAAAACTTGTAAGATGCACCTGAATAAGTTTTTAGAAAGAAAGTTATAGCATTAAATGCTTATCTAATAAAATAATATATTTTAAATTGGTAGCCTTAGTTCCAACATAAGAAAATAGAGAAAGAAGAGACCGTTAAATGCAAACCAAGTAGAAAGATATAACAAAGCTATGAGCAGAAAGTACTGAAATTGAAAACAGAAAAGCAACAGAAAAAACTAATTTAACAAAAACTACCTATTTGAAATAAATAGATAAAACTCTAGTCAGGTTGGTAACCAAATAAGAGAAAAGATAAATATCTATATCAGGAATGAGATAAGGAACATCATCATATATTCTCACAGGGAAAATTAAGCAATTTAATGACCATAAATTTGACAAGTTGGATGGAAGTTTTACTATGGCTGTACTTTCCTTATTTCGGTGTTGCATTTTGGATATGTAATGGGTCACTGGATTATCAAGAACCACAGTTAGACCAGATATAGTGAGTACTTATAACCTAGATATCATGGACTTCATGCCAAATACAGTCACTGTATAGGTCTTTGAGATTGTCTCTCAAAATATATATTCTCCATGGAGGAAGAAGTGTATACAAATGTATTTGGGTGGGACAGCTAGATGGCTCAGCAGTTGAGCATCTGCCTTTGGCTTAGGGGGTGATCCCACTCCCAGGATCGAGTCCAACACTGGGCTCCCTGTGGGGAGCCTGCTTCTCCCTCTGCCTATATCTCTGCATTTCTCTCTGTGTCTCTCATAAATAAATAAATAAAATATTTAAAAACAAACAAACAAATGTATTTGGGTGACCAAGGAGCACACTGGCAGATAATGTTGGCTGTTCTTTCATTTTCACTGCTGTCTTCTCTAGTAGAACAAGAACCATGATTTTTTGCTGTGTTCATGGCCATCCAGGACAAAAAATTCTATTTCTTACCATCCTGTAAAGGTAGCTATGATCATGCATCTAGGCCAAAAGCAGTGCCAAACTGGTATGTGGAATTCAAGGTCATGCACTATATCAGGCATAGTTCAGCTTAAAGCAGAAACCAGTCTTTTCAGTCAGAAAGTGTTGTGGTTTTTTTTAGAATTTATTTGTTTGTTTGTTTATTTATTTATTTATTTATTTATTTATTTATTTATTTATTTTAGACAGAGTGAAAGAGAGACAGCATATGTGAATGGGGGGCAGGGGGCAGTGGGAGAGTCTCAAGACTATGCTTAGCATGAACCCCACACAGGGCTCAATCTCATGATCCTGAGACTATAATCTGAGCCAAAACCAAGAGTCAGAAGCCTAACCAACTGAGCCATCTAGGTGCCCTTCAGTCAGAAGGTATTTCACGGCGAAGCATTTGCTTCAGCGTGGCTGGAACTGGAGGGTATGATGCTGAGTGAAATAAGTCAATCGGAGAAGGACAAACATTATATGGTCTTATTTATTTGGGGAATAAAAAAATAGTGAAAGAGAATAAAGGGGAAAGGAGAAAAAATGAGTGGGAAATATCAGAAAGGGAGACAGAACATGAGAGACTCCTAACTCTGGGAAACAAACAAGGCATGGTGGAAAGGGAGGTGGGCGGGGATGGGGGTGACTGGGTGACGGGCACTGAGGGGGGCACTTGATGGGATGAGCACTGGGTGTTATGCTACACGTTGGCAAATTGAACTCCAATTAAAATATGTAAAAAAAATAAAATTAAAAAAATAAAAAAAGAAGGTATTTCACAGAACAAATTTGTTACACAGTGACAGAGGATCTGAGAAGCCAAACATTGTTAATTCCTCAAAAAAGAAAAGCTCATCAAAGAAGCTACAGATAAACTGAATGATGCTCTATTAAAGATTAACAACAGAAGAACACCACTATAACTCATAAGATAAAGATAACAAGAGTCCAGAAACCTACGCTCTTTGTTGATGGTTGTTTAAAAACTCAGAGACCCAAATTACTGGGGTGTGGACCACTGGTTTGAGGCCATGGGCACGGAGGAAATGCAGTTGCTATGGATGTCAATCAAGGTAGGCAGGAAGGAGGGAAATACCCTACCTGCCAAAGTCATCTACCAGATTACACAGCAGAATAGGTAAAAGGGAGGAAGATACTGTAAAGGATCATATGAATGACCAATAAATACAAATGAAAGAGATAGCTGGGCCTTGCTCTTCCTTTGAAGTTGGGATTTGGATGTGATGGGAAGCCATGTGCTGATGGTATAGCAGTAGGATAGATAGGGCCCCTGACAGTTTCATGGAGGCTTTTATATGAAAAAGTTCAGCCCAGACTTTTATGAAAAAAGAAATACAAATGTCTTGTTAAAACCACTGTTAATTTTCAATGTCTGATCCAGTAGTTAGTCTTTATTAATACAGTATGTTACAGTTAGAACTGCAATGCTGGAATTAAGGCTATGAGAGATGGAGTTATAAAAGAAAAAGGGTGTAAAAAGCAGCCAAGGACATACATATGGAATCCATTATGTGAAATGCCCAGGATGGACAAGGCTCCAGACACAGAAAGTAGACCAGTGGTTTCTACAGGTAAGGAGGAATCATTGCTCATGGGTTCAAGATTTCTTTTCAGGGTGATAAAAAGGTTATGGAATTACAATAGTGGTAATGTTTACACAAGTTTGTGAATTTACTAAAGACCACTGAATTGTACACTTACAGAATAAAAATTAACTTTTACAAAGTAGGTAAGAGGCACATAATCAAAGGGCTTATATGCTAATGTCAAGAATCTTGGATTCCTTCTCTAGGCTATGGGTAGCAATTGTAGGGTTTTTTTAGAGCTAGTCACAGTGAGATTAGGTTTTTAATAAGAAAACTCCAGCATCATTGTGGAAAATGTTTTGTGGACAGAAGAGGATAATCATAGAGGTGAGATGACAGTTGGTTCACTCAGGTGGGAGACAATGAAGACATGAACTGGAGCAACGACAATGACTATGGAATAAGGTTGGGATGCCTGGGTGGCTCAGCAGTTGAGTATCTGCCTTCGGCTCAGGTTGTGATCCCAGGGTCCTGGGACTGAGTCCTGCATTGGGCTCCCTGCAGGAAGCCTGCTTCTCCCTCTGCCTGTGTCTCTATACCTCTCTCTGTGTCTCTCATGAATAAATAAATAATATCTTAAAAAAAGAATATGGAATAAGGCAAAGGACAGTAGAAGAGAAAATGAAATGGGAGCACAGATGTTTCAGCCATTTAACTCTCGTCCCCATCAACTGTGCATTCTGTGAGACAATCTAAAACATCTCTACCTTTTTTCAAATTTTTATTTAAAGTCTAGTTAGTTTACATATCATGTAATATTAGTTTCAAGAGTAGAAGTTAGTGATTCATCACCTATATAAAACACCCAATGTTGATCTCAACAAGTGCCCTCCTTATGCCCATCACCCATGTAGCACATGTCGCACGCACAGCCCCCCAGCAACTCTCAGGTTGTTCTCTATCATTAACAGTCTCTTATGGTTAGCCTCCCTCTTTTTTCTCTTCCTTCCTCTATGTTCAGTTTCAGACATTTTTTGTTATTCTGTCATTAATTATATATTTTACTTGTTATGAAAACTTAGCTTAGATCACCAACCACGTGAAGTACTACCAATACTTACAGATACCTATATCCACAGCCTAAATTTAATACTATCCAGGTACTTCAAGGGACCAAAATAATTGCCTTTGCTATACATAGTTCATTATGCCAAGATGATTTTTTCAATTACCCTCTAACTAAGATCCAAGTGTCTCTTGTGAAACACAACCAGTCTAACTTTTCCATCAAAAGAATCTTTTCATGACAGTGATTGCTTTACTAAAATCTATCACCCATGTCCTGGAACTCCCATTAAGAAAAGGCTCTTGGGTGCTAATAAAATAGTTGACAGCCAATGAACTGAAATTACTTTTAACTCTTATTTGTCAGAGATGTAATGTGTAGATCTGTTGTTAATAGCTTCATCAAAACTCATGCTTATAGCAGTACTAATTCTGCATGAAAATTTATTTTACATCTCATTCTTTAAACTGTAATGAAAATGGAAGAAAAGAAACTGATATTAAAAAAATAAAACATGATTACTCTTTTCAATGTTCCCCTTGAATGATGAGTTAGGACCATTTGCAGAAGGAAAGTCAGCATAAAATTTATAACCCCATCTGTTTCCATCCTCTGTCTTCATACCTTTTGAGTTAAAGCCATTTCAAGAAACTTGACTTCCCATAAATACAACTTCCATTTTCACTCACCCCTCTAAAACTTTGCATATGCTGTTTTCTCTGATGAATACATTTTCTTAGTTTTTTCTTGCTTAATTTAATACTTATTTTTCAAGATCCAAGTAGGTATTACCTCTTCTGGGAAATCATTTCTGAATCACTTCCATACCCCCATAGGGGTTCAATAACCCATATTTACCTATGCATAACTGTATTCACAAAATATACTATTGTAAGGAAAATATTAATTTAAAAAGCTATATTAGCTTTGGTAATTTGAATTAACTTCTGTAAGTTAATTTGTAACTTTGTAAGTGGAGTGGCTCAAACAAGATGGAAGCTTCTTTCTTGTTATCCATTGGTTCAATGTCAGTGGCTCTGCTTCACATAGTACACTTCAGGTATCTCTGCTTCTTATATCCTGTGGCTGATGCTTTCCCTAACTTTTGACTAGTATGTGCAACTAGCAGACAGAAGAAAAAGGAGGCAAAGGAGGTATAGCTTTCTCTTTAAAATCTTGGTTCAGGGATCCCTGGGTGGCGCAGCGGTTTGGCGCCTGCCTTTGGCCCAGGGCGCGATCCTGGAGACCCGGGATCGAATCCCACGTCGGGCTCCCGGTTCATGGAGCCTGCTTCTCCCTCTGCCTGTGTCTCTGCCTCTCTCTCTCTCTCTGTGACTATCATAAATAAAAAAAAAAAATTAAAAAAAAAAATAAATAAAATAAAATAAAATAAAATCTTGGTTCAGAGATGCCACACATTACTTCTACATGTATTCCAGTGGTTAAAATTCCATCATTTGGACCCACTTAACTAAAAATGAAGTAAAGCTGAAAAATGAAAACTTACTATTTACATAGGAAGAAGAGATACTGATTTTTGCTGAATAGTTAGTAGCAGCATTAAACTGAAAGTAATTAAGTTAGCAGATTAGTCAAGATTTTGGCTGGTATGCCCTCTGAGGACATTTGACAACATGTCAAGATCCAGCTCTGGGCCAGCATACTGGTATGGTAAGTGCTACATACTTGGAATCAATATTTCTAACTGTTCCATTCTTCTTCCTCCTTTTCCCCCCTTTTTCAGTGTCAAACTTTCACTAGGTGGGTGATGGCATCTAAGGGTCTAGCTATAAGCCAGCATATCCATGCAGGGGGTGGGGTTCTGGGGCTGGCTTTCTAACTGGGCTTTTCTTCTTCATCCTTCTTCCATCATCTTCATTCCCCTCTTCTCTCCCCTTCCTTTGGGTGAACTTTCAGCCAGTATCCAGTGGGAAAGATAGAGTCCAAAATCCAGTTTTTTTGCCGTCATGGTGAGGAGTTTGGCAAAGGGGCAGTATTGAACACATGAGTAAAACCATTATGGGCTATGGAAGACAAGTTTCTCATTGTTGAAAATGGAAATTATGAATTAGGAAAAGAGGTAATGTTGGAATACAACTGGAAGTATCCATGTGAAAAATGATCCAGTATGATAAAGCTCTAATTAAAATTAAAGTAAAATGTAGAAACAGAGACATATGCGTATACACATATATTACTTGCATACATATATTTCTCATCTCATTCTGTGGAGAAGGCAGGGAAACAAAATATCCTAGTCACAAAGAACATACACAGTGCCCAATGATTTGTTTCTAAATACTTCTTCCTAGAGATATATAGCTGACTCCAGGGCTGAAGAAAAAAAAATACAGTATGACCTGGAAACATAATGTTGCACCAGAAATGAGGGTCATGTCAAAAGAATACAGGAGCCAGCTTGAAGAAGCTCCCACTGGCCAAGTCTGAGACAATCTGAATATCAAATAAATAATGATGACAAATTGTAATTTTTTGAGTAAAATGAATATCCATGAGACTATATTAGTATAAAAATATAATTGGATATATATTTAAATGGGGTGAACAGAATGCTTCTATGCCGACTAATAAATCTAAAATGAATTATTGAATAAGAACATCACAATCTGACAATAATCATAGTGATTATTGATTCTGGAAAATATCATCAATGGATGGGAAATGTATGTGAAAGACTGATGAGAAGCACTGATATTCACATACTCTCCAGGTAACTTCTGTGAATATTTTATTTACAGATTATTAACTCTGTGACTATCGTATTCACATACTCTCAAGGTAACTTCTCATAAAATACATATTGATTATTTATTAGTTAATAAATATCACATCTTATTAATTAACTTTCCAGTGAAGAAATCTGACAGACATTATTAATTAATCAAATAATAATAAATGCTAATTTCATCAATAATGGCACAAATCAACATTGTTTGCTTCATGATATGATGCACTGAGAAGAGCCCAGCATCACCTCTGTGATAATCTTGCTCAGAATGCACAAACTCTTTACTCATGACAAACATCAGACAGACTCAAATGGTGGGACATTCTACACAGTAACTGGACTAAACTCTTCAAAAATGTTAGAGTCATGAAAGATAAGGAAAGGTCAATGAACTATTTCAAATTGAAGGACATTATCCATATGTGACAATGAATGGAATAGTTGTTCCTGGAATGGCTCTTGGACTTAAGATATATATATATATATGTGTGTGTGTGTGTGTGTGTGTGTGTGTGTGTGTGTGTGTGTGTATGAATGTGTATGTTTGGGATAATTATGAAAATCTGAATGGGATCTGTGGACTAAATAATAATATTGGATCAATGTTCACTTTTTTATGTTCATGGATATATTGTGCCTGTGTGGGAAAATGTTCTTTTTTAAAAGTTTTTATTTAAATTCCAGTTAGTTAACATACAGTGTAATATTAGTTTAAGGTTTACAATTTAGTGATTCAACACTTACATACTATAACACCCAGCGCTTATCACAAGTGCACTCCTTAACCCTCATTACCTACCTTCCTATCCACCCACCCATTTCCTCTCTGACAACTATTGCTTTGTTCTCTATAGTTAAGAGTATTTCTTGGTTTGCTTTGCTCTCTCTTCTCTTCCTCTATACTTGTTTGTTTTGTTTATTAAATTCTACATGTGAATAAAATCATATATTATTTGTCTTTCTCAGACTGATTTATTTCATTTAGCATAATACTCTTGGATGGGAAAAATGTTCTTGTACATAGGAAATGGATATTGGAGAATCAAAGGGTATGGTAGGCAGAATAATTATTGCCTATAGGTATCAGGTACTAACACCTATTACCTATAACCTATAAATATCATCTCATAATAAAAAGGGTCTTTGTGGATGTGACTAAAGTAATAATCTTGAGATGGGAAGATTATCTTGGATTATCCAGTGGGCCCTCAAAACTATTAACAAGTGTGTTCTCATCAGAGAGTAGAAAAGGGAGATTTGACAGTGAGAATAGTGAAAGACAATGTGAAGACAGAGGGTTTTATTAGAGTTATGTGGCCACAAATCAAGGAATGCTGGCAGCCCTGAGTAGTTGGAAGAAGCAAAAAAACAGATCTTTCTGAGAGACTCTGGAGGGAGCTCCACCTTGTTGACACCTTGATGTCAACAAAGTAGTGCTAATAGTTCTGGCCTCCAGAATTATGAGAAAATAAATTTCTGTTGTTTTAAGCATCAAGTTTGTAGTCATTTGTTATGGCAGCCACAGGAAACTAATACAAGGGATAATGTTTGGCATCATTTCTGAAATTTCTCAACTTTTTCAGATATGAGAAATATTAACAGGCATATCTGGGTGAATGGTATACAAAAGCTCTGTATATTTTATCAACATTTTTATAAATTTGAAATTACTTCAAAATTGTAAAAAAAAAAAGAAGCTTAAAAATAAGGTTAAATTGGTAAAGATGAAGAGCTATTACTCAAGCATCAGGAAACTGGAAGAAGCTTTAAAAACTGCAGAGAAACTATAAACCCTAATTTTCTATTTCATCCTTAGAATCTCAACCTTTTATCCTAAATATCTTTACTTCTTGGTTGTAAGTTGGCTATAATATCTATACATATCACATTTGCCTTCAAGATCAGAAGTGTGGTAAAAAAGGATAAATGGTCATGCTAGTTGATTCTATCCTTTTTATCAAGAAAGCAGAAGTTTTCTAGCTATCCCTAGAAAATCTCTGTAGCTAGAACTTTGGCAGTAAGAGAGTCTGTGGAGGTGAGCAATAACTATCCCAAATTCTTGAGTAGATGTAGCAATAGAGAAAAAGATTGGAAATGTCTGTTAAGTAGACTAATAGTATATCTTACATGTAGTTGCCTACTGCTCCTTTTAAACTGTTAGCTCCTTGACAATATTTATATTTGTATTTAAAGGTCTTAGCAAAATGCTTAAAATATGTACTCAATGCTTGTAGAAATAATTTGTGCATGTGTGAATTAATGTGTGAATTAATGGATTAATGAACCTAATACTCCAAGATCATATTAACCATGTGAATAAATATCTGCCCCATTAGAACATAGTTTTCAATGTAGAATCACACTGATACATAAAGAGCACTGATATTCCAGAATACTTTGACACCTATGCCATTATCTGCCTTTTGGTATCTAAGTTTTATATCATGATGATTCATCTATGGATTTCTCTTTTTGTGCCCACTGTTATGGCATCAGATTAAAACCATATCAAACTTTTGCCCGAATTGTTGGAATGTCTCTTATCTCTCATCTCTTCAATGTCTTCCCTCTCACCCCATCAAATGAGACAAGTAACTAGGCACATACAGGAGAGGAAAAATGGGAAAGGCAAAACTCGGTAAACAACTAAATATAAGGAATGATTAATAAGAGTACTTAAATATTGTGAAGACTCTCCCTTAGATAACTAAGTGAATAGGAATACCAAACATAGGGAAAGAGATTAACTGGTAAGAAATAGATTGTATAAAATCTATGAGTGATGTTTTAGACATAGAAATTTGATGTGCTTATGGGATATCATGGTGCAGATGAATAGTCAAGAGTTAGGTATTTGAGTCTTGAACTAAGAGAAATTAGAACATGAGATATAAATCGGCCATTCTTCTATACGTAAGTGATATTGAAGCTTGTGGAGAGACAAGATGAAGAAACCATGTAAAGTGTGAAGAAAACAAACTCAGAAAAACCTTGAATATTCACCCTAATGGCAGGCAGAGAACTGAAAGTGAAATTGTAAGGAAATAATAACAGCTGTCGTTTACTATTGCGTGCAAAGCACCAGGATGCTAGGTTTAGGTAGAGCTTCTCTATGCACTGTGCAAGATTACTAACACTACCTCAAGTTTTACAAGCGAGGAACAAAATAGTTTTGGCTCTTTGTCCCTGGGTAGAGACAGAGCCAGCCATTGTTAATTGACCAAAGGAAGAGGTACTGAAACAGAAGCAGGCCATGAATGCCACAAGAAGAAAGAGTTTAGGGTTAGACTGAGTTAGCCAATTACACAGGACAAGGATGTTCAACAGGTTAAGCATCAAAAAGAGACCTTGGGTCTGTAATTTGGCAACCTGGGGTAACGTGATACCTGCCAGTGAAATGTCAGGTCAAAATTAACTTTAAAAGAAATTTAAATGATTTTACAAGAGGAGGAGAGGAAACAGGAGGAGAGAATGTAACAAAAGATCACAGATTTTGTTTTGAAATACATTCATTCCAAAACAAGGGTACCTGATATGCAGGAAAAGCAGAGAGGGAGCCTATTTTGTGAGAGCTGTAATGAGGAGAAGGCGTGGGAAGATAAAAAGCAATACACCAAACTTCAGTAGTTTAGCAGGTGTTCTCAAGTCAGTCCATCAGCAGACTAACTAAAAAATCTTCAAATTAAAGGAAACCCATCACTGGAAATGAATATGTAGGCTCTGGTGGGTGTAAATTTTTATTTCTGGGTATCTGGCTATATTATGCTGAAGTATAGCCAAACAAGGCCATGCGAAAGCTGCAGAGTCAGAGTGTAATGCAGGAAAAGCCTTAGTTTCTAAGGTACATTTCCTTCACTATGAGCACTAGGAGAAGTGAGGGTTCTGAAAGTTGGTGTGATGTATGTCCTAGATAAATATTTCAGATAAGAATAGCTAACATTTATTAAGAGCTTTCCATGTGTCCAACTTTGCTAAATCCCTCAAATGCCTCATTTTATATGGCTTTCACAGCGCACTTTGATTCTAGTACTCTTCTTAAACCCATATACAAATGAGGAAACTGATGCTGACAGGTGTATAGTAACTTGCCCATGTTATGTAGCTTGTAAGTGGCAGAGCTTTGGTTCAAATTGTGGTCTGAATGACTTCTGATAATGTACTCTTACCCACTTAACAATGTAACCTGCTATATCCTTTGGCAGAAACTCATCAATAATTCTCAGATGAGAGCAGTAGTCATATATCAAAGTACAGACTTCCCTGGGCATGAGGGAAAAGAGCATAAAAAAGAGACAAAAATGTAGATGTCATGAAATTAGAATTTAGAATTTCAGGAACCTTGAAAATTGTCAATTTTAAAGCTCTTTTCAAAACAGATACCCCTCTGTAATATACGTTCTCAGGGCACCTAATCTCAGCTTGAACACTTCTAGTGGAGAAGAACAGTCCACTTAATGGGAAAACTCACTTGTTTTTCATTCAGTCATCTCTAGTTTTTGTTTTAGTTACTTTCTGAGCCATAACCTGCCTCCCTCCAACTTGGTCCCAATTTTATATCAGTTTTAAAAAATATATTCATTATCTTTAATCAGCATCTGCATACTCTCAATGTATGTATTTTAAGTTGTAATTACCTGGGACTCAATTTTATTTCTCTCTTCTTGAGGTTCAACTCAATAATCATTAGCTGGAATCATTTCACTTACAGCCTCAGTAAATTTACCAAATTAACTAATCAAATAGGTGGAACCAACATAACAAGCAATTTCACAAACAGCTCTGTGCTGGTTGCAACCTGAATGTTTATATAAAAATGTAAAACCAATGTCAGACCATAGCTCTCTGTTCAAACAGAAGCCAAGCACATTGTATTCATTAACATTATTTCATTCTTACCTTTACCAAGTGAGGATGCTATTATGATCCCCATTTTATCCATGTAGGAATTAAGGCTAGCAGAAACAATTCATTCCTGGATGTCTGGTTTCAAACCTCAATTTTTCATCCCACAGTATGTTGGAATTGAAATGAGATCAACCCTGCCAATTTAACAGATGTGAAAACTGAGGTCCTGATATGATAAGCAATCCCTTCTGGACTGTGATGCTCATCACACTTCTCATGCCCATATGAATCACCTGGAGATCATGTTAAGCTGTTTTTTTTTAGATTCAGTAGATTTGGCCTAAGATCTGGCCTAAGATCATGGGGTCCATGATTTTACCCTTCTAACAAGCTCTCAGGTGATACTGATGTTGCTAGCCCATGGGCTACATTTCGAGGAAGACAGTTAATTAGTCTTGAGGTTTAAAATATTGGTCCTACCCAGCAGTACCTGAGAACTGAAATCTGACAACTTCTTATAAATTCAATCTGTGGCCTCGCTTGAGACCCACCAAATTAGAATGTCTGGGCACGGGACCTGGAAATCCATGTTTTAGCAATCTTTCAAGGTTTTTGTTTTCACACTAAAGTTCAAGAACCATTAACTTAGATTGCACATTGAATTAATATCAGAATAAGAAAGTATCTCTCCTCACTTTGCTGAGCAGCGTTTTTTCCTATATACCAGACTGGTCCTCTCAGAGTTGGAATTAGTAACACTAAGCGATACTGGTCTACAAATGCTCCTCCCTTAACATAGCCATGTGGCGATTTTAAAATTATGCCAAAAATTGCATAATTTATTGAAGAGATAATTCTCTCTTCAATAAATGGAGCTGAGTTACCCTCTGCTTGAATGTTGGTTGAGCTGACTGCCTTATATCTAATAAACAGATATAGCAGAGGTGATGACACTTGTGTGTAACTTCCATGATTATAATATAAAAAGACTGAGGCTTTTATCTTGGGGACATTATGTCTCCCAGAAACCATGTGACATGTTGGGAGGACATTCAGATAGCCTAAGGAGAGATCCACGTGGTGGGAAACCAAAATCTCCAGTCATTAGTCATTGAGGAAATTATGCCTGCGAACATACACATGAGTTAGCTTTTGAGAGACTGCTCCACCACCCAAGCTTTCCCATGAGACTCATCAGAGATCCTTAGGCCAGAATTACCCAGCTAAGCTGCTCCCAGATTCCTGATCTAGTGAAACTGTTAGAAAATAAAGATTTGTTATTTTCAGTTATTGAAATCTAGGGTTTATCTGCTATATAGCAACGAAAAATAATACAGTCTCAGGCAGCCTGGGTGGCTCAGCGGTTTAGTGCCACCTTCAGCCCAGGGTGTGATCCTGGGGACCCAGGATAGAGTCCCACGTCAGGCTCCCTGCATGGAGCCTGCTTCTCCCTCTGCCTGTGTCTCTGCCTCTCTCTCACTCTCTCTCTCTCTCTCTGTCTCTCATGAATAAATAAATAAAATCTTTAAAAAAAATACAGTTTCTCAGCAATTGTTTCCCCATGAAGTGATCAGGGTAACAGGGTAACTGAAAACTTTCTATATCTTGGATGTTTTTTGAAGAAGCAACCTATAGGACTTTCCCTATCCTACTGCTTTTATTCTTCTTCTTTTTTTTTTTTTTTTACATCAATTGCCTCAAAAATCTTTTTTTTTTTTTTGAGGTCATGTTTTAAGAGTTACTTATGTCTGGAAATAGCACTACTAAACTTGACATAAAATAGGGGTTCCAGGGGCACCTGGGTGGCTCAGTGGTTGAGCATCTGCCTTTGGCTCAGGTCGGGATCCTGGATACCTGGGATCCAGACCTGCATCAGGCTCCCCGCAGGGAGCCTGCTTCTCTCCCTGCCTATGTCTGTCTCTCTGTTTCTCTCATGAATAAATAAATAAAGTCTTTAAAAAAATAGGGGTTCGAGAAATGCCTGTGACTTACCAAATTACGGTATAAATGAATCAATCACTATTTAAAAAAATACAGCATCCCAGCCTCACATAGCACATTCACTCCACAATGAATATGCAAGTCCTTCCAAGCCTTGAGACATGGAATTTTCCATTTAAGACAGATTTCATGAAATAGGTAATACAAGTGTTCAAATAATTCTAGAACACAAGAGCTATAAATTTAACACTTAAATGAAAATTTTACTTTCAAATACTACTTCTGCAGCATGAATTTGAACTTCTCTGTTTCAGATTCATAAGCCTAAAATAAAGCAGTGACTGAACTGTAGTGGACTCCACAGTCTCACATGGTTGGTTCTAACATACTATTAATTTCCAGTGAAATGGACCTTTGAAATTCATGGTGAGAAATGATTGCAGTAACATTTCAATCTTAGGCCTATTAGTCCCCTAGAGGTATCTTTTGAAACTTGAATCTCCAAGGAATTAGCTAAATAAGGCTAAAACACTTTTTCCTAGTACTAACATTGAAGCAAAGCACTCATTGTGCAAAACGCCCACAAAAGTTAAACAAATCTCTGATACATTAACACATTTATGACACTGAATACACTGACAGGATAATTCAACACATTACCAGGGTATTGATGAGAGAACTGCCTCTGAGCCACCCACTTTGACTTCCTGATGTCTAACAAGGAATAGTCACAGAGAACAGCTGAATTGGGCTAAGAAGGGATGGTAATGCTGGAAACATCATGCTATTTTGGTTTTCTAAAGTTGAAAGGGAATTTTTAGCTTGCCTCATTTTCTATTTTTTCTGTTTTTGGGAGGAGATGATCATTCAGATTCTGCTTAAATACTTCAATGTTATTACATTACAGGCATCTCATTCCATGTTTCATCATCGTTACCTCCTCAAAGATGCCCATAATTCTAATTACAGCTTCTCTGAAGATTTCCCAGGATTGGGTAGAAAACACAAAAGATGACCATAGGTTGAGTTAAAGGTAGTCAAAGGACAATCAGTGCCTACTATGATGCCTACTACAAGATTTTCCTATATAATCTGGGGAACTGTTCAGAAGGAGTCAGATGGGAGGCCAGTTAAGGAATATTGTTCTGGCACAGATCCCAAGGATAAGCCTGCAAGAGGTCACATCAGAAAAGGCACCAAAGACCCGGAGGATCTGACTCATTTTAGCTCTAATGGGTTGACAAGGTCCAGAGGTCAAATGAGGTAAGGAAGTTAGAAACAGTGCTAAGGGAAAACTAAAACAGGCTGGTCTTAACTTAGCCTCTATTTGGCTTCACTTGCCTCCTCCCCAAAGACTCCTATATTCCCTGGGGGAACTGTGGGTATAGATAATATTAGGAAAAAGGTGAAAGGTCTGATAGCAGAGTACAGCCATTGCTTGCAGTAGGAGCAGATTACAAGAGTACTTCGATGATCTGTCTCTGAAGAACAATTCATTGAGTCAATGCTGTTGGACCCGAAGATACCACACGTCAAATGGAATCTAGGAGTTTTCAAAAAATTATTAGTGTTCTTTACAAAATGCAAAGTCATAGTCACTGCCTATATAGCATGTATTCACTCTTTTGTTCCAATGATAAATGTATTTTTCTTCTGTAAACTTCACAGCATTAGGTTGTCTTTGTGCCAGCTGAGGCTCTGAAATGATATAAGAGGTTCACCAGGAATTCAAAAAGAATATCTTTTAGTTTAAGCTATAGAAGGGGTTGCTGTGCAAAATTTATATTTTGATGGTTTATTGCTTTCCCCCATAATCTTAAACTGGCAAACACTATAAATAGTTTAATTCTATACATAATTCTGATGTATGTGTATATCTGTATATGTCTCTGTGTGTGTAATCTGGTGTATATAAATGTACATAAATTTCCAAGAGGAAAAGTAACATAAAGAAGGGCCATTCATTCTCCTTTAAGCCAAGTATCTCTAATTCATTCAACCCTGCCTTAATCAGCATAGACTTGAAACCTATTGAAGCACTCATCTCTGAGATATTTACTGGTTTGTTTGGCCCCTTCTTATATGAGAGCCCCTGAGCCCAACTAAGCCTACCAGGGTGCTTAGTTTAAGAATCATCAACACCATCATCATCACCACCACCACCACCATTTACTGTCTCCCATGCACCCAGCTGATAGCAGACAGATTTTTACAGAATACATCTATTACCATTTCTAGAGTTAACAGTTTGGTTATCACAAAAATACCACCATACTATTACTGATTCAGCTTTAATTTACAGTAAATTAGTCTATGATTTTTTAAAGATTTTTATTTATTTAGAGAGAGAACGTGTGTGAGGATGGAGGCAGAGGGAGAAGGAGACAGAATCTGAAGCAGACTCTGTGCTGAACATGGAGTTGACACAGGGCTCAGTCTCAGAATCCTGAGATCATGCCCTGAACTGAAATCAAGAGTTGGACACTCAACCTGCTGAGCTACCTAGGTGCCCCTTTTTATGATTGTTTTTAATGAGAGCTTTAGAAAGGAACAAATGCATTATTCTATTCATATTCAAACATAGTATGTTTTAAACTAAAATCAAATTTATTTATCTGTATAAAATGTCACCTAATTAAAGAATGTAACATAAGGGTTTGAGCTTTGGTGCGAGACAGACCTGCCTTTGTATGTCTAGAATGCTACTGTGTGACTGAAGGTCAGATCCTTGCCTCAGATCTTTCATATGTAAATAGACAAAAATAATGCTACCCAGTCCAGGTTGTCGTAATGGTTATAGATAATATATAAGAAGTACTTGCCTTATAATAGGGGCTCAACAATTGGTATATTATCCTTTCATTGTTATTGTTATCATGATGTCTAACATTTTTAAATGACAAGATCTCAGTGAATTGAATCTTTACAAATTTCATCAGTATTCCATCTCTGCCAGTATCCACATCAATAATGCAAATGTCCAGCAGGACATGAGTGCAATTAAGAGGTCACCGTCTATCACTAGGTAACAACTTCTAGGTTGTTGTAGATTATTTAATCTAAAATAATAGGTTACATTGTGCTGATTCTTAGTAAAATCGAGGACAGATATAATACAGCTATTCAATAAGCTATGACAATTTTACAAAGAAACTGAGACACAGTAAGGAGTGCAATTATGATTCTGAACACAGAGCCCTAACTCCTAACTCCTGTAGAATCTGCATGTTTCTTTTTTTTTTAATTTATTTTTTATTGGTGTTCAATTTACTAACATACAGAATAACCCCCAGTGCCCGTCACCCATTCACTCCCACCCCCCGCCCTCCTCCCCTTCTACCACCCCTAGTTCGTTTCCCAGAGTTAGCAGTCTTTACGTTCTGTCTCCCTTTCTGATATTTCCCACACATTTCTTCTCCCTTCCCTTATATTCCCTTTCACTATTATTTATATTCCCCAAATGAATGAGAACATATACTGTTTGTCCGTCTCCGACTGACTTACTTCACTCAGCATAATACCCTCCAGTTCCATCCACGTTGAAGCAAATGGTGGGTATTTGTCATTTCTAATAGCTGAGTAATATTCCATTGTATACATAAACCACATCTTCTTTATCCATTCATCTTTCGTTGGACACCGAGGCTCCTTCCACAGTTTGGCTATCGTGGCCATTGCTGCTAGAAACATCGGGGTGCAGGTGTCCCGGCGTTTCATTGCATCTGTACCTTTGGGGTAAATCCCCAACAGTGCAATTGCTGGGTCGTAGGGCAGGTCTATTTTTAACTCTTTGAGGAACCTCCACACAGTTTTCCAGAGTGGCTGCACCAGTTCACATTCCCACCAACAGTGTAAGAGGGTTCCCTTTTCTCCGCATCCTCTCCAACATTCGTGGTTTCCTGTCTTGTTAATTTTCCCCATTCTCACTGGTGTGAGGTGGTATCTCATCGTGGTTTTGATTTGTATTTCCCTGATGGCAAGTGATGCGGAGCATTTTCTCATATGCATGTTGGCCATGTCTATGCATGTTTCTTACCAGTATCAAACAGGTTATGAGTCTGCCTGAACCTTCCATGTCAGTTTGCCATCTGAGATGTGTGAATATTATATCTTATTAAACACCTTGCAAAAATCCAAATACAGTGTGCCTCCAGGGTCCTTTAACTTTGTATTTCTAAATTCCCCATTTGAAGAGGATATAAAGTTTACTTAAACTTTATTATGGTTTTATTTCTGTTTCCTTTTCAGAATTCTCAAAAATACCTTAAATAATAAGCTCTAAACTCTTGATGAAATGTACTTCAGTCTTAGGAGACTTGTGAATCTCTTTCCCACCTTTCTTAAACTCTTTTATTTATAGGACTTCCAGAGCCTGATTCTTATTTTCCAGAGACTTTGTTTCTTTATCTAATGAGTGGAGATAATAACATCTAATAAATGGCGTTGTTGTAAGGAATACATTTAAAAATCCAAGAGCTGAACACATGGCTTGGCATAAAACTAATCAATAATAGCTATTATTATGTAGATTTCACCCACAATAGATTTGTGAGGAAGTTGATGACGCTGTTTTCCAACACTGTATTCTTTATTATTAGCAGCTCTCTATTATACACAGAAGCAACACTCAATAATTGTTTGCTGAATTAAGCATACAGAGTAAGTTTTTATATTGTACCAGTGCAATTTAGGAGTAAATCTAAACACATAAAACATTTTACTTTTCAGAATAAAAGTGGAATTTTTTAGACTGCTTGTGAAGAATTATCCACACTAAAGTTGTCCTATAAATACAATAAAAATATCTAGGTATGCTGATTTTTCCTCTAGGTTTAATATTATTTCCCCTACATAATCCTGCTGGAGAAGACAGTAAATGAATAATTTCATCTCTAGGTCAATATTGGGACAAAAACAGTTTGTTTTAATTTTCTTACATATTGATTGAAATACTATTTCTGGGGTGCACAGAATAAGATTCTAGAAAAACTGTATTTTCAAATAATAGATTCACTTGAAAATATTAAGAAGACCCTTACTCAAAATGAAGGAACATTTTAAATAGAGAAATTCATCACAGATACTTTCAACATAAGACACTTTTAAAGGTTTGATAATTATCGATGAAGTCTTTAAAAACTGGATTCAATTTTTAAAAATTAAGTTCTGCTCAGAATATAAAAAATTAAATTTCAAGGGTACTATTTACTTGTTATTAGATAGGAAGGTTTTGATTATCTAAAGCGATGTCATGTGCAAGAGGTTGAGACTTGGTCTGAAATAAGTGACTGTCTCAGGTAAGAAGCACGCTTTCTAGAATGAACAAGATTCAGATTTTAATTTGAGCTATCACATTTTGTCACCTTCAGTGTTTAAGGAAGGGTCATTTGCTATAAAAGGAAATTCTCTAGAGGAATACAGATTTCATAGGATTCCCTCAAAACTCTGAGGCTCTGTATTGGCAATTGAAGGGGGTGCTTTTGATCTCAAAATGCCCTGGTAAATAAAGATGAGTGGAGAGAAGAATTACTTTCTCTTGCACAGCAATGTGACTCTGATCACCAAAGCATCTGATCTCATAGAAATCTTGTACAGAACTTTTTATTTCTCCTGGTATTTATCATTTCTGTTTATAAATCTTTAGGCATATCATCTGCCTTACTTGACACTGTATAGAAAATTCTGCGGGATTTTAGCTAAGTTTTTCTTTCACTTGTAACAAATCAATACTCTTCAAATTAGCCTGCTCTGAGAGGTAGATGCTGGAGAGATGGAAGAGAGCACCTGATCCTCTGAGTGCCTCCTATGGTCAGTTCCTATACAAGGTGTTCCTGTTAGGGCATGTAATCCTCACATTCTCTGCTAGGTACGTATTACCTTCATTTCACTGATAAGAAAACTGAGGCTCAGAGAGAGTAAGCAACTTCTCAGAAGACACCAACCCACTGAGTAGGAAAGCCACGATTTTATGCATGATTCCTAGCTTTAGCTTTTACTGTGTCAGACAAGACATGAGCACAACAGGATGTCTCAATGCTCTTCAGTAAACTCCTGCTTTCTCTAAAACTGTCCTGGTTTCTTAAAAAGTCCATTCCACAAGGATCCAGGATTCATCTTCTTTTCCAGCAATGTAGTTTCATCGCTGATGTTGCTAATAACTCTTAAATAATCTAAACCTAATGAACATGTGGCAAGAGCCACAGGCAGATGAAAGGAGAGCAAGGAGCCCTGGAGTTCTGTGGCAAATGCTTAGCTGACTCTGGAGGCAACCAGCCCGTTAAAGCGACAGACGCCTTTCAAACCACGGAGAGTCAAACTGGTGTTGCCATCCTGCTTTCCAAATTGAAGGAGGATTTATCAGGTGACTGGTTGGTCATTAAAATTACTTTCTTATGTTCATCATGAGATTTTTTACAAATAATCTGCAATAGTTCAAAGAATTTAGTGTCACTGGGATAACAACTTTTTCTATCCTACTTATATTTACATAAACCGTATTTTATATCCCTTGTATTTATAAAATTGAAACATAGGAAAAAAGTGATATATAAATCTTTTTTTTGATATATAAATCTTTTGCTAACATCTCAATTTTAACATTAAATAATATTTAGCCACAGGTTTATGAATGAAAAAGTGCTTCTCCTAGCTAATAAAAAGTTGGCATTTCCAATAAATTATTTTATGTGTAATAATTATATTTCCTAATTTAAGTATTTTATCTTTTGATAAATTCAATATTAAAGTATTTATAAGAAATAATAAGTATTTTATCTTTTGATAAATTCAATACTAAAGTATTTATAAGAATATCTTAATCCAGGATAATTTTGTAATCACAGGAGAGAAAATATGTATACACATGCACAATTTACCTGCATTTCTCTTTGTTTTGGAGACATACAACAGATTAAAAATAACAGCACATTAGGATAAAGTTTTGTAAAGGAAGTAGAATGGAAATACACATTCAAGAGTAATTGGAAATGATATTAATTTTATGACTGTTAATGAAAATTGCTTATATTTTTTAAAAAAAGATTTTATTTATTTATTCATGAGAGACACAGAGAGAGAGAGAGAGACAGAGACAGAGACAGAGACAGAGGCAGAGACAGGCTCCATGCAGGGAGCCCGATGTGGGACTTGATCCCTGGTCTCCGGGATCACAGCCTGGACTGAAGGTGGCGCTAAACCGCTGAGCCACCCCGGCTGCCCTGCTTATATTTTTAAATGGCTCAATCCTGAGTATCAAATGGCTACAGTTTTTAGATTTCACTGGTTATATTTAAATCAATGATGTTAAGGGTTATTTTTAAATCTAAATTCAAATTCAATGTAACAGAAATCATGTAAAATAATAAATTATTTTAATTCTCATGAATTTATTCATGAGAGACACAGAGAGAGAGGCAGAGACACAGACCTGATGTGGGACTTGATCCCGGGTCTCCAGGATCACGCCCTGGACTGAAGGCAGTGCTAAACCGCTGAGCCACTGGGGCTGCCCATAATTAAACATTTTAGATAACAATATAAAAATGTTCAAGTGTGTACCTATTGTGTATTTATGGTCAAGGGGTATGTACATTCTTTTATAGTATGTATCAGCAAAAAACTCTGAAAACATGAGATAAACCTAGATGAGTGCAGTTAGCTGATTTTTAAGTAGTTGGATTTAAGTATTTAAATTTAAATAATTCTGAGACAACTTGGAAGAGCAAAGATTCATGATCTAATAGGGGAAGGACCCTGAGGCTAAAGACTGAATGCACCTTATTTTTCTAGGCCCAGTACATAGTTGGTGCTCATTAAATATATGTTGAATGAATAACTAATTTATAATACAGAAGTCTATGTTAATCCACATTGTTTTAGCTTCAGTTAAAGGACAGAATTCTCCTATATGCATCTCTGCTGATTTTCTCTTTCCAAAGAACTTAAAACTTAAGTTAACCTTCACAACCATGGTAGATCCTGCTTTTTCAATGTTTCCTTTGCAAGGCATTCACATTTTCATTTTTAAGTGTATGCTATAGTACTAACAGATGAGTCCTTGCAATGAGGGCATAACTTTTGGATTAATTTATTATAAATTTTTCTTCCTCATGGCAATTCTCTTGCTACTTTAAATTCACACACAAATAAAACTCTATTTCCCCCTCGGTTGTTTTCTCAATTTATCTTAATTAGCACCTAAAGCTAGTATGTGCATAGTGACTATATGTATATGATACAACTAATTGCAATATTCTCTTAATTGTAAGAGAGTTCCTTCCCTAATTTTAAACAAATAAGTAAAAAAAAAGCAAAACCTCACAAATGAAGTTCACTTTATATTTGTAAGAGAGAGATATTTTTAATCTAAATGGTTTCAATTCTACGTAATACTCAGTTTATTAAAGACACTGAGAGAAAGGAAGGCTACTATTTGAGTTGTAGTACTGGTGGGGAACCTACAGAGAGTCTTGAGGTACTTTTATTTTCCAAGGCATAGCATCCCAAAGAAATATTCCATTTCATGTTTTCAAATTCTAAGAACACCTGCCTAATAATAGTAAGAAAAGGAAATTCTATATCTATATGTAAGATTTTGTTAAATTGTCATTTTAACAATTCATCCATTATCTTTCTAGTTGCAATATTTGTAACTTAAAATCTGGTATTGAGTTTGAGTCCATGCAACTTAAATCATTTACTGAGAGCTTTTACCCCAGACCCATTAAGCACACAGAGTTATAAATGCCATCCACCAGGAAGAGGGCCTGCCACCTGCCACCCTCAAACCTGTCTCTCCATGTTCTTTAATACCTTGTTGCAGTGCTATCATTTTATCTGGGACTCCTTCTCTGACTATGGCCATGCCCACAACTTCAAAAGGTTGGTGTGCCCTATGTCAGGCCACCACAGCTAGACAGTACTCATTCTGTTTATTTATATCCTCAGTCTGGCAAATTGTACATACATAATAAACATCCTTTAAATTATTTCACTTCAATAATGATTATGGGGATGGGTAAAACCATAGGTGAATGTTCAAAGTATAAATTAAAGCAATTCTCTAAGACAAGTAAGTAAATTAAAGCTAGAACTCATTTTAACAGGAAAGCTCTGTGGATCTTAGTTACATCCTACACCTCACCTGTCCTTAGATTTTGATCCCATGGAGCCTAATATATACTTGGAACAATGGTTTGATAAATAAAACCTTCTGATATAGAGTAAACTCAAATCCTAATTTAATCAAATCCTAAGAACACCAATAGAGTATTTTATTTTCATAGTATTATTAAGACATTGTCTATCTTTTTCTACTTTATGGACACTTGCACTGATGCTGCAAAAGCAATGGTTAGTAAAACTGCTGAGGCCTTAATATGAATTGACAGCGGTACCAAATATAAAAGTTTGTTGTTGTTACCACCATATACTTGTAATAAAAAACTAAAAAGAAAATCTAGCTTCATTCATATTAACTTTTTTTTTTAAGATTTATTTATCTATTTTAGAAAGAGAGAAAAAGAGAGTACAGGAACAGGGGGAGGGGCAGAGGCAGAGGGAGAGAGTCCTCCAGCAGACTCCCCACCGAGTGCAGAGCCCAATTCAGAGCTGTATCCCAGAACCCTGAGATAATAACCTGAGCTGAAATCATGAGTTTGCTGCTCAACCGAGTCACCCAGGAGCCACTATCATCTCTTCTTGTTCTTCTTTAAAAAAAAAAATAACAAGCTGGAATATAAAGAAGCCAGAAATTACTATATATATATATATATATATATATATATATATATATATATATATTCGATTTGCCAACATATAGTATAGCATTCATCTCTTCTTTAATGCACATATTTTAAATGTTCTGAATGATAAAATAGCAAGTACTCATGAAGCTCTTTTGCTGCATACCACAAGAGGATGGTTGTCTCTAGGAATAGCACTTGTGAGATTGAATTATGAGATGAACTAGCCACTTCTTTCATAGATATGTAACTTTATTTGAAAGAATGACCAACATACAAATGTTGGTGATTTAGACTTGGGTATTTGACTGATATTTTCTCCAAATTTTCTCCAATTTGATTGATAATTTCTCCAAATGAAGTGACTCTATCATTTCAAAGAAAACAACTGACCATATATATGCCAATGACAAAACTTGATATTAAAAGAAAGAAGAAAAAATTTTGGAAAACTTTTATATACTGCCATGAATTTAACAATTTCTCAATACTTAAAGACTATTCTAATGAGATCAATCGTGATATTAACAAATGCAAGAACATAATAAAATGTGTCAACATTTGGAAGATCTTCATAACCTGGTGAATCAGTATTTTCCAAGTGACCAATGAACAGAATTACTAAATCAGGCAAGGTAAAAGATTCATTCAAGATAAAAACTGGCCAATTGATTTTATTGTAAAAATAATTTTTGTGTGCAAAATTTTCATTGATATGCTTATCCAGATGCCATATTGCATTTAATCTTTCAGAAGATGCCATTTGTATACTTTCATTGTAGAATCAATGAGACATATCCATTTATTTAATTGCATGATGCTATAATTTTGTCAAGCACTTAGATAAAAACAATATATTGAAAAGACTGAATGCTCAAGTAGCTATGAGAATTGAGATGTCTTGTATGAAGCCAGATATTTAAACGATTTGCAAAGATATTTTAAAATACCCACTCCTGGGGATCCCTGGGTGGCGCAGTGGTTTAGCGCCTGCCTTTGGCCCAGGGCGCGATCCTGGAGACCCGGGATCGAATCCCACGTCAGGCTCCCGGTGCATGGAGCCTGCTTCTCCCTCTGCCTGTGTCTCTGCCTCTCTCTCTCTCTCTGTATGACTATCATAAATGAATTTTTAAAAAATTTAAAAAAAATAAAATAAAATACCCACTCTTATGAATAAATATTTTTGTTTTGGAAAAGAAAACTATTTTTCATAAAAATTGTTATTTCACATGATTATTATATTACTGTCTTAAGTAAACGTTTTAAACATTTCTTTGTTCATTTTTGGTATGGTGAATATCAACACATATAAACCACATAAATAAAAGCTCTTTGGGGGCCTGATATTTTTTAAGAATATAAAGAAGTGTGGAGATCAAAAGTGTGAAAATTGCTTTCCTAATGCATCTTGCTTTCTTTTGGTTCCACAGCAGCCCAGTCAGGTATGTTTTTAGGAAACAAGACCCATAGAGTTTAAGTGAAATGGTGAACAAGCTGGAATATAAAGAAGCCAGAAATTGAACTTAGATTTGTGTCCAGAACTCTTTCCATGATACCTCATTTTCACTTCCAGTTTATAGAGTTGGTAAAAATCATTTGCCTTTAGTTTGGATCCATAATGTATATTACGAAAGGAAAATGAAGATAGTGTTTTCTTTACATATATCTTTAAAAATCTATAGCTAATCATAGTAAGGTCTATTTAGCAACAGTACTCAAAACAGAGTGGTATTGGAGGAAGGATAGATAAAAAGATCAACAGAACAGAAAACTCAGAAACAGAGTCATGTGAATATGCTCGACAAATTTTGACAAAATTGCAAAAACAATGCAATGGAAGAAGGATAGCCTTTCAAGAAATGATGCTAGAAAAAAATAGTTATCTATAAGCCTAGAAATGAAGCTCAATCTAAGATATAAAACTAATTTAATAGATAACAGGCTTAATCTTGAATCATAAAACTATTAACTCTTTAGGAAAACAAAAACAAAACACAAGTGAACAGCTTTAGTATCTAGGACTGGGCAGAGTTTTTAGTCTTAACACCAAAAGTATAATCTATAAAATGAAAACTGATAAATAAGACTTCATGAAAATTAAAAGCTTTTGGGGACACCTGGGTGGCTTAGTTGGTTAAATGTCTAACTTGAGCTCAGGTCATGATCCTAGGGTCCTGGGTTTGAGTCCCAGGGCAGCAGGGAGCCTGCTTCTCCTTCTCCTTTCCCTCTGACCCACTCGTGCATACTTGCACTCTCTCTCTCAAATAAATAAATCAACTCTTTAAAAAAAAATTAAAAGCTTTTGCTTTGTGAAAGCCCATGTAAAGGTAATAAAGACAATCTACAGATTAGGAGAAAATATTTGCAAACCATATCTGACAAAGGACAAGTCTCTACAATTTATGAAGGACCTTAAAAGCTCAATAGTAAATTAATAATAATAATAATAATAATGCAATTAGAAAATGAGCAAAAGATATAAAGAAATATTTCACTGAAAAGTATGTGCAGATGAAGAGGTGATCAATACCATAAGCTAACAAGGGAAATCCAACTTAAAACCACTACACAACTATCAGGATGTCTAAAGTCAAAAATGGTAACACCAATCATTCATACATTGTTGACAGAAATTTAAAATTGTACATCTACTCTGGAAACAGCTTGGCAATTTCTTAATAAAAATAAACATTCTACTACCATGCAACCGAGCAACTGCCCTGGACATTTATCCTAGGAAACGAAAACTCATGTTCACAGAAAAATATGTACACAAATCTTTCTAACAGTTTTAATCATCATAAGTAGAAACAGATGTCCTTCAATGAGTGAATGTTTAAATAAACCATGATATATCTATACTATGGAATATTACAGGGCAACAAAAAGAAACTATTGGTACACATAATTTACATAAATCTCCAGATAATTTTGCTGAATGAAAAAAAAATCAATCTCCCAAGTCATATTTTGTATGGTTCCATTCATGACACTATTAAAAGGATAAGAATATAGAAATGAACAACAGATTTATGGTTGATAGGAGTTAAGGAAGAGAAAATAAGGGAAAAGCGGATGTGGTTATAGAAAGCAACATGAGGTTGGAACATGGTAATGAAACTCCATGGAACTTCTGCTTCTTGACTGTACCATGCCAATATCCTGATAGCACCTGCACTATAGTTGTGCATGATATTATCATTGGTGGAAACTGTGTAGAGAGTACAGGATTTTTGTTTTGTATTATTTTTTAATTGCATGTGAATTACATTTATTGCAAAACAGTTTAATTTCTTAAATCTATGAGTAAGTAACACTCTTTAAAAAAAACATGGCAAGGCCATGAAAAACAAGGAAATACTGAAAAACTATCAAAGACAGGAGGTATCAACACTGCTAAATACAACATAATATCCTGAATTGGATCCTGGAACAGAAGATCAATTAGTAGAAAAACTGGTGAGATCCAAATAAAGACTCTAATTTAGTTAATGATATTAAACCAAAGTTAATTTCTTACTCTGAACAAATGTATCAGGAATATGTAAAATGTTAACATTAGAGAAGACTGGGTGAAAAGTATGCAAGAACCATCTGCTTTATCTTTGCAATTTTATTGTAAGCCTAAAATTATTCCCAAATAAGGAATTTAACAAAAACCTATGGTTAAGAACTTTCCTCCACCCATTGTTTCTAGTCAAATACTAAGCATTTGATCTACACTAACAAAGTACTCTGTCATTTAGCTACTGTCTCGCCTCCAAACTTATCTCCAGTTGTTGGCTTGTTGTTCTTGAGCCTTTATCACTACAGAACGCCTTGTTCTCCAAATGTGTTTCCTTGGGTCAACACTTATTCCTTTACACAGACTAGTCCCTGTGCTAAGAGTGACTTTCTGTTCTCCCTGTTCTTTCCACTTGGTAAAACCTAGTCATCATTTAGATATCCAGCTCAGGGAAAATATTTTTCATGAATTATTCCTTGACCATCTTCACAACAGCACCAATGACAATGACTCTTGTTTCTTTACCTTACACAGAAACAATACTCTCATATAACTAATAATGACTTTTTACCATTTTTTTCTCCATAAAATTTTGATGAAGCAGTAGTGTGGGGAAAAGAGCACAGACTTTGGATTAAAATATACCTAGATTTGAATTTCTCCCTCACTATATTTTAACTCTGTAACCTAAGGCATGACACTTAACTCTGATCCTCAATTTTTTCTTCTATTAGAAAACCAGGACTATTATTTTTTTTACTTTATAGATTTGCTGTGAAATTAAGTGAGAGGAAGTAATAATGCAATAACATTGTATGGTGACAGATGGTGACTATACTTATTGTGATGAGCACTGAGTAATGTATAGAATTGTTGAATCAATATGTTATACACTTGAAATTAACATAACATTTTATGTTAATTGTACTTCAACAAAAAAATTTTAAAGCCAAAAAACACTTAAATCATCTAGTAAGGTGCCTGACAAAAAAACTCAATTATATTATTAATTTTCATTATTACTTTTAAGTTGTTTTCATTATTACATATTATGTTTTTACAATGCCTTAACATTGCTGTGAAAAGAATTTTGACATCATGTATCCTCTGAGAAAGTCTATGGGACCCCCCCAATATTCACTGCCATTGTTTGAAAAGTACTAAATTAAAACATTATATAAAATAAGAAAACACTCAGTTGTCATCTCTCATATGATCAGAATTTGATTAGAATGAGGATTTGAATTTACTTCATGTAATAAGGTTTTATGTCCCAAGTGTGGGGACATGGATGAAGATCTAAGGACCAGTAAGGTAGGGTTTGACTACATCCCCAGAGCTCTCTGGTTTCAATGAGTTACAACTTAAGTTGTCTTAATTATCCTAGGAAACACTTTACCAATAACTTGCCTCTTATGTTATATTCTGAACACTCATCTATATTTTCATAATCATTATTAAAATAAAATCATTTAAAGGATGTTTATTATGTACATATAATTTGTCAGACTCTAGAGTTACAGAAATGAAAAAAATATGTTCTTTAGGGCTGTGGGGCACCTAACCTTCAAAAATTGTAAGTATGAGGATAGTAAAAAAATTCCAAGAGAAATAATGATACTATAATTAAGATTTTAAAAACATGGAGAAATGTGGGGGTGAGAATAGAATAGCAGGCCTTAAAAAAGAGAGAATATGAAACAATTGGCACCCACATGGGACAAGACATGAAACAGGAGAACCACTAAGAGATAGTTGGACAGAACAAAGTCTGTATGTGTGAACATGTGACTTAAAATAAGGCCAGGGAGGTATATAATGCAAAGTACAGAAGAGGAGTGTAAAAAAAAAAAAAAAAAAAAAAAAAAAGAGGAGTGTAGCCTACATATTATGAAAGATATTTAATGCATTAATGATGTGGGACATGGCCCCAGGCAAGGATGATTAGGCTTCATGAAGATGGGCTTGATTAACAACTATGATGGCTGCTGAGCTACTGACATCCCAAGGGTGCAAATCATTTGGCATTTTCTAAATGCAAGTTCTCATTTCTAATAACATGATTGAAAAATAGTATGTAAGTTGTATCAAATATGAGAAGGGCATCCAGCACCCCCAGATCTTGAAATGGCAAATTATAAAATATATACAAATGTATAATTAGTGAGCATAAACTGGAGCTATGGGCATGGAATAGGGAGGAAACCTATGATTGCTTTCTTCTGTATGCTTCATCCAGTAACTTTACAGCAACTGACATCTATCTCAGATATGGTCTTTAAAATCAAAGACAGAAAACCCAAAAATTTAAAAACCCTCACAGAACATAGGGACAATGGTACATAGTTGTTAGTCAAAATAAATATACACTCATGTGAGAGCTTTTAACTTTACATTTTTTAGAGAAATTTTTTTGAGAAATTTTAATTATAACTCAATTTATTAGTTTTACAGTTCAACCCAGCACAAAAAAAAAAAAAAAACCCTGTGGGATGGTTTTACTACATAATGTCCTATTTTCTATGGACAAAAGTTGATTCCAACTATGTCTTTGTCTCTGAAGTTCACGAGAAATTCTCTCCGCATATATATTAAAATACTTCGTCTTCAAGAACATGAAGAAATACGCTAATGAATTTCCAAAGTACTTCTCTGGATGCCTCTGGAGAGAAGAAAAGGTGGCATTTGGGCTTCATAAACCGTACAAGATAATTTAGGTGGAAACACACACTTAACACACACAGGTACACACAGACACATATGCATGAACACCATGCATGGCTTAATCACTTAACATATTTGAATGGTAATAGATTCAAAATGCCATAAACAGGTGGTAACTCTATTTCCTTCTGCACTTAGAGGCAAAAATAACAAAAGAAACACCTACCTTTTTTTTAAAGAAACTGAATTCTCCTCCTTGTTTTTCTCACTTAATCTACCTTGTACATTTTATGCTATCTGGGGAGTAAGAGTATCTGAGACATGAGAGCTATATCAGGACAGGAGCTATAATGAAATATATGGAATGTCAAAACTAAGAGAATGATAACATGCCATGCAAAGACTTACAGTGCTAGAAGCAGAAAAGAATTCTAGATGGTATCAAACCAAAGGTTTCCAGAGACAGATATTAAAGCTGGGGTCTGAAGCTAAGAGTCAGGGCTGTGTTGAAGGAAACCACTACTATTGAGCTTCCTCCCCATAGGCCAATGGGAGGAAGAATTAGTGATATTGTCTAGTATAACTGTCAAAGAGTTGTTATAAGTCAAATAGTGCATTTATGAATGTATATGTGTATGGCTTAAAGCTATACTTTCAACTTTATTGGCTTATGGTAAGAAACATTTTTCATCATGTCCATTATGTGTGTGTGTGTGTGTATTCAGAACAAAAAAAATCATGGAATATACTTATTTTTACTATATTTAATGTACTCTAACATTTCCACACTGTTGTGCTATATACTTTTTAGTTTATTTAAAATATAATTTTTGTTCACTGAATTGTTTTTCCAACCACTAATGGGTCTCATTTAGCATATGCACTGGCTAAAAGAAATAAGAGCAAATTGGATATTCAAATATGGCAAAGAAATGTGGTTTTCCAGAAGGAAAGAAGTAAATACAGTAGGGGAAAAATACAGTATTTATATATTCTTTTAGAATACTAGATCTAAAATTGGACTTAGGGATTTTCCAGTTAGAGACCTTGTTTTGACAGAAGGGAAAAAGAAGTCACCAATAAAGTTACTTGTCCAATGTCTCACAGTAAGTGGCAGAGCTGTATTTAAAACTCAAATTTACTATCTCCTGAGACTCTTTCCATTGTAGATATATACACATATTTGCCTAAGAAGTTTTGCAGAGAAGCAAGGGAGGATGCATTGGAACTAGATTTACAAGGCCCCAGAATTCCAAGTTAAAGCATATTACACTTAATCTTGTGGGCCATACCACATTATTAAACCAGCTATTAAAAAAATAAAATAAAATAAAATAAAATAAAATAAAATAAAATAAACCAGCTATTATCAGGAAAATCACGTGAAAAAGTTCACGTTTATGAGATACATGTGGCAATTTTATATGGGTAGATTGACAGAAAGAGCGAGCAGAAAGACCAGTTAGGCAATTACAGCATTCCAAGAACAGAGTAAAGACTTGGGGGACAGTGATTGATAGAAGTCAAATGGTACAGGAAAACAAAGATGAGAGAGCATCCTGAAGACAGATTTGGTAAGACTTGGTTGGCAATGAAGTATGAAAGGTGAAGAAGAGAGTAGAATTAAGTATGACTGGTATTTCCAGTCTTGAAGACAGGGATAAGAGTGGTATCTCAGAATTATAGTCAGAATCAGGAAAAGAAAAATGTTGTTTTCAATAAAGAGATGTTTGGTTAAATTTTAGATGTGTAGATTTGGGGGTGATGATACAAATCTAATATATATGTCCTTTTAATGGCTTTCTTAAGGTATAATTGACATACAAATAAACAGCACATATTTAATGTAAATATTTTGATGAATTTGATCATATGCAAAATCTGTGATATCACTACCACAATCAAAGTAATAGAACTGTCAACACTTCCCAGAATTTATGATTCTTTCTTTTTTGGTTTGTTTATTGCAGTAAGAACACAAAATGCTACCTACCTTCTTTACAGATGTTGTACAGCAGATCTCTACAATGTATTCATCTAGCAGAACTCATACTTTAGGTCCATTGAACACAACTCCCCATTTCCTCCACCTCCCTTTGCCCTTATCAACCACTATTACATTCTTTTATTCTATGAGTTTAGCTATTTTTAATACCTCATATAATTTGTCCATTTGTGATTTAACATGCTGTACTCCGATTCATCCACATTGTCATAATATATATCTTACAACTAAAAGCCTAAGACAGGAAAGAAGCTGGCATGGGTAATGAACACTTGGGAAGCATCAAAATGAGTAAGATCTCTTTGAGAACAAATGTTTTAAAAAAAGCCAAACACACAAGTTGAACCAGGGCAGATATCTGCAATCACAGGTCAGAGGCAGGTCCCATCTAAACAGAGAAGAAAGAATTCAGATTATTTAATTACCACCTTTTGAGCAGCTAATATGTTCCAGAGGCTATAGTAGAATCAAAAAAAGAATGACAGATGAAGATATTCACCGTATTCTAATATGGTTGCCAAGCTATAATAAGATACCTAATCCCCCTTATTATGGTAAGTGTCAGGGATGAAGGAATAAGATGTAAGGAGCCAGGGTCCTCATTACTGTCAGGCAGTATTAAGAAAGCAACACCCTCATTAGTGAAAATTATGTGAGGAGTTGAATTTCTACTCTCACCTAGCAATAATGAGATACCATTACCCTCCTTGATGCTTTGGCCCTGGAGAGACCTGTTAGACCATCAGAACTTTCACCACTACCCAATGGTAATGAAGATACCGTCTCCTCCCCACCTCAGTGGTGTAATTGGGAGGCCTTATATGGAGCTTGCACTCTTAATCCTGCTCAGCAGTAATGAAAAGTACTCTTACCTTGGGTGTCCATGGAGACCAAACAGGGAACCTGGAATTCTACCCCACCTGACAGTAACAAGGTGACACCCCATCTTCTCCCACTAGAGCAATGTCAAAGTAAACTAGTTATAACAGAATATTTCAATAAGATCTAAAGTCTCATAACATAATGCCCCAAATATTCAGATTTCAATAGAAAATCACTTAAGCACTCATACGATGAGACAGGAAGATCTCAGATTGAATGAAAAAAGACAATCAATAAATGCCAGGAACAGCATGACTGAGATGTTAACATACATTTTAAAATAGTAATCTTAAAGAAGGCAGAAGGAGGGAAGGTGAGTAAAATGAAGGGGAGTGGGAGATCCAGGCTTCCAGTTATGGAATGAACACATCATGGGAATAAGAGGCACAGCATAAGGAATACAGTTAATAATAATGCAATAGTGATAATGGGGACAGATGGTAGCTACACCTGTGGTGGGACACAGCATAACATATAAACTTGCCAATCACTAGGTTGTACATCTGAAACTAATGTAACATTGTGTGTCAATCATATTCAAATAAAACATAATTATAAAAAAGAGTCATATTAAAATATTTCAATAGGAAATTATGAAAATGAGTGAAAAATAATGAAAATTAAAAGTGTGAGCAAAGAAATGAAAGATATAAAGGAGAACTAAATGAAAAATGAAAAATACAGTAGCCAAAAAAGAAAACGGAAACCCCTTAATAGATGGGCTTATCAAGAGAATGGAGGGTATAAAAGAATCAGTGAACAGAGAAACAGAACAGAAGTACTCAATATGAACTAGAGAAAATGGATTAAGAAAGAAGAATGCCTCAGGGATCTGAGACATCACAGCAAAAGATCTAACTATTCTATCAATGGGGTCCTGGATAGAGAAGAGAAAGAAGATAAAGCAGAAAAAGTATTAAAATAAATAATGGCTGAATACTTCCCAAATTTGGTAAGAGATATAAGCCTAGAGATTTAAGAAGCTGAGCAAATATCAAACATGATAAACCCAATAAAATCCACACCAAAACACATTATGGTTAAACTTCCGAAAAATAAAGACACTCTTAAAAGCAATTAGACAGAAAAGACACCTTACCTTTGAAGAAAAAAGTAATTTGAATTGGTAGTAGATTTCTTATCAGAAATCAGGGAGGCCAGAGAGAAGTAACAAAATATTTTTCAAAGGTTGCAAGAAAAGACCAGTGAAATTAAAACTTATATTCAATAAAAATGTTCTTCAGAAATGAAGAGACAATAAGACATTTTCAAATGAAGTAAAACTAGGAAAATGTATTGTCAGAAACCTACATCAGAAGACCATCTGGAGTATATTCCTGAATAGAGACAGTAAAAGAAGGAATCTTAGGACATCAGAATGGAAGAAAGAACAATAGAAAAAGTAAAACATGAGTAAATAAATTATACTTCCCTTCTTTCTTTTCAGTGTTCTAAATTATGTATGACAGTTGAAGAAAATTTATAACACTTTCTGATATGGTTCTAAATAAATGTAAGCATAATATTTAGGATAATTATAATTAAGGAGTTGGAAAAGGGTATGAATATGGGTAAATTTTCTACATTTTACTTGAAGAATAATATTATAGGCTGTGATGAACAATATGTAGCTAATGTGATGCCTAGAATAACCACTATAAAAGCTATTCAAACCGATGCATTCAAAAATACTATAAATACATAAAAATGAAATTCCAGAGTATTCAAGTAACCCACAGGAAGGTAGACAAAAAGCTCAGAGAAACCAAACCCAGAAAATCATCAGAAATAAAAAATAATGGGACACCAGGGTAGTGTAGTCAGTTAAGAGTCTATTGGTTTTAGCTCAGGTCATGATATCAGGGTCATGATATCAAGCGCCTCATTGGGTTCCACGCTCAGCATGGAGTCTGCTTAAGACTCTCCCTCTCCCTCTGCCCCCCCCCACAAACATACTCTCTCTAAAATAAATAAATAAGTCTACCAGAGACAGAGCAAGGCATTATATAATGATTAAAAGAGCAACCCAATCCTAAATACAGATGCAACGAACAATAAAGCTGCTAATTATGTGAAGTAAGAACTGATAGAATTGAGAGGGGAAATTAACAAATCCACAATTTCAGTGGAAGACTTCAACACCCTTCTCAACATTTCAAGGAATAATCAGCATAAAAACAGGAAAGATACATAATTGTTCAACATCAGCAAGTAACAGGATTAATGAACATTCCACCCAACGACAGCATAATAAACTTCTTTTTTCAGTGCCCTTGGAACAGATACCAAGATAGACCTTATTCTTGTCCATAAAATATACCTCAGCAAACATAAAGGACTTTAAATCATAAAAGGTACATCATTTGACTACAATGGAATTAAACTAGAATCAAAAATAGATAACAAGAAACTCTCCAAACACTTTAACATTAAACAATATACTTCTAAATGATCCATGAGTCAAAGATGAAGTCTCAAGAAAAAATTTAAAAATACATGAAACTGAAATGAATTAAAAACACAACATATCAAAAAACACAGCTGAGAAATTTAAGGCACTTAAACACATGAGAAAAACAGAAATCTCAAATCAATAAAAATAAGAATAAAAATAACTGCACCCCAATGTTTATAGCAGCAATGTCCACAATAGCCAAACTGTGGAAGGAGCCTCGGTGTCCATCGAAAGATGAATGGATAAAGAAGATGTGGTTTATGTATACAATGGAATATTACTTAGCCATCAGAAAGGACGAACACCCACCATTTGCTTCAATGTGGATGGAACTGGAGGGTATTATGCTGAGTGAAGTAAGTCAATCGGAGAAGGACAAACATTATATGGTCTCATTCATTTGGGGAATATAAATAATAGTGAAAGGGAATATAAGGGAAGGGAGAAGAAATGTGTGGGAAATATCAGCAAGGGAGACAGAACATAAAGACTCCTAACTCTGGGAAACGAACTAGGGGTGGTGGAAGGGGAGGAGGGCGGGGGGTGGAGGTGAATGGGTGATGGGCACTGAGGGGGGCACTTGACGGGATGAGCACTGGGTGTTATTCTGTATGTTGGTAAATTGGACACCAATAAAAAATAAATTTATTAAAAAAAAATAAAAAAATAAAAATAAATGCAAAGTAAATCCACCTTAAGAATAAAGTGCAAAGTAAATCCAAAGCAAGCAGAAGGAAGAAAATAATAAAGGTAATAATAGAAATCAATGAATCAAGAAAATCAATGCAACAAAGAACTAGTTCTCTTAAAAAAAAATGGTAAAATTGACCAAACTTTAAGAAGACTGATACAAAAGAGAGATGACACAAGTTATCAATATCACAATGAAATGTGGGATTTCAACACAGACCCTGAAAACATCAAAAGGATAATAAGTGAATACTATGAACAACTTTACAAACAAAAGTTTAACAACTTGGATAAAATGAATCAATTCCTTAAAAAGCACAACCACATCTTACCCAGTAGAAAATGGATAATTTGAATACCTATAACTATTACAGATATTAAACTCATAATTTACAATTCCAAAAAAAAAAAAATCTCCTATTCTGGATGACATCACTGGAGAATTCTACCAAACACTGAAAGAAGAATTAAGACATATTCTGCACAATGTCTTCCAGAAAAGAGAAAAGGAGGAAACATTTCTCAATTTGCTTTATGAAGATAACATATCTATGATACTCAAATCAGAGAAAGTAGTCCACTGATAACAATGCTAGTGCAAAAAGAAAGAAAGGAAGGAAGGAAGGAGGGAGGAAGGGAGAAGGGAGGGAGGAAGGGAGGCAGGGAGGAAGGAAGAAAGGAAAAATCATACTAAAGACTAATAGCCTTCATGAATATATGCACAAAATACCTTAACAAAATATCAGCATACAGAAATCAGCAATATATAAAAGGAATTATACACCATGACCAAGTGATGTTTATACCAGGGGTGCAAGACTGGTATGATATTTGAAAATCATCAGTGTAATATACCATATGTATTCATATGATCACATCAATCAATGTAGAAAAACTCAACATCAATTCATTAGAATGAAAAATAACTCCCTGGAATATAGGAATATAGGGGAACTTTATCTTGATGAAGAACAGCTACAAAAACTAACAGCTAATGTCATACTTAATGGTGAAAGAATGAATGCTTTTCTCTAAGTTTGATAAGAAATCAAGGATGTCTGATCCTCCCATTCTCATTCAAAATAGAGCTAGAGGAAGACTATACTTTCAGGGATCATTTCTATAGTTTGTTACTAGAGAAGTTTCTCTGAACGTGTAGGGTACCAAAAAAAAAAAAAAAAACAAAACAAAATAGAGCTAGAGGTTCTAATAAGTGCAATAGTCAATAAAAGGTAGAAAACTGAAAAAGAAGGAATAAAACTATCCCAATTTGAGAATGCCATTATTGTCTAAATAGAAAATCCCAAGAAATCTACAAAACAGTTCTTAGTCTAGCAAGTGAGTGTAGCAAGGCTGCAAGATCTGAGATAAACATAAAAATTAATTGTGACTGGGTGACGGGCACTGAGGCGGGCACTTGACAGGATGAGCACTGGGTGTTATTCTATATGTTGGCAAATTGAACACCAATAAAAATAAATATATAAAAAAACAAAAAAATTAATTGTATTTCTATATATGAGCAATAAACATGAGAATACAAAAAAATAAAAATGCTATATCATTTACCATTACTCAAAAAAATGAAGTACTTAGGTCTAAATCTAACAAAACATATATGGATTTTTTTGTAGATACAGATCAAGATAATTCTAAAATGTTTATCCAAAGGTAAAGGAACTAGAATAGCTAAAACAATTTTGGAGGGGAAGAATAAGGTCAGTCTAACTGGTTTCACAATCAGTATATAGTTACAGTAACCGACAATGTCTGGTGCTAGCAGAAGGATAGATGCATAGATCAAGAGAATAGGTCAGAGAACTCAGAAATATACCCACACAAATACGCAAATATGCCAATTGATTTTTGAGAAAGGGGTAAAGCAATTCAATGGAGGAAATAGAGCCTTTTCAACAAATGATGCCTCAGTAAGTTGTCATCCATAGGTCAAAAAAAAGAATTTCATCTAAACCCCTTAAGTTATATGAAAAAATAGTTCAGAATGGATCATGGAGTTAAAGAAAAACCTAAAATTATAAAAGTTTTAGGAAAAGATAGAAAGACATGTTCATAATTTAGGGATAGGCAAAGAATTCTAAAACTTGACATGGAAAGCAAGATTTATAAAAGGAAACAATGATAAATGGGATTTTGTCAAAAATTTTTTTATTTTTTATTTTTGGATTTTGTCAAAATTAAAAACTATATTCTACACAGGGCCATATTAAGCATGTTAAAACACAACAAAACAAACTACAGACTGGAAGAAAATATTTGTAAACCAAATAGCCAAAAAAGGAATACTGTGTAGACTATGTAAAGTAAAAATGAATACATGAATAAATACGTAAATATTCTGATTAGAACACAGGCAAAAGGTCTTGGTCAGACATTTCACTGAAGAGGATATACTGATGACAAGTAAGCATGTGAAAAGGTATTCAACATCAGTAGCCATAAAGGAAATACCAAAGAAACATCACTATACACTTTACAGGGTGCCTAAATTTTTTTAAAGAAATGAAATGACACCACCAATTATTTATACATCAATAGTAGAATACAAAATGATACAACCACTCTGGGAAACAGTTTAGAGGTTTCTTGGGGGGAAAACACTAAATTAAACAAAGCTTTTCACTACATTACAAACTCAACAAATTGCACTCCTGGGTATTTATCTTAGAGAAATGAGAAGTTATGTTCACACACCAAAACTGTACTGGAATGTTTATAGCAGTCATACATTAGTATATTCTATTAGTATATAATAGTCGTATATTAGTCGTAGCCAAAACCAGGAATCAGATCAGATGGCCTTCAAGAATTGGTGAATGGGTAAAGAGACTGTAGTATATCTATACCATGGACACTGCCTATCAATAAACAAGAACAAGCCATTGATACATCCAACAATCTGTATAAATCTCCAGAGGCTTATGCTAAATAAAGCCAATCCCAAAGGGTCACACACCACAGGGTTCCATTTACGTAACAGTTTTGAAATGACAAAATGGTAGAAACTGAGAAAAGATTAGCAGTTGCCAGGGGTGAGGAGTGTGGAAGTGGGAAGGGGGGGTGGATGCTGCTATAAAAAAGGAAGCATGAGGGATCCTTGTGGTGGGGGAGTTGCTTTGTGTCCTGACTGTACTCACGTCACTACCTGGGGGATGATTTGTACAGCAGTTTTGCAAAATCCCATTGGAGGAAACTGTGTAGAATACAGGAGGTCTCTCTGTATGTTTCTCACAATTGCATGTGAATCTGTAATTATCTCAAAATTAAAAGCTTATTTTTAAAAGCCCTAACATCAGCATCCTGCTTTATTAAAAATAAATCATTCAAGAGCTTTAAATAACATCACATTAATCATAATAAAGCCAACAAAAACAAAACATATATTTTAGGCATATTTTCATTACTAAAACAAAAATTCTAAATCCTATTTTTTTCTTAATGCTCTCACTTTGGCGTGATTTTTACTTTTATTAAAATAAGAAGCACCTATATTTCTTGGAACTGTGAGCTGTTTTCTTCCCCAGGAGAGTTCTGGAAATATGGTGATAACAACATTTTAAAAGGCATGTGGGCATAAAGGAAGTGCTTGGAGCACATGTTGTCTTCTAAACCTCTTGGCTTAAATGCATCAGCTTCTATTTCAAATTTATCTATTTTCAGCTTGCTTTCCTAACTGTATTTAGGTTAAGAAAGATGTAAAGTGCCAAAGTTGGAAGACAATTGAGAGTTCCAAAAGATTATACTTTAAATGAAGTCGTAACAAGGAACAGAAGAATTTTATTAAAATGTGTAAGTTATTTGCATCAGGAAAGGAGTTGGTGGATATATTTAGCAAACCGGATATGCATGAACATTCAAGAACATTAGAAAAATCCCATTTGGGAGCCCTCATTTCCTAAAAAATACTAAAAAAGGAGAAGCTGTTAATGCAAATAACTGGATTTGTTGACTCTGGTTCCCAAATAAAGACAGGCTTTTTTTTGCAATGAATCCTGGTAGACTACCATTTATCAAACTGTCATTCAAGTTCATTCATTCCTTTATTCACCAAATATATGATGTGTGCATTGATAAATATATTCTCCAAATACATTCTTTGCAACAAGGGCAATCTTTGTTTGTTTGTTTGGTTTTTTTTTTTTTTGCATATGTCCAACATCAATAAAATACACAGAACCAACAAAAATGAATATTTAATAAAATCAACTGTTATACACTGTACAATCAGCGTACACTCTTGTGTTTTTGTTTATGTACTTTAGCATAAATCAGATAATATTGCTATTCTGTTTAAAACTCTGCAAAGCCTTCCCACCTCTGTCAAGTATTCTGCACTTTTTCCCATCTCTTAGAATGCTCTTCCCTAGATAGCCACATACCTCACTACCTAAACTTCTTTTTTTTTTTTCTTTTTTTTTTTTTTTATTGGTGTTCAATTTACTAACATACAGAATAATACCCAGTGCCCGTCACCCATTCACTCCCACCCCCCCGCCCTCCTCCCCTTCTACCACCCCTAGTTCGTTTCCCAGAGTTAGCAGTCTTTACGTTCTGTCTCCCTTTCTGATATTTCCCACACATTTCTTCTCCCTTCCCTTATTTTCCCTTTCACTATTATTTATATTCCCCAAATGAAACTTCTTGATACTGTTTCCCAAAGTCCCCAGTTCCCCCTTGCCCTAGGAAATTTACCTAACATTCAATCTAGCCTATCCCACACTCACATACTTTAGGGTTCATTGATTATTTATTTTCACAGTCTTTCTTCACCAGTAGAATAAAAGCACCAAAAAGGAGTTTTTAACTAGTATCGTTCACGGCTCTGTCCTCAGCACTTTTCTCATGATAAAGCACAGATTACGTGCTTGAACAGTTACGTTAACTAAATGGAAGAACTTATGTGTTTTTTTTCCCCACAAACATTTGCTTAGTATTTATTACAATGATGGCACTGTCCTAGTGCCCGAAACAACTATAGGCTAGACACACCTCTGCTCTCACAGGTTTTGCTGTGGAGGGAAAGGTTGAAGTGGGTTCAGAGGAAGGTACTGAAAACAGACAAGGCAGTGTTTTAAGCCCATTACCCATTATAGTGCCAGCCTTCTTCCTGCTAAAACAAGACTCAAACAAATCGCAACAGAGCCTTGAAAATCCTTTCCCTTGGGGAATCTGTCCAGTGAGGGGGTGATATAGAGACAGAAAGACAGGGGTGGGTTGTACAGTGTTGGGTGCATTAGGCTGAATTCAAACAATGGGAATTTCTGGAGCATGGAGGAAGGACTGTCTAGATGGCATGGAAGGCTCTAAGGGCCACACTTGAACTAGATCTTAAAGGATTAATGACTAATTTTTAATTTCCAATTTTTCTGCAAATTGGAAAGCAAGAGTGAACTGCAATGGGAAATACTGAGACACTAGCTTGAACTTTTAAATAAGTGTTATTTGAAGCACAAGGCTAATGGTGCATTCACACCAAAATGATGTGAAAGCCTCCCTCCTCACCTTCTACTAGATTAGTGCAATACACAGCCTAGGCAGCTGACCCTGTAGCCCTAATTCTGATGAAGGAATACTACTTTTCAAGCAAAAATGTTTTATAATTTAAAAAAATATTAACATTTGTTATCTCATTAAAATCTTATAGATAGTGGATATCGCTGCCCTTTTTTTTTTTAAAGACAGGGAAATGTGGTTTGAGATGTATTTTCACCCACTCCCAAAGTTATATAACCAGCTAATGACAGATGTGGAACTTCTGCCCAATTTTTCTGACATCAAGTTACACACAGGTATCGGTTTAATTTTTACCACCATCATTAGCTATTACATTCAGTGAAGAAAGGAGCCACATCCCCAAGACCATAATAATCTTTAGGACTTTAGTTCGTCTATTATAACAGTAGGGAAAGCAAAATGCATAGGGAGAATTTCCGGGGCCTTGGTGGATCTATTGGTAAGAAAATTAAGATCTCTCCTGATTTTTCTCTGTTTTCTCAGTGAAGTAAGAAGGGAGGTCATTATTGAATGTAAAGAGCCAGATAAATTTTACAGATTTCAGAAGAGAGGAGCAGGTGTGAAATAGTAATATAGGGCACTGGGAGGGTGAATAGAACTAACAAAATGTGGCTGTAGGATTGACAGGCAGTAAATTGGGGCCAATAAGGTTTATGATAATAAATTAAAGTAAAAGTAGTCAGTATCATTGTGTGTTTTCTCCAGCTCTATTCAGTGGCTCAGGTGCAGGTATAAAAAGAGAAACTGTGCTCAGCTGAGGCTGCAGTTGTACCAGTCAAATCTGGTGGCAGGAACTATGTACAAGGGAAAATAATGCTATGCCAATGAGTGAGTATAAAGTTGAATTAGAAATATAGACTGAATGAAATGGTCATGAGGACTTGAGAAGGAAGATGGAGACTAAAAAGGGAAGTAAAGTCAATGAGTTTTAGGTCTCCGTGGAATCAAAGAGTTACTGGAGTTGAGGGTACTGGAGGAATGCAATCAGAAAGAGAGAATGTAGCAGAGGTCCTGGCAAATTAATAGGTGCTAAATGCTGTATTTTCTTATGAATGAATATCCCACAATGTTTTCCTAAATGCCAGAGGCTACACCAGATTGTCACTTATCATCCTCTATGTTAAATTCCAAGAGATTTACATTTAGATTTCTAAGGTAAGTTTCTCATTTATTCAGCAAGAAAATATGGCTTCTAATATTTTGACACCATATTATTTACCAAGGATAGATGTTAAATGCAATGAAGCCTGAAAATGTCTCTAATATTCATAGTTTTATTCTGCAACTTAACTTAAAATTAGATTTCTCACATTGTTTTACATTTACACTTTTGATTGTCTCTGTGAAAGACCTTCTACATGTGGTTAGGGGGAGGGGGCAGTCTTTGCTTTTTCCTTTAGTAACCAGGTTGGGGACCATTGGTGAGGACAGAATAAAGACATACCATGTAAGGGAAGCTTATAGGATTTGGGATCTCTAACCTGAAACCAAAAGGAAAAATACAGCACACCTAAGTTAACCAAGGAAAGCATCTGCAGGAAAAGGTCTTAATGTTTAAGAGCTTAGACTCTGGGATCATTTAGACCTGGGTTTGAAAACCACCTCTGGGATTTGAGCAAGTTACTTTTATCCTTCTAGGAGCATTTTGCTCTTCTATAAAGCACAGCCAAGTGTGCCAGTTTGTAAGGTTGGTGAGAAAAGGAATTTGATTACATGGACTTTAAAGTCCACTCAAAATCTTCAATTTTTTTTTTATTTATGATAGTCACACAGTGAGAGAGAGAGGCAGAGACACAGGCAGAGGGAGAAGCAGGCTCCATGCACCAGGAGCCCGACGCGGGATTCGATCCGGGACCGCGCCCTGGGCCAAAGGCAGGCGCCAAACCGCTGCGCCACCCAGGGATCCCAAAATCTTCAATTTTTTGATCCTACATCCAACTGGGTGAAATATTCATCATTTTGAGACTAGAAATCCATTCTCTCTTACAGAAGATACTATCTTTCAACCGCGTCTCTACTTGGTTCCTCAGTCCACTTAGCTATGAAACCCAGAGAGATGATATATAGGTTACATGCAGTTGAGAACTCCATGATTTCACCTCCAAAAGTGGAACACAGTCTGGCAGATCTAGATGTTGCTGGGCTTAGGACATGACTGCCTTCTATGACAAAAGGATTTTACTGGAAGCAGGGCCAACATTTAGCAAAGCTCTTACTTAGGTGAAGTCTATCCTTAGGTTTATGCTGACAAGTAAGTTTCCACAACTAGTTGTTAAAATATTTTACTATGTCTTATAGCTTTTAATGCATTTGTAAAAGGAACAGATTTGAAACAGTTGTTGCCAAAACTTGTTGAAAGATTTCTCATCATTTGAGCAAAAGATGCACACACGTCACTGTATGCTAACTGCAGGCTATACATTCCATCAGTAGAAGGGGCTGGAAAGAGCAGAAGCAACAGAGGCCAAAAAGAACCACCTGTTTCTGTCAGGTTTTGACTTGGGGAAGATATGTAATTTGGAGGCTAGGGTCAGGAAAGTCAAGATGTCATTTCCTACCTCGCATTAGAGAGCTCAAAAAAAGGCCAAACATAACAGGGTGGACAAAATGTAATGTAGGTCAAAGATATTTGAATTCAGAATGATTTAAGTTTGAATTGTGGACCTGATGATCTTAGATAAGTTACTCAGTATTCTCATCTGCAATATGGGCACAATAACACCTATTTTTTAAAGACTTTGTGAGCATAAAATAGGATAATGCAGCAAGTGTCTAGTTTAATGGCTGGCACTTAGAAAGTAGTCAGTAATTTACTGTCAAGGGATGTCTTCAGTGATCCTTTGCTATGAATGCTGTATAGAGGCTTTTGGGCATGTTCGAGTTGCTTGATCTAGGTGATTATCCTAAGCATTCCTTTAATATAAATTTTGTTTCTTACCTATTCACATTTGGCATGTTGCTAGGCATCAGGACTATAAAAATAGAAGTCCTACCTCCTGTCTTTAGGAGCTGTTAGTGAAAGAAATAAGGAAACAGCAGGAAAGCACAATGTGCTGTGAAATCATGGAGCACAGACATTGAGAGGGACCGGAGCCTGAAGTGGCAGTGGTTGGGGAAGACTTGTAGGCATTCATTAAACTAAGGGGATTACCAGCTGAGTTAAAAGTAATGGAAAATCATGGCAAAGTGAGACATATAACATGGCAGAACATGGAAGGGAAACAGCACAGCTGAAAGAGTACGATCTAGAATTGGGACGCTTGGTTTCTGTGGTCTCACTATGTCACACATTCCTATGGGACTAAGTCAATTTATGTAACTCCTTCAAGCCTCAACGGACTGATCTGTAAAGTGGACTTTATAAGACCTACTGCATAGCATTGTTGTCAGGCTAAAATGAAATAATATATTCTACTTCCACAATACATGTATTTAAAGGGGGCCCAGGTGGGTTATCCAGTCAAGCGTCTGCCTTCAGCTCAAGTCATGATCCCAGGGTCCTGGGATCAAGCCCTACCTTGGGCACTGCTCAAAGGGGAGCCTACTTCTCCCTCTCCCTCTGCCTGCTGTTCCTTCTGCTTATACTCTTTCTCTGTCAAATAAATAAATAAAAATCTTTAATAAAAAAAAATATATATATGTACTTCTTTTGACACTCATCATTTCCAAACTAGCGTAAATATAAGCAAACATCCTCTCTCACACTCTTCCTTACATTCAATTGGACCCCTACTTCTAACTTATTCTCCACCATGGAGGCTGAGGAACCTTTTCAAAATACACACCAGGTAAAGTTGTACTTCTGTTTAAAAGCCCCAAATAATTTCCATTGCTTCCTAAACCAAATAATTAATCAAGGGCTAAATGCTCTTGAATAATTTGTCCCCTGACCACCTCATTGATTTGCTCATGACCACCTCATTAAAATCACTTTCAGGACTCACCTTCCCCCCATGCTCTGTGCTGCAGCCACCCTGTCTTTCTTGAAGTTCACACATATCTATGCCCCCTCCTACTCTTTGTATTTTACATACTGTCTCTATCTTATACTCCTGTATCTCCACCTCTTAATTTCTAGTCATTCTCCACCTCTTATCTCAAGTGCACCTTTCCCATCCTTCCTGATTAGGTCACATGCTCCTCTCATACTTGCTCCCTTTACTTTGTAGCTCAACAAAAATGAAACTTTGCATTTGCTTGAGTGAGAATGTGCATTCCTCTCCAATCCGTGATCATGATCACTACCCCAGGAGAGCAGGGAATATATTTGTTTTCCTCTCCACTCTATCACTGCTACTCCAGGAAGGCAGGGAATATATTCATTGTTGTCTGATCTGTATGATCAGTGTTTTTTGCTTGGCAATGGATCTCTCCACTAAGTATAATGTATTTTTTAAATAGATGTATAAGGAAAAACTCCAAATTCAGTGACTGATCACATTGCTGGTAATCAATCATTGGGAATGGTTTTCGTTACTGTTGTTGTTGTTGTTCTCAGTTATTTCATGTTTTAGGGTATTTACAAATAGAATACAGGTCTGAGTCAAAGACGGAGAAGAAATATTGCCTGGAGAAGTAAGAGGAAAGAGATAATGGAGGGCCTTGCATGCCTTTCTAAGTACTATGGGTTTTATCCAAAAGCAGTAAAGGAGTTAATGCAGAAGAGTATGTGAACAGGTCAATATTTAAGAAACTTCTGATCTCCAGAGTACAGAACTGATTGGAAGAACAAAGTGGAAGGACAGAGACCAGTTAGAGGGTTTTTTTTTTTTTTTTTTTTATGATAGTCACACAGAGAGAGAGAGAGAGAGGCAGAGACATAGGCAGAGGGAGAAACAGGCTCCATGCACATGGGATTCGATCCTGGGTCTCCAGGATCGCGCCCTGGGCCAAAGGCAGGCGCCAAACCGCTGCGCCACCCAGGGATCCCCAGTTAGAGGGTTCTTATGTAATCAAGGTTAGAAGTAAAAGAAGGTGCTGTGGGTCCTGAGTGTCTCTGATTCCCTAATCTTCCTCAGTTCACTGCTGTGTCATTAATAACTACATTTGGATGGTTTCAGTGGCAACCATTTATGCATTATTTGTTACATCTCTTTAAAATTTTAAAGCATCTATAACTTCAAATTTTATTTTTTCAAAGATTTTATTTATTTATTCATGAGAGATACAGAGAGAGAAGGAGCAAGAGAGAGGCAGAGACACAGGCAGAGGAAGAAGCAGGCTCCATGCAGGGAGCTCGACATGAGACTCAATCCCTGGTCTCCAGGATCATGCCCTGGGCCGAAGGCGGTGCTAAACTGCTGAGCCACTGGAGCTGCCCTATAACTTCAAATTTTAAGAAAGCAGTCCTGAGAACCACTTAGAAAGCAGAATTTCAAACTTTAGTGTGATTATAATGCACTCAGAAAAATACCTATCTTCACTTTTAGATATAGAATAAAATTAAAATTATATTTTTTCTTTTCGTTGAGTCTTGACTAAAAAGGAGTCTGTAGAATAATAGTATTGCATAAAGGAGAAAAAAAAATCTCTAGACCAAAATTTGTTCATTGGGATCCTATGTGAAAAAAAAAAAAAAAAAAGCTTTATCCAGTGTGGATACATAAACTGAAGGAACAGAATATTTATTACATAAACTACTGACTTTGCTAACAAAAGAAAGAGTCATGGTTAGCTGAGTAATTAAGCGAATATTCCAAGTAAAATTAAATTTGACTATGTTCAGATCACTATCACAAATAACATTTCTCTCACACTATTTTTTCCAGTATACATCAATAAACAAGGACTATTTTCTTGTAAAATTGTTTTACTAAATAGTCTGTTTTTACTCACCTAAATGTTATTCTTCATGGCTATGTTTGTATAGAAATCAAGATTGTAAAAGATCTGTCAATAGCATATACTCAAAACTATGGCTAGACTAAATGATAAATAATAATTCACTAATTGCTAATATTTTCACTTATAATTGAACTCACAATGCAACAGTTTTGTCACTGTTATTGTTTTCATTGTAGACTGAAGTTCTCTAGTTTCACACGCACAAAATTTCATTTATCTTCTGATATTAAAGAATATAGTTAGGTCTACTCTACTTTCTTGCATTTTCTGGTATAAGTTTAAAGAAATCTCTCATTAACTCTGATTCACACTCCAGGCAAAATTTTGTTTCTTCACAATATACAGTAAGTTATGATTTCTGGGTGGTCATATATAAGTAATGATTTCAGTAAAAGCAATCAATAGAAAGCATGTTTAGAGAATAGAAGGAACAATAACTGCATGGGTTCTTTTAAAATTCCTGCATTTTCATTTGCTTCTGTTATTTCTTTGGAGTTTGTTTCCTAATTAAGGGCATTTGGGCATAATTTTTTTTAAGTAACTGACAATGGATACCACTGTACATATCGCTAATGAACAGTCTAAGCTGCCTTTAGCCTTATCACTTTGAACACCATATAAAAGACACTGTTAGTGTCTAGTCCTTTTTATGCATCTCTTCCTCTTTTACCCCCCTTACAAAAACAAAATACAAACAAAACTAAAATGTAGAGAATTGTCTCAGGGTTTATAAGTTCATCTCGTGTATAAAATGAATCAATTTGTTGAAGCAAAGGTAAGTTGACATGTTAGCATTCATGGATGGAATGACACTAAATTGTAAATCATGTAATTTTAATCTTTATTCTTAACTCTCTTCCTTCTTTGGTATTCCTTAAACTTTCAATTTTGAATGAGCTAATTTTAACTGTGGAAAACACTGAAAAGTGAAGAATTAGATTATACTCTTCATTTCAATCACTAATTATCCTAAGTTTTCTTGAATGACAACCAGCAGTCCATTGACAAAACTTAGAGAAATGGAGGAATTTACTCAAGATCATCTAATAGATGACAAAACTAGGAGTCTGCCATAGTCATTGTATGTGAGGTGATGGCTGTGTGAATGAACTAGCTGGAAGGAATCCTTTCACAATGTATATGTGTATCAAATCATCAGGAGGTACACTTTAAATCTTCTACAATCTTAACTGTCACCTATTCCTCAGTAAAGCTGGAAAAAACTCACATAGCCATCATGTCCACTAGGGAAAACAATAAAATACATATAAAATTGACAGACTATCCAAACTGCTAAAGACCTAAACAAAACAATCCCTGTCTCTAAGCCACAAAAAATGTGAATTCAAAATGTTTACAAATGTAATGAAATAAGAAGAAATGGGTAGGAAATATCAGAAAGGGAGACAGAACATGGAAGACTCCTAACTCTGGGAAACGAACTAGGGGTGGTGGAAGGGGAGGAGGGCGGGGGGTGGGGGTGACTGGTTGGTGGGCACTGGAGGGGGCACTTGACGGGATGAGCACTGGGTGTTATTCTGTATGTTGGCAAATTAAACACCAATAAAAAATAAATTTATTATTAAAAAATGTAATGAAATATCTGCAAATTGAAACATACATCAAGTAATGAGCTCCATTTCTCCATTTACATATGTATATACATAATACACACATAAGTACGTATGTGCTCCTATGCATACACATACTAAGGCAACAGAAAATGAATTTTTAAAACTTAAACCTCATAATTATAAAACATACAAGTAGTTTTACAGTTTTAGTATCAGAAAACTTTTAAATGTAGAATATGAGTGTATTTTAATGTCAATATTACTTTGGGAACAGCAGGTGCACATGTAAGGGTACCTAGGATTCAATTTGTTACGATGGCTTTGACATGTGTGATGAGCCATATATGAGAGCCTGAGAGGCTGCAAGCACACCATATCACAGGCTACATCTCAATCAACACACTGTCTGAAGACTTGGAAGGAGTTGCAAGAGGACTGAGGTTGGAGATGCAAAGTGCTAAGAGGAAGGATGGATGCAGGGTAACGACTGTTAAGATCTTCTAAGATTTGACAGGGAATCAGTTGCATGGGATTGATGTAAATGCCAGGCAAATAGGTTTTATCCATATTTTTTAAAACCTCAAGACCACATATGATTAGACAGATTTATATACAATGGAAGCATGCCCAAAAAGAACTTCCCTTAAAGTTGCACAGTGAATATATGAAGTAACCAGAATGTGCACTGAGATCTGACTTCAAAGTCCAAGATTTTTCCACTATGTTATCCTACAAAGATGACCCAGAGGAACTATATAACAATGCCCAAATCTCACAGTAAATCCAAAGCTACAGGAAGTACAAAAGGACATGTCCCAGTCTCAGAATTCTTCCCTAGAATCTTTTCACATACGCTTTCCCACCACTCCCTAAATAGTACAAGCTATTTGAGGGAAAAATTTTAAATGTCTAAGGATCACAGAATTATGGAATTATAGTAGCAATCACCCAGAGTAAAGGTCCTTAGCCTAGGTAGGGTCCATACAATTGTAAGAGCATCAAGATAGCACAGAATAATTGAAACTGCATATAGGTTTATTTGAAAAAGATTTCCATATTTCTGGTAAGAAAATTTACAGGTTTCATAGTATTCTCAAAGGCGCTGTGATTAAATATGTTTAGAACTAGTAATATTTAAAAAAAACACGTTTTATAGATGAGAAATTGCAAAGCACAGAGAACTATGGGGGACCACACAGCTAGATAGTGGAAGAATAGTTTGTATAACAAAGGTCTCTTTCTTCCTATCCCAATACCCTTTCCTGTATCAGAGAGCCACTTGGGCCACTTATAATACCCCATATGATGAGAATGCAAAAGGAAAGTTAGTAGGGTGGCTCATAAATATGAAAAAGTGAGAAGCCTTGATTTTGTTAAGGATCCTGGTAGACCATAAGTTTCTCCCACTTTTGCTTTACAAGAGACAGATAAGAAAATCTGTGTTTAATTTTGTGTGGTTTAGGATGCCTGGGTGGCTCAGTAGTTGAGTGCCTGCCTTCATCTCAGGGTGTGATCCTGAAGTCCCAGGATCGAGTCCCACATCGGGCTCCCTGCATGGAGCCTGCTTCTCCCTCTGCCTATGTCTCTGCCTCTCTCTCTGTGTCTCTTATGAATAAAATCTTTACAAAATAATAATAATTTTGTGTGGTTCAATTTGGAGAAAGAAACAATATCTTTGTTTTATAAATTATGGTGCAAAGCTAACTGCGGCCATTTTCTAAGAGAACTCAATGACTTAGGACCTGCTAACCTTAGTAAACAAAACCTTGGTGAGCTGTAATTAATGTTTATAGTACATCTGCTGAATTTTCCTAATGCATTGGTCTCTTTTTTCTCTCCTTTTACAACTCCTATAATCCTTCATAAGCTCTACTTTCAGTAATTTACAGTCAGATGTCTTATCGTATTTTAACATAATAGAGCAACGCTAATTTAGATGTTAGTTTTTGCGGGCAGAGGGAATTAAATTTTTTAATATATTCATAAAGGTTTTCAGGCTAATGCAGTTGAGGATTTTATAAAAATAATTTAAAGGAGAGATGAGATCTATATTATCAGTTCAATATGTCTAGCTGTTTTATATATATATATATATAATAAAAATATATTGTGGAGAGTCTGTCTGGAGCTGCAAAAGAATTTTTCAGTTTGCTTACATGTAAAAATTAATCCTGATCACTGAAAACCAAAACTTCACAGAAAATTGACCTTTCAGTCATAGTGGCACCCCAACACCAATAACTAGAATTTTGCAATGTACTTACAGAAGGAAGTGGATATGGTACACTTGATAAAGCACAATGATGCATCTTTGTTGCTGCCACCACTACCACCACCAACACTACTGTCAAAGTAGCAGTCACAGAATCTTGATCCCTTACTGAGATATCACTAGGAATAAGTCTGCTAAATATATTGGTTCCATTATTGTACCTAATATTCATGACATTGTTATTATGTGGATTATATCACTCCTTTTAACAGATACAAGACACCAATATCATCTTATAGACATTTTCATCAATGAGGAAACTTGCTTTGAAGGAGGTTAAATGACTGGCCCTTTCTTCCATAACTACTAAGGAACCATGTCTGCATTTGACCCCAAATTATTTTGATTCCAAACCTAGTTCTATAAACCACCAAGCTATTTTGTCACCCAAGCTGTTTATTTCACAGCAATAATGCATAGATTAAAGGATATGTTTTCCATACTGATTCAAAAGGAAAGAAAGAGAGAAAGGGATAAAGGGAGAAGAAAGACAGAATCATAAATTAAAATAATAAAGTGGGAAATGTTTGCTCAAAGGAAAATAAATTAAAGATAAAGTAAACAGTAGAATCAGTAGACTTTTGTTGCAATGGAGCTCTGGACAAAAGAAGGCAAAATATACCTGACATTACACTAGCAAGTAAATATCTGTAGAAAGTATCAGGAATTTAACATGCTGGTTCACATTCCTTAGATGAGAGCATCCAGAATCAATTCAGTGAGCCCTGGCATCAAATTACCATGAGCAGAGTGAGGACCATTTAATTTAGCATGAGGAGAGAGTCAATTTGGTTATCTTGCTTATTGCAAACAGAGGCCTTTTTGGTACAATCCATGTAAGTAGAAAAAAAACAATTATCTTATAACTCTACCTTTGGTATATATATATATATATATCCTATATATAGGATAGGATATAGCCTATCCTATATATATATATAATTCTGTCTCTAGGGCCGAGTCTACTAAAAGAAGCAAGAACTACTGCTGCACAGCTTTTGGCAATTCACACTCTAATATGACAAAGAAGGAAGTGCGTTGAAAGAGACATGTATTCAAAGCATGCACAAAATTGAACAAAATTTATACACCATACAGAGACCAAAAAATTTAAAAAAAATTTTTTAAACCTTCAGCACATCAGCCAGCCCAAAAAGCAAGAAGGCAATGCTCAAGAATGACATTAAGAAATCGTCTCATACTGTTCAAATAATTTCATAAAATTCACTCAGTGCTCTATTATTAGGCAAAGCACTGAGAACTTGTTTGCCATTACAGATGGTAGAGGATTTCTAGTTTGCATAAAATCAACATCCCATGAAGTCCTGAAAAAAAACATATGTTTGCAGATGATTATTCAAAGATAGCACCAGACACCAGAACATTCATTATTCATTAGCTGCATCATTACAAATTTAATATGATCCATTCTCCATATTTCACTGAATCCAAGTCCCTGTGGACCAAGTTGATACATGCAGTTTTATTTCCCTTTTCAGTTTAGATTAGATCAGTCTTTAGGATGATATGTTAGCTTGCCTCATGTGAGAGTTTTATAAATGTGATAAATGACAAATGTTAGAAGTAAAACAGATATGTATTGTTTTTCTAGATTAGCTACTGTAGGAGAAAATAGGCTCTCTGCACTCATATTCCTTCTTTGGCCCACACAGAACTAATGTCTGTGAGCACTTCTGCCTTCTGGGAAATATTAGAAGGAAACTTCTATATTTGTCTCTAATTCCTCTTTTATTGTTTAAAATAGCACCAGAGAGGAAGTGTAGAGCCTTCCACATGACACCTGAATAAAGCTGATTTACAGATCTCTTCATTGCACTTTATGGACATCATGTTTTACTCAGGACACTGGTGCAGAAGACAGTGAATAATAAAAATCAGGTGCCAAAATCCTGCCCTAAGCCCCCAACAACTCCATATATTCTGACCTGCTTTCAAATCTTTGCTCTATGAGGTCAGATTTACCCCCAAACTACTTTCAGGCAGAAATCCTTTAGCTTCTGGTTGTGGCAATAGCTATAAACTGTGAAAGCTGCTCATCATCCTATGTCACCATCCTTTTCATAATTAAGGGTTTAGCCAAATGTCATTTCTACTGAGAAATGGTTTTTACATCCCAAGTCTAAACCTAATGTCCCTTCTGTGACCCTTTAGCAAGTTTAACCCTTTTATAGCACTTATCACAGCCTGTCAGATGATTATTGAAATTATATGACTATGTGCTTTGTTCAATGACTAGAATGTGAATCACTAATAAGTAGAAGTTACGAGATAGTGATACTTATTTGTGTGCTCTCTTAGTCCTTAGAGAGCACATTATGTGTGAAAGGTAAATGGACAGATGTGAATTTATAAAGCTACATATATCTACATATATATCTGTAAAAAATACATGTATATACATACACACATTCTAGTTCAGGAAAGAAAGAGTGGCTAACATCAATAAATCAAGTCTTCTACCAAGAGATTCATGAATATAATCACAAATGACATCCTTAACTACATGCATGTACATGAATGTGTGTGCATGTATCTCACACACATGCATACATATCTATATACATAACATGCACAGCACCTCACACATCTTATCTTTCCACATGTGGCTAGTAACTCAACCTCTATTTTTTTAATCAAAAATTTCCTTGCAAGAAAACTGCAAAGGCCATGGGCCATTTTTAAAATGTAGTATCACAAAACATGGTATAGAAAATAAAATGTGTGCTACTGGTCAACAATGTTGGCACACCATAAAACCACAAAGAAAGTTCACTGAGCTGGTCTGAACTTGGCTTAGAACTTGTTGCCTAAATTCACTGTTCCTGCACATGGGGCCCTCCTTCTTCCTTGCATCAGTTACTCTTAGAGGCCTGGTTCTGGATCTGCTGACTTCTTGTGAGCAGAGTGCCCACTGTGAAAGCTCAGGTAACTTGCACCCATTCATCTTTTACCAGGATGATTCACAGGGTGGCCAGTGCCTTGTGAAAGACAACAGCTTGCTGCTTACGTCAATCAGTGGAATCACACGAAACACAATATAACATGGTTCACTTGAAAGAGCACAGAACTAGGTGTCAAAAGATCTGAGTTTAACTAACATTGCATTTATATTTATTTGAACTTGGATTGGTCCCTTAGCATGTCTAAACCTCAAATTCATTATTGATAAACTGAGCACAATTCTAAAATTTCAAAAATACAATTTATAAGATTGCTACATTATGTAATCTTGTAAACATTATTATACAAAAGTCAGTGATTCTAGACTATACAATTTAACATTTATATCTCATTACTTTTGTTTCTTCTCAATGTGAGGTACTTCATGATATCACTTTGGTGCCAGTTCTGAGAAAATGTGTTGGCTATTCATTTTATTCTTCTTCTTTCTGCCACTAGTATTCATGACTGAAAAGAGATCAGTAGGTATCTTGGAAGTATTTGGAAAATGTATTCCTTAGGTAATATTTAGAGGTAGTTACTCATGGGCAAACAGAAATGTTTCTTCTAGATATGAGTCTGCCCTCATGTGGATATCTGAGCCTTATTCTTCATCAGGCAATCGTCAGCTCATTTTTTTTCCCTAAAGCTATTAAAGAGCAAACACATACTTTCTTCTGCGCATTTGTGAAGAGCACAGATAGCACCAACTGCCATTTCCCAGTATATGTGTTAAGTACTTTGGAGGGTGTTCATTGAACTTTTCCATTAGAAAAGATTCCTGAGTGGGTGAAAGTTATGATTGAAAATAGCTTCATGAGTTCTCATTAAAACCTTGAGAATGACTACATAGACCAGTTTGGAAGAAGACCAGTCATCACCTGGTTATTCTCACCTTGAGTCTCCCATTATCTAACAGTGTGATTAAAGACTGTGTCATTTAGGGATCCCTGGGTGGCGCAGTGGTTTGGTGCCTGCCTTTGGCCCAGGGCGCGATCCTGGAGACCTGGGGTCGAATCCCACGTCGGGCTCCCGGTGCATGGAGCCTGCTTCTCCCTCTGCCTGTGTCTCTGCCTCTCTCTCTCTCTCTCTCTCTCTCTCTCTCTGTGACTATTACAAATAAATTTTTTTAAAAAATTAAAGAAAAAAAAAGAATGTGTCATTTAACTGTGCTGCTCTCATTTTTTCTCTTGAAATAGGTGACATGATATGTTTGCAGCTGAGGTCTTCATTGCTTCTAAAAGTTATCTAATGAGGTTTACAATGAAAGGAGCAGATTGGTTAAATTGAATAATCAAAATCCAGTCAGAAGGAAAAGGAATTAAAGGTATCAATCATTTAAGGGGAAAAAATACTGTCTTTAGAAATTTATTCTAGCACTGAGCTCCCTAAAAGTTTAGATAAAAAGAAAAAAAAAGTCTATCATATGTATATATGTGATATAGATGTATATATATATAAAACATGTATATATAATATATAATATAGAATACTTTATCTTGATTATATGTATTTATGCTATACACATGTTTATACAATATATGCATGGTAAATACTGGTTTTCCACATATACATATATTTTCATGAAATCCATCCCAATTGGAAATTTTTCATGCTGATATTCCTTCATATAAGGATTTTGAAAAAGATTGATATTGTCTTTAATAATGGTTTTATAGAAAGAAATTAATAATTTTTTTCAATATTTTGAGAATGTGGTATTTTTTGGCCAATGTGTAATCCTTTAAAATAAAACAAGGACTAAAGAAGTTAAGTGATTTCCCAATGACCAATGAGGTGGTATAATACAAAGCCATTATTATTTGCTATTTCTATGCATCTGGACATATTTCAGCAGACATGCTTCTTTTGAGAGGTCAAACCAATGAGGAACATATTGGCTCCTCAGATACGGTACATGGATACCAATTTCTACTTCTTAAGAGATAGAAGGATAAAATAGTCTCGAATATATTCTAAAGTAAATATTGCTTTCATTCATTTTTCTATAGGGAAATGAAACTGGACAATAGCCATTTACTCATAACATTTCTAATAAGATTATAAAATAAGGGTATTTTAAATTGCTGATAGAATATGATTTCATGGGGTACCTGGGTGGCTCAGTTGGTTAAGCACTGGACTCTTAATTTTAGCTCAGGTTGTGATTTTAGGATCCTGAAATGGAGCCCCAGTCTATGCACTGAGCAGGAAGTCTGCTTGAGATTCTCTCCCTCTCCCTTTACCCCTTTCCCTACTTGTGTGCTCTCCTCTCTCTCTCAAATCAATCTTTTTTTAAAAAAAGAATATTATTTAACTTACATGTGGAATCTAAAATAAAATAAATGAACAAACAAAAAGCAGAATCAGACCTATAAATAGAACAAACTGGTGGTTCCCAGAGAGAAAGGGGAAGGGAGGATGAGCAAAATGGGTGAAGGGGAGTAAAAGATATTGGCTTCTAGTATGGAATGATTAGGTAATGGGGATAAAAGGCACAGAATAGAAAATATAGTCAGTAGTACTGTAATAATGGGTTGGTTTTTTTTGTTTTTTTTTTTAATATTTAAATTCAATTAGCCAACATACAGTACATATTTAGTTTCAGGTGAGTGTTCAGTAACTTATCAGTTGCATATAACACCCAGTGCTCATCACATCACATGCTCTCTTTAATGCCCATCACTAAATTATGTTTATCGTGACAAATGGTAGCTACACTTGTGGTGAGTGAGCATAGCATAAAATACAAACTTGTCAAAACACTGTGTGTTGTACACCCGAAACTAATGTCATCTTATGTGTCAATGATATTCAAATAAAAATACAAGTAAATAAATAAGTAACTGGTAAAAAGAATAGCTACATATTTCTATTACCAGATACAAGAAGCAAGAATGTCAATATAAATAACACCAAGAAGCCATTCATATTCTCATGAATGACTACCCAGAGGTGGATATAAGGGGAATAAACATGATGAGCCCTCATGTCCTTCCAACTCTAAGAGTCTATCTCTGTAAAACAGACTATATGTAAAAGCAAGCCAGTACTTGACTCTATTGCCAATAAGGAATTCATCAGTGCACACTTGTTCTATTTATGACCCTCAGATCATCAAAGTTGAACTACTAGACTTTTCAGCATGACCATGGTTCTAGTCTATAAACAACGCTGAATAGAAGGTAAGTACATATCTGCTAATATCACTTTCTCCCCTACAACATAAGCTCTGTTGAGAATGCTGTTCATGTGCAGGCTCATTCAGTAAGATTAATATTCAAACAAGGCCCACGAAAATATACTGAGAGTGAAAGCTGGCCTTATTAGCACAACCACTCCTCCTCTTCCTATCAGTTACTATGCTTTTCTTATCCCCCTACACGTAAGAAAAATGCTGTTCACCAGTGATCAAATACCTACCATGTGTCCAGTGTTTGACACAAATCACTAATCCTCCCAATTACTTATAAGAGAAGAATGCGAATTTCCACTTACAAAGAGGAAGCTAAAACTGATCTGCCAAGGTTACAAAGCTAATAACTGCAAACCCAGGATTCCAGCCCAAGTCTATCTAATCCTGGCGTAACTCTTTAACAATGTGCTTTCTCTATCAAGCACTAAGTCAGATGTGCAGTTGTTACTAGGTATTTGTTGAGGCTTCACTATAGAATTTCTGTCAAAGAAGGAAATGTAAATGTCCCTATGCCCATCAGTAGGACTCTGTTTCCACTTTCCCCACTTCATCTCTCCCACTCTTCCAGTTGTATATTTAGTGTTTGGAGCATAGCAAACTCTTTATATGCAATCTTAGGGAAAGTTATTTAACTTCTCTGCCTCAATTTCCTTATCTGTGAAATAGGACTAATGATATTAATCTACAACAGAAAGTCATTGCTGAATGCAATCAGTCCACAATAGCAGCCAGCACATTATATGACTATATAAATTTATATAGCTAGTATGCCATAGATGCTAGCTATTATTATCATCTTTGTCATTATACATTTGTTAAATGAACTAATGAATGAAACCCATAGGCAGGATACAAGGAGTCACCATAGATGTAATGACTGTGTCTAACATGAGCAGGTGCCCTTGGACCATCTCCAATCCCTAGAATTGATCCTGCCCTTCGAAAATTAACTACCTGCTTGTTTGTGATTATGTTATCAGTGCTGCAACAATATGTGAAATGGGTTGCAGCCAGGACCTCCAGTTACTGCTCTTCTTCAACAGCTTCTCAGCATAATCACCGTTCATGGAATCTTCTGGACATAGTATCCCTCCCTTCAGTTATACGTTCATTTTAAAAATTCATCTATTTATTTTAACAGAGATTTGTCCAATTTTTTCCCACTTATTCTACTACTTTTTTTTTATTCTACTACTTATTGAGCATTATCTATCATGTAGCCCAACACTGTGGAAAGCACCAGAATATGGAGATAAAAGATCAAACACCTGTCCTGTGAAACAAAATACAATGTGAGATAAAATAGGAGATATTAATACAAACCATGGTAGTGGAAGAGAGTGGGGAAATATAATGTTACAGGCTTACAGATGAGGAAGGTTTCTTCAAGGAGCAACTTGAGTCTTGAAGAATAATAACTAATGATGATTTTTAGAATAATTTTACATTTACAGAATTATTGCAAAGATAGTATGGAGAATCTTTACATGTTCTATATCCAGTTTCTCCTCTTGTTAATGTCTTGCTTTAGTGTGGTTCATTTGTCATAAATAATGAACCAATGCAGATACATTATTATTAACTAAAGTCCATACTTTACTCTGCTTCTCTTAGTTTTTACCTAGTTTCATTCTTCTTTGCTAGGATCTCATCCAGTGTACCATATTATACTTACTTCCTAATGTCTCTTTAGACCCCTACAGACTGATTGATTCTCATATTTTTCTTGGCTTCAAATACCTTGACAGTTTTGAGGAGTACTAATCAGGTATTTTGTAGAATTGTCGTTCATCTAATGGTTTCCTCATAATTAGAGTGGGGTGACATGTTTTGGGGAGAAAGACCACCAAAGAAAGTGCCATTCTCATCACATCAATATTGTTGATCACTGTTTATTTTAGTCTTGACCAACTGACTGAGGGTGTGTTTACTAGGTTCTCTGCTGTAAAGTTACTCTCTTCTACCCTTTCATACCATGGAGGCTTAATGCAAAGAAAAATGCCATCTTAAAAACATCCCTTTTCATCTCACCTACATCTCAAATTTCTGATGCTGGAAACTGCAGAAATTTTTGTGATACAACATAGGGTGATGAATTGGTGATACTTGATTTAACCATTCATATGATTTAATGGCTGACAGTGCACTGCCTCAAAGAAGTGACATAACTTCTGGAAGCCCCACTTATTACAATTTTCTTTACATACACATTGAGCTCTGTTTTATGTGCTGCAGCTGCAGTAACCTTAGGCCTCATAATCTCCTCTGTGCAAATTTGGGCAGGGAGGGGGTGGTGTGCAGATGTGCATGGTTTGTGGAAGGAGGCAAGCAAAAGCATTAACAATTGTTAATTTCTCACTTTTGAGGTTCTGAATATACAGTATCTAATTTAATTTAACCCACATAATAACCCTGTGAGGTAAGTAAGCATTACAGATCCTATTTTATCGCAGAGTAGTAAAAGTCTCAGATTATGCCAGATGGTAAGTGGTAGGACTAGAATTTAAACCCAGGTGTTCAGAGTTCCAATTCCACGTTTATAGCACCAAAATATATTTTAAGCAAAGATTTAACTTTAAAAATATATTCCATTCTTTTTACCACCATAGAAACTGCAGAGCACGCTCACTTGTAGAAAGTATTCTTAAGCTAGGTTTTCATCTTTCTGGCACATGGAGAAATAATAGAGATCCATACTGAGAATGTGAACCAGTGCAGAATTTAGTGACAAACTACTGGAATTATGAAAGATTAGTGTGTATTAGCAGTTAGAAAAATCTAATTATAGAGCTATTAACTAGAGGAGTAAAACTAAACCACAGTGTGGCCATGATGGTCCTCCTTAAAAACTTCCAGATAATATGGCCTAGACACAGAACTTAGGTAACATCAATTCCAGCCATCAGCCCCAGCCTAGTTTTTGATAGGTTACTAATCCATTACACCTGGGAGCTGATGTATTATGCTTATGTATCATTATGTATTATCCTATTTAAAATAGTGAGTTCAACAATCATTTATGCAGTATCTACTATGTGCCAACCAAGGTCCTGACAGCCTTCACAATAATTATCTCACAGAATTCTCAAATATCCCTGTTATGTAATCATGATGAATCCCATTTGACAGAAAAAGAAACTGAGGCTGAGGATGAGCTTTCCACAGGGGCACAAATAAGATTCAAGTCCAGGACATTCTTCCTATGAGGCCGAATCTCTTTCCAAATCACAGTGAGAGTCCCCATGAGGAACTGCCTCATTTCACCATCAACGTTCTGGATCATAGTTGTCTTCACATAGCCTCAGTGGTCTATAATAAATTAATTTGTTGGTAGAACAATCTGATACTTAATATTTTAAGGCTAATGACAAAAGGTCAGATTTAAATATGTATACTATAAAAGAAATCAGATGAATGAGATCCAGTATATATTTGGAATCCTGACAAGAAGAAAAATCTTTAAGTTCTTCATGAGCCTTCTGCTTCCCTCAATATTATAAAGATAGTATTATTATTATTATTATATTATTATTATTATTATTAATATTATTCAGACAGGTGGAAAAACTATCACTACCAAGGTCACCCCATTACTGGCACAGGCCTCTTTAAAATCCACCCATAGCCAGGGTTCCTGCTGTCACTTTACTGCAACAGCAATCCAATGGCTAGCTGCTTCCTCAATCTTACCTTTCTGCTTCCTTGATTCTATTCAAGGATGCTTTCCCAAGCTAAGGATCCAGATACCATAACTATTAGGAGAGCTGGTTCTATGCAAGTTTGAGCATGCCCAGGTATTTTAATTCAAAGGAACACTTCATTGCAAAGCTCCCTGCCATTTCGGGCAGACAGTTTTAAAGTGTAGGCAATGTATACAGCTCAAATTCCTGTGTCCTTGAAAAAAAAGAGAGAGAGACACTACGGGGGGGGGGGGGAATCATGTAGAGATGTCCAGTGCAGCTAAGGAACACATGCTTTAGAACTGGAAACAAGTTAGCCTGAATTCTAGGCTCTCAGTCCATTCATTTAAGTTCTTGGAGGCTTGGTTTCTTCTCTTACAGTCAGAGTTACAATATCTTCCTCATAACCTGGTTTATCCTTTAAGTCATCCATCCATTCAAAATTATTTCATAAGTGAACATTATGTACCACATTCTCTTTTAGACATTGGGGATTTGGAGCAAAGTCTCTGACAAGTTAGAGGAAGAGCAGACAAGAAACAAGAGAATAGCAATGACCAAGAAAAAAAAAAAAAAACACATGAGAATCTGAGATAATAAGTGTTCTTAAGAAAATAAGTTATGTGGTAGAGAGTGTCTTCAGGGTTTAGTTTAGATTGGGTGAGGCCTGGCATAGGTGGGACTGCATTGCTTAGATGACATGAGAGATGTAAGCAAAGGTAGACTGCATGTTTCTTTTTTTCTAAGATTTATTAATTTTAGATAAAAAGAAAGAAAAAATAAATAAAAAATAGAAAGAAAGAGAGAAGGGGAGGGGGGAGAGAGAGAGAATTCTAAAGCAGATTCCTGTAGAATGGGGAACCTGACGTGGGGCTCAATCCCAGGACCCTGAGATCATGACCTGAGCTGGAATCAAGAGTCCGCTGTTCAACCAACTGATCCACACAGGTGCCCCAATACTGTATGTTTTTTAAGGACAGACGCCATATCATATTTTTTCCCAGGATACCACATGAGGCCTGATTTGCAGCAGGTATTCATATGGAATATGAATATACTTTAAATGAATATGTGCCTGGCCCATACATACTCATTTCATGGTTTTTCTTTCTGTATCAGTGAAAACTGGTTTTCATGGCCAAAGAATTCAATGTAAACTACATAGACTAAAATTTCAAGCATTCTGATATTGTAGAACCTTGACTCCATAGTTACCATTTGCCAACTATTTAACATGATCTATGACAAGCTACAAGCAAAACTTAAAAAAAAAAAAAAAAAAACAGTGAGGACAACAAAGACATTGTTCTTATTACTCTGGCCAGGAGGGTAAAATGTGTTCAAGCAGGACTGCAATATAAGACAGTACCTCCTCTGGTTCCTAAGTATGGTGTGAAATGCTTTCAGTATGTCAAGAGCTCACTTATGATGGGGCCCCAGAAGGGCTAATGGCGGCTAGCTTTGAACTGGGAAGATTTAAACATGAAAATGTAGGAGCAACTACTTTTCAGAAATTATGTTTAAAATGAAACCCCCAGAAGCTTGATTCTCAAACATTTGCCTGCATCACAATACCTAAAATACAGATTGCTACCTCTATTCCCAAGTCCCTGATTCAGTCAGTCTGGGGTAGGGTCCAAGAATGTGTATTTCTGACAAGTTCCCAGATGATTCCAGATATTTCTCCCAAACAGTGATATTTAAAAAAAATTAAAACAAACAAACAAACAGTGATATATGATATCCCAGAGTGTTATCATACTCCCTGGATCAATTAGGGATGAATAAAGTAGATGTCAGGCGTGTGTGTGTATGTGTGTGTGTGTGTTTATTGTGTGGGTAGATGCCAAATACTGGAATAAAGCTAGAAAATGGCCTATCCTCCACTATCAAGGAAAAACATTATCCCTTTGTTTCTGCCTTTCCATTTTATACAACGTGGACTGAATCATTCTTCAACTGTCTTCTTCCTTCTACTTCCTAGACTAATGCTACCTATCATAATGTTAAAGAAATAAAATGTTGCCATTAAATTAGAAATAAGAGCCACTGAGTCAATGAGAAATTCTAGTTCCAAGGTGATACAGACTAATTTTTAACTCTAGTCCCAGACGTAGTAGGGTCTTTCCTTGACCAGCCACCATGCTACATCATTTCCTTGATGCTCTTTAGGGTGGGTTTCTTCATAAATTTAAAAATATTAATGTTAACAAATATATCCATGAAATAATACAATTTTGCTTTTCAATTGAAGGGCTTACTAAACACAAAATATCAGCATACACGTTCACTTGTTACCATATCACTTTTTTAGCCAAAAGATCTAAAGGGAAAAAAAAATATTTGTATTCTATGCCAGTATATTATGGTCAACAATATTAGAAAAACAATGTGTTCTACTTTGTTCAACTTTTAATAAAATATTTTCAATTGTTGTTTGGAAAGAATAAATCGAATGTCCTGGCCTAAGCTTGAAATTTATGGATCAAGCCTTGTAACCTAATATTGGGCCCTAAAATTGTTTATAAACTATATTCTATATCTTGGTCCAGCCATGAATTATAGTAGATTCCTTAAATAACCAGAACCAGCTATTCTACAAATGATGATCTCAAATGACAAGTAATCAAATCAGTTCCACACCATGATTAGGCAAGTCTTATACCATGAAAGATTAATTTCTCTCTTCTTGCTGTCTTTCCTTAGCCAGAAATCTGTAAGACGCTTGCAGGAGAAACTGAAACCTAAAAACCAAGTGTAGTGAGAATGTAATTCAGAAAGTATCATTCATGTTATATTGGCCTCCATTTTCCCTCTATATCTTGTGTGGAGTAGTAGTGGGAAATGAGAAAAAGGAACATGAACACACTTTGCTGCTCAGAAGGGAAAACCTCCATTTATGTCCCTGAATGCCAGGAAAAATGTAGTTCTGTTGAAGTGATAACACTTTATATCTGTATTAGTAGCTGATGATGAATAATGAGCTCAGTATCTGAGATGGACATAAAATTAGGTTTAAAAGTCACTGAGGAGGGCAACAAGAGACACAGCAGAAAGGAAAATGCAGTCAAAATGTTGAAGATTTCATCAACGGTGAAAATATGAGGTAATACAGACATATGGAATGTGGAGTCAAAAAAATTTACAAGGAAGAACCGTGACAGCACCTAGGAATGACCTGGAAATAATTTATACTCAAAGGATACATCATACTGACTTGAAAAGGTATCCATGCCATATTGTTGTTGTTTCTTTTTAGATTCAGCTACAAAAGAAAGTAAATAGGACTGAATTTTTATTAAAAATATTACTTAACACAATATGGAGAAAGAAGAAGTAAAAGAAATTGATTTTGAAAACTTATACAGAAAAGGTAGAAAATTACAAAACTGCCAAGAGTAGTTAGTTATCTCCATGAATGGAATTGGAGGGTCATGATTCCATAGGCACACTTTACTTTTCTGTGGTACTGGAATTTAGAACAGAGAAATATAACATGATATAATAGAGTTTTTGGAATCAGAAATGCTTAAAATGAAATTTTGTCTAAGGGATATGATAACCTTATAAGTTTATTTTCTCTATATTTTGGTTTCCTTGCTTCCTATAAAATGACAATGATTATATCTACAAGTAAATAGGAAGATCAAACGAGATCACAAATACGAAAATCTGTACACATAAATGTCATTCAGTGTGTGGGAACCTCTTATTGTTTTTCATATTCTCAGCCCCTGCTGGAAGAAAGGAAGAAGAACACAACAGATTAATCACTCTTTCTTTTCCTATGAATTGAATACAAATTTAGAAAAAAAAAGAGAAATTCATAGGGTGGCATGGAAGGTCATCTGGGAAAATTATTTTTGTGGTTATTTAAAACTTTTTTCTTATAATATTTCATGTATTATTGAAGCCATGTGTTGTAACACAAGTTACTTTGTTGTGACAAAGTATAGAAGCAAAGAATGGCCAAGTGCTTTACATGGGACAATCACACATCCTTCCACACACATAGGACACAAAGGGAACAATCCTCACACCCTTTCAGGAGGCAGAGACTACCTTATTCTCACTCCTAACCTTCCACTTTCTGTTTCTTATTGGATAATTGCTCATGAGCCATGCCCAGCAATCCTTAATTGTTTCGTACCTCATCTGGCTACTCACTCAACTATTTCAAAGACTAGTAACAATTAGTAACTAAGCTATAGTGACCAATAGACTACTGAAACAAAGAAAGACAGGAAGAGTCATTTTACTAGATAAAATTAGTTTAGGACAAATTTTCAGATTTTCATACTTCCACATCAAGTAAGAAACCATAAATCCAACGTTGCAATATAGACAAAGATCTCCTGAATCAGTCACCCGTCTAACCTCTAAGACTGACCTCTAGGTCTTAAAAGGAAACACTTCTACATTAACATTTTTGTGTCCTTCTTAGACTATATAGTTATATTTGAATTTAACTTTGAATAAATGTAATTCAACATGTTTACTTGACATCCAGGTACACAGAATTTTGACAAGTACTATGAAAGACATAAACAAATTTGTCATTCTTTATTATAAGTAGCTTCCACTGTATTTAATTATAACTAACGTTTATGTAATGCAGAATTATTACCTAATTTTTAGTAATTCAAATACCAGGATCGAGCCACTATTCTCTTTAGCTTATATCTCATATGACCAAAGTGTTTAGTGGCATTACATACACAGCATAGTGTTAGGTGTTAAGAAAAAATAGTGCCTTGATATATCTGCAATGGTACATCTTTTTCTGATCAGAACATAGAATTTATACCAAAAATAACCCTAAGAAATTAGTAAAGGAAGGAAAGCCACAAATTATTTGGTGGAAGCACAATTAAAAATAATTTTTTATTATTCTGTCAGAATAGTATTTTGGAGAAATAATTACATATAACAAAAAACAAACTAAATGTGAAAACAGTAACATCTAAGAAAGGTAAATACATTAGTCCGTCTATATTTAGTGGTACCATTGATAGAAACTTAAGTTTCAGGAACCTGGGTGATTCAGTGGTTAAGCATCTGCCTGTGGCTCAGATCATGATCCTGGGGTTCTGGGATGGAGTCCTGCATCAGAATCCACGCAGGGATCCTGCTTCTGCCTCGGCCTGTGTCTCTGCTTCTCTCTGTGTGTCTCTCATGAATAAATAAAATCTTTTTAAAAAACTTAAAGTTTCCTTAATAATTACTGCTTTGTTCCTAAGATTCTGAAATAATTTGATAGCAGGTCACTTTAATTTTCAAAGGTAAAAGGTTTTTTTCCTCTTGGAATATGTATTTAAATAGATGCAGAAAATGCATTTGACGAAGTACAACATCCACTCATGATTAAAAAAAAAAAAAACCAACAAAGTAGGTTTTGAAGTAGTACACCTCAACATAATACAGGCCATATAGGAAAAACCTACAGCAAAGTTCATCCTCAATGGGAAAAACAAAGAGCTTTTCCTCTATAGTCAGGAGCGAGACAGGGATGTTCTCTCTCACCTCTATTATTTAACATAGCACTGGAAGTCACAGCCACAGCAATCAGACAACAAAAAGCAATAAAAGACATCCAAGTCAGCAAGGAAGAAGTAAAACTTTCACTATTTGCAGATGACATGATACAATATGTAGAAAACTCTAAAGGCTCTACAAAAAAAAAAAAAAAAACCTATTAGAACTGATAAACGAACTCAGTAAGGCCACAGGATATGAAATCAATGTACAGAAATCTGTTGTGTTTCTATACACCAATAATGAAGCAGCAGAAAGATAAATTAAGGAATGGGGTTAATTTACAATTGCACTAAAAACAGTAAGATACCCAAGAATCTAACCAAAGGGGTGAAAGACCTGTACTCTGAAATCTATAATACACTTATGACAGAAATTGAAGAGGACAGAAAGAAATGGAAAAACATTCCATGCTCATGGAATAAGAACAAATACTGCTAAAATGTCTATATTACCAAAACAATCTATACACTTAATGCAATTGCTATCAAAATACCAACAGTATTTTTCACAAAGCTAGAACAAGCAATCCTAAATTTTATGGACAAACAAAAGACCTCAAATAGCCAAAGCAATCTTGAAAAAGAAAAAGCAAAGCTGGAAGCATTAAAATTCTGGACTTCAAGTTATATTACAAAGCCATATTGGGATCCCTGAGCGGCGCAGCAGTTTGGCACCTGCCTTTGGCAGGGCGCAATCCTGGAGACCCGGGATCGAATTCCACGTCGGGCTCCCGGTGCATGGAGCCTGCTTCTCCCTCTGCCTATGTCTCTGCCTCTCTCTCTCTCTCTCTCTGTGACTATCATAAATAAATAAATAAAATTTTTTTAAAAAGCCATATTGATAAAAAACAGTATGGTACTGGCACTAAAATAAGCACAGAGATCAACAGAACAGAACAGAAAACCCAGAAAGGAACACATAACTATGTGGTCAATTAATCTTCAATAAAGCAGGAAAGAATAGGTAATGGGAAAGATAGCCTCTCTTTAACAAATGCTGTTGGGAAAACTGAATAACAACATGCAAAAGAATGAAACTGGACCACTTTCTTACACCACCAACAAAAATAAACTCAAAATTAATGAAACACCTAATTTGAGAAAGGAAACCATCAAATCCTAGATACAAACATAGGCAGTAGCCTCTTTAACTTTGGCCAGAGCAACTTCTTTCAGGTATGTCTCTGGAGGCAAGGGAAACAAAAGCAAAAATGAACTACTGAGACTTCATCAAAATAAAAAAGCTTCTGCACAGCGAAGGAAAGAATCAACAAAAACTAAAAGGACACCTATGGAATGGGAGGAGATATTTGCAAATGACATATCCAATAAAGGTCAGTATCCAAAATATATAAAGAACCTATAAAACTCTTCACTCAAAAAACCCAAATAATCCAATGAAAAAATGGGCAGAAGACACGGATAAGACATTTTTCCGAAGAAGACATACAGATGGACAATAGACTCTTGAAAAGATGCCCAACATCACTGATCATGAGGGAAATGAAAATCAAAAAGCAATGAGATATTATCTCACACCTGTCAGAATGGCTAATATCAACAATATAAGAAACAATAGGTGCTGGTGAAGATGTGAAGAACAAGGAATCCTTGTGTAATGCGTTGCTGGTGGGAATGTAAACTGGGTCAACCACTGTGGAAAACAGTATGGAGGGACACCTGGGTGGCTCAGTGGTTGAGTGTCTGCCTTCAGCTCAGGGTGTGATCCTGGAGTTCCAAGATTGAGTCCCACATCGGGCTCCCTGTATGGAGCCTGCTTCTCCCTCTGCCTATGTCTCTGCCTCTCTCTGTGTTTCTCATGAATAAATAAACAAATTCTTAAAAAAAAAAAGAAAGAAAGAAAAAAGTATGGAGGTTCTCAAAAAGTTAAAAATAGAATTATCACACAATCTAATTCCACTACTAGATATTTACAGAGAATATGAAAACACTAACTTGAAAAGATATATCCAGGTCTATGTTTCTTGCAGCATTGTTTCCACTGGCCAAATTATGGGAACACCGCAGTGTCCAACGACTGATGAGTGTATAAAGAAGTGGTATACACAATGGAATATTACTTAGCCATAAAAAGAAGGAAATCTTGTCATTTGCAACATGGATGGAGCTAGAGGGTATAATACTAAGTGAAATAAGTCAGGGAAAGACAAGTATCATATGATTTCTTTTTTTTAAAGATTTTATTTATTTATTCATGAGAAACACAGAGAGGAAAGAGAGAGAGACGCAGAGACACAGGCAGAGGGAGAAGCAGGCTCCATGCAGGGAGCCCGACGTCTTAAGATGGGTTATGTGATTTTCCCAAGTTAGATAAATGCTAGAATCTTAGATCCAGATTGTTTGACTCCAATTTTTGTACTCTTATGCCCTGCTACATTTCACGACGCCCATAGGACACAGACATAAAATTGCAAGAATTCTAATCATGTGCATACACTGTTTAGGAGAGAAAATAGAGAAGAATGACACAAGTGAGTTTGATTAAATAGCCCATGGACGAAGCAGGACAAACATGGCTTTAGAGATGAATAAAATGTGGTTACAAAGGAGAAGATCATTCAACATTGATGTATTTAAAAGAGTTTCACTGGCGTATGCATATGTGCAAACTCATCAAACTGTAAATATCAGACACACGCAGAGTTTTGTATATCAATTGTATCCCAATAAAACTGTTTTTAAAGGAATATCACAAAAGCTGCAATGTAATTTATGTGTATGGTGAAGAGCGGGGCTTACAAAGGAAAATTAAAGGATGATTTACCCTATAGACAAGATCTAACAAAGGTTTAATAATAACTTCATGATTGGTGCATGGTCACTGTATATTTAAGCCTTCAAAATTCTATTCCATAGGACCAAAACTTTATTTTGAAAGCAACTTGGATAGGGTTATCCACGGGCAGGGAGAAATACAATGCTTTGCTTCTTAAGCAAAGTAATCATTAGGTAAATATATTTATATTTACCTGAACTTTCTATGTCAGCAATTATTTATCTAAGTAATTTATAATCTGGATGTTATAAATTTTAAGGGCCTTGAAAATTGTTCACAACCTTTCAAAGTTGTACAGGAATTTAATCTTCTTGCTTTTTGTGTTTGTTCTGTTATTTAGTAAAAAACATTTTTTTAAATAGAGGTAAACACCAGATAAAATATGTTCATTTTTATGCTTTTCAGAATTGAAAACAAATAGAAACAGAATAAGGATCTCCAAATCTGTCATGTAGTAGCAAACAGATATTATATATTCACAGACAGCAATGTTTGTAAAGGGTATGAAAAAACAGGAAAATTCTCTTACAAAAGAAATACAAATTTGTGGATAATTTATTTTTAAATTGGTTACAATTAGTTTTTTAAATTATAGATGAGGATAAAGTAAGATATCAAAATGTTTTTGTTTCCTTGAAATGTTAATGATTTTCAAAATTCTTTTTGAGCTTTTATCTTTTCCAAATGTTAAATAATATCTATGTATGGCCTTTGTATTTGGAAGTAATATAAATGTTTTAAATATAGTATTTTTGCCTCCCTTATTTTCACTTAATAAATGTCACTTAAGTTGTTTTTAGACACTAAAATGACAGGAGATTTATTTATTTATTTATTTATTTATTTATTTATTTATTTATTTTTGAGAGGGAGAGGAGGGGAGAGGGAAGATCTTGAGAAGGCTCCGTGCCCAGTACACAGCCAGATGTGGAGCTTTATCTCATGCCCCTGAGATTGTGATCTGACCTGAGCCAAAACAAGGGTCTGACGTTTAATCAATTGAGTCATTCAAGTGCCCCGACAGAAGAATAATTCAAAGTGCATATAATCCAAAAGTTACATCTGAACTAATAACTAAGCCAAAAAAAGAGGTAATGTAAGAACCAAATTATTATTAACATATGATATTTACTGACTGCCTCCTATGAATGGCACATCATAAATGTTTTATTTATGTTTAAATGCTCATTTAATTTACACAACAAAGATTTGACATAGGTCTATCATTAGTCTCATTTTTTCACTAAGTTTCCTCATCTATAAAACCATATTAACAGTACTCTCTCACAGGATTAATGTGAATATTAAAGGAATTAATATGTGTGCAAGTACTCAGATAAGTGCTGGGACACAGTGAATGTCCTGTAAATGTGTCTCAACAGCAGCGACAGCAGCAGTGTTACCCTCGGCATTGACGATCCCTTATAATTGATGAGGCTGAGATTTAGAGTGATCAAGTAACTTGTTCAAATTCTGGTCTATTAAACCATAGAGTCCAAGCCCTTAAACTCAATGATAACAGGAATAAATGTTTCAATAATAATAAATATATAATTGCTAATGAGATTGAATGTTCTTAAAAATTCTGTGAACATTAATTTACTTTCCAATCAGTATCCTGGCACTGGGAGCTCTGTGACCTTAGATAAATTGCTTAAATTTCATAGGCCTCAATTTCTCGTTTATAAAATGAGAAGTAGCACAAAGTAATAGCAGTCAAGATTTTTTGAACATTTTTGTGTTAGATATTTTACTAAATCAATAATCATGACTATCCAATGAGGCATAAATATTGATAAAGATGCCTTTTCTTTTAAATAATGTAACTGATAGTTATAAAGCTAGCATTACATCCACAGCAAATAGTGATGGGGATTTTAATTCAGGTTTCTCTGAACTCAGTCCGAGCTCCTTTAACCCTGCAGCATTCCCACTGTTAGAACTGCTAGGTCATTTCAGATATGACACTTTATCAGCGTCTGTTACTTATGGGACATGCACATAATGTGGAAAAGAAGTCCCCCCCGCCCACCAACCCAACTGCATCTGGCAAGCAAAATTTGGTTTTATTGTGGTAGAGACATCATTAATGCAAAGTCTTTAATTAGCACCTGATCTTCATACTACTGTACTCAGTATTTTATAAAAGCCTAACCCAAGCAAATAGATCTTAGTCCACAGCAAGTGTTCATTTAATATTTAATTAACACACCAGGAAGCTTTAGATTTATAAAGTGCATTAACTGATTATTCAATTGACCATCACAACAAAAAATTAGTACAGAGAGTGCAGATATAACTATCTACCATCTTACAAATGAGGATCTGCATATTCAGAAAGGTTAAATGAACTGCCCAAGGTCATCCCAAAGTGGGAACTCAAACATAGTCTCCGAAGTAATTCCAAGATTAAAACTCTGTCCACTGACCTCAAGACCAAATTCCTTGACACTCTAACTGGACCAGAGGTAAAGTTTTCCAAACTCAAATTCAATCACTTCAGTATGAGTTTTGGCTCTTTATCAGGAATGGTTAAGACTCATGACTCATTTCAGTTGCCTTTGATTAGAAATGGTGTACAAAAAAAAAAAAAAGAAAAAAAACTAAAAAAGAAAAAAAATTAAAAAAAAAATCCAACCACAACAAAAAAGCAATGGTGTACAATTTCTGAAAGTCCACTTGTGGCCACTTTCATATATTATATAATAAAAATTTGAGAACCAGGGTGCCTGAGTGACTCATTTGGTTAAGCGTCTGCCTTGGGATCCCTGGGTGGCACAGCGGTTTAGTGCCTGCCTTTGGCCCAGGGCGCGATCCTGGAGACCCGGGATCGAATCCCACGTCAGGCTCCCCGTGCATGGAGCCTGCTTCTCCCTCTGCCTATGTCTCTGCCTCTCTCTCTCTCTCTCTCTCTCTCTCTCTCTGACTATCATAAATTAAAAAAAAATTTTAAAAAAAAGTGTCTGCCTTTAGCTCAGGTCATGATCCCAGAGTCCTGGGATCAAGTCCCTCTGCTGCCCCCCCTCCTTGTGCTCTCTCTCAAATACACAAATAAAATCTCTTTAAAATTTTGAGAATTTACTTTTCTTTATTATATCTCTCAATGATATTCGTTCTTCCTATGGACAGCATAAGTTTTATAACTCTCCTCAACCTCTTCAAAACTTAAAATCATATGTACTGTAATTTACCATCTACTGACAGAGTGAAGGTAAAACCAAAGACATGTAACAAGCTTTAAGGCTAGCAGAGAAATTTCCTGCCAAACAAACCCAAAGAACTATTCTCTATAGTCACGAAACAGTACTGCCTCCTTCAAGGACAATGCTTTTCAAATAAGTGAAACTGGTTCAGTAAAACCATTATTTCTAATGATTACTCAAAGGAATTTGAAAAATATTACAGTTCAAGACTCAGAACTAAGACTCAGGAAGAGAGAAAGTTAGAATTTCAAGGAATAAACAAATAGTAAGAAAGGTCAAATCAGAGATAAGATTGAATTTACGAGTAATTTCACTCAAAGAATGTAAATTTGTATCGGGGAAAAATGTATGATTAAAAGGAATAAAAAAATGTTTACATTTTCTCAGAGTTCAATATAACTGTTAGATATAATTGTTAGAGGTCTAAATTCATAAAAAGAAGTGACCTCAGTTTTGTTAAACAAGCTAGAGAATGTCGGAATTACTAGTGATTATGCATTTTATGGTTTATTGTTCAAGGTTGTCTGCAATATCTGTTAATGAGGGAGATTAAAATCTTATTATTTTATATAAAAATATTATTAATGGTACCTAACTCAGACTATCGTGAATGGAGCAATACTTATCAATTTCATACTAGATCTAGGGACACTGAATAGTATAAACAAAAGAGAATATAACTAGGTGCCCTATGGTTCTTTTTTAAAATTTTTTTTAGTTGTTCAATTTGCCAACATATAACGTAACACCCAGTGCTCATCCCGCCAAGTGTCCCTCTCAGTGCCCATCACCCAGTCACCCCAACCCCCTGACCACCTCCCCTTTTACTACCCCTCGTTCATTTCCCAGAGTTAGGAGTCTCTCATGTTTTGTCATCCTCTCTGATATTTTCACTCATTTTCTCTCCTTTCCCTTTATTCCCTTTCACTAATTTTTATATTCCCCAAATGAATGAGACCATATAATGTTTGTCCTTTTCCAATTGACTTATTTCACTCAGCATAATACCCTCCAGTTCCATCCACATTGAAGCAAATGGTGGGTATTTGTCGTTTTTAATGGCTGAGGAATATTCCATGTATACATAAACCACATCTTCTTTATCCATTCATCTTCCGATGGACACCGAGGCTCCTTCCACAGTTTGGCTATTGTGGACATTGCTGCTAGAAACATCGGGGTGCTGGTGTCCCGGCGCTTCACTGCATCTGAATCTTTGGGGTAAATCCCCAGCAGTGCAATTGCTGGGTCGTAGGGCAGGTCTATTTTTAACTCTTTGAGGAACCTCCACACAGTTTTCCAGAGTGGCTGCACCAGTTCAGATTCCCACCAACAGTGCAAGAGGGTTCCCTTTTCTCCGCATCTTCTCCAACATTTGTGGTTTCCTATCTTGTTAATTTTCCCCATTCTCACTGGTGTGAGGTGGCTTCTCATTGTGCCCTAGGGTTCTTTATGTGGCTCCCTTTGATCCCAGAATATTAGGCACTAGGCAAGTATAAGAATCATATTGTATTAAACAAAATAACAACACATTGCTATTTTGCTTTTCTTCCTTTTAAAAAAAATTCTGGCAGAGGATTTACAACCCTATTCATCTTACTCATATAATATTCTGCTTCTATGACTATTTCTCTCACTGGTATTATTTATTGTGACTGTAAAGTGATATTCTTAAAAAAAATCTTCAAACTCTCCATAATTTTCCAAATTATACTTAATAAAAATTTGTTTCCTTTCATCTGGTTTCTAAATATACTCATCCCTGCCACATAAGTGACACATTATAAATCTGTTTATACATAACCATATTCTTTCTATAAAGGTAAATTTTATATTAATATGAGGTCATGACTTGGTATACATGTACGAAAAGTTATGTGCTGGCAAGTGCTTCATCTCACATTTTTCATAGTGTGCACTACAGAGTCTAACACATAATATATATAATCCCAATGTACTAACTTAGTAATGAATAAATTAGTTCATTTCTTGTAGCAGCACATGGACTTTGAGCTCAATTAGGTGTTCTTTTATGTAGTATATGCTTGCATTCAGATATATTGTATTTTGTCCAAAATGTATGATATATTCCATGCAAAGTTTTCTCTCAAATAATCAAAAATATTGCTACCAGTTTTTAATTGTTTTTATAACTTTAAACAACTTGGCAAATTAAAGTACCACAAAACTCCCAAATAACTTATATTTTTTGCCTTTAATTATATGAGGGTTACCAATAATACATACACACAAATTCATAACTGTATTGCCAGTTTGACTCTTTAGCATATGCATTTTTTAATAAAACCTGGAGTTTAAACATTAAATGTAATGGAAATTAATGGCTGTTTATAAATTTTTATTTCTTCTACACACAAAAAAATGAGAACTGATTATATTCATTTAATAAGGGATGAGTGGACTAATTTAGGAATTGAAAACAACCAAATTAAGTTTGATAATGAATAATAGAGCCAGATAGCTTGCATAATTTTTTTCTGTGTCTTGATATATTTTTTCTCTCCTTTTTCAAATTACTTCAATAAAAAACATATTAATTACTAGATTCATTTGTAATTCAATTTTTTCAAATTCCATGAAATTGATAGTAAACTAACGTGACACTTCAATATGTCTTACTTGTATATTTCTCCAGCTTCTCAAAAAGATAAATATCCATCATACAGCATGCAATAATACTTATATCTGAAAAAATAATGACGTTCTACTCTTATCAAGGAAAGTAAAGGCTTGAAATCATAACCCAAATCTGGTGAAAAGTAGATACATGACTTTTGAAAAAAGTTACAGAGCCAAAGAAATATCAAGGAGGTTTGTGAAGAAACTGGCAAAAATACAGTATTTTTGCTTTTAGACTCCTTGATAAAAGGAACAAAGACATGCTTTTTACTCTCCATTTTCATTGTAGCTATGGTTAAGACTATATTCAGATAACAATAATAATAATATGCCAGTAATAGCACCAAAATTTATATTCATAGGTTGTCAAAAACCTGGTAATTTCTGATAACAGTACATGCTTGATAAACAATAGTTACTATTACTGTCACTATTATTATTTGAGCTATAATGATCTGCAAGAGAGTATCAGTTTAGTTTTCTACCTAATATAGCTATTAATCTGTTTTATTTCCTAAGGTCCATATTATCTCTTTTTGGTTTTATCCTCAGGCCTCTGGCATGCCTTAACATGCTAACAATTTAGCTTTCATTACCAAAGTTGCAGTTACTGACTAGGTAAGGGGCAAGAACTTGCCCAGTTTGAAATTTACAAAGAAATTATGCATCCATTGTGGGTTTTTTTTTTTTTACTACAAAAGATGTTCCTGCTTATTATAAAAGTTATCATAATTCAGTACTTAAAATAGTGTTAACTTTCCATCTTCAACTTCTCTGTTCCCATACCTAATCCCATACACACACACACACAGACACACACACACACACACACACACACACACACAGTGAAGACAACCATGATAACAATCTATCTCTGGGATATTCCAGACTGCTCATTTTTTTACACCATAATACCTCTCAGCAATTGGAGGAGAGTTTGTGGGATCTAGTTATAATTGTGCCAAAGCACTTAACACTCTATGTTGTATTATGTGATTACAAACATAACTTCCAAAAGGAAAATTCGTAAAATCTTAAACTCACTGTATTTACTGGTCACTTTCCTGACTAATTCTCCACCTCATTCTTTAATAATTTTAACTAAGCAAAGCCAAAATGAAAATTTTAGTTAAGGGTTTCTCTTCATATCCAAATAAGGCAAGGTAAGTTTTTGGCAAACTAATTTATTTTTTTAAGAGTTATTTATTTTAGAGAGTGAGAGAGAAAACACGGGAACATGCACAAGTGGGGGAAAGAGCAGAGGGAAAGAATCTCCAGCAGAATCCCTGCTGAGCACGGAGGCTGATTTCACAATCCTGAGATCAGGACCTGAGGGGAAATCTAGAGTCCTCTCTTAAGTCACTGACTAGTGAACTAATTTAGAAGACACTTACTGAGCACTTACTATGTGCCAAGGTTGACACTACATGCTTTATAATTTATTACATAGTTGTTTTGATATTATTATCTCAATTTGACAATGAGAAAACTAAATTAAGTGACTTAGTCCAAATTCCCTCCACTAGTAAGAATATTAATCAAGATCTATACTCAAACCTGCCCATGTTCACACTACTACTTAAATAGAATGGTTGCAAAGTATCAGGAAACTTTGATTCCTGAGATGTCTTTGCACCAAACTTTGTGAATTTAAGGTCATGACTCCAACATAGTTTACCCATTTCATGGAACTACTTTTACCTCTAAAAGTGCTCTCTCTCCTTTCCCCTTTATTCCCTTTCACTATTTTTTTTATATTCCCCAAATGAATGAGACCATATAATGTTTGTCTTTCTCTGATTGACTTACTTCACTCACATAATACCCTCCAGGTCCATACACGTCGAAGCAAATGGTGGGTATTTGTCATTTCTAACGGCTGAGGAATATTCCATTGTATACATAGACCACAGCTTCTTTATCCATTCATCTTTCGATGGACACCGAGGCTCCTTCCACAGTTTGGCTATTGTGGACATTGCTGCTAGAAACATCGGGGTGCTGGTGACCCAGCATTTCACTGCATCTGTATCTTTGGGGTAAATCCCCAGCAGTGCCATTGCTGGGTCGTAGGGCAGATCTGTTTTTAACTCTTTGAGGAACCTCCACACAGTTTTCCAGAATGGCTGTACCAGTTCAGATTCCCACCAACAGTGCAAGAGGGTTCCCCTTTCTCCACATCCTCTCCAACATTTGTGGTTTCCTGCCTCGTTAATTTTCTCCATTCTCACTGGTGTGAGGTGGGATCTCATTGTGGTTTTTTTTTTTTTTTTTTTTTAAAGACTTTATTTATTTATTCACAGAGAGAGAGAGAGAGAGAGAGAGAGGAGAGAGAGAGGCGGAAGCAGGCTCCATGCAGGGAGCCCGATGTGGGACTCGATCCCGGGACTCCAGGATCACGCCCTGGGCCAAAGGTAGGCTCTAACCCGCTGAGCCACCCAGGGATCCCTCATTGTGGTTTTGATTTGTATTTCCCTGATGGCAAGTGAGGCGGAGCATTTTCTTATATACTTGTTGGCCATGTCTATGTCTTCCTCTGTGAGATTTCTGTTCATGTCTTTTGCCCATTTCATGATTGGATTGTTTGTTTCTTTGCTGTTGAGTTTAATAAGTTCTTTATAGATCTTGGATACTAGCCCTTTATCTGATACGTCATTTGGAAATATCTTCTCCCATTCTGTAGGTTGTCTTTTAGTTTTGTTGACTGTTCCTTTTGCTGTTCAGAAGCTTTTTATCTTGATGAAGTCCCAATAGTTCATTTTTGCTTTTGTTTCTCTTGCCTTCATGGATGTATCTTGCAAGAAGTTACTGTGGCCAAGTTCAAAGAGGGTGTTGCCTGTGTTCTCCTCTAGGATTTTGATGGAATCTTGTCTCACATTAGGATCTTTCATCCATTTTGAGTTATTTTTGTGTATGGTGTAAGAGAATGGTCTAGTTTCATTCTTCTGCATGTGGATGTCCAATTTTCCCAGCACCATTTATTGAAGAGACTGTCTTTTTTCCAGTGGATAGTCTTTCCTCCTTTGTCGAATATTAGTTGACCATAAAGTTGAGGGTCCACTTCTGGATTCTCTGTTTTGTTCCATTGATCTATGTGTCTGTTTTTGTGCCAGTACCACACTGTCTTGATGACCACAGCTTTGTAGTACAACCTGAAATCTGGCATTGTGATGCTCCCCGCTATGGTTTTCTTTTTTAGTATTCCCCTGGCTCTTTGGGGTCTTTCTGATCCACACAAATCTTAAGATAATCTGTCCCAACTCTCTGAAGAAAGTCCATGGTATTTTGATAGGGATTGCATTAAACGTGTAAATTTCCCTGGGTAACATTGACATTTTCACAATATTAATTCTTCCAATCCATGATCCTGGACTATTTTTCCATATCAGAAAGGAAGACGGAACATGAGAGACTCCTAACTCTGGGAAACGAACGAGGGGTGGTGGAAAGGGAGGTGGGCGGGGGGTGGGGGTGACTGGGTGATGGGCGCTGAGGGGGGCACTTGATGGGATGAGCACTGGGTGTTATGCTATATGTTGGCAAATTGAACTCCAATAAAAAAATAAAAATAAAAAATAAAAGTGCTCTCTCATATCTTATTTCGCTTTATCTTACTAACAATATTTGGCTTGACCTTCACATTCCTATAAGACCTCAAATTTCGAATTAACTACCTATCAAACAAAATAGTACATGAAATCATTAGAAAATGCAGGTAAAACCGAAATAAGACTATCACTTTATATGTTTAAACTTGTGCCTTAATACACATTCCATTATATGTGGTATACCATGATTTTTGTATGCAATAAGGAACCATCTTAGGAATATTATCATTGTATTTTCTGTGTGTGTGTGTGTTGGGGGGAGTAGTATTAATTTGATATATGTACACTTTTAGTGACAAAATTATAATTAATATTTGTATTTATTTTTAATGTACTATATTGGGCTATTAATAAAATAAAATGTTCCCAGGCTTGTCTTGATGGCTGATAAAAACTTGGACTAGTAACTTGCCTCTAACTTCCTGGTGTAGAGTCCTCACCATTGTCCTATGTTGATGCTTATGCCATTTATCAACGACATATTAATTAGTTATGTTTTCTCAAAGTCTTCATTTCCCACCACAAGTGTCTTAGAATTCTTGCTTATTTTTAAGACTTAAAACCCACCCATCCAGGAGGGACAAGCCACATGACATTGTCAGAGAAGAATAAACCCAAGTATGTATATTGCATTTCCCTAGCAAAAAAAAAAAAAAAAAAAACATATATATACTAACAATGTTAAAAAGAAAAGTAGAATAAGTTGCTTTCAAGGTTTTTTTTAGCTGTAATACATAGTAAGAAATACATTTTAAGTGGTAACCCACAGGACACATATGGTTATGTGCAACTAAAATAAAAATGTACAAAACAATACTTACTCTTACTATCATGTAATACTCTGATGTTTATATTCTACTCTATCCTATTTTATACAAATCTATATTAACTGCTGGTATCAACCCAATGAAGAGGTTTTATAAATGACTCATGGGTTGGGCACTTTAAAAAAAAACAAAACAAAACAAAATGAAACACTGACTAGGCCATCTCTTTCTCTTGATAGCCTTTTTGTGTGTGTGCGCGCGCGTGCACGTGCATGCGTGTGCGTTTGTGAAAACAGATAAATAAAATGCATCATTGGGGCATAATCATTCATTTCAAAGTCCCCTAAAATGAACATAGCTGACTATCACATCTCTTGCCAAAAAATCTCCTCAACTCAACATTTGGTTAAGTTGAGGAGTCTTTCTGGAATACACGCAAATGTGCCAAAATGAGATTTCATAACTCTTAGTCCTGATGAATTCCAAAGAAGTCTTTCATACATAAGGCTACATCATTTAACAATATGTTCTACTGTTCCTAAAAAATGTGTACCATCCTGCTTCCTCCTATAATTGGCATCTGAAGGACGGAGTGTGGCGTCTGCAATGGAGATGTGAATAAAACAACCAGATACAGTCTGTACTTATCAGAATTATAAAAAGTTCCTCTGTGAGGTTAACTTGTTGCCACAAGCATCCTCCTTAATTCATTTTCTTTTTACTGTAATTAATTCCTTCCATGGGAACAAAGAAAGGTGTTGTTTTCAAAGCTGAATAAAAAGATACAAGAAACATGCTCAAAGATTTTCTCAGTGAGAAAACAAATCATTTTCTTATTTCCTAGGGAGGGAAAAGGAGTCAATAAATGTGCATCCCATTCTTCCTTGAAGCCACCACTATCCCAACATAAAGGAAGTTTGGGTTTATTTAAAAAGAACTGCCCTTGGGTCCAAATCCTTGTTCTGCCACTAACTACCCTGTAGTAATATGGAGGAAATTATTTCCTCTTTCCCTCCCTATTCTCAAACCTATGAAATGATTACTTTATCATATGGAATAAATGAATCAACAAATTAATGAAATATCACAGTATATGTAATCATGTTTTAACTCACAGAATAATAGAATCTCATTTAAATGACATTTGATTGTCAATATCAGTAGTTATCAAAGGGGACAAAGAGTACAACTGCCTCCTTATCCCAAATGAGGCTTAAGTTCATTTTTTCACAGCCCCTCCAAGTGATTATTTCAGGCTGTGCATAGGTCCTTTAAAAAACTGACTCACCACCTTCCAAGAGAGTCAATTCCTTTAGTGAACAGTGGTATTAGTGAATACAAATAACCTTTTTCTTAATTGAACCATAATTTGTTACTCTGGTATTTCAGTAATTAGCTCTCTTCATATTGTTCCTGATCATAAAGAGTAAGTATGGTTTCCTTCCACCTGCATTCTCCAAATACCTAAAGGTAGCAGTCATGTCCCTGCTATGTCTTATCTTTTGTGTGCCAAATTCATTCTCTGAAGACACAGTTTCAAGTCTCATAACCATTTCTGACCACTCTCTTTTGAGCAGATCTTACTTGGTTGCATTTATTTTAATAATGCCCAATGTTTATGAAATCCATTCTAGGCATGGTCTGTGGAAGCATAAAAGCAAGTCACTAAAAGTCGGTCTTGGAATGTACCTCCAAGAACATACTTCCTATCCCCTCTTCATATGACAAATGAAGAAGGAGGTGAAGTGACTTTCTCAGGGTCACATAGTAAACACTCCTAGCTCTGATGCCAGCGATATTTCTTTTGATAAAACTAGTCCTTTTAATTTTATTTTCTCCACCTCCAAAATGTCCTTAATGTAATCTTCAGCTTTCATATATTCATTTTCAAATTAAAGGAATAAAGAGGCTATTATCCTTGACCAGACTTACTGAACAAACTACAAAGTATAAAAACCTTCAGTAACTAAAGAAGAGATGAGAAAACGTGGTAAATGAGACAGAAAAGAAAGAAGGAAGAAAGGGGAAAGAACCTTTGTTTAGATTTCTGTGGATATTTATCCTTGTCTTTTCTTAACTACTTGCTTCATGTGTATTGGGTAGAGTTTGCTGTGTAGAAATTGTTTTAATTGGAACATGAATACCTCCTACCATGCCCTCCTATTCCACAGTATTCTTTACTCAGTATCAACCTTTGTTACTCAGACTAAAATTTATAAACCTAGAGGCTAATAAGGTTCTAATGGCTTAGGAATGGAGTCACAAGACCATCTCTTTAATAAATAGGATGAATGAACTCTCTGAATATTCAAACTAAAGCTCAGAAAATAATGTTATCTCTTTGGGATGTGGAATAAAGCAGACAAAGGAAGAACACACAATGTGGGCAGCTCTCATCCATAAAATGGATAAATGCTAAATATATCTAACAGGCATATATACTAAGAGCTTGTCTTCCTTAAAGGAAACATCTGATTAGTTGTAACTGCACATCCCCCAGGTATTTATTTGTGTGTGTTGAGAGATCAGTGCAGTGATCTCTGAAAACAAGGTCCCTTCTAACATAGTCATCCTAGGCATGGAGTATTTGGGTGGGGGGATCTCTGGTATTTTCAGCAGTGAACAGACAGTAATAGTGCATGAGAAAGTGGAAATAGGGCTGCTAGGTCCATCATGAGTCTTTTAGAGTTAAACCTGGTCTATAGTCCAACCTTTCAGATCTAATCTGTATACAGGGAAGATCTTGTCAACAGCTATATATTTCAGTGGATCCTATTTTTTCCCTGATCAAGGCCATATGCTTGGCTTGACTATCAGAGGCTACCCCTGATAGTCCATATGCTATCCTGTCTGGAAGGGAAGGTGAGAGGCAGCACCTCTGAACACATTTTCCATGGCTACTTGTATTTCTTTCATTACTAACAATGAAGTTTCTGACAGTGATGTCTGAATATGCAAAAATTACTTTAATCTTTAAAAATTACTTTAATCACTATTTTTTTAATTTTTATTTATTTATGATAGTCACAGAGAGAGAGAGAAAGACAGAGAGAGAGAGAGAGAGAGAGAGAGAGAGACACAGGCAGAGGGAGAAGCAGGCTCCATGCACCGGGAGCCCGATGTGGGATTCGATCCCAGGTCTCCAGGATCACACCCTGGGCCAAAGGCAGGCGCCAAACCGCTGCGCCACCCAGGGATCCCTACTTTAATCACTATTAAAGTTGCCATTCTATTTCCCAGATTATGGTTATATGATCAAATTAATTTAATGAATAATCCACCTACAAGTCTCTGTATCATCTGCTTTTTATGTGTTGCTACATCGGGGTAATAACCAATATAATTATCCAATCGTTCCATAATCACAACGATTTCTGTGGGGTCTAATTTTTCAGAATTTTTGTGAAGCAAAGGAAAATCACAGTTTCTGCAAATCTGCAATATGACTCAGGCAAAGAAGCAATTCTTTAATTCACAGGTCAAGAGCAAAGGGGTCATGCCATTTCTCAAAGCTAACTTCTACAATAATGAATACATTTGTAGTCTCTGTTACTACTTCAGATAGGTATTAAAACTTCCAGCAATATTGGTAGTATTGAGATGAAGAGAAAAGAATAGACCAAGAAATGGAGAAGTAAATGGGAATGGCAAACAAACAAACAAAAAAAATGAGTAATTATCTCTGACAATGATGTGGAAATAGAATTTTGGACAGGAATATTGAGTTCCAAAACCTAACTCTGTAACTAATTATGTACAAGTAAGGCCAAATTACTCGTCCTTACTGTCTCTGTTTCTCCAACTGTAACAGAGGTGTTAAATTACGTGCTCACTTAAGACACTTTTGGTGTTAACATTCTACAAAGCTAACAATAGTTTTTGTCTGAATTATTATCATGATCATCTCAAAAACCATCTCAACTCTGAACACTATTCAACTCCTGGAGAAACAAAATGAAATCCCCTTAAAAAGTACCAGTAAGGACCATAGTGACATTTCTCATATTTCTATACTAAATTGTTGTTTTGATACAACCCCAATAGAAAAAAAAAGATGACAGGAAAGTGAGGTCCCATTTTTTAGAAGTTAAACTAAGCATATAGACTATGAATCATATTGAAGATCTTTCAAGCAAAGCTCTATTGTTATCACATGTTAAAATAATTGATGGAAAACCATGTAACAACTTGAAAATGGTACAACACTGCAATATGCAGGTTAGCCTGAAGACAGTGTTCTTAATGATGTTATTTTACCAGTACAATTTATTGGTACATTTTTCCCCAAGAGCATCACTGACATGTTTTTTGGCTAGAACAAATTAGCATTCCTATATTATTAGATGGAAATAATAAATTCAAGAACAAATGTAAACAATAAAGGAGTAGGGTATGAATAGCATGTTACAATTAATCAAGGGAGGCATCTTGGCACCTCGTTTTTATAAAGAAGCAAATCTGTGAAAAATTACAAGTGCCTGCTATTTATCTACATACTATATATTCATAAATAGTGAGTTAGGTACTATTCCAACACAAATTCATCCATTAAACAAATAGTCTTTGAACACCTATTATGTGGTAGGCACTCTGATAGGTCCTATGCAAAGAGGAGTTTCAAAGTTCGCAAAAATTGTAAAGTCAAAAATCCTGTAAGTCATCCGTAAAGTACAAAATACGTGACTTTGTATATAAAATCCAGTCTGTAGGGATCCCTGGGTGGCGCAGTGGTTTGGCGCCTGCCTTTGGCCCAGGGCGCGATCCTGGAGATCCGGGATCGAATCCCACGTCAGGCTCCCGGTGCATGGAGCCTGCTTCTCCCTCTGCCTGTGTCTCTGCCTCTCTCTCTCTCACTGTGTGCCTATCATGAATAAATAAAAATTAAGAAAAAAAAAAGTTTAAAATCCAGTCTGTAACTACTTTTCTCAATGAAAGTGCTCTAGATCAAGGGGAAGTATGTAATGATGGAGTGTATGCAAGTGTCTGATTACTTAAAGCATTGATGCTTTAAGTGAATTATTGAATCTTTAGTTATAGGAGTGGATGGAAGACTAAATTTTCCTTCTTGCCAAAAGCATTTGTTTCACATTTATAAAATAATACATTATATTTTATTTTACACTTAAATAGAAAGAATATTAATTCACTTTAATACATTTATTTTGTTTTGATTTTTTTAAGATTTTGTTTATTTATTCATGAGAGACACAAAGAGGGAGGCAGAGACATAGGCAGAGGGAGAAGCATGGGGTGCCCAATGTGAGACTTGATCCCAGGACCCCAGGATCATGACCTGAGCCAAAGGCAGACACTCAACCACTGAACCACCCAGGTGCCTCTGTTTTGATTTTGAAGTATAACATTGTAGTAATATCCAATTGGGGGGTGGAGCAGTTAAAGTCATCGGAATGAGTATGCTTATACTGGACTCTGTCTTCAAGGTATTCATTATTGCTCATAAATTTATGGTTAGCTGAGTAACGTTTATGGCTTTGGCTGAGCTCTGTTGCAATTAGTAATGGGTCAGGAAGGCAACTGTGCTGACCTTCATTGGTGCTCTCAAATAGCTGAGGTCAAGTGGTCTAAGATGGCCTCATCTGAAAAACCTGGGTACTCTCATCCTTAACATGGTGATGATAGTGTTCCACGACAGACAGACAAGGAAGGAAGTCCTCACTTCCACCATATTTTATTAGCCAGAGCAGTCACAAATTTGGTGCTGCATGGTAGTAGAAGGGAACTATCAAGTTACAAAGCAAATAGAGTCATCAAAACAGCCAGTCTTCCACACCTCCAAAAAGGCAAGCACCACTGCTCCTGTGACATAAATGGGCACACACGACAATGTTTGTGCTGAGGAAAAGGACCCCTTAAATTTTCTTAGAGCAGAGAGAATGCTGACTGGATTGACGCCTTTAAAAGGAGTAATATTTTTTCTTCTGAGTCATTGCATATTCCTTTCCTACACATAGTTGAAGAATTACTGTGGCCTGCCTTAAAAAAATATTTTTTTTTCTTTTCTTGCTGTCATACTATGAATCTGTTTGCCTAGGAGGCCTAGGCACAATCTCTGCATGGCACAACAAGCCACAGTAAGTATTAAGTCTTATAGCCTAGAAAACCTATAAATCAAGGAAATAGCAAGTGTATGAGATTAACATTGATGCTAAACCCCAAGTCTCCTTGTGCTCTCTTCTAGAATTCTGTGACAGCAACAATGCTTGAAGGAACATCTTGTGATCACTGTCAACAGTACTGAGTGACCACAGTATTACCACGTCTAAGTATAAAATAAATGAGCAATTTGGAGGGTGGAGGAGATAAAGGATTTTTTTAATGGGACAACATCTTTTTCATAGTCCTTAATACCTCTTGGGAAAGCATTTGGAAAGTTTGATATTCTTTAAAAAAAAGGAATATCAACTGAGCATAGGAGAATAATTATAAGAACATAGGAACAGTCTGAGATCCTGGGGCTGAGAGATCTAGAGCAGAGTTACCCCAATTCAGCCAGCTTAAGAGGCTGAAGGAAGAAATGGTATACCGTTTCATGGAAAATCCCACAGGGGCTTTCTGTATGGCCAGAACACAGAAAACCAGGCATCATCTTGGGGAGTTTCTACAGTACCCAGCAGAGCTGTATCTCATTACAATCAAGGACTTTTTTTCCGATCCCAGATGTGATTTTTACCTTGTGAAACTTCCTACCACACCACTCTTACACTGATAAATTTTAAAATGTGATACCACATAACCTCATTATCCAATACCTGCTTGGGATCAAAGCAACATAAATACTTTTGATTAAACCACATAAAGATATAAGCCAGACAGTATTTCTTCCAGTCTTTGTCCATACTCTGTGTGTTCTCCCCTGAATCCTGGTAGTATTCAAATATTTTGCCAGTATTTGGCAATAAAATTTCTCTTGACCCATTTTTGGCAAAATAATTAAATTTGCCTGAATTTGGCAATGGAATTTTCATTGGCTTATTTTTTACCCAGAAATAGATTGTTTCCTTTTAATGGTTGTATTCCAATAGGTGGTTTATGCTTATAATACACAACTTCAAATGTTTGCATATAATTAAAAGCACATTTAGAGACATACATCAAAAGCAAGTCTCTGCCATTCTACATGATCCCCTAACTCTTCTATTTCCTCCTCACAAACAGCAACTGTTACCTGTTTTGTTCTCTGAGAGCAATTCTTTGAATATCAAACAGTTTACATAAACTCCATTTTACACAAATAGCATGCCATTACACAAAACTGCACCTTGCTTTTTTCATGTAAAATGATCTTGGAGTCCATTATTATTATTTCATTACCTAAAGAATGCCTCATTCATTTTAATAGCTATACAATAATACTTATATGGATGAATCATAATTTATTTTATTAGATCAGTATTGGTATACCTAGGTCAAAAAAAATGTAAATTACTAACAGCCAGTGCTCATAATGATGAGTTTCATTTAGACTACAATCTTGTATTGGCATGTCCTACATAGAGACCAAGACCTATTCTTCTAAAGCTAGAGGGAAATCCCTAATGAAATTTATGATTTGAGGTGAACCAAAACATAACTTTATCCTTGGCATTTTTTAAACACTTTTTTTACTTTCCCACCTCATATTTCCTCATGCTCTTTTCTAGAAATCCATCCCTTCTTAATTTTCATCAATTGTCAGTATTCTTCCTGTTAAAATCCAACTGTCAAATTCCATTTCCTTCTTGAAAATCTCCATCATGGATCTCATCACCACAGAACAGGACTTGATTTTTTTTTCCTCTGTCAATTTACTTTAGAGAAATATTTGTAATTTCTTGTCATCTTGAATCATGGTTATATAAGTATTAATGAATGTCTCATGTCCTTTGCCAGATTGCATACCCACTGAGAGTATTGATATATAAAATAGAAGGGCTGTCCTTCACAGGATTATCAGAAGTCCTTACAGGTACTTGTACTTAATAAATATATGTCATATAAATATATCCTCAGGTGTGATTCCATTGGATTCTGTTCAATTATAATAGGACCCTAAGGCAGAAGTCAGTAACTGGGAGTCCTACTCTTAAAACTATTATTAGGTATATATTGGATGGCCTTTTTAAACTCTTAAAGCATTTGTATTTTAAAATGAGAACAAAATGTCTGGATTACCTGTACCACTGGATTGTTGTGAGAATAAAATGAAATAGTAATTTTATAATGAAAATCTCAGCATTAGAGGTGCCTGAGTGGCTCAATCAGTTAAGCATCTGCCTTCAGCTCAGGTCATGATCCCAGGGTGCTGGGATCAAGCCCCACTTCAGGTTCCCTGCTCAGTAAAGGAGCCTCCTCTCTCTCTCTCTCTCTCTCTCTCTTTGCCCCTCCCTTCTGCTCGTGCTCTCTTCTTTTTCAAATAAATAAAATCTTTAAAAAAGAAAGAAGAAGAAAGAAAACCTTAGCATTAGAAAAAAATCCAAGGTCTCCTCAACTGATCATCTGTCCATTGCTCAAAATCTCTATATACCAATACTCTGGAAAGTAAACTACAAACATAAATGTAAAAATCTCCAGAAGCATAAAAATCTCAATTTAGCATAGAAGCTCATTTTACATTTGTGCAGCTCTGAACATTGTTAATGAGTGGACATACAGTGAAATCTACAGTATGCCACTTCATAATGAATAGTTTGTTATATCTGATTGGTGATCGGTTACCAACCTCCAAAGTAGGCTCACTCTGGTCATTTCATAAATTGTTCAATAACTCAGCCCCACAACTTACAACATTGGATTGTTTGGACCACATTGATAATGTAATGTAAGATTCTTTAATCTTAACTGATCCTCACAATGCTTCAATAAAGTATAAAGTATTTTGCACCTTCTGGCTTTAGTATATGCAGTATGTTGTGCTAGAAAGAGTGTTTTGTAATTAGTGAGTCTCACATTTGGATCCCTTAACCTCTGTAGTAAAACAAAACCTATCCCAAACAGCCTTGGTCATGAATTAACAAGTCATGTATACAAAAATATTTTCAAAGTACCATAACCAATTAAAAAGAATAATATTGTTATTAATAGTTATATAATCCCAATTATGTTTTGCTTCCTTGTTTTGCTTTCAGTGTAAAGAAGCAACATATTTTAAAGTAAAACTAATTTTTTTTTAATTTTTTTTTATTTATTTATGATAGTCACACAGAGAGAGAGAGAGAGGCAGAGACACAGGCAGAGAGAGAAACAGGCTCCATGCACCGGGAGCCCGACGTGGGATTCGATCCCGGGTCTCCAGGATCGCGCCCTGGGCCAAAGGCAGGCGCCAAACCGCTGCGCCACCCGGGGATCCCTAAAACTAATTTTGAATTGTTAAAACTTACACTCTCTATCTTAGTCAAAGGTAATATTAATTCATACATATCTCTACCCCAGATTTAACTATATTCTCTTTTGAAAAAAAAAATACTTGTAAGACTACACTGTTTAATAATTTTCTAACACAGAATACTTGGGCTAGAATTGGCTCCCTTCAGTTCCTACCTGCATTTATGTGTACCTCTCTTTATCAAAAACAATAGGCCATTGGAGCAACTTTAAATATGAAAATTATGAGGTGTTCGATGATTCTTAGGAAACATAAAAATCTCTAGCATTATTATAGCTGAAGTACAGATAATATAATGCGTAATGTAAAAATTTTTTCATTCCACCAAATGATGACCAGGTAAAGACTCATATTAGCTTAAATCTAAGCCTCTCTAGACATCTGCCACTCAGCCCCTTCTTATATTACTAGTATAACTGGGCAACTGAAAAGTTCCCAAATAATCAAGAATATTTTAGTCTTCCAAAACCTGATATTGTAACTGGGAATCTGTTGAGTGCATAATAAGACATGCATCAAAGGATGTAAACAGATGCTTACCTTCTGTGTGCACAGCTGACACATAGGTCCAGTTGTACCTTTTTACTATGTCCACCATGGCCCGTGCCTGCTGGGCATCTGAAGGCACAACCCTCATGAAGTACTTGAACAGAGTCTTGTCACTCAGATCCATGCTTGTTGCCGAGTAAGCAATCTGAGGTATGTTGAAAAGCTGGAGCAAGTTCTGGACCTGAATGGCCACAGAACTGGAGCCAGGCCCAATGACCCCTACTATGGGCTTCTTGGAGCGGAAGGAAGAGGAAGAACCATCCACACAGCGCACCAAACCTTCTTCTTCTTCTGAAGAAATGAGGGAGTCCCTTATAAACTCAATGCTCTGCTCTAGGGCCACAGCTGAATGCCAGCAGGAATCCCTTATTTCACAGCCCAGTGTGATGTTGGGCAAGAGTGTGGGGTCTGAGTTGATCCTTTCCAGAGTATGCAGCATGGCCTCCACTCTCTGAATGCCATACTGTTCACGAACTGCCCCACACTTCCTTTCATGTACCTTGTCCACCGTGGGCTGGTGGTGGACAGAAAAAAGAGCTCCGATAATGATGTCTCCCGGCATGTGAGCCACCACCCTCCTCTCACTGGACTGTGCACTCCCACGGACATCTTCTTTCAAAAGCAGAACTGACAGGATCAACAGAAGGACCATTTTAGGAGAAGAGTTCAAGCTAATAAAGATAGCATGGTGGGGAAAATTTAGGAGAGTTCTGACAGATAGAATCAAACAACGTCCTATGTTGGGTGGCAAACCAAGAAATTAGCCAGTAATTTAGATGTGCTCTCTAAAGGACCACCGTGTCCCCACGTACCATTTAGTTAGATGCATCCATGTGGTCATGATCTTCAAAACCTGGAAAAAAAATAGCATGGATATTTAACAACATAAGTACAAATAGTTTGGGAAGCTCTAATGGTCTATACTAGTACATTTTGATGATGATGTAGATTAGGAATATAATCTTTTTGAAAAAATAATCTAAAAATCTTTAAGACTCTCCTTTGTCTATCTCTTATAATTTTGTAATTTGAGGAAGCAATCCGACAGAGCTTCTTGATCCTACTTTACTTATATCAATTTTTTTTTATTTGTTCATCTGGAGTTCACAAAAGCAAATCTTATGTGTGGTAGGCCAAATAATACTCTTATGTGGAGATGAGAGAAAGTATCCTAAAAACAAAACTATGCCATGAACAGAAAACTTCAGGGAGTATGTAACCCAAAATAACAAGCATTAGTTATCTCTCGGTGATTATACTTTTTGTTTTCGAAATACTTTATACTTCTTTCTGAATTTTCAACATTAAGCATGTATTAACTATGTAATCACAAAAATTAAGTGACTTTTTAATAAAGGCTACATAACCCCTGTTCAAATACAATGTAAGGCAAGCTAAACAATCTTCCCAATTAGTAAGTACTGTGTCTCATTTCTATATAACATAGAACAAAGACATATTGAGGGGAGGTAGGTATTTCCAACCTAAATGAACTACAGAAAAGAAGGAAGAGGGTGGGGGTATGGCAGAGTAAAATATTCCCTAACTACATTGAAAAATATAGTGGAACAGGTACTGGTTCTGGGGAAAATAATGTTTAGTTCAAATTTCAGTTCTGCTCTTGAGAACTATTACTAAGTTGTTCAACCTCTCAGTACCAGAATTTCCTCATCTGAGAAGTCCCAACATATGTACTCGGCTACCATATGGGAATCAACATAAGATATAAACTATGTGAATGTTTTGTATATTGAATAAGACTACATATATTCAGGACACGACCTTTTCTGCTATTACATTTCCAAGGGCATTTTGTAGCTAGGTGGTGAGGACAGAAAATTCTCTGGCAACCCACTCAGTCCTCCAGAGTCTTCAGAGTAATTACAGAGTCTTGTAATAAAATTCACAGTAATCAGTCCTCTATCTCTGGTCCAGGAAAAAAAAATTCCATATCACCAAGACTCCAAGGGCTGGAAGGATGCATGTTAGAACTACCCGTCCAAGTAGAAACTTAGCACAACTTTGAATGTAGTCATCTATTTCAGTTTAAACTCCTGGGAAGAAGGAAATTTGTCCCAAATTGCCTATAGAAAATTCTAGCAGAGTTTGTAAAAAGGGAACTGACAAATTAATGATTTGGGTTATTGAAAGAATTGTTTAAGAGATTTATTTTGTACGTTACCCTCTCTGCCAGCCAAGGATCTCAAATTGTTTTCAAGTGACTAACTCCCCAAGCAACACATTTCAAAGACAGGTAATGCTTCTTCAGGAATTTACACACGTATTCTTCTTCAAGTGTACTAATGGTTTTCAAAACTCATCAGATCTGCAAAATATCTAGTCCAGACACTAAGTGAAGATGATTTGAATCTAAGTGAAGATGATTTGAATCACAGTTATAGTCACTCCCCAACCCCCGCCTCACCGTTTCTACCACTGCCTTCTACTGTTTCCTGTGGCAACAGAGAAAGCCTCCCCTGCAGAGTGTCAAACATTAAAATAAAAAACCTCATCAAATAACTAGATGTTCCAGAATAACTAGGTGTTTAGCAATATTTAGGGCAAAAAAAATCAGTTTTAGTATGGAAGTTGGCATTGTAGACAGGGAGCAGGGAAAAAAAATTAATTGTAATTGATTTAAAATATTACTTTTTTTCATTTGGGAAATTGTCTGAACATTCTCAAGCTTTCCCACTGCTTGCTTAGATCAAAGACCCAGAGACCAATGCTTATTCTCATGAACATATGAATTCTACCGTAGACCAAAACAAAACAAACAAAACCAAAAATAAGCAAAAAATCCAAGGTAAAAGGAAGCACAATGTCTTATTAAATCCAGAATATTAGTGAACAAACTAACAAAACAGGATTCATTTTTATTACAATAAGAGCATCAACGTGGTATGTGAGACTAGAAGTGGCCTATCAAAATGGTGAAACTAAAATATTCCCATGAATTTTATCTTAGATTTTAAGCAAGCCCTGTATGTTGAGACATAGTAAATATATACACACAAAAAAAACCACTGAAATATTATCTTCCAGTTATAAGCTAAATTAATTTTTAATTCATTCAAGAAATATCTACTAACTATTGAGTGGGAAAAACTAATGTAACAAAGAAGTGCAATGATGTACATTAATAATTGCCATCATTATCTTTCATTGAGCATCCATCACTTGTTCATTGACTCATTTAACAAATATTTATGGCATGCCTATACTATGATTCTGTCCTGGAAATTAAATATTCAAGAGAGAACAGGTGATACATGCTTCCTATAAGGCTTACAGACAGTACTCTAAAACATGACTTAAACTAGAGCCTGGTAAGTGCAAAGAACAATAAAATAGAGTGTCATGTAAAAAGTGTGGCCAGAGCATAAAGAATGGGAGTAACCGTGGTACAAGATGAGGTTGCAAAATTAAGAAAGGGCCAGACCATGTAGAATCACGTAGGCTCTTATAGGAATTTGGATGTTAAGTGCAACAGAAAACCAAGGAGGGGACATAAACAAATGACTGGCACAATTCAATCTTATGAAAGATTGCTCTAGCTGTTCATTGTTCTAAAAATGGTTTTGAGTCTAAGAACTAGTCTATTTTACCATTAAAAGATATGGGATAAACTAGTACAGAAACAAATGGAGACAGAGAAAAACTTGATAATTTTATTTTGAATATGTTAAATTTGAGATATTTTTTAAAGGATTCTATTTATTTATTTGAGAGAAAAAGAGAATAAGCAATGTGAGGAGAAGGAGAAGCTGACTCCCTGCTAAGCAGGATGCCTGATTCAGGGCTCAAGCCCAGGACTCTGGGCTAATGACCTGAGCTGAAGGCAGGCACCCAACAAACTGAGCCACCCAGGCACCGCAAGATACTTTTAAAGCACCTAGGTGCAGGTGCCAAGTAGTAAAGTAGATATATAAAATTGGACCAAGAGGAGTGTTTTGGGTTAGAGATATTAACTGAGGATCAACAATATATAAAATCTTTGCAATGAATATAGTCACCTGGAGAACAAGTATAAATAAGGAAAAGGTGGAACTGAGAAATAAGCCCCACAAAGAGGTCAGATTGTGGAAAAGCCAGCTAAGGAAACAAAGGCAAGTCATAAAATAAGGAGAGAATATAAGAACACGTGATGTAAGAGGAACCGAAGAGAATGTCCTGGGCAATTTATATTTACAGACACACACAGGGCTTTCATGTTGCAAATAATAAAATACATCCTGTTTTCCCAAAGATATTATTTTCTATGTGTATTAAGTATCTGCGTGTAGATGTGTCTGTGTGCAGCATGTATATGTCAATAATCCTTATAATAACCCTGAGATGTAAGTATTAATATATTTATTTTACAAATGATGTAATGGGTTTTTTACAAGTTAAAAATTAGTCACTCACAGTATAACATATAAAGTTGTTGAATCATTGTATTACACCTGAAAGTAATGTTACATTGTGTGTCAACCATACATACATACACACATGCATAAAACTAGCCAATCCCTTAGAAAGTGATGGATCTAGAATTTATGTCTATACTTAGTGACTCCATCACATAGTCTTTTCAGTATCCCGTACTGCCTTACTCCCCCTTCCTTCAAGAAACGTATTTCAAAACATCATTAAAAACTGAGAAGGGGGTGACTGAGTGGCTCAGTTGGTTAAGCATCTGCCTTCAGCTCAGATCATGATCCCAGGGTCCTGGGATCGAGCTCCCCGTCAGGCTCCCTGCTCAGTGGGGAGTCTGCTTCTCCCTCTCCTCCCTGCTTGTGCTCTATCGCTTTCCCTCTCTCTCTCTCTCTCTCTCTCTCCTCTCTCATAAATAAATAAATAAATAAAATCTTTTAAAAAAATGAGAAGGGCCACCCAAGCATACTTAGAACATCCCAGGGACATAGAATCCTACAGGAGTTTCCTTCAAAACTACAAGATGAAGAATATTCAAGGAAAAGAGATAACTCAGTGCTTAGAAGGTAGAAATGAGTGAAAATATCAGTGAGGGTGACAAAACATGAGAGACACCTAACTCTGGGAAATGAACAAGTGGTAGTGGAAGGGGGGAAGTGGGCAGGGGGGTTGGGGTGACTGGGTGATGGGCCCTGAGGGGGGCACTTGGCAGGATGAGCACTGAGTGTTATCCTATATGTTGGCAAATTGAACTCCAATAAAAAAAATAAAAATAAATTAAAAAAATAAGGTAGAAATGTGTATGATTCAGACAATCATGTTTGTATTGCCCTGGCATTCCCCCGCCCCATGAGATTATGGTCTGCTGAATTATAAAGCAATGACTGCTTCACGATCTGCCTTGGATGCACACAATGGCTATATTTCACCAATATTAGCTATGAGGCTCACATACCTGGAAAGTACATTTTGAAATAAATTATCACTTGGAAACTTGACAGAACTATGCTACAAGTTGGCTTATTATAAGGTTAAACAAGTCATTCCATGTGCTCCCAAAATACAAGAAATGAATAGAACATAAATTCCAAATAGACCAGTCGGGTATACACTAGCTCTAGTGTGCCATCACTCATTTGTCCAATACGTGTTTATCAAATAAATATTATGTATGAGGCTCTGAGGTTTCAGTTATGGACAAAGCAAACATAGTCCATGCCCTCCTAAAGCTTATACTTTAAAGGGGAGTTGTCGGGAGGGAAAAAGAGGGAAAAAATAATAATAAAAAAATAAAGGGGAGTTATCAGATAATAAATAAGGAGGCAAAATATTTTATGTGCACAGTAATAAGGGTTAAAAATAAGAATAGAAAAAAAATAAGAATAGAGCAGGGAAGGAAGATAGAGTCAGAGATGTGGGAAAATTTTAATAATGTAGCGAAGAAGTATACACTTTAAAAGTAAAATCTGGGTAAATATCTAAAAGAAGTAAGAGAATGAGTTGTGCAAATATCTAGGGAAAGAACATGCTATGTAAAGGCAGAATCAAATGTAAAGCCCCTGTGGCAGACTTCTTTCTGCTTCTGCTTTGTATGCTGAGAAACAGCAAGGAAGCTAGTGTGACTACAGCTTAGTAAAACTGGGGGAGAGAGGAAGTAAAGTCAAGAGATAGGACGATCATGTGGACTCTTTTTGGATTTTAACAGGCTCGGCTTTAACATCAGAAGAGAGTGACTTTCTGGAAGAGTTTTCAATAGAAGACAGAACACATGACAGAACAATGACCAACATTTCAACAAGAATTAGGGCAAAGGCCGAACTGAGAGGGCAGTTAGGAAATGTCTGCAAAAATCCTGGTAGGAGAGATGACACTGGCTTGAATCAGGGAGACATAGCCCTATCAGCAGAGAAAACTGGCAGAAGACAGAGTGGAAGAGTTTGCTGTCAGATCTGAGTTGGAATATGAAAGAAAAATAAGGATCAATGAAGACACTAAGGTTTTTGGCATGAGCAAATAAAAGATGGTACCACATTGACTGAGGTGAAAAAAGCCATGGAGGAGCAGATTTGGGTGGACCTAACAAAAAGTAGTTTTGATATGTTAATTTTTAGATGCCTTACAGAAATTCAAGATGAAACATTTATTAAGCAGTTGGATATAAGAGGTTAAATTTCTGAGAGAGGTCAGTGTAGGAGATAAAAATGGGGGGAGGCATCACTATACAGATAACTGTTTTTTGTAAACCATGAAACTAAATGAAATCACCTAGGAAGTGCAGAGAGAAAAGAAACTAGTTCTGAGACTGAGCCCCAGGGAATTCCAATGGTTCAGTTCCCAGAGATGAGGAGAAACCAGCAAAGGAGACTGAAAAAAAATTGATATAATTTAAAATATAAATATGATACAAATATAAAATACTGAGTGTGCATGCATGCATGTATAAGATCTGGAAACATACACACTGACCTTTATAGGATGTTCTCTGAGTGGTGGGAAGATGTGTCACTTTTCATTTCTTCTTTGTCTTTGTCTATGTTTTCTAAATTTCTACATTTACTATGAAAATATATTATTTGTTATATTAGTTTAAGTGTGGGACTGAGGGATCTGCCTTCTAAATTTCTGCTCCAGTATTCCTTGTGGCCTTATCTCCCTTGGATCTGCTCTTCCTTGGGAGTCTGCTAGTCAAGCAAATTTGTGTCTCCTCCACTGCTTTACCCAATGGTTTTGTTCATGCTGCTTCTGATCCCTGACATGCTCTTGCTTCAGTAGCCTTTATGGTAGAGTTTTTAAGAGCATGGTCTTGGAATCAAATGGACCTGGGTTTGAATCCAAATACTGCCATTTGTTGGCTATGTGCCCTTGGTCACCAAGCCTCTCTGAGCCTAATTGGAATGACAATAGTATTACCCTAAAGGGTTTTAATGATGATTGAATGAGATAATATTTTTAAATAGTCCCTTTATAAAATCGTCCCAGATCCTTCACCTTGTGTTTGCTCTATTCCCTGAACTCATATGGCATTTTTATCGATACTTTGTTGTGTCTATTACTAAGCTAATATTATAGCTATTTATACATGTTCTAGCTTCCTATAGACTTTGGATCCCTTAAAATTGGTACTATATATAGTATCTGGTATAATCCTTGCACAAGATAAATGTTCAATAAATCCTGCTGAATGAACAAATAAATAAAGAATTGCCTCCACTGGGCTTTCTGGTCAACCACCTAATTGAGGTTCCAAGATAGTATCTCTTGCCCCACCCTAGAAAATTGAAAAATGTATTCAGGCAACAGAGATCATCAAAAAGAGAAGCAAGGACTGACAAAGTAGTAGGCAGAAAACTTTAGTGTCGGTGAGGCCATTTCTCCTTAGCTGTCTCCCCATGAGCTATATTCATTTACTTAATAAGGGTCTGGTAGGGGGGAAAAAAAGGAGGGGAAAAAGTAATACTGTATTACTTTTTCAATTTATAGAACCTTTTTCCATTATCAATCCCACTTCAACCTATAACAAAATTACTGCCAAGAACATCTGATTGTCCCATTTCATATATCAGGAAATAGAGTCTCCAGGAGAATAAATTATTTGCTTTAACTTATAACTCTGAGATGGTAGAGGTTATAGATCGGTAGCAAAAAAAAAAAAAAAAAAAGAAAAGAAAAGAAAAAGTGAGGTTCTTGTTACAGATCAGGAGGCGGAATTAACTAATACAGTGATTTAAAGAGCTTTCAAAATGCTACAGATCTACAACCTAATATATGGAAAGCTTTAATTCAATCAAAAGCAGGAAATGATAGGAGTTTACATAGTCTAACATATAATAAGTTGGTTGAGGGTCTTATTTTCAGAACCACTAGTCTGCTTTATTCAATAATATATTTCTTGGCTTACAGCATAATAAAATTAATCACTACCCCACTATAGAAAACAGTAGACATATATTTAATATGTATAGAAGTATTTTGCCTAGGTAGTCAGCCTCCTACTGTATCCTAAATGAATATGAAGAAAAAATGTTGGTGGGTAGAATTTGCATAAATGGCAATTTACACTGTAACCAGATTCACAGCTCACATTGTCTTTTATTTTCAACAATCTTCTCAAACACTGGCCATCTTTCTGGCACAGATGTCTCTTATATAACTTAATCCCCACACAAGAAAATCACACAGTTCGAGACATCAACACTAAAATGATTCCTTCTGCCTGAGCAATAGCGTCATCCCAAATAGACAGGGGTGTCAATATTGCCTATGCCATGAATGCCTTTGATGTATTTTCCTGAAAACAAGTGCATCCCAGAGATAAGAGACACTATGAGGTATGATACTGAGAGCTTATAGTCTAGGAAAGCTCCACTGCTGTAGCTATCTCAAGCACACATCTGTGACCTTGTAAACAAGAAAGTCCAGCACCCTCTCTGTTTAGCCCAGATCCAAAAATATGCCATATTTTCAATGAAACCCCCTAAAAACCAGAAAAGGGCTATAAAATAACATTGTATAAAAGTGAAATCTGTAATTTTATGCATTAATTAAAAGATGCTGGCACTAGAATAAAGCTTACTGTAGATCACTGTAAATCATTAAACAACTGGTTTAGTAGTCCATGAAGACCTGAAACAGCCTTCTACAGCAAAGCAATAAAAATGATGTAATCTACTGTTAACTAGTCTCAATTTAATTATCAAGCAGGGATTCCAGGCATCTTCCCATTTTGCAGCCTTCAGCTGCTTTCTTGTTATTTATGGCATACCTCGAAAGACTGTAAAGCATTATTGTGCATATTATATTACTTATCATCAGGTGCTTGAAAATGTGCTTTTGCACTTCTAACTCGATCTCTACTTACTTATTAATAGCTAATATTTATTGGGTGCCTGCTTTGTGCTAAATAATGTTAAAGCATTATTTAATGTAAGTTCTCAAAATAACCCTGTGAGGTAGGTATGATTACTACCTACGTTAAATATCTCTAGAAATTGAGGTTACAAGGTGAAGAATCTTGCCAGAAGTCTCATACTATAATAACTGGCAGAGTCAGGATATGAACCCAACTCTCTCTGGCTCCAAAGCCCACACTCAAACATAATCAGATGATAATGTCTCCCAAAAGACCAAGTGGGTTGGCTGGTTAAACCTTATACATTGTTTGCAAAACATTCTGGAGACTCTCTACTTTCCATTTAAAGTTTATGTATGCCAGTCAACTACATTTAGAAGCCATACAAACCAACTAAATTAACAGATGTAACTCTATTTCCTATAGTTATTTAGATCATAATTTCCCAACCTCAGCACTGTTGACATTTTGTTGTGGAGGTTTACTGTCGTGTGCATTGTAGGATGTTTAACAGCATCTCTCATCTCTGGAGATCCCAGGTTTCCAGATGCCAATAGCAAACATACCTCCTCTAAGTTGTGACAAATAAAAATGTTTCCAGACACTGTCAATGTCCCCTGTAGGTCAAAGTCATCCCCAATTGAAAACTGCTGATTTATATCCTGGCAAGGTTTATATAAGCATCAAAAAAGAATACAACTAAGAGCTAATCATCTGGATTCGTCAGTCCCACAAAACTTTTTCCTGAAACATCCTAATAATTTAAGGAGAGTAGTTTAGAATAGGTTTTTCCTGTTCCTTCTTTACTTTGTAATTTGTTTCTGGCTGTATTATATTGTTTTGAAGCTTGTAATTTCAATTCGAGAAATACAGATTAAACCTTGAGAGTGAAGGATATTGCCTTACTTTAAATAAGCATGATTCTAAGTAGCCATAAGTTGTAATAAATGAATGAGAAGAGTATCCTGTGATACACTGTTATCATTTCAAAGACTATTTTTAGTATGAAATATAAAGTTCATTTTAGTTTTAACAAGATAAAGAACATCTTATACAGTAATTACATGTTGGTTTTTCAAAATGTCGTTTTTATTTTTAAAAGAATAATTATGTTATTTACCTTCTTGTCTGTCTTTAAAAAGTATGATGACATCATTGAATATTAAGGCAAATTGATTTTTAAGAAATATTTTTCAATTATTCCTCTGTAAAATATAAATGTAAACAGGCTATATTATTATTATTATTATTACTATTATTATTACAGTGCCCACTAGCACCATTATGATTATGATCTTTTAATTTTCCTCAGAACATTTATGTTTAAGAGCATAAAGTTGAAGAGCAAGTTTAAGAGCAATGGCAAATAGCCAGAGTTACTGTGAAAGCTGATCATTAGAAAATTATTCATAGGTCTGATATCTTTTTTAAAGATTTTGTTTATTTATTCATGAGATACATACAGAGGAGAGATGCAGAAACACAGGCAGAGGGAGAAGTAGGCTCCATGCAGGGAGCCCAACATGGGACTAGATCCCGGGTCTCTAGAATCACAGCCTGGGCTGAAGGCGGCGCTAAACCCAGGCTGCCCCAATGGTTTTTAAAACCAACAGAATCAAAAAAAAATAAAAAATAAATAAAATAAAATAAAATAAAACCAACAGAATCATATTTACATAGAATACATTTTTTCACATCTAAATATTTCCTTTAAATTTCTTAACGAGTTTGATGAAAATAAAGGAAGATAAATTTGAAACAGCAATTATGTACCAACCACAGGATTGCTACGAAAATTAAATTCAGTAACATGGGAACGCTGAATTTGATATTCAAAGGCCTGGATGGGATTAATAGTTATAACTACCATTTCTACACTGTTCATTGTGGGTCTGGAACTTTGCTTATATTTGTACAATTAATTCATTGTGATTATACAATGCGCCTTACAGTGTTACAACCTGTTTCTCCTGGAGCCCAACGTGGGGCTTGAACTTACAATCCTGACATCAAGACCTGAGCTAACACCAAGAGTTGGACACTTAACTGACTTAACAACCAGGTGCCCCCCCGTTCATCATTTTAAAATGAGGAAAGCAGAGGCAGAGCAATGTTAAATATCTCACCCTAGGTTACATAGCTAGTAAGCCACAAAGATGGGATTGTGGCTTACAATTCAGGCAATCTTGTGTAGGGGTCTGCCCTCCCAATCATACCACAACTTACTGGAAACCACAGTGAAACAATTCCATGGTGTTTAGCAATACCATAGATTAAGGTTACCTAATGTAATGAAAGAGGGTAAGTTTGATTTCCAAGCAAATGAGATGTGTGCATTTATTTATTTATTTTTCCCATTTCCTCGTTATATGACAGTGGAAGGAAAAAAAACCAACTCCGTTTTCACAATAGGAAACTAAGAACAAATATTGCCTTGCACAATTGTTATAAGGATTAAATAACACCAATGCTTGGCATGATGCCCACTGTACTCAAGAAAGGGTAGTCGTTGGAGCAAGGATGAGCCTGAACCAAGACTTATGCTTGGTTCCTTCCCCTTCTGATTCAAGGTACATATAACTCAAACAAGCTGAGAACTGGTAAATTCTAGATTTTTTTTTGTCTTCCTCTGCGAATTTAAAGGAAATGAAAGCAAGACTATGGCATAATGTTTTTTAGAACTATGTTTTAACTGAGATAAATACCAAGAAGATACTGTCTTTTACAAATAGTTGAAAATTCCAAAAAAAATTTTGATTTTATTTTCTTGGGTTATACAAGCAATCACGAACTAAAAAATATTTCTTTTGATGCTCTTCCCTTATGCCCTCCTAAGCTCCACTTATTAATGAAAATAATAACTAAATGATGTTTCAGGACTATCATTAACATTTCTCTGAATTTTTAAAATAACACATATTTATAAACTGTGGGATGTTCCTGCATTGTAGTAATACACCATCAGCATATCCAAACTCCAAACCAACAAACTAGCTTTAGCATATCATATATATATATATATATATATATATATATATATATATAAAGATAGTCTTCACTATTTTATAAAGTTAGTTTATACTCTATTTAAATAACATAACAAAGAGTATATGGAAGAATCGTCGAATGCATCTCTCTCTTCACCCCATTAGGACAGAGAGCCTGGAAGAAGATGGTTACAAATAAGTACAAAATTTTTCAAGATTTTAGTGCTATCTCATATTTTCTACCTGTATTTTTACCTATGCTTTACTGGCATTTATTTTAGTTTCTTATCTAAAATGCTCTGAAAATTCCACAAAAGAAAATATAAGACTATATAAAATCTCTAATATGTTTTGAACAAAAATGAGAACGTTAGAATTATTAAAACCCTTCAGTCACACAAGTACTACATATTTTGTGCTGGTTGAACAAAGTTTTCACTTTAGTGTCTGTTACCATGTCCATCACAGACTACGAAATGAAGGCAGAGGCCTGTGTCTCCCTATGGAAGTAAACTGAAGAACTGGGCAAGTACTTTGGGTTCTTCAAATATCACCCTCTCTCCCAAATAATCTCAGTATGTCCTTCAACAAATCAATATTGCAGGATTTGGTTTTTCTCTGGGTACAACCCATGGCCCAAATACTGCCATGTGATAACAGAGATCTAGGTGGTGCGATGAAAATATCCAGATTATACATTTTTGTCAAGCAGAGTATAAATGACTAGGGAAAGCTTTTCTCTTAAAAGAAGCAGTTATGTGGAAAGTATTCTATCCACAATCTTCTAAGAAACCCTGAAGGATCTGTCCGGAGTGCTGAAAAGGTCCCCGCTGGAGAAGGCTGAAGACTGGAATGTGTATCAACCTGATTAGTTCAGGAAGCAGTATTTTCAATTCCCAAACCAAACATCCTTTTAAACAGAAATTTAAATCTATAAAGGACAGAAGTCATTACAACTGATTCTTAAATGTGTAATTCATAGACACAAAAGAGAAATTAAAGAAGAAAATTCCTTGTGCTCTATGACGGTAATGAGGGGCACAAAGCACACCCAGCAAGAGGTAGCATACCCGAACATGCCAAAACTCAAAAGAATGTCTAGAATGTTGTATAACTAAGAGGATTCTACAGAAAACCTTGGCTTAGCCCCACTGGGGGAAGAGGCTGAACATAGTAAAAGGCAATGTTAACTTGGCTGTCTCAAATGGCCAGAAGCCAATGTTAAGAATACAGATTAGCTCTGGCCCAGCCTCAAGGGACTCAGAACAATAAAACAATACGTAGGGAATGAAGAAAGAGGTGGAAAGGAGATGCTGCCTTCCTACCGGCCTGAGTCCATTTCTAAGCGGGAAGTAAAGTGTTGGAGAATCTATCTGCCTGGTTACTCAAGCTTACAGTTCAGCTGAGGCAGCACCAGGATTATGCCTAAATAAGCAAAAGTGCTTGTTAACCTCTCCTCAATTTCCCTTTCCCACAGCACCCGCTCCGCAGGGAAATGAGGGCAGTAGGAAATTCCAGCACCGATCCCAAGAGTCTTCCAGGCAGACTCTTCCCTTTGCGAGGTCCCAAGTCGGGGTTAGGTTCTGGTCACTGGCTAGTTCATGGACCTGACTGGGGTTCTTTCCACAAGCGGCTGTACCCTGAGATCCCTCCTCGGCACACCGCTCATGCTGCCGCTCCTGGGTAACTAGCAGGCTGTGTTTTGGAAGGGAAAGATGCATCCACAGAAGAGGAAAGAGCCGGAGGACGCAGACCGGGGTTCAGGAATAAGCACACTAGCCTGAGTGAAAGAGCTGTGCTTTCAGCACCACCCGCTGTCCCCCCTCTTCCTGCAGCAGGCACCACAGTCGCTGCATCTTACCGATCTAATGGGAAGCGATTCTCCTTCCTTCCCTCTCCACCTTTGCTTCTCTCAATTCCGAGCCCTGGGGTGGTTTGGGGCAGCACAATCTGCATTCTAAGCACGCGCACCTGGCCTTAGGGAGCGGGAACTCGGATCCGAAGGCATGCAGAATCCCTTTCTCAATTCTTGCCGCCATTCCCTCCTTCACCTCATTGCTCTCGCCTTTTCTCCCAACAGGTTTAACTAAGGCCATCAGCAAACGGAGGGGACTTCAACCCCGAGGTCTGGCCAGCCTTGCTCCACGCTCGTCCCACTCCCAAACCAACTGTGAGCTATCCAGCAAGCTGATAGCTCCTACATCCTTCCCGGGCACAGGGACACTTGGGCACACAGACCCTTAGCAAGCTTACCCCCCTGTTGGCCGCGCAGCTGGCAGTGAGACGTAGTCTAGCTAGCCCCCCATAAAGTTGGGCTGTGCTGATCAGCGGGGCAGAGCCGGCCTCTCCATTCCCAGGCTCCCCACCAAGAAGATCTTAAGCTCATCTCCTGCGCTCAGTGCGCACAGAACAGCAGAGCTGAGGGCGGCGTGTGCAGCAATCTCCCTGCTACTGAGGAAGGGGGGAAGGGGGGGAAGGGGAGCTCGCGGAGGAGGGAGGGGTGGTAGTTTGTATTTATAGAGAACAGAGTTCTCAGCGCAACTTTTTGGTGCCACCAAGTGGCACAGTGAGTTCCTTTAGGAACACAGACTTCGGGTCGAATCTGGATGGGTGAACCAGCTCTGAAGCCAGATGCTCACATGATAAGGGGATCTGGGGCACCCCTACGACTTGAGTTTTCCCATATGCACCTTCATACCTCAGTACCTGGGATGCAATCCCTGAGGTCTAGGAATGTGCCTGCATGGAGGGGAAAAAAAGTACCAGTGCCCTCCTCGGACAAGTGGCAGAGGTGTCAAGGACAATGGGCAGATGCCTAGGAGTCTAGGAACCCTTGTCTCAGGAAGAATATCCATTCTCCTCTCCCTCCTAACCCCTCTGTCCAGATCACAGTATTCTCAGATCTCATTCTAAAACCATCCTGCCATCTGGAGTGCCCAACCTTTAAAGTAAAATGCCATTCATTTTCCTTGTATTACAATCAATTCCAGATTATTTCCCAAACCCTCAGATTCAAAGAATCTCACAGCTTGCCACCAAACCACATCCTTTAATTGCTACCTTAAAAAAGCAAGTGACTTTAGGCTCTGTGGATCTGAATCGCTCCAAACAGTACTCAGAACTCTAGGTTCCCTTGGTTAGAGTCTAAGTGTCTGTTTGTCCTTCTCATCTATTTCCACAGACCTCTCAGCATGCATTACACCAAGTGCACAGCCAGGAGCTTGCAAATGTCTTTGGTACTTTGAGGGAGAATGCCCTGAAGCTTCATTTACCTGGATTTTCTAGGTGCTCTTTCTTCCTTGTATGCAGATCCAAAAACCCATATGATCATCGACAGACACTACTCTATGGAACTTTAGTGTCCTCAAACAAAGAAGAATGTCTACATTTTGCAGAAATGGAGAAACTGAGTACACGAAGGGATTTTTTTCAAGGTCACACATTTTCCTCAAGACCAACCCAGGAACTACCCAGGATAGGACTGAATTAACACAGTGCTATGTCAAACCTGACTTCCAGGCTTCCACTCCTTCTATCGCCCCGTTCACTCATTCTCAACTCCCTTTCCTCCCCCAACCCCACCCATCCCTCCCTCTGACCCCATCCTTTGCCGAAGTTCCATAAAGAAATCTAGTGTAAGGATGTTTCCTTATCCCCACTGGCAGTACACGAACCTGAGCTTACAGGTCCGGAGTTACATGGGTACCCCTTAAAAATGGCCCCCTGTTCTAGAAAACCTCTCCCTCCTGTAGTGCAGTCATGGAAGTGTCATTTTAGAAATGGAACATTGGCATTCACACCCAACCAGGTCCCTCTCTTGCTGCCTCCTTTCAAGGTAAAGCATTAGCAAATGCTCTTATTAGCCCTCAAACACCCAAGGGTCTCAAGGATAGATAAGCCCCCCCCCCAACACACACACACACACTCCCTTGTTATGCACCCTTTTGTGCACATGTATCGGTATGCGAGAGAGAGAGAGAGAGAGAGAGAGAGAGAGAGAGAGAGAGAGAGAGAGAGAAATCCAAACGCCTCCTTTGGCTCAGATCTCTATTTTCTCCTCTGATTTTTTTTAGTTCGTTTTCTATGGAAACGAGCCCACTTAAGTCCCTCACTTATGCAAATAAAAGCAAAATGATCTTCATAAACCTCTCACTGGAGCGACGCCGCGGCAGTCTGGGCTCCCGACTAGAAATTCGTGTCTGATTCACACAGCACACGTCCTTGCGGGCTGACTTCTCCAAACTTGCAGGACCTCGTGGCGTCCCTGGCCCCACCGGGGCTCCACCTGCCGCCGCTGCCCTCCCGGGGCCCGTCGCCCGCGCTCCCGCCCTCGCCTGCGGGCCGGGCTGTCTGCGCCCGCGCTGGGGGAGGGGCTCCGGCGGCCCCGGCGGCTCCGGCATCGGCGGGGACTCCCGGCTGGAAGAAAGCAGACCGCGCTGTGCTTACCGGTGCGCGCCCGAGCCCGGCAGTCGTCGCGGGCTTCCTGCGCTCGGGTGCCGGCCTCGGCCGCGGCGGGAGCTGGAGCGCGAGCGGCGGCGGCGGGAGCGGGGGCGGGGGCGGGGGCGGGGGCGGGGGGCGGAGCGGCCCCGGGGCCCGCGGCGGTGGCGGTGGCGGCGGCGGCGGCGGCGGCGCTGTCTCTCGGCGAGCTCCGGGGGCACGTGCCGCGCTCGGGCAGACGCCGCTGGCAGCGCCGCGCAGGGCCGCTTCCTACTCCTGCGGCGCGGCGGGGGCGGGCGGGGCGGGGCGGGGGCGCGACCCCGGCCCCGGCTCGGTGGGTGCGGAGGCTCGTGGCGCCGCGGAGCCTGGGGTGCGGGCGGGAGTTGCCCTGGGCTCCCTGTGCAGGTCCCCGCTTCGCCCCGGGAGCCGCGGGAGGGGGAGAGCGGCGCGTGGAGGCGCGGAGGCGTGGGTGCCGTGGGCGCCGTGGGTGCCGTGGGTGCCGTGGGCGCCGTGGGTGCCGGGGGTGCCGTGGGCGCCGTGGGTGCCGTGGGTGCCGTGGGCGCCGTGGGTGCCGGGGGTGCCGTGGGCGCCGTGGGTGCCGGGGGTGCCGTGGGCGCCGTGGGTGCCGCGCAGCTGGCGGAGCCGCTCCGCGATGAGCTGCTGTCGGGCCGGGGCGCGTAAAGCCCTGACGGCGCCTGGGAGAAGGGGCGCCGCTGCCCGACGGTGCGGAGAGCCGGGGACCCCAGGACGACCCGGAGGGCGAGTGCTAAGAAAGAACAGTCTTCGATGACGGCAGCGCGCGTTTGCACGTCTCGCAAACGATTCTTTCTATATCCATTAAAATTTCTTTCTCCGTAGTGAATATGTTTTACTTACTCGAATGACTTTCCTCTCCGTCCCCCACCGCCCCCATAACTACCAAGACTGTAAAAAAAAAAAAAAAAAAAAAAAAAAATGCTGAAGTTATCTTTAAATTCCAAAACCAGACCTCATGTCTGCCTCTGAAGACGAGATTGCTATGAATTAATTGCATGGCTTAATTTAAAGAAAAGAAAGACATTGTAGCAATAGGATTATGACTATTCCCATTATATTTCCCTAAGCTGAATTTTAGAAGCCAGGTGCTTGCCGCCGTTGGATGAAAGACTAAGAGCTGAGGATACTCCAGTTGAGGGGGCTGGTCCTGATGATCCCCTACTAATGTGCATTTCCCACCAGACCCTTGAAAACAAAGCAAGTTGTTCTTTGATAGCGTCGGTATTCAACGAGAGAAAAGACATGTTATCCGCCACACCTTGTTGATCTTGACAATGGCATCTCTCTTCTCCCCTCTTTCCTGTGTGCTCTCACGGTGGCATTGTTAATTTCTCCGGCTCTTTGATTGCAGTCCAGGAAGCAAGCTTTGGTACTTTGCAGACAGGCCAGCAAAGCCGTGGTTGATCTTCCTGAGTAAAAAAAAAAGATGAGAAAGATGGTACAGATGAGAAAATACAAAAATAGTGAAAGTTCTGAGGAAAATGAAGGGGAACTAGTGGCTCCCTGATTGTGGAGCTTTGATCAAGTTTGATGTACAGAATGATTTGTTAGCCCAATTGGGGGACTGATGATAAGGACGAGATCATAAATGTAATCATGGCCTGGACCGCTTAGCTTTGAGTGAGCATAGGACCCATTAGGTTTCCTATCCTTCTTGGTCAGTTGGAATTGGCTCAAAGCACATCAGTGAGTGGGCTAAACCTAAGTAAGAGGGGTTCTCACAGTGGCTACTCAGTTAGTTAAACTCTTCAATTTCTTACACATATTTTCTGCCCTGCTATCTGCCAGGGTTTGTGGAGAGGATAGGATAAGACATGTCAGAGCATTGTCAGAAATGATAAGGCACCCTATAAATGGAATACATAGTTTATTAAGACATATCCAAAAAAAAAAAAAAGACATATCCACTTCATATGCTCTAAAAGTTACAATGCAAAGGACATTCCCCATGTTGAACAATAGTGATATTTTCAGCTGAGAAGGAAAACACAATTATATAATCTTGAATTGCTCGGTGACATTTTACAATATAGCTTTACCTCAAAATGGTCAAGTGCTAAATTAGGTTAAATTAAAATTTAAAGGAACAAAGAAACAACGTTTTGAGTCTCCAAAATAACTTTTGATTGTAAAACATTTGAAGGTACGACTTTTGCCTAGGATGAGCTATTAATAATCAATATATTGTAAATCTTATGTAGAATAGTATAAAGGAATGAAAAATTTATTTATACTTATAACTGATTAAGTTTAAAACTCGGAATTTTCATTGATTCCTTTTTTTCTCTCACACATGGCAATTGGTCAGAAAATGACTCTACCTTTGAAATGTATCCAAAATGCTGCCACTTCTAACCATCTTCTGGGAAACAGTGTTGAATCAAACTACTCTCATCTTTTATCAGCAATAGCTTCCAAACTGGTCTTTTTTGCTTCTTCACTTTCTCTGTAGGCTGTATTCAACACGGCAGCCAGAGTGTTTTTTTGTTTTTGTTTTTTTAAAGAAGTTAGCTTAAATCAAAACCCTCTGGTAACTTTCCATTTCACTCAGAGTCAAGACCCAAGTCTTTACCATGACTCTACATAATCTTTCCCTACTCCGTTACCTTTCTGATCTCATTTCCTAGTACTCTTCCCTTTTCTTTGCTCATTCTGCTCCAGCCGCCAGGACTCCCTTGCTATTTCTTAAACATGCCTGACATGCTCCAATCTAATGGTCTTTGCATTAGCTGTTTCTTCTGCTTGGAATACACTGTTCACAGGTAATCATTGGGCTAAATTCTCTCCTTCAAATCTTTCCTCAAATCTTATCCCAAATAAGTATGCCCTAGACTACCCTACTTAATACTACAAACTATTCTCCTTCATGATCTCAGGGTCCCTGATCCCCTTTATTCAGTTTTATTTTCCCTCATAGCTCTTAATACAGTCCAGTATACTATATCATTTACTCATTTGTTATGATGATTGTCTGTCTATTCCCCTCCCTCCCATTAAATGTAAACTCCTCAAGGAAAGGAATCTTTGTTTTATTGATATATTCCAAGCACTCAGAAGAAAATTCTAGCACATAGAAGCAACCTAATATATATGTTTTAATATTTAAATGTATATGTGAATAGAGGTATACATTGTACACACTGTCTTTCATATTCCTAGTTGGTATCACTGATGGTAAGTCATATGAATGTTTGCAGGTCTGCAAGACTACTGAGTGAAAGCACTTGTGCCCAACCTGGACATACTTCCCCACCTCTTACCCTCTTCCGTATTTATATTTGTGCTTCTTAGACTTAGCCAGTTCATGTTCTGTACTCCAAAAGGATTACTGTAATCCTAAATGTTTCATAATTATCTGGTTATCTGAATCCATCAAATATCAGATTATAAGTAGCCTTTTAAAATAATTTCTCAAAGTGAATTTATTTTCATTCCTCTAATGGTAACTCATCAAACATTTTTTTCCTTGCCTGTTACTATAAAAAGAACTGCAATAGAATGAACAAAATACTGGCTGGACTTTAGAAAACCTAATGTTATTAAGTATGTGTATATGAGCATATATGTGTTTATTGATTTGTTCATACTATTTATTTTGTATTTATTAAGCTACCATGCACCAGGCATGGCTAAGTATTGGGGATGAATGGTGAATGAATTAGAATTGGTCTTGGTCTTTAGGAGCTTAAAGTCAAGTAAGGATTGGGTCACACAAACAAATATGTCTTGCAACCTGTGGGAGGGGCAATTTTTCATTAGAATTGAGCAAGGCAAGTTATAAAGAACAGCATGGCATGAAGAAGGACCTGGATATCTTTGCATAGAACATTTTAAAAAGCATAAAAAATAACTCTCTCAGAGATAAAAGATCCATAAAAGTCAACTATGCAAAGAATGTTGCACGTTTGTTTGTGTTTGTGTGGTTTGGAGGAGGGAAGGAATGGTTGATCAGAGGAAGAGAAGAAAGGAAGGGGTTTATAGGGGTAGAGAACAACAGCTGGAACTTCTGAGGCAGGAGAACACTTGCCACGTTTTAGAAACTGAAAAGACATTGGTGTCAATGAAGGCTTAGAAAACCTTCACTATATCTTGGTTTGCTGAACTGCAAGATGGAGGTTGTTATTTTATTAGATTTTATTTAATGAATTTCAACTGCCTATTTTCGAAATGCGAACAAGGCAATTATATATAAAAGTCCTTAGAAATAGAAAATGAAACTGATGCAGAAAGAGGAGGTGACAAAAACTCCAGTAATTTTACTCAGTGTAGGATCTGTGGTCTAACAGAAAATATTTAGTCATGAGTTCACTAGCAGACAAAAAGAAAAGGGCAGATGTCTTACCTAATTATTATTATCTAAGAAAATGAGTTTGTTCTTCAAAAAATTTTGTTAGTAATAATATTACTATATAGACCCTTATATAAATTGTCCGTAAAGACCCAAGGTTTCAACAAGAATTTTACAACAAAGATACAAGCCTTTTTCATATTACATGGCCTTATATAAAATTTTAATCTAGGTTCCAGGCAAAAGATGGAAATTTAACTCAAAGAAGTTGTAACTTATGAGTCTAGTGTTACTTATCTCTCTAGTCTCCAAGCAGGCCAGATTTAGAATATGCCCCTGGGAATTTTTTCATTTGTCTGATACTGGGTACAAAATAATAATAATAATAAAAGAGCTTTATTTCCCAGTACTTGAGAAACTACAAGCATTTCACTCAGTGTTTTCTAGGACAAAGTCCTGTTCAACCAGTGTTCTTGACATACATGTGGCAAACACAGAGGAACTGATCTCCATTCTGTGATCATTGGCCCTGCTTAAATCTGTCATCATAATAGACAAAACACTTTCCTGGAAGCCCAGAGCGAGTAAACAGATCTAATTAGACTTTGAGCCCCAACCCAAAGGGTATATCATAGTGCCTACTGGATTTCAAGCCCAACAGATTCACACTTTTAAAACTGGCTCTGGCCTCTTGGGCCAGAGGGGATTGGGCAAGCTACTAAACCTTAAAACCTCATTTCCTAATGTGGTAATGAGAAAATGGGAAATATAATTTTAAAAATACCTTGTTTTCGTGGTTATATATAAAGTTATTTTGCAAACCAAAAAGTATTATAGAGATCTCAAGCAAATAATGGTTCTTTTTTTCTTATATTACTTTACAATCTGGCTTTATTGTTCCAGTACAAAAGTGTGCATAGGCAAGATTTTTGATAATGGTGTTAGATTATTAGGGTCTTAAATAACAAAATAAAATTCCTTTCCGAGTTATCTTTTTATATTGACTAGAATTTCTTATTCCCCTTCTCTAAAATACAGAGAATAGTATCTTTCTAGTCATGTTGCGGCTAAGATAAGCAATATTGGGGTGAAGCAGTTGTATGATCCCTGAAACATAATGAGTACATAGTATTTGGTGATGATAATGATGCAAATAAGAATTCATTAATTTCAATCTCCAGTTATTTACATCCTGTATATTAGAATGGGCAAAGCAGTAGGCATATAGCTTGGAACTTGAAGCTTACTCTTTTTTTGCCCTAAAATGACCAAGATACACGGAAGATTTTATCCTTCAAAACAGGGTTTGGAATCACTGCTTTATAGAATGCCTGGAAACTTTGCACCAGATACATAAAAGACAATTATGCTCTTAATGGTATGCATACAACTGTTGCAACTATTCCTAATACATTTAAATATAAGAAGTCAGGGCAGCCTGGGTGGCTCAGCGGTTTAGCGCTGCCTTCAGCCCAGGGCCTGATCCTGGAGATCCGAGATCGAGTCCCATGTCGGGCTCCCTGCATGGAGCCTGCTTCTCCCTCTGTTTGTGTCTCTGCCTCTCTCTCTCTCTCTCTCTCTGTGTGTGTCTCTCATGAATAAATAAATAAAATTTATAAATAAATAAATAAATAAATAAATAAATGGAGTCCTAAACACTTAAAATCTAACATTATATCTAACATTCAGCAGAGTGATTTAGGAGCTTTCTGTTGTTTTCCAATGTTTCATTTTCTTATAAGTAGTTTATTAAGCTGAAGTCAATAATTTAAAGTTATGTAGTAATCAGTGCAATGCCAGAAACTTGAAAATTGATGAAGTGATACCTTCTTTTATTTTACTGAATACTTGGTTTTTACGTCTCTTCAAGATTTAGCAGGGGGGTTGAGCTGTGCTAGGCTTGTGGCTCTATCAAGAACATTGATGTGCTACAGTGGAGGTTATAAAGCATTCAATTCTCCTCCTTAACTTCCGTATCTGTAAAATGGGTGAAATAGAATTTCCTTAAGTTTGTTGTGAAAACCCAATAGGCTCTACTTGTAAAATACAGATAGTGGCATATGGCAAGCATTCAACACATTATTAGTTGTAAGTCCTGAAGATGAGAAGCCAGGTAGGTACTCCCTGAGTAAGAGCACAATCTCTGAAGGCAGTCTGCGTGGATTAGACTCTTGCTTGTGTTGCTTATTGCTTGTTATAAATATTTAAACTTTCTGTGCTTTAGTTTCTTTATCTATAATGTAGTCAGAGAGGAATGGTAACTACTTCCTCAGACCACTGTTAGTATTAAAGGAATTAACTACTGTTAAGTTTTTAGAACAGTGCCTTGCACATAGTTACCATGCAATGTTCGCTATTATTGGCATAATTTAGTAAGCATTTTAATCCATAGTAACTCATTTAGGTTCCCACCTCCTCTGATATAATGCAAACATTTGATAGTAGGCATCATATTTTTTGAGTTTTCCAACCTTAGTATTGTGCCTACTATGCAGTGGTTACCAAACATAATTAATGAATAAATTAATGAATACATTGTATCAATCCATCAAGAATCTAATAAACTAGATTCTAAAGCAGCCTAAAATGAGTTCAGATTGATAATCTTTCTAGTTTAGGGGTTCTTAACGTGGGCTACATATTAGAATCATTTAGGAGAGCTTTTAAAACCACTGATTTAATTAGTATCATGTGGGGTCCCAGGGAATTAGTTTTTTTAAGAATGTCATAGATGGGGTGACCCACTTCCGTCCCTTGCTGCTGTGGACTGTGGGCCGCCGGGGTCGGTGAAGGATCTCAAGATGGCTGGGCGAAAACTTGCTCTAAAAACCATTGACTGGGTAGCTTTTGGGGAGATCATACCCTGAAACCAGAAGGCCATTGCCAACTCCCTGAAATCCTGGAATGAGATGCTTACCTCCAGGTTGGCTACTTTTCCTGAGAAACTACCTGCTATCGACTGGGCTTACTACAAGGCCAATGTGGCAAAGGCTGGCTTGGTAGATGACTTTGAGAAGAAGTTTAATGCCCTGAAGTTTCCTGTGCCAGAGGATAAATACACTGTCCAGGTGGATGCTGAGGAAAAAGAAGATGTGAAAAGCTGTGCTGAGTTTTTGTCCCTCTCAAAGGCCAGGATTGAAGAATATGAAAAAGAGCTGGAGAAGATGAAGAACATAATTCCATTTGATCAGATGACCATTGAAGACCTGAATGAAGTCTTCCCAGAAACCAAATTAGATAAGAAGAAGTATCCCTATTGGCCTCACAAGCCAATTGAAAATTTATAAACTTGAGTTGAGGAGAAAGCCCCGGCCCTCATATTATAAACATTGGACATTAAAAATAATGATACGGAAAAAAAAAAAAAAGAATGTCATAGATGATTCTGATGTGTAGCCAATATTCAGAACAACTGCCCAGTCTATTTAAATCCTTTGTGTTCATTAAATTAATATGGCATAAATTATATCATAAAGAAGAGTAATAAGAGTGCAGGTACCATACTTTAAGCAAAGCATAATTTGATTACCGGAAAATAAGTTCTGTGAGATTCATAGCCTGTTAGGCCCTGTTGAGAATGAGAATCTTATCAAATTAACTCCTGCATTTCACATTTATAAAGATTTTAAAGGCATACTTGATATTATAAACACACATATCATATCCAAATATTCTTCATACCAATTGTGGGAAGTAGATGGTAAAACCCAGAGAAGTGAAGTAGCTTGCCCTCATCATACAAACTTAAAATAGCTACTTGAAAAAGTAAAATAACATCCTGAAGCCTAACACTCACTCCTACTACTTACAGAATCTCATGCTCTTATCCCTGCAAACACCATACACTTTGACATATAAATTGTTTAGATTGTGAATATTGACATACTTGATTCATATATTCTGGAACAAAATGTTTTTATTATAAAATCTCAATAAAGAGACTCCTGGGTGGCTTAGTCGGTTATACATCCTACTCTTGATTTCGGCTCAGGTCATGATCTCAGGGTCATGTGATAGAACCCTTCTCAGAGAGATTCTCTCCCTTGGGATTCTCTCTTTCCCTCTCCCTCTGTTACCCCTTCCCCCATACACATGTGCACTCTCTCCCTTTCAAAAAAGAAAGAAAGAGAAAGAAAGGAATCTCAAATAGGTATCACTGCACTTCTAGGAAAATAAAAGAAAGCAAAATAAAAACATTAGCAATTCATTTTATAAAAATACATTCAGGAATAGCTTTGTTCAAAATATTGCAAGATCATTGATTCAATGATCTATGTTAAGACAAAGAAACAAAGAAAAATACTTTTATTGGCCAGTAACTTCAAAATAAAGTAGCTTTATTTGTTTTCACTTTCTGTTCAACTTTTAAAATTTCTATATATATGTGTGTGTGTGTGTGTGCATGTGTTTGTGTGTATGTTTCAATATATCTATAGACTTTCAAGCAAATATTAGTTGAGCAGCTGTTACTTGTCAGAATTTGTACTGTGTGCAAAGGTTACAAACTACAACAACCTTCAGGTTCTGAAAGTCTACTTGTATTTATATTATACCTGAATATAAATTGTATTCTGGTTGTCTTACTTGCAATTTTTCTAAACAATTTCCTGTATTTGTAATTATACTGACTGACGATTATTTTTTCACTACATTCTATTCATATCCATATGTAGTTATATAAGGAAATCTGCAAGAAAGGGTCAAAATTTTAGAAAAACTGTGACTTCACTCCTAACTAGATAGACTATCCTTCTGGGTGTTATACTATGTGTTGGCAAATCAAACTTCAATAAAAAAATATATATATAACAAAATAAATAAATAAATAAACTAGGTAGGATATTCACTTAAAATATTTAAATGATCTATTTTCTAATTACTGCTCTTTTGAGATTTCAATGTTGTATTATTTTTTCCAGTTCTAAGTAATATTTTAAGTGTAGGAAAGCCAAGGGAGTTTTGTCCTACTTTCTTTTTTTCCACATTTCCCATCATAGATCTTCACTCAAAAAATAAGATGAAAAAAAAAAGGAGGAAGAGAAGAAAAAAAGTAAAAAGAGTAAAAGAAGAAAGGAAGAAAAAGAGAAAGAATAAGAGTGGGGAGAGAGAGAAAAGGAAGGAATGGAAAGAGAGAGGAAAAGGAGAAAGAAAAGAAAACAGTACAAGTAGAATTTTACAAAAGTTGTCAAATCCCAAGAGTGTATAATCTAAAATAAATCATATAATTTATAAAGAAGTTATCCTCAAATGAAGGTTAAAATCTATGTCAGCATTCCAAATTTAAGACTCAGAGGCTCAGCTCAAGACCTCTCTTCTTGATCTCTTGATGTTCCATGGACTCATGTCTGGTTTCCATGGAGACCATTTTCTCGAGTCTTTTAAATAATAAGAAAAATTTCTTTTCTCTCATCATTTATTTTCAGAATCTTTGAATTAGAATCTTTCCTCTCTTCCTGGCATCCCAAGGAAGACTATCTTTAACTTAAATGCCTTTAACTTAGATAATAAATTATCATCTCAAGAAAGAAGTGCAAGAAAGAGAAATAAGCATGCATTCAGGCATTACAAATTAAAATTTTAGACATACAGATGATCGACAATAGATGAGTCGACCAGCCTTATCTTTATTTCTCTGATGAAATGCATATAAGCATAGATTTACTTCTTCCATGGAAACATAAGATCTGTAACACCAATAAAGAGCTAGTGAGGAAGTAGAACTATATGGAGGGCATAAGCTATGCTTCAGGGGAATTAAGTTAATAACCTGTAACTGATTTTCAAATTAAAAACATTCTAAATATGACTATTTTGCACCAAATAATATGCAACATACAATTAGGAAAGCTCCCTAGAAACCTTGCCATATTTTACTATAAATATATTCTACCTAAATTTAAGCTCTCAATTTTGTCAGATCCATAATTGTTACTTCAAAATTTTAATCCAATCATTTTTTATTTGATCATATTATGTATCTTATTATGAATTATCAATTTCCAATTGGAAACAGGTAAATAATAGATTGAGTAAATATGTAAATAGATATATGGTTTTTATAGTTATATACATATACATATGGTTTTTATTTTTATACATAAATGTAAATATAAAGGGAGAATCCCCAGACAACAGTATTTGATATTAGGATTGATGTAATGTTAACTTCTAAAATTTTCATTGCTAGTGATTAAATTGTATCCTTCGGTTAAATGATATTTAAAGACAGAAATATAGAATCTTCAGGTTATAAGACATCTTTAAAGTGCTGTTATCATACAAAATACAGGAAACCGACTTAAATTTGAATTTCAGATTGATGAATTATTTTTTAATATAAGTATGTGCCAAATATGTCATGGGACATACTTACACTAAAAAACACTGTTTTTGTGTTCCTGAAATTAAAATTTCACTGGGTGCCCTGTATTTTTATTTGCTAAATCTGACAAACTGATTTTTAAGCCATACACTCAAATGGCCCTATGTTCTGGGAATCTCACAGTGGAGTAGGAAATGTGGGGGAGAAAAGTGAGTGCTAGGATAGAGCATTGTACCAGCGGCTACATGAGGGCAGTTTGTAAGCACTTGGAAAGCACCCATGGGACAGAAATTTAAGATCTCAAGATGGAATGTCAGAAAGTCACAGTTATGCACTGTTACATGTTCTAAAAGTCAAATACATGTAACTGGGAAGCAAGAGCAGGATCACAGTGCAAACAGCCCTTGTTTCCTCTGAAAGATGCCTCCTGGGCCTACAGATCATGATATCAAAGAGCTTCCATTCTGTAGTAATTACTTACAGTAGATATCAAAGAGGCATCATCAAACAGCAACACCCAGACTAATACAACATAGCCATTGATGATTTTTTTTTAATGTATGAAAGTATCAGTTATGAAGCCTCTGGCAGTTTCTATGAAAATTTGAAAATAATTTTGATAAAAGTTACTCTTGCTTGAGAACAGCAACAGGGCCTTACCTGTCTTACCTGTCTATTTCTAACACAGCACAGTACCTGTCAATCAAAAAATATTTTTAGGATAAATAAATTAATACCTCTTCATGCCCCTAATAATTCTGCTTACCTGTTCTGTTTTATCTAACTCTTGGCCTACTTCCTTCCTTATGTTGGTTGGTATTCTTTCAGCCAAGAGGCTAACTCAGAGACTATAGAAAAATGATCGTGTTATAGAGCTTGCCTGAAGGAGTAAATACAACTAGAATTTCCTTCTTCAATGACCAAAGAAGGGTAACAAAGTAATGTAGGGTTTGGGTGGGCATCACTTTTTTTTTTAATATTTTATTTACTTATTTATTGAGAGAAAGTGAGAGAGTGAGAGCAAGGGGAGGGCAGATAGAGAGGGATAGAATTTCAAGCAGACTCTGCTGAGCACAGAGCCTGATGAGGGACTTGATCTCATGACTCTGAGATCATGACCTGAGCCGTAATCAAGAGTTGGATGCTTAACTGACTGAGCCACCTAAGCACTCCTGTTTCCTGAGTTTTTTTTCTTTTAAGATTTTATTTATTTATTTATTCATGAAAGACACAGAGAGAGAGAGAGAGGCGAGACACAGGCAGAGGGAGGAGCAGGCTCCATGCAGGGAGCCCGATGTGGGACTCGATCCCGGGACTCCAAGGGTAGCAGTTTGATATTTATACAAAAGCACTGAAGTGTCTGATGATCCTTAATGTAAAGTAGATGGAGACAGACTAGTGTCAGGTGACCTACTAGGGCTCTGAAGAAAAGCAAACATCCTGCATGCCTCTACTGAAAATGGTCAATCCAGGGTTTTGCAATTTTCATTATGAGACAGGCATACTGGGTTCATGGTAAGATCTAACCCTAGCAAGAAACTTCAGCATGGATACTATATAGCTAATATGACTTAAAGGTAGAGGGAAAGAATGTTATCTGGGGAATGAGATCCACTGGATACTATAACAGGTTACTCCAGGATGAATTAAGAGCTAAAGAGGGCCCCAAAGAGAATAAAATGATTGTGGGGGCACTGGGTGGCTCATAGGTTGGGTGTCTGCCTTCAGCTCATATCATGATCTCTGAGTCCTGGGATCGAGCCCCATGTCAGCCTCCCTGCTCAGCGAGGAGCCTGCTTCTCCCTCTCCCTCTGACTGCTGCTCTCCCAGCTTGTGCTTTTTATCTCTGTCAAATAAACAAATAAAATCTTAAAAAAATAAAATGAGTAAGGTGTACACCCATAAAAAACTCAAAATAAAATCAATAACTCTTCATAAAAACAATACGAAAAGTCCTATAGAGTTCTTACTTATCCTGATGATAGCTGCCTCAATATTTATTTTCAAATAGCAAGTTTAAAATATAAAATAAATTTTAAAGAAGGATGGATAGTTGCCGTGCCCCGCGATGTTCATGATTAGTTTTCCATTTGAGTAGCATAAGATTGAGTCTAAGATGCAAAATTAATTTTATCTAGTAAGTCCCTTCCTACTGGTGAAGTGAGGCTAGTCAGATGACCCCTTCATTGGCTGGATGTGATTCTGAGACAGGGAATTCCAATCAAAGGGTCAGCAGAGCAGCCACACCGGATATACTCAGTTTGTTGACTCTGGAAGCTTTCAGCTACTATGCTTTATTGCATTTTAAAATGCATGTATTCACTTGGAATATTTTTAAATGCCTATTATATACCATTTAAAAAGTATGATGAGTAAAAGTGATGAATGAAACTAGGTATCCCTCTTATTATATATGTCCTTTCAAATATAGTCTGAAATGCTTGTGTTATTTTTATTTTTACATGAATGGAGTATAATATATTAAGTGCACTGTTTAGCATCTTTTTTTCCTTTATCGTACAAGTTTTCTTCTTGGATTTTTCATTGCTGCATAGTATTTCTTTGTATAAATGTACCATCATTTTTAACCAGTGCCTATAAATAAACAATTAAGTTGTTTCCAGAATTTTAGTATTGCCAATAGGATCATAAAAAATACTCTTATTGAATGTGACATTTCACATAACTGTGAATATGTATCAAAGATACACCCAAAGAATATTTTCAGTTATAATTTTGACAGATATTCCTAAAACTCACTCCATACAGGTTGCTCTAGTTAATACTTCAGTAGGGTATATATTTTTTTGAAATGCTCTTAATTTTATCCCCTTCTTTTCCTAATGAGTGCATCTTTATCCTTTGAGATAAACTTGTTTCCCAACACATTCACTAGGACAGTTATGTTCATCACATGTATGATCTTGACAAATATGATAGGAGAAAAATGAGATATTAGTATGGTTTGAATTTGCATTTCTCTTATTACAAGTAAGTCAAAATATCATTTTATAACTCATGAGTCAGTTGTAGTTCTATCAGCCATCCCTAGCCTTTGCTTCCTTTTTTGAGCTTATTATGTTTTCCTTATTGATTTATAAAAACTCTTTTCATAACAAGAAAAGTAGATATTTGTGATATGAGTTGCAATTATTTTTCCAGTTTTTCATTTATCTGTTGATTTTGGTTTTTAGTGTGTTGATTGAGAGCTTTCAAAGATTTAAGGAATCAAATTTGTCAAACTTTTCTAATGTCACTTCTGGGTTTGTATCCTATTTAGAAAGATTATTTTTATAAACCAAACTTCTCCCTTATTTTTTTCTAGTACTTTCATAGTTTCTATTTTGTTTCTGTTTTTATTTTATGCTTTGGATTATCAGAATCTATTTTGTTCTAAATTTTTATTTTGTGCTAAATCATGCGGTATACATCCAATTTTGTTTATTCCAGAAAGCTACCCAGTTTTACCAACCACAACACTAAATATTTATATTTTCTTCACTGATTTGAAAGACCACCTTTTTCATATACTAAATAGTCAATTATATTTGGATTTATTTTTATATCAGTAGTTTTCAGCTAATAGCAACTTTGTCCCTTGGGGAACATTTGGAAATGTCTGAAGATGTTTTGATTGTCATAACTTGGAAGTGGTGCTGGCATGTGTTGCTTAGAAGCCACATTTATGGCTAAACATCCTACACTGTACCTGACAACAATTGTGTATCCTAAGAGGTCGCTAGCACAGAAATTGAGAATCCCTATTCCTGATGTATATTCTAGTCCACTAACCAGTATGTCCATTAACCTCTACATACAGTACTAACTATCATAGTTTTCTGATATAATATCTGATAAAGTGAATTCCTTTTCAGTATATATCTTTTCTTGGAATTGTACTGGTTATTCCTGATTGTTTATTTTATGGAAAACTGTTTTCCGTTTCTCTAATCTCCCCCTGACACTCAATAAATCTCAAGGCATTTTTATTGGCATTGTGTTAAATTTTAAGGAACATGGGCAGAATTGCTGTCTTTATCTTCTGCTTTCCTTAAAAACCCACTTGATGTCCCTCAATTGTCTCTAAGGTTTTTTTTTTCCTTATTGGAAACTTCTCTGTAAGTTTACTTTTTATTTGAAATGGCAGTCTTACTTTCACAATATAAATATATTATATATTTTTGACCTCCTTTGTTTGAAACTAATAGGTTTTTATAAATTAATTTTTAGCTTAATACAATCTCTTAATTTTTGTAAATATTTTTATTTGACTTTAAACAGTTATACAAAATTGATTTGCTTTTACATAAACAATTATATGATCTTCAGAGAATGATAATTTTATATCCTTTCTAATTTGTATACCTCTTTTTTCTTCCTTTCTTCAACTGCACTGCCTAATAATTCACAAATGATGCTACATAATAGTGGTAATAAATGTTAGCTTTGTTTTATTTCTGATTTTAACAAGAAACTGTTTTTCAGCAAACACGATCCATGCCTACCTATTGCTATTCTCTCAAAAAATAGATGTTGAATTCTAACAATTTTTTGTAACATTTTTGGAAATTATTTGTCACTCTTGGTAAAATTAGATAGTGTTACCCAATAAAACATTCTTTTTTTCCTAGAATAAGCTCCATTTGGTAATGGTTTGTTATGCTTTTACTATTTTGCTGAATTCTATTTATTGATCTTTTATTTAGAATCTGCATTAATACTCTTTTGTGTTTGACCAGAGAAAAGTATTGTTTTCATTGTACTATGCAGAAATGTTAGAGCATTAGTGTCATATGTTTTTAGCAGCATAATTTCTTCTTAATGAGATTTGAATTCTAAATTTTCTCATCCAATAAAGCCATTGCTCTGAAAAAGACCAAGAGTCCACAGATGAATTTGTTCATGTAAGTGTAACTAACCCTAGCTCCCATTACAGATAAATCCTTAAACTTCAAAAAGACTTACTGGTTGCTCATGTTAGTCATCAGGGACAGTGGAGCATCTGGGGTTAGGGTTGAGATGCAAGAAATGCTGTCTTTTCTGCTACATACATATTAATTTAGGATCCAGGTGATTTCTATAGTGTGCTCCTGCTATTTTCGATACATAGTTTCCAAATACCTATGGAGTGGGAAAGAAGAAAGATTTTTATGACCCTATATATGGTGTGTATCAATTCCACCCACATTCTGTTGGCCAGAATTAAGTCAAATGGCCCAACTTAATTATGAGGGAGATTGGAAAACATAATCTTCATTTACACCCAGAAGTAAAATGAAATGAGTTGTTGAACACATTGGTAGTGGCAAAAAATTTTATCATCTAATCCACAAGAAAAATGAGGGATGTGAGAGTCAGTAACAAAACCAACAAATAACAACAAAAGCCACCTTAACTTTTTCTATGTCTGTTCATAATATAGTTTTTTAAAATTTTATCTTGTTTAAATATTAAGGCCCCAGATGGTAGAAATATACTACCAAGGGACAGGTTTCACTTGAGTAGCCAACTAAGTCTATTCCTCTAACTAGCTCCCTATCAGGTTCTCATGCTCCAGACCACTATACACCTGCCCTAATTGTCCCAAGACTAGGTACCAGATAACCAGGGGCATGCTGAAAGCATGCTGAAATTATCCAAAGTAGCTCATCCCAAGTTTGTTTCCCCATGGAAACCACAATAAAGGCACTTTCCCACAGTTCCACAGTTCTCATCTTTCCTTCTGCTTTGTGACCAATCTGGTGTTTCCCCCTGAGAAGGCCTGCTCAGCATGCTGTGTTCTCCCTAGGGAACTGTGAGTAACAAACTGTAAAACTCTTTCAGTTTTCTCTCTCCTGATCTGTGGTTGGGTTTACCATACCTCACCCAAAATGATATGCTTAAAATACTGTTAAAAGGGCATATGGCATGGATGGAGCTAAACAGTAAAATGCTAAGCAAATAAGTCAGAGAAAGATAAATGCCATATGATTTCACTCATATGTGGAATTTAAGAAACAAAACAAATGAGCAAAGGAAAAAAGAGAGAAATCAAGAAAAGCCTCTTAACTGTAGAGAACACACTGATGGTTACCAAAGGAGAGGTGTGTAGGGGAATGGGTGTAATAAGTGATGGGGATTAAGGAGTACATTTGACAAGATAAGCCCTGGGTATGGTATAGAATTGTTGAATCGCTGTATTGTACACCTGATACTACTCTAACACTATATGTTCACTTTACTGGAATTAAAATAAAATAAAATGATTAAAAAACAGCATATAAATGTTCAATCCATTTTAAGGAAAGCATATCTAGTTTCAGAGCCGAATCAAGCGAAATGTCTCAAAGCATCATATTTGTCAATATGGCACTATTAGTCTGGGTCCAAACTAATGAAGGAAACTGAGATATTTACTTCCATTATCCAAGACAGAAAGCCCAAAAAGTTCAATCAGTTGAATGCCTCTGTCCAAGCCAGTTCTTAAATGAAAATTCATGCGATGTCATTAGCCTATGGGAGGATGGCATTCAATTCTGAAAAGGATAAAGGAAATATGTTTGTAATTGACAAGAACATTTATGTTTTGGTAGTTTCAAAACTGTATTAGAAAGCTTACCTAAAATTTGTTGTAAGCTATTCCCTCTAAAATATGCGAGCATAACAAACTAAGAAAATCTAACACAAACTAAATGAAATAATAATTGTCTAGTTTATAAAACTAGCCGAAGGTCGGATGCCAGTTCTTTTAATGGCTATTTTTCATTTCTTGTTTCAGTGCATCATTTCCTGAGGTTTTTCTATGTTTGTTTATTTATTTATTAGAGAGAGTGAGGGCATGCAAGCAAAGGGTGGGGGAGGGAGAGAGAGAATCCTAAGCAGGCTGCACACTCAGTGCGAGCCCCACGCAGAGCTCAGCCCCACGACCAGGAGATCATGATCTGAGCTGAAATTAAGAGTCTAATGTCCGACTGAGTCATCCAGGTGCCCCTCCTGAGGTTTATCTTTGATGTGACTTAAGACAGAGGAAGGAAAAAGAACAGGACGTGATTCTTTCCTAGAGTTCTTCTTGAACTTATCCTGTATCAGTTGCTTTTCTGAGGCATCGATATGGTTTCAGGTTTGACATAATAACACTATGAATCACTGTTAAATGTACTTATTGACATAATAACACTCTGAACCCCTGTTAATTGTGTTATTAACCTCTATCTAAAGGTCCCCAGTGATAAAGTTCTACCAAAATAATTTATAACTTGATTTGTGTTCTCCTTTTCACTGAAGCTATCAGATATTATGGATTCCTTACTCTCCTAGATAAGCCATATCTTGGTTTGTCTAGCACATTTTTGTCAAAAATTATTTAGCTACTTTTATATTTATGAGAATGCCATGCCAAGTTCCCTGGGGAAAGAACAAACCAGAGGACCGCTATATTAGTGCGTGGTTAACATCAAGGATCTGACTTGAGTTTAAATTCTAATTCTTAGATTTAAAAAAAAAAATTCTAATTCTTAGATTTAAATAGCTCTTGCAAGTTTGATCTGATCACTTAAAATCTATAAATAAGTTTCATATCTTTAAAATATCAACAATGATATCTTTTTTCTAGCCATGTCAGAATTTAAAGAGTTAATGCCTAAGAAATACTTTATATAAAGTCTTCTAAATAGGAGGCGTTGGATAGTTGAAGGAATTGGGTGAAATTCACCCAGATTGTACATCTCTACATTCTAATGTCAATTTAGGCAATAAAGGAAAGATTTCTCTTTCAATTCCTGACTTGCAATGATGTCGAAGGCCTAAGATTTCTAACTTGTACACAAGGAGGGCCTTGTGTACAAGTTAGAATTTGGTTAGAATATAGTTATCTAATTAATAATGTATGCATACTAAAGCACATGGTTCATGGATTGTTGCTTTAAAAATGAACAAATTAAAATAGTAAATAGTAAATTTTACCACTTAACACACCTTCAAAGGAAAACCGTGCATGTTACATGAAATAGTTGCCTAGGAAACAAATAATTTCATCTTATTTTGGGCATAGAACTGTAGGTGTATAAATGCTCTGAATCAGTCCCCACCACAGCATGAAAGCCGGTACTTACAAAGACAGCAAGACAGTAGGAACTTCTACCTTGTGGTAGATTAGGAAATCCAGAGAGGAAATGAGGTTTAAATTTTGTGTAACAATTCTTTGTGAGATCAACTGGATAATAACATCCCTTCAAGTTACTAGGAGAAGGTAAGAAGGTAAGAGAAGGTAAGAAATACTTAAATGGATATTTCTCCTCGGCAGCCCCAGTGGCCCAGCGGTGTAGCACTGCCTTCAGCCCAGGGTGTGATCCTGGAGACCCAGGAACGAGTCCCACGTCGGGCTTCCTGCATGGAGCCTGCTTCTCCCTCTGCCTGTGTCTCTGAATCTGTCTCTCTCTCTGTGTGTCTCTCATGAATAAATAAATAAAATCTTTTTAAAAAATAAATAAATAGATAGATATTTCTCCAATATCATATAAATGGTCAATAAATATATGAAATGATGCTCAACATCATTAATCATCAGAGAAATGGAAATGCAAACCATAATGAGATATCCCCTTAAGTCCATTAGGATGGTGACTATGAATAATAATAATAAATAATAAATATGGGCGCCTGGATGGCTCAGCAGTTGAGTGCCTGCTTTTGGCTTAGAGCGGGATCCTGGAGTGCTGGGATGGAGTCCCACATCAGGCTCCATGCATGGAGCCTGCTTCTCCCTCTGCCTGTGTCTCTGCCTCTCTCTCTGTGTCTCTCATAATTAAACAAATAGAATCTTTAAAAATAAATCAATTAATAATAATAATAATAATAATAATAATAATAATGTGTTAGTGAAGGTTTAAAGAAATCGAAACTCTTGTGCACTGTTGGTAGGGGTGTAAAATGGTACAGCCACTATGGAAAACAGATGGAGATTTCTCAAAAAATTAAAACTTCCATATTTAGCAATCCCACATCTGGGTATTTACCTAAAAGTATAGAAAAAATCTTAAAGATATATTTGCACATGTCATTCTCGTTGCAGTATTATTCACAGTGTTAAGAAATGGAAGCATCCCAGCTATTCATTGTTGAATGGATGGATAAAGAAAATGTGATATATTCATACAATGGAATATTATTTAGCCTTTAAAAAGATGGAAATCTTGTCATTTACCACAATATAGATAAATCTTGAGAACACTGTATTTAATGAAAGAAACCTGTCAGGAAAAGACAAATATCACATGTTTCTATTTATAGTAAGTATCTAACGTAGTCAAACTCTTGGTAGAATTTTAATTGCCAGATCTGGGGAGAGGTGGAAAAGGGAATAATAAATGAATATAAAGTTTCAGTTTTGCAAGATGAAAAAGTTCTAGAGATCCATTGCATTAACATATGCATATAATTAACATCACTGCACTGTATAGTTAAAGATGACTAATATGGTAAATTTTATGTTTTTTACCAAAATAAAAACATATAAAACAATTTTGACAATTCAGATCCTTTGCCTTTTCATTTAAATTATTGCCTCTTTAATAAGTGTAGTGTGTTTCTTATTCTCAACATTGATAATTTTATTTTTTTCAATCTTTCTAGTGATTTATCAAGTTTAATTATCTTTTCAAAGACCTAGCTTGTGGTTTCATTGAATTTTCCCTATTATTTTTCAGATTTCTATTTCATTGATTTTTACTTCATTGATTTCTTCCCTTACACTTATTATTTCCTTTTCTTCAGTTGTTTTGAGGTTAATTTGGTCTTCTGGAGTTGGAGTCTTAGAACATTAATTTGAGGCTTTTCTTTTCTGGTGTTTTTAGAGCTATAAATTTCACTTTAAGCTCGCTCCAACAAATTTTGATATATTGTACTTTCATTTTGACTTGTTTTACAATGTTTTCTAATTTCCCTTGAGTTTTATTCTTTATTCATGTGTTTTTTATAAGTGTGTTCTCTAATTTTTGAACTTGGAAATGTACCCTATTTTTTTTGTTTCATTTTGTTGTGGTTTACATACATACTCTTGTGATATCAATCCTTTTAAATTTGTTGAGACATCTTTTAGGTTCAGAATCTAATCTATCTTGATGTGTTCTGCACACAGTTGAAAAAAATATGTTTTATGTTTTGTTGGTTATAGCATTCCATAAAAAAAAATGGGCCAAGTTTGTTGATAACTCAGTACTGGTCTTACAAATTTTTGTCAACCTCTTTTATCCATTATTATGAGAGAAGCACAGAAGTCTGCAACTGTAATTGTGGATTTGTATATTTCTCCTTTTGGCTCTATTATGTTTTTGCTTTTTTGCATTTTGAATCTCTGTATATGCATACCCATTTCAGATTATTATGTATTCTTGTTGAATTGATCCTTTGTAATCATATCATGCCCATCTTTGTCACTTATTATGATGTCAATTAGTATCAAATTTGGCTAATATTTTCTTGGGATATGATAGCAAATTAAGTCCATCAAAATATTGAAAAGTATAACATATCATGATAAATAGATTTTATCTCATAAATGAAGCATTATATCAAAATTAGAAAATAATTTCAGTATATGAACAAAATATGAAAAGAGGAAAATTTTACAATGGTCTCAATAGACATACTAAATTATTTGACAAAAATTAAACATTAATTTATAGTAAAAACTCTCAACACACTATAAATAAAAAAGAATTTTGTCAATCTCATAAACTACATCTATGAAAAACTTTCCCTAAAAGAACCAAGGATTAAGTGTTTTCCCCCTTTAAAATCAAGAACAAAAAAAAATAAAATAAAATAAAATAAAATAAAAAAATAAAATCAAGAACAAGTAAAAAATGTCTTCTGTTACCTAATCTATTGAATATTTTACTGGATATTATTATAGATCTTAACTAAAGCAATATGACAAGAGAAAAACAAATAATGCATATAAATTGAAAAGGAAGAAATTAGTATTTATAGATGACATTATAGTCTACATGGGAAAATCACCAAAAAGCTTCTAGAAATAATAAGTGAGTCAACAAAATTACAGGACATAACTCAATATATAAAATTTAGTTTTATTTTATATACAATTCAGGGGATATTGAGGTGAGGCAAAAGAGTAACCTAGGACGTAAAATTTAAGATGGCATTCATTTTTAGGATTGTGGGACTAGGAATAAACAATATTAAATTCAAATAAGAAAATATTATTTACAGTCGCACCAAAAGTCTAAAATACTTAGTGATGAATCTAATAATATATGTAAGATTTTTATGCTGAGAATTGCAAAACATTGCCAAGAGAAATTAATAAAGATTTAAATAGATGAACAGATAAACAGTGTTTGATTAGAAGACCCAAATTCTTCTCAGATTGGATTACAGATTGAAATCAAGCTACATCAATCTCTCAGCAAACTTTTTAACCCTGGTAGAAATGTATAACCTTAATCTAAAATTTGTTTGGAAAATAAAAGAACTGGAATAGGCAAAACACACACACACATACACACAAAATTGGAGGATTGAGACTCACTATCTTATTTCAATGTTTACTTTAAAGCTACAGCAATCAAGACACAAAAGGTGACATAAAGCATAATTCCATTTATATAAATTCTGGAAAAAGCAAAACTGTAAGGATAGAACCAGATTATCTTTGGCAAGAGCTAGTGGTGGGAGAAAGGAAATAACTGCAAAATGGCATCAGGGAATGTTTCAGATGATGGCAAGTTTCTCTATCTTGATTGTGGAAGGGTTTACACATCTACATGTAATTGGTCACATTTTGTATGTACTACATGTTGATCACTGTGAATAGTGGATAAACCTAGGAGCAGTAGAACCATGGACTGCAGATTCAGGATTTATTTTATTTAAAAAACAGCTCACCTCTTTGTTGCCACTATAACCTCATGGCCTTAAATAGTGGGTGTTTCTCATTTTTTCATCTGTAAAATGATGATGGTAATAATTACCTTTGTGTAAAGCTCTCTTGACACAGTGCCTGGCACATGCACGTAATTTATGTAATTGTACATATATATATTTCCCTTCATTTCTTTCCTCTTATGTTAGTATTTCTCAAAGTTTGACTTTTGAGCTTCGGGCATCAGAATCATTTGTATATTAAATTGAGCAGGTAATCAGGTAATGATGCTCTAACACCCTCAGGCTTAGCTTGTTCCCAGCCTCTGCTACCCTTCTTTTCCACAGGCAAAATCCCCACCTGCAGCATCTTCCTCAATCTCTAAGAATGATTTTAATCTGGAGCCATGAAAGATTTATTTGTTCTCTCAAAGTGTCATCTGAGGACTTCATCTATCAGAATATCTTGAGGTGCTTGTTAAAAATCCAGATTTTTGAACTGCAATCCATACTTGTTGAATTATAATTGCTAGGGATAAGGATTCAGAAATCTACATTTAAACAAGCTTCCCGGGTGAGTCTTATAAACTGTTAAAATTTAAGAACTCTAGCCAAACCCACCAATCACACTGACCCAAAGTGTGACTAATGTTGGGTTCAGTTTGTATAACTCCCTTCATATCTACTGTCTTGTGGCTGGTTCCCACTTCTAAGTGGTAGGGATGGAGGGCTTCACTGAATTTATACTGGGCAGATTCTGGCCCAACCTACCCCCTAATGACCAGATTCTGATTCCTACTGATATTTTTTTATTCTGCAAGTGTTTATTGAGTAGGTGGTCAGGCCCTATCTACCATCAGCAACAAAAAAAAAAAAAAAGAAAGAAAGAAAGAAAGAAATTTTCCTGAAGATTATTTTCTAATGCATATACATTTAATTAACAACATTAAACAATTAAGCATAGCCTGTTAGATGATTAAACATTATTATGGAGAAAAATGGAGCAAAAATGGAAATGGAAGTGTGAAGATTATAATTTTAAACAGGATGATCAGAAGAGGCCTCCCCAAAAGGTGAGCTCTCCCTGTGTTTCTTAATATGGCCTAATGAAAAATAATCTTTTCGTTACTAATGTCATGCTTACCCTCTTCTAGAAAGCATGCCTAAAAAAGAGGTAGCATAGAGGTAATTGTTACCATCATGGGTCACTGGCCTGTTCAGAACTGCTTGGCTGGCCCGCCATCTAAAGTCTCTTACCACAGTCAAATTCTGGGGTAGGAGTTGGTTACCTAGAGCCTGGAGCTGGGTCTGGCTATAACATCTGCCCCAGGTCATTTTTCCTAATTCTTCCTTTACCAACCATACCTAGAGATGGTAGATTCACCTGGATGTGAAGGACTAATTGCAGTAATAGACTCCCACCAGAAGAGGGTAGCAGAGGGTTGCAGAGTAAGAGCTGCTGCAGGTAAAGGTCTTTCCCCCATAGAGGCTATGTTCAACAAAGCATTAATGTGGTCAAAGTCAAGAGGTGAGTTCACTGGGTACAGCATTGGCCTGAGAAAGACGTCATTTTTGTGAGAGTTGGAACTTATCTGGAATCACACGTGCCCTGGAAGAAAGGGAAAGCGAAATGTGTCAGAGTAACAATTCTAGAGCACTTTTCTAATAAGGTTTCTTACCTGCTAACAAACCTTTGGTTTCTTGCTAGATAAAGTAGATCCCATGACATAAATGCACTGTGGCCCCTATCTATTCAGCTTCCTCTCTTGCCACTCTCACATACTCCACTCCTGTTAAGTTCTACCCCATTAAGAACACAATGGCCTCTACACATGTCTTGAGATCTCAAGACTCAAATTTCCTTTCCTTTTTCTCTGTGGCAAACATTCACTGGAGTTCTTTGCTTAAGCTGATCATATCAAGGACTAAAACTGAAGTCTCAGAGCATTCCCTTATTTGATAATAACATAAAAAGGGATTATGACCACCTATGGTGTTCTTGTCTGCAACTCCAGCAACAAGCACAGTGCCTGTACATTATAGACACTTGATATTTTTTTTTATTGTTAGCATTCATCATATTATTACAGAAGACAATTAATTGAGATGGCAATTTTTTACAGCCCCCTTTTTTTAAGGGGTCAGCAGTATGATGAATTTCATTTCTACCTATGCTCTGCAGAAAGCAGATATAATGCCTCCTTTATCAGCAGTACCAAGCAGAAAGCCTGTCACCTACTGATCTCTTTGGGTAGTAAGTTGACAATGATATCAAACAGATGAAGCTAAAAAGCATCACTGGAAGGCAGAATGTTCTTCAGACGATCATCCCCATGAGCGTTAGTCCAAACAAGGCCAAAGGTCATTACTATCCCCTGTGCTTCTAATGGCCATGACACTGACACTACAGCAGATTTACCAACATCTCTCTCAGGACAGGAGCTAACAGATAATATTCTTGACTCCTAGAGCCAAATATATGAGAAAAGAAAAAGAATGGGGTTCACTGAGCTTGTTCTTTTCAACAATGCTGTGGAAAAAATATTCAAAAACATTATTTTTTTTAAAAAAACCCATCATTTTTCTTAGCTTTCATGACAGATCTGTAAAAGCTATTATTATTTGCCTCATTTTTAGGAGGCAGTGAAGTAAAGGGGAGGATAGAAGGACATGTGTAAGGTTGCTCACCAGTTTTATTGACCTTAGAGTCCATATTTTTTTCCCATTTTGCCATGCTTTGCCAACTCAATTCAATGTAACCCACGTATCATGTTTTGCAAATTACAAAATTTACAAATTGATTTTATAATTTGTCCAGCAGGAGCACCATATTGGACAGGTAAAATATTAGTTGTCTCTTTGGATAGATAAGGATACTAAGCCCAGAATGGGGATACATGAATTTTGACTCTAAATCCCATCTTCCTTAAACAAATGGCCTGACCTTGTAAAACAGTTCAGGCTGCTTAAATTATAAACAAGAATGGGCAAAAAATTGCAAGATAAGATCTGTCCTTTTTGTCTTAGATAAGTACTTAATAGCAACTCAACCTATCCACACATAAAGTGATAAAAACCTAAGCAAAATAGCATTTCCCTTACTCAAAACGCTGGGGGGAAAAAAAACACATCAGAAATTAATGTTGTCATTTTAAACACAAAATAATCATGGTCCTTGCTGCTTTCTTACCTGGGTAAGATGGGTTGGGAGGACAGGGGAAGGTAGCAGTGACATAACTATTATTAGATAAGGAAGAGAGAGACAGAAACCAGGCGGGGTCAGCCCCATTGTTTGGCAGAGTACATTAAGGAGTTTTTTATGATATGGTTATGAAAAAAAACCTGAAATTTAGAGTTGAGTTTGGCAGTAGAGTCTAGGTAAACTTGTTATATGAGAAAATTGGGGAGATGCTTTGTTTTGCTAAAATTACCACAAAACAGCAATAAAGCAAAAATCCTGAAATTAATGCCAAAGAATAATATTTAACAGACATGAAATCCAAAGCAAAACAAGATTATGAGAATAGACCTCCATCAGAATTTCAGGAATGTTGGAGAAGATATTTGGTATGTAACAGAGGGATTTAAGCCAATCTAATTCAGGTATTAAGCAAGGGGAGCCAAACTGATATCTATATTATATTTGCAATTCACAATATGACTAGCCAATGTATACTGAGCAATTATTATATGCCAGCCTTAATACATTTTTGTAAATGGTTTTATCTAATTCTCCTAAGTCTATTAAGTGAATGTAATAATTAACATCTTACAGATGAACAGTGGGTTTAGAGGCATTATGCAATTTTTCTCAAAATCCCATGGGAAATAGAATCAGGGTAGATTAGATAGGTGTGTTTGATCCCAGTGCCTATGACCTTAAAACCATTCTATGACATAACTTCAAGAACTTGAAAACTATAGTTACAACACAAACTTCTTTAAGTTATTCATTAATTTAGATTCACTTCTGTCACATTGAATTAACAAGATTTCTAAGAAATATGTTAATAGAGCCATTACTTAGGATGCTTCTGTATTATCACCATTTAAAAATATAATCAAAACGAACTACTCTAATGAAAGCCCTCTCACAGTTTGCAAACGTCTCCTTATTATATCCAGGAAATAAATGTATATGTCAAGGAAAAGCTTCAGTTCCTATATAACTTTTGGAAATCTTAGCCTCTAAGAATAAATTAGTATGATAAAATTATTTAACAAAAAAACTCTTAGGTTTTTTCTTTTCCGTTTATATCATGGAAGTGTGATGCAGCTTTAAATATATGAAGGGATAGTGATAAGGGATGGGGATAAGTTTTATACTTAAAGGTAGTTTGGGAATCCTCGATTCAATAAACTTATTCTCTGCTCTGGACTCTTACTGATTGGGAGGTGGGATGGGGAGTAAAAGAAATAAATTTAGTAAATAGAAGATTTGGGCCCTATCCAGGAGGGACTTTTGCTTCAAATAAGAATACTAGTTCATTACATATTAAATAATTGTTGGGGGGACGCCTGGATGGATCAGCGATTGTGTCTGCCTTGGGCTCAGCGTGTGATTCTAGGGTCTGGGGATGGAGTTCCACATTGGCCTCCCTGCATGGAGCCTGCTTCTCTTCCTGTGTCTCTTCCTCTCTCTGTGTGTCTCTATGAATAAATAAATTAAATCTATAAAAAAAAAAAAAAACCTGTTGGGGGGGGGTTCAAGAAAATTCACTGGGAAATGATAATACAATGCCAGAATATAGATAGCTACTAATGATGAGTGATTTTTTTATTGTCAGGAACTATGGGAGAACATTTCTATACATGGTTGTGCTCATTCTTCACAATAGCTTTATAAAGTTATTGTTACTTACTTCCATTTTATCAATGAATTGGAGACTCTCATGGGAGTGAAGATAAAGGGAATGGAAGGTAATAGTTTGCAGTCTGAGTCCAGGAGGCTGCTATCCTCTTCCCTACTCCCAATCTGGAATCTAGTGAGCCTTTGAGGTATCATCTTCTGAAACAAATATGGGAATACTGCGAACTATCAAAATCATCATGCCATGTAATGTCGGCTACATCTGGAAAGGCTTTGTGGGGTGGTTAACAGATCAACCAGGAGTATGTCTGGATGCAAGTAAATAAAACTTGTTAAATAGTGACTTAAAATATATGGATACATAGATTATGATTCTCATGTAACAGCAGTCTTGCAATAATGCTGCTGGCATGGTTTAAAGACTCAAAGAGAACAGGATTAGCATCCCTATCATCATATTTTTCTCTTGGCCTTTTCCCATGATCACATGGAGGCTCCCCTAACTTCAGGCATCATGTTGGCATTCATAGCAGTATAAAGTAGTAAAGGGCTAAGGTCACCTTTGTGGGTCTCCAGGTAGCTGTACAAGTAGTAGTAATAATAATAACTATAATAAGAGGAATAATAATAACTTCGATCTATTTGTTGCTGCATATGTGCCAGATTGTATACTATTTTTCCATATATTGTCTTATATAATCCTTATGACAACCTAGACACTATGAGTATTATCTTCATTATATAGATGATAAAATTGAGACTCAGAAAGGTAACACCATATATTCAAGGTCACATAATTAGTAAGAAGGAAAAGTAGGATTCAAACAATAACTTAAGATCTTCAATATTGGGGACGCCTGGGTGGCTCAGCGGTTGAGCATCTGCCTTCAGCTCAGGGCGTGATCCCGGAGTCCTGGGATCAAGTTCCCAAATCGGGCTCCCTACATGGAGCCTGCTTCTCCCTCTGCTTATGTCTCTGCCTCTCTCTGTGTCTCTCATGAATAAATAAATAAAATATTAGAAAAGAAAAAGGAAGAGGAAGAGGATGAGAAAGAGAAAGAAGGAGAAGAAGGAAAAGGAGTAAGATAATGAGAGAATCTTTTTTTATGACCTGTAGTTTCAAAGTCTTACAACTTCTTCTGTTTTATTCTGTTGGACACATAGAGTGTCCATGGTGTAATATAGGAAAGGAATATATAAGGGCATGAGTACTAGGAGGTGAGGATCAGAAAAGACTATCCTATAAGCTAGTTACCACAATCTGCTCTCTGGATCAAGTGATTCATTTCCCTACTATATGTGAATATACAAAATATACTCAAGCCCTCCTCCAAAGCCTCATCCACTAACAGCATCTGCTTGAAGTCCAGAATCTTGTCATCTAACAAAAGGCCAGTTACTAATAAAGATCCATGGGTTTAGTTTCATAGATTAAAATCCTCAAAGTGCAGTTCCTTTCAATGTGAGGTCTTACGAACTAGAGGAACTAGCTATCTACACCTCATACACCCAACATTAGCATAGACCAACTTCTACATACATTTACATTCTTTCTCAAAAAAGGGGGAAATGAGTGGCACATAAACATCATGTTTCCTAGGAGTTCTGAGATCCAGCTTAGAAAACATTGAAAGTTCTTTGTTACAGCTCAGTCCCCCTCCTGCCCAGGTGTTACTCTCCATAGCTCTTGGCTTTATGGTCTGGGCTCTTATTTACACTGGCCATCCTTCCTCTTTCATGAAAGCTCATGAATCTGCAGGTGAATAGTCTCAACCTATTTCCTGCTAATGGAAGTTTGGAGGTCCAGAGAACTTTCATGGTACTCTCTGTCATTTTTGCTCCAAACTGGCATTATTTCTACTGATGTAATCCTCTTAAAAACTTTTCGGATCTCATGTGAATCTTCTTGGGGTTCACTCCCTCAGACAAGAGCCACAATCACAATTCCCATTGCAATAAACCCATCTCTACTATGAGTCTCTCTGGATAATGCTGAGGAATAATAACTTAATTTTTCTAGAAACCCTATCTTTCTGGAGGGCCTTCTGCCTGACTGAAAGGTATATGGAAACATCACCATCAATGAATCTGAGATCTTATCAAAATGCTTTTCAGTTATAGTATTTGCTACATCTGGACCTGGTTTTCCTACAAGTGTCCTAGATTTGCTCTTTACTCAGAAGGCATTTCTTACTTTTAGCATCCCTTACTATCTTTAGAGGCCCCAAATTTTCAAAACAATCTAATCTCAATTTTTCATTCCCTTCCTTTTATTTACCACTCTTCTTTCTCACTTACTATAGCAGCAGAGAAAAAAAAAAGGAGGCATTTATAATGTTTTGCCCAGAAAACTCCCTAGCTGGATCATCCAGTTCAATAAGCATATTTTCTGCTTTCTGTTACTGTAGACAAAAATATTCTTCAAATTTCAAATTTCAGCTACCACATAACTAGGATCTTCCTTCCTCTATTTTACAGTATTATCCTCACATCCCTTTAAGCCATCACAGGAAACAGTCTCAAAATCTCAAAGGAAAAGTCCACCATGTTTGAAAGAGTTTCCTCATTAATACTCTTCCTAATATCATTCTACCTTCTACCCCCTGCCTGGTTCCAAAGCCATTCCCAGGTTTTTAGATGTTTGTTATGACAGTACTCCCACATCCAAGTACTGAAGTCAGTATTAATTATCTAGCCATATAAAAAAATTACTCCAAAATTTGGTGATCAAAAAAAGTAAAATATTTGATAATCCAACACAATTTCTGAAGATCAGGAAACTAGAAGCATTTTTGCCTGGGTGGTTCTAGCTTAAGATCACTCATGAGGTAGTTCTCAAATGTATTCTGAAGATGCAATCATCTAAAAGCACGAGTGGGGCAGGAGGATCCACTTCGAAGTCACTCATGTGGCTGTTGGCAGGAAGCCTTGGTTTCCTGTGACATGACTCTCCCTGTATGATTTCCCAAACAGTTGCAGCTGGCTTTCCCCAGAGTAACTGACTCAAGCAAGAAAGAGAAAAAGTGAGCAAGCCAGAAGCTTCTTTAACTAACTATTGTCTGCATAGTTACAAGCTGTCATTTCTTTATTTCTGCTTTACTCTATTGAGCATAGAGACCAACTCTGATATGTTGTTAAGGTAGGTAAGCAGGATTGTGAGTTCCAGGAGGGAGGATCTTTGGGCTCCATTTGGAGGCTAGCTACTACACATGAACATAGTCACTAATTACCTTTGACATCTTTATATGTGAAGGCAGCCCACTTACATGTGATGTATGAAGCACGGATAAGTAATTCACCACTTTCATTCTGTTTAATTTCTGTGCAGTTTGGGGAGAAAGGTGAAAGCTGTGAGTCTAATCCAACAAAGCATAATGGAAAGTATGTCTTGCTGCTACATTTCTAAGACAAAGATTTTAAAAGAGTGAATTATCCTCCATTCATTACTTCTAAAAATAGTAAGTTACCCTATCAGGTACAGTGTATACTCAAATTATCCTAATTTATTCTTGAGTAAAGAGAATAGATAGAGGACAGAAATGAACATTTGGTAAACCATTGATAAGTAGAGACATTATGCCATGACCACAACATGGCCAATCTCATTTAATTCTCATAGCAATCCAGTAAGGTATCCTTCATTTTACACTTGAAGCCACAATTTGGGGGATAGGTACCAGAGCAAAGAAAGCCACACAGAGTGGAGAAAACTATATAAAAGGCTGGAAAAAATCTACAGAGTGTTTCCCCTTGCATCTTCAGCTAAGTGTGGAGTGCATGAATATGAGGAATTCCTCAGGCACAGGGAAAGGACAGCCATAAAGGAACAGGTGGAAGAATCTGTGGAGCTCACAAATGGCCAGAAGTTGTTTGTCTTCACTAGCTGGAGTAGAAAATGCAATACTTCAGGAGGCATCAGGTAGATGACCCAGAAGGACAATACCTAAATAGTGTTGAAAAACTTGGCCTTGCTCTAGACCAACTTAACAAAAGCTAAAAAGGAAACCTCATAGGTTGAGAGTGATCCTAAGAAGATTAACTGCACCACACAATGAAAGTTAGGAATATTTTTAAAATCCAATTGCTCAACCAGATCAAATACACCATACCTGCTATCTAATAAAAAAAAATAGCAGGTATGAAAGAAGTAGGAAAATATACACTAATAAGGAGAAAAATTGATAAAAACAAAAAAGACATAGATAATAGAATTAGTAAATAAGGACATAACAGGAGTTACAAGTAATCCCATATATTCAAGAGAGTAGACAAAATCATGACTATGTTGAGAAATATACAAAGTTGAATTTCTATATATAAAAATACATTGTTTGAGGTGAAAACTGTACTAGATTTAATTAAGAGCAAAGTGAACATTGTGGGAAAAAATAATAGTAAACTTGATGCACAGCAAAAGAAAGTATCCAAATGAAACAAAATGGTAAAATTAGTTTTCAAAAACTGGAACAAACTAATTCAGCCTAATATTATGCACAAGCAGAGTCATAGGAAGAGGGAAGCATAAAAATATTTGAAAAAAAATGGTTAAAGCGCCTCAAATTGCACTAACAATAGTAAACAGAAAATTTTCAGAGCAGCTAGGTATTAAAAAAGACATATTGTATACCAAGAAACAGAGAGAAAATTTACAAGGAATGTATTTATTGCCAGAAACAACATGAGCCAGAACATAAAGGAACAACAACCTGAAACTACTATCAGTGAGAATTCTGTGCCCAGTACAAATGTCTATCAAAAATGAAGGTGAAATGACAACTTTTTTAAAAATAAATTTATTTTTTATTGGTGTTCAATTTGCCAACATACAGAATAACACCCAGTGCTCATCCCGTCCAGTGCCCCCCTCAGTGCCCGTCACCCAGTCACCCCCACCCCCTGCCCACCTCCCCTTCCACCACCCCTAGTTCGTTTCCCAGAGTTAGGAGTCTTTACGTTCTGTCTCCCTTTCTGATATTTCCCACACATTTCTTCTCCCTTCCCTTACATTCCCTTTCACTATTATTTATATTTTTTACATATAAACGTTGAAAGAAATCATCCTTAACAGACCTGACTATAACGTACAGGAACAGTAAAGGAAGTTATTCAGACAGAAGAAAAAATAACAGATGGTAAATACATGGGTGAATATAATTTTTCCTTTTATGTATTTGTCTCTAAAGATCTATTTATTTGAGGGAGAAGGGGGGAGGGGAGAGGAAAGGGGAGAGAGAAACTCTGCTGTCTCTGCCATGAGCTCGATCTCGCGACTCTGAGATCATGACCTGAGCAGAAACTGAGAGTCGGAGGCTTAACCGCGTGCTCCATCCAGGCACCCCTACAATTTTGCCTTTTAAAAAATTGTCTTCGAAAAATAATTGACTAACTGAAACAATAATGCATTATAAAATTTATAACACATTTAGAAATGAACTGTATATTAATGACATAAAAAGGATGTGAGAGGAAAAATGGAGTGCTATGGTGTTATCACCTCATATGTAGTATATTACTAAAATAGTTAAGGAAGTTAAAGATGTATAATATCAACTCCAAAAGAACAACGAAATATACAAATAAATAGTTAAAAGTAGGAAGTTAGGAAAGAAGGTAAAATGGTATGATAAATTGAATTAATCCAAAGCAAGGCAGAAATTGAGGAAAATTGTGATAAAGTACAAAGAGGACCAATGGAAATAAATAGCAAGATGGGAGATTTAATCTAAACCGTATCAACAAACATTGAATATAAATGATGTAAACATCCAATCGAAGAGCAGAAAAATCATACTGAATTTTATGAAGAGGCCTAGCTCTATGCTGCCTAAAAGAAATTTACTTTATAAGAACACAAATCAGATGAAAGGACAGAAAAAAATATATCATGTTAATGCTAGCAAAAGAAAGGTTAGAATGGCAAATTGATTAAGTATATTTCACAGTAAAGATTATTATCAGGAATAAAAGAATGATGTCATAATGATAAAAGAATTAATTCATAATAATCTGTTATTAAATGAAGAAGATATAACAAGTTTCAATGCTTTTGCACTTAATTACAGAGCTCAGAATACACATGAATCATAGGTTTATACAAATAAAAAGAGAAACAACTCCACAAATACAGTGGAGGATATCTCTCAATATTTTATGGAACAAATACACATTAAATCGCTAAATATATGGAAGAATTTCACTTCATTATCAACTAACCAGACCTATTAGACATTTATATAACATTCCATTCAACAACATCAAGATACACGCATTTTATAAGTGCACATGAAACATTACTACTTATTCTCTCTCTCTCTTTCATGGAAGGTTATCTAAAAATCACCAGATATTTGGAAACTTAATACCATAGTTATAAATCATATATAGTTCACAGAAGAAACCAAAATACACATTAAAAAGCATTTTAAACTGAAAGAGAGTGAAAACATGGTATATCAAAATGTGTGGAGGCAGCTAAAGCCATAGAAAGAAATTAGAGCATAAAAGCTGATGTTAGATAAAAAGAAATTCGCAGACAATGGCTTCAACTTCCACCTTAGGACAATTGAAAAATTTGAGCAAATTAAATCAATAATAAGCAGAGGAAAGGAAATACTAAATAACAAAAACTATTGAAATAAAAAAGCAGACAAAACAATAAAGAAACTTGATAAACTTTTTCTAAATGGTTGTATCATTCTGTATTCCTACGAGCAATGTATGAGCGCTCTGGTTGCTCACCAACAGCTGGCATAGCTTGTCTGTAACGCTGCAGGCATTTGAGCATGCCTGGGTGGCTATTAAGTGTCTGCCTTTGGCTCAGGTCATGATCTCAGGGTCCTGGGATTGAGCCCCGTGTCCAGCTCCCTGCTCAGTGGGGAGTCTGCTTATCCCTCTCCCCCCCTCTCTCTCTCTGTCTCTCTCTCAAATAAGTAAATAAATAAAATCGTTTCAAAAAATTGTAGGCATTCCAGCAGCTATGTAGTGTTAATTCATTGTGCTTTTAATTTGCATGTTCCTAATGACTGAAATTGAGTTTTTTCACGTATTTATTTTCCATATGCACATCTTCTATGGAGTACCTATTCAAATCTTTTGCCTATTTCAAAATTGGCTGTTTATTATTGATATGCAGTATTCTCTATATATTCTAGATACAAGTTCTTTGTCAAATGCAAGTTTTGCAAATATTTTCTCTCATTCTTGACTTACTTTTTTCCCTTTTATTAATAGTCTTCTAAAGAGTAAAATTTTTAAATTTTTATAAAGCTGAATTGATCCCTTTATATCTCTTCTTTTTTCATGTCCTATTTAAATATCTTTGCTGAGTTAAGATCTATGTTTTCTTTTGGATGCTTGGTAGTTTTTAGTTCTTAAATGTTAGGTCTGTAATCCATTTTGAGTTTTTGCCTATGAAATGAAAGTATCTCTATTACATCCATTGCAAATATTTTCTTTCAGTTTGTTTTATAAAAAAGGTTTTAACTTTGTTTATAATGGCTTTATTGGTAACAAAAAATGTGCTTTTTAATTGTGTACGGCCAAACTTTCAACCCCCTTTTTTTTTAATCTGGATTTTCATTTATATCTGGAATGCCTTTATCTGCACCTAGGTTTATTTTATTTTATTTTATTTTATTTTATTTTATTTTATTTTATTTACTCATGAGAGACAGAGAGAGATTGAGGCAGAGACATAGGCAGAGGGAGAAGCAGGCTCCTCACCAGGGAGCCCGGTGTAGGACTCGATCCCTGAACCTCCAGGATCACTCCCTGAGCCTAAAGCAGACACTCAATCGCTGAGCCACCCAGGTGTCCCATCTATACCTAAGTTAAAGAGGAATGCATTTTAAGTTTAAAAATTTTTAAATAAAGATGAATAAAATCTTTTAAATGATATATCCTTCCAGTACTTGTATGGCTTACTGTTTACTATTATATTGCTGAACCATATAAAGCTTATTTTTGTGTATAAGGTGAAGGATGGATCAAAATTTATGACTTTTTTCAAATGATTAACCAGTTATTCTGGACATCTTTGAATCAGTGCTTTGAGCTGTCACTCTTATTACATATTAGAGTTCCATATTATTTGGGCTCTATATTTTTTACTTTTCTTTTTTTTTTTAAGATTTTATTTATTTATTTATTCATCAGAGACACAGAGAGAGAGAGTGGTAGAGACACAGGCAGAGAGAGAAGCTGGCCCCATGCAGAGAGCCCAAATGCAGGACCTGATCCCAGCACTCCAGGATCATGCCCTAGGCTGAAGGCAGGCACTAAACCGGTGAGCCACCCAGGGATCCTCTATTTTTTACTTTTCTATTCCACAATCCTCTCTATGTTTGTTTCCAGGACCATATATGCTGTCAATTTACATTAACACATGATTTTATGTCTCATATACGTAAGATTTACATTCTTTCCACCAACCTGCAGGAAAGTCTTCACCAAATTTATGTTGCCTCTTGGATTACTGCTATAGAATTACATCCAAAATTTAACTTTATACCCGTTCTCTGTCCTCATTTGTCATGTGAGTCCACTGATTTTCTCTTAGAGATACTGAAAAATAGCAATCCTGTAACTTCACTACTTTACAGTAAAACCACTTACCACAGAAGGAGTACTTCTCCCAGGTGAGATGCCCTCATCAGTATTTAGTGTCTCCTAGATACCTTTCTCTTCTTAGCATCATTGCAGCACTCCCAATGGTTCAGCTTCTATCCAGCAGATTTCTGGCACAGGAAATTCATGGCTGGTGCTTGATGCGAAGAAATTTGGACTAGTGACCCCACCAATTTGGGGGGTGTATAGATGTAAAGGGTCTGAAAATCTGTACACATCACTCAAAATGACTTTTGTCCACTTACTCATTGATAGGTGTTGCAATTGCTTCTTCAGTTGTTAGCAAATAACAGGGGAGTGGCCAATTCAGCCAGATGTTAAGCAGCAGAGAAAATCTCAGATGTGGCATTCTTTTCTGCAGTATTGGTTGGTCTCACAAGTATCTCCAAAGAAGTATAGATTGCTTAAATTAAGATACTAAGTATTTTCTATTTTGTTGTTTGGTGTCTAAGAACCCACGTATTAAATTCTTTTTGATGGGACACCTGGGTGGCTTAGAAGATGAGCGGCTGCCTTTGCTCAGGGTGTGATCCCAGAGTCCTGGGATCAAATCCCACATCGGGTTCCCTGCATGGAGCTTGCTTCTCCCTCTGCCTATGTCTCTGCCTCTCTCTGTCTCTCATGAATAAATAAACAAAATCTTTAAAAACAAGCAACCAAACAAACAAACAAAAACAAAAACATGTTTTTGGGATGCCTGGGTGGCTCAGCGGTTGAGTGCCTGCCTTCAGCCCAGGGCGTGATCCTGGAGTCCCTGGATCAAGTCCCGCATCGGGCTCCCTGCATGGAGCCTGCTTCTCTCTCTGCCTATGTCTCTGCCTCTCTCTCTCTGTGTGTGTGTCTCTCATGAATAAATAAATAAAATCTTTTAAAAAAAATAAAAATAAATAAATAAATAAATAAAATCTTGTTTAAATAAATAAATAAATATTTTTTGAAATTCAGTGTCAGGAAAAACATTTGCTTTTCCCAAGAGATCAAATATATTGTATCTAAATAGATTATTTTCTAAGCTTTATCAAACCTTTATTTTCTCTTTTGCAACAGGGGATATGGAATACAAAAAAACTAACCAAATAAATAAACTGTTCTTATGGTAGTTGGAAATAGGTTAATATTCCCTTGTTTAACATAATCATTGAAAGGAGTACCATGGTAGCAGGACAAGGAGAGAAATCTTCCAAGAGAAAATTAAATGGACCATGAAAGATAAAATCAAGCAAACTGAGTATTCTGACACTACAAAGTCAAACACACCTAAAGGCCAATACTACTAAAAACAAAAACAAAACTTTCTCATAAAACAGAATTGCTCTAGGTTTGAATTCACTGGAAAAGAATTAGTCAAAATGTTAAATGACAAGTATATTAAACTCCTTGTTTATGCTTTTTGCAATGGTAAAAGGCAGATTTTCAAATTATTGAGTACAGTATCAAGATTAGTAAAAACACAAGAAGCAAAATGACTAATTATGCAGACTAGCTACTTTAAGACTAGACGTGTCACTTGATAATTAAGGTGTCAGTGAAATCAAGATTTATAAGTCTTGTGTAATAAAATTCTACCCTGAGAGCTGTTGATTTTCCAGGTAAAATGTGTCTTAAAATGACATGTGCATTTGCCACATAGATTTTATTTAATATATGTTAATATTTACACTATCAATGTTCTAAACTACTTCAGGATCAAATCTTTAGAACAGAGAGGATAAATACTGTAAGAAATGTGATACTATACTGTCAAAAACAGGGGATGAGGGAGCCAAGATTCTACATTTATATTTCTATCCTATGCCCTTTTCTTGGGAAAGCTCATCCAATTAATATTACTTCCATTCAATCTTCAAAATTGATAGATTTTTTATGTGTGAACTGTCAACACTAATTTTAGTTGTCTGAAGGATATCTGCAATAGTGTGCAAAGCAACTCCTGCAAGTTTCACTATAACAAATTCCAATTTCTAGTCTAACATGTACAAATCTTGGAAATCACCCCTCCATCCCTACAACCTATGAGAAGCCGAACAAACTGAAAACTCAAGAACTTCTTTTATATCCATATAAAAGTGAGGTCACAGGGAAAACCATTGTCCATAGAATTAGACAGACAGGCAGACAGAACAGAGAATCACAACTTGCTGGAGCAGAAACCTTTAGAGGAACCAGTACTGGGATAGTAAATCCTAAATTGTAATTGATGAATTGTTGGAGGTCAGTGTGGACGAGTTTGAGAGTCAAAAGCTCTAGAGGCTCAGTCACAGAGGAGGGAAGATGGAGGTTTCCACACTTTTATGAGTTTTACCTCAAGAGCTTGACCAGGTTCTCATAGTGAATAGCAGTGAAAAAAATCCCCCCATTCTTCCTTGTAGCAAAAGGGGGGAAAGTCACTGTTTTGAAATACAACAGAACATTCTGTTTTTCTTAACACCCTCTGTCCTCAGGAGGAACTATTTAACCAGCGTCTAATGTATTGGGGTATTTTTTGTTTGGGGGTGAGGGGGTTTAGAGCCTAACTGACCTGGGAAAAGTGAAATACCCAACTCCAGCTAGCTCTAGCATTCCACATTGAGGGAGAAAAATGTGCACCTCTAGATCTTTCTGGTCTTCTATTTCAAATAACAGAAATACACAACTCCAACCCACTCTAGCCACCTTTTCTGATCTAAGGGCAGGAAGGAACTGAGAAGCACTTATAAAGTTCACAGTGCCATGGCACAGACCCGCTAAAAGACCAAGACCTACTCAGAAGATAATAGAATGTCCCTCTCCACCGCACCACATTACTAAAAGCCTATTTACAGGAGTTCCTTAACCCAGTATATCATGTGCAACTACCAAGAAAAAAGTACAAGGTATACAAAAAGGCCAAAAAAACAAAACAAAACAAAACAAAACAAAACACAAACAAACAACCCCACAGTCTTAAGAGAGCAAGCAATACAACCAGACTCAGATATAGCACTCACGTCAGAATTATCAGACTAAGAAATTAAAACAACAATGATTAATATGTTCATAATGCTAATGGATAAAGTAGACAGGGTTTAAGAATAGATGAAGCAAGATAAGCAGAGAGATGGAATTTCTAAGAAAGAATAAAAAAGACACAGTAGAGATCAATTAAAAAATAAATAAATAATGTCTTTAGGGGAACCTGGGTGGCTTAGTCACTTAAACGTGTAACTCTTGATTTCAGCTCAGGTCATAATCTCAGAGTCCTGAGATTGAGCCCCACATCAGGCTCTGCTCTCAGCAGGGAGTCTGCTTGAGATTCTCTCTCTCTCTCTGCCCTTCCCCCCACACGTGGGCACTCTCTTTCTCTCAAAATAATAAATAAATAAATCTTTAAAAATAAATAATGTCTTAGTTGGTTTCTTAGTAGAGTGGACAGCTGAGGAAAGAATCTCTGAGCTTGAGGATAGCTAAATAGAAACTGTCTAAACTGAAAAGCAAAGAGAAAAAGATTGAAAAAATCAGAATATTCAATAACTATGGGACAACTATAAAGGTGTAACATGCATGTTATGGGAATACCAGAAGGCAAAGAAAGATAGAAAGGAACATAAAAGAATTTGAAGCTGTAATGACTGAGAATTTCCCCCAATTTAATGTCAGGCATCAAATCACAGATCCAGGAAGTAGGAGAACACCAAGCAGGATGAATGCCAAAAATTTTCACCTAAGTATATTATATTTAAACTACAAGGTGCCCAATCCAGTTATGAAATGAGCAGAAGACATGAACAAATATTTGTCCAAAGAAGACCTACACATAGCTGACAAGCACATGGAAAATGCTCCACATGACTTGCCATCAGGGAAACACAAATAAAAACCACAATGAGATACCACCTTACACCAGTGAGAATGGTGAAAATTAACAAGACAGGAAACAACAAATGTTGGTAAGGATGTGGAGAAAGGGGAACCCTCCTGCACTGTTGGTGGGAATGTGAACTGGTACAGCCACTTTGGAAAACTGTGCAGGTTCCTCAAGGAGTTAAAAATAGAGCCACCCTATGACCCAGCAATTGCACTACTGAGGATTTACCCCAAAGATACAGATGTAGTGAAATGATGGGACACTGACACCCCATTGTTCATAGCAGCAATGTCCACAATAGCCAAACTGTGGAAGGAGACTCGATGTCCTTCGACAGATGAATGGATAAAGAAGATGTGATATATGTATATATAAATTTATGAATATTACTCAGCCATAAGAAAGGATGAATACCTTTTCTGCTTCAATGTGGATGGAACTGGATGATATTATGCTAAATGAAATAAGTCAGTCGGAGAAAGACAGTTATCATATGGTTTCACTCATACATGAAATATAAGAAATAGTGAAAGGGACTATAAGGGAAAGGAGGGAAACTGAGTGGGGAAAAATTAGAGAGGAAGACAAACCATGAGAGACTCCTAACTCTGGGAAACAAAGGGTTGCAGAAGGGGAGGTGGTTGGAGGGTTGGGGTAATTGGGTGAAGGGCACTAAGGAGGGCATTTGATGGGATGAGCACTGGGTATTATACTATATGTTGGCAAATTGAATTTAAATAAAGTATTTTTTAAAAGAACAGAAAGAAAGAACAAAATTGTTCCTGTTTACATATGATATACTTGCTTATGTAGAGCATTTTAAGGAATTTACCAAAGCCAGAAATCTGTATTTCATGTCTTACACACACACACACACACACACACACACACACACACACTATTACAAGGTCCCTAACTGGTTTAGATGGAAGAGCATGAGACACTTGATCTCGGGGTTAAGAGTTCAAGCCCCACAATGGGTATAGAGATTACTTAACTAAATAAGTAAGCAACAACAACAACAACAAAAAACAAAGATAAAGAAAAAAATCCTAAAAGAAGCTAGAGGAAAATAATTACATCCAACTTTTCCTCAGAAACCATACAAACAAGGAGAGTGAAAGGAAATGAGAGATAAAGTGAGAGATTTGATGACAGAAAAAAAAACCTACTAATGTAGAATTCTTTGTCCTGCAAAATGATCCTTCAAAGGCAAAAACTGAGAAAATAAAGACTTTTTTGTGTTTTCCAGCATGTTGTGTAAGGTAGAGAATCATGGGAGACCATGCTAGTGAGGTGGACAAAATCCAGATTAAAGCGGGTTAGGCAAGCCATGTAAAAAATCAACTCAATCTCAGGGTGTTTGGGTGGCTCAATCAGTTAAGTGTTTGAGGCTTGGTTTAGGCTCAGGGCATCATCTTGGGGACATGAGATCAAGATTCTTCCTCTCTCCCTTTGCCCCAGCCCACTCATCTCATGCCCTCTCTCTCTAAAAAAATAAAAAATCAATTTAATCCTATAGTCAATGGTACTAGCTGGTACTTATTAAGTGCTTATCATTTTCTAAGTATTGTGGTACTTTTTACATATATAATCTTATTTAAATCCTCACAACTCAAGCAAGAAAATTGAGACATAGAGGAATTAAGCAATTTCTGAACAACAATGCAATGGGGAGTCATTAGAAGTTTTTAAATAAGAAAATCATGTTGCTGTGCACATGTTGTTTGTCCTCTATTATTGACTCCTTAATGGGTTCAGGAAATGTTAAAGCTAAAATGGATCTTAGAGACAATCTAGCTCAACCATTTTAATTTACACAACAAGAAACAAGTCCAGAGAGGCACATTAACTCGGTCAGGCCCTACAGATTCACTGGTAGAGTATGATTAGAATTTAGGATTTCAGACTGACTCTACTTCAGTGTGTTCCTTCCATTAACAGTCTCTGCTTGGACTTTAAAGATCATCAATTCAAACCAGTAACAATGACTGTAACCCTAACTTTTTTTTTTAAGATTGATTGATTGATTGATTGATTGATGAGAGAGAGAGAGAGTGAGAGAGAGAGAGGGAGAGAAGCAGAGACATAGGCAGAGGGAGAAGCAGGCTCCATTCAGGAAGCCTAATGTGGGACTCAATCCCGAGACTCCAGGATCATGCCCTGAGCCGAAGGTAGACGCTCAACCACTGAGACATCCAGGCGTCCTAGACTGTAACCCTAACTTTAATAACATCTCCTTCTTCCCTTCTTTTTACACATTTACCATATCTGACATGTGATGTAAGACAGAAAATAAGACATTGGTTTTCCACCATGTGAAATTAGAATAGTTGACATTCATTGATGCTCACTCAGTCATTTCAAACAGAATTGATTTCATTTTATTAGAGCTTTTAGGTTAAACTCTTGATAATTGCCTCATTAAATTTTACTCCTCTAACATGCTCCTTGGCAAATTGTGGAGAAGTCGCCTCTGAAATGATGTAGGGAAAAGATTGTGGATTTAGGAGCCAAGATAACAGGGCTCATGATCAAGTTCCATTATTTGTAGGTCAACTGATCTTGCACTAATTACTTAAATATTTTGGTGAATTAGTGGCAGCATTAATAACAATCTTGCCAAATTGTTGTGAAGATTAAAATCTATCATGATAAGTAGGTATATTTTTGATGTTCAAATGTTTTAGAAAAAAACTCAATTTTTCATTTTTTTGTAATCCATTAACTTGTTGAAAGTAAAGTGATAATATAAGCAGATAATGAGAAAATGCAATGCCTTGGTTGCTTATAGTAATCAACACATACCTGAGAATCTGGTAAAGTAAAAATGTTTAAATTTATATTTAAGTGAGAGAATTTGTCATTTTAAAAACAGATTCTCTTCCTACAGCTATTATTTATGCAGCAGATAACTTTAGAGTAAGATAAAATTCAAAATTGTGTGTGGAAATAACACAATAATATATAGATTTTTCAATGTCATGTTTAGGCATGTATCTGAAAGTTCAAAGAGTATTTGAGAAATAAAGACACATAATCTGTAAGAAAAAGAATACAGGAATAAGTTTGCCAAATTAAACACAAAACACAAAAACTGTATTATTTCCTAGGTGAATGTATATTTGAGTTACTATTTACTATTGATTAGGGCCCTGTTCATAGATTCTGCATAGTTGTGAACTTTTTAAACTTTTAGAAAATTTCTGAATTACAAATATTTTTTGGTTCAGAAAAAAATTAAAATAATTCTTGTCCGGTAGAAAAGGTAACTCCAAAAGTTATAGTTTTATTGACATGCGGGTATTAACCATTTTTGTACCTAACACAGCAAATGTACTTACACATTTCTCTTCGAGCTGAATAAATAAATATGTTCTACACATGTTCTTTGTCTTTTGGGGGGTGGGGAATTATGTGTGTCAGCTCAATGAATTTTCACAAATTGTACCTACCCAATGTAACTGCACTCAAGTCAGGATGCAGACCATGGCTGCTGTCCTAGAAGCCCCTCCAAACATAGCTGAAACATGTAAGGGTAACCACTATCTGACTTCTAATCATATAGATTAGTTTTGCATTTATATATATATACATATATATGTAATACATATATATATGTATTGCATTGAAGTTTATGTAGATATGCAATGCAAAACTTATTTGTTATATATATATATCATCATATACATACTATATTTGATTTTAATAATTATATAATATGTGCTTTTTCCATTCTGACTTCCTTAAAAATCCAACATTAAATTTGTATCTCATCCAAGTTGATGTGTATAATCATAGTTTGTTTATTCTTATTTCCGTATAGAATTCCATTGTATGAATCTTTTTTAAAACTATAATGATACATAACATAATATTAGTTTCAGATGTACAGTATAATTCAACATTTGTATAATTGCAAAATGATCATCACAATAAATCTTCTTATCATCCATCACCATATGTAGTTACCATTTCTTTATGATGAGGACTTCTAAGATTCACTCTTTTAGCAACTTTCAAATATGCAGTGCAATATTATTAACTATAGTTACCATGTTGAATATTACATTCCCAAAACTTTCGAGTCTTATAATTGGAAGCTTGTACCTTTTGTTTGCCTTCACCCATTTTGTCCACCCCCCTCTTATCATCTCTAACAAACGTCAATCTGTTCTCTATATCTGTGAGATACAATGAATAAATGTTCTTGGAACCAGCTTTACCATCCTGCTGTTCCCTTAAATAATCAAATTTTTGGAAGGTGTTTGACATATATTTATACAAGAATCACCATTTTTTTGACATTTAAAAAATTTAATTATGATGGAGTGGACCTTTTTGATGTCAAGGTTTTTCTAGGAAGAATCCCTTGAAAACTCTCTCCAGGTAAGGTCATAAAAGGAAAGGGGGCCTTGTCACTCTAGCAAAAAAGTGGACTGAACCATTACTGGTGAGTTGTTGTGATTAATTAATAATATCTATCCATTTTATATCACTACTAAGGGGGTCAATATATCTACATAGAAGCAAACACCCTCAGAGAGAAAAACATAGGCTAGAACATGTATTCAATCCCTCTCCTTTTGCAGCTCAATTTTATTAAAATCTCTCTGATGCCATGGCTTGAAGTCAACCAGGTGAGGAATCCTGGCAGAAAGAATATCAAGGTCATCCCAGGGATACTCACTTGGAATAGTCAGGACGAGTGAATCAGGCTCACTTCCAGGGCTGAATGACTGTGGAAAAAAGGTAGTGTCACAAGGGAAAAACTGTGAAGATAAGACCAAAAACCTTCTGCCCTCCTGTTGTCGCTTCCCCCAATTACTCCACTACAGAAGCAATACTCTAGGAATAGTCACTTAGTATATAAAGCTAAATAAAAAAACAGTAATCCTGGAGACCAAAAGGCAGAACACTTCTGGCTATTCTCCAACTCAGAGTCACTACAGACTGAGGGGATCTACATTCATGGCTTGTGGGGACAATCAGCTTGACAGCCCAAACTGTCCATATGGCTACCATGGGCAAGCATAATACTTAGACAAAATTCTTTCTTTCTTCCGTTTCCTATAACTTAGAAACTCCTGCCCAACCAGCAGAAGAGCCACTGGAGTAGTGGACAGTGAGAATATCCTAACTATCTGGGGACACCTTACAAGAGTATCACTGTGAAGCCAGTGACAGAATAAATGGCAGCAGGAGAGAAAGGTCATTACTAGACTGATTAAATTCATTAGGTTTCTTGCTCTGAATATTCTCAGGCAGCCCCTCTGGACTGAATAAATTGTGGGATTCTGAAAATATGCAACTCAAGGGATGAAGCCACATTAAAAAAAAGATAGTACATTTTCTACTAACACAGAAAGAGTGAAAGAAGAGTGGATTATTCAAAAGAGATAAGAACTTTATGTATCTGCACCTAAAGTTTTAATGAGACCTATTCTAGTTGTTATGGGTTGAGTTGTGTCCCTGAAAAATTCATATGTTAAAGTCTTAGCCTCTAACATCCCAGAATGTAACTTATTTAGAAATAGAATCTTTACAGAAGCAATCAAGTTAGAATGAGTCATTTGGGTGAAACTTTATCCAATATAGCTGGAGCTATAGAAAGGGGAATTTTGTACATGGACACACATACAGGGAGATTTACATGTGAATATGAAGATGGCTATCTCAACCCAAAGAGAGGGGCTTGGAACAAATCTTTTCCTCACAGCCCTTAAAGCCCTTAAACTAATCCTGACAACACATTGATTTCAGACTTTCAGCCTCAAAACTGTAAGACAAATTTGTTATTTGAGCCACTCAGTTTGTGGTATTTTGTTACAGCAGCCCTAACAAACCAATACATGAGTTTTTATTTGAACAGGTGAGTTATCTGGATCTGTAAGAAGACATAGATGCCTATTTCATAAAATAGTAATGTATTGTTATTATATCATAAATGTATCAAACTGTATATGTACAAATGTTATCCACTCAAATTTTCCTTTTATGTGGAGGGAGCTCATTTACACCAATATGTGGCCCTTTAATCAAAACCATCAGAGAACTTAGTGTTATTGTTGGCATTGAATATTCTTCTTTGCTGCTTCTTTGGTCATAGAAAAAGATTCAATCACAAGCACAAATGTGGACATAGGCCCAAGACTGGCCAATGATATCATCCCCTGAACCTAGCCACAACAATCCATCTGATCATGAAATTTATTTAAAAGTAAATGCCTCCAAGGGTCCCTGGGTGGCTCAGTCAGTTAAGGGTCTGACTCTTGATTTAGCTCAGGTCTTGGTCTCAGGGTCCTGGCTCAAGCCCCACAGTGGGCTCCACAGTTAGTGTGGATACTGCTTGAAATTCTGCCTCTCCCTCTGCCCCCTCTGCTCTCTCTCTCTCTCTCTCTCTCTCTCCCTCTCTCTCTCTCTCTCTCTCACACACACACACACACACACACACACACACACACAAATGAATACATCTAAAAAAAAAGTAAATGCTTCCATCACCTTCTAAGAAATCTCTCCCCACCTATTATTAATTAACTTTATTATTTTTTATTAATTAACTTTAAATTATGTTTCTGTCACAACTGAAATTACAACATTTTACTCAATACATTTTTGGAAATTTCCTTAAGACTAATATTCCCAATGATTAAGTGTAGATTATATATCTTGGATTTTTAGAGGAGAGTCATTTGATTTTGTAGAATTGGACATTTGGATGACCCAACTATGATCATCTCATGGTTGTAAGTGGAATTAGAACAAAAATGTAGGCCTTGTAATATATAACAACAAATTAGTGAGTTTTGGGAGCTGGAAACAGCAATGAAACTTACCTAATCTAATTCTCAGTCTAATACTTGAATGCTCTTGATAATATTTCTAATAAATATCAGATTTGAAAGTGTCATGTTTATTATAACACATTGTTTTTCATAGTGATGGGCAATAAATGGTATTTAATTTGAAGTATACTAAATAAGGGATATAGTAATTCTATTTGATACCAAACATGTAGATGTCTAGAAAGTAATGGATTTGCTTTCCTATGGGACTTGTAAATAGATTTTATGAAGTTCAGAATCTTCAAAGTTGCTCTATTTTCTCAACCGGATAGCTAACTACCAAATAACTCATGTAGATATAATTAACATACATAATGATAATGGTAACAATAATACTTATGTAATAATAGTGATTTCCTACAATAATTTAAAAATTGACATATAGTATCCCAGGCCTTTGTTTTGAGATACACAAAGATATATTGAGAAATTATAAAAAAATTATTAAGAACTCTGCCTCTTACATTAAATAGAGCAATGTAAGTGGCATAAGATAATCACTGTAAAATAATTGTTCATTTAGTCCAAATCTAGCATATCTCTTCCTATGCACTAGAGGAAAAGTTAATATTTAAGGCTGAAGTCTCACCCCAGATGGAATGCTTTTCAATGATCACGAACGAAAATTAGCAATCTGTCATTATGTCAACTGGAAAGTCTTTTATTGCATATACCTAGTACTGTGAGAGAAAAAGCTATGAATCCCACACTATTAGATTAGATAATTCTTAACAATGCAGAATTCAAACAAGTTATATATAAAACAAAGAAAATAATGCTACATGTGATAATTTATAATTATTTTATATGCATATACAATATCTGAAAAGTAAAACGGAATATACACTTATATACACATATAAACACACACATACATGCACACATATATATTTAATCACTTAGGTTTGAGTTGAAAGCTATATACAAAGACCTTAAAAAAAGTATAAATTGTATCATGAATCATTTCCAAAAATATAATCTGATGATCTACTCGCAGATCTCTGCAAGTTAGAGATACTACTATGAGAAATTACTTAAAATTTATACCCTAAGCATGATCTACTTAAGGTCATTGTACATAACTCTCAACTCAAATCTAACTGATTAAATGTGTAGCTTTGATTGTATGCATATATATTTTTAAAAATTTATTATTGGTGTTCAATTTGCCAACATATAGCATAACACCCAGTGCTCATCCCATCAAGTGTCCCCCTCAGTGCCTGTCACCCAGTCACCCTCACCCCCCACCCACCTCCCTTTGTACCACCCCTTGGTCATTTCCCAGAGTTAGGAGTCTCTCATGTTCTGTCTCCCTTTGTGATATTTCCCATTTATTTTTTCTCCTTTCCCCTTTATTCCCTTTCACTATTATTTATATTCCCCAAATAAATGAGACCATATGTTTGTCCTTCTCCGACTGTCTTATTTCACTCAGCATAATACCCTCCAGTTCCATCCATGTCGAAGCAAATGGTGGGTATTTGTCATTTCTAATGGCTGAGTAATATTCCATTGTATACATAGACCACAGCTTCTTTATCCATTCCTCTTTCGATGGACACCGAGGCTCCTTCCACAGTTTGGCTATTGTGGACATTGCTGTTAGAAACATCGGGGTGCAGGTGTCCAGGCGTTTCACTGCATCTGTATCTTTGGGGTAAATCCCCAACAGTGCAATTGCTGGGTCGTAGGGCAGATCTATTTTTAAGTCTTTGAGGAACCTCCACACAGTTTTCCAGAGTGGCTGCACCAGTTCACATTCCCACCAACAGTGTAAGAGGGTTCCCTTTTCTCCGCATCCTCTCCAACATTTGTGGTTTCCTGCCTTGTTAATTTTCCCCATTCTCACTGGTGTGAGGTGGTATCTCATTGTGGTTTTGATTTGTATTTCCCTGATGGCCAGTGATGCAGAGCATTTTTTCATGTGCTTGTTGACCATATCTATGTCTTCCTCTGTGAGATTTCTGTTCATGTCTTTTGCCCATTTCATGATTGGATTATTTGTTTCTTTGCTGTTGAGTTTAATAAGTTCTTTATAGATCTTGGATACTAGTCCTTTATCTGATATGTCATTTGTAAATATCTTCTCCCATTCTGTAGGTTGTCTTTTAGTTTTGTTGACTGTTTCTTTCGCTGTGCAGAAGCTTCTTATCTTGATGAAGTCCCAATAGTTCATGTTTGCTTTTGTTTCTCTTGCCTTCATGGATGTATCTTGCAAGAAGTTATTGTGGTCAAGCTCAAATAGGGTGTTGCCTGTGTTCTCCCGTAGGATTTTGATGGAATCTTGTCTCACATTAAGATCTTTCATCCATTTTGAGTTTATCTTTGTGTATGGTGTAAGAGAATGGTCTAGTTTCATTCTTCTGCATGTGGATGTCCAATTTTCCCAGCACCATTTATTGAAGAGACTGTCTTTTTTCCAGTGGATAGTCTTTCCTCCTTTGTCGAATATTAGTTGACCATAAAGCTTGAGGGTCCACTTCTGGATTCTCTATTCTGTTCCATTGATCTATGTGTCTGTTTTTGTGCCAGGACCGCACTGTCTTGATGACCACAGCTTTGTAGTACAACCTGAAATCTGGCATTGTGATGCCCCCAGCTATGGTTTTCTTTTTTTAAAATTGCCCTGGGTATTCAGGGGTCTTTTCTGATTCCACACAAATCTTAAGATAATCTGTTCCAACTCTCTGAAGAAAGTTCATGGTATTTTGATAGGGATTGCATTAAATGTATAAATTGCCCTGAGTAACATTGACATTGTCACAATATTAATTCTGCCATTCCATGAGCATGGAATATTTTTCCATCTCTTTGTGTCTTCCTCAATTTCTTTCAGAGGTGTTCTGTAGTTTTTAGGGTATAGATCCTTTACCTCTTTGGTTAGGTTTATTCCTAGGTATCTTATGCTTTTGGGTGCAATTATAAATGAGATTGACTCCTTAATTTCTCTTTCTTCAGTCTCATTGTTAGTATAGAAATGCCACTGACTTCTGGGCATTGATTTTGTATCCTGCCACACTGCCAAATTGCTGTATGAGTTCTAGCAATCTTGAGGTGGAGGCTTTTGGATTTTCTATGTATAGTATCATGTCATCTGCAAAGAGGGAGATTTGGACTTCTTCTTTGCCAATTTGAATGCCTTTTATTTCTTTTTGTTGTCTGATTGCTGAGGCTAGGACTTCTAGTACTATGTTGAATAGCAGTGGTGAGAGTGGACATCCCTGTGTTCCTGATCTTAGGGGAAAGGCTCCCAGTGTTTCCCCATTGAGAATGCTATTTGCTGTGGGCTTTTTGTAGATGGCTTTTAAGATGCTGAGGAATGTTCCCTCTATCCCTACACTCTGAAGAGTTTTGATCAGGAATGGATGCTGTATTTTGTCAAATGCTTTCTCTTCATCTATTGAGAGGATCATATGGTTCTTGTTTTTTCTCCTGCTGATATGATCAATCACACTGGACCAGATGGATATCACAGATATTTACAGAACTTTACATCCAAACGCAACTGAATACACATTCTTCTCAAATGCACATGGAACGTTCTCCAGAATAGACCACATACTGGGTCACAAATCAGGTCTTAACCAATACCAAAAGATTGGGATTGTCACCTGGGTATTTTCAGACCATAATGCTTTGAAATTAAAACTCAATCACAAGAAGAAGTTTGGAAGGATTTCAAACACGTGGAGGTTAAGGATCATCCTACTAAAAGATGAAAGGGTCAACCAGGAAATTAGAGAAGAATTAGAAAGTTTCATGGAAACTAATGAGAATGAAGATACAACCTTTCAAAATCTTTGGGATACAGCAAAAGCAGTCCTGAGGGTGAAATATATCGCAATACAACCATCCATCCAAAAACTGGAAAGAACTCAAATACAAAAGCTAACCTTGCACCTAAAGGAGCTGGAGAAAAAACAGCCAATAGATCCTACACCCAGCAGAAGAAGAGAGTTAATAAAAAGATTCGAGCAGAACTCAATGAAATAGAGACCAGAAGAACTGTAGAAGAGATATACAAAACCAGGAGCTGGTTCTTTAAAAGAATTAATAAGATAGGTAAACCATTAGCCAGCCTTATTAAAAACAAAAGAGAAAATACTCTAATTAATAAAATCACGAATGAAAGAGGAGAGATCACCACCAACACCAAGGAAATACAAACGATTTTAAAAACATATTATAAGCAGCTATACGCCAATAAATTAGGCAATTTAGAAGAAATGGACGCATTTCTGGAAAACCACAAACTACCAAGACTGGAACAGGAAGAAATAGAAAACCTGCAGGCCAATAACCAGGGAGGAAACTGAAGCAGTCATCAAAAACCTCCCAAGACATACAAAAGTCCAGGGCCAGATGGCTTCCCTGGGGAATTCTATCAAATGTTTAAAGAAGAAATCGTACCTATTCTACTAAAGCTGTTCAGAAGGATAGAAATAGATGGAGTACTTCCAAACTCATTCTATGAGGCCAGCATCACCTTAATTCCAAAACCAGACAAAGACCCCACCAAAAAGGAGAATTATAGACCAATATCCCTGATGAACATGGATGCAAAAATTCTCAACAAGATACTAGCCAATAGGATCCAACAATACATTAAGAAGATTATTCACCATGACCAAATGGGATTATCCCTGGGACGCAAGGCTGGTTCAACACTCATAAAACAATCAATGTGATTATATGCATATATAATTTTTTATAAAGTTATGTATGCAACAAAAATTAAGAGAAATGCCACAGGATGAATACAACATTAATAAGTTAACCAAGGCTAGAAACATTCAGACACTAAAATGAATTATTGAATTGTGACTAACATTTCTACAAACAATTGTCATAAGCAAACTACACCCCCAGCAACAATCTTCAATAGCATTTACTATAGACATCCTTTCACTTGGAGCAAACAGAAAGCAATCAATAATTGCCGTGGAATACTTGGGCAATTCATTCCACCAGACCATGTCAGCCTAGAGTGACACTGATAAGGCCCCTGCAGTGACTGCTGAGCATGTCTAGTATTGCAGAGAATGTACAGGATAAAAAATTTGAGAGAGTTATTCATCAGGGTGAAAAAGAATTATGAGCTTAACAACTTGCAACATATTTTCTCTGAAGGAGTAAGTTATACATTAGAAAACATGTTGTAAAGTCACCAAAGGTTGTGAGTAGACAGTAAATGATAATGTGACAAAAGACAGAAATGTAAGACTAGAACTAAACAGAAATGTAAGACTAGAGGGTAAGAAAAGAGGAAAAGAGAAAGGAGGGAAAGGCAATGACCACATTGTCATGGCCAATGACTTTTGCACATAGGCATTAATATTTTATTTGGCCTATCCATATCTGATTTTAAGTTATTTGTGTTGTCTCAGAGAATCTGAGCAGCTGAAATTCTCATACTTATAATTATCCTCCTTATTGTTCATGAACTTAGCTTGTCAAATCACCTCTCTGCATTTGGAGAAAGTTCTTTTCCATAAGGTTCTTCAATGGATCCCTGGTGGGCTAGCTACACTCGCTGTCCAGAAAGATCTAAGGTAATTCTAGATTCTCTAAGAGTAAGCAACATGAAATTCATTCTGGTCTCCCAGTTTGTTTGCTCCCAGTTCCAAAGATGGCCCATGTTTAATTCCTAGAAATTAATCTCAGGGAGATTGAAGAAGTTGTTTTCTTTATTAATCATGCCTCCCTTTAGTACTGGGGAGATAGGGATTCAAATTTAACACTCATAAGCAATTAGAACATGACGATGTGTACCCAATTCCCTCCTTGGGAAAGCAGGCCAGGGAAATGATGGGAAAAGGATAAATCAAAAGATGAAATGAGTGTATGGTTGTTTGTAACTTTAGATGACATCAACATCAAGAGAGTGAACAGAGATGAAAGTCCATTGGGTGATGGCTTAGGCAAGATTAGTAAAGCAGAGAGGGGAATCTAAATAAGATATCAAAGACAAAGTCAGAGCGGATAAACACAAAGGCAGTATAAATAGAGATCAGAGAATAAATTTATTAACAGACAAGTTAATTCTCAGTCATCCCAAAAGGCAGGATTTCTGGAATACTGGTTAGAAAGTGTGGATTTAAATTGATGTCATAATGAGCCATCTCACTTCCTTCTTAAATCTATAAACTCTAGGGGCATGGCAATGGGGACCAGGGATCTGTAGCATAACTTTGCTTGGAAGCTGCTCATGTACTAAATGGCCTGTGAAATGGAAAACTCAAGAATGGCAGGGCAAATTTTAAAGAGGAGGTAAAATAGTCAGGAGATGGATATGTCCTTGTCTAATGATATGTTTGTTGCATGGAAGCAATGCATATTTAAGAAGACAAGAGCACATGAGCATCCAATGTGCCTGAGAGCAAATATAGCTCAAGTAAGAGACCATGTATTACATGAGCAGTGAGTTCAAATAAAGAACACCAACTTGTAGAGGAAACATGGCCTACTGAATGACAAATTCTCATCAGTCCAACTATTTGCTCTTATTGTGACAGGAAATAATGAGTGAGTGGAAAGATGGGATAGTAAGACAGAAATTCCTTTATAGAAATTCCAAAGGAGCTAAAGTGAGAATATAAGAAAAGAGAGGTTTCTTTTGATGTTCTTCAGATTTTGTTCTTTCATCCCAAAGCAAACCAGGCATATTTATAAGCCCATCAAGGAGAAAGACCAGCAAACAAATTATGCTTGATCTATACTTACCTTCATTACTCTGTCTCCTGATTTCTCTTACCACTGATCCTTTCTGTCCTCCTAGGACAAGATATGGGTAGTTCAGTGTATATGTTCAGACGAATCTAAAATAAGTAAAGAAAGGATATTAAATATATTGTGTTCCAATTTAATTTCCCATCTTCTGTTTTCCCTCTCATGCAGTCCAGTGTGTCTCACCAGGGCATGGAGGGCAGTGAGTGCTATGGGGCAACAAAAGATTATTCGAAACAATACACTTTCGTAATATAAAAATCCATGTTTAAATAATATTACTTCTGTTCTCTGTAAGAAAAGTTAAGTCCCCCAAATGAAATCATCCACTCTTTATAGTTTATAGAAATCTAAATCAAAAGTTTTCAGTGACTTAATATCTTAATATGCTCAGTTCCAACTCAAAGAATTTCTCTCAAGTAATAGATTCCCTTGCATAGCTGTGGCTCCTTCAGCATCTTCAGAGTTATATTAATCCTATTCTAAGACTCTCAGAAGCTCCACTTTTATAAAGAATCCAAAATTCAATAGGACCCAGAAGAATATCACATAATCAGCTCTACAACTACATATGCTCTTTCTCTCTAAAAATGCAAAAACAATATAGTACTTTTGCAAATCATGCTAAGCAAAATTGTGTTTCCAGCAACTAGGACTCAGTATAGTTCAGATTGTCATTACAAAGAACACAATAAAGACATCCAGATGGTATTTGGGGAGATGGAAATTAGAGAGGAAGAGCATGTGAAGAATCTTAAATGCTCTTGTAGTCTTTCAAAACCTAAAAATCTGCAAAAATGTCACCTCTAGACACCAGGTCTTTCTGAGGCTGACTTTCTCCCCACTGTCTTCCTACATCAAGTCCAGATGTCTTCCAACACCAATATCTTAGTTTTCTTGATCTCATGCTAAGAGGGTCTTATGTAAGTGAAACTTGCCTTTCTTCGTGATAGGTGCCTTCTGAAAACCCAAGCTTTCTTATTTATTCTGCATTTCTAAAGAATTAGGATCAATATAACCACAGGACAGCTGCTGTCATCCTCTTTCCCAGCACTCCCTGTGATCATCATCCTCTAAAACACCAACATGCTAGAGATCAAGTTGGAGGGTTCTCTACAGGTGCTTTCTAATGGAAAGACTAGAATGAAGAAAATGAAATGAAAGTGAAAAACTTCTAGTCAGTCAAGCAAGAGCCCAATAATTACAAAGTACAAGTCTCTCAAGGTAAAAGTAGATTGAAGAATGTGGCTTAAATTTAAGTCTGATAGAATCCTTTTACAACCCACCCATATTTACAGTCTGGAACACTCACTTAAGGGAGGAGTTGACTTTATCAGCTAAAATAATTCAAGTCTTCGACACTAATCAGTTACTGACAGAGAAAAAAGGGAGGAGAGTCAGAGAGCAACAGAGAACACACACAGTTGGGCAAGGAGAAAGAGAAGACAAAAAGAAACACATGTGCACGTGCACGTGCGCGTGTACACACAAACACAGAGGAAGGGAGCAGGGGGACCAGATAGAGGGATAAAGAGACAGAGACAGAGAGAGATTGAGGTTACTGTCTCTAGAAGGTGATTTTAGTACCCTGACTTACAGAATCCCACCACATGGAAGCAGGAAACAGAATAATCTTTCCATTGGTCTTCTTACTTATCTATAAGACAGGAAATAGAAGGAATAGTAGAGTGTATTTCTTAATATTTACATGAACGAACCCAACAGCTAAAAGAACAATGTTGTTCATTACATGCCAGTCTTACAAATTAGATTGACTATTTTTTTCTCCTATGAGCAGGGACAAGTAAAGCTGTTCATGGACAATGAAAGCTGCCTTCTCAGCATGATGCCAGAGGACACAAAGTCTGCAGAAGTGCTTTCCTCAAAGAACCCAAATGGGAACGTGGGAAAGATAAAAAGATTTCTCCTACCATATGCACTGCTCACTCATTATAATTCCGGGTGGATTGCTGTCACGGATGGTGTGAATCTGAGGCATGAGCATAAAAAATTGACTGGTAGGTAGAAATGTTGGAGAATTTTTTGCAGAGGAGGTGACATTTGTAATATGATTTGAAAGTTAAGTAGGATTTTTATCAGGCAGTCAAGTTGAAAAGGGCATTTCAAGTAATAAGAGCAAAAACTTAGAGATATAAAGTATATAGCTCATTTGGCAGACAGACAGAACTCAGCCAGAAAAGGCTCATGTTATTGGAATTGACAGAGAGAAATGAAGAAATAGCATATGTGAGGGTACAGGTATGTGTGGAAAAAGGCAATTTGCTCACATGTTATGCCTCTTTTTAAACATCACATGAAGGATCTAAATTTTAATCTTTAGCAATAGGAAATAAATAAAGGATTTTTCAGCATGAGAATGACATAACCTGATCCGTGATTTAGGAAAAAATATCTCTGATGGACATGTGGAAGGTGAGGATAGAAGACTAAACTTGATGTAGTCTCAAGGTCCTTCTGGCCCAGGCAATGCCATCTACATCATTGGTGCAATGCTCCCCAACAGGCATGAAGTTTTGTGATCTTTGCATAGGGCAGGACCTCTCTGACAACTCTGGGCCTCTATGGCTCTTAGAAATGCTCCAAATGACATTTAGGTTTGACAAATTAGGTTTGACAAATCTAAGATATGGCATTAGGAGGTATCAATGTTTTTTTGTTTGTTTGTTTTTGGTTTTTGTTGTTTTTTGTTTGTTTGTTTTTGTTTTGTTTGTTTGTTTGTTTGTTTTGTTTTACATAATGGGCCAAAGAGAAAGATGTAGACTAATGTTAACATGGCCCAGAGATTTGCAGTGAAATCCTGACAGGTAAACGTAATCTACCCTAATCTTAGTGCCTAATGACCAGCTACAAGATAGCTCATAACCTGGGGAAGTATTATCCCCCTGAAAGTGCTTGGTAGTTTAGGAGAGTATTTTCAATTACCAAAATCACCAGGAAGTGCTACTTTTAGTGAACAGGGCTCCAGAACTCAAAACTTCCCAAGATGTGTAGGACAGGCTCTTAGTAATAGCTGTCATTAACACCGTACCACACCCAAAATACCAATAGTTCTGTGGGAAGCATTGTTATACCAATATTTATAAAGTATGTTCTGTGGAACGTTTTAATCTGAGGAAATTCTATGAAAAACAAGCCAACTACTCAAAAGACCAAGTACCAGTGTATTGTGATAAGTGAATTCGTTCAATTCTGAATATCATATCTCTCCTTAGAGAAGCATGTCATACATTTGCATGTTAAAAACACTGAATAGTTCTGTTTAACTTAGTGTAATCCAATGTTTGTTAAATACCTTTGTCTGTAACTCCCCACAGACTACTTTCAGAAATAGCTTTAGAAATACAGGATCTCAGGCTACATCCCAGATTTTGCATTTCTAACTAGCTCCAAGAGTGACAGTTACTACTGGTGAGAGGAGCACACTCTGGTAGCAAGGGAGACTGTTGGTTCTCAGCCCTCTCTGTGATTAGAATACACACACACACACACACACACGTGTGTGTGTGTGTGTGTGTGTGTGTGTTAAAGCCCCACTGTTGGAGAGTCTAGTGAAGCTTATGCATCCACATTTAGAAAAAAACCCAAACAACTCCCTAGGTGGTTTTAATATCCAACCTGGTTGACAATTGAACTGCTTTGAATTATTACTGCTTTTTACTTAATAGGTATCCATTTATCATAACAGATACCAATGGCTTTTATTTTTGTTAATTTACTTATTTAGAAGAGGTCTGAGTTTGAATAAGTATAATCAGCATGATAAGCAAAAAAATAATGGAATCTGTATTACAATCATATTTTCAGATCTCAGAGCAAACTCAGGCTTTGGTCTCTCGAGTTTCACCTTTCTCATTTGAGAAATGACAAAGTAAGCTGGCATTGATTTATCACATAATAATAATGATTAGAAAGAGAAACCGGTCTTATATTTAGTGGGGCACACTTCAAAGAGCTATTGCAAAGAGTCTATAGGCAAAAAAATGACATGGTTAGGCCTGTGTTTTGAAGGACTACTCTACCAATATATCTGTTAGAGAATTGAATGTATCAAAGAGAAATTGAAGGTGTGGAGAACAGTTAGGAGAGCGTTTCATGTGTCCAGACAAGAGATCATGAAGTTTTAAAGAGAAATGAAGCAGTTTATGCCAGTGGAAGGAAACGAATCAATTAGAAATACGTTGGGGTTAGTCTTGCTTAGATGTTACAGGAAAGGAAACAATTTTCCCTTTACCCTTCTTGGTTCTTGCCTGAGATCCACTCTGTAGTAAAAAGACAGATTAATAAGAGAAAAAAATTAAAAGTATATATGTATACAAGTGTGAATGTGTATAACTCCTCTTTACATGGGAGAGAAACAGGAAAATTTAGTAACTCTCTGAAATGCATCAAGCTACCACCTTAGATATTATCTTCAGATAAAGATTAAAATGCTATTGGATTGGGGAGCCAGTTAGGAGAGGGCTACTGGGAAAAGCTCAATAAACTGAAACCCTTTGAAAGCATAAAGTTGAACAGAAATCAAAATGGCTGCACTCATGCTTTAGTGAAGTTCTATTTTAAACTAAGTAACCCTCTTCCTCTCTTCTGCAAACTTCCTCTTTTCCCTTCTTAACCTTTTGTTTCAAAAACCTGGTACCGGGTTTCAAAAACCTGAAGATATGACCAATGAGGCTGGCAGTGGTACACAATTCCTGTTGAAACTGGCGAGATCCCATATTTTCCTATAAAACCCTCCAGCCCCATTCTCTGGATGTCTTGAAGTTTTTGAAGGCCATAGTCTGCTTTAGCCTCCTTTGCTCATCAAAGCAATAATGCTACTGTTCCTCTTTATCCTAAATTCTGTCTTCACATTATATTTTGGCTCCCAAGCAAGGAGATTGGTTTTCAACAACAAAACAAGGGTATGGTTATTACATAGCTTTTAGACCTTGCCTTCTTCATTGATAAGAGTTTCTAGACATTTAGTCATTCTCCTCTTCCTGTTACAAGAAAAGGAGATACCATTGCAAATGGACATTTGCCTTATAAATATCAATGTGCCTTACAAAAAGATCATTTCTACTTGATTTTCAGAGATTTTTCTGTATTTCTTGTTTCCCGAAAAGTAATGAGCTCAACGGGCATATTTTAGGGTGGCAATTCTACTCCCCTTCAATGTTTATTGGTCTAAATGGAGAGAATGAAATAATGGACAGTTTTACAAATAGTTCCCAGACTTTTTTTTTCTTATAAAGCTAAAATATAGAAGGAAAAATAATTTAGAAGATATAGATTTGGAAATATATATGTATATAAATATACATATGTATACATATATAATATAATATAATGTATAATATAATAATATAATATATAACATAATAATATAATATATAATAATATAATGTATAATATATAATATATTATATAATAATGTATAATATATAATATATATATATATATATATATATACATTTTTAAGAATAGGTACTTAAAAAAAATAGGTACTTAAGTGTACTGCCATTACACCCTGAACATGCCTGATCTCCTCTGATCTCAGAAGCTAAGTAGGGTCCAGCCTGGTTAGTATTTGGATGGGAGACTACCTAGGAATTCCAGTTGCTGTTGACTTTCAAAAAAAAAAAAGATAAAGGGGATTGCTGGGTGGCTCAGCAGTTTGGCGCCTGCCTTCAGCCCAGGGCATGATCCTGGAGTCCTGGGATCAAGTCTCGAATTGGGCTCCCTGTGTGAAGCCTGCTTCTCACTCTGCCTGTGCCTCTGAGTCTCTTTCTCTCTCTGTGTCTCTCATGAATAAATAAATAAAATCTTGAAAGAAAGAGACAAGAAAGAAAGAAAGAAAGAAAGAAAGAAAGAAAGAAAGAAAGAAAGAAAGAAAGAAGAAAGAAAGAAAGAAAGAAAGAAAGAAAGAAAGAAAGAAAGAAAGAAAGAAAGAAAGAAAGAAAAGTAAAAGTATTAAAGTTAGATGTCCTCCTAGGGAGAAAAAAATAAATTAAAGGAAAAGATTAAGAATTAAACTGACATGTTCACAAATGTTTGATAGTTCCACCCTTAGAAAACTCCCTCACTTGCCATCAGGGAAATACAAATCAAAACCACAATGAGGTACCACCTCACACCAGTGAGAATGGGGAAAATTAACAAGGCAGGAAACCACAAATGTTGGAGAGGATGTGGAGAAAAGGGAACCCTCTTACACTGTTGGTGGGAATGTGAACTGGTGCAGCCACTCTGGAAAACTGTGTGGAGGTTCCTCAAAGACTTAAAAATAGACCTGCCCCCCCCCCAAAAAAAATAGACCTGCCCTACGACCCAGCAATTGCACTGTTGGGGATTTACCCCAAAGATATAGATGCAATGAAACGCCGGGACACCTGCACCCCGATGTTTATAGCAGCAATGGCCACAATAGCCAAACTGTGGAAGGAGCCTCGGTGTCCATCGAAAGATGAATGGATAAAGAAGATGTGGTTTATGTATACAATGGAATATTCCTCAGCCATTAGAAATGACAAATACCCACCATTTGCTTCAACGTGGATGGACCTGGAGGGTATTATGCTGAGTGAAATAAGTCAATCAGAGAAGGACAAACATTATATGGTCTCATTCATTTGGGGAATATAAATAATAGTGAAAGGGAATAGAAGGGAAGGGAGAAGAAATGGGTTGGAAATATCAGAAAGGGAGACAGAATATAAAGACTCCTAACTCTGGGAAACGAACTAGGGGAGGAGGGCGGGGGGTGGGGGTGACTGGGTGACGGGCACTGAGGGGGGCACTTGATGGGATGAGCACTGGGTGTTATTCTGTATGTTGGCAAATTGGACACCAATAAAAAATAAATTTATTATTAAAAAAAAGAAATTAGATAAAATGGATTGTCAAAATGATCATCTAATTATTTACATATTAAGACTCTATTATAAGCAGGAAACAATGATAGGCATTCTGAGGATGCCAATTTGAATAAAAGGTTATTTCTGTCCTCAAGAAGGTTAGGATCCCAAAAGAGAAAATAAACTCAAAACAGAATTAAACTGCTGTTATAAATGCTATAGTACAGTGTGATGGGCCGAACTGTGTCCCCCCACCCTCCAACCCAATTCACAGCTTGAGGTCCAAACCCTTGGAAGGGTAAAGAAATAAACTTCTGTTGTTTAAGCCAAAAAAAAAAAAAAAAGAAGAAGAAAGAAAAAGAAAAACTCCCTCAACCTGATGACCTGTCCATGAACCTGTCCTGCAGAAATTTGACTGAACACCATTATGACGAGCTAAGACTGGAACTGAGAAGAACTTCTTGTAAGTGTAAGAAGTGTAAGAAGTAACAGTGTAAGAAGAACTTCTGCACTTGTGCAGAAGGGAATCAAGAGTGAACAAATACAACTTCTGTGATGACAAACCTGATGATTTTCCTGCCTTGGTTATACTTAAAACTGCCATTTTTTGGCATCCTTCCTAAGAAGAGTCATGGTTTCTGAATGTGCATGCTCCAAAAGGGGGTCACCTCTCTTTTTCACTATAGCTAATCACCATATTCAACATCCTGACCCTTTGCCCTTAAATACAATCAACCCTAACCCTTTAAAGAGATAGGTTGGAGAAATCTTCTTCCCTTTTCTTGCTTGCTGCCTTGCAATAAAACCCTTTTCCTCTACTGCAAAAACTGGTGTCAGTGTTTGGCTTACTGATCATTAGGCAATAGGACCACGAGAAACCTTCATGTAAGTGGTGAAAGGTGAGCGAAGATGAGTAAGTAGAATAATTAGAGTAGGAGGAAACCATGAAAAACCAATATGGAAGGATTTTCCAAGGAGGAGGAAGGTAACAGAATCAGTGTGCAGAAAGATGTCAAAGTATGAGAATAAAATTCATTGTTGTAACTACTATGACTCTACACCTGGCCTGTGATACATGTGTTTCCTATCATGAAGGAAACTATAGTCAGATTAAGGGGTGAGAGAAAGTGGGAATCAGGCTATAAAATGAAGGCACGAAAAAGCAGTCCTGAGTCATGAGAAGGTTTTCCCAGGGAGGAAATTTGAGGGCAGAATGAAAGGCTCGTTGGGACGCCTGGATGGTTCAGTGGTTGAGCGTCTGTCTTTGGCTCAGGGCATGATCCTGGGCTTCTGGAATGGAGTCCCATATCGGGGTCCCTGCAGGGAGCCTGCTTCTCCCTTTGCCTGTGTCTCTGCCTCTCTCTGTGTGTGCCTCTAATAAATAAATAAATAAAATCTTAAAAAAAAAAAAAAAAGAATGAAAGGTTGGTTTTAGGGCATGAGATGGCATTGGGGACAGGGCTAGGGAGGAGATACAATAGAACAAGTTGCAAGAGAGATCAATGGGAGGAAAAGTAGAAAGTCCCATTGCCCTGTTTTCCAGGAGAGATTTTCTAGCTAAAGATCAGGTCATATTCCAAAAGGAAACAAGTGTGTAAAAATAAATAAACAAAAATAAAATAAAAGATCTGGAGTATCTTTTGTAGGGAAAATGAATAGGAATGCTGAATACTGAAGATGTAGGTGAATTTTAACAAATTTAACTTGTATTTGACCAGAGAGTCACAGGCCTCTGATTTTTTTCCCTAATGGTGTCACTCTGTCTAGGACAGAAATAATATTGATTAATCTAACTGGATTCCCTGCTTATTTTGAGTACAAAAGGATAGGGAGGAAATACTTATGACATTAATAAGAATACAATTTCTCTGTGTATTAAAAGATATATATATATTTTTTAAATTCCAAATACGGGGCACTGGGCTGGCTCAGTCAGTTAAGCATCTTACATCAGCTTAGGTCATGATTTTAGGGTGCTGGGATCAAGCCCTACATCGTACGCCCTACTCAGCGGGAGTCTGCTTGTCCCTCTCCCTCTGCTCCTCTCCTGCTCATGCTCTCTCTCTCAAATAAATAAATAAAATCTTTTTTAAAAAATTCCAAATCAACCTCTTCAGCATTTCATCCTCTTCATGACCACAAAACAGATGACGAGAACTATTATAGGCATTCGATTAGAATTGGGTCATTAGTTCAGTAACCACTCTACAGTTAGTGTGAGTCATGGAAGCTTTTGTCATCTGAGGGGAATAATAATCCCCGTCATCAACTTGCTGTAAGAGTGATTTTGATGCCTCCTCAAATACTTCAAAAAGAATTTTTAGGTGATTTATTACCTGTCATAACAGATTCAGGCTCAAACTCTGAATATACCTTATTCAGTGTCAATCTAATCTGTAAAAAAAGTTTCATGGACAGGGAGGGAGAAAATCAGGAAAGGGGAAATTAACTATAAATATGGAAAATTTAATTTCTCATTGCTCCAGTGTCTACTCTTATAGAAGGCTTGAATAGAAGTTTAGGAAATATGGTAGCCCAAGAAGAAAGCATTATAGTAAATAAAGAAAACAACATACACAGGATAATTGTAAAATCCTCTATGATAGATTTGGAGTTTATCAGTCTTTAAACTCTCAGACTTCATTCTGAAGTTTTCTAAAGCCTCCATTCCAATTTTTGATTCTTTCACCTGATGAGATTTTACTAAAAATAAGATGAAGAATTAAAGTTGATTTCATAGTAATTATTGATGCTATAGTGTCCATATATGATTATAGAAACAATCACTTGTTTACTCTTCTAACTGGGAATCAGTTATATTTTCATTATAAGTACTCCATCCCTTCTCTTTTTAGTAGTTATAGTCTTTTTGAGGGGAGGAGGTACATCCTGGGGTGGAAAAAAAACATATAGAAATAAATGGAAGCCATTGGCCTTTAGGATCTTCTTGTGATACATGGCCTTGCTTAAATGAAGCCTGAGAAAGAAAAGATTTCACAAAGAGTTGATATGTAAAAATAGCTAAATAATACCATCAGAACCCTCTCATTCCTTCATCTTCCCATCATTATGGCAACTTATATAATACAAAGGATGAAGAGCACAGTTTTCTGGTCCTAACTTCTCCAATTGTCTTCTCTTACCTTCCCAAGACTTACCCCTTTACCAAAAATGTGGGCACTGGGCTTTGAAGAATTAAGTTACTAAATTTTACTTCTTTGAGGGGTTGATCTTATGGAACAGAGAGGGCTAAAAATATGGCAAAGTTTTTCTAAAGCAATTTTTTAGAAAAGCAGAGAATTGTGGAATATTCAGATAAACTATGGTTTCAAAGTAGTATTCACTTCTATCTCTTGGGGAATCATGGAAAACTTGGGGGAAGGCAACTGCCAACATTAATTCAGAACATACTTCTTTAATACTCTAAAATGTATTTGGAAATCATATTATAAAGTGATGCTATGATTCCAACATTTAAATTTTATCTCAATAAAGAAGTTAAAGTCACCCCTTTCAATCCTCTATACCCAGGAGCAAATATAGTTAACAAGCTGGATGCATATTCTCAATTTTTTTCTTGAACTCACAGAGGTATATTTATATTTGTAATATATTTGCACTTGCTAATCCTCCTACAAGATAGAAAGCCCATTTCTTTATTCTCTGGAATCAGAGTTGCCCTGTGACTTTTTTAACCAACTGATTATAAGCAAAATAATGGTATTCTAGTTACAGGCCTGGCCCTTAATTAGATTGGCGGAACCTACTTTGTTTCTCTGGGACGCACTTCAGAACACTCCCTCTTTGAACCTGGTTTCTATGTTGTGAAAAGCACCGACCATGTGGAGAGGTTATGTGTGGGCAGTCTATTCAACAGGTCCAGCTAAGCTTTTATCCAACAGTCAACATTAACTGCCACCCATGTGAATGAGCCATCTGGGACATCCATCCCAGTGATACCTTAAATTATTGTAGTCAAAACTCTCATTTGAATGTAGTTATTTGAGGAAAACCCAAGAAAGGATGGCTCGGTTGAGCCCAGCCCACCCACAGAACCATGAGAACTACCAGTGAATTTTTATATTAAGCCACTATATTTGGGAGTGGATCATTACATAGCAACAGAAAACCGAAGCAGCCTTTTTCATATTTTAACATTTCTACTATTAGAATTATAATGAATGTGGTAATAGAAGGCATTATTCCATAACTTGTAAAAATAAATTTCTCTCCTAGTTGTATATACACCAATGGTGCTACTGATGATGTATATGATACTCAGTAGTGGTTTGGGTTTAGGGAAATATATTTCTTTGAGATGTCATGAAGTAAAAAAAAAAAAAAAAAGATGCCATAAATGAAAGTTCTAGTAGTTGTGATAGTTAAGATGTGTTGGTGTATGTGAGGAGGATTTAGTAAATAGATCATGCAGATCCTAAATATCTAGGGTCTCAGGATTAAATATGCATCGGGAAAAAGAGGAACACAGAGTAGGGTAGCCAGGAGCATAAAAATAAATCATTTATGCCAAAATATCTAGCTAAGGTTATAGCCAAAGTGTTTGTAAGAAGGTAGGGGAATGTTAAGAATACTGATTTGAGTTTAAAATGTTATATCCCAAAATAATTGCTATGTTAAGGTGTAGTGCCCTACTTATCGATGAAATTTCATAAACTGCGAAAACTTAAGTCACTTCATCTTCTCAAATTTCAGTTGCTATGTCTGAAAAATGAAACAGTAATATTCCTCCATAAATTTATCTTATGAAATAGTGCTTATGAAGGATTTCAAAGTGTAAATTGATAATGCGAGGAATTTTTATTAATATTATTAATGTATTAATATTAATTATAATAATATTAATATTATTAAAGTGAACAGCAATGACTTAGAATGAATCATATCCCACATTCTGGGCCAGAATTTGGTTCAGAACTCAATCTTCACCTCATTCTAAAACATTTAACCTGCAAGCTCTACTATTATATTTAGATTACAGGGATGCAAAAATTCCTGGGAAAATAGAACTATATCAAATACATATATATATAAAATGTAAAATGTGCCATGATCAAGTGGAGTTTATCCTAGAAATAGTTTAACCTAGAAATTATTCAAATTTCAAAAATCAAACATAATTCACCATACACACTGATTTAAGAGGAAAAATTATATGATCATCTCAAGAGATGAAAATAAATTTTGACAATATTCAACATCCGTTCCTGACCACCACTTCCCACCCCGCAAAAAATTGTCGAACACCTAGGGATAAAAGGAAACTTCCACAAACGAATAAAGCATATTTACAAAAATCCTACAGGTAAAATCATATTTTATTTTCCCCTAAGATCAGAAACAGGGGAATGACATCTATTTTCACAATCATCAAGATTGTACTGCATTTGCTAGTCAGTTCAGTACAACAGGTGAAAGAGATAAAAATATAGATTAGAAAGGAAAGCATAAAACTACTTTTTTTCTTGGGGCGCCTGTGTGGCTCAGTCAGTTAAGCTTCCAACTCTTGATTTCAGCCCAGGTCATGATCTTAAGAGTTGTGAGGTGGAGCTCTGCCTCCAGCACAGCAGCTGGGTGTGGAGCCAACCTAAGATTCTCTCTTTCCCTCTCCCTCTGCCCCTTCCCCCTCTAAAAAACCCTGCTTTTCCCCACACAAATTACATTATTGAGTATAAAGAAAATCCCAAGGATGCACAAAAATATTAATTGAATATTTATACAATTTGAAAAATGAAATTAATTAAATGGTACCATTTATAATTCTATCAAAATAAATAAAATCTTTACAGATAAACGTAACAGAATATGTGCAAGAAATATGTGAAATTTGTGTGCCCCAAACTATAAAATACTGATGAGACAAATCAAATCCAATTTCATACTGCTATGAAAGTCATCTGGGAAACTTTTCAAAAATAAGTTTCCTGATTTCTCCCTGAATCTTCTGAATGAGAAATTTTGAAAATGAAGCCTAAAAGTTTATAGTAGCATGTGATTCTCCTGCAGATAAGTCTGCATTCAGATATAAATGTTATTATATCACTGAACTAAAGTATGTTTTTTTTCTATTAGTTTGAAAAGAGGCTTTTATTCCCTTTCTCATCAAGTACCTCTTCAGTATGTTTCTTGCCTCCCCAAGCTTTTATTTTATTATTTTCAAATTTTTATTTATTTACTGAAAGAGGGCAGGGGGGAGGGAGAGAGAGAGAGAGAGAAGGGGGAAAGGGAGAAGGAGAAAGAGAATCCCAAGCAGACTCCACACTGAGCAAAGAGGGAGGGCCCAACACAGGGCTCAACGGGGGCTCAGTCCCACAACCCGGAGATCGTGACCTGAGCCAAAACCAAGAATTGGTCGCCAACCGAATGAACCACTCAAGCACCCCTATATAATATTTATACTGGTCCCCCCAAAAAAATCTATACTTCAAAATATAGGGTGTTTATACCGAATGAAAGGTACACAAAACTGAGATTTGGGTGAATAGGAAATGAGCCAAGAGTCACTTGGCTCTTGAAAATGGACACCATGACTTAAGAAAATTCTTTTAGCCTGAATAGGCATAAACATTTTTCTGAGAGAGACACAGAAAGACAAAAACAGAGGGGCACTACGACCCAGCAATTGCACTGCTGGGGATTTACCCCAAAGATACAGATGCAATGAAACGCCGGGACACCTGCACCCCGATGTTTCTAGCAGCAATGTCCACAATCGCCAAACTGTGGAAGGAGCCTCGGTGTCCATCGAAAGATGAATGGATAAAGAAGCTGTGGTCTATGTATACAGTGGAATATTGCTCAGCCATTAGAAATACAAATACCCACCATTTGCTTCGACGTGGATGGAACTGGAGGGTATTATGCTGAGTGAAGTAAGTCAATCGGAGAAGGACAAACATTATGTGTTCTCATTCATTTGGGGAATATAAATAAAGGGGAAAGGAGAAAAAATAAGTGGGAAATATCAGAAAGGGAGACAGAACATGAAAGACTCCTAACTCTGGGAAACGAACTGGGGGGAGGGGGTAGAAGGGGAGGTGGGCAGGGGGTGGGGGTGACTGGGTGACGGGCACTGAGGGGGGCATTTGATGGGATGAGCACTGGGTGTTATTCCATATGTTGGCAAATTGAACACCAATAAAAAATAAATTTAATTAAAAAAAAGTAAAAAAAAAAACAGAGGGGCATAGCAACACAGTGTCATAGTAGTGACAATCTTTTTTTTTTTTAAAGATTTTATTTATTTATTCATGAGAGACAGACAGAGAGAGAAAGAGAGAGAGAGAGAGAGAGAGAGAGAGAGGCAGAGACACAGGCAGAGGGAGAAGCAGGCTCCATGCAGGGAGCCCGACATGGGACTCGATTCCGGAACTCCAGGATCAGGCCCTGGGCTGAAGGCTACACTAAACCACTGAGCCACCTGGCCTGCCCTAGTAGTGACAATCTGTCCTGGTTCATGGAGAGAGATACAGTGGAATCTAAATTTTGAAAAGCTTAAAACACTTGTAACAGACAACTAGTCAAGGAGGAAGAATTTGTTGCCTGCAGGACACTGTTTATTCTCTGTATTACATCCCTGTTGGTTCACAACTGACCCCTACACACAGAGAACAAGGAGAGACAGAAGAGACAGACCACTCCAGATTAGTAGGAAGCAGGTGTTGTAAGCAAGGAAATTTATGAGGCACCTTTCAGCAGTCACAGATGAGTAGATCATTGCATCTGAGTACCAGAGCCTTAAAAGTTTATATAGACACCTTGATGAAGTTGAGTCATGTGTACTGTCTGGAGTCTCAAAAACACATTACCCTCTCAAGGCTGCATTTCTCAAATGGCTCTGGCTGTTGGAACTGTGAGCAGAGCACCCCTTCCAAGTGCTGCAGACGGAGGTGAGGTGAAGTCCTGCTGCAGATCAACTGGCAGGCATGTCTTCTAGACGACCTCCCCCAACAATCCCTGTAGTACCTCTCATGGTATGAGGGTGGGAAGGATTGGTGCTCAACAAGTTTAAATGAAGAGACTTTGTTTCCTCTTTTTAGGGAAAGTTGCTATACTCTAGAGTTGTTTGTTTCTTTTCTTTTTTTAATTTATCTTCAACCTGGAAAATTTTGAATGATAAAATAATCTGAATCAAAGCCAGTTCCACAGCCTTATATTTTTTCAGATGGGCCTCTGATCTGAGGGACTCGCAGGAAGATTTTGAAAGAATGAGGGAGAATCTGTGTGATATTGTGATTTATAAGAAATATATATTTGGTTTTCTATGGTTCCCGGCTCACAGATCCTAAAACCCCCGGTATTTCTGAAGTGATGAGAATTTAAGGTTGTCTTTTATATTATGGTAATAAGGTGACTTTATGGACCTAGAGACGAGGGCTGGTCACCAGAGGAACTAACCATGTGATTACAGGGTCAGAAATTTCAGTCCTAATTCCTGACCTCCAAGGAGAAGGAGAGAGGTTGAAGGTGCGATCCTTCTTCAGTGGCCAATGACTAAATCAATTATGCTTACGTAATGAAGCCTCCATAAAAACCCAAAAGGATAAGTTTCAGAGAGCTACTGGGTTGGTGAACATATGGATTTTTAGGGAGAGTGGCATGCCTGGAGAGGGCATGGAAGCTCTGTGCCTTTTCCCCACACCTTGCCCAGTGCCTCTCTTCCATCTGGCTATCCTTAAGTTTTATCCTTCCATAATAAACTGGTGATCTAGTAAGTATAATGTTTCTCTGAGTTCTAGGAACAGCTCTAGCAAATTAATTGAACTGAGAAGGAGTTTTTAGGAATTTCTGATTTATAGAAAATCAGAAATTGGCATCCCAGGTCGGAAGGGATCTTTGAAGCCTCTAATTTGTAACCAGCCAGTCAGAAGCCAGGTAACAGCTTGGGTTTGCTACTGACATCTGAAGTGACATGGGGGTAACTGGGGCACAGTGGCAGTCTTGCAGTCAATTTGTAGAATCTGATGGTATTTCCAGGCAGATAGTCTCAGAATTGAGCTAAATTCTTGGACACCAGTGAGGTGGTGAAGCCCCTCTAAACACACACATAGGAATTGGATCCAGGCACTTAATTTAGTATGCCCTTTTGACAATGCAATTCAGATCAACAGGAGTTGGTGGTCATTGTAATCCTAACGTGTTTTACAACTCTCATTCTCACTGTCTCAGAACACAGGTAAATAAGCTTAAGACATGTATCCATGTATCAATACACCATTCCTTCTTATGGCTGAATAGTATTGCAATATAGGGATATACCACATTTTATTTATGCATTCATTTGTTGCTGGACATTTTTTCCCTACTTTTTGGCTATTATTAATGCTGTTGTAAATGCTCCCATACATGATTTTGTGTGAACATCATATGTTTTCATTTCTCCTTCTATATACCTGGGAGTGACATTGTTGGGTAACTCTATGTTTAGTGAAAACATTATGCTAAGTGAAAAAACCCAGTCATAAGAAAGCGACTATATAACTCCACTTATTTCGAGGTACAGAATAGGAAAATCTACAGAGACAGAATGTATATTAATGATTGTGTAAGGCTGAGAGTAGAGGAGAGACAACGGAGAATAATAGCTAAATGGTAAGGGATTTCTTTTGGACATGACAAAAATGTTCTAAAATTAACTGTGATGATGCTTGCACATATTTGTAAATATATTAAAAACCAATAGAGTACACTTTAGGTGAATTATATAGTATGTGAGTTGTATCTCAATAAAGCTATTAAAGATGAATTAGAAAACACATTCATATAAAACTCAAAAAAACAATGTATGTGAGAGCATTTTGTCTTACCCAAAACCATCTATCCATGTTTGACCCTGGTTATTCCTTTTAAGCAATCGTAGGTTGGTGTAAGTGAGGCTACTCTGTGCTTGCCATTGTTAGGGCTCCAGATTTATATATTTCATGACTATATTTACATTAGATTGTTATCCCTTTAGGAAGTGAAGTAATATCATACTAATAATTATTTCCCCAGGGCCAGACACAGAGGCTAGAACATAACAGAGAAAAAATAAATATGTTATATGGACAAATACCTCAAATCATTTTTCCCCACTGGAGAGTTAGAGAGTTCTTGTAAGGAAGCATACAGGAAGGTTTTATTTGGACCTGCCAATTCTGTTAAGTGACAATTTAGATTTCTCATTGAAAGTGGTACTTGGCTAGCAAACTTCAGACACAGCCTCTTAAACCTACCACCAAAATACTTATAAGGACACGGATAAAGACAAAAATTCACACCATCATTTAAATGGACACTGACAGTTTAAGAGCTAAGAATTTCCACTAATTATAACTGATAGAACAGATTAAAATAAGTCAATACTCACACAAACAGACATCAGTAAATGTCTTGTTCTTGAATCATCTCTTCAAGTAGAAGAGTCCTATCCATATGAAAGAAGTTAAGTATTGATTTAGAATTCTACTGAGAGATCCAGGTTTTTGTCAACAGGAAAATGAGCCACCACCTCTGCTGTCTTTTCAGGGATGCCATGTGTAATGGGCAAGATTACTATTCCATGCTCCACATCTCCAAATAGGAAAACATCCATAAAGATATAGCAGTTCAAGGACATGCAAGGAACTGCTGGTATTTACTTGCTTGTTACGCAAATATAACTGGGTCACTTTGTGGATGGTTTTAGAGACTTGGCAATCCTTCAAGCAACCTGAAGACTGATGTCAAAATTTCAGAAAAACAATATATATATATCTTTAAGTACTTTAAAGAGGCAACAAAAGGGAATTACTTTGCAAGACTTCATAACCACTTTTTTTAACCAAAAATTTCTCAAAAAACCTTCTTAGTAAATGTTTAATGATGTTTCTCATTTTCTCTCTCCTACAAACTCTTTGCAAAATTCTGTTTCTTCCTATAAAGACCAAAAGAACCTTGAATGAATCCTAACAGATAAAATGAGTTATCTGTAAAGAAATAAAAAGGAAGCTGGCCTCGCTCTTCTCTGTAAAAACCCCCTGTCTGAAGTTTAAGGGATACCTATCTACATTTTGATGGAGAAAGCTTTAGAAATTAAGAGTTACTGGAAAACAAAATATTGTTTCTATCAAGATCATGGTTACTGTTCCCTCCTTGCTTTTGTCTGTTTCACACTAGAGATTTATTCAGGTATTATGTGATTTGGGCGCATACTTCAACTTGAATAATTAAAAAGCTTATTAGAAAACATCGGTGGGGGGAGGTGGTGGCAGCTTGTAGACTATAGGTTTAAACGTAGGGAGGTCTGAAGAAGATACTTCATTTGGAAACACAGGTTATTTTCTAGGACTGGTCAGATTTCTCAAAGAAAACTTCCAATCTCCTTCCCAAAAGAAAACCACCAAAACAGCTGCTAGAAATCTAGGAACCAAGTTGGAGATGAGACTTGATATTTGGGGTCTCATTTTTCCATATGTAGATGGGCTCTTTCCCAGTCCCTCCATTTCCAATGCGGTACTCCCACCTTCAACCATGGGCTTCATCCCTTAATGCAGAGACTGCAGGGACTCTTCTCAGAGAGTGGTCTGCTCTTCTCTGCAGGCAGGGCAGCAGAGCCCAGAGAAGACATTCTCTCAGAAACGTCTTAGAGCACTTCGAATTAGACCACTTCTTCAAAAGACTTTCGATTAATCATACTGTTTTCCTTTTTCCCTCCTTGTGCGCTTCCAGAGATAAACTGTGTTGCCAGTTACTGAGAATTCCAGAATTTCTGCAGTACACACTGCATGGTTTTGTGGATTTCTGCTCTCTGGTTTAGGATTCAGCTTGGTCCGACTTGGTCAGGCAGTTGCCTTGACCATCCACTCTTCACGTCTCATCTTCCAAGGCATGTTTCTGTCTCCTTTCAGCCATGTCGTTGTGAGTTTATTCATTTAAGATTCCTCTTTATCACTTACTTATTTAATCTTAGCAGGATGTAAACTAAGTATGCTCTAACCAAATCTATTAATGAATTTATAATTTTATTTATTTATTTATTATTCTTTTTAAAAGATTGTATTTATTTATTCATGAGAGGCACACAGAGAGAGAGGCAGAGACAGACAGAGGGAGAAGTAGGCTTCTCTCAGGGAGCCTGATGTGGGACTCAATCCCTGGACCCAGGATCATGCCCTGAGCCAAAGGCCAATCCTCAACCACTGAGCCACCCAGGCGTCCCGAATTTATAATTTTGAATTATGGCTAAGATGAATCCTAGTTGGTCATAATTACTTTGCTAATTTTTTAAAAGATCTTATTTATTTATTCATGAGAGAGGCAAAGACATAGGCAGAGGGAGAAGCAGGCTCCCTGAGAGGAGCCCGATGGGGGACTGATCCTAAGACCCCAGGATCATGACCTGAGCTAAAGGCAGATGCTCAACCACTGAGCCACCCAGGTACTCCACTTTGCAAATTTTGTTTGCAGATTGAGATTTTTGCCATTGTATCCACAAGTGATATTCCCCTATTGTTTTACTTTCTCAGATTATCTGTGTTTGGTTTTGAATAGGGTGAATGGGACTCATCAAGTTAGAGCACTGTATCCCGTTTTTATTATCTGCAAGGGATGAATATGGGAATATGTATTCCCAGATGTTTTGAAAAGACAGAACTGTAAACCACCTGGGAATGTTGCCTTTTGCAAATACATAGATGTTTTATTACTGATCAAGTTTCTTTAATAGTTTCAGGGTTTATATAGATTTACTATTTCTTATAAAGTCAGTTTTGTTAATTGTATTTTCCCCTAAAAGCATACATTTCATTTAAGAATTTAAACTTTTTAAAAATATGTATTTTTTAAAAGATTTATTTATTTATTTATTCATGAGAGACACGGAGAGAGAGAGAGGCAGAGACACAGGCAGACGGAGAAGCAGGCTGGTTGCAGGGAAGCCCAATGCGGGACTCAATGGTAGGACCCTGGGATCAAGACCGGAACTGAAGGCAGATGCTAAACCACTAAGCCATCCAGGCGTCCCTAAAAGGATTTATTTATATATTTTATTATTTTTTTATTTTTAAATTATTTTTGGTATGCTATTTATTTATTTATTTATTAAATTTTTTAAATTGGAGTTCAATTTGCCAACATATAGCATAATGCCCAGTGCTCATCCCGCCAAGTGCCCTCCTCAGTGCCCATCACCCAGTCACCCCAGCCCCCCGCCCACCTCCCCTTCTACTACCCCTTGTTCATTTCCCAGAGTTAGGTGTCTCTCCTATTTTGTCACCCTCTCTGATATTTCTTTTTTCCTCTCTGATATTTTCACTCATTTTCTCTCCTTTCCCCTTTATTCCCTTTCACTAATTTTTATATTCCCCAAAATGAATGAGACCATATAATGTTTGTCTTTTTCCGATTGACTTATTTCACTCAGCATTAATACCCTCCAGGTGCCTCCATGTCGAAGCAAATAGTGAGTATTCATCGTTTCTAATGGCTGAGAAATATTCCATTATATACATAGACCACATCTTCTTTATCCACTCATCTTTCGATGGACACCGAGGCTCCTTCCACAGTTTGGCTATTGTGGACATTGCTGCTAGAAACATCGGGGTGCTGGTGTCCCGGCGCTTCACTGCATCTGAATCTTTGGGGTAAATCTCCGGCAGTGCAATTTTTAGGTCTTAGGGCAGATCTATTTTTAACTCTTTGAGGAACCTCCACACAGTTTTCCAGAGTGGCTGCACCAGTTCACATTCCCACCAACAGTGCAAGAGGGTTCCCCTTTCTCCACATCTTCTCCAACATTTGTTGTATCCTGTCTTGTTAATTTTCCCCATTCTCACTGGGGAAAGTCCGCTAACAACTCTTGGCTGAAAAGATTCTAAACCATGAATTAGCATTGTAGACAGGTAGGCTGACTGAGGTAGGGTCTAGGCTGTCAGATTAAAGAAAATCTTCCCTTTCTTCTGTCTTTCCAACAAAGACCTGATGTCTTTAGCTCACCCTTTGTAGAGTATGACCTCCTTTGGGCTTTACATTTAATCATTATTCCTCAATGAATTGAACTGAGTCATATAATTGGCATGAAACTCTATCTGAAAGCTGTCAATGCTCTGTATATTCTTAGTTTATAAAAGAAGGGAAACAGGTTGGTTTTGTAGTCAGGCTATTGGGAAGACACAATTGATTTGAAATTGTGTATAACATGGTGCAGGTAGAAGTTCCTTCTCCTGGGGAACATTAGTAGATTTTTTCAGAGTTCCTCCTTCCCCAGAACTACTTTGCGAAATGAACTGGATGTGAGACATTCGCCTCATCTCCAGCTTCTTTCATTGTAACATAAGGCCAGGCTGCATCAGAGTTGTTTTTCTATGGCATAAAGCATATGTTTTCTCTGTGTTTCAGAGCTTCTGATGATATGATATAAATATGCCTTTGTGTACAACAGCCATTTTCAAAGAGCTTTACAAATATCAGTTCTTTGAGAAGTAAGTGATCAGAAAGAATGAGGTATTCTATGCCTGGGAATTTAGTTACAACTATAAAGTACTCAGAAGATCAGGAAAAAGTTTCTTAATCCCTTAGACTGTCTGATCCTCAAACATATAAAATAGAAATATTAGAATCTTAGTAGCACAGAGATATATTTGTTACTAAGCTTAATTGTTAATAAATTGAGATAAAGTGTGGAAGAGAAATTGATCATCTAAAATTCTGTGTAATTCTTTCATATTCATCATCGAACTTTTTTTAGGACTGCATAATACAAGGAACAACTTCAAACTATATGAGTTCCACTTTTTGAACTTTACCTTTCACCTGGCATGTCCTCCAGGAAAGATTGTGTAAAACATAAAGGGAAGAGTGTGTGGAATTTTTGAAGGGCTGGATAGAAACCTCTTGTTTTACAGATATCTAATTTAATTGTTACAATAATCCCGTTAACTAATTTTATTATCCCTATTTTACATACATACATAAACAAAAATAAAACAAAATAAATTGAAGCTCTAAATGAGGTCAATGGCTGGTATTTTTTTTTTTTTAAAGCAACTTTGGTCTTGAATGATGGACTCTCTTTTTTTTAAGATTTTATTTATTTATTCATGAGAGACACAGAGAAAGAGAGAAAGTCAGAGACATAGCAGAGGGAGAAGCAGGATCCCTGAGGGGAGCCCGATGCAGAACTCAATCCCAGGGCCCTGGGATCATGACCTAAGCCAAAGACAGGTGCTCAATCACTGAAGTACCCAGGCACCCTGGACTCCCTTGTTTTAAAGCCTATTTTTGTTTGCTTGCTTGATTTTGCTATGTATCATGACTGACTCTAGATAAAAGGCTATATTACTGGCCACTGGATAAAAGGAAGATGTTTGCAAAAATAATAGAGTTTCTGTCTAAGTGGTGAGGGGACCAAGCTATGGCAAATGTGCTATCACAGAACTTTCAGGCAAAAAGTCTTACTAATTCCCTTATAGACTGGGCATTATTGATTGACTCTTTTTCACATATGCAATATTTATCATTGGCCTAGACTGACAGCCACTGGAATAGCATAAAATCGTTATACTGTGTTCATAATAAGGATTACATATTTTATAATGACAAAGCTACAGAATGTTGGCCTAGTCCTTGATGGTGATGAATTGAGGACCAGTGGTGAAGTAACTGGGGTGCAATAATGAGGAAGCATGTTTTCTTTGTCATGACTTTGCTGTATCTCTTTTTCTCTTATTTTCACCTAAAATAATCCTATCCGTTTGTTCACGAGCCCTGATATCTCTACACCATGAAGCGTATGGTACTTAGTCTTTAACTCATCCTTATATCATGTCAGTTTTTCACACTGCCTAGTATAGAAATCACATCTTCTCATTAATTCTGTTTTTCAACCATAATCAATTACTTGAAGTCCTAAATGCATCTTGTCATCTCTGTATTTTGCTGCTCCCTTATCTGGGTTATATTTTCTTCCTCTTCATTTGTTTGTTTATACCATTCTTCCTTCAAAGGTCAATCCAAGCATCATATCCCCCTAGGAGGCTGCCTGACAATCTTGTCTCCCCAGGCCCCTTCACAGATGAGATAGTGAGATATGAGATGGAATACAAGTCTCCATCATGTTCGCCTAATTCCCTGTACACACGTAAATCCCAACATAGAGAGATGTGGTGAGAAGAACAGAAGTATCATAACTACACTGCTGTGTTCAGACTCTGGATCCATCACTTCTTAGGTACATGCCTTTGGGTAAGTTGTTCAAACTCTCTGAACTTCATTTTCTTTATTGGCAAGATAAGAACAATCATTTTATTCAAGTTTGCTGTAAAGATGAATGACATTATATGAAAGGCACAGAATAGGATTTAGGCTGGATAGCATTCCTTTGGCCTCCCAGGTCCATTCTTTACCTCTCTACCTCATTTTGGGACACAAGAGGCTGACAATGAGAACTGCATTGATGGACTTCTCGCCCCTCTGTTTTGAGCTTGATTTCACTCACAGAGATGCACAGATACAAAGATCAGAGGGCAGAAGGAAAGTGAAGTCAGGGGTCAAGGTATTTAGTCCCCAAGTCCTTTTTTGCTTTGTAGCCAGAGGTTGCCTGCATCCTTCTATAAGGCCACAGCTCCTGTCAGCTGGCTCAGTCAATACAGTGATCTCTGTGTTCCAGCAATTGTCCCTCCCCTTGCCTTTCATGTCCAGCATATTGCATTATCCCTTGTTCATTTTCTTTAACTCTTCTCCCCAAATTGTAAATAGGTCCTTTATTAAACCCTCCTCAAAAAGCCAGCTTGAGTGTGTCAGCTGTTTTCTGCCAGGACCCTGACAAATATTGCATTCAATCTTATTAACAATGTGCACTTAACAAACTGTTCTGTAATTGTCTCTTGATTTCTCTGAATCCCTTGCCAGATCATGAACTACTTCAGAGCATCATGGTTTATTTGTCACTGTTATTTTCTGTTGTCACATACAGTGCTCAGCAAAATATAACCACTCAATAAATGTTGATTAATTAGATGAGAGAAGGGATGCATATTATTCTGACTCCTTAAGAGGACACTGACCTTTATTCTTCTGAGCACAGTGCTCCAAAATGAGTGATATAAATACATGTCTGCTATAATAAATGTGAATTTGTCCAGAAATCAGAGCTTAAGATGATTAAAAGGAATGTTTCAAGGCAAATTATTCTTGGGAACAGTCAACAGACTCAGGCTACATGCCATATGAAATTTGCTTCAAAGGATATGCAGAACTGACTGAGCTCTGGAGAGAGCACAAAAGTTGAGTTTGGGTAAGTATTGTCATAAATCCATACTTAATTTAAAAATCTATGTAGCCATTTGGAGAAAAGTGAGTTGGGAAGGGAAGCATTCTATAGATTATTTAAGTAAACATTTTTTTCAACCATTGTCTTGCATGGAACATTACTGTGGTGTATCCATTTGGGAATATACCACTTGAAGCATAATCACTAGGTTAATTCTTTTTTTCTCTTCACCATAAGAGACATGCTAATTATGTTAATGTAGTGAGGATAAGAATAATTATGGGAATTACACTTTTAACTCTGTTCATCACAGGGATCATTGGGTACTCAAGAACAATAGGAGGAACTCAGGAAAAGGCAATGGAATTCAAATGGCCAATTAGAAATTCTGGGTTGGGAGGGGGGCTCTGAACCTGGATGAAATAGTTTAAACTTTAAGAGATAAGGAGACTGAGTTTGTGGATGTATTTTGTTATCTAAAGCTATGAAAAAGCAGCATCATTCCAACAACCTTTGGCAGTACACCATGCAGGCATTATCTCGTCCATTTTATAACTTCCATTTTATAGGCACTTCCAGAGCTAATGTGAACTAATCTGTGATCCAATGCTTTCCACCTTACCAGAATTACTCTTCCTATCCAGAGTTGACCAATTGTTTACCAGACTTTACTGTAGGCCCATTTATTGTAGGCTTTTTTCCCAAAGCTTTTCTTCTAAGAGTTCTATGTATTTCTTATTATAATGAATGTAATTTATTTATGTTGTTTTTGGACTTTTATGAGATGCTTTTTGATAATAAGATTTATCTTTACTGATAAAACACTCAGGAATTGCTCGTGTGAACCCTCATTTTGCTTTAAGCTTCAATGTCCTCCTAGAGCCATCCTTGGTCTTAAAAGCACACCCTAACCATTGGATGACATTGGCTTTTTGGTGATTTCCAGCCCCTTAACTGCAGAACCTTTAGGGAAGCTAGTAATGTTTGGGGTGCTGCATGTTCAAAAACACCCCATGTTCTGTGAAGACAGTAATTTCTGTGACTTAAACATATATGCTTAATGTTTTACAAATGCATGTACTCACCTACAAAAAGAAAATATGAGTTTATATGAGAGAATTACTAAACCAGTAGGTTTGTGTCATTATTTATGCTTAATAAATACTGAAAGACAATATACTTTTTCTGAGGATCTGCACCATTTATTTACCATTTATTGAAAAGAAAACCAGTTTCTTTTCACTTGCAAAAATGCTGTGCATTTTAGTTCTACATTTTGGTTCATCTACTAGGTCTTCTTTAATGGCACCAGAGATTGTGCTGTCTTTCTGTGGCCACCCTGCAATTGTGTTTTTGTACTAACCCATTTTCCTAATGTGTCTTAAATTATACCTTCTGTTCTTATAATGCAGATTTTGCTCTTTGTAAATGATATTTAGATAATTTTCAATAAAGATTTACTTGAAAGTGAAATATGCATTAAGCAATAGCTGAACTAGCTTTGCATGTACAATTTTGCACAATCAGGAAATGGACACACAAAGATTAAAACCCTATGCCTTTAGCACAATTTATAGACAGTTCAACTGAAAAGAAAATAGGAGTCATTTGGCATTGTGGTGACCATGATTTACCTAACACCCAGTGGTTTTATGAGAAACAGTTTTGATGGGAGATTTAGTCTATGATTAAGGCAATCTATCACAAAAGAGCACCTTCAAATGGAGCAGAGGATGACTACAACTCATCTCTACTCTAGAAGCTTATCAAGGATATCGTCAAGTACCCAAGGATGATCCTCACAATAGCTATGAGAATATGATACAAGCAAAGTATGAAGTTAAGATGAAAATAAAAGCAGGATTAATATAATGAAGGGCAATCAGCAAGTAAATTTTTTTTTTAATTTTTTTTTATTTTTTTTAATTTTTTTTTTTTAATTTTTTTTTGACATAGAAGATAATAAAACACAATATCTGTGAGATTTGGAATTATACAGATAAATATAGCCTCTGAGATTCACTAGTAGTTTCACCTTAAGGGCTAACCATAATTTTCTTAAGTAGAAAGGGTTATAATATGTATTTTTGCAGGCTTGTGATAAGGATTAAATTGGGTGGGTGAAAAAAAATTATATTTAATTTAGCCAACTGGACAGTTTAGATGATCCCACCACTTTTGCTGACAACATCTAAAACATCACAATCAGACACAAATCAAACATATGCTTTTTTTTGTTCCTTAGGGGCTGATCAGAATGTTGATCTTGGCCATATCAATGTCATAGAGCTTCTTCACAGCCAGTTTGATCTGGTGTTTGTTGGCCTTGACAGCCACAATGAACACAAGTGTGTTGTTGTCTTCTATTTTCTTCATGGCTTATTCTGTGGTCAGGTGGGATCTTGATGATGGAATAATGGTCAAACTTGTGTCTCTTGGGGGTGCCCTTTCCAGGATATCTAGGCTGCCTTTGGAGATGCAGTGTCTTCGGTCATGGGAAGGTAGGTGACATGCAGATCTTTTTTTTCTTTTTTCTTTTTTTCTTGGTGGCTCTGGACAGCTTTGGCACCACTTTCTTGACCTTCAAAGCCTTTGCTTTGGCTGTGGTGATGGCTTTGGGAGGGCCAGGGGCTTCCTTCTTTGCTTTTGGCACCATCGTTGTGAAAAGTGAAGATTAAATATTAAAAAAAAAATTATATATAGAAAGCCTAGCCCAGAGACACCTGGGTAGCTCAGCGGATGAGCATCTGCTTTTCACTCAGGTTGTGATCCTGGAGTTCTGTGATCGAGTCCTGCACTGGGCTCCTGCAGGGAGCCTGCTTCTCCCTCTTCCTATGCCTCTGCCTCTCTCTTTATGTCTCTCATGAAAAAGAAAGAAAGAAAGAAAGAAAGAAAGAAAGAAAGAAAGAAAGAAAGAAAGAAAGAAAGAAAGAAAGAAAGAAAGAAGAAGAAAGAAAAGAAAGAAAGAAAGAAAGAAAGAAAGAAAGAAAGAAAGAAAGAAAGCCTAGTCCAAAGTAGATATTCAGTAAATAATGTTGCATGAAAATGACCATTGAAAAATCCTAGGTAAATGCTAGTCCTTTCTTGTCTATCATGTAGGCCTCTATCAGGATGCTGATAAATGTGTCCGTAACTCTCCCTGTCAGTCTCTCTTTACAGTGGGCCTTCTCACCCTCTTCAGTGTATAATGAGTATATTGCTGGGTTCTGCTCTCCTGACTTAGTGCCTGACACTGCATTCAAAATGAGGGTTAATCTCATTCATATTTCTTCCCATACTTCTCAAAATCTGCCTTTCCTATGCCCAGGATGGTATGATGTGATCTTAAAAGTTCATCCATTAGCTTAAAGTGTTAATGATTTATTAACACAGTATACTGGATACTGGTGCTCACTTTATTATTTATCTTATTCTGTATGTTTGAAATATTTTAGAATTTTAAAATACGTTTCACAAAATAAGAACAGTAAAAGAAGAAATAGATCTCTCCATTTATCAATCCACCCCTTCTCTCTTTAATAATGATATATGTAAAGTACCAGGTACTTGACATGAAACCACATTTTTGCCTTCAAAGGATTCATGGTCTGAAAGGAACATGATATAAATTGATAGACCATTACAAGGTATTCTGTGAGTGCAATGACAAAGGTGAATCAAGGTTACAATGAGAGAATAGAAGAAAGTCTCCCCACCCATCCTTGGAAGAGTCCTATAGGAAGCAAAGGCTTGTCATGTGAGCTGAATCTTTACAGTGTGACTAGATTATGCAAGTGAATCGAGAGAAGCATTCTTAGTAGGGGAAAGGGCATGTACTAAATTCAGAATCCTAAGGAAAGCAAGGCATCTTGTTGCAATGGCAGAAGCGGAGTGTCTTAGAGAATAAGGTTTTAATTAGAGGAAAAAGGCAAATGAGGATACTGGTTAGAGAAGAAGGGGCCAATATATAATATGATAATTATATCTAATTATATCTAATAAAATAATTATTCCCTAGCTCTTAACACTGAAAAGTCCCAGAAGTAATGAGAACCCTATAGTGATGAACACCATAAGCACCCAATTTGTGGTTTTTAATAGTAACATTTATCATTTACTGAGTATTAATACATGTCAGAACTTGGATTGAGTGTTTAATATGTATCATGTTATTTAAAACTCAAAAGCAACCTATGTGATGGGGCTGAACCCACTGAAGCCATGGGGTCTAAGACTATGACCTTGGGGCCTAAGACTAATAACTGGTAGAACTTGGATAAAAATTCAGTGACTCTAGAGCATTAAACACAGTTGAAGCCTGTTATTTATGCAACTTTGCTCCCCCCAAGTATCTACTATAGGTTCTTGGACATGGTGTATACTGAATATTTATTGAATAAATTAATGAGTCTAAAACTGTAGAGACTCAGTACAAAATATGTATGTATTTTGTATACAGCTACATATTTTTTCCTTCAACCCTACACATAAATACATGTAAACATAATGATAATAATCATTAGACAACATATCATAATGTCTACTAATTAACTAAATATTGGGACAAAGATGCATCAATTTTTTAATTGAAGTGTAGTTATAAATATGAATCAGTTTTTACCTCCAAAGGAAGCACAATACATAAACCAAGAAGAATCAAATGCATAAAATTCTAGAAGTCATTATAATAGTGAAACAAATATATAGTTTATAGATTGTTAAGGCACTAAATCATTATTGTAAAAATTGATAAAGGACAAGAATCAAGCATTTACCCTACTATCTTGTATAGGATGTATTTCAGAGTAACCAAATAACTGCTGAGGAAGAGTTATTCTTTACAAAAGAATTACAGTTAATAAGTGCAAATAGAATTACAAAATTCACTATTCTTATAATCTTTACCAAAATAATGGATATAGGAAACTATTATTAATGAATGATAAAAGTATGAGGTAAAAGTTTGTCAGAGAACTATATAATAGACATAATAGTCTGACATCACCTCAAACTACTGTTCATTTTAAAAAACTAATAGAACAAAAAGCAGACAACATGTTCCTCTGATGTCTTTAAAAAAGTAGTACATGACAACACCTGTGAAGAAATTCTTAACAAAAACAAATAACAAAATTGACCCTGAACCTAATCAAATCTCTACATTAAATTCCCTAATTATAAAAAATGCAAGAAATTAATTATTGAAAATCCATGAAGTGACAAAAAATACAGGATAAAGAAGCATGTTAGACGATACTACATAGACAAAGTTTGTCATCTCTGAAAAGGTGTTTTACTGAAGAGAGTTTTACTGAACAAAATCCAATTTCTTCCATAAGTAAGTTGCATTAAAAAAAAAAAAAAAAAAGATGAAAGGGCGCCTGGGTGGCTCAGTTGGTTAAGCGTGGGACTCTTCATCTCAGCTCAGGTTGTGATCTCAGGATCATGAAATTGAGCCTCACATCAGGCTCTGTACTCAGCACAGAATCTGCTTGTCCCTCTCCATCTACACTTTCCCCTGCTCTCTCATGCTCTCTCTCAAATAAGTAAATAAAATCGTTTTTTAAAAAAAGATGAGAAACATAGATCTTTAAAAACAAGAAATATGTAAGCCAAAAGCAATATATAGACCTTATTTGGATATTCAAAAAATATGTTTAAGATAATTTAAGTGGATTGAGCATAGACTTAAAAACAGATGATATTAAGGAATTATTACTCTTTCTGTCCGAGATGTTATACTGGCATTGTTAACTATGTATACTTAGACATTACAGAAAAGATATGCTACATGACATTTATTTTAAAATGCTAAAGAGCTAATTATGTTACATACACTCAATAAATGGTAGCAACTGTTAAAACTGCGAGAAAAGAGGGCTAAAAAACAAAGCTGGGGAAGAAGGTTCAAACTATCATGAAATAAATGAGCAAAGGTAAATGATTAGAGTAAGGGAAAAAAGCAAGGTTGACTGGTCAAAACCAATGAGTGGGTGAGTGATCAATACAAACACCAGAAACCAGAGGACAATTGCTTATGGCTAGACTATACCTTAAACTCTCAAATTCAACAGGTCTAAAATTCAGCCCATACTCAATTTCTACAAACATTTTATTCACAATCTTCCTTATTTTAATTAGTGGCACAAGCTAGAAACCTGGATGTCAACCCCAAATCTCTTTCCTCTTCACCTCTCCTCTTGAATTCATCACCTATACAGCTCTCAAATCCATTCACTTCTGTCCCTCTCAGGGATCATCACTCTAGTTCCAAGCCAAATTTCTTGCCTGAGTTACTGCAATAATCTCTAACAGTTATTTGCAGGGTATTTCCTGAGCTCTAATTCTAATAGAGTATTGCACTAGCTCAGGTGTTAACTCATACAATAACCTCCTAGAATAGGATAGGACACTTTAAAATTCTGTAAACTAGAGACACCTAGAAAATGTATGTTTAGAGTTGAGGAAAGAATCAGTTTAAGTGTGGTTTGATATGTAAGAAGTTTGTATTGACAATAAGAGTGTTATACATCTGGGCCAGAAAAGATGGTATTCTATATTTGGGAGTAATAAAGAGGTCTGTCAAGTTAAAGAAATCACTTTTGTGAAGGAAATTAAGAGGACAAAGTACATTTTTGCTATTTGTCTAAGCATGCTTGGAAGGCTATAAAAAACAAACCTGGGAGAAGAGACCCAGAAGCCCAGCAGAGTGATGAAGGCTTTATAAGTTATTCACTGAGAAGCCTGATAGGGGGGCAAGTGTAAAGCAAAATTCTTAATTAAATTGAACATTAGAAGTTGAATTCTGTCTGCAAGTAGATGGAACAGAATTACAAAAGGCCACATGCAGTTATATGTAATACAGAACCAAGACTCCCCAGGGGCAAGAAGCCCTGCGTTAATCTCTCCGTGGCTCTGAAAGGAGGAAGAAAAAAGATTAAGTCTCCTTGTGGAGATCATGTGACGACTTCCTGATCCCAGCCAGAGGCAGCATTTCCATGGAAACTTCTCTTCCTCTTCACCCACACAGTGCTCCTTCCACCTAAAAAGGCTGCTTTTGAGTCCCAAGAGAGTGGTATGGAGGCATTTTAATGTTTTTCTAAATAAGAAAAGTCCAGCAGAAAGGAGAAGAAAGCAGAGGCTGACCCTGCGACATCACCTGGGAAGTGAGGGTCTTCCCCAGAACCCTGCAGCTCAGGGACTAGACACTGCTGCTTTCACTTAGGCTGGATTGTTCTGTGTGTGTAGGGGACCACCCAACTTCGAGCCTGGGACAGGATGAAAAAGGAAATCTCACAAGGACAACTGTGGTTTGACTACTCTCACCCTCTAATTTTTCAGTTCATCTCCATTTAAACCACTTTGTTTTTAGGTCCCTTTGTGGACTGGTCCAGGGTTTAATTTCCACTGGTGTGGGGAGCCTACCTGAATCTTGTTTCCCAACTCTGTAATTTCCCCCTGCCTGAAGGATTATCTCCAGTCTGTTTGTCTTTCTAATTTATGCCCCCCTTTAAGGTTTTATTCAAGGGGCATGCTTTTAGTAAAATTTGAATACTGTTATCCAAAACTATGCAGTTCTTTCCAGTACCCTCAGTTCACAAAGATATCCTCTCCATTAAAAATCTGATGTACTTAACATCTGTACTGCTTATTTGAGAACTAGTGTAAATGGTAGAATTCGTTTTTTATACATTCATTTCCATTAATCTAGCTCACGATACACAGAGAAAGATTTCTGAATGTATATGACTAATGATTATTTGCTGAATAAATATATGAATACTATTCATTCACACCCTAAAATGAGAATTCTTTTATAAGACCCTATAGTAGACAAAATTTCAAAACAATTTCTGATTTCTAGAGCTGATGGGTGAAACAGGGTGGCAATAGTATTTCAATAAAAAGAATTTTTTTTGGAATATTAGCTGGTAGAAGTCTCCACAGTAAAGCAGACCACCTCTCCCATCCTTAGGAATTGTCAGAAAATAAATGATTAGATTGCTAGCAAGTAGTCAACTGGATAAGATAATCAGGGAGACATAGCAGAAAGATTTTTTTCTTTAGATACTTTGTATGAAATAAATAAATAAGCTGCAATATAACCAGAGATAAGATCTAATCTCTAGGCTCTGAAAAACAACTCTTTCTGCATAGCTGAGTTCTGCAAATTCTGAGATCTACTTATGGGAGAAACAACTACCTTGCACCCATAATCTCTAAAATTGCCTGTACTTTCTTAATAAGAGAAGCCCTATTCTTGATACCACCTCTCATTTACCAATTCAAATCATCATTAATTTCCTAGTCAACTAACTGGGTTTACTTATATCAGGTATACTACTACTACTACTAATAATAATAATAACCATGTGAATTAGACTATTAATGGTGAATAGTCTTTCTCACTTTAACATAGGCCTGTCCCACTGGTGGGATACGTGCCAGCTCTGAAGAAAAGTTAGTCATGTGGTTTTCAGAAGATGAAAGCTTAAGATAAAGCCTGAGAGTGATGTTGGAGGTGGGACTGGTATTATATAGGTCTTAGCCAAAACATGTGATAGTCACTGTAGGGGTTCCTGGAAAGAGAAGTGCATAGCTCAGTTAACTGGCTCAAGCAGATCTGTGAGGACTAGAGGAAGAAGAATGCTCCTGGCTGCTTTGTGCTGTCTGCTGTGGAGTTTCCGAACCTCCACTGGCCATTTCCCTCGAGCCTGTGCCTCCTCCAAGAGCCTGATGGAGAAGGAATGCTGCCCACCATGGAGTGGTGACGGGAGTCCCTGTGGCCAGCTTTCAGGCAGGGGTGCCTGTCAGGACATCGTACTATCCAATGCCCCATTCGGGCCTCAGTTCCCCTTCACGGGGGTGGATGACCGGGAATCTTGGCCTTCTGTCTTTTACAATCGGACCTGCCAGTGCTTTGGTAACTTCATGGGATTCAACTGTGGAAATTGCAAGTTTGGCTTTTGGGGACAAAACTGCACAGAGAAGCGACTTTTGGTGAGAAAAAACATCTTTGATTTGAGTGTCCCAGAGAAGAACAAATTTCTTGCCTACCTTACTTTAGCAAAGCATACTACCAGCCCAGACTATGTCATCCCCACAGGTACCTATGGCCAAATGAATAATGGATCAACACCCATGTTTAATGACATCAACATTTATGATCTCTTTGTCTGGATGCATTATTATGTGTCAAGGGACACACTGCTTGGAGGGTCTGAAATCTGGAAAGACATTGATTTTGCTCATGAAGCCCCAGGTTTCCTGCCTTGGCACAGACTCTTCTTGTTGCTGTGGGAACAAGAAATCCAGAAGCTGACCGGGGATGAGAACTTCACTATTCCATATTGGGATTGGCGAGATGCTAAAAGCTGTGACATTTGCACAGATGAGTACATGGGAGGGCGCAACCCAGCAAACCCTAACTTACTCAGCCCAGCATCCTTCTTCTCCTCTTGGCAGGTAAGGCATTCTGGACATCCACTATCAGAGCATAAAAGAACCTTAGCAGTTGCTTCTTCAGACAGGTCTTCATATGTCTCCTTCCCCATTTCTCCTGTCAAGAGTAGAAAAGACCCCTTATTAAAAGTTCTCAACGTACCTGTATTTTTTCTTTATAGCGTACTTCACAATTATAATTGTATAGATATTTGTGTGTTTGTTTGTCTAATATCCTCTGCCAGGTTCCTAAACTCTAATAAATAAAAAGTATTTGGTTCATTACTGTATCTCTCAGCAGCTAAGATGGTGTCTGGGAAGTGGTAAGGGCTCATTAAGTATTTGTTGAATGAATGGGTAAATAAATATTTAGGTGATTAAGTTAATAATGTAGGTCGGTGGGACATTTGGGTGGCTTAGTTGTTAAGCATCTGCCTTTGGCTCAGGTCATGATCCTGGGGTCCTGGGATCGAGTTCAGGCTCCCCACAGGGACCCTGCTTCTCCCTCTGCCTATGTCTCTGCTTCGCTCTGTCTCTCATGAATAAATAAATAAATTATTTAAAAAAAAATCTAGGTCAATGTTTCTGAAATTTTCTTTTTCCTTTTTTTTAAACTTTTTATTTATTCATTCATGAGAAACACAGGGAGAGAGAGAGAGAGGCAGAGACACAGGCAGAGGGAGAAGTAGGCTCCATGCAGGGAGCCTGATGTGGGACTCGATCCCGGGTCTCTAGGATCAGGCCCTGGGCTGAAGGTGGTACTAAACCGCTGAGCCACCCGGGCTGCCCTGAGATTTTCTTCACAATAAAATTCATACAGTGTATGAGTTACAAATCCCTGGTCCTAAGCCTTGGACCTAGTGATCAAAACTTCAGCACGGGGTCCTTGGGAAGACATGTACTAATCATGTATGGTGATTATTATCATAGGAAAATTGGGGGAATATCATTTAAATTAAATATTTTTAAAAAGTATATGAGGACCTTGGGACCCAAATAGGTAAATAATAAAAAATAGCTAATTTACGCTGAGCATTTAGCATGTTTGTGAAGCCCTTTTGAAAGTGTTTCTGTATAGTAACTCTGTTAATACTTTTACTATCCCTTCCCTATGCTAAGGACTAAAACACTGAGGTATAAAAGTAACTTGTGCAAAATCACAGAGCTAAAAACTAGCAGACAGGTCAGGCTTGGGTGCCTGACCACCTATACTATTCTTAAGGATATGACTGCTCTGATGGCCTTAGCCAAAGGATCTGGCTTACTCCATTTCATCTTTTTTCATTAGGCTGCAGAAGAAATTAGCTTTTTTCCTAAATATGTGCAAACTTTAGAGGTACAAGATAAGGAATTGCAATTTTGAAATTTAATTTCTATTTTTCCTATTCTGAATTTTCCACCCTGGATTAGGGGAAAATGTGACCCAAAAAATACGCTTTTAATTATTTATCATTTTTAAACCATAAGGAGGAAGAAATGCTTTTCTGTCTGGATTCCAAACATTTCTAAGGCAGCACTTTTTACTAGCAGTACTTTATGGAAATAAGCTCAATGTTTAAATGAGATGGGAAGAATCTGGCATTTGCACCTTGAGCTCTGCATGTTTGAAGTGTGAATGGCTTCCTATCCTCCCTACTAAGTTCACACACCTTTCAAATGGACCCTACTGAAGCTCATTGAAAAATGGTCATGGTGTAATATCTTGGATCACTAATGCCAGCTATTTACCTAGAGGAATGAGTGTATTTATGCAGGAAAGGCTGGAAAAGATGAGCTTGAAAAAGAAATCTATTTCAATAAGCCTCAGACCTCCTACCTTAATCTATACAGTGAAAAACTCTCATCTAGTTTTCTCATCCTCTGTTATTGCTTAAAATATTGCTAAGCTAGGATAGGGATTTTTCAGGCTATTATAATGCTTTCCTTAACTGTACAGCTTCCTTGACCCAGAAAGTATGGCGGCTTAGCTAAATATCCAAAAATGTTACAACACCCACACAGAAGCTTAATAGAAAGATACTAATTGATATTTAATTACATGAGATATATGTTAGTTGGTGTTACTAGAATTATATGTGCATTTTTTCTTATAATGTTTTTTAAGATTTTATTCATTTATTCATGAGAGACAAACAGAGAGAAGCAGAGACACAGGCAGAGGGAGAAGTAGGGTCCCTCCAGGGAGCCTGATGTGGGGACTTGATCCCAGGACCCCAGGATCACTCCCTGAGCTGAAGGCAGATGCTCAAACACTGAGCCACCCAGGTATCACTTTCTAGTTATTGTTGAGTGGAAAGTTTCTTGCCCTCTCCTTTTTTTCTTTACAATTATGGCCAATTTTATTTCTTAATAAATCTTTTTGAGTCTCGTGGGTAGACACTGGTCTGAACTTATGACATTAGGTTCCATATTATTCAATGATTAAACTGCTGTGTAGTAACTGGTGTTAAAAAATCATATTCAGAAACAGAGTGAACAAAGACCGTTGAAGGAAAACAAGCAAATGATAGCTTAAATAAAAAGAAGGAAATGAAAGAGCATTTATGTCCATCTGCTATGAGTGGTGTCACTGTGTGAAGTGACAGTCGCTGTTTCCATTTCTGGTAACCGTCCTTTAAAAATGAAGATCAGTTGTTTATATGCATTTAATTTAGTAGTTCTCGGTATCTAAATCACTTAGGGAGCTTAAAGAAAATTTCATGGATCCACCCACCTAATTCCTGCTGGAAAATACTCTTCAGGTGGTCCACTGGGAAGTCAAGGAATCTGCGTTTTTAGACTTTTTTTTTTAAAGATTTATTTCTTGGGATACCTGGGTGACTCAGTGGTTGAGCGTTTGTCTTTGGCTAAGGTCGTGATCCCGAGATCCTGGGATTGAGTCCCGCATTGGGCTTCCTGCAGGGAACCTGCTTCTCTCTCTACCTATGTCTCTGCCTCTTTCTGTGTTTCTCTCATGAATAAGTAAATAAAATCTTTAAAAAAAAATGTCTTTATTTTAGACAGAGAGAATGAGAGGGGAAGGAGTATGGGGAGGGGCAGAGAGAGATAGAGCAAGGGAATCCTTAAAGCAGATTTCCCCACTGAGCAGAAGCCCCACATGGAGCTTGATCCTACAACCCCGAGATCATGACCCTATCCAAAACCAAGAGTCCAACACCCAACCGACTAAGCCTCCCAGGCACCCTCAGGTATCTACATTCTTAAAACCTTCTCTTGTGGGGCACTTGGGTAGTATGGTCAGTTAAGTGTCTGACTCTTGGTTTGACTCAGGGCATGAGATCCAGCCTATCTGCCTCCATGCTGAGCATGGAGATACTACTTGAGATACTCTCTTCCTCTCACCCTCCTGCTCATTCTCCCTCTCTCTGTCTCTTTAAAATAAATACATTTTTAAGAATAAATCAGTAAATAAATAAAACTTCTTGTGACTCTAATGTGCAGTCAGCATTGAGAATTATTAATTTACTAGAAATTGTTTCGGTATCTAGTTCACCTTACAAACTCAAGTTTTGGGGATCCCTGGGTGGCGCAGCAGTTTGGCGCCTGCCTTTGGCCCAGGGCGCGATCCTGAAGACCCGGAATCGAATCCCACATCAGGCTCCTGGTGCATGGGGCCTGCTTCTCCCTCTGCCTGTGTCTCTGCCTCTCTCTCTCTCTCTGTGAGTATCATAAATAAATAAAAAATTAAAAAAAAACAAACAAACAAACTCAAGTTTTGTAATAAACACTCCACTAGTTTAAATGTTTTTGCCTGAATCATATGCTCAAATCAAGAAGTGACCTGCTCTGTGTGAGAATCAAATACCTTCCTGACTCAGGGAACTCATGGAGACCTTCAAAATTAGCTAGACTGCTAGTCCCTTTCATTTCAAGCCTTCATTTCTTCCTCACTTTCAGATATGTTTACAACACAAAAACAGAGATTTTAGAAATTCATGGTATTTATTGACTGTGAGCTAAGAGACACTCAATGGTGAGTGATGTAGTGCCCTTGTTTTATTTTTCTTAATTTACTTTTTAAAGATTTTTTAAAAATCTTTAAATTTTTTATTTACTTATGAGAGACACAGAGGGAGAGTCAGGGACATAGGCAGAGGGAGAAGCAGGCTCCCCATGGGGAGCCCGATGTGGGACCCCGGACCCCAGGATCACGACCTGAGCCAAAGGCAGATGCTCAGTCACTGAGCCACCCACGTGCCCCTGCCTTTATTTTATAAAAGAAGATAGAGAGATGCCCCCAAAAGGTTTGATTTATCTAAGGACACACAGCTGAGGACTAAAATTGGGTGCCTCTGACTCCAGTGCGGCTTCTCTGTTATTAATAAGGAGTCATTTAGGTTCAGAAGAGATCAATTAAGCCGCTCATTTATGGATATAATATTTGACTTGTAATCATTTGGACTACCTTAAAATTCAGTCACACAGACTAACTGGGACAGATATCCTGATGCAGTCTTTTTCATTTATGTCATAATAAAAATATTCCATTAGACTTATACTGGTCCACATCCCTTACTCAGGTAGATTTGGTCCACACTCCTTTGAGCTATCATTACACTTTGTACAAATTTATATAATAGCACCTAAAACTGTTTAGTACATGTAATTGTTTTCAAACCTGTCTTTGTCAGCTGCTCCAAGGAAAAGACCATTTCTAATTTATTTTTGTATCAGCAGAGCCCGAACCATGATATATGCATAGAATGGGCTTTATAAATGTATACTGAATTGAGCAAAATTAAAAATCATGGAAATATTAGCTTCAATAATAACATACACTAAAAATTAGACCGCATGCCTGCCTTTCTAGAACCTTAGATCGTACTTCTCTATACCACTGGATCCCCAAGGCCAAGGACACAACAATGCAAAATAAAGCAGTGACTCACTCAATGTGTAGAATACAACATTTTATGTAGTTCTCTCTGGGCTTCTGTATCTGTGTGTGTATGCATGCATGCAAAAAAAAAAAAAAGAATATACAACAGAGAAGATCAAGTACGTTACAACACATCTGAGTATAATTTAAGTGAAATAAATAATATTTACTGATAGGGTTTTCAATGAAATAAAGTAATATATAAATCATTGTTAGTATGTTTAGAAAACTATTTTTCTCATATGCAGAATTCATATCTTTTTTTGTGTATTTTTTTTCATTTATTTCTTTAATGCCAAGAGCTTTTAATGTAGAAGCATGTTTGTTGTCAATTAAAACAGTCCAATACTTTTGGAGATGAGGGACCTTAATAACATTAAAGTACAATACCCGTGCTCGATACGATTAGATCCAATGTTACGCAAGCAGCTGATTGACCAACCATAAAAAAGAAAGGTAGATCAGGGTAGCTGTTCTGATGTATCAAAATAAAGAGAAATAAATATCTCCTAGATGATAGACATGAGTGAAATGTGGCCAGCTAATTCACTCATCAGGTGAAAAGCATATCACATAGAAGCAAACAGTGGGAAGAAAAAAGAAAAAAGTCACATTTCAGCAGAGAGTCATGGGTTTTAGGTAACCATGGCAACAACTCCGTGAAATAACAGTTTCTCTTTTTTTTCTTTATGGAAAAGATTCTGCGGAATGTCATATGGTTAGGTTTTTTTTTTTTTCCCCCAGATAAATCTCTAATGCCCTAATAGAAACTTTGCTCCTGACAGCTTTTAATATCTGGTAGTTTGTTGCTATTTACTTAAGTTTAAGAAAATAGTATCTAGGCTCACCTCCATTAATACATCTGTTTCTTCTTTCTTTTTTTCATTTGACTTGGGACATTTGATTTTTCCCCTGCATCATATGTTATAAATCACCTGTATTAAAATAGAAAAAGAAGAACTTCCTCTTCTTCAGAGGACCTCTGCCACTTACCAGCTGATATCAAACAGGTTATTTAGAGTCTTTGGCCTTTGGTTTCTCTCAACAGAAAAAAAATGGGGTGCAATTATTATATATGCTTGTTTTCTTTGTTAATGAAGGCACTAAATGCAATGGAAAGCAGAATAATGTGGTGGACGGGTATCAGTCGTTTGAGTTACAGAAACATAAGTTTCAGTGGACTTTTGTACTTACTTAGCTACATGATACTGGACAAGTTACTTAATTATTTTGGGAAACTTTTTGCCTTAAAATTAGAATTATATATCCTAAAGCATTATTGCAGAAGGAGTCAATGGAATCTGTTAATATAAAATGATTGGTTTAGTATCTGATATATTATTTGAGTTCCATGTGTGAAAATTATTATTATATCTTTTATGATATATAAATGTTCATTAGTACAACAATGGATATTCAACCAGTGTTATAGAGTCAGAGTTAAAAACAATTTGGTGACCTGTATTAAATAATAGTATAAGAGCTGTCATTATTATTTTTTAAAGATTTATTTAAAGAGAGAGAGTGTCAGCAGGATGGAGGCAGGGAAGGAGAGAGAGAATCCCAAACAGACTCCCCACTGGGCATGGAGCTCAGTTCCACTACACTGAGATCTTGACCTGAGCCAAAATCAAGAGTCAGACACTCAATCCACTGACTCACCCAGGTACCTCAAATAGCTGTCATTATTAAACACTCTATACCTGAAACTATATATAAGTGCTTTGCATATGTTAAATTATTTGATCCTTCATAAAAAGTTGTTATAATCTCTATGTACAGATGAAAACCTTAATACTTCAGTAATTTGCCTAAGGTCATGTAGCTAATAATAGTCAACACCAGAAATCACATCTGACTGTAATCTCCATGATCCTAAGCATAGTGCTAACAATTTCTCCTCCCTGACTCCCCTTCTGTATCAAATATAAACATGATGACTTGGGACTAAGTTTTTCAAGTGATTTCTGGAACCACGTAGATTTCCTCCTTGTTACTAATATGTCCAGTCATCTGAACAGTTAGTCACTTGGCAGTTGGCATTTCAGCAAAAATAGTTCCATTCAAACCTCTCTAATTTAAACGAGTCTGCGGTAGGAGTTTTTGAGGCAATAGAATCTTTTGAAAATATCCTGAGATGGTTTATTATTCCAACAGGAATGAAAGTGATTTTTGTTTATGTACCTGCTGTGACATCTAGTTAATCATAATGATAAAGGAATCCAATATATTATATTCAATGCAAAAGCTAGGTTAGCTTTATTCAACCATTGCTAAGCCATTTATAGGCAGTAATAAATGTAGTGGATATATACATTTGGAATCTGGATTATATATTAACGTTCTAGCTCTGGCTCTCAGCACCATATGACCTTAGACGAGTTACCCAACAGATCTACTTCTCATATATGTGAGGATAAAAGGATTGAGGAATGTCATGGAGTATGAAGAAATCTGGAAACTGACATTTGCTGGATGAAACACTATGCTACTTCCTATTACTATTTTTTATTAATATAATAGATGTGAATTATACATTACTATGTTATATATTATATTTTTATTATATCCTATTATATTTAATATGATTTCATATTACAGTTGAGAAAATTGAGACTTAGCAAGTCTAAATGACATGCTCATTGACATATTGCTAGTAAGTAGCAGAGCCAGAACTGATGCCTGCACCTACCTGAATTTGGTGTCCAACTCTTTTCCAACACACATTGCTTCAATTCATAAGTGATATCTTGGTGACCCCAAATTAAAAGGTTCTCTAAGTGTCTCTCATTGAACACAGTAGCAGCCATTCCTGGGTTGCACGGTTCATTCAGTCCCATCTCATGATAATTTGATTTGCTTTTACATTTCTCTAGAGTGCAAACTCAATAGAGAGGAGACTGATAAGATTGTCTTGATTTTTTTTAACTGTGGTGCAAACAAGTGACCAGGAAAGCTTTTCACTTTTAAAATATTGTTCCATGTGCCTTGCCTGTTGTCCATAAAAATATTAATCATAATACCAGGTTTTAGATGCTACTAACCTTTTGTATTCTCCCCTACTCAAACTGTGTGTCTTCCTCATTAAAATAGGAATAAAGTCATGGAAACCTACAAGGTGGTTATGTGAAATCTTAAAAATGTATACAGAGATGCCTTCCTCATGGTCTGAAATAGATTAGGGCTTCAATATCTGTTTATTAACAATGATATATTTAAAAATATATCTTCTAGGGCAGAGGTTGGTACCAATATAACAGGATGAGTTAAAAAGGGTATTTAACACGTTTGTAGTTGAAGATTCATTGGTTCAACCACTGATTTGTTTATTCAGCCATTAATTATTTATTGAGCCTCTATTCTAGATCTGTGAACAACAACAACAACAATAATAATGAAAGTTGTCCTCATGGAGATCACATTTTCTAAGGGAGATCATATTTTCTGATATTGATTGTTTAAGAAGGGAGTCTAAAGTAAATGAAGTCTGCATTTGGCAAGAATAATCTTATCTACTCAGGGGCTCAGGCCTCCTATGGAAGTATGTGCCTGTTATGAACAGTTAGTTATGGCAGGGTGGTTCTGCACTTTTTGTTTTTGAATCAGGATTGATATTTTACTCCTTGTTCATTGCTCTCACTGAATCTAAGGCATTGATGATTTTAAGATGAATTAATTTATATAGCACTGAGACAAATTAAAAATGTGCCTATTAAATTATGGTGTGATATTTTTATTTTATATTTATTGAAAGAACTCCTTTTGACTTAGTTAGTGAAAGTTTTTATCATAGTTTATTCTTCTGCCTACATATAAATGAAACTATAAGCAAAATAATCCAGTGAAGAATTCCTAAAAATTCTTCATATTTAGAGTCAGATCCTTTTGAATTACTCTCAAAGTCAGAGTTGACAGTGTCTGTTTTTTCTAAAATATTGCCTTGGCCTTGAAGATGAGGTCAGATGTCAGATCCATGGCCAGGAGTGAATATGCCTAGGCATGAACAAAATCATGGAGTGGAGAAGCACAAGTCATGCTCAGAGAATGGTAGCCAATCTAACCTTAGCAGTCAGATCTCATAATTTCTGAACAAACTGAATGATTCCCAGACTCAAGCTATATTCTGGAAATACAATTGACAAGATTGGCTACTGATTTCAATGCAAAAGACATAAAAGAGTAAAATACAAATGAAAACTCACCAGTTTCTGGCTTAAAAAAATGGTGATTCGTGGGTTTGAGCTGCAGGACAGTTGGTATGATAGGAAATATATGGAGGTGAACAGATTTGGGGGTTTTAAACATGACATTTGGGATGCATGTGAGATAAGATTGAAATAGGAAGTCAGAGATGGATATACAGGTTTAGAGTTCGGAGAAGTAGTTTTGAACTAGAGATAGGAATTAGGGAGTTCTCACCACGTAGTTGGCATGCAAACCACGAAACTTGTGAGAGCCAAAAGAGAAGATACAGAGGGAAAAAAGAGATGACACAGACATAAACTTGGGATCAGGGCTAGCTTCATGGGCATACAGCCAGTGAAGTCATACTATGGATGTTTAACAGATGTTTGTCAGATTAATTTTCTCATCAAATAAACATTTGACACAATTATATAGAGTGGTTATTTGATCCTTTGTAACCGTAAGGCCTAGGGAATTTAACCTTCAGTAGATGCAAGACAAGAATTCTGTTCTAGATTTTAATCTTTCACTGCTTATTCTGCAACCCTCAGATGGATGCTTCCTTCAATTTCCTTTAAAATATGAACCTATTAGTGATTGCTTCGCTTTCCCCCCTTTGACGTGGAGGTGGCCACAACTCCTTTAACATAAAGGTTTTTGTGTAGATCGTCTGCACCCGACTGGAGGAGTACAACAGCCGACAGGCTTTATGCGATGGAACTCCAGAGGGACCGTTACTGCGCAATCCTGGGAACCATGACAAAGCCAGGACCCCAAGACTCCCCTCCTCTGCTGATGTGGAATTCTGCCTGAGTCTAACCCAGTATGAATCGGATTCCATGGATAAAGCTGCCAATTTCAGCTTTAGAAATACACTGGAAGGTAACCCCCCCGACCTTTATACTCATTTAAAATTTCTTCTGTTTTTCTGAACTCCTGTTTATAATCTCTTATTTAAAAATCCCAGATATGTTTAAGAATTCAAAATTTTCTGAGTAAGGACAAGTGACCTATATGTCTCTAGGGCCAGTAATCCTCACAGAGTCTGAGCAGCACCCCATAATCCAACACATACAACTCTTCAGAAGAGTTCAGCAGAAGGTATGAGACCCACTGTCGCAATAAAGACAAATAAATGGCAGCCTAATGGTAAGGTCAGCTTTTTCCACTAATAGAATATTGGTCCCAAACAAAACATTTTCAAACTGTTTTGTATTTTGGAATTACAGATAAAAGACTGTGGATCTATCATACTTTTCAACTTTTAGTATTTTACCCAGTTTAAAATACTCTGAGCACTAGCCTCTTTCAGGTAAGTCCATTCTCTTACCTAGGCTAAGAGAGGCTCTGTGTCAGGTTAGGTCGCCATATCATTATCCCTCAAGATTTCTGTAAGTTGTCAGAGATTCCTTCTCAGAAGCTCTTCTAGGTCCTACTTTTCCTACAAAGTTCCAGTTCTTTTTTTAAAAAAAAAAAAGGGGGGGATTTTATTTATTTATTCATGAGAGAGAGAGAAGGAGAGGCAGAGACATAAGCAGAGAGAGCAGAGAGCCTGATGTGGGACTTGATCCTGGGACCCCAGGATCACACCCTGAGCCAAAGGCAGGGGCTCAACCGCTAAGCCACCCAAGAATCCCCAAAGCTTCAGTCCTACTTGCTCTTTCCTTCAGTACTTGTGATTTCTCTGCTCAATGCTGTCTTAGTCATTAAACCTGCTTTTCTCACTTCAATGTGCATTATGGAAACACACTACAAACAAACCAGCCAAGAACATTCACTAAAGTCACAGATTTGATAGGAAGTTTGGGAAGACAGAGGACTAACTTGCTGCAATGCCAACAACTCAACATTTAATGCTAAACTGCCTCCTGCAAATCTCTCTGATACCCTACCGTGTAGACAAAGCTTTCTCTCATTTCTTTCTTCTTTTTTGTTTTGTTTTCTTGTCATTGTGGTTGTTGTTTTATCATCTAACTTCTGTTGCTTAACTATACAGAGTAGTTTTACTGTCTCTTTCACATCCCTAGCCTTTGGGCTGCTCTCCTTGAGAAGCAATTTAAACAAGGATTATATTACCTATATTACCCTAAAGAGTAATTCTGCTTCTAGCCATTTAAATTTATGTTTGTCTTCTGAAAGTAACATTAATGATTAACATTTTCCAGCTAATCACTATGTCAGACACTATCTCACTTAATTCTTACAACCATCCTCTGAGAAAGATAGCATCATTATTTTGAGTTTCAAGACAGAAAACAGGACTAGAGATATTATATAGTTTGGCTATAATCATTCATTCAGCAAGTGACAGAACTAAACCTGTTCTGAGAGTTGTCAAGTGCCAAAACCCAAGAGTCCTTTCCATTGTGTTCTGATGACCCGGAGTGAGTTGAATTTCCTGAGGGTAAACAATAAATATATCAAACTGGACCTTCAATAATATAATATAAGAAGACAATGCATGGTGCCAGGAGTCTCAGAGCCTGTATGCTGAGCCAAAGGCGCACGCACAAATTGGCAGTCAACATCTGGGAGGATTGAGTGTTCCATTGGACTCTGCAGAAGTTAACAGCAGGACTCCAAATTCTGACTTAATGAAACTGCAAAGTTGGGTCTCATCCTTAAGGAAACGGAAGTGTTTTATAGGTTTTTAAGGCAGATTTCCTAGCCATGAGAAAGCATGAATTTTGTTATGAAGGAACATGGGCTGGTCACAGAAATAAGGTAAGGGAGCCACACTTTTCTGGGCCTCAAGTTGAAAAAAGAAAGTGGCTTGAGCTGTGTCAACTCAGCCAGTGGTTTCCAAATGAGTTTCTAATGCACAGAGATGAATGGAGTATATTAGAATTATCACAAATAATTAGCTGCTACCAATAAATTATGGTTGTGGATTATTATTTTCTTATTATTCTCATTCACACATAGTCTAGTATGCTTTCTTGAGGATAAGAAAAAAAGCAGATCCTAGCACATTATCAGTACATGATAGGGTTCAATAAGTTCTTGATAATTGAATACATAAATAAAACCTAATATACTTCAAATTATACCTAACCTACCACTTAGCTGATTTATCCCTGTTGTACGTTGCCAACATACTGGTGGGAAAATCTTAGCAAACATTGATCTGAGCTGTCAAATAGGACTTTCCCTGATCGGGGGCACATTTTTTTTTACTCTTTAAGCTTTTTTTTTAGAAATAATTTTAAGCCTACAGAAAAATTAAAACAATAAAACAATGCAAAAGACAAACATACACTCAGATTCATTTACATTATATCTGGTTTGCTATCTCTCTCTTCCAAATTGAACCATATGAGGTTGAGTTGTATGGATCAGAACCCTTTAAGCCCTGGTATGTTGGTGTACTTTTTCTTAAAGTATGCATATTCTCATACGTAACCAGAGACCAGTTATTAACTTCAGTAAATTCTATATTGATATAAAGCTTTATTTTTTTATTATTTATTTTTTTTAAGATTTTATTTTTATTTATTCATGAGAGACACAGAGCGAGAGAGAGAGAGAGGCAGAGACACAGGCAGAGGGAGAAGCAGGCCCCATGCAGGGAGCCCAATGTGGGACTCGATCCCAGGACTCCAGGATCACGCCCCGGGCTGCAGGCAGCGCTAAACTGCTGCACCACCGGGGCTTCCCTAAAGCTTTATTTTAATGTAATATTTCTATTTTATTTTTTCAATATACCTAATAATATATTTTATAGCATTTTTTCCCTCCATGACAGGGTCAAGTCTAGGGGCAGATAACATTTAGTTGCCATGTCTTGTTAGCTTTCTTTCATCTGAAATATTTTTACAGACCCTCTTTTTTCTTCTTTATTGAGATTGACATTTTGGGGGATATACAGCCTCTCCCACCATTTTTAAATAAAATTTTCTTTTTTTTGAGTTTGTCTGATATTTCCTCAGTATTGGATCCAGGTAATGTCTTCTTAGCCAGAATTCTACATAGGTGACTTTGGGTCTTTCTCAGAGCGTATGCCTTTGGGAGGCACAGAACAACCATCTGTCTCACATTGATGATGTTAATTTCATCATCTGCTCCAGGTATGGTCCAATTTCCTCACTCCGTAATTACTTATTTTCTCTCTTTCAAAATAATAAATTGACTACATAGAAACTTTTAAAAATACTATGTGAATATCCTACTTTATCCTGCTGTGGCCATTCATTGGTGGTCAAAAATCATGAATTTCCAACGTCAGCACTCCCTTTACATTTATTTGCCAACACACAAGATTCTACTATTAGAAGAACCTTTCTTCCTTCCTTCCTTCCTTCCTTCTTTCCTTCCTTCCTTCCTTCCTTCCTTCCTTCCTTCCTTCCTTCCTTCCCTCCTTCTTCTTTCTTTTCCTATTTATAGTATCAATTAAAGACTTTCAGTTCTTTCAATGTATATAATTCTTTAAGGTGTGTGATTACCTTAGTGCTTAGATAGTCTCAGATTTCATCGATGGGCACCCCTTCAAGCTGGCTCTCATATCTCTGTTTCACATCCCCAGTATTAATATTATTATTTTGGCATTTACTCTTTCTGGTGTAACAAAATATTCCATAGTCACCTTGTACCTGCAGTGGTTCAGACCTAGAATCAGTCATATTTCTCCAGAAACAATGACTCCTTTCTGTGGCAAAGGATAGTAGAAGCAAAGATCTGGGAGCAAGTCTTGCTCGCTGGACACATTTCCAAACCAGAATAGGTTGGGATGTGGGATGTGTTGGCCTACAAGGAGTGTTCAAAAGAGTATAGCTGTAGGGAGTGCGGGATGGGAGAAGCAGGAGCAAAGGCAACTACTGCATTCTGCTCTCTCAATAAACACAGGTGGAATGGAATGGTCAGTTTTAATTGAATCTCACAGTTATTTCTGCCCTTTGATTCTTCCTAGCCTTGTGAGAGATATGTAATATATGTCCCATTGAACAAATTCTCACAGCCAATCTTGGGATGGACGAGCTGCTGTGTTTTTGTCTGCTGAAGTTATTTATGTAACCTTAGCTTTCCTCTTAGATTCAAATGCTGAAATAAATATTGAAAATGTGCCACTTGTGAATTGTATAAAACAGACTTATGTTCTTAGATAAAGAAAAGAAAAATATGTATGCAATATAAAATGTAGTTCTGATTTGGCTAAATAGTTGGTCCTCATGCAGTGTGGGCTATTGGATTCAAAGAAGAATCTTCTCAGGTCCAAATCTCTGACTGTCCACAGTGTCTTGTACTTCACTGTTTATCATAGTGTTAATGCAAAATTAGCAGTGGCATGTGCGTTGGGGGCTGAGGGAGGACTGCCAGTTTAGTGAAGTGATTGAAAACAATCAAACTGACTAGAAGTTGATCCAAATTCCACCACTTCCTAGATATATCACATTGAATAAGTTAGTGCATTTCTAGGCCTTAGTTTCCTAATCTTTAAAGTATGGATAAGAATAGTAACTTATGGTGATTGTGTAAAGATTAAAGGGTATAATACATGTAAGGAACTTACAACAATTCTTCAATAAATGGTGGCTATAATTATGTTAAACTGGGATTAGTTGTTGACCACTAAGTTACCACTCATAAATTTTTCTGACAATTAGCTTAGAAACAAGTGTAGACTGACTCCTGCCAAAATAGGTCATGATGGGCTAGGTATAGTTGAAAAATAGAGAGGGGGGAAGGATGGAAAAAAATATTAAGATAGACTCAGAGGTAGATAGCATTTCTGGACATAACTAGCTTTTTAGAGGGAGTTCCCAAAAACAAGGAGACAAGAGAAAAGGCAGTTCCTGTTACCCCAAAAGGGAAAAAGGTGCAAGAACAAGGAACAATTCTAATTTAAAGTTGTATTCATGACCCCAAGCATGGTGCAAATTAGGATCATGGACCTTACAGCTGACAGACACTTCTCCATGTGTTCACTGCAGCCTCTTGGACTGTGCTGAGATGCCACTTGACAATATCTCTGTGGCCATTCAAGGACAGGGACTAACCTACCTCACAAGGGAGAACAAAAAGCTCCAAGTTGAGAAAAAAAAAAAAAAAGCTTAGTTCTATTCAATTTAAAGAGTCCTCTATGATTCTGGTACTACAGGAAATTATGGATGTCCAAAGATGTGTTAAGATGAGAGTTACAGTTTCTGACCATCCAATGAGGAAATGCCATACAGGCACACGGGGAAAATATAATATGATAGGCAATATAAGATGAGATAGGACCCAAAGATAAACCAGATATTTCCCAAGAAGGTGAAAATAGAACTGGATCTTGAAATGTCAGTAATTTCTCACTAAGAAGGAAAGAGGAAAGGCATTTCCAGCAGAGGGAACAACATACACAGTGGAACAGAGGTGTGAAATTAGTTACCAAAAAGATAAAAGGATGTGAATGGCTAGGATACTAAGTTTGCAGTGGGAGATAAGAAGAGGAATAAAGAGTTTAAAATATATCATGTATACCCCTGTATCTCAAACTGCTCTAGAGGGGAAGAAAAAATTATGGGCCCCTAAAAATATGCCCACTGTTGTCTAGGGAATTAAGAAACTAAAGTTTGTTCTATGTAATTGTCTTTCATAGATTCCCTGTAAAAGAGAGATATTTGAAAATCCAGTATTTCAAAACAATGATACAATGTTTTTATCATCAAGAATATGTCTACATACTTTGTTTTATGAAACATTACTATAAACAGTGTGAGTCAGGAGAGGCTAGAAGGGAGTTGATATGATCCTCTCTATATGCTATCAAGGTATGAAGCTTACAGCCTTAGCAGAATGTGGAAAGATTAATTAGGGTGCAATTGAGGGGCAATAGATGGTGAGGGCTTATTTCCAGGTAGGGAGACTGAGATGCAGATGAGTTGATTGGAGTACAGCAACTTTTGTATTTTCGAGGGTATAGAAGATCAGGGGCTTTTGGTAACCAAATGTGAGACAGACAGGTGAGCAATACACTGAGGATGGTTCTAAAACGTCTCCCACAGATTTCTCATGATTGGTCTTTGCTTGGTCCTCTTAAGCTATACACCATTAAAAATCTAAATCTAGTTTATCTTCATATGATGGCTCTTCTAAAACAACTGCTATTATAATTCTCCAGAACTTTTCTTTCCAGCAGCTCTTCAACACTTTCCATTTTATTGCGACTGCTAAACATGTCACTAGGAAGTAGCTCACTTCTCCATTTGCTAGGATTTCTTGAGGAGCAGTTCAAGAAAAAAAAAAAAGTTCTGGGATTTAATGAAAGAAAATGGAAGTTTTGAAATTTTGATAGCAGTGTGCATATTTGAAGAAAAAAGCCAGCAGCCAGTCAACGTTGAAGTCTCAAAGAATGAACGAGTTTTCAGTCTTTGTGCTTGAGAAAGGGACTTCATTAGGATATCCCGAAATGATCATACAAACTCAATAACTAAATTCCATGGAGGCTAACTGTGTAACTCTTAATACTAAAAAGATTATTTCAGCGGTGTAGGACATTCTAGTGATGGGAAGTCTCCAGTCCTCTCCTGCACATCTTTACCCATTCTGAGGGAATGAGAAAGCTGAACAGCTTGGTATAGATTGGTGCCTACTGAGTCAGAACAGAGATGAAATGTTTTGAGAAGCTCAGAACAAGAAAACTTTTCCAAACCTGGATTACTTAACTCCTCAGAATTCCCACCTCGCCAACCTTGTTGGTATTCAGATCAGGCAATGTTCCTGATCATAATAATAACAATAAAAATCTCTGTGTGCCAGACGTTCTGACTTCTCACATGTTGTATTATTTAATCCTGACAACGCTCCTATGGTATTTAATATTTACTGATCAAACTAAAGCACCATCTTAAGTAGTTATTTCAGTCTAGAAAACAATGTTTCTTCTTCCAGTTGAATGAGATGGTTCAACTCACTTGACTCAAAGGATAACCTACTTTCTCTCCACTCCAAGTTCTCAGTGAAATGAGAACCCTTCTTATAACATGTAGGGAATTCAAACAGGTATCCTATGTATTTCTTTCCAAGTGAGCTTGCTTTGAATGTGCTTCTTTAATCAAGATATAACATTATCTTTTTAAAAGTCTGAAATAAAATAAGGACTGCTCTAATATGGAGAAGGCTTTAAGGATATATACGTATGTTTAAGAGATCTAGGGCAGAAGATTCGCTCGAGGTAGAGTCAATACTTACGAACTAGGTTCACAAAATACACGTCAAGCATAATTTTTATATGTGAAATGCATGTTAATTCTTAATCAGTGCCTTATTTCCCAAAGCAGAAAGGTGGCAAGATCAGAATACATTTTTATCTGGCCGTTAGAAACTCTCTAGCCAGGATGAAGTGATTACCTGATAGAACTATGACTGTTTGAACATTACAGGGCATTTTGATTTTTGTGGAAACAGATTTCTTTAGACTCAGTGATATTGTTCAGACATTTGGATAGTAGAAATTCGTGGTTTTATTTTATTTTTTTTTCAGGAAAAAAGCACCTTAAAAACAGAATAGTTTAGATTTGGGGGATATCATTACTTGATATATAAACTTTTTGGCAACAATGTGATAATGATATAGCTTGAGATCTCTCTGTAAAAAAAAAAATCAAAAACAAAATTGGCATCTGGGTCCTCATATATTTATACATTTTAAATGATTCTTCTGTTTCTACCCTCTACAATTAGTTGTAATGCTGTGTAAATTGTCCTTGCCAAATGTGAATATTGGGAAAGTAAAGAAATTTATTTAAGGCATGTGTCATCTTTGCTATGAATTAAGAGGTGCTGGTATTATGTACCATCTTGGTAAGCTGCACTATCATGGAAAGTTAAACTGGAGAAAGAGAAGAAATTTCCAGATTTCTATAAAGTGGATTGAAACACTGATTTTGAAGACATATAGAAATATATTTGAATATTGGTTTTAACATTATGAGCATGCTTCATTTTAAAAATTTATTTAATAATGACCTGTTCTGGGTATTGCAAGAATATACACATACCTTTCCCCTACTATATACACAGGAAGTGTTTCCTTTTCCCTATTTCCCTCCTTGTAATTTTCAATAGTCATCCCAACTTCCCTTATAATTTAATCAGGTTATTAGTCCTCATGATATGTATTTCTTCATAAGAAATAAATTATTTCTTCATAATTTGTTTATTATTTCATGATTTGAATTCACTACCGTCAAAATGGCTGTTTTCTTATTTTCCAGTTAAGGTCAATGAAAACCTATAAGGAGGAAAATAATAATGCATCTGTTCTAAGTATAGAGTCAGGCATTAGACATGGAAATTTCACTTCCTTGGGACAAATCTTGAAAATGTCAGTATGCATTGGTAATAAACACTGCAAAGAAAAAGCAGAATTCTATTTCTATACATTTGTTTATTTAACAAATATGAGTTGAGGGACTTCAGATACTAAATACAAAGTAACCATGTCCCATGCAAGACTGCTATGTGATCTTTTACAGTGGTTAATCTGAAGTATTTTGGTTTCAATATCTATTTACAACTCTTACAAAATATGGCGAAATCCAATAAGATTTTGTTTATGTGGGTTATATCTATAGCTACTTGCTGTTTTTAAAAGTAAAACTAAAAATAATTGAAACTATTTGATTCATTAAAATAACAAAAATTATTCCTTACATGCATATAAATAACATAATTAAACATTTTCAAAAAAAATAGAAAGCAACATGGCACTGCTTTATATTTTTGCAAAAAAAAAAAAAGAAGACATCTGAATTCTTTTTTTTTTAAGATTTTATTTATTTATTCATGAGAGACAGAGAGAGAGAGAGAGAGAGAGGCAGAGACACAGGCAGAGGGAGAAGCAGGCTCCATGCAGGGAGCCCAATGTAGGACTCGATCTCGGGACCCCGGGATCATGCTCTGAGCCAAAGGCAGATGCTCAACCGCCAAGCCACCTAGGCATCCCAAGACATGGGGATTCTATGTCTACCTCTATACTCAATAGTATTATGATATGGTGTTTGTTTGAAAAACTTGAAGAAAACCCAGCCTCACACAGATATAAAATCAGATTAAGGAGAAGTGTTTTAAAAAATATTTTCTAATAATTGTGGGTCTTATCTTTTCTGTATGCCAAAACTCAACAAGTAGTAATTTAAAAGTTGAGTTGCACTGTCAAATCTGAAGCCATATAAATGAAGTTTTTGTATTGTTATATTAAAATCTTTTATATCTATCTTACATTATGAGTAGATTTTCCCCCATATTTATTTTGTAATATCAAGTACAGGTCATTTGCAAAATATTGGTTCACTGTGACTTGTAGATCTTTCAAATTTTGAAGTTATCTCATTATTTAATATCAAAGAGTCATATTCATTAATATCACCAAAAATCTCATCAAAAATGTCTTAAAGTACTGAGAATCTCTTGGGCTTATAGTGATGGAATCAAATTTTTTCAAAATTCTAATTTTTCCTTGAAAACAAATTTTATCATGGGCAAAAAATTATCATCAGGCTTTTTTAAAGATTTATTTATTTATTTGAGATAGAGTGTGCAGGGGGAGGGGCAGACGGAGAGAGAGAAAATCTCAAACAGACTCCACTCTGAGCACTGAGCTTGACGTGGGCTCGACATGAGGCTCAATCCAGGATCCTGAGATCGATTATGACCTAAGTTGAAACCAAGAGTCAGAGGCTTAACCAACTGAGCCACCTAGGTGACCCCATGAGTTGTTTTAAGTGACATGCTTTTTTAATATCAAGAAAATATCTGTCAAATGCCTAAGTCTGAATAACTATAATTTATTTCTCAGTTGTGCATTCAGGTATAAATGGATTCCATAAAAAGCCTGGTTATTTCAGTTCTCAATGCAAACAGCAGTGCTTTTCTTCTAGATAGCCATCATATTTCAGAAGACAGCAGAATTATCACATATGTAGGTCCCATTCTGGCTTCTCTGACCAAAGCCAGAGCAGAACTTTGGTCTCTGATACACTCTCAATCCTGCTTCTGTTATATGGCCTAGCACTAATCCCTCCACTCTGTGTGAGGATCCTAGAAGAAATCTTTGTGTAAAAATAATGGACTTTTTAGAAGATCAATATGTGGAAGAATGACAGTCAATATACTAATAAAAGTACATAGACTTCCACTTCTTGGAAGTGGAATAGATATACATTTCCCTATTCCCCTCTCTATGTACAACTAAAATCTCTGTATATTGCATATAGAACATAATAATATGAATGGTGAAAATAAGGCAGACTAGCTAGAGATCCTGGGACCTCTTGACATGGCAGGGAGTCACTTGTGCTTTCTTTTTGCCTCATATATCTAACATCTAGAGCTGAAGAATCCTGGAAATAGAGGTATATTTAAAAAAAAAATAAGAAACAAAAATTTGCTCTCTTTAAGCCAAAAAGAATAGAGAAGAACACTTTTAGGCAATAACCACTATATTCCATTCAAACACCGAAAATACAAAAGAAAAGAGAAAGAAAAAGGAAAAAGAAAGGAAAGAAAAGGAAATAGAAGGAAAAGAAGGAAAGGAAAGGAAAGAGGAAAGGAAAGGAAAGAAAGGAAAGGAAAGGAAAGGAAAGGAAAGGAAAGGAAAGGAAAGGAAAGGAAAGGAAAGGAAAGAGGAAAGGAAAAGGAAATTTTGTTGTAGAATCCCCAGCCATGCCAGTAAATGTTAGTTGGGTGACTAGACCTCCATTCTTATCAGACTAACAATGTGTCCCAATCTCCCACCTTCACGGTGTCAGAGAAGTCTAAGTAAGAAGCAGAGACTTCCATCCCAACCAGGCATAAGGAACCATTCCTGTTACCTCACATGGAGACCACACAGGGGACCTGGACTTCCACACCTACCTGGAAGTAAAAAGGTGACTCTCCTTCTCTGCTTGATTGGTGTCAAAGGAGACTTATGGAGAGGCAGGACCTCTACCACCCACCCAGTCAGTGATATTGAGGCCATCCAATCTGTGGTGTTAGGGGAGCCCAAGTGGGAAGCAGTAATGAGGCATTCCTACCTCTCATAGCCAGGAAGTATTAAGGCCTCCTGGAGAACAGGTCAAGTGCAGAACCTGGACTTCTATCCCCACCTAACAGTTATGAGGAAATGTTTTGTTTCCCCTTCCCTTGCTGGGGTTGAGTTAGAGAAAGCCAGTTAAAACAAATTTTAATAAGATCCAGAGTCTCAAAACATAAGACCCAAAATGTTTAGTTTTCAAACAAAAATCATCACAACAAGAAAATCTCATGCTTGAGTGAAGACGGCCATCAGTAGACAGCAACACTGAGATGACCCAGAGGGTCATCATAAATGAGTTATCCTACTAAGAATACATATCTAAAATATGTGTGTACCAAACAATGGAACTCCAAAATGTATGAAGCAAAAGCTGCTAAAACTGAAAGGAAAAACAGACAAGTCCACAATTATAGTTAGAGAATTTAATATCCCTTTCTCAAGAACTGATAAAACTTGTCAGAATATCTACAAGGATATAGAAGATCTTACAACATCATCAACCAAAGATCTGATGGACATTTATAGAACACTTCGCCCAACAACAAAAGAATAAACATTCTTTTTGAGTGCCCACAGAACATATACTCAGATAGAGCATATCCTAGACCATAAAACAAACCTCAGCAAATTTAAGAGAATTGAAATAATAAAGATTCTTTTCTTTTACCAAAATGGAACCAAACTAGAAATCAATAACATAAAGTTAACAGGAAAATATCATTAAAGAGAAAAAAGAATAGAAAGAAAACATCCAACATCCCTCATGCAAGGCTACTTCAATATGTGTCTTATACCTTGACTTTTACATAGGCAATATCTTGACTATAATATTATATTATAGTTTTTCAAGGTGATACCATTAGGAGGAATTGAATAAAAGGCACATGAAATCTCTCATTATTATTTTTTTAAAGATTTACTTACTTATTTACTTATTTATTTATTTTTTAAATTTTTTAAAAGATTTTATTATTTATTTATTCATGAGAGACAGAGAGAGAGAGAGAGAGAGAGAGAGAGAGAGAGAGGCAGAGACACAAGAGGGAGAAGCAGGCTCCATGCCAGGGCCTGAGGCAGGACTCGTCCCTGGGACTCCAGGATCGCGCTCTGGGCCAAAGGCAGGCGCTAAACCACTGAGCCACCCAGGAATCCCCTCCCATTATTATTTTTTATTATTGTATGTGAATCTACAGTTATCTCAAAATTAAAACTTTAACTTAAAAAGAACAAAACCAGGATACAAACAAACATATTTTAGGTCAATATTTGAAATTTACTTTTAAATAAATGGATGAGGTGAAAGATTCTAATGTTGAGTCTTTATTCGTCAAACAAGTGACAATACTTTTGTGTACAGACATTTATTCATTAATCAAGAGATGCAATTTGTAGCAATATCCAATATAATATTACAGTTCTTGATATGTGGGAAAGTAGGCTTAGGGTAAACATAATGTAGATTTTATTCTAAATGCCGTATTCCACAAATAGCTGTTATCACTTTCTTTCCTGCTAGTTTGAGATTAATAGAATTATATCACCCCAGAGAATAAAGTAATTGTCAATAACTCCTATACAATTCACTTGAATCTATAGATTGTTTACAGAGAATTTCCCTAAATATACATCATAGTTCTAGTAGACCAAGAACTACCTGCATCTCTAATTTTGAGAATACATCTAAAACATCTTTATTAATCTTAAGAACCATCCTTCTCAGATATCCTGGCTTTATTTCATTTATACAAACAGCATTAACATTTGCTTTTTATTTTACTCATACTTTATGGAGGAATGAGCTTCCATATAAATTCATAATAGCTACTGTTTATGTTATAGTAAAATAAGAACAAAAACATTTTAAGAGGCAATGGCCAAGTAGATTGCTAGTCTAGTTCACTGGTTAAGAAAGAAACTTGTTCCTATTTTTAAGTCTTGCAGTTGTCAAATTCTCAGGTTGAAGAAAAATGTAACTAGTTATATGTCATTAGCTTTGGGAATCTGACTATAGTCTAAATAATCTATGAAATAAGCAGTCTGTTTTTCCTTTAAAGAGATCTGTATACAGTAGAATAAATAGAAAAGTTGATCACTATACTAAAGTATTTGAGAAATATAGATGGCACATACCCTTTTTTAACATACCTTAGAATAAAGAATGAGAAGTTCTGCAACATAGAAAGCTGTTTTGATTAACTAGAAAAATTTGTGACTAATTTGACCACAAAACCCATTCATTACCATCACCTTATGTCTTTTATTTCTCCAAATATTCTTTTAAACTATTTTGGTTCATAAATTTCAAACACCTATATGGGAAAAATCTGGTCTAAATTTAAAGTGTTACATCTACAAATAATGGGATTTAACTCTGGTCTCCATCTTTTTAGAACAAATCAATTTCATGCCAAGCACTATGAATAATTATCCTTTCCTTCTCTACTGTTAATTTTAAGAGGATTGAGGTGATTATTTATCCTCAAACTATTTCAAGAAAATAGAAAAGGAAGGAAAACTTCCAAATTCATTCTATGAGGCCAGAATTACTCTGATATCAAAACCTGATGAAGACTCCACTGAAAAAGACAACGACAGGCCAATATCGCTGATGAACATGAGTGTAAAAATTCTCAGTGAAATACTAGTAAATCGAATCCAACAATACATTAAAAGAATCATTCGCCACAATCAAGTGGGATTTATTCCTGGGTGACAGAGTGGTTCAATATTCACAAATCAATCAATGTTATATACCACATTAATTAAAGAAAGGATAAGAACTATATGATGATTTCAATAGATGCAGAAAAAGCATTTGACAAAATACAACATCTGTTCATGATAAAAACCTTCAAGATAGGTTTAGAGGAAACATATCTTAGCATAATAAATGCCATATACAACCCTCGCCTGCAGGAGCCCAATATCTTCCTCAATGGGAAAAAACTGAGCTTTTCCACTAAGGTGAGGAAAAATATAGGGATATCTACCCTTACCATTGTTATTTAACATTGTACTGGAAGTTCTAATCATAGCAATCAGACAAAAAAAAAAAAAAAAAAAAGAAAGAAAAGAAAGAAAGAAGAAAGAAAGAAAGAAAGAAAGAAAGGAAAGAAAGAAAGAAAGAAAGAAAGAAAGAAAGAAAGAAAGAAAGAAAGAAAGAAAGAAAGAAAGAAAGAAAATGCATCTACATCTGGAAGGAAGAAACAAAACTTTCATATGATATTCTATTTAGAAAACCTGAAAAATTCCACCAAAGAAACTGCTAAAGTTGATACATAAATTCAGTAAAGTCAGAGAATACGAAATCAACATACAGAAATCTATTGCATTTCTATACACCAATAATGAAACAGCAGAAAGGGAAATTAAGAAAATAATCCCATTTACAACAGCATCAAAAACCAACAGATACCTAGGAATAAACCTAATCAAAGGGATAGACCTGTACTCTAAAAACTATACGACATTGATGAAAAAAATTCAAGAAAATGCAAAGAAATGGTAAGACATTCCATGTTTATGGGTTGGAAGAACAAATATTGTTAAAATATTTGTTTTGTTATTGTTAAAATGTCTATACTACTCTAAGCAATGTACACATTTAATGCAATCCTTATCAAGATACTAACAGCATTTTTCATAGAGCTAGAATGAATAATCCTAAAATTTGTATGGAACCACAAAAGGCCCCAAATAGCCAAAGCAACCTTGAAAAAGAAAAGAAAAGCTGGAGGCATCACAATTATGGACTTCAAGTTACATTACAAACCTGTAGTGAGTAATGGCACAAAAATAGACACATAGATCAGCAGAACAGAATGGAAAACCCAGAAAAGAACCCATAACTGTGGTCAATTAATTTTTGACGAAGCAGGAAAGAATACCCAGGGAAAAAGACAGACTCTTCAACAAATGGTGCTGAGGAAACTGGACAGCAAAGTGCAGAAGAGTAAAACTGGACCACTTTCTTACACCATTCATAAAAATAAATTCAAAATGGATTAAAGACCTAAATGTGAGACAGGAAGACATTAAAATCTTAGGGCAGAACACAGGCAACAACCTCTTTGATATCAGCTATAGGGACTTCTTACTAGATGTCTCCAAGACAAGGAAGACTAAAGCAAAACTAAACTATTGGGATTTCATTAAAAATAAAAATTTTCTTGGCTATCGGGGTGGCTCAGTGGTTGAGTGTCTGCCTTCAGCTCAAGTCATGATCTCGGGGTCTTGGGATTGAGTCCCGCATCAGGCTCCCAGCAGGGAGCCTGCTTCTCCCTCTGCCTATGTCTCAGCCTCTCTCTCTGCATCTCTCATGAGCAAATAAATAAAATATTTAAAAAATTAAAAGCTTCTACACAGAGAAGGAAAAAAACTAACAAAACTAAAAGATAACTTATTGAATGGGATATTTGTAAATGACATATCTGATTAAGGGCTAGTATCCAACATATATAAAGAACTTATAAAACTCCATGTCCCCAAAATAAAAAATCCAATCAAGAAATGAGCAGAAGACACAAATAGACATTTTTCAAAGAAGACATACGGATGGCCAATAGACATATGAAAAGGTACTCAACATCACTGATCATCCAGGAAATGCAGATCAAAACTACAATGAGCTATCACTTCACACTTGTCAGAAATGGCTAAAATCAAAACAAAAGAAAAAACAGATGTTGATGAGGATGTGGAGAAAACGAAACCCTCTTACATTGTAGGGAATGCTAACTGGTGCAGCCACTCTGGAAAACAGTATGGAGTTTCCTCAGAAAGTTAAAAATAGAACTACCCTACGATCCAACAATTGCACTAATAGATATTTACCCAAAGAATATAAAAATACTATTCAAAGGGATACATGTACCCCAATGTTTATAGAAGCGTATGTACAATAGCCAAACTATGGAAATAGCCCAAGCATCCATGAATTGATGAATGCATAAAGAAGACACACACACGCACACACACACAAACTGGAATGTTACTCAGCCATAAAAAAAGAATGAAATCTCATCATGGGCAACAATGTGGATAGAGCTACCATGTACTATGCAAAACAAAAATAAGTCAGTCAGAGAAAGATAAATACTATATGATTTCACTCATATGTGGAATTTAAGAAACAAAACAAATGAGCATGGGGTGAAAAAAAAAAGAGAGGAAAACCAAGAAATAGTTTCTTAACTATAGAGACCAACAGGATGATTACCAGAGGTAAGGTGGGTGGAGGATGGGTTAAATAGGTGATGGGAATTAAGGAGTGCACTTGTGATGAGCAGCAGGTGATGTATGGAAATGTTGAATCACTGAGTTGTACACTTGAAACTAATATTGTGCTGCATGTTAACTATCTGGAATTTAAATAAAAACTTTTTTTTAGAAGAGAGAGAAAATATCCCAAAGTGATTAGTTTATAGTAGAGCTTTAGCTGGGTCCAGGGGAAAGCATGCGAAATAGAAGATTGTTTACAATGCCAAGTATGTGTGAGATAAAAACTATCAAGGTCTGTAAAAAAATTCATTAAGGTTACTGTTTGTACAACTTTTGGGACACCATCCAATTTTTATTGTATTGTGCTCCACAGAAGGAAATTATAAAATATAATCTACATTGTACTCCCGGGACACCTGGCTGGCTCAGTCAGTCAGGCATCTCTTTTTTTTTTTTATTTTTTTTTTGGGGGGGGGAGTTTGATTTGCCAACATACAGTATAACACCCAGTGCTCATCCTGTCAAGTGCCCTCCTCAGTGCCTGTCACCCAGTCACCCCATCTCCTCACCCACCTCCCCTTCATCTGACTCTTGATTTCAGCTCAGCTGTGGGATTGAGCCCCATGTCAGGCTCTGTGCTCAGCTCAGCATCTGCTTCAGATTCTCTCCTTTTCCCTCCCCTTTTGCCTTTCTTGCCGCTCATGCTCTCTCTTTCTCTAAAATACATAAAATCTAAACAAACAAATAAACAAATGGTACTCCCTAGGGTTGTACCTTTTTATTATGCTATAAACTTATCCTTCCTTAAAAAATGAAAACTTAAAAAACTAATAGCTAACATTTATTGAGAGATTACTAAATATTAAGTACTTTAGTGAACAATTTCTCTACCTTTTATCAACCTTATTCTGAGTGGTAGGTTTTATTTATTATCCTCATTTCATGGATTAAAAAATTGTATGTCAGAAAAGCAAAGTCATCTGCTTATAACAATATAGATCATAAGTGACAGAGCTGGAATCCAAACTCAGTACTCCATTCTGAGCTCCTAATCTCAATGGGAAATGTTTAGACATTTGATAAGTATACCACCATCCTTGAAGAGGAATCCCTGGAGCTCAAGACATGAGACCTTGTAAGCTATTTACATTCACATAGCACAATTGTTTCATCTACAAAATGGAGATAATATTTCTGTACTATCTATATCTAAGTGTTCATGTGAGTATCAAATAAGAAACATTTGTTAAATGTGGAAAGCCTCTGCTACACTAGTATGAAGAAAATCTTTTTAAAGGTTTATTTATAATATTAGAATTCTGTTATCTTGTCAATGAGTTTAACCCAAACTATATTTACATTTTCTTTTTCATCCTATAGTACATTCAGAATCTTGTGACAGTGACCTTATAGTAGGTGATTTATCAATAGAAGCTTTGAAAGCTAATTAACTTGGAATTATCACTTTAGTGCTTAATTAAGTAGAAGAGAATATACTGACAAAAAGGATTAGTTTCATAGGCAGAAAAACTTGATATGTGGTAATTACTAAGGATAAGAAGCATCATGTATATGTACACCAAAAGCAACTATGGCTGTAAGTATTTCTTCCAAGATTCCACAAATCATTAGTTCTATAAAATATTGCTGAATTGGTCTATTTCTGTTTGTTAGGACTCACTTTAAAATATTGTAAGAAAGAAAACACAAATAATGTGACTTTAAAAAGACAGGGGCTTTTTTGTTTTTGTTTTTGTTTTTGTTTCTGTTTTTTTGTTTTTTGTTTTTGCTATTGTGAAACGATAACAGAGGTTCATAATCTGGGACTGGTAGTGCAACTCTACCATCCTCAACTCCCTTCTGTCTCTAAATCTTCATTCTAATGTCTTTACCTTAACCGGTGGGAAGAGCACAAAGTGGGAAGAGGAAAGCATGTCCATTTCCCTTTAAAGGCATAAGTTATAAGTGTTTCTCATCAAATCTGCTTTATCTCTATGGTCAAATAGACATATCCACACTAAAGAGAAACCAAAAAATGTAATCTCCCACTGGTGGCCATGTTCCTCATTATTTTTAGGATATTTATTATTAGGAAAAGGAAGAGAACTAGTACAGGTGAAAAATGATCAGTTTCTGTTACAAACACTTTCCCTAGAGTTTGTTGAAATAATTTCCTAGTGTTTGTTTTAGAATTAACATGAAGTATGTCTCCTACAGTGTTCTGTCTACTACGTTTCACATAAGACAACAGTAAATCTGTAGTGGTAAGTTAAGTAGCAAAATATTCTTTTTCTCCAGACCATTTGAGTTATTAAACTTGGAGAATTTTTTATTTTCTAAAGATTTTATTTTATTTATTCATGAAAGACACAGAGAGAGAGGCAGAGACATAGGCAGAAGGAGAAGCAGGTTCCATGCAAGGAGCCTGATGAGGAACTCAATCCTGGGACCGCAGGAGCATGCCCTGAGCCAAAGGCAGGTGCTCAACTACTGAGCCACCCAGGCATCCTAAACTTGGAGAATTTATTATAAATTTAGGAAATCAGAGTGACATGCTAGTATGTATGGGCTGAATATTTGTGTCCCTTCCAAACTAATATGTTGAAATCTTACCCCTCAATGTAATATATTAGAAGGTGAGCCTTTGGAATTTAATGAAGATTAGATGAGGTCATGAGAATGGAGCCCTCATGAATAGGATTAGTGTCCTTATAAGTGTCACAACAGAGCTTGCTTCCCCTCTCTCCTCTCTGCCATGTGAGAATATAATCAGAAGCCAGTAGTTTGCAAACTGGAAGAGGGCTTTCACCAGAACTTGGTGGCACCCTCATCTCAAATTATAGCCTCCAGATCCATTCAAAATAAATTTCTGTTGTTTATGAGCTACCCAGTCTATGATAGTTTGCTACAGTAGCCCACACTAAGACATAAGAGCATAACAGACCCCAAAATCTTAGTGGTCTAACCTAATAAAAATTGATCACTTGCTCACATTAAGTCCAGTTTGGATGTTAATAGTTGATGAGTGGCCCTTCATGTGGCTGTTTCAGTGACTATGCCTCAGATCTCTGATGGATTTTCTGCATGTTCCTGGGAGACAAGAGAAGAGGATGTTTGGGCTTGAAGAATATATGGGTCAAGCCTAGAAGAAGTCTACCTACCTTCTGACCATATTTCATTAGCTACGATTCATTCATAGGGCCACACCTAAATAGGAGGTTGGTGTGCATCTAGGGTTCAAAGAAATAGGTTTTGTGAAGACACTGAATAGATATGTTTTGCATCTTTCTGTTTGAGCCTTTTTAATTTTTTCCTCTCTAGGATTTAGTAATTGCTTGGGAGTTTTAGTTTTGGGTCCACATTGAAGCCTCAATTCTTCTTTTTTTTTTTTTTTGTATATATATTTTTATAGGAATTTGATTTGCCAACATATAGCATAACTTCCAGTGCTTATCCCGTCGAGTGCCCCCCTCAGTGCCCGTCACCCAGTCACCTCAACCTCCCACCCACCTCCCCTTCCACTACCCTTTGGTCATTTCCCAGAGTTAGGAGCCTCTCATGTTCTGTCACCCTCTCTGATATTTCCCACTCATTTTCTCTCCTTTCCCCTATAATCCCTTTCACTATTTTTTATATTCCCCAAATGAATGAAACCATATAATGTTTGTCCTTCTCCGATTGACTTACTTCCCTCAGCATAATACCCTCCAGTTCTATCCGCATTGAGCAAATGATGGGTATGTATGTCGTGTCTAATGGCTGAGTAATATTCCATTGTATATATAGACCACATCTTCTTTATCCATTCATTTTTTTGATGGACACCGAGGCTCCTCCCACAGTTTGGCTATTGTGGATATTGCTGCAAGAATACTTTATCCAGCAAGGCTTTCATTCAGAATAGGAGAGATAAAGAGTTTCCAAGATGGCAGAAACTGAAAGAATATGTGACCACCAAGCCAGCTCTGCAAGAAATATTAAGGGAGACTGTAAAAGAAAGAGGAAGCCCAAAGAAATAATCCACAAAAACAGGGGTTGAATAGGTATTACAATGACACTAAATACAAATCTTTCAATGAAGCCTCAATTCTTAATTTATCTGTTCTATTTGCCATTGCTTTCTTCCTCCCACCCCACCTTTCTACAATATTTTCCCATTTTGTCCCATTTTCCACCAAGCAGAAAAAGGTCATGAAATTCTGTTTTCTCCCATTATATACTCTTCTTTCCCAATAGCATCTTCCAAAATGTATCCTATGATTTATAGGTGAATAAGTATTCCTATTAACATTTTTTTTCAAATGAAGAATCATCTATCTCTTCTTTCCTAACATCTACTAATATCTCCTCCATGTAGAGCAACACCATAATTGTTTTTCATACAAACTGCTTGGATCTTTATATACAATTAATTATTCCATCAGAAGAATATTGAAAGAAGGGCCTGTTGAATAAAATCATGAAAGCCTGATTCAGAGCCATGATCCATCTCATGCAGTCATAAACCTAGGAACATTATGGGCATGTTCCAAAAAAATTTAGCTTACTTGATTTTAAAATTATGCTAGTAATTGGGGCTACATGTTTTAAAATGAGAAATAAGTATCCCATATTTATTTATTCAACAAACAAAGCATCTGCTGCATGTAGGCACTTTTCAGTACATGAGGAAATAGGGAATGTGGTACAGAACCTGCTCTCTTGGAATTTACAGTCTAATTAAGAATTGGACCATGAGGAGGTACCTGGGTGGCTCTGTCAGTTCAGAGTCTATCTTTGCCTCAGGTCATGATCCCAGGGTCCTGTGATGGAGCCCCACATTGGGCTCACTGCTCTACAGGGAGCCTAATTCTCCCTCTGCCTGCCATTTCCCTTGCTTGTGCTTGTTCTCTGTGTGTGTGTGTGTCAAATAAAAAAAATCTTAAAAAAAAAAAGAATTGGACCACGAATAAGTAAATATAATCCAAAGAAAATAAGAAGAGGGAAGTGTTATTAAATAGAAGGACCTAACCAAGCGTTTATTGTTAGAGAAACTCTGATTGAGGATCTGATATTCTTAAGGATGAGCTGGAGTAAGTCAGGTAAAATACAAAGAATGAGAAGGGAAAAATCACAAATTATTTTTAAAATCCTAACAAAATAGTCTTATAAATTCCCATAGAGTCCTTATAATTAATAACAACGGATGGTATCAATATAGTCCTACTTTATCAGTTCCTAAAAACTTTTCAGATCCATTATCTTAATTTCTCCTCTCAAAAGCTTTATACCATCTTTATCATTACACTTATTTTGGAAATGAGAGAACTGAGATTCAGAATAACTTGACAAGATCACATAGATATTAGGTAGCAAAACTGGATCATCAACAGGGGAGGTCATGTCCCCAAGTCTTTCAAAAAGAGAGACCAAGTTTTAGAGGAAACAGAGAGTAGAGGTTAAGAGTCAGACTGCCTGCATTATTTTTTTTTTTTTTCAGACTGCCTGCATTAAAATCCTGATATTGTCACTTACTAGCAGGATGATTCTTGTTAAATTTAACCTGTCTTTACTTGAAGTCCTTCATTTGCAAAGTGAGGATAATCACAATACTTATCTCCTGTGTTGTTATAAAGGTTACATGATAATTATAAATAACTTAGAACACTCTTTGTAATGGGAAAATTTTATTAAATTAAAAAGTCATTGATTTGCATGCTGATGCATGGTCTTATTTTCTAGCTCCACGTACAAACCAAAATTTAAACAATGGAGTAGACTAGTATTTTAGATTGCCAATTGACAAAACTTATTCCAGAAAAGTATCAGACCTAAACTGAGTTGACATCCAAAGTGTAACAGCATGATAGTACTTTCTACTTAAAATGACTTTTATTTTTTTATAAGAGAGATCTTTTCTTTTTTAAATATTTTATTTATTTATTTTTAAAAGATTTAATTTATTTATTCATGAGAGATACAGTGAGAGAGAGCCAGAGACACAGGTAGGGGTCGAAGTAGGCTCCCCACAAGGAGCCCAATATGAGACTCGATCCCATACCCCGGGATCATGCCATGAGCTGAAGGCAGACGCTCAACCGCTGAGCCACCCAGGCATCCCTAAAGATTTTATCTATTTATTAATGAGAGACACAGAGAGAGGCAGAGACATAGGCAGAGGGAGAAGCAGGCTCCCCCTGGGGAGCCTGATGAGGGACTGGATCCTGGGGTCCTGGGAACACAGCCTGCACTGAAGGCAGATGCTCAAACACTGAGCCACACTGGTACCCCCTTAAATGACCTTTAAAATCAACCTTTGAAATGCAATTAAACTCTTCTACAAACTTTTGAAATTCAGTAAGGTAATTCAGATTGACAGAAACAAACATGGGGCTTAACAAGGTGAACATCTGGCTTATCTATTGGTGGCACTACCAAAGAATTCCAGCCTTTTCTGTGTGTTATGACAGGAATCTGATTGATTCAGCTGACTATAAACCCTTTGAAGTCCTGTGATAGGAAGCTTGTAAGGTACTCATCCAAAATAAGAGGAGAGTGGGAACCACCATAATAGGACCTTCTCGATTCTGAAAGACAATATTGTGGAAAACTGGATCAGATGCCTAAGTATTTTTATCAAAAAGAATGAAGGAAAGTACTACTAGAACTAGAAAATATGTATTGTGATCTCAGTGATTTTATATTTTAGTACAACTGCTAGCTCTATTTCAACTAAGAGTGCAACAGAATGACTAAGAGCAGAATTTTGGAATCTGGTACATAATTAGCCCGAATCATGCCTCTGCCACTTACCAGTTGATTGACTTTGAATAAACCACAGCACTTTTTTGTACCTTAGTTTTACCACCTGATAGCTGACTTGATGATATCTTCTTTACAGGATTAAGTTCCACAAGAACATAAGGAAACACTTAGCCTTAGTGCCTACCACACAGAAGTTAGAAGTATCATAGCAGCAAAAATCTTTGTTGCCAAGTGGTAACTAAGTAGTAACAGAGGCAAGTAAAATATATGAATCATATTTCCATTTATAATTAAATTGTGAAGAGGAAGCTTTGCAATATGCAAGCACAAGTCTCTAGTTGAAATTGAAGGTTTAAAAGGCAAACACACTTGTGGAAGAGTCAAACATATTTTCAAGTGATTTTAATCAAAGGCATCTTAAAAATAATTACCCTGGTACAGCATAGGGAATATAGTGAAAAGTACTATAATAGTGTTGTACAGTGATAGACAGTAATAACACTTATGCTGAGCATAGCATAACATAGAGTTGTGGAATCACTATGTTGAACACCTGAAACTGATGTAACATGGTATGTCAACTATACTTCAACCACAAAAAAATTTACCCTTAATTTAACATAAGTAGAATCTTTATTAATTTTGCTTGCCTACAACTAACTTTATTTGATGCTAATTTTTTTCATCCATGGCATATGTGTGTTCTCATACATTAATAGCAATAATTCCTATACACAAATTGATAGATATGAGTGATAAGAAAGAAAGAAAGAATCGTAGAAGAGGAAGAACACAGGATTTAAAATGAGAAAATTGAAGATATAGTTTTGACATTAACCACTCAAAAGACATATGACCTTTAACATCACTGAGATTCTATAACCTCTTCATTTGCACCATAAGCATGATGATGACTATTCTATCTCCCTTATGTGAAGAGCATCCAGTGACATGTTAGAACGGACTCATATCTGCCATGAGAGCTGACAGCATCTTTTCTCCACTCTTTACTCAAAGACATCAAGTTGGTACCTTGAAATTAACAATCATGGAAATATTTACACCATGAAAATTGAGAAATGCTACAAAACAACATATTCTGCTGCTGCCCTGCATTTCCCCTCTAAGATTTGGTTACTAATCCTTTGCTAACACACTGCTGGGAATGTCAAGTGAGAAAATGTGCCTGAACATATTTTGCACACTATAAAGTATAATGCAAACATGTTAAAATACTCATTATAGAAAATTATGGATATATAGGGAACCTGTGACTTGCATATGAAAATATAATTAAATGATCCTGCCTCATTAAAAAGCAAATAATAGGGATCCCTGGGTGGCTCAGCAGTTTGGCGTCTGCCTTTGGCCCCGGGGGTGTCCTGGAGTCCCCGGATCGAGTCCCACATTGGTCTCCCTACATGGAGCCTGCTTCTCCCTCTGCCTGTGTCTCTGCCTCTCTCGCTCTCTCTCATGAATAAATAAATAAAATCTTTTAAAAAAAAAAGCAAAGAATAAATGAGATAGTGGGACACATTTAAGACATTGGACTTGTATTTTATAGAACTTCCCTATCAAATCAAGCCAATGACAGAATGTTATGTAGAACCTTTGCAAGGGTAACTAACAATCTCTGTTGGTCTAGGATTATGTAGTTTCCAAGGACAAGGATTAGCTATATAATTTGCAAGGCTCAATGCAAAATGAAAATATAGAACACTTTGTTCGAAAAATATTAAGAATTTCAAGATAGCAACAGCAGAGCATGAAACCAAGTATGGGCAGTTCTTATGTGGAGAGCACTCAGTTGCATGCTTGTGAATCTGATCCAACCTATGATACAGGATTTTCAGTGCTAAAGCCAGAACAGCCTGGGGCAAGCAGGGACTAGGATATTGTACGTTTGCTTCAAAAATGGCCTTAGCGATTAATATGTTATCAGAGTTTTAGCATATCTAGTGAAATATACCAAATGTACCAATTACTATCAATTCAGTCTTAAAGTGAAAAAAGGGAAGAGAATATAGCTTGAATAACACTTTGTCTATAAGGATTTTTGCTTATTTCAGCCTGTACAATTCAGTGAACTAAATGACTCTACTGTGCAGTTCAATATTCCTGTCATTCCAAACACACAAACCTTAGAATAAAGAAAGCCATTAGAAAATTTTACCTTAAAACAGGTTTCAGACAAATTTTAAATGAAGAAATGGACAATTATCCTTGATGTGTAAGATCATATTATAGATGTGTCCATAAACTGGAGATAAGATCTAAGAAATATTGAAAAAATCACTGGATGATGTAAATTATATATATGCTGCGTATTTATAATATGTGTGTAAAGGAAATGATTACTTTATGTGCATGCACCTACACAGCACACACACACTGAGATTACTAACAGGAGAAATTAGTCTGATAGTTAAAATAATAAACAATTTAAAGTGATGACACATGAAATAATTCTGTTGCTCTCTTTTATTGAGTTTATGGAGATGACTATGACTAATTATGCACCATCGTCTTTGTGCAAACAATGAAAATAATTAAAGCAGTGATTTTCAAACTTTGGTGTGCATTGGAATTGCCTGGAAGACTTGTTGATGCAAATGGTGAATCCCACTGACTTTCTGATTCAATAGTTCTCTGGAGGGCTAGAATATTTACATTTCTGACAAATTTATAGATGAATGCTGCTGGCTCTGGCACCACATTTTTGAGAACCGTGGAATTTATCGGTCATTTGTGGCCTTAACTGTCATCTAATATTATATGGTAAGAAGCAATCACCCACTGCTACATTTGTTTCATTTCTCCATTCCCTGTTATTGAAGGAATTTCCTGAGTCAAATTAAAAGTATTTCCTAATAAACATAAATGCTAATTAATTACATTTATGGCTGTAGAGCTAGTACTTTATTTGAGAAAGCTTGAAATTGGATTGAAAGCTAATGCTTCCATTATACCTAGGGACCTGCTTAGAGCCAAGATCTTTTTTTGATCTGCAATATTGTATTTCTGCTGCAAATAGTTTCAACTATAAGCTTTTTAAAGTACTCAGCCATCAAATACAATCCCTTAAAATCATTGTGTATAACCTTATGAGGCTATGCATTCCATAGTTCCTGAATGAAGTTGCACATTAGGAGACTAATTACAGGGAAGAGAGCCAGGGGCCTGAATAGTCACTTTGCTTCAATCTTCAGATGCATTAACATACAGTTGTCTTTCTTTTTGATTTCTTTTCTCTATTTATACCACTGAAACTCTAAGAAATATTGAAAGAGGCCTGAAATGCCCTGAAAGTAAAATTAAATCAAATAAATGTATTCTGTTCTGAAGATTTAACGATGTACCTTTTCACATTTCAGAATCTACTAGGCATGATAAAGTGTAACATCTAAACCCAGTTTCTTAGAAAGAAGGATGAAGAATGAAATAAGATGATATGGGTAAAAATGCCCATTCAGTGCCTACCGCATAGTAGTTGCTACATTTTTTTAAGCATCATTTTCAAGTGTACGCATTGAAGGAGTTATCAGCATTACAATATTTTGTTTTTATTTTAAATTTTATTTATGTATTTACTTGTTTGTGTATTTATTTATTGAGAAAGAGAGAGAGTACATAGGCAGGAAGGGAGTAGAGGGAAAAGTAGAGAGAGAATCTTAAACAGGCTCCACACTGAACGGAACTGGATTTTATGACCCTGAGATCATGACCTGAAATCAAGAGTCAAAGGCTTAACCAACTAAGCTACCCAGGCACTGCAATGTGAAAATATATTTTTTAAAGATTTTATTTATTTATTCATGAGAGACACACAGAGAGAGGCAGAGACACAGGCAGAGGGAGAAGCAGGCTCCGTGCAGGGAGCCCGATGTGGGACTCGATCTCAGGACCCTGGGATCACCACCTGAGCCAAATGCAGATGCTCAACCACTGAGCCACCCAGGTGCCCCCACCACGTGAAAATATTTTAAGGCAGAAATCTGTGGTGTGAGATTTTAAAGGCAAAAGCATTTTCGGACTTTCAGAATATAAGAAAAAAAATTTCAAGTGAAGGGAATAATACCTTCAGAAGTAAAGTTTTTAAATTGTGATCTCAAGTTTAGAGGATGGAAAGCAATTTAGACTAAATCAGTGAATCTCAACCCTGGTTGCACATTAGAATCGCTTGGGTGTTTTTAAAATTCCAAGTGCCTGAGCCCCACTCTATACCAATTAAATGTGTATCTTCAGGGGTTGGAGATAAGCTTCAATATTAAAAACAAACAAACAAACAAACAGAAAATCTCTCCAGAGAACTATTGGGGAGGAAACAAAAGAGAAAAGACATGGATTGAGAAGCTGAAGTTTTCTATTGTTATGATTAGCCAGAAACTGTGATTATTCATTTCCCATAGGAACACAGCACACAGACTTTACAGCCTAACAGAGTACTTCGGGCAACCATCCCTGCCCTTCACAAAGAACTTTGAGCTATTTTGGCATCTGTGACTGCTAACAAGGTCCCTGCTGGCTTGCTGGACTTCCCATCATGGGGAATCTTCAGACAAGACTGAAGCACCTGTTACATCTGTTAATAGATGTAAGCTCATAAATTCATTTGGTGGTCCCTATTACTTCCAAGGTGAATCAGCAAGTCAGCACAGATACAACCCAACTGTAGTTTACAGGAAAAGGCACAGGTTTGAAATCAATCAGAGCTATCTTCAATTCCTTGATTCCCTCCGTTACTAGCTTGAATTTAGATGTGTTAACTCATAGATGTGTAACTTCTGTAAACTTGAGTTTTCTTGTCTGTGAATTGGGACAATGATAATATTTATATCTAGGTAGCCCTGGGATTCACATGAGATCAGGTACACAAGAGATATTTCAAAAGCCTGATGTATAAACTGTTATTTGGTGCCTAGAATTTCCTCTTTGACTTGCTCTTTCAAAAGAGAATTAGAGTCTCAGCAAGAGAATTTACTGATAATGGTGTAAACGTTTCTTATTTTTCCAAGGTGATTTACTGGCCAAAAAAAAAAAAAAAAAAGAATTGTGTGAAGAAGTAAAATAGAAAATAATTTATTCAAATTTTCATACTAATCACATCCATGGCATTTTCTCTTTTTGTCTCTCAACAAGCAGCCAAGTAGAGCTCTTTGAAGATCCCTTCAGATTTTATGGAGAGAAATGTATCTTTTCTATTCCCAGTCTCTATAGAATGGTCTAAGTGAAAGGCTGAGGCATATTTTACATTTGATTTTCTTTTAAATACAAAGATGTGAGAGTCTCTGTCTCTATGAGAAATCAAAGCAAAAGATTTGGTCCCTACTTCTAAGGCATTTCTAGTCGGAAGAAACAAGATATGCACAGTTTATTTTAAAGAGTTAATATAATAAGATTATCTATATTAATAATCTAGTACCTATCACAAAGAGGTTGGATATTTGTTCAACCTGTATCTTTGAACTATTTCTGAGCATGTATCACAATAGTCTGACAAACTCTTATGTGCTTCTTATTCAGATATCCCTTCTTAATAACTTTGGAGGCTTTCCCAGATGCAGCATCTGGCAAATTAGCCAAAGAAGTGAGTAAAGAAATACTAAGCCTCGCTGAGAACACTGTTAGAAATGCAATCCTACTTTCTAAGATCAGCCTAACAATGGATGAGGGCAAGCAGCAGGCAGGTTCTGTAGAGCAATGGAGTTAGGAAGAGGTGAGGCGTCTGGTGTTGAAATGGGTCCTGATGGTGGGTAATTGTGGCAAAAGAGACATTTCTACCATGGGAGTGCTTCATATTCTTGGCTAGTATCTCTCATGATAAGTACCCATTGATCAAATGCAAAAAGCCGATAGAAATGATAGGTACTACTCAGGAAGCATCCGTTTTGTGTCAGATTCTGTGCTATTTGCTTCACACATGCTATCAAAATTATTCCTCATCAGAATCCAGATGGGCATTGATTATCTCCTCTCTTACCAAGGAAGAAGCCAAAACTCAAAAAAGAGAGCTATCTCTACAAAAGCCATACATTTGGTAACAGAATTGAAAACCCAGTTTGCAGAGCTCTAAAAAATCTTTTCTCCATAGCAGTGTCTTCAAACTGAGATAGCCACACTACTGCAGATTCACTAAGACTTTCTACAGGATACATGGTACAGAACATGTTAAGGAAATTTATTTCCAGGTCCTCCTCCCAAGTATATTTTTCTAAAATGAATCTTGAATGGGAAGGTTCCTGAAGGTTCTCCTTTTCCTCTGCATCTTACCCAATATTTTCTACTTTTCAGGAGAAAAGCCTTTCTCTCGTATACCCTAAATCCATTGTCAACAGCACATTCTCAGAGGGGGGTAAAACCTCACAGGTGCCAAACAAGTAGAGCATCCAAAATATTGTGGCCAGTGTCACTATAGGGCATGACTTTAATGACTAGGTGGCAAATATCTTGAGTCATGTGGTTTGTAAATAAATCCATAATTTATAAGATGGCTTTCATTAAAGAATTCTTGACTGAGTTGTCAGCTGACAAATCACATTATTTTGATTCTGGATCAGTGAGTCATTTTTTTGCACGTAACTAAAAGAGAGTTCAAATAATTAAGTGAAATTGCTATAAAAAATCTTTTATTCCCATGTAGTTATTTTTAAGAACAAAGTTTTCTCAGGACTCAGATTTAGTTTTTGAAATTTAGAAAAGAATTTATCTGAAACTTTATCCTTTGCAGCAATAAATAATATTAATCTATGGATAACTAATTTTTAATTAATGATCTTTCACCAATATTATTAAGAAACAAACTTTCAATAAAATTTTACTCTTTTATATTTACTATTTTGTAAAACATTTTAATACATTTGTGTGATTTTATAAGTTGCTTATGGCTAAGATGTTTAGTGATAAATTAACCCAGATTAATGTTTACATGGAATTTTTAAAAAGTAATTTTAATTTTTGTATATATTTTCATTGCATAAAAGCTTTTTTTATCAAGCAAACTTGTATAATACTTAATTATGTTTCTGTGGGAAAGTAGAATAAAAATATGAGATGAAGTCAAAAAAGGTAATCTCACAAAATTTCATACAATATTAGAGATGACAGTGAATAAGGTGGATACATTTTTAAACATTGTATTAAATGTTTAGTTTTACATGTATACTATTTTCAATATCCTTGAAGTTATAGCCTCTGAAAATATTTACAATTATGATTAAAATAATCTGGATCTACTTAAAAACATATGAGAATATATAAACAATGTGATTTTAAAACTTTCATTTGGTGCCATCAAGGATAAAAGCTTAAAGACCATTGCTGTACAGAAGTCTGTCTCCATGATATGGGATTTATTGCCATATAGAAAAGGCAGTAAACCAATGCATTCAAGAGCCTGAACTCTAGAATAAAACAAGCTGTGTCCCCAACCTTAATTTCTCTTATTTATTTTTAAATCTAACACAAGTTACTTGACTTTCCTGAACCTCTTTTTTTTTCAAATTGGTGAAATGGAGATGATAAAGGTACTTAATTTGTTGGATCACTCTAAAGGGTATATAAAATTAATCATGTCAAGCTCATAGAAAAATATCTGCACACAGTAAAGGCCAAGTATATACAATCATACAAGTTTCATAGACAAAAGGGGAGGGAAGTGAATGTTCTTAGGCTATGCACCCAGTGGGAGCAAACTTAGCCTAGTCTCCAAGAACGAGTGGAAAAAGCTCAAAAGGAGGGGAAAAAAATCACTAGCTGAAGGGTAGAAATCTAGTGAGTCACAATGGTGAAGGGACACAAATCATCAAATGTAGCAGTCAAGAACTGCATCTTTAAAAACAAACAGATTGACAACAAAATAATCCTAGTTGCATAAAATTAGCTAGACCCCCCCTGCCCAAGTCATAGTGCCTTCACTGTGTGTATCCTACCTTTAATATTATTATCATCTTCCAGTTTCTGTTTGATATTTCTAAATTCTAAAATTTCATAATATGCCCTTGGCCATATTCCCCCAACTAGGTTGCTACTTATAATTTAATTTTGATAAATGGACCTCTTTGTCTGGTTCTGAATCTGAATTCTACCTGTTTTATGTTTTGCCTCAATGGACTGAACTGATATCTTCCTCTTCATCTTCCTCTTCCCAGGGACTGTGTGAAAGAGAATGCAAAATAATAAGAGCTCAGGTTTTGAAGCTTAATTGATCAAAGTTAAAATCCCAACTCTACAATGCTCTGTGTCACTTAGGGAAACTTAACTTCTCTCGGCCTCAGTTTTCTCTTCTTCCCAGGAGAGATAATAATTTCTAATTTCTAATTGCTGAAAAGGTTGGAGGACATATGTCACCAAAAGCATTAGGCACAATTGATATTCAGAAAATAATGGCTCATATTATCATTATTCTCCCACTATTAGTATTCCTGATGCAATAAAAGGAACCATTTAATGGAGTTCTGATTAATTTTGAAATGAATAGTTGGCAAAATCACATTCTGATCTGATGTCTGCCAGACTTTGATATGGGAGGTCACAAATTATATGTTTTCTTTGGAACCAAAAACCAAAATTAAAAGTAACGACCAGAACTGGAAAGCAAGGAGACACATACAGGCTGGAAAGATCTGCTCTAAGTGCTATTAAAGATTGAAGAGTGACCATGCTGATTATTATAAAAAGGTCTTATTACTTTTCAGCATCTAAAGGAGAAATAATAGGCAGAAGCAACAGGAGGGAATATGATTGGCTCCACCTATTCCATCTGCTTAATCAGTCCACTGTACCCAGATTAACATCTTTCAATTCCACCAAGATTTATCAAATGCTCAGTGGGCATACAAAATATAAGGAATCTCAATACAGAATGAATTTTATTATATTATAGATTTTTATTACTTTGAATTAAGCACTCAAGTGTAGTTGCAAACCAAATGAGATAATCACTGAGATTTTCAATTATTAGTGCAAACTGATTTTTTCTTTTCAATTTTCTTTCTACCAACAGGATTTGCTAGTCCACTTACTGGGATAGCAGATGCCTCTCAAAGCAGTATGCACAATGCCTTGCATATCTATATGAATGGAACAATGTCTCAGGTACCGGGATCTGCCAATGATCCCATTTTTCTTCTTCACCATGCATTCGTTGACAGGTTGGTTGACACTTTTCCAAAAATTACGTGCTTACTTGTGTTAAATGTAGTGGGACTTTATTACAGAAAAACTAAGAAATTAGCTTTTTCTATTGTCTCTGATCAAGTTCTCCCAGAAACAGACCCGAAATTAAGGATTTGAAAGCAATTGTTTTATTTAAGTGTTTTATTATAGAGAAACCAGTAAGAAAATGGGGGAAAGGCAGGATAAGAAGGGGAAAAAAGCCAAATAAGAGTGCAGTTTCAGTCAGATTTTGGTAGAGTGAATTACACCTAGGTTTGTCTTGCCTTAAGACAAGGGAGCTAAATTTTTTCATTACCATATCAAATAGTCATTGGCTATAGGTTGCCCTGAGCTGTAAAGCTCCCGATGCTAGCCCATTCCAGACAGGCTTCGAGGCTCCCGTGCCTAAGGGCAGTTTTCTAAAGGCTGCAGGACCATGTGGCTGGGAGTAAATTTAGCTTGTAGAATCAGAGTGGTGGGCACACAGAACAGGCACAGGGAATCTAAGGCCATCTGGGCAGGACACAAATCTCCTACATCTCTCTTCGAAGTATTTTCTTTCTCTTTGGCAATGTTATTATTATTTCTTCTTTTCCAATCTCAGACTCTCACATAGAAGCAGATATAGTCTTTGATATCAACCACTTGCCTAAGCATTATATGATTAGGTCTCCAGACATGATGCACTATGGCCCAGCTATCATTGTTTAATGTGATTTAGTTCTCCTGGAGCCTTTTTCACCCTTATTAATGCTACATGTGTAATGCCTTATCCATAAAGAATTTAGACTTAATAATAGATGATGATAGCAAAAAAAGAAAGTACCTGGAAGAAGGTCAGCTGTCTGTTTCTGGAATTCTTCAAGAAGAGAGGAAGAAGTAAAGCACTGAATCATAACAGATGAACGTAGGACTTTTTTTGATCCCCTCTCAGGTAATTTTTTCCAATGAAAAAAGGACATAGATTCATACCTGCCATTAAGATAATAGTTTCCTTCTCTGTGGTAAATATAACAAGTTCTATTTTTCCTGTCTTAAAGATAAAGAAACTGACCCTGAAAATTAGTTGGTTTACTCATAGTATCACCATTTCTAACTCACTCATTTTCCCCAGGAACATGGATATAACATCAGATAAAAAAAGCGACCATGAGCCTGGAAGGTTATTAGGCAGGTTGTTATTGTCTGCAGGGCAACTCTAATATTATAGGAATTAAGTGACAGCCCAAGTTAGTTTTATTCAGAATTCAGTTTTTTAAAAAGTGTATAAGCACCAAAATTATAATATTAATATGACATCTTAACTACCTGTACCTGTATATAAAGGAGGGAGCAGGAGGCTTAGAAGAACATCTTACCAGAAAAAATAGATTGAATTCTTTTTATGAAGTCATTTTTACATCATATTGTCCTTGTGATTTTTTGGCATTTTTTGATCTTTAGTGCCCCAGGAACCTTAAAGAAGTCCAGATTTCCTAGACACCTTGATGCCCTAGGCAATAAATCAGCAAACTATGGCTATAGGCCCAATCTGTCTCCTGCCTTATTCTTAAACAGGATTAGTTAGAACATAGCCACAGTCATTCATTTATATATTGTCTATGACTTGCTTTTGCACGCTTTACAAAGGCAGAGTTATGACTGAAGCCATTTGGCCCACAAAGTGGAAAATATTTAGTTTCTGGCTCTTTATAGAAGTTTGCTGACCCCTGCCAAAGCAGAATTCCATATTTATATACCAGAAAAGAAAAAAAAAAAGTTGATCTCAAGCTAGCTTGCCTATATCTGTATTTACAGAGAATACTATAATTGAATTCAGTGTCTGGAGGCATGTTTGTTTAGCAGAGATAAAAACCATTATGTAGATGTATGTCTTTTAGGCCACTCTTGAAAATTAAAATTTTCTGCCCTCTTAGAATTCTCTGCTAATCCTATCTTACTATTAGATATGTGTATGATCATTAAAATAACTTAAAAATAATAAGCAAATGGCAAGGTAGTTTCTCACTCAGCCCACAGAGCCAAGCTGATGAAGATTCTGCGGATGGAGAGGAAGGAAAAAGAACCATTATGAAGGATAGAGACCCTTGGATCTCTCTCCTCTCAAGTGTCTTCTCAATCAGATTCGCTGCCACTCAAGTATTCACAAATATATTTATTGAGTACCCACTGCGTGCTGAGTATATTTGCCTAAATATTCCACATTCCCCCCCGTCTCCATGCATGGCTTATTCCATTCTCCAAACCTGGAACATATTTTCCTTTACTTATCTAATTTTTATGCAGTCCATAGGACTCATTTCAACTTTTACCTCCTCCATGAAGTCTATCCAGACCATGCCTGTCTGTAACCATCTCTTCCATCCAGAAGTGTGCTGGAGCCAACCCACATTGGCTAGCAAGATCTAATATGGACATCTTTTCTCAACTTTGCCTTAGTGACCTGAAACTGTAGTTTGAAATTAGCCATGGTGGGCCTGAAAAAGCATAGTGTAGTGGGAAATATAAACAAGTAAACAATGATAATACATTAGGGCTTATGCACAATCATGGAAGACATTCTTAGAAAGCTACATAAAAAATGATGATGTAAGAGCCGAGTCCTGAGGCACAGCAGGCCTACAAGACAAGAATGAATGTTCAAGGATCAGGAGCACAACTCCTGTCTCCTTGAGACCAGTCACAAATGAGGAGTATGAACTGAAGAAGGAAATGCAAGTTTGGCATTCAAAACAAGAAAATAAGTCCCAAGGCTGATAGGAAGATAAGCTCAAGAGATTCCAGCAGCCACGCAGTCTGTCATCAAAATGTGCCAATGTTGGGAAAAGAAAGACGTAAGCTAATTCCAATTCTCTCTACCACTTAAAAAAAAGAAAATCATAGAATGGATTTAATATAACAATTTTAAAAGACAATATACATTTAATTTTTACTAGGTTTGAGGCAACTTTCAAAACTGTTCACAAGTTCTATTTCATTCAGTTCACGCCAGGTCTATAATGTAGGTTCTAGGATTATTCTACTTTTAGTTTTAAAAAAAGAGTTGGAGATTATATAGCTTTTAAAGGACAGAGTTGAGAGTTAAACAATGTAATTTTACTACAGAACTAGGTTCTTAACCTCTATGGACAATTCCCTGGGGATTTGAAATATAAGTGTCTTTCTGATTGCTCTTATATTGAAGAAAAAACATTTCCATTAAAAATTAATTCATTCAAAAAATTAATTCATTCAAATATATTTAAAATTTTTACTATATTCTTTAAATTTTTACTATATTCCATATACCATGCCAGATAACATACCTATTTTATTTGTTGAGATGAATACAAAGCCCTGACCTCAGGTGCTTACAGTCTTTCAAAAAAGAAAAAAAAAAAAATAGTAACAATGTGGTACAGCCTATAAAAGAAGTATAGGGGTATATGAATCCAGAGAAGAAAAGGTTAACTCTGCCTTGAAAATTAAGTGCTTTCTAGAAAAACCTATCCTTCAATTTATTCATAAAGATGAGAAAAATTAGAGATATGATAAGGAAAGTAAGGAAGTATATGTCATGCTTAGGGAACAAAATTGGTAAATCATAAGATAGAGGAAATCATGTTGAAGAAATTTTATTTTGCCAGCCAAGAGAATAGGTTCCCATAAATAGTAGCAAGATTTACATCAGACTTGAGGGCCCTGACATGTTCTTGGCTTCTTTGAAAGACTTCCTTTAAAGACTATATTAAAATGTTTTAGCTTTTATTTTTGTTTTCTTATAAATATTTTTTCAAAAGCAATATAAGTAGATTAAGGGAAGTTACCTAAAATCCATCCTGCAATTTAGAAAATTCAGAAAAGTAAAGAAAGGAACAAATTAACAAGAGAATCCTCACTCCACCATTCCAATATACACTAAAGAATTGTATTTGCACATAATTCTGTACTTTTTTTCCTACTTAATAATCTCAGATATATTTCCACATCTGTACATGTAGAACTATTCCTTTCCTTTTGGAAGCTTTATAGAATTTCATTGTGTATCAAGAGAGTGAGAATATAAGTCACAGACTAGGAGAATATAATTGCAAAACACATACCTGATAAAGGACTCAATCTAAAATATAAAAAGAACTCTTAATATTCAACAATAAGAAAATAATCCAATTAAAAAGTGGATCAAAGTCCTTAATAGATGCCTCACCAGGAAAGGTATACAATGGCAAGAAAGCATATGAAAAGATTCTCCAAATCATATATCATCAGGGAAATGCAAATTAAAACAACGAGATATATACCTATTAGGATGACCGAAATCTGGAACACTGACACCAGTAAACACTGATAAGGATGGAGAAGGACAGGAGCTCTCAATCTTTGCTTCTGGAAATGCAAAATGATATGACTACTTTAGAAAATAATTTGGCAGCTTTTTCTGAAACTAAACCTACTCTTACCATATGATCCAGCAATTATGTTCCTTGTTATTTACCCAGAGGCGCTGAAAACATATGTCCATGCAAATATCTGCACGTGGAAGCTTATATCAACCTTATTCATCATTGCCAAAACATGGAGCTAATCAAAATGTCCTTCAGTAGGTGAATGGATAAATAAACTGTGCTGCATCCAGACAATGGAATTCAGAGATAAAAAAGAAATGAGCTATCAAACCATAAAAAGACATGGAGGACACTTAAACATATACTATTAAGTAAAATAAACCAATCTGAAGAGGTTACGTGTTATAGAATTCCAACTATATGACGTTCTGGAAAAGGCAAAACTATGAAGACTGTGGAACGATCAGTGGTTGCCAGAGATGAGAACAGGGTCAGATGGATAAGCAAAGCGCAGAGGATTTTTATGGCAGTGAAAAAACTCTCTACGATATTATAATGATGAATATAGGTCATGATACATTTTTCTAAACCCAGAGGATGTATACTACCAAGAGTAAACCAGTAGGTAAGCTTTGGACTCTGGGAGGTAATGATGTGCCAGTGTAGGGTCATCAGTTGTACCAAATGTATCATTCTGGCGGAGGATGGCATGTGTCAGGGCAGATGGTAGATGGGAAATCTCTGTATCTTCCTTTCAATTTTGTGTGAACCTAAAACTTCTCTGAAGAAAATGATAAGACTATGGGTTAGTTAAGATTTTAAATAACTGAAATTATAACACTGAACTCTTGCTGCCTAATATCAGGTAAAGCACCATTAGGACTCATAAATTGAAAGGTATCATGGACAGTGAGGGCATTGATGAATCTCTAGGAACTTCCCGTAGAGCATACAATTTCTAAAAGACTAATATTAATGTCATTTACTTATACAAATTTAACCAAAGAAGGCTGAGTATCTCTTCTTCTTTGAGAATTCTTCTTATGTAACTCATCAACAGTAACTAATAAATAAACCTATTTGTTTCTCTTTTTTCATAAGATGAAAGAACAAAGCTTTGTGGCTCTTCCAGGAGCCCTCTAAGATACCACAAAGAGAGTTTTAAGTGCAAAAGATATTCTAAAAGATTGATTTAACTTTTTCTATACTTAGGACCTGATGTGGGCAAGACAGGAATTAAAGAAATTATTAGAGGAGAATTGAACATTTGCTTAAGATAGAATTATAGGTGCCCGAGAAACAATATTTGGTTATGTATTTAATCAAAGTGTCAATAAGACATTTTAAAATAAGTAAAAGAAGGTAACATGATTATAAAGTATCTTTGTTCCTTTACAAGTGAAAAAAGAGAAATTTTGTTCTTATTTTCTTTCTTAAATACTAAGGAACATAATAAAGTCAACATAAAGTAGAGGAAATTATTCTAGTTAGATACAAAATTTCTTCTATCCAGAAAGTAAAGAGTAATCCTTTATATTGTAGGCAAAGGCAATAAGCAATAAACTTAAGAAGTAAAGCCATCAAAATTGAAACATTTGCTAAGATTTTTAACAAATTTTCAAACTTAGGTATTCTAAATCAGGTCAAATAAAATTTACTTTCCAAATTTGCCTTTCATTAGCTCCTTCATATTATGGAACAAACTGACACTTTAAGACAGAGTTTAAGGGCTCCACAGGTCAGCACTAACTTCTTTATGATATTAAAGATGTCAATAATGTGCAATGTGTTCATAGTTGCTATCTTTAAATGAATCCATGTGTACAAAAAATTCCATTGTATGGATGCACTTTAATTTAGTAATCAATCACTTATTAACAGGCATTTTGATTGTTTCCCTCTCTCTCTCCTTTGCTAAACAATGTGTATATATATATATATATATATATATGCATATATATATGTGTATCATATATATAATTTTGAACGTTGGTGAATATATCTAAAGAACAAATTCTCAACATTAGAAGTGAAAGGGAAGAGGTTAAATACATTTAAAATTTGTAGGCATTTCTAAATTGCCTTTCAAAAATGATTGTGCCAACCATATTCCCAGAAGTAGAGAATGAAAGTATTTCCTCCACTCTGCACCCTCACCTGCACAAGATGTCATTAGCCTTATTAACTTTGCTACTCTGAAAAGTAGAAAAATATCCATTTGAATGTCTCTATTTCCTATACATATTATAGATTTTTCCCCCTGAAATCTATTGACATTTATTGCTATTTTATGTTGGGGTTTTTGGGTTTTTTTTTGTTTTACCTTTTAATACTAAATTGTATAGGTTTTTCATAATATTGTTAAAAGTTGGCCCTTTTGTCATAAACATTACAAATATTTTCTGCATTTTAAAATTATATTTTTAGTTTTAATAGTATGTTTCTCACTTCAGAAGTTAATTGTTTTTATATGTCCTTTTTTATGCAATCTTTTGTTTGTGGCATCAATGTTTTTACCTTCTTGTTCCTCAGTATTCTTATCTGTAAAAAGAATGGATTGCCGTAAAAAAGCTCCAAGGTCCTTTTTGGACTTTACAATATTCTGGAAATTCTTTTTTAGAACTGACAATAGGATGCATTAGAACTATTACAGGACTTACATGGTTTTCTTAATGACAGTTTAATCATGCTTTTTAGATATGATTAATAGGTAACTGACAAGTCCAATTTGTAGGGTTTTTTTTTTTTTTCCTCTGACATTTAGAATAAGGTCTGACAAGGGATCCTAGCTATTCTCAGGTTTGTAAAAAAAAAAAAATAAAAAAAAAATAAAAACAACAACAACAACAAAACTTTCTGGCTAAAAGAGAGGGCTGAGGAGTGATTACCCTAAAAGAAAGACTTGGTTAGGTGTTATTTATTCTTTTTCTCTAAGAAGACCAGATTTTGCGCATGCTAAAAATAGAGGGATTTGAAACTTTAAACCAATCTAACACTACAACACCCATCAAGCAAAGCCTATGTTTAAATAATGGAATTAATAATTTTTATGCTTATAGTTTCTTCAGGAAGGAAGACAAGCATTGATGCTGGATGGTGTGCTAAGGATAAATGTCAGGGCAATAGAAAAGGAGCTTTAGAAATACTTCCCTTTCCTTGACACCTAATCACTCAAGGACTCACACGGACAAAACCAGCACAGCTCTGCAAGCATGCACTCATTCATCTGTTAATTCAATAATAAATACCTTCTTTGTTTTGTGTGCTATATGAGGCAATGGAGATGGAGCAGTCACTAAATACTGTTCCTCTCCGTCTAATGCCTCTCAGTTCTGGATGTGTAAATAAGTAAGTAACACACACAAAAAAAATTTAACTTCTTTAGTAATAGTGGTTTAAAAGGCTAGGGTATGTGAAAGAGCAGAGAGAAGAGCACCAGAAGGTAACGACCGCAAGAGCTGTTCCCTTCAACGCCTAGATCTGTAGCACCTGAACCATGCCCGACACAGAGTGGCTATTCAATGAACAGTTGTTAGAGTCTCTTGTTCAGAATACTCTTATGACTGGCGGCTTAATGAAGAATGAGTAGGATTTCGACTTGTGAATTTTGTAGTAAAAACATTCAGTTCATAGGGATCAAAACAAGAAAAGCACAGAAGCATGAGGTTAAAAAAATCCTAGGAAATAGAAGTTAAGACACAGCAAGATGCTAAAAACACACTGTGCTCACTGTGTACCAAATACTAAGTGCATCCCATGGCTTGACTTGTTTAATGTTTTGGGCAATCCTACCAGTTAATGCTATTATCCTTAGCTTGGGGATGACTAGACTGAAGCACAGAGAGGTAAAGTCATCTGTCAGGATATGAACCCATGTTCTTAACCTGTACTATATGCTTCTTGATAAAGAATTTAGAGTTAGCAGAAGAAATGTATATATAGAGAAAGAATATACTCTTCCCTCAAGAGAGGATCAGGAACTGCCAGAAGAGGTGGCTATTTTGAGTACTAGCAGAGCAACATGGTTAGTGCAGCAGGAGAGGATTCCAAGAAACAAGTCAGTGAAAAAAAAAAAAAGCAAGCTCAAACTGAAGGAGATTGGGGAGCAGAGGGGTGCAGGGGGTGTGAGGGAGAACGAGACAGGGCCAAAAATGGAGTGGGGAGGTTTGCCATTTAGAGTACTCGGCAGCTTAAACCAGCAATTTTCACTCATTCTTAAACCGTCCTCTGATGTGGGTGGGGCTCCTCTCAATCACCCTGACCTGGCAGGCCCTGATTCAGGAGCTATGGAAGGGGGGAAGGTGGAGATGGAGAAGGCAGGTCTCACACCCACCCTCTAGGAGCTCATAGTCTAGTTCCTAGATTCTAAGTGTGAAAGAGAAGTGCTCTAGTGGCAGAACCATGATACCTGCAGTCAGAGGCCTATGAGCATGTCCTGGCCCTGCTTTGTGATATTTGTGTGACCTTGGGAAGGTTGCTAAACCTCTCCCAGCCTTATTTTCCTCTTATAAAATGGCAGTAATAATACTACCTTTCTCACAGGAGTATCAATTTATACTTTCAAAACTATAACACATTATACAACAACTAGTTGTTGTAGAGGGAATAGAGTATAAGGGACTTTTAAAAAGCATATAAGCTTTTGCTATTTAAAAGGTTTTTATTTTATTCACTATTTTGTTATTTATTTTGTTTTTTTTATTCACTATTTTCCATGGATTCCTCAGTATTGATAACGCCTCTTCAGTTCTCCTGTAGCCTGTCTCTTGAGTGCATGGGAATACCAGCCAGGTACAAACGTGAAGCAGAACATTCCAGGGATGGCAAGGCTGTCTCACAACGCAGCTACAGATTAATTACATCTTTTGGAGAGACTTGTTGGCTGTATTTGCTGCTGAGGCTTCCCCTCTACTCTACTCCCCAAGCATCCCCTGGGCCATCCTGCAACGAAGGCTGCCCTCATCCACATGCCCATAAGCAAGTGCCTTGCCAACTTGGCAGCCTAGAAATAGTCCAGGCAGAAGGCAGGTCCCTGGAGCTTTAGGAATGAACAGCAGATTGCTTGCCTGCTGGTGATTGCAAGGCTGAAGCTTGCTCAGAAAGGCAGAAATCCCAGGGCTATAGAAGGAGGTGAGTTCAGAAGCCAGAGAAATGTCTTAAAGTCTGCTCTAGGAATCAGATGGGATGACAGAGGAGGACCTGGCTGTTTCTTGGTATTTTTTCATATTGTTGGATTGTAACCAGCTTTAAAAATGTTCCCTGTTTGTTTTCTAAAGCAGAAGAGTTCATTCCCTAGAACAAGGAGCGATTATAACACCATAGTTATACTTACTCATATTCCCATGGCTGATTTTGTTGTGTTATTGTTCAATCAGTCAGTTCTGGTTAGACCAATTGTAGGCTTGGCTATGTCTCCCAATAAATCTTGAGTTTCTTGAAGACAGGGTCTATGTATTAATCATCTCCAGCTTCCAGCACAGAGTCCATCATGTCCAACCATGTGTTGGTCTGTGCCAACATAGACCCTGGCACGTAGGACACATTCATTAAATACTTATTTGACAAAGGTGTTGTATGATAATTCTAAGTCAGGCAGCCATCTGCTGTGCTATCAGTAACATTTTGTGGTGGAGTAAAATATTAATCTAAGGGAACTGAATTGCACCTATTAGCTGATGAAGAAGCCACATACTATAATAACCTAAAGAATATTCCTCCTACAATTTGGGACATCTCACAACTCTTTGTAGAATTAATTTGTTTTAGTACTAGGGGAATTAAATTGCTTAAAGTATTGGCAACTGAAAAATCCCAAATGAAAGAGGATAAAGAAATATGAGTTGTCATCATTTTTGATGAATTTTTAAATCTGAAAGAGAATGCCAAGATCATTCCAAACCCCTTGTTTTACAAATAAGGAAACCGGAGACCAGAGATGGTACCCTGCTCAAGGACACAGTTTTCTGCAAAGTTGAGAACAGAATTTTTTAACATGACAGGGGGATATTTAACCAGGGAAGGCAGAAGCCTCGTGACTATAGGAAGGTCCTCACCATAATTATTTAGAGAGCCAAAGGTCAGAATGGCTGAAATAGCACCAAATATTAGGTCCAAGGGATGAGCGGGGCTATAAAATAAGTCAAAAGGCCAGAAATCAAGAGACAAGGAGGCAATAAATCATGTGATGAAGATCACAGATTTTAGCATGGACATGCCAAATCCCAACACTGCTGCATCTAGCTCCATGATTCCTGGCAAGCTGCTTATTCTCTCCTAAGCTTTCCCTTCTTCAGTCATAAAATTCTGCTAATATTAGTAGTTAACTAAAGTTGTAGCTTTGATAATTAAATATGATATTTTAAAAATGCATATGAAAGTTCTTAGAGCACAATTGCAAGACGGACAAGGTCCTGGCCATTAAAATGCTTGCATTCTAGAATGGGAAACCACAAGTAAACCAAGAAATAGAGAAGTAACACAAAATTCAATTAAGCACTGTAATATGATATAAAATATGAATTTTATAAATAATTACTCGGAAATTTTCAATTTAGGTAGGCTGGCTTCTCTGAGGAAATGAGCTGTAACTTGACACTGGGCTTGTGAGGAATCAGCCAGAAAATTCTTTCAGGAAAATGTTTAAGGAAGTGAGAAGAACAAATGCAAAGTGCCCATGGCAGGAAAGAGCTTTGTTTGTCTCAGGAAAACCAGCAAAGCAAAAGATGGTGTTTACCATCTTGCATCCATATGGAACATGGTGCAAAATGAGGTTAAAGAGATCAGCAAAGTCCTAAGAACAGTGAAAATATTTTAAATGATTTTATCAGGGTACTGAAATAATTTTAAGATGATTGACATTTTCAAAAGTTATCTGACTACTGTGACAAAGGGACATGAATTACCCTATTGCACTAATGCAAACGAGAGACAATAGTGATTTCAACTAGAAGGGTGATGGCAGAGCTTTTGTGAATGAGATAGAGCCCACATGTATTTCAGAGGTAAAACCAACAGGATGTGTCGCTAGACTGGGTGATATTATAAATATTGCTAATGCCAAAAAGAAGAAAAAAAAGTGAAATCAAGGATGATTCTTAGGATTAGGAGCATTAGAGAAGACAAATGGGCCATTACTGAAGTAGAAAAGTCTAAGCACGTAATAAATTTAGTAAAGAAAACCGAAAACCGAATCAAGAGTTCTCTCTCTGTAAGTTAGGGTCCTTTTTGGATATGATGATGAGATATTGAAGAGAGGCTGCCAAGTAGTCTGTTGGATCTTGGAGTATGGAACTCAAAAGAAAGAAAAGGGTCGGAGGCACATGTTCGGTCATCTTTAGCCTAGAGACATAATTTCACATCATAGGAGTGGAGGAGGTCACCCAGGCTCTTAGAATAAACAAAGAAGAAAAGCCACAGTCTGGCAAATCCTATTGAAAAGATGAGTGGATACAGCTGAGTCAGCAAGGAAAGATGAGAATCACTGGCCAATGGGGGAGGAGAAAAAACAAGCATAATAAGTCACAAAAGCCATGCAGGCAGAAAATGAAGAAGTGAAAAAATGTATTAAGTCCTCTTAAGAGATTCATACAGTGGGGAAAGAAAACCTATCAGGTCTGAAAATATGGGAGTAGTTGTGTCTTTGACAGTAACAGTTAAGTAGAATGGGACCATCAGGAGCCAGATTAAGTGGGTTCTAAACAGCTCTTGAAAGGTTTTGACAAGAAAAGGAGCAGAGAGACAGGAAGCAGGAAAGGGGATATAGGATAAAAGGAGAAATTGAAACTTCTCATTTCTTTTAAAAGAGAGAGAATATTAAAGAATGTTTGTATGGTACTGAGAATGAAAAACTATGGAAAAAGAGACATGTTTAGTGAGACGGAAAACCTGCCAGAGAAAGGTTCTTGAGATTTGAGGCCCAAAGCCCATTGGGGAGGTGGGCCTCGCAATTACTGGAGATGGGTCTTCCTTTTTGCCTGAAAAGACACAGAAAATAGGATGTGGATGCATGTGTATTTGTAAACTTGGTGTTGGAAAAGGTAGGGTCTTCTGATTCAATCATTTCCATTTTCTTACTGAAATATGAGGGGAGGTCATCAGCTCTAACTGGGATAGAGCTGACTAGACAGATAAGGATGGGAAAGGAAGAGTTTGTGGAAGGTTTGAGAAAAAATATTAAATTATCTTTAATTTATGTCATTCATTATAGCAGTTGTCTCCTGAATTAAAGAAACCTGCTGGTTGGACAATAGGAAAGAATTAAAATATAAGTTTCATTAATCTCTGCTCAATACTCTGCAAGCCATTTCCATGTACACTATCTTTCTTAACACTTAAAGTAAATATTTATCATCACCCTTTTAAAAGCTTGAAAATTGAGGCTCAGAAAGACTGAATATTCAGCCAAAGTTTCAGAGCTACTAATTAACGGAAATGACTTCAAATTAAAAAGTTAATTTTTTAATTCATCTGACTTGAAAGTCTCTGTATTTCAGTTGTCATCATACCAACAAGGAGGTCACTATAATCACATCAGAAACATGATCTGTAGGGTGATAGATTAGTTTCTATGGCTGCCATGTACCATAGCACAACAGAAACTTATTTTCTCACAATTCTGGAGAGTAGAAGCCTGAGATCAAGATATTGGCAAGGTTGGCTCCTCTTTCCTTGGCTTGTACATATCTGTCTTCTCCCGATATCTTCATATGGCCTTCCCCCTCTACATGTCATCATTTCCTCTTCTTATGGAAAGGACACCAGTCATATCAAATAAGGACTCTGATGATCTGATTTTAACGTAATAACCTCTTTAAAGACCTTATCTCCAAGTGCAGTAACATCCTGAGATGCTCAGGGTAGGACTTCAATATATAAAAGGAGCCTGGGGTTCCAAAATTCAGCTCATAACATATGGTGAGGATGAGAGTCAAACTGTAGTAGAATGAAAACAGGATAGAAATTGAAAATGTCAAATGAGACCAAGCTCTTAATAATGTGATGACAAAATAAAATAGGACAGCAAATTGTTTGAAAAGAAGAACTCAGAGAAACATTATTTGGGAATGGCTTCTTTTTTCTTCAACAATAAGAGATCAATGGCTGAATTATAACTTCAGAGAAATTTGCTAAGGAAATGAAAGGGGGGAAGCATTAAATGTGAAGTACATTGAAATGCTTTAAAAAGCAAACTATGAAAAAAGATAGATGGCTTTGATTCCACAAAATGAATCTCTAGGGAAAAGTATCCCACATTTTTTTCCCAAAGGAAAATCTCCAAATAATATTTTCAAGGGAAATATTACTATTTCCAGCAGTAATAAAAAAAGGGGTTTTCTGTAGCTGGATCCTTTTACAAAGCCATCGGGCAGGAGAAAGTTACATATATTTATCAAAAGAGAAAAAATGTTTTTGGGAAAAGTGCTTTTCCCTCAAGAAAAGAAGCAGCAAAGCCCCTTTAATCTCAGCAAGAATGAAGACAAGCCATACAAGCTTCAAGGTTCATCTTAGGGGTTTCATCTGGTGTCAGTACAGCATGGCGTTTGGTAGCAGAATTCTTAGTCCTCTCCCAAAGGGGCTAATCCTTTCCTGGCAACAGGGCGGAGGCCTGGGTAGAGGTGCAAGTGCTTCCTCCCAGTCCCTGAAGCCAATGTCTCTTCCTCAAATCAAAGAAGGATCTGGGACCTGAGCAGGTTTCCTGCCTACCCCTCCCCAGCAGCCAGTTGACACCCTGTGCTCCTGCAGCCTCGAGCCCTGATGGGTCCTCCAGGGACCTGTCCAGCACCTCAGACCTAAGCAGGCCTCACAATCTTGCCCTCAGGCACCTAGTAGAGGCCTGTGGAAAAGACCTGGTAAGTGGTCCTGTATTCCACTTGTGTCTTGCATTCTCAGGAATTAGAAACTGCTCCATAGCTCACATGCAGCTTAATCAATGTGTTAAAATGTCCATGGTTTTCTCCTTACCTAGTTGTATGGCTTTTACCCCTTCCTCTCATATTCTGGTGAGTTGAGCCAGTTCAGACTTCCTGTCTCTCCTCAGCATGTCTCTCCACCCCTTGTAATCAGTTTGCCAGGTTTCACTGTGACGCTAGCTCTCTGATGAGGCAAAAATGTGATTTTTAAATTATGACTTCTTTTTATTGTTAAATCGGGAATGATGTACTCTTGTGATGTTTTTAGCTCTTAGGCGGAAGCAGAGCTGATTGATGACAAGTATTAATTTTCTCCTCTCTTCTCAGTCACAAAGGGAAGGCAATCCTAGTGTTAGTGGTAAGTGTCAAGATGGAAGTAATCAAGCACAAACCTTGAGGTAAACAGAGGGAGTGAGGAACGGATCCAGAGAGAGAACAAAATAATAGCTAAGACATAAAATTGTGTTCAGATGCTGATACAGAATTGATGTCAGAGGAACTGCTAACTAGGAGTGTGTAAACCTAAGAATCAGAGTTCATGAGTAAGTGTCAGAGCTCAGAATTAAGAAATAAAGAAAGGCTTTAGAGCCTCTATGGTCCCATTTTTCTATCCAGAATAACTCCTGTGCTTCACTATTACTACTGTGTGATTGACTTGGAAAAGCTGAGCTTCCCTTCTCAGTCTTGGGGGTATTAGGAGAGGCAGAACACAGAAGAAAAATGGAAATCCTGCTTAATAGTGGTATTAGTGGTAATAGTAGTATTTTACTTGGATTTACTTTGGCATCATGCAACTGCCGTATGTCATTCAAAAATTACATCCATAGATTGTTGTATCTATTGCATCAGGATGCAATGTGGGCAAGGAGCCAATGATCTAGGTCTGCAAATGTGGCTACTGAGCACTTGAAATTTTGCTAGTACAACTCAGGTATGCAATTTTCAATTTGCATTTAAAAATGTATGTGTGCTCAGAAAACATATATATATATAGGAGAAATTTGAGTATCTGAATATGTTTTCTTTGGTAAAATGTAGAAAATATAAATACACAAGGAGTATTTCTGATACTCTCCTATATCTTATGTCTTCAAAGTATACTCTGTAGTTACAGTCTAGGTTTTTCTTAACTTTGTCTAAGAAAAAGAAAATTAACCCATGACTATTTAGCCAAGAAAAAGTTTGTTTTCTATAGTTTATTATCAAAGATTGACAGGGATGTGTGTGTACATGCATGTGTGCTTGTGAGTGTATGCATGTTGTATGTGGGCCAGCATTCAAAGAAATGATGCCAGTTATTTTAACAGAGTACTTAATACAAATAGTAGTTATAGATTAAATAGATTTGAGAATTAAAAAGGAAACTAAAAGAATAAAAAGATAGGAACTAGAGGAAACCCCTAGGGCTGGGAAAAGACAAGGAGGTGGTTAGACATATTAGATACTAGTGGCTTTTGGAAAGCCTTCACAGACTTGGCCTCCGACTTCTGACAAGAGGATACTGTTTAGTTAGTATGGGCACTTCATACTAATAGTTGATATTCAAAGGTGGGGGAGGGGGGGCATGTCTCATGAAGCAGGAACTAAAACCTCTGAGCAGGGGGTTCTAGTTGATCGGTACTGATACCTCAGTTTAGCAGCATTTTACAGAACTAGATATCAGGCTTCTGGGGGTGGGGGGTAAATGGCCCAACTTATGTTGAAAATTTTTAAGGGAAATGATGATACTCTTCCTGGAAGTGCTGGATCTACTGCCTTCTCAGATCAAGGGCAATCATTTAAAATAAACAGGATAGGGTTGCCTGGGTGCCTGGGTGGGTCAGTTGGTTAAGCATCTGCCTTCAGCTCAGGTCATGATCTTGGGTCCTCTTGCATAGCAGGGAGCCTGCTTCTCCCTCTCCTCCCTAGTTGTGCTCTCTTTTGCTAACTCTGTCTTTCTCTCTCAAATAAATAAGTAAAACCTCAAAGAAAAAGAAATAAACAGGAGAGAGCTAGCCCTTGTTCTTCTTCCAGTCTATGTCAGCATCTAGGAGAGATCCAGCTTGTAAAGGAAATAAGCAGCTTATAGAGGCTCAGCCTCAGTATCACAAATGGGGTATAGGAGGATATCTCTAGGGTTGAAAGACACTAGCGAATAATCAGCAGAGTCCACTGTTTGGCTTTTGAGAGCCAACACAGATACACCTTCCCACTCATGGTTAAATTTGACATTTAAGCTGTACCATGTTTATGTTTTTGTTGTTGTTGCTTACAAATGAAGATTCACTCATCCTATCCCACAAAAGAAATAACTAAAACCCTGAAAGCCATTATATTCATTTTTGATTTATAGTCTCCCCTTCTGGGAGATGTTATATGATTCCCAAATTCTGTAATAGTTTGTATTGCATATTCTGTACACTAAAAACTAAAGTGTAAATTTAAATATTATTGATAGTCCTTGTATGGAATGAAAAGAAAAAGATGCTAAAAATGTTAGTTAATACATCAAAAATACATGGACATAGATAACACAAAAAATTAGGGAATATGTAAAAATAAACCTAGAATAGACCGGGAAGAAAACATGTAGAGCTACTGTTGACCTCATTTCCCTAACAGGTTATAATGCCTTGGTTGTTATTTATAATTTTTTCCACTACTTATAACATGTTCTGTTTGCCTTCAGCCCATAGCTCAGCTAGCCAAAGCTCTTTCCCTAGTGCACGTGAATGCTAAATTACTTTATCTTTCTTTTGTTTCTATAGTCTTCCATTAAATTTTACCATTGAATATAGAAAGGCTAAAAACTTCCCAGAGAATTCCCTGATTTTCATAGTCTTTCTTGGACTATTGTGTAGCAACAACCCAAACATACCTTGATAATCAGGATTAATTGCATCATATCCCTCTTTCTTATACGCATGCTCAGTGGAATAAAGCACCTAAAATGTCCTTCAATTAAACTTCAATCCAATGTATATTTTTATGTACATATGAGGAAGCAGTTTTTCTACTTTAAAAAGTCATACCTAAAAACCAAACGATCTCTAACTTATGGTTATAGGGGGAAAATTATGTAAGTGGGTTATAAAATGCGGACGTGAAAGGAAACATTTCCATTTCCACTCTTACTTTCAGTACCTGAAAGGATGCACATGGGAGAAATAGCACTCAGTAATTAAAAACATGTATTGCCTTTGTAGGACAGGACATCAAGTCTTCAGGATGTTTTCTCCCAACTGGTACTGCAACTGAATCTTCAGTGGTCAGTCCTCTATTTCATTAAGCCAGTAGCTTTTAGGTAATGGGGTGCATAGTAAAGTTAGTGAATTCCACCAGAAACAGTACAATATTGCATTGCTTTTGCTATAGTCAGAAGCAGTGTTGAGTGGAATAATGTGATGATAAACATCCTCTGGTTCCATGGGTGGTGGTGCTGGCAGAAGCATTAGCCACAGAGAAAGCAAATCCATATGCTTTGGTGAAAGCAGTTGCTGTATGCTTTATGATGGTAGAAGTCCAATGCAATCAATGTACCAGCTGAGTGAACTGTTCCCTGCTCCAGAGGCGAATCTCATAGTTGGTTCTAATACTCCAGGGTATTAACAGATTTGGCATTCCCTAGTGGTGATAGCTAAGTCAGCCTTTGTGAGAAGGAAAGCTGTATCATTGAATCCATGCCTAGCCTCCACCTTTGTCACTATGGCTACTTTGCACATGGGTTTTTTAAGCAAACACTGCTGCAACTTGGGGGGAGGTTGAATGCCATCAACAGAATGTATCAACTTGACCAGGTTATTACCAATAATGGAAGGGTCTGTGAGACATTTGGATCTGCGTTTGGGTCTGTGAGACAGTAGCTTAATAATTATACGTTCTAAATATAAAATTGTATTATTTTAATAACATGTATTTTCCCCCAAATATAAGTTCCCTCAAAAACTCCCTCTCTTTCTATGGAGAAAGGCAAGTAAATTATTTGCAAAAATATATTTTACTTCCTCTCAGATGGACAGGCTAATCAGGAAGCTCCTTCCTATTTGCATACTAATTACAAAGAAGGCTTCTCATTCCAAAGAAGGGCAGTGTACGTGCATCCTTTGAGGAGAGAATAAAAAGAAATTTTAACTCAAGGCCCTGAGAGTTGAAGACAAAGTACATTCATCTATTTCTGAACTATGTTCTCCACAACTGAGTAGAATCATTGAGAATAATTGAGTTCTCCATCCTAGTTCTCCATTCTCGTTAGGAATGTGCCCCCCCTCCAGGGGGCACTGTTATCTTCTTTTTAAAATGTTTCATCAATGGGATCCCTGGGTGGCGCAGCGGTTTAGCACCTGCCTTTGGCCCAGGGCGCGATCCTGGAGACCCAGGATCAAATCCCACGTCAGGCTCCCGGTGCATGGAGCCTGCTTCTCCCTCTGCCTGTGTCTCTGCCTCTCTCTCTCTCACTGTGTGCCTATCATAAATAAATAAAAATTAAAAAAAAAATGCTTCATCAACTTTTTCTTCCCTCCCCATCCACCAACCAAGCTTCTAGCAACTCTTTATACTTCAGCTCAAATTACTTCTTCTCATTTTCCTTCCCTTCAGAATTGATCCCTTCCTCCTTCTTACTTTCTTTTACTTATCTCTGTCCCAGTGTCTATTAAAATTGCACGTTCCTGTATTTGTCTACCCTTCCTGACTGTAGGCACTTTTAAAGGCAGGAACCAGTCTTTCTGAAATCTTTATATGCAAGAATCAGTGTAGCCACTCCAAAATATTTGCTGAATTTTGAATGGGCACTTAGAGTTTTGGGGATTAATGAATAATGTCACTTGACTTCAGATAGAATGTGCTAACTATAAGGCTTAGATTCCATGCAGAGGATGGCCAGATACCATACTATTTGCTTCAGCTGAAAGGAACAGTCTGTTTGGAAACTAGAACTGCCCACTCAAACAGGTTTACTTCTGGATAAGACACCCAATAATCAAAGTTTTATTTTGGTAGATAAAGACTCAATTCTAGAAGGACTTCACAAATAGTTTAATAAGATAGTAGCTTAGAGGGACAAGATGGCAGAAGAGTAGCAGTCCTCGATGCACCTGGCCCCACAAACTTACCTAGATAACCTAGATAACCTTCAAAACATCCGGAACACCTATGATTTCAACCTGAGATTTAAAGAGAGAACAGCTGGAATGCTATAGAGAAAAAAACTTTTTGCTCCTAACAAAGTAGGAAGGCAAAAAAAAAAAATTTTTTTTTTTTTAAGAATCAAGTGGGGGAGAGGGCACAGGACAGTGAGGACTCTCCTGCCACTGGGTGCTCTGCAAGCTGTGCAGGTCAGTCCACTTGTGCCTGCCCCTGGGAGCATTTAGGCCAGTGAGGACTGGGAGACTACGGTTAGTTACTCCCGGGTAGCTGACTTCAGAGCTGGAGAGCTGGCTGCCACCATTGTTGATTTTCTTCTTTGTTTCACCTCGTGCCAGGGGGAGGGGGTTCTAGGGAACAGAGGCCTCACAGGATAAACAGCTCCCAGTGAGTCCGGCACCCAGCAGGGGGTGAGGCAGCTCCCCCAGGTATACACACCTGAGAATCAGTACAGCAGACCCTCCCACAGAAAACCAGCCTGAAGGACATGGGAAGAGCAAGTTTACTGACCAAGCAGCACTGGAAAGCTCCAGGACTAAGGGAAAATAGTATAACGAACTAGAGGGTCCTTTTCTTTCCTTTTTTCTTTTTCCCATTATGACTCGTTTTTATATCAGATTAAATATTTCCAATATTTTTCTTATCTCACCTTAACTACAATATTTTACCAGCTCTTCGTTTTTAAGGTATTTTCTTTTTGAATTTCATATTTCTATAATTACATATCTTAGATATATTTTTCACTTCTGGATTCCCTTCAATGTATTCAACTTAATTTTGGTAGATATAAAAGATATGGGGTTTTGTTTTTTGTTTTTTCTGCCTCGTTTTCTTTTACAATGGTGGAAGTTACTGCCTTCTAAAGCATGACCAACATATACCCAGAACCAAGTGGAACACCCTGTTGGTTCATTTTGTGAGATTATATTCTCTCTTCCTTCCCATTCTGCCCCCCTCTTTTATCTTGTTTATGTTTTGGTGGTCAATGTTGGGGCTTTATATAAGTATTGCTGGTTTATATAAATTTGGGATTGAGCATCTTCTACCACATAAAACAAAATACACTCAGAACCAAGAGGATCACCCTCTAAGCTCCCTCAGGTAGACTACATCCTCTCTCCACTACCACTTCTCACCACCATCAATCCCCTTCTCTTTTTCTTTTTCTTTTTCTTCTTTTTCTTTTTCTTTTTCTCTTTCCTCTTTTCATTTCCTTTTTTCTTCTTTGTTTCTGGTTTTTGGCTTTTGGCTTTTTATTTTTACTACTTTGTTTTAAAATTTATTTTTCACTTTACTGTTCCTTTTGTTTTATTTTGTTCTGTTCTTCTTTTTCTTTAATTTTCTGGTCTCTGACCACTTTGGAATCATCTAGGATGCATTTTACTTAGGTCATTGTTGATATTTTAACTCAGACTGCTCATATAGCCACTCTACATTGGACAAAATGAGTAGAAGGAAGAATTCACCACAAAAGAAAACTTGAAACTACTCTCAGCCACAGAGTTACACAATTTGGATTTCAATACAATGCAGGAAATTCAATTCAGAAGTACAATTATAAAGCCACAGGTGGCTCTGGAAAAAAAACATAAAGGACTCTAGAGACTTTGTTACTGCAGAATTGCGATCTAATAAGGCCGAAAGTAAAAACAGATTAAATGAGATGCACTCCAAACTAGATGTTCTAACTGCTGGGTTAATGAGGTGGAAGAGAGAGTGCGTGACATAGAAGACAAGTTGATGGTAAGGAAGGAAGCTGAGGAAAAAAAATTGAAAGCCCACAAGGAAAAGCTTAGGGAAATAAATAATAGGGTGAGAAGAAGAATATATATCTAATTGGGATTCCAGAAGAGGCTGAGAGAAAGAGAAAACCACAAAGTATATTTGAACAAATCATAGCTAAGAACTTCCCAAATCTGGGGATGGAAACAGGCTTTCAGACCCAAGAAATAGAGAGGATCTCCCCCAAAATCAATAAAAACCGTTCAACACCTTGACATTTAAAACTGAAACTTGCAAATTTCAAAGATAAAGAGAAAATTCTTAAAGCAGGATGAGACAAGAGATGCTTAACTTATATGGGGAGAAATATGAGATTAACAGCAGACCTCTCCATAGAGACCTGGCAGGCCAGAAAGAGCTGGCAGGATATATTCAGGATCCTAAATGAGAAGAATATGCAGCCAAGAATACTTTATCCAGCAAAGCTGTCATTCAGAATAGGAGAGATAAAGAGCTTCCAAGATAGGCAGAAACAGAAAGAATATGTGACCACCAAACCAGCTCTGCAAGAAATATTAAGGGGAACCCTGTAAAAGAAAGAGGGAGCTCAAAGAAACAATCCACAAAAATAGGGACTGAATAGGTAATATGGCGATACTAAATTGATATCTTTCAATAGTTACTCTGAACGTGAATGGGCTAAATGATCCCATCAAAATGGGATATCGGACTGGATAACAAAGCAATCGGACTGGATAACAAAGCAAGACCCAACTTTATGCTGTCTACAAGAGACTCGTTTTAGACCTAAGGACACCTCCAGCCTGAAAATGAAGAGGTGGAGAACCATTTAGATTTCAAATGGTCCTCAAAAGAAAGCTGGGGTAGCAATCCTCATATCAGATAAATTGAAGTTTATACCGAAGACTGTAGTTAGAGATGAGGAAGGACACTATATCATACTTAAAAGGTATATCCAACAAGAAGACCTAACAACCATGAATATTTATGCCCCTGATTTGGGAGCTGCCAAGTATATCAATCAATTAGTGACCAAAGTAAAGAGATACTTAGATAATAATACACTAATAGTAGGAGACTTCAACACGGCACTTTCTGCAAATGACAGATCTTCTAAGCACAACATCACCAAAGAAAAAAGGTCCTTAAATGATACACTGGACAAAATAGATTTCACAGATATATACAGAACTTTGCATCCAAACACAAGTGAAAACACATCCTTCTCAAGTGCACATGGAACTTTCTCCAGAATAGACCACATACTGGGTCACAAATCAGGTCTCAACTGATACCAAAAGATTGGGATTGTTCCCTGCATATTTTCAGACCACAGTGCTTTGCAACTAGAACTCAATCACAAGAAGAAATTTGGAAGAAACTCAAACATATGGAGGTTAAAGAGCATCCTACTAAAAGATGAATGTGTCAACTGGGAAATTAGAGAAGAATTAAAAATATTCATGGAAACTAATAAAAATGAAGATACAAATGTTCAAAATCTTTGGGATACAGCAAAGGCGGTCCTAAGAGGGAAATAATCGCAATACAAGCCTCCCTCAAAAAAACTGGAAAAAACTAAAATACACAAGCTAATCATGCCTAAAGGAATTGGAGAAAGAACAGCAAATAAAACCTACACCAAGCAGAAAAAGAGAAATAATAAATATTCAAGCAGAACTCAATGAAATAGAGACCAGAAGAAATGTAGAACAGATCAACAAAACCAGGAGTTGGTTCTTTTAAAGAATTAATAAATAGATAAACCCCTAGCCAGCCTTATTAAAAAGAAAAAAGACTCAAATTAATAAAATCACGAATGAAAGAGGAGAGATCACAACCAATACCAAGGAAATACAAATGATTTTAAAAACATATTATGAGCAGCTATATGCCAATAAATTAGGCAATCTAGAAGAAATGGATGCACTTCTGGAAAACCATAAATTACCCAAACTGGAACAGGAAGAAATAGAAAACCTGAACAGGCCAATAGCGAGTGAGGAAATTGAAGCAGTCATCAAAAACTGCCTAGACACAGAAGTCCAGGGCCAGATGGCTTCCCAGGGGAATTCTATCAAATGTTTAAAGAAGAAATAATACCGATTCTACTAAAGCTGTTTTGAAGGATAGAAAGGGAGGGACACGTTCAAACTCATTTTATGAGGCCAGCATTACCTTGATACCAAAAGCAGAAAAATATTCACCAAAAAGGATAATTATAGACCAATATCCCTGATGAACACAGATGCAAAGATTCTCACCAAAATCCTATCCAATAGGATCCAATAGTATCCAATAGTACATTAAGAAGATTATTCACCATGACCAAGTGGGATTTATCCCTGTTATGCAAGGGTGGTTCAACACTCGTAAAACAATCAATATGATAGATCACATCACAAAAGAAAAAACAAGAACCATATGATCCTCTCAATAGATGCAGAGAATGCATTTGACAAAATACACCATCCATTCCTGATCAAAATTCCTCAAAGTGTAGGGACCCACAGCAAATATCATTCTCTATGGGGAAACACTGGGAGCCTTTCCCCCAAGATCAGGAACACGACAGGGATGTCCACTCTCACCACTGTTATTCAACATAGTTGAATAGAAGTCCTAGCCCCAGCAATCAGGCAAGAAAAAGAAATCATTGTCAATCAAAGATTGACAAAGAAGTCCAACTCTCCCTCTTCGCAGATGACATGACACTATATATAGAAAACCCAAAAGACTCCACCCCAAGATTGCTAGAACTCATACAGTGATTCGGCAGTGTGGCAGGATACAAAATCAATGCACAGAAATCAGTGGTGTTTCTATACACTAACAATGAAACTGAAGAAAGAGAAATTAAGGAGTCAATGCCATTTACAATTGCACCCAAAAGCATAAGATACCTAGGAATAAACCTAACCAAAGAGGTAAAGGATCTATACCCTAAAAACTACAGAACACTTCTGAAAGAAACTGAGGAAGACACAAAGAGATGGAAAAATAGTCCATGCTCATGGATTGGAAGAATTAATATTGTGAAAATGTCAATGTTACCCAGGGCAATTTACACGTTCAGGGCAATCCCTATCAAAATACCATGGACTTTCTTCTGAGAGTTAGAACAAATAATCTTAAGATTTGTGTGGAATCAGAAAAGACCCCGAATAGCCATAGGAATAAAGAAAAAGAAAACCTATGCTGGGGGCATCGCAATGCCAAATTTCAAGCTGTATTACAAAGCTGTGATCATTAAGACAGTGTGGTACTGGCACAAAAACAGACACATAGATCAATGGAACAGAATAGAGAATCCAGAAATGGCCCCTCAACTCTATGGTCACTAATATTCAACAAAGCAAGAAAGACTATCCACTGGAAAAAGGACAGTCTCTTCAATAAATGGTGCTGGGAAAATTGAACAACCACATGCAGAAGAATTAAACTAGACCATTCTCTTACACCATACACAAAGATAAACTCAAAATGGATGAAAGATCTAAATGTGGAACAAGAATCCATCAAAATCCTAGAGGAGAACACAGGCAACACCCCCTTTTTTTTTTTTTTTTGGCAACACCCTTTTTGAACTTGGCCACAGCAACTTCTTGTAAGATACATCTATGAAGGCAAGAGAAACAAAAGCAAAAATGAACTATTGGGACTTCATCAAGATAAAAAGCTTTGCACAGCAAAAGAAACAGTTAACAAAACTAAAGACAACCTACAGAATGGGAGAAGATATTTGCAAATGACGTATCAGATAAAGGGCTAGTATCCAAGATCTATAAAGAACTTATGAAACTCAACAGCAAAGAAACAAACAATCCAATCACGCAATGGGCAAAAGACATGAACAGAAATCTCACAGAGGAAGACATAGACATGGTCAACAAGCGCATGAGAAAATGCTCCGCATCACTCGCTATCAGGGAAATACAAATCAAAACCACAATGAGATACCACCTCACACCAGTGAGAATGAGGAAAATTAACAAAACAGGAAACCACAAATGTTGGAGAGGATGTGGAGAAAGGGGAACCCTCTTGCACTGTTGGTGGGAATGTGAACTGGTGCAGTCACTCTGGAAAACTGTGTGAAGGTTCCTCAAAGAGTTAAAAATAGACCTGCCCTACGACCCAGCAATTGCACTGCTGGGGATTTACCCCAAAGATACAGATGCAATGAAACGCCGGGACACCTGCACCCCGATGTTTCTAGCAGCAATGTCCACAATAGCCAAACTGTGGAAGGAGCCTCGGTGTCCATCGAAAGATAAATGGATAAAGAAGCTGTGGTCTATGTATACAATGGAATATTCCTCAGCCATTAGACGACAAAGACTCACCATTTGCTTCAACATTGATGGAACTGGAGGGTATTATGCTGAGTGAAGTAAATCAATCAGAGAAAGACAAACATTATATGGTCTCATTCTTTTGGGGAATATAGAAAATAGTGAGAGGGACTAGAAGGGAAGGGAGAAGAAATGGGTAGGAAATATCAGAAAGGGAGACAGAACAAGAAGACTCCTAACTCTGGGAATCGAACAAGGGGGGTGGAAAGGGAGGTGGGTGGAGGGTTGGAGTGACTGGGTGATGGGCACTGAGGGGGACACTTGATGGGATGAGCACTGGGTGTTATGCTATATGTTGGCATATTGAACTCCAATAAAAAATATATATACAAAAAAATAAGAAATCACAAGAGAAATTAGAAAGTCCTTCAAGTTAAGTTAAAATAAAACATAAAAAAAACATATTAGATGCAGCAAAAGTGGTATGCAGAGGAACATTTATAGTTGTAAATTGCTATTAAAAAAAAAACAAGAAATATCTCAAATTAATAACCAAGCCACCAACATTAGAAATTAGAAAAGGAAGAGCAAATTAAACTCAAATAAGGAGGAAGAAATAATAAAAATTAGGCTGGAAATGGGAATCAGCATTTTTACTATAGAGAATAGGAGAATAGGTAAATGGGCAGCCTAGGTGGCTCAGTGGTTTAGTGCCTGCCTTCAGCCCAGGGCATGATTCTGGAGACCCGGGATCGAGTCCCACATCGGGCTCCCTGCATGGAGCCTGCTTCTCCCTCTGCCTGTGTCTCTACCTCTCTCTCTCCTCTGTGTTTCTCATGAATAAATAAAATCTTTATTTTAAAAAAGAGAATAGGAAAATAATGGAGAAAAATAAATAAAACCAAAAACTGATTCTTTGGAAAGATCAACAAAAATGATAATCCTTTAGTCAAATTGGAAAAAAAAAAAAAGGAAAGAATAAAGAAAACTCAAATCACTAAAATCAGGAATGAGAGAATATTACTACTGACTTTACAGTGGGAAAAATAGATTATGAGGAAACATTGTGAACAATTTGCAGAACAGCAAATCAGCAACCTACATGAAATGAACAAATTCCTAGAGACACATTAATTACCAAAACTAACCCAAGAAGAGATATAAAATGTGAAAAGACCTATAACAAAGATATTGAGATAGTAATTTTAAAAAAATCCAACAAAGAAAATCCCAGGATCAAGTGACTTAACTCATGAATTTTACCAAGTATTTAAAGAAGAACTAACACTGAAGTGTTTCAAAAAATAAAATATGAAGAAACGTTTCCTAACTTATTCCATGAGGCCAGTATACCCTGACAGTGAAGCCAGACAAAGCAATTACAAAAGAGAAAACTGTAGAATTATATCCTTTATATAAATGAAGAACTCATCAAAAAAATACTGGAAAATAGAGTCTAACGCTATATAATAAGGTTTAGACCTTGGCTAAGTGGGATGCATCACATCAGGCTCTGTGCGCAGCAGGGAGTCTACTTCTCTCCTTCTTCCTCTGTCTTTGCACCTCCCCCTGCATTCTCTCTCTCTCTAAAAATATAAATAAATCTTTAAAAGATTGTATTTCTGTACACAATAAACAATCTGAAAATGAAAGTAAGAAACTAATTCCATTTGCAGTAGCATCAGAAAAAAATATAACATTTAGGAATAAATTTATTTATTTTTTTTTTTAATTTTTTTTTAATTTATTTTTTTATTGGTGTTCAATTTACTAACATACAGAATAACCCCCAGTGCCCGTCACCCATTCACTCCCACCCCCCGCCCTCCTCCCCTTCCACCACCCCTAGTTCGTTTCCCAGAGTTAGCAGTCTTTACGTTCTGTCTCCCTTTCTGATATTTCCCACACATTTCTTCTCTCTTCCCTTATATTCCCTTTCACTATTATTTATATTCCTCAAATGAATGAGAACATATAATGTTTGTCCTTCTCCGACTGACTTACTTCACTCAGCATAATACCCTCCAGTTCCATCCACGTTGAAGCAAATGGTGGGTATTTGTCATTTCTAATAGCTGAGTAATATTCCATTGTATACATATTAGGAATAAATTTAAACAAAGAAGCACAAGACTTGTCCACAGAAAGCTACAAAACTTGAGTGAAATTAAAGAAAAGCTATATAAATGGAAAGACACCCTTGTTCATGAACTGGAAGACTTGTTAAAATTTCAACACTCTCCAAACTAATCTATAGATTCAAAGCAATCTCTGTCAAGTGAGAAGTGAAAGGGTCATAATACAAATGTTTAGTTAAATAAGTCAGATGGAGAAAGAAAAATGCCTTATAATTTCACTTATATGGGGAATCTATAAAACAAAACAAATGACCCAACAAACAAACCAAAAACCAGAAACAGACTCCTAATACAGAGACAAAACTGGAGGTTGCCAGAGCAGAGGGGCCTAGGGGGTTAAATAGGTAAAGGGGCTTAGGAGGTCAAAACTTCCAGGTATAAAATAGAAGAATTTCTTGAATAAATGTTTCTTCATTTGTGGTATGACCTTATAAAAACTTCCAGAAACTTTTTTTAAACAATTTTTATTTTTTATTTATTTGAGAGAAAGACAGTGCAAAAGCAGAGGGGAAATGTAAAGAGAGAGGGAGGAGCAGACTCCTCACTGAGCAGGGAGCCCAATTCAGGGCTCGATCCCAAGACCCTGAAATCACGATCTAAACTGAAAGTAGACATTTAACCGACTGAGCCACCCAGGTGCCCCTTTCCAGAGACTTTAAATTGTTGAGATTGTTTTTCATAATTTTCACCAGTTACATTTGATTTGTGAACCAGGTCCACAGAGCTTCTCCCACTGCCCCTCAAGAAGTGGAAATCCAGCACCCTTTTATTGTTTTAATTAAACAATGGCATTTCAATATGCAAAACAGATATGAACAGAACTGCTCCAACTGTGACTGAGCCCATCTGGATGGCAAGGCCTTGAACACTGCCATGATTCTAGGCCACTTGTTTACCAATTCTGGGGTTAGATGACAGCATTCTTTCAAGTCATACTGTGTGTCACATTAATACGTGTATAATATGTGATTTCTGCATCTAAGAAGACTTCTCTCTCCTTTATCAGGAAAATCACTTTCCAAAAGTGTCATTTTCTTTCTGCTACTTCAAGAAAACAGCCAAATACATTTTACCTCCCGTCTCCCTCATCTAAGTCCCCAGTAAGATATTTATGTGTTTATTGCATGTTAATTTTTTTCAAGCTTCATTGATCCCTATGTCAGTCTGAGTGCAAACCCACTAATAAAGTAATCAAATCTCTGAGAACTCTTATATTTTTTGAATGATTATATCTACTAATCTTTTTTTAGTAGCTGGAGATTCTCACATGTTTTGGACACAAAGAGAAACTGATTAAGCCTCACTGACAAATAAGCTCAATTTTCAAAAGGAAACCCTAAGAACTCAGGACACAAGAGATAAATGGAATTACTGATCCTCCCTATCTAGGACTGTATATGCATTTGAAGGAAAGGCTTCAAACATGAAATTCATTCCTCTGATTTGAAAAGAAGAGACGGATTGTCAGCTGGGCCCAAGGAAGAGTTTGTGAATATGGTTTCCATGTCCACCCTGTCCTTCAGAATGCCTCTCTGCCACATGGTTATGGATTGGAATGATCTTCCTGGCTCCTGTTTCCCTTGAAGTTCCTTAGTAGCATCCTTCTTATCTCATGGGTTTTACTCCAAATCACTTGACGAGAACAGATAGTAAGTGGTAACAAATTGGGACATTTGTAGAGATTCCAAAGTTCTCACTATCATAAACTCTTTGGTTTACAACCTTGACTCTTCCTGAGATGGTCTTTATTTGCTCCTTTCGTCTTCTACCCTCTGTTATTCATTATTTTCAGAAGGGGTCTTTAATGTCTCTCCTCTCTATAGATCATTCCTTAGCACAGAAAACAGGGATTCTTTCATGTTCATTCTCCTCCCATAACAAAGACCCAATACAAACAGATTTCTCCTTTACCTAAGGTGGCAATTTATATTTCTGACCAGATTGAGTGACACTCAGAATCAGTGATTTTTGTAAGAAATACATTTGTCAGTTTCTCCCAATTGGAATAGAAGAGTAGAGAAATAGAAAAGAGACTTAGAAATAGTGGTAAAGATTTTGGCTACAGAAAAAAATAAAAGGGGTTAGGTGAGTATATAATTCCTACTTTAAAGAAACATACACAGAAAATAATATTTTCTTTCAGCCCTTGATCTATCTTTTCATGAGCTCCTTCCTTCTAGCAGTCAGAATCATTTGTTGTGATTAAGAAGGTGGGTTGTCAGCTCCAGTTGAGTTTGCTTTCTGAAGGATGTTTTACATTATCTCCTTTGTTCATTAGGCTAGACTTGAACAAAGTATAATTTTTCCTATCGAAATTTCCAATGATTTTACTATTACTGCTCCGTAAATTATTTGTGCACTTGTGTTCCACATGTTTCTATAATTGTCCATCATAAATATTCTGAGGCATGCATAGAATATTTGCTGTTCACTGGAAAGAAGCATTTGAGCTCATATTGAATTTTTCTTCTGCCAGATGGCATTCCTGGTGTTCAAACATTTGTGACCTTCTTTGCTTTCTTGTTTCATTTACAGACATTACCTTTAGTTTTTCTTACATTGTTAGTATAGGCTCTAGTTACTTAGCTATTCAATATGTGTTGTTGGTACCTTGCCTCTAATCTCTCCTACAAAAAAATCCTTCTTGGGCAACACTTCCATATACATCTTCTCATGCACAACTTTTTTTCATGTCATTCACCTTCTCAAATAGCAGCAGTGACTCTGATTATGTATGGAATAAATTCAAATATCTTTTGCTGACACCCAGAGATTATTGCTATTTTGTTCCTGTCTGCCCATTTTTTCTCTCTATTCCTTCTACCCATATGTACCAAATAAACATATTCTCTTTTTTTTTTTATTAAATGTTCTGGAAAAGAGACAAAAACCCAGGAGATATGCAGGCCAGGTATGGATATTTATGACTTGGCACCTGTCCTATTAGTGATCCAAGGTGAAAAATTAGATTTTTAGTGATTTTTATTAACAAGGACTTGCAGAACCTACAAGGAAAATGAAATATATCCTATTCCAGTTGAGGATTGGTGAAAATTGATTAATGGATGGAGCCTTTGTGCAGCTGAGAGTGCAGGGATCTCTAGGCTGTGAGGTAGGTTCTTAGGTGAAGAAATAATTCCATAACTTTTCTGAATTTCCATCGAACGGTACCAATTCTTTGTGAGGCTGAAACATTAGAGGTACATCTGAAGGGCCAGATGCCAAAATGTTGGTAATATCCTTTTGTCTGGTGAAAAGAGCTTTCAGTACCAATAAAGGAGTTCTCCTTCTGTGTAGGTAATAGATATGTGTGAGCTCTCTGCTATAAGCCTCAGAAGCAGGTAAAATCAATCATAATTGGGGGAATATAGTAAGGCTGCTAACATCTCAACGAAAGTTGATGCCTGGGGCCTAGGGCTTAGAGACATGGTATTAAAGGTACAATTTAGAGAGAACGTTAGACACCACAGTGTTGTCTGTTGCTCATGACAGCAATGCGAGGTCTGTGAAATGGTGCTTATGCTAATTATGCCCATCTTTGAACTTATTTTACTGTTCTTGCCATAAATGATGACTTTTACTCCATTATACCTAAAGAAGCCTTTCCACATCAGATGTAGTTCTTAGAGCCTTGGCTAAAATAAAGTATATTTTATATATTTATTATATATATGGTATAAGTAGCTTTCCTCCCTAAAAGTTACTTAAGGGAAGGACTATGCCACATGAGACGTTTTATCTTGCACTTTACTATACAGTTCCTATACTTGTCTATGTGGGTAGATACAATAACTATTTGCTAAATATATGTTTTTAAAAATATGTATGTATATAATATATTCTCTTTCCCATGGGACAGATTCTAGAATCCTTCTGGAACAGTTACTTATCAGATATTTTTCTTAGGTGCCAACTGTGTACACCTGTAGGTGCTACTTTATATTTTATGGATATAGCAGTGAGTGGATTAAGCTTTCATTTCTAATACAAAATGCCACAGGTTTTTCCACTCACAAGCTCTTTCCCAATATTTTTATTTTCCTGACTAAATTAGAAAACAGGCAAATCATGCAGGTTCACTCTGTTTATTTGCAAAACATGCAATTGGAAGCACTTGTTATCATGGAAAGTGCCAAGCACAGTAAACCTGAGTTTGATTTCTGCTGCTCCATTTATTAACTAAATGAACTGAAGAAAGTTATTTAAACTCCTGCTTTTTGTTTGTTTGCTCAGTTAGTGTGTGTTTTCATGGGAATACTGTGGTGAGGCAATACTTTGCCAAGGCTAAGAACATGTACTCAAGTGAGGTTGCCTGGTTTCGAATCCCTTTCTGCTACCTGCCACTTACTAGCTGTGTAACCTAGAGCTTTTCCTCTTCATGCTTCAGTTTTTCCACCTGTAATATGGGGATAATGATCAAAAATTCCTCACAGGATTGCTTTGTGAATTAAATGAGTTCCTATATGGTTGTCTGGGTGGCTCATTCGGTTAAGCATCTGCCTTCAGCCCAGGTCATGACCTCAGGGTCCTGGGCCATCAGACTCCCCACTCAGCGAGGAGTCTGCTTCTCCTTCTCCCTTTGCTCCTCCCCCGTTCATGTGTTCTCTTTCCCTCTCTTCTCCTGTCTCTCTCTCTCTCAAATAAATAAAATCTTTAAAAAATAAGTGAGCTCCTATATGAAAAGTACTTCCGGCAGTACCTGGCATAGAGTGTTGCATAAGCTCTCAGGACTCCTACTATTACTAATACCTCTCTTGCAGTATTGTTGGAGAAATAATATAATGTATGTCAAAATCCCCAGTATTGTACCACATGTATAACTGCTTAATAATTGGGAATGGTTGCTGAATTGATTATTTTTCATCATTTTACGAGCCTCAGAAGCATCGCTATAATGAAGAATAGTAGGAAGTAATGGAAAGGCTTATGCTAAACAAAGAGAAATTTTGCAAGGAATAGGGGCATCACAGCTACCTTAAGAGAAGTCATAGTTGTCTGCATATGTAGAAGTTGTCTTATTCATTACTGATCCACTGATATATCATGGTCTCCGGTAGATAGAAATTATATGTATTGACTTATTATTTAATACAATAACACACATACCCACTGTAATCATATTTCTATACTTCAAATTCAATCATGGTCACTCCTTATCTAAAGTACTTGTTTAGGTGGCAAATTAACTCTCAACATTAATCCAAATTAAGTTCCCCTCCTGGTATGCTATGTATAGACCTTTCACAATCTGACCCTTCTCACCTTTCTGGTCTCACTGCCTATTAATCCCGTACCACTCTACATTCTACTCCCACACACCAAAAAACCATTTTCAGTTTTCAATTACATCAATGCCCAGGCTCCCTGTGGGTTGCTGCTTTGAATGCAAAACCTCCAGGGTGATCTCCTCAACCAGTTTAAACACCATGCCTGCTGTGAAAAGCTTTCCCTGACTCCCAACAATTAGTTGCTCCTGTTGCAATCCCATAGGTTTTATACATTTGCTTCTAAGAGCATCATTGACATTGCTTTGCAATTTTATGTATCTCTTCATCACAACATGGAGTAAGATCTATGAGGATAAGGATCATTCCCACCTGTCCCTGGAGCTTGACATGTAGAGGGTACAAGACAGAATATTTAATGAATAAATAAATAGGCAATTTGGTGAAGGGGGCAAGGAAAGCTTGTATTGTCACCACTTCCCTGGGAGGAGCACTGAGAGTCAGGAGGTCATAGGTAATATCTGAAAGCCAAATGAAAAACCGAATGTTGTCTGGGAGGGCTGGCTCTTTCAGATGACTCTGAGTAGCTGGGGCCTGTGAGTGCCACTGGGCTCCTTTAGCTTGAGGGCGACTTCTGCCTAAGGCAGTGGTTCTCTCAGTCCTGGATGCACATTATAGTCACATGGGGAGCACAGCAGCCTGCTTCTAATCCTCTCTCCAAACAGCTCATAGCAGGGTGCCTTGCTACTTAATGACCCTCCTAAGTGTCTATGGGAAAAAGAAAAATAAAACTCTGAAACTGCCTTTTGTAGGCTTCTAGTTTTTTGGGCCTTTCTGGTTCATTATCACTGATATTTTGGTTCTTACACTAAAATTCCTTCAAGTTTCATCATTAGCTTAAGTGATTTTAATCTGGTTTCCACTCCCTTACCTATTCCCCAAGGACTTGTCTGCCCTTTCCCCAACCAAGCTAAGAAGTTGTCAAGCATATATTTAAAATTATAGTCAATTGAGGTTGGCCCTGGTTGAATTTATTAGCTGTGGAACAGGCTTATCATTTGCAGCTACTCACCCCCAACAATTTATGCTATTTTTTTTTCAATTTATACTCTTAATAAGTGTCCATTTCTTTTAAATGTGTTACTTTCCAGGAAAAATTTCCAAATACTCCTTAAATGAGTTCTGTCATTAGGCAGGTGCACGAAGAAAAGGAGCTTCTGGGATACTGTTATTTTAAACACAGAGAGAGGCTCCAGGTTTTGCAGGGGTCCCAGCATAAATAATTTGTCTCTGTCACCTGGTTACTTCCTTTGGGCCTTGAAATTCAGCTGTTGATTCATTTAATTATGCATTAATTAAACATGGTTATGTCAGTTCCTTGCTTAAAATCCCCCAAAGTCTTCTCATAGATTTCAAAATAATTTTCAAACTTTTTACCTTTTTAATGTGTAGAAAGGGCTTCTATAGTTTTGGTGTAGCCACTTGTACCCACATATATCCTTCTTCCCAGCCCTTTTGAACTACTTGCAAGGCCCCCAAATCTTACCTCCATTTCTTCATGCTTGTGCTTTATTCTTTCCTAAACAGCCCTTTCCTGTTTGGTACTTTGCCCAGACTTGTGCTATTCATTTTTCAAAAGTTAGGCATGAGTGTCACCTAAAATGGGGTGCCTTACCCAACACCATGGTGACAGTTAATTTTATGTGTCAATTTGGCTAGGGCATGGTACCCAGGCTTTTGATCAAACATTGTTATAGATGTTTCTGTGAAGGTGTTTTTAAAGATGTTATCAATATTTAAATGGGTAGACTTTGAGGAAAACAGATTACTCTCCATAATGTGGGCAGATCTCATTCAATCAGTTAAGTGCCTTCATAGGGAAAAACTGACCTCCCTGGGCAAGAATGAATTATACTAGTAGGCTGTCTTTGGGCTTTAACCATTTCTCTTGCCTCAATCTCCAGCCTGCCTGTCTACCTTGCAGATTTTGGATTTGCCAAGTTTCTATAATGATGTGAGACCCTGTGTCTCTCTGGCTCTCTCTCTGTGTTACTCTTTCTCTTTATTTTTCTTTGTATCTTTCTTTCTGTGTGTGTGTGTGTGTGTGTGTGTGTGTGTGTGTGTGTGTATGCATGCACATGCATACCCCATTGGTTCTGTTTTTCTGGGGAGCTCTAATACATCACATATCCCCTTCTGAATCAGATGCTATCTCCTCTTTCTTTGTTCTCCCGAGATGTTAATGGTCCTGCTTTTCCCATGGTACTCCTATCATAGCATGCTGAGTGACTGATCGGATTGCAACTCTCTTAAAATGAGACAGTTCTCCGTTTGACTTTATATTCCCAGCACCTAACACAATGGTTATTACATGTCTGATACTGCGCTAACTATTGTGGATCAGTGAATAGCACCATCTATAGAGTTATCCAACTCAAAACCATCAGCATCTCTTGGATTCCTCCTTTTCTCAGTTCTAATAACTAGCCACTAAGTAAATGATTCTTAATGTATTTAATTCATATTCTCTTGGAGAATTTGGTAAAAATTTAGGTACTCTCCCTAGAAAACCCTACAGTTCCCACTAAATTTCATATTTTTTAAACCCAGCCCACTTGTTGGGTAGGCAGTATGATGGACATTTAGTGTACAATGATCAATAAGACAGTATCATTGCTCTCGGTGGGTTTCCCCACACTGTTGGAGAGTGACATATAATCAAATAATTACAATATGACAAATGCAATAATCAAAGGAGAAAAACATTAACTCTGATGTTTTCATAGAAGTGGTATTTAACCTAAGCCTTGAAGGAGCAAAAGATATAGTAGAAAATAAAAATGATGGGATCCCTAGGAGTTTAGCACCTGCCTTCAGCCCAGGGCGTGATCCTGGGTTCCTGGGATTGAGTCCCATATCAGGTTCCTTCTCCCTCTGCCTAGGCCTCTGCTTCTCTGTGTGTGTTTCTTGTAAATAATAAATAAAATCTCAAAAAAAAAAAAAAAAGCCACACAGCACATAAAAAAATCATAGTATTAACATCCCTTCCTCGTGCCACACTCCTTCTCCAGTTGTCTACATCTTTGGGAATAAGAATATTTTGTCCTTCAGTATAAGCCAGAAATCTTGGAGTTTTCTATGGCCCCTCATCCTTCAGCTGTGCTGCTTGGATAGTCACACACCATCTCTTTGCCCAGACCTTGTTTTCTCAGTGATTCCTTCATTCCTTGCTTCCCTCTAAGGGATAGTAAGGAATTCCTTACCATCCTTCAGCCCCTCTCCACAATGCAATCTGTGCAATCACTTAAAAATGATCATCTGGGGATCCCTGGGTGGCGCAGCGGTTTAGCGCCTGCCTTTGGCCCAGGGCGCGATCCTGGAGACCCGGGATCGAATCCCACGTCGGCTCCCGGTGCATGGAGCCTGCTTCTCCCTCTGCCTGTGTCTCTGCCTCTCTCTCTCTCTCTGTGACTATCATAAATAAATAAAAATTAAAAAAAAATACTTAAAAATGATCATCTGCTCATGTTATCACCTACAACCCCAGAGACAGTGACTTCCTGTTACTCTTAGGAAAAAATATAAGTATTTCTCATGTGCTTTCCACTGCACTTCATGATTGGGGCCCTCTTTACCTCTCTAGCTTGATCTCAAACTATTTTTTCCCTGCTCCCTATAGACACATCAGTCACTTAGTTCCTTGGACTTGCTATGTACTTCTCATCAAAAGGCCTTTGCAAATTCTCTTTGAGTCTTCAGAAACATTCCTTCTCCAGCTCTCTAAATGTGCTTTCTTCAACTCTTGATTTAACACACCATCAGAGTCTTTCCCAGAGGCTGCCGACTAAGTGAAGTCTCCCCCTTACATCTTCTTACCATGTTTCTTTCTTGCAGAGTATTTGCCAGTCTCTAAATTCAGATTTATTTTTGAAATTACTATTTAGTATCTGTCTCTATCCCTAGACTCTAAGTACCACAAGGACAGGAAACTTCACCATAGGTAGCTGGTGCTGGTGGTGGATGTACTAAAGCAAATCAGTTCCTATATATCCATTGACATTAAGGCTTTTTGTTAGTTGTTCTTTTTTAAAAAATAAAGTCTTATTTTAGAATAGTTTTCTGGTTACAAAAATGTTGCAAAGACAGAACAATGTTCCCATATACCTCACATCTATTTCCCCCTATTATTAATATCTTCCATTAGTATGGAACATTTGTCACAATTAATAAAATAATACTGATCCATTGTTAGCCAAAACCCATACTCTTTTAAAGATTACTTAGTAGTTATTTAATATCTTTTTCAAGATCCCATGCAGGACACCACATTACATTTAACTATTACACCCTTTAGGCTACTCTTGGTTATGACAAGTTTTCAGACTTCCCTTGTTTCTGACGTCCTTGACAGTTTTGAGGAAAACTGTTCAGATTTTTGTAGAATACCTCTCTATTGGGATTTGCCCGGTGTTTTTCTCTGTTTAGACTGGAGTTATATGTTTTGGGTAGGAAGATGACAGGGGTAAGCACCATTCTCTTCACATCATATCAAGGCTGCATGTAATCAACATGACATTTCATTATCGATGTCAATCTTGATCACCTGGCAGAAGTGTTATTGGTCAGGTTTCTCAAACTGTTAAATGACTCCACCATCTTTCCCTAATGTACTCTTTGGAAGGAAGCCACTTTGTGCAGTTATATAGCATCTACATTATGTATTTGAGTATCTATGTAATTATTTGAAACTCTTCTGCATGGTAGACTTATGTATTTCCCTCATTTATTTATTTATTCATTAATTTATTTCAGTGTGGACTCCTCTATATTTATTTTGTACTTTGGATTATAATCTAATACTACTTTACTTTGTGGCTCAGATTGTTTCAGCTTTGGCCATTGGGAGTGGTTTCAGTGGGCTTCTCTGGTTCCTTTTATTGGAGACTATTTCTTCAGCTTTGTTTGCTTTTTCTTCTCCGTCTGTTATTCCAATTACACATATGTTACCTCTTTTGAAATTATCTCAGAGTTCTTGATATTTTCCCTTTTATTTATTTTTTATTTTTATTTTTGCTCTGCATTCTAGTTTAGGATGTTTCTATCTCCAAGGTCACTGATTCTTTTCTAAGCTATGTCATCTACTGATGAGCCCATCAAAGGCATTCTTCATTTCTGCTATGGTGTTTTTGATTTCCAGAATTTTCTTTGAGTCTTTCTTAGAGTCTTTCCACCAATCTGCTTCACTACCCATCTGTTCTTGCATTTCATTTACTTTTTCTGTGAGAGCCCTTAACACATTATTCATAACTATTTAAACTCTGTCTGATAATCCCAATATCTATTTCATATCTGAGTTGGGATTTACTTTGATTGCTTTGTCTCTTCAGGCTGTCATTTTCTTGCTTTTTGGCATGCCTCGTAATTTGTTGTTGAGTCAGATATATTTTATTGAGTGGTAGAAATGAAGGCAGATAGGGCTTGAATATAAGGATTTATGTTAATCTTGCAAGAAGCTGGACCTCGTTTAATGATTTTTGTAGCTGTAGGTGCTGGAGGCTTCAAATCTCCCTCGGTCTTTGTTTTAGTCTTCTCTCTTGGCTTTGGGCTATCCTGTATACTAGTCCTCAGATACTGTCTGTCTTATAGCTCTTTTAGCTATAATCCCTGTCATCATACTGGAACTCTGTGGATATCATGGTAAAGTATTAAGGTGTGGAGGGATATTAGAAAATATTCTAACTAAATTTCAGTCTTTTATTTGGCCAACGCTTGGGGCTGTGAACCTCACGAGCGTTTCTCCAATGGTATAGATTTTATTTTCCTCTGCCCCCTACTTTTTTGGTTATAGCATTCCCTACTTCTTTCCTTGAAGCCCTTACCAATGTGTCCTATGTTTTATTTTCCCTTTAAGTGAGATGGAAAAGCTGGAATCCCCTCCCCCTAGCTGGGATGAGGCTCTGGACGTCATTTCCTCTGAATTAAAGAAGTTTGTCATGGAAAAGGCTGGGGACTTATTTGAAAATGATACCGCTCTCTCTCCCCCTCACAGAGCCAGGAAAGGCTCTTTCTCCAGTCTTCATCATGAAAACCTGGTCAAGCTCCTGGAATTAAACCCCCCAAATGTGCAGAGTCCTCCTAATGCTGTGGCTCCCAGGAGTTTCTCACTTACCACTGTTAGTCCATATCCCAATCATTCATCAAAATATTAACGTCTCCCTACCAGTTTACAAATACAGCTGCTTCTGTGCTTGGCAAGTATGTCTGAGCTGTCTTCCCCTGGACACACTTATCTCTGCAGTTTGAGGGGTGACTGTTTGCCCTGTGACCTCATTCTTTTGTGACCCAAGAAAAGTTGTTGATTTTCCATTTGTCTAGCCTTTTCTTGCTGTAATGATGGAGTGTCCAGGGTTCTTACATATCAGACTTGAAACCAGGTATCTTGAGTTACTTTTATATTTAAAACACATTCCTTCCCATTTGCATCTGTGATCATTGTTATGTTTTCCTAATTCCAGAAAACTGCCTAGATACAGTTTCTATAAATCTTTGGTAAGAAGATAAGTTCTTCCCAAGATGTCAGTGTGATTATCTAAGTTAAGAATCAGTATTTCAATGTGAGTCATTTTAGATATGGTTTGATGAAATTAAATATGAGAACCACCAATGAAGAATTTAATCAAGATTAATACCTTTCTTTTAAAAGGTTGATAAGGTAGGTGAGCACATTAATGGTTTTATCCATTAAATCTTTTGGTGCTAAGAATTGATGTTCTTGTCTTACCTAGGTAAAGAATTTTTGTTTCTTGGCAGGCAGAGAGATTATTTATAAGCTGAACTACAGTAGTAATTTTTCTCAATTGACAAAAAGCACAATTTTTGCCTCAAGCCCTTATCTGGTAGCTCATTGTATAGTGGGCTGTTTCTAAATCAAAGTTTAATAGGGGTGAGGGAGAGATTAATTGTGTCAGAGAGCCTCCTTTTCATTAAAAAAATAGAGTTGCCAGTTTAAAAGCTGGTAAACATTGTTTAAACATGTTTAAATATTGTTTAAACATTAAATATTGCATACTACAAATAAAATGCTGGAGCTGGAGGCTTAAAACATTATCTATAATACAATTCTCTTTTTTGTTAAAATATATGTAGTGTTACTATGCATGTTTTATAAACTAGATATAACGGAAATATGAAGCGATTATATGAATTTTTTCTTCTCTTATTTTTGCTCATTTATATTTTCTGAATTGCACATAATGAACAAGGAATGCTTTGCTTTTATGAAAAGAAGAAAACTGCAGAAAAAAAGCTAATTAATAAAATGTTAGGACTTGAATAGAACTTGGGGCTTGTTAGGCCAGTTCCTAATTTCTGTAGTTGAGAAGGCACACACAGAAAAAACAATCTTTTTGAATCTTCTTTCTCATTCCCACTGGTCAGAATCATAATCCTTCTTAAAAAGATCCAGCTCAAAGAGCAGCTGGGTGGCTCAGTTGGTTAAGCATATGACTCCTGACTTCAGCTCAGGTCATGATCTCAGAGTTGTGAGATTGAACCCCACTCTGGCTTCTCCACTGGGTGTGGAGTTTGCTTAAGATTCTCTCTCTCTCTCTCTCTCTCTCTCTCTACCTCTGTTCCTCCACCCACCCCCCACCTACCACATGTGCTCTCCCTCTAAAAAAATAAAATGTTTTTCTAATTAAAAAAAAGATTTAGCTCAATAACTTATGTATACATGACTTTGGCATTTCTAAAACACTATGTCTCATCTCTCTCACCAATTATAACATTCTTCCAGAATAACATTAATAGTGAGGAGGAGGGAAAAGAGGAAGAAGGGGATGGGAATAATGATTATTTCCATTTACCATTTGTCAAGCACTTAAATATACATCTTACTTATGTTATACTAATTAATCCATAAATATTATTCCCATTTCACAGGTAAGAAAAGGTAAATCAAACCAGTTAAGAAATTTTACAAATTTCCCTTGTCACAAGTCATGGAACTCAGGTTTTTATGCAGGCTCATGTTTCTCCAAAACTTGACATATAATAAATACTCAGTAACAGGTTGAATAATTGAGCTATTTAGAGAGGATTTGGTATTTATGGACCAGATTTTCAGTATTTATCAGTGGTCTACTGATCCCTCAATTAATTCACAGTTAAAAGTCAACTTTAGCCACAATATTTGGTTCAAATAGTATTTGAAGTCCAGATTCTCTAAGCAAATAGAACTGTTTTTCATCATGGAAAGAGTGATCACCATTCTCCCACCAGCACCACTGATCTCTTCTTGATTGTACTTCAAAATGTTTTTTCAATTTTTTTGTTTGTTTGTTTGTTTGAAGCATTATCACTTTCCTTTGTAGGCAATATTCCTGAGATCATGCACTTACCTTTATTTCCTGGAATAAATGTTATAGCTAAGTAACAAGAGCTTACTTAGATAGCACTTTCACAAATATTATCATAAACCTTTTGGAAATAGGGCAGATATTATTGCTTTCATTTAAGGATAGGAGGCTAGGTCTCCAAGAATTTCAGTGATTTGTGTAGAGTCATACAGCTTTTAAAGCACAGAGCTAGGCCTCAGGGGAGTCCTGTGATCTCAGATCTTATGTTCTTTCCTCTGTTATATGGATTGATGATACAGTCACATTCTTCTCCACATTTTGGTGACACACTATAAATTCTTCTATAACTTAGTATTTTTATTCAATTTTTTTGATCCCTTAACTGTTTAGCTTTTGTTCCAGTCAGAATTTTTAATTGCATGCAACAGAGACTAATTCTGGCTAATTTACAGAAAAAGAATTTACCAAGAAGATATTGGATAGCTCAGGAAATAATAGAGAAGCAGGTTTAGAAATAGGTGGGAACAAGGGAGGAGGGGGGGGTAGCAACCATGAGATCTGCTAAAACCATGCTATAGAACACCAGATATTCCCTTGCTGGTGGTACTCCTGGTATTGCAATCTCTAAAAATTGGATATTGTTATCACAACTGTCTTTGCCCACAACCAAAATAGTTTTCTGTCATCCTTGCTTGTGTGTGTCACTATCTTCTGTTTCAGAGTCTTCACAGGTCTATCCGATTGTCTGAGTATTAATCATATGGTAATACTCTAGCTTCAGGGAAAGTTGGGAAACCAGTCCAAGTATTTTTAGTCTCTGTTATGGGAGGTGAACTCTTTCTCTCCCCAAGTTTCATTAAGCATACACTTCACTAAACATAGCAAGATGGTTGAAATAATTGAAAGTCTCCTACCATGACCCAAAAAAATGACCAAATGCCAGTACTGATTCCAACCTAGTTTTATGTGTTCTTTCTTTGGGCTAACTTTCTTTGAGACAAGAAACATATTTAATTTACAACTCTGACCCAGTTGTCACTCAACCAATAATTACCCTTCCTCTGCAGCTTTCTGAAAGGTCTGAACTTGTCACGTAAGGTTCACTTACCTAAGAAATTCTCTTTCCAAAGTAATCCTCTCATATTTCTTTCAAATGAGTGAGCTTTATCAAGGCCTGACAGTATGAACTTGTGCTTTACAAAATATTTTCAAAGCATGAAAAATATATTTGGCATCTTTCCATCCATTGGGATTTTAGATATGCCTTCTTATTTTACTTTAAGAATTCTAAGTTTTTATAAGCAAAATGTTCCTAAGCCTGAATAATCCTTCCCTCCGCAGTATTTTTGAGCAGTGGCTCCGAAGGCACCATCCTCTTCAAGAAGTTTATCCAGAAGCCAATGCTCCTATTGGACACAACCGGGAATCCTACATGGTTCCTTTTATACCTCTGTACAGAAATGGTGATTTCTTTATTTCATCCAGAGATCTGGGCTATGACTATAGCAACCTACAAGAATCAGGTAAAGTTTAATTTCTTTCATATGAATTAGTGAATCTAGTGTGACCAATTTTTTTTTTTTGAGAGAGTTCCTAACCTTACATTATTTATAATGTTATCCCCAAAGCCTTTAAATTGGGAAAGCACATTACAACCTATAATTTATCACTTATTTTTTATTACATGAATTAAGTTGCAAAGATCTTTAAATTCACATTCATTCTGCTTAACATAGGGTATTTTGTATACAGCAACTGTGGAAAGAACACTAGAATTAAAATCAGAAAGAAAAATGGGCTTAAGATATGACTCTTTCAGGTGACTGTGAAGAGATCATGGAAATTTTGTTTAGTCCCATGAATCTCATTTTTTTAACCTGAAATATTCTTATTGAAATACCACAAAAAATATTGTGAAAATCAAATTACTATGATGTATTGAAGAGTTCAGTGTGGTGTGGTACAAGATAAACATCCAGCAGGTTTAGAGTAATCTTTGGGAACTTTCTCGTAGGGTTACCAAGATAATTCGCGGATATTTTTATTTTAAGCCCAATTAATAATAATAATAAATAAGAAGAAGAGGTAGAGGAAGAAAGAATGAACTATTATAATTATAATTAATGATATTTAAGGTAATAATATAAAACTCTAAGATTATAATTATATCTGGACTTTATTTTTTTTTATTTATTTATTTTTTATTGGTGTTCAATTTACTAACATACAGAATAACACCCAGTGCCCGTCACCCATTCACTCCCACCCCCCGCCCTCCTCCCCTTCTACCACCCCTAGTTCGTTTCCCAGAGTTAGCAGTCTTTACGTTCTGTCTCCCTTTCTGATATTTCCCACACATTTCTTCCCCCTTCCCTTATTTTCCCTTTCACTATTATTTATATTCCCCAAATGAATGAGAACATATAATGTTTGTCCTTCTCCGACTGACTTACTTCACTCAGCATAATACCCTCCAGTTCCATCCACGTTGAAGCAAATGGTGGGTATTTGTCATTTCTAATAGCTGAGTAATATTCCATTGTATACATAAACCACATCTTCTTTATCCATTCATCTTTCGTTGGACACCGAGGCTCCTTCCACAGTTTGGCTATCGTGGCCATTGCTGCTAGAAACATCGGGGTGCAGGTGTCCCGGCGTTTCATTGCATTTGTATCTTTGGGGTAAATCCCCAACAGTGCAATTGCTGGGTCGTAGGGCAGGTCTATTTTTAACTGTTTGAGGAACCTCCACACAGTTTTCCAGAGTGGCTGCACCAGTTCACATTCCCACCAACAGTGTAAGAGGGTTCCCTTTTCTCCGCATCCTCTCCAACATTTGTTGTTTCCTGCCTTGTTAATTTTCCCCATTCTCACTGGTGTGAGGTGGTATCTCATTGTGGTTTTGATTTGTATTTCCCTGATGGCAAGTGATGCAGAGCATTTTCTCATGTGCGTGTTGGCCATGTCTATGTCTTCCTCTGTGAGATTTCTCTTCATGTCTTTTGCCCATTTCATGATTGGATTGTTTGTTTCTTTGGTGTTGAGTTTAATAAGTTCTTTATAGATCTTGGAAACTAGCCCTTTATCTGATATGTCATTTGCAAAAATCTTCTCCCATTCTGTAGGTTGTCTTTGAGTTTTGTTGACTGTATCCTTTGCTGTGCAAAAGCTTCTTATCTTGATGAAGTCCCAATAGTTCATTTTTGCTTTTGTTTCTTTTGCCTTCGTGGATGTATCTTGCAAGAAGTTACTATGGCCGAGTTCAAAAAGGGTGTTGCCTGTGTTCTTCTCTAGGATTTTGATGGAATCTTGTCTCACATTTAGATCTTTCATCCATTTTGAGTTTATCTTTGTGTATGGTGAAAGAGAGTGGTCTAGTTTCATTCTTCTGCATGTGGATGTCCAATTTTCCCAGCACCATTTATTGAAGAGACTGTCTTTCTTCCAATGGATAGTCTTTCCTCCTTTATCGAATATTAGTTGCCCATAAAGTTCAGGGTCCACTTCTGGATTCTCTATTCTGTTCCACTGATCTATGTGTCTGTTTTTGTGCCAGTACCACACTGTCTTGATGACCACAGCTTTGTAGTACAACCTGAAATCTGGCATGGTGATGCCCCCAGATATGGTTTTCTTTTTTAAAATTCCCCTGGCTATTCGGGGTCTTTTCTGATTCCACAAAAATCTTAAAATAATTTGTTCTAACTCTCTGAAGAAAGTCCATGGTATTTTGATAGGGATTGCATTAAACGTGTATATTGCCCTGGGTAACATTGACATTTTCACAATATTAATTCTGCCAATCCATGAGCATGGAATATTTTTCCTTCTCTTTGTGGCTTCCTCAATTTCTTTCAGAAGTGTTCTATAGTTTTGAGGGTATAGATCCTTTACATCTTTGGTGAGGTTTATTCCTAGGTATCTTATGCTTTTGGGTGCAATTGTAAATGGGATTGACTCCTTAATTTCTCTTTCTTCAGTCTCATTGTTAGTGTAGAGAAATGCCACTGATTTCTGGGCATTGATTTTGTATCCTGCCACGCTACCGAATTGCTGTATGAGTTCTAGCAATCTTGGGGTGGAGACTTTTGGGTTTTCTATGTAGAGTATCATGTCATCGGCGAAGAGGGAGAGTTTGACTTCTTCTTTGCCAATTTGAATGCCTTTAATGTCTTTTTGTTGTCTGATTGCTGAGGCTAGGACTTCCAGTACTATGTTGAATAGCAGTGGTGAGAGTGGACATCCCTGTCTTGTTCCTGATCTTAGGGGAAAGGCTCCCAGTGCTTCCCCATTGAGAATGATATTTGCTGTGGGCTTTTCATAGATGGCTTTTAAGATGTCGAGGAATGTTCCCTCTATCCCTACACTCTGAAGAGTTTTGATCAGGAATGGATGCTGTATTTTGTCAAATGCTTTCTCTGCATCCAATGAGAGGATCATATGGTTCTTGGTTTTTCTCTTGCTGATATGATGAATCACATTGATTGTTTTACGGGTGTTGAACCAGCCTTGTGTCCCAGGGATAAATCCTACTTGGTCATGGTGAATAATTTTCTTAATGTACTGTTGGATCCTATTGGCCAGTATCTTGTTGAGAATTTTTGCATCCATGTTCATCAGGGATATTGGTCTGTAATTCTCCTTTTTGGCGGGGTCTTTGTCTGGCTTTGGAATTAAGGTGATGCTGGCTTCATAGAACGAATTTGGAAGTACTCCATCTCTTTCTATCTTTCCAAACAGCTTTAGGAGAATAGGTATGATTTCTTCTTTAAACGTTTGATAAAATTCTCCTGGGAAGCCATCTGGCCCTGGACTCTTGTGTCTTGGGAGGTTTTTGATGACTGCTTCAATTTCCTCCCTGGTTATTGGCCTGTTCAGGTTTTCTATTTCTTCCTGTTCCAGTTTTGGTAGTTTGTGGCTTTCCAGGAATGCGTCCATTTCTTCTAGATTGCCTAATTTATTGGCGTATAGCTGTTCATAATATGTTTTTAAAATCGTTTGTATTTCCTTGGTGTTGGTAGTGATCTCTCCTTTCTCATTCATGATTTTATTAATTTGAGTCTTCTCTCTCTTCTTGTTAATAAGGCTGGCTAATGGTTTATCTATCTTATTAATTCTTTCAAAGAACCAACTCCTGGTTCTGTTGATCTGTTCCACAGTTCTTCTGGTCTCGATTTCGTTGAGTTCTGCTTGAATCTTTATTAACTCCCTTCTTCTCTTGGGTGAAGGATCTATTTGCTGTTTTTTCTCTAGCTCCTTTATGTGTAAGGTTAGCTTTTGTATTTGAGTTCTTTCCAGTTTTTGAATGGATGCTTGTATTGCGATGTATTTCCCCCTTAGGACTGCTTTTGCTGCATCCCAAAGATTTTGAACGGTTGTATCTTCATTCTCATTAGTTTCCATGAATCTTTTTAATTCTTCCTTAATTTCCTGGTTGACCCTTTTATCTTTTAGCAGGATGGTCCTTAACCTCCATGTGTTTGAGGTCCTTCCAAACTTCTTGTTGTGATTTAGTTCTAATTTCAAGGCATTATGGTCCGAGAATATGCAGGGGACAATCCCAATCTTTTGTATCAGTTCAGACCCAATTTGTGACCCAATATGTGGTCTATTCTGGAGAAAGTTCCATGTGCGCTTGAGAAGAATGTGTATTCAGTTGAGTTTGGATGTAAAGTTCTGTAGATATCTGTGAAATCCATCTGGTCCAGTGTATCATTTAAAGCTCTCGTTTCTTTGGAGATGTTTTGCTTAGAAGACCTATCGAGTATAGAAAGAGCTAGATTGAAGTCACCAAGTATAAGTGTATTATTATCTAAGTATTTCTTCACTTTGGTTAATAATTGATTTATATATTTGGCAGCTCCCACATTCAGAGCATATATATTGAGGATTGTTAAGTCCTCTTGTTGAATAGATCCTTTAAGTATGATATAGTGTCCCTCTTCATCTCTCACTACAGTCTTTGGGGTAAATTTTAGTTTATCTGATATAAGGATGGCTACCCCTGCTTTCTTTTGAGGACCATTCGAATGGTAAATGGTTCTCCAACCTTTTATTTTCAGGCTGTAGGTGTCCTTCTGTCTAAAATGAGTCTCTTGTAGACAGCAAATAGATGGGTCCTGCTTTTTTATCCAGTCTGAAACCCTGCGCCTTTTGATGGGGTCATTAAGCCCGTTCACATTCAGAGTTACTATTGAGAGATATGAGTTTAGTGTCATCATGATATCTATTCAGTCTTTGTTTTTGTGGACTGTTCCACTGAACTTCTTCTTAAAGGGGAATTTTAAGAGTCCCCCTTAAAATTTCTTGCAGAGCTGGTTTGGAGGTCACATATTCTTTTAGTTGCTGCCTGTCTTGGAAGCTCTTTATCTCTCCTTCCATTTTGAATGAGAGCCTTGCTGGATAAAGTATTCTTGGTTGCATGTTCTTCTCATTTAGGACCCTGAATATATCCTGCCAGTCCTTTCTGGCCTGCCAGGTCTCTGTGGAGAGGTCTGCTGTTACCCTAATACTCCTCCCCATAAAAGTCAGGGATTTCTTGTCTCTTGCTGCTTTAAGGATCTTCTCTTTATCTTTGGAATTTGCAAGCTTCACAATTAAATGTCGAGGTGTTGAACGGTTTTTATTGATTTTAGGGGGGTATCTCTCTATTTCCTGGATCTGAATGCCTGTTTCCCTTCCCAGATTAGGAAAGTTTTCAGCTAGAATTTGTTCAAATACATATTCTGGCCCTCTGTCCCTTTCGGCGCCCTCGGGAACCCCAATTAAACGTAGGTTTTTCTTTCTCAGGCTGTCGTTTATTTCCCTTAATCTATCTTCATGGTCTTTTAATTGTTTGTCTCTTTTTTCCTCAGTTTCCCTCTTTGCTATCAACTTGTCTTCTAGGTCACTCACTCGTTCTTCCACCTCGTTAACCCTCGTCGTTAGGACTTCTAGTTTGGATTGCATCTCATTCAATTGATTTTTAATTTCTGCCTGATTAGCTCTAAATTCTGCAGTCATGAAGTCTCTTGAGTCCTTTATACTTTTTTCTAGAGCCACCAGTAGCTGTATAATAGTGCTTCTGCATTGGCTTTCTGACATTGAATTGTAATCCAGATTTTGTAACTCTGTGGGAGAGAGGACTGTTTCTGATTCTTTCTTTTGAGGTGAGGTTTTCCTTCTAGTCATTTTGCTCAGTGCAGAGTGGCCAAAAGCAAGTTGTATTGGGAAAAAGAGAAAAAGAGAGGAGAGAAAGAAGGAAAGAAAAGAGAAAGAGAAAAAAAAGGGAAGAAAAAGAAAAAAAACGAAAAAAAAAAAAGGAAGAAAAAGAGAAAGAAAAAGAAAGGAGAAAAAAAAGGGGGTGGGGGAAGGAAACAAATCAAAAAGCAAAACAAAACAAAACAGAACAAAAAAAAAAAAAGGAACCACGGGGAGTATCTTCTGATTCTGTGTACTTTAAGTCCCTTGGCTTCTCCTGGAAGTTGTCCGTCTAGCTGGTGTTCTGGGGGAGGGGCCTGCTGTGCTGGTTTTCAGGTGTTAGCAGTTGGGGGAGCTGCTGTGCCCCTGCCTGGTGCAGGGCTCAGTGGGGGTTGTTTACCCCGTGAGGCCCCAGGAGCAACAGCCCCAGTGGCGGGGCAGCTCTGGAAACCTGGATTCAGCTCCGGCAGGAACTCCGTCTGCAGGGCCTGGAGGCTCCGGGGCGGGGCCGCTGATCTGCTCAGCTCGGGGCAGGAGCGTCCTCGCTGTCCTGGGCCCTCCCGGCCTCTGCCTGTCCCGGGGGAGGCCGGATCCTGGGCTGTGTCCCGGAGCCCTGTGCTCCGGAGCCTGCGCTGTTGGATTCGCGCTCCCGCCCCGCAGCCCCCTCCGCGGAGCCGCCCCCGAGCCCCCCCGAGCTGCTCCGGGTCCCCCGTGCGCGCTGCAGCCCTTAGGGAGCTCGGGGCGCTCTCCCGGGGCGCAGGTGTCTGTCAGTGTCCCCGGGAGCCCGAGGGCATCCCCGCCCTCCTGGGTCCTGCTCCACCTCCCCGCGAGCCCCTTTCCCCCGGGAAGGTCGGTGCAGCTCCTGCTCCTCCGGGACGGGGCTCTCCTGTCCTGGGGACACTCGCCCCGGCCTCAGCCCGGCTCCTCGCGGGCCCCTCCCCCTCGGAGGCCTTTGTTTCTTTATTTCTTTTTCCCCGTCTTCCTACCTTGATAGATGCGCGAACTCTTCTCACTGTAGCATTCCAGCTGGTCTCTCTTTAAATCTCAGGCCGAATTCATAGATTTTCAGGATAATTTGAAGGTTTTCTAGGTAGTTTGGTGGAGACAGGTGATTTGGGGACCCTACTCTTCCGCCATCTTGCTCCTCCCCCCTCTATATCTGGACTTTAAATAATCTTCCTGAATAGGGATCCCTGGGTGGCGCAGCGGCTTAGCGCCTGCCTTTGGCCCAGGGCGCGATCCTGGAGACCCGGGATCGAATCCCACATCGGGCTCCCGGTGCATGGAGCCTGCTTCTCTCTCTGCCTCTCTCTCTCTCTCTCTGTGACTATCATAAATAAATTTAAAAAATGTAAATAATCTTCCTGAATAGAAATGTGTCAATATCTTCTTAATAAGTGAGAAAGAGTTAGCAATATCATCCTCCACCCAAGAGACTGCTATATGCAGATCTTGTACCTGTGTTATTAATCAAGTGTATATTAGGTAAGGATTATTATCTCTAGAAATAGGTGAGGACATTGATACCATGAGAATTTAAGTGACTTCCCCAATATCAGACACCAATACATAGAGGAGCCAGATTTCAATACTATAAGGCCCTCTCTTCATTTCACTACAGCTACTACTGTAACTCAAGAGGGTCAACAACTGGGGATCCCCGGGGGGCGCAGCAGTTTGGCGCCTGCCTTTGGCCCAGGGCGCGATCCTGGAGACCCGGGATCGAGTCCCACGTCGGACTCCCGGTGCATGGAGCCTGCTTCTGTCTCTGCCTCTCTTTCTCTCTCTCTCTGTGACTATGGTAAATAAATAATTTAAAAGAAAAAGGTTTAAAAAGAGGGTCAACAACCAAAAACAGTAGAACACCGTATGGCTTGTAGGTAAGTGGTATTCAATAAGCATTGATGTTTAATTATATTCATTGATAATTCATAAAAATTATGATTCATCAACAAATTAATGACACTTACCAACTTCCTACCCTTTGTGTGTTAGATTTTAACGATATAAATGACTGACATAGTTCCAAACCTCAAGTAGTTCCAAGTTCAGTGTGAAAGTCAGACAATTATACAAGAAAGTACAAGACATCAGGCCATTTAAAGGCAGCAAAAGAGTCATAAACAAAATCCAACAGGAGAACGGGGGAGAAAGTGATGACTTCTGAATAATTCAGCCTAGAAAGACAAGACCTTGAAGGATGAGCAGGCAGGTAGCACAGAGAGAGAAGGGCAGAGAATATTCTAAATGAAGACAGTAACAAGAAAAATAGAGGTGGAAATTCAATGCTAAATTTTCCTATTTGAGTAGTATAAACAATGGAAAATTTCCCTCAGAGAAATGAAGTCTCTTCATGATTAACACATATTGAGCATTTTTAAAATGTAACTAGAATTCTTCTAGGTGCGCTGTGTGCATTATGTCCTTTAATTTTCATAACTATTATATGAATGAGGTACTATTGTTTCCTTTATCCTTTTTTTAGGTGAGAAAACAGAGGCTTAAAGAAATACATAATTTGTCCCAGGCCATCTATCTAGTATGTGGCACAGCAGAACCACAGTTTAGGGCCAATAGGAGAAGCCATATTTCATCAACTTTTACCTTCCTTTGGGGGACTATTAGCTAAAAAATATGGGCTTGATTAACCTGTTTTGTTTATCTGAGAATCATAACCAGTGGAAGGAATATTAAAATGACTGGAAATCATTTTTTTTTAAACCCTGAGATCACTGAGAACAGGAAATTTTGCAAAGGGCAGAGATGTGGTAAGGGGAGTCTAAAAAGTGGCAGTCTCAGGTAAAATGTTTTCCCTTCTGAAAGGGAGTGAAGGAACATATTGGTAGTGGCTTTTCAAAGATTCACCACTTAGGACTTCATGGTTTCCACTTCCAAAACATGTTAGACACTTTCATGGGCTCATGCTTTTAAACATGCTGTTCCCTCTGGCTAAATTCTGATCCTGTTTATCCATTTGTCAAACTCATAGATAGTAAATCACTTTATGCATATATATATATATATATATATGTGTGTGTGTGTGTGTAGTCATATTTAATCACTCTTTTATTAGAGTTATGTGGTAATTTTTTACGTATGAATCTTTCTCCTGTCCATCTTGACTATGAGTCTGACAAGATTAGAATTGACATTTTGCAAGATTCTCTAGTTTAAGTATCAGATGACATCCAGTATCATTGTGGTGATACCAATGAATCAATTTGAGTACAAGTGATATTGATCGTGAAGAATCACGATATATAAGTAAAGCTTGCTAGAAAAATGTCACCCCATTTAATAGCTAAGTCATTTTCAGATATGTGTTTTTTAACATATTTCAAGTTTTGTATCACACTAGGTATTTTATTTTCTAGGTGGTTTTATTGATTTATTTATTCTTTCTATATATATGTATTTAATAACTACTTTGAATACAGCATTGTCTTGGATATAACGCATGCAGCAGTAAACAACATAGTTTATCTTCATAGAGTTTACATTGTAATGGAAGATAAAGATCTTAAACAACTACTTACCTAAGGACTTATTTATTTAGAGACCTACCTACCTCTAGGGTCAGTGAAGTGATATTTCAAAGGATAGCAGTATGACAGGAAGAAGTGATTAGTTGAAGGGGGCCTTAGTTATGGATTTGGGCCATATTGTTAAAATAATAGAAGCTATTGATAAATTTTAAGTGGTTTGTTTTGAGTTTTTGAAACCTTCCTACTGCTGCAGCATGTTGCAAATTCTATAGCCGTTGTAAAGCACCTTCGGGGAAGGTGGTAAAGATGCTATTACAGATGTCCAGGAGAGAGATGAAGGCAGTGTGGATTGCAGTAGTGGTGGTCTGGAGAGGGCAGAGGCATGAAATAATTTGATAGTATCTTTAATTTATATAAAATGTACAGAACTTGGAAAATTATTCATATACAAGATAAGAGTGAAGGAGATATTGGGGATGCCTGTGAAAATGATGAATGGTGACACTCTCACCGAGATAGTGACAAGTAGGAGCAAGGCCAGACATGGAGAGAATCTCATGCTTGTACTGGCTATGCAGTGAAATGGGGGGCTAGGAGATATCAGGGCAAATACATCTCTGGGGCAGGTGGATGGCCTTGAAACTGGGAAGACATTCTGGCCTGCAGATACTAACGAGATATAAATTATAGACCTCAGCATATACATTGTTACCTCCACTAATCTTCACAATTTTATGTGGTAGTGGTTTTTATTTTGTTTTATAGGTAAATTGAAATCATAAAGGTAAAGTGACTCATTCTAAGTCACAGAGCTACTAAGTTGCCAATAGTGATTCCAAACTAATTTTCTCCCCGTTTACTCCACAGTAGAGAGGGCTCTCTTTAGTCACTATATGTCTTGTCCACTATGTTCCAAAAGTACCACAATCAAATGGGTACTTTTTACTGAAAAGGCAACAAAAACCATCAGAGGATAGGTGGGACTGGAGGCTCAAAGAAGCCCATTAGGGACTTTAGGTATTTATTACTTATTTCTAGTTAAATATTAAAAAAAATAAAATTGATTTGAAATGCTTTATTTAAAGTATTTTTCATAGCCTAGAAAGACAAGAGCTGTGAATCTATACCATTAATTTTAGAGACAGTTGACTTTAAAATCAACAATAGTAATCACCTATTTTCCTTTTATGAATTATTCTACTGCTTCTGATGCACATTCAAGGAATTTAAAATGTATTCCTATTTACTGCTAAACTTTAGGCCTACTAAAATAAATCCTTAAAAACTTCTTGATATAATTTAGTCCTCAAGCAGTTTATTATTCATCATTCAGGTACTCATGTTTATAATTACTTAAGTGTTTTCTGTAAAAGGCAGCTGATGCCTGGCATTTGTCAAACAATTTCCCTTATAATCGAATTTAGTGATGCTTTTAAAAATTGAGCAGCAGGTGATTTTGTTGCATGCATAGCTGATGAAAAGGCGAGACCAAAAATCTTTAGCAATGAAAGGTTGTGCCCTCAATGCTTTTGGTAAATGTGACCCTTCTTTCTGTATTTTACTGCTCTGTTGAGAGCCTCCTAAACCCAATATATTTTAAAAGACCTTGACTTTTGATGTTAAAAATGAGAGGAGGAGACATGATCATGGTAACTAGAGTGTCTCATTCTGCAGATGGGATTTGATGATGGGCTTCTGTCCTTCACAGATTTGTTCAATAGTTATGCTTTCCTACTTGTATCCATAGGTGCATGCTGTGCCTTTTGCCTGGGATGGCTTGTCATCAACATCATATTCTCAATTCTAATTCATACTCCATAGTCTTCTGGGAGGCTTTCCTTGATTCCCCAAACAGATATAAGAGGTCATTCCACCATGATTCCATTGTATCTTTTGCATACTTTCATCACTATAGCATTACTCTTGAATGTAATTATTTCCAATTATTGTTGCCTTCAGGCCAGGGCCTCTGCTTATTTATTTTCCAATTATTGTTGCCTTCACCAGGGCCTCTGCTTATTTATTTTTTTACTTACAGTGCCAGGACCACCACCTGGCATGTAATGTGTCTCAGGGAACATTTGCTGTATGAATGAATGCATGAATGAATGAATAGAAGAATGAAAGATAAAAGAATTAAGATATAATACTTGCTGTCAAGAATTTATGATCAAGCCTGAAAATACATACATATGAATAATTATTAACACATAGACAATTGTGTCAAGTGTCATAAGGGAGCAAAGAAAGAAAGAGTCTGAGAATACACAAGAAAGCTGACCTGAATCAACAATCAAAGCAAGTTCAAGAGAGAAAACTCTTATTGGAAATTGGTTCAATTGAAATATTGTTGAAATTATTATGGAATAACAAGAATCAATAACAGTTATAAATTGCTTTCTATGTTCTAGACATTGTACCAATGGCTATATATGGATTATCTCATTTAAATACTACAGGCAAACAATCTAAGTTACAGATTCCTAATTCATTAAATTTGGATAATGGTCCCCAACTAAATCATACATTTGTTGTGTGAGCAAATGAGCATGTGATTTGAATATACAGAGTGCAAAATAAATAGAAGACTATATTACTATTCTGAAGAGAAAAGGGGACATGAAATATGGAACTTTAAATAGGTAAAAATAGAAAAATTATGACATTAAGAAATAATTTAAAGGTGCGCTGTTTGGAAAAGCAGAGAGCTGAGAATGGAAGTATTTAGTTTGGAGTCAATGAGAGATACAAAGTGTTTCAAAGAAAACTATTGATGACAGTAAAAACTGAGACCATTTGGAGTGAACTGAAGTAGAGAAATTATAAGAGAAGCTGGACAGCTGGACAAAGAAATAGCATTTTGAAATTGTGACTTGGGTTTAAGCTGAGCCAGAAATAGAGGGAATCATATTTTTTATGTAATCTCTCTATGCTTTGCTAGACATTTTATTTTTTTTTTAGTTTTTTTATTTATTTATGATAGTCACAGAGAGAGAGAGAGAGAGAGAGAGAGAGAGAGGCAGAGACATAGGCAGAGGGAGATGCAGGCTCCATGCACCGGGAGCCCGACGTGGAATTCGATCCTGGGTCTCCAGGATCACGCCCTGGGTCAAAGGCAGGCGCTCAACCGCTGGCCACCCAGGGATCCCCTCTACTAGACATTTTAAACGTACTTTATATATTGAGGTGACTACTGGCAAAATAAGGCAGGCATTTGTAGTCCCTTTTTCAAAGTAATTTTAAATATGTTGAAAACCATAACTTTTTGGTATTTCTTTTTAATTTTAGCATTTTGGCTTTCATTGTTTAGATTTAAATATCAAAGTTATAAATCATTTTTATAATTTATTTGGTAATGTTTATCCTTTGCAACTTGTATCCCTTCCTGATGAAGAGGAACTCTAAATTGTAATACTGTTCAAATTATGCTTAATGAGCTCTAGGAATTTTAGAGGTAACTTAGTGGCAGCTGGCAAAAAGATCGTATCAAGCACAAAAGAAGAAAATGGAACAGGAAAAATGGACCAGGTTTCAGCCCTATAGGCCCATGTAAGCCACGGAAGCTCCACTTTTATCTCCTCTGAATGAATATCAGGCTTTAGTACTATGAAATCAGTTTGTAACAAATTCTGATTTAAAAAAGAACATTTCTGGGGATCCCTGGGTGGCGCAGCGGTTTAGCGCCTGCCTTTGGCCCAGGGCGCGATCCTGGAGATCCGGGATCGAATCCCACGTCAGGCTCCCGGTGCATGGAGCCTGCATCTCCCTCTGCCTGTGTCTCTGCCTCTCTCTCTCTCACTGTGTGCCTATCATAAATAAATTTTAAAAAAATTTAAAAAAGAACATTTCTGCTTTAATTGTTCTGAATGTTATTGAATTTATGAGATCAACAGTGAGATTTTCCTTTTAAGTTTTATTTCATGTTGCTACTCATGCTTTCCAAGATATGTTATTAAATAAATATTCCTTCTCTCATTGATTTGTGGATCTCATTTTTATTATATATAGAGTTTATATATATTGCAATTCCAGAATTTCCTAAGGTAATTTCTCCTTTATTGTGGTGAGCACATAATTAACTTTTTAATATAATTAGGACTTTTGAAAATGCAAATGCCAGAAATTCTATGGGAATGAGATTATATAAAAAAGAGAATTTATTGGTTTAAAAAAATCCAAGGAAGGGATGAACACTCAAACTCTGGGAAAGGCAGAAACGCAGCTGAGACTGAGGAATAGCAGGAACCAGGGAATTAAAGCCCTAAGGACACACACACACTCTCTCTCTCTGTTCCTCTCTCTGTCTCTCTCTCATTCTCTAGCTCTCATCTCTATTTCTTGGAGTACAATCATCCTGTTTTCCACAGGTTGAGAAGTAAGGCTGTCGTCAGCTCCCAAGCCACCTGACAGCTCTAGCACAGTGAATTCTGAGTAATGACTCTGATTGGCCCGTCTTGAGTCAGTGGTCTAGCATGTACTGATTAACTATAGCCAAGGAAAGAGTTTATAAAAGAACGTTACAGTTCCTGCATCAGCAAAGGCAGGAAGGTAGGGATAGAGAACAGATACAGATTCAAGTACCTATGGCTTAAATAAATTACTTGATTTGTTGCTCAAGTAGAAGTCTTGGTATATTGTTGAATTTCAGCTCCATAATTTCAGAGCTGCTTCTTTCTTGTGGTTCCACAAGATCTAGGGTTTAATCTGGACTACATGGTCCATGATGGCTCCTCAACACGCTATCTGCATTCCTGCTAAGCAAAAAAGAAAAATGGAAAAAGGAGAGACATAAATTCTTATTTTTAAGGAAATTGTCCCAAAGTTACATATATCACTTTTGCTCAAGACTTGAGTTACATAGACATAATTTTCTGCAGAAGTCCAAGATGCACTCTTTTGTTTTCTTTGATAACAAAATAAATATGGAATATCTTGGAGTATCTTTTAAGTAGTGATGGGTATTTTTAAATCAAACAAAAAGATATAAGTTAATTCCCAAGGAAAAATAATATAAGGAAATATAATCATAACAATATTTGTTTCCACTGTATTTATATACTAAAACTAATGAAAATCCTAGATATGGATTTGACCCCAAATCGTGATGTCATTATACCAAAATGACTGAGGAAATAAAATGGGAGTTGTCAGAGAACAAAAATTATTATTTCTATATGAAGAACTCCAGATATAAACTTGATGAATTAAAAGATGGCAATATTTGTCTATTATTTAGAAATGTGGGAGCAAATATTAAAAAGCTAAAAGTTACAATAGTTGACCTGGTTTTAGGCGCTGCATATTTTACAGATCAGGTGTTATTAATCAATTTTAAAACATTCCAATGAGGTGGTAGTATGTTCCTCTTTTCCTGATGAAGAAACTAAGGCATAGGAGTATTAGGTGTGACTTTTCTGAGCTCTAACAGCTAGTAAGTAGCAGAGCTGGCATTCAAACCCAGGACTCTGACTCCATGCTACTATGCAAGGATAATGATGATGATGTTAATAATTATAATGTTGATGATGATGATGATGCTAATGATGACAATACTAAAAACATTGGGACATCTCTCTGTTTCAGAACGGGACATTTTTCAAGATTACATTAAGCCCTACTTAGAACAAGCAAGTCGGATCTGGCCATGGCTCATTGGGGCTGCTGTGGTAGGCTGTGTCGTCACTGCTGTGCTAGGAGGGCTCACCAGCCTATTGTGTCGGCGCAATAGAAAGCAGCTCCATGAAGAAAAGCAGCCACTCCTCATGGAAAAGGAGGATTACCACAGCTTGTTGTATCAGACCCATCTATAAAAGGCTTGGGTGATAGAGTAGAGCCAACAAGGTTGACCTCATTTTAACTCAAATGATGTTTAAGTCCTCAGATGTCCCCAAGAGCCATTCCTGGCATTTTTGTTTATGAAGACTATTATCAGGATCGTCAGCTAGTACAAAAGGTACCCCTCTTCTAATGCAGGTAGACTACACCTGTGCTTGCCTCACTGCCATTTGATCATTCCTTTGATAGCTTTCCTCAAACCCCTATTTCTAAGAAAAGGATGCCATTTAGTAATGAGTAACTGCAACTTTTATCTCAATGAAAGTGCTCTTATAAAATGTGGGAGTAATTTTGGTCTTTTCTCCTGATTGTTTAATGAAATGTTTCTTTTTTATTGTCCCCGTTCTTTTATTTCAATAAAATAATAACAAATTTACACTGACTCCTTTGAGCTTGAGATGTACATTTTTATTCTCCTCAGAAAACATGACTTTCCCATATATTTTACATCCTTGCTACAAAATGTGTTAGGGACTTCAAACAGACAACAACCATCAGTCCTTTCCTGCCAGAGTTCTTTTTTTTTAACTTTTTAAGTTACAGATATTATTTATTTATGAGAGACACACAGAGACAGGCAGAGACACAGGCAGAGGGAGAAGCAGGCTCCATGCAGGGAGCCCGATGCGAGACTCCATCCCGTTTCCTGGGATCACACCCCGAGCCAAAGGCAGACACTCAACCACCGAGCCACCCAGGTGTCCCCAGAGTCCTGACTATGTGTTTGAAGGTCACTGAAAATAAAGGCCCCAGCCCTACATTAAATCTAGCTAAGTACTTGTCTCAAGATGCACTCATTAAATATGTTGATAATGGTAATAATCCTATTAAAAGCTCTTTTTTCAGTCTTCTAAAATGAATTTTATTAGAGAATGCTTAAAATGCTACAAAATATTTGACATTTGGAATAATTATGTGAATTGCCTGCTTGCAGTTCTAGCAAAATCACATTTCTGTTTCTCTTGGCTATTAAGACCTTACGTTGGGATATGCAGATAATCCTTCTCCTTGAATTTCTGGTTCCCACTGAAATTCTAAAAGTAGCACAATTGATATTACATTTCTATAGCTATGTATACCATGAAAGACAAGGACCAGTTATTGGAAGTTACAGTGGACCATTTTGGTCCAATAAAAGGAAAACTTGGTCAATACTTAGAGCTTTCTAAAATCAAAAGGGGAATCCTTAGAAAACCATAAGTGGTTGCCACTATAATTCTTCACACATAGGTTGGATGGCTAATTCAAGTTGAATTCTGCAAAGATAATTTATTAAGTCTATAGAGATATTTAAATCTCCTTAGGACTTTTAACAACTCCCCATTTAGAAACAAGGCCAAGCAGGTCCTACAGAAAGTCCCTGTGATTATTCCACAGTATTCCAGGATATTTCACCAGATTCCAATTTCCACTCTCACTGGATACCCAAACTCATTTGTACTGTCCTGGTATCCTCCATCCCTTCATTTCTCTTATTCCTACTTTGCATTTGTCTGCCCAGCATTTTCAATATGAATTTAGATTTACTACTTGATTTGCCTTTCCCACCTTATCTCTGAGCACTGTCTTTCCACAGTCTTTTGATGCCAAGCTTTAAAAGTAGGCTTGTCTCATCTGGGCTCCCAGAAAACTGTGTGGGTCTGGCACTGAACCTCTACATCTCTGGGAAAAGTATTTAAAAGGAGACCTACTGACCTGTATGGTAACTTTCAACTAAAATATTCTACAATTCCTGTTAAACGTTGAGCCACTGTGTTCAGATTGTTTATGAATGCATTTAAAAATGAGTGTACTGAAAAATTTGAGCTCTTAAAAATGCATTTATCTAGAAAAGACTGACTAGGGTCAAGACCACATAACTTTAAATGATTACATTTCACTTAGTCCCCGTTTAGATTTCAAAGAAGAGCAAGAATTAGCCTATTATACATATTAGTCAAATGATCTTAGCTAAAACTCATCTAGAATAAATAGAAATTCACAATTATTGCTGAAGTAATGTCTTTGACTCTCAGAAATTACTAACAGTTAATAAACTCAGTTATATAGAGTAATATGATCTTCTAACTCTCATTAGTAGTCAAACTTATTTACTAGCTTGTCTAATTGCAGATGCTTAGTAGGGAAGTCAGGCAAGGGATGAGGAACAGCATACTTATTTAGACAGTGAGGGTCTGTGGGACTGGAAGGCAAAGACAAGGGATTCTATACTCAACTTGATGCATAACCAGAAAAAAAAAAGATTTAAAATAAATTAACAATGGCATCTGAGGACTGGATTCAATTTAGCTGGAAATTGGAACCAGTAAAACTGAGAAGAAAAAGTAGGGAAAGACATTTGGATAATGGTCTAGAGAAGATTCTGAAGAAGCAGTAGCCGTGAATATGGTTTGCCCTTAGTCTAAACTCAACACACACAACAGTTACTTGGCTAGGTTTGATGTGGAGGCAAAATTTTAGTTCAGGAGATATTTTTTAATCACTTTTACAAAGCACCTTGAATAGAAATCCATCCCAGGAGTTTTCACCGTTCCTGACAGTGATCTGTAGAAAGTCATTCTTTTCCTTATCACAAGACAATTCCCTCCTTTATCACTGCATTTCAACATAGAATATTGTGTTGTTTCTCTAGAGGCTCAAAGTATTTGCTTGTATAGCAGCAACATCTGTAATAAGACCACCACCACATTGATTCTCAACAATTTTTCTCAATAAGGTATCCAAATTATATGATATATGAAGATACCTGGCATTTTAATTAAAACCAGCATTATATTCCATGGCATTGTTTTAGAGTGGGGCTTTTATAAATTGACTCATTTTTGGCTCTGCTCTTTTTCCACTGCTACATTACAAGTCACATTTTGTTACAGAGAAAGAAATAAGCAGCTGCCACTCTTTTTGTTCCTCCTGTGTTTTATTTTAAAATCAAGTATTTTTAGTAACCAACCTTTCCAACAAGTCAAATATATAATTCTCCATCTGTAGAAATAAATATGTGATGGGTACCAGTCATTTTAACCAGTGTTTCTAGCAGGCTGACAATGGCATTGATTGTGGATGTTTTTAAATAGGCTTTTCCTTGTTTATATGGACTTCGATTTGCAGGAGAGCTTTTCTTTGTCATCATAAAAAGGGCCTCATTGGGGCCTCCTATTGTTAGCCAGTGCTATTTTGGAGAGCATGTTGGTTGGTAGAACAAAGTTCCACTCTCCTGAAAGCTGCTGAAATGTAAGTAAAAAGAGGTGTTTTTTTTTTTTTTTAATTTGTGCTGCTTATTATCTTCAAAAGTGCTTGCTAGTTTGTACAATATCATGAATATAAAATTGCCCATGGCAACTACTAGAGGTTTTAAGGGCTTCCAAATCATCCAGCTATTTAAGACCAAATGGAATTATTTGAATATTTCTTTAAAATATAAGCCTTATTAAAACTCTAGATAGCCTGTGTTTATCTAATTGTTTCATAAGTTATTAATAGCAAGGTAAGAAATTATTCTTATAACTTCACGTTAATGCACCAATTCCTGTGTGCTTTATAATCATGATCATAGTGATTTCTAATTTCTTATTTAAAAATAAATAACAAAGATGTTACAATCCAGTGAGCAGTTCTGATGTCCCAAGAACTGTGCTGAGTACTTCATACTATGCGAACTCATTTACTCCTCATGTCAATATGGGAAGAAGTATTAGTTGTTTTTTTCAGATGAGGAGACGACTGCTTAAACAGGAGACATACTTTGCCTAAGTCTACATGTCAGTTCAGTAGCTTAGGTAATTTAGCTAGGATCTGAATCCAGTTCCTATTCATAACTATATATGTCATTGTTGTTTGTTATTCAATTATGTAGATGTGCTATAACTTGCCAATTACTTGCTATAGGATGTTTAGGTTTTATCTAGTTATTTTTTTTAACTAAAAAATTTTAATTCCAGTGTGAATGCACAGCATTACATTGGTTTCAGGTGCACAATATAGTGATTCAACAATTCTATATGTTTTATCTAGTTTTTAAATTATGTTTAATGCCATATGGAATATCTGGGCACATTTGGCATCTAATTTCTCTTAAATTATCTTCCAGGAGTTCAATCTCTGGATCAAAGCATATGAATAATTTTATGGCTTTCCTAATGAATTGCCACAGTGCTTTTGAAAAGGGTTTCATGGATTTAAAAATGCAAAGAGATGGAGTCTAAAAATAGGAGATCAAAAGGAATGAAGAAGAAAATGAAGAGGTGAAGAACTCTAAAGAAGGAATAAGAGTTGTGATCCTCTTTGAATGGACTGAAGACCCTAATTGCCACTTGGAGTATTACTTCTTTTCATAAATCTTTTTAGAATTAGAACACTAATTTAATGGGCATTTTTCTCTCACAAAAATTAGAAGAAAATTCACACTCAATTTTAGAGAGATAAATAGATAGCATGCATGTAAATTGGGCTCTAAGATGTATATCTTGGCTAGGTAGAGAGGTGTGTGTGCCTCAAACTATCAGAACCTTGCACGGGCAAAACAAAAACAAAAAAACAGCAACACTAGAATCTATCCTTGGAAGAATAAGCACAAAGCCTCAAAAGAGTCTCAATCAACAGAGAGTTAGAGTCCGCTATGGGGATAGATAAGATCCCCATAGAACAGGGAGAGGGAAGGCTGGGAAGACTCTGGAAACCAAGCCCTGGGACAAGTTTGAATGCTTTATTTTTAGTGCTTTTCAAGCAAGTACCCTGTCTGGAATTTGGTCAGTCTTCTTTAGTAGACCGTCAGTTTTAAACACTCTTATAGAATAAATGTAAAGCACAGATGTGTTTATATCAGTGTGTGTGTGCGTGTGTGTATACATGCATATACAGAGAGAAAAAGAGAGAAAATACGGAAAGACAAATTTTCTCACCTCTCTTTAATATTGAAGAGAAACTCTGTTGTTGATTGTATTCATTTTTATTGCTATTGTAGTAAATTACCACAAGAGATGGCATAAACAATATAAATTTGTTATTTTGTAATTTAGTAGATTAGAAGTCCAATATGGGTCTCACTGAGCTAAAACCAAGGTGGCAGTAAGGCTCTGTTCTTCGTGGAGGCTCTGGACAAGATTTCATGTCCCTCTGTTTTTTAGCTTCTCAAGGCCATTTCCACTACACTCCTCCCTCCATCTTTAAAGCCAGATACATTGTATAACTCTGATCTTTCTTCTGTAGTCATATATCTCATTTCAAAAAGAAACTGATAATTGAGTTTAACTCATCAAATTCACCCATTAGATGAGGTGGTTAGGTAGTCGCAACAAAATCATGGCAAACTGTGGCCCATGGCCAAAATCCTGCCTGCCACCTGTTTTTATAAATGAAATTTTGTTGGAACACAGCCACATCCATTCATTTATACTGCCAATGGCTGTTTTCACACTACAATGATAGAGCTGAGAAGTTCCAATGAAAACCATATTGCCCCCCAAAGCCAGGCCCATTACTGAAAATATTTACTGAAGCATTCTTTCCATGCTCAACTCTTCTATCTGAGCATACTGAGAGTTTCTTTGTTGGGCTTCTCTGAGAAACAGACCAAGGCAGAAGTTTACATTCAGATTTGTTAGGAAGTACTTGCAGGACTCACACTGCTAAGAGAATAACAGAAGCAGGGTATGGCAGTAAGAAAAAATGAAATACAGTGGAAGCCCCACCAGTCCTACAAGGAGTTCTACAGCTAGAACAGATATGAATAATATGTACAGAGAAATTTATATTATTATATGAAAATAATATATATTATTTTCATAGATTTATAATATATAAATTTATTATGAGGAACTATCTTATGCAATAATGGGTAATTATGAAATAAATTATGAAATATATCTGAGCTTCTTAGGGCAAGCAGTTCAGAAGGGAAGACACCCAAGGAAACTGAAATCCCAAGAGCCTGAGCTGAAATGTGACCACAGGTACAAATCTCTTTACTCAGGAAACGCCAAACCCTGTTGAAAGGGCTTCTAACTGATTGAGTCAGGCTCAGAATAATCTCCCTTTTGGCTAACTTAAAACCAGCTGAGTGGGGCCCTTCAATGATACCTACAAATCCCCTTCCTAACAGCACCTCCATTAGTGTTTGACCAAATAACTAAAGATGTGTGTATGCTACAAAATGCTTTCTTCCAGCTCTGTGAGAGAATATTCCTTGTGGTTCATTTTAGAAACATAGTAGAAAAGAAATTCTGATACAGGAGTTTAGTATAGCCAAGTTGACACAGCAAAAGCTGTCACACATGGTTAGGAGATCAGATCCTCCTTATTCTGAGCCATTCTTGGGCCGCAGCTTCAAACACACAAGCTAACAGCTTTTGGGTAGTGTGATATGTGACAGACCCATTGGATCCCATGGGCATGTGCTCACTGCCACATCTTCTTTGCTATATGTTAATATACTATGATCCCCACTAGAATCAGTTCTAAAGCTACTTCTCCTACTTTTAGTTCTGATTTACAGGGCACAGACACTAGTGAGCTTCTCAAAAATACTGGTGCCCTTCTCAGAAATCTGCGTGCGCGTGTGTGTGTGTAGAAAGCATCCTTCTTTCTTAAATTTAAATTCATCATTAGTTTCAGACATAGAGATCGGTGATTCATCAGTTGTGTACCTGATTTTTAGGTATCAGAATTGATAAGGTTAAAAAATTCAAACTTTGTAGCAACTCAGTTTCCCATGTTATTAAGTCCTAGACTGATCATCTGGTGTTTCCATCCTCTGGTGGCAGGGGATGAAATCCTCTTTATTTAGATCCTGCCAAGGAGGCTCTCTCGCTTTCATGTATCAGCTTAAATTGTAGGCTCACTGGCTTTCACAATCTACCTTCAGATAATTACTCCCAGTCTTTCATTGTTTCATTGTTTCTTTTTCAATGTATCCATAGCACGAAACAAGAGCCATTCGCCTTGAACTTCTCAAATCCCTAAATTATGCTTGAGTGTATTCCATTCAACTATTAGCCTATTCCAGGTGAAGTGTGTAACAACTGCTCACTAAACAAGCTAGGAATTACCCACTCTCCAAGGATAACTGGTGACAGTCTTCATTGCCATTTAACTGGTAGGTTTTCCAACAGCAAGATCCTATTTCAGAACCGGCTTCCCAAGACTGCATCTGACACCAGATGTCTCCATGAGGCTTCTCCAAAGTCTCAGCTGATCCTAGAGCTATTTGAAGCTGGAATAGCCCTTTGGAATGGTCCCACATCAAGACAAAGATCTTTAACTTTTGTTTCTCCACCTTGTCTACTCATTGTGTATGAGCTGTCCCAGGGGAGGAGGTGTAAATTTGAGCAAGAGATTCCCTTCTAGTTTCTGGCAAGGGCTCAGCTGTGCACAATCTGCAGCTAACACTGCCAGGAGCTAGGAAAATGAGTGTCTCAGTCCTGAAGGAGCAATCTGTTCCATACAAAACAGGATCCCTAAGATTCTCTTATCTTCCCATTCTACTTTCTTTGTTAATTTCTTTTCCCAAATTTTCACAATTATTGCTGATTCTCAAGCTTTATCTCTAGCTCAAGTTTCTTTTCAGATTTCCTGATGGATACATCCAACTGCTTATTTTTAAATTTACTTCAATATCCTGCAAGAATTCAAACTTATATTTAAAAATGAACTCTTAATATCTTTTCAAAAATTAGTTCCTCCCCCAAGCTGCCACACATGAATAAATGACACCTAGACCCTAGCCATTGAAGTGCCTTCTAATATGTCATCCCCTTTACCCTCCATCTGTGAGTGGTACTCTTGGTTGTACCTGCAATATACTGTGCATGTGGAAGGTGTCCACTTCATTCTCACCTGCCCTCTGTAGGTAAGCTATTTCAGGTCTGGCCTAAGCCATCATCATCTGTTGCTCAAACTACTGCAATAACCCATTGGCTAGAGTCTACCATCTTCACTTGCCTTTTTCTAATCCCCATAACAACTGAAGTGGCTGTGTTTAAGCGTGCTTCTACCACTTTAGAGGGTTGATATTCCTTCCCGGTTAAATTCCAGGTCCTCTCAACAAAGGTGTCCTTGTTTGGGGCCTGCCTGTCTTCCAGGCCTGTCTCATCCCATTCTGCTTCTTACCTGCAGTGTTCCTGCCATATAGTGGTTTGTTTGCTTTTGTTTGGTTTTCAGCTCATTAAATGTATGATTCTTTCTGCCATTATAGCACCCCAGATATCACTTCCCTCTTCCCCAAATTCCTACTCATATTTTAGATCTCAAATGCCCCTTTCACAAAATAGATATTTTTTCATAACTTCTCGTCACTTATTTTTCTTTCATAGCATTTACCATGGCTTTTCATTACATTACAATTTGTGTACATATATAGCTTAGTGTATTTTCTTCCATTAAAGCAATAGCTCAACGAAGACAAGGCTGGCACTGATTGCCAGACATAGTCTCAGTGCCTGGCCTCTAGTAAGCATGTGATGGATATTACACAGAAGAATGAAAATGAAATCTACAAAAGTTAGATCTCAGCAAACAGAAAACCAAAAACAGAATAAACACAGTGTGTACATAGAAAACCACAGCAGCCCCCACCTCAAAATTTAAAGGACTTCCAAACACTTAGGGATGCTGATAGTTCTGCAAAAGGTCAAGCTTGTATTAAATGAGGTAATACTCCTAATAAAAGAAAATGGAGGGGCACCTGGGTGGTTCAGTGGTTGAGCATCTGCCTTTGGCTCAGGGCGTGATCCCGGATGTCCAGGGATCTAGTCAGAACCGCATTGGGCTCCTCATAGGGAGCCTGCTTCTCTCTCTGCCTATGTCTCTGCCTCTTTCTGTGTTTCTCATGAATAAATAAAATCTGAAAGAAAGAAAGGAAGAAAGAAAGAAAGAAAGAAAATAGAGAAGCTGGTGAAAAGTGTGAAAGTGTGACCCTAAGAAGAGAAAAGTGCTCATGGAAAGATCCGCAGCAGGAATTGAAAGCACAATGAAATGATAAATCTGCTAATGGCTCTAGAAGACAATGTTCTTAGATGCAGATGGTGAACATTCCCATTAGAGCTTCCATAGCATGATAAATCATGATGAAAAGACCATTAATGATAGACAATACTGGAATAATTTATAAAAATAATTTAGTTCAGACCAATTCTTTGTAGAAAGCAATCGATAAAATCATGGGCTAGAATTAGGCATACTCGGGCTTGGATTTGTGGACATACCAAAGTGAATAGAATTGCTGCCCTTATGATGTTTGCAGCCCAGGAAGAAATGTAAGAGATATTTACATGCACAAATTATAAATCATATCTGGCTTGGGGTCATTAGAGAAGAATTACAGAAGTTGAAAAACTTAATGGACTTAACATTTACAGGAGACTTTATCATATGTCATGTCAAATGCATATTATGCATTTAATCTCATTCCATTGTCACTAAAATTCTGTGAGTTTAGTATTATCCTCATTTGAAAGAAAAGCTAAAATACTACTAAAGGACTAAGTAGCATGCCTAAAGTCACACTGCTAATGTGAAGCTGAGATTCAAACTTACATCTAATTCCAAAGTTCATGGATTTTTGAATATATGTCACATGTATGTGATCTTATGTTGTGTGTGTTTGTGTATACATCTGTTGGTAACATCAAGAAAAGTTCAAGGAAGTAACGGCATTTAAGCTAATCCTGATGGTTATTCAGATGACTGGTATATCTTGCATCAAGGTTTGAATGCAAGACAGAAAAAAGTATGCAAGGATTTTCAGTTTGTTTCCTTTGATAATAATGTAGCTTTTCTAGCAAAGCAAAAGAAAACCTTGCTCTCCTGCATCTCAGATGACTAGAGGTCACTGGGGTGGTTATTCTCTGAAACTTTTCGCTGAGATGCATCCTTAGCTGATGCCAACAAGAGTTTTGACTGTAGCCATTGATATTAAATAGAAAAGAAGACCAAGAGCTGTGGATATTGAATATTTTTTTGTGAAAAATGTTCTCAAGTATACATGGAAATATCATTTCTATTATGTGAGTAGTCTATAATGCTACTCTATATTTTGGCCGATGAATTAATGAACTGGTATTGAAGTTGTATCTACTAGAATGGTGGCCAAGGGAAGAGAAAAGGACAGATGCAAGGAACTTCAAAAAGAAAAGAATTAAGAGGACTTGATTTCATAAGCAACTGAGAGGAGAAACCAAAATTAATATTCAAATTTTGAAGTCTATCTTTCCCCTAACTAGTCAAATAATGAATGTGTGGGTGCTAAAAAAAACTTTGATAATATAAATGATTAACTAATTCCTTTCGTTTTTTTTTAATAACATTTTTCTGTTTCCTGAGAACTATTTTAAGATTCTTTCTATGCTTAGAAGTACCTCTAACAATACCCAATATTTCCTATTTGTATGCTCCTTAGTCATAACAACAGCATGAGAACTAGATTTAATTTAGCACGGTACTGAGAACCTACTGAGAATCAGATATTTTGTGAGGAACCAGAATATAAAGATGATTAAGGTCCTAAGGCTGTGCACTTCATTAAAGAAATGAACAATCAATGGTGTCAGGCAAGCAAATAATTATGAAATTGTAATGGAAATATCACCTCAGAGCAGTATCTTAAAACACATTTTCATAAATAAGATCATTATACAGAATAAGTAACTAATTATCCATAATCTACTACCAGATTTCTTCAGGCTGGCCTAATTTCTTCCATAATACTCATAACAGTTACCTTTTATCTGTTATGTTAGACATAATCCTAAGCACTATTACTATATAATTGCTACTTTTCATATAAACCCTGAAGTGGATATATTATCTTAATTTTAATAAAGTAGAAACCCAAGGAACAGAGACCTGCCCAAAAGTTGCAAAACTAGACTTTGGATTCATACTTGTCTGCTCTACCCTACTGCTTCCAAACTCCCATACTTATCTTTCTCTATTTAATAAAATTATTATTGTTATTAACAGCACTGAGCACTTATTCTGTGTAAATACTTTGTATCTATTCTATTCATTCATAATTCTTACTCTATAGGTAAAAAAACTAACGCTGAGGTGAGTTAATGAAAAAAAATTGCCCAAACTAACAGAACTAGCATTAGGCAGGATTTTAACTTAAACACTATGGCTCTAAAATTCAGGGAGTCTGTCCCAAAAGGAATTTTAACCATTGTGTTATATTGTCAGTTCTGGAATTCTGTATGTCCAGAAAGACACCAAACTGTAAGGTTAACTGAAACAAGTCATCAGCCTCCATCTTGACAAAGTGTAACACTAAAAAATATGATATCTGATAAGCAATCAAATTAGTATCACCGTGTCATATGTTGACCATATATATAAATGCTCTCTCGGGTGGAATGATTTTCTGTATGAAATAAACCAAAGAATGGTGGGAAAACTGGTCTCTGGTACTTTTTAAAGGTGTAATAAAAATGGCTGATGTAGTCAAGTTTGTTTTTCCTGGAAATATAAGCTGTTCTGTAAGTTATGGTTGGAATTATGAGATTTGATAAAAAGAGAGGTTGGAGAGTGCAGGTCAGAGAAAAAAGAGAAAAAGGCATATCTTAGAACAGTTAATCCTCACAGCAGAGCTCACTAAGGAAAAGATGGGAACAGACAGGTTGGAGAAGAGGATGGGTAGAAAATGGAAACAGACGAGGAGTATCAGCATAGTGGATAGTATATTAATAATATTTAACAAAAGTGGTCAAAGGATGTTTGAATCCTGCTCTGCCAATCATTTCTGTTTTGTGTCAGGTACTCTTACGTTGTGTGTGTCAGATATTGTATACGAGATAAACAATATGCAAAGAAGAGAAGAAGTGGTGTAGGCAACGGCCAGTGTCTAACCCCAATATGGAGCTCTCTGGCAAAGCTAGGCTGATGCCTAGGACGTGATAGAAGCAATAGTTCCAAATGGTGCCCTCACCTGTTAGTAAAGGATGACTCCAGATCCAGGGCATTCACTGCCATTAGTCTGTCGGTGAGAGAAAAGACGCGCAACAAAGAGCACAGCGACTCTCAGACAGGCTGCTTTAAGGGTCAGCATGGAACAGAAGAAAGTGGAGAAGTGAGCTGAGAGGATGGGATAGGGTCCCGAGTCCACCTGCCTCACGGCCCACAGAGGACTAGTGAAAGACAAGGTACTGAGAGGCGCACAGGTTGTGCCAGGGTGCCCAGCATGACACAGGTTCGGAGATTCTCTAGGTGGACTCGACGGACTTGGGGTGTAGTTGTACTCACAGTTAAGGTCTATTACAAAAAAGGACACAAAGAAAAATCAGTAAACGGAAAAAAAAAAGTCCAGAGGAAATGACGCACAAGCTTCCAAGAGTTCCTCCTCATGGAGTCATACAGCCTGCACAGAATCCCTCCAGTAACAAGTTGCGTTGACCTTTGTCAAGTGTTGTCTACAAGGGAAGCTCATTAGAGACTCAAAATTTTCACTGGGGATTGATCGCACAGGCACCCTGTGCCTACCATCCATCAAAATCCCTGACTCCCAGAAGAAAAGCAGGTGTTCATTATAAACCTTATTGCTTACACAACAGTTTAGTCATATTGAGCTACTCTTATCAGTCAGTGTGATGGGAACACTCCCGAAATTGAAGTTCCCAGATGCCAGCAAATGGCCAACCTTGCGAGCGGGCCCTTCTAAGAAGCATAGCAGTCACAGGTCTGGATGTTAATTTTTTTCTGAACCCAAGTATGCACAATGTTTTACACACAATAACCACACCTACTAATAAATGTGAGCCAATCGAAATTCCATAATCTGTCCAATCAAATTAATATCTCCTGATTTTCGAGGTGGAAGAAGGAAAAGGATTAAAAGAGAAACAGAACAAGATGGAGAAGTATTTTTCTCACCTATAGAAAAGATACTCCAAGTTAGCTCAAAATCAGTAATAAGTGGGAAGAATAAAGATGAAAGCTATGAAAAGGCAAAGAATCTTCCTTCCCAGTTGCCATATCCAGGAGAAATAGACACAAATCATTAACCTTAATAACCTTGTTATTCATGGATTCCTAATGTGCCAGTCACCTACTTGCTAAATTTTTCTGGAACCCCCAAATCCCTACTTGCTGTATTTTCCTGGTCATTTGCACACCTACACAGAACAATGAAAAATTTGTCACTTGAGGCTCATGTTCCCAGTTGATATAAAATGTGCCATCTCTCTGCCTCCTTGCTTCAGCTCCTATACTGCTGTCCTTTCCTTGGTTCATTTAGTGCCACATTTTTTTGCATGCTTCTGCTTTTTGTTGGTGATTTTGCTTCTTAAAATGGCCCTCAAATGTAATGAAGTCCTGTCCAGTGTTCCTAAGTGCAAGATGGCTATGATGTGCCTTACTAGGAAAACATACTAGGTTAGACAAGCTTATTTAAGCATAAATTACAAGTGCTGTTGGCCATGTGTCCAATGTTGATGAATCAACAATATGCATTAAACAAGAAACACACATAAGGTTATGTATTGATTCGTTGATAAAAGTATTGTGATCAGAGGCTCACAGAACCTAAAATGGGAGCAATGGTTTAGTATTCACTAATTTGGTGTGTGCCGTGGCATCTTCACAAAACAAAACTACCGAAAGAAACAAGACTCAACTGTAACTAGAGCATCACTTTACAGAGAAATAAACCCTACCTATCAGGTTACCATAATGTCACCTAGTTCTATAATATACCGTGTGTGAATGGCAGCGACAGTGACCATGGGCGCAGAGAGGGAGTGACTACTCTGAGCCCTGAGACAAAAGAAACTCAGAACCACGGACAGTAGGTTAATTCAGGAGTTGAATAGAAAACAGAAGCAGAGCCTAGGTTAACACAAAGACATAAACAAATAGGCTGTAGGACTGGGTGGGGTGGGGCAGTTCTAAGATCTCTAGCTGGGTTTGGAAACAACAGGAAAAAAAAAATTAAAAGGACATGCTTGAGAGTTCCTGGTAAAGGTTCCAGGTCAAAGCTGGTTTCAAGGGGGGCACCAGGGTGGCTCAGTGGTTGAGCGTCTGCCTTCCGCTTAGGTCCTGATCCCAGGGTCCTGGGACCCTGAGTCCCACATCGGGCTCCCTGCATGGAATCTCTTCTCTCTCTCTGCCTGAGTCCCTGCTTCTCTCTGTGTCTCTCATGCATAAATAAAATCTAAAAAAAAAAAAAAAAAAAGGGCAGCCCCGGTGGCTCGGCAGTTTAGCGCCTGCCTTCGGCCCAGGGCGTGATCCTGGAGTCCTGGGATCGAGTCCCGCGTCGGGCTCCCTGCATGGGGCCTGCTTCTCCCTCTGCCTGTGCCTCTGCCTCTCTCTCTCTCTCTCTGTGTCTTTCATGATTAAATAAATAAAATCTTTAAAAAAAAAAAAGCTGGTTTCAAGAAAACAGGTAAAGACTGGAGTCTATATTAGGCAATGGAAAAGAGAAGCTGGGTCATGGAACAGTTTCAGATCACGGCTGTGGCTCCCAGGGCTGTCTGCCCACTGATGGACTTTGGAGCACCCTTCCTGTTACTGACAGGTAGATGTTAAAGGGTAGAGGCCAACAGCTCCAAAAGGCAAGCTTCACAGAGCCCACACAGTTGTAACACGTTACTAGACATATTGTTTCCATCTGCTTTGAAAGACCAAATGTTCCCCCCAGCCGCCCCCACCACCCAAGCATGCCATCCGGGATTTAAAAATAAATAATTAACTACTTCTCACCACCACCATAAAAGAAACCTCAGGCAAACAGACAGCTATTACAAAAACTTGAAGTCTGAATTTGTTTAGTAATCAAAACCTCCCACCAAAGTCTTTTGTCAGAACAAACTGGAAATTTAATTTCAGAACTCACCTTGTCAAAATGCATGCAAGGTGACTTTGAAATCTGACAATTAACAGTCACTCTAAGTCAAAGGAGTATTTTTTATTATTTATTATTTATTTATTTTTTTTGCACACTACCTTGGGTCTCTATCTGAAATGCAAAACCAAGTTTTAGATGTTTGCTTACATCTAAATGTAAGCAAGTTGATGACACATTTATCAGCAAGATGAAAACAGGGCGTCTGTAACACAAGCCCCTTAAAAAGATTTCTTATAGATTTCATTGCCTAATAAAAAGTCTGATGAGGAACTTTTACTGTCACACATTTTCATATTTTTTGAGCTCTGGCAAACACATTCCTGACAGCAGGCTAATCAATATGAATAAAGGGAGGAACTTCTAATCTTCAGGATTGAGATTGACATCAAAGTCTCCTTCATTTGCATACCCCAAAACATTTTTTCTCCCAATTATCTTTTGTGGTTTTTTCTCACTGGTTGCTGCTGCTGAGTAATTTTACAACACTAATGCTATTAAAGCATGCACTCATGACCCCATTGTGACACAAAGCAAATAATGCACATAGGGAATGCAAGCACGTAACTGCTAATCTTGCCTTTAAATGCATTTGAACTTGACCTATTGAAATGCCCATGACAGAATGCATGACAACCTGGCAAAATACAGGAGGCAAGACACGATCCTAGGAAAGAAGATTCTTTGAAAATGAATCACTTGAAGGACTGCAATGTGGTAGGAATTGAGAATAATGCAGTATCACATAGTGAAGTAACCTGCTTAAACTCTACAAACAAGGCACCACCTATAAAAGCTCTAAGATTAGAGCACGGTAGCATCTGAATTGACCCAGGAATAACTTTTAGATTAGAGAAAACAACAATAATAATACAAAGAACATATATTTATAAACATGGATAGTGTAACATGTTTTACTCTGAAGCAAATACCTTTTCACTGTGCTGATGCAAAAGGGCTTTCCAATTTTGTATACCTTGTGAGGCATATCTAAGGACCTAAACGTGACCACAATCGTCTATACTGAAGCATTTTCACTCATCCTGTCCACTATCAAATTACAGGTTCATAGCCATCACAGAAACACAACATGGAATGAATCTTATTCTGCATTATTCTGATGGGGGAAATCACACAATGAAAACTAGCTTTCAGATGGTGCTGGAACACAGGTTTGTCTCTAAGAGCTTATGGCAAATGGCACATATCCCACCTATGTAAATGTCAGATGTGAGTTATTCTCTTAGTGTTCTTTATTTTGTGTAATTCACAGATTTCTAAAGAGGGAGATGGTGATATGTTGGAGAAAATACCCCCTTATCCACAGGGGATATATTTCAAGTTCCTCAGTGGATGCCTGAGATAGTACTATAGTACTACAGACAGTACTGAACCCTAGGTATACTGCATTTTTTCCGTATATATACATATCTATGGTAATGTATATTTTATAAATTAGGCACAGTAAGAGATTAAAAACAATAATTGATAATAAAATAGAACAATTATAACGATATACCATAACAACAATGTGGTCTTTCTCTCTCTCTCAAAATATCTTTTTTTTTAAAGATTTTATTTATTCATGAGAGACAGAGAGAGAGAGAGAGAGAGAGAGATTGAGAGAGAGGCAGAGACACAGGCAGGGGGAGGAGCAGGCTCCATGCAGAAAGCCTGACATGGGACTCAATTCTGGGACCCCAGGATCAGGCCCTGGGCTGAAGGTGGCGCTAAACCGCTGAGCCACCTGGGTGGCCCTCTCTCAAAATATCTTATTGTACTGTACTCATGTTCACATGAGGAAAAGAAGTAAGGGGAATAATGCAGGCATCTTGACTTAGCGTCACACCGCTACTATGTATTGACCTCCTGATACTTCAGGAGGAGGATCATCTGCTTCCAGAGCACAGTTGACTGCGTGGAACTGAAGCTAAAACCACAGAAAGCAAAACCACAGATAAAGGGGAACACTGCAAACAAAGTTCTTTGAGGAGTGACTATATGGTTGTAAATATTTAAAGCAAACGCAATGGTTGGGTAAAACTGAAATCCTCAGTGATAAAGTATAAAAGTTCAACATTTAGACTTCATGATGAACATACTGTATTTTATTAATTTTCTATGCAGAAAAAAATATATGATTTTGACATCTTTAAATTGTATAAATATTTCAATGTTTTAACAGGCACGATTAGGAGATGTACATAAGAATAATAGCAAAATAAAAAACACCAACCCCCAAGTAAAACCAAAATCCCAAACCCAGCATATTAAATTTAGATATTAGCATTCTATATTTCCCAATTATACATCAGACAAAATGAAAGTTACAAGAGTTGAGAAGTTTGGAATTAGACCACTTTTAATGCTTCAAAGGAACATTTCTTAAATATTGCTTGTTTAATATCTTCACAAGTAAGACTAGTGTGATCATTGGTTCTTTCATTAGGATGAAAAGAACACTAATCTGTTCTAAAAATCCTGGAGAAAATAACACTAACCTGTTGTAAAAATCCTGGAGAAAATTCTTATTACTGCCAAAGATACACAACTCGTTTATTTTTTTAAAAAATTTTAAGATTTTATTTATTTATTCATGAGAGACACAGAGAGAGGCAGATACAGGCAGAGAGAGAAGCAGGCTCCATGTGGGGAGCCTGATGTGGGACTCGATCCCAGGATCTCAGGACCACACCCTGAACTAAAGGCAGATGCTCAACTGCTGAGCCACCCAGGTATCCCCACAATTAGTTTATAATGAGAGGGATTTTAAGTATATTTGTCCAATCTTTCTTTGTTTAGCTTTTGAACACTGTGCCATGTTCTAAAACAATAAAGGTTTTCTACAAACATACCATGTCTTTACAATAATAAAATTACATTAAAAAATAACTCTCTATATATTTTTTCCAAATTTTTGCCAAGTACTGACTCCGGGTTAGTGCTTCCTCTCTAGCAAGGTATAAACTCACACCTCCATTTAGCCAGACAAGAATCAAATGCCACACTTGGATTGCTGAGCATCTCTATTTTGATAGAACTATGCTTCTTCCTCCAATTGCATACCTGCCACCACTGAATGCTTATTATGAAAGCTAGAAAGTGTCATTACACATTATTGCAGAATGTCATTTTCATTCAGGCAATTTACTTTCTCTCTCTCCTCTCTCTCTCTCTCTCTCTCTCTCTCTCTCACACACACACACACACACACAATTTAAATACAAATTTCTACAAAATAACACAGCTTTGATGATGATACATAGTGTGAAGTATCTTTGGTAACAGTTTTTAAAAGATTAATTTTATTCCATCTAGGAATTAAATAGCTACAGTGAAGTGCTGTTTTTCTCTCTATAGAATTATTTCTAGTTTTAAGATATAGGCCTTGGTTTTAATTCAGTAGGATGTCTCATAAATACCTGCTTTTTCCTCCATCAAACCTTAAGAAAATAGGATAACTTATATCACCGTCTGGCAATTCCTAGCTTGACTGTCATAGATCAATACAACCATCTCTAGCCACATTGGGCCTGATCAAAATTAGTGAAGAGGAATCCAGAAGGCAGCTATATTGAATATAACAGGCAGATGTTTATGGGAATCTCAGAAAAACAAAGATAGATAGTGATGCTTATTTGCTTGTGGGTATTTCTCTACTTGCCCAGAAAACATAATTAAATTCTAAACCTTTCAGGTACAATGGACTGTGACTCATAAAAGCCTATGCTTATACTTCCTCAGAGCAGTGTTTGGTTTTTGCTATGTTATCAAAAAACTTACTAAGGATGATTTACCCAGGGAATTTCTCTTACCTCAGCAAGTTTTCCCCTCTTCTTCCCCACATGCTTGCTCCACTACATCCCAATAAAAGGCATGCAAGCAGAGGTAGAAATTACACACATTTTTATGTTCATAGCCTTACACTCTTCAGGGGCAAAGGCTACACATCTTTGGATTTCTAACCTAGGGCCTGTCTACTCTACACACTAAAGGTAGCTGGACAAAATGATGACCCTGGCACTCTCAGGGTAAACAGAACTTCAATCAATCATTACTTTTGAAAGCAATTTCTACTTTTCCCAACTCTGAATATGAATCAAATTTTAATGTGAAGAGAAAAAAATGAAAGAAAGGTCCCTGTCAATGCCATTTGGTAAGCAAATGGCGGCCATCTTTAAAACAAGGACATAATTGCACCTGGTGAGCACCTAGCTATGTGGTTAAAGATGCTAAGCTGACTTGAGAGCTAGAATTTTCCTAAACTAGACAGTCCCTGGGAATCAAGAATAAACTGTGCAGTAAGTACATCAAGTCACAGAATGTGGAGTACAACCCAGGTCACATTCTGACATATATGTGGTAAGGTATTTTACATTCTTTTAAGAGTCGGTTGGAGGGGAATACCTAGAAGATGGAAGTGTTTTCTCCCTAATGTGTTGGTTGCCATGTATTTTTTAGCAGATAAGCAAGGCCCCCATTTTGTACACTGTGTAGATTTCTCACCACTAAAATGAATTATATAATCATCCTAATTGATAACTAGTTTTAAATGAATGTGCAGGTGAACAGATACACTGTTACAATACAAGAGAGAACTTCTGTTGCTCAGTGTCTGCATTTATGAAGAAGGGTTCATTCAATGGGTGGAAGGATAAGAGCGGAGAAATATGACCTTGCAGTGACAGAATTTTAATGTGCAGTGTATGCAGCTGAAAAAATGCATGGCAGACTCCGTTTTTTTTTTTATTGCAACATATATTAGCACATTTACATAATGCTGGTTCTCATCTAAATGGCGGGGTTGTCTCCAGGTCAACCAGCAGCTCATGAAAGCTCTAATTCTCCTAGAAGCCAGATATAATTCTGATCAAAGGTAACGCTTCTGCTAAAATTCTAATGGCAATGAAAATGTGAAAGGACCCCTAGAAACAAACCAAACATTACATCTTTTTACATTTTCCCAAACCGCAGTAATAGCCAGCTCTGCCACACTTGAACATCTATCAAGTTCTGAAAAGAAAAGCATCATCACGTCCTGATGTGTTCAATAATTTTTCTTTCCTTGACTCCTTTTTTTTTCCTTCGTAGTTTTGCTCTTCTGAAGCATTTCTTGCCCTTACCAATTAAAATGCTGCTTAACACTGCCGTAAGATTATTGGTGTGTTTTTTTTCTTATTTTACAACGTAAAATAAGAAATCCACTTTTAGATTTTATCAACAGGGACATAAAATTTTTTTTATAAGAGAAACTAAACATTCTGCATATTCACTTCAAAAAAAAAATTCTGGTCTCTGTTCTAAAACAACATTACTTAACTTTTTGCTAATTTTAAGTGACTGGCATGGCCATTTTTCTCTTTCTCTTTTAATGGACCCTTCTTTGCTAAGTATTTGAAGTCTTCTGCTTCTTTGGTTTGGAAAACTTCATCCAGCTAGCTTTCGCAACTTTGTCCTTTGAGAATACCACAGTATGGGATAAAGAAGCTGGGGTAGGGATCCCTGGGTGGCGCAGCGGTTTGGCGCCTGCCTTTGGCCCAGGGCGCGATCCTGGAGACCCAGGATCGAATCCCACATCAGGCTCCCGGTGCATGGAGCCTGCTTCTCCCTCTGCCTGTGTCTCTGCACCTCTCTCTCTCTCTGTGACTATCATAAATAAATAAAAATTAAAAAAAAAAAAAAAAAAAAAAAAGGAAGCTGGGGTAATGGAGTGGAGATTTAGACAGAAGGAGACAGAGAGTTCTCATTGTTCTGCGCTGGTTGAAGTAAATGCTCATTATGCTTGGTTTCATTTATTTCCTGTCTCTCTAGTTAACAAAAAGCTGATTCTTTTCTCCTGAACATAATGGTCATATGAGTAGAGAATAATAATCATCTGTGTTAATATCAACATTTCCCTGGATGGTTAGAAAGCTGGGAAGTTATGACTTCTGTTTATAAATCTAAATTTAAAATTAAATATTAGTTTTTCCTAGAAACCATACTATGACATATTTCTTCAAAGTTCTGGAGAACATAATCCCTTTAGCATGATCGCCATATTTTAAAACTGATTTCTGGAAATAGGTACTAATTGGCAAAATATAGAAGACTTACATTTAGAATCAGAAGATACATAGGGAAGAAGAGTGTGGATTTTCTGCACCTGAATCTGGAGTTAAGACATACTACCTTATTTTCCACCTTGCACTAAATAGAGTTTACAGGGAGACTCAAACTAACAGGACCAGATACATCTTATTAGATATGTATGTCATGGATCCCTGGGTGGCGCAGCGGTTTGGCGCCTGCCTTTGGCCCAGGGCGCGATCCTGGAGACCCGGGATCGAGTCCCACGTCGGGTCCCGGTGCATGGAGCCTGCTTCTCCCTCTCCCTGTGTCTCTGCCTCTCTCTCTCTCTCTCTCTGTGTGTGTGACTATCATAAATAAATAAAAATTTTAAAAAAAGATATGTATGTCATGAGGAGGGGGAAAGCATCTTTCAGTAGCAGAGGTGAGGAAGGCTGAACCCCAGTTTCAGCTCTGTGACAAACTCAAAGGAAGACTTTTTATCCCCCACCACAATGAGTGCAGTCACTACCTGTCACCACACGTTACTACAATATTACTATGCATTCCCTGTGCCGTACATTTCACCCAGCAGATGATGGAGCAAGATACCATTTCCCTTTACACCTTGGTTTTGTAGACCACAAAATACTACTCCTAACTTCAGACTTTTATGTTTCTATAACATTACTGGGAATGAAAATATCCTGGACAGCACACAAAAAGGAAATGTTTATCATAAGCAGCACTTAAAAATGTCTCACCAGTTTGTTTAAAAACACCACCACAGATTAGCTGAGCTAACCTTAAGGAAAAATATTTTTTTAAGTTTTTTTTCTCTTTAACATCATAGACATTCTTTAGCACTAACATTATCTGTTGATGACAATGGCCCATTGGCTTCCAGCCAGCCTCTTTAACAATGCCTTATTTGATTTAAGTCTATTACCTGCTGTGAGTGCTCCAAATAAACGCTGATTTGGGGAGTCATAAGTAACTTGGATATAGAAATTAAATCATTTCAGCCTATGCTTTGTCTATATTGCTTTTATTTTTTGCTTTAAGTGCTTCTATTATCACAATCACCCAGCTGGCATTTTAAATCACTAAATGAAAAAAACAAAAAACAAAAAACTACCATTTCATTTTTAACCTGACTTAAAAAAAAAAAAAGCCCTGAATATACACGTGGTATGTATGTGTGTGTGTGTATGTATGTATATGAATCTGAGTCTTTTATTATTATGGATATGTAAAATCACAGCCTTCCCTTGCATAAAGCAGGACACCTGAAAAGATTAAAAACCCAGGGAATATTCTGTTGGATTCTGTTTGAGGGCATATAAAGAGAATTTCCTTTCCTTTGTCCAGACAGCTAATTTCCTACTATAATCTTACAAAAATAGATAGTTTCTTGCAAAAAAAAAAAAAAAAAATCACACAAAAAAGTATAGGTAGAAAGACCTGTAGTGATGGATTATTTTGTTTAGAGGTTCTTAAATTGGGGTCCTTGCTTTTGGAGATTATTTGTGGGCTTCCCAAAACTGTAATATTTTGTATCAATGTCATTTATCTTCACTTTTAATCAGGTTCTCAAAAAGATACATTACCCAGAAAAGATTAATAACTACTAATCTAGTCCAAATGAGAAATCTTAATCCCAGAGTGGGGACAACTTGCCACAGTCATACCATTGGCCATCCAGAGCTGCATAATTCAAACCCCTGAGGCTGCTCATGCTAGTGTACATGCAAACAAATTATGTTTCTTCAACTTGGATCATCTTGTGAAAAAACACTGCCTGCTTTATTTGTTGCAAAGGTAAAGTGTGCTTATAGAGATCTCAAAGATATCATTTCAATTTTAATATTTATCACCACTGACATAACTGTTTTAAGACCTGTATGACAAGACGTAGCCCCAGAGGAGAAAAAAAAATCCCTCAAAACAAAACAAAACTCTCTTCTACATGCATGATGAAAATCTAATTTTATTACTACCTGCAGAAGCAAAACTTTTCTATATTTAACACTTCATGTTTGAACATCAACTAGAATTTTAAAGGAACAGGATGTTCATCAAGAATAGCAGACCTACCCATAAGGATGTTTCTTTTTTTGAAAAACCTTCCACCTCTTTTACTGAAATTAGGTGTATTCATACAATCACATACATAAACTATGATCAGTAAAGAGTATTGCACATCAAGCCTGTATTACCTTCTTTTTACTAGTTCTTTCTGTTATATGTTTTTATGATAATTCTTTTTAATTTAGATAGTGTTGCCAAGATGTACTGGTTATCAAATATGCCTTTAGAGCTAAATCTGTAGGAATATTGCACATTTCCCATATCTTTTTCTGACTTGCCTTCCTTCCACAGAAAGAATAAGAAAGAATTCCAAGGGAAGGAAGAAATATCTGTAAGTAATATATTAATAGCTATTCAATGCTAGACGGTTTCCCTGTTTGGTTGTTACTGGTGAATCAGAGAAAAAAATGACAGTAGCATCTATCACGTTCTGTTAAACCACACAACATTTTAACAAAGGCAAGGTATGTCATTTTGCTTATTTCAGCAATGTGCTATAATTGATAGCAAATGAGAGATGTCTACAAAACAAAATCACTATACTGCAAAAATAACTTAATTCGTAAGTAGGGAAGTAGAGTCATCCCCTGAGCCAAGAATATAATGGCTAATGAGCATAAACTGATAGGATCATGCAGTATAGTCCGAAGAGTGACTTTAAACTCAATAATTTCCCATCAAGACCCAGAATACCAAATGCTGCAACAAATACTATTCTTGATTCTGAACTTAAATTCAAATAATTAATGAAATATTTCCTCTTGTGTAGAAAGCAAAGTATGGGCGGGTTTTTTGGTTGTTACTGTTCAGGAATGTGATTGCACTTTCAATGGGCTCCAGTAGAAACCAATGTGTGACAAAAGAAAGACATCTTATGACTCAGTCACCACTGAGAGACACAATGTTCTTCTGTCTCAAAGTGCAAATTAAACAAAGTACCTTAAGGGTCTAAAAATAAGAATCTATGCTGGGGGAAAAAAGTAAATAAAAATAACAGAGGCCAAAATGCTGACAAAGGAAAAAAGTTATTTAGTCTATACATTCCTTTATGATTTACAGTAATGATATTTTCTTCATTACTATCCAACAGTAATAGATTAAGTAAACTGCAGATGAAAAGGATCGATTAAATCATTGTGTCTGATGCATGCAAAGGAGGGCAGATTTCCATAGAGAGAGGAAAAAGGAAGAAAGATAAATATAAAAATACTCTATCAACATCTACAAAAGTTCATTCAGCATGAAGTCCACAGACATCAAATAGAGGTATTAGCATCAGTAGTGAGGAAGAGGAGACACAAAGTACCCGTATTAATAGAGAGTCCTGTGCTATATCTTCAAACATCTACTATATTTGCCTGGAGCTTTTTCTAAATCAAAGCTATTCTGTTTATACTCATGTAGAAAATGTAATCTGAGTTTCAATGCATTTTTAATTTCATTCAATCTTGTATTTGTTCAACCAAAAACAATTTAAAGAGGACCAAGGCTATCAGCCTCACAGTGAGCAAGTGCAGTGCCTCACTAGGGAGTTCTTGAATCGTCCATAAAAATCAACAGTGTGCATCAAATAGTTTTCATTTGAGCACTGAAAAGTGAATCATCACAGCAACTACTCTTCAGGGCCTCTTTGGTTTCCAGATTAAACATGTAATGTGACCTGTCATCCTGCCATATCCTCTGCATTTCCATTTTTAAATAATCATAAATAAGAAAACCTTGCTACTCTTTGGCATGACACAGCTACTTGATTCAGCTGAGCTTCAAAGTCTTAGAAATTGCACTCATTCTTGGTTTAGAGTCCTGATTCTTCTCAAAGGCTTTCAGCTGAAAGATTCTTTATTGTATTCAAATCTTGTCCCATATGAGTTGTTTCGGTTACTCAGTTTGTGAAGAGTCTTAGAAATTGAATTGGGTCCGCAGCAGAAAACACCAACAGTTTTCCTGGTGAGAGAGAGGGAGAAAATGGAAAATCAGGTGGCAAATTAGACAGAACATAACAAGATGTGTCAGGAGCATGGTTCAGGTATTAACAAAGTTCATTTCTTGCTGCTTTGCATGCTGAATTAATTTCCCAATTATTTCCAAATAGAAGTGATCACCATGAAGTACTTCATGCTTTCCCTGCAAGAATTCAGGATAATTCAAGGAATGTAACTAGGAGCACAGATTTGCTTATCATCAGACAGAAAGTGAGCAGTCTGCCCTTAGCCTTTCCATTACATACAGAAATCAAATCAATTGCAGCAGTGGATAGATGTCCATCCATACTGGATCATGTTAGTCTTCTCTTACTAGATGTTGTTTATGCATTTTTCTAAAGATCCCTTGAATTGGCATGGGCAGTGATGAATAAGAGAAAGAAAAGCTACTACCAATTTGAAAGGATAATGTTAAGTAACTAATTTATACCCATGTTGAAACAAAAGCATATTAATCTGTATGCATTTTCTTTTTTATTTATGCACTGTAAAAACTGCACCAAATGCCAAGCATGTTTTATTGTTTGCTAACATAAAATTTTAGTATATAAATTATACATATCCCTAACAAATAGACTAAATAAATACCAGAAAATGACTAGTATTTCACATCAATCTTCCTCCTAAGTTTGTTATTTGCATTGAATTCTTCTAGAATACCAAAATGATTAACAATTCATATCGTATCTTGGATAAAGTATAGTTTGTCCTCATTATCTTATCTGAGAATAAGTGGTACAGAAAAAAAATCCAGTAAATCCATTTAAATGGGTACTAAGATTTTATAATAAATACCTAAAAAATGATTTTACTAAAACTTTTCACCTTGAAAAATGAAACAAAGAGGGACACCTCGGTGGCTCAGTGGTTGAGCGGCTGTCTTTGGCTCAGTTTGTGATCCCAGGGTCCTGGGATCAAGTCCCACCTCGGGCTCCCTGCGCAGAGCCGCTTCTCCCTCTGCCCATGTCTCTGCCTCTTTCTATGTCTCTTATGAATAAATAAATACAATCTTAAAAAAAAAAGAAAATGAAACAAAGAACTACAAAAATAGAATTTTCACTTGCAGCCATGATGGAGTAGTGGGGACTAGATTCCTAAGAAAAAGAGAAAAAACCGAGGTCAGTTCAGCAACTGTCTCTGCTTATGGCCTGGAGGCAATCTACAGGATGCAGCACAGAGAAACTCAAGCCAAGATTGAGGGTCTCACTGAGTTGAAGAGACAAAGAATGGAATTCATGGAGGACATCAGGCGACAAATTCCAGAATTTGTGGAAGGTAAGAGAGACCCACTGAAGGAAGCTTTGGAAATCTGTAGGGCTGTATCCTCAAGTCTTTGGCTGAGTACTGATTTGCTCATGTGTGAGAGGAAACTACATGAATCTGGATAAGGAACTAGCAGGGAGCAGTAAGGCAAACAATTCTGAGTTGACACAAGGTTGTGAATAATTCATATTCCCACAAGCCAGAACGGAAAGATCTATATATCATATGTGGGCAATGGGTAGTGTTCTAGAAAGTTATCACCTTACTTGCAAGAGGGGGGTGGATGTTGGTAAAATTAGCCTTAGAGTGAAGGTGCTCTGGATCTATACTTAAGAAAGATCAAACTGAACCTAAGTCACAAACTGCATGCTAGAAACAAGTCCAACAATATTGAAAAGAGAAGATCAAAATTTGGCATGTAACATCTAACTTCAAAATTTACAGTATTCAATAAGAAATTGCCAAGAATTTTATAAACCATAACTGGGAATGTTATGGGCTGAACTATGTCCCCTCTAAATTTGTTATGTTGAAAATCAAACCCCCAGTACTTCAGAATATTTGGAGAGAAAAGCTTTAATGATGTAATTAAGTTAAAGCTTTAGAGTGGATCCTATTCCAATCTGAATAATATCTTTATGAGAAGAAACTGGATATATGAAGAAACATGAGAGAATGCACATGCTCAAAAAGATCATATGAAGAGACAGCAAGAAAGTAGTCATTTGCAAGCCAAGGAGGAAGGTCTCAGAAGAAATCAACCCTGCTAGCCTCTTGATATTAGACTTCCAGCCTCTTGAGTTTTGAGAAAATAAATTTGTTTAACCCATTATCAAACATTTTCTTGAAACAGTGATGAGAAACATACTTCATTATGTTCAAAAGCAAGCATCAACATGGTGAGAAGAGAAATAGAAGATTTTTTCAAGGCCTAAGTGGAAATTCTAGTGATCAATGCAACCTTTAAAATTATAAGTATACTGATAGGTTAACAGAAAAATAGGCACTGCAGAAGAAAAGAAAAGATAATTAAACTTAAAGACCTGGCACTACAATCTATCCAAATGGATCACACAGACAACAAAAATCAGGGAAAAAAAAATGAACAGAGGCTAAATCAATTAGTCTATCTAATCAACACTAAATCAACTAGTCAAAGATAGATGCAATTCTAGTCCCAACATGTGAGAAGATAAAGGAAAAGAGAAAAAAACACTTAATAAATAGTTGCCAGTTTTTGCGAAAATCTGATGAAAACAAATACATAGATCCAAGGGTCTAATGAATCCCAAGGAGAATACACACAAAGAAAACCATGTAAGTCAACTTACAATAAAACTGAAAACCAGTGACAAAGAGAAAAACATAAAAACAACCAGAGGAGGGCAGAAAAAGACACTTTACAAATAATAAACAGAAGATGAAAGACGGAGTTCTAGTAAAAAACTATGCATGTCAGGAGGCAATGAAGTAACATCTTCAAAGTGCTGAAAGACAAGAGAAAATTCAACTATGCTGTACCAAGCAAATTCTACACTAAACAAAAATCACTTTCAAAACTGAGGATGGAATATAAGCTTAGCAAACAAAAGAGGAGAGAATTCATCACCAGCAAGCCAGTACTATAAAGTATATTAAAGGAAATTCTTCAGGAAGGAGAATGAAATCAGATGTAAATTTGAGTTTACCCAGAAAAATGAAGAGTGCAAAAATGGTAAATCTGTGAATAAATATAATCTGTATTTTGTCTAACTTTTAATGTCTTTGAATTATTACTGGTGCCTAAAACAAATGGAATCACAGTGCATCATGAAGTATATAGCATATGGAAAAGAAAGAACAATAAGAATAATGGCCAAGGAGACGCAGGGGGAATGGAAGTACAGAAAGTGGTATAACATTATTTGGAGTACACTGTGATAAGCTAATGATGTACACTCTAAACTGAGAACAATGTTTCTCTGATTTTAGCTTCCTCAGAATTACTTGAGGGACTTCACAGACCATAGACCATCTGGTCCACAGACCATCCCTAGAGCTTCTGATACTAGAAATCTTGGATAGGGCTCAAGAATTTGCTTTTCTAACAAGCTCCTGGTGATGCTTGTCCAAGGAATGCAGTTTGGGAACCAATTCCTTAAAGAAATCACTAAAAGCAAACAGACAAACAGAGAAGTATGGCTAATATGCCAATAAAAGAGAAAAAAACAGAATCATAAATGTACTTAATCTGAAAGAAAGAAAGAAAGAAAGAAAGAAAGAAAGAAAGAAAGAAAGAAAGAAGAAGGAAGGAAGGAAGGAAGAAAGGAAGAAAAGAAAGAAAGAAAGAAAGAAAGAAAAGAAAGAAAGAAAGAAAGAAAGAAAGAAAGAAAGAAAGAAAGAGAAAGAAAGAAAGAAAGAAAGAAAGAAAGAAAGAAAGAAAGAAAGAAAGAAAGAAAAGAAAGAAAAGAAAGAAGAAAAAGCAATAGTAAACTGCCAGATTTAAACCCAACCAAAGGAAGCCAAGAATACTCAACGAGAAAAATATAATCTCTTCAATAAATGGTGCTGGGAAAACTGGATATTTTCATGCATAAAATGAAACTGAACCCCCATTTCACACCACTCACAAAAATTAACTTGGGAAGAATTAAAGACCTAAATGTAAGATCTGAAACCATCAAACTCCTAGAAAAGAACATAGGGAAAAAGCTCCTTGACATTAGGCTTGGCATTAATGTAATGGATATGTCACCAAAAGCATAAGCAATAATAGCAGAAATAAACATGTGGGACTCTATCAAACTAAAAAGCTTCTGTACAGCACAAGAAATGATCAACAAAATGAAAAGACAGCCTATGGAATGGGAAAAATATTTGCAAACTATGTATCTGATAAGGGGCTGGATTTTGTGCTAAGTGATAAAATCAGACAAAGATAAATATTGTATACTCTCATCTATATGTAGAATCAGAAAAATCCCCCCAAAAACCCAAACTCATAAAAACAGAGAGCAGACTGGTGGTTGCCAGGGCCAGGTGGGAGAGGTGGGGAATGAGTGAAGGTTGAAAAGAATTATAAACTTCTAATTATAAGAAGAGTAAGTTCTGGGAATGTAATGCACAGCATGTTGACTATAGTTAACAATACTGTGTTGTATAAGGTGTAAAGGTGCTAAGAGAGTAGATCTTAAAAGTTCTCTTCACACACATAGACACACACAGAAATTGTAATTATGTGAGGTGATGACTGGGTAGTCCTTTCACAATATATATATTCATATATCAAATCATTACACTGTACATATTAAACTTATGCAATTTTATGTTAGTTGTATCTCAATGAAGCTAGAAAAAAATCCAATATTTTTTGCTCCATGAAATAATAAAATGTAGTATATTTTGTAATGGATAAATATAATAAAGTGCAATGATAATAATATGTAATGAAATAGTTTAAACACAACTAAATCCTCCAACTAAAATACTCCAATATACATGAAACAAAAACTAATAGGACTGTAAAGACAGATAAATCAAGAATTACAGTTGACTATTCCAATGCTCTTCTATCTGTAATTGACAGAACAAAGAGAAAAATCATAAGCGTACTAAAGACCCGAATGCCACTATCAAGCAATTGGAACTAATTGTTATTTATAGTGTGCTCTATGCCCAAACAAAGGAATACAAATTCTTTTCAAGTGCATGTGGAACATTCATGAAGACAGACCATATTCTGGGCAGTAAAACAGTCTCAATAAATTATAAAGGATTGAAATCACAGAGTATATTTTCTCAAAAGAACCCAATTGAACTAGAAATCAAAACCAAAAAGATATCTGTAAAATCCCCACATGTTTGGAAATTAAACAACACACTTCTAAAACAACCAATGGGTCAGAGAAGAAATCACACTGAAGATTAAAAATACTTTGAAGTGTATAAAAATTAAAACAGATCAACATTTGTATAATGTAGCTAAAGTGTTGGGAGGGGAATTTATAGAATTGAACACTTTTATTAGAAAAGAACAAGGGACTGAAATCAATGATACAAGGTTCTATATTAAGAAACTACCAAAATAAAACCCAATTAAACCCAAAGTGAGAAGGAAGAAAATAAAGTAGTGCAAAAATAGATTTTGCTTTATAAAATTTAGATTACTATTAAAACCAGATCTAGACACACTAGGTTACTTAAATCAATGCTCTGCATCTCTTGCCATCAGGGAAATACAAATCAAAACCACAATGAGATACCACCTCACACCAGTGAGAATGGGGAAAATTAACAAGGCAGAGAGGATGCGGAGAAAAGGGAACCCTCTTGCACTGTTGGTGGGAATGTGAACTGGTGCAGCCACTCTGGAAAACTGTGTGGAGGTTCCTCAAAGAGTTAAAAATAGACCTGCCCTACGACCCAGCAATTGCACTGCTGGGGATTTACCCCAAAGATACAGATGCAATGAAACGCCGGGATACCTGCACCCCGATGTTTCTAGCAGCAATGTCCACAATAGCCAAACTGTGGAAGGAGCCTCGGTGTCCATCGAAAGATGAATGGATGAAGAAGATGTGGTCTATGTATACAATGGAATATTACTCAGCCATTAGACGACAAATACCATTTGCTTCAACGTGGATGGACCTGGAGGGTATTATGCTGAGTGAAGTAAGTCAATTGGAGAAGGACAAACATTATATGGTCTCATTCATTTGGGGAATATAAATAATAGTGAAAGGGAATAGAAGGGAAGGGAGAAGAAATGGGTAGGAAATATCAGAAAGGGAGACAACATAAAGACTCCTAACTCTGGGAAACGAACTAGGGGTGGTGGAAAGGAAGGAGGGCGGGGGGTGGGGGTGAATGGGTGACGGGCACTGAAGGGGGCACTTGATGGGATGAGCACTGGGTGTTATTCTGTATGTTGGAAAATTGAACACCAATAAAAAATAAATTTATTATTAAAAAAATAAAATTAAAAAAATAAAATAAAATAAAATTTTAAATCTTCAAAAAGAAAAAAAATTGAACCATTCAGCTTATCCCACCAAAACCCAAAGACAAACAAAAAACATAATGTGCTTTTCATGAAAATGAGAAAGCACTGAGTCATTTTGCCTGTTTGTATACATTTCTGTCAATACTGCATTACAATAAGATACCATTACGTTCTTCACAGGGCAATTATAAAGTTTGTTTTTCAATTTTTACAGACTTCCTAAAGGCTTCTCTTAAATATTTCACAACAAAATTATCACTTTAAAAGTACCCAGATATCTATATAATTTTTTTTTTACATTTTGTATTTTAGTTGTTAACTAATTTAACTCCAGCAGATTTCTATGTAATTTGAGGAGTTCTACAATGTTCTTTTTACTAACAATGAGATCTTGTAACTTTTTCAAGATCTACACTTAATCCCTGCAACCTATTTGCATTAAATTTGCATTAGGTTGCTGCAATCCAACAATCATCTAGAGATTTATTTACAAAAACTTTGCTGATATGGGAAGAAATAGATGCTATACAGAGAATGTTGTTTGGGGTCAGATGTTGGGAACTAGTCCGATAAATGCTCAATATATTTGTGCATGTTTTCCTATTATGCCAATTTTTTTTCATGCAGATTTGTAAGTTTGGGATCTTATAATTATGACAGCTTGTTCACTTCTTGAAATACAGACCAGAAAGTTTGATTGACTTGCCTGAGGGACACAGATCAAATAAATGTTAGACAGCAAACCTATGTATTCTTAATCCATATTATTTTAAAACACCATAAGGAAGGAGAATGTAGACATGGTCTCAGATATTTCATCCAATCCCAGCATAATAGCTCTCTACTCCACAGACCACATAAACTTAATCCTTTATTTCTCCTTTGTACAATGCATAAATTTGATTAATTTATGATCTGATATACATTTTTATTATAAATAATAGGAAAATAGGCTTTGGTTTAGTATAATAAAAAATGTCCTGTTATCTTAGTAAATACTGAGTGACTTACAAAATAATATTTACAAAATCTTTTTATGTTTTTGAAAAATTAGTATACACTTTTAGTATATGGGAGTTAACATTCTGCTGTAATATACATGGTGAACATGATGGTTGCTTGGAACATTTCACTGTCCTCAAGAGGGACATGGTAAAATAAAATTGCTATTCTTTCTACTTGCGACCATGCTCTGCTGTAAATAAAGCACATTGAACTTTATAGTCAGAAGAGAGGGTTCATTCTGAATTGGACTCATTAACCAGAGCTTGAGATAAATCATTATCTTTTGGCTCCTAGCTTCTTCACTTGTAAAATAATGATGAAAGCAGGGTGACTTCAAAAGCTCCTTCACTTTCCTTGATCATACCATTACACAATTCATTTTCTGAATTTAAAAGAGCCACATGAGGAAGGAACCACCTCATACAGGTATGTAAAATAAATTGAGTATAAATTGACTCAGCCTTTTGGATTTGATAGGACACTATCTAAATGTACATACTCTTTGAGCCAGCAATTCCATTTCAAGGGGCCTAACCTACTGCAATACTCCCACAAGAGCATGAGAAAGTATGTGCAAAGATAATGGCCATAGCACTGTTTGCAACAATGAAGGACTGGAGGTAACATATATATCCATAAATAGGGTAGCAATGATCATGTTATCCATATTCTAGAATACTGTGATGCAGAATTGCATGGAAATTAACCATGAGCAATATGTGTGTATCTGAAAAAGACTACATTGAAAATTCTATATTAGAGATTCATTCAACTTTTGTTAAAAAATCAAAGTTCATATTTTCAGTATATAGGTTTTAAATACATATAAGTAAATATCTACATGCTCATATATGTGAATATATACTTTTATAAGTATACATGTGTATCTCTACATATTCTTTCAGTAATTTATGTACACATGGTTAATGTACAACAAAAATTTTACACCTATAATGAGGACTTCTCTTTAAATAGCACCTTTTAAAAAATAATAAAAATAATAAATAGCACCTTTTTTTCTAGTTAATGAACTCTTAAGATGTTGACCTAATTCTTTTCCTAAATATGCCACGTAAAAATTCTTTAAAAATAATGCATTTTAGGTGCCTGTATAGAGCAAATACACAAAATGAAAGTGTTGTACAAAATGTCAACAGTAGATGGTACACACTTGCTCTTCTTAAACCAGCTTTGCTGTTTGAAGAAAATGAACAACAACCAAATAAACATACAAAACCCATCTAAATCATGAACAGTTTAACAAATGAGAATTCTTAAGAAATAATGAAATAAATCAATAATCCCAATCTAATTTCTTATAAGTGATCTTCTACCGTTGCAGAGTTTGGTTGCAGAATTGAGTAAAAACAATGGTAACAACAAAATTCCAAAATTTTCATCACTATACCATAAAAACTACTAACTGAATGCTTGTCAGAAGTCAGCTGAATATCATTAAAGGAGTCTGTGGTGCATAACGAGACCCAGCTTAGTACGACCCTATTATCACGTCTAGGTGGATGATACTGGAGAAAGATGGGAAAAGAATATAACCAAAGTTACAGTGACAGTTTTTTAATTCTATAAATTCACCTTTAACGAGAGCCCTACTTATGACAAAGGACCTCTGTTTCAAAATAATCCTTCCCTCTTTAACTCAAAACTACTTCATCATGAGAAGGGAAATCCAGAAGTGGTCTCAAACAAAGCTGCAATCTTACTTTCAGCAATAGCTATATTCTTTTTAAAATTTCACTCCTGGGCGGGGGCACATGGGTGGCTCAGTGGTTGAGCATCTGCCTTCAGCTCAGGGAGTGATCCGTGATCCCAGGAACAAGTTCCACATCGGACTCCCTGTAGGGAGCCTACCTCTCCCTCTGCCTATGTCTCTGCCTCTCTCTCTGTGTCTCTCATGGATAAATAAATAAAATCTTTAAAAAAGTAGCATAAAATAAAATAAAATTTCACTCCTGGGGCTCCACACCATAATTCCTAAAACAAAATCTCTGAAGATGGCCAAGGGCCTTGATGAATCAGTGGATCTTTCAATAAATCATATTCATTCATGAGTTCATGACTTGAAGCTTATTTAGAACTCTTCATCCAATAAGCTTCCTCATCTATTTATAAATATCCTTTTTATATTTATAAAAATGTAGGTTTTAAATTATGAACTGACCAACTAGAAGAGCCATAGGGTCAAAGGAAATTTAAAAAAATTCAATCTTCAATTTATGTACATTCTTACTGCAGAAGTATATTTACTTAAGCAACAAAAAGATGGTTCATTCCAATGTAAAAACATATTTAATTTTGATAAATTCTACAGGATAAATAAGATAGAAATACAAGCTTAAGTAGAAAAAATAATGTAAAATTTCCACCTGCTAATGAAAGCTCATTTGTATATCTTTCCAAATATATGAGGTTGGTATAAAAAACCTGATATTTTTATTCCAGTAGACATGCTTAGAGAGTTATATTAATTTCAAGATGTCAACATGTGCAATATGTTAGACATTAGAGCTTCCCAACTATTTGAACTTTTGATGAAACTATTTCAATGCCAAATTTAAAATGTATGAGTGTATATATGGTTTTCAAAGCACTTCTACAATTCTTGTAGGCCATTGCCCTGAACTACAAGTTTACAGAAGACATGAGGGTTGGCTAGTCTATGCCCTAAAGTGAATGCTCTCCTTCAACAGTATTTGCTTCAAATCATAGACATATATCCCATAGTGCTAAGCCTCTTCATATAATTATAGCTTCCAAGAAAAAAAATTATGTTTGGAAATACTCCTGTTTTAGAGACTATATATGACAAACTAAGGGCTTTTAAGAATTTATTAATTCTTGTAAAAAAGTTCAAAAATCTGATTTTAAGTGCATTCATTGTTAGAACTGCTGGTAGAGCTCCTTTGTTTGCTAACATGATTTTGAAAAGTTTTTCCAATGATCATCTGATACATGATATCAGAATGAATATCCATTTTAATATGGGTCCATGCAAATTTGAAAGTAGGTTGGAGAGTATTACTCATAAATACTTTAATAGACTTTTTTAAAGCCAATTTTTAATTATTGATGTTAAAGATATGTGAGGTGGTCCCTGCGTTGCCTACTCCTTTGCTAGTGATAATTGAGTGTTTAAGTGACTTTGTAATTTGTAAACCCATTCCCAAATTTGTCTTTAAAAACTACATGTGATAACTTGAGAATATTTTAATTTGATCCTTAGCCATATGGCAAATTTCCTGAGCACTAGTACTTACCCTCTGTTACATTTTGCTATTTCATCAAACAGAAGTTTCCACCGAGGACGTCCAATAAAAAGTCTTGAATTCAGTGCTTGATATTTTTCTCCAATTATCTTCTGCCAAAAAGAAAGCACTATATTTTATATGACCCAGAATTGGATGAATAACCCATTTCTCTAACATCATTTCTACTGGTGCTGTGGTTTCCTACCAAATTGCTGTGATATCAAGACTATAAGTATTAAATGGCAAGCAATTAAGTACAGTCATTTTGAAGCATCATTTCCTTCCTCTTTTCCTTTAAAATTCATTATCTTCTTGAATGCCATTATTACAAATGGCTGATTTTCCTAGACTTCAGTTAGTTGCTTCATTTTTAACAACTGCAATGTTAAAGAATGCATTTTAACTGCCTACCCTCAAAATGGGTGCAGCACAGTAACTTTATTGAAGTGTTTTTACACTGCAAATACAGTTGTCTTATTTGGTTCATTATATGAGTAAAATACTACAAATTGTCATCATAAATTTGGGGAAATGATCCCAGACAAGACAGTCTAAGACAGAAGAGCTCTAAATCTTGGGTCTATAAACAAATAGCTTCTAATGGGCTGGCGTTTGCAATGAACAGAATATTAGATCTGGATCAACAATGAAGGGTCAGTGAGAAGAGGGGACAAGTGTCTGAGTCCCAGGCTGACAAACTGAGAACCAATGCGATTTATGCTCCATACCTTAATTATAACCATACCATGAAGAATAATGATATTGACTTGCTTCACGAGAATAGTAAAATGAAATAATTTTTTACATACCAAGTAAGGTAGAAATATGACTCCAAAAATAGGGTTAGATTAGTTTTGAAGTAACTGACAAGCATTCATGTTTTGTATCCAAAATATTATGGAAAATGTATAATGGAAAATACTAAAATAAAACTTGCGAAAGCATTCATGCCCAGATTTATACACCTACGTAGCACTTCAGTGTCATCTGTAAACATCAGTTTCTTCATCTATAACATGAGTATAGCACTATCATCTTGGCACTATCTACCTCTTGGATCTGTTGGAATTACACAAGATAATGAATATGAAATGCTTAGCACAGTGTGTTGCACAGTAAGAAAATAACACGTGATGGATACTACTACATTTTTAGTTTCCCTTAAAGAAAAATAAGCTTAACTACATATGACCTTATCTTGTCTCTGCACATAAAAATTCCCCTCGATGAACATAATCATGAGACTCTTCACTTATGGTCCTATCTCTAGAGGTAAAGAATTTTAAACAACAGTGAAAAGGAGAGATGAATGCAAAGGTCTGTACTAGCTCCCTGTGAGGAGGACAAATGAAAGGCAGAACACAGTTGGCTTCAAGGACAAGCCATGGGTTTTTTGGACACACTCCAAAAGAGGCCTTCCTCTGGGAAACTTCTCTTTGAACCACCTGCAGAAATTTTCTTCCAGCACAGCCCCTACTGTAAATCTTCTATTATCAAGAGGCCTGTTTAATTTATAAAAACATCTAACTACATACCTGTATCCCATCTGTTTGACTGAGGTACAGCTGGATGTTGACATAGTCAGGTCTGTTCTCTTGCCAAAACTGAGAGGACATAAAAGTAAATAGACATGAGAATTTTCTCTGTATGCTCAGACTGTCTCCTATTCTAACATATGTGATTCTACAGTTTAAGATGTATCTTGTCTAATCACAGTCAACATTTACAAGCAATATACATACCAGATGCTAATATTAATAACCTGTGCCTCCTGACAGAATTAGTGTAAGCAGTAGGAGGAGGAGCGATAAGGGAAGAGTAGATGGTAGTAGTATAAGAGAATAATTCTGTTATCTTTATCGATACAAAATCAAGCATACTAAATACAACATTGATATTCCCTGAAATCCTTCCATATACATCTTAATTTATTCTCCAAGAGTCTCTAAATTATGGCCAAGAGCTCACTCATAAAGAATATGATTTAAAAAAAAAAAAGGAAACCACAATAGTATATAATATGTATGCTAGGAATCACAAAAAAAAACAAAACAAATAAAAACAAAGACAAAAGGCTCAGTTCCTGTTTCTGCCTTGCTACTTCTCAGCACTGGTTTTCCTTGTACAAAAATGTATGGGGCAGGAAATACCACCTGTCAAAGAAAAAATAGTCTGGAAAAATTCTCAAACATTTCAATACCTTGAAAAGTAAAATAAGAAAAATATTATCTGGAGGAAAATAAACTCAACAAAGGTGGTAAAAGAGTTGTTGTCATCCCTATATGCTTCTTTTTTTCCTTTTTCTTTTCATTCAAAAATCAACCTACTAATAATTGACCTGATTCTGACTGGCTCCTGACTTCTCAAATCTATTCTTTTAAAAATATTTTTGCACCCAAAACTAATGTTACACTATATGTTAATTAACTGGAATTTAAACAAAAACTTAAATTTTTTTTAAATTTTAAAATATTAAAAAAATATTACATAAATATTATTTGAAATAGTTAAAAATTTATATATTTTTTAATTTTTATAAGTATTTTTCTTAGGGCTTCCTTTCACCACCCTGACATAAAGAGAAGCTGAAAGATAAGGACCAAGCATCAAAAGTGGAAGAAGAGGAGAGGAACACAGCAGCATGGTGGGCTCCTTAGAGAACCAGAGAGGAGGTGCGAGGTATGGATCTGAGTGTCTGAGGTGACAGGACTTTTTCAAAAGCCTAACCATTTCTTGAGCATAAATTGGCATACTGGGCTTGCTTGAGATGGTAAGGTTTTGCTGGACTTTATTGCAGCAAGATCAACTGATTTAAAGTACTGTTTCTGTATAGTGTAATGATGTTCTTAGCAGCATTATCTACAAAGCCAAATTATGGAAACAGCCCAAGTGTCCATCGATTGATGAATAAAGACACGGTGTATATATGTACAATTGAATATTACTCAGCCACCAAAAAGAATGAAATATTGCCATTTTTAATGATGTGGTTAGAGCTAGAGTCTTATGTTAAATGAGGGAAGTTAGATAAAAACAAATACCATATGATTTCACTCACTTAAGAAACAAAACAAATGAGTAAAGGGGAAAAAAGGGAGAGACCAAACATGAAACAGACTTTTATCTATAGAGAATAAACTGATGGTTACCAGAGGGGAGGTGGGCACAGGGAAGGGTGAAATAGGTGATGGAGATTAAGGAGCGCACTTGTTGTGATGAGCACTGGGTGATATATGGAAGTGTTGAGTCACTAAGGCGTATTCCTGAAACTGTATGTTGTATGTTAGCTGTATGTAGCTAACTGGAATTTAAATAAAAAACAAAAGTAAATAAATAAATAAAGTAAAATGAAATTTTAAAAATGACATATTGTGACTCAAAGTAGAAGTTTCAGGAATGCAAAAAAGTCACATTGTAAATGGGGGGTGGTGGTGACTAAGCAGGGTTTCATCAGCCCTCTGGCACCTCTGAGCCCCCTGCAGGTAGCTGACTTATTCTGTTGCCACCACTATCTGGTCCTGAGACTTCTAATGAGTTACTGACTCATCTAGGCCTCCATTTTTTTCATTAGGACAATGATGATGGGGTTGAATGCTATCATCCCCCAGATCTCTTTTCAGATCAAAAATGATACAATTTCTGACAGGTGTAAACTCTATAAAATCCCAATAAAGACATAGTTTACTTTTAAGGGTGATGTGATGATTCTCAGCTCCCATAATATTCTTAAAATACTAAGTTATATCCAAATGCTGCCTCAAGTTAAATCCAAATGCTAAATTCATTCTTAGGTCCTTTCTGAATTGAATCAGGGTTTATGAATTTTAATTGTGAAGAAATAGGAATTTCTAGATGCCAGTAATGAATAATAGCACCTCACAAAACACATGGCTTGCATTGATTCTTGTCTTAAATGAACAGGATGCTGTTCTGAAATCAGTCCTACGACTCCTGCAACTGTTTGGTGTCCACGGCCCCAAGAGCTATGCAAATTTGGATAATGTGGGACACTGGTTTGCTCAGCGGTTGAGCGCCTGCCTTCAACCCAGGGTATGATCCTCAAGTCCCAGGATCGAGTCCCACATCAGGCTCCCTGCATAGAGCCTCCTTCTCTCTCTGCCTATGTTATGTCTGTCTCTCTCTCCCTCTCTGTCTTTCTCTCTCTGTGTCTCTCATGAATAAATAAATAAAATCTTTACCAAAAAAATTTGGATAGTGTTTTTTAATGATTTCAATGTCTCCACTTTAACTTACCACTCACTGAAGACAATGATATCTATGAAAGGCACGATTTTCTCCAAATAAAGGAACAGTGAAAAAATAGGTATGTGGATCAACACAATCTTGCAAATAGACAAGGCTTGTAGGATCATGCACAAATATTATGTTTTTCATTTTCATTTCTCCTGCCTATACTTCTACTTATTTTTCTCACAAATAAAAAATAACAGGATGTGAGTCCTGGGAGGAATTTTACAGATTACTAGGAATCACAGCAATTATTTATTAAATGCTTTCAAAATGATAGATACTTTAGATATATGTTAAGGGTAAGTCTCACATTGGGTTTCAAGTGCTATTAGCCTCCTTCACAAATTGGAAGCATAAATCAGGTTTATAGAGGCTAAGTGATTTATCCAAGGACTCGCAGTTCATAGGAAGTAGAATCACTGTTCCATTGTAAATGACAGATTCCAAATGCCTGATGCAGCCCTGATCCCTTATTTTGATTTTCCCAACATGACCTACAGAGGTGAAGTGACTTGAAGCAAGTCACATCGTTAGATATTGGCAGAGCTGGTACAGGATCACCTGACACCTGGCCCTGCACTCTTCAATCACCAGGTTGGACAATCTGGCCAAGCAAGATCTACCTAAGACTCAATTTTTTCATCATTGCAGATAGTCTGACACCAAGACAGAGCGACTAGGGCAACTAAGATAGGTTTGTCCTAGGCATTCTAGAATGATGTGAAAGACCTCACAGCTAGAACAAGATTGAAAGACTATATTTTCATTTGATTTTCAAAAACAGTTTTACCTGCCTTTACACAGACTGTAGGCAACATCACTATGCTTTATTGCTGTTGATCTCTTTCTTTCTCTCTTTCCCCTCACTCATTCTCTCTCTCTCTCTCTCTCTCTCTCTCTCTCTCTCACACACACACACACACACACACACACTGAGCTTGGTAACACAGTTACAAACACATCATCCTCAGAGGCACAACTGAAAGACCAGTGTTCATCCTGCTGATGCCAAAAATCAAAACAGATGCAGAGGTGTGAGTAGAAGATAATCATCACTGTATTATTTATACTAGTTTTAGGGTTTTATATTATTTACTCCATGGAATTCTAAAGGTAAACCACATCCATCAAAAAAACTTGAAATGGAAAGAATACATAAATCTTAAAGATTCAACTCCTGTGAAGGTCCAGCCACTTAACATTCTTTTCTTCTCTTTATTCCTTTCCTTCCCTACTACTTCCCTTAGAAAGCATCTGTTATTCAAATGTGCCTGTCCACATCTTGGATCCTTTCATTAAAAAAAAAAAGTACAGGTTCTGTATATCAGTTCAAGAAAGATTAAAAATTAGAAAAACAAAGGTAGAATTAGGAAATCCCAGAAATAATATAACTGGTCAATAATCACAGGAAGAGAGGTTTAACCCCACTAGCATTGGGGAGAAAACAGAATGAGATCTCACTGTTTGAGACTGGCAGAAATTTAAGATATCGGTAATAAAAGATTTTAGAATAAATGTCTCTCATACTCTTTGGTATGGAAGCTGTTTTATTCTCTCTGGAGAGTGTTTTGTCAGTACACATTAAAAATTTAAATTCATTCACAACCTCCTCATGACCTCTGACTTAGAAAGTAGTCTTGAGGATCAACCCAGGAAAAAATACAAATTTGAGAGTAGTGATTTTGCTCTACTTGAAAGTTTTTTCTCTGTTAGCCTCAAAGACAGAACTCCCTCATGGTTTTCCTCCCACCTTCCTGGCCAGTCTGACTGATCTTTGTTGACTCTTACTCATCTTTGAGCCTTCAGAAATTGCAGCATGCCAGAGCTTGGTGTTTTCACACACACTTCTAAGATCTACACTTAGATCAATCTTGCTCAAATCCTTTCAATGGCTTCTCATCCCTCCCTTTATTTTCCCCTCCTGATTCAGCAGGTCCCAGATCAGTCCCAGGAATCTGTACTTTTTTAAAAAAAATTGTGGTCAAATATACATAACAAACTTTAACTGTTTTTTTAAGTATGCAGTTCAGTGGCATTAAATACAAATTGTTGTGTAGCCATCACTACCATCCATCTCCAGAATCTCGTCATTTTTTTAAACTGAAACTCCATACCCATCAAATAATAATGCACTATTCACGTCCCCTGAGTCCCTGGCACCCACCAGGGACTGACTGTATCTATGAACTAGAACTCTCCATATCTTGTATAAATAGAATCATACAATATTTGTCCTTTTATGTCTGATTTAATTCACTTAGTATAACGTTTTCGAGGTTCATACATATTCTATGTCTCAGAATTTCATTCTCTTTAAGGTTGAAATATTATTCCATTATACGTATATGCCACATTTTCTTTATCCATCACCAGGCGTTTGGGTTGTTTGGCTATTGTGAATAATGCTGCTATGAATATCAGTATACAAAAATCTGTTCAAATCTCTGCTTTCAGTTCTTTTGGGTATATCTCTAGAACCTTTTTTTTTTTTTTTTTTTTTTTTTTGCATAAAATCCAAAGACCTTTTGTAATCCACTTCCTCCCCCAGGAAAGCATACATATCACCTGATTGCTTCTCTTACTACTTGTCCCCTTGCTTACTCTGGTTTGCCCACACAGATTTCTTTCATCTTCCTCCTAGCATACTACTGTATCAGAGCCCCAGCCTGTGAGTTGGGTCCCTTTCTCCACAAGATTTCCACCTAGTCTGCTCATTCACCTCACTCAGGTCTCTGCTCAAATATTATTTGGGGAGGAATGCATTCCCAATTATACAATATAAATTAGCATGTCCTTGATGGTTTACTTTCTGTTGCTTTATCCACTTTTCTTCCTTGCCCTAATCAGAATCAGACATCCTGGGCAGCCCTGGTAGCTCAGCGGTTTAGCGCCGCCTTCAGCCCAGGGTAGGATCCTGGAGACCCAGGATTGAGTCCCATGTCACGCTCCCTGCATGGAGTGGAGCCTGCTTCTCCCTCTACCCGTGTCTCTGCCTCTCTCTATGTCTCTCATGCATAAATAAATAAAATCTTAAAAAAAAAAGAATCAGACATCCTATTTATTTATTAGTTTGTTGTCTATCTTCCCCACTTAGGATGTAAATCACATGAGATCAAAAAATTGTTTTTCATTTTGTTGTTCTCCAATGTTGCTCCATGTCCTACAAGAGTTTGTGATTCATAGCAGGCAATGAGTGAATTTTTGATGAGTGACAGAATGACTGAATAAATGAGTATCTGCATAGAAAGACACATATGAGGGGCACCTAGGTGGCTCAGTGGTTGAGCATCTGGCTTTGGCTCAGGGCATGATCCCAAGGTCCTGGGATCAAGTCCTGCAAAAGGCTCCCTGGAGGGAGCCTGCTTCTCCTTCTGCCTATGTCTTCTCTTTCTTGGTGTCTCTCATGAATGAATAAATAAAATCTTAAGACAAACAAACAAACAAACAGACACATAGGATATTCATTGTAGTCTTTTTTATTTAGATTTTAAATATATATATATATATATATATATATATTTATTTATTTATTTATTTATTTAGATACTGCACGAGCAGGGGGTGGGGCAGAGGGAGAGGGAGAGAGAGAATCACAATTAGACTCCATACTCAGCATGGAGCCCAACTTGGGGCTCGATCCCATAACCTTCAGATCATGACCTGAGCTGGAAACAAGAGTCGGACTCCTGACTGAGCCACTGAGGGACCCCATAATTGCAGTGTTCTTTATAATAAAAAAGTAAATATCCATCACTGAGGAATGGTTAAATTACTAAGTGCTTCCATAATACAAAATATAGCAATAAAAAGAATGAGGTAACTTTATACATACTATTATTAAAAATGTTCAAGACATAGTGATAAGTTTAAAATAAGCAATTCAGGGGCACCTGGGTGGCTCAGTGGTTGAGCATCTGCCTTTGGCTCAGATTGTGATCCCAGGGTCCTGGGATCGAGTCCTGCATTAGGATCCCTGCAGGAAGCCTGCTTCTCCTTCTGCCTGTGTCTCTGCCTCTCTCTGTGTGTCTCTCATGAGTAAATAAAATCTTTAAAAATCAAAAAATATAAATCGATAAATAAGCAATTCATAGAGCAATACAAATAGTATGGTAGAATTTATAGAACACTTGTGAGTTTCCTCTTGATTGGGTGGGGAAAGTAGTATGGGAGAATTTGGTTTATCTGAATTATTTGACAGTTTTCCAAAGAAGGCATACAAATGGCCAAGAGACACAGGAAAAACTGCTCAATATTACTAATCGTTGTGGAAATGAAAATCAAAATCACAATGAGGTATCACTTCACATCTGTCAAAATGGCTAGTAACAAAAAGAATTAAAAGTGTTGGTAAGAATGTGGAGAAAAGAGAATCCTCATGTACTATTGGTGGAAATGCAATCACTGTGGAAAACAGTATAGAGGTGCATTAAAAAATTAAGAATGGAAATACCGTATGGTCCAGTAATTCCACTACTGGATATTGACCCACAGAAAATGAAAACACTAATTTGAAAAGATATATGCACACCTATGTTTATTGCAGCATTATCTACAACAAGCAAGATAAGGAAACAACCTACGTGTTTACTGATACATGAATGGATAAAGAATATATATGTATACACACACACAAAAGAAATAAATCTTGTCATTTGCAATAATATGGATTGACCTAGAGGGTATTATGCTAAGTGAAATACGTCAGAGAAAGACAAATACTGTATTATTTCACTTATATGTAGAGTCTAAAAAACAAAACAAACACACATACAGAAATAGGGTCATAAATACAGAGAACAAACCGGTTCTCCAAAGGAAGGCGGGCAGGGGGATGGATGAACCAGGTGAAAGGGACTGAGAGGAACAAACTTCCAATTATGAAATGAATAAGTCACAAGGATGAAAATTACAGCATAGGGTATATAGTCAATAATATTATGATAACTTCATATGGTGACAGATTATAACTACATGTGGTGAGTGGTCTGTAATGTGTAATGGTTGATTCATTATGTAGTACACCTCAAACTAATATACTTCTGTATGTCAAGTATACTATGATTTACAAGAAAAAGGAAAAAAATGCAGCAAATATGCCTATGTATTGCTTGTATAATTTGAAAAAATAAAGATACATATATCAATAAACAAAGGGTTACGTGTAAGACAAATGAAGAATGCCTGTTTTTATCTCTGTAAGAAATAAAATTTAGAATTTATGATTTTTGAAATTCTGCCAGAGTGCCAAAAGTCTGGTGATGGTCCATTTGTAATACGAAAGGTGGAAATAAGAGATTAGTGCTGACAGAAAAAAGTATGGAAAGTACAGTAGCCAATATCTGCTGATTGCCCCGTCTTGTCTTCCGTCACCACCCCATATGCAGACATCATCAGCCATATGCCTGTAGTTCTATGTTAAAATACTCTATGCTAACAAATATTAGCATTTTTATGTAAAACATATCATAGATATACACACATTCAGTTGATACCTGAAAATATGTGTACTAAATTATTAATATGCTCTGTCTCTACTTTTAAGTTTAAGAGACTTTTTTCCCCTTCTTTCAACTTATCTCCATTATTTTCTGGTTTATTCTACAGCAAGCATTGATTGCTTTTGTAATTAGAAAAAAAATAATTTAAAGTTTAAATAATGTAAAAAATTTAATTTAAAAAATTGCAAAAGTCAAAACAAACCCAATTTTACCTTGTTATGTAAGACACAGAGTAAGTCTGCAAACCAGCGGAAGGACTGGATGTCTCTGCACACCCAAATAAAATACAGTCTTCTAAGCTTGTATGGTTTCCAGTCATCCCTTTAAAATTAAAAGAACACTATGGTGATGAGGATGGCAAAAAAAGTTAAGAATCCCTGTATCTTTGAAAATTTGCTTTTTATTTACTAATGAAAAACCAGTCATTTATTTTTATCATTTTTATCATTTGTCATTGCACTTACCATAAGTCCCAAATGAATTTAAAATGTAATGTACTGATTCAAGAGCACGATATACTCCATGAGTTAAAGTGTTTATATTTGTGGCTATTACATGCATATCACCTATTTTCAGTTGAACGCAAGAAACTAAACTCCTGGATGAGACTATGAGCCCTGTGTCTCAGAAAGTTCTGTATTTTCAGTAAATTCTATCACTCAGCCGGGCTCCAGTGATCATTATTAGTTCATGCCCCTGCCTCCAGGCAAAATGAGCCAAAACCATTACAGAAAGCTGGTTGTTTATCCCCTTCTTAATAAACATTAAAGAGATGTAACAGTCACCTACTATGTAATGCATTCCAGTGACTCGTAATTCCAAGTCTGGATTCCTATTTATAATTATGAAGTCAGCCTGAGGTTAAGAAAATATTTTCTCTTTTTCTCAACTTTAAATATGTCTGAATAACTCACAGTATGTTTTCAGAAACAAATGATTTTTGGCTTGAAATATGGTTATTTTTCTAAGAACCTCCAAAAAGTCCCAAATTTGTAACAAGTATTTAAAATTGAAATAAAATATCATTCAAACACATCATTTCAATTTTATTATTTCCTTTTTTAGCACTCTATAAAAGACTTTTAATGCAAATTGTGCCTTCTCGAAAGATGAACAGAATAGATTTGAGAATAATTTCCTACTGTTGTTTTGCTTGTGATTTCATGACAATATTAATCCATTAAGTTTTGCTTATAATCCTAGAACTAAAATAACTGCAAAAGTATTTCCTATGTAAGCAAGCTTACATTTGAAAGTTCTATTCTCCAGTCTGTTATAAATTTGCTGAGTAACAGACCAAGTAATCATGTGCTCATTCGTCATCTCCCCAGCAAAGCTTTTCCTGACCATATGGCTACAATGACCCTGGCCCTTTATTCCAATATCCCATTAATCTCTCTCTTCTTTTTATCAGAGTTCTAATACTTTCTGAAATACTGTTAATTATGAATTTCTTACTGGTTTATTATCTGAATATAAGCTTTTTAAGGGCAGGGACTCTGTTTTATTCATAGCTGTCCCTATAGGATGGATTGGCATACAGGTGCTTAACAATATTTGCTGACAGAATGGATGAGGAGTGCCCCTTACCATTTATGAGGAAGAATAGGAATGAAGGCTGGTGTAATGGCTTTAAGAGGGCAGAGGAATGCCTGCTTATGATACTTTACAAGACACTATGCTGAAAGCCATCGACCACACAATGAGAATCCTTGAATTATTACCCTCATCTATCAGTAAATGGAATCCCATGAACAACAAGTATAGTAGTCCCTCCTTATCTGTGGTTTCACTTTCTGTAGTTTTAGTTACCCATGGTCATCCATGGCTGGGAAGCAGATGATTCTCCTCACTTCATATCATCACACAGGCATTTTATAATCTTACCTCATCACAAGAAGAAGGGTGAGTACAGTACAATATGATATTTTGAGGAAGAGAGACACCACACTCACATAGCTTTCCTCATAGTATATTGTTATAATTGCTCTGTTTTATTAGTTATTGTTGTTAATTTTTTACTGTGCCTAACTTATTAGTAAAACTTTACCACAGACATGTATGTATAGGAAAAAATATAATGTATGTAGGGTTCAGTGCTATCTGCAGTTTCAGGCATTCACTGGGGATCTTGGAACATACTCCCTATGCATAAGACGGAGGGTTACTGTAGATTAATGTTATGAGGAATGACCTCATACTAAAAGAGGGATGTTTGAAATAGTGACAGTTCTCTATTTCAACTAATAAAATGGATCAAAATGACATACAGCAGGGTGTTGAGTATTGATGCAAATGGAGTTACTCCAATGCCTCCAGCCACACAGAGGCTAACCTCGTAGTTCAATGATTCCTCAAATGGACTCCCAAATGGACCATCAATGTATAGCCTGTGAAGAAGGCAGATAAAGGTGGGGAAAGTTAAAAGAAGTTAAATTAATTCTCTGTGATATACACCAAACATGTTGATTCTAATTTCTAGGCTTTCTATGGCTCAGGCCTTATTTCATTGTTCTCATACTGATAAACCTAAATGAATACAAAATGCTGTGTATGAACTCTCAAAATTAAAACAAGTACATCTATTTCTCAGTCTTCCCTTTTTGAGGCAAACATTAATTAAAAGTATAGAGAAGTGTATATAGGACCATGACAGATAACTAAGGAGAAGGTAAAGCTCTGATTGTCTCATATTACTGCATTTGACTAAATTAAAACCAATTGCTTTATTAAGTCTAAATTCAATAAATAAGGTTTTCTTCAATGGCAAAGTCAGTAGCAGAAATATGTACTGAAACATTTACTCTGTGAACAGAAAAGTAATAGAAAAAAAGAAAGAAAGAAAGAAAGAAAGAAACTGTTTCCCTCTTGCCCTAGTAAGGTTTGTTAGTATAGAAATAACTGGAGAACAATATCAAAGAAGTCTCTACTTCCTTGGGATTGTATATTTAACTGTGTGCGTGTATGTGTGTGTGCGTGTGTGTGTGAAAAATTCTTAACTACAACAGAACCTGCTAATTGTTCATTCAATATTTCCCTTCTATTCTTTCTTGAGATATGTTTTTTAAAGATTTTGTTTCTTCACGAAAGATACCCAGAGAGAGAAAAAAAGAGAGAGAGAGAGAGAGAGAAGCAGAGACACAGGCAGAGGGAGAAGCAGGCTCCATGCAGGGAGCCTGACGTGGGACTTGAACCTGGTTCTCCAGGATCAGTCCCTGGGCTGAAAGCGGCGCTAAACCGCTGGGCCATCCCGGCTCCCTTCCATTCTTTCTTAATAACAAAACATTAATTTATATTCAGGGAAGCAAAGTGCTCAAAACACTACATTTCCCAAACCCCATTGCATTTATTTTCACTGTGTGACTATGTTCTGGTTAATGTAATATAAACAGAAGTACAATTGAAAAAAAACTGGAAGAAGGCTCTCTGCAGAAAACTATGTCAGTTGAAAGTTGTACCTTTTTAATCCCTCCTTTTGTTTCCTTCTTCCTAGTATCTAAAATGTTGACTTGATGGACTTAATACTTATCTTTGATGGCTGTGGAATTAAGAAAGCCTCTATAGACTACCTTGATCCAGCTATCTTAATGTGAAAGATATCTTAAAGGCACTGCCATTTTAATGTTCTTTTTTCTATTATAAAAAAATAACTTTGCGAAAACATGGCAACTGTCCCCCAAAGTACATTTATGTTGTCAGCCTTACTATATACGTGTCTTTCATTGTGAGGAGTGACTGCAACAGTAGGTCACTTAATATTAGGCATCTCTTAACTAACTAGTTAAATGTTAAATGAATTAACGAATGGACTGTCTTTTGGCCTCTGAGCTCTGTGGCATGTAGTCTAATCTGTATACCACCAGTCATTGCCAATATTTGGTTTCCTTTCCTCCTGGGTACTGATAGACTATACTTCCCAGAATTTTTGTGGTTATATTGATCCATATGTCTAATTCTGACCACTGGGTTGTGAGTAGAGGCAAGACTTAATACTTCCAGAATAAGGCAGGGAAAAGCTCTGTCCCTTTCATGAGAACTAAAAGCCCTGAGTTGAACAGAAGACAAAAGCCAACTGAATCCTTGACTTATGTAAAGAAAGCTGCTCTGGATCTACAAGGCCTGTAGAAGTCACTTTATAAGTAAGAAATAAATTTGTTTTGTGTCTTATCGCATTTTCTGGATATTTCAAGGTTAACTAGTTATGGCAGCAGAACTTAGACCAGCATGTACTACCATATGTACAGTTTATATTTAAATCTTCAAAGGAATTTGCAGGAGTACTGCTTTTAAAAATACTGTATTTAATAAAAAAGCTTCTTACTGGGCCTCAAGGAACAATAACCAAAGTTTGAATGTTTACAGTAGTATTCTAAACACAGCAGAAATTCAGAAATACAGGGATGCCTGGGTGGCTCAGCATTTGAGTGTCTGCTTTTGGCCCAGGGTGTGATCCCAGAATCCAGGATAGAGTCCCATATCGGGCTACTTGTGGGAAGACTGCTTCTCGCTCTGCTGTGTCTCTGTCCTGTCTCTCTCTCTGTGTCTCTCATGAATAAATAAAATCTTTTTAAAAAAAGAAATTCAGAAATACTGATAGATCATATATCCACAATATGCTTCAATCTTAATACATTCATCTCATTCACATTTTACAGATTATTCACTCAACAAACATGCACAGTGTGCCAAATATTTCGGTGATACTATTTTGGACTCAAAGATAAAATTGACACCATGACATCAAAAATGGCCTTATTGTTTTTGCATATCTCTTTTTAAGATTTTTAAAAAAATTTATATATTTGACACAGAGAGAAGGAGAGAGAGAATGCACACACAAGTTGGGGTGGGGTGGCAGAGAGAGAGAGGGAGAAGTAGACTCCTCACTGAGCAGAGAGCCCAATGTGGGCCTCAATCCTAAGACCTCAAGATCATGACTTGAGCCAAAGGCAGACGTTTAACTGACTGAGCCACCGAGGCACTCCAACCTTTTGCATCTTTCTATCAATATCATATTACATGGAATGGAGGATTAAAGAATGACAACACTACCTTGATCTTTTTAAAGATAACATCTTGCTTAAAAACATCAGTGACAAAATGCGTGGATAATTTTAACATGTATTTAAAGAGCAGAATTTAAGATACAATTCTTTATAAATGTCTTATGTACAATGCTTTTATAAAGATATTTTTAATTGAACAGAAAAAGAACAACCTCAAAGAAAAGCTACTAGAAGATATTTGAAAATTAGCGCTCAGTTCATTAGACTCTTGATAGAAATCTCAAAATATTAGTGGCTCAAAAACAATATATGTGAATTGATTCTATCATCTCTCACTGTGTAAGCAAATCTAGAATATAAACATTAAGTAAGAAAATTGGGCTTAAAAATAAATACTGCCAACTGCAAAAACAGATCACTGCAAATCTCTACAACTATTTTAGAATCCACTACACCCAGTGCAATCTTCTCTTAACTAGTCATTCATTCAGTGAACCGATGCTTTTATGCACCTGCCATGTGTTGGACAGTGTTCAAAGTGTCACGGAAAGAAAAATGAACAAGATAGAAAAAGCCCCTGGCCTCTTGGTTCCTTGACTCTAGTGGAAGAGGATCTAGCCTATAAGGAAAGATATAAAAAGATATATAATGTCATATAATGATAAGTGCTTTTATTTTATTTTATTTTTTTGATAAGTGCTTTTAAAACAGGTAAAACAGGTAACTGATACATAAAAATTCATTATACTATTCTGTTCACTTTTATACATGCTTGAAATTTTGCATAGGTGGTTTCAAGGGATAGTCAGAGAAGGCCTCTCTGTGCATGTGGCAATGGAACAGAGACCCAAAAGAAGTGAAGAGGCAAGATATAAAAACATCTGGAAGAAGAATCTTTCCATCAGGATGAACAGGATGTGTAAAAAAACAAAGCATTTTGCCTTAAGGGTATATTCACACCAGCTAAACCCTTCCCAGAAATTTTCAGCTCAGTTTCTTCATTCAATGATTGTATTTATTAATGTTTATTAATAAATTGCTAATTGTATTTATTAATGTTTCTTTGTCAGGACTGATACTGTTTGGACGAATCCCTGGCATTTGTTCATTAACACATTTTTTAGCATCTAACCTACAAAAGGCACTTTTGTAGGCTCTAGAGATTATGGCAATGAACAAGAGACAAATACCCCTGTCTTTGGAGAGAGCTTCTTTCCAGTGTGATTATCTAACACATCTTTCATTCACATACACTTATTGAGTTATCTTATATGTGCAAAGTTTTAGAGATAGAAAAGTATATCTCCTGTCCTTAGCAATTATGATGCTGCCCATTTCCTTTCCTGTGTCTGCCTTCTGTAAGAAAAAACAGACACAAGGACATTTTATTTGACCAGCAAAGGACAGGAGCAGTTATGAAAAACAGCTCTTTCTTACCTGTCTGCTTTACGACCAACAGGCCCGAATGCACACCCTCCCTACATGTTTGGTTTTCCAGAATAACTTTCAGTAAGAAGACAAGATTCAGGGTTCTATACATTTACTAGAGTTGAGAACACAGGCCAGATATTTGCCCTCACCAAATCCGATTTCCTTCACTTCAAAATGGACCAATCAGATATGGTGACACAAAAAAAGCCTGCTTAAGAATTGTAGAAAGCCATAAATACCAGAAATACTCTTTGTTGATGGGATCAAAAAGCACCTACAGTGCACTGTCAGGTCAACTGAGAGGTCCGGTGTGAGAAGAGAAGTAGATGGGAGTGTGGTACAAAGGACCTAAAGAATCAGTTGTTTTTTCTTTTAAAGTTTTTAATTCCAGTATAGCTGATATACAGTTATATCAGTTTCAAGTGTACAATATAATGAATGATTCAACATTTCTATACATTACTCAGTGCTCAGTCTGATAAGTGTACTCCTAATTCTGTCACCCATTTCACCCATCCCCCAACCCACCTCCCTTCTGGAAACCATCAGTTTGTTCTCTACAAGAATCTGGTTTTGGTTTGTCTCTTTTTTCTTTGCTTTGTTTCATAAATTCCACATGAGTGAAATCATATGGTATTTGTCTTTCTCTGACCTATTTCACTTAACATTATATTCTCTAGCTCCTTCCATGTCTTTGCAAGTGGCAAGATTTCATTCCTTTTTTATGGTTAAATAATATTACAGTGTGTGTATGTATATATATACCACTTCTTTAACCATTCATCTATCGATGGAAACTTGGGCTGCTGCTATAGGTTGGCTATTGTAAATAATGTTGTAACAAGCATAGGGATGCATGTATCCCTTTGAACTAGTGTTTTCTCATATTCTTTGGATAAATACCAGTAGTTCTATTTTCAGCTTTTTCAGGAACCTCCATTCTGCTTTCCAGAGTGGCTATAACAGTTTGTATTCTCACCAACTGTGCATGAGAGTTCCTTTTTTTCAACATCATAGCCAACACCTGTTTCTTGTGTTTTTGATTTTAGCCATTCTGACAGGTATGAGTTGATGTCTCACTGTACTTTTAATTTACATTTCCATGATGATAAGTGATGTTCAGCATCTTTTTATGTCTGTTGGCTTTCTGTATGTCTTCTTTGGAAAAATGTCTATTCATGTCCTCTGACCATTTTTTAATTGGATTATTTGATTTGGGGTATTGAGTTGTATCAGTTCTTTATATATTTTGGATACTAACCCTTTATCAGATGTGTCATTTACAAATATCTTCTCCCCTTCCATAGGTTGCCTTTTACTGTTGTTGTTTCCTATACTGTGCAAAAGCTTTTATTTTGATGTAGTCTCAATACTTTATTTTGCCTTAGTTTCCCTGGCCTCAGGAGACATATCTAGAAAACTGTTGTTATAGCTGATGTCAAAGAAATTACTGCCTGTACTCTCTTCTAGGATTTATATGGTATAATATTTAGGTCTTTCATCCATTTTAAATTTATTTTTGTATTTTGTAAGAAAGTAGTCCAGTTTCACTCTTTTGCATCTAGCTGTCCAGTTTTCCCAACACCTTTTGTTGAAGAGATTTTTTTTTTTTTTTTCTGGTTGCATCTTCTTTTTTGCTTTCTCAAAGACTAATTGACCACATGATCATGGATTTATTTCTGGGTTTTCTATTCTGTTCTATTGATCAATGTGTCTATTTTATGCCAGTACCATACTGTTTTGATTACTACAGTTTGTAATATACCTTAAAGTCTGGAATTGTGATACCTCCAATTTTGTGAATTTTCCACATTGCTTTGGCTATTCAGGGTCTTTTGTGGTTCTATACAAATTTTAGCACTGTTTGTCCTAGTTCTGCGAAAAATGCTGTTGGTTTTTGATAGAGATCACATTAAATGTATAGGTCGCTTTGGGTGAAAAGGACATTTTAAAAATACTCGCTCTTTCAACTCTTGAGCATGGAATCTCTTCCCAATTCTTTGTGTTGTCTTGATTTTTTTTCATCAATGTTTTATTGTTTTTAGATTTTATGCCCAGGTATTTTATTGTTTTTGTGTAACTACAAATGGGATTAGTTTCTTACTGTCACCTTATGCTGCTTCATTATTAGTGTACAGAAATGCAAAAGACTTCTGAACTCAACTTTATTGAGTTCGTTTACTAGTTCTCGTAGTTTTTTGGTAGAGTCATTAGGATTTTTCTATTTATAGTATCATGTCATCTGCAAATAGTGAAAGTTTTACTTCTTCTTTACTAATTTCAATGCCTTTTATTTCTTTTTGTTGTCTGATTGCTATGGTTAGGTCTTCCAGTACTAAATTGAACAAAAGTGATGAAACTGGACATTCTTGTCTTGTTCCTGATCTTAGGGGAAAAGCTCTCAGTTTTCCAATTGAGTATGATGTGTGCTCTGAGTTTTTTGTATAAGGCCTTTATTTTATTGAGGTATGCTCCCTCCAGATCTACTTTGTTGACAGTTTTTATCATGAATGTATGATGTACTTTGTCGAATGCTTTTTCTGCATCTATTCAAATTATGTGGTTTTTATCTTTCTCTTATTGACATATCATGTTGATTGATTTACACATACTGAACCACTCTTGTATCCATGAATAAATCCCACTTGATCATGTTGAATGATTTTTTTTAATGTATTGTTGGATTCCATTTGCTAGTTATTTTGTTGAGGATTTTTATGTTTATGTTCACCAGAGATATTGGTCTGTAGTTTTCTTTTTATCTGAGATCAGGGTAATGCTGGCCTCATAGAATGAATTTGGAAGTTTTCCTTCCTTTTCTATTTTTTGGAACAGTTTGAGAAGAATAGGTATTAACTATTCTTTAAATGTTTGGTAGAATTCACCTGTGAAGCTGTCTGGTTCTGGACTTTAGTTGTTAGGAGCATTTTGATTACTGATTCAATTTCTTTGTTGGTTATCAGTTTGTCCAAATTTTCTATTTCTTCCTGCTTTAGTTTTGGTAGGTTAAACGTTTCTAGGAATTAATCCATTTCTTCCCTTAGGTCTCTTGCTATAGTTTGGTACTATTCTTTCATTTAGGACCTATTTTTCTGTCTTCTCATTTTGTCTAACTCTCTGTGTCTGTTTTCTGTATGTTAGAAAAGTCAGCTATGCTTCTTGTTCTTGATGGTAATGTCATTATGAAGAAAGGGTCCTAAAATGACCACCAGTGGAGTGTCCACTGTTCCTCGGGACCTGGCACTTCAGGAACTGTCTCCTATATGTATTGTGTGTGCTCTACTGTCGAGTCTTGGCCTCTTCTTCAATCTAGTTGTCTACAGTGACTCTGCCTGTTTTGGGCAGTGCTTGGTTCCTAGATGGGTGGGGCACATTTTAACAAAGTGAGCAGTGGTATGCTTGTGAAGTGAGACCTGCCACCGCTGTGTGATGAGGTTCTACAAAACATGCTGGTTTGGGAGACATGGTGCTGGAGAGGTTTGTGTATGTGTTCTAGAGGGTGGGGGCCTGCAGTGCCAGGACTGACACAGTGCCTGTGTCATTGGGAAGGGTGGATCTGCTGAAGCGTGAGGGTGTGGAGCTTGGTGCAAGTAAATTAGGTAGCAGAGCTCTGGTTCCTACAGGTGGTTGCTGTTTTTGTGGAGGGCAGAAGAGGGAAGTGGCACCTGCCGGCTCCTATGTTCATGGAGGAGTCTTCCTATGATCCCTTATCTTTGGGCTATACTCTGAAATGAGTAAATCTTCTCCCTTCAGCACTTTCAAACAGCTGCTTTTATGCTGTATCTCTGATGACTATTTGTGGTGCTTTCTCTTTAAGGGTAGGACCTCAGCTTCCTAAAGCTTTCTGGGCTCTCTCAGAGCTGAGCTCACTGATTCTAGGCTTTAAGTCCCACTGGATATAAGAACTCATGAAATTCAGTCTCTGTCACTTTCAAAGCCAAATGTTATGGAGATTCATCCTCTCTGTTCCTGAGTTCCCCAGTGTGAAAGTTTGTTTTACACCCTTTCCACATCACCGGCTTCCTCCTCACTGTGGACGGTCAAGCGGCCTGTATCTGGACTCCTTGGAAGCCCATGGGAAGTTGCAGCCCCAACTGCCAGGGTGGGGCAGGAGGGAAAGCCACCTTTGCCATGAGAAGCTAAGTTTGGAAGAAATAGGGAAAGGAGACTGTTGGTCATGGCTGGTTCGTTGTCCTGGGGTCATTTGCAGACTATTCTGTCTGTTTCACCACTGGCATTGGTGAGTAGCATCAGGGCTGTTTTACTTCCCAAACCACACCTTTACTATTCCTACCTTCTGTGATGTGTCCTTTTCTCTACCTTTAGTCATAGGATTTATTCTGCCAATTTTTAAAATTGTTTTCTTGGTTATTTATGCTGATGTGAATGAGTGTTATCTAGTTCTATCTGTGGGACAAGTTAAGTTTAAGGTCCTCCTACTCTGCCATTTCCCAGCCTGTATCTTCTCTGTTTTTTTGTTGGAAATACTTTTTGCACATAGAGAAACAAAATTTTGCTTCTTTGGAAGGAAAGATGAGGAATGAAATAACTGGTAATTTGGCAACACCTGGGTTTTTGAGGGAGGCAACTCTCCAAAGTCTTGCAACAACATAATGGCAGTGAGATCAACCTGATAAACTTTTAAACTTCAGTTGATCACTATTAAAAAGTTTCATTATGAAGGAGTGTGGTTATAAGAGAATTCTAAGAAAAGGAGGGATGTTCTTTCCTGGACCATTAAAAAATATATAAACTTTTTTTGGAAAATTCAGTAAGTATTTCCCTCGAAAGTAGAATACACTAACATGTTTAAAATTGATTTGATTTTTCAATGTGTAACATCGATCAGGTGATAGATCAGTTATATCACAAATCTTCCTCTCAATGGAAAAATCCATGGGCTGCAAATTAATTCAACTATATTAAAAAGTACAATCAATAGTTCTTGAAATCTTATTCCCCAATGCTTCCTATCACTTCCTCCAAAATGCACTGACATCATAATACATTAAAGTAGAACTTATTTAGATAATCTGATAATTGGTAAAATTATCTTAAGAAGGATATGTTTATTAACTTAAGAAAATAGGTACTAATTATATCAGTATTTCAAAGAACAATAATATAAGAAGGAAAAAAGTATTTTGTAGTCAAATTAATTTGGGAAATGTGTTAAGAAAGTTTTTTGTTTATTTAACATAGACATGGCCAACATGCATATGAGAAAATGCTCTGCATCACTTGCCATCAGGGAAATACAAATCAAAACCACAATGAGATACCACCTCACACCAGTGAGAATGGGGCAAATTAACAAGGCAGGAAACAACAAATGTTGGAGGGGATGCGGAGAAAAGGGAACCCTCTTACACTGTTGGTGGGAATGTGAACTGGTGCAGCCACTCTGGAAAACTGTGTGGAGGTTCCTCAAAGAGTTAAAAATAGACCTGCCCTACGACCCAGCAATTGCACTATTGGGGATTTACCCCAAAGATACAGATGCAGTGAAACGCCGGGACACCTGCACCCCGATGTTTATAGCAGCAATGGCCACAATAGCCAAACTGTGGAAGGAGCCTCGGTGTCCAACGAAAGATGAATGGATAAAGAAGATGTGGTTTATGTATACAATGGAATATTCCTCAGCTATTAGAAATGACAAATACCCACCATTTGCTTCAACGTGGATGGAACTGGAGGGTATTATGCTGAGTGAAGTAAGTCAGTCGGAGAAGGACAAACATTATATGTTCTCATTCATTTAGGGAATATAAATAATAGTGAAAGGGAATATAAGGGAAGGGAGAAGAAATGTGTGGGAAATATCAGAAAGGGAGACAGAACGTAAAGACTGCTAACTCTGGGAAACGAACTAGGGGTGTTGGAAGGGGAGGAGGGCGGGGGGTGGGAGTGAATGGGTGACGGGCACTGGGGGTTATTCTGTACGTTAGTAAATTGAACACCAATAAAAAATTAAAAAAATAAATAAATAAAAAATTGGGGGGGTGGTTAGAAGGATCGAGAATCTTAAGCAGGCTCCACACACAGTGCAGAGCCCAATGTGGACCCGGATCTCCCAACCCTGAGATCACGACCTGAGACAAAATCAAAAGTCAGATGCTTAACTAACTGAGCCACCCAGATGCCCATAAAAATTTCTTTAAAAAGTCAAAATAATTTTAAAAAATTTCTTTCATTCAAAATTTCTCTAGGCCTTTCACATATCAAAAGTGCCTTATGAATCTCCAAGCAGGGGATACACAATACTTTGTAAACATATTTCACCACAAAGTCTTTTTCCATAGAATATCTGCCAAGATTCTAGAGAATAGGGAACAATTTAGGAAATAGAGAATCAAAAAAAAGAAAAAGTATTCCTCTTTACCAGACCATTTCTTCTGCTAGGTTTCACAAATGATAACTAGCTATTAACGACACTGTAGAAATTATTTTAAAGATTACGTGGGTGGGGAATTAATGCACTTTTATTTAACATGTAATAATGGAAGGCTTACTGTAGTAAAGGCTACTACTATCTGCTGCAGCCAAAAAAGAATGATAATAAAAAAGAAAGCAGATGATTAATTGCAATGTCTGCTCACAAGGGGGTTACAAGGTAGGAAGTGGCAGGGACAATGCCTACAGTATAAAATGAGGCAGAATTTGAGAAGTTACTTACATGTGCTGTATAACCATGGTACGTATACACAGTGCTTTGTACTTCTCACATATTATGTCATAATCTTAACACTTTATGAGGTGGTTACAGTATAATTGTCCCCATTTAATAAATGAAGACTATGAGAAGTGCCGGACAGGTATGAAGTTTCACATGTCCAAATCGATGAGAGAGAGGATGAGGGAGAATAAAAGGTGAGGAGAGACAGACCAGGGTTCAGTCTGTAAAGAGAACCTCATAGGTTGTGCATCTCAGGCACTGTGTCCCTCCACTCAGAACTAAGACGTGCTTTCGAGATTGCCATTGGTCAAATGTGAGAACTAACCTGTGTGCAGGAAAGGAAGAGCAGGAACACTGCTCCACAGCTGCTTTGTCTGAGCAGCCATGTGCTGCTCATCCTACAGGTGATAAAAGTGAAAATAATGTATATAGACACTTTGCCAATGACAGTCTTTGCAGTGAAGGAAGAGGAAGCCATTGTCCTCAGCAAAAGCTAGACGGACTTAAATGTTGGATCTGTTCAGTGGTATTTAGGTTTTATAGCCATGCACTCATAACTTTTTTAAAAACACTCATTATGGAGATTCCAGCAAGGCTGGGGAGAATGAACAGCTTTGTGGCTGAAATTCTCCATCCCTGACTGCTTTGTTACCATAAAACTACTGTTTAATTACATTTTGATAAATACCAGTTTCTTAGGAATCAAAAATTTCATGTCATAAAAGAACAGACCTTACTCAATAAATAAATCATAAAAGAATAAACAAGGGACATGATGTTCTAGCTTAAGACATAAAAGATCTTGGGATTATTAGCTATATCCACAGAGAGGAGGCTATGAAAGGCCAGTATACAAAGATAAAATGAAGTAAATATTTGTCCTTAATAGTCATTAGGTGGATAACAACTCTGAATAATTTTATGGTGTTTTAAAGATTAAAAAACATACTTGCATGAATTTCTGATTTGATCTCAGACCAATCCTGTGTCAGCAAAATATGGCACAAATGGACATTTCCCACATATTCTATCTAGGTTGATGTGTAAGGAGATGATACTTTTAATAAAGTTTCAGAGGATAACAAGCCTTGAGGGGGCAGTGAGGTTTCTATAGGGAATGACTATCCTTGAATTAAACTAGACAGTCCAAGGATTATTTTTTTGACCAAAGTAAGTTCATAGGCCTCATCTTTTTGTTTATGGAAAGAAACTACCAGTCTTTTCCTTGCATATCCTGACATAGAGCTATGTAGTTGGCAGAGAGTTAAGTGTTCCAGATGAATTATTTATCATTATTAAATGAGAGAGGGTATTATTTGGCTTCATTGATTAGGAAAGTGAGGTTCTGAAAGTTTAAATATTTGCTCAAGGCCAAACATATAATAAGTGGTTTGTGTCTACTACCAGAAAGAATGCCATTACTGTTTAAAAAACAAACAACCTAAAGCTTCTCAAAACAGTGATTTAATTTTTCCAATCAGAAAAATAATTGAACATTTTATGAATGATTAGTAACTCCTTTTATGCCTAGAAATATTTAAAGTCTATTTTATCTGAAATAATTTTGCTTTGGTTAGAATTTCTCTGCCATGTTCCTTACTTTCTTTACTTTCAGCCTTTCTTTATCTCTCTGTTTTGAGTGAGTCTCTTGAAAACTGCCTATTGCTCTGCTTTATTTTCTTATTCCAGGCTGATAGCCTTTTCCTTTGAACTGAAGAACCAAGTTCAGTTATGGTGAGGTTACTTACCACAACTTCACCTTGTCCTGTTTATCTGTCCTTGTTTCTTTGCTTCCCCTTTCTTTCCCTACTTTTTAATTAAATGTTAGTCTCTGCTTTTAGTTTTCTGTAAGTAAATTATGATGTTTCACATTGTGAATTTATTTTTATTATATTGCTTGGAATTTATTGGTATCTCTGAATTTGAGCTATCTTTCTTCAAATATGATACAGCTATACTATACTCTTTCTTTCCTTTCCTATGGAGGGCTAGTATAAAGAAAAGCAGGAACTTTCCCTATATCCACTGTATTTCTTCAACCTTTCTTTTTTTCCATATCTTTGTCTTCTTTACCACATTCTGGATAATTATTTCAGTTCAATGTGACCACTAACTGATTCTCTCTATGGCTGTGCTAACCTGCGAGGTTATGACACTGTTTATTTGGAGAACCTCTATGGGCCCATTTACCACAGTGCCTTGAGAAGTTTGATTGTCCTTTGTCTCTTAATCATTATTCTAATGCTCTGTTTTATTCCTTTATATACAAGAAAAAAATTGTTTTATACGTTTTGAATATATTATTTCTACTAACATGTACTTATGGTGTTTTATTTCTTCATTTTTAAAAACTGAGTTCATATTCCTTGGTGTCTTATAGAGAGGAATCCTTTGGGGATTAAAATATATCCCCCAAGAGAGGATTTTCACTTTCCTCTTCCAGACAACAGGAGGATGCCATGAATCTGGAATCACTCTAAACTAAATTTTTGTCTCTGGGCTTATTGAGCCATATACATATTAGGATTTCACTGTTCCAAAAAAAAAAAAAAAAAAAGTGATTTCACTGTTCCAATCCAAGTGGTTACTAGATGTCAGGGGAGAATTCTTGCTGTAATTCTTCTCAGAGCCAAGGACAAAATAAGGTAATTGTCCCTACTATCTTTTCCTGCATAGGAGGATATTTAATCTTTATTTGATCCGCTGAGGATGGTGCACATGAGGAGTTTAGGCCATTTCCAGGGGGCTCTGATCCCCCCTCAGGGTCCAGGCCTTATATCTTGTCCACCATGCATACAGCCCATTGAAACCAGCTCTAAACCTTTGGGGATAGACATTTGTTGGTAAGAGCAATTATGAACTTGAACACTCCCTTCACTTACTAGCTTGGATAGAAACTTCTTATGGTTTATGATACAAAGCAACATCATTTATTCATGTTCTAACATCTCAAACATGCATTAACAACTCTGTGTGTATGTGTGTGTGTGTGTGTGTGTGTGTGTGTGTGTGTTAGGGAACATTTTTAAATTTTTTTTTGTACCATTTTGCATTTTGTATCATAGTAACATTATTATCTAGTATGTTATATATATTTTTCACTCTTAAGTACACAGACATACACACACGTAGATGAGTCCTCACTATATTAAACTTAGTTCCTATAGAAAATTAAGGAGAAGTTTTTTGCCTTTTTATTTTATGTGTTGGCTAATGTCAGCTTGATCCAGCAATATGCAACTTGAAACTTTTATTCATTTGCAAAAAAACAGTTCAAATAATATCAAAGAAAACCTACCAAACAGTTCAACTGTTCAAACAATGGTTCTTAACTAGAAACATGAACTTAAGCTGACCAAACCATTACTGAATTTTCAAGGATAATATCTAGCCATATTTTACACCCCACTCCAACATATAGTTAAACAGAGCTATAACCCTTATTGAAATAAAATTACCTCTGAAAGCTTTTAGAGTAATATAGTCAAACACTCTTTAAAATTGAATTTAGATCTTTAGTTTAGACTCTTACTACAATCAGCCTTTCCAACAGAATGCTATTTTATGAATTGTATTTAATTTAAACTGTTGTTTATTTACCTGCTGAAAGCCAGGTGTAGAGGAGGCTTTTATTTTAAATCCTGGCTAATTTTAGCTTCTCTAAACTTTCACTATATTTTGGTTTTTCTACTTCTTTTCCATTAGTTTAGAGAGCTCAATTCAATTAAGAAATAGACCATGGCTTCTTCCATATTATGCATCTTCTTGTCTTCACAGCCAATAAAAAAAAAAGAGAGAGAAGGGGTAGAGGAAAAAACAGAAAAAGTGGGACAAATAAGCAAAATAATATTGTAGAATGTAATTCAGTGTAAATAGACCAAAATCTTTGGTTTCAATGGAAAAGACTGGCAGGCCAGAATAAGAAAATAATGTAATAGGTCTTTTCAAGAGATTCAAAAGATACTGTGTCTTATATAAGGATAGAAGGAATTTAAAAGTTGAGGAGTAAAGATACAGAAGGGATATTCTGCAAAAAACAAAATAGTTGTAGTTATATTGATTTCAGATGAAACAGACTTTAAGAAAAAACATTACTATAGACATACTGTTACTAATTACTTATAACCCAGCTGGCTGTGCTTTCAGATTTTCCTTTGTAATCAAAGACAGATGACTATGAGGAGAGAGACTCTATTCTACTTTCTTCTCTCCTGCTTAGCATGCTGAGCACGTCTCTCTTCCCTGGCAACACATGTGGCAAAATGTGACTTTGAAGAGAATGAAAAGCCCTTCACTAGGCTGTGACTAAGATGATGTGGTTTGTTTCTATTTAAAGCGTGGTTCTCAGACCAATAGCATCAATTTTACCTGAGAACTTTACAAACAGAATCTGAGGCCTAACTTCAGTCTTAGTAAATCAGAATCTGTTTTTTATTTTTTACTGAGACTTCTGGGTGATTCATATGCCCATTAAAGTCTGAAAAGCACTGCTCTAGTGCATCTTTCCAGAGAACTCCATAATGTCAATAGTGAAGTGGGATTTTCCTTTTCTTTTCCTCTGGTATTCTGTGACCATTGTATTCTTTGAGAGTTTTTAGTTAGTGATTTCAAGATCTGGAGAATAATGTCTACTACCTGAATATGAGTACTCCCCCAAATTGTATGATCAACAAGGAATACAAACAAAATCACACATGATCCATGCCTTCAGTATTACTAGGAGACAGGCACTATCTGTTGTAGAAAAAAAAAAATATCACTAAATACCAATAGAAAAAAAAGTGGTTGAAATGGAAGACAGGCAACTAATGTCCAAATTATATACAACTGTAGTCTCTAAAAACAAAACCAAACCAGGAATACCATCAACAAAATCTCAACCTATTAAGTTGAATAGGCTTTGGGAATTAAATATTAGTATATTTTGCAAGTATATGGGTTTCAATACTCTGCCTTACCTTCCCTGCCATCCTTTTCTCCTTCCCTAGGTGAACCCCAAAATGCTGATTTCAGTTGTGGCAACATTTACCCAACTGCAACATTTTTCAGATAGAATGAAATAATCACTATCTTGCTATAAGTTTCTGTCTTCTAGATTCAATGCTTACTAATCAGTTGATTAGAGGTTCCCAATAAAAAAGAGGAAAATTATATAATTAATAAGTAAAACTGACAGAAGAAATGGATATAAAAGACAAAATATCACACATGGAAGTGCTTTGGAAACAATAAAACCCTAGAAGAATAAAACATAACCATTACAGTCATTGTTAGTTATTTTGGTTAGGTATAATTCAGAGAGGCAAATAAAGTATGAAAAAGGCACACTGTGTCAAAGAACTCCTGGAAAACCTTCCTTTTCAGGCTAAAAGAGTTCAGGGCCATCCTTCATATAACAATTCTACTTTCATCTGAGACAAGGATGAATGTCATGAACTGTTTCTCTGGAGAGGATGGTGTCTCAGTTTTAGACCATTTCACTCCCAGGAGACAATCATATCAGTAAAAATACCAAGAAGTGTGGAGGGAGTTAAAAAGCCTGAGATAGTCTTCAAAATCTTTCCATCTTGCTCTAATGGTCCTCAAATGTTAGTGGGCAAGATAATTTTCTAGAAAGTTTGTTAAACACAGAGTGCTGGGCCTCACTCCCAGATTTTCTGAGTCAGTGAGTCTGGGCTGAGGTCTGAGAATTTGTGTTTCTAACAACATCCCATGTTGTATTTATGTTGCTGGTAAAGAAGAAAAGAAGGGTGGGGAGTGAGCCAGTACAGGTGGTGATTTTGAATATGTTGATCAGGGTAACCCCTTAACATTTAAGTTAAGACTTCGTGGAAGTTGTAGGTGGTGGTCCACATTGTTTGGACTTTTTTTTTTTTTTAGATTTATGTATTTATTCATGAGAGACATAGAGAGAGAGACAGAGACACAGTCAGAGGGAGAAGCAGGCTTCCCGTAGGGAGCCCAATGTGGGACTCGATTTCAGATCCCGGGATCATGCCCTGAGCCAGAGGCAGATGGTAAACTGCTGGGCCACCCAGATGTCCTTGTTTAGACTTTTTTTAAAGAATTTTTTAAGAAGATTTATTTATGTGTTTGAGAGAGAGAGCACGAGTAAGAGAGAAAGAGAGACAGCATATGAGTGCAGAGCAGAGGGAGAGAGAAAAGAAGATTCCCAAGAGTAGGGAGCCTGACACAGGACCCAAGACCCCAAGACCATGAACTGAGCCGAAGGCAGATGCTGAACCCACTGAGCCACCCAGTTGCTCCTTGTTTGGACTTTAGGAACAACTTAAGGAAAGAAACTTTACTAGCAAAGGATTAAGAAATCTCTGTAATTAATGTGTGATTATTACTTAATGCAATCTCCTGCATAAATAAAAGCAATACTACTTTAAAAATCACTTTGCTATTTGTTTCTTAAAATTCTGAGTTATTCAGTGGAGACCTTACAAATGGAAGTCACTAATTAATTTAGGGTCTGCAAAGAAAAAAACCCTTTGATATGGAATTCCATATTGTTAAAATTTATGACTTGATACACCTATGCATAAAGGAGGCAGTTCTAGTCCAAGGAAGTTAAGGAGGGATTTTTAAGATTCATAACAAAGGAAGAACTTCTGGTCACTTTCTCTCACCTGACAATCTCTGAGTCAAACCAAACCAATAAACAAATAACAATTCCAAAATAGAACAACTGCTGTTTGAGAAGATGTGTGATATTAGAGAAAGTAGGCAGAACAAAAAGAGCAGTTAGCTCTCAAAGGCTAGAGAATCATGCATGCCTACCTTACTCCCTAGAAAGTGCTCACTTTCTCAGCTTGTTTTGAGATTTCAGCTGCCTGGTCTTCCAGCTACAGGTTCCTCTTGGCTCTATCCATGAACCAGGTTTTACTTGAGTTCAGGATAAGCTATTCTCTCACTCAGCACCGAAGCATCCTTATTGTTTTCCTACTAGCTTTGCACTAACATTTTCTTGACATATTATGTGGCTGAGCCAGTCTTTATGACTTCAGGACTACCTCAGTTTTTGTAGGTTTGTTTGTGGGTTTGGGTGGTCCACTCGGCTTTTGCAGTCCTGATGGCAGGGTTTCTACATGTGAATGGCAGCCCAGAGGTTGGGACTTACAACCTACTGAGAGACCAGCTTAATTCTTGTTTGTGTACCTTTGCAAATATCCAAAGAACTGGGCATCCTCATTACTGCATTCCATACTCTAGTCAGAACATCAGCTTATTAGATCTCTTGCAAGACAGGTACTGGAATATCACCTACTATACAAAACAAAATCTAAGCTTAGGGATAAGAAGATGAGAAATAATAATGCTTTAATAAAAAGCAATACTAAAATATTAGGTATATTGGAAGAACATGATGTGTAGCCATGACTGTACAGAGACTGTACAGAGCCACCTTTGTCAGGCAGAACAACGTGTCCTTTCTGGTAGGCTCTAGACTGGACTAAAGACACCAAGGCAGACCATGTGCTAGAAACTTGCCCCTGCCCAGAGGGTAAGGCCTAGCTTTGAGAAAAGGCAAAAGAGAGCTGAGAATGAGGATGGTGGTAAAAATTCACATTTCCAAGAGACAGACACTTTACATCATTTTACTGAATGATCACAAAGTCTTACAAGGTAAAATTATGCCAGGCACCGTGCATTCATCAAAGCAATATTAGAAGGAAGCTTCTTGTAAAATAATAAGAAATAGTTATATTGCTCTCTGCCCCTGGTTCCTGACACACAGCTCCTAAGACTTTTGTAATTTTCTGAGTGGTAGATGCATCTGACACAGAATTCAGATCCAAAGTCTTTGAAATTTCCTGGGTGATGGGAACTTTTTTGTTCTAATGAGGTAACTCCTGGAAGGATCATGGATAGGGGCTGCTCACCAGAAACACCAAGCCAGGGGTGCCTGAGTGGCTCAATCGGTTAAGCATCTGACTCTTCACTTTGGCTCAGGTCATGATCTCAGGGTAGTGGGATGGAGTCCTTCATTGTGCTCTATGGGAAGTCTGCTTGAGATTTTCTAGCGCCACCCCCCCCACCGTGCACTCGTTCGCTTTCTTGCTCTTTCTCTCCAAAATAAATAAATCTGAAAGAAAGAAAGAAAGAAAGAAAGAAAGAAAGAAAGAAAGAAAGAAAGAAAGAAAAAAGAGAAAAAAAAAGAAGAAAAAGAGAAAGAACGAAAAGAAAAAGAAAAAAGAAGAAAAGCCCGATGCCCGAGAAAGACAAACCGCCCCCATCAGAAAAAGCCGAGCCCCCCCCCTCACACGCCCGCCATAGAAAGAAAGAAAGAAAGAAAGAAAGAAAGAAAGAAAGAAAGAAAGAAAGAAAGAAACAGACATCCAGACAGACTAGGCTATTACTAAAAGCTTGGGACGTTTAACTCTATCCTCTATTTTCTGGAGAGGGAAGAGGAGCTGGAAAGGAAATTAATAATCAATCATGCCTTTGTGATGAAACTTCCATAAAAACCCCAAAGTTCAGAGAACTTCCAGGTTAGTGAACACATCTATAGGCCAGATGGGTGATGCATCACAACTCCATGGTGACAGAAGCTCCTGCACTCAAGACCCTTCTAGATCTTGTCCTATGTATCTCTTCATCTGGCTGTTCATGTTGATCTATATCTTTTATCATATTCCTTACTACATAGTAAATCCATAAAATATCTCTGAGTTTCATAAGCTGTTCGAGCAAATGACTGAATCCAAGGAGGAAGTTGCGGGAATTTTTTATTTGTAGCCAATTTGGACAGGAATTGTGGGTCAATTGAGGACCTGCGATTGGCATTTGAAACAGGGGTGGACAGTCTTTTGGGACCGAGCCCTTCACCTGTGGGGTCTGCACTAACTCTGGTTAGTGTTAGAACTGAACTGAATTGTAAGACATCCAGCTGGTATTGAAGAAGTTGTTGGTGTGCGAAAAACCACACCCCACATCTGGTGTCAGAAGAATTGCATGTGAGAGTAAAAGCAAAAGGGAGGTTTTCCTGTAGCACTATTATTACCTATATTGAAGCAGACCACCCCCCCCCAAAAAAAGATGATGCTCAGAGAGACCTGCTACTTGTCCCTAGTCATGGGACCTGTAATGTGGGATGTGACCCAAATGAAAAAACTTGAAATCCTTCTTTGAACTCCTTCTTCTCCCGACCCTCCCTTTTCATCCTCCTGCCCTCTGCCCAGTAGTCATGACTTTCTTGTCACATGCCTCCTAAAACCCTCAAATCTCTACCTGCTTTTCCTTATTATTATTACCATGGAATCGATCTTTTCTCATCACCTTCTTGAATATTAAATTGCCAACTAGCTAGTGTCCTGGCCCCATGCAGTGCCTCATGTTGCTCTCTGGCTCCATGATAAAACTATGAAAATGAGAATCTAATGATTTTGCTTCTATGCTTAAAGTTCTTTCAGGATGCTCCACTGTCTTCACAACAAAAGCCAAGCTCCTTTGAATGGCAAATCCAGGTCCTTCATGGAGTGGCCCCTGCCCTCATTTCTCCTTATGCCCCAGCTCTTTAGTGTGTGTATGTGTAGAAGCATATGCATGTACACAATGCATGTACCTGTACATGTGTGCATACACACACACATGCATACAAAGATTTTTCAGCCAGAATACTTGCAGGTGATGTCTCAATGAACAACCCGCTTCCATGGCTCAATATGCTGCTATGCTCTTTGTTCTAGCTAAAAAGCCTCTTCACCTGTTCCAGTAGCACTTGTCAAAATTAAACCCCAAGGGAAAATTAAACTTTACATGAATTACCTACACAGGAAGACACTTTCTCTTCTCTTTTCCCTCTGAATTCAGGGCATTTATCTATAAGTCTTACCACAGTGCTATGATTAATTTCTTCATTAAAGTCTGCTTCTGCTTTTTCCCCTCTGGACTCTAGGTTCCTCAAAGTCATAGCTATGCGCTAATTATTTTCATATTCTCAGTAATTGTGACTGATTCTAGTGCACAGTAAGTGTTCAATAAGTATTTGAAGAATAGATCAATGGAGAAATGGACAGATGGATGAATGAGAGGCAGGATAACAGTTAGGTATAATTTGGGGGCAAAGCAGGCCTTATATTTGGGACCCAGCTCTTCCATATGACTTTGGATAAGTCACTTAACCCTTTTAAATCCTGTAATATGCAAAATCTGTACAACTGGGGAAATTGTACTACCTAACTCATAGGGAAATGACAAATACTAAATGAAATAATACATATATATATAACACAATTGTGGAATGTAGAAAGTGTTAAGTGCTAAGTGTTTTTATTATGAATAGGAATAACTTAGTTCCAGTGACAAATATATTACACACATACGGACTGAACAAAAATTATTAGAGAGAGAAAGAGAGAGAGGCCTCTGGAAGAAGAGGAATCCAAATTTTTCTTTAGAAAGAGAAAGGAAGACTAGTTGGAGAATAGATGAAATCTGGAAAAGTCTTCTGAGGCTTTGCAGTTTCGGTATATCACCTGATATCAATGTTTGAAGCCATTTTTAAGCAGACCATTGGAACTGAGAATGGGTTGAGGCATTGCTTCTATTGTCGAAATAACTAAGATTATCCTTTGGTGGTAAACCATGTCAAAGAGGAATAATTATGAATTTTATCATAAATAATATTCTTTTCCCTAAAGAATTCTAAGATTAAGCATTCCAGGGAACTTGATCTTCATGAAAACCAAATAAAGATATGCAACATTTTATTCCTACATTTTCACAATATTTTTAGACATATTATGATTAAACTTCCAGAGCCACCAGATCATGTTTTGCTGGGCTAATTGCTAAAATGGTGGCAAGTCATTTGCGAACAAAATTTTGCCAAATGTCTTCAACCACTTTTCATCTCCAAGCTGTATTCACAAGGATAAGAATATTTATAGCTACTCTCTAGTTTAAATACATTATAAACCTAAATGCTTCAAAGTTATTAACAGCAACATCAGCTAATAAATGAGCAAAAAACTTAAGTTTCATTATCTCTACTTATTTCCTCTAACCTATGAATCAAAAACATTTATTTTGCATTAAGTATACATTCATTTTCTTCTTTTCAATCACCTCTTTCTGACAATGATCACACCTATTCATGCTCCAAAAATTTTCATGATGCAATCTTCAAATACATCTTGATGAGAATGGATGTGCCTGGCTTTGGCAATAGGTCAAATGCAAGATCACAAATGTGAGAATATGATTAATGAACATTATTATATTTTAGAACAATGTTTCCCAGCAGGGAACTTTTTTTTTTTAATGGCGCTCTATTAAAACACACACATTTCAAGAACTGGTCAGTTCTCTTCTTCATGAATATTTTTCCCCTAAATAACATACACTCTTTTCCCTGTTTCATTATCCAGTAAATGTCTCTTGATAACCAGATGCCTGAGATTATAGGGACAATATGTTGACTAGAGATCCTCCCCCTCAATCCAATAACCACCATTCATTTACCAGCTTATATTAACCAGAGTAGAGTGAGTCTCACTTTAAGAAGGTCAGCTATACTATGCTTATTTAAACATCACTGTATAATACAGGGTAAATAAGTTTCTTCTTAAACCATATTTTAATTCTTAAAACATTTCTCACTAACAATCTGTATTCAGCGAGTCAGTAAAACAAGCAGAAAAATGAGGAAAAATCTCAATATAAATAGGTTATTACACTGTGAATGAGAGCAACAAATACTAATGATCTGATTAAATTTTCAGCTTTCCAGAAATTTTTGCATGTCATGAAATGACATATTCTTTGACCTAAAGTTATCCTCAGCAATGAATACAAGATAGTATATTTAAGAGTCTCTCATGAGAGACTAAATGAGAATATTTAAAACCATGAATAATCCAAAAATAGCTTAAATCAGGTCTAGACAGACACAAATACCTGCCCACTTATAATTATTGACTGACTCTTTATACAACTGTCTCTTCTATCATAGTATTCTCTACATGGGCATTACTTACATGCCCAGAGTTGTTGCTCCTATCCTCATGCTCTTCCCTAGACCAATTTAACACCCTTTAGGCAATGCAAATAGAATTGTATTATTCTTTCTCTGTTCTATCAGCACCTCCTAAATTCTACTCCCAAACTAGACATTATATGGGCAATGGGAGGATGCAAATGCTTAATATTCTATAACCTAAATAAACCAATCATATTTCATACAGAATTTTTATATAAATATATTCAGATCCAGAAACCTTTCATTAGCATGCTTCCATTTGGTAGTTTGGAAAGTTGCAATTCATAATGATGTTAAGTGGTCACCAAAGCAGTGCTTCACATCAGCATCTAGCAATAATTTAGAAATATTAAATAAATAGTTCTTCCCCAAATATTATTAAGGGCAGGTTGACAAAAGTATCCTGATAGGAGTTATCTTCTAAGAACAATGAACAAGCCATTTCCTAAAGGTGTTTGAAAACATGCAAGTCTAGTTAATGCTATTTGCAATTTTAAATGAATAATAACACTTGCAGCTAGAATGAAGTATTGTTATGTGTCAAGCGCAGTTCTAAATATTTTTGTGTTTATTAATTTATTTAATCTTCATAACACCCCTGAGTGGTAGCTCTTATTATCTGTCCTTTTCTTTATAGGTAGAAACTGAAGCAAAGAGGATTAGGTGACCCAAGTCACAAAGTACAGCTGGTAAGGCAGTCTGCTTCATAGGTCTGTACTTTTATCACAACATGGTGTATGTGGCATCAATGGATGACTTTTATTCTATTAGGCCACAGATGGCCCCCAAAAAACAAAACAAACAAAAAAATTACCCTAAGGATTAAACACTGACAAAGGACTGTCACACAGGTGTCGGTATCTCTGTTAAGTATCAGAATGAATCACATCCCTATCAGAAAAGTAGCCTATGAGCAAGAAGGATACATGTAAGAACACATAGCTAAGGAAACCTAGAGAAATAGTTGGAAAAATATTACCAATGGGTAATCTGAGAAGCTGTGATTCCCCTCTTCAAGCAAAGTTATCAGGGGGAAGAGTAAGCCTAAGAGGCAGAAGAGCAGGCATCACTGGCCTCTGCAAACAGCAGCTGGGGACAAAAAATACTGAGAGACGTGTGTCAATCTCTTCAGGCTCCTCCATGCTCCCTGCCATAAAAAGTAATATATGCATGGAATGCTGTCCAGGCTTTGTATGTCCCTCAGGAGGGTCCCCATGAAGGGACTAGAAGATTGTTTCTAGAAATTAAATCTGGATTAATATCAATACAATGAGCAGATAATTCAGATTCTGTACTTATTTTCTTTATCAGAGTTAAGTAAATATCATCAAGGCTAAGTATTAGGGAAAAAATTATTCTAGAAAGTGAAGTTCAGTGGATACTTGAACAAACTGACAAGCCAGTCAAAGAATGAGTCATTTAACACAATGATTGGTTTTGATGAAATATGTATAAACCAAGCTCTAGTTCTTTAAGTTGGTGACCTTCCTTTTCTATATCACATACCAATCGATTCCTTCTTCAGCTTGTTGTATACTAGATAGTAAATAGAGTCAGACATTCATGAAGTAAACTGCTTCAAGTAGTGAGTGATCCAAGCTTCTCAGTATCCATCAGCTTTTAGGGAAAAGAATGCCTAATAAAAATCTACTACTTCCTTATTTTCTGGGAAGATGAAGGTATATTTATTCTTCAATCCATAAATATACTTGTGGCATCTAAGAGAAGAAAAGGTCTACCCGTATAAGAAATGGTCAAGAGATTTCACTTCCCATAATTATAAAGATAGTAAAGAGGAATATATAGAAATTACTAAAATCATATCTAACATATGGTTATTTGAAAACCATTTATTACAATATGAATGAATCCTTGCATTCAAAGTCTAAAAAACAGGAAACCAGGTGAGGGATCAACCACAACATACCTGTATCTGTTGATACAGAATCAAGCAAAAAGAAGCACAATCAGACACCAATGCAATTAAGTTACAGTCTGCACTCTGCAAATATTCCTAGTCATGGCTGGACTGTCCTGCAGGCAAGTCTTTTTGCTCTGACCCAGCTGTGAGGAGCTGGAGACATTATGGTGCAGGAGATGCCCTACTTAATTAAGTCAGGGTATTCTAGCTTTTTCACAAAACTTTACAAAGAAAATATTTTGGTATTGCCTTCCCAAATCTCTCCCATTACTACACCCATCCCCTTCTCAATACCCAGAGAATTCCTAGTTCTTACTTGGGATACTTTCTTGATTGAATAACAGGCAGAATCTCAGAGTCTTGATTAGATGGAGGAAGTAGTAAATCCCGAAACCTTTCTGTCAAAAGAAAAATAAACATCAGGTTATGAAAAAATAAAGGTAATGAAAATAATTTCAAAATGAAATTATTACCTATTGTTTTAATTTTTCAACTATTTTGATTGTACATCTGTTATTAGAAATGTGCCCATCATTTTGTATAGTACTAAAATATGTCTATTTCATTTTAATGACTATATCTTTTTAAGATTAAGATATTGCAACAACTGCCAATGCAAAAATAAAAAGTATTATTAGGGATGCCTGGGTGGCTCAGCTATGGAGCGTCTGCCTTTGGCTCCGTGCATGATCCCTGGGTCCTGATGCGTGATCCCACATTAGGCTCCCCGCAGGAAGCCTGCTTCTCCCTCTGCCTATGTCTCTACCTCTCTCTCTCTCTCTCTCTCTCCCTCTGTGTCTCTCACGAATAAATAAATAAAATGTTTTTTAAAAGTATTCATTAGTATAGACTAGTAAAATCTTATAATTGAAAGATTAGAGGAAATACTTATGACCAATAAATATACCTAAAAGATGCACAATCTCATTAGTATCTTGAGAAGTGCAAATCCAAGCCACATACCGTTAGCATTCATATTACGTGGCATTTGATTGACAGAAATGAATCCCATAGGATCAAGTATTAAAGAGGATGTGGATCAATGTAAGCTCTCATATAGGCAATACAAGTTGGTACAATAGTTTTAGAAAACAATTTGCGATTATGTTCTAAGTTTAATCTCTGTATACCTATGAGCCAATATTTCCATTCCCAGGTATACACTCTGCAGAAACTTTCACATAATGTCTTAGGCAGCCAGTAAAAGAATATTCATAACAGCACTGTCCGTTACAACATAAAGAGAAATCACAATTGCCCATCAACAGGAGAATGGACAATTTGCAACACATACACACAAAGGAATATTAATTGAAGTGAAACTGAATTTAAAAAAAAGAAACTAAATTCAGTTACAAATAAAAATATAGTAAAATGGTGAGTGGAAAAAAATACTAGTAGATTACATACAGAAAAATGGCATTTGTTAGTTTAAAAACAACTAAGTAATGTATTGTTTAGAAATGTTACATACAAAACAAAGGTAACCAATGAAAAAAAGAATTACTATACACAATCCAGGATAATGGTTATCTTTTAAAAGAGGTAAGAAGATGAAATAGGAGAAAAGCAACAGGTAGGTCATAATTGTTATTTCATATCTATATAAAACATAGATATGTATATAAAATATATCTATAGCATCATAAAGGAGTAAATGAATGAATGTGGACCAGAGATCATTCAATGATGACATTAGCCCACAAACCAAAGCTTTGACTAATAAAAATTCCATGCTTATGAAATTCATAATGAAAGAAGGACGGAAAGGAAGAGGAAGAGAAGAAGGGAGAGAAGAAGGTAGGGAAGGAGAGAGGGGAGAGAGAAAGGAAATGTGGGGCTAAGGGAGAATAAGAATGTGGAGGAAGGAAGAATTCTCAGTTCTACTTTAGAAATAGTTGTATTGCATAACAGAGTGGTCTATCACTCTGATGCTGATCCCATATTTCCAGAACTAGGTACTACATTTTTATTGTTACATATGATTGTGTATCCACCTATTCTTGTCCTTCTAGTAGATGGGTATTGCAACACCAGGATATAGAACATTATCTGACACCTATTAAAATGCTAGATAAATATTAGTTGAAATGATATTTCCATTTTTACTGCATAAAGAAAATTGTAAAGGTTAATCATAACACCTTCCAGAAAAGCCCAACTGGTCATCTATCAACCATGAAAAGCAAGGGTACTGAAGCTCCAGCCTTGAGAGGGTCACATGGTCAGGCTGAGAGACAGGGAGCAAAGCCAAAACTCCAAGCTGCAGTAAATCGATTCATCAAGAACTGAAGATGGATAATTTTCACAAAATACTTGTCGGCAGTTGATGACAATTGCCACTTCCCAGTTACTGAACAGCCAGATGTTAAACATTTGTGAACACAGTTGTTACAAAGTATGCTGAGAAGCAGGATGGGGATTTATCCTTATATTTATTAAAATGTACTGAATCAGATATTTAGCTGACTCTGCTGCTTGTTACCACCACTCGGACGTTCTTATAGTACACGCAGGAAGTAGCTAAGAAAATCCTAAGAGAGCTGGTTGTACTCTAAGCCCATAGATCTAAGAAAGCATAATTTATTTTTCTCCTTCAAGTACACTTACTCATTGAATTCCTATTTTTAAAAATTAAATTATACTGACTGATATACTATGCTATTTTTAATGAGCAGAATGAATGCTTATTTCAATGAAATGACTTGTAAATTCTTCCAATATGACCCTTGTCTTTCAGTCCATTTCTCAATTTAGGTAGCATTTCATTAATGGAGTGATTTGTAGTGTTTCTCCTTTTCCTTTTCCCCCCTCCACTTATGACTTTCCAACAAATCTTGAAAAATAGAGCCCAAACCCAACAGCAAACATGAACTTTATATATCAAGTAAAGAAAGAACTGTTCAATCAAACAACTATATTGAATATAATATATTGCTGGGTGCTAAAAATACAAGTTAAAGTTTTATTGGAGTAATTCTCAAACTGATTTAAAATGCAAAGAAAAATCAGAATTCTTAATGCAAACAACCATAAATGGAGGTTCTTCCCTGTTTATATAATCATAAAAAATGTGATTGTAAATCTGAAAGATAATCTCTGGAGATAATATTATATTGATAGGCTTTAACACACACACACACACACACACACACACACACACAGAGCAAACGTAGCATATAAGATATTATTTGCAAAGCTACCCAACTATGAAATCTATAATGAATATTCTTACACTTGATGCATCTTTTAATCTGAATATCATAAATGCAAGCAACACTAAACAAACATTAAAATCCTTCAGTAGCTATCATGAGTGTCAAGAAAAAAAAAAGCACAAACAGAAAATGTCCTTTTAAAATGTTTATTTTTATCATTAATTTCATAAGTTTCTAAATATGCACAATTAACTCTATCCCATAAAGGTAGGATGATTGTTTACTTTATGAGAATAAAAATAAATGATAAAAATTATCCTTAGAAAAACCCAAGTAAATGAAAAGTTGTTTATAATTCTTACATTGGTCCTTTTAAGTCTCCCAGATTTCTGCCTATCAACGAATTAATAAACATCCTATTGTTTATCTGATGTTGGGAAAAAGACCAAAATAAACTGGTGTTTCTTAAGTAGTAGGATTTTTAAAATAATATTTCTGTTGCAGCAAATGTCACACCAGATGATCTGCTTTCTCAGGAGACCCAAAGTCTATTTCTTAAGAAAATGACAGTTATCTGAACGCTAGATCACAATCCTTTCCCTGGGCTCTTAGAATAATTTCATTAAAGCCACTGAAAAGAACTGGAGGATTTTCTGAAAAGTGATATTTTGATGAGTTGACTAATGATGAGATAATGTCTGAACATGATTGTCTACCAGTCGGGGATAGATCTTAATTAAAATAAGCTTTTGTAGACTTTCACCCACTCTTCCCTTCTCTCATTCAATCAACCAAAAGACTGTGAGGCTATCAGACTGGATGGCATATTACACATGATTACACTAATTTGGGCTCTCTGGACAATCAATTTTGAGACAATACATTTAATTATTTAAAATCAAAGATGGGAAAAGTAAAATAACCTTTCCAATTTGAATTCAAACTTTTTGGTACATTTATTGTGACTCAATTCTTTACCTTCCTCTTTGTGAAAAATGTCCATTTTGTAATCCTCCCCCAAATGCAAAATGGAGGGGCCTCTGGGTGGCTCAGTTGCTTAAGTGGCTGCCTTTGGCCCAGGTCATGATCCCAGGACGGTGGGATCAAACCCTGCATGGAGCTCCCCACTCAATGAAGAGTCTACTTCTGCCTCTCCCTCTGTTGCTCCCTCTACTTGTACGCTCTTACTCTCTCTTAAATAAATAAAATCTTTTAAAAATAGATTTAAAAACAAAAAGACAAATGCAGAATATAACAAATGCAATAATTTGCATAACTAAAGGCCAGTATGCAAATACATTTCTGAGATGAAAAGAAAATAAAATCTTCTCCCTACCAGTATAAAAAAAGGAAGAAAGAAATTAATTAAAGGCAGTCAAGAAAACAAAAAGATGATGCCATCCTTCTATAATCCAAAAGTCCTTTGCATCTAAAGATGTGATCATAGCCACCTAATGGGTGTCTTCAGTAAGAACCCAAGAAACAACTGCTGTTTGCTGGAAGAACTCTGTCAAGGTTTTGCCAATTCCAAGTTACTCTTTCTTTCTAGGTAATCCCCTGTCCTTACCTTTGCTTCTCCATAGTCCACTATGGAAATGAATATTTTAACCACTTTAAGTATTATATTATCATGGGCAAGGAAAGAAAACCAAATAAAACATCTCTAAAGAGTGATAACGTTGCTCTAAAAAACCTGGTAAGAAGTTACTGAGATTTTTATAATAGATACAAATTTTCTCCTCTTTCTTTTAATGCTCATATTACACTTGATGTCAGTTTTAATTTTTCTTCAAAAGCATTAAAACAAAGCCCTTAAGGGATATTAAGGAGACTCATTAAAGACTTAAACTTTGCTCTTAGTTTTCATACAAAATCTGTAAATGATTTCACTATAATATTTCTATTATTTTACAAGAAAAACTGAAGATTATCTCATAATACAGGCAACATTATAAGTAAGCATGCATGATATGGGGTATACCAAAGGATGAATCTTGCTTTACTATATAGTTTGCAGTACTTAGAAGCAACAAGTTTTAATAAGAAAGATACTGAATTGGTTGTCAGAAAGTCTAAGGTCCCCCATCTACTCCTGCCTCTGTTCTTAATTCCTTTTGTCAACTGACAAATGAGTGAGAGTGAGATGAGTTCAGTGATCTTTAAGCCACCTTTCACCTTTGAATTGTTTAAAGTGCATATGCTTAAGGACAAGAAAAGAATCTCACCAAAGCCACTGATATGGAAGGTGGCCATACATCTTGGTTTGCCTGGGACAATTCTAGTTCACGCTTGTTAGCATTCTGCTCAATTCAGTATTTATCTCAGAATCTTACTTTTTAAATTAAATGTTACTAATAAAACATGCCAAGGGTGCTGTAATTGATGTAGGGAGTCCCCAGTAAGGTACTTGTCACTTGTCATCCAGTTGTGGAGAGTACAATCAGCAGGTAGCCTCCAGCTGTTACATCAGGTTCTACCTCAGATGCAAGGGAAATAAATGACTTCCCCAGAACAGCTCTAAGCCAGTGGCTAGACAAGGCAGGGATATTTTAGCTTTACAGAGGCAATACTGATAGGCAATATTTGCTCCAGAGCTTCCCATCAGTTTTGCCAAGGCTTTGTTGAGTCTGCACAGTGGTTCAACTTCTTCCTCAACCCAATCCCACATCCCTTCTCCCTTCAGGGGTGTTAATACCTAATAAGCATTACAAATTCATAAATTGCTTCTCAGACTCAGTTTCTGGCGAACTCAACCTGCAACAGATGGGCTTGCTAGACCTCCACTTTGCGCTCAGAGCTTCTGCCATGTTCTGCTACTACAGGGTGAGATGCATGTACGTGTAGTTAAATCAGAATAAAGAAATTTCTTCTCCAGCCCCTTCCAGGAATAACATAACTAACACCTTCATTTTAAGGACAAATGCCCATTGTAAAAATGAAGTACTCCCAGAGACACACATCTTGGGCCAAGTAACACCATTCAATCTAGGCTGGTGGTGAAAGAAAGAAGTACCCTGCCGGCGACCTGGTATACTAGCCAGTGGCACTGGGCCCTGTGCTATCGTCCACGAGATGCACACAGCCATCAAGCCTTTGGGAGATATTGTCAGCAAGAAATTAGAAAATTATAATTTAGGTTGGTATGAAAATTATATAGGAACTAAACACTCCAACCTCAAGTGTACAGAGCAGCCACTCTGATTTTGTCCTTTTCATGAAGAACAATAAATCATTTCAACAGTAAGAAACTAGATAATATAAAGATTAATAAAAAGTAAATGCAAATTTGTTTTACTTTTTCAAAAAAAAGTTGAACATGTATCCTTGAACAAAATATTTGTCAATATTTGTCATATGGCCTGAAGGCTATAATGATTTCACTGAACACATGAAAATGCTCAAATCTATTGATGATGAATCAGCATCTAGTTCACAAGTTACTCATGATTTTAGGAAAACTACGCACAACAATGATAATTTAAGACATAAATAGGTAGAAGGTCCAGTAGGTGATCAAGGTTATGAAAAAAAAATGAGCTTGACAGTCACTGGGATCCATCTGGGTGGCCCTGTTTCTATGCACAATGCCAAGTTACAGATTGGCTAGTCATCCAAAGATAATAATAAGGCAATTTTAATTTTATATTACTGCTCAAAAACAAATTAGAGAGCATGTTCTAACTGTCCACAAACATCTTACACTCTCTCTTACACTCCTTCCATTGATGTATACCTCAATGTTCTCTACTGCAAGGCAGCTTTTATATCCCAAGGATCTCTAGCTGAAGTTAGGAAAGATAGGCAAGTATTTCATTTCTCTTTTTCTTTCCTGTTTTTCCTCTCTGTATTCAATTTCCTGTTCTTTCTCATTTTTAAATGAAAATCAGTCATTCCAAAGAAAATTCTTCTTTCTCACCTCTCTTTTAGCCATTTCCACCCACCGTGTCCTTGACTCTATCACAAAAATACAATAATAGTTCTAAAAGACAGTCTTCTCTTTTAGAAAGGGAATGGCAGGGAAGAAAATAAGCTGGTAAAGACCATATTCTGGTTAGTGAGGTTTTTCAAAGACACACCTTTAATAATTTTTATACAAACACAGAAAAACAAGGTCTAACTGTTGGACTTCAATAAGGAAACAAAGGCACAGATGATGAAATAAATTTCTGACTAACAATAAAACATGGGAAATATTCCCTTCTACCTAAAAGTACAAAGCATCAAGAGGTAAACTAGAAAAAGCTCATGAAAGCAGGAGAAAAAGGAGATTATATAGATAAAGGATTCTGACAGTGGCTCAGAATTTATTCCAATCATGCATTCTGGAATTGGGGTGGATTCAGGTACCCAGTGGACCTATGGTAATACACACATAAGCTGAAATTCCATTAACTTCCCATAAGCCCAGACTGTTACTGGCCTACTACAGTAATATTTTGGTACCTCAGTATATAATGTCACATTTGAGTCAGTTTAGTTCCCCAAAAGTTGACTATTTCCCTTTCACCCATGCACTCACCCTGCCAAATCAGAAGAGGATCATTGTACAATTTAATTTTGACATGTAGAAGGGCCTTTTTCTCAAAGAGACCTGACTATCCATTTATTAAAGACAGTTCAGAATCTGAATCAGTTCAGAATTAGCTGACACAAGTCTGGGAATTGGAAGAAGGGCTGCACTCTGTATTGAGATGATTCAGATTATGCCTCTGTTTTGCCCATCCTAGAGTTTTCTTCTCCTTAGTGTAAATCAAATAAGACTTTAGGTTGTCCATCTATTTGAAATCCCAAGGATGTCATGGTCAGTTAGTCAACACTGAAGATCTCTATAGGTCAGTCTAATGGGAAACCGTTCCAGCCATCCTGACTTTATCAGTTATGCATGGTCTCTCAGCCCTTGCCTCTCAGGGACCTCATCATATCCCCTGAATTCAAGAAGCCCACTCTAACAAGAGCCTCTCTCACTTGTCATTCTTGGCCTACAAATGGTCACCACAGCTTTTTAAAGGGTTCTGGAATGCCTATCACCAGTGAATTTCTCAAAGCCACATTGAAAAAATCCTTTATGGGAATTTAGTTAAGAAGCTGATAATCTATAATATATAATAAATCTGGGCAGTTTGGATGGCTCAGCAGTTTAGTGCCACCTTCAGTCCAGGGCCTGATCCTGGAGACCTGGGATCGAGTCCCACATCAGGCTCCCTGCATGGAGTCTGCTTCTCCCTCTGCCTGTATCTCTTGCCTCTCTCTCTCTCTCTGTCTTTCTCTTTCTGTATCTCTCATGAATAAATAAAATCTTTAAATATATATATAATAAATCTTCTCCAGCATTCAGATTGGAATGCTGTAGATAACTTCATCTACAATATATCTAAGAACTCATTAAGCATGTATATCAATAATGAATACACTTATGAATATGAGATGAAAGAAAAAAAGAAGTTAACTTTTATTTTATCTATAGCCTGTATTTTCTTTTTTTTTTATAGCCTGTATTTTCAATAGTGCCTATCTAAGTAATTTTTGAAAAGATAGATGTGTATACTATCACTCAATAACACACATGAACATGTCTTCAAGGATATATGTCATTCACATTTCCTATGTTATAGTTTTTATAACACTGTCCACTCCACCTCCTAAGGAAATCACAACACCAATGAAGAAATACAACACGCACATGGACAAATACACACACATACATACACATACACATACCGCTTAAAAGAGAAGGTACAAATTAATTTTCCACAAAACATTTAAGAAGTACTAGGTAAATATATAAACAAAATACGCACATCTAAAAATTACGTTTTTCAGCAAACATCTACTGACCAGGCATCAATTTAGGTCCTCAATAAACTGAAGGTCTAGTAATAAACACAGATGTTATAAAAAGATATGTACACTACAAATAAATAAGTGCTAAATGTATGCTCTGAGAGTCCAGAAAGAACAACTAACATCGCCTGGATCTGTTGGTAATAAAAAGAAAAAGAATCAGGAAAGTTTTATTTAAAAAATGAAACAAAGAAACCAAAGAAGTCCTTCTGATCCAAGGTGCTAGATGAAGTAAATAATTTTGCTACAATTTTTGTTGTCTGCTATATATCAAATATCTCTAATGACACAAAATTTAAGATTCGGAGTAAGACTAATATTTTGACAGAAGGAACTTATATCAATTAAATCATACATTATTAATTTGCTCACTAACTCAATAAACTTTTATTAAGTACCAATGACTTGTCACACATTATGAATAAAAAAAGATTCTTATTCTCAAGGGCAGCCCTGTTTACCACAAGGAAAGGCCAAGACAACAAAAGAATTGCAATTCCATTAGAGCTACTTGAAAAAGGATTTAGAATGTAATTACAAAATTACTCAAAAAGGGAAAGAAGAGCTGTTCTCCTAGGGATTTAAAGAAATTAATGGTTTGTAAAAATCTGATGTTTTACTTTCCTTAAAAAAATATGCACACTAATCTTCGGAAAACAAATTACTTTAAAAACTGGGAGTGAAAGGGCAGACTTAGAGTGGTACATTCAAATCAACTAGAAAGATATTGAATATAAATTTTCCTTTTCTGAAAAGTTTTAAATCAAGTGAATGTTCTTTATTACCATGGTAACTCAGTATTGAATAACAATAGTTGCTATTTAAAATATTGCTTTCAAAGCAACATCAAACACATTCAAATTAACACTATTTTAGGCAAATCAGGAAATCTAGTTGCAGAGCCAGAGTATTTTGCTACTAAAGGTATAGAAAAATCTTGATAAAATTCAAATAGAAATTCTGCAATTCTAGAAGAAAAAATAAATCAGCTACATGCTCTGGTTATTTAAACTACCTTCTCCATAAATATTAAGGCCAATGTCAAAGGAATATAAAAAACACTATTCCACACTTGTTTGCCTAAGGGAAAAAATGAAAACAAACAAACAAACAAAAAAAAACCAAACAAGCCCACACTTGCAAATCAGAAGATGAGGATGTAGAACACAATATATACACAACTAGAGCTAATAAATGGTTAAGATCCTTAATAAATGATTGGGGAAAAAACCATAAAAATCCTGTACTTGGCATTTATCCTTCCACAATATTCCCTTGAGATTTTTTTCAACTATACCAAAATTAATCTATTATCATTCCTACTTTATGTGGAATCAAATTATTCACATTCTAGACCTTATTTCTCTGAAACAATTACACAGCTTTATATAAGCAATGAGCTGAGAATCGAGAATACTCCCACAAGGCGGAATGTTGTAGGTGAGGAAGCCAAAAACTAGGTGGACTAATCAGCTCAAGGTCACATGGTGAGCAAGAGGCAAAGAGATTTTTAAAAACCAAGCAACCCCCACTCCCACCATCCACAGACTCACAGCCCAGTGTTCTTTCCACTGCCTCACTGTTCTTTCTCTCCCTCATTCTTGGGAGAAAAAAATGCTGTCCTGCCTTTTCTCTCTTCTTCCCTCTCTTACTTGCTTCTTGCCTAAGAATTACAAAATGAGGAAAAATAAATAAATAAATAAATAAAAAAGGCAGCAGGGTCACCTGCTGGACACCCTGTACCCTTACCATCATAAGGTTGGAAGGTAGGCAAGGCAGTATTCTACAATGGAAATTTGCTTAATGGATCCTTTTATATCCAGAGGAAGCACAGTGATAAAAGTCTGTTTCTTTAATACTCATTACTCTGGGTCCTACTTGTTAAACCTATTATTAAAAAAATCAAAAACAGCTTTTGAAAGAATTGCGAACAGACTTTTTGGCCTCTAAATACATCAATGAATCAATGTCTATCACTGGCTTTCTTATAAAACATAAATTCTCTTCCATTGACACAGAGGCTAAACTACAACAAAAACTGACAGGGGGAAAAATAAAAGAAAAGAGGTTAAAGAAAAGTGAAAGCAAATAAGAGAGGCATTTTTGGATAAACACATTATTGCTACTAAGCTTTCCACAATCCACCTTTTAAGGAAAATGTTATATTTTCATTTGTCACAGCAAATGCACTTTTTTTTTTTTTTTTTTTTTTAACAATGTTGGCATTCAACAAAAGAAACACCTCAAAGTGATCAAGGCTCAGCTTGATACTAATTCAGTTCCTGCTTTCTGCACAAATTCTGAATACCTGCTGGGTGCATATTCTATAAGGAACAGGCAATTTTATCCAAGATCCAAAGAAACTGGGCATTTTCTTTTATGTTTTTATGAAGTTCTAACTGAAAACCTGGGGTAGCGAAATTAATGGCATGCAATATACAGTCCTTTCAAGCTTATAAAAAACCAACCACATAGTGAGAGTCTTCGCTTTTCTTAAATAAAGGAACCCCTGGTCAAAGAACAAGCCTATAAAATGGATTAGGGAAGAGCAACAAGCAAATGTATGAATCCTTTGTCAGGTTGTTTCAGTGGACAGATTTGGGTATTCCTAGATCCCTCTGTTTTTGTTTTTGTTTGCATTATACATTCCCAATGTCAGTATTTTGGATCCTCACTAGCAATAAATATTATTAACCAAAAATATATTTGTTAAATGATAGGCAAAATGTAGTATTATAGCTATTCTAATTAACATTTATTTGAATACTATTACAATTTTCTCTGTTCATGTAATTTATCCATTTACTTTTTCAGCTTCTTATTGAATTAAAAGGGCTCTTTATATATTGACAGTATAGGTGAGTAATTGCTAGAACTATATTTTGGTTCAACTCTATATTCTTTTTTGATGAGATTTTTATATTTTTACATGGTTGTATCTACTTAGTTTTCTCTATGTATTCTTCTAGAAGAGATGGTTTTTTATAACCAGAGATTACTATTAATTTCTCTTTTCTTCTGATTCCTTTACAGATTAACTTCTTTATGTTAAAATATTTAACCTATTTGGAATTAGTTTTTAGACATCTAAAATAAAAATTTAATTTTTTTACACAGTTAAGTGACAATTGTTTTAACTAAATATAAACTAATACTTCATATTGATTTATGGAACTTTCTTTATCATATGATGTTTTTTTCATGCAGTAAAGGGTTTATTTCTAGGATATCTATTTTTGCTAATAGATTTCTTATCATTTTTATTCTAGTACCATACTGTTTAAACTATTTCAACATTATAGGAGGACACATAGTAAATTAGCACATGTTTTAGCATACAATGAGCCTGAGTTCAAATATCAAATTACTCACTTAATAGCTTCATGATCCTAAGTACATCTTTCAGCCTTATAAATTCTTTGTTTGTAAAGTTTATTTCACTTTATAACATGTCTTAATAGGGCCAGTCTTGTCACTCAAGATTTTCTAGATTTTTTGTTATTTACTTTTAATTATTTTCTTCTGTTTTTCAACAGAAATTATCAATTCCTTTGCTCAGCAAAGGGTGTAGGGACTGGCTGTCTCTGTTGCAGCACTGTCAAGGGCTGTTTGCCAGCCATCACCTGAATGCACCCACTGACGCATCCCTCTGTCCTGGTGCTACCACGGCATTGCCAGCCCTCTGGGGACCTGCAGAAGACACCTGCCAGGAACCAGTATGCCTCGTTGCATAGGATCCTCTTGCCACCTTCTTGGAGTTACTCCCTGCCCAATGTCATACAGAGAAAAGCAGGACTTCAAGCGGGGAATAAGGCTGGGCCTGATGAAACACTGTGGCCACTATGGAGCCACAGTTCCAAATGCAGACAGGTGCCCTAGCCAGGAAAAGACGTGGCAGGAGGGATGTATTTCCTCCAGAGTTTGAGACCCTGAAAAACAACAGGTGCATCTGCTGTGCTGTTCTTGAGTTTTAGTTGAGGATTAGTTGGTTTTCAGTCTGCATTTTGGAAGAGAGGAAATGTTACCAAAGTTCCCTTGGGCTTTAGGGCGAGACCTTGCTAAGTGAATGTGAGTGGGAAAACTTGTTTTAAAAAGGCAGATTCCAGGGTTCCACACCCTGAGGATTCTGATGTATTGGGGCCCAAACTGGGACATAGGAGCCTGTCTTCTCAGGCCCACTCCACACCTGACGCAATTCAGGCAGTCCTGGAGATTGCTTTGAAGGGCTGTGCCATTCCTTCTCTACCAGCCTCCCCCAACCCCCAAACTGCAGCTGTTGTATTGTTTTATATTTTCTTTTTTTTTTTTAAAGATTTATTTATTTTATTTATTTATTTATTTATTTATTTATTTATTTATTTATTTATTTATATATTTATGATAGACAGAGAGAGAGTGAGAGAGAGAGAGAGAGAGAGAGAGAGAGAGGCAGAGACACCGGAGGAGGGAGAAGCAGGCTCCATGCCAGGAGCTCGACGTGGGACTCGATCCCGGAACTCCAGGATTGTCCCCTGGGCCAAAGGAAGGCGCTAAACCGCTGAGCTACCCAGGGATCCCCTGTTTTATATTTTCTATATTTCCTTGGTTCTTGAAAAAGAATGACAGAAATAAAGTTATTTGCTTTAGGATTTAAAAAAAGATCAATTTCATTGATAATTATTTTGAATTTTGATTTTAATTAAAATTATATTAAGCCTATAATTTATCTTGGGGAGAATTAACAGTTTGAAATATTCAGACTTTATGTCTAGAAACATAGCATGTCCCTCTACACTGTTCCATACTTTAAAAAATCCTTCAATTTCTTGATATTGCTTGATTTTCAATTCTCATTGAAGTTAAATCAGCTGTTTCTCCTTCTGTGAATTCTTTTTAACATGGTAAAAATAATACATACCAAATGAATGTTTTTGACAGGCTCAGGGAGTTTTTTGTTAGATATTTGTCTGTAACGGCTAACTCCTTTAGCGAAATAAATAAGCAAACAAGTATAACATGTAATCAATACAATTGAAAACCTCTTTTGAAAGATAATTTGGAAAATGCTGCCTTTTGTTCCTACTCTGTAGAAAAGTAACAATAATATTTATTCATGTAAACTCCTAACTTGACCTAAAGAAAGTAAGAAAGAAAGGAAGGAAGGAAGCAAGAGAAAAAGAAAGAAAAAGAAAAAAATGAAGTCCCATTGATATTGGTTTGGGTCTTGGCCCTGGTTGTTTTTTCTGTTACGTTTGCTGCCAGCCTTGAAAGTCTGTACTGTTGAGTACGCTTCCTTAACTAGAGAGGACACAATATTCAAATTGCCACTGAACAGTCTGCCATTCCAGCATCAACAAAAGATTTTCAGTTATTGTGAAAGTAGGAACTCAGAGGACTGTGTCATAAATGAGAAGGAGTTGGAGTAAGAAAGGATGACAAGTCACTTGACTATTCCTTGAAGGACAGTCTAACTTCAAACACGTTTTATTTGTTCCAATTAGGAGCATAGTTTTCTTTCTTTTTCTTTCTTTTTTTTTTTTTTTTAAAGATTTTATTTATTTATTCATGAGAGACACACACACACAGAGGGGGGTGGGGCGGGACAGAGACACAGGCAGAGGGAGAAGCAGGCTCCATGCAGGGAGCCTAATGTGGGCCTTGATCCCAGGACTCCGGGATCAAGGAGCATAGTTTTCTACTAGGTATTGTCAATGAAAACATGGGGATATGCAAAAATTTTTTATATAGATCTTCTCTTCTTTCCTTTCCTCCTTAATTATGTTGATAGTGGCACCCTAAGGCATTTTCAATACAGTGCCAACAAAAGATAAAATCACCTCCTATTTTTTGCTCTTCATCACATTACAGTAGACAATTTTAACTCTACTTATTCAACTATCTATTGTATTACTCAGTTTGGTACATTTTTTTGGGTTCTCTGGCATTTCATGTCCATCATTTGTCACCTCCAAGTTGTCTAAAAATCTCATTTCATGCAAGAGTTTAGTTTTACCTTCTATTTACATCTGTTTGTTACATCCCACCCTCCTCCTTTGTTAAAGTTGAAAATCCTAAGAGTGGCAGCATTTTCACTGGAAACTATGCCCAAAACTCCCTGACTCGGTTGCCTTAGAATCCACAGAAGATAAGCAACTTCCTTTGGTATTAATGTACTTAAAGTCTTAGGTGTGTTCATTTGGGTGACATTTACGAACACTATCTGCATCATTATAATCCATCAAGTTATAATTTTGCTTTAAAATTACACTATATTTAAAGAACAGGAACTATATCCATTTAGCTTCCTTTATAAAGTATTCAGCAAGTGCATCAAACAAATGAATACTTAAAAATGTTCCTCATGATCATGATAATGGCACACAACCATTGACTTTTTGGCTTCTTAGAAATAACTTAGTTCCTTAACACTAGACTAACTTGGCAAAATGACATACACGTTCTTGGCTACCCAGTACATTACAGTCACGTTTTTGACATTCTTAAGAAATTTTAATGGCAAGAAAATTCCTCACTATTCTTATTTTCTTTATATGGTAAAATCAAGCAGAAAACAATAGATAATCAAGAGTCCAAATTTCTCTTAGGGACAAAACAATTCATAATAAAAACAACAATCCATGTAAACAAACCGCTTTGCTATAATAACTCTTTGTCCAGGTCCAGAAATTATAGAATTTTGTTTATTTTCAAGAATTAAAAGTCACCATTTTATTGGCTAGAAAAAAATTGTTCATTTTCCCTACCTTTGGTTTTATAAAATGACTAAACTAGAATAAAACTTAATGAGTAGTGAATTCCAATCTTCTACTGAGCAGTCTCTACATCTTCTGTGGCATTATAAGTGAGCTGTCATCTACTAAACAATGACAGCACAGATTTCATGTTCATAAACTGAGAAACCAAGAGGAAAACAATCCATCCTCTCTCCTGAGAGCAGATGGGCATTTAAATTATAATATAAATTACTCACTTCCCTAAAAGAAAAATTTCCTTAATTTCTGAGGTTATGAAAATGAAATTTAACCCCAGATCATATTTATTGAATGATTTATTATATTATGATAGCAAATGAGTTACGTTAAATCCCATCAAATTAACAAATTAATTGTCCTCCATGATTTCCACATAGACTCACATGAGACCAGAATTACAGTGTTCCATTATACAAGTAATACATAACATTAATACATAATATGTTAGTCCTCATCCTGATCCAGACCCACCTCGATGGATACACAAGTACTTGCATATGGATTTGCTACTCATCTCCCACTGCTAACCACAGGCCAGACTGTACTATAAATTCAGTCACTCTCAGAGTTCTGGAAAAATTTAAAAACAGGAAGAATTTAGAAATATATCCATTTGCTCTGGACTTTATTTGGTATACTGTCAATTTACTGGTCTCTAATATACTTAACACTCATACCATCCCCAAGCTTCTCCCCTCCATTTTCCCCTGAGATAATGTTTATAACATTAGCAGTAACCCCATAGTTATTGTTTGGCCCTATTATGTTGAATCATAGGTCATTCTCTCCACACAACTTTTCACCTCTTCAGCTTCTTTGATACTACAACATTAAATTGGTGTCTTTGCTTCCAATCTGGTCTTTCTCCTTGCCAATCTATGTAATATCAGCAAGGTGACTCATATAAAGTGCAAATTTTACTTCAGTTACTTTTTAAAGTCCTTCAATTTTTCACCAACATCTTTAGACAAAAAGGCCAAACTTCTTAGCAATTCCAGGCTCCTCCATGTCATGGCCTCTGGATACCACTCCAGCTTGGCCTCCCAACACCATGACATTTTACTCACATTCCATGATAGTTCACACCTCTGAGCAATTATTCATGCTATTTCTTTCTCTGGAATAATCTCCCACACTGGACAAGTCCTGCACTGTTTGCCCCAGAAAGCCTCGTAATTCTCTGTCCCAGAAGCATATACATCCTCCATTTTGGAGAGCACAGCATTACATTTTGTTTCTATATTTGAGTCCTGCCCCCACTAGCGTGTGAGTGTTTGTGAAGCAGAGGATATGCCTCTCTGCCTTCTTGCATAGGCATCCATCCCCTTCTCCCTCCCTTCCTTCCTTCTCTTAACAAATAATTACATTTACTTGGAACAACCATTTTACTAGGCCTTTGAATACAATGGTGAGCAAAAAGACTACTACCATAATTATGCTTAGTCTATGGGAGGAAACTTGTTACACCAATGATAACATTTAGAATATGTAGTTACCAAAAGAGGTAAGTGACCTCAAAAATAGAAATACAGCCGCATATACCTAATATGCGATATTAAACATATTTTAATTTGGAACAACACCTAAAACTGAGGTGTCTAGAAGGCTTTTCAGAAGAAATGATTCCTGAGCTATGATTTAAAGATCCCAGGTGCATGTGTGGGTAAGGATGAATGGGGTGGTGGAGAGTACTATAAACATATGGATCACGAAGAAAGCAAGAAAACATAACTGAACCAAAAGGCCAGTGTTGCTATAGTGTAGAGAAGAAACAGTTGAATCAAGATGACAGGTAGGTCAAGACCAGAGCAGGAAGGCCCTCCTAGGCCATCATGAGGATTTTCTATCTTTATCCTAGAAGCAATGGAAAGCTATTAAAGGGATTGAAGCAAGATAAGTGATTTAATTTGATTCAGGCTTTGAAGCTTCTCTGGCTACAGTGCAGAGAATGGATTGGAAGTGACAGCTATAAAAAAAAAAAAAAAGGAAGTGACAGCTATAGTGAATTCAATCAGGAATGGACCAATACTGGTACAATACAACACCACCAGCACCTCTACCTGTTCAATAACTAATCTAAAGAACTGGTTATGCCTGGAAAAAACAATTATTCTGAGTTGTCTCCCTTAAATTTTGGATTACATACTTTAGTAGGCCTCTTGGCACATCTCAGAAGGGCTACCATCCTTCACTCATCAATTTACTATTTCAAGTGATACATTATACCTTCCACCTTCTCAAAATTCAGCATACCTTCCTCCATCCTCAGTCTCAGTAATAACCTTTCTATTTTTTCACCGTGGAAACAGAAGGAACCAGAAAAGAAATCCCATTCCTCCCACTCCAAACCCACCAATCCATTTGTAGCCATGCTCTGTAACCATCTTCTCTGTCTCCCCACCTGTTATGAAGCATGACTGCCCAGCTGCCTTATCTGTGGTCAACTCCTCCACTTGCACACCGAATCCAGTTCTTCTGGAATTCATTAAGAGGCACTTGTGGACTGTGCTCCTGTGATTATAACCTCTATCGCTCCAGCAATGTCAACTTTTTCCTCTCTACTTCATTCTCATTACTCATATTGTTCCCAGAAGTATGAAAACATATTATAATAGCTCGCATTAAATATGTGTATATGTTTCATATTTCTATACATGTATTTATTATATGTACGCTTAGCTTGTATCTGCCTTGTCCCGATATCCTCCTTCCTTCAGCTACTGATTTATTGCTTTATTTCATTTTATATCAAAACTCCTTAGAATTTTCCCAGTAGTGTTTTGGCAAATATTTAACGGCTAGGTCTTTAAAAATATTTTTAAATCCTTTTTTTATGATGCCTGTCAATTTCTTGGAATAAATGCACTGTGATTTTTTAAAGCTATTGAACTTGACCTCACTGAACATAGAGTTGGAAGAGAAGCACCCAATGATCCAATGAACTCACAGGAGCTGGCCCCAACATATCATTGGATTTGTCCATATGGACCATCTCTACTTCTCCTACTATCTCTTGGACCTACTTCTGGCAGGCTTCTATTCCCAATACTACATTAAAAACATAGCTCCCAAAGTCATTAATTCAGTCTTCAATTTACTCCACTCTTTGACAGTATTTGTTTCAGTTGATCAGTGCCTCTTTTTTTTTTTTTTTTTTTAAACAATGTCTTGTTCTGTCCAGAAATCAAACTCTCTGGTTCCCTTCTTACCTTAGTGGCCCCTCCACCTATGTCACCTTTGCTGCACTCTACATGTTGAAAGTCTCAGGGCTCTATTATATTTCTTCTCTAACTATATATATCCTTAAAGTAGCTACTCTTGATTGGACAGTGCCACTTTGGAGGGGCAGTTTTGAGAACTTGGGGGGCAATTTGGTTCCCACAATGATGATCAGCAGTTACCAAACTTTAGAAGGTAGGTAGGGGTCAGAGACATTAGTTATCCTGTAACATTGTGGAGGATGCTATGCAACAAGGAATTATCTTACTTCCTGCCTGTTTTTCAAATGACTTCCTGGACATTCATGTAAACGAAAAACTCACTTATAAAAATGCATTTATAAAAAATGCAAAGTTTTTGCATGATGTAAATACATGCTAAAAAAATCCCAAGATTGCAATCACCCTGTAAACTGAAGTAATATTGTAAACTATTATGTCTAGAACTTCACCAAGAGAAGCTCACTATTTTGGAAAATTACATCATAAAGAAAATAGTGCTTCTAATGTTTCAATTGTTTTGAGATCTGATATTTGGAAACTTCTTATTCGTGAACAATCTGTATGTGAATTAAGTCACCTATTTCATGATGACTTCTAGTATAGTTATGCTTGAAAATTTAAATATGAAATATAAATCATTTACTATAAATTATTTTAGTAGCTCCTTCATGCTAAAGTTAGGACACTGTTTTATAAAATCATTTCTGTACATAATATCTGCAAATTGCATTTTAAGAATGTAAAGTGGGCATACAAAATGTTATAAAATGAATATAAATTGCTATAGAAGGTATATTAATGTAATAACATAGAGAGAAAACATATACAATATAAATACATAATATATACAATGTAAAATATATATAAATATATTTTTAAATGTATATAAATCTTACATAGATGCAATTACTATGTTAGCTTTTATCTAACTTCATATCTTTAGATCCATGAATATAGTAATAATTCCCAAGTTTGGATCTCTATCCTGACCTCCAAACTAACATATGCAATGGACTATTCAACCTTACTTTTTGAAAGTCTCAGAGGCATCTCAAATTTAAACTGTATAAAACTGAATTTAAATGTCCACTCTTGTGTGCCCTGATATGCTGCAAAGATCTTTAACTCAATACACAGCAGCATTGCCCGTCCACTTACTTATTTACACTAAATGCCTAGATGATCTCTAATTCTTAACTCTCCTTTTTTATTATTTTTTAATTTTTTAAAGAGTTTATTTATTGGGATGGGGGACATAGAGAGGAAGACAGAATCTTAAACAGATTCCACCTTAAGCGTGGAGTCCAACATGGGGCTTGATCTCACGACCCTAAAGATCATGACTTGAGCTGAAATCAAGAGTTGGTCCCTTAACCAACTGAGCCACATCCAATCCACCAACAACTGTCAGATACACCTTCAGGATCCACTTTTCACAACCCAGTCATTGTAACCCTATGTGTAACTAGTACTTTCTCTTGTCTAGACAACAGCAAAGGCTTCTCTCTAAACTCATCTCCTAATTCCCCATTCTGGCCCAGCCCCATCATATTCTCTATACAGCAGCCAGAGTTACCATTTTAAAATGTAGTCAGACCCTAATCAAAACCCTCCAATGATTTTCTACAACACTTAAAATAAAACTGAAGTCTCTAAGTGCCTACCATATCTGGTCCATGGGTGTTCTCAGATTTCATTTACTACAACCTTCCCATTTAATTCCAGCAACACTGCACTTCTAGCTGGTCTTTGAACACAAACATTTGACTGCTTCAGGGTTTTTACACTTCGTCTTACCTCCCCTACTATTACTGCTCCAGATTCAGAGCTCTGTTCAAAGAGGCTTCACTGACGTCCTGTAATAGTCCGAATCCAACTAAAACCAGGAATGACTCTACGTCATTTAAGTGGAAGGAATTTAATACAGGGAACTAGTGAGTTAAGTGAGGGAAGAACTGAAGCTAAAAGATTGTGAACAAATGTAGAGAATAGAAAGAAGATACTACTGTCCATGGGGACTGATGGGGAACCAGGCTACCAGAACCCATAAAGCAGACCCACATGGCAAGAGATAAAACCACTACTGAAGCATCTTTAAAATGATGATATATTCCCCACCTCAGCAAAAAGTTTGACCTGTTTTCTGCCCTGTTCTAAATTTCCACCTTTTCCCTTTCTCCTTAAACTCATTTAAGATAAATAAATAACCTTGGCCTGACAACCACTAGGTAATATGTGTTAAAACAAAATGGATATCATTCAGATGCAGATTTCTAAACCATGACTATTTTTCTCAATCATATAAAAATGCAAGTCCTCCTATAGCCTATAATGTCTGATCCCCTACTCACCTCCCTGTTTTATTTCCTACTACTCTCTCCCTCACTGTATCTATTCCAGCCCCACTGGTTTCCTTGCCATTCCTTGAATATCCAAACTTATTCTCACCTCAAGGACTTTGCACTTACTCTTTCCTCAGTCTAAATACACTTCTTCCTGTAATCTACTGACATCCCCTCATCTCCTTGTATGAAACTAAACACCCTATCTATTTTTTAAATGATTTCATTTATTTATTCATGAGAGACACAGAGATATAGAGAGGCAGAGACAAAGGCAGAGGGAGAAGCAGGCTTCATGCAGGGAGCCCAATGTGGGACTCGATCCCAGGACCCCGGGATCACACCCTCAGCCAAAGGCAGATGCTTTAACTGCTGAGCCACTCAGGTGTCCCCTAAACACCCTATCTAAAACAGTACTACCACCTTTCATCATTAGTACTCCCTTAACTTTATTTTTCTTCAGACCATCTAGCACTATCTAATATATTATACCTTGGTTTGTTTTAGTTTGTTTGTTTATTGGAGATCTCTACTGACTAGAATATAGTCTCTAGGAGAGCAGAGAGCTTGGCTGTTTTGGCCAATGGTATATCCCCAGACACATGCACTGCCCAGTATAAGTAGGTGTTTAGTAAATAATTATTAGCCAAAATAACAAATAGTTTAAATGTTATCTTCCACAAATGACTAACCATTATAATTTGCTAATCAAATCAACAACAACAAAAAGTATTTCTAGTCACTCTTTTGTAGATGTAGCAATTGATAATTTATATTCATTATGCGTTTAAACTAAAGCTCACACTGCATGAACATGCATTATATAAAACCCAGATATTTTATATATCCAAGTATGATTTGTGTTGTTCAAAAAAAGTCAGTTTGCTCAAACTTATTTTGGATCTGGATTTTGGGCATGTCCTCCAAAATAAGGTTGGTATTCAATAGGAATACTTTAATTTTTTGCTTTTTTTACAGCCACCAAAAGCCATTCACAGATACATATGGTAAAGTCACAATTGTTCCAAAACATGTTCTCATTATAAAATAATAACATTATTATAATTCGTGTCATCATAATCTGCTTTATAAAGAGTTCCTCAAATTAAAAAAAAACACTAAGTGCATTACACATATTTTGTTTTAATCTTTTCCTAAACAATCAGCTAGATGAAGCATAAAATGTACCTGGCTAATTCAGTGACAGAGAAATAAACAGAGAAAGAATTATCACCTCTTTTTTGGTCTAGTCTTTAACTAAAGTTCTATCTAAGGCTATTTGTACTATAAGTATCAATGTGTTAGGTAATTAAGGCAAATCCATGATGTTATATTGGCCCTGTTTTCTCACTTTTGACCCTCAAAGTGAACCATATCTTCTGATTGTAGCAAGATTTTCAATAGATAATAAATTAATGGAAATTGATACCACAGATTCAAAGAAAAGCTATTATGTGATTCATAAAATAAGTCCTCTGTAGCATACTTATCCAGTTGTCAATCCATTAATTATCAAATGGAAAAATTATAAAATCTTTAGATTAATTTCAATGTGGATATTATGCATATAATGTTTTTGTAGTAAAACTTAACCTCTCTAGAGTAAGCTGCTATTTAGAGCACTAAAAAAACCAGCAGACATTATTCAATAGTAATGACACCTAATACAGAAAGTAACAAAACATTTTGGATAGTTAGAATGATAATGAAGCCGATAGGCAATCTGTGACCATGTATTTAAAACTGAAAAGTAAGACTGATTCTAGAAAAGCAACAAAATATTAATTCAATGATAAATCCACTTGAGTAAGTCACTCTACTCACTCTATCATGATCATTTTATGGGAAAACCTAAACTGTGTTTGAGGTTTGAAGAGTCTTCCAAACTTAATGAGTCTTTTTCACATACTTAAGGGATGCAACAAGAGTCTTGATTAAAATAAAAAGCTAGACAATAAATCTAAAACTTTAAGGCCTCCTTGTTCTGTGCTATGTAGCTGCTTAAACTGCTTCTTGGTCACTTTGCTGCTGGGGATCATTGCTTAATCTTGGAAAGATCATCCATGGGGTAATCTTAACCTGTTCTTTAGACCTGCCCAGGGCAGAACATATTTCTGGGAAGAAAATCTAACTATAAAATATCTGTCAGTTTAGAAAAGCAGACCTCTGATATTCAACTTTTAAGTACCCCTTTGTTATTTCCTACCTCTACTGCTCTTAATACTACGTTTTAATTAATTTTCACAGAAGAAAAAAAAAAACAAAAAAACAAAACAGGGCAGCCCCCGTGGCACAGTGGTTTAGCGCTGCCTTCAGCCCAGGGTGTGATCCTGCAGACCCGGGATCCAGTCCCACGTCAGGCTCCCTGCAGGAGCCTCCTTCTCCCTCTGCCTGTGTCTCTGCCTCTTTGTGTGTGTGTGTGTCTGTCATGAATAAATAAATAAAAAATCTTAAAAAAAAAGAAAAAAAAACACCAACAACTAATGATCCTTGATCTTAGGAGTAATGTTCCCAGTTTTCCTTCCATAATTATAATTCCATTGTTTTAAGACAGCTAAACCTTTTTTTGAAGTAAAGTGCCAGATAGTGGCAGAGCTATTTAGGAGTTTTATGCATGAATGTTTGACATTTTTTTTCCAAGTCAACAAATATTTAAAGTCAACAACCAAGAAGGTCTATTAATTGAAAAGCATCTGACTGGAACTGAACTCTGAATAGAATGATCTTATTTCTCCCTCAATGGCACAGTACATTAAAAAGGAGGATAAAATTAAAACTAAAGTGTTCCTAACAGAAAAGATTGAAATAAATGATGAAACCATTTCTTTAATGAGCAACTGACAATAGAAAATAACTTTATGAAGAAATTTGTGAACAATAGCTAGTAATAATCCATCATGAAGTTTCTCCTTACCATGATGAATTAAATTATATCTTCATTGTGCTTGTTTCCCTTCAGATATAGAATTTTATCAATTACCATTCATTACTGAAGTTAGTTCTTAGTTTATTGGGATTCTTACCAAAGAAGAACTTTACTCATTTGTCAAATAGTGCAAAACAGCTATGATTATATCAACAAGCTCTGGGTGTATCCTGAGAATCACTATTTTCATACTATACCAGTGTTTTTTAAACAAGGGGCTACCATTATCTCTCTTGAATGCAATCAAATAAACTATTTCTATTGAGGCCTGATTTTTCACATTTCCAAATAGGTCATTACTGCTCAAAGATCTTTCAATTAATTTCATTGTTTGCCCATTAAATACCATGTAGCATATTTTCTCCATTTTTATCAAGTCTCCAATGGCAAACTGGCTGCCCTTTATATAGATACAGAATTTATACACACTATTATTTTTAACTGTATGATATAAATTCTTTCAACTATCCTTCTTCCTAAAATATCTCTTTATTACATAATATCTTGTCCTAATTTGTACAGAAATTAGTCCCCTTTCCAGTGCTAGCTTCTCAGACCTGTGCTTGCAAATCCATTCCTTTTAGTCCTCTTTCCATTCCCACACCTCCACTGACTCTTCTCCTCTGCCTTCCAGTACCAGTAAGTCCTTTCCTTCACTGTAATCCATCCAACTAACAAATTATTAATACTATTGTTGTTATGGTGTTCCAAATCTTTCAAAAGTTCTCTAGCATCTCTAAGTTATTCTAATATTTTGTCAAGGCATTCAAGATCTTCACTGAGTTGATGTTAAATGGCTTTTTCCCTAGGACTCCCCAGAATAAAATCTTTGCTTCTGCTAGGCTGACTCACTCACTTTTCTCATATATGGTTTATGCATTACCATCCCTGGTTTTTGACAACGCTGTGAATTTTACCAAAATGACCTCCTTCCTTCTTCATTTGCCTGATTTTCAAGGTTCAGCTCAAATTCTGTCTTCTCTATAAAGCTCCTCCTAGAACCCCAGACTACACTAAATCTATCTTTTTCTGATTCCCTGCTCCAATTTAGCACTCAATTAGGAAATATTTTTATTTATACTTGCATTAGTGTTTATACTTGCATCCTTCCTTTTGAGCATCCAAGCTAAGCAACTAGCCAATAAGTTAACATTTACTGAGCACTCACTTGTCAATCACTCTTTGGACCAGAGGAACAGAAGAATGAATAATGTTTCTTTTATTCACTCAGAACTCTTAATACAAAGCACCTTTCAGGGAATACACAAGTTTTTACTAAATAAGTGAGTAACAAATCACTAATAGATTTGCTATTAAAAGTGACCACTCTTCCAAACATGCTGTGCAGTTGCTATACACACATAGGTAATATCACAAAACAATCATGCAAGACTGGAAGTTTTAAATCTCAATATAAATCCTAATCCCAGGTGTTTATTAGTTTTAGAGTAAAACCAATCACTGATTTTAAAATCATATATTTTAAAAAAAAAAAAACACATTTCATTCTTCTCATTATTGCCCATGCATCTGACAAGTAGGCAGAAACCGATGATTTATAAGCACAGCAATCAAAACATTATAAACAATTGTGGGTATCCAAAGTATCTGAATTCCAAAAATCTATCTGACAAGAAGAAAATATGACTATCAAAACTGTATAAGAAAAGAGAAAACAAAACAACAGCTTGAGAACATATATACATTTCTATATGTGCTAGTAGTCCTACCACTTAAACACATGTGAACTATTGTATAACTGATTATTTTCAAAGCGTATAACTTAAAACTCTATGCTCTACATACCTGTCCAATCTCCTACTATTTTAAGGTGGACCCCAAATGTTGCTTTGGTTTCAGTAGGACACTAAAAAGCAAACAAACAAAAAAACTAGAATCATTTCTGAGTATTCTGAGTAATAATTATGTATTACCAAACTATGATTCAATTACAATTTTCATTCTCATAGCAAGTCCCCAGAATCAATAGAAAATAGGAAGTAATGAACTAAAAATCAATATAGATCCTCATTAGTGGAGGAAAAAAGCAACACTGATCAGTCAATAAGACAATATACATTGCTCTAAAAACCCATAAGTATATATATATAAAAATACACATAATCTAAAATTGTTAGCATATCACAAATATTGTCTAAATACCTTTTGAATTAAGATATTTAAGAGGACAGAGCTTTTAACCACAAAGGAAGAGATGGAGACTAATGATTTTAATGTCTTTTTCTCTCCAGATATTATTATACACTTCACATTTTAACAAATTCCAGGAATAAAGAAACAAAACATTTCCCAATGTGACCGGAATTTTCCATGTCCAACAAGGAACTCCTACTGAAAGAGTTCTATTTCATTCCCTCCTTTAATTCTCAGAAGAAATAAACTGGAGTGAACTGGCAAGGGCACCTGGGAAGGGGAATGAGGTGTAGAAATAGAAGAAAAGTATACATGGCCCCATGTTTAGGAAATGTAGAAAACACCCACATCACTGAAATGAGAGGATAATTTTTGGTTCACAATAAGAAAATGTAGAATCACCTTTTATTTTTCAGAATCCCAATCTCTTATCCATAATCCTCAGGTTCAAATGTTGTGAAAAGTAAGCTTCAGAACTCATTTGGTGGCACTATCTGACTTGAATTTATGGGAGGGTAATAGTGGGAGACTAAAAGCTCTGTACAAAAATTCATACAGAAGTGTTTTCCTACAGAAGTATCTATTTGCTTAAGAATCTTACCCCATAACCTGCTAGAGAACTTATATAATATATAAAACATACATACCTTTTAAAATCTACAAAATTCTAAATTCTGAAAACACATCTAACTTAGGGGTTATGGATAAGAACTTTATACACACTATTATTTTTAACTGTATGATAAAAGCTCTTTCAATTGTCCTAATTTCTTATCACACAATATCTTATCCTTTCCTGATTTTTAGAGAAATGAGTCCCCTTTTTCCAATGCTAACTTCTCAAAACTTGGGTTGCCATGCTTTCACTGAGTACCATGTGCCAAAGGCAGTGCTAAGTGCTTTATTTCCAAAATCTTACAATAACCTCTGGAGAGCTGTCTTTTATAGTTAAAGAAACTGAATAACTGGGACTTAAAAATATGAACTTTTCCCAAGATCACACAACTAGTAAGAAGAGAAGACAGAGTTCAGTCCAGGTGTGTCTGACTACATAGTTCTTAACTATGGCAAGTCACGGTCTCCTCTAAGGCAAACATGGAAAATGGGTAAGGGTCACATGAAAAATCAACTGGAGTAGGAGGAAGAAGTTATTTGTTGAAGATTACTAGAAGAGATGTACAACAATAAGAATGAAGGGGAAATATGAGCTGAAGTCAAAGCACAGACATGGTTCTGGGGGCCCTGTGATAGAGAATGGGTTGCATAAAGCAAATCTAAAATCCTCAAGCTCCCTGTGTCAACCAACTAATGTAGGTCACACTGGGATGCTATAAGAGGAAATAAAGGGAGGTGAAGACACTGTGGAGAAATGTAAAGAATTCACAGTCAAACAAGAAAGGTAGCTTGGAAATCAGTGAAAGCCCTAAAATAAAAATGTAGGTATTCACAAGAAATCACAAACATACTAATAGTTCATGATCTAATATACGTTCAGGATTGGGAACTGATGTGATATGGAATTATTGCTAGTATGATAAAAATATTAAGATAAAATATTATGAAATTATATTATTTAAATATTATTTGTACTATTAAAATGGTATTTCATTATAATTATGACTCTAATATTGATTTCATTTGCATTCTGGTTTCTAATAACTCCAAGATCAATAGGTTTTCGAATGAGAACATATTAATTATTCCATTAGTAAGATGGTGTGATCTGTAAAAGCCACCCATCATTTTTTACTTCATACTACTTAATGCTGGCCAGAGCCTCTATGCAGTAAAAGTTGTAGCTAGCAGAAAGCAAGAACCCCAACAGAGTTCCAGGCTACCAATCTGTTTGCCTATGTGTCACACTTGATGTTTCCCTCATTGTAAACTAACTCTTAGATCATAAAAAGAAGATCTAAGCCAAGAAGGCATCAGAATAGAGAGAAAAAAAGTTAGTCTTGATACGTCTGAGTGCATATCTGGCTTGATATAATCTCATATTCTAAAGGAAAACATATATCTTCCCAAATATTCATCTCTCTAGTCCATTCTTTCAACTAATGGAAAACATGTATCTTCCCAAATATTCATCTCTCTAGTCCATTCTTTCAACGCAAACATTGTAAAAGATACTTGCATGTGATAACATCCCCACAGGTCCTGAAGAAGCTTACAAACCTCCCTCTTGTGATGCTGGCCATATATATCAGTACAGTTTTTAAGTTGATCTGATTTTGAACAGATAAAACATAGTATTGTTTCTCTCAAACTCTGGGATTAATACCTTTATAAGTTACTGATACTTTCTTAAACTCGCTAGGAATAAGAACACAGAATTTAATATAGTCTTTGCCCAGTCATATTGCCTCAAATTTGAAGGAGGCCTGTACATACAGAATGGTTTCAGCATGTGTGGTTTGAAACAATGACTGGAGATCTTAGAATCATATTCTAGTAGCATTGCCCAAAAATGTTGCTTAAACAGTAGTGTAGTGATTCTTTAATGCTTCCTCACTATCTTTCAATTTCTTTATTTTTTAAAAAAGTTTTTATTCAGATTCCAGTTAGTTATCATAGTGTTATATTCATTTCAGGTATACAATGTAGTGAATCAAGCCGTCCATACATCACCTGGCACTAATCATGGCATAGTGCACTCCTTAAATTCCAACACCTATCTCATTCATCCCCCTCACTCACCTCCTCACTGGTAACCATCAGTTTGTTCTCTATTGTTCTGAGTCTGTTTCTTGGTTTGTCTCTCTCTTTTCCCCTTTGCTCCTTTGTTTTGTGAAATCACATGGTATTTGTCTTTCTCCGGCTTATTTTGCTTAGCATGATACACTCTAGCTCCATCTATGTCATAGCAAATGGCAAGATTTCATTCTTTTTATGGCTGAGTAATATTCCTGTGTGTGTGTGTGTATACACACACATCCCAAACTGGACAGCAGTATGCAAAAGAATGAAACCAGACCAAGACCACTTTCTTACACCATGCACAAAAATTAATTCAAAATGCATTCAAGATCTAAATGTTAGACAGGAAACCATCAAAATCCTAGAGGAAAACTTAGGCAGTAACCTTTTTGCCATAGACCATAGCACCTTCTTTCTAGATATGTCTCCTCACTATATTTCTAATAGTGCTAAAAAATAAAAAAAAAAATTCTCAAAAGGAAGAGATAGTAAAATACAGATATCTATGGCTCTCTACCTCTCCTAGAACATTAATAAGGAAATATGCTTATAACAAGTTTTCAGTTTAAAAATCTTCAGGATAAAAAAAAATAAAAAAATAAAAAAATAAAAATTTTCAGGATAATATGTGTAGTTAAGCTCACATTATTTAAAAAACAGTTATGAGTGGGTTTTTTTATAGAGAAATAAGTTGAAGAGAACACATAATACAGCATTAGGAATATTAACTTCTGGGAAGCAAAATTGAAGGCAGAAAATGAGAACTCATATACATCTCCTTTTAAAAATTTATTATTAGCCTTTGTAATGTTTATAATTTTTATATATTTTTAAAACGTAATTTATAATGTAAACAATAAGACATTGCTGAGTCTCAATTTAGTCTCACTTAAGTTTCCTAGATGTAGAGAAAGAGTATGGTTCATGTTATGATAATATATGTACCAAAATACACATCACCCAGTTTAAGAGTAAGAAAATGAAGTGATGAAATTTGTAAGAATAGACCTGGGGGAATTTCTATTTTGATATCCTTGAGTAAAAGTGCTTTCCTTCAAATTATTTGTTCAATATGGCATTGACTTTTTAAAGTGCTCAGATGACTAATGATTTTATAACAGTCCCACAAAAATATAAACAGATATTACATAATCATCTTACATTTGAGAACTAAATGTAAAAATGATGTCATTGCACAATGATTTATTCAACATGGAAAAGAAATTTAAAAGCCACAATGTGTTTGTTTTTAAATCAAGAGCCTTGCAATAACAAATAAAAATGATTCTAAAGGAGATGTTACTATATTAAATACTATATTTTCTTTAAAAAAAAAAAACTATATTTTCAATGTAACAAACTTGTTAAGCCAGAGAAAATGTCACAGAATATTAAGAGTCTTTAATCATTATTGTCAGGTCTTATTTTTAACCCCTTCTTCCAAAGCTCTAGTTTTTATGCCCGCTATACGTCTCCATCTGAAATTCACTCTAAATGTACCATATTTAAAATTCTCATTATCTTCCCAAATTGTCCTCTCTTTCTGATTCTCTTATGTTTGAACATAGAACCTATGCCCTTATCAGAACAGAGGCTTAAGTCTCAGAGGAATATCATATATATCTGTTCCTGCCAGCATTCAATCAATTTTCAAGTCCTCTAAAACAATCTTATCAAAGAAAATGTCTGATTACAGCAATCTCTTATTGATTAACCTTTTTTGTCCTCCTAAGGAAAAACACCCACATTCTTTCCTACAGTCTATAGCCAATCACATCTGTTCCAAATCCTTTCCAACTTTATATTCCATATTCCTCCTTGGCCCCTCTAATCCCCTAAGCCAACATGGATCAGCTAATATATTTCCCTAGCCTCTCACATTCCCACTTACTAGTCTACTTATTTAGAATGATTCCATTCCTATTCTCATATTGAACTCTAGCAATTCTTTAAGACACATCTCAAATGCCACCACTCTCATGAAGAAATCGATTTTCCCCACCATGAAAATTCCTCACTTCCCTGAACCCCTAAAATATTTGACTTTTATGCCCTTTATTACAGCCCACTTATTTAACTTTATGGAATTTTTCTCTGTATTAATATACATTTACAAAGTCTTTAGATCAAGAAGTATTTCTAAGTCCATACTGTAAATTCCATAGCATTTTACCCATAGTGGGTATGCATTCAAATATCAGTTCAGTTAAATATTGGAGAATTAACCTGAGAGTGAATAAGGACTTCAACAATGGGTATTTCTTCTATAATTTATTCATACATTCAACACATGAATCCAAAGTTTTCCAGCGACTATACTAGGAGCTCATGCAATTTCACAAATGAGGACTGTTCTAAAAGTAAGAGAGGAGATAACGAGCCAGGAGCACAGAACCCATCACAATTAATGTAACATCATGACTGTAAACATTTTGACAAATACAATATTTTAATGTCTACTTGTTTACTTGAAGAAAAAAATAGTGTTTACTTGTATATTTGCATGAAAAAAATAGACTCCATCTTAGAAAGATTCTAGCAGAATATGTAAATGAGATGTTTATGAACTGTGATGGAATGTGTGTATTTATCTCAACTCCCTCAAAAAAACAAAACACTAAAATGACAGTTTAGGGTTTTAAAAACACAAACTAAAACAGCAAAAATAACACAGGGTATGATAACAACAATGGAGAGGTGTCAGCAGAATTTGGCACCGTGAAATGTGGATGAGATGGTTGATGGGAAACTGATGGAAAGAAACATGCAGCTTGAATCCCACTGCCTTCATAAAATGGATCACCTTGAGAAGCAAGCCCATCTTTCCCTCACAATAGAGCTCAGAGGCAACAGAAGGAAGCCAGGGTTCAGCTTATGATGAAAAAAGAAAGAAAAAGAGGAATTGTGTGTTCACATCTGTATATGGAATAATCTGACCCTCAGGATCATAGTACTCTAACTACAAGCCAGGCAACTACTCCTTCAAAATCCCAAAGACAAGTACAGGTGGGGACAGAAGGGCTTTACATTCCGGAATAGCCCTAGCACAGTGGAAAGTAGAGTTGAGATTGCTGAGATTAGCGACTTTGTTGGCTAGCCCAGCAAATATTTAATGAAAGCACACTGAATGCCATTGCAAATTTACATTTCAAAACTGAGCTCTACAAATGCTCATTAGGACCTGCTCTCCCATGGCCTTCCCTTTCTCAATGAAGTCCCAGTTGCTCAGATCAAACACTTGGAGGATAACCTTGACTTTCTATTGCACATTCCATACCTAGTCTATCAAGAAATCTTGTTAGCACTCACTTAAAATATACTCCGAATCTGACCATTTCTCACCAGCTCCCACGGTCACCACCCTGGTGTAAGCCACTACCACACCTCAACTGGATGCCCAACAACAGTCTCCTAACTGATCTTACTACTTCTGCTAATTTCCCTTCATCTAATCTTAACACAGCAGCAAGAGTAACTTTACTAAAAAGTAAGTCAGACCATGCCATCCCTCTACTCAGAAGCCTCCAATGGCCCCTCCTCACTCAAAGTAAAATCCAAAGTCTTTATAATGTCCTATAAACTCCATATAGTCTGACTCCTCATGACTTTCCTGACATTGTCTCCTAACCATCCTTCCTTTTTCTTAGTGTATCCCAGCCAGTGATTTCCCCCCTTCCACTATGTGTGTATATGTCTCACACATAGACACACACACACACACTCACACACATTTATACAGATGCAAGTCAATAGGCATTAAGTAGAACTCAGGGTGAAAACTGGGCAATTTAGAACAGAAAAATGGCATGATCTGATTTTCATTTTAAAATAATCATTCTAGGATGCTTGTTAAGATTAAATGGTAGGTGAACAATGGCAGACAGAGGGAGACCAGTTAGCAGGCTATCCAGATGGTAGTATACTGGACCAGGGGGCCTCTGTGGAAATGGTGGACATGTTCTGAAGGCAGAGCCAAGAAAATGTGTGGATAGATTACTAACTATATTTAAAAAATAATAAAAATCAAGAATAATATCCAGGTTTCCAGCCTGTGCAGCCTGGAACAATGAGGTTGGTCTTAACAGAGGTGGGGAAGGCTGTGGGTGAAATGAATTTGGGAGGCTTAGGGTTAGGTGTTCAGTTTTAGATTTGTTAAGATGTCTTTTAGATACATTGAGTGGAAGTTTCTGGCAGACAACTGGATACATGAGTTTGAATTTTAGAGTTGGAGGCAAGGCTGGAAATATACATTTGGGAGATGATAACAACCAGATGCCTCAATAAGACTGCATGAGATCATCAGAGAAATGAGTGTAACTAGAGAGGAAAGGGAATTCAAGGAATGGACACTGGAGTGTTCTGATATTTAGAGGTCATGGGGGTGACAAGAAACAGCAAAAAGAGCCTGAGTGAAGCCAGAAAATGAGGAGAAAAACCAGGTGAGTTGGATGTTTCAATAAAGTAATTGATCAGCTGTGCTAAACACTGCTGAGAGGTCAAGTCCATTAAGGACTGGAAAATGACCACCAGACTCAGCAATAACATGGTCATTGCTGACCTTGGAAATGTTTTTCTAGGGTGCTGTGGGTAAAAAGTTGGTGGATTTAAGAGAAAATGAGAGACACAGAACCGAAGAATTGGGAAATGGGGCAGTAGCCGGAAGGAGATGTGAGTCAGGAAAGGAGATTTTATTCACCATGTTCTCTTTTGTACTTAGGTAGAAGGAGGCATCTAAAAATACCAATAGGATAAATCAAGTTTAATATTAAACAGTTGGTTTTCTCTGAATACATTGACCTATTTAGGTTCATATTTATCATGCAGGCTTTCATTAGGCACTGAAGGACTATTTTCTTTTCCCCTGGAAGAAAAGCCAAACTAAAGCAGTTAGATGATGTTGAATTTTCACAGAGTTCAGATGTCCTGTTATGTTTCACGAACATTTGTGACCTTTTTGGGGTAATTTCCACCACTGTGTCTGGTCTATGGTTAAGACACATTGTTGCCTTGCTAATCTATCATCTATCCCAGCTGAGTTTCTAAGCTGCCCAAGCAAAAGATTTGTGAAGCCCTAGAGAAAAACATTTTTTTTAAAGAATTACACAAATGAAAGCAAAACCCAAGATCAAAACAACTGATGCAGACTTCCTGGTTGTACTTAAACCCATGAAATGAAATAAATAATAATAACAAAAACTTTACTAATCTTTACGGAATCCATGACCATTCTCGTCTGGTTTTCATTGAAAACTGGAAAGACTATTCCCAAAGTGACTGGTTAAGAGATTAAAAATACAAAGCAGAAGAATGATGGCAAGTGCAGGATTGCTATGTAAAAGTACAGACAATAACAAACTAACAGCTAGACTTGCCTCTGACTCATGGAAAAATATGTGAAATCAGGTTATCCCAGCTTAAAAATAATGAATCACACAACTTAGAATACAGATGTCAGGAAAGCACATGTGTGTTTCTGAATACAAATAACAATGAAAGGATATAGAAGTATTCATGCAAGCTTCAATCAGTTACTTCCACAAAAAAAAGCAGATTCTACATTATTTCTTTAATTGAGAATCCATGAAAAATATCAACAACCATAATTAATGTCCATCTCAGGTAATTACTAGGAGATGCAACATTTCATACGAAGCAGTAATTTTCATGCTTTCTTAGGTTTGGGATTTTTTAAAGTCATCTCTGATTTGCTTCTCTAAATTAGGTGAAAGCATACCTTACTACAAGATTTGTTTTGGTAGAAAATCCAAACGTTGGTAATTATAGAGCATGACTGAAAAACACTGCTAAAGATCCATTACTAGAGTTGAAGAACAAAATATAAAACCCAGACTTTAAGCCCATAAAGGTCCAAAGAGGAAGAAGAACCTGAACATGTGAATTCTGGATCTAACTTTGTCATCAATTGTGTTACTTTGGTTACTTTGATCCCTTAAAGAATCTACCCTTTAGATATCCCATCTCCCCAACCATAAGCAAAAAAACCAAAGTTGGTGTTTGGGCTAGAAGTTGTTTTTTTAATTGATGTAGAGTTGACATACAATATTATATTAGTTTCAGAGATACAACATGGTGACTTGACAATTATATACATTATAAAATGCTCACCACAATAAGTATAATCACCATGTGTCACCATACAAAGTTATTACAATCTTTTTTTAAAAAAATTTTATTTATTTATTCATGAGAGACACAGAGAGAGCGAACGAGAGAGGGGGCGGGGGGGAGGGGCAGAGACACAGGCAGAGGGAGAAGCAAGCTCCATGCAAGGAGCCTGACAGGAGACTCGATCCCAGGTCTCCAGGATCACACCCTGGGCTGCAGGCAGTGCTAAACCACTGAGCCACCTGGGCTGCCCAAGTTATTACAATCTTATTGGCAATATTCCCCAAGCTACACTTTTTACCTCTGTAACTTATTTATTTTATAGCTGGAAGTTTGTGCCTCTTAATCCCCTTGGACTATAAATTTTTAAAGTTCAATGAGTTTAGATAAGCTAGGATTTTTTATGTGTCTCATATTTAATTTCAAGTTTTAAAAAAGAATTTTCTCACAAAATATATATTTACTACAGTTTTTATATATTTATAAATATATAAATGAATATAAATATGTCTAATAAATAAATACATTTAAATGTTACTTGTGGTGGAAACTGGTGCCTTGCTCAGATCTTCCTTTCCCCCACCCCACCCCCACCAGCCTCCCAATTTTCAGGATCAAAACACTAATTCCTCAATCTCCCACCTGTTTCAAGTGTTTCCAGCAGAGCTCATTTATTGAGCACCTCCCCACCCCCCAAGGAACTGCTAGCCATAGAAGGAAGCTTCTATGCCTCTGTCTTAGTATCTCTCTCTGGAGATATCTCACCTCCAAAGACTGATCAGCTGGAGAGCACAAAGTTTTGGCCTCATGACTGCAACATATGAAAACACTGAACTGTCATTTTATGCAGAACTCCTATCAGATCTGCTGAGGCCTCTGCTGAGACTTTAGCACAGTTCAACTTTTACCTTGTGTTCTCAGTCCCTTACTCCTTAATAGATGTTGTCCCGAGCGAGCACACTTCCCAAAACCTCCCTCAGGAAAATCTTTACCTTTCAGTCTGTTTCCCAGGAAACCCAACCCAAGGCACTCATCCTACAGGCTAGTCGACCACAGGAGGCAAATCTTCAGTTCCCTCAAATGACTGTTTCTAAACCAATCTGTGGCCAGGACTTAGTTACTCCATGCTGCAGAATGAGGCAAACAAAACAAAACAAAACAACCCAGTTCAATCCTGTCTTGGTTCTTCAGTCATTCTCTGAAATAAGAACCATAACAGCTACAAACTTACTGAGAACTTACTATATGCCAGGCACCATGCTTAGCACTTGATTACGTCTTTCTAATTAAGAATATAAATAATAGTGAAAGGGAATAGAAGGGAAGGGAGAAGAAATGGGTAGGAAATATCAGAAAGGGAGACAGAACATAAAGACTCCTAACTCTGGGAAACGAACTAGGGGTGGTGGAAGGGGAGGAGGGCGGAGGGTGGGGGTGAATGGGTGACGGGCACTGAGGGGGGCACTTGACGGGATGAGCACTGGGCGTTATTCTGTATGTTGGCAGATTGAACACTAATAAAAAATAAATGTATTATTAAAAAAAATAAAAAATAAAAATAGTTTCCTTACTACAAAAAAAAAAAGATTCAGAATAATTTTGCAAAGAGAAGTTACTATTATGGACCACATTTAATAAAGAAGTAGGTCAATGGTTATAGTACTAAGTGGGGGATCTAGGCCTCCAATCCAGGCTGTTGGATTCCAAAATCCACCATCTAAACACTGCACAGTGGCCTCTGATCACCATCAGTCCTGTCAGCAAACACCTGCCTGGAGGTTCTGCTGGAGAGAATTCCAGGTGCATTAGCAGAAAACAATCACAACTTCCTAGGAAAACCTACCAGAGTAGCATGTCTTTCTTGTGTAAGAAGTCAGTGTCAGTATAAGAAACACTGTAGCACTTTAAGTAATTAAAATTCCAACTTCTGGATTCCTAATTAAATCAGTATTCAAAAATTAGTTTAACTTTAACTGAAATTGTAAGACATATGATAGTACTTCTGTATCTTATATTTTGTAAATATTTTTTGTATTTTCAGCTTTAAAAGCTTTATCTCCATTTTTAGAAATAAAAGTCAAACTACTGAATTTATAATTTGATTTTCCTGTACATTGGCACAGTATATGAAAATAAGCATTAGATTTTTTTCTAGCAGCAGAGGTTAACCTTTAACTCTCCACAACAGAGAAAAGCTAATAGTACAGACAATCCAAAACTTTCAATTGTGTCCTTCTCTTAACATTTTCATAGTTTCAGTAAATTTCTCTCCTAAATAGCAATCCTGTTTTGTTGCTGGACTCCAGCAACATGGCTTTCCAGAAACAATAGGAGTTTCAGAAACATAAAAGTCCTTGAGGCACCTGAGTGGCTCAGTCAGATAAACATCTAACTCTTGATTTCAGCTCAGGTCATGCATGATCTCAGGGTCATGGGATCAATCCTCACATCGGACTCTGTGCTCAGCGTGGGGATTGCTTGAGATTCTTTCTCTGTCCCTCCCTTGCTTGTGTGTACACTCTCTCAATAAAATCTTAAGAAAAAAAAAAAAAAGAAAGAAAAATGTGAATTCCCTAAACATCGATGGATGGTGAGGCGGGAGAGAGTATAAAACAGCTAGCTAGCAGCATGCCTTTCTGCCAGGGTGGTCCATGTTTATATCTCACCTGTGCCATCATCAGCTGTGTGACTTTGGACATGTAATTTAACCTGAGGCACATTATTTCCTGCATCATATAGGATGAACAATACATGTCTCATAGGAATACAATAAAAATTTTAACTATAATATTTTCAAATTTTGTGAAAGAACTTCTTAGGCACTTAATTAGTAGGGATTATTATCCTTAACAAAGATAAAGTGTTTACACACTTTTTAGTGGGAATCAGCAAATGGGAAATTGCTTTGTTCTGCTTTATTTCACAGGAACCCTTAAGGGAAATACCCAGAGAAAATGTTTGAGAAGCATGCATTTTACATGTAAGTGCCAAATCGAAGTAATGAGACAAAAAGAAAGAAATGGCAGGAAAAGACAATAAATTAACATAATTTACATAATAGCATGATGTAAAATTTAGCTGAAAAATGTTTGCTTTGCTCAAATTCATTCCTAGGCAGCAGCAAGATTTGCCTCTTTTCCCTCTTATGAAAATAGAAACTCCCTTGAGGGATAGTAGGAGCGAGCTAGCCAGTAACCCCCCAAAATCTGGGAAGGCTACAGACCATTTCCTAAGCCTACACAAGTACATGATACACAGATGGCCTGATGAAAAGAACTTCCTTTGCCTTAACTTTTTTTTTTTTTTTTTTTTTTTTTTTTGCGGAAGCCAACTATTGTTACAATTTAAACTATGAGCTACAGATACAAAAAAAAAAGTGATATTTAAAATAGGATGAGAACATATAAAATGTGACTATAAAACCAAAACTTGCAAAAAGAAGACCTATTTCCTAAGAAACATTGATAGCATTTGTCAGGTAAGCATGGAAATTAGGAACAAGGGATGTACCACTGCTAGCCCAGGGAATGAGGCTTAGGAGATGAAAAAGGACCTATTGTATCTGCCCAGATGTTACCCATGGATTGTTTTCCTTTGCCTTTGGTGTTTCTCCTGCAACCAAATTCATAAGTACATTCCCCTGGCCTCTTCTGAGCTTAAGAAAAGCTTCTGACCCTACAGATTAGACTCAGAATTGGCAACCTAACCTTTAACTGAAAGCCATTTCAGCCATAAGCATTTCTTCTTTTTCTTTTTAATCTGTAACTTCCTTTTTTCCAGCTTCATCTTCCAGAGTATGCAAAAAAAAAAAAAAAAGAGGAAAAGATCATCTATCTACAAAGTATTTCTGGAGCTAGGTCCCAAAAACTAGTTATATATTAGGTGTTTTTCACTATTTCAACAGATTTGAATTGGGTTACTCTGTGTCCCAGACACTATGCTGTGAATGCATCTTTGAAAGGGCTCCTGGACCTTCTGATTAGGAGTAAAGTAGGCATTAAGCAAATAATCTAACTACAATAGCATTGAAGACAGTACACAGGTGCTTATAAGAGGAAAAGATCAAGAAACAACCTAATATGAAGAATCCCTGAAGGCTTCTCAAGAAGTGACATTGAGATGAGTTGGGAAAGATGAGAAGGGTTGCCCAGGCAAAGACAATGTCAGGCATTTGGAGTGAAAATAAGTAGAAGCAGCAGAAAGAGTTTGGTCCCCAAAGCGAAAAGACTAGTTAGTTTACATCAACACCCAAAAGAAGGAAAGTGAGAAAGTGTTAGTAAATGGCTGAATAAAATTTATTAAAATTGAATAAGCAAATGGGTCAACTTCTCAGAACTAGTAATATGTTAAGAGGCACTATGAATTTATTTTTTTTAAAGATTTTATTTATTTATTTATTCTTGATAGACATAGACAGAGAGAGAGAGGGGCAGAGACACAGGCAGAGGGAGAAGCAGGCTCCATGCCAGGAGCCCGATGTGGGACTCAATCTCGGGACTCCAGGATCACACCCTGGGTCAAAGACAGGCACTAAACTGCTGAGCCACCCAGGGATCCCAGCACTATGAATTTCTAAGAGTGATGTATCTCTAGCAGTATTTTCCAAACTATTTTAGGTCCAAAGAAAAATGCATTTTCTTTCTCATTTTTTTCTCAGAGAATTTTCAAAGGAGCATATTCCTTTAAGAAAACTAAAGAAGTAGCCTGAAAGAAGTAGAAGGAATAAAGAAGAATCTTTTAATTGAAAAAAGTAAGAAAGACAGAAAACTGGGATGAATACAGAATTCCAAGCATCCAACCTCTTTGCCTCTATCCAACGCACTCATGGACTTGCATCTTCTGAAATGAGCCTGCCCTGGCTTAGAGGCTTAGTGCTGAGGGCTCACCAGGCCACCACCAGAGTCAGGGCAGTAGGTGATGGTCCTTTGCTACAGCAGGTTGCTCTTAAGGAGACTCAGGAGTGCTGAGCATACCCAAGAGATGAGGAGCTTTACTGCCTCCCCACCACCCAGGCAAACACATCCTATTTCCCAAAGCAGGCACTAAACCATCATTTGTTCTCAAAGAATAATGTTCTTCCTATTCTCACGCCTCAGGATCCCACAGGAAAAAAAAAATATAATAATCTTTCATTCACATGACAAAAAATGTCAAGTATCTGAGAATATTCTTATATCATTTTCACTCTTGTTTAACTTGTTTTATCCTTATACTGCTATCCTACCTTTTCTTTTGATTCATATCCAAACCCTATTATTTGGGAGTAGATGACTCCAAATACGGAAAATAATTATGAATTTGAAAATGAATCAAATTCTCTTTCAAAGGTTTCTACCACATAACAGTATTCAAGAACTCATAGCAGCCAAAATAACTTACGGAACCCCAAAAAGGATTTTAGTTGAGTAGGCAAAAAAAAATATATATTTTAGGTGATGATATTCATGAAGCTAGGTCCCAAAAGCTCAGAGTCCCCAGAATACGAGTTAGGCACTGTGACCCCTCACCTTTTCTTCTGCCTCCTAATTTTCCCTTCTCATCCTAGAGCATCGTAATGACGCACATTAGCACCATCCTAAGAGCACTTATAAGCTGTGTTGGGCAAGTATTGACCTAGCATAATGGCTCTCAACTGCCAGCAATTCTGACCTCCAATAACCCTTCAGGGGTTATTTAACAATGTCTGGAGACATTTTTCATCATCACAAGTCAGGGGTACTATTGGCAGCTAGAAGGTGGAAGCCACCAGTGTTGGTAAACATCTTGTAATGCACTGGACAACATGCCACATCAAAGAACTATCTGACCCAAAATGTCAATAATGCCGAGGTGGAAATCCTTCTAGCTCAAACCTCCTAACATTCCAGGGAGACAGCTTTCTAAGTTTCTGAATTGGTCTCATTGATAGAAATGTCTTCATCATATGGAATAAAAATTTATTTCTCTAAAACTTTTTACTATTAGTCTTATTCTATACCTTGGGATCCCAAAGGAAAAATATCTAACCCTTCATCTACATGACAGATCTTCAAAAGCTGAGACCGCTGTGATATCCCCAAAATTTCCTATTTTCAGGTTGGAAAACCACATGTTGATGTCCTATCCCTGCTTCTTATAATAATATAATAATAATATAATAATAATAATAATAATTGCAGAAGTGAAGGCAAAAATCTGAATTAAAAGGGAATATTCCAAAAAAAAAAGGAAATATTCTGAGATCATTAAAAATTACAATAGCATTGTTACCATGGTACTGACCACCAACCAGAGATACCCTCCCAGGCACAGAATTCATCAGTGACAGAGCTGGGGCTGAATTGTCATGTTCATGTTCCCTGTGTAAATACTACCATTTTACATCACACATAATTGTTCTCCTTTTCTCAACTCTGATTCCTACTCCCAGTTCCTCTTCTGTCTGTTCCCTTTCCCTGCTTTTCTCAGCTTCCCAACAGAGCCTACAGCCAGCCACAGGGCTATTACAGCGCTTACCCCAATCACCTGCTTGGGAAGCAGATCAGGCCAATTGGGAGCCCTTATGCCCTACATGGCATTCTTTTCCGAATTTCTCCTTTTGCCCTGGGAAAGAAAGAATCCTAGGATGACCGAAAGAGACTAAATCTAGAAGCCTCTTCTTGGCATGTACCATAAGACAGAAATTCTTGAGGAGCATAAACATTTTCAGTGATACAATGTACGCTAAAAAGTAAACTATCTTCTCTATTTTTACTAAAGCTGGGTGATGAGAACATGGCAGATGAGAACATGGCGGTCCATTATACCATTTTCTCTACTTATGCATACGTTGCGAAATACTTTTGTAAAGAAGAAAAGCAACCCCCTTTTCTCTGTATTTAACATTCCACAGCTGCCTTTCTTTCTTATTCCATATACTCTATTTAATGCTATGGTGAAGAAATTATTTTCAAAATAAAGTCTCAAGTTGCACACCTTAAATATATACAATTTTTCATTTTTTCTTTTTTTTTTTTAAGATTTTATTTATCTATTCATGAAAGGAAACACATAGGCAGAGGGAGAAGCAGGCTCCCTGCAGGAGCCCAATGTGGAACTCGATCCCAGGACCCCGGGATCACAACTTGAGCCAAAGGCAAACACTCAACCACTGAGCCACCCAGGCACTTACAATTTTTCATTTTTCAATTACACTTCGATAAAGCTGGAAAAAAAAAAAAAACACAGAGTCGAACACAAAGAAGGATTAACTTTGGAAGTAAAATATCCTATGACCCCCAGAATAGACCAATTTTTTTAACTACTTAAAATAAACATACCTGTGCACTTTCTCCCTATTCCATTTTTTCCCTTCTTTTTAATGTTATCAACTTCAGATTTATGGGATGCATGAAATTAGAGAAATGGAAATGTATCTTAAAAGTAGCAGAACTAAACACGGTGCTTCTGACTGTAGTGGATGCAATCATGTGAAAATGCCTTCATGATTCAGCTGAAACTTCATAGAGGAAGGTTTGTTCATCACATTTATTTGCCATGGATCCTACGGTCTCAGGGAACTACGGCCATATTAAAGCATATCGTATGACGTGCGTATCCAAGAGCAGTGAAGGGCATGATGCGGCTACTTGGCTCCTGGTGATGGCTGCGTCCTGGACTCTGAGGTCCCAGTTTTGAATCTTATTAGGGCAACTAAGTTTTCACTATTCCTCATAACAACACGTTTCCCCTCTCACTCTAGACAACTGCCCACACAGCACCAGATGAAAGGTGAGGCAGGGTCTACCCCACTGCCCTCCCCACTCTCAAATAAATAAATTTTTAGAAAGAAAAGAAAGAAAGAAAAGTGGTTGCCATTTCCAGTACAGCCCCACCCTTAGATCCCAGCATTAGGAACCAGTGATTTTTTTCAGTCCCCCATCTGTTCAATTTGATTTGCGTAACTTAAGCATATATTTAAACATGTGGGTCCTGGATCCTGTTCTTAGTTACTTTTGCTAGAAATTGGAAAAAAAAATCTCAGTTTCCATCATCAATGGGAAATACTAAATAAATTATAGTGAATTATGCAGTCCTTAAAAAAATGAGACAGGGCATGTGCCTTTGGCTCAGGTCATGGTCCCCAGGTCCTGGGATGAAGTCGCACATCAGGCTCCCCGCTCAGTGGGGAATCTGAATCTCCCTCTACCCTACCCCCTGCTCATTCTCTCTCCCTCTCTCTCTCATGCTCTCTCTCAAATTAATAAAATCTTTTTTTAAAAAATGAGGCATATGCAAATACAGTAACATGGAAAGCTGTCCATTATATATTATTGAGTGAAAAGAGCAAATTATAAAATAAATGATCCAGCAAACAAATGTCAAACATCTATCTATGCCTAAGTATATAGGAAAAGGTCTGGAGGAATATACGTCAAATTCTGAGAAAGAGGATTGAGGGCAGCCCTGGTGGCGCAGCAGTTTGGCGCCGCCTGCAGCCTGGGGTGTGATCCTGGAGACCTGGGATCAAGTCCTATGTCTGGCTCCCTGCATGGAGCCTGCATCTCCCTCTGCCTGTGTCTCTGCCTCTCTCTCTCTCTCTCTCTCTTTCTCTCTCTCTGTGTTTCTCATGAATGAATAAATAAAATCTTAAAAAAAAAAAAGAAAGGATTGAAAAGTGGGGAAAAATGAGGAAAAATGAATTGTATACTTTCTGATAATAGGCTTATGCTATATTTATAATGTAAAAAAAGAATGTTAAAAAATGTCGAATAGGGCTAAAAATATTTGGTAAAGCCATTATTTAGCCAGATCTTCACCTGCCCATTATTTATTCCATTTTATTTTTCCGACTTTATTTTCCCTTCCCTCCCCCACACTTTGGACACCAAATACTACAAACTTTTTCTTTTCTAAACACTGATTGGATTTTTGTATGCTTCCACCTCAACTCAGAGTACCCTCTTCATCACTAAATTCAATCTCTCCAAATAAAACCATACATAGAATATTTTGGTACATATTTCATAAAAGGAAAATGTAAATATCCAGGAAATTTTCCATATTTCAAATCATCAAGCTTTAATACATTTTAAGTATTGCTTCCTGAATTGTAAAGTGTTTGAAAATAATAAATAGCTACAAAGTTTCTGAACAGATAATATTTCTTTTATTTTCTAAATGGCTTACTTGAACATTTAGGTTATTATGATGTCCTTGAATGATTTTTAGAGTGAAGTAAAATACACACACATAAAAGAAAAAGATGTCACTATGAAATTATAAAAATCAAAAACAAGTTTCTTACCATTGTGAGGGTAAATGGATGGTTTTCTAAGGCAGACACACTGGGACAATGTAGAATAATATACTAAAAAGCAACAAACATAATTTTTAAATGACCAAGAAAGAAGTTAAAGTATTCTAATAATGGCACGAATACTAATTTTCAAAAATGATTTAAGGATAAAGGGAATTTGGGGCACCTAGATGGCTCAGACCGTTAAGCATCTGACTCTTGATTTCAGCACAGGTCATGATCTCAGGGTTGTGAGATCAAGCTCTGCGCTGGGCGTGGAAGCTGCTTAAGATTTCCCCTCTCTCCCTCCCCCTCGGACCCTCCCCTCCTAAAATTAAAATTAATAAATACATTAAAAAATAATAGTTGCTGAACACTGACTCACCTGGCCAGGTCTTGCTTTAAAATTTTCTTTGATCATTCGGATTTCCATGACATCTGAGGGATGACTTATGACCGAGATGATGGTGACCGGTTTATTGCTCCGGATACACCTGTAAAGTCTTTCAGCACAATACAGGCACAAAGGTCCAGATATCCAAAGCCAGGTCTAATGGAGAATTTTTAAAATATACTTTAAGAAATATTTGTGTTGTAGGAATATTTATATCCTGTTCAATTGTTTATTTCATACATTATAGTAATGGCATTGTAATCTGTATTTTAAATAACAAAATGCAAAGAAAAGTCAGTAAAAACAAAGATGCTCACTACAACTTACTCAAACAAGATTAAACATAAAACAAAAGAAGTGACACACTAACAGGTATGCACACTTTGTTTCATATTTCCTTCTGTGCATGCACAGTAAATACATAATACATGTATATGCAATATCTTCATCTAAAAAAGAAGGGAAGTTAAATTTCAAATAAATCTAAAGATGATTTTAGAAAAAAGAAGTACCAATCCAATGTTTGTTTAAAAAAAGAGAAAATCCTGGATATGTGTATGAATTTTTAACATATTAAAATGCTTTATTTTTTAAGAGTAATTAGAATTCTTCAAAATGTCAGGTAAGGTTCTTATTAGAATTTTTTTACTTTTATTTATTTATTTTTATGTGAGTGTAGTTCATATACAATGTTATATTAGTTTCAGGTGCACACCTTAGTGATTTGACAAGTTTATACATTATCCCACGTTCACTATAAGTGTAGCTACTATCTGTCCCACTACATCACTATCATAATATCACTGACTGTTTTTCTTATGCTATGCCTTTTACTCAACCCTGGGTATTTTTAATGCATATGACATGTATGTATAATGTACACATACATAATGTATATACAGTGTAAAATATGTATATGAACATATTTTAAAATAGAAGATATACTAATCATGTTGCTTACAACTTTTACATAATAAAAGTAATATGAACAGAAGGTATTCTATAGAATTTGAAAGTGTACCAATTTTGAATGTGTGCTGGATGGATAGCCCTGATCCCAGGGTAACTCACTGCATACTCTCAGAATTATAGATGCCTGTCCTGTGTGGCCAATTCTCCTCTTAGAAATGTACATTATATTTACCTCATCACTGAGAGGCCTCTGACCCAAACTTATTTTAATGGTTACTTTTTAAGATCTTATTTACATGGCTATTTCAGACCTTTTCCTTCCATGCAGATTATGCCTCTTCCTGATATTTACTTTGATGCTGTGTGAGTAGCAGGCATCACAACAAGCCTTGCAATACAGCAGGCTTTCAACTTTGAGATAGTCACTTACTTTTGGAGCATTAAGTTTCACAGAAGTAAAACAGGTATCACAGTACCTGCCCTACCTAACAGCATTGTGTGAAGCCCAGAAAACTTTGAAAATTGCAAAATCTATTAGAAATCTTGAGGATTATTATTAAAAAGTAAACACAAGGCAACACACTCACTCCAGAGTCATCTACAAATTCATTCTACTTTTTGACTCCTCTTTCTTCCCTTCTGAAAAAAGACATTCAACATCACTGTCCCATACTACCACCTGCTACAGGCAAAGAGTACAGGGTGTTAATTCCCACATTGGCAGCTCCCATACCCACATAGGAAGATTAGGGCTCTTATGGAACCACTCGCCGGGTAATTTGTGCAAGAAGTTTTCCAAGAGCAAGCATTTTAGTCAAACATCTGGTTTTGTACTCTACTTCTGCCATGTATTATTGAAGAATTTGCTCGAGGTATTATATGTATGTAAGCCATAATTTCATCTTCAGAAAATTAAGGATGATAGTAATTGCTTCAAAGGGCTATTGTGAATATTAAGAGAAATTATGCCTGCAGTACCTTTTAGCATAGTACTTAGCAGATAATATCAAACATTTGACAACTTGATTTTACAATTTATTTAAAATATTATACATAATATCATACCATATTATTCTATACCATAATAATAATTACTGTATTAGTCCTTTTGCTATTGTTTTTATTATCCAACCTATTTTTCTCAATGGCTAGGGAAACTATCCTTGTCACCTCTCCTTTGGCAAGTACCATTGCCACAGTATGCAAAGATCATATAGTCAGGTAAGCAGGAATTTTCAATATCTTGTAATATCATAGGTCTTTCTCCTTGAACTGCCAGATGCCTCTAATGGAAAAATAGATGCTATCTTGCAATTGAAACATCCTGAATTGTTCTATAAGAATAATTGCTTTATATACCTTCAAAAGCATGTTTAAATGAAATGCTGATGAATTATTATGGAAATATGGACTTTAAGGAGACCATCAAAGATATCAAATTAATCTGACCTGTGGAAAATTAGCTTGGAACCTGGGCTCTTCCATACAAATGTTCACAGATCTGTTTTGGGTAAGTTCATCTGGTTTCGAAAGTCCTCCGGGGAAAGATTCATGAAAATGTTCTGAGCGATAGTTTGGTAAGTGGATATTCTGGTAGCGGGTTCCATTAATATTGATGCAGCCAGGAGGGTGGGTATCTAAATTAGCTTGATACTTCAGCAGCCCTCTGAAGTTATATTAAGGGAAAAAAAGGAAGATGAAAACGAAATTGAAATCAGAGAATACAGTATAAGAAAATAGCCTTTTTTTCTTATTAACTTTCCACAACATTATTAGAAGTAATTGAGAAATCCTAAGACTTAATAAATTCTTTACTATGGGACTAAACCAAGAGTTTTAGTCCTTAAACAAATACCACAAATATATAATAGGAAAGAATATATCAAGCTTCTCAACAATTCTTGAATTGCACAGCCTTTATTTCAACTCTGTTAGCTATTCATATAATCATATGAATGATTATATGATCATCTAACCAAAACACCAGTTTCACTTCAATAAATACTATATGATGAGTACTTTTGCTGTATCTTCAAACACAAATGGGAGAGTATAGGGATCATATTTGATTTGGCTAAGACTGGATAAAACAGGCCTTGTTGATTGATAGAGATATAGTAAAACAAAAAAAAAACAAACATAATAACAGGAACTGGACAGGAACTGGAAGCTTACATCACCTTTGGTCCAAAAATAATTAATGTATAGCAATTAGACCCCACACATGTTTATTTGTCAATTCTTCCATAAACAAAATCACATAAAAAAACTAAAATAATCAGGCAAGAGAGCCTACAACCCTAAAGTACCATTCTGATTGTTTCATATTTTGTGACCTTCTAAGACCAACCATTCAATTTTCTGTGGTTTGTGTTGTTTTAAATAAAAAGATCTACCTCAAGAGGATACTGCACCAAGTGATAGATTGTGCAGAACATCAGAAAAGATCCCTACTGTATAAGCAAATCTTGAAGAAAAAATAAAGATTTTTGAAAAGCATTGGAAATCCATCAGTGTGTTTTTATTTTAAAGAAATTAAAATTTGGATATTCAAAACTATTTTTCCTAGTTAGCTAAGAATGTATTTTTAAATTATTCTTCAGGTTACCAAATAATTAACTTTAGTGCATTAAAAAGAGTATATTTTTAGTACATTACAGTTATAATGATTTTATTATTTTACAAATATAATATTTTGAAGCAACAAAAAATATAACATGAATAATAAGACTAAGGAGGTCCAATATATGAAAATTAGAAAAGCAGTGGCCAAGGCAGTCTTTGCTGGAATTCACTATCCATTCAACATGATCATTCTACTTTTGCTTATGTTCGTTCCTTTTCTCTCTTCTTTTTTTAAAAAATATTTTTTTTATTTATTTATATGAGAGAGAGAAAAAGAGAGAGAGAGCAAGCACACACAAGCGGGGGAAGGAGCAGAGGGAAAGGGAGAAGCAGACTCCCCACTGAGCAGGGAGCCCAATGCAGGGCTCAATACCAAGACCCTGAAATCATGACCTGAGCTGAAGGCAGAAGCTTAGCCAACTGAGCCTCTGAGGTGCCCTTCTCTCTTCTTTTTATATTACTTTCTTCTGTATAGCTAATCATAATGAAGTCATTAGAGAGCATATAGTATATGTTATACTATGTATCTAAGTAGCAAGACAGCATTATATAAGTGGCAGTCCATGCACTCATATTTTATTTTATTTTATTTTTATTTTTTCATACACTCATATTTTAAAACAATGCAGTAAATATGGCATAGGTACAGAATAAATTAATGGTTATTATAGAAATGTGAGCAAAGTACATTCACAGAATTCTAGTCATATAATACAATCATTGTGGTATTATACTTGGAAAACCTATGAATTTGATTCAGCTTCCATTACAAATATTTACCCAAACCTGTTGCTCCTACTGACCATCCCAAGGTTGACAGGTGGGTAGGCTAAAATATCAAGCATTTATTTTACTGGCCTGAAACTGAACAAGCATTCGCATAATGCACTTGACACTACTCTAGGTGATTCCTACAAAGCTCAATAAGGAGTCAAATCTGGTTGCTGAACTTCTAAACACTTAAAATCTAGGTTAGAACACATCTTGGGAGAAGCTGAATGGAAGTCAGATCACAGATAATTGGACTAGAGTATTTTAATAAGACCTTAGTAATGTATGGTAAACATCAGGCTCCAAACAGCAATTTACATACATTTCACATTATACGCACAATTGCATGAAACAGGAATTATTATTCCCATTTTATAAATTAAGAAACTAATGTAATAAATTAAATAACACTGCAGGGTCACACAGCTGGTAAGTGGCAGAGCCAAGATTTAAACTCAGTTTAGGGGATCCCTGGGTGGCGCAGCAGGTTTGGCGCCTGCCTTTGGCCCAGGGTGCGATCCTAGAGACCCTGGATCGAATCCCACATCCGGTTCCCTGTGCATGGAGCCTGCTTCTCCCTCTGCCTGTGTCTCTGCCTCTCTCTCTCTCTCTCTCTCTCTCTCTGTGTGACTATCATAAATAAATAAAAATTAAAAAATAAATAAATAAATAAATAAAATCAGTTTAGTGCCGCCGGCAGCCTGTGGTATGATCCTGGAGACCGGGGATCAAGTCCCACATTGGGCTCCCTGCAAGGAGCCTGCTTCTCCCTCTGCCTGTGTCTCTGCCTCTTCTCTCTCTGTGTGTGTCTCTATAAATAAATAAGTAAAAAAATCGTAAAAAAAGAAAAATAAACTCAGTTCTAACTCAAATTCTACGCCCTTCATCTGTCACCATACAGCATGTTAGTTCACTGGATCCTTAAAACATATCTATGAAAAAGGTAAGGAAGAGGAAGATTAATATTTAAGAAAGGATGTCAGGGTTTTTTAAACATCTATTTCTCACTTAAACTTGAAAACAAAATAATCATACAGGATGTTTTGATGCCCATTACACAGATGAGAGACTTAAGGCTTTATTTAGGTTAGAGATTAACTAAATGGTAGTCTAAGCATGGGATTCAGAAACCTCATTCTAAAAACTTATATCATACAAACCAAACCACTTGGCTAAAGAAGTAGACATCAAAGAAGGAGGTTCAGAATGAACAAAAGTCTGGAAATACAGTCAGATAATGCGCATGCGTGTGTGTGTGTGTGTGTATTGGAAGAAGGCTGCTTAACGTTATGCAAAAGCATGGTCTTAAGTGTTCAGGTGGGTAGGACCCCATGTGCTAAAATGATCCTTAGAATGACAAACATTACCATGCAGTACAAATCTTCAGGCCAGCTCAGTCCAACAAAGTGTTGCTATTCTTGGTATTTCAAGGGATATGTAAGATTCTAAAATCCCTTTTAGGAGTGAGTGCCTAGTATGTCTCAGTGATGTGGGCAACAAGAAAGATCAGCATTGTCTGGCATATAGACAGAGTTCCATGTTCCTGAAAGCTCTTTTGTAGTTGGAAAGATTGCATTAAACTCTAGACATATATATTATGTCTGCTGGAATAAATTAGATACTAGAGATTCAAAACAATCATAAAACAATAAAAATCACATATAATACATAACTCAATTTTAACAAATGTGGTCACAGTGGAGTAAATGGATTAAAGAGATGATATATAATATTTATCTTTCAATCCAAATATATCCAAATATATCTAGTCTACATTTCTATTAAAAAATTTTCAGAATGAAATTATTTTAATGGGCACAAAAGATAATGTTAAAGACACATCATATTCTAAGAATGCATATTCTAAAAATTTCAAGAAATTCTGCACCAGTACAAAAAAAATTAGAATTCTATGTTTTACTAGTACAATGAAAGAGTAAGTTATTGCATTTAATTGGACTTGAAAAATAAGTAAAATTATTAGTTTGGTTAGAAGTATACTTCTTCCTTTTCCAAATCTATAACCAGATAGAGCTGTACATGTTTGTTCAATGCACACATTGGTCTTTAATTTCAGGGTGTGGTATATATGAAGAATGGAGGGTTGGGGGAAGCCTAGTACAGGGGTCTCTGATATGGCCATGGGCTGACAGTGTGCTCTTGGGCAGATAGCAGCTCCAAACATTTTCCACTCATTCTAAGATGGGGCCACTGGTCTTTACCACACAAATTTGTTATAAAGTTTATGGAAATAGGCAGAAAGGCATGAAGCATCGGTCTGGTATGCCCGATATTTATTCTTTCAACACGGAGTTCAAAATCTGCCAGTGTCCTTCCATGTGAACCCATCAGTATCTTTGCCATCTTATTTAGCCAAATGTAACCTGAGATTCTGTGTTTTGTTTTTTTTTTGATGAGTGATATTTTTGTTATCATTGTCTGTCTATAGGTCTTTTCTATCTTATCCATGTTTCTTTGATGACAACAATTACAGAAGGAGAAAAAGAAAAGAACATTTTAATGGGGTTTTAAGACAAAGATAACCTATGCGACTTAGCTTGAGAGTAGCTCAAGATAACATAGAGCTCTCAATTAAAAAGGGATTTTTCAAAAATATTTTAGAGAGAGAGAGAACGTGTGTGCATGTGCAGAGGTAAGGGCAGGAAGAGGAAGAGAATCTTGAGCAGGCTCCCAGCTGAGTGCATGCTTGTCTCATGCATTTATATAACCCTGTATGTCCATACTCACTGCCAAACCCTGTCAGCCCTCTAGCAAGTTTCTGGCACATAGTAGACCTTCAATGCATTTCTAGTGCATTGATTTTAAAAGCAAATAGTCACATAATTTGTTTGCATATAGCAAATGCATAGAAGTTAAAATAAAGAGAACAATCTTGTATGTGCTGTTGTTATCTTTCATAATTAAATGATAAATAATTTGAAAGGAAAAATGAGAAGGGGAAAAAATGTCCATGAATGATCAACGGTCTTGAAGATGATGATATAGCAGGGATAGGGGAAGAAAGCACACAGACAATTTAAGAATAGACATGCTTATTACTCATTTTTTAATTGTATTATGTTCCAAAGAAGAGATTCTGAAATATCTTTGGAATGTCTAGTGTTCTTCTATCGTGAGAAATCAAGGATTTTACAGATTTTATCAAAATACATGGTTGTAAATGCTATTGTTTTTGTACTCATAGGGATATCAAGATGTGCTTTCAAAACTCAACAGCGTTTCAGAAAATAGATTTCTTTCTTTTTTTCCTTTATCCTCAAGAGGCATTACAGTTATACTACCATTTAAGTGGCAAAGTCAGAGAAAATAATACAGTACACAGAATAAATCCCATTAGGTTACAACATAGAAGTCATAAAAATATTTTATGGCAAAAATTAAGTATCACAAAATGCCATGCCTGCCAAAAAGGAGAATCACGAAATCATTTACTTTAATTGCATGTTAAAAATGTCTAACAAATGCAGTGTCACTTACGTAACCTTTATGTTTGTGATTTTAATCCTTTTTTAAAGTAGACAAAAAAAAATCCTTGTCCTATGAGAAACCTACTTTTTTCCTATATTCTATAAAGAGAAAAATAGAACAACCTGTTTCTGACTGTTCTTTTTACTTTGTTTAAAGTACAAAAAAAAAAAAAAGAGCTTAGGAAAACACATCCAAATTTATTATTTCAAAACCCATTGGAATTCACTGACTTCTGTGGAATCCACTATAATGCATACTACTTAAGGTCATGGATTTGTCCTGTGCCTCAGCTGCATTGCTGGTGCCTAGAACAGTGCCTGTAATCTACAGCAAGTGTTCAAAATATAATATATTCATTGAATGAATTCATGAATGACTGGAAGTATACATACAACTTTTTGTTTTGGTTGTTGTTAAACCACATGACACAGAGGGGAGTTTGAACTCATAGTCCTACTTCAAAAAAGATGTCTAGATGTTAGATAGTATTTAGTAGAGTAACCCATGTAAGCACATTCACGTTTGTAAGAAATACCATTAAATCAATCTGCAACTTATGTTATTCCTCTTCTTCCTTGATTATTGCTAAGTTGAACCTGAGATCTCAGCCCTGCCCTGACCCTGACCAATTCTAATCCAAGCACACAAGTTATCAAGGGAGTCAAGTTATCACCTACTTGTTAGCATCATATTGAAGTGAAGTGCTTTCCTAAGCTAAGGATCCAGCATACATCTGGGAACCTCTTAGCATTTGAGTACATATTGGATCAAAGCTTTTACTTCCATCCCCACTTTGTCTGGTCTAGACATGTCCTTGTCTCTTCATTCTTTCCTGGATGCTTGCTATGGATCCCTGAGAGTATTCACATCCTACAGCTTGACTGGAGCACATACTGAGACTAGCTCGTGCTGATGGTGTTGTCCAAGGTACAAAACTGGGCAGCACAGACAGCCAGCATTATGGGTGTGTGAGCTTTGCAGTCTCATGGAACCATGCTCTTAGAAAGGCCCTGTTCTGTTGCTATCTTGAAATACTTAAAATTTTTTTATCAAAGGGCCTCACATTTTCATTTTGCAGTGAGCCCTGAAAATTAAGTAGCCTGCCACAGACACTATGCAACTGGCAAAACTAATCCCTGGAGCCTAAGAACGCAGGATCAAGACCGGAACATTCCTTAAGTATGTAAAGTTAACAGGTCATTTTACAAACTTTCCTCAGCTGAAAAAGTGAGATAGTACATGTTCCTCTCGACTCCACAGGTATATAAAAGCAAAGGACTTTAATCTCTTGGGAAGAAAAACATGTATAAGCATCCAGTATTTGTTAGTATATGCTCTGCTTTCAGGCTTCACTAAAATGGCAGTGGGAATAAAAGAATTATTTCACATTTCAGAAAAACACTAAGGTACTAAAAATATTTCTTAAATGTAGCCCTTGTTCCTTCTCCTTCCTCCCCAACTTTTTTACTCTGTAGTGCCAGCCAAGACCACTTGTTATTATGAGTAAGATCCCAGAAGGAAAAGTGAGATTAAAATTATGTGAGAAAGTATTTGGTCTGAAACTCACTATTCCTATCCTCACAGTGGGGAAAAAGTAAACTCACAATTTAGATTCAAAATTTGTAAACAAAGATAGCTTCCAACACAAATGAATTTATAGATGTGCAAATGCTCTGTAAAACTATATCAATCCACTCATACATATGGAATCCTCATGGGAGAAACTGTCACAAGACCTCACACCTATGACTACCTGCTTCCAGGATAAAATATCAGCAAAAGTAAATTAATCATAAGACCTTAGTCCAGAATTGCTATACAGAAAAATTATTTTTTACACAAAAATGAAAATCAATGATATGAATGGGAAATTAGAAGTAGGGGGGAAAACATATCTTAAAGACCATAGTTGTACAGAATACTATATTATTAACATATGGAAATATATAAATATTATGTGAGAGAGACTTGAGTTCCAGATAAGAAAGACTTATCTTTAGTCTTCCTTCTTTAGGAATTGTGTTCTCTCTATATATATGGATGAAAAATTCAAAAGCCAAAAAGTGAAAGAAAACAAAGAGATGAATTTTTTTCTTCTGTGATCCAAAGAATTTTTAGCCACAGAATTACACAAAAAATCTCCAACAAAAATGTGCCAATCTGTAAGACAACCAAAATAGTCAAGACTTAAAAACTAATTCCTCTGGCACAGGAATTGATATACTAGTTATACCCAGAGAACACTAAACATAAGTAACAGTCCCAAAAATGGGAATCCAATGGCATTTAAATAAATACACAGATTATTTTTTATTATTATCTGCAATGCTTTAATAATTGAGGAACACTGGAAAGACCTAGAAGAACAACAAATTCCTAGCTAAGAGCCAATTAATACGATTTCACTTAATCCAGCACATACTCAATGATAACTTGGGAAATGGATTCCATTGGTAAAGATGGGTAAGAAACATTCATATCCTCAAAACCACTGCAATTTACTTAGGATATATCCCTGCCATATTGTCTTTTCTCTTTCATATTGGAACTCACAGATACATAATGGGGTAGGGAAAAGAGAACACTGGACTTTTCTACCATTCAACCACTTCAGCTAAAGCCTGATGTTCTATCTTTTACATAAGATCTTATATAATAAAAAAAAAAAAGATCTTATATAATGTATACATATTCTGTACTTCTGGATATACGGTGTTTATGTGAATTTCTCTCTCCCCCTCCCCCCCCGGGTATATTCAAGGAGTATATATGTAGGTTCTTTCTTTTCTTTCTGTGCAATTCCCATTCTCCTTATTCTCTATTGTTAGCAATGAATGACAGGCACTACTCTAAGGCTTGATAACAGGTTTGAAAAGATGTGGGCCACCTGTTGGCTGAATGAAGCACCAAAGACACAGTGTAACAAGAATACTGGTAAGAGTGTCTCTTCCACTGTATTTTTATTAACCCTAGGCTAGAATTCAGATTTTTTCATTGCTATTTTCAAGTTACCTGCAAGAATTTTGGATGTTAAAGTATCACATAGATATTATTTTATTATTAGAATTATTATAGTTATATTTATTATTTGCCATAACAAGGTTGAGCATTTTAAGAAACATTGATAAAACAATATGAAAAAGTTTCATTTTCTTCATACTGTCTTATGGGAGGACATTTCATCTTCAAAACCTTGAATTTATGTAACTTATAATAAAATTGAATTTCTTGCTCAAAACACAAAATACACATATATAATCACCAACTTTTACAGATAAATTAGACAGTTATCCCAGATATTCACATGACATGAATATATTGCATTCATAAGCAAGGTACCTTCCAAACCGTGTATAAATAATTCATTAATTCAAAAAAAGATGAGAAATTAAATGCATAGATTCTGGGGTCAGACTGTGGGTGGTGAATCCCCAGCCCTATCAGGCCCTAGCTAGTAGCTTTAAATAATCATTTCATTTAACCTTCTGTGCCTCATTTTCCCATTTGTAAAATGAGGATAATAAAAGTACTTACCTCATAGTGTTATGAGATTTTAAAAAAACAACTCTGTATGCATCTGGGGGATAGATATGTATATATATATATATATATGTATGTGTGCATAAGTTAGTGCTAAGAGCACATACTGAATATTATATAAACCTTGGAAATAATTATAACTACTATCATTATTATCCTCTAAAATGATAATGTGATTGATTGGCAGGTCCAAAACCATATTTATCAGGTAAATTCTCCTTACAGAAGCCCTCATGTGAAAAGAAAATTGCCCCAGTGTTTCTCATTTTCCCCACAATCTATTGTTTTTAACTCTGGATAAAACGGAAGTGGAGACATAAAATGTATAAATGTAATATTACAGCTCTCCAGTAAAACTCTAGCTTTAAGAGGCTTCATTTAGTTCAGTTACTTTTAACTTCCTTTGGGCCAATTACGGCTTTGGGAATTTAATAAAAGCTAGTGTGTGTGTGTGTGTGTGTGTGTGTGTGTGTGTAATGTATTAAATATAAATATATATATTTACATTCACACACACACATTGTGCATGGAGCGGGGGGGGGGGGGTGCATTCCAGGAATTCATGGATCCCCTTGCAGCCATTCAATGATTCCTGGAGATTATGAATCCAAGTAGAGAACTCCTACTCTACTGAAAGAGAAGTAGGACTTTGAGGTAGAAATAAACGGCATCATTTATAATAATTATGCACACCTACAGGAATTTAAGCATCTAGAAACTATTCAGAACAGGTTACCTGTATGTGTGATGGGTAGTATACAAAAGATTTAGCCATGACTGTCCTCAACCTTCCACTTAACATGGTGGAGGACATTCAGTTGTGATCTGTACTGTGGGACAAAGCTAGGAAAATCTACTGTGTCTATTATTTGAAGGTTCTAGGCTCCCAAATACTCATGTAGAGCCCCTATTTGAGGTAAAGTTTTGTTTTGTGATTCAGTCTCCCTAGAGCTTTCCCCTAATGCCTAGGAATAGAAAAGAATAACCGTTATGTCCTGGTTTATTCACAAGTCACTGCTTAACTATTAATAGGATCCCATTTCATTCTCAGAAGTGTCTAGTTTGGGCAGTACATTATATAGCCAATTAAAATCTAGAGGCAAGGAAAGGAAAATGGAAAAGAAGGTATGGGAAATATATAGTTCTTCCTCAGTGCTAGAATAGAATTGGCTTAACATAACACCTCTGGGCCTTTTTTCCCCTGGGCTTCATCAAGTTCCCACTGACAGGCGCAAATGCCTCTGACCAGAAGGAAGATCCCACAAGCCAGAGTGGGTAAAGAGAGCCCTCAGTGGAAATGGCTTCTAAAAGAGAAGATATTTGAGAATCAGCAACTTTCAACACTTATCCAAATTGCATAAACACCTCTATCCCCCAACAAAATGTTCATACTTTCCTCCTCCTAAGGGCATAGTAGAGGGAGGATAAGCCAGTACAATAAGCCTTACTTCATAAATATTTGTGAACTAACTGGCTAACTTCCTGAGCCTAAACTTCTATGAAGCTGACAGTGCCTCTGGGTCATTAATGTCATTGTTGACAAAGGCTTCCCACTGTGTTCGCCTAGTTTAAAGAATAAATGATTTTAGAAACATGCACATAGAAATCCATTCCTTTTAAATCCTCCTAGAAAAAAATGATTCAAACAATAAAATCACGCTCTACAATGAAGTCTTGCCAGCAAGTAGTCCCAAATGGCAAAGAGCTCTGTATGAAAGAATAATGTACTATGTAATATACAAATAATATATATCAATTTATATAATAAAATAAAGTCTGAGAAGTCCAGCAGAGCTAGCACAAAAATATTATTTACACAATTAATTGGCTCTCATTGCCATACATGCATTTAGGGAGGACCTCCCCCCTCTCTTTTTCAGAATTGTCACATTATAATTCCTCTCTCATGTAAATAAAAAAGTAAAATACAATCACTACCCACCTAACACTTCAAGCTAAAGCCAGTGGGTGTTGACTATGGTAAGATTGAGCGGCCAGGGTGCCAAATCTCATTTACAACGCATTCTCTCCACATGCCTGTCAAAGGAGTAGGGTTAGTCCTCAGCTGAGGCTCTGTGACGTTCATAATTACTTTTCCCTCCAATATCCCTTTCATCAGTAAGTGAGAATGGCAGTATATATCTCCTCCTGATGAGTTTTTCAAATGAAAATAAAGAAATGTCCAGTTACATTCATGTCTGAAAAGGGGAAACAGTTTTGGCTATTTTTCCTTAAATGCCTTCTGAATTGAAATATCTTTAATATAGCATACAAATAGCAACCTCCTAGAAAGGTGTATTAAAAATTAAAAGAAAAAAATTCCTCAGGAGAAGGCTTGTCTTATAAGTCTCAAAGTAAACCTTTATTGTTAAAATCAACTGAAGTTTTGAGACCTCATAGTGTTATAAAAATTGTTGCCCTTTTAAGGAACATTCTTTGATCTGCTAAGCAGTTTTCATTATACTTTCATCAAATTACTTTATAGATAGGGAAATATGGGCTCTTCAAAAATGCTGTGTCTTTATAAAAAAAAAAAGATTCTTCAAACAGTTAAATATAGTTTCTTCCTAACATATCTATTAGTATTGGCACAAGTATATTTTTCCTAATACTTGAATATGTCAATATTATGCCTACATTGCTATATTTACTTATCTAAACCTGAAACAACCCTATGATGTAAGTGACTTTATTAATCCCATCTAATAGTTAAGGAAAAGAAAGGGACAAATTATCTGGCAAGATTGTACAGCTACTAATGATACACCTCGTAATTGCTGTGTTTTCTGACCTCTTAGAAAGGAAAATTAGCATATTTTAAAGATACATTTGACCACTGACTGAGTTTAGTGTATATGAAATTTTTTTTAGGGTGCCATGCAATAGATTTGCTTATAAATAATTTAAAAATCTAAAGTACTGGTAACAAGTATGAAAATTGTGTTAAGCTAAGGGCATGGGTAATCATGGAACAAGAAAGACAACTGGTTCCTAAATAATGGCTATAATATTTGGAGCAAAAAATATAAACTTTCCACGTTGCCAATGTCACATCATATACCTCAAGAGCACCACACTTAGTTTGGTTTAAAAGGGATACAAGGGAAGTATTTCAAACTGCAGCCCCCCTTAAGTTAGTGGTGAAAAAGGTGGATTCAGGAATCTGGTCCCTGGGTTCAAACCCAAACTCGTGTACTAATTACCCATGACTTTTAACAAGTTACTTCGCCTACCACTGCTCCTGCTCTGTCACCTGGACAATGAGAATAATGATAATAATAATAACAACAACAACAACAGCAGCAGCAGCAACAGCAGCAGCAGCAGATTTTACCAGGGTTGGGATAATTTAATGACATCAAACATTAGTAAGGTATAAGCTAGTTCTCAGTGAATATTAACTACTAATATATATATTTTTAAGTTTAGAATAATGATGAGACTTGAAATATCAACAAGCAAGGAATAGATGGAACAGAATTTGAAGGAGAAGGCTCAATGTCCATGGCCCTACAGAGTCACAGACACTGAAATCAGTGAATTAAATTAAAGTAAAATTCTGGTTCAAAAGAAAACGAACTTTGAAAATTAGAGCTTCTCAAAGACAAAGTAGGCTTTTCAAAATTAGATATTTACTTAGATTGTATGGGAGACTCAAGGCATCTTATTCGAGATTTCTTTTAAGCTTCCTTCAAAATTTGAGATTCTATGAAAACAAAATTGACCTTCAAAAATCATTGGAAGCAACTGCTCGTCCTATTACAAAAGTCTGCTTAGGCAGAGAAATCAGTTAACAATCTCTATTGCTTCATCCCCAGAGCCTAAAATTGTCTAATATTTCTGGCCTACGTAGATTCTTCAATTCTGAACTACTAGAATTCTTGAAAATAAAATGTGTTTATACCTGGAAAATAGGCAGTCTAAAATTCTCTCTAGTTCTTCCAACTGATGTTTTAATGCCAAATTAATTACCAATCTGGGATACTAAAGATCATACATTATATTGTTCCTCTATACCTTATTATAGTACTTAGCACACTGATGGAAATAGCACATGCCCAGAAAATACTGATTTCCTTTCCCTATCTAAAGCACATTCTTTAATAGAAATTTCAATACAAATCCAAGTAATTTGTTTTCAATAACTGCACTTTATTTACTCATATAACCAAAAGCTAGAGAATGAAATTATCAAGGTATTTCATAAGCAAAGATGTCTAAGTTCTCAACATTGGCACAAATGATAACAATAGATTTACTTAGATCTTTTATCAATAAAAGAATTTTTTGAGAAATGTTCCCTTTTGAAAAAGCTGTAAGATTTACCACTAGTAGGTTTTCCCATACCAGACGCATAATCTATGTGGCATTATTCAAAATTTAACTTCAAAAGGTTACAAACTCCTAGTTATAAGATGGATAAGTTATGAAGATCTAATGCACAGCATAATGACTATAGTTAACAATACCATACTATGCACTTGAGATTTCCTAAGGGAGTAGATCTTAAACGTTCTTACCAGAGGGGAAAAAAAAAAGATAACTGAAGTGCTGGATGTGTTAATTCAGTTGGTTGGGGTAATCATTTCACAACATATATACATATCATCACACTGTATACTTAAAATATATTGATTTGCAATTTATAATATACACATAATTTTGTCAATTTTACTTCATAAAAATTTAATTTCATAAAAAATGTATACTATGGAATGCTTAGGGGATTATATATTTGTTTAATGATGCTGATTTCAGTATTAGAATAATTGTTTTTTACTTGTTTGTAACAATTAGATTGGTATGAGATTAATTATATAAAATTCACTCTGCAGATGCCTTTTGTTATTTATTTGCATAAATTAAATTCAATTTGTTTATGACCCTTGTTCTACAAAAGTAAAATCAAAATTTAAATATGCCTTCTTTTATGTCCAAAAAATGAAGAAAGAACTCTCAATACAAGCCTCTTGAAACTTAAGAAATCTGTCTGAACTCCTGAACCTTTAAAAAAAATTGACTATTTTGAATTACAAAGAAACAGATATTTTAAGTTTTAACTTAGTACAACATAAAGGCAGAAGAATGCATAATTAATTACACGAACAAATGATTGCATTTTTCTCTCATCTGTTACAGACAGATGAGAGAGACCACAATCCCAGATAAATCAAGATGTTAACCTTTAAAAAACATCTTAACACCAAATTCTTGGCACAGATCTTTCTCAAAAAAATTGAACATAGTAGTAAAATAATATGAGTTTTGGAGTCAGAGTGGTAGTATTTGAATCCAGGATCCATCCGTTAAACTTTATTTAGCAAGTTACTTATTGTCTCTAAACTTCATTTTTTCTGACCTGTAAAGGGGGTTTAATATTATTATTCTTGTAAAACTATGATTCCCTGAGGACATAAAGCTTCCCTATGAAGACATAAAAATTTCTTAAATCATTTTGAATTCAACCCTGGCACACAGTAAGCATTATTAAATTACTGTTAACATTAGTAGCATCTGCTTACTCATGGTTCATTTTATGGTAATAGCCCTGACAGGCAAACAAGTCATTTAAATAACAGAAGGTAAACAAATTTTCTGTACTGAGAGCTTTCTTGATGTCCTAATACTCCATAGAACAGATTACATATTTTCCCTCCACAAAGGGAAAAGAACAGAACCCAGAGCTTCCTCAGACCATGGCCATCTTTGTGTGGCAGGAATGACAACTAGATAATAATGTGTGGCCATGTTTCAGATGCTCTACAACTGTATGTTCTGGAACCTGGTACAGAACAAATTGAGCCAAGACATACAAGGGAGACCCATATAATACTGCTCTCTAAGCCAGCGGTCTTCAAAATCAGAGGGGGGAAAAAAAAACATTTTGAACATGTACCCTGAAATAAGTAATTTATGTATACAACCTACTGTACTAACAAAGTACATTATAAAAATACTCTGAGGAAAGGATTAACAGCAGATCTGAACAGTTCTCCAAACACTGTCTCCCTGGAAACATTTTGGGCCATGATAAATAGGGAATGCCAGCTGTGTTTCCAGGCAACATTGTTTATTCTTGGTGGAATGCATCTAAACCAGGGGGGCTATGAGTGAACTATAAAATCATTCAGGACTCACAGACCTCAGTTTCCTGTGTGCAGTGTGTTCTTACAACTGAGGGCATCCCTTGAGGAGATAAGGGCTGCTACTGAGATACTGGTTCTGTGGAGCACGAGCCTCACGCAAGGCAAGGTAGTCCATGCCTACCTATGTGGTTTATTCATCTTAAAACTGAGTTACCACACTGGAGGGAAGGAAGAGGAGGTGGGAAATAATCCTAACCAGCCAGAGGGATCCCCACAGAAGAAGGACCTGACATTATCCTATTGACCTTCTATGATTCCTGTCCTCTGTTATTCTATTCAATCAAGTGAACCTCATGCCAGATAATGGCCTATCGTGTCATATTAGTGTGAGTCTCAAGACAAAAGCATGGTCCACTCCAGTGATCATGCAGTTATATGCATATACATATGTATTATTTCCTTACTGTAAGCTAATGCGTTATTTTAAGCACTGTATCTTTGAGTAAACTGCTTGGGTTGACACACTTTTCAGAATATTGGGGGTATATTCCTTGTAATAAGCTTAGGATACTTTCTTTTTTTCCTTTTGATTTTCTGCTGTTTTTGACAGAAACTTGTCTTTGGTCATTGTAAACCTCTGGCTTTCTCTACAACTATTATTATAGGCTAGGGCCTTTTTACTTTGTTTTTATTTTTATTTATATATATTTATTAAGTTTTGTATTTTAGTTCCAGTAGAGTTAACATACAATGTTATATTAGTTTCAGGTGTACAATATAGTGATTCAACAATTCCATACATTAGTCAATGTTCCATAAACCCTGATGTTTATAGCAGCATTATCAACAACAGCCAAACTATGGAAAGAGGTGAACTTCCATTACTGATGAATGGATAAAGAAGATATGGAACATATATATTTACTCAGCAATCAAAAATGAAATCTCCTTTTGCAACAATGTGGATAGAACTAGAGCGTCTTATGCTAAGTGAAATAATTTAGTCAGAAAAAGACAAATATCATATGATTTCACTTAAGTCAAATTTAAGAAATAAAACATGAACACAGGGGAAGGTAAAAAAAAAAGAGAGAGAGGTAAACAAACCATATAAGACTCTTAACTACAGCAAACAAACTGAGGGTTGCTGATGGGAATGCAATGGGAATGAGCTAGGTATTAGGGAAGGCATCTGTGATGAGCACTGTATGTATTCTATACCATATATGTTAACTACAATTTAAATAAAAACTTGAAATAAAAAAATAGTAAGAGCTCATCATGATGCGTGTACTCTTTAATCCCCATCACCTATTTCACCCATCTCCCACCACTTACCCTCTGGTGACCATCAGTTTGTTCTCTAGTTAAGAGTCCGGGGATCCCTTGGTGGCTCAGCGGTTTAGTGTCTGCCTTCGGCCCAGGGCATAATCCTGGAGGCCTGGGGATCGAGTCCCACATCAGGCTCCCTGCATGGAGCCTGCTTCTTCCCCTGCCTGTGTCTCTGTCTCTCTCTCTCTCTCTGTGTCTCTCTCATGAATAAATAAATATATTTTTTTAAAAGTCTGTTTCCTGGTTTCTGCCTCTCTCTTTTTTTTCCTTTGCTCATTTGTTTTGTTTCTTAAATTCTACATATGAGCCAGATCATATGGTATTTGTCTTTCTCTGACTGACTTACTTCACTTAGCATTATATTCTCTAAGTCCATCCATACTGTTGCAAATGGCAAGATTTCATTCTTTTTTATGGCCAAATAATATTTCATTGTTGAGATATATATACATTTTCTTTATCCATTAATCTATTGATGGACAGTTGAACTGCTTCCATAGTTTGGTTATTGTAAATAATGTTGCTATTAACATAGGGGTGCATGTATAGCTTTGGATTAGTATTTTTTTATTCTTTGAGTAAACACTCAGTAGTTTGACTACTCGATCATATGGTAGTTCTATTTTACTTTCAAGAAACCTCCATTCTGTTTTCCATAGTGGGTGCACTGTGCACTGTTGCATTCCCATCAACGGTACAAGAGGGGTTTCTATTATCTCCATATCCCTGCCAAAACTTACTCTTGCTTGCTTGTTTTAGACATCCTGGCAGGTGTGAGGTGATACCTCATTATAGTTTTTTTGTTTTTGTTTTTGTTTTGTTTTTTTTAATTTATTTACTTATGATAGTCACAGAGAGAGAGAGGCAGAGACACAGGCAGAGGGAGAAGCAGGCTCCATGCACCGGGAGCCTGATATGGGATTCGATCCTGGGTCTCCAGGATCGCACCCTGGGCCAAAGGCAGGCGCCAAACCGCTGCGCCACCCAGGGATCCCCCTCATTATAGTTTTGATTTGTATTTCCCTGATGAGTGATGTTGTGCATCTTTTCACGTGTCTGTTGGCCATCTGGATATCTTCTTTAGAGAAATGTCTGTTGATGTCTTCTGCCCATTTTTAAAAAATTTATTTATTTTTTAGAGAGTGCACATGAGCGGAGGTGGAGGGAGGAAGGAGAGGCAGAGAGAGAATCTCAAGCAGACTCCCTGCTGAATGAAGAGCCCAACATGGGGCTTGATCTCATGACCCTAATATCATGACCTGAGCCAAAATCAAGAATCAGACCCTTACCTGCTTGAGCCACTCAGGAAGACACTCATGTCTTCTGCCCACTTTTCTGGATCAGTTCTTTATATATCATGGATACTAATTCTTTATCAGATATATCATTTGCAAGTACCTTCTCCCATTGAGTAGGCTGTCTTTTATTTTTGTTGTTTCCTTCACTATGCAGAAGCTTTCTCTTTTGATGTAGCCCCAATACTTTATTTTGTGTTTATTTCCCTTGTCCCAGGAGACAAATCTAGAAAAATGTTGCTATGGGCTAGTAGGCCTTTTTAAACTAAAAATTGATAACTCCATTGTTACAAATTCTGCAGCAGCAAGACATAAGGAATTCCTAAAAATACAAACACTAAAATACCTTCTTGAAGTCCTCACTTCTTCCTAACTTTCTTTTAGAGATGATCAGGATATCACTATAGAGGGATGTCTGGGTGGCTCTGTCAGTTAAACATCTGACTCCTGATCTCAGCTCAGGTCATAATCTCGGGGTTATAGGATCAAGCCTCACATTGGACTCAATGCTCAGCAAGGAGTCTACTTCTCTCTCTCTCTCTCTCTGTTATTCTATCTCTCTCTGCCTCTCCCCTGCTTACACTCCCTCTCTCCAAAATAAATAAATCTTTTTTTAAAAAAGTACAATACTGTGGGACTTAAAACTAAAATCTTTCAGTTTTAATACACATTTATCCTACTTTCATTAAAATATACTATGCTAAAAATAGAACACTATTTTTACCCTCGATTCTAGTAACCAAGTAATTTTATCACTTCCTATAAAAATTTCTATAGATTTATCTTTCATTATCCCATTTTTAAGTATACATGTTTTAAAAAATATTTTAAAATATTTTTTAAACTTACCCTGAAACATGCAACATCAGTAGCATGTAGAAGACAAAGAAGAGATTATGAGTATACCAGAAGATGTCATAGTTAGAAACTCTGAAAAAAAAATAACTTAATTTCAATGTGACTTTACATTCCATTATTTCAAACACATGTCATAACTGGAGAAAGTTAAAATAGGAGTTCATCTCAGAATTACCTATTGGTATCAAAGTATTAACATACCATGCAGAGAGAACTGACAAAATTATAACTAATACTTTATAATTTTGAAGGTTCTGTGTATTTCAAATAAAGATACATGAAAAGAATTAAAATGTTTATTTTAAAGTTACTATGATGTAAGATTGAGAAGTAGGTAATAGGCTGCTAACATGTACTTTTATTGTCCTTTTGATCAATATTCTCAATTTTCCAAATGACGTTTAAAAAAAATAATGCTCTTATTGCAATACATATTGGGAGAGTAGTCCAAGGAAAGTTAAATTGAGAGAAATTAAATAAATGCTCATTAAAGTTTTATATTCTTTTCTGAACGGCATATATGTTAAAAATAACACCTTGGTATTACTGCCCTGGAGGAGAACCACAAGTTGAAAAGAATTTAATTCACTTAAGCCTTATCTTCCTCATAAGTTTGTAATGGCATCTTTATTATTCAGCAAAGCCCTTCTAGGGCTTTCTATCAACTCTATCATTATATTCAATTCCTTGGTCATTTTTGCACCTGAGTCCTATTCTGTTTTAAGTTATTGAAGCTTAACCATGTTAATGTTTAGTCAGCCACATTTCCCCTTTTACTCCTCTCTGAAACATGTACCCTGGATGTTCCTCAGATGAACTCCAGGATTGTTTTCACTAAATTCAAAAACAAACAAAATAATCTATCTTGAGCTTTGACTGGAATTGCAACAACCTATAAACTGATTGAGGAAGAACTCCATCTTTATAGTACACAGTCTTTATTCAAATCTCTACTTGTTTCTCTCAGTGAAGGTCTATGTTTTTCTGTATAGCTTTCAATTCGTTTCTTATTAAGTTTACTCCTAGATAGTCTATGTTTTTGTTGCAATTGTGAGTGGTACCTTTTTATTTTATTCAATTTTCAAACTGATAATAGCTGTTACATTAAAGCCATTTTTAATATTTGTTTTGGGTTCATTAACCTATTTCAACTCTTTAATTTGGTATAACACTTTTTTTTTTTCCCCATAATTTCTTTAGATTCTCTGGCTAGAAAATTACATGCACCTTTCAGGAAATAATGATGACTTCTTGTTGTATGCTTTCTAATAATTCTATTTCTAATATTATAAGTGTTTGATTTCTTAACATATACAAATAATGGTAGAATTAAAAAATATCACTTGGTTTTTCCATAATTTTCTTAGGAATTCATCTTAAGTTTCTTTGGTAAATATGATCTTAGTTCTGGATTTTTATATTTTTTAATTCTATAAAGGAAATTAATTCTTAGTCTATTCTACTTATTTTAATTCAAAACTAGAGCTCAGATTTAATCATCACCATTTAAAAATCTATTGAGATGAAAATGTTTGTTTTCCTGTCACCTGCTGTTAAAATATACTACTTATTTTAATAGATTGACCACTATTGAACCATTGGTGAATTACTAGACTGTATTCAACTACTCAAAATGTGGAGCCATTTATTCATTTCATTTCAAAATGTGGAGCCATTTATTCATTTCATTTCTCATTGGTGAAGTACTAGACTGTATTCAACTACTCAAAATGTGGAGCCATTTATTCATTTCATTTCTCATTGGTGAAGTACTAGACTGTATTCAACTACTCAAAATGTGGAGCCATTTATTCATTTCATTTCATTTATTCACTTTATTTCCTCACTGGTAAAGAGAAAAGGTTAAAAAAAGCTTATCTCCATGATCCATGGACTCCCTGGGGATTCCATGATTCCTTCAGGGGTGCATGCGTGGCTCAGTTATTTAAAGCATCTAACTCTTGACTTCAGCTCGGGTCATGATCTCAGGGTCATGAGATCAAGCCTCACAGTGGGCTCTGCATCAGCAGAGAATCTACTTGAGGATTTTCTCTCCCTCACCCTCAGCCTCTCCCTCTCCTCAACTTCTCTCAAATAAATAAATAAATCTTAAAAAAAACTCCATGATTCCTCCCAAAAAAGTTTGGAGAATAGTAGAGTTGGTTTTATAATATCCTTTAAAGAATTGAAAAATGGGAGAGCCTGGGTGTCACAGTCAGTTAAGTGGCTGACTCTTGATTTCAGCTCAGGTCATGATCTCAGGGTTCTGCAACTGAGCCCCAAGTTGGGCTCTGCACTCAGTGTGGAGTCTGCTTGAGATTCTTTCTCTTCTCCTTTCTCTATCCCTCTCCACCACTCACACATGTACACAAATGCTCTAAGGTGAATAAATAAATCTTTTTAAAAAATAAAGAAATGAAAAACTAAAGACTACTAAACATTTACTGAATTATTATGAGCATAAATGTAATGGCTTAGTTGAAAATAGAAGCTGATCTTTATATTCCATTGTACAAGACTATCTCTCAATTAAGGATATTTTTTTCTAGATGTAGAACTCATGTATTTTCAATCTTGCAAATAAATATGTCAGATGCCTTAATTTTCCTTCAAAAATACCAAAAACTGAAAATGAAAGTTTTTTAATGAATGCTTTACCAAACTAAAAGAAAATTTCTGCCCAAAAAATTGGTGCTCATGCACACTAATGTTAGAGATTTAATTTGCCTTTCTATAAGGTGATTTCTAATTCTTTTTTTTGTGTGTGTGATTTCTAATTCTTATGAAAAGTCGTAAAAGTTACTTACTATTTGACCCAGACATTGTACAACTATATTTTTTCCTTAAGACATACCTGAAAAACTATGCAAAGACATATGGATAGGAGTGTGTTTCAGAACTGAAATACTATAAAAAAATGGAATCAACCTATAATATCCTATAATATCCAAAAATAGGGGAATGGGGAAAATAATGTATATATGGTAATAGCTGTTCCATTAGTAAAGAGGATGATAGATAAATATTTATTAATGTAGAAAAATGTTCCTAATAGATTTAAATAAAAAGCAGACTTAAAATGGTATATATAATATGATGCTATATTGGTAAAATACATAGATATATGAAGAGAGATCAGGAGTGTGAAAGGAAGAAAAGGAGAGTGATAATGGTGGCAAGAGAAGATGGAAAATGAGTGAGCAAGGGCAAGGAGGGTTAAGCCTATAATCATCAAAACCAGAAAATTTATAGAGCTAATCTCTGAGTGGTGAGTTTACTTGTGACACTTGTGTATGTGGATGTGTGTACAGATGTGTTCAGAAGTGCAAGGGGAGACTCATTTTAATATTCTGTTGGGCAAGGGCACCTGGGTGGCTCAGTTGGTTAAGAATGAACTGTGGATTTCAGCTCAGGTCATGATCTCCAGGTCATGGGATCAAGCCCCATATTATGCTCTGTGCTCAGTGAAGAGTCCGCTTGAGTCTCTCCCTCTCCCTCTGCCCCTCCGCATTCCACTTGCTTGCACATGTGAGCTCTTTCTCTAAAATAAATAAATAAAGTCTTTAAAAAAATAATCTGTTGGGCAATTCTTTTCAAAGCATGTATGTGTGTGTGTTTCCATTAAACTTCACATCTCAACAAGTAGAATGCCTGAAGATTTTTGAATATTATATATTTACTCTTTTTTGCTTTCTTAAGCAAAAAGTTTGGCCAGAAACATAAGAGGCTGTTAAAATGGTATGAAATACAGAATGTATTCATCAGAAAGAACGTGTGAAGGTGCTCATGAAAATGTATACCTGCAGTTGCTCAAAATCTCAACTAGAAGAATAAATATGCATGCAGATATTTCTGATTATTTTAGCAGATGTCAACTAACCACGTTTCCAAATCTTCATTTAGAATACTACATTAAATTGCAGCAAAACAAACTCACACCAGGAAATGAGTTATAGAATAACTGTGATATATTCCTTTGCATACATGTTACATTCTCATGTCTCATAGAGATATACTGTCCTTCAGATGGATGACTCTAAGGAACTAAAATTTCCCTAGTCATCAAAAAGTCTCCATGTCTTCTTATCAACACAGAATATATTACAAAAACAAGCAGATTTTTTTCAAAAACAGGAAATGATATATAGAAATGTCTCTACTTCACTCTTAATTATCCAAAATAGTCCATTAACCAGAATCTTGATTGCACTGGCTAATCATTCCAGTTAACCAAGACTTTTACTACATATGAAAGTGAAGATAATCTAAGGAAAATCTAAATCCTCTGGCCAGAAAACATCAAAATAATGACTCTGACACTCACCGTATTGCATATGTAGAAGCTGTAATCATCAGAAAGAGCACCAACACCATGCCAACCCCCGTCAGGCCAGGAACTATTAAAAAAATGTATATAAGTACATTTTAACTTAAGCCATACTGAGAAAAAAAGTACAAAAAATTATTACCTTAAAATCCAAAGTACTATGCTGCTCTGTGGGAAGCCCAATTCAAATCACATATCTCCCTATATGCTCCCTCTCAAAAAAAGCCTTTTTAAAATTAGCATGGTTTCAAGGTACTTAAGACAAACCAGTGTTTCTACCCTTAACAGAAGAGTCCACCTTAATATTTTCAAGTATTCCACTCAGAATGGTGAATGTGTACATACTTCTATGGGGACATGCTATACCAAATGTACATACTATATCAAATGTCAGTAATGAAAACAATGGACAGAAATTAAACATATATTTAATGGAGAAGCAGAGAGAGGTAGGAGGGGAAGACTTCCAAAGGTACAGAGCAATTTTAAAGAGTGAGCATTAAGATATGTTCATTATATTGATAGAGATGATGGTTCCATTGGATATATGCAAGGGTCAAAATTTATTGATAGTATGTATTAAATATATGAAATTTATTAAATCTTAATTATACATCAAAAGTTGTGTTAAAGGAGGAAAAAATAAACAACAGGGTTGACATGGAACACCTTTTACTGTTTTGTTTTTTTCTACCACAGTACTAAAACTCCCTTTCTCTCTCAAACCCTCTTTTATGGAACTAGTAACTGCTTCAATTTCAATGCAATTAATTTCTTTTGCACTTCACTATCTAGAGTAATTTTAAAGGAAAAATAAACAAAACCTTAAAGCTTTCTAAAAATCACCACTTCAAGTATAGAACAAAATAGTAGACTTCAGGAAAAAAATTATAGTGCTGATGTTTTAAGAAAATTTGCTGGCATATTTCCTTAGTATGGAAAATATGCTGTATGGAAAATCAGTGCTTCTGATATGACATAATCATCATTTTTAACAGAGAAAAAATGTCCAAATGTGTTGGTTTTCAAACTTAATACTGACATTATAAATGGCTAAATATCCAAAGTAAGCCCAGATAGCATATCCAAAATGAATAGTTGATTTATCAAAAAGAACTAAAATCACAATAGTATCATTTCTTATTATCTTATTCCTACCAAATAAAATATCTTGTCTATAAGTTACCATTATTTATTCTTATAATCATACAAGCAACAGTAAGTGTCAAATGCCCCAGTGGAGAGATTCCATCATAAGTCTTTCTGGAGAGCTACTGAAACAATTGTATCTTCAAAAGTATAGACATCCCCCAACTTCTCTCCTTGACAAATAACTACCTAGAAGACAGAAGGGCCATCATGGACTATAAGCCACTAGCAGAAACAGACAAGCTGGGTACAACAGAAGAGCAACACAAGTGTGCATCATTAGGATCCCAACAGCTTAGAATCACTGGATGAGTGGAAACAAGTTTCTACTTGTAAAGGGCCACATGAGAAATTAAGGAGTTAGTCTTTGGATACTTAATACCTGGATAATCTTTCCTCCTCAGTTTCCCCAATGTATAGATTTGGAAGCCTGACAAGACTTGCCTTTCCTGGTGTGCTTAATCCAAATCATCTCTTCTCTATGCTTCTTTCCCAGGGCACTCCGTTGCCCTCATCTTTCCCATTGCCCCAGGTGAGTACTAACTTGCTAGGGGTAAGAGAAGAACATGATGACTATACCGGTTCACACTAAAGGGCTAATAACTACTATACAGAAAAAATGCTATTTACAAAGAATAACATGCCTATAAAACAACCTGGCCTTTCCACTGCAAATTTTCCCCCAAAGAAACATAAACATATATCTACATAAAGGTTTGTTCAAAAAGTATTCATAGCCACTTTATTTTTAACAGTCAAGGCCTGTAGACAACTCATATCTCCATCAACAAATGAATGAAGGGGCTCCTGGGTGGCTCAGTGGGTTAAGCGTCTACCTTTGGCTCAGGCCACGATCCCATGGGATCCCATGATCCTGGGATTGAGCCCTGCATCAGGGTCCCTGCTCAGTGGGGAGTCTGTTTCTCCCTCTCTCTCTCCTTGTGCATGCACTCTTCCTCTTTCTCAAATTAAAAAAATCAAATGAATGGATAAACAATTGTGGTATTATCTGTACCTGGAAAATTAATCAGCAGTTTAAAAAAAAAATGAGGGATCCCTGGGTGGTGCAGCGGTTTAGCGCCTGCCTTTGGCCCAGGGCGCAATCCTAGAGACCCAGGATCGAGTCCCACGTTGGGCTCCCGGTGCATGGAGCCTGCTTCTCCCTCTGCCTGTGTCTCTGCCTCTCTCTCTCTCTCTCTCTCTCTCTCTGTGACTATCATAAATAAATAAAAATTTAAAATAAAATAAAATAAAATAAAATAAATAAAAAATGAACTAAAAGCAATGACATACATGAATCACAAATTATTTGACTGAATGAAAAAAGCCAGACATTCTCCTCCTCAAAAATTCCCAAGGATATAAACTCTGTGATTCCTTTTATATAGTATTCTAGAATATCCAAACCATTCTCCAGTGACAGAAAGCAGATTAGCTGCTAAGAGGAGTAAAGAGCAGGATGCATTATAAAAGGACATAAAACTTCTTGGAATGATAGATATATTTGTCATCTTGATTTTGGTCTTGGCTTTACAAGTATATACATATGTCAAAACCAATAGAATAGCATAATTTACATACGTAAAATTTAGCGTACTTCAATTGTAACAATACATTTGAAGAAAAAAAAAAAAGGTCTTTCTCTCTCACTTCAAGTAATTGAAAAAAAAAAAAAGGTTATTTGACCAGATGAATAAATAAATGATAGAATCCCAGATGGCTCCATCATGTGAAATGTGTGGCTGAAAAGTCCTCTTCGATAATTTTCTTGGGGCTTCATTAAGGTCTACTGTGCCTGCACACAAGGTTTCCCATGTGGTTCTAAATATGCCAAGATTAGTTATGAAATGTCTATAAATCACTTCATCAGGACACCTGAAAAAACTGAGTATGTTTAGTGTACAGGCATAATTCCCGAAGTATATTACTTGAACATTAATTCCTTGAGATATTAATTTCTATTACTCAAAAGTATAATAACTATTCCTTGAAGAGTCACAGGACACATTAGTATATTAGGTCTGGGAAGTACTATTATCAAGAAACCAGTTTAAATTTGAACAGATCTTTCCTCAAACATTTAACTAGAGAATTCCTTTTAGAGCAGAACACAGAAAATGTATTGGAATGATTTTAGGAGGTGGATAGGAAAAGAGCTGACATCAGTCACTTGAAGATGAGGTAGACAGTTTGGCCAATAGGATGCACATTATGGGATAATGGTCCAAGTACTGTCCCTTGGGCCAAACCCCAATCTCACTGGATCTCATTTGTAAATTTGGGAGAATCAAATCAATGCTTTTTAATATTCTTTCAGATTTAAGAAGTTATCTTTTTCATCTAAAGGATTCATGTTTCCTTTCTTGCTCCTGGAAGTATAAAAAGATCAGTTTGTAGTTTATAAAGTAATAGACAAGATCAATGAAGAAAAAGTTACTTATAATTAGCAATAAAAAGAAAAAATTAGGGGCGGCGGGTGACTCAGTTGGTTAAGTGTCCAACTCTTGATTTCGGCTCAAGCCATGGTCTAAGGGTCATGAGATCGAGCCCCGCAATGGGGGTCTATGCTCAGCAGGGAGTCTGCTTCTCTCCCTCTCTCTCTACTCTTTCCTCTGCTCATACTCTCTCTCTTTCTCTCGAATAAATAATCTCTAACAACAAAAAAAATATTACAATTATAACAGTCCAGAAAAAAAAAAAGGAGTACCTTAAGAAGCTCTGATTTTCTGTCACTGGAATTAAACTGATCATCTGGATGCTGTAAAGGATAGCTATGTATCAAGCAGCAGAGTTAAACAATTGGCTTTTATCTTCAGTGAGTATTTTCTGGGCATCTGCAGTATGCTCTTAATTGAGAAAAAAAAAAAAAGAATCCTGCTCTAAAAGAAATCTCAGTTCAATGTAGGAAATAGGATAAGCAGACAAGTGAAACATTAAGTACTCAAAGAGAGCTAAGTGTTTTCCAGGTACATAAAAGGGCGCCCTAACCTAGCTTCCAATGACAGCTAAGTTAAGATCCATCATATTAGCTTCTATTACTACATGCATTCCAGGAGTCTGGAAGCACAGGTTGAAAGTAACTGAGTTAATCAAAGCTTCCTAGGCAAAGTTACTTGCCAAAGTGAAGTACCCTGTGAATTCTGAATCCTTCAAATTATGAAGCAAAAACTATAATTGTTTTCTTAGGAAAAGACATGCTTGTATGTTTAGTCTTATTACTTTTTATCTATGCATATTAGATTTGTTAATTAGTTGCCTTTAAAGTGAATGATTGCACTGTACTTCCATTTCTAGATGAAACTGAGAGGTCATTTTTGTCCATACCCAGATGTGGTCAGAAATATACCATCTTGTACTCATTATCCTGTTTTCTCAAACATAACTGGAAATACAGTTCTATTTGTTTATGAGTGTTTTTCCTAATTGAAATTGGATACTGTGCATTTTATTGTCATCATACAAGGTACTACCAAATTTGGAAATAATGTAGTAAACATTTGGAAATGCATATTTGAATAATTAAATCTTTCAAACTTGTTTTATTTTATAAATTCTTTTTTTTTTTTACGTTTTTCAAACATAAATTCTTAATTGGACTGTTTTTAACATTTCTTATTGAGAGATCTAACTACTATATTTTATGTTACTTGAATTGCCAAGGCTTTAGTTTCTACAAAACAATCTTAATTTCTCAGTTGTGGACTACATTGAAAAATATTTAAGGACAAGGAGAGAGAAGACTCTGTGTAATATTAAACAAACTAAAATCCAAGAAATATATTAACCAATAAAAAATAGTCATTATCACTAGAACATCTAAAAACACGCATGCAATCCTCCATCAGAAACATGATTTTTTCTAGGCACTGTATCTAACAAAGTTCAAAGATAGCATGAAATAGTTTGTCATAGACATATTAGTAATACAAAGCTAGATTAAGTCTTTTGTAGAAAATTCTCTCTTATCCCACTGCCATCCTCTGATTCTGCTTTGTTCCCTCATCTACTAGTCAGTAGGGTCAATCAGATGCCCTATAAGCCCTAGACTCATACTTAGGGGTCCCAGAATATATTCCAAGCTAACAATGTGGGAAGTGGATGGCTCCTCTGGCCAGCACAGAATTTCTTTCATAAAATAATGTAGATTGGGACACTAAAATAATGTTGACATGCTGATTTGGGGTGATTCCTGTTGTCTGTATTGACAGAAATCCCCCCCCCCAAAAAAAAACATTTACTTGAGGATCCTGACTGCCCTAAGGAAAGCCCTGCCTCACAGTGAAGCAGCTCACCTTCCAGTGGAAAAGATTATATATGTAAGGAAAAAAAATATTCTACAATATAGTACTTTAACTATGCATCTGTAGGAACCTACACTAAAAAGGAGACCAGCTCTGCCTATTGGAATCAGGAAGGAATTTGTGGATGATGGGGGCATGTCAGCTGAGACTCAAAGATGAGCAGATGTAGACAGGGTTAAAAAAAAGAAAGAACAGAGTAAGAGAGTAGACAAAAGTTAGGTGTTGTGAGAAGGTAATTACAAGAGTATGATGAGATGTCCAGCAAGAGTGAAATGGAAGCTCCTTAGATACATGGTAAGGTTAATAACATGTACTGTTGGGTCACACCACAGAGACTCTCTAGAATGGAGCCAGGAAATCTGTGTTTTGAAGTATTATCTCTAGTTAGTCCAATACCACTCATGGGAACTTCTGGGAAGTAACACAGGATGATGGGGTTTCATGCTACATGAAGAGATCACCTGCTTCTATACAAGTATTCATTATGCTAAGCTCCTTAATGTACTCTATTCATCATACAAGAAATCATGTTATATGTTTGGAAACTAAATTTTTTCAAACACTTTAAATATCCCAATGTTTCACCTATATTTGCTGCTGTGAAAAATAATATTATAACAAAGTTCTTGATTATTTCTGTAAAAATAATTCTTATGAACCAAAACATACAATGATTCATATATAATGTTTTGTTTTTCTGTTTTTTTCTTTCTATTTCTCATCCAATTCTTAAGGCTTAAATAAAAAACATGCTTTCAATGAGCAAAGTTATAAGCAAAACTAAAATTGTGCTCCTAAAGAGAAAACTGTGAAATACTTTGTAAGTGGCAAACATCATACATATATAAACAGAAAAAAAAAAAAAAAAAACATGTTTTATAAATCTAAATATACTGTTGTCAGGGAAGGGGAAAACACCAGAATTATAGCTATTTTCCTAAAACTGATTGAAAAAAAAAAAAAAACAATGTATTTGACAAAGCCATGCCTCAGTCTTACATGCAATCTTGATCCTTAATAGGGTATTTATGATAGCCAAGACACACACCATCTCAACTACCAAATTGTCCTTATCTCTGAAATAATGTGCTAAAAATGCCCCAAATGCAGTTCTGTTCTTTCATCCTTATTAATGTAAGGCTGAGAAAGAGAAGAATTTTAGTAAGAATTATACTAACATCAGGGTAAAATTTTGAGATGTTTAAATGTGGTTTAACGAATAAATAGTCTAGACTGAGATTTCATAGACAATATGCTAGAGAAGAAAAAGTAAATTACAGATGAAAAAGGAAATACACTTCAAGAAAAATAACCGATTTAAATGACTATTCCCCTCTTTTTATGTAGGCTTTAAGATCATCAAATATTCTACTAAATTACTGAGTTTTAAAAACTGCATCAATAATCAGAGTGCTTGGTGTTTCTTTCTAACACCTTGAGGGTAGGAGTCTATTCTGTGTATTATTTCTAATACTACTTGCCACCACCAGTGGCACAAAGCATGTCCTCAACAACCATATGGCATCACATCATTGTCATTGGAAGAACATATGAAAGGCAAATGCATTTACTTAACTTTTACTCTTCATTCATTCGAACCTCACCATTTGCCTTGCCCCTCTGTTTTCAATGCAATTTATGTTTGGTAACATTTGTTCTGATCACAAAGTTTTCATGTTTTATTTTAACATACATTTAATTGCTATGTAATTCAATTATGCTTATTCTCAAAGATTTCCCTGAATCTTCAGAAAGAGCAATCAATAACAACTTACCTGTTGTGAAGAGAAGTTTTCTAGGATCCTGAGAAAAAGGGAAAAAAAGTGGACTGAAAAATAAAACATTGATAATGCAAAATTTTACAAGGAGTCTGCTGGGTATGTGATCCATTAGACATTTAAGATACTAGTCTCCCAGTGGAAATGAGAAATTCAATCAAGTTTCACGTTTTCATGACACTAGAGGAGATTCTAACAAGCACAAAATCCAGCCCATTAGAGGGGCACATAGGTGACTCAGTCAGTTAAGCAGTTGACTTTGACTCAGATCTCAGGGTCCTAGGACTGAGCCCCATGTTGAGTCCTGCATTTGGGTTCCATACTCAGCAGGGAGTCTGCTTCTCCTTCTCCCTTCTGCCCTTCTCCCTATTCATGTATGCACACTCTTTCAAATAAATAAATAAAATCTTTAAAAAACATCCAACATGGAGAGACTGTCCTTCTGAAAAAGGAAGAGCCCTGGATAAAGAGTCATAAAATGTAGACTTTCATCTTAATGGCTAATTATAAAGCTTTTAATAGTGGCCCAAAGCCCACCTTTTGACTATTTTGAGATTCAATATCTTTGACTATAATGTGGAAATATTAATAATTACTTTGTCCACCATAATTGCCATACTGCACCTACAACATGTCAAGACAGTGAGAATCAGAAGTGATAAAATATGTAGGGAGGGTTGTCACTGTAAATTCAGTTCAAAGATTACTAATTGAATACTTACAATGTTTCAAATACTATGAGTGATGATACTCAAAGAGGACAGGTTCTTATAACTCAGAATTATAAAAATTAATATTGTTAGTGTAATCTGTCCTTTAAACTACATCTTTCATGGCGCAATGGACTTTAGGCAACTCCCTTTCTATCTTCTGGAAAACTGAGATCAATCCCCAGTAGATTTGTGGATTTGTTTTTCATCCTAATGGTGCTTAATATTGCACAATTTTTGAAATTCTTTCCTAGGCCTCCATTGAATCTGGAGTCAGGCCACTCTATATACAAAGAGGGAAGCCATTCATATGAAAAAAATTGAGAAGCCTTGAATAAAGGCCACTTGCCCATGAATATTTTCTCTTCCCATTGGGGCCAGATGACTTCTACCTCTGACATTAGGAACACAGCTCAACAGTAACCTAGAGCAACCTTCTATATAAACAACTCCTGAAAATACAAGGCCAACTGAACAAAGTGGTAATACCAGAAATATGAACATTTAGCTGTGAGAACTCGGAAGATGCAACAAATTATCACCGCCAGGGAATGAGGATGGAATGTGAGAGTAAGAGATAGTTTCACACATGACAGGATGAGGCAGATTCAGCTAGGCCATCAAGAATGTGCCACTCAGCAGCTGCAGGGTGGGTCACTAGAAATCTGCAGAAGACCTAGAGAGAGCACAAAGCAAAGGACAATAGAACATATGGCACAAACCCACCTTTCTCAAAGACAACTCACAGAAGATTGTATCTGTTTTTGCATGCAGTGTGTATGTGTGTGTGTGTGTGTGTGTGTGTGTATGCATTTTTATCCTCATCTAACGTACTCTCTGGTGACTACCAAGGATTCAAAAATATTAACTAAAATAAAGAAAAGAGGGAGAAAAAAAAAGAAGGAAGGAAGGAAAAAAGCAAGGGGAAATAGAAATTAAAACAATGAGTTACCATTTTTCATCTGTCAGATCGGCAAAAATTAAAGAAAAACAAAAACAATTAACGTACAGATATAAGCATTCTGACAAACTTGGTAGAAATGTGTCAACCAATGAAGCCTTTTTAGAAGCCAATTTGGCAATGTCCAACAAAACTAAAAATGTACATTCCTTTGAAACCAGATACTACTTCTAGGAATCTGCCTAGCCAAAGCATATTTAAAAAAGAAACAATTTATTGGAGTGTGGATTGTAACAGAAACTCAAAAACAACTTAAACATCTATGAATAAGGAAAAGGCTAAAAATAAACTATCACACATTAATATGAAGAGAATGATAGATCTACACTATCAGATACAGCAAGCAATAGTACATGTAATTATGGAAACAAGAAAATTGCTGAGGAATAGGTCTCATAAAATGTCACTCAAAATATAAGAGAACAGAAAGTTGTTAACTAGTGGCTACTTTTGGAGGAGATTTCACTTTTAAACTTTATCTGTTTTAAAATATTTGGGGGGGGGCACATACCCTTCATAAAAATGAAAGAAACTTAATAACTAAAAAACCTAAAGTGACTAAAATTACTAGACTGTGAAGCATAAGTATATGCCATTAAAATGATAGAACCATTATAGCTAGTAAATACCTTAGATTTTTACATAAGCAAGAGAGAGAAGCAAAGAAGGAAAGTCGATGGCAGAGGTAGGAAACAAAGAAGCCCATGTGCTGTGGGCAGAAAGGAATAGAGGAATGGTGGTAGGTCATGGGAAAGAGAAAAGGAGACATCTCCAGTTCTGGAATCATTACATTTGAAGAGCTTCCAGTGGCTCGTGAAGGAGCTGGCTTTGTCAGTGGTTCTTAATGCTGGGTACTCACCCCAATTAGCAAGTGAACTTTTAAAAAAGGTATCAATGCCTAATCCCAACCTAGATCAGTTAAATCATATTGGCATTTTTAAGAAAACTCGTGTCTAGTCAAAGAACTTCTCAAAGGCTGCTTGCCATTTTGGTTTTGTGACTTGTTTCTTGGTTTGTTGTTAGTCTTCCCTTCGTTTTCTTCTGGGAAGGAGATGAAGCAGCACATAATCACAGCAGTATTAATCTCGGTAACTTGGGTGATAGGTGGATGAGAGGTCGGAGCCTGGGAAGATGGGGGATAACCTTACAAAGTCACACCAGATTTAGCAGAGCAGGGTGGGGTGACCCAATTCCACAGCCAGCGGTTTGATTTTGATGCAGTGTTGGCGGGAAGCAAAGGCAGACTGAGGACAGGATGAAGTACAGAACCATAGCTAACCAGGGCCTTCGGCTCTGGCCCGGCACCCCGCACATACAATTTCATTTCATGGGTGTCTTCCCATGGAGAAAAGCAGCCCTAAGTCAGATATTCCCGGGAACAGAACTCAGCTCAAGGTCACCTGTTTCAAAGATTAAAACAAAACAGAGAACCACTAAAACTCAATAATATTTTTTAAGTCAAATAAACAGGTTATTCAGGATCTTCAAATAGTCAAGCTGCCCTTCCGCCCTTTTTCCCCCAAGCGCAGTATCTCAGTTATTAAAAAATGTGTGCCCTGTAAAGGCACTCTCGGCAGTGTCCCCTGGAGGAGAAGCAGATGACGCTGCTGGGAGGCAGAAGGCAGGCCTGAGTGGCAGCCCTCTGAACACTGCAGAATATAAAAAGTAGACACTGTCGAACTCCCATTTTCAGCAGGAGACACTGTGAAATAGTAATTACCTATATTTTCTATTGAAAAGGAACAAAACTCAACTTGACAACTGCATTTTAAAAGCACTCAAAAGGAGCAGCAAGGTGCAAATTTTCCGTGAAATTCACAGACCTTCATTAGTCAGCTCAAGAGAAGTGAAAGGCAACCGAGAAGACAGAGACCACCCACCTCATCTCGGTATCTTGCTGCATTCAGTTCAGTGAAATCCTCATTGTAGTTCACGGAGAAGTTGAGGGCATTCACCAGATGGGCTGCCACGTGCACACCTACGGAAGCACATGAGGCACAAGTCAGGGGGATTTTAATATATGTTCCACAAAGAGGACTTCTTTCCTCTTCCTAAGTAAACACAGGGTAAAATTTGACAGCTAGGTGAGTGATAAAATATTAAAGCGAGAAGGGAAATTATAAAGACACACACACAAAAATCATTATAGGTATAGTTGAGCATTAGAAATCACAAAACGAAAAAAAAATTAAATTAGAAAAAAAAGAAATCACAAAACGACGGACAGCTGGGTAGTTCAGTGGTTGAGCATCTGCCTTTCGCTCAGGTCATGATCCTGGGGTCCTGGGATCAAGCCCCACATCGGACTCCCCATGGAAAGCCCGCTTCTCCCTCTGCCTATGTCTCTGCCTCTCTTTCAGTCTCTCGTGAATAAATAAATAAAATCTTAAACAAACAAACAAAAAAGAAATCACGTAACAAAATGGAATTTTCAAAAGCTAGAATAAAACAACAACTGCAAGTCAGAGTTAGGAAACATCAAGTGTCAATGTATGGATAATATGGGCATGTATTTATTTATTTAAGCAGCTCCTGGATATTTGAATTATTCTACATTTTTCACCAACCTCTAGCTCCAAGTCTGCTGTACATCTTGTATACTTCCCTGACACTCAACCTAAAATATAGGCCCACTTTATGGCTTCTAGCCAGTTAAGATTTCTCACAATCCAAAACTTCAAATCATAACATCCTAAACCCCATGGCAAAAGTGCTGGTAATTGTTTCATTGGGATAAAAACCCAGGAAAACAATGATTACCATTTAATAATCTACCTACAGTGGCACAGGGAAACAGAGAGCTCAACCGATTCAGAGCCCACACAAAAGATGGAAGTGTTAGGAAATTATTAGACAGTTAAAGACAAATTCATCTTGGCACGGCTAGGGAGAAGAAGAATTATATCGAGGAGGCTGGACAAGGAAAACGCAAACAAACTTGTGCGTTGATGAAATGCCTTCTCTTCCCAGTCTCTTCTTGTAGGTAAAACGAGGTTCAAATTAACAGTCCATCATAATGTACTGGAAGGAACGACAAGTAACTAATTGGAAATCAGGTTTTCTTGGGATGCCTGGGTGGCTCAGCGGTTGAGCATCTGCCTTTGGCTCAGGGTGTGATGTCCAGGAATTGAGTCCCGCATCAGGCTCTCTACAGGTAGCTTGCTTCTCATCCCTCTTCCTATGTCTCTGCCTCTCTGTGTGTCTCTCATGAATAAATAAATAAAATCTTTAAAAAAAATAAAAGGAAATCAGGTTTTCTTGGTCACACTGTTTGCCTACCAACCCCTCAGGTTAGTTCTCTGTAAAATGATGGAAGTAGGAGACTTACTAAGACAAGTAACCTGAAACTGGTGAGTGACCACTACAGCCTATAACAATAGATGGTGTGTGGCTATTCAACAGAAAATGTGTGTAGAAACTGGAAAACTATGGTTCTCTCCAACCTAGCACAAGAGATGTAGATATACCAAGAGTTCTGAAGGACTCATGAAAACAAATAGAATGCCAACTAACTTAAAAGTTAAAGGATTTTTAAAGCTCTTGCCAGAATCAAATGAGAGGAAGGACAAAGGTCTCATTAAAAAGTGGACAGGAAGTTAGAAATGAGTTAACAAGCAAGGACAGAGTTCCAGGGAAATTGTCAAGAAGCTGTCCAGGTGAGACTCCACTCTGGCACAGGCATAAGACATTATTTAAGCAAAATTGGCTGTGTCCTTTAGCTTTATCAAGTCTGAAATGTGTAAGTTAAAAAAAAATCCTTTCATTTTAAATTAAAGGTTGATGCGTTAACAGCATGCTTTGTGGCTTTTCTTTCTGAATTCTCCTGAAAAAAAAAAAAAAAAGCCCTAGATAACAGTTATATGAGATACCCTTAAGGGATATCTGCTCCCTTTATTCACCTCCTTTAAAAGACCTTTTAGGTCAAAAGAAATCGGGGCTTCTAATTTTAGGCAGCAGGGAGAAAGCCAGACCAGGCATTTTGGATAGATGTTCTCATTTAATTCTCACAACAGAACAATGAGGTGGGTAGAAGCATCCCTATTTCACAGGTAAGAAAACGAAAGCCAGAAAGGGCAACCCAGTTGAGGTCAGGCAATTAGTGAGAGACAGAATGCAAACCGTCTGGAATACGTGTTCATTCATGGCAAGACTACGGGATCTCAGTCTTTTGGTTGTTCTCCAATTGAACCAGAATATTTGAACACAGCTACAGTTTAGAACAAATCGAGTTATAAATGTGTCAACATTCCCTGACCCTCCTGCTTTTCTGATCTTTCACTCCCTGTGTTCTAACCCAGCCCTGACCCTTGCTACACCCTTAATCCTCATCTCATCCTGGACTTTTACTCCATCCCCAGCCTCTTGAGTTGTATGGAGTCCTAATCCCACCCCTGAGCCTCTCCCCATCTCTTGCCTCCAGAGGTGGGAACCATGAATAAGATGTCCAGGGATAAAACAGTGCAGATGCCTGTTTCAACAGTACTTGGCAACTTTGTAAAAGTCAAAAGCTGAATGGCCTCTTGAAGGCAGCTGCATCAAAACATGTCTGATTCAAAACAGCCATGCATACCTATCCAGATCAATTGTCCCTGGTGTCAAAACAGCTCTGTCCAGCGGGACAATGTTAGGTGCTATGCCACTGAGATAATTAACCCCTGAGATCATAAATCACAATAACTAATTCTGTCCTAAAAACTTCACCTGAGTGACCACTCAGGTCTCATTTTAGTCTTAAAATCATGAGGCAGGTGCTACTGTCAATCCATCTTATAAAAGAAACAACAACAAATCAAAAACCAGAGAGCTTATGTAACATAAAGTAGAAGGGCAGTTGGAGATAGATCCAGCATAACTCCATCTCCAAAGTCCATGTACTTAATTAATACGTTTATCACTTTCTGTTCTAAAATTTGAAAAATACCACATAAATGTTCAGGATAAAAATTTACTTTAAAAAGACTTTTAAAAAGCAAAAGATTATCACTTGATATTTTAACTTGGAAGTGAACAGGATAAATTTCCACAACATTTGACATTTAATACCAAGTATTAATATCAAAGAAACATTTATCAAATATAATTTTAAATGGAATCACATTCTATGAATGGACATTTTGCATTCTGACATATGCATTTAAACTATCATATCTGTACTTTTAAACCTTCAAAACTTTTATCCTATTTCTTTTAGTCTTTCTAAATGAAACTATTTACTTTTAGGAAATAATTATTAACAACTTGAGGGCCAACTCTCATATATTATAATGTGAAAAGTACATATATAATGTGTAAGACACACTTATTTTTTGTAGCGCCAATAGGCAATTCTCTTTCAACACATGGAGAAAATTAAGGTATGTAATGAGAAAATCACAAGTTGGTGATAGTAAATAACTTACAGAAAAACAAAAATACTATTCATAAAATGTGTTCTTCTAACATAATATTTTATTATCTTTTGGTTTTCTCACCTGAAAAAATACAGATAGTGACACCACAGGTTATGTGGAATGTTCTGCTTTTATCCAACAATCTTCTGGTTCTCCTGCTTGGAACCTAAATAAAATCCAGTATGGTGAAAATGATGCAGCAAATAAGATATATGTACAAAGTTTTTCACTATAGCACTGTTTATGGTATCAAAGTTTTAAAAATATGGCAGAGGCCTAGAAATTATAGTTGGTGAGATGAATTATGATATATATCTAGTCAGTGGAACACCCAAACCATTACAGAGAATTTGAGAAGGTTTATTATTGACATAGAAAGACGCATCAGATATATGCCTAGGTAAAAGAGTTAGAACATATAAACTATACTATATAATCCTATAATGTTTAAAATTAATGGCATTCTATGCAAATCTGAAGGCACTTACCCCAAACTGTAATCCATGGCTGTTATAGCACAGTAATATTAGGAGAAAATTTCACTGATTACTTTAAATATTTCATATTTTACATATGTTCTGAGCTGTACAATATATATGATTTCCCTTTGTAGTAAAAAAATAAGAAGATTTCTTAAATGAAGCAATTCCATCTAAGGTTTTAAATGCCTTCTTGATCTTATAAAAAAATAAAATGTCAAGCATCTTAGAATACCTATGTTTCACATCAGGGGACCGTTTTTTTAAGACTTATTTAAATACTGCGACTTAGGTGGGCACTTTTCATTTCCTGCCGTTTATCTTCTCTTTCTTCACACCAAGCCAATATCTAGCCATAGGCATCAAAACCTAGCATTTTACAATGGTAGGCAACCTAGAGAAAGAGTTATTTCCACAAATTACTGCATTAAAAGTAAAGAGCTTCTAAATATAATTATGTGAAAAGGTTGAGAAGTTTCACTGCAGCAAATCTGCTCATATGAACCTCACAGAACATTAAAGTGACCTCATATTAACAACTTCTTTTAAAATATCAGTATTGATCCAGCAGCACCTTACTATTTCAACAAAGAAAAGAAACACACATACACACATGCACAGCAGGATAACCAAAGACAAAACACAATTTCAGTTGAGTTTTAATTTCCAAAGTGCTTTTGTGTTTTCTTACAACCTTCATTTTACAACGTGTCACACAACATCACATCTTAATCAAGACATCTCCTCCAAGACTCTTATGTAGCTTAAAACATGTATGTGTTTGGAAAAGAAGTAAATCACAACCCTACCAGCAGCCACCCTATATATTGTTCAAAGTCCACGGGTCTCTAGCTTCCAGTTTGCTCACCTGGACTTAACTAAATGAAAACACAGAATCTCAATGAGGCGTAGTAGTATAGTGGAAAAATCTCAGGACTAGGACTGATCTTAGCTCTGCCATTTCACTAGTCTCATGATGCTGGTCAAGTTACTTAACTTCTGTGCCTCAGGGCCTTCATCTGTAAGATCTACAGAATCACTGTGAGGATTCAGTTACACCCGCAGAATGTTTAGCAAAGTGCCCGATGTCACTATTAATAACCATTTCTATTATCCTTTATCTAGCACTGCAGAATAGCTCACTGATCATCTTGACAGGTGACGTGGTCTTTACTATCATCTGGTAGATGGCAGCAGATGATAGAATTCAGTCTGGTAGAAGGTCAGACCATGAAAACTAAGTAGTACTAACTTGCCACTGTTAGACTTGATTTTTATCTTGGAATCTGTGACTTGGGTTCTTTGTTCTTACCTTCTGGGATCCTCGAAGGTAAGCCAGGAGTGTCCGGCACATGGGTAAAAGGATAAGGCTGCAGTTGAGATTAAGAACAGATGCGGAGGCTCTGCTTAGACACAATCCTAGCTGAACAAATAAGGCAAGAGTCAAAACACAGTCAAGGCAAAAGCAGACTATGAACTTGCCACAGACCTCACCCTGCTTCTCCTTTAAGGATCATGGCAAAATGCCAACTCCTTCAAGAATCTTGAACAACCGTCTACTTTCCTCTCACCAAAAACCCCCGAAAAGAAACTGGTCTCTTTCTGCTCTGCACCTCCATAAAACTTAGTCTCCCCTCATTTCTACTAGTGTTATAAACACCTGAATACATTTTTCTGGGGTGAAGTCAATTTCTTGTTCTGCACCCACTGTACTATGAAGATCCCTCCAGAGCCTTGGTATATTATGCACCTCCACCCGGGTGCAGTTGAACCCTTTTTTCACGATAAGGTACCAAAAATTTCAAACAAAGTTTTTTCATTTGTGTTCTCTCTAGAACATTCTGATCCTACAACCCCCTTCCAACCCACTGTCTGCCCACCTTTCAGCTCTTCACCTTACTGCTTCTACCATCTTTCAGGTTTTACCTCAAGCACTACACCTCTAGAGTCCTTCTGTGACCCAAAATTAGGAGGGGTCCAGATCAGCTGTGCCCCATACAAAGACAATCATCACCACGTTATGCAAAAAAAATTATTTTCAAAGAATCAGTACCTTTGGTGTTGAGGTCATACTTTCTGGCAACTAATTTTAAATCAAACTCCTGCTAAGTTGTCATCTGCTATTGTCTAGTACTATCTACATTCCTCATATAGTGTATCATGTGAAAACAAGAGATGGGGCTATATATATATATATATATATATATATATACTCTTGTCCTAAAATAAACATAAAAGTACTTTATTTTAAAGATATTGACTAACAAATATGTGTAAGTCAGATGCTTTTCTTATCTTAAAATTATTCATGCTCCTGTGATTTTCAACTTAATGGTTGGCAAAATAGCAACTCTATTACAAAATGTTTGCTGTCAGCACATAAAATATTGTTCCTGAAGGGGAGACAGGATAATAAGTCATGTCAGGAAAGCAATAATTTCCATTGACTTATATACAAAGTAATTAATATTTCCAGTTAGGCCATTTCTACACCATGAGTTAGAACACCTTAGGGATATATTGCAATAAATATAGCAGTAAGTAGACAAATAGAAATAATTCCCTCTAGACTATCTTTAAAAAATCTTAAATATCTCACCTCACTCAACAAAGTTATTATCATTTCATAGTCATGGGGTTTTGTTATTTAGGCCTCCAGAGAAATAGAATAATTGTTATCTCTTTGATCTGGCATCTGCACATGATAAAATTTTAGCTCGAGGGCTTTTAGATGATAATTTTATCTGCAATTTTAATGTACCAGGACAATAATTCATTTAAAATTTATCAGCTAAAATCTATCATTTACGCATAGGACTTCAGAGATACAAATAAATGATCCAAGTTTCCTTTGTAGTGTAGTGATTTAAAGAAAATTCTTAGATTCTTCATTTTCTAGCCATTTATTGCGTGTCTGGAAGTGTTTTATTGTTGTGCTTACATTAAATCACATAGTAATTTAACTCAAAGTGGCTTTAAGTGTCCCCTTAGGATAGATGGAATTTATCTTGGCATTCTACTTCTTCCTTAACAATGCTGTAAAATCTATCTGGAAATTTTACCAAGGACTCATTTCCTTCTGTATGTTTGTTCCTGAATATACTTTGTTCTTTAAACTGAGATGAAAACTTCTTTTTATTGGGTTATCAGAGTACAAAACTCCCTGGTTCCTAAGCAATGGAGAGAGTGAGGAACATGGAGACAGGTCCCAGTCAAGGGGCACAATCACTGGATATGATCTACTTACCATGTGGGTGATATCCTACAGCCAAGAGCATTTGTTTTCTTTAGTCCCTATCAATACATGACCACTGTAAGAATCAGCTACCTCAAATGTTCACTAAAAAGAAATGACCACCCCAAGTTATGTGGCCAGGCCCACTCTGTGTGAATGACTCCTGTTTCCTTTCCTAGAGAACTTAACCGCTACTCTACTTTTCTAACTTCAATCAAGTTTTTTGTCACTAGATGGCAGTGTTACGTTCACGTTTCAAATAATACCTGTCAAGGTCTCTAGAACGCAATTAACTGAGAATTCCACATGTAATTTTAAAACTGTATATTTTAGATGAGTATGTACAAATAAAACATAGCCTACTCCTTTTTATGGACTGGATATCTGTTCCCCCCAAATTCATATAATGAAATCTAATATAAAAAAAAAGAAGAAGAAAGAAAGAGGAAGGGAGGAAGGGAAGGAGGGAGGGGAGGGAGGGGAGGGAGGGGTCTAATATCATAGTATTTGGGAGCTTTGGGGAGGTAATTAGGTTCAGATAAGATCAGGAGGATAGGGTTCCCATTGTGGGATTAGTGCTCTTGTAAGAGGAGGAAGAGACCACAGCTCTCCATAGACTCCATGTCAGGACACAGCAAAAAAGGGGCCCTCTGCAAACCAGGAAAAGGGCTCTCAAGGGCTCTCATCAGACACCAAATCTGCTGGCACATTGATCTTAGACCTCCCAGCCTCCAGACTGAAATAAATGTTCTCTAAGACACCTGGTCTATAGTATTTTATTAGAGCAGACTGAACAAATGCAATCCTAAAGAAAATCATAAGACACATGCCATTTGAAGCAAGTTATAAAAGAATGTAACACCTGGGTATACCAAGGGCATGGTTATTTTCCTAAAATCTCAAGCACCTGGTTTCCTATCTTAAATCTGCTATTTAATAACTATTCATCTTGAGCTAGTTAACTGTCCTTGTCTGTAAAATTAAGAAGTAGAAATGGTCTTATCTATAAAATTAATATATGTTATGATACAAGAATCCTAGTTTTTAGAACTTTTGAGAAAAATAAAATCAGTCTAAAATATGCAAACACAATATAAAATTAATTTATTGCTTGGGGTCACTGTATCACATCCCTTCTCTGAATTTTCTATTCTGCATTTCTACAGTAAGTGCTCCACGTACATTATTCATTCAATACCTATTTATTGTGATATGCACATATCCCAAGATGGCAGGGAGTTCAATTTTGAACTAGAAACAGAGCATGCCTATTCCTTAGGATATTTATATTCTAGTAGGGGAAACAGATACTAATCAAATAACTATATAATCAAATGTAAATTCTAACAATGATCAATGTGAGAAATACAGAGAATGAGCATGTGTAACAGGAAGTGAGAGCTAAATGAGAAGGTCAGGAAGGCTTCCCAGCTTAAGTGAAAAGTGAACTGAGATTGTCAGGGTGAGAGTACAAGTCATTCAAAAAAATGAAAAAGACATCCACACCACACCACCACATGAAAAAAAACAGCATGAGGAATGATGGCAGCAAATGGGAGTACGGTGTATATACAATAATTTAATAGTAGGTCAGTGTGGTGGGATTGGAAATGGAGAGTGATTACAAAATAAAACTGAGAAAAGGGGAAGATATGGTAGATTGTGTAGGTCACATTAAGAATGCATGTCTTCATCCTAAAATCAGCACAGAACAAATGTGTTTTAAGCAAGAAGGTGGTATAAAGAGTTAGTATTTGCTAATGATTACTCTGAATCAAGTATGGAGAACAAATTGGAAGAAAGTAACTTGGACCACTACATTACTTTGTGTAGTTAATCATCACAAAAATGTTGTTTGAGACAAGGATTGCATTTTATGGCAATTAGGACTGAGTCGTACATAAAGGATCCAGTTTTGATGAAATACTGTACTAATCAGTAAATTTGTTTAGCTAAATAATTTACTAAAATATGTACCTCTAAGATTGGAGAACTAAAATGGTCTATCCCACATCCCACCATCCACCCACAGTCTAACCCCTTCTATGACTGCCCTAACCAAAGGTGATCCATCTTCTGTTGATTTTTTCCAGAGTTAACAGCCTGTTCTATTGTCAAAAACTTCTATTTTGCTTTCTTATACTTGCATAAAGTCTGTGTCTTTGTAACTTCCACCCACCAGGCAGTTCTAGATAATAATATTCCTAAACTGAAGATAAAAGAGGAAGGATTTCCTAGTCCAATTATGTTTTCTTCATGCTACACACAATCAGTTGCCTCTGAAATTCTTTTTTCTTTAAGATTTTATTTCTTGATTTGAGACAGAGAGAGAGAGCAGTGGGGAAGGGCAGAGAGAGAGAGAAGCAGACTCCCTGCTGAGCAGGAAGCTCAGCGTGGGGTTGGATCCCAGGGCTCATGACCTAAGCTGAAGGCAGATGCTCAACCCAGAGCCACCCAGGTGCCCCACCCCTGAAATTCTTGTAATTTTAAGGCTCCCTCTCATCTCTGTGACTCTTCCCAATTCACCAGAATTCAGTGCATCTTCAAAATGGATGAACAGTAGCAGGCAGTACTAAAGAGCATCATCTCCCTCACAAAGTCCATGATCTCTACTAATTCTAAGACTGTGCTATTTCACAGGACAACTATGCTACATCATGGCTTATCTTAAGTTTACAACAGAGATTTTCTCACATGAGCTGCTACCAAGAAATGACCCCTATCCTACAGTGGAAAAAAGACAATGAAAGTGAGAGAGAGCAGGTACATAAATGCAAGAATGAATTGGCTTGGGCCTATTCTATCATGTTGGGTATAAATCATATATTCTGACATTTTTCCTTCTCAATTTTGCTTTAGCTTAAAAGTTTACATTCGTGTTGTCCACATCTTCACCAGTTTTTGACAATGTTATTAAAATGCAACAAAATCCTATTGAAATAGTTGACTTGCAAACTACCTTTTCCCATAAATTAACTTTCAAATGAACATTTTGCTCTTAAATGGGAATTTTCTCAATGATTTTGAGGAAATATGACATTCTACATGTAAATATTTATGCAACACTATTGTTCAAAGGGATCTGAAAAACCCAGAGAAGTACTAATAGTAAGTTTTAATAACTGGTCATTTTTTTGTAGCTACTTCCTAGTGAATCGACAGTTAGTCAACTACTTCCAGGAAAAAAATTCAAATTACCATAGAGGTTTATAGAAAATTATTTTATATTCTGACTTGGTATTTTGTGTTGGTCTAAAATTATGTAAATTTATACTCATTAAGGTCAGTTTTATTCTTTTTAATCAAACCAAAAGAAGTCTACACAAGACCTAATTCTTACACGTCTTTTTAAGATTTTATTTATTTATTCATGAGAGACAGAAAGAGAGACAGAGACACAGACAGAGGGAGAAGCAGACTCCCCGTGGGGTGCCCAATGCAGGACTTGATCCCAGGACCCTGGGATCACAACCTGAGCCAAAGGCAGACTCTCAACCTCCGAGCCACCCAGGCGCCCTCTTACATGCTTTATAATCACTGAATTGTAGCTCTTCCAGGGGGTTTTACACATCATCCAGTTCAACTTTTTTGTTGTTGTTGTTTTGTTTTTTGGTTTTTTTTTTTTTTTTTTTTTGCTACTACTCACACTGCTGCTTTGTAAGGGTAACACCACGGACTAGAACCCCGGCCCGCCTCCAGGCTGACATTTCCTTTTTTTTTTTTTTTTTTAAGATTTTTACTGATTTATTCATTCATGAGAGACACAGGGGGAGAGAGAGAGAGAGAGAGAGAGAGAGAGAGAGAGAGGCAGAGACAGGCAGAGGGAGAAGCAGGCTCCATGCAGGGAGCCTGATATGGGACTTGATCCCGGATCTCCAGGATCAGGCCCTGGGCTGAAGGCGGTGCTAAACCACTGAGCCACTCGGGCTGCCCTATCTGACATTTCCTAAAACACATCCATCACTCCCCAGAACAGAGATATGAATCCAGACATCTTGCCTAGTGCACCTTCCAAATCATAATACGTCCTTACTCTTTCAATTGTTTATCCTTTATCCCACCAGTAGGTTTCCCTGCCATTTTGTGTAACTCTTTACAGAAAATGTGCCTATTCTGACTGCACAATTAAATCACTTGAAAGACTATTTATTTTTTTATTTTTTTTTTTTTTGAAAGACTATTTAAAAATAAACACATCTCTGTTATACTTCCTGAAACTTTGATTCCTTAGATCTGGAGAAGGGCCCCAAGAGGTACATCCAGACTTGGATGCACTTCAAAGTCAAACAAACCTGAGTTTAAAGCACCTTTATGAGCTGTGTGGCCTTACGTATTTTCTTACCGTGTCTCATTTTCCTAATCTATAAAATAAAAAAATATATCAATCTCAACAGATTATTGCAAGTATTAAATACAGTACTTAGTGCTGTGCCCAGAATCTAGTAAGAAGTCAGCAGAAGCTATTACAATCTTGGTCTCTGGCCATCCACAACCTGCTCTGGTTTAAGAATGTAAATGTTCGTAAGGCATGCCTTCCTGCAACTAACTTTTTCCTAGCTTGTCTATCCAACCCAGCTCTGAAGAATAAATGATTCTAGTTGCTGCTATGGGAGCTGAGCCTTATTTCACTTGACTGTATCTAAAGATTTCAAGGAAAGTTCTAAGCAATTAGTGGGTGTTCAATAAATATATGGTGGATGAATGAATGAGCCTATGAGATGATCCTTCAATGTCCTTATTTTGGCAATTAAGAAAAAAAGAATCAAGACCAAAAGTGATCACCCAAGAAATCTAGCTTATCTCTAGGGTTAGAACACAGACCTGCTCTTTACATCACACCATACTGCCCAAGAATAGCAACTCTGCCTCCACTTCCCCAACTTCCACAGTTCTTGAAACTAGGATTTACTCTATGGAATTGCACAACACTCAATCTGAAGAAAATCTTCAGGGCTGCCGTACCTCTTTGATGAGATAGTATAAGGGCATCTAGTCCAACCCTCTTTTTGTACCAACTTATATTGAAAGTCTGTAAATAAGCCAAATTGATGATGCCATAGGGCCAATTTAGCCATCCTTTTATATTTAATGCAGGTTCTGATCCATTACCCAGATTAGCTCTTCCACATCTTTACTACATATCCCCATTCCCTATCCATAGCTCACAGTGGTGCCATTCCTTCTATTCATGATGTCATGCCACCTCTTCCATCCTCTGTATTACCTTTATAGTACTTTACACATTTTATTGTAATATTTTACCTTTTCATCTCCTTGTTTCCCCCCAAAAGCTAGTAGGTAGCAGCACTATTAAGTGGCAATGCCCAAACTGCCTCTTATTGTTGGGGACCTCAAAAGTGTATCTCATTAATAATGGAAATTATTTTTGAAAAAAAAAATGCTCCTTGTGAAAAACATACTTTTAGCACTGAAAGCGAAAGAAAAGTAGACGTGAGACAAATACATGCAAAAAGAGACAACCCCATAGAGTAGTCTATACAATTTTCCAAAGCAATGGCAAGCACTTTCAATTGTCTTCATAATAACCAAAAGGGTCCATGGCAGGAAATCAGAACAATTTATTTTTCCTATACCTATAAACCAAACTCATGGTCCTAACTTAAATTTCAGTGTGTACCATTAATATTTTATATAGGGATATGAACTTAGAATATGATAGTCATTTCATACAGGCAAGATTGCACTTAATGATTTTTAAAAATTGACATTTCAATGAAAAGTTGCTTCAAAAAGTTGATTACCTAACTATTTTGATAAGGTGTCATATGAAAACAATAATGAATAACATGCCATGAGCTATCAGAAAGCACTTAATAATAACTGGAGTAATTATTTCTTTAAAAAATTCCAAAATAAGCTACCAATTCAGTGGTCTTGGGGTACGTCCAAAAGCTCATGAATGTCTCTTCATTCCATTATGAACTGGTATGTAACTCTTGCCAAATGATCCTAGCTGGTTTCTGTCAACTAACTGCCCTGGAGACTTTTAACTATGATGTAAGTTTTGACTCAAATTGACCTCTCTTCCAATCTATAAACCTCTTTTTATTTTTTTAACACTGTCTCTAAATAAGCTATCAATTTGAAAGAAAGAGGGGAGAGGGAATTTTGTTTCCATATAATTAAAGGGACCACTGAGAGAATAGAATCCATCCAGATTTCATATCCAGATTGCCTTTTGCTTAACTCAAATCTTTCCTTTTATACGTCATCATCCATCATTTTACCCTTTCTAAGAAGTAAACTTTCTTCCATTTTCAATAGGAATGTAGTCTTTCCTACAAGTCGGAAAGAAAGAAATGTAGCTCTTAGAGAAAAAGAAAGCAAGATTGTAACATGGTTATTTCTGTCCAGATTTTGCTACCTTGTCTTTCCTGTACCAGAAGAGCACAGAGAGAAGGGATTCACTTCTAGACTATGAGTCAGTCTGCAAAAGTCAAAGTTCAACATAAGTGGGATCCAGAATTTCATTGAACACATTTGTGAGTTTCTACAGGCAATGCTATCTACTGACCAGGTCACCAGATTAAAAGGTATGGCATTTTTATCACAGTTAATATCTGTGACCTCTACCAAGGTCATTGTCTCCAAAATCTAGAATTGGAGAACTTAACAATAGTAAAATCTTGCTCCATTTTCTCTCAGGGAACTGTTCTAAAAGGTAAAAACACATCAAATGAAAATGGCTTGACCTCTTTAGCTGACAAAATGGGTTTTTTTTTTAATTCCCCTCTAACATTCCTGCAGATATTCGTGCTCTTTTCATCTACTCCTAGCTATAGCACAAGAATGGGGGTCTCAAGAATTGCAGTGCTTTTGCTTTTAAGTCATTGTTACAGTTCCTCCTCCTACAGAAACTAGCCATGCACAGGGAAAGGCACCAAGGATATGTATTCTGCAGAGCATGGTTGGCTAGAAAGCTGAGACAGGCCCTGTTTCTCTTCCGTCACAGGTCCAGCACATCTGATCACAATTACTGAATATTTATTTAGTCATGTCTCAGCTACTCTTCATCAGGAACAATCATTCCAAAACCTTGCATCATTCTTCCTCATCTTTAAACCATTTTTAATTTCTCAACATTCCTCCCTAAAACTTAAAAGCCAAAACAGATCTACTAGTGGCCTGAACACATGGAATAATTTTTGAAAGAAAACAATAGTTATAGCAATGGTACCCCCTTACTTGGTTAGAATCTTAATCAGACTATCCATAATAGCCTATATTAAAATTCATATAATACAGAATATTCAATATTAAGATTTTTCTTTCATGACTGTCTAGTATACCCTTCTTAAACATACCTATTTTACTCCTCCTGAATTCAGTCCTATTTGTTAATAACTCTTCTTAACTGAATCTATAAAACTGTCTTTAAATTCTTTGTCCTCAAAATATTAGCAATCTTAGCTAATTCAGCATGTCTTTTAAACATGATTTTCAACCCTGAATCCAGCTGAATTTCTTCTAGTATTTCTTTGCAGAAAGAAAAAAAAAAAAAAAAAAACTGTTTCCAAGAAGATATTAATTCTAAGAAAACGAACTCTGGGTGTATCAAAATGACCAAAATGGCTGAGAGAGTAGGTATTTAGTAAAATGGACTGAATAAATGGATTACTTCGTACAGACTATTTACCTAAACTTCCTGATGTATACATATTTAAACATTAGACTCTTCTAGGAAATTCTTCAGAGTTTAATTGGTCAACACACAGAGGCCCACACTAGTTCATCTCCTGGTAGAATAATACATTACATCAAATGTAAGAGGATAAATGGTATAAGAGAGGAAATATAAATCAGAAATAATCTTTTCTCCAAAAAAAAATAACACTTGATTGCCCCAAAATATCTCACTTTGGAATTTCTTAAAAAAATAAAGTAGCATACAGAAATACTTGTCTAAGTGTACATATAAATTTCTACAAGGATACTCACTGCAGTATGGCATGTGATATAAAAACAAAGAATAGAACTAAAATGGTAACAGTAGAGAAATGTAAAACAAATTATCTACACATTATGGGATTTACTTAGCCATTGAAAATAAGTTAAATTTGTATAATGGAAACGAATTAATAATATGCAGGTGCAAAGTGTGTATCTGTATATAACATAGATTACATAGGATTAAAGGGAAGTTTCTAATTTTTTCATTGTGAACACAGTATTCAATGTATGGAAGCATGTATTTCTTTTAAAATGTAATGTATCTTAACAATTAAGAACCAAGAACTTAATTAAATTGATAGATCACAACACAAATTCACAATAAACAAAACTGAGTTAATATACTTTGAAATTCTAATAACATATCCAAAAGACATAATTATAAAAATAGAGGGAATATTCTACACAATCATTTTTTCACTGCATTTTCTGGGTTAACAAAAGCCAACCGGATTTCCAAAATTTTAGAAGTGTTTGAGATAGGTGTGTTAAATAAGTATGTTTAATAATGCATGGTTAACAATTTGTGATAATAGAAATAAACCTAATATGATATTTAATGCTGTGTGTTAAATAGAGAATATCTATTCTGAATGATCTTTTTTTTTTAAAAAAGAAAAAACCTGTATTTAAGAAATACACCAAAATGTTAACAGTGGTTATGTCCAGTGGGTCCCAAGATACAAATGATTTTTTTTTTTTTGCATCTCCTCTCATTTTCTATAATAAATATGAAAAAGATGTAATAAATTTGAAAGTCACAAGAAAGATTGTTTTCTAAAGAAAATGGAGTGGAAAAAAATCTTAAAAATACAATTTGAGGAGTAATATTCCCTTTAAATGGTGATAATGTGAAGGGCAATTTTCCTTTTATTTCAACTTTTGTACATTTTCCATTTTTTCCCTTAATTGTATGCTATATTTACTTCACACTGAAAAATGCATGACAAAAAATTATCTTGCAAATTTTTCATGGCTTACAGTGATGGATGCCAGAAGAAGGACATTAAGCTACTGGCCTCTTTTTTTTTTTTTTTTTTTACAGCCTTTGATTAAATAAGAAGATATTTACTTAAAGTTCAGGATCAATAGGACAGGATAAGATAGGACAGGACAAGACAGTAAAGGACAGAATAGGACAGAACAGGACAGGGTGGGACAGGACAGTGCAGAATGGGAGAGACTAGGACAGGATAGGAAAGGACAGGACAACACAGAATATAGGACAGGACAGGACGAGACAGGGTGGGACAGCATGGGGACCAGTACAGGATGGCACAGAATAGACCAGGATGGGAAGGACAGAACAGGACAGGGTGGGACATGACAGGGCAGGATGGGAGAGACTAGGACAGGATAGGAAAGGACAGGACAATACAGAATAGGACAGGAAAGGACAGCACAGAGACCCGGATAGGACAGCGCAGAATAGAACAGGACGGGAAGGACAGAACAGGACAGGAACAGGAAAGAGGGCAAATTATAATGAGTGACATTATAGCTGGCAAGGAAGAAGGGGTTCCAGGTAATGTACAGAACAACAACCAGGGTAATGGGAGGGCATGAAAGACAGTTACCGATTATTTGACACTACTACACCTTACGTGCTGCCCAAACCTTAAATATCGTCCAAACCATGGGTCCCTTGTGACAGATACCATAACACATTTCTTCCAGTTTTGTTAACATATGTGCTTTTAAGATATTTACCAAACAGTTCCTGGGAGAAAATAAAGTATTTCTATATATATTAAAATATTGATAAAGAAAGTGCTCATACGCTACCATGTACAAAAATAAAAAATAAAACAAAGCAAAAATAACCCTCCGGTCACACTCCATCCCACAGCCTTCCTCACCTTGCTTGGTCTCTGGGTCCATACAACTATTATACTTTGTGGCTCATAAAGTTAGGGTGATTCCTTGCTGTGATGCTTCTTTATCTTTTCTATAATCCACTCCACTCTACTCACTGACCCTTTTAATGTTTTATATTTATTCCATTTCCTATATTTCTTTTTTTTAAGGTTTATTTATTTATTTTAGAGAGAGGGAAAGAGGGAGCATGCACGCGTGGTGGAGGAGGACAAAGGGAGATGGAGAGAGAAACTTTAGCAGACATTGCACAGAGCAGGGAACCCAACGCAGGGCTTGATCTCATGACTCTGATATCACGACCTGAACAGAAACCAAGAATCGACACTTACCCGGCTGCACCACCCAGGTGCCCCCAATTCCTATATTTCTAAGCCTGATGTTAGATGTGTTATTATTGTTGTTTTTACTGTAACCATTTATATGACTGTTCTTTGTTTAAATGGTTAATACTATGTACAATACATAAGAAAAAAGCCATGGAAATACTGAATTCAAATAATACTTAGAATACTTGCTGCATTCTTCCCTTTAGTTATCCAATAACCTTGAGAAGTCTCACCGAAAACCAGTTAATACAACTGAATTTTTAGAATTGTTCCATGCCTGATATCATCTCTAACTTCATCTTAATTTCACTAAAAACCATTATAACTAGATAGAAACATCCTACCAAAATATGTAATTTGGTTACAATATGAACTGATTAGTTGTCCCCCAGTGATTGGGCAGAGGCTCTAAATCATAAAACCAGGAAACTACTGTATAATATTAACACTCTACAAGAATGCTTTATGTTCATCATGATGTTATCCAAAGTAGTAGCAAATTAGATAAAAGTTTAAGGGTCCATTTCCGGGACAATGGATAGATAAGTAAAATCCGGCAGATGCAAACTAGGGAATACTGTAAAACCCCGAAGAACTACACAGTCACAGGATAGACTTTGAAAACATAATACCAGATGGAAAAAAGCAAGAAACAGAATGAGTCTATGCATAATCTATTTTGGTGAATTCAAAGAAAAATGCACATAAACTATCAATAGAAGGATACACGTCAGCATGTTAAAAAGGTTGCTACTGTCAGGAGGAAAAAGGAACTGGAGAATTGGGAGAATGAAGAGTGATTAAACAATGAATAAGTTAATGAATGATGAAGAAAGCAAAAGACCCACGAAGACAGTGTGTTATGAACGAAGGTAACATGTTTAAACACTCTATACCTGACATTCAAACATAGCTTTTTAAATCTTTTGTTTTTACAGAGAGCATTCACTGCTAATGTCCTTTAAAAGTCGTTCTCTTCGTGTGTACCTCAATCTGTGGCTGGTTTGACAGAAAGCTTTAAAAAGGCCCAAAAAATTGGAGATAAAATTTGAAAACCATTACCAGTTAAAAAGCAATTAATTATGAGCTTCAATAGTTTTGAAATTATAATTAAGAAAACATTACTGCCACTTACAAAATAGCTATTTAAATAATTCAGTATGTATACACTGTATGACATTAGGAGTTAATCTCTCGTAGTTGTTGGAAATGTTGTCATTAGCAGCCGTTTACAAATAGATTTCAACATCAAAAAATTCCTAACTTCAGAAATGTCACCTGAAAGAAAGGACTCTAGCTAGCATTGTCTACTACAACTTGCCATTAGCAAGAAAGGAAGTCATACTTTTTGAAGGTCTCACGCTCATTTCTTCCTCATCTTACTCAATCCTCTCCTCAAAATAAAACAAAATGCTATAAGAAATATTAGGTTAGACTATGCAAAGCTATCATTTTTTTAAATCAGAATATTTTAATACTGGAATTTTTATGGAGTTTGATTTCATAATATAATTCCCCATTTATAATTGAGGAAACTTAAGGCTTGAAGATTTCAATAAATTACTTAAAAATATATTTCTTAGAAGGTAGAGTCCCCAATTTTCACTTTAGTAAGTTTGTCCACAAAATCCATGTTCATAAATTACATTGTTCATTACATTAAATTGTTTCCACTGAACTTTGGAATGTTCACAGATATTACTATATTTGAAACGTATTTTTTTAAAAGATTTATTTATTCATGAGAGAAGGAGAGAGAGAGAGAGGCAGAGACATAGGCAGAAGCAGAAGCAGGCTCCCCACAGGGAGCCCAGTGCAGGACTCAATCCCAGGACCCCAGGATGAGGACCTGAGTCAAAGGCAGACGTGTAACCACTGAGCCACCTAGGTGCCCCTATATTTGAAATTTAAAGTAATAGTCACTCCATGCTTAGAAAAAAGTGAAAACACTTAGTTTTAACAATTATGCATGTCATATAAGACTTGAACAAATTTTATGTGTCTAAAATCTGTAGGTTGAACAAAATACGATTTCATCTTTAAGAATAACATGTCCAAGCTTTAAAGTCCGTAGAAGTTTTCTTTGGACAAACCAAAACTAAGTAAACTTTCTAGATCCATTATGACTGTAAACTCTTCTAAGATGTTCACTTGAGTCATTCTTCCCCTCTCTTACATTTTACAAAATGTACAAGATCAAAATAAATACTTCGGCGATGGGTTCTGAATAGTCCACGCCAAGCCCCAATTCTACAGAAAATTCCACGGGAGGTAACAAATGTAATACAGACAATGCCCAACATCAAATGCCATTTCTCAAGTGGAAGAACATTCATATTGAAGCTCTGCATTCTTGTGGCTTAATATGAGTCATTTTTTTCCAACTGGAACCCATTAATATAGGCCACTGATGATATTTGCTTAGTTTTCCCTTTAGATATTCTGAGCTATGGGAGGGAAAATAAAGAAAAAACATATTTTTTACCTTTGTTTGCATGTCTCAAAGCACTTTACAAATGTGCTTTTAGATGCATGGTTTTCAAACCGAGAGAATTAACAAAGCTCAGAGGCCCAAACTAACTTCTCAGAAGCAACTTGGCCAAAGGAAATCAGTAAGAGTTGTTAAAGCATTCTGGAAATCAATTCAAGGTAGGGTGACAGTGAGCTATGCAGATAATTAGAAGGCACATAAGAAGAGAATTTGCTGAGGAAGTTAGCAAAGAGAATCCAAAGTATAGAATGGGGAAAAAAGAAATTTGTTTGGATCCTACCACTTCAAATTCTTCCAATGCATCTAAGCTTTCTAAGATCATATGAAACGCAATTACTGGCACTTTGAAATCAACCTTTTGATAATCCTACTATCGGAAAAAGGAATATAGTCAGAAAGGCATTCATCATAAATCATTTCTTAGATTTATCTTAGTATATAAGTGTTCACTTTAAAAAAAAATCAATCTTGCCTTAAACTATTTAAGACTTTTGATAGTCTTATTGTCTGAAGACCTTTAACAATTAACAAATTCATGGAAACCATTAAGTCATGCAATTTAAAGCCAGTTCCTCATAGAACTTGTGTTCAATTCATTTATCCATAGATAAGAGTCATTGTCAAATTCAAGTTTTCAAGTTCTAAATACGTAAACACTCTATTGATCTTGCAAAGTCCATCTTCTCCTTAATCTATTTTTTCTTCAGTCCCATTGCCAAAATTCTAAAATAGCTACTTTTCACATCACAAAGTTGTATTAAAATACAGATACTAAGAAATGAGACTCACTCCCACCCAAGTAATCTGCTCTTACACTAAGGTCTCAATCTTAGTTCATGCCTTAGCACAATTAATAATTACGACATGTCACAGACTTTCAAGATTCCATTTCAAGAGTCAATACTGTAAATGTAATACATATTGGAGGTTAAAGTGTGTCTGCCACATTTCTGGTCATGAAGACAAAACCTTCCTTCATTCCTTTCTCCCTGACTGTCCTTTATGACAGCTCCTAGAGGAGCTCTGTCATGGTGCAGTGGCTGGAGCCTTAAAGGCTGGGAAGAATGACTGAACATAGCAACAGTAAATGATAACCATTTTTCACATCCATGATGTTCTCAATTCTTCAAAGTACTTCCTTATCTTTTATATCACCTAATCCTCAATAAAACAATCTGAAATAAGAACAGTTTCATCATGTTTCATTGGGGGTACAGGACTGTCTGTGGCTATGAAGGAGACAGGAGGGAAGGAAAGAGGAAAATTAGCATTTGAGGGAACACTTTACTCCATAAGCAGGTTATTTATAATTTCTGGGTGTTAGCTTCCTCTTATGTAGTAGAACCTACCCTGTGGGCTAGTTAAGACTTACTCTTTATAGAATGTATAAAGAACTTAATACAATGTGTGTCAATGAGAACATTTCACTGAATGTTGGCTCTCAGTATTATCATTTCTTTTAACTTTAAGGTTCACAACATCCTTGTGAGATAGGTATTATTTCGCCCATCTACCTGTTGAAGACTCCAAGTTTCAATGAAAATTAACAAGTGCTTTTTTGAATGAAATGCTTTTTACTTCAAGCTGAAATTCCACACAGCCATGGTAACCACGTTGCTACAAATTTGGATCAATTACAAATAGCAACAGATATTTGTTTTGTTCAGCAGGATCAAAGAGGCAGCCAGAGGTCAACCAAAGGAAAGGATAGGCCTCCCTGTCCTAATGCCATCTGCTAAATGCTCAGCAGGTTCCTTTCATCTTTATATACTCTGAATTCCTTTTATTAATTTTATTTATCAACAAATAATTTCTAATATTACTATTCAGTGCTATTAATACTATTAATGCTAACTAATATTATTTCATTACAGTAATAACTCTTATTTGCTGAGTACCTATGCACCAAGTGCTACACATTTCACCCACATGTTCTCATGCAATGTTCACAAATAAGGGGAAAAGTTAAGCCCAACTTCACAGATGAGTTAAACTTATGCTCAGGGGAGTAATTTACCAAAATCAAAATCATAAAGGGAGATAAATGCCTGACCTAGGATTTAAACTCATATCCATAGAATTCCAAGGTCCATGATCTTTGTTTGATTGTTGTTTGATTGTTTATTTGGTTTTACCCTCCAGAGGCACTTTTAAAATCAATTCTAGGATCACCACAATGCTTAACATGATAAACTAGAAAAATTAACAAGATTAGAAGACTGAGTGGATAAAGAAGACATTTAGCTCTACTAAGTTCATCTACCAAATGAGCTAAATGAACTAAATCAATCCATAAAGTCCCTATATAACAGTCAGTCCTTCTACAGGCCTTCTCCTCAGGTGGGGCATTCCCCAGGAGACAGCACAAATCATGTGGCCTCCAAAATTGTGAGGAAACACATTTCTGTTGTTTAGACCACCCAGTCTGGGGTACATAGTGACAGAAGCCTGAACAAATGAACACAGGAGACATCAGTGAGGATGAGGTGTATGAGTCTGCCTTGGGTCTAAGAACAATCGATAAACAATATTCTTATCTTCATTTCTGATCGAATACTTAGTGATACAAAAACACATACACAAAAAACAAACAAACAAACAAAAAAACACACATACATATAGACAGCCCGATGCAAAGCCACTGTGGTGGGATGCATAAGAACCTCAGGCAAGTGTAGGAAATTTCAGGTTCTAACCCCATCTCTCTCAGAACCTCCCTGGTGCAACACAATGACTGAGAACATGGCCTTCAGTATGAGACAAATATGGGTTCAAATAGGGCTTCTTCAGGTGTTAGCTGGATGACTTAAGGAAAGCTACCTAACCACCCAGAATCTCAGTTTCTCAATTCCCTAAAAAGTGATACCTCCTATCTTCCAGGGTTGTTATCCACAAGGATAATTTAAATATAAGAAATAAATGAGATTATAAAAAGAAAGAGCAAAGAATATATCTGGCACATGCTATGTGATTAGTAAATGGTAACAGTTGTTATCAGGTTGAACTATAGGAAATGGCTGATATTTGATCATTTTTATCTATCAAAATGGCAATTCCATATAGTTAGGCCTAGTTTAATGTCACATAGAGGCAAAGGAGCACAATGGTTAGCAATACAAGTTCTGGAATCAGGATGTTTGGGCTGGAGCCCCACTTCTGTCACTCAATAACAAGCTACAGAACTTCCCTAATTCATTTCCTCAGCTAAAAATTAAAAGTATATACTCCAGGGGCACCTGGGGAACTCAGTCGGTTAAACATCTGTCTTTGCTTCAGGTCATGATCCTGGGGTCCTGGGATCGAGTCCTGCAATGGGCTCCCTGCTCAGTGGGGAGTCTGCTTCTCCCTTTCCCTCTGACCCCATCCCCTATACCACTCATGCTCTCTCTCTCTCTCTCTTATTAAATAAACAAAAAATCTTAAAACATATATATGTGTGTATATATTCCATATATATTCCACATATACATATACGTATATATATATTCCATATATATTCCACATATACACATACGTATGTGTATATATATATATATATTTTTTTTTTTTTCCAAAGGATGGATGGAAAGATTAAATATATTAGTCCAAACAAAGCTCTTAGACTAATGCCTGGTCACTAGACAGTCCTCAATGAATGTAACCTACTATTGATGTTACTAATACTAGTAACAAAATGAAGAAGGTAGATCTGAAAAATCTCTGAAATTAATTCCACCCTCCAATTCTATACAGTTTTGTTTGGTATTGATAAAAGAGAATTATACAGTTGTCATTCTACTGTATACAGTAAGGATTCAGTTAAATATTGAGGGCAAAATCAATAATTTTCCTTAACTTCTTAAAAATTGCTAAACACCTTTAAATATAATTTCACATAAGATGGAAAGCTAGCAATCTATACAGTGTAGGGTTTAATTTGTTTATACATATGTACACACAGTTGTTCATCATAACAGACTACTGGACTGAGGATCGATGGACTAGAATAGTCACCAAGCCACTCATTCAGTAGGTAATGGTGAGCAAATCATTTCAATCTCATTTTTCTGTTTGAGAAAATGAGGAAGAAGTCTAAGTAAAGATACCAAAGCTTACTTCCAACTCTAAAATTCTGAGTCTCTCTCTACTATAAACAGATTAAGGGTATAATGATTGTGTCACAGTAATATAAGTCATTTCACCTGGCAGTAAACAGTAAGTAAAGTATTTTCAAATAGCAGAATGTTAAGAATAAAAATAAACAAAAAAACAAAAACACCATTCAGTTAAAAATATGCCCTGTTTTGAAACCACAATGCATATCTGGGCAAATCTAGGTAGTAACTCTTAACACTTTATACAATAAGTGGAAAGAATTAATGATCAAGCCTTTCCTGAAGCTGATAGATGGTATATATTCCTTCTCAGCAGAAATAAAACTGCCTGGGCCAGCTATGAAACCAATACTGACTTAAAATCCTAGGTCCATTTGTACAGACACTCTAATCACTGACCTTAACAAATTCACATGACATCAGATTTCTGTCCCTGAAAATTGTTAATTATGATATAACTTCTAGGACTTTTGAGAGGGTGAATTAGTTAATGTTTCTTAATCACTGAAAGGATGATTAACCAAAGAAAGATCATCGCTGTGAGACTCGAAAATATGTCAATTCTCACAGCTTTCTTCCAATTAACATAGATATCTCAAAAAAAGGGTTTTAAAAAGAAAAAAAAAAGATTTTCATGACCATGGGGTCACTCTAAAATAATAATTGTGAGGGGCGTTTGGTGGGCTCAGTTGGTAGAACATATGACTCTGGATCTCAGGGTTGTAAATTCCAGCTGTTGGGTGTAGAGATTACTTAAAAATAAAACCTTTTAAAAAATGAAATAATTGTGAGACAAAAATAAATAAATAAATTTCTTAACATGGCACCATGAAAATAAATAGGTTGAAACTGAATGGTCCATATATAAATGTTAGTTTTGGGAGGAAAAAAAAATAAAAAAACCAAGACACATTGAATCTGTTACCATAAAACACACTCTCTTCTTAAATTAAGATGTTCTTATCAATTAAATTATATCTGTTAATTATTAAAATGTCAGAAATACAAACTCAGAAACAGATGAACTTCAGTATGGGGGTTTCCATGGATAATATTTTGTGTTAAATTGCTCCAACATTTCAAAAAAATCTAGGAAACTAAATTTCTCAAGGTCGGTCACAACACATTAGGACTTTCTAGTAAAGAGCAACAACTACATTGTCCGTTCCTTGAAAATAAATAAATCAAAAATAGATTTCATCTTTAAAAAATCAAAATACTCCCTTATTTAAAAGGTTGTTATGAGGTGGAGGGGGTAATTGTTTGGTTTGCGTGTGTGTGTGCGTGTGTGTGTGTGTGTGTGTGTGTTGGCTTCCCTCAAAAGACTTTTTTATTATTCTTAGCTTAATTTTAAGATTCCAAAACTCACAGCATGTCATAATTAAACATCTCCTAGGAAGTGCACAGTCTGATTAGCACATTAACTCAGGCATAAACCAGCCGTGACCATGCTGCCTCCAGGTCTGGATCAGACCAGTCTGGCAAAGAACAGTCATGATGAGAAAACTCCTACTAAGACATACTAACCTCAACATTGTTTTATCTTCCATCAGTGGAGATCTCCTTTTCCCTGTCAATTCTTATGCAATTTTTTAAATCATTAATTCTGGTCTGAGAACAATCAACTAGCATCCTATAAATATAAATAAATATAAATAAAAAATGGATCCACTAGTTCTGAAAATCAAATAATTTCACCTTCATTCTCAAAGGTTCCCACCACCAAAAAGCTCAGACGATTAGGGAGAAGTCAAAGGTATTTTTTAGGGTTACACACCAATAACTAGAGCCCAAGACTTCCCATCCAATATCAACTCCTGTTTTGGAGAGGGAGAGGAAAAGGACTGCCCATATCCTGATGTCTTTTAATTGGGCTGGTTGGCCAGTTGTTTGCTTAAAACAAAATGATAAGTGCATATGACCATGGAAGTGGAAATATCTTCCCCCACCGTCTACATTTATACTGTCCAAAACGGGTAGCCACTAGTTGCACACAGGTATTATGCATTTGAAATGTGCCTAGGCCCACCAAGAAATTGAATTTTTAGGTTTATTAGGTTTTTTTTTTTAATTTACTCTTAAAACTGATAGTCCTTAGTGTTATTAGAAAAATTTTAAATATGTTTAGAACAGCTTAGGTATGTGAATTCACTTTTTTATTTATAAAATTTTATAAAGCCAAACATAAGTATTTCAGATGAAAATCTCATGACTGAATTGTGATGTGCACAAGTGTAAAATATATACTGTATTTCAAAGAATAGGCAACAGCATAGACTATCTCATTACTATTTTTAAAAATATTGACTATGTATTGAGTGCTTCAATCTATTACAATATTTTAGATATACTATTTTAAATAAAATATATTATTAAATTTAATGTCACTGGCTTTTACTTTTTTTAATGTGCTACAGAAAAAATTTGAATTGCATGACTCCTATTACATTTCTGTTGGGCAGCATTGATGATGAGTAACCAGTGGCTTGAGTATCAGAGATGGGCCGGTGAAGTGGTTTAGAAAAATCTGTGTAGCATGAGGAAAAAGCAGAGAGGCCAGACAGGACTGCAATCACACCCTAGTTCTGACACTGAACAAGTCATCAGCTTCCTCAGCCTACACTTCCCCATGTGTAAAATGGGAAGAATGGTTTCCTAGCTCAAATAAAATATTTGTAAAGTTTCTGGCACATCACAGGAATAAACAGTTGAAAGTAGAAAGCAGAGATTTCAAACTACTAAGAATTAACTGCTTCTCAGTGTTTATGCCTTCTTGTAAATGGGCTATAATCTCTGGACCCTTTCTTCCCCTAATACTCCCACGACTCTGTTATTACCTTCCTTTTAAAGATGAATAACAGCAACCTTTATACTCAACATTATCATCAAAATATTCAACAACTGGAGGTACTGCTTCCATTTGTGTTTTAATGTGGTAGTAAATTCATTTCTGAGAATACCATCATGATTTTTTTGAATCTAAAATTCACCTTAAAGAGACTTATAGGGGCACCTAGGGAGTGCAGTCGATTAAGCATCTGCCCCTTGGTTTTGGCACAGGTCAGGATCTCAGGGTCACGAGATGGCTCTGGGCTGAGCGCAGAGTCTGCTTGAAATTCTCTCCCTCTCCTTCTATCCCTCTTGCTCATGCTCTCTTTCTCTCCTTCTCTCTAAAATAAATTTTAAAATCTTTAATAAAAGAAGAGAGAGAGAGACTTGTAATATCAGAATACTTATTAAGTCCTTTTCAGGCTTCCTAAAACTCATCAGAGCAAGACCTTGTTCTCTTGAGTATTTGGTAGGCTCTAAGATGCTCTATGTAAGACATTAAGTTAATAATAATGAAGCATCATTATTAAACATGTAAAACATGGGAGCCAGCAATATTTATTTTAAAATTAATTATATCTATTGTTATATTCTATATTCTTTGTGATTTGGAAAATGCCTGCAAATTCTTATGAGGTAATACCATAGTCCTCAAAAGATTAGGAAAGATAAGCCTACGACAAATAAAATTAAGTCCTCCTTCACAAAGCAAACAGTAAAACCATAGATAGAGCCTTTTTCACCCCAAAGGAGAGCAATATAGGCTGAAAAAATTTCAAAATGATTTAGATAAATCAATGCCTAGAAAATCATCATATAAGTAATTACTGAAAAGTGTAGTGTCTGGAAATCATCTTTCATCTTTCAGCAGGATGGCAAGGAGAAAACTCAAGCCTTCCCCACAGTGACTTTTCCTACAATGCTGACTCCTAACAGGAAGGCTTAAGGGTCAACTCATTCTTATGATCATTCTTATGTTTCTATAAAAACTAATTTACAATACCTCTCTCTTCTGTTTCTTGCACTTTTTACTCATGGTTTTCCATTTAGTCCTTTTATCATTGTTTTTCTTCATTCATCTGATGAATATTTATTGAGCCCTTACTATGTGCCAGCTGGTCTCCAGGCCTCACCATTGAAACTTACTAGGCTGTCATATTACTCAAACAAAAGCACTAATGCGAGATGGAGATAGAGAGAGGCAAAACATATTTTTTTTCATTAGTTGGGTAATATATGTGCATGTGTGTGTGTATACTCTTCATTATGTCTGACTTGTCACCAAAATAAATTTGAAGTTATCACACAGCATCCAAGTTCATAAAAATTAACTTGTTGGCTTCTAACATAATTTTAAGTAAGTTATTATTTTAGCTTATATCATAGAGCTGAAATTCAAAGTTCATTTGTGGTTTCAAATAGTCTATTCTTAGATTGTATATTAATACTAATATCTCCTGATCAAAATTTACCATTGATGGCAAAATTTACCATTTTTGATGGCAAAATTTACTATCATAATTCTTTTGGGTTTTCTCCAAAGTATTCAGATAGTTACATAATAGGTCAGAGATCTCCTACTGAAAAATCTCGTGTTTACTAATTCACACCTAAGGGGGACTTTCTAGGAGAAAAAATTAAAAAGACAGGTCAAAGACTTTCATATGTTTATTAGAGAAAATTTCTCTTGTTTATTAAATTATAAATAGTTACTTGTACAATTCTCCATTAGATTGTAAGCAATCTGAAGGTAGGGGTAAGGGCTCACTTTCTACGTGCCCATCTGAAAAGCATGGGTTTCACGACAGTTTGCTAGACGACTAAATGGAAGGTTGGTTGGATGAAAAAAGAGAAATAAATATTGGGATTTAAGATTTACCAATAAAATGAGAAGTACCCGGGTGGCTCGGTCAGTTGAGCACCTGACTCTTGATTCCAGCTCAGGCCAGGATCTCAGGGTTATGGGATAGAGCCCAACACCAGACTAGCAGTCAGCACAGAGTATGCTTGTGATTCTCTCTCTCTCTGCCTCTGCCCCCTCCCTGCAGTGCTCTCTCTCTCTCTCTAAAATAATAATAAATATTTTTTTAAAAAGTTACCAATAAAATGAGTTTAATTTTTGAGACCATTTTTCAACCCTTTAGTTAAAAATACCTGTGTTAGGTGATGATGTGTCAACGTAGAGTCATCGATTTTAGCATATGCATTATACTGTTAGGAGATGTTGGTAATGGGGGAGGCTATGCACATGTGGGGGTAGGGGAAATCTCTGTACCTTACTCTCAATTTTACTGTGAACCTTAAACAGCTCTAAAAAAATAAGTTTTTAAAAAATAGGTGTTAAACTTTAAAAATATCAATGTATGACTAATAATGTACTTTATTGTATAAAATAAAATATTGTTTAATTAATTCAGCCTCAACTTATTGCAGTCTTAGCAATGTGCCAAGCACTACTTTCAGAGCTGAGGTTTAAAGATAAATAAGATCTGTAAATGTAAAGTAGGAAATGGAGGGCTGGTACCGCTGAATTCATGTGAACGAATCATGATTTTAAATAATGATTAAACCATGGAAAAGAAAATCCACGGAATAATGCATTTCTTACTCAGAATGTGATCTCTTCCCCAATGAAAACGAATGACAAAATCTACTTTTTCAGATGCCTTGAAATTTTTCAATGTTTTACACTTTTTGCTTGTTGCTTAGAAAATGCTACCTCCTAATGCAAAGTAAGATGTCCTCAGTACCTCTGTCTTTTGTTAAAGAGTCCAGTAGGAAGGGAATGGAAAGAATGAGATCAGAAATGTCATGGAATAAAAAAAAAAAAGAAAAAGAAATGTCATGGAATAGAGAAGAGAAAAAATATCAACACGAGATAAACTGGAGCAAAGTTCTGCACAATATCATTCTCATATTAGATCAGAACACTGGAACCAATTATTAGATCAACCAGGAACCTAGGGTAAGAAGCTGAGAAATGCCTAGAAATGAATAACTGCATTAGACACATACTTTGCAAGGACTGTCAGTTAAAGGAAACAGTGCAGAAATCCTCTGAATAAGCTTATGAGCAGGCTGAAGTCTTGATCAGTGAAAACTAACAGCCTGTCATTGGCTGGTCCTGCTCCTGAAGCAGATCCTTCAAGGCTCTTGGCAGCTGGCGAGATGTAGCAACTTCTCTCAGCACCACCGGCCTGGTCTGGCAGGTTCATTCCTTTGACTTTGGCAGATAGTATCTCTGGTTCTTTAGAAGCGTCAATCATGTTAACCCAGACCAGTGTAAATGATAGACAAGAAAACCTGACCACTAGGGAATGGCAAACCTTTCTGAAGTGAACACAGTTTAACGAATGGAAGAACTGAGCAAGCCTTGTCGCAATGTCTGCCCACCTTAAACCCATTCTAAGAGGTTACTCAAGTCCCACTTACCCCTAACATCTGGTGGAGGTAGTGATACTCTGGCCCTTGGTTATACAGCAGGAAGGCTTTCCAGAAAAGCAAAACATTCAGGGAGAGCCAGATAAACTAAATCATACAGAGAGAGAGAAAACAAAAATTAAAAATAAACATTATCTGATGAATGGAAATCTCAAGTACATTCGTTAGACACAGTACTTGCAGCGGAAGCTGGATTAGGACTCGCAGAAAGCATTTTCAATTAACCAGCAAGCTGAAAAGCCACTCAGAGGAAAACAAATCTGACCTTACTCAGTCCCTGCACCTGAGATCTAGCGTCTGGGGGGCAAAGAGGTCTCCTAAGGGATCTGCAGGTGTCCCCTGCAGTGCATAATGAGACTAAGGAAGGAGTCCGGGCATCGCGTGTCGTTACAACGCAAAACCAAAACAGAAGCAATTCGGGAAAAGAGCAAAGGGGTGGGGTGGGGGGGTGGGGAGGGATGTTTAAAGGGTTAAGAAAAAGTTGTGTTCACTGAAAGCGATCACCTCTCCCTTCCTCCACATCCGCTCTCCCAGGGCAGTGCAGGAGAGTTCCCAGGCGTTTGGAGCGGGGATGGGGCGGGGATGGGGCGGGGGGGGGGGGGGGAGGCATCGTTATCGTCTCCAGGTAGGAGCAGCGAAAGATTTTGTTAGTTTGAGAATGTCCGATTTCGAGGCAAAGCTGCTTCCAGCTTCCCGCCCGCGCACGCTCAGAGAATGAATCAGGGTGGCTGCACAGAGACAAACGCAGGCAGAGCCTCGCCCGCCATCCTACCAGGCAGAGGTGTTTAACCCCTTCGTTGGCCAGCCAGCTCCTCCAGGACACAGCCATGCCGCGGCCCCCGCGCTGCGCTCTCCGCCCGCCGGCCCGACAAGGAGCGGCGGCGGCCGGGGCGGCGGTTGCAGTGGTGCGGCCTGCGGGGGGCGGGGGAGGGGGGCGGGGGAGGGGCGGAGGGGCGGGGGAGGGGGCGGGCGCCGAGCCAGCCGGGCGGGGTGTGCGGCGCGCGCGGGGGTCTGCGCCGCGGCCCCGGCGGCCCCCGCCCGGCGCTCCGAGCGCGCTCCCCGCCCGCCCCGCCCCGCCCCGCCTCCCGCCTCCCGCCCCGCCCCGCCCCCGCCCCGCCCCGCCCGCGAGTCCGCCCTCGGCGCGCGCCCCTTTGTCTGCGGGCGAGCGGGTCGCGGAGGCTGAGCGGCTCGAGGTCCCGGCCGGGAGCGGGGGCGCGGCTCGCAGGGGCCGAGCGGGACGTGGCTGCCGCAGGACCCCCCCCCCCCCCCCCCCCCGCGCCGCGCCCGCGTCCGCTCGCGCACACCTGGCTCTCGGGCACCGGTCGTTTGCCCCCAAAACGTTCAACTCAACAGAGGCTCCGTAAGGAAATCGGAGCCGGAAATAGCCTTTTGTGTAGGAGCGTCCGCTTCTCCCGCGCCTCCTCGGCCCCTCATCCCTCCCCCAGCGGACGCCTCCCCGCACCCCTACCTACCGCTTCCCTCTACCTGCCTCCCCGCGGCCCCTGCCCTCACCCAACGTGTTCCAGCAGAGCGATTGGAGAAAACTTGCATTAAAAAGAGCCCAACGGCTTGATGGTTAAGGCTGACGTAATTCTCAGGGGGCTTTATAGGGAAGCTCAGATTCCCTCTGTTTAGAAATGTGCGTCTTATTACCTAGCATCAGAGTCTGTTTAGTAATGGGAATCCTCTCAAACTTGCACCAGAGGCCTGGTGGACGGTGAGAAGAGCCTGGGATTGACACAGGCTACCTATCCTACACCAGAAATTATCAGTATTAGGAAAGGGGGGGGGGGGGATCATTCATAAAGAAGAATGTCTGATGCAAAAAGTAAGTGTGCAGCAAAAGTTTATGAAGTCAGGAATTCTCCAAACTCTAACAACTAACAAGTGGCAGAAAAGGGTAGCCTAATCTCGTGGCTTTCAAGCTTTTTTTTTTTTAAAAAAAAAGAACAATTCCATTTTACAACACGTGTCCATAACATGTAATTGAAACTAAAATGTCATAAAATCTTCTCTTACTACAGCAAGGTACTTACTGCAATTAATTTCATGAAATGATTAATGACAGTAACCCTCAGTTCAAAACTTAAATTAATCCACATCAGGTGTAGGGTACATTTCATGCAGTCCACTTTCTAGCAGTCTGTCATTTCTCTGAGATAAAGGACTTTCCTGTTTCATGCATGATCAAACCCTGAAAACTGCTTTAAATCTTTCCGGGGTTAAAAAGGATACTACTTATAAATAACACCCTGTTTTTCATATTGCCCGTAAGATACCTAGAGGACACAAAAAAAGACCACACAGAGAACCCAAGGAGGGTCACTGCTAGGAAAGGTCAAATTCTGGGACACACTGATACTTCTCTCAAATTACACCTTTAAGTAACCATCTGAGAGCTCTGAGTTCAATAGGTGGGAGGTAAAAAGGATCCAGCAAAATGGTTTGGTTTTTGCCACGATTTGACAGGAACGAAGCAATGGATGAAGAGTAAAATAAAAGACACTTTTTTTTCTTGACCTAATTGATCTAGTTCTCTTTTTACCCCCAGTTTTATTAAGAATTTGTTGACACACATCGTATAAGTTCAAGGCACGCAATATGATGGTTTGATTTACACGTATTGTGAAATGATTACCACAACAGGATCAGCTAACATCTATCTTCTTATATAGATAAAGTAGAAAGGGGGAAAAAATATTGGGATGAGAACTCTTAGGATTTATTCTCTTAACTCCTATATATAATAGAGCAGTTTTAGCTATGGTCATCATATTGTACTATATCTCTAGTATTTATCTTATCACTGAAGTTTGTGCCTTTGACCACCTTCCTTCAATACTCCCTCCCCAGTATCCTCTACCTCCGATAACCATAAGTCTGTGCTCTTTTTCTGGGAGTTGTTTTTTGTTTGTTTGTTTTTGTGAGAATTTTTATTTCTCTTATAAGTAATAACAGTATTTGTCTTTCTTTGTCTGACTTATTTCATGTAGCATAATACCTTCAGGTTCCATCCGCATTGTCACAAATGGTAGTATTCCCTCATTTTTTATGGCTGACTAATATTCCATTGTATATAGATATACACCACAACTTCTTGTCCATTCATCCATCAATGCACACTTAGGTTATATCCATGTCTTGGTTAGTGTAAATAATGTTGCTCTGAGCATGGGGGTGCAGATATTTTTTCCAGCTAGTGTTTTAATTTTTTTTAAGATTTTATTTATTTATTTATGAGAGAGAGAGAGAGAGAGGCAGAGACACAGGCAGAGGGAGAAGCAGGCTCCATGCAGGGAGCCCGACGTGGGACTCGATCCCAGGACCCTGGGATCATGACCTGGGCCAAAGGCGGCGCTAAATCGCTGAGCCACCCAGGATCCCCAGTGTTTTAATTTTCATTTTCATTTTCATTTTCTTTGGACATATTTCCAAAAGTGAAATTGATGGATCATACACTTAAAGTCCTATCTCTAATTTTTTTTGAGACTCCTCTATACATTTTCCATAATTGCTATACCCATTTACAATCCCACCAACAGTGCACAAAGTTTCCCTTATCTCCACATCCATGCCTTGTCTTGTCTTTTGTTGATGGCCATTCTAATAGGCATGGGATCGATGTTTCATTGTGATTTTAATTTGCATTTCCCTAATGACCAGTGATGTTGAGCATCTTTTCATATACCTGTTGGTCTCTCATATATCTTCTTTGGAGAAAGATCTATTCAAGTCCTTTGCCCATGTTTTAATTTTTTGGGTTTTTTGTTTTGGTCCTGTTTTTAGTTTTTGCTATTGAGTTGTATGAGTTCTTTATATATTTTTTATATTAACCCTTTATCTGATGTATGGCTTGCAAATATTTGTTCCTACTCTATAAGTTGTCTTTTCACTTTGTTGATGGTCAAAGTTTGTTGTTGTTGTTGTTGTTGTTTTTAAGTTCAGCTACCTCTAGGGGAAAAAAAAGACAAAAATAATGGACCAAGCTCTTAGTATATACCTACTACTTGTCAGCCATTGTCCTTGGTACTTCATATACAAAGTCTCACTTAATGCATTTTATAGCTCTTCTGGTGAAAGTCAGCGCCCCTACTTTAAGGTAGAGAATCTGAAACTGAAAGAGATTAAACTCACCTGAGAGGGAGGGGGAGATGGGTAGATGTTAGTTAAAGGGTACAAACTTTCACTTATATGATGAATGAGTTCTGGAGATGGAATACACAGCACAATGATTATAGTTAGCAATATTGTAATATATACTTGTAACTGTCAAAGAGAATAGATCTTAAACGTTCTCACCACACACACACACACACAAAAAAAAAACAAAAAGCAAAAAGGATAACTACATGAGGTGATGGAGGTATTAGCTAAGCCACAATGGTGGTCATTTCACAATAGCTAAGTATCAAATTAACATATTCACCAAATCAATATAATCAACACTTTAAGCTTACACAGTGTTATTAGTCAATTATATCTCAATAAAGCTGGAAAATATTATGTTAGCTGGAAGAATAAGAACGTTACAATAAACATTTTAAAAATCCAAAAAAGAAGAGAAACTTGCTTGAGATAGCAAAACAGGATTTGCTTTCAGTTCCAACAACCCATAATCAGGTACTTCTGTAAAGTCCTTTTGTAGAATGATAGAATGCTATACAAATGTTGATTGTTACATTGATCTTGTGGGAGTTCTGTAAAAGAGGCCTATCTAACTGTGTATGTTGCCTTATAGGGAAATAATACCGCAAACTATCTATCCTCAGGGGCCAGAGCTATTGCACTGTTATGCAGGAACTCTCATTAATGAGGTTCTTTTCAACATTATTTTCTCTAAGCCAGATTGTTTAATGCAATAGTTACTCTTTTTATCAAGATAGGAAAGACTGTACTTGAAAGGAATGAGGAGAGAGTTCTGTAGATATATCAGTATTCCAAAAATCATAATGAAAAAACAAATCACAGTTTTGCCAAGAAAAGACTTCACAGGAAAAAAAAAATCAAATGACAAATACCTTTGCTCTTGGCTTAAATAATAGTTAAATAGTAGTGACCATGCTATGCTGATTATAACTTGTTTGGCATCTGGCGATGTTTTTGATCTTTATTTGTGACTTAATAAACACTGTCTAAGGTAGACAGTGTCCTTCAGAATATGAAATCCATTGGGAAAAAGTTCATCGAAGTTTACCCCTTTGGCCTACTTTATTACTCTCTCCTTTGTGTGTCAGCTCAGAGGCATGCCTTTGACATGAAATTTTTTCTAGCTCCCCTCTCCTGTGGGCTCATACAGACTCACCCTGTAGTCTATGTACTCTTCATCATGTTCATAATACTCTGTACATAAGATCATTACTGCATTTTCCATATTAATTTGTGTGTGTGTCTAACTCTCCTCATCAACCTCCTCAAGGACAAGGATCCTGTCTTATTAATTTTTATTCCACGACTCAGGACAAAGATTAAAACATACGAGGAATTTACAGAGTGAATAGTAGGTAAGTATATTATCCTTGTTTCTGTACCTGTCTCAAACTCCAGTTTCTCAAGTGTAACTTTGGTAATATAAGAGAAGTTTCTGCTCAGCTTGATAATTAACTACCAGTAAGGACAAATAGGTCAAGAACTCTTTGATCTAGGTGCCACCTACACCACAGATCATAGGATATGCAGTTGAGACAAGAGGGCACCTAAATTAGTTTCCTGGGGCTGCAGTAACAAGTTATCGCAAATTTAGTGGCTTAAAACAATAGAAACTTATTTTCCCGCAGTTCTGGGAGCCAGAAGTCTGAAATCAGACCATTAGTTCAGAATCAAGGTGTTGACAGGGCCGCACTCCCTCCTGAGATTAAGAGAAAAGTTGTTCCTTGCCTCTTCCCCATTCTGGTCATTCCAATTTCTGCCTCCAGGGTCACTTCTCCTCTTCTGTCTGTGTATATGTCAACTCACTCTTTGCCTCTGTCTTCTAAGGACACCTCTGATGGTATTTAGGGGGTGCCCATCCCCATCCAAAATATTCTCCCCATGTCAAGATCCTTAACTTAATCACATCTGTATATCTCCCCCCCGCCCCAAAGGAACATTTACAGATTCCTGGAATTAGAACCTGATATATTTGGGTGGTCATCTTTTGCCCTGCTACCATAACAAAATTAACTTAATTGGTATTAATTTTATTTCCCTGGTTGGCTATGCCAGCCTTAGAGTAGGATTTTTGAGGAAATTCACCTTAAGAAATGAAAGTTGAGACTCCTGCTTAGCAAGAAATCAAGAAGTCAGGAACCATGCACCTTTGTGACTTGATTGGATTTACTATTTGTGTTATCCTGTATCTGATTATCAGAACTGATAATTGTTAAACTCAAGATTAAAAGAGACCATATGGTGTTTTTTTATGAACAAAAGAGGAAAATAAGAAAACTGTCCTAAGGATGGGGTGTTACTGGCAGAGTGGACAGAGAATCCTAGAGATGTGAGTAACTGACATTAAAGAGAAAGCAAACCAAACCTTATTTTCCAAAAAAAAAAAAAAAAAAAAAAAAAGCATCTTTGAGGGCATAAGAACCCCTCCAGCTTCTTCACTATTTCTCAAGGAACTGACCTAGCTGTGTGAGTGCAGAGTAGACATTCCAAAATAACTGAATCAGATGATGGTCTACACTTGTTTTTGTATAGAAATGACAATGAGTCACTGTCTGGAACTTGTCCCCAGACTTGTGAATTTCTCACTGGTTTCCTGAGGGGCTCTTCCTTGCCAAGGGTCTCAGGGACATAGTTTTCATTGAATAAAACTGAATAATAGTAAGTTTTTGTTTAGAATTGCCCTACATACAACACTTTTCCAAACTTCTGGATTTCACAGACCAACAAAATTTCAAACAGAAAAAAAAAAAAAAAAGTGAAACCAACACAGACTAAATTTTCCTGCAAAGAAGGATAACTTCTAAAATGAAAAATGAGCAAAAATACCATACACTTCCATTTTCATTTAAAAAACTTCATTTCTTTCTAAAAGAAATAATAATTGTAAGAAATTTTGAATACCTTTAGCTTCCACAGAAATTTGTTATATTCTCTCTCTCTTTCTCTCTTCCCCTCTCTCTCCTGATTATTTTTCATTATTTGAGTCCCAAATTTCTTCTATGAGATGGGTGGAGACATTCTTATCATCACCCTCATTTTATCCATGAGGGTATGGAGGCACAGGAACAGTAACTAACTTGCCCAAAGTCACTCTTAGGTTTCTGGACTCAATTCCAATGTGTGTGGAGAATGGGAAGGAGGGGAATTCCCCCACCCACCCACCACATCAACAAGCAATTCTCCAGCTGCATGTCCTGCAATTCAACTCAATTCTGACACTTCCTATCCAGAGAGCATCAGATTCCACAGCTTAAGGACTCAGGCCTACAAGATTGCTCCACCCTGTCCCCTATGTCAGATGCCAGTCTCACCCCCAGGTTGTTACCTGTACTTCTGACTAACTGGCTATAAATCAGAGGCTCCCACCACCTTCTTTCCTCAGGTTCAATTAGTTAGCTAAAGCAGCTGACAGAACTCAAAGAACTTACTAGATCACCAGTTTATAATAAAATGAAATAACTCAGGGACAGTCAAATGGAAGCGATGCATAGGGAACAGTGTGGGGAAAGGATGGGCTCCCATGCCCCCTGTAGGCACACCACTTTCCTAGCACCCCCCACATATTCACCAATCCAGAAACTCTGAACTCTGTCCTTTTGGGTTTTTATGCCATCCTCATTACATACACATGATGGATTAACCCAATCACCATGACTGGCCACTGGTGATCCTTTCAACCTGTAGCACCTCTCCCCTCCTCTGGGGGCGGGGGCTGGGGGGCTAAGAGGAGATCAGACTGAAAAGTGCCAACCTTCCAACCACGTGGTTGGTTCCTCAGACAAGCAGCCCTCATCCTTAGGTATTTCCAAAAGTCTCCTCATCAATATAACAAAGGACACTTTTATCTCACCCCTCCCTCTCTTAGGAGAGGGTTTTAGAAGCTCTGTGCCAGAAATGAGAACAAAGACAAAACATATATTTCTTGTCATAAATCACAATAGCACAATCACCAAGGCATAAAGCAGTAGATTCCCAGAAGCCAATACACCTGCTCCTTCCTCAACACCATGTTGGCATTTCTCAACTAGGGCTTCCATGAGTTTTGAGTTAATTCTTCAGACTCCAAATGGAGCTATGGCTGGCAACCTCCCCACCCCACCCCCATCATCTGAGGTATAGAGGGATTTACCAGTGGGCTTTTATACTCCCAAGATGGTACACTTTCTCAAAAGACTGTATAGTCTATTGGTTATGATACTATTTGTCCTTTTTATCCAGGACAAATTTATGGGATTTCCTAAATACAGCCATTAACGAAATAATTCCTGGATGTTTGTGTTATTTTATTGTTCTTAAAGTTTTAAATAGAAGTGTCCCAGGGGGCCAAAAGATATCCTTAACACCTGCTTCCATGTTTCTGGTTACATCCTCAAACAGCTTTGAAATAAGAGGAAATAAGATTGGATTTCTTTCCTTGTCTCATGTCACTTTCTGAACATATCATAAAAATCTTAAGTCATAACTATTAGAATCTATGTTAAATGATATGCATGTCAGAGTCATAAAAACATCAGAATAGGGGAACGCCTGAGTAGCTCAGTGGTTGAACATCTGCCTTCGGCTCAGGGCATGATCCCGGGGTCCCGGAATCGAGTCCTGCATCAGGCTCCTCATAGGGAGCCTGCTTCTCCCTCTACCTATGTCTCTGCCTCTCTCTCTGTGTCTCTCATGAATAAATAAATAAAACCTTAAAAAAAAAAACAACAACAACATCAGAATAGGGAAAGGCTTTGGAGAGCATCATCACTTCCACTTATAAAGAAGAAGCTAAAACCCTTCCTCAGCCATGTGAGTTCACGAACATGCTTCAGTATCACTGAGCCTTTGTACAACCTGAAATCCTATATTTATATATTAATTCATGAGCTTACTTGATTCATTTCCATGTCTGTTCTAAAATGTGAACTCCCCAAAGGTAAGTTCATGTCTGTTTTTGTTCATTCTTATCTCCCAGAGCCAAGTACAGGGCTTAGAATGTGAATAAGTGCTCAGTAATTATTTTGAGTTAAAGAAGTGAATGCCAGATGATTTCCCAACTTCTACAATAATATTTACACACTGATTTTTCCACTGACATGGTCTTCTATACTTCTTTAGTTCTCTTCCCCAAATAGATTTTGTTTTCTCCCATCTTTATCCATGTGTGCTCGCTATTCTTACTTCTGGGCACATAGTGGTACTAGTGGTACTATGGTACTCACTTAGTCTCCAAACTCATAACAAGTGTTCTTTCATCTTACGGCCCAAATGGATTCTTCCCAGCTGGATCAGAAACCTCTTCTATGTGAGTCTGTGTCTACCGTCTATGTCTATTTTCTCTGAGCAGTTTGCAAACTGCCTTTGTTGGTGCATTTCCTAGATTGTTCCTTCAACTAGACCGTGAGCACATTGAAGACAGAAAAGTTTTCTTCATTATTTAAAGCCTGGAACATAGTAATTGCTCAAAAAATATTGAATGAATGAATTGAATGAGAACCTAGCATGCAATGACAGTTGAGCTTATTTTCAAAATGAAAAATCAGAACTCATCAATCCTATTCTAATTTTCCAAAGTGTAGCAAAGGCTAAAGTTAGAATTCATGGAAAATAAGTTCAGGAACATAAAAGAAAGGAAATAGACTTTTCCTTGTCTACCTCCTCCTCAACAGTTTTTCATGGTATTTAACCTTCAGGCAAACTTTTTGTCCTACTCTCCCAAAATTTGAGACTGAAAATTTCCAAGTATTGTTTTTATTTTCATTCTCACATACCGACTGACCTATACTGACATAGCAACTTAAATGTCTGTATGTACTTATGCAATTATGTGTAGCCTAGGTGATCTTGAAAAAATATTGTATGGGATCAAATGTTTTGACAAAAACAGAACGATCTTACAACTTTGAATTCCCGCTTCATATTGTACAATCGAAACTTTTGGTGAAGAGGAAAGTTTTGCATTCTTTCTTCCTCTTTTCTTTTTTTTTTTTTTTTTTTTTAATTTTTTTATTTATTTATGATAGTCACAGAGAGAGAAAGAGAGAGAGGCAGAGACATAGGCAGAGGGAGAAGCAGGCTCCATGCACCGGGAGCCTGATGTGGGATTCGATCCCGGGTCTCCAGGATCGCGCCCTGGGCCAAAGGCAGGCGCCAAACCGCTGCGCCACCCAGGGATCCCATCTTTCTTCCTCTTTTCATTTTCTTCAAGTCCATCAAGTCTTTATTTGGAGACTTTAGAATCTGATTCTTACCACTGGTGGCAGCACCATGCCTCCCCCAGTCTTTCAAATTCTTAGTTCAAATTTACATATGGTAAGACATTATACTGTGATGTAATTATTTGCTACCCAATTGTCCATATCAGTGGGGTTTCATTGAAGTGGCAGAGTTTGGGAATCTTCCACTATCACCCTCTTCTTCATTTTAGTAATCAATCACCCTAAGTTTCTGAATCATAAGCTGAATTCACCCTAAGCTGAATTCACCCTAAGCTGAATCATAGCTGCCCAGCTAGCTATTACATACGCTCACCTCTCTTGCAGTCAGGAGTAGGCACTATGTTTCTACAAATGCCATGTGAGCAGAAGGGATGTGTACATCCCTATTACAAAGGAAGTTGCTTGCACTCCACTTTCTTTTCTATCCTTTCACACAGGCTGGAAATATGCTTCGAACATGAAGGTAAAGACAATAAATGGTAATCAAGAAATAAGGTATTAAGAATCTGGATAACCCCATGGGTGAGTTATAGCTACTCTCCCTCATTGAACTCACTTCTTGATTGTTGTAAGAGAAAGAAATAAAGGGACACCTGGGTGGCTCAGTGGTTAAGCATCTGCCTTTGACTCAGAGTGTGATCCCGGGGTCCAGGATCGAGTCCCACGTCGGGCTCCCTGTGAGGAGCCTGCTTCTCCCTATGCATATGTCTGCTTCTCTCTCTCTCTGTCTCTTATGAATAAATAAAATAAAATCTTTAAAGAGAGAAAGAAATAAAAATTATGTTTGATTTCAGGTTCTATATTTTAGCTTATACCTGCTTAGCTTGTACTCTATTATTTTAGAAACTGGCCCCTGGAAATGGAATACCATCATTGTAAAAATTAAAATATATGACATTCGTTTAGCAAATTGTATAGCAGGTAGAGAAAACCATGCTCAGGTTAAAGAGAGGTGCCCCTAGTTATGCTGTTTGGAAATACATGCTAAGTTAGAAACAGACCACATTGCTACCAACTTTATAGCTTTGGGGAATCAAGTAAAAAAAAAAAAAAACAATTTCATATTTTTGGTGTATGTTGGCTGCTACTTGGAATTTTTAGCAAAGTGCTGCAAGAGACATGAGATAAAGTTAGACAAAAATGACTCATTTGCATAAAGAGATAGAAGGGAATGTAGCTCTACTAATGTAGAGCCTGTCTGTAAATGCAATTGAATGGATTAAAATGCCATTAATTGAGGGCCTAGAGGACTGGAAAAGTCAGGTGCTTCTATTCCCCAAAGAACATGACATAACACTCAGAGTCAGCCCAGGGGCAAAGATCAATTTAAGATTACAGGCTTCCCAGCCAACTTCCTAAGACTTCAGTTTCAGATGACATTAAGGTAGCTGATATTAAGTTAAGGAGAAGAGAGATGAACAGTGTAGAAAAGAGAATAAATTAAAGATGAATGAATATAGGCTTTATGGAAATGTATCCAAAAGAGATCTTCGAATGTGGCTATTCCACATGGAACTGACTTATTATAAGCAAATAGACAAGAATCCTAAGATTTTGAGGGAATTTGTTACCAAATAAATCACAAGTCTGGTGTACCAGAGCCTCTGATTGTTAAATGTCTAACGCAATATTCAGTCCCCGGAAGCTGCATGGAGTAGAACACACAATTCTTGAGGACAGGGAAAAACCTGAACATGGGTAACAAAAGCCACAGGGAATAATGAACGAGGGAGATACTTCAGGTCAAGGTGAACCAAGAAATTTACCCCACCAGTAGGAAGCTTTCACAATTCATGCCCGGAAGAATTTAATATTCACCATGGTCTGAAAACCACTGTGAGCTTTCCATTCTTTACATTTCTGAAGGGGTGTTTTATCTTTCTTTCTTTTTTGAATTAAAAAATAATTTTCTGGTGAAATATAAAATTAACCCTTTTAAGTATGCAGTTGAGTGGCATTAATTACATTCACATTATTGTACAAGCATCCCCATCCATCCACCTCCAGAACTTTTTCACCTTCCCAAACCTAAATTCTGAACCAATTAAACAATTACTCCCCATCCCCCTTCTACCATCCTGCTTTCTTACTTTCTTTATGAATTTGACTATTCTAGATATTTCATGTAAGTAGAATCATACAATATTAGTTCTTTTTGTGTGACTGGCTTATTTCATTCAATATAATGTCTTCAATGTTCATCCATGTTGTATAATGTCAGAATTTTGTTTCTTTTTTTAAAAGATTTATTTATTGAGAGAGAGGGAGAGAGAGCAGGACTAGGGGGTGAGGATCAGAGGAAGAGGGTGAAGCGGACTCCCTGCTGAGCAGTAAGGTCAATGTGGGGCCCAATCCCAGGACAACAGGATCAGGACCTGAGACACTTACCTGACTGAGCCACCCGGGTGCCCCCAGAATTTTGTATCTTTTTTATGGCTGAATAATATTCCATTGTATATATTCTTAACTGGAAATTCCCAGAGGCAATGCGTCCTTCTCAGGATACCACAACTGGTGTAATGCCCTTTTCCTACTCTACCATTGTGTATTGGAATAGGGAAAGACTTACAACTCGTGTTTAGTTGATGGGTTACCAGATCAGAAGAGCTACTTTCAGACCTAATAAAGAGAACTATTCTTTGCTGGTCCTGGATTTTCAGCTGCATTGAATAGGATTACTGGATTGGATTTTAGACAGCTCCCTTATGAAAAGTTTGAGTATATTTATGAGGAAAGAAGAGGATGTGTAGATACCTAGGTGGCTAGAAGGGAAAACTGTGCCAGAGACTGCTAAGTGTCCTATATTCGTTCTGCCCTAACCTACTGATAATAGAACCCTTAGACCTTATCCAAGCATAGAACCTCCCAGCAAGAAATTGCATTTCCTAACCTACCTTTAAGGTAAGAGAGAGATGACTAAGTTCTGGACAACTAGATGTTAATAGAAGTAATGTGTTAAACCTTCTAGTCATGTCCATTGCATAGGAAATTACTTACATTTCACTTCCTCTCCCTTTCCCCTTTTATAGAAATGGAACAAAGATGCGCCAAAGGAACTGTTTTTCACCATGAGGACCACACTCTAGGAGATGGTTGAGCAACACAATAGGAGAAATTGTGTCCCTGAATGATCCCTTGGAGCAAAATCCCTGCTAGCCAAGATTGAACAAATTCCTGCATTAGAGAGAGAAAAACTTATCATTTTGATGAATTTACTGATTCTTTGGAGTTTTTAATCTTACAGTAGCTTAGTCTATACCCTATGTATTATAATTAGATTATAAAAATATAGATTGATCATGAAGGAATATTTCTGATATTTAGAAACAGAAGTATAACATTCTAAATATTTTCACTATATCTTAAATTATTGATAAGTAAGGGACTGTATCTTAATCTTCATATTCCTAGCATTTATCCTATTGTCTGACATGGTCATCAATGCGTATTTCTTTCACTAATTAATCAAATAATTCACATGACCCTAGCAAAGTAAGAATGGCTGTGTGATTCAAATAGCCTTTTAAATGAACATTAATCTGTCTCTTTTATCTATTAATTGCAATTGTTTCCCTAATGTCTAGCCTTGTGCCTTCTCACCAAGGATTGAATTGAATTACTACTCATCATATCTGTCCTATCTGAATGAAAAATGCCCTTGATCCCCATTTATTTGTCCTAGAAAATTCTAATCATTTATTTTAACAGCAAATTTAGAACAACAGAAGATGAAATATTTATTAAGTGTGGAGATGTACTTGTTAGCAGAAGATTTAAGACTTCCTTTTCGTATTTTGATAGTCCCACAGCCAAATATTCAGTGGCAAGTTCCATACTATGGTATTCCAAAATATTATGAGGTCACACAGAAATAAGTCCTCAGATAACCTCTTCTACACAAACAAGTTAAATAAGAAAAGCATCCAGTTCTATTTGTGATAATTATCTGAGTAGCAGTACTCATTAATATGGTCTCTAAAAGAATAAATAAAAAATGTATGTGGTGAACACAGGAATAATATAACTGGCCCACACACTTTTCAACACAATGGAAGGAAAAACTGCTAGTCATTTTCCTGTTGAGTATCAAATTTCATTTCCTCCTTCAATCTCATTAGTACTGCGTATGGTATTGTTTTCCTCTTAAGTGAAAAGTCAGACTGTGAAATTGAAAATACTATGCTAGGGAGGAATTCTTATATACTGGACAGAGCAATGAATTTGGAGTTAGAAGTCCTGAGGGCCACTGAATCTTGGCTCTAACATTAAATATTTTTCTTTTACTTTGGACAAGTAATCTAACCTTTCTAAGCTTCAAATTCTCAATTTATGAGATTAGTAGGATGGATTAGATGATTACTAAGGTATTTTCTGGTTGTAGAGTTTTATGATTCTGTAAATTTCCCAATCCATCCCATAACACTAAAACTCATCTAACATATGGTTGTTGAGTACTGCACTTTGTGTTAGGCACCATATTATATCCAAGTTGAAGATAAATGACCGAGATAGGCATAATCTTTGTCCCTCTGGAGTTTACAGTCAAGTGGAAAGACAGCATAATAACACTAAACAATTAATTGTATTTATGAGAAGTGCCACCAGAAAGGTAGACGATACAAGATATAAAACAAACAAAGCTCTGCTAGTCTAGGGTGCTTGGGCATCTTCTTTGATTAAGAAATGTTTAAGCTAAGACTTGAAGCAGAGGAGAAGTCCAGATAGGGGAAAAGGGATGAGATATCTTCCTGTGGTGGAAGAGAGTTTCTGGCCCAATAAAGTTGCTGAAACCAAGCTAATGTTGCTGGAGAACACAGAGTGAGGGAGACAGTCGTACAAAATCAGACAGGAAAGGTAGGCAAGGCCAGTTCTTTTGGAATCTTAAACACAAACATTTTGGATTTTGTATGAAGATATATGGGAAGAGATAGGAGGGTTTTTAGTGAGGATGCAACATGATTTTGCCTTTAAAACATTACTCTCCCCAGAGAAATACCATAGGTAGCAATTATAGATATGAGGAAACCAGATCAGAGGCTATTGTAGCAGATACATGAAAGATGACAGTGATTTTAATAGGGTTCTTATAGTTAAGATGGAAATAAGTGGTTTTGATATATTAGAAGCTAGGATCTACCAAAATTGTGGTTAATTTGGACCTTAGTGTTGAAGAAGTCTGAAATTTCAAAGGTCATTCTATACGCTCAGGTTTCAACTGCTAGTAGATATGGATAACACATACATACCAAGCTGTATTACATCCGTCTTTGGAGAAGGGGGCAAAGATTTCAACTTGAAATAATGAGTTGAGTTGCCCATGAAAACACCCAAGGAAAATATTGAGTAGACCTGTGTTTCCAAAGGTCTAAATTTTCATAGAGATATTTGGGATATACAATGTATATTATTTTATATATATTATTAGGACAGGAACTGTTAACATGTATATGGTATTTTAAATGATGAGGGTGGATTGAGTTGAGAAGGAAGAGCAGAAAAGGAGAGAAGAGAGAGAAAAGAAATGGGAAAAGGTCCAGAACAAAGCACTGAGGACATTCAACATCTAACACTCACATCAAAGAGGAAGAAAAGCCAAGAAAACTGATAAGAGATCAGAGAAGCAGCTGAGGTTGTTGGGGATGCAGGTCAACAGAACACTTAGCATGGGGGCACTTGACAGGATGAGCACTGGGTGTTATGCTATATGTTGGCAAATTGAACTCCAATAAAAAAATATACAAAAAAAAATAAATGAAGATAAGATGGTACTTTTAGCAATAGACTATGATTGACTACATAGAAAGCTGCTGAGAAGTCAAATAAAGTGAGGACTTAAAGTAGCTACTAATATAATTGACACAGGAGTCAATGGAGACCTTAGTAGAAGTGGTTTTGATTGACCAAAGGTGAGTGGCCTGAGAAATTAATAGGACATGAGAAATGGAGATTGGTACTTTTCCAGCTGTTTGGCTATGAATGGAAGAAAAAAATAGACCTTAGCTGAAAAAGGTGAGAAAAATCCAGCAGTGTTTTTTTTTGTTTTTTTTTTGTTTGTTTGTTTGTTTTTTTAATGATGAGAGAATGTGTTTGTTGATGTAGGGACGCCTGGGTGTCTTAGCGGTTGAACGTCTGCCTTCAGCTCAGGGCATGATCCTGGGAGTCCCGGGATCAAGTCCCACATCAGGCTTCCTGCATGGAGCCTGCTTCTCTCTCTGCCTATGTCTCTGCCTTTTTCTGTGTCTCTCGTGAATAAATAAATAAAATCTTAAAAAAAAAATGTCGATGTAAAAGATCCAATAAAGAAGTAGATAATAATAATAATAATAATAATAATAATAAGAAGAAGAAGAAGAAGAAGAAGAGGAGGAGGAGCAGGAGGAGGAGGAGAAGAAGAAAATAAAAATAATAATAATGGGACTAGTTGATAGGAAATGTTCTTAAAAAGGTAGAAGAGAATGAGATCTGTAACACAGGCAGATTTAGTTGGAGGGAGGACATATCCTTTAACAGAAAGGAAGGAGAAAAAAATAATAGTAAAGCCACAGGAAGATTTATAAATTTGGAGCAAGAAGTTGAAGTGGTCCCCCTATGATGGCTTCCATTTTTTTCTGCAAATTAGAAGTTTTATCTTTTGAAACTGCTAGATGTGTGGCAAAAGATCAGAAGTTTGAAGAGACTGGAGAAGGTTTAAAGTAGCAGTTTTAGAAAGTAGGAAAGATAGCCAGGAGAAACACAGGAATACTGCCAGGCCCTGCTGAGACAGTTAAAACAAGCAGTCATGAATCATAGAACAACTCTGCTTCGTTGTGCCATCGTGTTTAAGTTAATTCCACGAACATGGAGCCAGAACCCCAGAGAGAAGCTTGTATGTAGTCAACTGTGGATACTTGGCTGGACAAAAGGACAAGAACATGGACAGTTTCAAAATTCTGCAGCAGCAGACTACCAAACGTGTGCTAGATGTACAAGAAGTGAGGAAGAGGAGGCTGATGGGTAAAGAGATGGGACAATTAACTGGATGCCATAGAATTCTGAATGGCAGAAGAGGTTTAATGTAAATCATTTGAAAGCGGATCTCTAAAAAAAAGGAGGTTGTGGTCAGAAGATTATAAAATTCGAGCTTTTTTAAGTGGAGCAATCCTGAGTAGTATAAATACCCAGTATGTGGCCAAAGTAAGGGTCAGTGGCAACGAAGGAGAGTAGAATGTCTCTGGATGTGAGAAGAGTCTTCTGTCTCTACCCTTGCCTCAGTCTCTCCTGTCTTTAAATAAAAGTTTAACAGAATTTGAAGAGCTTATTTTGAAGTGATGCCAAATCATCCCTGAAGGACCATTTGTCTAGGGTCAGCACTGCCTGAGCTGGAGGGAACAGGAAACCATCTGCTAGGAGGACTGACAGTTGTTCAGGGAATACTTTCTGAGGAGGTGACACCTGAGCTGAGTCTTACATGATACATACTAGTTAGCAGGATAAAAGAGAGGTGTAAGGAAAGGTTCCAGATTAAAAACAAAAACAAAAACAAAAACAAGCATTTGAGAGTACTTTTTTTATTTTATTTTTTAAAAGATTTTATTTATGTATTTGAGAGAGAGAGCATAAGCAGAGGGGAGAGGCAGAGGCAGAGGGAGAGAGAGAGCCCCACGTGGGACTCGGTTCAGGACCCTAGGATCATGACCTCAGCTGAAGGCAGACACTTAACCTACAGAGCCACCCAGGCACCTAATGTGAGAGAGATTTAAATCAATTTATTCATAAATTGTTTCATCAAGGAAAGCTCTGCACTATCCACCTTGAAGACACAAAGATGTTTCAGAAAAGTTCTCAAATGAGGAATATTGAATGTAAAGCCTCACTGCTTTATCTGGGCTGATACTTATAAGATTCCAAGTTTAAGAATAAGAACTAGAGATTCTTGAATACTTCTATTCACTTAGTACCTATAATAATAATTTGATGAATAGTAGATATTCATTACATGATTGAACAAATGAATGAATAAATTCAATGGCTAGCCTAAGTCCCAGTATAAATTATATTTCAGAGTATTTGTGAATAAAATATTACATTTTGAACTAATGAGGAAATACATATATTTATTCCTTTAAACAATGGTCATACAGTCTTTGAGCACCTCTAATTTCAGAGAATTTGTTGCATTTTAAAGATAATTGGTTTTTGGACAGTTCCAGGTGCTAGAAAGATCTTCCTGATACCGTGTCAAAATTTCCTGACTCTAATTACCACCTTAATTCTCCTGTCTCACTTCTGAACACTGAAACAGTAGAGATTATGATTAATTCCTCTTTGACAAGGCACAGTTCAAATATGTCAAGGTAACATACCACTTATCACCTTTCCTTCTACCCTCACCTAGCTTCCACACCAAGCTTCTTTTCTCCAGGCTAAGTTCAGGAATTTCTTCTTTCTTTACCCATCTCCCTTTATTAGCTGTTATTCATTTGATAGGTCTCAGATTAACTACTACTTAATCTCAGAAAAGCCTAACACAGGAAGATTAGGTCTCCTCATTATAAACTCCTGTATCACCTTAATTTTTTTTCTTCTTGGTATTCTTTGAATTAGACATCATTATTGTTTGTCTTACCTGCTAAACACAAAGTACATTAAGAGAATTGGGCCCACAAGGGGGAAAGAAACAAAATCACTATAGAGAGATTAAATTTGAAGGAGACAGATAATTGTTAAATGAGTAAACAATATAAAATTAGAAATAGCATAAATCTTAAAAAAAAAAAAAAGAAAAAAGCACTGGATAGAGAATAATCTGGGAATAACAGAAAAGCCAGGGTTAGAAAAGCTGTTCTGAGAAGCTGATATTTAAGGTGAAACTTAGAGGAGTAGAATTTAGTTAGGTGCAAATCCGGGGTTCAAGGTATTACAGAGAGAATATCAGAGTGGGAGAAGTCTCTGAGTCTTCGCATGCTAATACAAGTAGAGTAGACCTAGTGAGGAGATAACTGCGGATGGTTGGGGGAGCAGACTTACTGAACAGACAAGCATGCTGTATTATTTGATGGAACTGTAATGTTAGGGAAACAGAGACATCTTCAAACTTTACTGGTGCAACAAAACATGATTGATTTCATGTCTACAAAATAGGGATACTATTTATAATCCACATAAAAATATTAAAATACAATAATTGGATTTTTGCTTCCAGCCAAAATGGTAAAACAGGGAGTAGAGTTAGTCTTCCTTTTAAATCAACTGAAAGAGGGGGATCCCTGGGTGGCACAATGGTTTAGCGCCTGCCTTCGGCCCAGGGCATGATCCTGGAGTCCCGGGATCGAGTCCCGCATCCGGCTCCCTGCATGGAGCCTACTTGTGTCTCTGCCCCTCTCTCTCTCTCTCTCTCTCTCTCTCTCTGTCTCTCATGAATAAATAAATAAAATCTTTTTAAAAAATCAACTAAAAGAAACAGACAAAAGGTATGAAACAATAGCTTTCAAGACTTTGGACAGGAGGTGATGGCATAATGAACTCTAGAAATGGGAAACAAAATACGGTGAGTCCTACAATTGTTGCAGGTACTCTCTTCTGAGAGTTTCTAGCTTGAGGTGTGGGGAAGGGGGACACAACTGGAGCCCCATGGCCTTCCTGAATTGGTAGGATGGAGCCAAGAGTCTGGGAGACCAAGGGGTTTCACACAGAAGAAAAAAATACACAAGAAGAGAATCACAGAGATCTTCAGAGGTTTTCCTTGAGTATTCATCAATCTATGCAGGTGAAGAAACTACCTAAAAATGGAGAAAGAACTAACCAAAAGTTAAGAGGAAGTAACACAAAGTGGGCAAACAGGGCTGGAAATAATGCCTCTTCCCACCATTCAGCCTGGAAAATATGCAATTCATAGGCTATTAAGAAGTGTACCAGGGGATCTTAAATCACAAGTTGTGGAAAAAAGCTAACCAAGATGTTGTCTTGGTCCACAAAACAAAACTTAAAATCAATTTGTAAAGGAATCACTATTTTATGTAACTTAACTATAACCCAGAAGAAATCATGAAGAATATTTACAGGAATACAGACCTATCCAACATCAAATAAGGTAAAATACAATGTCTGTTATCTAAAGTAGAATACTCGGGATTGTTAGCTGATATCTTGTAAATACATCTTTCAGAAGTGAAGATGAAATAAATATTTTCTCATATACACAAAAGCTGGAAGGATTTATCACTAGCAGACACACATACTACAATAAATGATAAAGGAGTCCTTCAGGCAAAAGAAAAATGATACCATATGGAAATATAAATCTATACAAAAAAATAACAACCATTGCAAATAAGGACTAAGATGGGTAAGTATATAAGATTTTTTTCATATTATTTAAATCTTAAAGATGAATAGATAACTACAACAAAAATATCAAAAATGCAAGTGGAATTTATAACATATGTAAAAGTGAAATGTATGACAACAGTAGCTGAAAGTTGGAGATGAGGAGAAAAAGAACTATCCATTGTAGGATTCTTATACAATATGTTGGTGGTATAAAATCTCTTGAACCTAGACTGTGAAAAGTGGGAGATGTGTATTGTAAACCCTAAGTAACTGCTGAAATAACAAAACAAGTAGTTGTTAGCTAACAGATTAACAAAGGGGATAAAATTAAATTATTAAAAGTGACCAGTGTATCCAAAATAATGTACAAAAGGGGTAAAAATTGGACAAAGAACAGATAGGACAGATACAAAACAAAATTAATCACATTAAATTAAGATGATCTAACTATACTAATTAATAATCTGAAATTGACTCTATAAGACAATCCTACCCCAAAAAGCAAGAACCAACTATGCAAACCACTTAAAAACACAAATGCTTTATTTATTTATTTATTTATTTAGTTAGTTCTTAAGATTTTATTTATTTATTTTTAGAGAAAGAGACCATGAGTGTGAGGAGGAGGAAGAAGAGAAGGGAAGGGGAAAGGAGGGGAAAGAATCTCAAGCTGACTCTGCTCTAAGCATGAAGCCCATCGTGGGCTTTGACACGGGGCTCAACCTCATGACCCTGAGATCATGACCTTGATATCATGAGCCAAAACCAAGAGTCAAACATTCAACTACTGAACCACCCAGGTGCCCTAAAACACATATGCTTTATATACAAGACATAAGTAAGCTGAAAGTAAGATTCTTTTTTGAAAAACATATACAAAGATATATTATCCTAACATCTAAAAATAGAAAGCTGATGTGGCTCTTTCAAATCAGACAAAATAGATTTCATAGCAAAGTATATTGCCAGGGTTATTTTGAAGTACATCAAATATTTGTATTTGTACAAATATGTACACACATATTTATTTTGAAGCACATCATTTAGTTTCTAATATTTGGTGATTTTTCTCAGGAGTTTTCTCTCTTTAATTTCCAATTTATTTCATTTGTGGTTAGAGAAAAAAATGATTCAATATATGATTCAATCCTTTTAAATTTATCGTTAATCGTTTTCTGGCTATAAATATGATACATTTTATTAAATTGAAAAGAATGAATATTCTGTTGTTTGGTGCAATCTTCAGTGAATGTCAGTCAGCTCAAGTTTACTGATAGTGTTGGTTAAATATTCCACATCTTCAGATTTCAATTTTGTCTACATGTTCTGTTATCAAGAAAAAGGTATGGAAATCTCCAACTCTAAGTGTGGATTTATCTTTCTGTTCTTGTAGTTGTGTTAGTTATTTTTCATGTATTTTATTTATTTTATTTTATATTTTTCATTTTCTTGGGTGGGTGGGAAGGGGACAGAGGGAGGAGAGAATCTTAAGCAGACTCTGTGCTAAGCATGCAGCCCAATGTGGGACTCAGTCTCACAACCCTGAGATCATGACCTGAGCCAAAAATCAAGAGTCAGACTCTTAACTGACTGAGCCACCCAGGTGCCCCTTTTCATGTATTTTAAAGCTCCATTATGGAATAAAATATATAGAATTTGTATGTCCTCTTGGTAAAGTAACCTCTTTATCATTATTGAATGACTTCCTTTATCCATGTAATACAAAGTTTGTTAACTTTTCAAAATAAATATAAATACATTGACCATCATAAAAAGCCAGAACAGAGGAAAAAAATGTGACCAGATTGGAAAGGAAGAAATAAAATAATCTTAATTCATGGAGGATATGTTCATCTGAGTTGAAAGGCCAACGACATCTATGAGAAAAAACTTCTATAATTAATAAGGAAATCAGGCAAAGTTGAAAGAGGAAAGATCAAGGAAAAACAAATCAATTGTACTGTTATGTGTTAGCAACAGACAATCAAATATTGAAATTAGAATCTACAATAATATCAATAAAAAATAAAATACTTAATGATAAATCTGTCCAAATGTGCTCATTGGAAACTATAAAACATAAAGGAGGAAAAGTTTAAACCTGATTAAAGAAATCAAATAGCTAAATAAATGGAGAGATATTGCAAGTTCACAGATAGGAAGACTCAACATTGTTAAAAATCCATTTTTTCTCAACTTGATATATGGATTCAATGCAATCCCAATCAAAACCCCAGCAAGGGGCAGCCCCAGTGACTCAGCGGTTTAGCGCCACCTTCAGCCCAGGGCCTGATCCTGGAGACCTGGGATCGAGTCCCACGTCGGGCTCCCTGCATGGAGCCTGCTTCTCCCTCTGCCTCTGCCTCTCTCTCATGAACAAATAAATAAAATCTTAAAAAAAAAAAAAACAAAACAAAAACAAACAGCAAGTTATTTTGTGAATAGTACAAACTTCTTCTAAAATCTATATGGAGAGGCAGAAGATCCAGAATAGCTGACACAGTATTGAAGGGCAAGAACAAAGTTGGAGAACTAATACTATCTAACTTCAAGACTTACAATAAAGCTAAAGTAATCAGAACAGTGTCCTATTGGTGAAAGAATAGACATCTACATCAGTGAAACAAAATGGAGAACCCAGAAATGGACCCATGTACTATATAGTCAATTGATTTTTGATGAAGGAGCAAAGGCAATACAATCAAGCAAAGATAGTCTTTTCAACAAATAGTGTTGGAACAACTGTATTCCATATGCAAAAGAATGAATCTACACACAGACCTTACACCCTTCACAAAAATTAATTCAAAATGGATCACAAGGCTTAAAAATAAAACACAAATTATAAAAATCTTAGAAGAAAACCTAGATGACCTAGGGTATTATAAATACAACACCAAAGACATAATCAGTGAAAGAAATAACTGACAGCTGGAATTCATTAAAATTAAAAACTGCTGACCTGCAAAAGACAGTAACAAGAGAATGAGAAGACAGATCTCTCACAGGGAGAAAACATTTGTAAAAGATGCATCCAATAAAGGATTATTATCTAAAATACACAAAGAACTCCCAAACCTCAACAATAAGAAAACAAACAACTTAAAACATGAGTCAAAAACCTTTAACTGGCACCTCATCAAAAAAGATATGTAGGTGATAAATAAGCATACGAACAAATGCTCCATACTTTATGTCATCAAGAAAAAGGAAAATAATTTCTTTAAAGATTGTATTTATTGGAAAGAGAAAGAGAGCATGAGTGGAGGGAGGGTTAGAGAGAAAGGGGGAGAAGCAGGCTCCCCACTGAGCAGGGAGCCCAACACAGGGCTCGATCCCAGGACCCTGAGATCATGACCTGAGCCAAAGGTAGGTCAACTGACTGGTGGCTTAACTGACTGAGCCACCCAGGCACCCCAATAAAAGGTAAATTAAAATGAGATATCATACATACCTCTTAGAATGGCCAAATGCAGAACACTGACAACACCAAATGTTGGTGAGGATGCAGAGCCACAAAAATTCATTCATTGTTGGTGAGAATACAAAATGGTATAGCCACTTTGGAAGACAATTAAGTGATTTCTTATAAAACAGAAGATACTCTTACCATACAATCCATAAATCAGGAAGGAAGGAAAGAAGGAGGGAAAAAGGGAAGGAAGGAGGGGAGAAAGAAAGAAAGGGAAAAAGGAAAGATGAGGAAAGGAGATTTCCATCTATATTTTCCACCATTATGCAAATATTAATTCAAAATATATTATAGACCTACATGTAAAACCTACAGTTACTAGCAGTTTTCAAAACTGCTAGAAGTAAACACAGAGGAAAAGATTGTGTAACCTTGGGTTAGGCAAAAATTTCTTAAGCATGACACTAAAAGCATAATCTGTAAAAGGAAAAAGTGATAAATTAGACACCATCAAAAGAAAAACAAATATGCTCCTCAAAAGACACTGTCAAGAGAATGAAACCATAAGCCACAGACTTGGAGAAAATATATCTGTCAAGGACTTGTATCTGGAACGTATATCTGAAAAGGACTTGTATGTAGAATATACAAAAAACATTCAAAACTTAATGAATGGGGAAAAATATTTCAATGAAAAATACAGATGCCTAACCAAAGAAGTTATATGGTCAGCAAATACGCATAGGAAAAAATACCAAACATCATTAGTCATTAAGAAAAAGCAAATTAAAACTATAATGAAATACTACTATATATCCATCAGGATGTCTAAGAATAAAAAAAAACTATCAATGATACTAAGGATTCAATAAATACTTTTGGGGAAACCGAAATAGCCGTACAACACAGTCCTATTCACCAATAAAAGGGAATGAACTCTTGATATATACTACGACATGTATGAATCTCAAAATAACTCTGAGTGAAAGCAAGATATGAAAGAGAATGCAATGCATGATTTGATTTTGACAAACATCTAGAAAATACAAACTGTATTCTATATTGATAGAAAGCAGCAAGTCAGTGATTTCCCATGGATGGGATAGGATGGAATGGGGAGAGGGGGTTGCCTAGGAGGAATTACATCAAGGATTGCATCTAGAATGGAGGACATGAAGGGATCCTCCAGCAGCGATGGATATATTCATTATCCTAATTGTGGTGATGGTGCTTTGGATGTGTTCATATGTCAAAATCTATCAGATTGTATCCTTTAAATAACTGTTTTGTGCAGTTTAATTTATGTCGGCTATACCTCAATAAAGTGCTATACATCTGTGCACATGTAGGTATATACAGGTATCCCCCACTTTTCTAAAGTTCATGTTATGCCACTTCACATTTACAGAAGACCTACGTTAGTACCTGTTTCTGATAACTGGAAGTAATCTGAAGAGAACTTTTACTTTTATGAAAAAAGGAGAATAGTTAAAATAGCGTTCAGCATTTATTTTGCAGTGAGACATGATGGACGCAGTGCCTGACCCCAGCAGCAAGAGTGGCACCATCAAGCTCCTTCCCAGAGAGCTATGCTCAGCATCTCAGCATCAAGATGTGTCTGTGAGCATCTGTGCCTTATCTCAATTTAGTCTGTGCATTCATGTGTCCTAAGGTATCAGAAAAGCCTAATGTTATTTATGGATCTAGGAATGCTCAAAAAATTTTCCATATAAATGAATGATAACTGCTTGTTTGCCATACATCATTTTGGTTTACAAAAATTTCATAGAAATTTTCTACTTTCAGATAGCAGGGGAAACCTGTATATAATACATATGAAATATATAATAATGCAAAATAATATTGTGTATAATATACAATAATACATATGATTAAAAGGTGCATATATACGTATATGTGTATATGTGTGTGTGTATATATATACATATATATGTGTATATATATGTATATATATATATATATCAAGAAGATTGTGAGTGTGTGTCTAGGCATTTAAGTAACATTCTGTTGACAGTTACCCTCAAACCTATCCTTTGCTGTAATTTGGTATCCTAGATGTATGGGATTACCTTACTTTAAAATGTCACTTGTGTAATATTCTGTTTTATGGTACTTACTTTCATTTACTCCTGTTTTGTTTTCTGCAGTGCCCAGCTCAGTACTTTCCAGATGACAAATAATAGCTAATTCATAGTTGAGTTCAGTAGAAGCAAGCCTCTAGAAGGAATTCTTTCCCCCCCAAGGATATCAATGATGGGATCTTACAAACAAACAAACAAACAAACAAAAAAGGATTTCTTATAGAAATCACAGGTTAATTCAAAAGTCAAAGAATCTAAACAATTTGGAAACAAAATCAAAATAGTTAAGCATTCTCTCTTGCTTAAACCAATTCAAACCTTGTATCTGCCTTCACAGTTTACATGGAAGGAAATTTATTTTTATAGCAAGCACACATTCATTTAGAATATATACAACCATGAAGACCAAATAAACATGCTTTTAAAAATGTTGGTATAATTAGTATACCAATAGTTATTGTATTGGTATACTAATTAACCTTCTTCTAAGACATAAAAATCTTAATACCATAGATTTATAGAAGCCACCGATTCAAATCATTCTTTGGGACAAATTGAAGCTCTGAGGACTTTACCCAAAGTCCCACAGTTAGTAAGTCTGTATGGATGTGATGTGCTCTATAAATGAGTGTTAGCTAAAAAGTGTTGCTCTTTGGCTGGCCTGTGGGCAGATAGCCCAGGTCACAAATATACTCTTTGTTTAGAGTTTGCCAGTACACCCAATAGTAACTGTAATCATCATCATCAACTCTGAACCATTTTTAGTGTAGTCTAAGATTACTCATGTTGAGAAAATAGAGGTAGTATATTTTGAAAAACCAAACCCTATATTATCATGTTTGTAATATTTCCAGGACTGTGCCAGGTTCTAATCAACGAAATAAGACACAAGTATTTGACAAATGACATAGATTCCCATTTTCTAGAAATTGACCAGAGATTGCCCATGTGGAGACATTTCTTTATGAGGGTGAAGTCACAGAGATAGTTCTGGAAACTGGTATCAACAGTCTACCAGGCACTCTTAAAGATGTTATATTATATAATCCTTGCAATATTCTGTAAGGTAGCTATTAGGAACCCCATTTCACCCCATTTCACAGACTGAAAAACTAAGGCTGTGACATGTTAAGCCACTTACCAAATTCACAAAGCAACAAAAAAACAGTTATTGTTTAAACCCAGGGTTGAATGATTGCATAGGGTTTCTGGTGCACTACACAGGCTCCCAGGCGGAAAGATCCAGCAAAGGGGAAATACTGTTTCATTTTATTCAGGAAGTATAATTCAGATCCAAATTCAGATCATGTCACTGAGGATTTTATGAAAATGTCTTATACTGCTTTTATTTTTTTAAATTATGAGTGCTATGATTCTGTTCCTCAAAAAATACAATCAGAAACAATAAGTAGAATATATTTATAAGGAATAAATCACTCAGAGCAAACCTAATTACTTTCTTTCTTCCAACAGAATTACATGGCCAAAAGATAATGGAAGTACAAAAGACACAATATATCTTGATTACTAATATAACAGATAGTGTCTCTTAGACATTAACTAGCACAATTAATTGAAAATAGTCTCAATCTGGAATAAAAATGGACTTCATAGAAACAAAAGGGCAATGTCATATGCTGTCAGGGACCATTCTGCACTGCCTGCTTTGCCCTGCCCCAACTGCCATTTGTCATGGTACTTGTAAGGGGCAGCAATTGTCTGGAATTACAAAGCAGACAAATGCTTCTGTCTAGTGCTGGCTCTGCCTATCTAGGAGACCCAACTTGCATTAGATGGAAATAAAAGTGGGGAGCCACGGAGAAGTACATTAGGCAAATGAATAGCAATTGTAAAACAAATGCATAATGATTCAGGACTGAAGTGTGCAAAACCCCCAGAAGGAGTCATCATGACCTCTAGAATTTTGTTGCTGAATTTCAACAATTTTAAAAGGTATCTGAAGAAACAAGCTATCAATCAGAGTCAGCCCTGAAAGCGTATGGAAAGGAACCACTGGGACAGGAAGCAAATCATGTTGGATTTCGCAAAGTTCAGTAACCTGCGCAAGGGCATGCTGTCATTGAGGGGTGGGAGGGAGAACTAAAGCACTAGTGTGTCTGTGTCTCCTGATTTTAACCACCTCTGTATTAAGATGTACAACATCAACTCACACTTCTCTACCTCCTTGAAGCCGGGCACTGCTAGGCTTCACAAGTCAATGAGATTACCTGAGGGTGGTTAGTAGTAGAAATAGGCACAACCTCCTGTAATAAAGATAATTGGAGCCCACGTAGTAGTACATATAGAGACGGATCCCTGCTTTCCTCCTAGGAGCCAGTGGATTCTTTTGAAGAAACTAGATCTTGGTTTAATCAGAAGTCGTGGAAAGAGTAGTATGCAATGCACCTGTTGGGTCTCTAGTCAAGACAGAGATGGCCAGGCTTGCCAAAGTGATCACACCCTCAGGCTTACCCCCGAATGAGGAGGTATCCTCATTCAGATTTTACACAGAGTAACAATTTGAGCTACTTGGATGAAAGTAAATTCCTCATAAATCATACAGAACAAGGAAGTCTATGCTTGCTATTTAGAAATAAAAACTGGGGATGCCTGGGTAGCTCTGCATTTGACTATCCCCCTTTGGCTCAGGGTGTGATCCTGGGGTCCCAGGATCGAGTTCCCCATCAGGTTCCCTTCATGGAGCCTACTTCTTCCTCTGCCTGTGTCTCTGCCTCTCTGTGTGTCTCTCATGAATAAATAAATAAAATCTTAAAAAATAAATAAATAAAAACTGTCCCGGGGGGCGCCTGGGTGGCTCAGTTGTTAAGTGTCTGCCTTTGGCTCAGGTCATGATCCCAGGGTCCTGGAATTGAGCTCCACATGGAGCCCCATATTGGGCTCCCTGCTCAGCAGGGGAGCCTGCTTCTCCCTCTCCCTCTGCCTACCTTTTCCCCTGCTTGTACTCTCTCTCTCTTTCTCTATCAAATAAAATCTTTTTTTTAAAAAAACTGTCCCATGGCATAGCTTCTCTTTCCCTAAGCTGAAGATAGGCAAACTCACTCTAGGCAAAAATAGAAAGTCCTCAAAATACTTTTCCATATTCTGGAGATCACATTTTGCTTCAGCGAGTAAGATAGAGTAAGACTACTACAGCTACAGACCAATGTTTTTTCAAAATTATGCCAATGGGGAAGTGTCCCAAAGTGACAATACTTCTTATTCAAGAACGTAAAAGATTTTATTAGTAATTACTGGCAAGCCATGTATTTTTGTAGTAGTCAGATGTCATTTTATACTTGAATATAGTGTTGATGCATAAGAGCAGATATCAATGGCTTAAGAAAAATTCAGAGATAATGAAAAAAGAACTTTCTGTTAACTTAATATGTTTGATATTTTTTTCTGAAATGGGATCATTTTTCCATCTTAGTAGTAAAATGCATCTAGCTTACATGCTCTGTATGTGTATCACTTGAGAAACACGGGCTTGAATCCAGGAAATGCTTAATTTGTAAAAATTCTATTCCAGGATTTAAACTTTGTTCATGCCCAAAATATATCTAAAGGTTATCGCCTCCCTTGGAGTTTGTAGCCCACTTTCTTTAATATCTAAGATGAAGTCTCTCCTAATTGTAACATAATCCTGCTACTGCTACTTCAATAGTCCCAGATAAACATTTTCAGACTATTAAACATTTTTTTTCTAGAAATGCTTATTTGTGTTACGTTAGTAGGCAGTGATATTACCATTGTTCTTTTAGAGTCCCTATGGTTTCTTAATGTAGAGTATTAGAGAAGATTTTTCTGGTATAGATTTCACAAGTTAAGACTAGTCCTTTTCAGGCTAATTGCAAACAGATATTCTGATGACAAAGATAGGATCCTGTATACAAACACCTGTGTACCAGAAAACAGCCTGTCTTCTTTCAAATAATACTGAATTTGGCCAACTTCTAAAGCTGGAGTGGAACCCTCCTAAAAATGGATTCTTTGGAACATATTTAAGAATTTAGAACCACTTGAACTATTTTCCAGGATTCATGTTTGCCAAGGCTTGTATTTATCTGGGCAAAGTAAAGGTTTCTAAAGAGAAGAACCACTCTTCAGATTTTCCTTGGGACCCGTAATACCCCAGACTTCTTTTCAAATAGACCCTACTCTTAAAGATCATCACAATTTACTGAACTTACAAATATCATATTAAAGGAACACCTTCCAATAAGGATCACTAATCTCTGTCTGGAGATTATAAATGTAATCAACAGGTGTTTGTATTGCTAAGCTTGATCTGAGTTCAACAGAGTACTTTTCAAGAAATGTTTTACTTTATATAAGACTTGCCTTAAATGTTTCATTGTTTCCTATTGTTTAAACCAATATATTCATCTTTTTAAAAAAATTTTATTTATTTATTCATGAGAGACACAGAGAGAGGCAGTGACATAGGCAGAGAGAGGAAGGAGTAGGCTCCTCACAGGGACCCTTATGCAGGACTCTATCCCAGGACCCAGGTTCATGCCCTGAGATGAAGGCAGACGTTCAACTGCTGAGCCACCTACACGTCCCCCAATAGTTCATCTTACTCTCAGGTTAAACACCTCTTGATCAGTGAGTCCTTCCCTAACCTGTCATGTGCTTCTAAATTATCCTGATTCCTTGTCATTCATCACTTGCAGTTATTGGTCTGCATATAGCACCATACTCTACCACACTTGATGGTATATGAAAGTATCAACAGAGTATGGTTCTTTCGTTTTCACTACTGCATGACCAATATCTTGCAGAGGGCTTGGAACATACTTGACACTGAAAACATGTTGAATAAATGAATTGCTTAATGGAAATCTTTGGAGGAATATTTGTGAAACTTTCTAAAACTCTTTGTTCTGACATTACTACACTTATAGAAAGAATTCCAACAGAGCTGAGTCTTAACTCACTGGGTCCCATGAAAACCTTGACTTTAAATCTCATTGAAAAGCAAACACGGAACAAAAATTCGAAACAATGAGAAATTCCCTAGCCAGTGACACTGTATAATGACATGCCACAGACATTAAGGGATCTGTTTATAAGACAATTTTTCAAACATTAGCAAAATAACTTTTGCAATGCAGTCAGAATAATTTTAAAAAGTTAGCCTTCAAAAGATTTGCAGATATATATTCTTTTAGACACTAAAAGCCCCGGCTTAGGGAAAATATCCTCCTGATAGTCTATAAACTTACTTCCTTGTAGATTTAAGCACAAATAAGAAGAATTTAAATAAATTCTAAATAATAATAAATAAATACTGCTCTAAATAAATTCAGGTCTCCCAACCTGGACAAATTTTATTGGAGGAAACGGAAGCAACCAGCGGATGAATTTGTTAAGTAAATGTCAATTGTCCTTAAGGAATCTTGGAGAATGAAAGACATGGTAAAAGATTAGAGAAGGGAAAACTATGATTACCATATACATAAAGAGTGTATTCTTTGAATTATCAGTCTATTCATTTAGTAGAAATCCAAGACAAAACTTCTGGGGGATATTACTAAATTATAGTTCTAAGTACTTGGAATATAAAGGAGAATGGGCAAAAAAAATCTGTTTAGGTTCTGGATTATAACATATTAATGTGCCAATAGATTTAAGACTGTGGAGTAAAAGTTTTGTCCAAATAAGGGCTATCTTTGGAGAAAATAACACTCAAATTGCTTTATAAGAGGCTTTTTTAACCTGGTGGGGCATGAATTAGCTTCATAAAATCCATAAACTTCCTGAAATTGTGAGCAAATATTTCAAGTATGTCGGGCACCTTTTACTAGGGAGAGAGCCTATAGCTTCCTTATCTTAGCATTGAACTCAAAAAAGTTGAGAACTACTTCAGTAAAGTCTCTGAATCCTGATAGTAAGTAGTAGTATTTAGGTGATACTGATTATTCAGAGGTCATATGGATCTCAGAAACTGTAACATTCAGAAGGGTTAGTTCAAGAGTCCTGAGGCCTTACAGTATTCCCTGCAAGCGGATATAAATGACTGACTGCAAAATATAGGCTGGCATTTTGGTGATATATAAGGTATAGATGGTACCACATATTTATCACCAGTAAAGATAGCAGATAGGGCATTTCTCATTATCCAAGAAGCTGAAGGTTTTAAAAATCACTCAACATAATGATTCATATTAGTGCTATTCAAACTTGGCTGTAAAGTTCCAGTATGATTGTTTTCATTAAGAAATTCATTAGTCAGGGTGCCTGCATAGCCAGTTGGTTGAATGCCTGCCTCTTGATTTCAGGTCCTGTGATGAGCCTCCCATCAGACTCTGCACACAGCAGGGAGTCTGCCAATCTCTCTCTCTCTCTCTCTCTCTCTTTCTCCCTCTGTCCCTCTCCCCATGCATGCACACATACACTCTCTCTGTACTAAAATAAATAAACAAATCTTTTTAAAAAGGAAATTCATTAGTCACTGCATGTAGGGAAATAGAAAAACTTCTTGGTAAGAATATCACTGTGGAATCATGTTTAAGACTTCAATGACGGGCAGCCCGGGTGGCTCAGCGGTTTAGCGCCGCCTTCAGCCCAGGGCCTGATCCTGGAGACCCGGGATCGAGTCCCACATCCGGCTCCCTGCATGGAGCCTGCTTCTCCCTCTGCCTGTCTCTCTCTCTCTCTCTCTCTCTCTCTCTCTCTCTGTCTATGAATAAATAAATAAATAAATCTTAAAAAAAAAAAAAAAAAAGACTTCAATGACCCGGGATCCGTGGGTGGCTCAGCGGTTTGGTGCCTGCCTTCCGCCCAGAGCCTGATCCTGGAGTCCTGGGATCGGGTCCCACATTGGGCTCCCTGCATGGAGCCTGCTCCTCCTCTGCTTGTGTCTCTGCCTCTGTGTGTGTCTGTGTCTCTCATGAACAAATAAATAAAATATTTAAAAAAAAAACATCAATGACCCAGTTACATATTTTCTGAAGAATGCAGGGTTTATGATGGTAGGTAGGGAAATTCCATATTTTCTGTCATTAAAGCAGTTCATTATAAGTTAAAGCCTCTGATTTTTTATTGAGATATTATTGACATATAGCATGGGGATTAAGGAGTGCACTTTTTGATTCTTATGAATAATAATGCTGCTACACACATTTGTGTATATATTTTTGTCTTTGTTTTGTATACATTTTGTTTTTGTTTCTCTTAGGATATATACCTGGAGTGGGACTTCCTGTTTCCTGCCCAGCATGTAAGGAGTTTGGAAGTCATCACTTCCATCCACACAACAAAGAAAATCAACAACTCCACTTGGCTGCATCGCAGAACTGAGGTCACAGTTCTTCCAATTGGAGAGACAGACAGGCAGATACAGATAATCACAGTTTAGTGAATCAGAAACCCACGAACTGAAATCTCTGGGAACTGGTACCAGGGTGGGTAACCCCCAACTGTAATTGATGAGTGGCTAGGGCCTCAGTGTAGGCAAGTTTGCAAGTTGAAAACTGCAGGAGGGCCTAGTCTAAAAGGAAGGCCCCTGTACTTTTGTGAATTCTACTTCTAGAATCCTGCCAGATTCTCACAATGAAGACCATGGAAAAACTATTATCACACTTCCAGGAGCGGGAGGGGGAAAGTAGCCTTTTCTAAACACTCCAGAGAATTTTGTTCTGAAAAGAAACTATTTCACTGGAGCCTAACCAATTGGGATTTTACCAGAGCCACAAACCTAGGGAGGGATGGGGAAGGGAAATAATCAACTACAACCTGCTCCACCATTCAGTAAGAGGAAGGCAAATATCCAGCTCTGGTAGCCTTCTAGCCTCAACTAAGTGTAGAGGGGAGCTGAGAAGCACTTGTGAAAGTCATAGCCGGGGGCCCAAGCTCACTGAAAGACAGATCTAATGACACGCTGTGGAATGCTTAGCCTCACCCTATACCTTTCCACAGGATCAATAGGGCTGCAGTGTAACAACAAGGGAGGGATTCAGCTGAAAGAAATACATGTCTCAGCTTGTATTTAAGAAGTTGCTAGGGAAACCCAAAGATAATATGGAGACAGTAATGTGAAAATTTTAGCCTCTGACATATACAGCTAGAGCAAACAGTAAACAGTCCGATCCTCAGCTTGGCTTAGATATGCACAAGCCCTCACAGGAAAGGTTATTTAGCTCAGTTCCTTTTACCTAGGAATATCATGTCTAGCTTTCAACAAAAACTTACAAAGTATTCTAACAGATGAAAAACACAGTGTGAAAAGACAGAGCAAGCAACAGAAGCAGGATAAGGCGGGAAGGGATATTGGAATGATCAGATTGGGAACTTAAAACAACTGTGGTTAAATGCTGAGTGCTCTAATGGATAGAGTAGACAGCATGCAAGAAAAGATGGGCAATGTAAGGAGAGAAATGAAAAAAAAAATCTAAGAATCAAGAAGAAATGCTAGAAATAAAAAAAACACTGTAATAAAAATCAAGAATGCCTTTGGTGAACTGATTCATACACTGGATGTGGTCAGAGAGAGAATCAATGAGTTTGAAGAAATGTTAATACAGACTTCCAAAACTGAAATGCAAAGAGGAAAAAAAAAAAAAGATAAAATAACAGCATATCCACGACCTGTGGGACAATTACAAATGTATTAACATACACATAATGGGAATACTAGAAGGAGTAAAAAGAAAAGAAGAAATATTTGAAGCATTCATGGTTGTGGATTTCCCAAAACTAATGGCAGATATCCATAGTGGATTTGCAGAGTCCTATATTAACTGTATATTTAACATTTGAGCAACTGTTAAACTGTTTTCCAAAGTGACTGCACCACTCTGCATTTCCACCAGCAAGGTATGAAGGCTGCAATTTCTCTACATGCTTGCCAACACATTGTCTTTTTTATTATAGTCATCATACTGAATGTGAAGTGATATCTCGTTCGCTTTTCTCTAATGCATGATAATGTACCGTGTCTTCCCATGTGATTCTTGGTCATTTATATATCTTCTTTGGAAAAATATCTATTCAAATTCTTTGCCAATTTTTAATTGGGTTAGTTGTCTTCTTATTATTAAGTTATAAAATGTCTTCATATTTTCTGGTTATCAATCCCCTATCAGATATATGATATCAGATATATGACTTACTAATATTTTCTGTGGACTGTCTTTTTATGTTCTTGATGAGATTATTTTTAGCATATTTTAAAAAATCTACTGTAGTCCAATTTATGTATATATGTATATGTATATACTTACATATTTTTGCCACTTGTACTTTTGGTGCCATGCCAATGAAGCTATTGTCTAATTCAAAGTCACAGAGGCTTACTCTTGTTTTCTAAAAGTTTTATAACCTTGACTATTAGAATTATGTCTGTGGTCCATTCAAGTTAAATTTTGTAAATGGTGTAAGCAAGAGGACCAACTTCATTCTTTTGCATGCAAATACTCAGTTGTCTCCACACCATTAATTGAAAAAAAACATTCTCTTCCTATTAATTTTTCTTGACACTCTTGTTGAAAATCAATTGCCCATAAATTTATTTTTGGACTATCAGTTCTAGTCCATTTATCTATGTGTCTATCCTTATGACAGCCCACACCATCTTGATTTGAATTCAGAAAATGTGATTATCCCAGTTTTGTTATTTTATAAAATTTCTGGCCTACTCTATATCCATTAAATTGCTATATGAATTCTATAATCAGCTTTTTGTTTAAAAAATAAAAAGCTGGGATTTTGATAGAGATCACATTAAATTTGTAAATCAATTTAGGAAGTACTGTCCTCTTGATAATATTGTCTTTTGATGCATGAGCATGGGCTGTCTTTCATTTATTTAGATTTCCTTTCATTTCTTTCAACAATTTATAATTTCCAGTGCATAAAAGTATAACACTTCCTTGTAAAATTTATTTCTAAGTATTTTATTTTTGTGATGCTATTTTAAATGAAATTTTTTCTTACTTTAATTTTCAGATTATTCATTATTAGTGATGGAATTTTTTGATATTGATCAAAAACAATATTTTGTTCAGTGATATTTTTCAGTGATATCTTATCCTACAAATTTCCTGAACTCATTTATTGGCTCTAATAGTTGCTAGGTGGATTCCTTAGGATTTTCTATTTACCTAATCACATATATGCAAAAAGTGATAATTTCCTTCTTCCTTTATAATTTGTATGACTTTTATTTCATTGTCTTGATTATTTTCCCTGACTAGAAACGCTAGCATATTGTTAATTGAAAGTAGGAGGACAGGGGTCCCTGGGTGGCTCAGTTGGTTGAGTATCTGACTCTTGACTTTGGTTCAGGTTGTGAGCCCCACTTTGGGCTCTGTGCTGGGCATGGGGCCTGCTTACAATTCTCTCTTTCCCTCTCTCTCCACCCTTCCCTCATCCTCTCTCTCTTAAAAAAAAAAAAAAAAAGTGGCAGGTCAAGACAACTTTATCATGGTTCTGATCTTAGGAAGAGGACATTCTGTCTGTCATATGATGTTAGTTGTGAATTTGTTGTATATGCCTTTAATTGGGTTAAGATAGTTCTCTTTATTCCAAAACTGTTGATGGATACTTTTGTTTTGTTTTGTGCTATGTTTTATCACGATGAAGTACTAGATTTTGTCAAATGCTTTTTGTGTCTATTATGATCTGACATGTAGCTTTTGATATTTATCCTGTTAATATGATGTAACACATTGACTGATTTTTGTATGATAAACCAAATTTTCCTTTCTTGGGATAAATCTATATTTGCCTATTTTAGGGTTTCATATATATTTAAACATTTAGTATGTTTTGTTGTTGTTGTTGTTATTCTTCAGACCAGCATAATATTCTTTTTTTTGAATATTTTTATTCATCTGTTACACATGTTTTCTGTTTTAACTAATTAACATATATTTATTAATTTATTTCCCAATACTAAGTCATCTCTTCAGTCTCTAGAGTAATACATATTTGGTAAAGTTGGTTTGTAATGGCTGGATATAGCTTTTTTTTTTTTTATTGGTGTTCAATTTACCAACATACAGAATAACCCCCAGCGCCCGTCACCCAATCACTCCCACCCCCCGCCCTCCTCCCCTTCTACCACCCCTAGTTCGTTTCCCAGAGTCAGCAGTCTTACGTTATGTCTCCCTTTCTGATATTTCCCACACATTTCTTCTCCCTTCCCTTATATTCCCTTTCACTATTATTTATATTCCCCACATGAATGAGAACATATAATGTTTGTCCTTCTCCGACTGACTTATTTCACTCAGCATAATACCCTCCAGTTCCATCCATGTTGAAGCAAATGGTGGGTATTTGTCGTTTCTAATGGCTGAGTAATATTCCATTGTATACATAAACCACATCTTCTTTATCCATTCATCTTTCGATGGACACTGAGGCTCCTTCTAATAGTTTGGCTATTGTGGACATTGCTGCTAGAAACATCAGGGTGCAGGTGTCCTGGCATTTCATTGCATCTGAATCTTTGGGGTAAATCCCCAACAGTGCAATTGCTGGGTCATAGGGCAGGTCTATTTTTAACTCTTTGAGGAACCTCCACACAGTTTTCCAGAGTGGCTGCACCAGTTCACATTCCCACCAACAGTGTAAGAGGGTTCCCTTTTCTCCGCATCCTCTCCAACATTTGTGGTTTCCTGCCTTGTTAATTTGCCCCATTCTCACTGGTGTGAGGTGGGATCTCATTGTGGTTTTGATTTGTATTTCCCTGATGGCACGTGATGCAGAGCATTTTCTCATGTGCATGTTGGCCATGTCTATGTCTTCCTCTGTGAGATTTCCGTTCATGTCTTTTGCCCATTTCATGATTGGATTGTTTGTTTCTTTGGTGTTGAGCTTCATAAGTTCTTTATAGATCTTGGAAACTAGCTCTTTATCTGATAGGCCATTTGCAAATATCTTCTCCCATTCTGTAGGTTGTCTTTTAGTTTTGTTGACTGTATCTTTAGCTGTGCAAAAGCTTTTATCTTGATAAAGTCCCAATAGTTCATTTTTGCTTTTGTTTCTTTTGCCTTCGTGGATGTATCTTGCAAGAAGTTACTGTGGCCGAGTTCAAAAAGGGTGTTGCCTGTGTTCTCCTGTAGGATTTTGATGGAATCTTGTCTCACATTTAGATCTTTCATCCATTTTGAGTTTATCTTTGTGTATGGTGCAAGAGAGTGGTCTAGTTTCATTCTTCTGCATGTGGATGTCCAATTTTCCCAGCACCATTTATTCAAGAGACTGTCTTTCTTCCAGTGGATAGTCTTTCCTACTTTATCGAATATTAGTCAACCATAGAGTTGAGGGTCCATTTCTGGATTCTCTATTCCGTTCCACTGATCTATGTGTCTGTTTTTGTGCCAGTACCACACTGTTTTGATGACCACAGCTTTGTAGTACAACCTGAAATCTGGCATTGTGATGCCTCCAGCTATGGTTTTCTTTTTTAATATTCCCCTGGCAATTCGGGGTCTTTTCTGATTCCACACAAATCTTAAGATGATTTGTTCCACTCTCTGAAGAAAGTCCGTGGTATTTTGATAGGGATTGCATTAAACATGTAAATTGCCCTGGGTAACATTGACATTTTCACAATATTAATTCTGCCAATCCATGAGCATGGAATATTTTTCCATCTCTTTGTGTCTTCCTCAATTTCTTTCAGAAGGGTTCTGTAGTTTTTAGGGTATAGATCCTTTACCTCTTTGGTTAGGTTTATTCTTAGGTATCTTATGCTTTTGGGTGCAATTGTAAATGGGATTGACTCCTTAATTTCTCTTTCTTCAGTCTCATTGTTAGTGTATAGAAATGCCACTGATTTCTGGGCACTTATTTTGTATCCTGCCATGCTGCCAAATTGCTGTATGAGTTCTAGCAATCTTGGGGTGGAGTCTCTTAGGTTTTCTATGTAGAGTATCATGTCATCTGCAAAGAAGGAGAGTTTGACTTCTTCTTTGCCAATTTGAATGCCTTTAATGTCTTTTTGTTGTCTGATTGCTGAGGCTAGGACTTCCAGTACTATGTTGAATAGCAGTGGTGAGAGTGGACATCCCTGTCTTGTTCCTGATCTTAGGGGAAAGGCTCCCAGTGCTTCCCCATTGAGAATGATATTTGCTGTGGGCTTTTCATAGATGGCCTTTAAGATGTTGAGGAATGTTCCCTCTATCCCTACACTCTGAAGAGTTTTGATCAGGAATGGATGCTGTATTTTGTCAAATGCTTTCTCTGCATCTAATGAGAGGATCATATGGTTCTTGGTTTTTCTCTTGCTGATATGATGAATCACATTGATTGTTTTACGGGTGTTGAACCAGCCTTGTGTCCCGGGGATAAATCTTAGTTGGTCATGGTGAATAATTTTCTTAATGTACTGTTGTATCCTATTGGCTAGTATCTTGTTGAGAATTTTTGCATCCATGTTCATTAGGGATATTGGTCTGTAATTATCCTTTTTGGTGGGGTCTTTGTCTGGTTTTGGAATTAAGGTGATGCTGGCCTCATAGAACAAATTTGGAAGTACTCCATCTCTTTCTATCTTTCCAAACAGCTTTAGGAGAATAGGTATGGTTTCTTCTTTAAATGTTTGATAAAATTCCCCTGGGAAGCCATCTGGCCCTGGACTCTTGTGTCCTGGGAGGTTTTTGATGACTGCTTCAATTTGCTCCCTGGTTATTGGCCTGTTCAGGTTTTCTATTTCTTCCTGTTCCAGTTTTGGTAGTTTGTGGCTTTCCAGGAATGCGTCCATTTCTTCTAGATTGCCTCATTTATTGGCGTATAGCTGTTCATAATATGTTTTTAAAATCGTTTGTATTTCCTTGGTGTTGGTAGTGACCTCTCCTTTCTCATTCATGATTTTATTAATTTGAGTCTTCTCTCTCTTCTTTTTAATAAGGCTGGCTAATGGTTTATCTATCTTATTAATTCTTTCAAAGAACCAACTCCTGGTTCTGTTGATCTGTTCCACAGTTCTTCTGGTCTCGATTTCGTTGAGTTCTGCTCGAATCTTTATTAACTCCCTTCTTCTGCTGGGTGTAGGATCTATTTGCTGTTTTTTCTCTAGCTCCTTTATGTGTAAGGTTAGCTTTTGTATTTGAGTTCTTTCCAGTTTTTGAATGGATGCTTGTATTGTGATGTATTTCCCCCTTAGGACTGCTTTTGCTGCATCCCAAAGATTTTGAACAGTTGTATCTTCATTCTCATTAGTTTCCATGAATCTTTTTAATTCTTCCTTAATTTCCTGGTTGACCCTTTCATCTTTTAGCAGGATGGTCCTTAACCTCCACGTGTTTGAGGTCCTTCCAAACTTCTTATTGTGATTTAGTTCTAATTTCAAGGCATTATGGTCTGAGAATATGCAGGGGACGATCCCAATCTTTTGGTATCGGTTCAGACCCGATTTGTGACCCAATATGTGGTCTATTCTGGAGAAAGTTCCATGTGCACTTGAGAAGAATGTGTATTCAGTTGAGTTTGGATGTAAAGTTCTGTAGATATCTGTGAAATCCATCTGGTCCAGTGTATCATTTAAAGCTCTCGTTTCTTTGGAGATGTTGTGCTTAGAAGACCTATCGAGTATAGAAAGAGCTAGATTGAAGTCACCAAGTATAAGTGTATTATTATCTAAGTATTTCTTCACTTTGGTTAATAATTGATTTATATATTTGGCAGCTCCCACATTCGGGGCATATATATTGAGGATTGTTAAGTCCTCTTGTTGAATAGATCCTTTAAGTATGATATAGTGTCCCTCTTCATCTCTCACTACAGTCTTCAGGGTAAATTTTAGTTTATCTGATATAAGGATGGCTACCCCTGCTTTCTTTTGAGGACCATTCGAATGGTAAATGGTTCTCTAACCTTTTATTTTCAGGCTGTAGGTGTCCTTCTGTCTAAAATGAGTCTCTTGTAGACAGCAAATAGATGGGTCCCGCTTTTTTATCCAGTCTGAAACCCTGCGCCTTTTGATGGGTCATTAAGCCCGTTCACATTCAGAGTTACTATTGAGAGATATGAGTTTAGTGTCATCATGATATCTATTCAGTCTTTGTTTTTGTGGATTGTTCCACTGAACTTCTTCTTAAAGGGGAATTTTAAGAGACCCCCTTAAAATTTCTTGCAGAGCTGGTTTGGAGGTCACATATTCTTTCAGTTGCTGCCTGTCTTGGAAGCTCTTTATCTCTCCTTCCATTTTGAATGAGAGCCTTGCTGGATAAAGTATTCTTGGTTGCATGTTCTTCTCATTTAGGACCCTGAATATATCCTGCCAGCCCTTTCTGGCCTGCCAGGTCTCTGTGGAGAGGTCTGCTGTTACCCTAATACTCCTCCCCATAAAAGTCAGGGATTTCTTGTCTCTTGCTGCTTTAAGGATCTTCTCTTTATCTTTGGAATTTGCAAGCTTCACTATTAAATGTCGAGGTGTTGAACAGTTTTTATTGATTTTAGGGGGGGATCTCTCTATTTCCTGGATTGGAATGCCTGTTTCCCTTCCCAGATTAGGAAAGTTTTCAGCTAGAATTTGTTCAAATACATATTCTGGCCCTCTGGCCCTTTCGGCGCCCTCGGGAACACCAATTAAACGTAAGTTTTTCTTCCTCAGGCTGTCGTTTATTTCCCTTAATCTATCTTCATGGTCTTTTAATTGTTTGTCTCTTTTTTCCTCAGTTTCCCTCTTTGCCATCAACTTGTCTTCTATGTCACTCACTCGTTCTTCTACCTCGTTAACCCTCGTCGTTAGGACTTCTAGTTTGGATTGCATCTCATTCAATTGATTTTTAATTTCTGCCTGATTAGATCTAAATTCTGCAGTCATGAAGTCTCTTGAGTCCTTTATACTTTTTTCTAGAGCCACCAGTAGCTGTATAATAGTGCTTCTGAATTGGCTTTCTGACATTGAATTGTAATCCAGATTTTGTAACTCTGTGGGAGAGAGGACTGTTTCTGATTCTTTCTTTTGAGGTGAGGTTTTCCTTCTAGTCATTTTGCTCAGTGCAGAGCGGCCAAAAGCAAGTTGTATTGGGAAAAGGAGAAAAAGAGAGGAGAGAAAGAAGGAAAGAAAAGAGAAAGAGGAAAAAAAAAAGGAAGAAAAAAACGAAAAAAAAAAAGAAGAAAAAGAGAAAGAAAAGGAAAGAAAGGAAAAAAAAGGGGGGTGGGGGAAGGAAACAAATCAAAAAGCAAAACAAAACAAAACAACAACAAAAAACAAAAAAAAAGAACCACCGGGGAGTATCTTCTGATTCTGTGTACTTTAAGTCCCTTGGCTTCTCCTGGAACTTGTCCGTCTAGCTGGTGTCTGGGGGAGGGGCCTGTTGTGCTGATTTTCAGGTGTTTGCAGTTGGGGGAGCTGCTGTGCCCCTGCCTGGTGCAGGGCTCAGTGGGGGTTGTTTACCCCGTGAGGCCCCAGGAGCAACAGCCCCAGTGGCGGGGCAGCTCTGGAAACCTGGAGTCAGCTCCGGCAGGAACTCCGGAGCTCTCCGTCTTCAGGGTCTGGAGGCTCCGGGCGGGGCCGCTGATCTGCTCAGCTGGGGCAGGAGCGTCCTTGCTGTCCTGGGCCCTCCCGGCCTCTGCCTGTCCCGGGGGAGGCCAGATCCTGGGCTGTGTCCCGGCGCCCTGTGCTCCGGAGCCTGCGCTGGTGGATTCGCGCTCCCGCCCCGCAGCCCCCTCCGCGGAGCCGTCCCCGAGCCCCCCGAGCTGCTCCGGGTCCCGCCGTGCGTGCTGCAGCCCTTAGGGAGCTCGGCGCACTCTCCTGGGCGCGCAGTTGCTGTTACTGTCCCCGGGAGCCCGAGGGCATCCCCGCCCTCCTGGGTCCTGCTCCACCTCCCCGCGAGCCCCTTTCCCCCGGGAAGGTCGGTGCAGCTCCTGCTCCTCCGGGACGGGGCTCTCCTGTCCTGGGGACACTCGCCCCGGCCCCAGCCCGGCTCCTCGCGGGGCCCCTCCCCCTTTTTGTTTCTTTACTTTTGTTTCTTTACTTCTTTTTCCCCGTCTTCCTACCTTGATTGAAGCGCGAACTCTTCTCACTGTAGCATTCCAGGTGTTCTCTCTAATTCTCAGGCCGAATTCATAGATTTTCAGGATAATTTGAAGGTTTTCTAGGTAATTTGGTGGAGACAGGTGATTTGGGGACCCTACTCTTCCGCCGTCTTGCCCCTTCCTCCCAGCATAATATTCTTAAGGTTCATCAATGCTCTTTCATGTATCAGTAGTTCATTTGTTTTTACCACTAGTAGTATTCTGTGGTACAAGTAGAATATGACATTTTTCACCCATTACCTATTAATGGACATTTGGTTTGCTTTTAAGTTTTGGCTAGAATGAATAAAACAGCTATAAATATTTGTGTACAAGTCTCTATAAATACTTGTCTTCATGTACCTTGAGTAAGTATCTAGGAGTGCAATTTCTCAGTCATATGGTATATGGAAGTTTATCTCAACAAGAAACTGATAAATTTTATTCCAGTGTAGTCACCCATTTTAAATCTTCACCAGCAGTGTATGAAGAACAACTGAAGTTGTTCTACAATTTTTCCAACACTTTTATTGTCAGTCTTTTCTTTTGTGCAGTCCTAATGGACATTTACATTCTAAGCACCTTTCCATGTGTTTATTACCTTTAATAACTTCTTTTCTAATGTGTTCAAGTTGTGTTTTCTCTTTTGTTTATTTGGATTCAAGCCATTTTTCACATATATGCACAATAAATATTTTTTTCCCATTCTGTCCCTTTTGCAGATTCATTTTTCTAATGCTGTCTTAATAAACCAAATGCTTAAATTTTTATAAAACTCAATGAATATACTTAAAGTTTATTATTTTTATAATTCTGTTTAAGAAACCTTTCCCTATTCCAGACCTTCAAAATTTTTCTTCTGTGTTTTGCTTTGGAAATACTATAATTTTAGCATTTGCATTCAGGTTTATTATCTATGCTAATTAATTTTGTGTATGGCAGGAGATAATGGTAGATGTTCATTTTGTTACACATGGAATTTGTTCTAGCATCACTTGCTTAAAAGACATTATTTGTTGAAAGTCAATTGACTGCGTATGCATGTGACATTTCCTAGACTTACTATTCTATTGCAGAAAAGTTAGCTGAAAATATCCCAAATATCCCAAAGAAAAACATTTCTTACACTGACTATGCCCTCTGTTATCTCTATTTCACTGTTAAGCTCACATAGTAAACTTACACTTTTATCTCAATTATTTACATTAGCTTTTTTGTTTTGTTTTCATTCTTCCAAAGACAACTTCTTTCTGTTTGCTATATATTTACTTCATATTTAGCATCTCTGATGCTCTTTATTAATTACTTTAGATCTGAGTTGCCATATGTTGTCATTTCTCTTCAGCCTAAAAAAAAATATTAGGACCTTTTAACAGTACATTTCCACTCATCCCTCATTCTTAGTACTGTGTTGTTTTATGTATTACATCTATATACATTATGGACTTTGGAATATGATGCTACAGTTTTAGCTTTAAATAACCATAGTCATTTAAACAAATTAAGAGAGGAAAAAATCAGTAAAATTGAATATAGATCATAAGGAATTGCAGATGCAAGATGCTCAACAAACTAAACAGAGTGAATGCAGAGAAAACATGCCTGGCTATACCATAGTCAAACTGTAGTTTCCTTGCTTCTAGACTCCTCTCTGATTTTCAGTTGTTCTGCCAATCTTAGACTTTCCTGCTAATACCTCAAAAAATAAAACTCCAGATTTCTGATCTACATAGAGTTGAGAATGCAGTCTGCTTAAAAAGCAACAAGCACAGGTCTTACATAATCTTTAGCCAAATCTTTTAAATGTAGATTATTCCCTGATTTCTGGCTGTATTTTTGCCAGTCCCCCTAAGATCTTCCTTGCAGGTGAGGTATAGCTATCAATGTGGTATTTGGGCAAAATTGGTATTTATAGTCAAAATTTAGGGTTTTACTCCTGAAATTCTCCCACTATCAGGTTATCTCCACTTGTTATCCTAGTTATATGCACTATTGTCTGGTACCTTGAGCTAGTAAACCTGCAATTTTCTGCTGCCCTTGTCTGATCCCACAGGGAGTGTTGGGGAGTGCCTTCTGCCAGAAAATTGCAACTCTTGTCCTTTCAGCTGCAGGGTTGTTTTTTGTTGTTGTTTGTTTGCTTGTTTGTTTTTTTAAAGTCAACTCTACTGGCTTCTGTTTTTGTAATGTCTTCTGGAAATTTAAACAATCATCTTTAATATTTGGTCCAGCTCATAAACTTCACACAAGTTTATATAAGTTGCTAAGTATAACTCCAGGTATTCATCAAGTTTTCATTATCTGGTTGAACATTATCAATACACTGATGCCTGGTTAAACTTTACTTGCCAAAGTAATCTTTCCATGACTTCTTTATGTGCTTCAAAAGCACCTGTGCCCCTCCTTAATGCTTATCACCTTTGATATTACTTCAATATGTATTGCTCCCATGAGGATATAAGCACCAAGGAATAAGCATTATGTTTGTTTTGTGCAGCATTATATGTATGGCCAGCACCCAGCACAGTGCTTGGAATATCATGGTTGCATTATGCATGTTGACTGAGTGAATAGAATTAAATCTCTGGTGAACTATTTATAAAACTCAAAGTTAAAATTATCTCTAGTCTCATTGAAGCAATTCCAACAAATATTGATGGTATGAAAGCTTCTGGAAAATAAACACACCAAATTTTTATTGGAAAATAAACACACCAAAATCCCCAAAGAATAAGGATTAAATTAACTGGCTAAATAAAGTCAGGATCTTTTTTAAACTTTGAAAAAAAGATCAACACAGGATTTGAAGCATACTTAGGAATTTGCAGTTAGGAATAAGTAGAAAATCGAAATAAGAAGATAAAATTAAATTTAACTTTTTTGGAAGAGACAAACATTTAATAAGAACAAACCTCTTGTGCTTTAACAGAAACAGACCATAATTTGTACCAGTAAAATTTGGAAATGTTTCTGGACAGATATAGAAAATGATCACAAGAATTCAATTATCAGTGTTCTTATAATGACTACGGAAAATAGGTGGGATAGGCACAGAGGGCAAAAATGCTACTTGCTTATGATGAACACTAAAACCAGAGGAAAACATAATCAGAACTAGAAACTACCCAAACTAAAATGATAGGATTATTTTGAGATTCTATCTTATCTTAAAATAAGATTCTATCTTATTTGTCTACAGCAGTAATCTTGGTATTCTTTACAAAAAAGTATGTCAAAGGCATTTTTTTCTGGGTTAACTCTGTTCCTTTGACACTCTAGTAAGAGACATAAGTCCACAGCAGCCACCCACCACCCCCTCCCACTTCACTGAGAAAAAGAAATCTGAAGTCACTGCTCTGTACTTTTGCCAAATTGGATAATCCAATACTAAATGAAAAGCTGTATGGTATAATAGAGGGAGCAATGGGAAAGGAAATGAGATCTGTCCTTAATGAACTGTATGACATGGAGTATTTCACTAAACTGCAAGGTGTCAGTGCTCTCATTAGCTAAGCAAGGAGACCAAAAAAGGTGGCATATATTCTACTTTTTATAATTTCCTAATTTGTCATTCAAATAGTTTTCTACTTCAAGATTCACCTGTCATTATGACCTAAAACTTTACTGAAAAGAAAGTATTGAAGTTAATTTTACAAATTATCAGGTGGTAAATAGTATCTTGCAGACCTTATGTAGAATTACCTTCCAGTGCATTTATTCATTAATTCAATAAATACTAAATATCGTTATGTTCCTAGATACTATGTTAGGCTGTGGATATAAAATGGTGATCAACACATTTCAAGTCCTCAATTAAATTATAAAGAAATAAGGGAGACAGGCCAACAGAAAAATTCTGAACCGTGTGGGAAGTGCTATGATTTGAACACGTGCAAAGTATTCTGAAAGCACAAAAGAAAATCACTTGTTTTTTAGGAAGTCAGGGAAAGTGTTTCAAGGTAGATGATATCTTACATATGAAATTGTGCTATGTACTGTACAGAAATTTACAGAGGCCATGAAACAACCCCTAGTTTCAAAGTGATTGTGGTTTTGAACAGAAGATAAAATGTAGGTAAATGAGGTATTGGATAAAAAGTAACAAGTGACATAAAAAACTACCTATACAAATTTCCATCATTTTAAAGTGGAAATCTCCTCCGACTAAAGAAATTAATGACTTCTTCAAGGAAACTATTACCTATCAGTTGGTATTAAAAAGACAAAGGGAAGCATTCCAGAAAGGATAGATTTATTAAGCCAAAATTTCAGAGCTAAGGAGTGGTCAACAATGCCACTTACCAAATCCTAAGGAAGTAGGGAATAGAACTACCAAGGCTTACATATAGGGGAGGTTCAAGTGTATCCTTTAAATAACAGATGCATTCATATTCAGAGACAAGTCTCTCTCACTCCATATCCCTTTACTCTCAGTATCTCTGATCTTCTGTGAATGGTGACCTGATTCTTTTTTTGCTATAGACATTCCTAAGCTAACATCTTTAAAACTTAGCAACTGTCATGTCAGTGCTGCATAAATATTTACTGTTTTTAAAAGAAACATACTAATGGTTGTCTTAAGTGTCCAGTGTTTAATAACATTTCTGTATGAAACCCTACCAAAACAAAATATTTAGGAATTATATCCCCAAACATATAGCCCTCACCCCATCAGCAATACAAACATGCATTCCAGAAGTAAAGGAATGGTTATAAATAAAAGGAGAGATGATGTTAAAAAAATGATGAGAAAATTATTAGAGCTTTTGAATGAAGACTATTGAAAATGCTTAGGAACCTGATTCAAGGATTTTTATTTATTTTATTGTATTTATTTATTTTTTATTTCTTTGATTCAAGGATTTTTAAAAGGCTTTTCATGAAGTAAAACTAAACTCTTAATTTTCTTGAAAACAGCAGTGGTATCTACTAAGGCAAGTAGACTCAGTCCGCAGTAGTTTGTCATAGGATATTTGTCAGCACACATAGTTATCCGGAAAAGAGAAAGAAAACAAAGTCCCTCAAGAAATTAAACTAGGTAATCCCAGAGCTCATGCTCTTGGGTAACAGGAAGGCCTCACTTAGAGTTTCAGGTCCTTCTATTAGCGCCACTTACAACAAGCTCAACTAAGTCAGCTAGCTGTATCCCTCCAAATAATAGATCAGGTAATAGATCAGGTCCAATAGACAAGAAAGCAGAGAACTCCCAGGCAGCAGACATAATGATAACCACGAGGAAGGACAAAAGAAAACCCAACAATGAGTGAGGAGACACAGGAGAAATGAAAAGAGCAAAGTAGTTGGAGGGTGAGAGGATCACACCAAACAGAAGGGTAAGAGATGCTCTCTAAATCACAATATTGGTCTGTTGGAAGAGGCAGACCCAGGCTCAGTTATTTGACTGTAAATTATTTAACCATCTCTGTTAACTTCCCTCCATAGAGGTCAACATCAAGGAGCTTCCCATCAGATATTCCACTCCTACTTATTCAACTGAGAGAAATGAAAACCTCTGTCAAAGGCTGACACATGAATACTATAGTAGCTTTATTCACTATAGCCTCAAATTAGAAGCAACCCCAATCACCAACCCTATCACCAAGGAGTGATGACCAAAATACGATCTATCAATACCTACTCATGAAATAAAAGGAACCTACTCATCAATTAGAAGGAACAAACTACCGAAAGACCCAAAAACTTGGATCTCAAGATTGTTTTACTGGGCAAAAGAAATTTGACACAAAGGGATATATTAACATGAACATTCTGATGCAAGTTAAAAATGTAAGTTAATCTAGAGTAATAAAAAATAGTCTAGTAGTTGTCTGGGAACAGAGATGGAGGAAACATGAACTGCAGAGAGTCCGATGAAGCTTTCCGGGTGATATAAATATCCTGTATTTGATGTCAGGGTGATTTACAACTGTATACACCCACCAGAAGTTCATTTCATTGTATACTTCAAATAGACGCTGATTATTCTACATAAATTCTACCTCAATAAAATCACTAAAAAACAAAAAAAACAAAGTTTGTGAAAATTTTAAAAACATTTAACGCAGAGCACTGTTTGATGCCTATGACACATGTTAAGTAGTTTTTTTTTTTCTGAACAGTATTTGAGAGGATTCTTTTAATTTAAGACTTTGTAAGGTCCAAAACGTAAGAATTTTTAAAAATCTAAAGAAGAAAAAAATTGACAAGTATTAATCACCTCATAGGTATAAACATTTTACTTATGCTGTGTCATTTATTTCAGTATAATAGATAGAATGTAATCCATTTTGTAAGTGAAAAAAAGCAAGGCTCAGAAAGTTCCTTGAATTTCCTCTGGCTTTCAGATCATTTCAGACCATTGCCTCATATTCCTATGTAAGATTTGCTTATTAAACATACTGCAGTAGACATAATATTCAGTAAAATGTACCCAATTTAAGCGCACATTCCAGTAAGAGTTCATCAGTGTATCTACTCATAGAATCACTATCACAAGCAACATACAAAATATTTTCATCACACCAACCATTTCTTTTATGCCATTGTTGCAATCCCTGGTCCTAGTCACTGACCTGCTTTCTCTCAAGATAGAATAGTTTGCAATTTCTTATATGCAAACTTTTATATTTCCACATTGAATATAAGCTTTTTTATTCAAAAAGAATATGAGTAGAGTCATTCTTTTGTGTCTGGTTTTCATAATTCAGTGTAATAATTTCATTATTATTATATAATACTATATGAATAAGCAATTTGTCCTTTTAAATTATTAAATAGTAATCCATTATATAGATATGCATTTTTAATCTAGTCACTTTTTGATTGATATTTAGATTGGTTCTGATTTCCAGTTTAGGACTATTAACAAATAAAGCTCTTACGAATATTCGAGTATAAATCCTTATGTGTGTATAGTTTTTTATTCTCTTGGTTAAATGCCTAGCAGCTCAATAGCTGGGTAACATTAGAAATGTATGTTTAACTTTATAAGACATTGCCAAGTGGTTGTCCAAACAGGTTATATTATTTTACATTTGCACCAACAGTAAATAGGAGCTCCAGTTGTTCTATATCTTGCAAATCTTTAGTATTGTCGTTAAAAAAAAAAAAAAAAAAACAAGAACAAGGTGGCCTGGGTGGCTCAGCCAGTTAAGTATCTGCCTTAGGTTTGGGTCATAATCTCAGAAATCATGTCCTGTGTCCTGGAATTGAGTCCCAAGTGGGACTCTATGCTCAGTGGGGAGCCTGTTTCTTCCTCTCCCTCTCCCTTTGTGCTTTCTCTTCATCTCTCTCTCAAATAAATAAATAAAATCTTAAAAAAAAAAACAATAACAAAATGTAGCCATTCTAATGAAGGTGTCATTTTGGTCCTTGTTTGCATTTCCCTCAAATTGAGTACTCCTTATGTGCTTATTGGCCATTTGTTTATCTTCTTTTTTGCCCATTTTGGTACGGGCTTATTTTTCTTCTTCTTGTGTTGTGAGAGTTCCTTATCTATTGTGGATAAAAGTCTTTTGCCAGATATATGTTTTATAAATATTTTCTCACATTATCTCTTCATTTTCTTGTATCTTTTGAAGAGCAAAAGTTTTAAGTTTTGCTAATGTTTGATCAATTTTAAGGAATTACAATTTTTGTGCATTGAATAAGGAATATTTGCCCTCTCAAGTTTTCAGAGATTTGTCTTATATTTTCTTCTATAAATTTTGTGTTTTAGATTTTACATTCATGCCTATCATCTATTTCAATTTCATCTTTTCTGCATGGTATGTGGTGAAGATTCATGTTCATTTTTGACCCACATGTTCAGTTATTCTAGCACCATTTAAAAAAATATTTTCCCCATTCAATTATATTGGCATCTTTGTCCAAAGTTTACCATATACATGTGAGTCTATTTTGGATAGTCTCTATTATTTTCTACTGATATAGATAAACCAATATTGTATTATACTAATATCATTTGTCTTGGCTAATAAAGCTTTGTAATAAGTCTTTAAATCAAGTTATGTAAGTTTATTCTTTCTTTTTAAAATTTCTTTGATTAATGGGGGTCATTTGAATTTCCATATAGATTTTAGAATCTGCTCATCAATTTCACTTCAAAATAAGCTTGCTTCAATTTTGATGGTGATTTAATTGAACCATTAGATCTATTTGGGGAAAATTCATATTTTAACAAGTCTTTAGCCTTCCAGTTAGCAAATGTGCCCTATCTTTCCATCTTCTCAGATCATATTAAATGCGTTTTTTGAGACTTTTTTTCATTTATTCATGAGAGAGAGAGAGAGAGAGAGAGCACAAGCAGGGAGAGAGGCACAGGGAGAGGGAGAAGCAGACTCTGCCCTGAGCTAGGAGCCTGATGTGGGACTTTATCCCAGGACCTGGAGATCATGACCTGAGCTGAAGACAGATGCTTAATCATCTGAGCCACCCATGCACCCCTTGGTCTTATTAAATTCCTTTCAGCAATATTTTATAGTTTTCTTTGCATAGGTCTTACACACATCAAATTTATCCTAAGATTTCATGGTTTTGATGCTCTTGAAAGCAAATTATATTTTTCTTTAATATTCCAATTTTCTGTTATTTTATAGAAATGTTATTGATTTTATATACTGACCTTATAACCTGACTTTACTATATTAACTTATTAGTTTTAGCTGCTTTTTTGCATATGCCTTAGAAACTTCTACATAGATGATCATGCCCTCTGCAAACTAAACAGTTTTGTTTCTTGTCCATTTTATATGCCTTTGTTGTTGTTGTTTACCTTATTCCACTTGTTTATTTTTATATATTATTTTATTCAATTTGATAATATTGCTAAGGTTTCATATGCTTTAAAAAACATGCAACATTAAATTATATACATACTCACTTGAGACAGCTTATTACGTTCTCCCTTGTGATATAGATGTGGTATCAGATGTTTTTAGATGTGACTAAGGTAACAATTAGTTAAAGATTCATTTGGTTGGAGTTTAATGGTAAATACTTTTGTAGTTCACGTTCATTTATAATTGCTTTATTGTGTAAGCTCTCCTGATGCAGGGCTATTCCCCTGTTCACTGTGCCAATAAATTAAACTTTGTGACCTGGCTGAAGTGTCTATTATAATGTGATCTTGTTCTTACTTTTTTAGAAATATGCATAAGAAAGGGAAAAGTTTTGAAATTTATGTAGCTGAAAACTTGTAAGTAAAAAAAAAAAAAGAAATCTTACCTGCCCTTGCTCATGCACACTTTCCCTCACAAATTGAATAATAATTTTTTTTTTAAAATTTAAAAATCTTTCCCAATAGAAATATTTAACACACTATATGTTGCTACTTCCTAATTATGTAACATTAAGCATGCTCCCATGAACATGAACTTTGATCTTCTTTATAAAATGAAGATAAAATACCAATCTCTCAAGTTTATATGTATGTTATATATAAATAAGTTATATTTAGTATATAATTTACATATAAATAAGTTATATATAAATTTCAGAGATTGATATTTTTATCTCTATGCTATTGGAAAATATATATATGGCATTTATCACTGTGCTTTGAATTATGCTGGCTATTGTTATGTGGCAGGACAAAGTATTAAAGTATAATTAACACAATCTCCTTCTTCCTTTTTTTCTATAAAGTGTGGTTTCTGATAAAGATAACTTATGTTTTGTGAACTGGTAGAAGAGGATATAGATTGAGGAAGCCAAATCCCAGAAAGTGTAAACTCAGAGAAAGAGTAAAAAGGAAGAGGAAGAAATCTGTGTACCTGTAAGGAGCCTGACTTTTAAGGGATAATGATAATGAACAAGTAGGATTCTTAGAAACTTTTATGTTTTATGTACCATCTTATCTCTTTCTCGATGTCTTCAAAAGACCCTCAATAAAGATTTATACTCCTCCTGAAAGTCTGTTTATTTTTAGTGTGACTTTGTGATGAGCCTGGCCTTAAGGCAGGAACTGGAAAATACAAATGTAGTCAATTTGCAGCCATAATCAATTTCACTAAAGCAGAAGTGTCAGTACAAGGCAGAAGCAAAGAAAGCATTGGAGAAATCAGGGAAAAGTGGCCTGGATACACGGACCTTCAATGAGTCAAATAAGCAATAATATTAGAAAATACTTAAGCAGGTAAAAAACTCTTGGAACAGATCCTAGACAGTCCTGAAGCCAAGGGTTATTTGTTACAAAACCACAAATATGATGTTTGGATACTCTACTTCCTTTTAATTCCAGGGTGTCTCCTGAGATGTTTAGAAACTCAAGATTCTTGAAGAAGCTATCAAAAGAACAGAAGACAAAAAGACTAGCCACCAATTACTTGGAAAAAGAAACTGTGACCAGAGGGAATTTACAAACTCCAAAGTTCTGTCTCCAGACAGTTTCATGCTTTAATTTTTTTCAGTGACACACTGGAAGGCTTTCACTGGTAAATCTATCCAAGACTGGAAAATAAATCAGAGTTGTTTACCAAATTAGACACAACGTGCAAAGATTGGATGTGATGAGGAAACCTGTGTGGATGAGAGTCATAGCACATTGGTTCTCATTTTACTGGATGTTGAAGTTCTTATAAAACAGATATTTTTGTTTTTGAGAATGACACCCACTTTCATATGGATGGCACATACAAAAGAATGAAAATGCAAGAAGAATTAATAATGGCAAATATCAACTTTTAGCACCCACTGGGGTTATTTATTTTACATATGCTATTGTCAAGCATCATGGTAATCATGATGACTAGGAATTATAATGCCAATGTTACATATAAAAGAAACTGAGTTTAAATAGAGCTAACATGATCTATACAAGTTTATAGGCTTTTTTTTTTTTTAAAGATTTTATTTATTTGTTCAGGAGACACACAAAGACATAGGCCAAGGGAGAAGCAGGTTTCCTGCAGGGAACCTGATGCAGGCTCGATGCCAGGACCCCAGGATTAGGACCTGAACCAAAGGCAGATGCTCAACCACTGAGCCACCCAGCTGCCCCAGTTTATAGTCTTAGATGAAACACTATTCAAATCTAGCTTGTTGTGCCCAAGATTGCGAATCCAAGAAACCAGCAAGGAGCCGACACCAATGCAAACACACGAGGGTTTATTTACAAGCTCGAGCTTGGGTCCAAGTGTACCCACACAGCGGAGCAGGGACTTGGACCCCGAGGCTAAGAGACATAGCAGTCTTATAGGGGCCCGTGGCCAATGAGATTGTAACACACACAGAAAGTTGCACAGTCAAGTCGGTCCACACGCAGGTGGCCAATTGAATTACATCTTACCCTATAGTGACCATTTGAGCTGGCCTATCACTCTGGTCAGAATCAGCACGCAGTTTTGGCGGGCACAAGGTGGGGTTACATTCTTATGAGCCGGTTTCCCATAAGGGTGTGCCCAGCGGCTTGACTAGGGTGGGGAGCGCCTTAAGCAATAAGCAGGTCATGTGGGGGTCACACAGGAGGTGGCGGGTGCAGCACAAAATGGAGTTAGTCCTGCTCTGCTTGTCCAGGGGTAGGGATTTTTGTTAAATTTCCTGGGTGCCACAAGCTCTGCTTGTCTCCAAATCCCATGTTCTTCTCACCTACCAGCTGGTCAACGTACTGGACTCCTTTGAAAGGGTCTAGCTCACATCAACCCCCAACTGCCTTCTCCTTCCATCTTAGTTGGTTTATAATGATTCTTCTAGAAGTCTGTCTTTTTAGACTGTGACTCATTTCACTACTTCATGCTCACTACAGGCTCTCCTTCTGGCCAGGGTTTATTGGTCCAGGGGTAGGAACCTGATATAAGCTGAGCTAATTATAGTCCTTCTCTGGCTTTTAAAAATTAACGACAAAAAGAAAAAAATTAACGACAAATAAGTAGAATTAAGAGCAACATGTATGGCTTTGTAAACTGGGGAGCAGAGGACACAAAACTGTATAGAAAGAGAAGAAACATGTACAGAGAAAAATAGAGGTGAGAAAGAGAGATTTCTGCCTGGGTTCTTAATAGTTTCTATTTCCAGAACTCAATTCCAGTTCTTCCTGTGGCCCAGTCACATTCTTCCTGTTGAGTTCCACAATGTTCCCTTGTTCCATTATGATTTGTTGTCCTGTTTTGCTTCAGTTAGGTCCAGATGGCTTTCTTTACTTGCAGTTCAAGAGTTCTAACACCAATATGCCAGAGTTGATTTTCATCAGAAGGATAAACAGATAAGATTTCACTGGCCTCAAAGATCAAGTTGACTCTAGGGGCTATGTCTTTCTTATAAAGATCTGGGTAGAACTCTAACTCTGTAGTTCTCTCTGTGAGACTTCTTAGGCCATGCATTTGGCTTTCATCCTCATGCTGAGCACCGGATCTCTTTCAAGGCAATAGGGATTTTAAAACACCTAGACCAGTCATGCAAATGAGTTACCATTAGGACCCACACAAACTTTGGCTCAAACAGACCTGAACACAAATCCCAGATGCTAGTTTCCTGAGTGATCTTGGTAAAATCTCTTAGTTTCACTAAATCTCAGATTTTTTCAAAATGGGAATAATACTATGTATCTCAATTTAAGGTTGTATGTATCAGAAACAAACTATGTAAATTGCCTAACACAATGGCTGGCATACAGTAGGCACTCAATTAAACACTATTTTTAGGCTGCTGCAATTCTGACATTATCCTATTGGTGATCGGTAACATTGTCAGGTGTGTGAATTCCCTACATTCGTTTTCTATATAATCTTTCTTTAGAACAGAATTGTCCCTCCTCTTTTCCTTTTTTTTTTCCCTCTCCTTCTTCCTTCCTTTTTCCTGCCGCAAACATATTTGACTACCTGACACACAAACTAAAGATAGAATTGCTGCCTCAAAGGGTTGACGGTCACAGCCAAACAGCTTGGGCTGGGTTGTAGCAATACAGGGAGGCCCCCGTGTTAAGGTGACACAACATGGGAACATCTAACTTAGACTGGAAGTTCAGAAGAAATTATCTGATGCCTCAGTTCCTTGAGTCACTGTATAGAAAAAATCTTCTCAGGAGAGCTGTTAGGTCTGCTTCCAGTCCCACTGTGGGTGAGAAATAAAATTCTGCTCCATTAAGTGGTTAAAGTTTAGGAATTCTTTGTTATAACAACTAATGTTAATTATATCGACTATCTTAGTTCCTGAGAACCAGAGCCTCATCTCTGAACATAAGCCCCCAGGTTAGGGATACTTGCACATAAACTCAGGAACCACTTTCCTGCACAGATTTCTATTGTTTGCTACAAAGCTTGTTGATTCCTCACAGCTTGTCTTACAGCTTCCTTTTGGTCCAACCCAAGTTGCTTTTAGTCACCACTAACCACACCTTCCCCACAAATGCAAGCCCCCATGGTGACATCTGATGGTATCATCTAACCCACCTCACAGTGCCTGTCCTGTCTCCAGCTGCCCAATTTATACCGGGAGGACAGATACAACAAAATCCTTATCGCATAAAGGGCAGTTTTAATTCCACATTCCCACATACTCCAGGTCTCAAGTTCTATGTTTAACCTTTTCCTAATTCTGTAAGAATGCTTACTTTCAATGACACTGCTTTGTGATTGGACTGAATGGGAAAAATGGCTTTTGTTTTGAGCAAGCACAAACCTTATTGTTCTGATTCAGTGTTTCCTAATTCCTCTCAATTTGTATTGGTGCCATCTCTAATTTTGATCCTTTCTCTACTCTCCCCATCTTCTCTCTTCACCTTCTCTCCTCTGCAACACACACACACACACACACACACACACACACACACACACACACCACAGTCCATATGGTTCATCCTCATAATGGAAGCTTGTTGTGTCCTATATCCTAAACTATAGGACTTGGTTCAGGTTTCTCTATAAGCTTTTTCCAGAGCCTTCTCTCTGGGGCTAGATCCAACTCTATGGAGTTCTGTCAGAGAAGAGAATCATCTTAACAATAGTCTCAGAGTTCTCTCAGATTCTGCTCCTCTGAGTATTTTTGTTTGTTTGTTTTAAGTAGACTCCACACCCAATGTGTGGCTTGAACTCAAGACCTTGAGATTAAGAGGCTCATGCTCTACCAACTGAGTCAACCAGGCATCCTGTTTGTCTGAGTATTTTTACCCATTTGATTGGATGCCCAGGAATCCTCTCTGAAAACCTGCTTGAGCTAGATGAACATTTGGGACATGGTGCTTTGGCAAGGTTGGCTGTCCTTACCAGATTTTCTTTACACTATGCTTCCATCCTTTTTGGTTTTACCATCTAATCTCAGTATATTCTGAGCATAGGGCTGTTTACATTATGACATTGTGTGCAGGAATAGATGATAATTATCAATTCTGAAAGAGAAGCTATGTAAGTTCTTGGATTTTAATTCCTTCCCTAACTTGAATGCTTTGAATTTGGAATCCAATTTTATAAAACTGAAAAGGATTTAAAAAACAGAGCCTCTTTACAAGGGTTTGATCTATCTTTGCAGTCTTAGAAACTTATTTTGATTTTGCTACATGTTTTCTTTATCAAAGTAATATAAATAACATTTCAGGGAAGAAGCAAATGAAAAAATATTCAATCTCAGCACTCTGCAAGAAATATTAGCATTTTCCTACTGTTTTCTTTTTCCAGCCATTTTTTTATGAATACAGATGTTACAAACAGAATTATGATCATAGTTAGTATTTTTCTTAAATTAGTTAGTAACTAATTATCCTATCCCATTGGGGTTTTAATTATTTGACTATTTGCTCTTCAACTGCCTTCTGCTTAAATGTTTGAGTCAAGAAATACATAAGTGACTTTTCTGAGTAACTTTTCTTGCTGATTTCAGTAGCATCCAAGAACAAGTAATTGTCCAATAAATACCATCAGTTTATCACCAAAGATGTGAGAGGTAATATTTCTTTCTCTCTCAAAAAGGACCTGAAAAACAACAAACCACCAGATGCTATCACACAAACCTTCATCAGATGCTTAATGGAATTCATTGTCATGGTCACCCTTTCCTCCTTTCCTTTCTCTTTTTTTTCTCTCCTCTTCCAGCAGTAGGCACTGTGCCAATATCTGAGGACACAGAAGTGAATAAGATAGAACTTAAAAGTTTTAACTAAATAGCATTATATTTAAAGAGAATCTAAACTAAAAATTTTTAAAGAAAATGTTTGAGAAACTAGATGACAACCATAGAAATTTAATCATCATGATACTATATCATAATATATTACAAATGAATTTTTTTCTAAAGACATCATTAAAAAATCAATATAAAAAAGAATCATATTTATTCCAGCAATGGAGGAAGACAAAAATTTCCAAAGACAAGACCACAGTCTCTCAGGTCAGACCTTAACTTTCTCTTCTAAAAAACTACCAAATCCTGCCTTTAAGCTGCTCCTGGGGCTCTTTCTAGGCATCTTAACTCTCCTATTTGAGCACCTTTGATAGAACCCTGTCACCTCATTCACTAACATCCAAAGTTCTCAGCAGTCTTTCTTGATCTGGCTGTTTTCTACCTGGTCTATTTCATAATAATAATCTCTCTCTCTTGCCTTCTTTGTCTACTCCTACTCAGATCTAAAGATCTAGGGCTATAAGGTTACTGCAAGGATTAAATCAATTTAGACATTCTAATACTTCAAATACTAGCTGGTACATCAAAAGCAATTCAATAAATGTTACTATAAACACTATTCACATTATTTCTAGCTTCTATCAGCACTATTACTACTATTACCACTCCTTCCACAACTGCCACTGCTTTTCCTCCTCCTCCTAATTATGATTATGGCCAATTATGGTTATGACTGTGTTTGCTATACCCTATGGTTAACATAGGATGAATACTGCCATCCAGTTTTTCACTCAAGGAAGGAAGACTGGGAGAGTTCAAGTTAATTGCCTAAGATTTAAAAGTTATGAAGCCAGAACTCAAATCTAGACTGTCTGACTTATGACCTTGCTTCCTCTTTCATACCATAATCCTTTCCAATGAGAAGATTGCATTATTGAATGCAATTATTGAATCTTCATTTTGAAAACAATGACATAGTTCTTGGAGAACTTAGAGAAATACATCTGAACAACATAAGTGGGATGATGCCCATTTCTGAAATTAACAATCAAAAATTAAGTTGAACTGGTGTCAAATATTTGACTGAAACTCAAGAAAGCAAGGCATATCCACAGCCAACAAGAGCAGCTTGGCTTCTCCTATTCTGAATTTTTGCCATTGTTTAAAAATATAAAAACAGAATGTAACATGTTGGAAGTAAAATGTCAGCCAATGTCCTTAGTCAAAACTGGGAATTGCCTTATTTTCATAATGTTCTAAAGACGTTATGCAAACATTATGACCTACTGAATATATTATTTGATTTTTTCATATAGGGCATTAAAATGTATAATAAGATGTTTAATTTAAAAAGCATACTCATATTTGCAGGGAAAAATACTACCTTAATTATTATTGTACAATGCTTATAAACACTCTTATATTCTATATAAGGAATTGTATTAAAAACATGTATATTTCCTGTTTTTTCTTCCAGTTTATCATAAGCAAGTTTAACTTTGAATTATAAGCAGAGTCCCCTGGAGACCAAACTTCCCATTTTTAGACTCAGTAATGTTACTTATAGATGTCTACATTTACTATCAAAATTGAAATTTAAAAAATCTGCCACACAAAATGATTCTTACATTCTAAGATCAATTTTTATCCTGGAAGCTGAGTTTGTACCCAAGCACATGTGACATAGAAGAGGCCAGTTGCATGTATGATTTTCATCCTTAGCTCTGACCCAAATCTCTATTCAGTCTTCATCCTATGGAGCTTCCTTGGACCAACTACTTTATGGATATTTTAACACTCCCCCCAAAAATGGAAAAGCGATATGTATTTCTTTTTCTTTTTTTTTTTAAAGAACTTTATTTATTTGGGAGAGAGAGAGAGAAAGTGAATACAAGCAGTGGCTGTGGCAAAGGAAGAGAGAGAAGTAGAAGTAGGCTCCTTGCTAAGCCTCCCAATGTGGGGCTGATGCCCAGACCTGGGATCATGACCTGAGCCAAAGGCAGATGCTTAACTGGCTGAGCCACCCAGATACTCCAGCAATGTGTGTTTCTAACAGAAGCTTTGAGAAGGAAGGGAGAACAAAAAAATGACAGAATTATAAACATGCTAACGTCTTCATCTTATGCAATAGGAAGTTGAGAAATACTGTCTAAAATTGGTAGGAGAAGAAGATTTAATATACATTAACCAAATTCAACAGCACATTAAAATGATCATATACTGTGACTATTAATCAGAGTTCTTTAAAAAAAAAGATTTTATTTACTTATTAGAGAGCATGAGAGAGAGAAAGAGAGAAAGCACACACAAGCAGTGGGGGAGGGGGAGAAGGAGAGGGAGAAGCAGGCTCACCCCTGAACTGCGAGCCCAATGTGGGGCTCAGTCCCAGGATCCCAGGATCATGACCTGAGACAAAGGCAGATTCTTAATCAACTGAGCCACCCAGGCACCCCTTAATCAGAATTCTTCAGAAAAAGAAGCCAAAAGGGAATATATTTGTATGAGAGGAAATTTTAGGAATTGGCACATGTAATTATAGAGACCAAGAGGACCCACAATCTGCCATTTGCAATCTGGAGAATCAGGAAAGGTGGTTATGTAATTCAGTCCAAGTCCAAAGGCCTGAGAACCAGGAAAGCTGATAGTACAAGTCGTAGATCAAGTCCAAAGGCCCCCAAACTAGGAGGGCCAAAGTCCAATAGCAGGATAAAAATGGGTGTCCTAGCTCAAGTAAGTGAATTCACCCTTTCTCCACCTTTTTTGTTCTACTAAGGCCCTCAATAGATTAAATGATGCCCATACACATTGGTGAGGGAGATCTTTATTCAGCATACCAATTTAAATGCTAATCTATTCCAGGAATGCCCTCATAGATAAATCCAAAAATAATGTTTTACCAACTATCTGGACATCTTTGAGACCAGTTAATTTGACACATAATGTTAACCACAACAATGACCAAGTATACTTTATCCCTGGGAAGCAAGAATGGTTCAACATACATAAATCACATATACATTTTACATGTGTAAATCACATGTTTATGTGTAAATCACATTGATACACCACATTAACACAATGGAAGAAAAATACCCCACATGATTATAAGTGCATGAAAAACATTTGACAAAATTTAACATCTTTTCAGTATAAAAACTCTTAACGAGGTAGCCATAGAAGGAAATTACCTCACCACAATACAGGCCATATATGAAAAGCTCAAAGCTAACATCATACTCAACAGTGAAAAATTGAAAGCTTTCCTTCTAAGATCTGGTGTAAGGCAAAGATACTCAGTTCTGGAAGTCCTAACCAGAGCAATTAGAAAAAAAAAAAAAAAAGAAGACAGAAAGGAAAGAAAGAAAGAAAGAGAAAGAAAGAAAGAAAGAAAGAAAGAAAGAAAGAAAGAAAGAAAGAAAGAAAGAAAAAGAAAGAAAGAAAGAAAGAAAGAAAGAAAGAAAGAAAGAAGAAAGAAAGAAAGAAAGAAAAGGAAACCAGATCAGTATGAAGTAAAAAATTATAAAACTTAAGCAAAAAAAAAAAAAAAAAAAAAAAAATCCCTCAACAAAAAACCCTTAGAAATAGAAACAAATTCAGTTAAGCTGCAAAATCTGTGGTGTTTCTAAGCACAAACTACCTAAAAAAAAGAAGTTAACAAAACAATCTCATTCACAGTGGCAACAAAAAGAATACTTAGGAATAAACCAAAGGTGAAAGACTTGTATATTTGTATAATTTGAAAATTATAAAACACTGATAAAGCAAATTAAAGAAGACATAGGTAATTAAAAAGACATTCTCTATTCATGAATTGGAAGAATTGATATCATTAAAATGTTCATGTTGCCCAAAGTGATCTAGAGATTAAAGACCTAATACACAGCAATGTGACTACACTTAACAATACTGCTTAGAGGTTGCAGGAGGGTCAGTAATGTATCCTCCAAACTGAGAAGATACTTTAAGACCAAAAAACAAAGCAAGCCACTCCATTTATAGAATTTTATTCAGAGTAACTTACCAACAGGAAGGATCAGGTGGGCAGTGTGGTGATCCAGGCTGTAAGCGGCCATTCCCTGCAACCTTTCTTCGCCTCCATTCTCCACTCAGTTCTGACCTTAATCCTCAGCTCTTCCAGACTGAGGAACAAGGTGGTGAGGCCACAGGGAAGTTATCTAAAGTGGCACCATCTGTGTACCAGAGGATCTCTACTAGTTACCTAAAGTGGAGCCTTCTGTGTGCCACTGTAGGGAAGACCAGAGCAAGCCTTTCCACATTCCTGTCAGAGCATACATTAATTTCAATAGAACCTAGAACATGCAGCCCTGAGGGAGGTCGTCGTGCATACATGAACAAGATGGACAGCCAAAGATGGAGTCAGCGTTGTTAGCACTCCTTCAGCTGTATTGCATATTTGAAATTTGTTAAGAGGGCAAATCTTAAGTGTTCCTACCACAAAAAGAAAAAAAAAAAAAACAGATGAAAAGATAAGAAAATGATAGAGATGTGAGGTGATGGATATGTTAATTAACTTGATTATAGTGATTACTTCACTTTGTATGTATATATCAAAACATTAAACTATTCATCTTAAATATGTACAATTTTAGTTTGTCAATCTTACCTCAATAAAGTCGGGGAAAAAACTGAAAAGAAAGGTAGAATTTAGTACATTTTATAAATGTATATAAGGATTTCAAAATCATCTGTAGTAATAGAAAACTGGCAAATGTAGGGTAGTAAATAGTAAATCAGTTAATACCTAATTCTTCATTTTGCTAAATGAATAGGTATTATCTGAACTTAATTGATCAAAGAATAAATTATAAATATTTTGCTAATAATAATGGAGGTGGCTTCCAGGAGAAATAAAAGTAGAAAGGATTCAAAGTCATTGCCTCTGTAACAAACAGGCGAAATATACTTGGGATCTAGTGTATGGCTCTGTCCTCTTCTCCTGTCTGATCATATTTTCTCTCTTTCTTTGTTAAAGTCTTTTTAAATTTTTATCTTTACAGTTATGTTCTATCTTTTTGATGTATTTAATTTCATTTTTGTACATACACAATATTTTCTTTCTTTACAATTTTGAGATGTATTTTCTTCTAACAAACTGACCAAAATACACGCAGCATATGGTGTATTGCTCTGTTCTGTTCACTTGTCTATTTATATTCCTTTTTTTATCTTTTAATTTTCATTTATAGTTACATTCTATCCTTTCATTGTATTTAATTTTATTTATATACATATATAATTTTTTTTCTTTACAATTTTGGGATCTAGTTTTCTAACAGACCAAAATACACACAGAATCCAGTATATGGCTCTTTTCTGTTCACTTGTCTGATTATATTCTCTTTTTTTTATTTAATTTTTTTTTTTTTTTGGCTCTCTTCTGCTTTGTTTAGTGTATATTTCCCTGGGGTCATTATTGCCATGTTAGTATTTTGTTGTCTTGTTCATCTATTCCTTTCTGGATAGAATGACAACATGGAAAAAGAGAAAAAGAGGCAGTATTGACAGTTAGGGACCAAATCGGTATGTATATAAGTAAGATGTCAGAACTAGAGTTCAGAATAACGATTATAAAGATACTAGCTAGGCTTGAAAAAACATAGAAGACATTAGAGAATCTCTTTCTGAAGAAATAAAAGAACTAAAATTTAATCAAGTCAAAATAAAAAAAACTATTAATAAGATGCGATCACAAATGCAGGCTCTAATTGCTAGGATAAATGAGGCAGAAGAGAGAATTAGTGATATACAAGACAAAATGATGGAGAATAAAGAAGCTAAGAAAAAGAAAGATAAACAACTACTGGATCATGAAGGGAGAATTCAAGAGATAAATGATACCATAAAGTCAAACAATATTAGAATAAATTGGGATTCCAGAAGAAGAGGAAAGAAAGAGAGGGGCAAAAGGTATATTGGAACAAATTATAGTGGAAAATGTCCCTAATCTGGGGAAAGAAGCAGGCATTGAAATCCAGGAGGCATAGAGAACCCTCCTCAAAATCAATAAAAATAATCAACACCCTGACATATAATAGTGAAACTTGAAAATCTCAGAGACAAAAAGAAAATGCTGAAAGCAGCATGGGACAAGTGGTCCATAACCTACAAGTGTAGAGATATTAGACTGGCTGCAGACCTATCTACAGAGACCTGGAAGGCCAGAAAGAGCAGGCATGATATATTCAGGGTGCTAAGTGAGAAAAATATGCAGCCAAGAATACTTTATCTAGCTAGGGTATTATTCAAAATAGAAGGAGAAATAAAAAGCTTCCAAGACAAATAGAAACTAAAAGAATTTGTGATCACTAAACCAGTCCTGAAAGAGATATTAAAAGGGACTCATAATGAAGAGAGAGCCCAAAAGTAACAAAGACCAGAAAGGGACAGAGACAATATACAGAAATAGTGACTTTACAAGTAATACAATGGCACTAACTTCATATCTTTCAATAATTACTCTGAATGTAAATGGGTTAAATACCCCAAACAAAGACACAGGGTATCAGATTGGATAAAAAAGCAAGACCCATCCATATGCTGTCTGCAAGAGACTTATTCTAGAACCAAAGACACCCCCAGGTTTAAAGTGAGGGAGTGGAAGACTATTGATCATGCTAATGGACATCAAAAGAAAGCTGTAGTGGTGATCCTTATATTAGACAAATTAGATTTTAAACCTAAGACTGTAAGAAGAGAAGAGGAAGAACACTATCTCATAATCGAAGGGCTTATCCAACAAGAAGATCTAACAATTGGAAATATCTATGCTCCTAACATGGGAGCTGCCAATTATATAAACCAATTAATAACAAAATTAAAGAAACACATCGATAAAAATACAGTAATAGTAGGAACTTTAACACCCCACTAACTGGAATGGACAGATAATCTAAGCAGAAGATCAACAAGGAAACAAGGACTTTGAATGACACACTGAACCAGATGGACTTTACAGATAAATTCAGAGCATTCTAACCTAAAGCAACAGAATATACATTCTTCTCAAGTGCACATGGAACATTCTCCAGAATAGGTCACATACTGTGTCACAAATCAGGGCTCAACCTGAACCAAAAGATTGAGATCATTCCCTGCATATTTTCAGACCACAATGCTTTGAAACTGGGACTCAATCACGAGGAAATTTGGAAAGAGCTCAAATACATAGAAGCTAAAAATCATCCTACTAAAGAACGAATGGGTCAACCAGGGAATTAAAGAAGAATTTTAAAAATTCATGGAAAAAAATGAAAATGAAAACACAATTGTTCAAAGCCTTTGGCATGCAGCAAGGGCAGTACTAAGAGGAAAGTATATAACAATACAAGCCTTTCTCAAGAAACAAGAAAGGTATCAAATACACAGCCTAACCTTATACCTAAAGGAGCTGGAGAAAGAAGAGCAAATGAAGCCTATTACAAAGCTGTGGTCATCAAGACAGTGTGGTACTGGCACAAAAACAGACACATAAATCAATGGAACAGAATATAGAACCCAGAAATGTAGAACCCTCAACTCTATGGTCAACTAATCTTCAACAAAGCAGGAAAGAATATCCAATGGAAGAAAGTCAGTCTCTTCAACAAATGGTGTTGGGAAAATCTGAGAGCCACATGCAGAAGAATGAAACTGGACCATTTCATTACACCATATGCAAAAATACTCAAAATGAATGAAAGATCTAAATGTGAGATAGAATCCTAGAGAAGAACACAGACAGCAACCTCTATGACCTCGGGTACAGCAAATTCTTGCTAGACACATCTCCAAAGTCAAGGGAAACAAAGGCAAATATGGACTATAGGGACTTCATCAAGATAAAAAAGCTTTTGCATAGCAAAAGGAACAGTCCATAAAACCAAAAGACAACTGACAGAATGGAAGAAGATATTTGCAAATCAGATAAAGGACTAGTATCCAATATCTATAAAGAACTTATCAAACTCAACACCCTAAGAACAAATAATCCAATCACGAAGTGGTTGGAAGATATGAACAGACATTTCTCCAATGAAGACAAACAAATGGCCAATAGACACAAAAAAATGCTCGGCATCATTTGGCATCAGGGAAATACAAATCAAAACCACAATGAGATACCACCTCACACCAGTTAAAATGGCTAAAATTAACAAGTCAGACATCGGTGAGGAAACAAAGAAAGGGGAGCCCTGTTACATTGTTGGTGGGAAAGCAAGCTGGTGCAGCAGCTACTCTGGAAAACAGGATGGAAGTTCCTTAAAAAGTTGAAAGTAGAACTACCCTTTTCCCAGTAATTGCACTACTAGGGATTTACCCCAAAGGTACAAATGTAGTGATCCAAAGAGGCATGTGCACCCCAATGTTTATAGCAGTAATGCCCACAATAGCCAAACTATGGAAAGAGCCCAGATGTCCATTGACAGGTGAATGGGTAAAGAAGATGTGGTATATTATGTATATATATATATATATATATATATATATATATATATATATATATGTAATGGAATGCTACTCAGCCATCAAAAAATGAAATCTTGCCATTTGCAAGGACGTGGATGGAATTAGAGGGTATTATGCTAAGCAAAATAAGTCAATCATAGAAAGACAATTATCATATGATCCCACTAATATGTGGAATTTAAGAAAGGAAACAGAAGATCATTGGGGAAGAGAGGAAAAAATAAAAACTGAGGGTTGCTGGAAGAGGGGGATGGGAGGATGGGGTAACTAGGTGATGTGCTTTAAGGAGGGCACATGATTTAATGAGCACTGGGTATTATATAAGACTCATGAATCATTGACCTCTACTTCTGAAATTAATAATACATTATATGTTAATTAATTGAATTCAAATTTTAAAAACTAAAACAAAACAACAAAGTAATTGCCTTCAAAGAGTGAGGCTGGAGAGGAAAGAAGGGGAACCTATTCCTTTTCACTTTGTAATTCTGTGCTCTCATTTTCTAAATATATAAATGTATTGTTTTGAAAATAAAATAGAAATCTAAAAAGGGGGCAGCGCCTGGGCCCCTCGGTTTAGCGCCGCCTGCGGCCTAGGTGTGTTATCCAGGAGACCCGGGATGGAGTCCCACGTCGGGCTCCCTGCATGGAGCCTGCTTCTCCCTCTGCCTGTGTCTCTGCCTCTCTCTCTGTGTCTCTCAAGAATAAATAAATAATTCAAGATCTATAAAGAACTTATGAAACTCAACAGCAAAGAAACAAACAATCCAATCATGAAATGGGAAAAAGACATGAACAGAAATTTCACAGAGGAAGACATAGACATGGTCAACAAGCACATGAGAAAATGCTCCGCATCACTGGCCATCAGGGAAATACAAATCAAAACCACCTCGCACCAGTGAGAATGGTGAAAATTAACAAGACAGGAAAAAGCAAATGTTGGAGAGGATGTGGAGAATGGGGCACCCCCCTCCCCCTGCACTGTTGGTGGGAATGTGAACTGGTGCAGCCACTCTGGAAAACTGTGTGGAGTTTCCTCAAAGAGTTAAAAATAGACCTGCCCTACGACCCAGCAATTGCACTGCTGGGGATTTACCCCAAAGATACAGATGCAGTGAAACACCGGGACACCTGCACCCCAATGTTATAACAGCAATGTCCACAATAGCCAAACTGTGGAAGGAGCCTCGGTGTCCATAGAAAGATGAATGGATAAAGAAGATGTGGTTTATGTATACAATGGAATATTACTCAGCCATTAGAAACGACAAATACACACTACTTGCTTCAACGTGGAGGGACCTGGAGGGTATTGTGCTGAGTGAAATAAGTCAATTGGAAAAGGACAAATATTATATGGTCTCATTCATTTGGGGAATATAAAAATTAGTGAAAGGGAATAAAGGGAAAGGAGAGAAAATGAGTGAAAATATCAGTGAGGGTGACAAAACACGAGAGACACCTAACTCTGGGAAATGAACAAGGGGTAGTGGAAGGGGAAGTGGGCAGGGGGTTGGGGTGACTGGGTGATGGGCACTTGGTGGGATGAGCACTGGGTGTTATGCTATATGTTGGCAAATTGAACTCCAATAAAAAATAAATAAATAAAAATAAATAAATAAAAAGAATAAATAAATAAAATCTTAAAATCTAAAAAGGGCCATTTTCTTAACACTGAAGCCTCACATAATATTAAGGACTATGTTCCTAGAATTTCAGGCCCAGTCATAGGCAATTATTTGATTGAATTTATCTCAAAGCATTGCAACAAATATTTGTCACTAGCTTAGTTTACATCTTCCTGGTCTCTGTTCCCATTTTATATATTTATTTATTGCCTGGCCTGTCACCTAGACTATAAACTGTGAGGGTAAGGACTAACACTTTTTAGTATTTTCCTCATCCACTGTGAAAATAAAGCAGTTTCTTAAATGCAAAATCAGGCAAATGCAGAACTAAAAACTGATAGGTGGGTCAGAGTGTCAGAGCACTCCGGCAAAATGACCAAAGAGAAGTCAAAAGTAAAGAAGTGTTCAACAGTGGAATAGGTAGTTTTGCAAAGTACTATACTCACCATAATCAGAGCCTAGTCAGCCATCTGTCTAGGATTCCTGCATTGAAGAAATGTATATTATTGAACACCTGAGATGTTTAGGGAGAGATGATTCTCTACTTACACAGTCATAATCCTTACCACAATGCTGTTAGCTATGTAAAACTACCCCAATTTTGCAGTAAAGGCAACAGGGCTGAGAGTGGTTCTGTAACTTTCCTTCAGTCAAATGGCTAGAAAGAGGTAGAACTTGATTTTGAATTCATACCTACTTTTTTTCAAAGCCACGTTATCCTCAAACTCTTTCTTAGCTCATAGCATATTATGATGCTCTGAAATCTGCATATATATATATATATATATATATATATATATATATATATGCACATCCTGTGATCCCACCCAATTACTGAATTTCCTGAAATACCTGGACTTGATAATAGCATCACCCTGTCCAAATGCTTGGTGTATTCTGAGTAACAAACAAGATATTTATCTAGCAGTCTCATGAACTTATTATGCATTTAGATTAGCTATAATCTGTGCTCTTGCTATTGTAGTCTTCAAGTTGAATAGAAGAAATCTAAAGCAATTTTCATTTTGTCTTGTTTTTGTCCATACAGGACAGTTATTGCAGAACAAATGCTGTTCCAAATAATTGTTCAGAAAAAGGTCATCCATATCAGGTGCTGGATATTTAGTTCTGTATATATCTTCTTGCTTGGACTACTTTTGCAGAAGTGAGGCCGCTTCTGTCCAGTAGAAACCTTTGAAAAATTGTGTTCAGAGTCTAAATTTGGCAATCTATTAAAGCACTAAAAATTACTTTTCTCATTCTAAATTTATGAACCTCTTCTCTGTCATAACTCCTAAATAAAAATCATCAGCAAATATAATTTCTGAGTCTTGAAAAATAACAATTTCAGCCCTTTGCAGATTATAAAAACTATATATATTCATTACAGAAAATTTAAAATATACAAATGTGTAAATAATCTTCCAATGGCTTTTCTAATATTATATATTTCATAATATAATATAACATTAAGTGTTAATATCCAATATCAGTATTAATATTGTCATAATAGGGAAATTTACAGATTATGATAAGTCACCAGATTTACATATTATAACTCAATTATAAATATGGTTGAGGCATTGTAGCCTTGCACTAAAAATAATCTAATCAATTCCCAAATTTGGAGAGCAAAAATACTGTTTTAAAAGGGCTATTCTCATGATCATTTTGTTTCTTCCCTGCACCATTTACTCTGTTGTCATTATGAAAAATCAGAGGCTCTGATTTAACCAATGTTTTATACCTATTCTTGTAAAAGAGAGTCCTGAAAACAATATTTTTTAAAAGATTTACTTATTTGAGAGAAAGAGGGAGATGTGGGAGGAGGGGCAGACAGAGAGGGAGAGAGAGAATCTCAAGCAGACTCCATGACTCTATGCTTCTGAGTGCTGGAGCCTGATGCTGGGCTCTATCCCAGGACCCTGAGATCATGACTTGAGCTGAAATCAAGAGCTAGAAGCTTAACCGAGCCACCTAGGAGCCACCTAAAAACAATATTTTGACTTGAAATCAGAGCTTTATTTCACATTCTTTAATCTGCAGGAATCCCACCTGCAGGATGAGGCTACTTGTTATGGAATAATTTTAAGAGCACCCATGGCTCATTACTTCCTTTTTCTGTCTTCCAATGGTATGTATTTTATCCACTATTAGAGTGAATCCTTTGAATTACCAATATTAGGAAGTCCTCTGAATTTCAAAGTTTGGCTATTAAAAAGAACTGATTTATTTGCCTGGAAGAAATTTATTCATCTAGTGTTCTAATCCATTCCATTCTATCTAATCCATTCCATCTCTAAACCCCACTATCACTGTCTTAGTTTAGGCATTCATAATTTCTCTTTTATATAATTAAAATAGCAATATTTATTATTTCAATAAGTATCTACTATATTCCCAAAACTGTGTTAGGTTCTGGTAAACAAAATAAAAATAAGTGACATTCTCAGTTCTCAAATGATATTGATAAACCCATGAGGTTATAGTAACTCAGAGGAGGAATCCTAATTGTCTCCAGGGCTCCATTTTGCCCTGTCCAATCAGTCCTTCATGTGGATGGGAATCTATGGGATTCATATCTCTGAAATGAAAAAATTATTTTTCTTCTTCCTGTGTCTAAAACTTGCTTTGACTCCCCATTCAAGTTGGTAGCATGGATTTGAGCATAGACTCAAGAGAGATGAAGGCTTGGCTCTACCATGCATTAGCTACAGGATCGAAGTCAAGTTACATAATCTTTTCAGTTTCTTATGGTTTCTAAGCCATTTCACAGATTTTTTCAGTGCCCGCCTCTTGAGGAGTTTGTGTGAGAATTAAATGAAGTAATGTATATAAAGCATATAGCAAACTGTTTGACACAGTAGATGTGTAACAGATGTTCAACATTATCATCATTTAATGAAATGGTCCTCCTCTCTTCAGTCTCATGTCTGTCTCATCCTTTCCCTAAATGCTCCCTCCAGTCTGGCCATACCAAACTACTTGTAGAATTTGCAATGTCTCCTCTGTCTTCTCCTCTTACTTTTGTGTATGTTCTTACATTCTGCCCTCTGGCTTCTCTAGAAGAGTGACTAACTCTTACTCATTTTTATGGATTCATTCCCTTTAAGGAATCATCTCCTTTAAGGGGCTTCTTTGACCTACATGGGTGAATTTGATCCTACTCTGTGCTGTCAGAGATGTTGTCATGAGAAATGAAGAAAATATTAAAAGCTTAGAAAGACCAAATACCTCATTAGGATAGCTCAGTAGAGCTGAGGCTAGAATCCAGTTTCCAAAGTCTTAGTCTGTGACTGTACTAGATCTGTCCCTGTCTCTGTAGGACACACAAAGAGTTCCCACTGCCCTATATGTTTCCACAGAGCCACAGAGGACAATAAATACTGCTAATTTAGTTAACTGGCCTTAATGATTTGGGTGAACTGTAATAAGCAGGGGTGGTGAGATGAGGTAAATTTTCTTACATGGCAAGATGCTCTTTATTTTCCGGCAGTTATTTTTCAGTATCTAAAACCAGGGCTTGCTCATGGGATAATAACTTCCCCTACTTGGAGCTTGAGTAGGAAGAGACACTTCAGAAGACAATTAAATGGGGATCCCTGGGTGGCGCAGCGGTTTGGCGCCTGCCTTTGGTCCAGGGCGCGATCCTGGAGACTCGGGATCGAATCCCACGTCGGGCTCCCGGTGCATGGAGCCTGCTTCTCCCTCTGCCTGTGTCTCTGCCTCTCTCTCTCTCTGTGACTATCATAAATAAATAAAAAAATTAAAAAAAAAAAAAGAAGACAATTAAATGGTGAGATATGATTAACTTTAAATATTCTAGAACCTTGCTATTCAAAGTGTAGTGCTGTAGAACCATCAGCATTCATATCTTTTTGGTGCTTGTTATAAACACACAGTCTCAAGTTCCACTCCAGACCTACTGAATCAGGATCTGCATTTTCACAGAATCTATAGATGATTTACATGCATTTGGAGATTGAGAAGTACTGTCTAGGCAGAGGCCATTAAACCTAGGCATGCGTTGGAATTACCTGAGCAGCTTGAAAACAAAATTATCAGACAAACAAGTGATATTCCAGAACCATGCATAGGGGCTCTAGCTTAACTGGTTTAAGATGGGTGTAGGTATGAGCCTTGTTTAAAGGTTGCCAAGTAATTCCAGATACAGACATGGTTGAGAATCACATCTGGGAGAGTACAACTGCAGGAGGCAGCAAAAGATCCCCAGTATTTCTCTGCACCCCTTTATGTGTGGGACCAAGAAACTATGAGCCTTTCTTCAAGGAGGTGATGGACAAAGAGAGGTGGATATACTTCTACAAAGCAACTGAACAGAGAAAAAAAACCTTGTAAATGTAACCTCTGAACTTGATAATTTTACAAGACACTCGAAGAGAGAGGGAGACTAAGTATATACAATTTTTGTAGGAAAGGGTGACTGATTCTAGAAAAAAATGGAAAAAGGTGGAATTTGGTAGAAAAAAGGAGCTAAAGTCTAGAGGGTGGGGAGAAGAGACCAGGGAACTTGGAGTGTGAGAGCAGTGCACTGGGACCTTCCCAGTGAGGCATAGACAGTGATGCCTTCCCCCTAAGGACAGAAAAAGGAGTGAGGTATTGGACTTCCTCTCTGCCCACCTACTCCAATTCTCCTGCTTTTTCCCTCCATGCCACACCTTCCAGATGCTTGGGGAGAATTATTTGCCTAAGGTTCCTTAGCCCAAATCTAGTATTTTTATGAGAAAGTGAATGAAAGGCTATCTGCACCAGAGAAGAGTGCTTCTTTCTTTTACACCACGAACTGGAAGCTGTATTTGTAGTCCGCAGACCTAGCTGGACAAACCATAAAGCTTAACTCCAGACTCACCTACTCCAGACTGGGAATACAACCAAGTATCATGCCCTATCAGACAGGAAAAAAAGAAAAAAGAGTCTCATAATGTTTTCTGGTGTCCCAAATCCCAAACTTGTTTTTTTAACTGGAGATTTTTCGATAACAAGAAAACTATATATCTGTGTCTATATTACAATGCATTAATTATTATATTTTCTGTGTAAATATCATCTTGTTTATTTCTTTCCGTGTATACCTTTCCTTTATATACTTTACTATTATTTAGCATTATAAAGCAATGTTACTGTACATGCTGTTAAAAATAAATATTTGCAGACTAAATCATGTTTAGCGATCAAGCCACCTTTGATTTTCTACAAGTTAATTATTTCCAACATGGAAAAATCTACTCCCAGATTTCATTCTTTGTTCCCTGCTGTAATTGCACACCATTAATCAGCGCATCTTTGAAACTCTCCTATCTTGACTTTTGTGGCAAAACCTTTTATCTTCCTTTGTGTTAATATCATGTGAAATGCTTTACAGGTATTATAAAATGCCACATTTTCAAGTTTGTTTATAACACAATCCATAAAAATAAATGAACTTTGCATTCAATACATCTGTTCTATATACACTCACATGCACACACACTTGTGTGCTGGAATTTACCACCAGAATTCTAAAAACAAACAAACAAACAAACAAACAAAATGCTTCCACTATTATTTCTTATCCTTTATTCCCAGTTATTGTTATGAAACACTTCAAATAAGAAGTGATATTTGCATAGAATTTTGAAAGGTGTCCAGTGGAAATTTGGAATGGGAAAGACATCCCAAGTAGTATAAGGATCAAGATGAGCAGAAGCATGTATGGAAGTACAGTGAAGCATCATATGGAGCTTCTACGAAATTCTCAAAAATGCAGCTCTTCAATTATTGATCAGAACTCTTGTTTCTTGGCTCTGATGTGTGTGAGTTTATGAGTGAGGCTGTCTGTGTCTGTGTGCGTGTGTAGGTAGAGAGGGGGAGTTGATATGTATTCTATCATATTCAACAGCCATTATAATCTGCATATTATCCACTGCCATTGCTCTGGCACTTCCTAGTGTATTTATTCAAGCCTTTAGCTCAACCAAAAAAATGTTTAAATAATGTCATGGGAACAAAAAATAAACTCATACTGTTTGATAATCTGTGGGACACAACAAATAGTTTGTGTGCTGCAAACCTTTGCAGGTGGGTTTGATGGAACTTTTGATGGAAAGTGGTTGCCATTCCTAAAATATACAAACCATTTAATCAAGCACAAAGGATAGCTATTTCTCTTATTAATGAATTACTGCCCTTGTGTATCTGGGATCCAGTACCTAGCCTATCATACAGTAAACATGAAATAAACATTTATCGCTTGAGTAAATCAAATGGATGAATTAATATGATTATAGATGGCCAAGATGAATTAATATGATTATAGACGGCCCTAAGCCAACCTAATGGAGGTCCCAGAAAGAAGGGAGGGGAAGGCGGGATGATAAACAGAACAGAAACCTATATCTTCAAGAGTAATGGAAATGTTACAAGTCCGGAGGGCGATATTTGAAGGAAAACATTCTAGTATGGGGGGAGGCAAAACAAAGAAACTAATTAAAATCATTCAGTAGAGAAAATGGGATTATGAGGAAGAGTAAGAGATACCTCCATTCATACATGTTGAGCTTTGAATACAGCTCAACTTCCATCTGAGACAGATCAATAATAAATGCAATGAACTCTAGCAAGCTTGGCTCTGAAATATGAAATCCCTTGGCACTATTATGGGACAATGGGAATGGGGGAGAATGAAACCCACTAACAATGCTCTGGGCAGGAGTTCATGCAAATATGCATGATATTTTAATGAAAATGTGAGGTTGCCAATGCTAACTTCACACGTGCAGTCACATTACCATGACAACCAGCAGCTCTCTAGAGTTCAGATATAGAGTAATGACTCGCTTATGCCTGAACATTTAACAGTTTTTCATGCTGCTAACAAAGATTAAATTGAAAAGGAACCCTGAGCCAAATCTGACAGATAGGGGAAAAATTCATTTCTGAAAACAAATGTTTAAACTAATTGCTGGCTACATTTGCTTTCTAATTCTGAGGATAAATCCCAAGGTATGTGGCAATACGAAAGCCTAACCTATGAATTTTTCCTGGTGAACACTAGAATTCTAAGCGAAGATGACTTTGCAGCATGAACTTGAATAACAATTACAGCCAGGGCAGCTTTGAAAGCACTTCACTGACAACTACTTCTCTTGGAAAGTAGAGACTCAAGCCAGGTCAATTAATTACATCTCTAAAGAGATCTTTTCTCCTGGAAAACTTGTTTTTAATTCATGCCACATCACTGGCACATCGCTGAGTAGTAAATCACATCCCTTAAACACTTATCATGTTCCTTGGTCCCTTGCCTGCCTTCTGTTGATCTTTAAACATAAACAACTGCCAGGTACTGACATAATTTAAGGAACAAGAGAAAACAGGTTTTACTCGTTTGTTTTTTACAGCTAGGACTGACCAGGTTCATCGGCACATGCACAAAGGTAGCTGTATTTCATGCTCCTCGAACTTAGTCTCCTTCAGTATCTACCCAGAATACCCCTAAAAGGAAAGAACACTTCAGGAGTAATTGCACAGGGTGGGGTGGGTGGGCGCATTCCTACATGAGAGTAGGATATATGACTCTTAGTTGCCCAGCTCTGGTTCTGAAACAGAGACTCTTGGAGAGGCCAAATGGGTCCTTCTTTCTGTCTTTAAAGGTGAGGACATCCTACTTAATAATGGCCTAGGAAAAGTCAAAGAGGGACGAAAGAGGGGAAAGACTTTCAGAGGTGGGAACTGATATTCATGACAGCTTTCTGTTTCAGAGCTTGGATTTTAATCTATGAGTTCATTCAACCTTGACCTCAACACCTGGACTGAAATAAATGGATGTGCAGTTTGCTTCCTGTACTTGAGAACAAGTAGTCTTGTAACTGACTAGGACCACTACAGGGAAGAGAAACCTTTTTTTTTTTTTTTTTTTTTTTTACACAGAAGTGCCACTTCTTTGCCAAACCACTAGCTAGAGGAACTGCATCAGCTCAGAGCAGGTGCCCTTTACTAATTCACACAAAACCTCCTTAAAGGTTAGCAGTAGCTCTGGCACCCCATGAAGTTTTTCTTGTTACCCCCTTTAGGGAATAAGGAAATCGAAGTGCAGAGAGGTTAAGTAGATTGCTGAAGACCACTTAGTAAATGGAGAGTTGATTTTAATACCTTAGCGCTTCTCTTTCCATTCTTTTTGTTTTAAAGATTTTATTTATTTATTTTTTAGAGAGGAAGGAGAGGAGCAGAAGGAGAGGGACAAGCAGACTCTGTGCTGAACGTGGAGCCTGACATGGGACTCAATCCCATGACTCTGAGATCATGACCTGAATTGAAACCGAGTCAGACACTTAAACAACTGAGCCACCCAGAAGCCCCTTCTCTTTCCATTTTGCCAAGCTTTCTAAGTCTGGCCGTTTGTTAAGTAATCCTGGTGCTGGAATGAATTTCTCCCTAACTAAAGATGTTACTGTCAACCTATTGGTACATAGTTGCAGTCTGGTGGTGAGTGATAACGCTTGCCTCCCCTACTGTGCCTAGGTCATCGCTAGGTTCAAGTACTCCAGAGCAGTTCAGCTCTGTTGATCTATCTTTTCAGAGGCAGCATTTACTGTTCTAATGTCTATGGTCAGCCCATCTTCATCTGATGCAGTTCCTGAGGTCACCCACGAACCCTGTGGGACATGTGGCAAGGAGGTTTTGATGTCATAGGCAAGTTTTCATTCCTTTATTAGGTTTCCAGATTCTATCATTAGAATTTATTTACTACATTCTAGGAACTTCTCACTAGGTGTGTATCATACACACAATTGCAAAGTGTCAGTCCTGTGAGGAATAGAACAAAAACTAAGAGAGAATAATTCAAAGAAAGAGTTTAAGTGAGTGCTGTGGAGGGCCAGTTTGAGGAAAGGAAGATGAGGCCCAGAAGAAGTATAGGATTTAACCAGGGATAGTTGGTGAATGTTTACCAGCTAGTTATCCATGGAGTAACAAGCCCTGATTTGTAGTGTTAACGCCTTTTTATGTTATAAGTACACCCTCTGTAACTGGTTTCAAGCTACCAGGTTGATGTCACCGAATGTAGACATAGGAAGAGATATGAACAATGTCATATCTAGGTAGATATAATAGAAGTAAATGACTTAAAGGACATAGATAATTGTCAAATGTAGCAAAAGAGGCAATCACCACTTTGAGAATGTATTACCTCTGTTTTAAGTTTAATTGTACACTTATGATTTAATTTTTAATAATTGCTGTTTTAGGGAACTGGCTTCTGAAAATTTAACAAGTGGCTCTCATTAGCTGGGGTGAGAGCCATCCAGTATATCACTGGAACATAAGCCCACAGTGGGCACAAAAGTAGTGCAAAGGAAAAAACCCATGGGAAGTCTCTGAATTGAGTAAGAGCTAAATGTATTAAACCCAGAAAAAGCAATCCTGCCATGCTGATGCTCCCCACCTGTTATAGATCGAATTGTGTCCCTTCCAGAGGTATGTTGAAGTCCCAATCTCCCATATCTGTAAATATAACATTATTTGGTAAGAAGGTCTTTGCATATAATCAAATTAAGAAAAGGTCAGAGTGGGCCCCTGATTCGATATAAATGCTGGCTTTGTAAGATAAGGGAAACTTGGATACAGTCACACCTGGAGATGATGGCCACATGAAGACAAAAATGCACCAGGATAATGCAATGTGGCAGAGCAGATAAATTGAAAGATTGGGATGATGCAACTCTATAAGCTAGGGAACCCCAAGGACAGATGGCCAATATCATAGCTAGAAAGAAAAATGGAGGATTCTCTTCTATAGTTTTGGAAGGAGTATGGCCGTCCCAATATCTTTGATCTTGACACATTTGATTTGTATCCTCCAGAACTGAGAAGCAATACATTTCTGTTTTTTAAAGCTACCCAGTTTGTGGCACTTTGTTATAGTCACCCTAAGAAACTAATCAACTGCTTATATCTCAAAGTTTGTCCAAGCCTACACTTTAACACCTATGACCATTTCATAAAGGATTAAAGTACATTTAAATGGAGGGCAAAGGTATATGGGGCAAGAAGGTGGCTCAGTCAGTTAAGCGACCAACTCTTGCTTTCAGCTCAGGTCATTATCTCAGGGTCATGAGATGGAGCCCTGTGATGGGCTCTGTGCTCAGTGTGGAGGCTGCTTGAGATTCTTTCTCCTTCTCCCTTTGCCCTTCCCCCACTCACACTCTAAATAAATAGTTTTAAAAATGATAGGCAAAGATTTAATAATGATATTTTGCACTTGCTCAGTATGCAAGCATAAGGTGGATGAAAGCAAAGGGATACATGTAGGCAGAATGCAAACCAGCAGGTAAGTAGCTCAGAAGCATAGATTCTGTCCAAATATAACAAATCACTATTTTGCCAGAAAGCTATTCTTCCACCCATTAGATAGTTGACCTTAAGCAAACTAAATAACTTTCCAGGGTATCCATCTTGTAGCTTTGTGTGATGATTGGAGCTGATGTAGATATCAAAACATAGGTTCTTAAAAATGGAACTAAAAGAATGATAGTGACAATAAAATAACAATTGCTAACGTTAGTTATGTTGTATTCATTGAGTTAATGAACTTCCCTGGGCTTCAGTTTCTTCAAATGGAACTTTTTTCTTCTATACTTTGTAGGACTATTCTTTACTCATTCCCTCAGTGAATATCTATTTCCACTATACCAGACACCATCTTTGATGCTTTGATGCTAGAGACATATAATAGTGAACAATAAAAAATCCCTGTCTTTGTGGAGCTTACATTCCAATAGGAGAGACTTGAGGGAATGAGCAATATAGATGTTTGAAGGGAAGAACATTCCAGGCAGAGGGGAAACATACAGATGCTCTAAACTGAGACAACACCTGTTTTGTTAGAGAAAGATTACCATGGTGAGTGTGGTTTCAGGTAAGAGTTACTTCCAAAAATCTCCAGGCATTAGGAAACCCTTATCCAAGGCATGATAAGCACCCATATTAACTTGATGCTCACTGTTTGACTAATTACAAATATTCTTCTTTATAAAGTATTGAAAATAGGAGCAATGCACATGTGAGTGCATTTGAGACAAATAACTGAAAATAAGAAAACAGATATGTGGCTTGAGGGAAGTGAGAAATAGTCAAAGGGGAGTATAATGGAACTCAAGGAAGAACTTTCTCATGCCTAAATTTCACAGAAGCTCTTATGTAGGAAGTAGGATGCAAAATTCCATTGGGTGAGGCAGAGAACTTGGGAAGTTATCCCAAAGAACAGTACAGAAAAGATCCTGGAACAATGAAAAGCTGTTGGGGGTAGTCTACTCCTCTTCCCCAGTGTTTTTCTCTACTCACTCAAGTACTCACCAATATCAACCAATACATCCTCATGAAATGCTTATATTCACTCATCTGTCCTTTTTTGCCTTCCTTCCCATCCCCTTCCCTCTTCTTTTTTCATTATCACTAGTCAAGTTCAGGAGCTTTTGACTTTACTGACCTCATACCTAAATCATTAAAATAGCTTCATTAATCATTTCCCTCTTGAAGCACCTGGGTGGCTCAGGTCATGATCTCATGATCTGGCTCCCTGCTCAGTGGAGAGTCTGCTTCTGCCTCTCTCTCTCTCTGCTCCTTCCCATTGCTTGTCTTCTCGCTCTCTCTCAAATAAATAAATAAATAAATAAATAAATAAATAAATAAAATCTTTAGAAAACCCAGCTTGTACTCTTTAGAAAAAAAAAAAAAGAAAGAAAATAGTTTCCCTCTCTCCAACCTCTCTTCCTGATTCCACACTATCTACACTGTCCTCGGACTTCATCATTTGTAGAAATGAGTAATGTAAAGTGGTAGAATGCAGGATATTTAGTCTCTTGACAAGAGCTGTGGTGGAGGGCAGTGTTCTTCTAGGGAAGCATGGAGCTCCTGGAGCTTCTGTATCATAGGTGTCAAGAGACAATGGTAGCGGCATTTTGGTTAAAGAAACCCCTCAATGAGATGAGTATTGGTTCTTTCTCTTCCACAGACATGCTCCGTATCTGCTTGCATGTGCCATTTCTCAGTGAATTCCATTACCTAGAAAAGAGTAGGTAAGAAAAAAAAAATTTCATGTAAGAAATCTTCATTTTGTTTTAATCCTTTGGGGCTAATAAAGATATCTCAAGACAGCAAGTAAAATAGAACAGTATGCTGGCTTTGGTAGACTATTTCTTACTATTTGGTAAAGACTTTTTGAAAGTTCCAGATTATCTCAGCTGTTGTGAAGGAAATTAAAGGAAAGGATTTTTATCTGGGCCAAAAAGTTAAGAACAGAAAAGCCAGTGTGGTGGTGGTAGCAGCAGTAACTCAAGTAAGACAGCTCCAAGTGGATGATTCTCAAGGAATCTGAGCCAAAGCTGATTTTCTGTCTAGTTCTGAACTGCAGAGATTCTGAACTGCTTTCCTTTACAGCTAACCAATCTCCTTAACTATAGTCTGGGTCTCCTGTAATTCATCCCATCCATCAATGCCAATGAATAATCTGCCTATATTTCTTTCCCCTGTTTAAAAAACCTGTTCATTTATTCCCATTACTTCCAATCTAACATATTTAATATAGCTAATAAGATTCATCAAAACTTGGTATCAATTTTTTATCCTGTTTTTTACCCTTATGAGGTCTAGGAGCTAACCACTTGTTTGGTTGTCATCCGCCAAGGCCCAGTGCAAAGACGAATTCATTTATGAAGCCCTTCCTGGTATCTCCTGTAAAATGGACCACTCCTTAAAATATAATCTTATGACATTGGTAATATTATGAAATTTATCACCTATATTTTATTTATTTGCAATCCTACCATGAGATCATTGTCTTCTCAGAAGAGTTCCCATGTTTTCATTTCTGTTTTTCAATACTCCATTGTCAACTAGCGTGGTTCCTGGGATAATATTGAACCTTAATACATACTTTTTAAACAAATCAGTGAATAAAGTAATTAGTTCAGAGCAATATAAGTAAGACCTCAAGGAAAAGTGGTGGTCTTGAATCAGTCAAGTACAGGTGGGAAGGCACTAATGAATCCTAGTCAAGGAAATGAGTAATGAATACATCACTGGCAGTAACTTTGAGAAGAACCAACAGAAGGATAATCTTAGAAGTAGAGAAGAAATGAAGTGAAATATATTAAATTGAAATGAAGTGAAAGAGCCAGAGACTGAAGAATAATTATAATAGAAAGATAAGTAGGAGCTGGTTTGTAATAGAGATCGTTGTGAAGAAACAAAAAAAGATAATTTTAAATTTAGTGTGGTGCGCCTATGTGCTACATTTCCATTCTGTAAGTTAGAGACATGAGATAAATTCAGCAGATATTAGCACATCCTTGAACACAGGAGCTGAAACTCCTGACCCAAAAAGATAACCCTAAAGAGAAATTAACTCCTGAAAAGACAATGATCTTACTGGTGGCAAAAGTGTTGTAGTGAGTTGGTTATTCATTCCTTTGATCTGATTTAAAAGAACTGGTAAACAAACTGACCTTTTGGCTACTGTCTCATTATATCTGTCTTTACCTGTAACATACTTATGAATGCAGGAGGTTGTGCATGTCTGACAGAGACCTCAGCATAGTAGTTCCCGGGTTTACACACTTTAGTTCACATTCATGTGGCCGTAAACATTGTCACAGGGATAACTTCTAAGCTAGAAGCCAGTGTGTTTGTCTGGACAGAAGCTGACAATGCTCCTATGCTGGGCTTCTCATCTACACCCTCTAATAATCAGCACGGATTTTTTTTAAATATTTATTTATTTTTATTTATTTATGAGAGAGAGAGAGAGAGAGAGGGGCAGAGACACAGGAGGAGAGAGAAGCAGGCTCCATACCGGAAGCCCGACATGGGACTTGATCCCAGGACTCCAGGATCGTGCCCTGGGCCAAAGGCAGGCGCCAAACTGCTGAGCCACCCAGGGATCCCCTCAACACAGATTTACACATCAGAATAATGCCTTCCAGTCCATTGCCTTCCACGAAAAAAAAAGTATAGGAAACCTGTATTTAACTCATTTCTGAGTAAACCCAATTGAAAAATGAAAGTTTATTTTAATGGAAAGAATGCTGGCCAATCTTAGATTGAACACTATGTGGCTTTGGGAATATTACATATTTCCCTGCCATCCTAAAGGAAAACATTCCTATAAAACCTTTTGTAAGCCCAAGTGTTATAAAGCAAAGGAATTATCATTAATTTATATGGTACAGCCAGACAATAGAATGTTATTTAGTGCCAAAAAACAAATGAGCTATCAAGGCATGAAAAGACACAAAGGAAACTTAAATATATATTACTAAATCAAAGCAGAAAATCTGAAAAGATTATTTACTGAATGATTCCAGCTATAGCTCAGGGACAGCAAGACAGAAGAGATGCACAAGGCCAGGTGTGGGGAAGGAGCACAGATTTTCTATGCCCTCTTCAGATGTGCCACTCTCCCCATATCTCCATGTATGTCCACCAACCCAGAACCTCTCCTTTGGATTTTTATGGAGGCTTCATTAAATAGGCATGATTGATTAAATGGCCATTGCTGATTGATTCAACCTCAAGGCCCTCTTCCTGGAGGGAAATTTCCCACCCTCTACCCATATGATTGGTTGTCCCAGCAAGTGGCCCCTACCCTTGGTTTCAGTCTAATGGTCACCTCGTTAACATAACAAAAGAAAACTTTGCTCCTCTTCTCACTTAAGAAATTCCATGAGTTTTAAAAATCTAATGCCAGAAACAGGGATGATGATCGAATATACATTTTTACATTATAAATCACAATATCACAGTCCACCCCTTGATCTTCAAACACAATCTCTTACAGCAAAACAACTATGAAGGTCAGAAGATGCTGGCACATTACTAGAATTCCATCCAGTCATTAATAACTATCTAGTCCATCATCACATCACATGAAAATATTTCCTAGGGCACTTCACTCAAGTTTGCAGATTTTCATTCAATCTTGTCAGGTTCTAGCCATAAATACTGTTTTTCTTCTCTCCATTTGTACCCAAACTCTTCCCACCTTTGGAAGGTACATTAAGTTCAGCCACTTTGCTGGTCTAGATTGTGGGTAGATTTCATCAAGTTCTCCCTTCTGTCCACTTCTATTCAGGTTACACATGTGGAGAACAAGCAGACTATCTTGACCACCAGGTGATATAGCTGCATTCACTGTAAGCCCCAAATTTGCCAGATGGAGTGAAGGCACACTCTGCCCCATTAGACCCTGAGGAATTCTGACATAAAGGTTAAAACATAGGTATGGTTTCCTGTTTAGGATTCATCCTGTTTCTGGCCCTTGTAGTTGCAACCTTAGTGCTGTGATCTCTCCATCAAGCAGGAAACAAACAAAAGAAGTTGAGATGATGTGAGGAAGAAAGAATACCAGCACCTTCCACACCCTTCTTCCCCAGATTCACCAGAAAAATAGAGAATCTATTCAGTGGGGACAAAGCCCCACTCATGTTCATGTTGAGTATGAGCGCATACTGGTGAAGGCATGTAAGCCAACTCTTCATGTTTTTATTTCTCCCCTTTTTAAACAACCAATGTTTTAGTTGCCCATTTCAATTCTCCATCAGACTAGTCCTCTAAGAAAGATATTTCTCATCCCAATGTTGGACACAATGGACTGTAAATTGTGTTCCTTGTCTGAAGAAATGAGAGTTGGCTTTCCAAATTGGTGCAATATCTTCTGTTCTGGTTCTTTCATGGAACTCTAAGCCTTTTTATGTACCACCAGATAAGCAAAGCCCAGTTCAGAGTCAGTGCCTATTCTGCCTAGGTCCCATTTTTAGCCCTCCATTCTCCCTGCCCCAGGGCTAGCAGCATGAGTCTCATTTGCCAGCTGTGAAGCTTTCCTACCAAGGAACACACCACATGGCCATCTGCAGTCTCTGTCCTTAGCTGGAAGATGGAACAGTTGTTTTTGTTTGCTTGTTTGTTTGTTTGTTTTTTAGATTTTTTTTTTATTTATTTGAAAGAGAGAGAGAGAGCACAGCAGACATAATAGTAGCAGAGGGAGAGGGAGAAGCAGGCTCCCCGTTGAGCAGAGAGCCAACATGGGCATCAGGATCCTGGATCCTGAGATCATGACCTGAGCCAAAGGCAGATGCTTAACCAACTGAGCCACCTAGGCGCTCCAGACAGAACAGTTCTTATTGGCATTTCATGCCTTGGAGGCTGCACTGTTGTAGCATCCCCCCCCTCCCCACATCACAGAGCCAGGTGGCCGTCTCAAAGGGACACATGGGGGATATCCATTTGTCGATTCCAGTCACTTTCTGAACCTGGAAGGGATTTCTCTTGATGGGGATCTACATGTTCTGTTTTAATGCATCCCTCAAGTTTCCATATGCTATGCTCTGCATAGGCATCCCATTTATAGGCCTGCTTTCCATTGCCTTCCTGCCTGACTGTATGGGCAGACCACTGGCCATTGCCTGTGAGACAGTAAAAAGCCAAACACAGGGGCTTTTCACATTCTTCAATCCTTCCATCACTGCTAGGAAAACAGCAAGCAGTTCAGTCAGCCAAGCTGATTTGTGTTTACTTCCTCCAAATGAGCAGTTCCTCACACAGTTCTAGAGTCAGTCCTAGGGGAAAAGAGGATTCTTGCTCGCATCTCCTTTTTGCAATCCCCAGGCAGCATGATCCTGTAGCTTCAATGGATAATGTCATATAGCAAGGTAGTAAATGCCCTCAAATGGCAATCCTCTAGTCCAAAGGACCAGTAGTCATCATTGGGTGGTGCTGACAGGCTCTTGCCATAGACCCAATCTATGTCCCACATAGGGCCATCACATAGAGAATTTGTCCCTCTGGCAGTCCAGCCTCTGTTCCACACGGTCTGGGTTCAGGCAGTCTTCCTGGTTCCCACTTAGTGTGCCCAATTAATATTGCTTGAAAGACAGATTTATATGCCTTCTGTTTTCTATTAGTAGGAGGGGGAAACATTTCCCAGTCAGATAAGATATTCATCCCCATAATACAAATGTGTAAAAGAGATGCAACCGTGTCACATAAACCTTCTCTAACATTCATGGTGCCAGAGCACCTGGCCCAGGGGTTCCAAACAAATCAGGTGATAAAATCCAAAGGCAGAGAGACAAGTGGTGGTGAAACAAGAAAGGAATTTATTTTAGAGATGTCAAAACCAGGAAGACAGTGAGTGAATTAATGTCTCAAACATGGTCTCCCAAGTGCTAAAAATACTTCTAGGTTTATATAAAGAAAATGCCGGACAAAAGTCAGTGGGTATGTGCAGCTGGGCAATAAAGATCAAGTAGAGTATTGTCCCAGGGTTATTCGACAGGGTCTTGCTGGCATCAGGGAAGTGGTTACTGCTCGAGGGGTAGTTTCACTTCCCGTCATGGGATGCTTTGCTGCTGGGTCTTTCACCTAAGTTAAAAGAGTAGCTGGATAGTAGAACTTAATCAGTTGGTAAACACAGACTGAGGTCAAAATTGGAGGTAGTTAAGGCAAGGGGGTCTTCTTTCAAATCCCCACTGTCAAATCGCCTTTCCATTTCTGTAGAAGGGAAAAGGGGTGATGTTCATTTCTTCTGCAACTACTTCCTGCCGGCTGGGGGCAACATGGGAATTTTGGAATGGAAGACTTTGACAGGGTGGAAAAATTTGGGGTCTTGCATTCCTGCTGAAGAAAACAGCAAGGCTCTCTCTAAGCTAGTGCAAATAGTACAGGCTCCAATTTGATAAATATAAAAAGCCAAACAACAACTGAAAAGAAAATGGACAAGAAGTCTAGCAATGCTTAGCAGGGTATATTTCTATTTGAAAAGTATTGGATTTAGCTAATTGCTTGAAAGTGTCCAAAGCTAAGGCATCTATAGCAGTGATGTGTTTATTTAAATGTTTCACAGCTTCAGACACATTTTTTGAGTAATTAAGGATACATATACAACCTTGAACTGCAGTCTAGATATCAAGGGCCATTGGTTTGGGAGGACTGCTTTTCATACTTATGTGGCTTTGTCATTTAGGAGAGTGACTGCATGCCAGGTTTGGTTAAAGGTGGCTGCTGTATGTTTGGCCAGGGCCTCTACTGGTAGTTCTATGCCAGTAGAGGTAGCTTCTGTGACAAATATAGCTATAGAATCACAGGAAACTCTCTTTATTCAGCACCTGGCTTTTATGGTATCTCAATTAGGACAAATTATTGGCAAGTTGGAGATGACTCTTCCCAGGAGATAGGGACATTCCCAAGTGCACCATCTAATCCAGTTACAAGGTCATCCATTATTTCCACAAGTCCATAGCTAACTCTGTGGAGTGGGGTATGCTCTGGCTTTTAAGGAGCAATTTTGTCATCTCAGTCACATAGAATCAGTCAAGGTAATAGTTGAGTCACTCAATTTTTGGGAAGTCCATTCCATTGCCTGGGAGGATTCCTGAATACTGTTTAAATTTTTCATATAGGGATGCCTGGATGCTCAGTGGTTAACTGTCTGTCTTTGGCTCAGGGAATGATCCTGGAGTCCTGGGGTGGAGTCCTGGGGTTGAATCCTGCATTAGGCTTCCTGGATGGAGCTTGCTTCTCCCTCTGCCTATGTCTCTACCTCTCTGTGTGTCTCTCGTGAATAAATAAATAAAATCTTTTTTTAATGGGGGACACTTCATTCACTTGGACTCTTTTGGCAGTTAGCCACCCACAGTGTACTGCACATCCAATGTCTGAGGTGGGTTTTGTTCTTTTACTAAGGCAAACCCATATTGATAAGCTGCAATTTCCCATCAGGAGAGCAGAGTATACTCAAAGAAATAATTCACTCTATCTGGTATTTCCTCAGGAGGGTTCCCACATGACCCAGTTGAATAAGAGATCTAGTCCAATGGACCCTTCAGACTTAGTGTGGACTGAGAGGAAGTCATAAGAAAGTCTAACAAGCAAATGCCCCACATTTGTCCAGCTGTTCAAATAATCATATGCTCATGGGATTCTTCTTTTATCCCTGCAGAGTAACAGACATGAAGACTGTCTATATATGAGCTCTTTTGGCAATTTCTCTGAAGTTAACCTCCAGTTGTCTAGCATAGGTCAGCAATAAGCATTCAAAAGACAATTAATCAGACAATTAACCTGGAATCTATCATCCATAAAAATGTGTTATTAAAATGTAATTTATCTCTCTAAAATTACCCTCATTTCCAGCAAAGGTAGCCAAATTAAGATTAATCTGTTTGTAAAATAAGTTCAGTTTTAACAAATTTGGCTTAATTATTTACATAAGCATGGCAAGAATACTGATTGATCATATAGGTCTTCTAAAATCTGCTTTGCTGGAATCTCTTATTGGAAATTTAAGATTTGGGACACTTGGATGGCTCAGTCAGTTAAGTGTCTGCCTTCAGCTCAGGTCATGATCCCAGGGTACTGGGATGGAGCCCCCACATTGGGCTCCCTGCTCAGCGGGGAGTCTGTTGCTCTCTCTCACACATTCTTTCTCTCTCTCTCAAATAAATAAATAAAACCTTTGAAAAAAGAAACTTCAGATTTAACTTTTAACAGCCTCTCAAGGCCAGAAGCCAGGCCAAATACTCACTGTCAGATTTGTCTGCAATACTTGTAGACTTGAGTGAATTCCTTGTCGTGATGTCCCCAAAATATTTTGATGTTCCTGCACCTGCCAGGAAGTGACATTTCTTTTTTTTTTTTTTAAGATTTATTTATTTATATAGAGAAAGCGAGTGAGCATGTACAAATAGGGTGGGGGGCAAAGGGAGAGGAAGAGAATCTCAAGCAGCCTCCCCAATGAGTGTGAAGCACAACGTGGGGTTTGATCTCACAACCCATGAGACCATGACCTGAGCCAAAATCAAGGGTCAGATGCTTAACCGACTGAGCCACCCAGATGCCCTAGAAGTGACATTTCTTTACTCACCTGGTACAGCTGCAGGGAACTCTGTTCAGAAAGTATCAGGCCAACATTTCTAGGGGGCTCTATTGGTTCCATAATGTCAACCTGAGTTTCATAAGGCTGGTCATATCTGAGTGTGTGTGTCTTTCTCAAAATATGACCCTTTAATAAAACCTTGATAAATGACCAATGTTTTCAATAGTGACCTTTTATGAGAACAGATTCTTATTGAAATAACACAAATAATTATAATAGCCATGAGAGAAAGAATACTCACGGGGAGTTCCTGAGTTCTGGTAGATTCAAGTAGGAAGTAAAGATAAATGTTTCAATTTGTTTACAAAGGAATATTTTCTCATATTTCTGCAATTCATAGATACCTTAAGAAAGAAAATTCTCTTAATCTAGAAGAATAAATATTAGTGATCCAGCAATGTTCAAACAAAAGTCATAAACCTAAAGATTATCTTCCTCAATTCATCCAGTCTCAGGTTACTAATTCTTGTTCTATTTGAATGTAGCTTTTCCATTGGTTCTGAAAATTCTTATTCAGTTTAGTTTCATGATCTTAAAGATATTAGAATCCTATATTTGTCAGAAGCCCTTTTCATGAATGAAACACATTTTGCAAGAGCATCAGAACAGTAACTATAAATGACAAAAGACTAAAAAATGGGCATGGTTAAAGATCTGATGGGAATTCACTATAATGCAGTTGACAAGGAAATCCAGTTATTTTTGTGACACACACATTTCAATAATTAGGATGTCAAGTATTGACCTTATAACAAGATGTATTAAAACTTTTAGGGACTTCATATAATTTCTAGAACATTTATAGCATTTATCCATATGATATAACCTAAAAAGTTTTGCCATCACTTATTTGACAATGCTTCATGTGTAATCTGACATACCAAATAAATAAGCCTAATTGGTGAAAATAACTTTATTTAGAATTTGAATTTGGGGGAAGTTTTGTTAAAACTTTCTGAAGATTTTAAAGCACATGCCAAAAAATAGGACTATAGGCCACTATAAAATTTAATATTTAATTATGCATTTAACCAAGATGGTAATAGGTGATTCTACAGAAAGTTATATAGTTGTTAGCAAAATTTAGCTCCTTTAATATTGAGGAGTTTTAACTTTATTAAGTAATCAAAGACCTGATAAAGACAAAACTTAGAGACTTTGGATTTCTGGGCATATTTTTAAAAAAACCAAAGTTTTGTTTACCATTTCTTATCAAAAGAAGACCAATAATCTAAGAAAACTTTGTCTTTTCAACAGAAAGGAAAAAAAACCCTAAATTCCAATCTTATATAGGTGTACTTTTAAAATTCATTCATTCCAATCTTAGCCCTGATGATGCATAATATTCTTTTACAAAGAATCCCCTCTCACAAACTTGCTGCAACTTTCTTTCCACACACAGATTTTATTCTAAATATTCTTTCTCTAAATAATCAGTCTCATTTTAGGACAAAATTATTCCCTAATTCAGGTAAAACTTAACAAAAATGTATTCCCATTCCTTATACCCATCTTACCAAACACACATCTTACTTTGCCTACATAGATTTGCTTTCCTTATCATTTTACAGCAGTCTTTTTTGGAAAACATTCTATTTATTCATTTGAAAGAGAGAAAGCATGAGCAGGGAAGGGGTTGAGGGAGAGGGAGAAGCAGACTTCCTGTGAGTACAGAGCCTGATGTTGGGCTCAACATGGGGCTTAACATGGGACTTGATCCCAGGACACTAAGATCATGACCTGAAATGAAGTCAGATGCTTAACTGACTGAGCCACCCAGGTGCCCCATTTTCCAGCAGTCTTAATTACACTGATCAGAATTTTAACTTTTAGAAACCTTAGTCTCTAGTGAAAACTAAGCAGTAACCAATTGTTAATTGCCTGTTATGTTATAACAGAATTCTTTAGATTGGCAAATTTATAAATATACTTCATCATTTCTAAAAATGTGTTTTTCCATAGTACAACTTTCAATAAAGTATGAAACATGTTTGCTAACAGATCCAAGTATCTTCAGTTTCTCTGAAATAAGAAAAAAGTGGATAAACCTATGTTTAGCAAGTAATGTTTTGATATTTTGTCTTATTTGAAAGAGATTTAGATATCCAATAAATTCAACCCAATTTATCATTTAGTTTAGCAAAACTACAAAGTTTTAGGTTACCAAAGATTTGGGATGCTATTAACTTTTTTAACCTTCTTGTTCTCTCTCTGTCTTTCTCTCTCTCTCTTTTTTTAGAGAGATGGGGGTCAGGGACAGAAGAAAAAGGAGGGAGAGAATCTTAAGCAAACTCCACACCGTGTGGACATCAGAGCTTGATGTGGAGCCCAATGCAGGGCTCCATCTGGCAACCCTGAGATCATGACATGAGCTGAAAACAAGAGTTGGATGCTTAACCAACTGGTTAAGCATCCCAGGTACCCTATACTTACTTGCTCTTAGTAATTACCCAGGAAAACTTTATGAGACAGACAAAATGAACCATCATTTTAAGTCATCTTTTTGCTGCCAAATTGCAATAGATAAAACACAAATTAAATGAATGAATTCAGGCAGAATAAAAGTTGATTATCTGTATTATATTGGATATAATATATGGATAACTCAAAAAGACATGTCTATTTTAATTAAGCCAATAACCCTCAATTAGCTTTAATACCTAATATGTTGCACCTCTCTCCAGTAAAAACGTCCATTTCCTCCCCAATGACAATTTTACCTGGGACTCCTATAAGAAAACCTGAAGATGGTAGTTTAAGTCCAGGAAGCCCCTGGGCTTCTTCATGTTGATTTTGGAGGTGCTTCAGTTTGAACCTCATAAGGAGGTGACCCAACAGTTTGGGGTGCTTTTGGCTCCTCAATTATGAGGGGAATAGGAGCTGATGCTTTTGGAGGCACCAAGGAGAGTCTAGAAGCCGCTATATGAGCTGCGGTAGTGGTGGTATGGGAAGAGAAGAAGGGGGAGGTAAGCAGAGGTGCAAGGGGTGCCACAGGTAAGGCTGGAGGCAGATTTAGAGTTTGGACAAACATTCCTTTATCTCCACCCCCTGTCTCTCTTGCCTGCAAAACAGGCTTTTCTTCTGGTTGATTTTCAGCCCTCTGCTCCATTCATTCAAAATAGGTCCTTAATGGACTTTCTTTGGGACCAGAAGTATTCTCCATATTTCTAGACTAAGTTCATAAAGAACACAGAAGAAATGAAACTATAACTAAATGAAATCCAGAATGCCTATTAACAATTTTTCCTCCCCAAAAGTTGGGGGCTTCCCCAAGTGAACCAAATGGCTTCCTAGGCAACTTGAGAGAGCCAAACCAAAACCCCTTGTTTGGGGGCAACTGAACAGGAGGAGAAAAATTTCAGAGAGCCATTCAGTGAGCATCTTTCTTTGAGCTCAACATAGCATAATGAAAAAGGGGAAATTCTATACATGGTCTTACCTCCTCACTTTCCCCCTTTAAATATAAGCCCCCACCCATAGCCTCTTTGCAGATGGTCTCTGCTTTGCTCTCCTACCCACTGCAGGACATTTGGGGACCCCCATACAGTCAAAGACACAACAGTACAGACTGAGATCAAAATTGGAGGGAGTTAAGAATGTTTACTTTAATTCCAACGCTTACATTCCTACCTCTAGCCGCTATTAGGACTTCATTAACAGTTTTATAAAACAAGGTAGGGGAGATAGTCCCTAGCCAGACATAATATCCATTCTCATAAAATATGTGGGTAGAGGAGACACAAATTCTTTTCATAAAGCCTGTGCAAAAATTCCTATGTTCATCAACCCTTACACTTTGAAGTTTTCTGTTAAAAAGAACACCAGAGGCTCGAAATGACATCACTTGAGCCAAGTCCCAAACCGGGCCTTCATAACTAATATAACTGCAATTTCAATTTCCCCAAGAAAAATGTCTTCACTGGTCCTTCAGGAATTCTGTGATATGTGCCAATGAAGTGATCTGTCACAAGGGCCTCCTCCATCCCCTAAAGGAAGATGAGATAATCTGCATAAGCCTCCTTGCTCTCCCCTAAGGGAAAGTGACCTTGCCAGAATAATCCTTGTCTTCCACTCGTAACAGCTTTTGCCTCACCCTCCTTCCTCTAAAAATCCTCCATTTTGTACAGCTCTTCAGAGACCCCCTCTACTCACTGGATGGGTGCTACCTGACTCATGAGTCATTTAATAAAGCCAATTGGATTTTCAAATTTACTCAGTTAAATTTGGTTTCTTAACATCTTAAGAAACTTTAGTTGTAACCCCAGTCAGGACTTTCGTTGGTTTGCACACTGGCCCCCATACAAGGAGGGCAATGAGAGACGAAAGAAAGAGACAGGATACTCCAGATTGGTGGATGGCAGTTGCTCACAAGGCTAGTTTGGGTGGTTGCGAGATGAGTGGATCTCCATACCTGCTGGCCAGAATCTTACAAGTTTATATTGAGGCATTAACAGGGTTGAGTCACAGGGACTTTCCAGATGGTCTCAACGACACATTGCTCTCTCAAGGCTGTGTCCTAGAAAACAGCTCCAGCCGTGGGAACGGTGGGTGGAACGAATATTACAAAGACTATGATGGGGGCGAGGAGCCTCAATTGCCTGGTGCCAGCTCATGTGTCAGTCCATGATCACATCCTCTCAATGATCTCATCCAACAGCTTCACCAGTAGATTTTGGGACCACAGTTTATGGGGCTTCTATATCAAAGTTCTAGAAACTTTTCTTTTCTACCCCTTGATGATTTTACCTACTCTTTGCAGAAGTCTCTGGATCTTCAGCAAGGGTTGAGCCAGGGGACCCTGGCCCTTTGGCGACTCTTTACCTCGATTAATTGGCCTAATTGTTGCCCCAAGTGATTGTCTGTCAGGTTTCTCATCGTGATCTCTGCCTCTTGGCTTTTCAAGTTTCTCCAAACTGGCATAAATAGAGCAGATTTGTTTGGATCCTTTCAAAGTTGAGGGACCTACAGGGGGGTTCCTGTGGCCTCCCCAAAGCTTTGGTAGTGCTATATTATGACAATTTGTTTTAACCCCATCGATGTCCATTTTATTCATCTGTTTTCTTAATAACCACCTAGAGATTTGCACCCTGTGGGGACAAAGTTCATGACTTAGCCCTTTCTGTTTCCTCTTCATTTAATATCTGTCAAAATTTACCTTTTCGCCTTGTATCTTAATAACTGTTTAAAAATTTCTACATTGTTGGGAAGATTTTCTTGACTCTCTGTTCCACTTCTCCTCATTCTCTTGTTTAACTGAATGTTTTTATTAGCATCTGTAAGACTCAAGAGGGGAAGCTGAGACAGCAAATTTGACAAGGCTTCCAGAACTCTGTTTTGGTTTTGCAATAATAAAGGGCCCTTTTAGTCACCATGACCTGAGTTACTGGTCTGTTCAATAGGGGAACAGACAATCATGGTCATCATAATGCCAGCCCCTTGTGGTTGCATACAAAGCTGCTTCATCTAGGGTGCTCCACCTGGCATTCTTCTGGGGAGATAGTCCCCTTTCTCAGGGTAAACTGACCATAAGTGGCTTTTATGTAGTTCACTAGACTGGCTATTCCTTCAGGAATAACGTCCTGTGCATCGAGATCACATACAGTCATCTGTGATTTTTCCTCATTGAACTCTGGGTCTTACATTAAGCCAAACATGACCTTCCACTCTGTAACATTCAAAACCAAAGAAAACAGTCCCCAAATTTGTTACTCTCATAATCCATTTCAGTAAAGGTTCCTCAGGAAGCTGATGATACTGATCCACAAAATGAAACAACTCCATCACACCATACCCTTTTCTTTCATAGTTTTGTGGTTTTGCCCTTCCCCTACGTTCACTAACTTCTTGGTGACAGGAGATCTTAGAGGTATTTTCTGTTGTCCCTGCATAATTTTTCCCTTGGGGGCAACTTTGAGACTAGTGGCCTAAACTCAGCATCACTGAAATCTGAGTTGGGTCCAGCATCAAGGTATGAAGCAGCATCCTCTTTTAGTTCAGCTATTACAAGTAACCATAACCAATAACCAAGGGATAGACTGTTTTGCCTTTTTCCTATTAGTCTGCATTTCCTTATGCATCGTGAACTAGCTGCCCAGGAATTGTATACATCTCTAAATTTCATTGATAACTTTGGCTGCTTTCAGCACAGCTGCTGCCATGGATGACCATGAGGCCACCCAGGAATCCAAGGTTCCCCCCAAACCACATTTTCTGTGAGCCAGGGCTATTTTAGTAATCCCACTTCAATGACACCAACTAAAAGATTCTGGTCATCAAGTCCACTGGTGGGAGCAGGGAGAGGGTTTCCACACCAACAAGCAATTCTTGGACACCAGCAGAGTATTGGAGAATTCAACTCAATTCTGATACCCAGAGACAGCATCAGATTCCACACATTAAGGGTTCAGGCCCTAATACTTCCATCCCCATCCCCCAAATCAGATGCCTGTCTCACCCACAGACTGTTACGTGTACTTCTGACTGACTGGCTATAGATCAGAGGTTCCCACCACCCCTTCCTTGCGTTCAATTAATTTGCAAACAGTTCACAGGACTCAGAAACATTTTTATTTACCAGATCACCAGTTTATTATGAAAGATGTAATTCAGGAAGAGCCAGGTGGAAGAGATGCCTTGGACAAGGAAAGGGGAAAAGGCCCAGAGCTTGCATCCCCTCTCCAGGTGGCCACTTTCTCCACTCCACCACTTCTCCATGGTTTGCCAGCCTGGAAGCTGTTCAAACTCCTTCCTTTTGGTTTTTTCTCCAAGGCATGATTGATTAAATCTTTGGCCGCTGCCAGTTGATTCAACCTCTGGAGAAGAGGAAGGGCTTGTGGGATGAAACTGAAAGTCCCAACCCTCTAATTATAAGGTCGGTTCTCCTGGCAACCAGTCCCCATCTTGAACTGGGGTCCAAAAGTCATCTTGTTAAAGTAATAAAAGACATCTTTGTCACTCTCTTCACTTAGGCCATTCCAAAGGTTTCAGGAGCTCTGGGCCAGGAATGAGGATACAAACCAAATGTATGTTATTATAAATCACAGTATCACATCCATCCAGAGCCCCTTCCTAGTACAGGTCAGTATTACTATCTTAAGGAATAAGGGAACTATGGTAGGTCTAGTCATAAGGACAACCAGCAACAGTCTCACTTGCAGATAATGAGAATATTTTCATACCCATATTTCTTGACCATTTTTAGACCAAAAGCAGTATAATTTAAGAATCAGTTTATCAGTTTGCATTTGTGCATGCACACACACACACACTCACACAGAGAGACACATGCATGCTGGGAGTTTCAGTGGGATTTATCCAGAGAACATATAGATTGATATTGAATCTTCCTATTTATGAAAATACCTGCAATTTGTTTTTTATAATCTCATATAGAATACATCTCAACGATGTTTTATAGGTTTTTTACACTGAGATTCTTAAAGGGTATTGTGAGACGTTTTTTGGTGTATGACATATCAGTGTTATTATGAATTGTATTTTTTCAAATCCTTAATTGTGATTGCTGATTTATAGAAATAAAGCCAATTTTGCTGTGCTACCTTGTACCAATATCTTTCATAATCCTGATAATCTATAGGTTCATTGGATATTCTACACATGTACTCATAATGTCCACAACTGAGGATTTTATTTCTTCTTTTTCAATTCTTAAAACATTTTTCTCCTTGCCTTACTGTTTTGCTAGATGCATAGTGCAACTTGGAAGAGAAATAAATAATAATAGGCATTTGATATATGTTTCTTATCTCAATGAAAAATATTTCAACAGGGCAGCCTGGGTGGCTCAGCGGTTTAGCACTGCCTTCAGCCCAGGATGTGATCTTGGAGATCCGGAATGGAGTCCCACATCAGGCAGGCTCCCTGCATGGAGCCTGCTTCTCCCTCTCCCTGTGTCTCTGGCTCCCTCTCTCTCTCTCTCTCTGTCTCTCTCTGTCTCTTTCTGTCTCTGTGTGTCTCTGATGAATAAATAAATAAAATCTTTAGGGAAAAAAAAGAAAAATATTTCAACATTTCATAACAACATTTGCTATAAGCTTTTTGCTAAAAATGTCTATTAGGGTAAGAAATGTTTCAACTCTTCCTATTTAGCAAAGAGTACTTTATCATAAGTGATTGCTGAATTTTATCAGTGGCTTTCACTGTATATGATTTTCCTACTTTATTCTGATGAGGAAGAAAATTACATTAATTGTTTTCTATTGTTAAGCCTCCATTCCTAGGATAGACCCAATATGGTTGTGATATATACTGTGCCTCTTATATGTTATATGCTGGATTCATGTATTAATAACTTAAGATGGTTTTCTGTGTATGAATAAAGTTGTCTATTACTTTTCTTCCACCTAATGTTCTTGTTTGGTTTTTGCATTAAGTTTATGCTGGCCTCAAAAAAAAAAAATAGGAAGGTATTTCCAACTTTTCTATTCCCTAGAAAATTTTACATAAGTTTTATTTCTTACTTGAATATTTGGTAAAATTAATCAGTGAAAGCATCTGAATTTGTTGCTTTCTCTGTGTGAAGATACACACATTAAAAAATACATGTATACTCAGTAAGGAGCTTAGAAATCACCACTCCATCCTGCCAGGTAAGAAAGCTGAAAGGACTGAAAAGTCAACAATTCTTCTTGTATCTGTCAAGCTTAAAACAAAGCAGCCAATTTGTTACCACCACAATGGATTTGCTGGCAATAACAGAGGAATTGCAGTTAGGGACGGATAAGCTATAGCAAAAGCCATCAACAAATCCAGAGGACAGAAGGGAAAGAGGGAAATTGAGAAGGGCTATTATAAACATGAACTCCATCGGAGTAAACTGATGTTGGAGTGTAGTGGTTTTTCATTGGCTGACTGTGACAGTCTCTTATTGGCTGGGCTGTTGCCGGACAAGGAGAAAATCATCCTTTCTCCCGCTGAGGTAGTGAAGTATAGTTATCCTCCTGTTGGGTCTCAAAAGGTCTGCAATGAGGGTAGGGTGTGAGAATTCCCCTTTATGGCCTCCTGAAATCATTCTAGATGACACTTCCTTTATTCATAGATCCATAAGGAATGGTGGGATACAGAGCAAATCACCCCAACACGAATTTGGTGAGGATATAAACACGCAGACCCCAGTGATCTCCCTTTTTGTAAAATGATTATTTCAGTCTTTTGTCTATTTTTCTGTGACTGTCTTTTTCTTGTAGGAGTTCCTTATATATTCTTGATTCAAGTAGCTAGATATTCTCCCACTTTATGGGCTGCTTTTCACACCCCGTATATATTTCTAATAAAAAGAAGTTCTAAGTTTTAATATAGTTCAATTTATTTTTTCTCTTGTGATTAACACCTAAAAATGTCTGCCTACTCTGAAGTCAAAAATATGTTCTTCTGTTTTCCTTAAATTATATATGATTTACCTTCACATTTAGAGCTTTGATCTACCTGGTAATAATTTGTGTTTATGGTGTGAGATAGGCCCAAAATAAATATATTTTATCTAAATGGCTATGCAATTGATCCAGCACCATTTATTTCAAAGATTGTCTTTTTCCACTACAATGCAGTGTTGCTTTTTTAAAAAATCAGGTGATGTTATATTTATGGGCTGTCTCTTCTGTTCCATTTTCAGTTTGTCCTTGCACTAAAATGTGGGTAGGTTATTTAATTTTGGATTGGATTGATTTAATAAATATAAAACCATGAGGATTTTCTCTTTTTTTTCTTGTGTCAATTTAGAATGCATTATCTTTTAAAAGATTGTGTCATTTCATCTACATTTTGAAATGTATTGGCATGAAGTTGTTCAAAAACCTTCCCTTATTTTTTAGGTCTGTAGAATAATATTAATGTCCACTTCTCATTCCTGATTTGGGTTATTTGTGCTTTTACTTTTTTCTTTCATTAGTTTTTCTTAGGGTTTATCAATTTAATTAGTCTTTGTAAAGAACTCTCATTTAGTTTTATTTTCTCAATTATAAATTTTTCTTTCATGTCATTAATTTCTACTCTTTATTATTATCTACTCTTTTATTTTTTATTTTTTAGTTCCTTTTTAAAGATTTATTTATTCATCTGACAAAGAGAGAGAACATGAGCACAAGCCAGGGGGTGTGGTCCAGACAGAGATGGGAAGAGAATCTCAAGCAGACTCCACACTGAGCACCAAGCCCATTGCAGGCCTGATCTCAGGAGCCTGAAATCACATTCTGAGCTGAAACCAAGAGTCAGATACTTAACAAACTACACCATCTAAGCACCTCTTTTTAGTTCCTTTTTTTTTTTTAACTTACCGAGAAGGAATGATTAGCTTATTGATTTATCAATCTTTTCTGCTTTCTAAAATATTCACTCAAGCTATAAAATTGTCCATAGGTACTGCTTTAGATCTATGACACAAGTACAATGTATAATAGTTTCAAGTGATTATTTGGTATACCAATATGTAGTCACTGAAGATATTATCAGTAAGAGTTGAAATTTACATTTTGTTTTTTTTTAAGATTTTATTTATTTATTTATTTATTTATTTATTTATTTATTTGACAGAGAGAGAGGGCACAAGCAGGCAGAGCAGTAGGTTGAAAGAGAGGGAGAAGCAGGCTTCCCACTGAGTAGAGAGCCCGACAAGGGGCCTAATCTCAGGACCATGACATGAGCCAAGGGCATACACTTAACTGACTGAGCCACCCAGGTGCCTCCAAAATTTACATTTCTGATGACGTAGTTCCTGTTAAGGAATTGAGGTACACTGTCCTAAGTTTTAAATTTTACACTGACATTCTGAATTAAGCAGAACCAAATAATTTTTTTCCTTTTTGTGGTGGTACCAAGAGTCAGTCCACCTGAGAACCAGTTTTGTGTGCAGCAGCCTGCAGAATTGTACTAAGAAATAAGGGAAAATGAGTGAAAAATCAGTGAACGTTAAAATGGATAAGCATATCTATTGCAATATTGAGAAAAGTTGACTTAAAAATGACAATTTAAATCAAATGGAAATATTTATTGGTTCTTACTATACACCCCACATAAGGCATTATTCATTGTTTACAGATGAGAGTGGGTATAAAGAGCAAATATGTTGTTTCTTCCCAACACCTAGCCACTTGTAACCTCTTCTAATCATTCCACTAATATGATTACAATGACAGCTGCTCTTTCCCTTCCTTTTCTCTTTTCAGTCTTTCTCCTTTCCTTCCTTCCTTCTCACCTCTTCCTCCTCCTCCTCTCCTGTCCTCCTCCTTTCCTCTTCATCTATTTTTGTTTTTCTTTAACATCTATCAGAAAGCCACTGGATCCTTATTCCACTCTGGTTTTGCCACTTGGGCAAGTCTCTGAACATTCAGAGTCACAGTTGTCTAATTTATAAAATAAAGTTATTAGAAAGATAATAATTAATATGTCTTGTAGTTCCAATAGACAAGTAAGTCTATGACTTCTCTATGATCTCTCCCTGTTCCTATACTACTCTATCTCTCTCACCACAATTGTTGGTCTAGTTCTGGGCACATGACCCAAGCTGAATAAATGATTCCCTACTCTGAAATGTGTGGGCTTAGAACCAGACTTAGAGCAGTTAGTAACTTTTCCCAGGAGTCAAATTGTAAGGAGTAAAGCTTAGCAACTACTTGTAATCAGCTTTGCAGCCAAAGGGAGAAAGTTTGACTGAAGAGAAAGAGAAATTTAACTAATTTACATTTAAATAGTATAAAAACAGTTCTGTAGTTTTTAACCATTTATTCTTATTTACCTCATTCTCAGTGATGCTATATAAGATATACTTAGATTTAGGAGATTAAGTCACAGGGTATGCAGATAAATTGATTTTTAAAAAATCTACTGTATGAGCCAATTTTCTTAAGCCACTTACATATCTTGCTGAAAAATAGAATTCTGGAAAGGGCTCAGATGAAGGATTTAAATAAAGGGATCTAAGCAAGAGTTACTATTTGAAGATCATTTATTATTATGAATTTTACAAATATTACTTGCAATTCATGAAATAACTCATAAAGATAAAGATAAGAATTATCACCTCAGTTTTACTCAGAAGGAAATTGAAATTCGGAAAGATTAAATCAATTGCCAAATTTATACAGCTTGTAAATCACTGAGCTGGGATTCAGCTTGTTTTATTATGACTACAGAGCCCCAACTTTTTCTATTTTGCAGCACAGAACTACCTCTCAGGATGTCAATGTATGCCCTCTCTTCTGCAATTAGTTTATAATCTTCCTGGAAACATAGAAACAAAATAATTAATATATAAACATATATATGAATTAAATTAATATATTAATATATTTAAAAAGTGAATCCAGGAAAATATACCTTCCCAAGGATTATACAATATTCTGAAGACTATGATTTTATAATCTGTAAATTATAAATTTCTGATGGAAACTAGTTTGAAATTATATGTTAATGCACATCTGTCAATTTTGTGGGAATTTGCTTAGTGAGGTTTGGATGTCCTAATTACACAATGCCATAGGGTTTCTTGGAGCCCTGGGAGAGGAGTTTTTGTGGCCCCCCATTGATTATCAGAGTTGAAAGTCCTAAGTCTGCCTTTTTTGAAAAATATACTAGAAATTTTCATATGTGCCTTATATGCTAAGTTATTACTTAAATTATTGTTAATAAATATATTTACCATTCACTACACTAATACTCTCATCAACCCTGAAATACAGGAACAGTTATTGTCATGTTATATATACTAAATTAACATACAGAAAGGTTATCTTACATGAGATCATACAGCTTGTAAATGTTACAATTAACTAACAAGTCCAAAGCTGATTATAAGGTGAAGACTGCAGTTTCAAACCATTTCAGTCAATGTTGTACCTACAGATTTAGTGACACTAACAGAGAATTTTTAGAGCAGTGAAATATTTCTGAATGATTCTGTAATTATGGATACACCTCATTACACATTTGTCAAAAATGTATAGAATGCACAAGAGTGAACCCAAATGTAAACTACGGATTTCAGCTAATAATGATATACTCATATTTAACAAATGTGCCACCTTAATTCCAGATGTCAATAACAGGGCAAACTAGAGGGAGTGAGGAATTCTGTACTTTCCACTCAACTTTTCTATAAAGCTAAGATTACTAAAAAATAGTCTATTAACTTTTTAAAATACAGAAGCTGCTTATGTTGTGGAAATTATGAATTTACACCCACAGAACAAATGGAATTTTAAAAAAGACTGTTTGGAAGTTACACAAATGGATTCTGCTCTTTGAAATAAAATTCCCAGACACTATAAGAATCACACATTAAATAAAGTTCTTAGATTGCAGTGAAAATGATAATTATTAAGTGTTAAAAATTTCCATTTTGGGGGTTTCATGTAAGAGTTTGAGTAAATTTTTGCATGCAATATGAGAGGGAGAAATGCATAATTTCTTCATTATTTGTTTAAAATACATGGTTTAAATATTGAAGTATAACTAATTTAATAAATCAAGCAAAACATCTAGTTATTAAACTACCCCAGATACATTTAACTGACAAGTACATGTAGATTCTTCTTGGGCAAAATAACTTAAGTTGTAAAATTTTCTTTGGGAATTTGAAGGTTTATTCAGTTTGGAAGACTACATTATATTCAGAAATGTATGCTATTTTTGCTTACCTTACATTGGGCTGTGGATTAGGCGCTGTAAGTTATATACAAAATAGTCAAGACACCAAGATATAGTTTCTGCTTTGAATCTCTAAATACGGTCCAATGATAAGGGTTGAATGGAGATAATTAAAGTAATATCTAGTCAGTGTTCAATGTTTATAAGCAGCAAGTGTGAAACATGGAATTTATTATGCTAGTCTAAATGAAGGACAAATTGCGTCTGTCTGGAGAATTCAGAAAAGTCTTTATGGAGAAGACAGTATTTTTAATGCGCTTGAATGGATTCAATAGATGGAGAAGAAAAAAGGGGAAAATTCAGATGGAAAGAATTTCCACACAGATGAAGGTACAGAAAAATCATGTCTCAGGGTTGACTGTTGATTCAGTTTGGTTAGATCACAAGAATCTGAATACAGAGTGAAGAGGAGGATTTTTTAAAAAGATTTTATTTATTTATTAATGAGAGACACAGAGAAAGACACAGAGACACGGGCAGAGGGAGAAGCAGGTTCCCTTTTAGGGAGCCTGATACAGGAATTGACCCCGGAGCCGGGGATCACGACCTGAGCCAAAGGTAGACACTCAACCACTGAGCCACCCAGGTGTCAGAAGAGGAGGATTTTTATGGAGATGGCAGATAAGAGTTAATCATGTGGTACACTGACAAAGCAAGATGAATAAAATTAGCCCTTCATTCAGTTAGAAACTAATGGGGGAGATATTAAAGATATTGAGAATTTCTGAGCAAAATATTATATTCTAGCAAAATTAATGCAATTCATCTGTTTTGTGATAATGGAATCTATCTTCTTGCATCATACCGCTTCATGTTTATTTGCCTTCTAGACCATGAGATCCTCAAGGGCAAATGTAATATCTTATTCATCTTGTTATTTTTAGCACTTAATACATAACTGGTACACAGTGTAAACTCTATAAATGCTTTCTTTTTTTGGTATATTTTTTTTATTGGTGTTTGATTTGCCAACATATAATATAACACCCGTGCTCATCCCATCAAGTGTCCCGCCTCAGTGCCTGTCACCCAGTCACCCCATCCCCCTGTCCACCTCCCCTTCTAGTACCCCTTGTTCATTTCCCAGAGTTAGGAATCTCTCATGTTTTGTTACCCTCTCTGATTTTTCCCACTCATTTTCTCTCCTTTCCCCCTTAATCCCTTTCACTATTTCTTATATGTGTATGAGTGAACCATATAATGATTGTCCTTCTCTGATTGACTTACTTCACTCAACATAATATCCTCCAGTTCCATCCACGTTGAAGCAAATGGTGGTATTCATCCTTTCTAATGGCTGAGTACTATTCCGTTGTATACATAGACCACATCTTCTTTATCCACTCATCTGTTGAAGGACATTGAGGCTCCTTCCACAGTTTGGCTATTGTGGACATTGCTGCTATGAACATTGGGGTGCAGGTGTCCTGGCATTTCACTGCATCTGTATCTTTGGGGTAAATCCCCAGCAGTGCAATTGCTGGGTCATAGGGTAGCTCTATTTTTTACTCTTTGAGGAACCTCCACACTGTTTTTCCAGAGAGGCTGCACCAGTTTGGATTCCCACCAACAGTGCAAGAGGGTTCCCCTTTCTCCACATCCTCTCCAACACTTGCTGTTTCCTGTCTTGTTAATTTTCTTCATTCTCACTGGTGTAGGTGGTATCTCATTGTGGTTTTGATTTGTATTTCCCTGATGGCAAGTGATGCGGAGCATTTTCTCATGCGCTTGTTGGCCTTGTCTATGTCTTCCTCTGTGAGATTTCTGTTCATGTCTTTCATGATTGGATTGTTTGTTTCTTTGGTGTTGAGTTTAATAAGTTCTTTATAGATCTTGGATACTAGCCCTTTATCTGATATGCCATTTGCAAATATCTTCTCCCATTCTGTTGGTTGTCTTTTAGTTTTGCAAATGACATATCAGATATAAATGCTTTCTAATGAGCAATTGAAGTACTTTTTCTTAGACAGTTTAAAAATAATTTTAAGAACCCTAGAAGTATTGGTTTAAAATACTCAAATCTGAATTGATCTTTATAACTATTGATTTGTCCTTTCCATATCAATAGCCTGAGTTGATATGGAAGGGACAGTAGAAGGGATGAAAAGGTTATGGTTCAATGAGAGACCAATCCCCTAATAACTTAACTGCTTGCTTCTCATTGAACTCAGAATCCTTCCAATGTTCTGTACCCAGTAACCCTGACACTTGAATCATTCCTTGGACCTGAAAAGTCTTTGTCACATTCTTAGACCCTAGTTCCTCTGAGAAGATGGCCTGTCTTACTCCTCCAGAGTCCCTGCTGAAAATTAGAATTCAACCTTAAAACTCAGGCCAGTGTCTGGAATCCGGCAAGCAAACCTGCTGTAGGCTTTCCTCAGGTGGTTCTCTCGGACATCTAAAAATTGCTAGTTAAAGATTTCATCCCTATGCTCTCCCCACCCCCATTATCAGAGGGCACTCAAACTGCTTGCTGGGCTCTGAACTGCCCTTCCCTTCAGCACCTGTCACTCAGTTTCTATCCTCAGGAACTGTACCTCCTATATAGGAAGATTTTGTCCCATGTCTGGTCCCAGATTGTTATAAATAGCTGAGCCATACATAAGCAGCTCCCAAAACATGACTAAATATAAATTAAAATAATCTATATTTTTAAGTTTAAAAATACTCTGGCAAAATAACACTATTTCTCTTTTATTTGTTTTTATCAAACTAGCATTGCAATATGTTTTATCTTTTTAAATTGCTAGTCAATTTGTTTGCAAATGTTCAGCAAATGTGTACTTGATGCTAGTGACTTTTTAAAATATGATAAGAGATCTTAAAGAAATTCGAAATATTTCTAAGATGACACATTCTGATATCAGAGAAAAGTTATCCTCAGCTATCCTCAGCACTGCATAAACTCAGGTGAAACTTAATATTGTTTATTTTTAACATTCCCAATGGTTATTAACTAGCAGAATGTCAGTGTTAGAAGAGACTTTAGAGGTCAGCAGTAATTTCCTTTTTGAATGGGGATTAGTGCAGAAACTCCATAACCTTTAAAAAATAAAACTGATTAGCTAAACTAATTCCTTCTCATTGAGATACCATGCAATGTATTTGAAAACTTTTACTATTTCTATTCCTGTTGCAGCAAGCAGAAAGTTTTTCTTGGAATAATTTTCTGGTAGCCTTTTTCCTACTAAAGCTTTATCCTAAAAAGAACATCAAGTATTTCCCAATAAAAAATAATATTGTAATGAATTTGTTATAGTAAGTTCTTTTCTTTGTAGTGGAGACTTTCTCCTGAGACATGCTGACAGCATCATCTAAACCACTATCTATGTCCCCATCTCTGCTGTGGCATTACCCCAGAAATTGCTTGGTCTCCTATTGTCTGTCTCCCCAAATGAGTAAGCATTCTGAGTGTTGCTTCTTTGTTTACCCAGAATCTACTACTGTGATTATCATACATCAGCATCCCAATAAAAATGTTTTTTAAAAATTGGATAAAAGAGTGAAGAAAAGATGAATAAACAATGATTTGTATTAACACACACTCAATGTGCATCTGAAATTGAGAAATGTTTCAAACTGTTTGAAAAATAACCTGACTTTCATATTCTTTCTTTCCTTCTGGTATTTCTGTGGTAGAAGTAATATGAGCCAAGCACTGCCTCTCTTCATGGGTAGTGAATTCCTACTCATTCTTCTTAGGACAAAAATGTAACAGTTTTTTGAAACCTTTTTTTTGTCACTCCCCCAGGCAACATTTTATTCCTATTCCTGTTATGACTTATCACATTGTATTGTCACTTCCTCCTTTAGCATTATCTAAAACCTACATGAAAATTAAATATAAATCTTTTTGCATCATTCCAAGGTTATTCACTGTGCTTTTATAACTTTGCATTCAATTTTCTGCCTTTGACACATTTTTTAAGCATTTATTCATTTATTAGAGAGAGAGAGAAAGAGAGAATGGAGGAGTGAGGGAGGAGCAGAGGGGGAGAGAGAGAGAGAGAGAGAGAGAGTCTCCAGCAGACTCCCCATTAAGCATGGAGACTGATATGGGGCTCGAGCTCATAATACGAGATCATGACCTGAGCCAAAGGTGCCCCTCTGCCTTTGATGCCTTGTCCATGCTCCTAGATATATTTGATGTATAATACATTTTTTTTTATCATCAGTTTCACACCATAGGTAATCTTCTAAATGACTTCTGTTACTTTTCACTCTACCAATATGAACAAATAGTACTACAATGTAGTAAAAGAAGTCTGAGACCTGTGGTCAATAAATATACTTACAAGTGTATAGCACAGGTAATGAATACACTGCTGAGTTTTGATAATTTAATTCACACAAGGTCCAGTGGTTTGAATGTCAATTAATAACGGACAGTCCCAAGCTCACTGAAATAGCAACTTACAGGGAAGTCATGGGTATTTTATATTTTAGATAGTATACTCTTATTTCATTTGTTTGCCGTGTCATTTGAACTAACGTGTAGCTCAACAGATTCATCAGCTGAAATGTCCAAAACAAATTTCTCTACCTAAAAATACATGACTAAAGATAGATACATGGATATATACATAGATACACAGATGTTGTATGTATAGAGATATACGATTCTCTTGTCTATCTCTAGAATACTATACCATGATAAACTGGGAGCTTATTCATATCCAATGAGGTTTTTTTGGTTTGTGGTCTAGAAATCCATGGGACAGGCAAGGCTTTGTGACCTAAGGATTAAGTTCTTTTTGGTAGAATTGCCTCTATCTATCTTCTCACATCCCCAGGCTTGTATCTCAACCAGACCTTCACTGTATTGACCAGTGGAATTTTACTGTCATGTTCCCAGTATGCTTGACCTGAGGCTTCAGCCTATACTGTCTTCTGATAGAAACTGAAACCAAGAATCCCTTTTGGAAACTTGAGGCAATAAAATCCCATTAGGTCTCCGTAGCCATGCTCAGAAATCCTGGATAATTTTCCCAAAAATAAGCCTCTCAGTTAGACCACCTTCTGGTGGATCTTCATTCCCATATTGTTCAGAGCTCATTCTCTGACCCACCCCATCTCTCCTGCTTCTCTACTTCCCTGTCAAAATAGTCATCATGTCTTCTGAAACCCACTATCTGCAGTAAGCATTCTTCAGTCCATATTCTCAACTACACACCCAACAGTTCTCTAATTCTTGAGATAAATTGAATCTTAACACAGATTAGAAGATACTGCTTTGCCTGAATCTTTCTAGAGCAGAAAACAACAGAATTCTTTTGTAAAGGGCCATACACTAAATATTTTAGATTTGGTGACCCATACAGTTTTTGTTGTAAGTACTTAACTCTGCCACTGTAACAAAGACAGCCATAGACAATTCAAATGTGAATTAGTGTAACTGTGTTTCGATGAAGCCTCATTTACAAAAATAGGCAGCAGGCCAGATTTTGGGGGTATCATATGCCAATCCCTGCTCTAGTGCCGAGGGTGCTCATTCTGTCATGCCCCGCTTTTTTAAGATTCATTTATTGATTCATGAGAGAGACAGGGAGAGAGAGAGAGAAAGAGAGGCAGAGACATAGGCAGAGGGAGAAGCAAGCTTCTCACAGGGAGCCCGATGTGGGAATTGATCCTGGATTCTGGGATCATGACCTGAGCCGAAGACAGACGCTCAACCACTGAGCCACCTAGATATCCCACTGTCACGCCCCTTGCTTCACAAAAACAAGCAATCGAGTCAGGAATATTCTAGTTTTCCACTGTGTTGCTCTCCCCTTCCATGTCAATCATCCTTAACACAGTCTTATCACTATTGTCTACCAATTTCTTGGTCACTCCCCAACCTATTCTGAAGAATCTGGCAATTCTCACTATTCCTCCTAACTCAAGGCCTTTCTAGTGTCTAGAATTTCCCTGGCAGCCATTTAATGTCCAAATTTCCAAAGATAACACTTTAGTATTGCAACATTTAATTCCTTGTTTCTCTTAATTCTGATTATCTTTACTTATAATTCATTTCCTCTACACTCATTTATGCCTATATCTTGGTAAGTTCATTTGGAACTTACTATGCACCAGGCCTTGTTTTTGCCCCGGGGAATACAATGATTAATAAGAACTGGATTTTTTTCCTCAAGTATCTGAAGTTTAGTGGTGGAACTCTGCAGCCAATCAAATAAATACATTGCAATGTATTGCGATAAGAAAGGAGCATGTGAGGTAAAATGGTAGCAAATGGGAGAAGATGATTAAATTTTAAAAAGGAATCCTTGCAGATGAAGCAACACTTCAGCTGGATCTTGAACCACAATATAAAATTGACTAGGTGTAAAAAAGATATAAAGAATATTCCAGAAAAGAGAAGGACCACATTCAAAGGTATGGAGATGCACCTCAGCTTGTGTGATCTTCCACAAAGAGAACAAAGGTGAATGGGTTGGGAGTGCTAGGAGATGGAACTATTGACAAGGTAGGAATAGATCCTCACTCAAGAATCCTGAATGACTTCTACGCAATTTGGAAGACAGGCAACTGGAACATGAGTTGGGGAGAGAAAGGATCTAGCAAATGAGACCATAAAGGTAAAGATCAGATGAGGGGAACAACCAGATCACAGAGGTGTCCTCAAAGTCAAGGGAGAAGAACATTTTAAAAGGGTGAGAAAAAAAAGGTTTTTTCTTTTTTGTCAACAGAGCAATTGGACCTTACTGGAATTTCAGAAACAGAAATCCCTTAATAATTTAGTTGAATAGTTAAAACTATTTTTTATGTCTCCAACTTATTCATCAAATATTACTTTTATATTGACTGGTATCAAAAGCACTCTCTCTCTCTATGTGTATATATATACATATATATCAATACAAGTAAGTGACTCTCCTTTTGGATTTTTTGGGGGTGTGCACTATTTTTAGACTTGAAGACCCTGAAAAATAGATAACTACATTTTCAATAAGCCCTAACAATGATTTTTGGTACTAACAATAAAAAGTAATAAAATAAATAAAACACAATCATCAATAGCTTTATTTTTCTCATTGCAACACTTGTCCCCTGGTTTATGAAAAAAACATAACAAATGCTTTCCTTATTATTGTATCTGTTCTCATGCTTCCTATTCCTATCATATGATTTCACACGATTTATAATTAGTTATTTTCTCAGTAGTGATTAAATACTCATTTGCTCTTTCTTTACTCTGCCAAACATATTTCACATTTAACAAAAAATATCCCACTTTAAAAGTCTTGTTAAAATCCAAAGAACTGAGTTTAAACTTTGTTCCTTGACTTTTCTGATTAAATGTATGTTCTTAGAAAAAAAATGAAATGTTAACTAGTAGTAAATGCTACTTAATTGTTAATATTAGAGAAAAGTAATCATTTTAGGCTAAAGCAAACTAAAATTTTAATTTTTTTTAACTTGGCTTTCAAAAAAGGTGTAAAAAAACCCGGAAACATCTAGAAATATGTTCCAGAAATCATGCACTTTGGACTGAAATTGTTTCTTATTCTGAAATGATATAAACATTGATGATTGTGCCCATTTTAAGTCTCAACAGGTCATAAGGTTTCTTTGCAACCATGCAATAATGAATTACTAATTAATAATGAGAACTTGCTTCTTCAGCAAGTGTTTTCCCATCCTCAAAAGGTCAATGTAAAATAAAACTTTTCACCCCAGTGGAGACTGCAGGTTTCTGCACTGAGGATACTAACTACAAGGTTGTTGTTTGAAATGACTAGACAGTGATCTTTGTGAAATAAAATGGTTGGCTGATTTTATTCTGTCTCCTTTTGCTTAGGAGGTTATCTGAGGGTGACAGGGAGACCTCTCTGGAGTCACATTTATTTTTACAACAATCTGAACAAATTGAACCTGTGGGCAAGTCACAACATTTATTGAGCATAAAGAATAAACAGTGCTGTGAAACAGGGACAGGATTCCTACCCATGGGGAATAAGAATTATAATATCAACGGCAGAATATATGCACATGAAATTGACTAAAAACATTTCATTGCAGAGGGGTCCCAAACCAGTAATATTAGGAATATCATCAAAAACAAACAAAAAAAAGGAATATCATCATCTCTCAACCTTCTAGTAATATCTAATCATCTGATACATTGCTAAGAAATACGTGTAATTAACAGATAATATGTTAAACTAGATTTATTCCTGCAGCCTGAGTGTGGGAACCACGAGAAACCACGTGTAAATGTCAAATCTGCTTTGTTTCCAATTGTTAGGAAATTTCCTGCTTCTATGTCCATTTGGAGTCTCAGTCTTGAAATCCAAGTCCATACTTTCTGCATTCTGTCTCTGCGGAGAGCTTTGTTTTTGATACTCACCTCTCCCTCCCTCGTGTCCTCCACCTTCATTTTCACCATGGACAAGTAAGTTGTAGTTGATTTAAAATGGCCCCAAATCCTTTGCCACACTTTCTTTGAGAGGTGGAATTTCTTTCTCTACCTGTTTAGTTTGGGCTGGTCCAATGACTTGTTTTGACCAACTGAATATGGCAATGGAAATTCAGTGTGAAAATTTAGACTGAATCTTATGAGATCTGCACCTTACACTTTTGACCACTTGGATACTCCCTATTAGAACCCAGTTACCATGCTATGAAAAGCCCAGACCATGTGGAGAGGTTATGTGGAAGGAAATTATGACATTGGTCAGCAGCTTCCATCTCCACATGAGATCTGAGATAACAGTAGCACCAACTGCAGCCATTTGAGTGAACTGTCCTGGAAATTCTAGTTCAGCAGAACCTCCTGATGACTGCAGAGCCAGCCAACATCTGGTCTAATGTGGCAGGGGACCATACAGCTAAGGCCAGCTAACACAGAATAAAGAAAAGCAAGTAAAAGTCATTTTAGGCTACTAAGTGTTGGGTAGTGGGCAACATAGCAATACATAACTGAAACACTAACTGAATTATTATCTGCATAGCTTGTTTATTAGATTCTTATAGATGTTTGCTTGCTAAAATTTGAGAAAGCATGGACTTAGAAATCAATGAGATCTGATTTAAATAAAGACTTTACTCCTTACTGTAATTGCATGATTTGGGGCCAGGTATTAAATTTCCCTAAACCTCAGCTTTCCTTTCTGCAAAAAAAGAGGGTAAATAAAAATTACTTCTTAATACTTGTAACAATTAAGTAAAATGATGTGCCCCCCCCAAAATCTTATCTCTGTTTATTATCCATGATCCATGATCCAGCCATAAGCACTTATAAATATCAGTCTTCTTCTCATTTTCCACATCCATATTACAGCCATATATTTACTGATTTTTCCTTTGCTAACTCTCAGCTGTGGATATTCCTGTCTTGTTACTGCTCAAAGTATCGAAAAAAGGCAAACATCAAAAACACACTGACAGCCAAGCTAATAAGCAAATGATTCTGCTTGGTTTTTGGAAGTTGCCTGGGCTGTCCTTCCAAGTTCTTTTTCAAATTGTGGCAACTCCTAGTGCAAATACATCCCACAAGAATAAACTAAGTTGCCAGTCTTTAGTTCTAATATGACATGGCTCTGGGGAAGAAGGGATAGTGAGGCTGCAAATGACACTTTTTCATCTTCCTCAACACAGCTTCCTTATTTTCCTCCATCCTCCATGCCCCATTCAGGAATTCACTGGTGATTGAAAATGCCCTTGGTAATTTGATAATCTAAATTATTGCTCTGGACAGTTTCTTCTTTCGAGAACGTGTTGTCCCTCTGCTTACTCTTCTCACAAAACAGTCTACCATTGTATATATTTTGAAATCCAGTGTAATCACCCATCTGCTTTAGGAAGCTTATGAAATAGAGTCTGTTTCATCATAATCTCTTCTTTCTTGAATTCAGAAAATTTAGATTCCACAAATTGAGTGGGACAATGAATAAGGTACTGTCTGGAAATATGTCTTTTGTTTTTGTGTTATTACATAACTGTTCTCTGAATATCCTTATTTATTCAGCCAGATTGAAAGCTTCTTGAGAGCAAAGTCTAACACTTCCCAAAGGGGTGATAACAAGCAAGTTACTCAATCTCTTAAAACCTGGAAAATGGGGGTTATAAATCCATTCTCTCCAGGTTAATGAGATAAACACATAAAATGCATAGTTTAGCACATAATTATGTTCAATATAAGCCATTTAATTTTTATGTGCAGTTTTTGAATATGCTTAGACATTGGATGGAAAGCCATGATGTTTGACTGAGTCCTTGATGTGCTCATAAAGTAAATTAGAGAATACTGTTGTCTAAGGCTGATATGATGCATATGAAAAATGGGTAACTAATATATGGTTGATACATGAAATACCAACATCGATTTTTTTGGTCCATTTATTTTCTTTCAGGAATATTGCAATAAAATCAAATATCCCCTGGACTTGGAACATTCAGCTACTGAAAACTTGTCTGATTATTTTAGTCCAGCACAGGAAATAAAATCACATGAATGAGAATGTTGCTTAGCTCTTGGAGACAGGCCGAAAATAAGGATTCTGGGCAAATGAAGACAATAAGAAGGCACTAAAAAACAGCAATGAACATAAGTAAATAGCAAAAACAAAACCAGTGTGAGGAGAGTGGAGGAAAGATGGGCTGAATAACTAGTAAAGTCAAAGTTTGCCTACTTCACAATTTTTATGACCTCAAATAGATTTGAGTTTGCAAAGGATAATAATCATGCAGTCTAACCATACAGGTCATGATGAAGGAGACATGTTATTTATATTGAAAAAAATAGTTATTCACAGCAGGAATATTCTATGTTCTGGTTGGGGGGTGCCAGTTGCTCGCAGAGCTATTCAGATTCCTTTTACGTAGCCTCTGCACATTTGTCCTTGGTTCCAAACTTGGCAGCCATGGGGTAAGAAAGAGCAAACCAGGACCTTGTGCTTGATTGTTAACATGTGAGTACTTCATTGTCTTACATGGTTGTGATATACAGTTTCTTTAGACCCAGGGCCATTGCTCAAAAGTAAAAGAATTGACAACTACTGGGTTTTGGTTCACTTCAGTAAAAAACAAAAACAAAACAAAACAAAACAACAAAACAAAACAGTGTATGAACAAGAATTAGTCCCTAGTCTTCATCTCTTCTCAGATGCCTTTTCATTAACTAGTAGACTATATATTATATCCCTAGGTACAAAGATTTCAATTCTAGGAGCAAAGATCGCAGTGTGGCTACCACGATGGATGATGAGGAAAGCAATGCCACTGTGCATGATTGGTCCAAGCCCCCATGTAAATATCCCCAGGGATACCTGTTGATCACACAAAGCCTAGTTTATTAAGCTTGCTGAGCAAGTGACAGCACAAAACTAACAAGGGTATCCACAGTTCTCAGGAGGGAAAATTTAGGGAAAAGTACTTATGGAATTGAGGTTGGAGGGTAATAGGCACAGTGATTTTAGAGTGAAGTTAGGGAGCATGGTCTGGGCAGAAGTTGGTCAGAATTTATAAACAACACAAATCAATGAGACAGTTTTGGTCTTTTCTTCGAAAAACATGAGTTCAGACTTAGGATAGACCAATTCATCTGTGGTCTTATTTTGGAACACATGAGTCTAAATGGGATGATGTTAAAGCAATTTGGGCTTCAGTAGTGTGTGTTTCATGCCATAACTTAGTATAGTCTGTTATGCCAGTCATACTGTAGTTTGTTTTGTAAATTGTCATTTCTATTTTTACTTCTCAGAATGTATGTGAAAAGCTCTTAAAAGAGATGTTCAGCCTCACTACAGAGGTGGACTTCTAACAAGGAAGAATGAGGGAAAAAATATAGTGTTTGAAGAAAAGATTTCAAACTTTTGAGTGAAAAGCCAATGCTGTTATTACTGCACTCATTCTACCCAGGTGGCTTACTAAAGAAATACTTGAAAAAAATACATCAGACACTGCAAACCTGAGGGTAATTTCCATTTCTAGAATATATCAGTTAGATGTTCAGTACAAAATATTGCCAGGAACATCTGGCATTGTGAATGATCCAGACAGAGTTTATCAGCCCATTTCCTAACAATGTTGTCAGAATGACTGGAAATGCTGGCACATTTGTCTTTGAATCCGAGGAAGGTATTGTGAGCATCCCAGAATGTGACAGAACCAATGATATACCATTTGAATAGCAAAATAAACATTTTTTTTTTTGTCCTGATGCACTGGCAAGGAGAGCTTGAAATATTGGAGAGAGGAGATAAGATAGCAAATAGATATAGCAAATGCACTCCAATACCAGGGAATCCCTTAATTCTCTAACAAATAAATATCTCCAAGGAAACAGTGCTGTGGAAATAAGTTTTATTATCCCAATCATATTAAAGAAAAATCATGCCCAAATCTATTAAAGTAATATTGTTTGGGTAGAAACAAAATTTTTGTCTAAGTAATTAAGTACACTTGGCCATAACATTTGAACAAACAATACTTGCTGGTTTCATACACTAATAAAAACAAAGAACAGCATTTAGAGCTTAGCCCAACACAGAGGTGATTGAAATCAGTTACAATTCCAAATCATAGCATATGCAAAGATGTACTCCAGTAGTTTACTTAATGAGCAGAATAAGCTACCACTATTTGGTATGAATAATTGTTTAAAAAACTTTTTTCTCCATGGCCAAATGAACTTGGGTTAAAAAAGTCTCATAATGACTCAGGTACTCTTTAGAGTTTACTATTCATTCTTATAGATATGTTTTAAAAGTTGATCCTCATTAATAGCCCTGTGGGCAGTCAGAATCACTGCTGTGTTAATGAAGAATATTTTAATTTCAAGAAATACAATTCAAACTACTTTAAGAAAAAGAGGGAGATAATTGGTTCATATAACTAGAAAGTTGAAAGGTGATAGCTGCTTTAGCCATGGCTGGATCCAGGGACTTAGAGAGCTACAACTCTCCTTCCCTTCTACAGTGCTTTCTTTTGCATTTTGTCTTCACATTCACTCTCTATTGAGTAATAAGATGGATTGTCACATCAGTAGCCCTTTTCCATGTTATAGCTTCCCATTAAACCATAGAGAATCCCTTTTCTCTGACATGTACATACCAAATTTCATGGTTAAGTCTCTGGGTGGCTTGCTAGGGTCAAGTCCTCATCTCTGAACAAATCACTAGAGACAAAGAGGTGAGGCATTCTGATTGTCATGGGCGTATGCCTGGAGCGGGGGTGGGGGGGTGGCACTGGTGTGGTGGTATTAACATCACTGCTGGGTGGGGAGGGATTGGTTTTCCAAGGGAATAAATACTGAGTAAACAGATAATGTATGTTCAATACGACCTCCAATGCACAATGTACTAATGACAAATGACTGACTACCCTTAGCATAAAATATAATCTTAATTGAATTATAAATTTCTTCAGATTTTTAACTCCAGATGTATGTAACTCTCCAAGTTACATACTTTACTCTCTTAGATACAACCTCTTAACATGAACATTTTCCAAGTTTTTAAGACTCTATGATTTCTCTCATCTCCAGGCTTCCTACCTTCTTCCCCTTGGTGCACTCCTTTTCATCTCTTGATTTTGACTTCAAGAAGATGTCTTCTAGGCCTTTCTCCTAACACTGTTAGCTGCTAGTAACATTAGCTCTTGCAGTTCCCTTTATCTGCACAAACATAGCTCTTATACTATATGCTTATAATTCCTTGGCTATCTGGTTGTTAGACCATAAGCTCCATGTGAGCAGTGCCTAGCACATAGGAAGGGCTCCATCTATACTTATCAAGAAATCAGCATGGCTATAGTCATGAGAAGCCAGGTTTTTTATTCCTCCACCAGAACTCATTAAATCACATCATTCAATTTTACCAAAGTGCAGAGAAATGTAAAAGAATTAGAAAACACAACTGTCAATATAAATGCACTACCACAGGCAGTCCAGAAGTAGGAAAATTCAGCAATTTCAGCCTGCTATAGAATTCAGTTCCTGGATTGCAATGGCCCTACTACACTCTTGATGATCATGAGTGTCTCATATAAATCCCCTAACAACAAAGGGAATGAGGTCGAATCCAACAGTAACTGTTGTATGCTGATTGTTATAAAGTTGAAGGGGTATGGTTGGTTAGAGTTAGAAGGAAATAACTTTCCTTTTCTCTAAAAAATTACTATAAACTAGAAAAACTATAACTCTGCCTTCCCATTTTCTGGTCTTCTTTAATAGAAAGAAACAGGATTCTTTGTTCCTTTTTGCCTAAGAATGCTGAGTCACAGGATAGAAATATCTCTCATTCAGTTCATTCTTCCCCTCTGGCTCTCTCAGCCCATTTCCAATTCTCCAACATGTTCCATATACACATTTTTTTTTAACTAGTTACATTCTTTGAAATGCCTGTTTTGCTGAATTTTACAAATATCTAGGAATCTTCATGGGAACAACTCCTTTTGAACTTTGTTCTCAATCACAGATAAACATTTGACACTTCCTCACTTATGTGTAAATCACAACCGTCTCTCAATGCCCCCATTTCCCCTCACTTCAGGACACTCTCTTGAGTGTACCACTTACCAAACTGTATCTGTGGTGGATACTTGGTATAGTCTGTCCAGGATCTTCTATTAGAACTGTTTGTCATCCATTCACATGGTTTTATTGCTTTTTAAAAAGTTGGCTTCATTAGGATATAATTTACATACAGTAAAATTTACTAATTTTAAGAGAATGATTTAAAGGATTTTGACAAATCTATAACATTGTGTAACCACCACCAAAATAATAATATTGAACATTTCCATTACCCCCAAAGAGTTCTCTCAGACTCCTTTACATTCAGTCTCTTCCTCCTATCTCTGGCAACCCTTTGTCCTCCTTTTCTCACTATAGTTTCTTCTTTTTCAAAATTTCATCTAAAGGAAATCACATAATATATAGTTTCTGTGTGTGTGCACCTAACTTCTTTCACTTACCATAATCTTTTCTGAGACTCCTCTGTGTTGCTATGTGTGTGTTAGGATTCTTTCTTTTCATGTGGTCTAATGGCCTTGACTTGACTTTGTGGCCCAAATCCTGATTAACTGCTCCAAGGATGGGTCATTGGGCCAGTCCAATAAAAAGAGTTTCAGTATCATCTGCCTAATGCTTGAAGCCAAGAAATGTAGAACTCACAAACTGAAGACAGCAATATATCCTTATGTGAAGAAAGATAGTCTAAAATGGAAGAACATATACAAAACACAGAAAGAATCCTGGCAGCATTGGAGTCTCTAGCTCCAGATTTCTCCAAAGACCAGTTATATAATCTCCTCCCTGTGACTTGGTGGTTAAACGTGTGTTTAGATTCCATAAGTCAACAAAGCAATTTTCCTTTTATTTTTCCCCCTACAAAGTTAGAGGGGTGTTTTTGTGATTATTTTTGGGAAGGGGGGGTGTTGGTCGCATAGTATTCAACTATGGCTGATGGATTGTTATAGCCTCTTGTATACAAGCTCCCTGAGGATAAGGGCTTCTGTGCTTCCGTCACCCAGCTGCAGGCATCTAGCATGTTTGTTAGAAAGTTTAGCTAACCTGAGTCAAGCCATATATTGTCATCACTATTTGTTGAGCACATACTAAGTGTGTGACACCAAGTTCAGTGTTAGAGGTAAAGATGCTATATTTGTCTTCCATCTGCCTCTCCAATCTTATCTCACAGTAACTTCTCTGTGTCTTCTCCAGCTACATTGGCTACTTCTATCCATGGGTTGTGCAGAGGCTGGACTAGCTTTCCCAATCTTTTTGCTTCTTGGCAAAAGGCAAAGGATTCAGGGAATCCTTTCTTTGCCTTAAAGTTAAGACTGGGTCGGGACGCCTGGGTGGCTCAGTGGTTGAGCGTCTGCCTTTGGCTTGGGGCATGATCCTGGTCCCAGGATTGAGTCTCACATTGGGTTCCCTGTGAGAAGCCTGCTTCTCCCTCTGTCTGTGTCTCTGCCTCTCTCTCTCTCTCTCAGTCTGTGTCTCTCATGAATAAATAAATAAATCTTTAAAAAAAAAAAGTTAAGACTTGGTCAAATGTCCCATATAAATATCCTCAGAGGACCATGCACTGGTATCTCTAAATAGCATTGGAACATTAGAACTATTGTTTTACATTTATTATTATCATTATTTATTTTATCTGTCCTCTCCAGTAATTTAAAACCTTGAGGAGTGCAGGGCTCCTGTTTGTCTTCATATTCCATTGTATTTACAAAGTTTAATTAAGTGCCAGGAACAATAGGACACAACATATTCTGCTGAGTGTTTGAATAACAATGGGACCTGCCTTAAAGAGCTTATAATCAAATTAGGCCATACAGATTTTTAAAATGCATTGTCTTCTATTTTTATTTGTTAAATCTGAAAGCATAAATGAGTCATGGAGATACCTAGAGAAGGCTTCATGAAGGAGACAGTACAAGAACTGAATCTAGTTTGAAAGATATCAACAACAGTGTTAATTTAACTATTCTTGTAACAGCAAAGGTTCCCATTACCTTAGTGATTTGCAACAGCAAACATTTATCTTACTCAAATTATGTGAGAGCTCAGCTCAGTTCAGCTCTACCTGTTTTCTCATTTCTCAGGAAAAAGAGTAACCATTATCTGGGATGTAATGTTTTCATGGTAAAGGGGTAGAGCTAGAGGCTCTGAGCCACATCATGCTTGCATGTTCTGCTCAAATTCAATTTGCCAAGGTAAGTCATGTGGCTAAGGCCAGAGTCAACGAGAAGGAAATGTACCCGCCTACCATAAGCAAGGAGCATGGGCAAGGGGATTGTAAGAAGTAGTAAGAACAAAAACACAGATGTGAGAGTGCTCTTGTCAACAAATACTTGGGGAACTTCAACTTATTTTTTATTAAACTTTCTATCATATGATAGTTTTAGATTTACAGAAAAGTTATAAAGGTGGTACACAGAGTTCCTGTACACCCACATCCAGTTTTCCCTGTGGTTAATATCCCATATTCATATGGTACAATTGTCACAACTTATTAGTTATTACCAAAATTATATTATTATTAACTAAACCATGCTTTACTCAGATTTCCTTAGATTTCACCCACTGTTCATTTTCCATCCTAAGATCTTATCTAGAATGTCATGCAATATTTAGTGAATATGTCTCCTTAGTCTCCTTCCAATGTTTCTCAGATTCTACTTTATTAAAATTGCTTAATTGATTTTATCTCTTCAGAGTATCTGAAGATATGAATCTAGAGGAAACTTCCCTGGACATAATAAATGAATAAAACGAGTTTCTTTTTTGAAACAAAGTCCAAACCATGATCTTATTGTCTCATCCTAGCTCCTGAAAAAGTTGATCTACAACTGTTAATTTGTTAAGGCATGCCTACATCTGAAGTCTCCTGAAAAACAGAGAGATGGTCTAGTGTTTTTTGTGGACATCTGAATAACACACATTCAAGAAAATCAATGGCTGAGTAACTAAAAGACTGGATTTCAAGAGAAATGCTGAATATGCATAGCCTCCTCCATCCCTGAGTTAATGACATATACATGAAATATTGCAGATAAGAAATTAGGAAGTCTCTTGGAAGTACAATAGGAAAATATGCAAAATATTGGCTTAGTGTGGGGCTTTCACATTTTACATGTCATGCTGAAGGGTACATATGAGGTACCCTAGCTATTAGATTTTTGTCCAAGGAAGAAGTGTTGAGCTTCCAAATGATTGTAAGAAAGTAAGTGGGCTATTATAAAACATAATAAGGTAAATATAGATAAATTATGGTAGCCTTTCATTTTCTATGAAAATTGGGATAACTATTTTTTTTTCATTGAAATACAGTTGACACACAATGTTACATGAGTTTCAAGTATACATCAAGGTGATTTGACAATTGTATACATTATGTTATACTGACCACAAGTGTAACTACCATCTGTCATTCTATGATGCTATTGCAATACCATTGACTATGTTCCCTAGGCTGTACCTTTCATCCTCATGACTTACTCATTCCATAACTGAAAGCCTGTACATCCCAATCCTCAGGATGAGTATATATATTTTTAAAGATTTTATTCATTTATTTGAGAGAGAGAGAGAGAGAGAGAGAGAAAGCAGAAGCAGGGGGAGTGGCAGAAGAAGAGAAAGAAGCAAGCTCCCCACTGAGCAAAGAGCCCACTTTGGGGCTCCATCCCAGGATGCAGAAATCACAACCTGAGCTGAAGGCAGACACTTAACCAACTGAGCTACCCAGGCACCCCTGGGGATGGGTATTCTTAGGTGGCTTGAAAATAGGACAGACTATTAGAAATATTTTGGTTTGCAAAACTGCATAATGTTGATATAGTTAACATTTATTGAATAGGTTAAGTGTAGGTATGGTAATAAATATTCATTTATTATCATAACAGCCTATAAGATAGATTTTATCATCTCCATTTTCCAGATAAGAGAGAAAGATGGAAAAATTAAGTAACTTGCCCAGTAAGTAGTAGAGCTAGGTTTTTAAATTTAATGCCAGAGTCAATGTATAATCTCTACCTTGATTGCCTCTCCTATAAGACAATGTTAGCATAGGCATTATGGACACAGATATGAACCATCCAGACCTCCTTCTGGAAAGAACGTGTGCCCTCTTCTCTGGTAGTGCTGTCTGTAGACAAGTGACAAGCCTGGGTCTGGCATCCACACAATTTCCTAGCACCAGTAACTGATACTTAGCAACCTCTTGAGGATAATTCCACTCCACTCCCTGCATAGTACCCCTCTACTGGTTCTTCTTATCAGAGCCCCGTAACTTCCTCCAAGGCCACTTTCCACCCAAATCTCCTCCCTGCTCTACCTATACATCTCAGTTCATGAATTTCATCTAGTTTCCCCCAGGAGTGGGCTAGACTGAGACTTACCATAAAGGAGAGACCTAAACAAATAGGTGTTACTTGATATCATCCAGAATTTGCCCCCATCAAGAAATATTTTATGTGTTAGTATCTATACTTGGGTTCATTTTACTCCTAGATTGGCTCCCTTTACAATGTCCTATAGACTCATATTTTTGCTAAGAAGTGGTAGAGAAAATGGGCTGTGCGAATAAAAAACTAAAAGAGCTGTTTCACTACAAACTTTGTAAATTATTGAGATACAAATACATTTTTTATTCATGTAGAACAAAGCCATACTAAAATTGGGGGAGATCTGCTCTCCTCACTGCTCCATGAAGAAATGAAGCCCAACTTATGGTCATTGACTTTGAAGATCATGGTGAGCACCAAATTGGTGCCTCCAGGACTCCAGCCTACAGCAGCACCTATACTCAGTAAAGAATGCCCATTGCATCCAATGTATCCATGGAAAGGAAGTTAGAGCATAAAGAGTGGAGGTGGGGGAAAATTTGACAGAAGCAATGAGGCACAATTTTATCTGTGCCATTTTGAAGTAGAAGAAGGATGTCATTAAGAGATGAGCTAAGAGCAGGAAAGAGAGAATGAAACATAGACTTCATACAGATGAGGAGGAGAGATGAGCAAAAGATAATCTGAAGAATCTTAAAATTGTAGATAACTAGATAACAGAAAGAAACAAAAATAGAACACAATTAAGCATTCAAACACAGCATACATCTGGCTAAAATGACAGTATTGAAGGGTGAAATGGGAATAAGAATATAAGTCTGCCTTTGATTGCTTATGTTTGGCTGCTGTTGAGATATATCTTTTGCAGAATGGACTTGCCAAAGATAAAATGAAATAATGGACAAAATTTAGTCTAGTGAGATATAGTGTCATAGGAAGAAATAGAGGTACTTTTATGATACTGTCCTGATGACTTACGATCTTGTCTGTACTCGGATACTGGAAACACAAAGGTGACTTTGTGTCTTTGTCTATGAAGACATACTTGCTGTAGAAGTATAGCACAGGATATCAGAAGGTGAACAAGCAACCTCAATTCCCCAGGAAATGTGCATTCACTGCAAAACAACTATTATGGGATGTACTGTGTTCAAAGGGCAAGGATGTCTGCATGCATCGTAGGAAACTGAATGTTGAGGATTTAAATGTGGACTTTGACTTGATGTCTGAGGGCTCTACCTCTTGATTGTTCAAAGGCACAGGTACTCACCATTGCATCGAAGACGTGTATATTCTTAAAGTTATTCTTCACTGACCCTAAGCCTATTCTGATGCCAGTTTGGAGTTCAGAAAGTTAAAAGTATTACTGTGCTAAATATTTCTTTTTTGTGTGGCATAAAACAGTAGTAAAAGTAGATAACATAAATGCCAAGGGGAAACTGAACGTTATTAAAACCTGATGCTTAACTGCAATTATCTGGGAGAAACTTAGAAATATCTATAGAAATATCTAATAAAGTTGTATTCTAGGAAAGAGGGGCTGTTGAAGAATTTGTGAGAAGATGTTCCAAGGGGAATTGAAGGAGACTCTTCATTAACAACAACAAAAATGATAGAAGGAGAAAGGAAAGGAGACTATAGCAATGGAATAAAAGATGTTTCCCCCGAGCTGTGACATTTGAGACAGTTTTGCTTTTACACTACAAGTTTTGAGAGTGTGTAAGGTAATTGAAAATAGCAGAAGGCTATCCAGTGGCCAATGAATTCCTGGAAGGCAAGCAGGGGGTACAGAGATCACAGAACACGAACCATGAAGGAAGAAGGGTAGAGAGAGCTCATCATGGGTACCAAGAAGCTGGCTTCAGTGATTTTAACATGAATTAGAAAAAAAAAGACACCTGCAGAAGAACCTCCCTTAGACCTAGCGCCCCTAGGTAAGTTAGCTCACTCGCAGGTCAGGAACATGGCAGAAAGAATGAGGAGGCAGGGAAGAAAGTAGGGAGAAGGCATTAGTCAACTTTCTATGTAACCCTTTCAGTTAATCATAAAATGTGTGGATTTTGTTTGAGCCTGCTGGTATACATCTATTCCTGTGGTACCTGATAGATGTATCATGTAAGAATACAGCCTACTTCATTATATTACACCTTATTTTATTTATTGCACACGCACCATTAAAATGCTAACCAAAGTGGAGATTATTTATAAAATTTGCCATCTGTGGCCACCGAATTCATAAAATAAGAGATACAAATTACAAGCCCTATTCAAATAGTCTCCTTGAACACTTTGGACAAGAAGCTAACATTTTACCTATATGAATAGTAAAATAAACTTCATCCAATGTCTAAATATGGTAACCAACCAAAAGTATGGACAAGATGTTACAGGTTGGGTTCCTGGGGAGCAGATTCTGAAAAACAGATTAGCTTCCTTAATTAAGAAGTTAAGAAGTGCCCCTGAGATCCACCCCTGTATGCCTATGGATGGAAAGAGATAGAACAAGATAGAGTAGGGACCAGTGGATCTGCAAGGGAAACTCCATAGTCTCAGCTGACCCCATGGAGTGCTCTGTAGCTACAAGGAAACTTCAGCTTTCTCCCAACTTGGATCAACATACCTTTATATCTTGATATGGATTAGTCATTTTATGCGGGCCACTCTGGGAAAAATGTGTGTTTGGGGAGGGTAGCTATGTAACTGGGATGGTCTCTAAAGGGGCTGATGGTTGAAGTTATAACTGCCGGAACACTGAGCTCTTCACTGATGGGGGATTCAGAGAGCACAGCAAATGTCCACCCCCTGGGATGCCTGTGTGGTCAAGACTACCCCAGAGACTATATGGAGAAGAGAGACAAAATATTTAAGGTATGGTGCTCTACTTTAAGGAAAGGAGACCATGGAGGCTGCACCAAGAGGAGGTAGAGCATATTTGAAAGAGTCAGTTCTGACCCTTACAAGTAGTATGAGCTTAACTAGTGTATGACTCAAATTTTTATTTGGAAATTATAGACAGCAATTGTATTGATTATTTATAGCTGCTGTAACAAATTACTACAAACTTAGCAATATAAAACAACAGAGATTTATTATTTTACTGTTCTGTAGGACAAAAGTCCCAAGTGGGCTTAGCCAGTTTCATCTTCTGTGGATCCCACAAGGTGGAAATCAAAATGTCAACAGAATTGTGTCCCTTTTTGGAGGCTCTAAGGGAGAATCCATCTTATGGCTCATATAGGATATTGGCAGAATTCGGTTTCTTGCTGTTGCAGAACTGGGGTCTTCATTTCTTTGCCATCAGTTCAGGACCATCCCCAGTTTCTCGAGGCCATGAATATTCCTTCGCTTGTGGCTCACACTTCAATGCCAATAATAGTGGATCAAGTCTCTCTCATGCTTGGCAGCTTTCCTGTATCTTCTGATATATCTCAGAGGGACATAACTCTCATCCTCCTGTACTTTTAAGGACTCACATGATTGGACTGGGCCTATCCAAATAATCCAGAATAATCCCTCTATTTTATGGTTCATCACCTTAATTTGCAAAATTCCATTTGCCATGTAACATATCCATAGGTTGTGTCTATCAAAACTCACAATGTTGTGTGAGATTATGCTAAGTGCCTGGATACCTGAGTAAACCCTCAGGTTATATATATAGAGTAAACCCTCAATAAGTGAAGCTCACACCAGAAGTTCGAAAAAAGAGACAAAGAAGCCCTGAAGTCATCAGTAAAGGCTTCATGTAGAGAAGACGCCAAGTCTTGTAGGATAGAAATAATTAGAATATAGGGAAGGATAGGAAAAAAGGCTATCATGTCATGAGAGTAATATAAGCAAGAGAACAAGTGTAGCAAGTTCTGGTAGCAAGATGCAGAATTTGATGGTAAATAGGCCTGAAAGTTTTGCTTTGCTTATAATTAAGTCCGTTGCTTTAGCACTATAATAAACCACTATGGCCCTTAGAGTTTCTCATGTGTGTGTGTGTTATCTATTGAATGTCTGCATTCTAGAAGAAAAGGAAAGCATTTTAGTATCCTCTCTTTGCCCCCTCAGTTTCACTAGTTTTGGCAAACCCACATTGTCTTCACAACCACATTTCCTAGCTATTGAAGAGGCTAACAAATTCATCTCTATTTGACTTGTGTCATTCCAAAATTCTGATGTGAATAGCTCCACAGGGTTCATAAGCAAATGAGGAGAAGGTCTACAGCAGTAGTTTCCAAATTTTTTTGATGCCTCAACCCATCAGTGAAAAGTTTGGAGAATGTACTTCTAATATGTGAACAATGAATATATATGAATAATGAATATATGTACATATATGAATAATGAATGTATGTATATGTAAGAATAATGAATATGTGTGTATATATAAGAATATTGATATATGTACATATATTCATTGTTCATATACTGGAAGCATACATTAACATATATAAATGATATTAAGATATGTACATTATATTAAATATTAATAAACCTAAATTGTATCTTAATTTTTAATCTTTAGATTTAAAATGATGATTAACAGAAGTGTTCATATATTCCTCTTACATCACAATTGATTGTCTTGCATATTTCCTAAAGTGCCTTTGGAACAGAGGTCTTCTGTTCAGCTCAGAAGGCCATGGTGCTTGCATACGTGGTGCTTGATAACATGTACCCTGTGTTCATAGCCTCAGCTATCATCCTCCTTTTCTGACTTGTTCAAAAAACTATTCCATCATGTACCTAAAGAGGGTATGTTTGGGCTCATGGTAAAGATTGATCTGGGTGCCTTCTGATGAATCATGCACTAAAAAGTATGCAGATCAAAAGAATTTCAAACAGCCCAAGCTGCTTATGATCAAGAATTCAGTGGCCCTTGTTTAGGAAAAGGCTGGAGATTAAGAAGGAAGGTAAAGTGTGAATTTTACGTGGGACAACGTCATCTAACTGAAGCGCCTGGGTCCCAATCCCCAGGAATGGCGCAGCCCTCCCCACATGGAGAAGAGACCTTAGGAAACTTTACCTGTGCCTTTTTCCTTGAAAAGAATGTTTTGGGAGCATGTGAGTGGCTCAATTGGTTACATGTCTGACTTTTGGTTTCAGTTCAGGTCATGACCTCAGGGTCATGAGATCGAGCCCTGCATCCTGCTCTGTGCTGGGCATGGACTCTGCTCATGATTCTCTCTCTTCCTCTCCCTCTGCCCCTTCCTTCCTGTGCACGTGCTCTTTCTCTCTCTCTCTCTCTCTCTCAAAAAAAAAAATCAAATTAAATTAAATTTAAATTTAAAAAAGAAAAGTGTTTTGACAGCTTAAGCTGCTTCTCTAAGGAAAAGACTGTATCTTGCTTCCATTGCTCCTCATTCTCCTTTGTCCTTATGAATTATGCTTTCCTTCAATATTAGGTTTGGACACCCTCATTCACAACCTACAAGCGGCCCTTACCTCTCTTCAGTTTATAATTTAAAAATTGTTCCATGTGTGCATTCCCTATCCATCATAACACTAGTAGATAGGGTTAGATTTTGTACAACCTTGTTAGAGAAGTTTAGATTTAACATTTTTTAAAATGAGTTATTGAAGATTTTGTTCTGAGAATTCACAAGACTTTAGAAAGATGGTTTTGCCCACTGGATTAGAGAAGCATAGAATATGGAGTCTGGGAGCGATTGGTAGTGGAGAGAAGGGCGGAGAGCTGTAAGAGCCAACAATCCGGCCATGGAGTAACAAGGATGCTCCCCCACTTATGTCCTCGTTTGGAATGAGGAAAAAGAAATTTTTATCAGTTCTATTGCAAATCTTTACAATATTTATGGTAGTTATCTACAATGCACATGGGATGAGCAAACCACTAGATGCTACTTAATTATTAAGTAATACATTATTAAGGAAGTCAGATGTTAGAGGGGATTCGGGTACATAGCTGAAAAATAACTTATGTTCTGTTTTTGTTGCTGCTACCAATTAACTGTGCGATTTTTAGCAAAACACTTATGTCTGTAGTTTCTTCAGCCATTAAAACCAAAGCTATTCAATAATATAAACTCTAAGAATCCTCTTGGTCTAGGATTACATGATTGTAAAAGAATGAATACTGCCTAACTTTGGGGAAAACTTCTTTCTTTTTTCCAAGCATCATACATCATTCTTCAACTACTATTAATTTTTCATATGTACTTATATTTTATTAATCCGCATATGTAATTCTCTAAGTATTTTTAAAAGGAAGTGACATGTATTTTAAAAATCATTCTGTAGCATTTTAATAGTAACTCAACATAAATGGAATCAATATTCAATAATTAACCATTATTTCTTCATAAAAACACAAAATGATCAAAATTACATTTCCTCTGGAGTTCTAATACTGCAGTATTATGAAAAAACTAAGAGATTGTCAAAGCAAGGAAGCCAAGTTCCACGGCCTGTTGATAATGTGAGGAAGTCCGCATGTATGATATACAGAGAAAGACACCTCATTTATCAGCTCTGTAGGCATTAGTAGAGAATCTACACACAATTATGTTATGTCTAACTCTAAAGTAAGCTTACAAAATTATGCATAAACATGACTGTGTCTAATGCCTTAAGAATTAACAATCCGGGGATCCCTGGGTGGCTCAGCGGTTTAGATCCTGCCTTCAGCCCAGGACGTGATCCTGGAGTCCTGGGATTGAGTCCTACATCGGGCTCCCTGCATGGAGCTGCTTCTCCCTCTGCCTGTGTCTCTGCCTCTCTCTCTCTCTGTGTCTCTTGTGAATAAATAAATAAAAATCTTAAAAAAAAATTAACAATCCTTCAAATTAAATAATGAAATTCCCATTCAGGAAACCCAGGGTGTCCAGTTTCACCATGCAACCAGTGCTTTGAAGAGAATGGGAATAATCGCCCCTACTTCTAAGCAATCACTTAAAATTGACTAGCTTATTTCTTTAAGTTTACTTTCTCTGAGCAACTAACATTTTGATTTAAACAACACTTTTTGTGGAGTAAACAATCCACTTCTTGTGGGTTGGAGTAAGCTTGGAGTCAGAAGACCTGTGTCTTCGGCCACCTCTTTTTGCTACTGATGTGATGTGGAACAAGATCACACAGTCTATGTGTGATCATTTGGGATATGAAAGGAATAGTAGAGTTATGTTTACCTTATGTTCTTCAAATGAGTATGGATAAGATACAATAAAATGATTAATGTGGAATTATCTTATAAAGCTTTTACATTTATAATACCTTAATGAATTATTATAGATAAAACAAAACAAAGTATGACAATATAAGTAAACAAGTGATATATACTGCATTAGCTTCATATTTTATGCAAATGAGAAATAAACCACATTTTTTAATGACTATATTTCCAGGATAAAATGATCTATCTGAGAAGACATATAAACTAGAAGACTTAACTTTCTCCTACTAACACCATGGGAGCTTGCGTAAATCGCTAGGGCTCCAGGAAAATATGGAGGTCCCCAAATCAATATCCATTCTTGACAGCTGAGGAAACAGCTCCAGAGTTTTAAAGTATGATTTAAGGAAAAGATTCAGAAGAAAGCTGACATTTGCAAGTGAGACTTGGCATTAATAAAGGAAAATATTGCTAGTACATCTTGCTTAATTGCAGATTTAAGAGCCAAAGAGAACAGTATCTCTAAATCATACTGGATACAAAGAATAGTGTGTAAAATAATTGAGTAAATAATTGCAGGTGTGACTTAAAAGTTGATGATAATCATGATAACCAAACTCCGTATCACTAACCTAAGAGGATTTTCTTTCGAAATGTAAAGACACCAGACAGGACTATTAAGCTTCCAATTAGACTCTCAACTTTGGCATGTGTGCCTTCATCAACCCATGAAATGGGCACTGTACTTTGCACAGTGCCATGTGATGCTGTTTTTAGCAACCAGAGCACTAAAATTCTGCAAGTAGATCAGTCCTAGGCTGTCAGGCAGAACAAGGCACAGGTGCTCAATCTTGGAGGCCAGGAACACTGTATTTTTAAAACCAGGGCTGTAACAAGGATGATTCCTTAAGTGGTACAGTGATTTATATACACTGTCTCGCACGATGATGAGGTACCATAAGTAGAAGAACTGTAGAGATGTATAGATGAGGAACACCCATGGATGAGGAACAAAAAATATATGTGACTCAGATCACAAAACAAGTGAATAATGAAGCTAGAACTATACTTCATATTCTCTAACCCACAGTCCAGTCTTTCGTGCTTTCACAGTTCTGCACTTGTCAATAATAATTACAACTATTATTTACCAAGCACTTACTATCTGTCAAGCACTGTGCTGAGTTCTTTAAATATTCCATTTCGTTTAATCAATCCAAAACTCCAGAGAGAAGGAAGCATTATTTTCTGCATTTCATAGGCAAGGAAACTAAAGCTTGTGGGAGAAGTAGGAACACCGTGTTCAAGGTCACAGAGCTACCAAATGGTGGAACCAGCACCCACACCCATTTCTGCCTGACTTCAGCCTGTCCTCCCCTTCCCCTAGGCAGTTTTAGTGCCTCTGGCTGTTACCATTACAGGAGTTTGCCTTGAACCAAAAAGCAGTTTGACTTAAAAATAATAAGCAGGGTGATGAAAGAACCCACACTATTGGCATTTTAGGGGTCTCTTTTAGTATCTAATACTAGAATGTGATATTATTTTATGTAATCCATGCATGCTGAGTTTCATTCTCTGCCCAGCATTTTGAAGTAGAGCTCTCTATAAGGCTGTTTCCTTCCGTCCAATTTCTACCTCCTAAAACATAGTCAATATGCATGCAAATGGTTATATGTGTGTCTACCCTGGGACTTCCTCTTGTTTCACATGCTCAGAAGAGCATGTCCTGGACAATGGTAAATATTCTAAAGCCTCCATGCAATCCCAATTGCTCAGCTATTTTACTAATGACTTATATGTATGTATTTCCAGAATCTAACATACTCTTGAAAAATATTAATTCCACTTCCCACTGCCAACATTCATCCTGTCCCTCCTTGCTTTTTCCTTCCTTCCTACTTTCTTTCCTCTCCCCATTCTTTTCTTCTTTCCTTCCTTCCATCCTCCAAATAATAGTAATTCAAAGTGACTATTAAGTACAAGTATGACCCCGGAGGAACTCATGGTCTAGCCCATATATGTATTTTTTAAATAATAAATTTATTTTTTATTGGTGTTCAATTTGCCAACATACAGAATAACACCCAGTGCTCATCCCGTCAAGTGCCCCCCTCAGTGCCCGTCACCCATTCACCCCCACCCCCCGCCCTAGCCCATATATGTATTGAACAACTACACTATATATAAAGAGTAACAAGGTGTCACAGACTACACACAATGTAGATTCTCTGTAAGTTAACAAAGATCATGAAAAACAGTTCCCTATAAAATGCTAGAAATAACCCTTGAATAGTACCAAAATGCCTAAAGAGGAAGGGAGAGGCAAGAGAACATTTTATAAATTTCAACGAGAAAACAGTGGATACTATTAATTCAATCTCTTCTTACAGTAAATCACCCCCTCGCCTGCTAACAAAACAACACACTATGTGTGTGCAGTTTTCCGGTTTAATACGCAGTCTTGTATCTCTGTTTCTTTGTCTCTGCTGCCCCCTGTGTCTGGAATAGTCTTCCAACCTCTTATCCAAACCTCCAGACTTTCTGTGAAAGTCAGCTCAAGGGTAAGTCTGTAAATCCTTTGTGAAGCTTTCCCTGGTTCCCACAGACAGGCTAGGCTTGCTGTCCTTGAGCCCCACTGCATGTTGCATGAGACCCCACAGTAGCTGTCATCACTGTGCTGTGAGGATACCTATTCACATTGTCTCCACACCATGCTGCGTGTTTTTTGTTGTGTCAATTCTAGAATGCCAGCAGCGTGGAATGCTTAGAAAATAACCAATATATATGTTCCAGGAATTAATACATTTTCTAAAATCATTTGTGAACTTGTTCTATATAATTTGGGTACAAGAATGGTGGCTCTAAGTGTTAAGGACTCCATCTAACTCAGACTATTCTCAAAAAAACTTTATAGCTTAATTCTGAGTAAAAGAATTAAAAAGACATGGTTTAAGAATGTGAGAACCCTCACCATGAAATGAACTATACGCAACATAACTATCTTACTGATGCATAAATGTGCATGAAATAGATGAATGAGGCATTCATACAACAGTGTCTGAGTCTTCTAGAAGTGGTTGATAATTGCAGGCCGTGGAACATCATGAATAAAAGATTAAGCCTTATGTGTTTTAGGTAGGTGGATGAGTGGGCAGTACAGAGAACTGGTAACAAAGAGGGAGACTATTCAGAAATATCTAAAGTAAAGAATTCATTGCCCAGTAAAAGTGAACCCTAAACATGACTGTTGCTAAAATTATATCATATTTACATGACATCTTAAACAAATTTTGTGTAATGTTTTTAAAATAAATGGATCATTCTCCCAATGGAAAAGGGATTTCGCACAAGTCAACCAACATCTGGAGTTTGATTGTATGAAAGTGAGAGATAACATAAAGGTTTTCCAGCTTCACAAAAGGTCACAATCCACGGTGGGGGGGGGGGGCTGTGTTTAGAATAAACAACTGAGCGAGTAATAGGGGTACCCAGAATTCTCATGTGAGCTGCTTTTTCTGGTCCCCACTATAGGTGAAGAGTCCCTTGCTACCCTCTTAAAGAGTTGGGAAGAGGATAGAATAGAATCATTGGAAGCTGGAGCTGGGAGGTTTATGGGAATCATCTTTTGCTAGCCTTATTTTCAGATGAGAAAACCTTTCAGAGCCCAGAAATGTAAGAAACGTACCAGCTAGTCAAAGAACTAAAAAAATGTCAAAGTTTGGTGTAAATCCCAAGATTTCTGATTCCCAGTCCAGTATTCTTCCTTCTACACTAGAGCTATATTAAAATCAGGCCAAAAATAAAATACTATAGCTACTAGGCTTACCATTCAGAAGACTTTTTATAAGGAAATAGATTTATTCCATATTTCAATGTCAAGTCTTTGTTTCCTTCTTGCTTACAGAAAGAGAGACATGGACCACAGTCTCCTAGTGACATCTGGTGACTGAATCAGGGTAATACAAAATATAGGAATAATAAAAATAAAGCACCTTTGTACTTTTGTTTGTTAACATTCCCTAGGGTAATTAAATCTAAAATTTGGAAGATATGTTCTAATTTTTGAAGATGATCTTTCACGGTTCCCTTCCTCATTAATATGTCTACAAACAAGGCTTTGTTTCCTAGTAATTTTCTTATTTGTAATAAGTGAATTATTGCCAGTCTTGTGCCATCTAAGTCTAAATTGCCTAATCTATTCAACAAAGATTTATGAGAACCTGCTATGTGACAGAAACAGCTCTAGTGATTGGGAATGCAAAGATAGATATTTATCATCCCTTTCTTTAGGAGCCTCACTGCCTAGATGGGGAAATAGTCATTACAGGGAACTATAATACAATGTGAGAAAGGCTAAAATGAAGATATGTATAAAATATGCTGAGGAAGGAGTGACTGGGAAATCATGAAATCTTCAGAGAAAATGAAACCTTCTTAACTTAATTTTAAAAGGGTTTGGGAGTCCATCTGACTTAGAAAGCAAAAGGTCCCAATTCATTCTCTCAAATATAAAACAAAGAATCTGATATTTAAATGTACTTTTAATTAAATTTCATTCCATGAGTATGACTGTCACTCTATATTTCTTCAGTATTGACCAACTCGGTCCTTGTAGAGAAGAAGACTATGCTATTACTTCTGGTCAAGAATACAGAGATGTTTCTAATATCTTCACTATTTTTATTTCTGTATCTGATGAGTAAAGAAGTTGGAGGACAGAACCCAGAGTTGTCTGACTTTGAAGCATTCCTGTGCTACTTATTGACTACAATGAGTCGGATATTCTTCATGGTGTTGGAGACAAGACAGTGAATAAAATCCAGACCCTCATTGTACTTATATTCTAGAGGGGAAGACAGTCAAAAATAAATAAGTAAAACACAGTAGTCAAGAAGCACCTGGGTGGGTCAGTCGATTAAGCATCTATCTGCCTTTGGCCCAGGTCATGATCCCAGGGTCCTAGGATTGAGCCCCATGTTGGGCTAACTCCTTGGTGGGGAGTCTGCTTCTCCCTCTCCCTCTGCCCTCTCAATCCTTCATGCTCTCTCTCTCTCTCTCAAATAAATAAAGTCTTTTAAAAAATTCTTTTTAGGGCAGCCTGGGTGGCTCAGTGGTTTAGTACCACCTTCAGCCCAGGGCCTGATCCAAGAGACCCGAGATGGAGTCCCATGTCAGGCTCCCTGTGTGGAGCCTGCTTCTCCTTCTGCCTCTCTCTCTCTCTGTCTCTCATGAATAAATAAATCTTTAAAAAATTTTAATTAAAAAAACATAGTAGTGAAATAGTTATAAGTATTAGTAGAAAAATTTGATTAAAGATGGGGAATAGATAGTACGGGGGGGGTAATTTTAAAGATTGTGGTCAGGGAAAGCGTCATCGAGAAATTGACATTTTAGCAAAGATGTGAAGGAAGCAGTGGAAGGGGAAGTGTAAACATTTCAGAAGAGAGCTCTGAGAGGGGGAAATGTAAGAGTAAAAACTCTGTGTTGGGTACATGTGTAGAGTGTGAAGAATACCAAGGAGGACAGTGAAACTCATGAATGAAGGCCTAGAAAGAGTAGAAGAAATTATATCTGAAAAAAAATGGGGCAAATTACACAGGGCCTGTTGGACATTGTAAAGAGGATGTCGAAAAACCATTGTAGAGTCTAGGTTACAGGGGTGACCTTACTCAGTCCGATCCAGCTGCCATGTTCAGAAGAGACCATAGGAGGGAGGTACCTGCTGAATTAGAGAGATCAAAAGTAGAGTACTGTATTTATCTAGGAGACAGATGATAGCCACCTGGAGAAGAGTTAGCAGTAGGAGATGAATAACTAGATTGTTTATACATTTTGAAGATAAAATTAGCAGAATTGATTGATGGAGCAAATATGATGAGAAAAAGAGAAACATCCACTGAGGGGTGACTCCAGGTTGCTTAAGCAAATGGAAGGAGATGTTGACATTAAATGTGCAGGAAGATCTGGTTTGGAGGAGCTGGATATCCAGGAAATGTCTATTAACTGCAGAAGTGAGGGCGTTCAGTAGTAGTTTAATAGAATTCCAAGTTCAGAGGAAGAACATTTGAGCACCATCAAAATACAGGTAATAATTAAAACCATAATATTGAGTGATATAGCCTTGAGAATTAGTGTTGATTTAGAAGAGGAGGGAAGTAAGGACTGAATCCCAGGGAACCCCAGGGGAGAGATGAGAACAATCAGTAAAGGGAGCTGCAAGAAACAGCAAAAGGGATTAGGAGAACTGAGAGAGTAGCTCCCAGGAGCCAAGAGAAGAAAATATTTCTAGGAGAGATTCATCCATGGCATCACTGTTGCTGAGAGTTTAGTTAGGGCAAAGACAGAGTTTACTATTGCATTTAACAGCTACAGAAGTCATGAGTAATCTTGAGACGAGCTGCTTTGAGAGTAGATTCAAGTGAGAACGGGAAGAAAGGGGACACAAGAATGAATACAAGAAATCTCTTTCAAGGAATTTTGATGTATAAGGAAGTAAAGAAGTCAGCTGATGGAGGTTATGTTAAAGAAGGTTATTTTTAAAAAGATATTACAGCATGCTTGCGTGTTTATGGGAATGATCTGGTTGAGCTGAAAAAAAAATATTACTTAAGGAAGAGAGTCTAATCGCTTAAGTAAGAGAGAATGAGACTAAGTGCATAAATGTTGCCAGATAGAATCATGGCCAGCTCACCCATAGTAATACAGAGGAAGATAGAATATACACAGACATATGGGACCGATTAGTCTGTGTGGGAGGGACAGCACAGAATTAACTACTGATTGTTCTAGGGCACAACCAAGGATCTGGATGGCTGAAGAAGAGTGGAAGTTCTCTGAAAAAGTGGTCAGGATTTTGGAATTTTAATCCATGGACATTTACCAAGATTTAGAACAGACATGTTATGAAGACTGACATTAATACACACATGATAAAATCTTGCGGCAATAAGGAGGAATAAGTTATATAATCTCATGATATGAGCATTGTGCTGGGGGATTTTTAAGGAGGACAGAGAAAAAAATAATCCGAAAGCGTCAACTAGGAGAAAGGACCTCTCTACATCTAGGTCCAGTGACAAGAGGTCTGAGAAACAAACCAGCAAACCCTTGAGAGTATATATTCTCTAAGTTTGTTCTTGTTATTATTCTTTCAACAGATATTTATTAGAATGCTAACTATATTCAGGTCAATAAATGAGGACTTTTTAAAAATATATTTTATTTACATATTTATTCATCTTACAGCATGCACTTGTGAACACACAAGCGGGGAGAGGGGCAGAGAGAGAGGGAGAGATAATTTCAAGCAGACTCTGCACTGCAGGTGGGGCTTGATCTCACACCCCTGAGATCATGACCTGACCCAAAATGAAGAGTTGGATGCTTAACTGACTGAGCCATCCAGGCGCCCCATGAATGAGAACTTCTTATATAAAGACTCCAGCATTATCTGATTCTGCCATTTTCATAGGTTTCATTCATATCTATCTAAAAGATTCGTATCCAGCATCTTTTAGAAGAAGATGGACATTCGTATCCTTGTGTTCCAGCCAATTTCCAACTCAGAAAACCATATTGTGCTTTCCTACGTATCTTCCTGCTATTTCAATTGAAAAATCTATTCTCTGCTTCCTCTCTATGGAGTTCAGCAGAGAGAACAGTGCCTGCATGTTTCCAGAGTGGGAGACTCTAATCAAGTGGTGTTTTATACTGTCGACTGATGGTGACACAGTCTCTTCAAAGTGCTTTCAGAGTCTGCAGAGGAAAAGTACCCAACAAATATCAGAGCTGCTAGGAACTTAATCATGTACCCTAAGCAGGAGATCACTCAAATATAATTGGCTAGAGGTTTCATTTTAACCTTTTTTGCTGGTCACATGTCACATCCCTATACCCCATGTGTTCTTGCTCCCAGGCTTATAAATTGTGTTTTCTTAAATTTGTTCTCTTTTTCAATTCACACAATCATAATGATTCTTCTTTGACAAGAGTCTTTCACTCTGATAGTTCAATTCATCCACATGCTTATAATGAACAAGATCTCAGTTCCTAGGGGAAAGGGAATGAAAAGATGAATGAATTCTGGTCCCTGTGGGCCATGAGCCTGCGGCAAAGAAGGAAGTTTGGTTCCCGCTGCCTCCCTAATCCTTTGGCCAGGAGAGAACGATTATTGTTTTACGCCTCCTCACATTAGCAATCCCCTAGGGTAGTGCCTGGATGTGGGAATTATTATTTTTTTTAATTTTTATTTATTTATGATAGTCACACACAGAGAGAGAGAGGAGAGAGAGAGAGAGAGAGAGAGAGAGAGAGAGAGAGGCAGAGACACAGGCAGAGGGAGAAGCAGGCTCCATGCACCAGGAGCCCGACATGGGATTCGATCCCGGGTCTCCAGGATCGCGCCCTGGGCCAAAGGCAGGCACCAAACCGCTGCGACACCCAGGGATCCTGGAAGTGGGAATTATTAGCAAGCACCTCAGATGCTTCTTGCGAACACGGAGTGATCCTAATAACATACCTGTAATTCTGATGTGGATCTTCCCTTTATGCGTCCTGAAGGGATCCTGCTTCCCCAATTTCCTCCTGCTTCAGTGTTTTCTGGTCATGTGACTATTTCACAGAAGTTCTGTTTCTCCTTTTGTTTTACTTGAAAGTGAAATTCACAGATTTTTAAGAATACAAAGTGTTCTAAAATCTGCCCACAATCTATCTTCTGACTCTGTGTTTTGGAGGACAGGCTTTTTCATGCAATAAACAGTTTGAGGAGATAGAATCTTCATTCCAAACCACAGTTGACAAGTCCAGGTGAATAAGTGAGTAAATCTGGGCGATGTGTGGTATGCTGTGGTAACATGAGTTCAAAGCAGACTTCAAAATCCTGATCTGTAAAGTGAGACAGCTATAGGCTACCTCAGAAAATGTGAAGATAATTAAGAAAATGTAAATCTTGATTCCAGTTCCTGGCACTTAGTAAGCCTTAAAAAAGTAATAATAACTATCATTGCTATGTCATTTTACTTATTCTACTTCGCTATGCTCCAGACAAATGAACTGCTAATTACCCAAAGGTTCTTGCTCATTCTCATCTTGACAAGTATAAATGGGCTCTTTCACCACCCTCTATCAAAATCAACTGCTCTTTGTAAACTGAGTTCAAAAGACTTCCCTTAGAGGCCTTCCCAGACCTTCCCGTGGCCAAGGGTGATCACTGTTCCCTGTTCTTTATACACAGATATTTCTTCCCTCCTTGACAATTATCACATATTTGTGTGCACTAAAATTGTTGTTATAAAGACATGGTTTGCCTTCTTTTCCTTCAAACTATTTACATAACACGCAATTGTTTTCTCTCTCTCTCTCTCTCTCTCTCTGTGTGTATATATATATATATATATATATATATATATATATATACATATACCTTAGTGTATACTCTTTTTTCTTTAAGATTCATTTATTTATTTAAGAGAGTGCATACATCTGAGCAGGGGGAGAGGCAGGAGAGAAAGAGAGAAGCTTCAAGCATACTCTCCATTGAGCTCAGAGCCTGATGTGGGGCTTAGTGGGGTGCTCAATCTCAGGACCTGGAGATTACAACCTGAGCCGAAATCAAGAGTCACAAGCTCAACTGACTGAGCCACCCAGGTGCCCCCTTTGTGTGTATTCTTAATGTTCCACCCCAGCATTGTCTTCCAGACTTCCTCATGAAAGTAGGGATCATTATTTCTTGTGTTTACCACTATATGACCCTTGAGATGACTGAGTGCTAGTTACATAATTACACCGGCACTCAATAAATATTTGATGAATGAATTTTGGATCTTAAGGCAGGAATCACATCCTGCATTTTATATCCATTACAAAACTACCACAGAGTTAAGCATGTGACAGGCAAAGTTACTTCCCTTGATGAACACACACTCTAGTGTGGAAAAAAATGCCAAAGAAAAAATCTGCAGTTAATAAGATAAATAGAGGCATCACACTAATTCCCCAGGGCTGCTACAACAAAATGCCACAACCGCGTGGCTTAAATAAGAGGAATTTATTATCTCACAGTTCTGGAGGCTAGAAGTCCAAGATCAAGGTGTTGGTAGGGTTGTTTCCTTCCAAGGACAATGAGAGAAGGATCTGTTTCATGTTTCTACTCTAACTTCCACTGTTTGCTGGCAATCATTGGTGTTCCTTGGCATGTAAAAGCATCACCCTAATCTCTGTCTTGTTTTCACAAGGCATTCTCCCTCTATGAATGTCTATGTCTAAATTTTTCTTTTTCATAAGGACACTGGTCATGTGGCATATTGCATTAGGGCCTCCTCTAGTGGCCTCATTTTAACTTGATTTCCTCTGTAAAAGTCTTGTCTCCAAATAAGATCATATTCTGAGGTACTAGGGGTAAGGACTTCAATATATATAAATTTGAGGGGAAACATTCAAGATATAATAGGCACATCTACATTTGATTGGAGCACAGAAGTAACTCATTTCTAGACATAGTTCATAAGATCTGAGGTTGCTTACAAAAGATTTATAAAGTGTAGTAGAATAAAAAATAAACAAGGATATAGGGAAGATGTGTTAATTTAGCATGCTTCCCTAACATCTTATGGGATATAAAATGGCTAACCAATAATTCTAAACTATTTCAATCAAAGGAAGATAAAATAAAAGCTATTATATATAAGGTGCCAGGTCATCTGCATTTCTGTCCAACGAGAGGAAGTTTTTCATGAGATCTCCATAAATATATTCTTCCTGTGAAGAAAACTACATTTTTAATGCCAAAGGCAGATCAGTGATCAACCCACACTAGGAGGAACAGAGATGGAAAGAAAAAGTAAAAGTACATTGCACATATACCTCTGAGTATTTACAGTGAATTCTGAAAATTATGGATGTACATATATGTGGTTAATTTCAGGACAAAGAAATATCTGAACACAGAAGGTACAAGAACAGAATGTGAAGACATTTAGAAAGAAATTTGCAAAATTTAGGTCAAGCAACAAAGAATTCCCCAAACTAGAATAAAGATGACTGTCATAGCCAGTATAAGTTAAGGGATTATTAAATTGGAATTAAATATTTATAACTGACCAGTGCCTCAGGGTGCACAATCCACATTGAGTACCAATAGTACCCCCATGAGAGCTGTGCAATGCCTGGCTCTGATAGAACCCCGTCATTTATCATTGGTGTTATATAGCCCATAATGAAATTTAAATTAATAGTGCAAAAAAGTACATAGTTTTTATTCTTTTATTTAGAAGAAAGGAATTTTTTTAATTAGCCTTTTCAAAAATCTTTCCTTTTTGAAGTCTTTTTTTTTAAGATTTTATTTATTTATTCATGAGAGACACAGAGAATGAGAGGCAGAGACACAGGCAGAGGGGGAAGCAGGCTCACTGGAGGGAGCCTGATGCAGGACTCGATCCTGCTCCATGATCATGCTGTGAGCTGAAGGCAAACGCCCAACCGCTGAACCACCCAGGCGTCACTGTGTTTTGAAGTCTTGAGTTACACAACTCCTCCATATTTTGGGCTGTGATAACTTCATCTTACTCTTGCTGACAAATTCCACTCCCAGAATGTAAAAACCCACAGTAAGCTATAATAATAATGATAATAGTAATAATAAAGGTGTCCTGCCTATTGAAATAGCATAATACCCATTGAGGTAGCATAAATAGTTACCCGATTTGCTTATTAATCAAAATTATTTTCCTATGTGCAGATATTTTTTAAAAGTAAGTTTGAAAAAAATAAATAAATAAAAGTAAGTAAGTTTGTTTGTTTGTTTGTTTATTTTAGAAAGAGAGAGAGAGAACGTGCATGTGAGCACAAAAGTGAGGAGAGGGGCAGAGGGAGAGAATCTTAAAGCAGATTCCCCGCTGAATGCAGAGTCCAAAGTGAGGCTTGATGCAGGGCTCCACCTGGTGACCCTGAGATCATGACTTAAACTGAAACCAAGAGTCAGATGCTCAACCGACTGAGCCACCCAGACACTCCTCCTGTGTTCAGAGTTTTAATTGAATAATAGAATTTATCTGGGATGATGAAGTCTGAAAAGGAGTCTTTCTGTCAATAACTTACTCTGTCTTTAGGTAAAGTCAGTAGTGAAAATGGGGAGAGGAAAGGAATGTTTATGACCTCAATTCTCCAAAGGGGTAAAAAAAAAAAAAAAAAAAAAAAAGAGAGAGAGAGACTTAAAGGAATGTCTGGGTGGCTCAGCAGTTAAAGCATCTGCCTTTGGCTCAAGGTGTGATCCTAGAGTCCCAGGATCAAGTCCCACATCAGGCTCCCTGCATGGAGCCTGCTTCTTTCTCTGCCTCTTTCTGTCTCTCATGAATAAATAAATAAAACTTAAAAAAAAAAAAGAGAATAATAAATGAGTACTATAAGCTAATGACAAGAAAACAATTCCATATATCCAGGTAGAAACACAGATGGAATTGAGCAGCCTTCCGAAGAAACAGGAAGAAGAGTATGTAGGAGAGATGAGAATGAGCATTGTAAGCAGAAGCTAAGCTACAAAAGGATATCTTGACTATTCAGGGCAGAAATGCCTTTTCTTCTGGCATCTGAAACTACTTTACAACTCTCTCTTTGTCCTTGTCCAGGGGGTAAATGTTTATTTTGCAGGGAAACTCCTGTTTCCTACTTCATATCAAGTTTCCTATTGCTGGGCTTTCCAGAAAGGATCCTCCCCCATTGATTTGCCTCCTTAGGAATAGGCTGTTTCTTTATGTATTTAGATCTGAGATCTGGAAACATTCCTTGTCCTGTCAGTTCAGCTAGGACAAAGCTAGAGTTTTTCTTTCTAATTTGTACCAAAAATTTTTTTTAAAGTAAATTTTTTAAAACTAGAACAAAAAGACATAGAGGAAGAAATTCTAATCCAAATGTGTTTTGCCTGGTGGACCTAATTTTTCAGTCTTTCTGGAAAATATCACCTTGAAACCCTCACTCTCAGGTCTCTTTCACCTTTATCCCATAATTTTCTGCTCTCCTTTTACTTTCCTGCTATGAAGGGGAAGATCTGGAACAGAAGAACAGATCAAATTCCTCACCAGAAAGGGCAAGAAACAATGAAATGAATCATCAAGCATTCATTATTGTATATCATCATATGATCACGTCAGAATCACAAGCCGAGAAGCCAATCTTGAAGATCAGTATATATTTCCTGCCACTTCTGAAGTGTAAAGAGGTCTTTCTCCCACAAAAATGTTCTAGCCAGTAACCTTATACCACACAAAGAGCTTATTTGCATATTATTAGCCAGTAGCTCAAAAAACATCTTATTTAAGTTCACAACTCTTGGCAGAAGAAAAGGTGGACATTCATTAGGGGTTTCTTAACCGAAGTAGAGAACATATTAGAAATGTACACAATTATAGAAAATACATTTCTGAAGAAAACAACAAAATATTGTAGTGTAAAAGGGCATCAAGTACCCCAACACAGGAAGTGTGGAATAGCTCACAACCTATTCTAGGCCCTCAAATGGTTGGTTAACAAACTCCTACTCCAAAAACAAAAAGTCCTTATAAACCTAAGTAAACAACTTACATTAGTGAATATCTTTGGCAAGTGACCTTTTCTATATAACCCCTGGACCCGGATGAATCCAAAATCCCAAACTGATAAATGAGCAGTGCTAAGTTAACTAAACTAGGAGGCCATTAGAATGACGTGGTTCCAATGCTAGGGAAGCCTTTGTAAGCAAACTCAAATCTAAGCCTCAAGGTTAAGAAATCAAAATCCTAAGGACAGGGGCACCTGGGTGGCTCAGTCTGTTAAGTGTCTGTCTTCTGCTCAGATCATGATCCAGGGGTCCTGAGATCATGACAGGCACGCCCCAAGTCAGGCTTCCTGCTCAATGGGGAGTCTGCTTCTCCCTCTGCCCCTCCCCCCACAGTCCTGTGTGCACTCGTGAACTCTCTCTCTCTCTTTCAAATAAATAAATAAAATCTTTTTTAAAAATGCTAAGGACAACCATTCAGAATCAGCCAATTGAACTTTAAGCTATAGTCAATCAGTAATTTCCTTACTTCCCTTTTGCCCTTTCTCTGTAAAAAGCCTCTCAGCAAGCTCCTGTCAGTGGAACATTCTTAACCACTTCCAGTTTGATGCAGTCCAATTTGAATAGATTTTTAAAAAATACTCTTAAAATGTTAGCATGCCTCAGTTTATTGTTTAATAGTTCAGTTGTGATAAGAGGGAAACAAAGGAGACCTTTCCCCCACTGCCCAATGGCCTCCAGGAGCTATGAGCAAACAGACAAAGGTACCTGTTGAGTCTCTTGAGCACTGCTCTCTAGCTGCCTCTGGAAGTGATGAGAGCTGAGAATTCAGAACTAGAGCTGAATGAGAAATGAGATGAAAGAGGTTAATTATTCAGGATTATAAGGAGGAGAAACCAACTCTAGTTAGGTTATGCAAAAAGGAAACTAAGGGAGCAGGGGTTTATTATAAAGCCACGAGATTGTCTCACAGAACCCAAGAGCAGGAATGGCACTGGCTCTCCAGAAACACTGAAACCAAGATCTTGAAGGTCAGGAATCAGGGAAAACTCCATTTCTGACGCTATGTCTGCTCCTTACTGACTACATGCTTCCTTCTACTTTCTAATTAGTCCTACTTTCTCTGTTATCATATCTGTGTGGTAGGCAGAAGCTGACTGGCCACCTATGTAACACTTCTAGCCACTTGGGCAAACTTGAATTCAACACCTTACCAAAAAAGACTTTTCTCTAAGCTGAATCAAGTGTCTATTCTTCATTCAATTAACTGTGTCTAGGGGCATGGGGTTTTCAAGGTCAATGTCCACTACAAGAATGGATTTGAGTAAAGTTTTGGAAAAATACACAGATCTTGATGAAGAATTTAAACTTTATTTTTAGGAGGGAAAACAAGTAAAGGCAAAGATTTTCAAACAAAAGGTTGAGATGATTGTATTTATTTTTTAGGAGACATTGATGGTAGGTAGTTGGGTATGAGTAAAAGAGATAACAGGAATCAAGTCTACTTCATTTATTATTGTCTGTTGTACCTGGCATAGTTCCTGGCACATAGGAGACACTAAATAAATATTTCATAAGTGAATAGGTAAAAAATGACTTGAGATTTCATCTTCTGCAGCAATGGAGAGTGGCGTCATTTATTCAGAGAGTGCAGACAGGGAAGCTAGCAGGAGGTGGGAGTGGTGTTGGAATGTGGTGTTATGGATTTTACCTCAACATGACTAGGCTAAGGGACACCCAATTAGCTGGTAAACACTATTTCTGAGTGTGTCTGCGAGGGTGTCTCTTGAAGAGATTAGCGTTTGATTCAGTAGGCTGAGATCTTTCCTCACCAATGTGATTGGGGGCCTAATAAAACAAAAAGATTTGAAAAATGTAAATACTTTTTCCTTCTTCTTAAACTGAGGCTTACATCTTTTCCTGCCCTCTGAATTCAGACTTAGGGACTTTAATCAGAGATATCCCTCCCCACCCAACACCCCTTCTCAGGACTTTGGACTTGACTGAATTATACCACTGGCTTTCCTGGTTCTCCAGCTTGTAGACAGTAGATTGAGGGACTTTTCAGCCTCCATAGCCATCTGAGCCAATTCCTATAAATAAACTTCTCTTATATATACTCACATGTATCCTGTTGGTTCTGTTTCTCTGTTGAACCTTGGCTAAATACAGCTGGGTAATAGACCAACTTCTTGATCATGTGAAGTTTGAATGGCCTAATCGACTTCTAGGTAGAGATCTCAAGTAAGCAATTAGATATTTAATTCTGTATCTCAAGGGTGAAGTCTAGGCTAGCAATAAACATGAAAAAAATGGCAGATTTCATCAAGATCAATAATATTCAGTGACCAGTTATTGCAACAAAGAAATCCATTGGCTTAAAAAATATAGAAGTTTATTTTTCAATTCTTTGAAGTCTAATTGGACAGTCTTGACTACTGGTCACTCTTCTAAGAAATTATTTAGAAATCAATGTTCTTTCCATCTTGAGGTTATACCATCCCCAAGGGCCTTGATTCCTCTCTTAAGATTGTGTGCATTCAGCCAAAAGATTGATGTGAAGAGGGAGAGTGGAAGATTGTATTGAGGCTTTTATGGGCCAGGCTTGGCAGTGACAGACAGTACTTTCTCCTGTATTTTAGTAGAGCTTATGCAGTAAAGTGGACTACCTAATTTTAAGAGAACCTAAAACTTGTAGTCTAGCTGTGTGCCTAGGAAACAGGCCAATGTTTGGTGAACCTCTAGCCAGTTTCTGCTAGAGTATAAATGGTACTTAGAGTTTGAAATCACCTCAAAGGATACCATAGAAAGATGAGAACACAGGGCCAAAGGCAGACATGTGAGACACTCAAACATTTAAAGGACTGGCAAAGGAGGACCTGGCAAAGGAAACTAAGGAATGTCAGTAAGTTTGAGAGTGTCATCTAATCTAAAAGAGAAAATATTAATTGGGGAACTAGTAATTAACTTTGCTAGATAGACACTGTGACACTTTTTTTAAAAATGTTCTTGAGGGCAGGTTTTATATAGAAAAAATATTCAGAGTTTGACTTTGATTTTTATAATTAGTATTTGGTTGATTCGAGTTAGAAATTTTAAAAAGCCTTGTTCTTCCTTATTGGCTTTAATTTCAGTGTATGTATCTCATTCTATTTATAAATCTAATAAATTTTAACAATAACTATGGGACATTTTTTCATTTTAGTCTTATGTTACACTGTTAACATTTTAAATAGCATTTAATGGATTCTATTAATTTTTAGGCACTTCAATCACTTAACAAAAATTTTCAAGTACTTGAAAGTAATTCTTATAAGTCTAATAAATTTAATTTATAATTATGGAGAATCTTAATCTCTTCTACATATTCTAGTAAAACTGCATATAAATATACTAAGTAATTTCAATTTAAAATCCAAAAGGTGAACTCAATTACTTGATTATACAGCTTAAATTTAGAATAAAATCTAATTGAATAGTCCAAATTCTCTCAAATATCACATATTACATTTTTGAAATCCTAAATATGCCTAAATTTCTTATAGTTAATGAGTCCAATTACTCATACATTTCTATGTTTAAATCTAAATATTCTGGGGCAGCCCGGGTGGCTCAGTGGTTTAGCGCTGCCTTCCACCCAGGGCCTGATCCTGGAGACACGGGATCAAGTCCCATGTCAGGCTCCCTGCATGGAGCCTGTTTCTCCCTCTGTCTGTATCTCTGCCTCTCTCTCTCTCTCTCTCTCTGTGTGTGTGTGTGTGTGTGTGTCTCATGAATAAATAAATTAAATCTTAAAAAAAAAAAAAAAACAAATCTAAATATTCTGGAGGTAAAAACATGCTTTTTCCAAAAGGAAACACTGGTGTTATCACAAAGGGTCTTCAAGGATACTCTCTCAGATATTTGGGATTTGCACAATTATCTGAGATACTGACCAGGGATACTCACATCTGTGCTTGTATACCCTATTGTAGTCCCTATATCAACCCACTAAATGGTCACATGGATTTCAAAATTACATGCTTGGATGGATTTAATCTAATTCTTTTTCGTAAGACTCTACAGCCCCATACGGTGATTATATCACTGGAACTAATTTTCCTTGATTCTTATGTTATTTAAAATGCCTTCTTCTGTAAATCTAAATACCTGTGATCTTGATAGAAACCTGTATGTTAGTCATGTTTTTTCTATTTGGTTGGAACAGATGCTTTTGTTGGTCTAGATTACTCTCATAGCTATACAGCCCCAAGGTTTAGACGTTCCAATGGCAGAGAGAGGTGGGGTGGGAGTGGGGAGAGAGGGAGGAAGAGAGAGACTGAGGCAGGGTGGACAGAGAGAGAATTGACTACAGTCTTGGTAATTTTGAGAACTGAACAACTTACCTATAATTGTGTATGTGAGTAATTGAGATAGATTTAAAATCAAGTGTGTATGGGGGTGCCTGGGTAGCTCAGTTGGTTAAGCATCTGCCTTCAGCTCGGGTCATGATCTAGGGGTCCTAGGATCAAGCCCCACATCAGGCTCCCTGCTCAGAGGGAAGTCCACTTCTCCCTCTGCCCTAACCCTGTTCGTGTTCTCTCTCTGTCTCTCTCTCTCTCTTAAATAAATAAATAATCTTAAAAAAAATCAAATCAAGTATGTATGATTTTAAAGCCATGATTTTGAGAAGATGTACTTGGCATATTTGTATATGGGGATATTTGTGTCTTTTCAATAATATTTATTGTTGTTGTGTATTTTTTTTTAGGTGAATACACTTAATGAATCCAAGATTCAGCATTTGGGAAGCTGGATCTTTATTAATTTGTTGTTTTGGTTATAATTTGGGCCTTTCAACCTCCTTTAGTTTTTAGTATTGCCATGTAGTTTGTTTTTAAAATGGTGGTGAGAACATTTAACATAATATCTACTCTTTTAACAGATTATTTATGTATTTTGCTTTTTGTTCCTATTTTTTATTTTTTTAAATTCCAATGTAATTAACATACAGTGTTATATTAGTTTCAGGTGTACAATATCTGATTCAGCACTTCCATACATCACCCAGTACACTTAATCTCCTTCACCTACTTCAACCATTCCTCCTACCCATCTCCCCTCTGGTAACCACCAGTTTGTTCTCTATAGTTAAGAGTCTGGGTTTTTAAAATTTGTTTCTGTGTTCATTTGTTTTGTTCCTTAAATTCCTTATATGAGTGTGATTGTACAGTATTTGTTTTTCTCTGACTCATTTAACTTAGCATTATACCCTGTAGATCCATCCATGTTGTTGCAAATTGCAGATTTCATTCTTTTTATGGTTGAGTAGTATTCCATTGTATACATATACCGCCTCTTCTTCTTCTTCTTTTTTTTAAGATTTTATTTATTTATTCATGACAGAGAGAGAAAGAGAGAGAGAGAGGCAGAGACACAGGCAGAGGGAGAAGCAGGCTTCATGCAGGGAGCCCCACGTGGGACTCAATCCCTGGTCTCCAGGATCACACCCAGGGCTGAAGGCGGCGCTAAAGCACTGGGCCACCGGGGCTGTCCTTGCCTATTCTTTATCCGGTCATCTATCGATGAACACTTGGGTTGCTCCCATATCTTGGCCCTCTTCTATCAGATTTCTAGGTGTTTTCTGAAAAATGGTATTGTTATTTATTCTGTACAATGTTGTCTATAGATACAATGTTATGCACCATATCTCCAGATCTTTTTCATCTTGCACAACTGAAATTTTATAGCCCTTGATTAGCAACTCCCTGGCAACCACTATTCTATTCCTTGCTTCATTGAGTTTGACTATTTTAGATATATAAGTGGAAGCATGCAGTAATTTCTTCTTTTTTTAAAAAAGATTTTATTTATTCATGAGAGACACAGAAAGAGAGAGAGGCAGAGAGATACAGGCAGAGGGAGAAGCAGGCTCTATGCAGCGCGCCTGATGTGGGACTCGATCCTGGGACTCCAGGATCACACCCTAGGCTGAAGGCAGGCGCTAAACCTCTGAGCCACCCAGGGATCCCCAGAAGCATGCAGTATTTTCCCTTCTGTGACAGGCTATTTCACTTAGCAGAATGTCCTCAAGGTCATTGATGTTGTTGCACACCGCAGGGGTCTCTTCTTTTTCGAGGCTGAATAATACCAACTTGTATGCATACATCACATTTTTTTTAACCCATTCATTGATTGGTGGGCATTTAGGTTGTTTTCACATCCCAGCTATTGTGAATAGAGCTGTAATAAACATGGCAGTGCTAATATCTCTTTGAGATCCTGCTTTAAATTCTTCTGGATAAATACCTAGACATGGGACTGCTGGATTATATGGTAGTTCTATTTTTAACTTTTTGAGGAGACTCCATACTGTTTTTCATAGTGGCTGCACCATTTTACATTCCCTCCAATTGTGCACAATTCCAAGAATTCTAATGAAAACAAAACAAAACAACAACAATAACAACAACAAAACCCAGAGATTCTGGCTTTTAGTTTCTAGTTTGATATAAACAATGTAGTTATCCCTCTATTCCATATTCCTCCCATTTCTGAATAAAATTGCATTTTAATTGAATCTTCAGTTTCCTCTCCCCTTATTCTGTCAAGAGCTTTGACAAAGATCTTTCTTTAGCCATATGCTAACTCGATTCCCTTCAGTTTATGTCTTAATATATTTTTTTTTTTCAGAATTCCCATTATAGACCTTCAAAGCTGTGACCTTTAGGGCAGCCCCGATGGCTCAGCGGTTTGGCGCCGCCTTTGGCCCTGGGTATGATCCTGGAGACCCGGAATCAAGTCTCACGTCGAGGTCCCTGCATGGAGCCTGCTTCTCCCTCTGCCTGCGTCTCTGCCTCTCTCTCTCTGTGTCTGTCATGAATAAATAATTAAAATCTTAAAACACACACACACACACACACACAACTGTGACCTTTAGGGACTCTAGGGGGGACTCAGTTGATTTTGTCTGACTCTTATTTTGGCTCAGGTAATGATCTCGAGGGTCATGAGATCAAGCCCCTGGTCAGGCTCTGTGCTCAGTTGGGAGTCTGCTTGAGAATTCTCTCTCTCCCTCTGTCTCTGCCCCCACCCCTCTGCCTTGCTCACACATTCTCTTACTCTAGAATAAATAAATAAATCTTAAAAAAAAGAGTATCTGTGACCTTTGCCAATATTTATTCCCAATCAGCTTCTGGGAGTTCTTACTTTTATATTTCAAACAAATCTCAATTAAGTTTTCACTTTGCTCTGTACAAATCCCCCTCAGCTTGCTTCTTACCAAACGAAAATCATTAACGTTCTCTGATTATTCTGCTGTGTATGGAATAAAAAAAAGCCTTTTCTACTTCATCTGTCTGGAGAATGCCCTCTCCTTTTTCAAGTTGTTTAAGGCCACTTCTTTTTTAAAATGTTTATTCATGATGATATTTGTGGTGCTACTTTTCAGAACAGATTTCAGCTTTAATTCAATATATTAAATTCTTATATGAATCAGATACACATAGTAATTTTTGGTATGCTTAGAAAAAAATTGTTCTTTAAAATATTATAATGTGGGGCACTTGGGTGGCTCTGCTGGTTGAGATGAGGACTTTTGATTTCTGTTCAGGTCATGATCTCAGGGTCATTAGCTCTAGCCCTATGTAGGGCTCCTGCTGTGGAGCCTGCTTAGGATTCTCCCTCTGCCCCTCCTGCTCTTGTTCTGTCTCTCTCTATAGAAAAAGAAAAATTATATTATAAAGCTACTATAAAAAATAAAGGAGATCATTTATGTATTGATATGAAAAATTTCATTATTGAGTAAAACAAATTTTAAAAATTATAGGTATGTATATGTATGAAAAAAACTTAGAAAAGCCGAATACTCAGTGGAAAATAGCTTCTTACTTTTTAAGAAAAACCACATTTGTAATCTTTAGTAAAATGCAGCCTTTTCTGTTAATTTTTATTACTCAATAAAAGTTGCTTACTAAGAAGTGGACGGGAAGTAAGATGCTCAAGGAGATCTTTTACACCCTTCTTTCCTTTCCCTTACCATATCACCCTCCAGGGGTAAATACTGTAAACATTTTGCTGCTAACACTACTGGGACATTTTTCTATGCACACAGGCAAAATGAGAAATAGAAAATGAGAGCATGCTATTGCTTTCTTCTTTCTTTCTTTCTTTCTTTCTTCTTCTTTCTATTCTTACTTCGGACATTAAGAGGAAGGAAGGCCGGAAGTACGGAAAGGCCGGATCGGAAGACTTCCTAGCAGGATTGGATTCTATCGTGCTCGTTTTGTCTTTCTTTCTTTCTTTCTTTCTTCTTTCTGTCTTTCTTTCTTTCTTTCTTTCTTTCTTTCTTTCTTTCTTTCTTTCTTTCTTTCTTCCTTTCTCTTTCTTTCAAGATTTTAGGGCACCTGGGTGGCTCAGAGGTTGAGCATCTGCCTTAGGCCCAGAGGGCGATCCTGGGGTCCTGGGATCAAGTCCCTCACGGAGCTCCCCGCAGGGAGCCTGCTGCTCCCTCTGCCTGTGTCTCTCCTCCCTATGTCTCATGAATAAATGAATAAAACCTTAAAGAAAGGGAAAAAAAGATTTCGACTACTGACATACAGGTAAGCACACAAGTCACAGTCGGCCAGTCTCAGGAGGCGAGCTCCGGGCGCCTGCACTTTGTAAGAGCTCCCGAGGCTGATTGGTCCCCAGGGCGCTCCAACTGCTTTAGGGCGGAGCGGGCGGAGGGGGCGGGCGGAGGGGGCGGGCGGGCGGCGGGAGCTGACTGGCCCGGCGCGGCGGGAGGGAGCCTCGGTCCCTCGGTCCCGCTGCCCCGTTGCCGCGGGGTCACAGCCCAGGCGCAGGCCCCGGGGAGCCCGCCGGCCGCGCAGAGATGTGGAACCCCCTTCGCGAGGGCGACTCGACCTTCGCCGCCTGGCGCCGCCCGCGCTGGCTGTGCTTTGGGGCGTCGGTGCTGGCCGCCGGCCTCCTCGTCCTCGGCTTCCTCTTAGGTAGGGGCGCTCCCCGCAGCCCCCCCGCAGCCCCCTCCCGCAGCCCCCCCGCAGCTCCCCCGCAGCTCCCCCGCAAGCCCCCGCAGCCCCCCCCGCAGCCCCCCGCAGCTCCCCCCGCAGCTCCCCCCCGCAGGCCCCCGCAGCTCCCCCGCAGCCCCCCCGCAGCCCCCCCGCAGCCCCCCGCAGCTCCCCCCGCAGCCCCCCCCCCGCAGGCCCCCGCAGCTCCCCCGCAGCCCCCCCGCAGCCCCCCCCGCAGCCCCCCGCAGCTCCCCCCGCAGCCCCCCCCCGCAGCCCCCCCGCAGGCCCCCGCAGCTCCCCCGCAGCCCCCCCCGCAGCTCCCCCGCAGCCCCCCCGCAGCCCCCCCACCCCCGCAGCCGTGGGGCGTCGCCGGGACTCTCTGGACGCCTGCGTCTGGACGCCTGCTCCCCGGGGGCTGGGGTTTGGGTTGCGGGAGTGGGGGCCGCGGGGGCGCAGTCGGGGTCCCGGCTGCCGTGGGACGGTGCCCCGGGGCTGCAGCGGGACGCGGGGACCCCGAGACTGGCCGTCAGCAGGTGCCGCCCGCTCCGGCCCGTGGAGAAGCTGCCGCGTTAGGGCGCGGGGCAGGGGGACCGGACCGTCCCGGAAGGACCCTGGCCTGTTGGGGTCTTGGGTCGCGGCCTGGGCCGCTTCCCGTGTAGGGTCGGTAGACGTCGGGCCCCGGGGCACCGAGGCTCTTCCCGCTCCTCATTCTTTGGTCCTTGAGGCTCGCACAGTTAGAGGAACACTCGGACACCGGCTGTTACTGTCCCGCCCTGCACGCGTCTCTGCCGCCGGGTCGTTGGCGTCCTCCGTGTCCGGATTCGCAGACTTAACCCAACTTCCTAAGACCCAGGGGCTGCAGGGACAAGCTCTGACTCTCAGATTTCAATCTTCACTCTGCTACGCCTCTGTGGCTTTGAACAATTTATCGAGTCTCCCCTGGCTTCAGTTTCTCAATCTTTATGAGGAGGAGAATAGCCGTAATTTATTCGGAATGGGCAGTGAAATAGCGCCTAGAGCTCCTAGCGCAGTATTGGGGTGTTGGCACTTTTCTTTATTTCTGCTTGAGGAGGAGGAGATGCTTTCAATTGGACTTTGGTGCACGCGGCTAGTGTAAGATAGTTCACCTCTGCTCTGAATTCTGGATTCCTCTCCTGGGATTAAGAAGACCAGGGCAGAGGCCAGCTATGCTGACTTAAGTTAGCGCTCTTTGGCTAGCTGTGCGATCTTTGGGGTCACTAATGGACTTTTGAGCTTCTCTCTGCTTGTAACTAACACGTGCATGTTAGTAATCACCGAGGGTGGCTGTGGGGTTGAGGGGAGGTGAGTGCTCATTAAGGACACGGTTCAAATTGAGTTTCAATGGTCTCAGTTGTAAAAATGGGAACTAGACTTGGCAAGGCTGGTGCAGGGATTAAAATCTGCTTCTCAGAAAGCATTCTTATTCTTGCCCTCAGCCTCATCCTTGTATTCACTGCCCAGTGGATGACACCGGATAAGATCTTTATTAGGATTTATGAGGTTACTTTTCTCCTGGGATTCTCTACTTTCCTCTCTCCCGTGGTTTTCCCACTTCATTTTGTTCATTTTTCAGCTCTCAATTCAAGCATTTCATCCTCAGTGTGTCTTTCCCTCCTTCCAGGCTGATCCAAGTCCTTCTGTCCTATGTAGTGGTAGAAATAGATTTCCATGTGCTGCCAACCATTTATTTCAATATGCATGTAAATGTGCATGTATATGATTAATACTTGGAAAGTTCTGTGAAAGCTAGATGGGTGATCTCAGTAATCATTTTATGCCCAGATCATACCATTTCTCTAAATAAGCCCTGTAAAGATGACTCATTTGCCCCAGGTTGAAACGCAGAGCTACAAGGGCTAATTGCTCTACGTGGTTTGGCCACCCATTCCCTGTGGCCTCTGTGTGCAGTGGACATCCTACAGAGCCATTGGGTAAACTGTAGTTTCCTTGTAGCTTTCTAAAGTTCAACACATTTGTTTTAGTTTTCTGAAATAGAACAAATTACAAGTCTGAGTTTTCTTCAACTCTGAAGTAATTTATGTACTTGAAATAGATTCATCATTAATTCATTATAAACATTTACTAAATGCTCATTCTGAGTCAGCAGAAGAGCAGTCACTGGGGATAGAAATTTTCAGGAGAAAATCGGTAGAGCTTTTTGCCTTAAACTTTAAAAAATCTTGTTTATCGCCATTTGTTGAAATTTAATTTAATTTAATTTTAGTGGTCATTTTCTTAAAAACATTTTTTTTTAGAATAGCAGCAACACCTGTCATTGAAATTGAATTAAAAAACTATGTTGTGACTGATCCATATTTGAAAAGTATTACATTGTTTTTTTTTTCCAGTGGAAGTGGGCAAGAGAAATTAAATTTAAGAAAATCTCAGTTAATACGAGAGGCCATTGATAATTCCCATTTCACGTATGATAGATAGGAAAAATAGGTCCTGTCTATAAACTCATATCTCATTTTTATATTTTATATTTTTACAGGATGGTTTATAAAATCCCCCAGTGAACCTACTAACATTGTTCCACAGCATGATATGAAGAAGGCATTTTTGGATGAATTGAAAGCTGAGAACATCAAGAGGTTCTTATAGTAAGCACATACTTGATGGTTTATATGAGTAATTTGTTGGAAGTTAATAAGTTTAGAAAGTTTTGATTCAATATTTTATGTACAGGAACTGGCTTTTTAGTTTTATTTGTTGAAGACCTTGTATCATATTTCATCTGGACAGGATTATACTTTAAATTAAATTGTATCATTTAGAGACAGTTTTGAGCAGGAGTCAGCAAACCTTGTCTGTAAAGGACCAGCCCCTCGTAGACCAGCTGATTTGTGTCACAACTACTCAGCCCTGCTATTGTAGCACAGAAGATGCCATAGAAAATACATAAACAGGGACGCCTGGGTGGCTTAGCAGTTGAGCATCTGCCTTTGGCTCAGGGCCTGATACCAGGGTCCTGGGATCGAGTCCCACATTGGGCTCCCTGCATGGAGCCTGCTTCTCCCTCTGCCTTGTGTCTCTGCCTCTCTGTGTGTGTCTCTCTTGAATAAATAAATTAAATCTTAAAAAAAAACATAAACATATAAGAGTGGCAGTTTCAATAGAACTTTATTTATGGGCACTGAAATTTGTATGTCATATATGTCACAAAATACTCTTCCTTTTTTTATCTATTTAAAATGTAATAACCATTTTCAGCTTGTGGACTGTACAAAAACAAGGAAGTGAGCTGGATCTGGTCAGTGGAACAGAGTTTACTGACTCCTATTTTAGAGGACAACATTATATTTTAGTCAAAAAAGAATAAACTTGGACTTTGGAGTCAGATATACTTGAGTTTAACTTCCATCTTTACCCATTGAGAGTAAAATCACTCAGAGTGAGTACTTAACCTTCCTGAGCTCTCATTTCCACATCTATAAAATGGGGACCATGATATTGTTGCTGTGACCAAGATGAATTAGAGAGCGTTTATAAGTCATGGTTTGAAAACTTATTCCCAGTTTCCTGAAATAGCTGTCTCTAGTGTAGAGCAAAAGATGTAAATGAGTAAATTTAAAGAGTATTTGCATAGCAACTAAAAATAAAACACTTGGGTAGAATGATTATATGTAACTGATTAGAATACTTTGTTTTTCAAAGCAAAATACTTGATGTTTCTGATAGTGACTGCAGGATTCCTTAGTGAATACAAGCTATACGTTTATATAAAAGATAGTTTTATGTGTGTATATTTATATATTTACACACACACACGTATACAAGCACACATATATGTATAGATGTGCACACATCTAATCATAAAAACACATATGTCTATTTTAATTACAATAGAATTAAAACTACAAATAAAAATGTGTTAGGGCACCTTCCAAATATTTGGAAGGGCCATTTAAGGTGAGAGAACCTGAAGCTTAAATTTTTATTTATTTTTTATTTATTTTTTATTTACTCATGAGAGACACACACACACACAGAGAGAGAGAGAGAGAGAGAGAGAGAGAGGCAGAGACACAGGCAGACGGAGACGCAGGCTCCATGCAGGGAGCCGGATGTGGGACTCGATCCTGGACTCTAGGATCACGCCCTGAGCGTGGCTTAAATTTTTTGGAAATGCCTCCTCTACCTCTTGGATTTATTTCACTATAATTATATATAATAGGTACAATAAAAGTGGAAGTCTGGCAAGATAGAGTATTCACTCCTAGACAGAGCTGCTGTCCCTGCTTCCTTCTTCCTTTCCTAGCCTGTAACATGGACTGAGCAGCAAAGAAGAGAAGTGAATGCCCTCATTTCTCTTTCTGGACCCTGAATAAAATAGAAGCTGGCAGTTTCTTGCTTATTCTCCATGACCCCGACCAAGCTTTTCTGACTGTTCAGAACTCAAGGATTTTCACTGTTAGCACAAAAGATAGAGAGTAAAAGAACCCCAGCTCATCCCTCCAACGACCATGAAATTACTCGAAACCTCCTGGACTCTCCAGATTTCCTATTTGCCATTTGGCCATCAGAGAGTTTTCAATCCAATTACACCCTTAAACCAGGGGTCGGTAACGCCTCCAGTCTTCCATTTTATCCCCCTTTGCTTGGCTGCTAAAGATCCTCCCTACTTCCAAGCTGTCTGCCTCTCCATAGTGGCTGAGAGGATCAAAGCTGTTCATTCAGCTTCCCTTGGGATGCTGGGTTGTCCTGTTTCCCTTCTGTTTTGTAAACACCTAGTTGAATTCTTAGCTCTGTTGACCATTTTGCATCTCTTTAGAGAAACATTCCTTCTCTTCCAGGTTCTGAAAGACAAGATTATTTTAGAAAACTCTTTTTAGACCTTTGGGTTCAGAATTTCACTGATAAGCCTCTGAGCATCACTTCTGCCTTTTACTAGTTGCCTTCGAGGCATCTAGCTCCTGGGAGCAGTGTTCTAGCATTTGTAACCTGGATAGTGTATTAAAACAGGAATGCTAACAGCTCTTTTTATTAAATGAGATAATGAAATGATACGTGGAACTTCTTAACCAGATGGAGGATTTTAAGTACAAGTTGTTGGCTATTTGGGATGATTTGTAAATTATTATTTTTAAAGAAAACTTGAGATTTTAGTAGGACCAACGAATTACTTGCAACACACTTCTAACTTGATTAAAACAAGAAAAAGTAAGAGCTGCAGTTTAATCAGTTACCCAATTGAGCCACAGATCTTTGAGAAGTAGTGAGTTAGCAATATTCTCCCCATATACAGATGAGAAACTAAAGCTTTAGCCAGGATCACACAGATTAGAGGCAAATAGAAGATTTTATGCCAGTTTATTTATTTATTATTGGAAATGGATTTTTTTATCCTCTTATTAGGCTCAGCTTTGCTCCAAAGGAGTGGATTCCAGCCCTGATTGTAGCACATTTTGTATCCTAGTTAGTAATGACAACACTGTTACAAGGAATTTGACTTCTAATAGCCAGGTCTGATAATAATCAATCCCTCCTGCCATCTCTTCCTCACTCCCTCCCATCCTTCCTTCTATCTCTCCTTCCCTCCTCTCTTTCCTTTCATTTTTGGTGGTGAGGAGAGCAGGTTCAGGACTCCTTATTGACAACTGTTCTTTTCCTTTTTCTTTTTTTAAATTATTTTTTTCCTTTAAGAAACTCTACCCCCTAACACGGGACTCCAACTCCTGATCCCAAGATCAGGAGACTTGTGCTCTACCAACTGAGCCAGCCAGGTGCCCTGTTTCTCACATGTAGGGACAGAGTTATCACGGACTTAAAGGAAATATGCATAATCTGCATCCACCTTAGTTATGTTACAGTTTGTGATCTGTGTACTATAGGAAAAAAAAACCCAACATGTTGGCTCTTTTTCTGTTTTCTGTGCCGGTATACATTGAAGAGATAAAAGACAGCTGCCTCTTAAAATTGTGTTATTTTTGTTACTACATTTTGCAAATACGTTAGAAATTTTGTGTGAGTCGTTGTAAGGGAACAAGAATGTCCTATATCCCTTTCAAGGTTCTTCTAGCAGGCCTAAGAATTAAATTGACCCAAGAGAGATTCACAGGAGAAAATCAGACTTAATAGTGTATGTGTGGGGAATCCATATGGACGTGGGAATTCCAAAGATAGGCAAAATGAGGTATATGTCATCCTGAAATAAGTAGAAGTGGTCAGGGGTTTGGGACTTCAGAAGAAAGGAATGCATTTCACAGGTGATAAGAAGAGCAGATGTTTAGTAATGAGATAATCACCTGCCATACAGATGAACCACTCAGATAAAATTGATCTCTGCTAATAACCCTTATTTTGAGAAAGACCCCCAATTTAGATTCTTCTGTGTTGTAAAGGAAGCTGCAAGTTTCTTTTGAGCCCATAGGGCTTTGATTGCATTGATCTCAGAATAATGTTCTTGCCAAAATGGCCCATCTTGGGGCAGTCTACTTTTGGACCCTCTAAGTGTTAAGTCCTTTAGCATTTTTTGAATAAGGATTTTGATACTATCTTTATACACACAATTTAAATTATTTTAATAGAACTACAAAAAAAATCATGAGAACTCCAGTTTTAAAAAATCGAGAGTTATTTTCTTAGCAGTTAACCTTCTTAGTCAAAAATTAAGATACACAGGGTGCCTGAGTGGCTTAGTTAGTTAAGCCTCTGCCTTCCGCTTGGGTCATGATCTTGGAGTCCTGGGATGGAGTCCCACATCAGGCTCCCTCTGCTCATGCTCTCTCTCTTGAATAAATAAAATCTTAAAAAAAAAAAATTAAGATACACAGTAAAATCAAACATTTGAAAGTGGAATCATAGTCATAGATTTTAAAAAAATCCCTATAAGGATAGACATGTGTTGATTTTAGAAAAACCTACATATTCAGAACCAGAAGTTGTGAAGCTCAAAGTTCATGATCTAGAAATAAATGTCTTTTTATGATACATGATGCATGTGGATTTTTTTTCTTTAAGTGGTTTAAGATGAAAATATCAATAAGCCCAAACTTCAGAGAAACAACACATTTCCAGGAGAGAGATAAATTTAAACAAACAAAAGCACAGACATCCAGCCATATTAAATGAGAAGGTAGTAAACTCGCGAAAATGTTTTTGGTAGCTAAAATTTTGCCCTCACAGCTTATTTGTTAGAGATATTTCTGGTCAGGCTAATTATCATCATTGATTTTTAAGTGTATTACTGTGCATGATGAATGGAGTACAAGAGCTTCGGTCTGAGCTTCTGTAAATATGTTTAGATTATTCCTTAATGAAGATAGTTTATAAGGTTGCTAATCAAAAGGTTTCTCACTTGGCCGTAACTCTAAGTATTTAAAAATAAATTTAATTATCCTTTATTCTTGGCATGTTACAGCCTGATATTTTGTATGAAAACATTTTTTACCTTCTAATTATATTTTACACAGTGAAATAAACAAGTAATTCTATGAAAGTTCTAAGATGCATGAGTCTTAAGGAAAGAATATGATATTTTCCTCATCTATATGGGGACACATCCATAGGATCACATAACAATTCTCTACAAAGATCAGTTCTTCCAATTTTTCTCTTGAATGAGTACAAATTAGAGCATGAAAACTTTAAAATATGCTTTGAAAAATCTATTTCATGCAATAATAGTGCCACTTTGCTTTTTTATCGTATCACATTTCAAAGCACTTTTAAATGTCAATGTGCCATACTTGTTTGTTCACTTGGGATAAAAGCTGACTAAACATTAATTTCTAACCACTTTCAATTTTTGTTCACCAGTAATTTTACACGGCTGCCACATTTAGCAGGAACAGAACGAAACTTCCAGCTTGCAAAGCAAATTCAATCCCAGTGGAAGGAATTTGGCTTGGATTCTGTAGAGTTAGCCCATTATGATGTCCTGTTGTCCTATCCAAATAAGACTCATCCCAACTACATCTCAATAATTGATGAAGACGGAAATGAGGTAAAAAAAAAAAAGATAAAAGATAAAAAAACTACTTACATCTCTATTCTTTTCAAATACCTTTTATGAAAGAATGCCCTATACCATCTCTAATTATTGATAGAAATCAGTATCATTGAAACTTGTGAGTGATATCTTTAACATCTCATTACCAGTGTTATTACTCCTTTCTTATGATGTTTGAATTTAGTGTGATGTTGGAAAAAGTCTGAGAAATTAATGCTTGATGACATTTCTATTTTCTGTTTTATAGTACTTCATGCAATAAAATACAATATATTAGTACTTTGAAGCAAGTAAAATAGACACATTTTTGATAGGTTCAGACTATAAAAGATACTGTATAAGTTTGGGGCTGTGAGGAAACTCAAGACCCCACTCTATGCAGTATGAGTCAGCAGGGTTTTTTTTTTTTAAGATTTTATTTATTCATTCATGAGAGACAGAGAGAGAGAGAGGCAGAGACACAGGCAGAGGGAGAAGCAGGCTCCATTCAGGGAGCCCAATAGGACACTCGATCCCAGGACTCCAGTATCTGGGGGCTGAAGGTGGCGCTAAACTGCTGAGCCATCCCGGCTGCCCGGTCAGCAGGTTTTTATTGGTACTTATTGATATGACTCAGGTGATCATGTGTTGAGCTCTGTGCCCAGAATTTGACTGTGGGCATTTGAAAGGGAAGAGAGTTTGGAGAGAATGTCTATAGATGATATCGAAAGAATTTACAATCTTGTTTGCAAGTTAGGGTACGTACTTGAGGAAGAAAAGATAATACAAGTAATTGAGGTATTTTTTAAAATTTAAATTCCATTAGCCCACATATAGTACATACTTAGTTTCTGACGTAGTTTTCAGTAATTCATCAGTTGTATGTAACACCCAGAGCTTATCATCACATGCCCTCCTTAATGCCCATCACCCAATTACCCCATTGAGATATTTCTTATCATTATATATAATCAATAGGAAAGCTGGTAAAATAAAACTTATACGTTTAACCCTATTTCGCATACCTTAGTTTTAGAGTTGTATCTTACCTAAAATAGCTCCTTTCAATCTGGGTATTTTCCTTCAGTCCTCTTGTTAGTTGGGCCTTCTCAATTGTGTATAAGCTTCAAATACTGTGAACTGAAAATGTGTGATTTAAATATATTTACATTTAAAAATTTTTTCTAATATGTTGATAACCTTCTGTCGACTAATGTATCAGTCTTTTAATGGCTAATATGCTGTTATGTTTTGCTGTCAGTGTTGTAATCCCTTGCTAAATTTCCTAATATGATTTGAAACTTCCCACACTATTTTAAATTATAGTAGTTAATAGTTTATCAAAATATTAAACTATCTCAAAATTTAAAAATTATTTTTAAAAAAGGTATGTGGAATATCTATATACAATATATGGTCCCATAACATTTGTTAAATAAATGGGGACATGCCTATATAATTAAGTACTAAACAGTCTATAAAAGAATGTTTTGGAAAATTATTTAATGATGAAATAAAATATTGATTATGTTAAAGAATATGTACATGTACTTAAACCTCTGTCTTGGTTTGTCAAATTTGGGGATGATCTATATACAAATGAGGAAAATAGCATTCATGCACTTCTTTTTTCCTTATTCTTTCATCTCCCAGTTTTGACTGTGAGTTCGCTTTTATTATTCCCTTTCATTGTTTGTTTTGCCATTATAAGCATTTATTAAATTCTTCAGGCCTGTCACATAATAAAAGGTATCATGTAGAAATGTCATTTTGGAGATTTTCTGGAAAGGTGTTAGCTCTCTTTTGGGTTCCTAGACCAATTTTTATTGAGATGGGGAATGTTTCCCCCACACATCCAACAAGTAATTCTCAGACACCAGTTGGGTGTCCTACAATTCAGATCAATTCTGACACGACCTACCTGGAGATACTGGCAGATTCCATAGGTAAGAGTTAAGTATCATAAGACTGTCCTCCCCCCAACCCATTCAGATGCCAGTTGTAAGACCAGGTTGTTAACCTGTGTTTCTGACCTACCAGCTGTAGACTGGAGGTTCCAATGACCCCCTTCAACTCAGGAGACAGGTTGTTAATTCTACTTCTGACAGACTGGCAGAAGTCCAAGGTTCCTATGATCCCCTCCTCAGGTTTGATTAATTTGCTAGAGCTAATTAACATTTACAAAAAACATTTTACATCCTAGATTACTGATTTATTACAAAGGATGATAGATGATAGGAAGCAATAGCCAGATGAAGAGATGCATGAGGCAAGCGATGTGGGAAAGAGCAGAGAGCTTCCATGGCCTCTCTAGGAGCGCCAGTCTCCCCACATCTCCATGTGTTCACCAACCCAGAAGCTCTCCAAACCCTGTCCTTCAGGTTTTTATGGAAGCTTCATTACGTTGCTGTGATGATTAAATCTTGGCTGTTGGTGGTTGATTCAACTTCCAGCCTTTCTTTCCTCCTGGGTGGGAGGCTGGCTGTGAAACCAGAGGCTGGTTCCAGGCCTCTAATCACAAAGTTGGTTCTCCAAGCTCCTATCCTTAAGTGGAATCAAAAAGTTACCTCGTTAGCATAACAATAGACATCTTTGTTGCTCTCATCAGGAAATTCCTTTTAGAGGGTTTTAGAAGCTCAGTGCCAGAAATGGAATAAAGGTCAAATAAATAGAGGTTTACTGTAAATCACAGTATCACGCTGCCTAAAGCTTCCTCATTTTTTAAAAGCTGTATTAGTTCATTTTCCTTCTCGTTTTCATCTGAAGTACACCATTAGAGCTGCATACTTCTCCAAAGTCCTTGTTTCCTCCCTATTTCTGCCTTTCCTGAAGCAAGCACTATTCAAGTGTTGACACAAAATGAACAAACCTTTTACAAATTTTTCAAGGAAAAAGAAAAAAGTTTTATTTGAGCCCAAGTTAAGACAGCTGCCCAGGAAACACAATCTTCACAAAAGAAAAAGGAGCATTAGGGGGGGTAAAGGAAGAGAAAGAATCATGTAATAGGAAAGTGGAAGTGACTTAAATGCTGTGTATCAGTAATTAGAAAAAAATTAATGGAAAAAACTGTCCGATTAAAAACATAGTATGTCAGACTGAGTAAAATTAGCTATGTACTATTTTATAAAGATTGACTTGAACATAACATCACAACTAGCTCAAAGTAGCAAAACTGAAAAAGAAATACTAAGCAAATATTGACTTAAAAATGATTTTATCTTGTAAAGTAAATTTTAGGGCAAAGTCAAAAACCTTATTAAAAGATAAAGAAGGTCACTATCTAACTGTTTGAATTTACCAACAACTCTAAATTTGTTTTTATCTGTTAAAGGAAAAGATACAACAGGCCCAAAATGGATTTACTTATACTGAGCCCCACTTCAGCAACCAAGACTTAATACCTAACCTTATGCAGTTTCAGCCTCTCCCAAGAATGTAACCCTTAACTAGTCAGTCTGGAATGACCTGGTCAGCACTGATGAGGTAATCCACCCACATGACCCCTTCTGTCCTGTAAAGGACAAAGATCAATAAGGAAAAATACAGGAAAAGCATAAATAAATAATATAAGGAGTGAAAAAAAGAGGCGTATCTATAGATGCACAGATTCAAAAAAGATAGGAAAATACTAGGAAGAGGTATGCCAATAATTCATAGCTGGGATGAAATCAAAAGATGGAAAAAACATGAAAATTGACATAAGAATGCATTTTTAAAAACTCAAAGAGTTCTATAACATTAAAGAAATTAAATCGATACTTCAAGGACTCCCACAACACAGAGCACCAAGACTAACTGGTTTTCCTTTAAGTTTCAAAGATTAAAGTGTAAGATCATTTAAATATAATACAACCTATTTCAGAGAATATTGAAAGTTCAACTCATTTTTTAAGGCAAGATATGATCTAGAAATTATAACTCAACAAGCAAATTGCAAAAAAACAGGTGAAATGTGTAGTGAATATATATGGATAATATCATTATCATTAGGAAAAGGAAAAATTACATATTTATCTCAAAAAATATCCACCCCCCCAAAAAAAAAAGTTGAACAAATGAAACATAAATTTCATGACAAGAACTCTTAGTAAACTTGGAAAGGAAGTTTTTTTTTTTTTAAAGGAAGTTAATTAACATCACCTAATAAAGGTCACAGCAAGTATCAAAAAAAAATTTTTTTTAAAGATTTTATTTACTTATTCATGAGAGACAGAGAGAGTGAGGCAGAGACAGGCAGAAGAAGAAGCAGGCTCCCTGTGGGGAACCCAATGTAGGACTCGATCCCAGGTCCCCAGGATCATGCCCTGAGACAAAGGCAGATGCTCAACCGCTGAGCCACTCCAGGCATCCTGCAAGTATCAAAATTAATGGGGAAACATTAAAAACATTTCCTTCAAGTTTGGATATCCCTACTTTTCAACATTTTACATGGTCCTGGCCAGTGCAGTGGTACAAAGAGTGATGGGAGACCAGGAGTAACCCTCAGCTGACATTATATTAACTAGAGCATCAAATATTTTCCTTTTCTTTTAGGCAGACAGAACCTAAAATGAAACCATGTCAACCACCACCTTCCAAAATTCCCCACATAGTCCATATGGCCCATAATTTTTCTGTGATCCACAGAGGGTGCAAAACTTGTCTGAATCATTGAGAAAGTTTATAAAAGAAAGGGTAGTAAAGTACAATAGAAATCCATATAGAAACAAAGTCACTGCATCAGCAAGGCTTTCAGCCAAGGGAGCATTCAAGTTGGTCTCAATTTGCCCCAATTACCAATTTGCAATTTTACAGCCTCTGGACAAGTGGATTTTAGAGCAAGTTTATGAGTTATTTTAATAAGTGGGAGAAATTTATAAGATCAAGGAAACAACTTTTTTGGGTGACTTTATCAAAGGTAGACTATATACCAGAGAGCATTGCTCAACTTTCCAAAATTCACCAAAATAACCTCAAATTATGTATTCAGAGTATAACTACAATAACTTTGGTTAACAAGTTTTTATTTCTATTTTTACCTTTTGTGACATAAAAAAAAGGCAGTATAGAGTTCAATCTATATCATGTTATCTCTATATAAACAAAGATACTGTGTCTGTATGTATTTAAAATATTTCTGGTAGAATCCACAGACCACTAGTGGTATTAATTGACTGTGGAAGAAGGAACTTGTGTATGTTGTGCTGGAGAGTAAAAGTTTACAGTTCACCACAGAGCTCAGCTCTGAATAGTCATGATAATTAAAGTACACTGGGAGATGGTGATAGTACAAAGGGTGATAGTACATTTGCAGGTGGGACAGAGGGATGAAAACAGTTGAATTGTTGCAATGTTGATAGATAACTCCTGAATCTGAAACACAGCATTTTTTTTTTTTTTTTTTAAGAAATAGAGGTAATTAGCTACAAAAGCAACTCCTGGTTGTAGTAAAATAAAGGAAGTTTTCAACTTTTCGTGTCCCTACTCCTGGGCTCGCAGAGAAGCTATACTTGAACATTTACCAAGATCAAAATGACTTGGCAAAACTTTAAAGTATGGGCTCTATTTCTGCCCCCAGCACATATTTTACCTCTACTTCATTAAAAAATAAAAATAAAAAACAGCCTAAAAACAAAGAGAAGCTTTCCAAACATAAGGATAAGAAAAAGAAAGAAACCTCCCTAGTTCCCATAAGATTAAAATCATGCAGACTTGCACATGAAAAAAATAAGATAAAGTCTGTAACTTTCCAGAATGTTCTTTGTCATGATGATTTCCCACTCTTTCTCCCCCTTCCCTTTTTTGGGAGGCGGGGTGAAGGGAGTGGTTAGCCGTATTAGTTTTATTTTTTAGTAGTTCAGAATCTAAAAAATCTGATCCCTACTTAACAATGTCATAATTCAATCAAGATTTCTGCAATACAAACATCTTAGAATACTTTCACTTTGGTCATACCCCACCAATTTATGCCCATAAATCTAATTCAGTCTTGTTCTTTTCAATTTGAATAATACTTGCTTTTTACAGTATATTTGTTTTTTCCACATGATACCTTGCTTACCAGCCCTTGAATCAACTTAGAGCTTCCTTTAGAGGCTTTGTTTTGTTGAATGATATCCTTTAGAGATATTCTTTGTTTTAAGTGAATATCTGTTGGCTCCAAACTGGTAATTTTAGGTAGAAAATGTGTTGTTCATTTTTCTTTTCTTTTCTTTTCTTTTCTTTTTCTTTTCTTTTCTTTTCTTTCTTTTTTTCTTTTTGAAAGAGAGAGTGCATATGCCTGCATGTGAGGGAGGAGAGGGCAGAGAGAGAGAGGGAGAGTCTCAAGCAGACTCCATGCTGAGGGCGGAGCCTGACGTGGGGCCCAATCCCACAACCCCAAGGCCAGGACCTGAGCTAAAACCAAGAGTCAGATGTCCACTCAACTACCCAGGCGCCCCTCTGTTCGCTCCTTTTACAGGTCCTCACATAGACATCCAATGGGTTTGTCTCTAGAGTATTCTTAACCCTGAAGGAGTTGTTCTTCAGAGACCCAGCTTTATGCAAGGGTGTCTTATTAGACTCCATTATTTGGACTGGTCAGTCTAGTCTTTAAACTTCTGTGCCTCTCCTTTGGCTCTAATGGTCCAACTAAGGCAAAGGCAGACTTTAGAGCAGTCTCTCAGTTTTCTCAGTCTTCCTGTTTTCATGTCATTCTTTTGGCGTTTGAGTATTCCTTACTCCCCCCCCCCCATTTGACGATACATTTTAAAAAAATTATATTTAGTTCAGCATTTTTAGTTCTTTTCAGGGTGAATGTTGTTCTGTGTGTCTAGATACTATTTGGTATGGATCACTCCAAAATGTAATTTTTTTTATGGAAGTGAATTTAGTGTTTAATTTGTTGCTAAATAATTAACAGTATTAAAAAAGACTAAGATTACAATACAATACTACTTTTTATTTGGGTGTTAAAATTTTCGTCCTACAAAAAAGATTTTTTTTTCATCCTACATCAAAACCTGCTGCTTTGTAGATCCTCTCTGGGTCTGTGGCTTAGTCTTCTCATGAAATCATCACAAGCTTCTAGCACAGTGCTGAGTATTTGATATGTACTTTCAAAATACAAAACACAAAACCTTCTACTGACAAAAATGATAATGCACATTTTTCCTTGTTTGATGGTAGTAATTAAACTTTACCTGACTTAGTTTTAACTATAATATTTTGTTTTTCTAGATTTTCAACTCATCGTTATTTGAACCACCTCCTCCAGGATATGAAAATGTTTCAGATGTTGTGCCACCTTTTAATGCCTTCTCTCCACAAGGAATGCCAGAGGTAAAAGTGCAATACAATAAAATAAAAATCACAAACAGAACCCCCTCATACATTCAGGCAATAATTAATCAGTTATAATGAAATTTTTGATATAATCCAAATTTACACAGTTTTACACAGTTCTTAATGAGGAAAAGACTATTTATTAGTTTTATCAACAGTTTTTAAAGATAAAATTTACTACAATAACATGCAGAAATCCAAAATATACATTTATTGACTTCTGATAGATGTATATACCCGTGTGATCCAAATCTCTTAACACACAGAATATTATCACTTCAGAAAGTACCTTTATGCCCTTTCTCAGTCGGTACCACACCTCCTGCCCCCTGCTGGGCAATCCTTTTAGTTTTTTTTTTCACCATTGATTAGTTTTGCCTATTAAAAAAATTCATATTGATAGAATTGTACAGCATGTAATCATTTGTGTCTAGTTTCTTTCACTAAGCATAGAATCTGTGAGATTCACGTTTTAACTTTTATTTTGCTTTTTTATTGCCAAAGAAATAATTTCCATTGTATGAGAATGCTGCATTATTACTGTTGCATAGCACTGATTAGTTTTCAAAGAATTTGCATCAGAGTATTGTCACCATTTTCAAATGAAGAGTATGAATATCCATTCTAGAAAATCTTGTGTGGTCTAGTCTATAAAGCAGTGTTATCATAAAGCATAATTATCATCTGAAATTCTGTGGTTAGTCCCCAGATTCTTGCCCAGTACTTTGTTTTTTTGTAAGAAAGCTACATTTGAAAGAGTTGGATATAATGTATTAGTATCTTTTTAAAAGTTGTTAAGTAAATTCAATTTTGGATGTATTGGGTTGAAGTGCCTGGGATATATTTAAAAGAAATTGTTAATCCACAGGTATATTGAAGCATCACTCAATAGAAGTCTCTTTATATATTCATGAGAGACACACAGAGAGAGAGAGAGAGAGAGAGAGAGAGAGAAAGAGAGGGGCAGAGACACAGGCACAGGGAGAAGCAGGGCCCCTGCAAGGAGCCCGATATAGGACTCGATCCTGGATCCTGGGATCACGCCCTGAGCTAAAGGCAGATGCCCAACCGCTGAGCCACCCAGTTGTCCCCTCAATAGAAGACTCTTATTGGAAACATTCAAAGTAAAAAATGTGTTTTTAGAATGAGTATCTTAAAATCTGTCTTCACCAATTAGGATTTATTGCAACAACATAAGGATGATTTAATATCAGGCAGTGCCATATTTCTAATAAATAAGAGAAAAAATACCATTTTTATTTTCAAATGTATTGGATTTATTAACTTATTTATAATTTAAAAACTCACAAACTTAGAATGAAGGAGTATCTTCTGTTAGTTGTATGATATTTACTTCAAATGAATGGTTTTACATCTTAATGATATATTGGAAAAATTCTTTCTGAAATTTAGCACATGAATAGAATGCTTGCAGTCATAACTATCTCATAATTATAACATGGGATAGGAATGAGACATATAAAAATGGAAATGAGATAGTTTATTTTATTTTTTTAAAGATTTTATGTATTTATTTGACAGCGAGAGAAAGTGAGTGAGAGAGAGAGAGCGCATAAGCAGAAGGAGCAGCAGGCAGAGGGAGCGGGAGAAGCAGACTTCCCACTGACTGGGAAGCCCAACACAGGGCTCTATCCCAGGACCCTGGGTTCATGACCTGAGCTGAAAGCAGACACTCAACTGACTGAGCCACCCAAGTGCCCTGAGATAGTATATTTTAGATCTCAGGCATACTGTGGTCACTTAGACTTATTTTGCAGATTAAGGTTCCTTACCTTCATGGGCCCATGTATGATCCTTACTTTATTTTCTCTTCCTTTCATCTCTCATCCTTATTCTCAATCTCATTCCTCTCTCCCTGCCCAACATATTTATGTCCCTAGCAATGCATATATTCCTTTTTGTTGTTTTCTTTTTTTAGAGAGAATGAAAGAGCAGGGGAGGGGTAGAGGAAGAGGGAGGCAGGCGCCATACCCAGCGGGGCTCGATCTCACAACCCTGAGGTCATGACTTGAGCTGAAATCAAGAGTTGGACACTTAACCAACTGAGCCACCCAGGTGCCCCCAACAACGTATATATTCTTGAAAACACATGGCTTTATTTTGTGTTTGACGTGTTTTAAATTTATGTAAATAGCATTAGGCTTTAGGTCCTAATTGGTCTCTTACTCTTTTCAATTAATGGTGTTTAAAAAAATCCACCCATGTTGCTTTATGTCAGGGTAGTTTACTTTTTATTGTTGCCTCTCATTCCAGGTTATGTGCACACCACATGTAACTTGCCCATTGCCTTAGTGGTGTACGCTGCTTTACTCCTAAATCCTCATCACCACAGTGTTGCAGCGAACATCCTCATACACATCCCCATCTGGGCTTGTAGGGGTTTCTCTGTTTACAGTGAATCAGGTGTGGGATTCTGTTTCAGGTGTGGGATTTAATTTCACAATGTCCAAACTCTAGCAGTTTATTGCTTCCACTGACACTAAATGAGGATCCTTTTTCCTCATATTTTCGTCAACTCTTGAAGTTATGTAACTATGAATTTTTGCCCTTATTTTATTTTAATTCACATTTCTCTGATTACAAGTGAGGTTGCTCATCTCTAAACAAATTTATTTATTAGCCATTCTGGGGTTTATTCTGTGCAATGTCTAAGTATAATCTTCTAATTTTCCTGTTGAATTTTTAGCCCTTTTCTTATTAAATTTAAGGGTTTCTTAAATGTTTTACTTATTTATTTCATATTGTTTAAATATTACAAATACCTTCTTCTAATTTTCACCCATTTGTTCATGTTATCTAAGCTTCTCTTTATTTATTTGTTTATTTATTTATTTAGAACACAAACAGGGGGAGAGGCAGAGGGAAAGGAAGAGGACAGGAAGGCCGATGTGGGACTTGATCCCAGGACCCTGGTGTCACAACCTGAGCCTAAAGCAGATGGTTAACTGACTGAGCCACCCAGGTGCTCCAAGCTCCCCTTTATTAAAAAGATATCTTTAATTTTAATATTGCCCAATTATTCTCCTTATGCTTTTGTATTTTGGGTCTTCTTTATTAATCCTTTTTGTTATTTATGGTGATATATCTGAAAAACCAAAACATACAAAAAATATTAATACTTCATTATTTAAAAATAGCATTAATATTATCAGATTGGATTTAAGTATATATGGGCAAATAGTGTATAACAACATGATATATAACAAAACAATATAATTTATAATAGTTCTAAAAGGGGCATCTAGGTGGCTTAGTGGTCAAGCGTCTGCCTCAGGGCATGAACCTGGGGTTCTGGGATCGAGTCCCACATCAGGCTCCCCGCAGGGAGCCTACTTCTCCCTCTGCTTGTGTCTCTGCCTCTCTTGGTGTCTCTCATGAATAAATAAATAAATAAAATCTTTAAAAAAATAGTCATAAAATTTAAAGTATGCTTTAGACGTCTTCAATGAATGTGAAGTTGTTGAAGAACACTGTGAAATTTATTGAGCAGCGAAAATGTTATGTATAAAGAAACAGATTACATTTCTAGATGAGAAGACACAATGCTATAAGGAGAAAATTTTACCCACATTAGTTTGTGGCTTTAATATATAATCAATTGAAATCCCCAAATAATTTGTGGACCTTAACAGAATTATTCTACTCATAAGAATCATAGAGATTATTAACTCATTTCTTTCAAGTACACTTAAACTCTTCTAGATTAATGGGAAAATAGAGCCTGTGATTCTGCATAAGATTATTGTTTGTGTCGAATATTGGATGAGTTTGTTGGTGGATGTTCTTCCCTGGATCACCTGTTACTCAGCCAGTGCAACATTAATTCTTTTTAAAGTTATGTATGTCTGTCTGTATGCTTAAGATAATTCACTGTAAATAAGCTTTGGATCTACATCTGAATTTTCTGGAGTGTGAAATACTGGACTCTGCTTTAGGCTATTTGAAATGAACAATTTAACAAGGTCTTATAAAAATCTATTCTAATCTAGTGGTTCTCAAATTTCATTGTGTACCACAATTACCCATAAGACATGTAAACACCAGTTCTAGTTCCCACTCCCTTGAGTTTTGGTAGGTCTTGATAGTTCAAGTCTAACAAGACCCTAGATGACACGGATTCTGAGGTTTTAAGAACCATACTTTGGGAGCCACTGGCCTGGCCTCCCAGTTTGGTTTCAATTAACAAGAGCAGGAAGATGGAAGCTTGCAAGAAATGGAAAATTCTAAGCTGGCAGTGCAAGATTGTATTTATTCCCAGTCATAGAACAATGGTACAGTGTAAACTTTACAAGAAGGTCATTGTCTGAGAACAAAGCTTTTTTCTTTTTTTCTTTTTTTTAAAGATTTTATTTATTTATTCATGAGAGACACACACACACAGAGGGGGGAGGGGGGTGCAGAGACACAGGCAGAGGGAGAAGCAGGCTCCATGCAGGGAACCCAACATGGGACTCCGTCCCAGGTCTCCAGGACCACGCCCTGGGCCGAAGGTGGCGCTAAACCACTGAGCCACCCGGGCTGCCCACAAAGCTTTTTTCTAAGTGACAGTGACAACTTGTGTTTGTGAAGTGCCCAGAGGAGTATCAGTCATGCTTGTTTTCATTTTCAAAGTATATTGTCATGTTTCAACTAATGTCTTCTCCAATCCCTTCTCCATCATAATTTGTTTTGTGAGGATTGCAGCTTAATCAACATATAGCCACAATTTACGTGTATTTAAGGATGTGGTCACCCCAAAGTTAGTGATATTGAATTAGGGATAAATTTCAAGCGAAATTTGAAATTTCGATACTAAAATTTGAAATGTGAAATTTGATACTAAAACGAAATTTGCTGAAATCAGATTGGTTAATAACTCTCTAGTCACAGAATGATAGTGAGCCCCAGAGAGGCCTGACAATTATAAATTGGACATACAGTGCTGTCATTAATATTGCATTAATATTGGATTCCTTGAGGAAGAAATAGAAGAACTAAATATTGCATTGCTTGAGGAAGAATATAAGAGCAAAAAGTAATCCCTTTACTGAAGCAAAGATTCAAATGCCACCTTCTCAGGAGACTTTTCCTCTTTTCATTTAAAATTGCATGCACCCATGTACTAATTTACTCTTTGCCTCTTCAACCTTGAAAAAATTTTCTACAGTACTTATCGCTTTTTAATATACTGTATAATTTACTTAGTTATTACTTTTATTATTATCTTATCTTTCTGCATTTCACATGAATGTAAGTTCCTCCAAGGACGGGGATTTGCTGAATCCCTAGTTTGTAGAACACTGTGGACTGTGGAGTCCATAAGGATACATTTTCAACAAGTTTGTCAAAAGAATCCCAGAAGTAGCTTAGAAACAACTTTATTTTGGTATCTGTCATAAATTTGTTGTGAACATGCTATGAGAAATTAGCCACATAGGGAAACAATAAAAATAAAATAAAATTATAGGATACAAAAAGTTGTCCAGCATAGGGACTTCAAACTAGGAGGGGTGAAGAGTTTCCAAAGGGAGACATGAGATCATTTTAAAGAAATCAGTTTCCTCCGCCAGTTTCTCAGTTTACAGTTACATTGGATTGAGAACTAGCCCATGGTCAGGTCCTGCTGGTACTTTGTCCCCACTTCCTTATTTATAATCATTATCCTCAAATGAAAGACATCTCTCATCCATCCTAAAACAATAGAAAGCATATCTCTGAGTCATAAAAATCTCTGAAGTTCTGGAAAAAGAGACAATAGTGAAAGATTCTAACAGCTGGGCAACAAGTGATTTGGCAAGTCAGATGGTTTGCAATTAGACAAAATCAGATGAGCCTAATTGAGTGTCTAGCTGACATCATTAGAATTAACTTGGATAATAGATCAGTGTGTGATTTGGGTGTTGTAACTTGGAAGGAGATTAAGTTATTTAGTGAAAATTCCATAACAAAACTTCTTTGGTTCCCATCTCAGTTTCTCAGAAATTATGTCTAAAAGCAAGAAATGTGAATAGAACTAATGTGGAGTCGTGTCTCATTCATAATTTATTCATGCAATGACCTAATGTTTTAATATCTGATAACATTAAGAGATATAGTTCAAGTAAAATTTTATGCTTTGGTATTATTTACACACATTTGTAACATTGTCAGACTCAGTTTGATACTACTAATAATTAGCGTACTCCTAAAGCATTTTCTTAGTGCATACATCCGGTCACAAGACATCGCAGAACATTCAAAATTATAAATGTGTATATATATACACACACGCACAAATATATACACACGTATATATACACACACACAAATATTTACACACATACATATACACATACACATATATACACACACATATATGTGTGTGAGTGTGTATGTGTGTGAATTTATATATATTCTTAATCAAGGGAAGTTTGGCAGTGATCAAGAAAAGACTTCCAAGCATTCCCAGTTTCTAGGTGACAGAAATTGAAATGAAATGTAGCATGCTAGAAGTTAATTAAGAAATGTTCTCTTGGGATCAGTAGTTTGTGTCAGAGGAGGGAAGGGCAGCTGGATTGAGCAGAGGGAACAGTTGACTCTCACTGCCAGTTTAGAGACCGCCTCAGCTGACCTGAAGGGCAGCTCTGGAGTCAGTAGAGCCCTTCAGAACTGCCTTGGGCTGGACTAAAATGTCGAAGGCTTTATACTCCCACATACATCAATCATGGACTGTGTGTCATCCTAGAAAGAGGCATGACTTTGAGCAGGGTGGTTGTCCGTAGCTGAAGCAATTCCTGAAGAGGCTTGGGAACTGAAGGCTGTCTGCAGAGAGCCTTCCTTGCAGCGGGAGTGAGAATGTCTTCACTCAAGGCGAATCTGGGCAGCACATCCCAATGTCCAGGATAAATATATTTTACTGTAGAGTACAATTCTCTGGGGGAAAGGTGGACAAAATAGAAGCTCAAAGAGAAAAAGGATGATACAATTCTGACTGAAGAGTGTCTTCCTGTATTTTTTAAATGGATGATGTTGAAGAATAAATCAGTATAGAGTGTGTATTCCTTTGGATACATACAAACGTAATGTACAATTGTTTTCAAAATATCTGTACTTATAATATGCTGGCAATTGCATTTGTTGTAGCAACTTAAGGGTATGATAAGCAATTTTAGATATTAAGTAAGTATATGAAGGAGGATGTTGCTTTTCAAAATTAATTTAAGGAAGTAGGTAAGAAAAAACTGGAGAACACTGGTCTAATCCATCAGGTCATTTGCAAATGAGAGTATTGAGACTCAGAGATGTTATGAGACTTGCACATGGTCATACTAATAATAATATGAAACCAGAGCCGTAAAGCCATTATATTACCTGACCTTTCTTCCTTACCTGGTAGTTATGGAGACCCATTTGTGAATACTTCTAAGAGAATAAAGTTCTTGTCAAGGGTTTCTTAACCTAGAGTGCCTGGACCCCTTCAAACTGCATGCCGCACTGTATATACATATAAATTTGGGGGGGAAACACTTCCATGGCATTAGAGCCACTCTAGTAGAGGCATATAAACAAAGCTTACTATTAAATTCATAACATCTCTAACTCAGGCCATTGCCTGAATTCAAGTTCATTTCTCCCTTGAATCTATTCTGTGAAGCTCATGTTTTTCTGACCCTCTTGCACCTTCTTGCCTCTTCCCTCATTCAAAGATGTGAAACAATCCTCCAGCAGAGAAACCTCCTTGTATTACATCTTACTTATACTAAATCATTCCTGATCTCAACAGGGTGATCTAGTGTATGTTAACTATGCACAGACTGAAGACTTCTTTAAACTAGAGAGGGACCTGAAGATCAATTGCTCTGGGAAGATTGTGATTGCGAGATATGGGAAGATTTTTAGAGGAAATAAGGTAAAAATCATTTCTTTTTCCATTTTTCTAAATATAAAAAATCATTTGATATCTTTACATGTGTAGAAACACACCCATAAAACTTTCTGAGAACCATGATCCTCTCTTATTCTTGACATGCCCACGTTATGGGAAGGACACATTTACTAGTGTATAGACAGGGGTTTTAAATTGGGTCAGTGGTGTTTGGATGAATGTAGAAATTCAGGAAGAACAGAACAGATTTCTCCACACCTACAAATCATGTGTGTAGTCTACATAGAAGCATTCATTTGATTTGTTGTTGCTATCAGTATCTTTGTTTTCAATATTGTCTTTAAAAATATGTACTAAATTAAATTTTAATGTGAATTGTTATTATAGGTAATCAGATAAACCAAATTATACATAGCAGTTTTTAAAAATTACTCTCACTTGATCTGTTAATTTTTTTCTCTTTTGTGAGAAATTAAATTTCAGTCTGGCCTGTGGAGTTTACTTGCTTCTTGTGCTTCGAGGCTAGTGGAAGAAACAGCAAGTACTTGCTATCAGTATTATGGACATTTTCCAAATCTCATGCTCTGAGGGATGATCCATCCCCAGAAACTCTTTTCTTTTCTTTTCTTTTCATTAATTTTTTTTTTCTAGAAACCCATTTTTAGAATTTGAAGTAGGAAAAAGCAAAGCCAGTTCTCTGTGAGATATCCTTTGTTGTAGGTCTAATGATTAAAGATTGGAATAAAGTTTGGCTATTCATTTAAGTGTAATTTCAAAAAAAATTGATATTATCAAATCTGGAACAACCAATCTGAAATAAACACATTGTGCTTCCAGGTTAAAAACGCCCAGCTGGCAGGGGCCAAAGGAGTCATTCTGTATTCAGATCCTGCTGATTACTTTGCTCCTGGGGTGAAGTCCTATCCAGATGGTTGGAATCTTCCTGGTGGCGGAGTCCAGCGTGGGAATATCTTAAATCTTAATGGTGCAGGGGACCCTCTCACACCTGGATACCCAGCAAATGGTAAATGGTCAGGCCTTAATCATCACAAGAAACTTAAAAACATTTTGAAGTGATTTTATTAAGGGATTTCCAAATGAAGTATATCTTTTTAAAATTCTCTTTGCCTCTAAGAAGTAAGTTAGAGTTTCAAACCCTGAAAATTATTGGATTAGGTCCCTTATCTCTTATTTGGGACCCTTGTGCCTGATAGGTTTTAGAATTCAGATATTTAAAAGTAACATGGTGCTGGCAGCTGGTGGCTCAGTCAGTTAAGTGTCTGCTTTCCGCTCAGGTCATGATCCCAGGGTCCTGGGATCAAGCCCCACTTTGGGCTTCCTGCTCGGTGGGGTGGCTACTTTTTCTTCTCCCTCTGTCTGCCGCTCCCCCTGCTTGTTCTCTCTCTCCTTCTCTGTCAAATAAATAAAATCCCTTTAAAAAATTAATATTAAAAAAAGTAACATGGTGCATATACCATATATTGCCTAACACCCTGGAGGCTGGGATATAATACAGGAAGAAGGTATATAAATATTTTTGCTATAAAATTTATGAATAATCTTACTAATGGAGGTAAGTAATAAATGATAAACAGTATGAATAACCACATATCTGCTCAAGTTAGATTTTGCTGTCTAATGAGTTTGCATTATATCAGGTTTTTGTTTTTGTTTTTGTTTTTAAAGATTTTATTTATTTATTCATGAGAGACACAGACTGAGAGAGAGAGAGGCAGAGACACAGACAGAGGGAGAAGCAGGTTCCATGCAGGAAGCCGGATGTGGGACTCAATCCCGAGACTCCAGGACCACACCCTGAGTCGAATGCAGACGCTCAACCGCATCAGATCAGGCATTCCTAGATCAGGTTTTGATGCCAAGTAAATTCCCTCCAAATCTATGGTTTTTATAGGTTTTGGATTTCCTAGTTGAAAATAGCAATAAGGGATAGCATGAAAGAAGTTTATAAACCCCTGAAATGGCACACTTAAAATATAGAGTCCAGGGGTGCCTGGGTGGCTCAGTCAGTTATGTGTCTGACTCTTGATTTCAGCTCATATCGTGATCTCATGACTGTGAGATCACGCCCTATATCTGGCTGTGCACTCAGCACGGAGTCTGACTGAGATTCTCTGTCTCCATCTCCCTTTGCCCCTCTCCCTGCCCCCCACCGTAAACAAATAAAATCTTTTGAGAAAAATAAAGAAATAAAATACCGAGTCCAAAAAATGCTTATTGCATCTTTGCTGTATAAACCCAATAGTGATAGCTTTCTAAGGGTGTTTCCTGAATGACTGCTCTTACATGTATTAAGAGCTACTGGCTTTGTAGTATTACTGCCCCTCTGCTTGACAAAGGAGGCAAGGGAGACAAGAAGATGATCTGCCCAGATCGCCACACCACTAGATGAGGGCTTAGAATTCCACTTTAGGCAGCCTGGCTCCCAAAGCACATGCTTGTGTAAGGCCGAATGCTCCCCTGTAGAACTATAGTTTGATCACTAACAAAGGGAACCCATTTATTTTGAATGTTTTCAGCTACTTGATAATATGTACAAAAATCTGTAATCGTTGAGTTGTGTGTATGTGTGTGTGTGTGTGTGTGTGTTTTAAGGATTTTAATCTATTTATTTGAAAGAGAGATAGCGAGAAATAGCACGAGCAGGGACAGGGGCGAGGAGCCTGAAATGGGGCTCAATCCCAGGACCCTGAGCCAAAGGCAGATGCTTAACCAACTGAGCCACACAGGCACTCCTGAGTTTTTGTGGTTTAAAACTAGTTAAGGTGTAGAACTAGTATAAAATAGGCCGTCAAAGTATCTGTGGCAGATTCCTATTTATTCTTCATCTGGTTTTTCTGTCAAGTTGTAGACTCCTTTAAAGCTTATGTATTTTGGCTTTATAAATCTTTTTGTACACTCTCTATAGTATACTGTCATAGATTTTTTAAACAATTCATATTATCCTATAATAAAATCACATAAATATACCTGAACTTCACTTACTTCTTTATTCCCAAGTTAAAAAAAAAATACAACTTGTCTTAATCTCAGTTTTACAAAGCTAAAATTATGAATGTAAAATGAACTTAACTGGGATATTTCTGTTGATTATCCTTAAATTTAAACCATAGTATTTTGGGGGGGGGGAATGGTATCCCTAGGAGGCTTACGTTTATTGAATTCTCTTTTGTGTCCTATTCTTTTTTTCCTTTCCTTTTTCTTTTAGCTTTACTTTTTATTATGGAATAGTTCTGACATACAAAAAATAGACAATTACCAACATTTTATCAATCTTGTTTCATCTCTTTTCTTCCGTTTTTTGTTGTCACTTAGGAAAATTTTTAAATAAATTCCACATCACATATCATTATATGGGATTTTTTACTCATAAAAAATATACTTTTGCAATCACCTAAAGTTCTTATTAAATAATTTAAAATTTGGAGAAAAAAAGGAAAAATCACTCATTTTTTAAATCTGAAGAAATGACAATATGTTTTTATTTTGAAATAGTTTACATATAATAAAGTGCACAGATCTTAAGAATTCAGTTCAATAAAATTTTAAATTGCATATATCTGTATCACTCAAAATAATACTGGACATTTTCATGACTCCAGAAAGTTCCCTTTGCTCCTTTTTCTGATGAACCATTCTGATATCTCTCACCATTAATTTTGCTTTTGAACTTCATATACATAGAATCAATGTGTATTCTTTTTTTTTTCTTTAAGTTTTTATTTATTAGAGCATGAGCAGGGGTGGGGGCAGAGAGAGGGGGAGAAGCAGACTCTGTGGAGCACAGAGCCAGCCCGTGCAGGGCTCCATCCCAGGACCCTGAGATCATGACCTGAGCCTAAGGCAGATACTTAACTGAGCAACCCAGGTACCCCTAGTGTATATACTTTTGTACTTTGCTGCTTTTATTCAGTATAATGGTTTGAGATTTATCTGTATTATTGTGTGTACTAGTAGTTTGTTTCTCTTTATTGCTAAGTAGAATTCTACTCTGTGCATATACTACAGATTGTTGGTTTGTTTTTAAATGGAATGCTGCATTAATTTGTGTGTTATCTTTGCACAACGTCCAGGCTAATCTCCGTATTGTTCCAAATTTAGTATATGTGCTGCACCAGATTGTTTATTCCTGTTCTTGTTGGCAGACATTTGCACTATGTCCTGTGTTTGGCTGCCCAAATTCAGCTGCTATGAACAACTTGTACACGTCTTTTTGTGGACATATATTTTTCTCTTCCTTGGGGAAATACCTAGGGAAGTACTTGCTGTGTCTGAGTGCACAATTCTGTTTAACCTTAGTTTTTGAAAGAATTATCCAAAGTGACTGAATAGTTTTATACTTTTGCAAGGAATGTAGGAGAGTTTCAGTTGCCCCACATACTCACTAACATTTGAAACTTTTTATTTTAAAAATAAAAGTGAGATATAAGGATGTGTTTAAGGTGATGTACAGAAAAACTTTTGAAAGGGACTAAATTTTTACTAACATACATTCACCTCTTTTTCAGAGTATGCTTATAGACGTGAAGTCACAGAGGCTGTTGGTCTTCCGAGTATTCCTGTTCATCCGATTGGATACAGTGATGCACAGAAACTCCTGGAGTAAGTTTGTAAGAAGCAAACAGATGGCTGGCTGGCTGAGTATTTTCCTTTACTGGCAGTCTTCAACTATTGGCAATATTCAACATCTGAATATTTTGTCAGTATTCAGAAATGCTGAAATTCCCTTAGATGGTAGAACCTATAATTTTATCACCATTTTAAAGAATAGTGGTTCTGTTCTGGAATTTGTATTACCTAGTGGTATCCAGTGTGTGTCATGAAAATGAGACTTTCACTTCTCCAATTGCCCAGGGCATGAGTGATCTGTGGCTCGAGCTACTCTGCTTTGAAATCCACCACCCTGTTTGTGTAAAGGCCATGCTTCCCAAAGGTGTTCCCAGTCAATGACTGGTTGCAGCGGGAACGTTAAAACAGGCCCATTACTGGAAGGCACAGGGCTCCTCTCATGGGAGACTTTGGCTCAGGATTCCACAGCAGGCTTGCCCAGCTCGATGCCACCACCCACCACCCTTTTCTTCCTTCCCTTTCTCCTTTACCCTATATGAGACCTGTATTGCAGTCTGTTAGCTTTATCAGCCTTGCCTCCTCACTCCCCCTAAACCCTCGCTATTTCTCTCACAGGCTTTTCCCCTAAGAAATCTCTTACTCATCTAATCCTCATGTTGGCTACGACTTGGGTAACCTCAGATAATACACTGTGAAAGCTATCCCATTTTATTTCCACCTCTATTCCTCTCCCCCCTCTGATTTCCTGACATTTGAACCCTCCCCCTCTCCTGCCCTGCGTTCTCCCATCTGCATGTCCCTTCTTGTCCAGTCTCCTTTGGGAAGGAGAGAGGATGTCTTCTTCTCTGTCAGTAGAATTGTGAGAGAAGCGTCTGGCTTGTTAGTAACTTTTCTTATTTGAGTTTAAAATATTCTTAATAATTTTATTCCAGGCTCCATAAGAAGCCTTTTTTTTTTTTTTTAAGATTTTCTTTATTTATTCATGAGAGACAGCGAGTGAGAGGCAGAGACAAAGGCAGAATGAGAAGCGGGCTCCCCATGGGGAGTCCAATGTGGGACTTGATCCCAGGACGTGGAATCATGACCTGAGCGGAAGGCAGACGCTCAACCACTGAGCCACCCAGGTGCCCCCTCCATAAGAAGACTTTTTATATTTTATTTTTATTTTTTAAGACTTTTTATGAGCTAATTCAATGCCCTCCTTTTACAGTTTAGGAGGCTGACATTCAGAGAGTGGAGGGATCTGTCCCATTTAATGGCAGATTAAGGAATAGCACCTTGGTCTCTTATTTTTGGGCTCTTAGCATTACCACATGGGTTAGAATTCAGGATCCAGGCACAATATTTGAGGGTGTCATGGACTACGTGTATGTCTAAGCATCTTTATAAATAAAGTCTAAATATTCATGATATTTAAAAGATAAAGTGATTGTAACATTATTTATAGTAGTGAAAAACTATAAATAACACAAATCTTCAATAATTGGTAAGTAGCCAAATACATCACTGGCTGTGATAGTGCATGGAGCCATTAAAATATATGTCGTATGAGAATGTTTAGAGATGTGGAAACACATTTATGCTACTAAGTGAAAATGGCAGATTTATCTATATATCTAGATACATACAGATATGTCTAAAGATAGATATTAAGTTTTTAGAGAGTAATCTCAATTATGCAAAAGTTTTCTTTAAAAACGAACCTGTAATATCTTTGTAATTAGAAAAAGAATGCATGGAGGGAGAGAAGGAAAGATCATATGGAATCGACTTGAGGTATATTTAATTATGTCTACCATTTGACTGCTCTGATTAACTAGGTCAGTGTCGGCTATGTCCTAAATGTGTGCTAGAATTACTTGATTGGAAAAAAATCACAAATGCAGTTTACCTCTAATGTATTTAAGTCAGCTTCTTTAAGCTGTCTTGTAAATGTAATCACTATTAGTAACATAACTTCTATGGAAAAGTGTATTGTGCATTGAAAACACCATAATTAAAAATGAACTTTAGAAGCACAATTTACTTGGAAGTAGGAGATGATCTTTATATGTTAAAAGCAGGAAAACAACTTCTATTTCTTTTTAAAAAAATTTTTTTTTATTTTTATGTAATTTCTATACCCACCATGGGGCTCAAACTCATGGAGAGTTTATGGAGATGGAGGTGGAGAGTTGCATGCTCCACCAACTGAGCCAGCTGGGAGCCCCTTCTATTTCATCTTCCATACTTTCTAAGATATTGTGAAATATTCTATACGACTGGAATTTAGTCTTATAAATTTTTTTCAAAGAACATATAATTTGTTTATGAATTTCACTGTGCAGATTTACTTCCTTTACACATTTACGCACTTAAGTGAGGAGCATGCTCCTTGTCCTTGACAGTCAATTCCCAGATGCCGACAAATGATTAGCCATTTCGCAGTAGGTATTAATTAGAAAAGATGGTGTTCTACAAGTTGGATACATCATAAAATGGAAGTTTCTTTTTTTTTTTTAAGATTTTATTTATTTATTCATGAGAGATACACAGAAAGAGGCAGAGACATAGGCAGAGGGAGAAGCAGGCTTCTCGCAGGAAGCCTGATGTGGGACTTGATCTCTGGACTCGAGATCAGGCCCTGAGCCGAAGGCAGATGCTGAACCACTGAGCCACTCAGGCATCCCAAAATGGAAGTTTCTTAATAAATACGTGAGAAGATGAAGAGAGATGTAAGTCATATAATGGCCCAAGAATGCTGAGAATTTCAATAAAAAGTTGATGAGATGTGAGTTTTAGTAAAGTAAAACCACATTTACTTGGGGGGAGAGGGATTCCTATCTATATAGAAGGGAATGTGATTATATGGTTTTTATTTGCCTCCCTAGGTAACTACTAGGATTATGATAGCAACACCAACAATAATGACAATAATAATAGCATCTGTCAGACTATTATTTTTCAATTTTGTTAATCTGGTCAAAGAATCAACTTTTGGTGTCATGGATTTTCTCTATTTGTTCCTCTATTCTGTATTTAATTATTTTTGTTACAGTCTTTATTATTTTCTTTCTTATGCTGGATACAAGTTTGGTCTGCCTTTATTGTCCAGTTTTTTAAGGTAGAAGACTTGTTTATTGATTTAATGTCTTTCTACTTCTTAAATACGGATGTTTACAGCTATACATTTCTCTCTAAGCACTGCTTTAGCTGCATCCCCTAAGTTTTGATATGTTATGTCTTCATTTTCATTCATCACCAAGTATTTTCTAATTAGTCTTGTGATTTTTTTCTTTCACCTGTTGGGTATTTAAGAGACAGCTGTTTGATTTACATATATTTGCATATTTCCACAATTCCATTTGTTACTGATTGCCAATTATTTTGGGGCTGGATTAATAAACAGATTATATAATTAATAAAAAGGTTACATGATCTCAGCCATTTAAATTTATTTACTCATTTCACAGCTTAATATATAGTCTATTCTGACAGAATGTTCCATGTGCATTTGAGAAAAACATGTATTCAGTTATTGACAGAGTGTTCCATATGTACCACATGACATTTCTGGCTTGCCAGCTTCTTTAGCTCCAAATCTGGGGTAGATAAGCCAAAAAGGAAACTGAGGGAACCCACCACTGTCTTTTTTTGTATCCTGAGGTCTCAAGCTAGTTTTGTTCTATTCTCTCCACCCTTCAGAACCTAATGTTTGTCTTCTATGTCCATATGGTCCAGAGAATTTAGTTGTACTTAGCAGGAAGAATAGGGTAAAGCATATATCCATCTTTCCAGAAGCAGTCTTTTCCTTCTCAAGCTCCTGTCATGGTACCCTAATCATATTATACCTCAGCCAAAACAATCACCATGCCTGACACTTGCTCTATACTTTTCTGCATCTGTACCTCTTTAAATCATACTTTATATCTGGAATGCTTGTCACATCATCTTCCATGCCCAGATCTTAGCACATCCTTTAAAATTCAAACAAATAAAACTTCTAGAAAGTTGTTTATGATCCCACAAGCTAAATCTAGCTTCTTTTTTCTATATTCCTTAGAACTATCTCTATCATTTGTCTTGCTTCGTTTTATATCATAGTTGGTTTTATATGTATCTTCTGATTAACTTCTGACTAAACTTCTTGGTAGAACCACCATGTCACATACATATTTGTGTTCCTTAGTGGGTATAACACATTATCTTGAGCATTGTAGACAATAAATCTTTGCAAATGGAACAATAAAAATAAATTTGCTATAAAGATATAGATTTTATTTTATTTATTTTTAAAGATTTTTATTTATTTATTCATGAGAGACACAGAGAGAGAGAGCGAAAGAGAGGCAGAGACACAGGCAGAGGGAGAAGCAGGCTCCATGCAGGGAGCCTGATGTGGGACTCGATCCTGGGACCCCAGGATCACACCTTGGGCTGAAGGCAGGCACTAAACTGCTGAGCCACCCAAGGATCCCCAAGATATAGATTTTAAATGCAATAATGTTTATACATATTTATTGAGCATCTACTATCAAATCTTTTCAGAGACATTTTCTTTTTTTTTTGACATTTTCAAAATTTACTTATATTTCCTGAAATTTTTGTGATTTGAAAGTTTAATATTCAACTTTTTAATTTTCTTAAAATCTATGTTTTATTTATAGAGCGAGTAAGTATCTAAAGAAGTTTGTATCTCTATTATCTCCACAACATCTTTTGACTAATACGTCTATTCTCCATAGATGTGTGATATTTCTTAAATTGATACATTAGATTCTTACATACAGCTATTATATTCTGTTCTAGTCATCTGCTTACTTCTCCTTGTGGGGCACTATAATTTCATCTCTTTATTTTATTATTTTGTGGGACTCTGGACTATTACCTTCCTTATGTTATAATACACAATTGACTTTAATTCATGATGAATTTACCTTCTTTTGTTTTTCATATTTTTATTTTGAAAAGAAAATACATTTACACGTTCAAAATTCAGAAGAGTATACAGTAAAAGGTTTTTGTATTTACCCATTCACACCAAAAGCCATTAGCATTGTTAACCTACAATATACCATTATAGTAATATTTTATGTATAGTCAAGGATAGGTATATTTTTCTTCACTTGTGTTCTGCAATATTTTTGCATATTTAATAGTTTGCTGTTTTGACTGATTATGTTTTCTACCAGTGTAAAATGCCTCTTGGTGTTACTTGATGCTCTTTATGTGAAATTTTATTATAAATTTATTATAAGTTTATGTGAAATTTTATTAAAACAAATTTTATATAGTATGTTACTTGAAAATATTGTTAGCCAAGCTCCTTAGTGAGAGAGGGAAAAAAGTAAGCATTTACTCTCTGATAGAGCATTTTAAAACAGAATATTACTTATAATTAGTTTTCTATGAGAAGATAACCTAATCGATTGTTTTAACATTATGTGTGCAGTAGATTCTAGGTCAAGTAGAACTAATCACATTTCCTCAAATAGGCAGGCAGGGAGCAGTAGTTGTGTGTAGGCACAGAACAAAGGAGGAGGTGCAGAGCGTGCTCCACTGTAAAGCCTAGAGTGCGTCATCTTATCTTTATGATGACAGATAAGGTCATAAAAGATAGATTGATCTTCCCATACTCTTAATTTCCCCTTGAACCACATACCTTTATTTGCTGCAATTTTGCAAGGGTACATTTGGTTTCTGTGCCCAAATCACGAAAAAGTCCATCAGTGCTCTTAACAGAGTAAAGGCAGATACGTTGTAGTATACCACAAGAACCCCTTTGTTCCATAAACATTATCATATTATATTCCCCAGTCACCTGCTGAGAAGTAACTGGGGTTAGTGGCATAGACTGGATGGTCTGCCTGAATCCTTTTACCTTTTTAAATTACAAAAGAAAAAAATATGAAACTTTTAGGACCTGTTGATTGAAGTGAAATCCTTTCCTTTGCTCTTCTTTGCTCCCTAATAGATACCTGTGAAAGCACTTTGTAATAGATGACAATATGGGGATATATTGATCAGTGGGGAAATGACAAAATAGAAAATCCCAGGCTTTGACATCAGAGCTCTTCCTCAGAGAGTGCCCTGGAAAGAACTTTTAAACTGGCTTTCTGTTAGAAGCTGGGAACGCAGAGTCTGGATTCTTAGTAAATATTTGACCCTCAGCTATACCACATACCAGCAGCACAACTTAAGGCCTGTTACCTATCTCTCTAAGCCTCATGCCTCGTATCTTTGAAGTGAGAGTAATAGTAGCTCCCACCTCATAAGAGTCGCAGTAAGGGGTAAATGGCATTTCCCTGACTCATGGAAGCTGTTGTGAGCTGGCACTCAAGAAAGCGAGCTCTTTGACATTTTAACTGTTAGCTCCAGAGTTTTCCTCCAGCTAATAATCCTTTGTGTTCAATAGGAAAATGGGCGGGGCAGCACCACCAGATAGCAGCTGGAGAGGAGGTCTCCAAGTGCCCTACAATGTCGGACCTGGCTTCACTGGAAACTCTTCTACACAGTTAAGAGACTATTTTTATTGCAACTTCCTTTCAGGGGAGAAAAGCTTTCTCAAAAAAAAGAAAAGAAAAAACAAGTATAGGCGATAACTGGAAAAGTACTATATATCTAGTACCAGCAGGAAACAAAACCATAGGTTTTAGAAGGGAATACAGTTACGTCATTAGTATTGCACAGCTGGACAATGGAATTCTTGCATTGTGTACATTTAGAAACTTAAGGTTAAACAAAATTGTGAGCGGCAGTGTTAACCAGTGTTTTCAGAATGTGTCCTCTATTTCTGAATTAGAAAAGTCAAGATGCACATCCATTCTAACAACAAAGTGACAAGAATATACAATGTGATTGGAACTCTCCGAGGAGCAGTAGAACCAGGTAAATTAATCATTTGTTCAGCAAATATTGATTGAGCAGTTCTTCTGAGCCAGGTACTGCTCTGAGCTCTGAGAATGTAGGGTAATGAAGCACAGCAATTCTTCCTTGATGGAATTTACATAAACACAAGATACATGAATATGAGGTGATTTTGTATTGTGATAAATGTAAGAAAAGTAAATGTAGGGCTGGGTTGGTTAGATGCCCAGGATTAGTTAATGTTGAGCTGTGCATGCTTCAATGAAAGGATCAAGGGGGAGGAAGGTCAGGGAGAGATCATTTTTAGGTATTTTCTCTGAGCTTTCTGGATTTGTTTACCACATATTTTGCTTGAGGAAATATCTTCGTGATAGCTACAAGCATCTATATAAAAGATAACACTCAGAAAATTAAGGTAAACTTGGGGTTCCTGGGTGGCTCAGTCAGTTAAGCATCCCACTCTTATTTCGGCTCACGTCTTGATCTCAGGGTCATGAGATCAAGCCCCAAGTTGGGCTCCAGGGCCAACTTAAGATTTTCTCTCTCCCTCTGCCCCTGCCCTCCAAACCCCACTCATGTGTGCTCATTCTCTAAAAAACTAAAAAAAAGAAAAAAAGAAAAAAGAAGAAAAAAAAAGAAAATTAAGTTAACCTTGAATTAATGGATCCTTTGCAGAATTTTCTTTTACATTGAAGTTAATGAGATATATAGACACATGATTTCCACAGAATTTCAGATGACCTACAGGTTCATACATTTTATAAATAGCCTTACTTCATTATGTTTTGATCCCTTAGAAATTATGGTTATAAATGTTACCAACAGGCATATGGTTAAATCACATAGTTTTCTTAGAAGCTGTCATTGCTTTCTTTCAGGAACAAAGAATATTGGTATACTTTCAGTGAGTACGAAATAACATATAAAAGGCAATTCATTGAATCTTTCCAAGTACCTTTTTTTGCTGGCTCTGTATTAGTCATGAGGGATAGAGGGATAAAATGAAGACATAGAGATATGGACAAAAAGCCATATGTTCAAGTGTGGTAACTGCTTTGCAAGATATAATAGTATTGCTCTGAGAGCTGGATATTTGAAGCAATTCTGTCCCCGATAGAAGCTACTAAAGAGTTACAGAGCGGGGAAACTGTTGAGCAGTACCTTGAAAATTGACTAGAAGGAGTAGAAGTGGAGAACTTACTCTGTGACTACTATGCTCTCCCACTCTGAAAATACTGGAAGCAAAGTGATATGTAGGTAAGAGAGGAGTAACAGAGAATTATAAAGAGGTGGTAGAATAATTTCTGTCCTTCTATACTTATCGTTACTTACATACTTACGATTACTATCATAAACTGAAGTATACCCTTGCTTATCACATTCATGTTTTCTTCATACATCAGTATCAGAACAAAATAGTATATTTACACAAATCTTCAGGAGCCTTGGTATCTTTCTTTGAGTCGTGAGTGCTCTGTGTTTAGATACTCTTGAGTCATTTGCAGTTTGCTCTGTTATTGACCTGGAATGACAAGTAATTTTGCAATGATGCTTTCTAGACAGATATGTCATTCTTGGAGGTCACCGTGACTCATGGGTGTTTGGTGGCATTGACCCTCAGAGCGGAGCAGCTGTTGTTCATGAAATTGTGAGGAGTTTTGGAACACTGAAAAAAGAAGGTAATATAAAGAGAAAGTGAAAATATCAACTTCTCTGAATCTCAGGCTATAGTCCTCTGTAAAGTGTGTAGAATTACCACCTTCTCACAAGATTGTGTGCAGGGTCACCTGAGAGGGTATGTGCAAAGTATACCATCTGCGTAGCATCAATTACTTAGTAATACATACTAGCATAGAACAGCTTTCAATAACTAGTGGCTATCCTACTCAAGTGGGTTAGTTAACTATACTGTTTCTTTATTTTTGATTATTTATAGAGTAATGTTTACATTATTGATATTCATAAAATCATAATCTGAAATAAAGGAATTCTGTTGTTAGGGGTCACTCTTAACAACAAAGAAGGTGAGGATGGGTTTCTTCACAGGAGAGGACAAGCCAAAATTATGTCATAGGCTAAAGTGTCCTGATCAGGGAACTGTGAGTAGAGGTTCCCTGGGCCCTTCTTGCCTCACACATAAGGTCAAGTGTACCACGTAAGTGAGGAGATGGACGGTTTCTCAGAAGAGTACTGGTCTCGCTGGCTAGCAGGATTCTCAAAAGCTTGACATTTGCATTCCCACACCCTCAGCCACGGTTTGCTCTACCAAGATTTAGGTTTATACTCCTAGCACCATTGCTCCAAACATTTTAGAATCTTCCTATGAAAACAAAGATAAAATTTAGTTCAAATGGCTGCTTTTTAAACATAAATACACATTGAAAGAGGAAAATCCACTCTGTTTACTGACCTGCAAATGAGGGTTTGGGGCTGGAAATGTGATCCATGTTTTTTTAGCAACAATAAAAACAGTGGCAAAAATATGTTAAGTTTGCCTGGTAGTTGTTTTCTCAGAGAACCAGTGTTTTCATATGTTATCTATTTTGAACTCCTAGCAACTAGGGAGAACTTTACTTAGCTATTTCTGTTCTCATTTCACAAATAAGCTAATCAAGGTTTATAGAATCCAGTTGTGTAGCTAATATGTTGTGTAGCTAGTGTGTTGTGTAGCTAGTGTGTCGTGTAGCTAGGGTGTGTCAGAGTCAGAGAACCAGGGTTTAAACTCAAATTTTTGGCTACCAGTCCATGAAACCGTGTCTCTCTTTAAAGCAAAATGTAAAGGGACTCTATTCTTTTTTCCCCACAGCTCTCTTACATTTTAAGAACACAGAATTATGAAGACTTGAGTCTACATAGCTCATGAATTCGCTAGTGTTTAATATTAGTCCAAAAACTGTCACGATTTTGTAATAAGATTCCCTCTGATGGGTACAAAACATCACAGTGACAATGATAGCATGCCAAAAGAATGCAGTGATAAGGAATAACAGCTTATAGGAAGTTTGAATAATACCATGAACAAACTTGGCAAAAATAAAATACTGGACTCAGCTGTAGGGATAAACTTTTTTACTGAGCACAAATGAGCTATTTACTGAAATAATGACAAGTTTTTGGAGCACGTACGAAGTGCTGCATTTGTAAACATGACTCCATGCAATCTTCCCAAAAATCAGTAGTATTTTCATCTTTACTTTGCTACTCCTGGCATACAGATGAAGGAAAGATCACTTCCTCTTGGTCATACTGCTAGTAAGTGAAAGAACTGGGAATTTCAATTTGATCTTTCTTTAACTCCAAGATCAGTGTTTATAACTCACAGCCATATCATCTCCTTGTTGAATGATGCTGAATTATTGTAGCAGCCACAGATATTGGTACTGCTAACTGAGCTTCTGTTGATGAATTCTGTCAGAGAATGGAGTGAAATCACACAACCAGCTGACATTGAACAATTGTTTGTGCAATGCCAGAACGTGGAAGAGCTGTAAGGAATTTTCTCTCAGTCCTATCTGCTCTCAGAACACAGAACACATCTAGCACTTTCTTCTTTCACTCCGGACAGCTGCTGAGCCCAGATGGGTGCCTGTGTGTATCCAATCATTATACACCAATTAGAATATTATGACCTCACAGAATTTTTGCAATGTCTACATTTTCCCCCTTTTCAGTGCAAATGTGCTCCTTTGTATTGACCGATCAGCTTTAAAATCTCATGAAAGGAAATTATATAAGTAAAAATGCTCACCACAGTTCACCTTTCCTAAACAACCAGTGAAGTTTTAGTGTTGTTTTTCTGTTGAGTTTTACAATGTCTTAGATATATTATACATTTTTCCAGCATTTATGTGTATACACATATATTTTAGGATGGAGACCTAGAAGAACAATTTTGTTTGCAAGCTGGGATGCAGAAGAATTTGGGCTTCTTGGTTCTACTGAGTGGGCAGAGGTTAGTTGATAATTTGCTACAATATAAATTTTCATAATAACAAGGCAGTTAGGACTTAATTCTCAAGGATGTAAAAATAACAAGTGATTTCAGAGAGAACATATTCAGACTTTTTTTTTCCAAAATCTGAAACAACACCCGTTGTTCAAAAATGACAATCTCTTTGTATTAGAGAACTGTTTTGTTCGAACCTTTGAAGCCACTTAATGTCTAATGTCAATTGTCAAAATAATTTATCTTCACTTTCTGGGAGTGTGATAGTAAATAAGTAATTTCACTAGAAACCGAACATCAAAATTAAATAACACGTTTCTATTGCCCTTTCCAAATTAGCTCCAAAGCTAAACACATTAAAATACCCCCTTGAGCCTTTATAGTAAGGTATACCTTTCACATTTATGTTTCCTCTATGATTGACTCTAAATTAGATCGTGGTAAAAATGAGGAAGAAAGTCTCACTGCATAATATTTGATAGGCCCCTTTAAAAGTAATTTTACCTCTACACAGAAGACATGATACACAAATCAAATGGTAACCACAAATCAGAAACCAGTAGTAGACATGCAAAAAATAAAGAGAAAGGAATCTAAGTATGTCACTAGAGAAAGCCAACTAACCATGAAAGAAGAGAGCCAAGGAAGAAAAGAACAGAGGAACAACAAAAACAACCACGAGACAAGTGACAAAATGGCAATAAGTACACATTTGTTAATAATCACTTGGAATGTAAGTGGACTAAGTCTTCCAATCAAAAGACAAAGAGTGATGGAGTGGACAAAAAAACAAGACCCATCTACATGCTGCCTACAGGAGACTCATTTTAGACTTAGAGACCCATGCAGACTGAAAGTGAGGGTATGAAGAAGCACTTATGCAAATGAATATGAAAAGAAACCTGGTGTAGCAATACTTATATTGGACAAAGCAAACTTTAAAACAAAGACTGTAACAAGAGGCAAAGAAGGACACTGCATAATCATAAAAGAAATAATCCAACAAGAAGATATAATGATTCTAAATATATGAAACCAACATGGGAGCACCCAGATATATAAAGCAGTTAATAACAAATATAAAGGAACTGATAGAAATACAATAACTAGTAGGAGACTTTGACACCCCATTTATGTCAATGGCTATATTATCCAAACAGAAGATCGAAAAGGAAATAGTGCCTTTGAATGACACTTTGGACTAGATGGATCTAATAGATATATTCAGAACATTCCATCCTAAAACAGTAGAATACACATTCTTTTCAAGGGTACATGGAACATTCTCCAGAAAAGGTCATATATGAGGCCACAAAATAAGCCTCAACAAATTAAAAAAGATTGAAGTCATACCATGCTTCTTTACTGACCACAACACTAGGAAACTAAAAGTCAACCATAAAAAACAAAAACAAAAACAAATGGAAAGACCACAGATACACAGATTAAATAACATAATACTAAACTACTAAACAGTAAATGGGTCAATCAAGAAATGAAAGAAGAAATTGAAAAATACATGGAGACAAATGAAAATGAAAACAATATGGTCCAAAATCTTTGAGATGCAGCAAAAGTAGTCCTAAGAGGGAAGACTATAGCAATACAGGCCTATCTCAAGAAACAAGAAAAATTTCAAATAAACAACTTAACTTTACATCTAAAGAAGCAAGAAAAAAGAACAAACAAAACCCCAAGTTAGTAGAAGGAAGGGAATAATAAAGATTAGAGCATAAATAAACAAAATACAAAATAGAAAAATAATACAACAGATCAATGAAACCAGGAGCTGCTTCTTTGAAAAGATAACAAAATCGATAAAGTTTTAGCTTTATAAAGCTAAAAAGTTTATAAAGCTGATAAAAGTTTAGCTAAACTCATAAAAAAAAGGACTTACATAAAATCAGAAATGAAAGAAAAATAACACCACCACAGAAACACAAAGGATTATAATGAAAAGTTGTATGTGCCAACAAACTGGACAACCTAGAAGAAATGGATACATTCTTAGAAACATGTAATTTACCAAAACTGAATCAGGAAGAAACAGGAAATTTGAATAGACCAATTACCAGCAATGAAATTGAACCAGTAATCAAAAAAATTCCTGACAAACAAAAGTCCAGGACTGGATGGTTTCACAGGTGAGTTCTATAAAAAAGTTAAAGAATTAATACGTATTCTTTTCAAACTAATTAAAAAAAAAACAGAAGAGGAAAAAAAAATAGAGGAGGAAAGAAAGCTTCCAAATTCATCCCATGATACCAACAGTACCCTGATACCAAGATCAGATAAAGACACGACACAAAAAGAGGACTACAAGCCAATATCTCTGATGAACATAGATGCAAAAATCCTCAACTGAATCCAACATACCTTAAAGAATCATTCACTACAATTAAGTGTGATTTAATCCTTGCGTGGTTCAATATTTGCAAATCAATCGATATGATACATCACATCAGCAAGAGAAAGCATAAAAACCATATAATCTTTTCAATAGATGCAGAAAAAGCTTTTGACAAAGTACTATGTCCATTCATGATGAAAACCTTCAACAACGTAGCTTTAGAGGGAACATACCTCCACATAATAAAGGCCATATATGAAAACCCACAGCTGACATCATATGCTATAGAGAAAATCTGAGAGCTTTTCCCCTTAAGGTCAGGACAAGACAGGGATGTCCACTTTCACCACTTTTATTCAACATAGTACTGGAAGTCCTAGCCACAGCAATCAGCCAAAAGAAAGGAATAAAAGGCATCCAGATCGGTAAGGAAGAAGCAAAGCTTTCCCTATTTGCAGATGGCATGATACTATATATATAGGAAACCCTAAATTCCACCAAAAACTACTAGAACTTATAAGTTGCGGGATACACAATCAGTAAGGTTGTGGGATACAAAATCAGTATGCAGAAATCTGTTGCATTTCTGTACACTAATAGTGAAGGAGCAGAAAGAGAAATGAACAAAACAATCCCATTTACAATTTTTCCACAGATAACAAAATTCTAGGAATCAACTTAACCATAGAGATGAAAGACTTGTATTCTGGAAACTTTAAAATATTGATTAAAAAAATTGAAGATGATGCAAACAAATGGAAAGACATTCTATGCTCATGGATTCAGAGAGAAAATATTGTTAAAATGTCCATACTACCCAAAGCAATCTATAGAGTTAATGCAAATCCTACCCAAATATCAACAGCATTTTTCATAGAACTAAAACAAACAATCCTAAAATTTGTGTGGGACCTCAAAAGGCCCCAGATAGCCAAAACAATTAAAAAGAAAAACAAAGCTGGAGGTATCAGGGCCTAAATGTGAGACCTGAAATCATAAAAATCCTAAAAGAGAGCATAGGCAGTACTTTCTCTGACTTTGCCATAGCAGCATTAGCATTTCTCTAGATATACCTTCTGAGGCAAGGGAAACAGAAGCAAAAATATTGAGATTACATCAAAATAAAAACCTTCTGAACAACAAAGGAAACAAAGAACAGTACTGAAAGCGTACTGAGTGGGAGAAGATATTTGCAAATGACTTATCTGATGAAGGGTTAGTATCCAAAATATATAAAGAATTGATACAACTCAACACAAAAAATAATCTGTTTAAAAAATGACCAGAAGACATGAACAGACATTTCCCCAAGAAGGTATATGGATGACCAATGGACACATGAAAAAATGCTCAACATCACCCATCATCAGGGAAATGGAAATCAGAACCACAATGAGGTATCACCTCACACCTGTCAGAATGGCTAAAATAAAAAACAAGAGTGTTGGCGATATGTGGAAAAAAGGAACCTTTCTGCTATTGGTGGGAATGCAAACTGCTGCAGCCACTGTGGAAGACAGTATGAAAATACCTCAAAAAATTAAAAATAGAATTACTACATGATCCAGTCATTGCACTACTGGGCAGTTACTGAAAAAATATGAAAAATATTAATTCCAAAAGATATATTCTCCTCTATGTTTATAGCAGCATTATTTACAATAGCCAAATTATGGAAGCAGCCTGAGTGTCCATCAGTAGATGAATGGATAAAAAAGATGTGACTATGTGATATATATATATATATATATATATATATATATATATATTTCAACCATAATCTTGCCATTTGCAACAACGTGGATAGATCTAGAGAGTATAATGCTAAGCGAAATAAGTCGGTCAGAGAATGACAAATACCCATATAATTTCACTTGTGTGTAGAATTTAAGAAACAACCAAAGGGGGAAGAAAGAGGCAAACCAAGAAATAGGCTGTTAACTATAGAGAACAAACAATGGTCACTAGAGGGCAGGTGGGTGGGGGATGAGTGAAATAGGTGAAGAGGATTAAGAGTACGCTTATCATGATGAGTATTTAGGTAATGTATAGAATTGTTGAATCACTATATTATACACCTGAAACTAATATAACACTCTGTTAGCTATACTGGATTTAAAATTTATAGTGCATATATTTAAACTTGCATATATTGGCTTTGTGGAACAGAAGCATTAGCTATAAATGTATGCAAAGTTAATGTTTATCTCATTAACTTCCAATCATGCTGTAAAACTTATTTGGCTTCTATTGCATACTCCAGGAAGTATAAGAAGCTGTGTAAACTTCAATTTTCTTTGGTGGGTGGTGGGTGGTGGTGGGGTGGGTCGGTAAGGTAATGTTCCTGAAGATAGGAAAGATTTATGGTGGCATCAGAAAGAGCCTAAATATTTTGAGATTTGTCTCTTTCAAATTATTTTAACCACTGAGAGTTGCAGGTTTTTTCCACTTTCTTTCTTACTGTCAGGACACTTAGGAAATTACATGTTTTGGAGATTCAAAATCCACTTGATAGCTCAAAAAAAACTGGCTACACTTTTTGTATTTTAAAATTGTGCAATGATCAGCCATGACCAGTAGGTGGTGCCATCCTATAGAAGAACTTCATGCTTCACATATTTTTAACCCATAAATTTGAAATTGTTCATTCCCTGAGAATCAGGCAAGATTCTCTGCTTAAATAAAGAGATGCTCATGGGTGGGGGGAGCACCTGGGTAGCTCAGTTGGTTAAATGTACCACTCTTGAGCTCAGCTTCAGGTCTTTAGCATGAGTTCATGAGTTCAAGCCCCATGTTGGGCTTCATTGGGCTTGGAGCCTACTTAAGAGAGAGATATTCATAGGAAGATTTCCACTAAAAGGGTTTCTTTCTTAGGTCATTCATGTTTGCTAAGAGAATTTCTTAAAGGATAAACCATGGCATGGCTAAGGAATCAATTCCTTTTCTATTTACCATATTAAGAATATGGGCAGAGTCATCTTAAATTTTAGTCTTAAAATATTATTATTATTTCATAGAATAATATTTATTGAAATTCTTTCAAACAAGCTCTGTTCTGAGAATCTTATATATCGATTTTGTGGTCAGCTTAATTCAGAAATCTGCACACAGCAAATGTACATTGTTTTAGGGGAAGGTTATGGTATATGTTTATGATTTTCTTTCTTTTTTTATTATAGGAGAATTCCAGAGTCCTTCAAGAGCGTGGTGTGGCCTATATTAATGCTGATTCTTCTATAGAAGGTAAATAATATCGGTCTCATGGGAAAATATGTGATCATGTTAGTAGCAGCCCCTTAATTCATAAAGAATGCACTAGCAAGGGAGGCAAATCCTCAGCTACTGTGGGTCTGGCTGCTGCCCTTGCCTTCCAGTGGCTGTGAGCCTGAGTGCAAATTTGGGAAAGTAGCTGTCTTGGATTTACTTTGTCTGGCAGATTACCTTGTCTGTGCTAGGGATCATAAATACCTGTTAAATGGATAAGGAAATCCTAGAACTAAAGATGTCTAGTTAAATGAATAAGTGAATCACAGAACTAAAGATTTCTATGGTTTTAGAATAGGGTAGCAAAAAAGTATAGTTTAAATATAATCCTGGTTTCATCACACCATGCATATCATATGCATATTGATTTTGGAAAAAATACTGATGTCCATGTGTTTCTTTTCCTTAAGTCTTTTTCCCAAATTCAATGAATAGTTACTGAACACTTCTCTATGCAGCGTACTTTCCAGTATTTCAAAGGAATCAGGATGGGGGCATCTGAGTGGCTCAGTCGATTAAGCATTTGCCTTCAGTTCAGGTCATGATCCCAGGGTCCCTGCTAGCAGGGAGCCTACTTCTCCCTCAACCTCCCTCTCCCACATGTGTTCTCTCTCTCTCTGTCAAATAAATAAATAAAATATTAAAAAAAAAAAAAACAAAGGAATTAGAGGTTAGGGTCTTGCACTCAGGAGTTTGTGGCTCAGTCCCAGTGATAAATCAGCCTAGGATTCTAATAATATGCGAGGACTGTGAAAGGCTATAATCAGACTGGTCTGGGAGTTCAAAGGAGAGAATAGTAGGAAGTTTGGGAAAGACTTGAGAAATGTTATAGACACTTGAGACTGGCCTTTAACAATGGATTTGCTTTTGATAAGCAGAGATTTGAACAAAAGGACATCATGTTTGCAAGATCAAGCAGTCCATTGTCCTACTGTCTGCACCCACTTGTCTTTCTGTTCTCAATCGTGTGCAATTCCCTGCCAGGGCAGCTGCTGTTCTCGGTCTTCAGATGGGTGTTCAACACACATGCTACCTGTTTAATTCTTATCCTGACAGCCTTCCCTGAAATGTTACTATTCTTGGGAAGCCCTGTCTGTAGCACCCCTCACCACCACGACTAAACAACTATTTGCTTCACACACTATGTCTGTTACTAGGCTGTATTCTTCAGCCGGGAGCAGGATCTTCATAACTGGTGGCTTCCTAATGGCTTGTTAAAGAAACAGGTGTTGCACAAATGCAGCAAATGAATGAGTCCATGAACACAGGGTGGACCTTTAGAATCTTCCTGTTAGCATATTCATAAACTTTCTGTATCAGCAATAATTGAGGCCTTGCATTTTGATGGAGGCATGTTGGTGTGTACATTTCTTCTTCGACCACACGTCTCAGTTACATTGTCCCTGAAGGTAGCTCACACAGTGTGTTTCAACCTTCCTGCCCTACGTCCTCTTCTTACATTCATGATGAAGGGCCTGTCCTTCCTCATGGCATTGCCGCTTCCTAGTTGTGTGACCTCAGGTTGTCACTTACTTCCCTCCTGTGTCTCAGTTTTCTCGCCTCTATGTAGAGTTACCAAGAGCACATGTATCTCTAAACCTCTTTTTGGGCAAAAGAAGTTAATATTTGCAAAACTCCCAAACTTGTGTCTTGCACAGAGTAAAAGTTCAAAACTACTAGCTTTGAACTATTACCCTTACTTAGAAACACATAAAAGGATGAAACACCTTTGCTACACAGAGTAAATACTTAACCATGTATTTTTCAAAAGTAGAATAATGTTGTCTTTATAGCTAGTGTTGTTTGTAAGATTTGACTTTTAATATATGTTTTTAAATCATTGGAATTTGCTGATTATGTCACTCCCTGCCTTAAAATGCTGCTTTGTTTCTTCATCATTTTCAGGATCAAGAGCACCTGACCCTATGTTATTCGATAGCTAGGACACCCCTTACCTTACTTTGTTTTATATTTAAAATTTTGTTAAATATTCATCTTCAAAATAACACAATAAGTTGTATATTGCCTTTCTCATGCTAAAGGCAAAATTTATAAAACAAGCAAAAACCTTCACTAATGTAACTCTCAAACTCCGCTTTCTCTAAAAAGGTACTACTGCCCTCGGTTTGGAATGTCTCCATCACACTGACATTTATATAAAGAATTTAGCTCACACAGACAATCAATGGTGTTGAAGGCACTATCTTAAATGCTTCACATATAAAAATTTATTTAATACAATAATCCTGTGAAGGAGGTACTTTATCATCTCCCTTGTGTAGAAGAGGAAACTGCCAACTCAGAGAGATTAAGTAACTTTCCCGAGGTCACACAGCTAGCAAAGGATTGAGCTGAGACTCAAATCTAGTTTTATCCTTTATCCTTCTAACCACAGTATTCTGTTGCCTCTCACTACCTTATACGAGTTTTCATTACATATTACATGCTATGTGGTTCTGCATCTCCCCTTTTCCATTCAACAGCATATTACAGAAAACTTTCCATGTCAGTATATATATAGACCTATTTCACTTGAAAATAAAACTTTTACAGTGTTCAGCAGAGCAATTTAGGTCTCAAATTTCCAGCTGATCGTCATATTGCTTCAATTTGTTGCAGTAAGTATCTTTTGTGCTGGCCTGCCTTGCCTTTTCTATACAAGTGGAGACCTACAATACCATTGTTTGGTCATGGTACATGTGCATTACCCCGTAATACATGCAGCCAGACTACCCCTCTGACTCTCTGGTTTGTACTCCTAGCTCTTTATCTATTTTAAAAACTGTAGTGGCTAAATTTGTGCATATTTATTCTTCCAGTTGAATTTTAGAACCAGCCTGTCAAATTCCATGAACAGTTCTGCTGGGGTGTTTTACTTATTTTTAAAGCCTCAACTTTTCTGTTCTCAGACATGGATCTTAAACTTTGAGATAAGAGTTGCTGGCAATTCTTTGGGTACATAATGTACTTTCATATTTCTGGGCATTTGTACAAGCTATTCCTTGATGAAGTTGTCTTGACTTCCCCTTCCCCAGGTCCCTATCGTGTTGCAGCCCCTTCTCCCTGTGCTCCTACAACTTCCTGAGGGCACCTCTCCTGGCTCATGCCACATGACTCTCAAACTCATTAGACAGAATTCCTGACGAATGGGAATACCATCTCTGCTCTCTATTCAGACTAGCTGGACAGCATCTGCCTTGTAAATGCATTTTTAAAAAGATTTTATTTTATGTGAGAGAGAGCTTGCACACAGGCAGGGAGAGGGGCAGTGGGAGAGAGAGAAAGAGAGCATCTCATGCCAACTCCAAACTGAACATGGAGCCCAGTGTGGGGCTTGATTCTAGGACCCTGAGATCATGAACTGAGCCAAAATCAAGAGTCAGAGACTTAACTGACTGAGCCACCCAGTTGCTCCCACAAATGCATTTTTACAACAAATATTTATTGGGTAAATGCTAACGGTCAGGACTGTGTTAAGCCCTGGAGATAGGGCAGCAAATAAAAGAGAACATCTGTTCCCATGGAACTTCTAGTCTGGTAGGAGGATGGAAAACAAAGCAAATATTTAACATGTTTGGTAGATAACCAATGACAAAAGAGAGTGGCTAGGATAAAGTGAAGATTGGGTGCTCTTCTAGGTAGGGTGTTCGGGGAAACCTCTCAGAATACATGACATTTGACTAGAAGAGTTTTAAGTCATGCAGATATAATGCAGAACTACTGTTCCAGGATCAGTGAACTGTAGGTGCAAAGCCTCTGAGCAGAAAACAGAAAACTTTTCTGAGCAGGAGGAGTCTGCTTGGGCAGAGTGAGAGGTGAAGATTTGGAGTGGTGATGGGTTGTTTCTTTCATGGAACTGGGGACCATGGTGAGCATATACCTTTTATTGAGTAATGAGTTGGAGAGCTTTGACTGAACTTGAAATTTAAAGGGATCCTTCTGGATAAAGAATTAGCATTCATCTTTAATGAAAGAGTAAAGTAAATAAAATAAAAAGCCGTTCCCTCTTTATCTTTTAGGAAACTATACTTTGAGAGTCGATTGCACCCCACTGATGTACAGCTTGGTATACAACCTAACAAAGGAGGTAAAAATAAATAATCACATATAATTTTAGAAAATTTGAGTTCTACAAATGATGTAGTACCACTGACGTACCATTATTGAGGTACCTTTATCATGTTAAGCATGCATTGTTCTATAACTTGTCCTTTTATCATATGGCAAATATTCCATCTAATAGATGCCAGAGACCATTACATCTAATAAACTGTTTACACATATGACCTCATTTCTCCCGACTATACTGGAGCAGCCTTGGGATAACATTGTATTTACTATCCCCACTGGAAATCAAGAAAACTGAGATCAAAAAGCATTAGCCACCTGAATCACACAACTCGTGCGGTAGCCAAACCAGGACTTGGTCCTGTGGTTTAACTCCTTAATTTTAAAACTGGTTTATCCTCCTTCATATAATGATACCGGTTAGCCCAGGATGCAGGAAGAGTTCGTTTCTAAGTGATTGAGGAGTTTGTGTAACACCACCAACTGCTGACTCCAGGGTCAAACTGATTTGGGGCAGAGACTAGGTGAGACCATGTACCCCCCTTCCTCACTTCCGGCCTTGAGCTGTAATCCACTGAGCCCCACTAAAATGGGCTGACCACTGAAGTCTCTTAATAATTCTGACAACAGCACAAAATCTTGAACCTTCTGGAGAGAGAGTGTCTGAATTCCTTCAGGACTGACAGGCAACTCATTACTTCTCTTGTCCTGCCCCCTGGGCCTAATGTTCATCATAATGAAGAAGTTGCATGGCAGATTTTTGTTGTTACTAATTACCTTATTTGAACTGGAAAGGGGGAAAAAAAAAAGACTTGCCTATTTGACAGAATTACCAATTGAAGTATAATTACCAAGAAAAATACAATTATTTACCTTCAGATAGGGATTTTCAGTAAGATCAGTTGTCACTAACCTTTGGTTTCAAAAGCATGGAATGTAATCTTATAATTTAGTTTCTTCTCTAGGAATAGAAAAAAATTAATTTGAAAAAAATCTATTCATGTCCTTACTGAAGAGCTGCATCATTTGCCTGCAGTCTTAACAATTTCCATGAAATGTCTAAAAATTTAAGTTATCTGAAACAGGGAATTTAAGAGAGTTTTCACCATTCATGTAATTTAAGGTAAAGGCTAAAGAAGCTTGGCAGTTTTATTTGTTTACTGGATGGTTTGGTGGCACCCAGGGGCAATTGCAAAAACACAGCGCTCTAGGTCAGTTTTGAAATTATGTGATGCTTGACAGTTTTGGGGGTTTGCTTTATTCTGTCTTGTTTGTTTGGGGAGAATGATTCGTAGCATTTTACATTTTAGTGAAAAACTGAGAATTTAGTGATATATTTCTACACTATTCTAAATTTGCATTTCTTAGGATAAATGGAGCAAGCAGTACTGTCCCTTATATCAAAATTTTGTATAAACCTATAAGCTTGACTGAAATTATTTTGTTGCTTATTTCTTCATATTTTGCAAATTAGGATGTTAATAATGTAATTTCTATGAACATAATTTCTGATTCTTTCCTCATGCTTATGCAAATTTATTTGTATTCCCATAGACCTTTGCATATACCTGTAGTACAGCCCCCAGTACATTGAATTCCACATTTTTACTTGGAGTTTGCCTTAGCAGAGTTTGTAATGTGTCTTGTTGTATCCCTGGCATTTACAAAAAGTTTTAAACTGCATAAATACTCTATAATTTTTTTTAATTTCTATAAAAATTCAAAAATTTGTTGAAAAATAGAACATAGGACTTTCATTAAATTTAAAATAAAAACATTGGATACCATATAATGTATAATAAATAACTTGTGAATAGTGATGAACATTAATTAAACTTTAGTTTGCTAAATGTTTTAAGCATAACATCTAATGAGCTAGATTTCAAGAATAGGTCTAGAACTCAATAATAGGTCATATCTTTTCCCCTTACTTTTCTCATCTATAAAACCAGAAATGTATTTAAATCCTAGTATTAACACAATTACAATAAATACTCAATTAAATAAAATATTAATGCATTTGTCTTTATTATGTAATATTTAATGACTTTAGCAATCTTACTGGCAAGAAGCAATATTAAAAGAAATACCACACTTAATGATCTTGCTTCCTCTCATTTTCCTTTTTATAAGAGGCGGGAAATATGTCTCTTTGAAAGAAGCTGGCATCAATTCAGAAAAAAATAGAAAAAAGACATCTCACAATATGACCATTCATTTGAATATGGCAGCTTGGTAATAATATGGCCTTCTTTTCCATACACTTAATGTATTTTTTATAATAGTCACCCTTATATATAATTGTATGAGCATTTTCCTTTATTATCAGAAACTCATTACTGTAATTCTTAGTGACTGCTAATGTGTGAATTGTATCACTTGTTTTGCTGAATATAGTTTAGCTATTCTTTCCCTGGTTAATGGACATTTAAATTTTAAAATATCTGATTTATAAGTATTCTCTTTTTTTCCCCTTTTAATTTGTGCAGCTCCAAAGCCCCGATGAAGGCTTTGAAGGCAAATCTCTTTATGAGAGTTGGAATGAAAAAAGTCCTTCACCAGAGTTCAGTGGCATGCCCAGGTAAACAAACAAGACTCTCTACTAGATATACTATGGGATTGGGTTGAAAATAAAAGTGTATTTTCTTTCAATGGTAGAGGGAAGGCAATGCTTTGGTTCCAAAGTATTGCTATGTGTTTGGAAGTTAAATTTGTAGGCCATCAAAAAATGGTTCTTTTTTGAGTGGGCATTATATATACATGTGGTTCATAAGTCAAAAGTTATAGGTGACAAGTAGTTCCCCTCACATTTCTGTTCACTAGTTACTTGATACATTTTCTTTTTTCTGAATATCATACAGTTAAAAAATATTTTGGTTACTCTAAGAAAAATATAGACTCATTTCAGTATTGGTCGTGTCCTTCATAAGCGAGGTTCAAGGAATAAATATCTCAGAGATACAGATAGATTATAGATGAGATTATGGCTATTAAGAGTATGAATAATTAAAAATTCTTAAGGTATGATTTACATCTGAATTATCTAAAAATATCTGCTTCTTTTAACTTTATCATGAACAACAAATACAGATGATTAAATTAATGAGGGGAAATATTTTCCAACTTAATGACTCTTTTTATAAAAAGTAACTTATGCAAGTATGATATCATGATTTATAATAAGAAGTATATATTCAATCTTTGGCCCCTTTTGTGGCACAGAAACCTCCTAAAATCTTTAGAGTTTCCTAAGTGATGAAAGAGACATGGATGTCTCTTGTTATATTAACAGGTACCTTTGGACCCCACCTCAGGATGGGGGCTGAGGGCCCAGAGAACCAATCATATAACTAGAAGGGTAGGACATATGCAGAGGTTGAATTAGTCTGAAGTGGCCAATGATTTAATCAATCATGCCTTTGTAATGAAGCCTCCATACCAACCTAGAAAGACAGGGTGCAGAGAGCTTCCATGTTGGTAGATATGCGGCACTTAGAGCAGAGTGGCACACCTGAGTGGGGCGTGGAAAACTCTGCAGCCTTTCCTCACACCTTGCTATCTGTACCTCCTTCATCTGGCTGTTATGTATGAGTTATATCCTTTTATAATATAGTAAGTAAAATGTTTCTCTGGGTTCTGGGAACAGATCTAGCAAATTAATCAAACCCAAGGAAAGGAACTTGGGAATCTCCAATCTGTAGCCTGTTTGTCAAAACCACAGATAACAACCTGGGTTTGTGATTGGCTTCTGAAATCCATGGAGGGACAGTCTTGTGGCACCAAGCCCTTCCTTCACCTGTGAATCTGCTACTGTCTTCAGGTTCAGAATTGAGTTGAATTGGAGGACACCCAGCTGGTGTCCCAGAGAATTGCTTGTCCCTGGTATGTGGAAACACCACACATCCCCTTCCACATGTTAGAATTGGGTCTAGGAACTGAAAAGAACAATGGTTACTACTACCCACAAGTCTTATGGAAGTAGATACTCTGTGTTCAGAATTGATAGACCTCTCCATTATTTCTAGTTATTGTTGCTAGTCTAAGGTGATTTTTATAAACTAAAATTTATCTGTAAGAGCAAGAGTGGAGTTTAATTAATATTTAATTTGTACTAACTGAAGAAGCTACTAAAATATTCTTGTATTTTATCCCTAAAAGAATTAGTAAGTTGGGATCTGGTAACGATTTTGAGGTGTTCTTCCAAAGACTTGGCATTTCTTCAGGCAGAGCACGATACACTAAAAATTGGGTAAGTCTGTCAGTAAGTTTTTCAAGATTACTTATGAATATATTTTAGCTATACAAATAATTCTGGATTTAAAAAAAAAGGTGACTTAAGCACTAAAGAACTTGAGGAATTTAAAGCAAAAGTGGTTGAGGTGGTGGTACTACTACTTGGGCTGGTGCCTGCATCTGGTATCCTGAGCCTTATGACTTGAACTTTCACGTGCTCCCTTAAATATATCTTCTGTTTCGTTAGGTGGCATTGCTTTCACCCACTTACTTACACTAGAAATGTAGAAATTGTCTTTGACTCCTCCCTACTTGTTATCATTCCAAATTAATTAGTATCCAGACCAACAAATATTTGGATTTTTATCTCATTCTGTCTCCACTCATTAAACAGGGAAGTTACGATATGTGGCACAAGGATGAATGAACACGTATATAAGTCATGATTTTTTCCCTACTCTCATGACTCCTGATGATAATGACAATTTTATAGTTTTTATTTTTACCAAAGTAACATAGAAAAATAGTTCATAAAATGTCATGCAGTTCTGTAAAGGTATAATGAAAAACAGTGGTCCCTTATTCCTCGTGCATGCTCCTGTCACCTCTGATTCTGTTCAACAGATTAAAATGTTTTCAGCTTTTTCATTGGTTTCTTCTGATATTGCACTGCATGCTTATACATAATATGTTCATGCTGCTATTTATTTGTTTTTCAGTTTGATGTATTATCCACTTACTTGTCATTAGGGAATATAGGCATTTAGCTCTTTTATATTACTTTTTCTCCCAACTCCTGAATATGTTCCCTCGTTGCTTTTTCTCAGTATGTAGTTGTACTATACTTATTGATTAGAATATCTTTTTTTCCCCCTGCATGTATTCATAACTAGTTCACCACAAATTTTTAGTAATATTCAAACATAGGGAGCCTGGGCGGCTCAGTCGGCTAAGTGTCTGCCTTCCATTTAGGTCATGATCTCAGGGTCCTGGAATTGAACCTTGCATTGGGCTCCCTGCTCAGTGGGGAGTCTGCTTCTCTCTCTGCCTGCTGCTCCCCCTGCCTGTGCTCTCTTTCTCTTTCTGTCAAATAAGTAAATAAAATCTTCAAAAACAAAGCAAACAAACATATCAGGTGATATGGCAGATTTCTTTCCCCCTTGGACTCTTCTCCTGCTCATCTGGATCCTCTGGTGGTTCTCTTTTCCTGTGGCACAGCTCTTGGCTGTGAAATTTTCTTGCACTGAGAAGTCTGAGAGTACCTTTATTTCTTACCTGTTTTGCATCTTGTCTTCCCTGGATTTTGTATCCTCCCCTTTCTTGTTTACTTTACTGTTTTTGGAGCACATCCTTCAGGAGCTTCTTGGAAAGGCCATACAAAAGGGAAAGCCTTTGCTTGTCTGAGATATATTTGTACAACACACAATTCTTTGATTGTTTGCCTGGGCACAAAACTTTTGGTTGAGAGTCTTGTATCCTCACAATTTTGAACTTATCATTCAGTGTCTTCCAGCCTTTAGGATTCCCTTGGCTCTGATTTTTTTTTTAAGTATAATTGATATTCAGTATCTTGTTGATTTCAGGTATGCATCATACATAGTGACTCGGGATTTTTATAAATCACAAACTGATCTCTACAATTTCTAGTTACCATCTATCAAGACACAAAGTTATTACAATATCATTGACTATATTCTCTGTGCTGTACATTACATCTCTATGACTTAGTCATTTTATAACTGAAAGTTTGTACTCTTAATCCCCTTCACCTATTTTGCCTGCCCTCTAATCCCTCCCCTCTCTGATAACTAGCAGCAGTTTATTTTATATATCTGTCTGTTCCTGTTTTATGTTTTATGTGTTCATTTGTTTTGTTTTTTAGAGTCCACATATAAGGAATCAGTGGTATTCATCTTTTTCTGACTTATTTCACTTAGCATAATACCTTCTAGGTCCATCCATGTTGCAAATGGAAGACTTCATTCTTTTTTATGGCTGAGTAATATTCCTCTGTGCGCTCTGTGTGTGTGTGTGTGTGTGTTTGTATGCATGTGTTTGTGTGTGTGTGTGCATGTATTCATCTATTGATGGACAGTTAGGATTCTTCCATATCTTGACTATTGTAAATAATGATGCAGTGAACATAGGGGTGCATGTATCTCTTTAAATTGATATTTTCGTTGTTTTCAGATAAATACCTAGCAGTGGAACTGTTGGATTGTATGGTATTTATATTTTTAAATTTTTGAGGAATCTCCTTACTGTTTTCCACAGTGGCTGCACTATTTTGCATTTCCACCAACAGTGCATGAGGGTTCCTATTCTCCACAACATCACCAACACTTGTTATATTTTGCCTTTTGGAAAATAGCCAATCTGACAAGTGTGAGGTAATATCTCATTGTGATTTTCATTCGCTTTCTCTGATGATGAGTGATGTTGAACATTTTTTTATGTAACTGTTTGCTATCTATGTCTTCTTTGTAAAAATGTTTATTCAGGTCCTCTGCCCAACTTTTTTTCTCTGCCCAGCTTTTAATCAAGTTGTTTGTGTTTTTGCTGCTGAGTTGTGCAAGTTAATTAGATATTTTGGGTAGTAAACCCTTAAAGGTTAATTTGAAAACATATTCTGGTCAGTAGGTTGCCTTTTCCTTTTGTTGATTGTTTTCTTTGCTGCTTAGAAGATTTTATTTTGATGTAGTGCCGTGTGTATATTTTAGCTTTTGCTGCCTTTGTAGAGGAAACTGGTCCAAAAAACTATTACTAAGACCATGTCAAAGAACTTACTGCCCATGTTTTCTTCTAAGACTTAATGTTTCAGGTCTTCAGTTCAAGTCTTTCTTCCATTTTTAATTTATTTTTTGTGTATGGGGTAAGAAAGTGGTCCACTTTCATTCTTTTGCATATAGCTGTCCAGTTTTCCCAGCACTGTTTATTGAATAGACTGTCTTTTCTCCACTATGTCATTCTTGCTACCTTTGTCATAGATTAAATGACCATGTATGTATGGATTTGTTTTCTGTTTCATTCAGTGATCTACATGTCTGTTTTCACACCAGTAGTACCATGATTTTTTTTGAAGGAAGGTTTTAGTATCTTCCATGTGGTCCTTGGTGTATACGTGTGCCTTGGTTACAACCATTTTTCCTTCCAGTGGGCTGGGCACAGAGTGAGCCCTTTGGTCTGGAAACCCATGTCTTACAGTTGGAGGGAATGCTTTTTCCTTTGATCACTTCTTCCCTCTTTCATCTTTTTTGAACAATTAGTAGTTTAACATCTGGGTTTATTTTCTGATGTATTTTTTTTTATCTTTTGTTTCTGTGTTTTTTTTTTCTATCAGGAATATTTCTCTCAACTCTGTCATTCATTTTTTATTGAGTTATTATTGTTAAGTTTCCCTCCATTCCATGCAGTATCTCCTTACTCTTTTTTTTTAAGATTTTATTTATTTATTTGACAGAGAGCTCAAGCAGGGGGAGCAGCAGAGGGAGAGTGAGAAGCAGGTTCTACACTGAGCAGGGAGCTCAATGCAGAGCTGGATCCCAGGACCCTGGGATGATGACCCAAGCCAAAGGCAGATGCTTAGCTGACTGAGCCACCAAAGCATCCCACCTCCTTACTCTTGAGTTGATTTTATTTTAGTTTGTGTGTTTGGTCTGTATCTTTCAAGTCAAAGGCTGTTATCAAATACCTGATCATCTTTGGCAACCTGTCTTATTTAGGAGTGAGTCCATAAATAGCTGACCGAAGCCTTGTATGCAAGGATGACATTTGTCCAATGGGAAGCCTCAGAGAAGAGTGATCTAGAATGCCTCTTCTAGTTGTTCCATGTGGAGGCAGCAACTGAAAATCTGTAGGTCTTTAGATCTAAAATCTCTAGTTATTCTCCCTACACAGAAAATCTTTAATCTACCATTGGGGTTGGAAGTTAGTCAGGATTAGATGAGGGTGGAGTGAGGGTAGAAGTTAATATTATCTATGTTTTAGTCATGAGAATACTATAGAAAAAAAAAAAAGCTAATACTCTATAGGTTAATAACCACTCAAAGTTATTTGGTAACAAGTTCTAAAGCCCGGATTCAAACTTAGGTGTCTCATTTTAGAATCTCAGCCTCTTTAACACACTGGTATATAAAGTGTTCTTTTATGTCAATAAAAAAATAAACAACTCAATGAAGCAGGCAGAAGGCATAAATCAGCAACTCAAGGTTTGAAAAGTCCTCACCTCTTGTCATTTGTGTAGTTTCTTTGTGTCTTCTTTAAGTCTGAGCATTCTTTCTCTTTGGTAAGATTTTGAATCCACTACTAAACCCCTCACCTCAAGCAGATTCTTCATGCTTCTGCACACTGCTTGTCAGAGAATCATCCATTCATGGGTGATCACTGACAATTTGCAGCATTACCCTATATAATATTGTGTAATGCTCATTTACCATGGCCCCTAACAATTCTCTGTCTTCTTAAATTATTTGTACTGAAATGCAACATCATCTTGTCTTTGTTTCAGAAACGTTTTCACATCTCCTGTATCCTTGAAGGCAGGACTGTTAGGTCTTTCCAGATAATTTTTCACTATAATTTATGTTACATACACATATTTTTAAATTACACACCAGGGGTGTGTTTTAATATTATAATATTAACCCCTTAGTAAGTGGCTTATTGAGGTACTTAAATACTTCCCTTCATTTCATCACTGACCAAAACAGTTATTACTAATATTTACGGTGAATATGGTATGATGCATTTTATTATAAGCTGTCTTACAAGAGATATATGTTTGTGTGTATGTTTTTTCTGTGTTTTTTTTTTGTAGGAAACAAGCAAATTCAGGAGTTATCCATTGTATCACAGTGTCTATGAAACATATGAATTGGTGGAAAAGTTTTATGATCCAACTTTTAAGTATCACCTCACCGTGGCCCAAGTCCGAGGAGGGATGGTATTTGAACTAGCCAATTCCATTGTGCTCCCATTTGACTGTCGAGATTATGCCGTAGTTTTAAGAAAGTATGCTGACAAAATCTACAATATTTCAATGAAACATCCACAAGAAATGAAAACATACAGCGTGTCATTTGGTATGCTACACTTCCTCTTTCAAAATTGATTATCTGTGTGTTTCAGTCAACCTCTAATATGTAATGACTTACATTTATCCACTTATTATTTATTGCCAGTCCCTGTGATCAGATACTTGGTTTACATCTATAAATGTATTTTTCATTTCACTGATGCTCATCTTATAATATATAAAATACAAATGCCTTGTAAAATGCAGAAGAGAACAAACAACTTCCTATATTGTTCCCTTTGCATAAGCCATGGGACAACGTCATTAGGCCCCGATTTCTATTTCAGATTCACTTTTCTCTGCTGTGAAGAATTTTACGGAAATTGCTTCTAAGTTCAATGAGAGACTTGAAGACTTGGACAAAAAAAAGTATGTTCCATATTTTTAAGTTATGCTTATCCCAGATACAATGAAAAAGAGATACTACTTGACTTCTTTATTGCTGAAATATCTTTGGAAAGTCTTTTGCTCCTTTCTGTCTCCCCACCGTCAGGCATCCTGTTCAGGGCCATCATATTTCTCCCAGACCACCTCTTATATTCTGAGTGGCAGCTGTGTGCTGAGAAATGCCAGCGCCTCCTTTACTACAGCTGCCTAGTTACAAAATTCCCACCTTAGCATTGAAAGTCCTCTGCTGAGTGACCCCAGCTTTTTCTAGCCTTGTCTCGTATTCTTTCAGTGTCTCTCCATCAACCTCAACCAAATTCTCCTACTTCCAGAACACACCTTCTTTTCTTCCTCTTCTAATGTCATTACCTCCAGAGTTCATTTCCACTTCCACCTGGTAAAATTCTTTCTCCAGAACAAGTATTGAGAAGCCATTTTTCTTCAAATATTAAGCACTTAGGATTAATTCTATGTGAAATCACAGAAGTGAACATAATTGGAATAAAATTTTAAGATGGGAGAAAAATAATGTGAGGATATTAAGGACTTTTTTAAAAATAGAAGTTTAAGAGTGAACATCTACTCTATATTAAGACTATTATTATATTACAAATATCAAATTTATGGGGACTGGTGCAAAAATACATAGAAAGATAAGAGCAGACAGTCCAAAAATAGATGAGTGTCATATAAGAATGTTTTTGTGTAAAAAAGTGTATTTGTAATGAAGGGTATATAAAAATAAATTAAAATAATAATAATAAATGGGGGAAGAAAGACATATTCAACAATAATGTTGTATAAGCTCTTGTAGCAACTGATAAGAAAGTGAGTTTAGAACCTCACATCAAATTGCATGCAATGTAAGCAATGGGTATAGAATTCATTACTAAAAGTTGAAATTTCTTAGAAGTGAAATTCCCAGTTTGGAAGCAACAGGGAAATGAGAAAGCAGGCAAGTTTGAGAACACAGAAATGATTACTAATATGATTGTTGATCATCAAAAGCAAAGATAGAAGTCTAGGAAACCTCTTTTCCAGCAAATATGGAAAAGGAGTAACATAAACATCATAAAAATAATATTTGAAAATTGGTAAGAAAATCCAGAAGAGCAAAGCTGAAAATGTTGGCAATAGGCAAGACAATTCAAAAAGAAGACTCTATCTGTACAGAAATAAGTATGAAAAATATTCAAATTCACTAATTTAAAAATAACATTATACTATTTTCATATCAACTTAGTAATGATTTAAAACTTGGGGGGGATCCCTGTGTGGCGCAGCGGTTTAGCACCTGCCTTTGGCCCAGGGCGCGATCCTGGAGACCCGGGATCAAATCCCATGTCGGGCTCCTGGTGCATGGAGCCTGCTTCTCCCTCTGCCTGTGACTCTGCCTCTCTCTTTCTCTCTCTCTCTCTCTCTCTCTCTCTCTGTGTGACTATCATAAATAAATAGAAATAAAAAAAAAACTGGTAAAACTTGGTTGTACACATTCTGCCAGATGGTGCAGTGGAGCAGATGCTCTCACACTTTTCTGATAGCATTGTGTATTGTTGTAAAAACCTTTTTGAAAATATTAAGTAAATAAAAATAAAAAATAAAACCCCTTTTGAGAAGTATAAATACATACTGGTAAAGTTTCAAGAGTAATTTACAGAGTTCTTAGGCTTTGCCATAGTATTTACATTTCTTGAACTTTTTCTTCAGGAAAGAGTTTCAAGTTTGGAAAGAAAAAAAGAGCTTCTCATAGAAAGATACAAATTATAATACCAAACAATTCAAGGGGCTCTTGGGGACACAGTTGGTTAAACATCTGACTCTTGATTTTGGCTCAGGTCATGATCTCAGTGTTGTGAGATTGAGCCCCACATCAGACTCCATGAAGCCTGCTTAAAACTCTCTCTCTCCCTTTCCTTCCTTGAGTATTTCTGTATTTGTCTTATCCTCTCTAAATAATAGTTGAAGTATAGTTTGTGTCTCTACACCATTTATAAACTCTGAAACACCTGCAGCAATGCATTGCATATGATAATAGTAAATAGTAATAATGATAATAGTAAATGCTGGCTAAAGTAAATTAAGTAAATTAAACTGGATGTTTAATTGTAAACTGCATGTCTCAACTCAAACTTTTAAATCTGAGGAAGAGGGGATCCCTGGGTGGCTCAGAGGTTTAGCGCCTGCCTTTGGCCCAGGGTGTGATCCTGGAGACCTGGGATCCAGTCCCACATCGGGCTCCCTGCATGGAGCCTGCTTCTCCCTCTGCCTGTGTCTCTGCCTCTCTCTCTCTATGTCTATCATGAATAAATAAAAAAATCTTAAAAAAAATAAATCTGAAGAAGAGACATTTCTGTGCTTCTACTCTGTTGAATCAATCTCTAGATCTTTCAAAGGGTAAAAAGTGTTGTCTCCTTGGTACCTTCAAGTATTTGAATACATGAAGACTTCAATGTCTTTCACTCGCTCTAGGGAGGCTTCTGGAATAAAAAGATCCCCTTAACTCTGATGTTCTGAGCATTTACCTCCCAGGGCTACTTCAAATTAAGCTGTGCTTTCTACAAGAAACATTATGTTTTTTATTAGTAACCACAAAAGCAGAAATCCACAGATGGAGAGATGTGTATGTGTATGTCCACATGAATTTTGTTGATGTAATATGTCATGAATTTGGTTCAGAAATTACTGAAATTATGTTTTATGCAACTGTCTCTTCTGTCAGTTTATATGAACTGCTCACAGGTAAAATCTACATGGAGTTTATTTACCTTGCTACTCATCACAAAACCTGAGTTCTTTTTTTTTTTTTAAAGATTTTATTTATTTATTCATGAAAGACACAGAGAGAAAGAGGCAGAGACAAGGCAGAGAAAGAATCAGGCTCCACACAGGGAGTCTGATATGGGACTTGATCCCAGGACTGCGGGATCACTCCCTGAGCGGAAGGCAGGTGCTCAGCCGCTGAGCCACCCAGTTGTCCCACAAAACTTGAGTTCTTGATATTGAATAAATGAATGTTGAAGATAGCTTAAATTCAAATTATAGGGCTTTTAGTTATTTTTTTTTCCTTTTGTCAACATAGTGTAGTTGAAAGAATAGTATTGAGCTTCTATTTCATTCTAAAAGTTTCCAGCTGTGAACCTGGGCAAGTTGTTTAACTGCTGAGTCTTAGCTATCTTACCTATGGAGTGGGGTTCTTGTCCTGCCCAACTTGCAGGATTGCTCTGAAGATTAGAGAAAATGTTACATAACCATTTGGAGTGTCTGGGTGGCTCAGTCACTTGAGTGTCTGATTTGATTTCTGGCTCAGGGCATGATCTCAAGTGAGTTGGGCTCTGCGCAGAGTCTGCTTAAGATTCTCTCTCTTCCTCTCTGTCTGCCTCTACCCTGACTCCAGTGCATATGCTACCAATAAATAAATAAATAAATAAATAAATAAATAAATAAATAAAATCTTTTTAAAAATTATATAATCCTCAGTATAATAATTGGCAACTAGCAGTCAATCAGTTGCTAAATATAGACTAAAATATAACAAAATTAAGAGATAATTGAATTATTAAATATAGCGATTTGTTGTTCCTTATTGTTTAACAGTTCTCATTAGTTAAGTTATAACAGAATCAATATGTTGAATTTAATAACTCATTGTTAAAAAAATAACTCATTGTTGAATTATTCAAGATGATAAATGTTCAATGATATAAAATCATTCTTATTACAATAATATATTCCCCCCCTTTGGAATGTGAACTTTGTGAAAGCAGGAGGTATCTGATAATTGATAAAAGCAGGCATTCAAATCTTATTAAAAGGATAAATATCAGAAAGGGAGACAGAACGTAAAGACTGCTAACTCTGGGAAACGAACTAGGGGTGGTGGAAGGGGAGGAGGGCGGGGGGTGGGAATGAATGGGTGACGGGCACTGGGGGTTATTCTGTATGTTAGTAAATTGAACACCAATAAAAAATAAATTTAAAAAAAGGATAAAGTAAACACCATTTCTTGTATTCATGATAGTTTATCTTTAATAATAATAAAACATTGGCTATCATTTGGTAAATATGTATAATTTTCCAGGAATCCTACTAACCATTAATAGACTATCCCATTCAATGTTGAAATGACTTCTTTGAGTAGATTGTTAGGATACCTAAGATGGAAAACATCTTGCCTGTATTTAAATACCTGGGTTTGTCAATTATTATTATTTCAAAGTAAATAAAAATTACTGCTGTCTTTTTCAACTGGCACATAAAAGTTTATGTGGCTTTATAAGCCTCAGCAGAAGAGTATTTTATAGGATTTAAAAAATAGCCATGTACACTATTCTTAATTTGCATATCAGAGGGATTTAAGATATATTAGTTATCTTTAGCTTTGTTGTGAATTTTTAGTTTGCTGTATACTGCACATAGTCTCATGTAGTGACAGCGGTATTTGTTTTCTTGTTTAGCCCAATATTATTAAGAATTATGAATGATCAACTGATGTTTTTGGAACGAGCATTTATTGATCCTTTAGGATTACCAGACCGGCCTTTCTATAGGTAAGGATACAAATATGACTCTTGACTCTTGATTATATCTTTTTTTTTTTCTTATTTTTTTAACACTGTGGAAAAAATAGCTGATTTCTTATAAGCAAATGGAAATTTCAATATATGTAGCAAATGATATATTATTTTTACATATTTTCTTTGTAATGTCTTTTTTTACTCCTGATTATAAAACAATATATGTTCATTGTAGGAAATTTAGAAGATCCAAAGTCACAAGTAGAAAATAAAAATTACCCGATTCCCTCAGTTAATTATAAAATCATGCTTATATTTGGTTCATATAATTTTAGCTCCTCCCTCATTTTAAATATATCTGTGTTTATATATATACACGTAAGACATAATACATGTATTTAAAATGTATGAAATATGTATTTATGTACTCAATATTCACATTTTTTCTAATTTTTGACAACTGTAAATATTTTTGATAAATATCAGTGATGAACATTAGATTGATCTTACTAAGAATTGCAGGACGAATTAGATCAGTGACTAGCAAGAAATGGCCCCGTCTTTCTGTCTATGGATTATCAAAGGATCAGAATTAGGAGTAAGGACATCATTCAAACATGGTGACTGGTTTCCCAATGGCAGCATGATTGTGCTTCCTTCCTTCTTTATCTCTTTGCTTGGGAGCATATCCTTCCCTTTATGGGCTATGACATGAATTGACTTAGGTCTTTCAATAAAACATCACCACCTAGGCCATGTTACACTTTCAAAGTTGCTTTTAATGATTATTCATGCTTTATGCTAGGCATTCTAACATGCTAGAGTGTCTTCTTTTTTATTTTTTATTTTTATTTTTTTTTAAATTTTTATTGATTTATGATAGTCACACCCACACACACACAGAGGCAGAGACATAGGCAGAGGGAGAAGCAGGCTCCATGCACCAGGAGCCCGACGTGGGACTCGATCCAGGGTCTCCAGGATCCCGCCCTGGGCCAAAGGCAGGCGCTAAACCGCTGCGCCACCCAGGGTTCCCTGTGTCTTCTTTTTTAAAGAGAAAATCATAATAGTAGGTTGGCAGATCAGAAATGGGACTTTAATAATCACAACTGTGCTACATTTCAGGAATAGTGAAAAGACAGTACTTATTTGCAATGTAGCTTAGGACTGATCACTTAATCTCATAGATCTCAATTTCTTCCTTTTTGAAATGCTAGTATCAACTTTGTAGAGTTGGGGTTTTTTAATATTTATTTATTTTAGAGAGAGAGAGTGGGCAAGCACGGGCAAGTGGGAGGAGGGGCAGAAGGATAGGGAGAGAGAGGCAATAGAAGCAAACTCCTCACTGAGCATGGAACCAAGACTGGATCCCAAGACCCTGAGATCATGACCTGAGCTGAAGCTAAGAGTCGAGTCAGAGGCTTAACCGGCTCAGCCATCTAAGCTCCCCTGTAGAGTTCATTTTTAAGAATTAGAAAAATTCTAGGCAAATCATTTAATTGTAAGCATGATCCATAGTAGATACAAGTGATTGGGGCTCCCATTGTTATTCTTGTTGCACTGAACCACTTAAGTCAAAACATAATTGATTAATGTATACTTCATAGATTGGTCTTTGGAGGTGATTAAACTTGAAAGTTTAGCTGACAAGTGGCTTATTCAAATCATAAAAATAGAATTATGCACTCCAGGATATGCAGAGTGCTCCTGTTTTTCTCTTGTATGTATCATGTGGACAACCCATGGACAGTGAACTGTTTTTATCAACAGGCACATCATCTATGCTCCAAGCAGCCACAACAAGTATGCAGGGGAGTCATTCCCAGGAATTTACGATGCTCTGTTTGATATTGAAAGCAAAGTGGATCCTTCCAAGGCCTGGGGAGAAGTGAAGAGACAGATCTCAATTGCAGCCTTTACTGTGCAGGCTGCAGCCGGGACTCTGAGGGAAGTAGCCTAAGGTGGTTCTTCTGAGAACTCATATTAAATAGGGATGGTCTGTCACTCAGAATCATGAAAGCTGTATTCTAAAAAATAAACTAAAAAATAAAGCTAATATACACACATCTTCACATTCTGTCTTCTCCCTATGAATCAAAAAAGAAAGATGGACAATTTTTTATTCTATAATTATAGAAGGTTATTCTGAATTTGAACTAAGTTAAAAGTAAGACAAACATCTACTATATTAAAAATCCTATGTGACATTATAGGGAATCAAGTCTAACTCAGCACTCATGTCAGCCCTCCTGGCCACCCAGGGCTAAGAGATCACTATCTTAGTGTACTAGTTGAGCTACTCTGGTCTAATCACCCTGCTGGTAAACATAGTCACTCTGTACCATAAAGGATTTTTACTTTTATTAAATTAGCAAATACCCTATTTATATCAAAGGTATATGTAACATATGTACAGTAAAAAAGAATAAAGAAATGAACATTTGTAGAACTGCCCCCCACAAATAACCAGATTAAGAAAAGGAACATTACCGGTATCTTTAAATCCCCCATGTACCACTGACCAGTGTGCCTCCACCTTCAGCCAGAGGTACTTTTTTGAATCTCTTGTGAATCTTTTCTCTTATAGTTGTTCTACACATGGCTATATTCCTTATGTGTTTTTGGCTTTGTGTGTTTTTTAACTATTTATAAATAAAATCACACTGTATATATTTTCTAAGAATTGATTTTTTTTCACTCACCTTTGAAGGTGCATCCATGTGTCATTATGGCTGTGGTTCACTAGAGTTCACTGATTTTGAGCAATTCACTTGCATGAATATAACATTTATCGGTCAGGGTCCAGTTAAGACAGGGAAACCACACAGCAGCATAAACAGGGAAAGTTAATATAAAGAATGATTAGATATAATAGCATTGCAATAATGAGATACTGCCTAGTAAAAGGTAAAGAGAACTCTAGAGCATGTAAGTATGGAAGTATAGCAGATACAAGGAGCAGTCACTATAGGTAGGGCTGAGAAGAATTTCAGCAGCCAGTGAAGAATCTCCCCCACACTATGGGACTTACAGAACAACAGAGAAGGCACTGCAGTGCTGTGCTAGCAGAACTTGCAAAACTCCCCAGAGACCTGTACTCTAGGCCACTGTGGGAAGCTGATTAGGGGAAACTGCCTTGCCAGAGGCACTCTGCCATCCCACCAACCAAGGGCCATGTTCAAAGAATCTCTCGGTTACTGACTTCTGACTACCGTGAACTGTAAGAAGCCAACTGCTCTAACAGTAGCCTGCACTGCAGGAGGGGAGCACTCCGGTATGGGAGCACTGCGGGATGAGAGCACTACAGGATGGGGACACTGCAGCATTAGAGCCCTGCAGGATGAGAGCACTGCGGGATGGGAGCACTGCATGAACCAGGAAGGATAACCCCTTCTTGCAATGTGTCTGCAATGCCTTCTACTCACAAAGTTTAACATCATGCCTCTTGGCAAAGAAATTTTCAAACAGTCCAGATATATATACAAAGCACAGCAACGAAGAGTAAATTTGGAGCAGAAAAGCAATGAATTGGACAGCTGGCACAACACAATGCATTTATTCCTTTTTTCTGCTGGTGGGAGTTTGGCGTGTTTTCTGTCTTTTGCTCCTATCAACATGTCTCTCTCACTGCAAATATTCAGGTTATTCTCTTTTCTGGTGGCATCTTCCTAAAAATGAAATGTCTGGGTTGTAAAGTGTGTACATCTTCAATTTTCCTGAGCAAAACTGTTACAAAGTGGTTTTATTCACTTATATTCCCAATGCAAAGAAATCATGTTATACAAAAGAACAGGGATAAGAAGAAAATTGGCAGATTAGAGAAATGCAAAGAATTTAGTGTTGCCAGAATCCAAGGAATGTGTGGGAGGACAATCTATATGTTTAGCATCAGATCATGTAAGGTTTGGGAAGATGACACTAAGGAGTGTGACTCTTCCTGTATAAAAAGCCATGTAGTAAAGTCAAGCAGCTTAGACATATGGTAAGATTTACATTTTATGGAAGCAGTCTGGCCTAGGCATAGATGATCAGAAGGGTATTAACCCGACAAGAAATCGCAACCTGAATTTTTTCTCATAACACCTGTGTCATGCAGGCCTTTACCCTCAGAAATGACAAGACTTTCCTCTTATCTTTCACATTTCGTTGCTTCTGCAAAGTCTTTCTGGGATGTTTGCCCATTCCCTTATCTTAACCTCTACCAATACTTGTGAAAAGTCTTGATCATTATTGTGGCTCCAGCGTCTCTCTCCTAGGATCCGGAGTCCGCAGCAACCACTCATTTGTGAAGAGCCAGTAGCATGCGTATGGAACTGTGTCTGGGAGATGATGTGTTTGGCAAGTGGAATGTCTGGGCAGTGATGTGCTCAGCACTAGTATTTCAGCAATGCCTTGTAATGGGACTTGATCGAGCATACTAACAGGCTTTAACTGATGACAGAGATAGTTGGACAACACTGTAGGTGATTCATGGGACTTGGGACAAGGCGAACATTCTCATTTAAAAAAGTGGATAAAACCCCACTCCATACTGGAAAGTTTTGTGAACTTTCAGTCTAATTATAAATACGCATTAAGCATTCCCCCAAAAACATTTTGTTTAATTGCATGACTTAATAACATATTTTGGCAATACATTTGATGTAATTGTCATTCACAAGAGATCATACAGTAACGGGACACCTGGGTGGCTTAGAGGGTTAAGCATCTGCCTTAGGCTCAGGTCATGATCCCAGGGTCCTGGGATGGAGCCACACATCAGGCTCCCTGCTCAGCAGGGAGTCTGCTGCTTCCTCTCCCTCTGCCCCTCCCCCACTCGTGCTCTATCACTCTCTCTCTTCAAATAAATAAAATCTTTTTAAAAAAAAGTGTGTGCAAGAGGTCATGCAGTGATAGTCTGAAACACAGCTATGGGAGACAGACTGCCAGGTTCAAACCCTGCTCCTTTCACTTGGATGACTATGGGCAAATTATTAAGGCTCTCTTTAGCTTCTTAATCTATAGAATGGATATTAAACAGTATTTGATAAGGTTTCTGTAAGTACTAAAAGAGCTAATACACACAAAGCACTTAGAAGAGTGTCCAGCATATAATTACTAATCAATACATGTTTAATATTGTCATTTGAGTGATAGGGCATTTCTTAATATGGTAACGAGTATCATTTTTTTTTCTTTTCTGCATGATGATATAGTTGAATTAGATACCTATTATAGCTTCCAGACCTAAAATTTTATTTTATTTTATTTATTTTTTAATTTTTTTAAAATTTTTATTTATGATAGTCACACAGGGAGAGAGAGAGAGGCAGAGACACAGGCAGAGGGAGAAGCAGGCTCCATGCACCGGGAGCCCGACGTGGGATTCGATCCAGGGTCTCCTGGATCGCGTCCTGGGCCAAAGGCAGGAGCCAAACCGCTGAGCCACCCAGGGATCCCCAGACCTAAAATTTTAAATTATTGTTTGTTCTTTTATATGCATATTTTCATTTGCTTTTTTTTTTCTATCTAGAAGGTTGTAAGATGTGTCTCTCCAGATTGCAGTTACATATTTGTTGTTGGCTGTAGTTTAAAAATGAGGTGAATTAACTAGTTTTGTGCACAGGAAATACACCAAATAAATTTTACATCCATCTAGATATTTAATAACGATTAAGTAAAATCATTTACATAGCTGTAATGGCATGAAAATGATAAAGATGCTGTTTATATTTTGGACAGCAATTTCATAATTATACTAAGGCCAAATTTAGCTGTTTTATGAAATTGGAAAGACAATGCATGAACTTTAAAGATGAACTGAGTTCCATGGACTTCCTCAAATCTTTGTTTCTTATTAATCTCTTGGGACAACTTCAGAACCATAATGGGTTCCATATCAACCAAAGGCAGGAAGGATGGCTACAGGCTGTCTGCTTTGTAGTTAGATGAGAAAGATGTATGGGTAAGTGGTTTTATAGCTCAAAAAAGAATATCAAATTAGAATAATAAATAGAAAAATAAGTCAATATGTATACTAAAGTTACTTTTTAAAAAAAGGTTTTATTTATTTGAGAGGAAGAGAGAGTAAGAGAGACAGTATGAACAAGGTGGGGGACAGAGGGAGAAGGAGAAGTAAACTCCCCACTGAGGAAGGAGCTCATTGGCAGGGCTTGATCCAGGGCTGTATACCAGGACCCTGGGACCATGACCCAAGCTGAAGGCAGACACTTAACCAACTGAGCCACCCAGGCACCCCTAAAGGTACTTTTCTAGTCTCAGGGATAGTACTCTATATTTCTGTCTTACTCTATGGGCTACATTGATCCACAGATTTAATGACTTATATGTTCATCTGATAGGAAAATTTATAAAACATACATTGCTTTGGGAAACTGAAAAGATTATAAAGTCCAATAGAGATGGAATTTCATCTGATTATTAGGGCTTATTATTATGATTTCTCATATTTCAATTCATACACTCTCCACTACATTTACTTGAGTAAATCAAATATTTCAATACATAAGTTGGGGATTTTAATAAAAAAATCAAATTTAATGCCAAATAGTGAAATTTTCAAATAATTTAAATTCACTTTGTATTCAATCAAAACAAATTTATATTTTAATCAAAGAATTTAAATTCAGTTCAACTTATATTCATCCCAGAATATATTCAAATGCCAAAATAAAATCAGATGAAATAAGCAATTAAATATGGGGAATACAACCATAAAATCAGAATGAAATGAGTGTATGTTTTAATGTCTAAATGGATAGGATCAACTATACTTAAAAAGTGGGGGGGATGGAATCAAATGATCTGTAAACAAAATGGAAACACCATATTGGAAAAATATCTGCAATGACTATAACAAAATGTTACCATACTTAACTTATAGGCTCTTTGAAATCAATAATTTCATTATTAATAACTAATCTCCACTTTTCTCCCTGAGGGCTGTGTGTATGTGCATACTCAGGTTAGGAGAAAGAAAATAAAAGAATAAGGATTAGAACATAAAACCAAGGCACAAAGTAGTATGAGTATGCATACCTAAACAGCAGGGGTCTTCACCTCTACCTCTTTTGAAGGTCAGCCACGACCTTAAGATAAACATAAATCTGTTGCTCAGGAGAAGTGAACTGGGCGACAAAATGGCAAGCTGAAATGCAGTGCCAAGAGGATTACTCAAGAAGAATAAATTAAGAGAACGTGACGAGGAGGTACAGAAAAAGTTAATCTGTATAATGTATTGCACCAGAGTTGAAAGAGCCCCTAAACCAGTAGACATACTTCTCAATGGACCTATTTCTTCAAGAATGCTTCGAGTCTTTCTCGTTTTTCATAGTAATGCGAGTTGTAGATAATGCTCCAGAGAAGTTCATTAGCCTACTACCAACTTTTGATCTATAAATTCATTTTGCTCAGTGATTTGGGAATTTATCTAAGTCGCTACAACTAATTTATACTTTGGAATACTGACCCAGTGATTTATAGCCTTTTTTTACAGCTTCATACCTATATAACTCAGTCCCCATAGATAGTTCTGCTCTTGAGTGGTAAATTTATCTTAAAAGTCATTCAAACTGTTCTTTGGTTTGTAAAACTTTTAACTTTAAAAAAGCTCACAAACAAAAAGTAGTTCTTTATAAGAAAACATATATACCAAATGCTTATAAACTTCCTCAGGCTAAAGGACACATTTCTTTTTTTTTTTTTTTTTTTTTTTTAAGATTTTATTTATTTATTTGGCAGAGAGAGAGTGTGGAGAGAGCATAAGTAGGGGGTGGAGCAGAAGGAGAGGGAAAAGCAAGCTCCTCACTGAGCAGGGAGCCTGCTGACAGGGCTTGATCCAATGCTGGATCATGATCTGAACAGAAGGCAGATGCTTAACTGGCTGAGCCATCCAGGCACCCCGAAAGGACAGATTTCTTTTAAGTTTTTTTTTTTTTTTTTTTTTAATTTATGATAGTCACAGAGAGAGAGAGAGAGAGGCAGAGACACAGGCAGAGGGAGAAGCAGGCTCCATGCACCGGGAGCCCGATGTGGGACTCGATCCCAGGTCTCCAGGATCGCGCCCTCGGCCAAAGGCAGGCGCCAAACCGCTGCGCCACCCAGGGATCCCGAAAGGACAGATTTCTAATAGAACTCACAGCTTTTAATTTATATCAGAAAATATTTATTTTTAATTGCCTTTTCAGAAAAATATCCTCCACCTAAAAAAAAAATTCATGATCAGCATAGAGAATTTTGGTAGAGCACAGAGGATGTTTAGGGCAAGGAGACTACTCTGTGTGATGCTATAATGATGAGTCATTTTATTATAAATGACCCAAACACACAGAATGTACAGTACTGAGTGAACCCATAGGTAAGGGTTGGACTGTGGACTCTGGGTGACAACGATATGTCATATGTAGGTTCATCAATTGTAACAAATGCACCATTCTGCTGAGAGATGTTGATAATGGGGGCGATAGTGCATGTGTAGGGGCAAAGAGTACATGGAAAATCTCCACACTGTCCCCTTAGTTTTGCTGTGAACCTAAAATTGCTCTAAAAACTAGTTTCTTTTTAAAAAAAATTCATGCAAGAGTCCTATTGTAGTTAACGTATTTTGACTTTAGAATCGTCTCTGAAAAGCATATGTGAAGTCATCCTATGTGGGCTTGAAAATGTAAAATCAAATGACATCAAACACACTGATCTAATTATCTACCACCATCGGGTAGATTTGTTGATGTTTCCCTAAGAGATTAGGTGATTATGTAAATCCAACCAGAATAGCCTGAACTTGTGTTTACAGCTACAATAACCTAATCTTCTAGTAAAAGTGTAACACGTGGGACGTGGGGAGGGCTAGAGGGAGAGAATCTCAAGCAGGCTCCAAACTCCGCATGGAGTCCGACTCGGGGCTCAATCTCAAGACCCTGAGATCATGACCTGAGCTGCAACCAAGAGTTGGCTGCTCAACCAACCTAACCAACCTCCAAACCAACCTGATTTATTTTTAAATCAGTTAGCAGTCCTAGTTAGCAGTACTTGCATCCCAGATATATCAGAAAATGTACTATAATACACTATGTTCTGAAGGGACCTATGCTATAAAATACTTTCAAACGTTCATTTGAGATCCAGTTCTAACAATGCTTGTAGCTGCTGCATTTGGGTTCTTGCTATACAGCATTACTGTTAACGGCAAGCTGATACCTGGCTTTACAGGCTGAGTTGATCCTAAATATTCCGGCCAAAAGTTGTCCCTATTGGTTGAAAAGCAGATGACCAAGTTGGCCTAATTTAGGCTGTTTTTCCCATATAAATGTTCACATCTATTTCTAATTGCCCATGTAATACTGACCACAGTTTTATAACTTCTTGATCACCTTCTGGTGAAAAGACTCACCAACTCTTCCCACCAACCACACCGATGTCAACATTGGAATTTATTAGTGTTTGTTAGTAGCAAAGTTGGGCTGTACCACCCATGATTTTCAGGTGCCAGAATCTGGTGAACCTGACACCAGTCATGTTACAATCCATGTTACAGTCCAGATGGATGTGTTATTGCCGGGGCCTTGGCTTCTCACAGTATCCACCCCCTATCCTGGCCCTGCCATGTGACGTGAATGAGCTGAATGTCCTTTTTAACCTTCCCAGTGCAAACTATTCTTTGTGAGAATCTCTAAACATAATAAATTATTAATGTTCTTTTGAAATTATTATTTGGTCTGTTTTTTATTTCCAAAGGGCCTGATATTTGTGATATTAGCATTTCCTTAGCATAACAAAAGATACTGGCTCTCAACAATCTATTTTTAGACTTATATTCCTATTGGGTTTTTATCAAGCTAAACCCATAAAGCTTGGTGAATCCACATCTGGCAAATGTTCAAAAATTAGTTCATGGCAAGTAGGAGATATATTCTACTTTTTGGCAGGCTCAGTGTTGGCTACAGCAGGGAACTCAAGCTTTCTTAATCAATGTTTTTCAGGGGGCTCTTCCCACAGAAAGGTGAGGGATGTCAGGTTCAGTCAGCTGCTCTTTGTTTTCTTCCCCAGTTGTGCACAGCAGATTTCCCTTGTACTCGAGATGCTAGGACTTTCTTTATTTCTCTCTATATACATGCCTTCACCTTTCCTACTAACTTAGAGTCTCCAGATTCTAGGGGTTTTGCCTAATTTACTTTTGAAAATTAGATTTGCGGGAAGGGAATTGAGAAGTTGCTATGGTGCTCAGTAAAACTTACGAAGAATAGCAACTGTTTAATTACTATATTTATTACTTGAGATAGGGATGAGATCACAGAGCCTAGTTTAGAAAACTTTTATATAAAGAAATCTCAAATTCTGGAAATGATGGTGCAAGCAAATGGTTGACAAATCCCTATATAGAAGAGCACCATTTAACAGCATTATAGAGGGTATCCTGTACACATAACTATTTAATTTTTACTGAAAAAATGAGAATACTAGAATCTCCTTCCTCTCTATACTTATGTAGATGACATGCAACCTGTTAAGAAATGTTTGAGGCAATTTACCCAGAATTAAAATTTCTGGAAAAGTCCTCATATACATATCTATATATATATCTATATATATATGTTACTAACATATACCCTAATGGTATATAATAGTATATACTAAGTAATACTTAATTTCCTTAGAATACATTTTGAAGCATAATTGCTGGTCAAATGATGCTTCTGAAACTTTTATTAATTTATAAACCAATGCATTCAGGAAGAGGCCAAATATTTTACCGCTTCCTAGGATATCTAGCTTTTATGGCTTTTATCTTTAATTTTTCAACTTGATAACTTTTAAAAGGTGATTTTTATCTAAATTTTCACTTTTTAAATTTCTAGTAAGGTTAGATTATTTTCAAATGTTTATAAAAATAGACCCTAAATCCCTAAGCATTAGGTCATTTAGTGAGACAACTTTGGTACATAAGCAGTGATGACTTGTTGAACTGTGATAGGTATCAAAATATAGGTAGTATGGCAGTTCTGTTAAAAATAATTTTCTACAGCATGCACAGCATGGTGACTATAGTTAATAATACTGTGTTGCAAATTTGAAAGTTGATAAAAGAGATCTTAAAAGTTCTTGTCATGAGGGGCACCTGGATGGCTCAGTGGTTGAGCATCTGTCTTTGGCTCAGGTGGTGATCCCAGGGTCCTGGGATCGAGTCCTGGGTGGGCTCCCCAAAGGGAGGCTGCCTATCCCTCTGCCAATGTCTCTGCCTCTTTTTCTGTATTGTCCATGAATAAAAAAATAAATAAATCTTTTTTAAAAAGTTCTCACCATGAAATGGATAAAGAAGATATTGTATAAATATATATGGGATATTACTCCGTCATCAAAGAGAATGAAATCTTGCCATTTGCAACAATGTGGATGGAGCTAGAATGTATTATGTTAAGCAAAATAGGTCTGTCAGAGAAAGACAAATATCATATGATCTCACTCATGTGGAATTTAAGAAACAAAACAGATGAACATATGGGAAGGAAAAAAAAAGAGATACAGGGAAGCAAACCACCAGAGATTCTTAACTGTGAACAACAAATTGAGGGTTGCTGGAGGGAGATAGGGGAGGGGATAGGTTATGGTGATGGGGATTAAGGAAGTCATGTGTGATGAGCACTGGTCATTATATGTAGGTGATGAATCACTAAATTCTTCTCCTGAAGCCAGTATTACACTATATGTTAACCAATTAGAATTTAAATAAAAATTTGAAACAAAAAAAGTTCTCACTATGAGAAAAAATTTTGTAACTATGTATGTTGCTGGATGTTAACTATTCATTTTGTAATATATATAAACATCAAATCATATGGTAACACTTGGAACTAATATAATGTTATATGTCAATTATACTTTGATTAAAAATAATTTTCTGTGCGCATTTCATTAAAGATAATTGTGCACATAATTTTTGTGTAGATAAGTATTATCACATATAATATAATACAAGCACATACATGGACATATATCTCATATATATAAAGAATCTGGTTTAAAATTATTTGCCAAGATACAAGAATCTGCAAAATAGATTTTATTTTATTTTTTAAGATTTTATTTATTTATTCATGAGACACACACACAGAGAGAGAGAGAGAGAGAGAAAGAGAGGGAGAGAGAGAGAGGCAGAGGGAGAAGCAGGCTCCATGCGGGAAGCCCGATGTGGGACCCAATCCCAGGACTCCAGAATCACACCCTGGGCAGAAGGCAGGCGCAAAACCGCTGAGCCACCCAGGATCCCCAATAGATTTTATTTTTACATGAACCAGTCATTTCAAAATAGTCATCAAATATTGACGGTAAGAAAAACTAGCTAATGTATATATACAACTATATAAAACTAGCAGAGTTATATATACAATTATTTAAAACCCAATTAAGTGCCTAGATGCACTTTTTCATTCTTATCTCTTATTTTACTTTTTTAAAGATTTTATTTATTTTAGAGAGACAAGGGTGCATGCATGAGTGGGGGAAGAGGAAGGGAGAGAGAGAAGGAATCCCAAGCCAACTCGGTACTTAGTGTAGAGTCCTGCAGGGCTTGATCCTATGACCCTGAGATCATGACCTGAGCTGATATGAGAGTCAGGCACTTAACCAACTGAGCTTTTTATTTTTTATGAGAAAGTCGCACAATATAGATATGTGGGTTTTTCCATTTAATGTTTATTGTCTTGACATACTCAGATAAACAATAGTTAGAGCTTAACTAGCAATTATAAATTTAAAAAGGAGAGTAACAGGGAACTTGGGTGGTTCAATCGGTTAAATGTCTGCCTGAGGCTCAGGCCATGATCCTGGGTCCTGGAATCAAGCCCCACTTCATAAATGGGGGAGGGGGGTCCCTGCTCAGTAGGGAGTCTGCTTCTCTCTCTCCCCCCTCCCCCTCCCTCGACTCTTGCTCTCTCTCTCTCTCTCTTAGATAAATAAAATATTTTAAAATATAAATAAAGAGTAAGAAAACAAATTTTAAAAATTGTGAGTTTAAAGCTTGTTGAGTAAAAAATCACTTAATGAAGCAATTGCTTCAGTTAAAGTGTCTTTTTGAATGACCTGTGTGAAGTCAACTTCTTCCATCATCTCCCAAAGCAAGTCCAGATCGTGAGGGCATTGGCGCTCACGTGTTGTTCTCTATAAACTCTAAGTAGCCATTTTAATACCTTCCCACTTAACCTAATCAGCCACTTCCGCTTCTTTTTGAAGACAACAGCCAATCTCAAGAAGTAGGTGTGACCTTAGGCAAGCCTCATCATATAAAAAGCGCATTCATCCAGGGAGGACTTCTTCCCTGGGATAGACTGAACTTGCAGCTGCCAGGCTTTGGAGAGCAGAGTCCCTACTGACCCCTGAGATCGACAGACCTTCCAAACCTTCCAAACCTTTCACACAGGCCAGTGAGTATGGAATTTACAGTGAATATCTTCATACCTACTTTCTCTTATACAAATACTTTCAATTTAGCTGTGTCTTGCTTGGGTCTTGTCCCAGCAAAGAAATAGTTTTCCTAGTTATTTAAAATGGCGTCAATATTTAAAATATCTGTAATTAGAGCATTTTTAATATACTAATATTTGTTATATTGAGTTGATTGTTTTTTATTCTATTACATTTTGTGTTGCTAAAAAATTTTTTAGGTCCTAGACATTTCTGCAGATTTTTAAAAAAGATTTTATTTATTTATTTATTTAGTTAGTTAGTTAGTTATTTGAAAGAGAGAAAGAATGAGAGAAAGCAGGAGGAGAAGCAGAGTGAGATGGATGAGCAAACCCCATGCTGAGTGTGTAGCTTGATGGGGGCTTGATCCTAAGATTCTGAGACCATGACTTGAGCCAAAATCAATAGTTGTGGAGGCTTAACTGACTGAGCCACCTTGGCACCATGAGATTTCTGCAGTTTTTATGCAGTTATGAAACCCATAAAGTCCCCGAAATATTCAACATAATGTATGCATGTAATAGTCTCTACACCCATCAACCTAAGTTTAGTGTGCTGAATGAATTAGAAAACTTGTTGTAAAAGTCTATTTACTATCCCTCCCCCTTCAGTTTGCAAACTATTTGAAAAGTGTTCAAAATAGAGCCAACAAACCGGTAAGGACTCCCAAGAAGTGGCGTTGGTCACCACAGGGAAATATGAAAAAGATGAATTGATCATGCTTCATTTGACTGCATCTCTGTATTCAGTGCAGTAAGGAAATCCCAGTGCTTATTTTCTTTTTTGTTTGAAAAAAAAAAAAAAAAGATTAGTTGTTGCTAATTAGCACTGTAGCTTGAACATTCACCAGTTCAAGATATGAAGATGCTCCGAGGATCTGAATTGACTCTAGGAAAAATTATTTCCTGAACTAGAGACAAAAGACAATTTTTATACTTTATTTCCTGAAAGGAAGAGTTTTGTTATTAAAGTTAGAAGCATAAATTCAACTGACTATAGTTTCAGAAGTCAAAGGTGAAGTTAACACTGATCAAGTTAAACAAATTTAAATTAATAAATTTTATTTATCTTTAGAAGAGAGCACTTGTCAGTTTGGAGACAGGATGCATAGAGGCTATTAACATAAAGATAATTCCGTGTGTGTGTGTGTGTGTGTGTGTGTGTGTGTGTGTGTGTGTTGAAGTTGTGGCCTTATGGAGCTAGAGGGAGAGCTTGAGATTTTATATGTGCTTCTGGACTGATCAGCTAAGAAATGTAATTCTGAAATCATCCTAACTTTGACTCTCTCCCCAATCTTTAAGTTTGTCCATGTAGTTTAAATCTGATTGAGAACATGGTCTATTTGAAACAAAAAGGATGGTGAAGATGCTCTTGTCCCATTTTCTCATTTGTTTCACAGCATCAGCCTAAGCTTCTATACTTACCATGCCTCATTTGTATTGGGGTTAAATTGGTAGGTAATTAGATAGAGTTCAAGCAGACAAGCTTTAGTCTAAATAGGCTTTTTTCTTTTCCTTATTGGGGCAGAAGAATGACTTTCTCTTTTTCTTCTGTTTTTTTTTTTTTTTTTTAATTTACAGAAACATGGATTTGGACACCTTGCAAGCCTTTCAGAATGAACTCATCTGCTCCATCTGTATGAACTACTACTTGGATCCTGTCACCATTGACTGTGGGCACAGCTTTTGCAGTCCCTGCCTGCGCCTCTGCTGGGAGGAAGCCCAAACCCCAATGTATTGCCCTGAATGCAGGGGAATTTCACAGAAGTCAGATTTCAAAACGAATATTACACTCAAGAAGCTGGCTTCCCTTGCCAGACATGCCAGAGCTTACCATGTCAACAGCTTCGTGGAGCAGATCTGTGTGGTGCACAAAGAATCAAAGGGGCTCTTCTGTGAGGCTGACAAGCGCCTGCTCTGCGTGTCCTGCTCTGAATCACCAGAACACGTGGCTCATAGCCACTGTTCAGTACAGTGGGCTGCTGAGGAACACAGGGTAAGTGAAGCCTCTAAAGCAATTTGGAATCTTCTAGGCTTCTAAATCTGAGAGAAAGATGAAGAAAGTGATGAGGAAGTTGATGTGAGTGGAAATGGCAGAGAAGGTGATTTTTCAATAGAAACACCAAGATGTACATGCGTCCTTTCAATGCTGTTGACCAATTTTTAAAATATTTTATTTATTTATTTGAGAAAGAGAGAGTATAAGTGAGGAGGAAAGGGAAAAGCAGGCTCCCCCTGAGCAGAAAGCCCAACATGGGGCTCGATCTCAAGTTCCTGGAATCACAACCTGAGCTGAAGGCAGAAGCTTAACAGACTGAGCCACCCAGACACCCTGCTGTTGACCAATTTTGATGTTATAATCATAACTATGTTGAGCCTCTAGCAAGTAGCCTCAAGCATGTCCTTAGAAACATTGTCCAAATATGTGCAGGTGATGCCATTGTGGAGCAGGTGGCCAGTACCAGGAACAGTGGCTTCTGATGCAAGCTTGATTCCTTCATAGTCAGGTTATATAAAATTCTGAGCACTAATTTATCAGGAAATGGATTATATTATCTACAGAGTGCCCGCAAATCTCTACTATGTTTGTCATCTCTGATTTCCCAAATGTTGGAATCAAATTAGATTAATGGAAAGAAATCTGACCACTCCATGGTAACTCAAGATTACAGTTTTCTCAGCCACTACCTTTTCCCATAGGTAAGGAAATGAGATCTATAATATCATTTTCTGTGTTGTTAAAGCTCACGGTTATCTTGCAGGAGAAACTTCTGAAGAGAATGGGCTCTTTATGGAATATGACTCAGGAAATGCAAAACAATCTGAATCAAGAAGTTAGCAAAATAGAGTCATTTGAGGTAAGAATGAAAATGTTCTGTTCTTATGCAGATTGATATAATGCTAGTTGAGACTTTTAGCTTAATTTAAGTTACAAAATAAAGATAATGTTTTTTTTTCCAGGAAAAAGTAGTAGTTTCAAATGATATATCAGTAATCACAAATATACAGGCCAATAAAAGCTGGTGCCAAGAATGCTAGCATATGAGTTAACTAGGCTATGATAGGTCCAACCTTGAAAGTTTGGATGGACCTTTTCAGACACTGAGTTTAAGAAAACATCATCATACATTTGATGTGAAACAGAGGAGAGCAATAGGATAGTACCTAGAGGAAAGGTAGAGAATCATTTAAAAATCTATAAAATATGGTATATACAAAAATATTTTTAAATTTTTAGAAAAATCAGGCAAAAGAACAAAAGAAAAAAAGAGGTTCCAGGAAGAAAGGAAATAATTAACAGAGCATCACAGAGAGACAGATACTGGGACTCCTTAGAGGGCTTGATTCAAACAGGAAAGGAGTCTAAGAACATAGAGACAGGGTGGTCAGAAAGGACCAGCAAATATCCAAGACGCTTGGAGATGTGAGGCACAAAGTTTGTCAAGCACTTTCTTGATGACACTAAGGAAATAGTACTCTCTGTTGAGAGTGAGGATATGTAACCCTTTACATCTACTATCTCTTCAGGACTATGTGGCCTTAAGGAAGGTGATGATCAAAGCAGAATATCAGAAGATTCATCTATTTCTCCATGAGGAAGAACAACTCCATCTGGAGACAGTGGCGAAAGAAGCAAAGGAGATTTTCCGACAACTCAAGGAAAGTGAATTCAGAATGACCCAACAGAAAGAGAGCCTGAAAGAGATGTACAGAGAGCTGACTGACATGTGCCACAAGCCTGACATGGAGCTACTCCAGGTGAGAAGGGAGAGTCCATCCTCAGAGGCAGGAATGCTTTTTTGGGCAATGTTGCCTTGACATTGAAAATGTTGCCCACATATACCGTTACTCTCAGCTAAGTGATAATGCTCATTGACTTGCATCATTGTTTCTCCAACCATTTATTTCCTCATATCCTGGTAATCTTCGGGAGATTTTTTGCTCATCTTTTAGTAACGCCTAGGATAAAATTATCGCTGTGTAATCAGGAGTACTAACCACGCAGATAAACTATCCAAAATCAGAAAAAAAACCTGTAAGCAAAGGAAGGTCAGCTTTGTTGCAGTAATCCTCCATTTATGTTTCCTAATCCAGTGTCACTCTCTGTTCTACCCCCGCCCTCCGCCCCAGAAGTAACTTGCCGAAGATACTGAGATTTTATCTTTTGCTTAAGCAAGAATTGTAGAATTTGGTAATCAATTTCAATGTACTCTACAATTTTTTTTTATATCTAAGTTCTCTGTTTTGCTTTCATTGTTATCATAAATGTCAGATTTCTTCTTAGGAATACGATGGGCAATGAGTGAAGTGAAAACCTAAATCATAATGCATCACTACACATCCCTAACCTCCAAACCTACCTTCCTAACCTCCCTCCTTCCTTAATACATCCTGAGGAAGCCTGTCATGCTCTAGTGTAGGTTCTATTATGAAGGTAGTTTCTGATTGTTCTTTAGAGGAGAATAAGGGAAAAATACATTATTTAAACGAACAAAAATACTAGAGAAGATACAAAAGAATAAAACCCTCATGATTAATGTTACTTTTTTTTTTTTTCCTTGCAGGACTTGGGAAATGTATTGCAAAGGTGAGTTTGCCCTAATAAATTCTGATTGCTGATGAAGTCTTTTGTTGATAAAGTGGATGTACATGTTTTGACCTCTTAACATCATTCTTTGTGGCTACTTTCTGTTTGTTGTTGTAGTTTTTTAGAAAGATTTATTTATTTTAGAGAGAGAGAGAGAGAGAGAGCAGGGGATGGGGCAGAGGGAGAGAGAATCTTAAGTAGACTTCCTGCTGAGCATGGAGCCTGCCTTGGGGCTGGAAACTGGGACCCTGAGATCATGACCTGAGTGGAAATCAGGAGTCAGACACTTAACCAACTATGCTACCCTAGGCACTCCTACTTTCTATGTGTTTTAAAAGAAGCCCGAAGACCTTGGTCTCAGAAGTTTTCTTCTTACGTGGCTGGATTCAAATATACTTAAAAACCACATGATATTCTGGGGTTTGTTCATCCACTCCCCTTTCCCCCATCCTCTCCAGCCTCATCACAAGAAATCTTGCTGAAGGAATCTTTCTAAGATGTCACAGAAGAGGTCCCTACCCTAGAGACTTGGATGTGAAAAAGACAGGAAAGAGGGAGATTCCCTAAGAATAGGGAAAGGGTCATGATTTTGTTCCCAGCAGTAGAAACAGGACATCTATGAGATAGGCAAGGCCTCAGAGGGGATGGCTTCCTGGTGCTCACTGGGGGTTCAGGCCCTCAGGACCAGGCTGTCAGGCTGGAATTAGAATCTCTTGCTGGATAGAAAAGAGTAAAGCTGCATGATTCAGTGGGCTTTCCTGAATATATCATTGGCGACTACTTGCACACTGCAATCCCAAAGGCTTGAGCTGAACATGCTGCTCTCTGTAAGACCCCAAGGATCTTTGCTTTACCTGAGGTTGGAGCAAAGGGAAGGGAAGGGATGATTCTCAGTGATTTTAGAAATGGAATAATATCTGAGAAGAATGGGGAAGCTGGAAGAATTCAATAGAATTGAAATTTAGAAAAACAGTCACATTTCTTATATCCCCAAGGGTGTAGAATATAATGTATACCCAATTAACTAAAATGAGAGAATTCTGATGAAAACTCCTTGAATAGGGATCCCTGGGTGGCGCAGTGGTTTAGCGCCTGCCTTTGGCCCAGGGCGGGATCCTGGAGACCCGGGGTCGAATCCCACGTCGGGCTCCCGGTGCACGGAGCCTGCTTCTCCCTCTGCCTATGTCTCTGCCTCTCTCTCTCTCTCTGTGACTATCATAAATAAATAAAAATAATAATAATAATAAAAAAGAAAACTCCTTGAATAAAAACTGAATTTTTTTAATGGTTGTGTGATTGACCTTTGGCTCGGAAATATAACTGATGTCATTCTATACAGGACTGAATTGGTGGAGGTACAAAAGCCTCAGCCAGTGAACCCAGAGCTCACTCCACAGAGCATCACGGGAATCCTAGATATACTGAACAACTTCAGAGGTAAGAGACAGCGCTTTGGCAATCAGGCCTCCATATCCTTGGTTCTTGGAAATGAGCCTACTTCCCTTTTAATTTTATTTTTTCCTAAAAATAAATTATTTTTTCCTGATATGAAAGTAATATATGACTTTCCAAAATTATTATCTCTTTTCTCTTAATAGTCATATTACAATATAAAAAAAATAGTCATATTACAATGACCAAGACTAGGGCAGCCCCAGTGGCCCAGCAGTTTAGCGCCACCTTCAGCCCAGGGTGTGATCCTGGAGTCCCAGGATCAAGTCCCACGTCAGGCTCCCTGCATGGAGCCTGCTTCTCCCTCTGCCTTTGTCTCTGCCTCTCTCTCTTTCTGTGTCTGTCATATATAAGTAAATAAAATCTTAAAAAAAAAAACAATGACCAAGACTAAATTTTCCAACTTATACTTTGCCAAAAATGCAAAGCATGACATATATTTTTAGTTACACCTGACAGAAATAGGGCAAGAGAAAAGCAATCAGGTTGGTCATGTGGTTAGGAAGAGATAGAATATTTAGTTCTCAGAGTAGCAAACAATATTTGTATATTTATTTGGTTTATTCTACTCTTGAAAGTTTTGGGTGTGGCATTGGTGGTTGTTAAATTGTTTCATATTTGAGTGCATTTATCATGCATTGTTCAAAGAACAGTTATTACTTATAAACTCAGAAAGTTTTGATGGAGAAAGACCAAAATTGCCATTGGCAGAATAATTTTAATGTTATTAGATCAATCTCAAAACCACTGAAAAGGCAAGGGATATGTGAACAGGGCTCAACCATAGTAGGCCTACAGTAGAGAGCAAGTCTAGACAGCAGAGAACTGATACTGGGATTCCACTGAATCTGGGGTGTGAACAGATAATGTAAAACCAGAACATTCTTTTCAGAAGTTCTAAATTTTGCATATGTGGATTTCTATCAAATTTTTGACATTTGAAAAATGTAACAGGTACTAGTTATATCCCAGGGAAGACCCACATAATAGCTAAGTGCTATTTATTAAATAGTATTAAAGACAAAAAACACAAGAAGAGTTTTTCTAAAATAAAGAAAAAAGTAAAGTAAAAGAAAGAAACCTAGGTGTGTCCTGAAATAAATTATCCAGATTGACAGTCATTGACTGCTTCCCAGTTCACAATATGTCTGGATGCTTTCCTTTTTCTGTATGATTGAAGGGTTTCTGTGTGCTAGAGATAGAGAGGTAGTAACAACTCTTGTTCTTCATAGACAGTTCAGAGTCTGAACTCTCTTTACTCTGTTTTGTGTTTCCCTGGAGGAGGGGTAATGAAGGGTGTAGTTGGCGGGTAGGGAGCCCCTGGCCCTCAGGACATGGAAATCCCATTTGCTGACCTCAGTTTTGCCTCTCCGCAGTGGATAATGTTCTGATTCAGGAAGCCACCAATCAGTACATGCGCTTTTCTAAGGAGCCTGGAAGTACATTGCCTGGAGTCACCCAACGAGACATATCTGGAGAGCCCCAGGGTACTGAGAGCTGTGCAGCCCCAGGACCTCAGGTCTTCACCTGTGGTAGGCATTACTGGGAGGTGGACCTCACATACTCACCAAGCTGGATCCTGGGAGTCTGTAAAGATTCCTCTACCAGCGATGCTGATGCTGTTTTTCACCCTGAAGAAGCATTTCTTCTGTTTTCTCTGAAGATAAACAATCGTTATAGTCTTTCCACCAACTCCCCAACCCTAATCCAGTTTGTGAAAAGGCCTCTGGGTCGGATTGGAGTGTTTCTGGATTACGACAATGGAACTGTGAGCTTCTATGATGTTTCCAAAGGTTCCCTCATATATAGTTTCCCTCCTTCCCCCTTCTCTTTCCCTCTGAAGCCTTTCCTTTGCTTTGGTGCCCCCTGAAAAATCAAGTTTCATGAGCATTTGATGAATTCCCATGTCTGAGGGACTTCCTGTCCTGAAACTTTTTCACAGGAGGTAACAAGAGAATACCATCTTGGAGCACGCTGTGACTTAAGAGACAGAACTGTTATATGTTTGTAAAATGGCATAACCATGTTGAATGTATACATTTGTTTATTAAATTTTCTTTTAATAAAGTTGTTTATATTTTTTGGAGCATTTTCTGGAATAGAGTCAATGCCTTTTCTTCTTTATTAACAGTTTTAGTGAGATGAAATCTGCATACCATTAAAGTCATTCCTTTAAAGTACATAATTTAGTGGTTTTTGGTAATGTCTAAAGAATTGTTCAACTATCATAACTATTTTACTCCCAGGACATTTCCATCACTTCCAAAAGAAACAAGAACCCATTAATACTTACTCCCTGATCACACCCCCTCATTCTTCCTCAACCCTCAACTCTCTTTAGAGTTTTTATGGATTTTTGTCTATTATATATACTTCATGCAAATTGAATCACAGAATGTGTGACTCTTTGTATTTGGTTTCTCTCACTTAGCATAGTGTTTCCAAGGCTCCTCTGCATTGTGAGCAATGTGTTTTATTTGTATATTTGAACCAGATTGGAGTAGAAGAAATGCAGTGGTATGCATCTCAGTTTAGTAAGCAAAAGAAGTGGTGCTTATTAGTTTTCTCTTTAAGTCTGACCTAGTTGAATAGATTCAAGTATCTGCAATTATCATTTCTCTAACCCCTAGTCACTCATCACATCTGGGCTGAAACAAGGGCTTTTTAAGGAAGTCCTTCTGACTCCACAGACCAGGAGTGCAAGTGAAAGCCTCACTTAGGACCAGTTAGGGGATGGGGTAATCTGATCTAACAAGAACCTTCAAATTTCAATGAGTTCACAGATGTGTTCCTCTTGCATGGCTGCCCAAATATGAGAGAGGTGGTCAAGAGGAAAACTGACATACTCGTTCAACAACGATCTATTATCTATGTGTCTGTAAAATTCCAGTTTGCTGCCATGTCCCATCCAGCAGGAAAGCTGCAAAAAATATCTGGGGCAAAGTGATCTGACTTTAAGGAAATGAGCTGGTGTTTTCCACAGCACTTCTGTTCCCTTCCTATTGATTCACAATTAGCCATATAGCACATTAAGCTACAAAAAATATCCGAGAATTCTGAATACAGAGCACAAAGGAGATTTATTTTCATTGTTTCAAAAGAGAAAAATGAAATGACTGGCACAGTAGAAGAAATCCCAAGAGGTTGTGATCAGTGAGAAACAGGGAGCCTCGGGATCCCTGGGTGGCGCAGCGGTTTGGCGCCTGCCTTTGGCCCAGGGCGCGATCCTGGAGACCCGGGATCGAGTCCCACGTCGGGCTCCCGGTGCATGGAGCCTGCTTCTCCCTCTGCCTGCGTCTCTGCCTCTCTCTCTCTCTCTCTCTCTCTCTCTCTCTCTCTGTGTGACTATCATAAATAAATAGAAATTTTTAATAAAAAAAAAAGAAAAAAGAAACAGGGAGCCTCAACAAAAGAGGGTGTTGTTCAAGGTTAGACCAGGTCTCAGTGTTCAAGAGGAATACTCTGCTTTTCACCATTGTCAAAGTGCCAAGCGTTTATCTATTCTAAGCCTGGCTAACTGAGAGCTATGTAGCCGGAGCATCTTACTTATCTTTACACCCCTAAATGGATGACTAAGACAGAAGTGATTCTCCAGATTTTGAAAATAGTTATCAGAAATGTTCCATTGTTCTTTCAGTCTAGCACACTGATTCTCTAAGTTAGCTTTCTCTCTTCTGTATTTCATGTAGCACTGCATTGATGAGTAGAGAGAACCGTTATTGCTAGCTGCTTTCTGACTCGATGCCTCTTTCCAAGTGATCTCAAATTGTATAATGTTACCTGCTGGAGCTTGAGTCTAGCCTCCTCTTCTATTCTTCCCTGTGGTTCCTGAGTTTTTTTAATCAAATGCTAAAGTTTTACTGAGTAACAGCAAATGTATCCTAAGTTTGGTAATCTTAATTTTTCTTCCTTTTCAAAGAAACTTAGCATTCTTCTTACTTACCTTAGATTTCCTTGTACATACAGGCAGAATTGGCTACTTTACTTTTATTTTTTAAAAATATTGTATTTATTTATTCATGAGAGAGAGAGAGCGAGGCAGAGGCAGAGGGAGAAGCAGGGAGCCTGATGTGAGACTCGATCCCAGGTCTCCAGGATCAGGCCCTGCGCTGAAGGCGGCGCTAAACCGCTGAGCCACCCAGGCTGAGAATTGGCTACTTTAAAGACATTCAGCATTTGCGTATCATTTTTGAAGACAGGGAGAGTTTGTGTTTCTATTTGGAAATTTTCTCAGCCACCACATCACAAGTATCTTATACTTGGTACTCCTGACATATTTATCACATTCACTCCCTCCACCTTTCAGGTTTGAATACTTATATTAGAATCAATATAACCTAGAACTTATAATTGAAATGAAATCAAGGTGAAGCCACTACAAAACATCGCAATTATTATACTTAAAATCTGGGACTTCCTTGGTTTCTCATCTGCAAAAATAAGATATTTATTTCTTTACGTGGCCACATTTTTATATAGCTAGAATTTTTATTATTTCATAAAACAAAAAGTAAAAATTGACATGGAAGAGAATGTGGAAAGAAAATGATCTTATGAAGTTGAGACACATAGCCTTGACTACCACTTTCTTTATTTCTGTGCTGGATTTAGGAGACCTGTAGAAAGGTAATTTTGTTCTTGCATTCTAGACAAAAACCAGCGAGGATTGGGACAGAGATCAGATTGTTTTTGCTGATTTAAGAGAATCCTAACAAAACATCTTATTTGGGAGGCTTTCTTAAAAAGTGAGATGTAGAGCAGCCCCGGTGGCCCAGTGGTTTAGTGCCGCCTTTGGCCCAGAGCCTGATCCTGGAGACCTGGGATGGAGTCCCGCATCGGGCTCCCTGCATGGAGCCTGCTTCTCCCTCTGCCTGTGTCTCTGCCTCTCTCTCGCTCCCTGTGCCTCTCATGAATAAATAAATAAAATCTTAAAAAAAAAAGTGAGATGAAGCCTTTTCTCTCTTTTTTAATGTAGTTAACACATACGTTATATTAGTTTCAGATGTGCAACATAGTGATTCAAAAACTCCCTGCATTAGGCTGTGCTTACCACAAGGGTAGCTTGGTACCATATAGGTACCATCAGTACCTATATGACCTTTGTACGGTATCACTGGCTGTATTCCCTGTGCTGTACTTTTTATCTCCATGACTTATTCATTCCATAACTGGAAGTTAGCCTTTTTTCTTTATAACTGTAATTGTATCTTCACAATTAACAGATGAGTTGGTGCTGCTACTCATGCCCAGACCTGCTATATCAGGCAGAGCTTGTTGTCTTATTCCTATAATTCTAGAAAAGAGAGAGACAATTACAAGCAGACTCTAAGAAATTTTTTTTAAAAGATTTATTTATTTGAAAGAGAGAGAGAGAAGGAGGAGGGGCAGAGGGAAAGAATCTTCAAGCAGACTCCCCTCTGAGTGCAGAGTTCGACATGGGGCTCCATCTCATAACCCTTTTACCGAAATTCCTTCCTTGTCAGGAATTATTTTTTTGAGTATGTCAACAATTTTCAATTTTCTGTATGTTTTGTAATATACAAGCCTTCATAGTCAAAGAAAAATATTTGCAAAACAGTGGGCAAATAAAAGTACATAGAAAATAACATAATGCAAATCAATAGATAAAGACTAATTACCTATTAGAAAAAATAGGCAAATATGATGAGAATTCATAAATGAAGAATCCCAAGTGAATCCATACCACACAAGTAATGGGAGGAGAATGCGTTATTAGGCACTTATGGTATTTCCATTTTCCCATTAGTTTGATAAATAAAATGTTTAGGTATTAAATTTAAATAATAAAAATGCTGATAATATTTAGGGTTAACTACATTATAAAATAAAGAGAATTTCCACAAACTGGTATGCTATTTTAGTAGACAATTTAGTATCTATCCTGTGAAGTAACTCTCCATTCCTTTTCAACTACTTTTATTAAACACTAAAGAGCACAAGGAAGCACGTGATATTCACTAAAGCATTTTTTTATAATTTCAGTTATTGGAAATCCTATGAAAGTCTGGTCTGGATTTAGTAACTTAATTGTAAAGAACAAATTAGGGAAGGGGAGAATTAGTAACAACAGGAAGAAATCTGGCAAAGAGTACCTTAACTAAGCAATCAAATTCAGTATCACTACTGATGCCGCATAAATACTTGGCTTGATGTGATGAGTCAGGCATTTTGCCTCTGTGGTCTTCGTAGCTAACAATGGACCTTTAGTCTACAAGGAAAAGACCAATGCACAAAGGAAGAGATATTTTTCCCCAAGAAGTAGAGGTAGTGACAGAAGGAAAATATATTTCTAAGAAATATAAGACAGACTTTCCACCAAAGAATTTCCATCAGAATGACTCAGCCAGAAAGTATTTCCAAGATGATAAAATCCTCATGTTTGAGAGGAGATTATTTTCTCAGTATTATTAACAGAGAAAAGCAGAGGCCTTTGGATGGGACATTATATAAATGTATGTGTGTATATTAAGACCGTGTGTGTGTGTGTGTGTGTGTAATCTAAGGAGAAGCCAAGCTTTAGGTTAATGATCCTCAAACTGCAGCAAGTGTCAGAATATCTGTTCTAAAGGAATTGTTAAACAGATATTCATGGGTCTCATTCTAAGGGTTCTGATTCAGGAATTTTTAAATGAAGCTCCAGAATTTAGCCTTTCTATTATATCCCTATTTGGTGCTGATGTTGCTAGGCTAGGAACCACAATTTGAACAACACTGCTTTAAGCATGCATTGTACAAACATTCAAAAGTAGTATTAATTCAGAAGGTGTTTAGTGATATTTTCAAGAATTGCTTGATGCTTCTTCAATCTAATCGATGGGAGCAGACTTCTCATGGAATCAAAACCAATGAATAGTTTTAATGCTTTCTGAAGAAAAGTGAGTAGTAACTTTAGAGAAAAAAAGACTTTAGTCATTGGAAAGTATATAAATAGATCATTCTTAGACTACATTTTTTTCTTTTTATTATCCTTTGAAGATTTTTTTCAGGAGATCAGTGTGAAGCACAGTAAGCTATTATAGTTCAGAAAGTACTGGCCAAGTTCTGAGAGACATGGCCTTAGCGTCAACAGTGGTCTTCTAAAGCAAGTCTTGTTTTCAGAACTCATCTGAGGAGTACCAAATTTCAATTAAAAAGATCACTACATGCCGCTACTTTAAACATTCCTGTCAGTGAGCATCAATATCTGCTGCAATTCTTAAAGGTATTAGTTTACTGTATATCCCTAGTTTTATTAAGATTGTATTTTCGGGGCACCTGGGTGGCTCAGTTAGTGAAATGTCTGCTTTCGGCTCAGGTCATGGTTCCAGGGTCCTGGGACTGAGCCCCACATCAGGCTCCCTGCTCATCAGGGGTCTGCTTCTCCCTCTCCCCTATGCTTTATCTCTCCCTCTACTCCTGCCCTTCCCTCCTCCCCTGCTCATGCTCTCTCTCTAATAAATAAACAAAATCTTTTTTTTTTAATCACATTTTAAACTCTACTTCTTGTGTGTTTTACTAATTCTTAGCATTGATGTTCATATTGTTCACTTACTGCTTGCCATATGTTCTATTTACTCTGTTAGGTTGTAAGGTCTTGGAGAATAGATGCATCAAAATATGTGTTATTTTTTAATAACCTATGAAATATATCCTCTTCTTAAACACAAAATATCACCTACTGTAGCACTTCCTGCTTACTCAATTTTCTGGAAAATTACTCAGCTATCAAAAAATGAAATCTTACATTTTGCAATGACATGGATGGGACTAGAAGTTATCATACTAAGCAAAATAAGTCAGAGAAAGACAATTTCATATGATTTACTCATATGTGTAATTTAAGAAACAAAACAGAGAAGCATAGAGGAAGGAATTTAAGAAACAAAACAGAGAAGCATAGAGGAAGGAACGGAAAAATAAAACAAGATGAAATCAGAGAGGGAGACAAACCATAAGAGACTCTTAATAATATGAAACAAACTGAAGGTTGCTGGAGGGGAGGGTGATGAGGGGATGGGGTACCTGGATGATGGGCATTAAGGAGGGCACATGATGTATTGAGCACTGACCTCTACTTCTGAAACTAATAATACATTATATGTTGATTAATTGAATTCAAATTTAAAAAAATAGTGCTGTTTCTTCACCCTGCTGGCATCACTCAGATATTACTACTCTAGAAAAACAGTGAATTCATTCTAAATCATGAAAAAGAGTTAACGAGGTTAATAAATATCCAGAAGCTTGTGTAGATCTCATAAGAAAGGCTGAAAGAGGGCAGCCCAGGTGGCTCAGGGGTTTAGCGCCGCCTTCAGCCCAGGGCATCATCCTGGAGACACGGGATCGCGTCCCACGTCAGGCTCCCTGCATGGAGCCTGCTTCTCCCTCTGCCTGTGTCTCTGCCTCTCTCTCTCTCTCTCAGTGTCTCTCGTGAATAAATAAAATCTTAAAAAAGAAAAAAAAGGCTGAAAGTATGCCTAAACTTTAGACACCTTTTGTTTATTAGTTTTTGTTTTTTGGGGTCATCTTTTATACAGTATCATGAAGTGGGTTGGGCAGCCCTGGTGGCGCAGAGGTTTAGCGCCCCCTGCAGCCCACAGCGTGATCCTGGATCCCCGGGGTCAGGTCCCACGTCAGGTTCCCCACATGGAGCCTGCTTCTCCCTCTGCTATGTCTCTGCCTCTCTCTCTCTCGCTCTTTATCTCTCATGAGTAAATAAAACAAAATCTTAAAAACAAAAAAGTGGGTTTCTTTAAAATAAAATGAAAATAGAGAGGGAGCAAACTGTTAAGAGACACTGAACTCTAGGAACAAACTCAGGGTTGCTAGGAGGGAGGTGGGAGGGGGATAGGATATTGAAATAATGGGCATTAAGGAGGGCGCTTGAGTGATGAGCACTGGGTGTTATATGCAACACATGAATCACTAAATTCAACCCTGCTAACTAATAATACAATATATGTTAACTAAATTGAATTTAAATAAAGTATTTTTTAAAAAGTGGGTTTCTTTCCAGAATATGATGTGGGCTTAATATTCATTAACTCGGTAACCCAGTTACCAGTGTTAATATAGCCAAAGAAAAATTACCCTGATACAGAAGAAAAGTGATTTTTTTTTAAACAGCGCCAGACATTATGGATTAGAAAGAACAATAATAAAAGTAAATAGGCATTATCTGATTAGGTTATAGTTTATTTCAAATGTATATAGTCAGCATAATTGTAATCATTGCAAATCCTATTAGCTTGAATGATAGAAGCAAGACAGGCACATATCTCTATGGCTTAACATTGTTCTGGATATTCCCAACACATTCAGAAAGAGAAAGGAATTAAAGGTATAAAAATGAAAAATATTGCCTTTATTTTCGAAACCTAAACCTATTTTATGTACCTAAAAAACTCTTCATAATTATTCACTAAGGTAGATCTAGTTATCTAAGACTTTAATTGTTTTCATATAAAAACAATAAACTACTTCTATGATGTAAATATTCATGAGAATACAATATGGAAATAGCCAAGAATCCACAAGGAAAAAAAGAGTATAATCAGAAGACACTAGCCTTAAATACATTTTCAAACATCCAATAAAATAAATAATGAAAACAATGTGATACTGAAACAAGAATTCACAGAAAGGCCAACTGAAGAGAATAGTGTACGCCTCTATGCCCGTGTCTTTCTATATAGCTATGTGTATATATATATATGTATATATATATATATATACATATCTAGCTGTCTGTCTATCTATCTAGCTGTCTGTCTAATCTATCATCTATCAACCTTCTAGCTATCTACGTATCCATCCATTCAACCATTTATCCATCTATCCTGGAAGTCAAAGCCGAGACTCACTTGTACCCGGAGCAGCAGAAAGGGGTTCAGGCTTCTGCCAGGAATAAATGCAGACACCACCAGGAGCAGCAGCGCTCCAAATCATCATCTCTTGATTCTATGGCGGCATTCATTCAAATGATCATGAGGTTTTTCAAAAATTAAACAAAAATTGTTCTTTTCTGTTTTCAATATTTTATTCACAGAAAAAAGGAACCATTTACAAAAGTAGAAAAAATAGAAAAATGAAAACTGGTCATATAATGACAATGATCAACTCATGGCTACTCTTAGAAAATACATTTTTCCACTTAGTCAACCAAGTTTTAAGAGCAAAATTAGAGCAGCAAAATCACGAAGTTATATTAGTCTCTAAAATAAAAAAAAAAGTCACAAGCATTGATGATATTAAGGGTTTTGGGCTCTTTGCCATACTCTGGAAACAGAGTGTCCATATCCATCACAGCCAGCAACATGCTCCCCTTACTAAAAACAATTATTTTAAGGAATATTTCTGTCTTCACTTCACTCTTGTCATTTTTTGATAGGAGTAAGACTCACGGAGATCTAAGAGTTCAATATGCACAAAACGGAAGGAAATGGACAGGGTGAGGGAGAAGAGCCCTTGCCTTTGGCGTGGATGCCCTGGACCCTTGCTGGGAATGGGTCTGTCCCACCAAAGTCAGCTGGAGTCTGAGTCTGAATCAGAGGAGTCGCCTGAGGAAGATGAGCTGGGGCCACTGTGCTCAGACCGACAATAGTCATCAGCATCCCCACTGCTGGGGTCCGAGGACCTCCTGCCTTCCTTGGCTGCTTCATTTTCTCCTGATGCCCGTGAGGCATGAGAATTGCCCCCAGTAGCCGCTGAGGATTCTGTCTCTGGAGCCTGGAGCCTGGAGCCTGGAGCCTGGACTCCCGTCCAAGCCCCCTTGCAGACTCCCTGCGGACAGGGACTGCAGGTCTGTGGGTCTGATCTTGGGGGTGGGCCCCCCTTCATGCCCGTGTTTCCGCCTAGCACAGGGCAGGTCTCTGTGGGCAGCATGTTCTCCAGGAGCCCGCCGGCCTCTTGAGCAGGACCCGGATCCGGCGTGCCCTGGGGCTGCAGCTCCTCGGCGCTGCTCGTGCAGCTCCTCCCGGGGCTGGGGACCGGCTGCGGCCGCCGGGCTCCCCCGAGCGCTCCGCAGGCCGCACCTGCTCTCCCCGCCCCCCCGCGAGTCCCGGGGCCTTCTCATATCCCTTCATGGGGGCCTCTTGGGCCCCCCGTGGAATCCCACCCTCCGGGAAGAAGAGTTTTCCGGGGGAGACTTCACGTCCTGCACACGCCTCTGAAACTTCCTTCCCGCTTTGTGTGGGCTCCTCCCGGTTACATGCAATTGCTTAGAGCCCGGAAGAGGGCGGGTGCTCTGCCTGGAGCCGAGCCAGGTTCTCCTCAGACGCCCCTTTCTCCTTCGGGAAATCTTGCACTTATTTGAGCCTTATCTGCTCCGGGAGCTCCCTGTATTGCTCAGACAGGCGCCTGGTCAGCTCCTGGTTCCTCAGCTTGGATACTGTTGGGGCTCCTGGGCCGCGCCTCCCTGAGGAAGCCAAGGTGAGCCTCAGGGCGTCTGGGCAAGTCTGGGGGTTTCTTGTGGCTTGTGCTTCTGCAGGTCTTTCAGCACCTTCCCAGCTTCCGGCACTAACTCGGTCAATGTGCGAAATTTTCTCATGTGCTAAGAAATGTGTAACCATTTGAGTTTGCACGTTTCTCCAGAATAATCTTCAAAAGCCACTTTTCCCCAGTCCACCTGTGACTGGGTTGCTTTGAGTGTGTGGCTGTGGTTGGACGGAAGGTTGGTCTCCACGCGTTCCAGCAACTTCACAATATCTGCTTTGCACCAGTGATCTGGCCTCCAGGCGATGGCATTTCTAGGATTTCTAGGCCTTTGGCCCCTTACAGTTCTAGCAGTTGAGACACCTCAGCAGGAGTCAGACTTCGTCACTCTTCAGACTCCGCACGTGAGTTGTTTTGGGAAGTTGTGCAGAGCTCTGCTTTCTGAGGAGAAAAAAGAAATGCATGAGAAAATCACAACCCACTTGAATAATTTAACCGCCCTTAACAATGCGGATAGAAAATTGGCTACTTCTGAGTTGAAATTTATGTTTACATTTTTAAAGACTTATTTATTTACTTGAGAGGAGAGAGAGAGAGAGAGAGAGAGAGTGGGGGAGGGGCAGAGGTAGAGAATCTTTCAAGCAGGCTCCCTGCTGAGTGAGGAGACTGAGATAGGGCTCAGGATCCTGAGATCCTGAGATCATGACCTGGGCTAAAACGAAGAGTGGGGACGCCGAACTGACTGAGCCACCCAGGCATCCCCCCATGTCTACGTTTCATATACTCCCTTCGCGTTTTTCAAAATTGTCTTCCTAACCCGAGCCTGCCTTCTCACCAGAGCCTGGCACTGAGCAAGACCAACAAGTGGCCACTGTTTCAAGAGGCTCAAGTTAAGATATAAGTCCTAGGTGGGGGGCGTGTTTGGCTCAGTTGAGTCTGTGTGTGCCTTTGGCTCAGGTCATGACCCCTGGTTCCTGGGATCTAGCCCTGAGTCAGATTACTGGCTCAGCGGGAAGCCTGTTTCTCCCTTTTCCTTTGCCCACCACTGCCCTGCTTGTGCTCTCTCTCTCTGTCTCTGTCAAATAATAAAATAAAATCTTAAAAAAAAAAAAAAGAAGTTCTAGGGCAGGAGAATGGAAAAAGAAAATAAATGCAAAATGAATGGAAGGGAAAGGCCCATTGCTCTCTGGTGCCTTGCTTGTGGCTACCTTCCAAGTGCAGGTCAGAGGTCCACGGCTGAGGGTGGAAATAGTGAGACAAACCTGGGAGCTTCTCCAGGTCTATGCCACACTGTGGTCTGTTTATGAGTGAGACCCGAGCCTGTGGTAAGTTCCTGATTTGTTTGCATTCACTGGGACCCAGTGCAATGGGACGAATGCCTTCTGATGAACTAAACTACTTCTCTCTTCAAATGTCAAAGATCAAGTGAGAATATGAGGACATTTATGATTTCCTCTGGGTAACTGATCCTCATCTTGAAGCCTCAGTGCCTTTGACCAAAACCACACGAGGCTTTCCTTCAGTTTTAGGGCCAAACCAAATATAAAACTACATGACATCTACATTCCCTCTAGATATCCCAATTTTCATACACAAGGAACATAATATAAAGGACACAAATATATAAATTTATAAATGTCGAAACAAGGACAGATGAAAATTCAATAGAGTAAACTGGAGGAACTTACAGGATTTTTGGTACCTTGGTGTAATACATTTGCTTGGGAAAGTCTTAAGCCTGCTGACAGTTAATTAATTTTGCCAAGAAAAAAGTCAGAATTATTTACTTAAAAGTGTATGCTCACCTGGTGAATGTGTAATTGGTCTCCTCAATGCCTATAGGAAAACCCAACCAGTTGGATCAGTTCTGTGTGCTCTGGACTCTCTGTACTAGAAGGCAGCTGAGGCTTTCTGAGTTCCCACAGTCCAGCCAATTCAAAAGCCTCCGCTAAACAAACTTATTTTGCCTTTGCAAAGCCTTTACACTGGATCCTGAAGCTTCACCCAGATTAGGTCTGGAGCAGGCAGGACCAGGGGAGGATGTACCTTTCTGTCTTTGATTAGAATAACCCTTTTCTCATTCTCCAGACACAATCTAATGAAATCATCTTTTCCTTCATCCTTGGCATTATTTTTAAACAACATGCATATGGAAAATTTTTGTCTGGGTTTCTGGGTCCCCATATTCTTTTCCCATTCCCGCTTGCACATCTGACTATATTTCAATATGGCGTTTGAATGTAGGTCCTTCCCTTTGGTGTTAATTTCAGTGCTTTTCTGTGCTGCACCATTGATATTTTCTCATCTTCAGCATGGCCATCTATATCCATTCAATTCCGCTCAATTTCTCCTTAGTCTTCAGAGTTTAGGGTGACATTTGAGATCAAAATGTAAATGATTGGGGTGCCTGGGTGTCCCAGTCACTAAGCTTCTGCCTTAGGCTCAGGTAATGATCTCCGGGTTCTGGGATCTAGCCCAAGATGGGCTCCCTGCTCATTGGGAGTCTGCTTATTCCTCTCCCTCTCCTCTTCCCTGCTTGTGCTCTTGCCTGCTCTCTCTCTCCCTGTCAAGCAAATAAAATCTTTAAGAAACCCTGAATGATTCTATACAATTCTGTAAGGGAGATGGGATCTATAAAACAAACAAACAAGCAAACAACCCAGATGATTCGGTGAAAGCAATTGGATCAAAGTCAAACCAGCTACCAGGATAGCATGATTGCAATGATGACTACATTTTTGACAATATCAGGCTTCTCAGAAATTTTTTTGAATCTGCTCTCCACTTCTACTTAAAACTCTTATTTCTAAGTAATTTTCCAATGAGTAATTTACTATCTGATATATCCAACAACGGGCTACTATTAACAAACCGTAAATTAATGAATTACTTCAGCATTTAGATCTATAATACAATATGTAAAATACGATTAGCTTTGGATCATTTAACTTATGTGTATACATTGACACAGCCAAGATTGTACTTATGACTTTCTTATTACTTCTACAGCAAGCACTAGTGACATCATAGCTCTGAAATCTTTGGTGAACACACAGTTTACATTAGAGAAATTCCTGCTACTTTTCCAAATGGAAACAGAGTGGCATAAATTTATATATCAGCAAACCAAGGTTATTTCTATGAAATCATTTCATTTGCCAAAATTAAAGATAACTCCCCTACTTCCACCTTTTCATGATTTAAGCTACTTTGTTATCTAGTTTACTCTATATTTTTGGAATAATTTGATGATGAAGTTTTGTCTGTTGTTTTTCACATTCTTGGCTGTTTCTAATAGACTAAAGGGACTCAGAAAGTAGTTTCCAGGTGTGTCACAATTTTTACTTTGTGTAAAAATTGGTTAGGAGTATCTTATTTTTTGTATGAATATACTACATTCTATTCTACAAGTGGCATGATGTGAGTATGCAAAAAGAAATATTTCACTTTTTCTAAGTAGGTTATGCATTGAATGATTTGGAAAAGTCCTTGTATTTGATTATTGGTGAATGATGTCAGAAACCTCAGTTTCCTGACAAAAAGTCAGAGATAACAATAGTAAATGGGCTTGCAGAAAATGACACTGTTAACCATGCAGAAAAGGCAGAAATTAGATGGACAGTGCTTTCATTAGTCTAGAAGTGAGTTGTTTCTCATAAAACAAAATTCCAAAAACATATGTTTTCTGGTGCTGATTGTTATTCCATGATCGTTAAATCTTTTCACCACGGAGAAGAATGATGATAATAGTTTCCAAGGGCTGAGAACATACTGCTACTCTCCTTTCCTTAATGATTATTTTTAAATGTAGGTGTGTCTGTAATAAAGATAGAAGGGCAAATTAAAAAGCTTAGTATAGTCATGTGAGAGGATTCTTGTTGAAATCTGGTCCAATTTTACATAAATTTAATCCCATTAACTCTCATATATTCAGAAATTAATTTCAGTGATGAATTCTGTTTGAAATACAGAACATCAAAGGAGTAATTTTAGTTTCATGACTATGGCTTATGTGTGCACGTTTTTGTGCATTTTAATCAACATATTACAATAAAGGCATTTTTCAGGATCATGGATGAGGGACAGGCACAGATCTGTAGCACGGTATTAATGTCTTCATTTTAACAATTTTTATAAAAAATTATCTTTTTAAAAAAGAGTTTATATTTATTTGAGAGAAAGAGAGAGAGAGAGGCAGAGACACAGGCAGAGGGAGAAGCAGGCTCCATGCAGGGAGCGTGACATGGGACTTGATCCCATGTCAGCAGGATCACACCTTGGGCTGAAGGCAGCGCTAAACCACTGAGCCACCCAGGCTCCCCAGAATGTTGTTTTATAACCATTATATCCCCAAGGGGACAAATTCTTCCTGCAACTGTGAACTTACCAGAAAATGCTTGTTGATTGAATTATGATAGTTGCCTAGAAGTCAAAAGGTTATTTTTTTTCCCTCTTGTAGTATCTTGGAGAGTAATAGCTTGCTGATTTTAATTGAGTCAGAGGTGGGAGTTCTGCCTCCAGCATTTAGTACCAGAGTGATTTTGGACAAGAAATCATAATGGGATGGTTTTGACACTTAAATAATAAAAGTAGAGATGCTTAGTGAACTGCCCTTTGTTAAAGCAATCACTGGCTAGTCACATTACTAATTGATTCTTCAGACCAATCATGACTTACCTATGCAGCCACACACTGAATCAAACTCCTGAAGTCCAAGCTTTTTGGAGGAAATTAACACCCCAACAAAATTAAGGTTGTTTTGTACAAGAAGTGGGTCAGAAAGGCGTATGCCTGTTGGCTAGGCAACCAACAAAGTTATCTTATAGAAATTTTTACTTACTTTTGTAAGTAAAATGCAAAAAAGAAAAAATGAAATATATTTAGCAACTGGAACCTATGCATATCCCAAGCGAGCATGGATTTAACTAGAAGGTAATTAATGTGGTGATCACTATTGGATCATATGTATGACCAGCCACTGTGGTGGTTAGGTTTTAGTTGCCTGATATATATTTGGTTATGAGAATTGCTTTCAAACTTGCCTGCAAAAACTTTAATCATATTAAAATAAAATATTTTTATCAACATGCTTAAGATTATGGAATTCTTATAGTCTCTGCCTCTGTGGCTGAGGCATCTTGTTACTGGACTAACTTTCAAAGTAGAGGAGATAGTCTCTTTTTATGTAGATGTCTAGTTTGCACATTGCAGAAATCTTTCTTGAACAGGATTTTGGAATGAATTGCTGATCTACATGGCAAAAACTCACTCCTTCTTGGGAAATGAATACGTTCTTTTAAAATATTCCTGCCTTATCTCGAAGATCTACTGTTTATGAAGGGACATAAATAGTCTCCAAACATTAAGACCAAAACATGCACAAAAAACTTAAATGTGTATGTAAATATACATTCATGCCTGCCATCTATAGCAGCTTATATTTTTGGTCCTATATCTTAGTCCTCTTTATCCATTTTATTCTTTTTAATAACAACTTATTTTATTTATTTTTTATTTTTCAATGATTTTTACTATTTGAGGGAAAGAGACAGAGATAGCACCAGAGATAGTGAGAAGAGCATGAGCAGAGAGGAGAGGGAGAAGCAGGCTCTCCACTGAGCAGGGAACCCCAAGTGGGACTTGATCACAGGATCTAGGATCATGACCTGAGCCAAAGGCAGACTCTTAATGGATTGAGCCACCCATCTCTCCCAAATATCAACTGGTTTTAAACAAAACTGACACCAACTTCATTAGAGTTGATGCACTTATTAGCACCTTTACAGCGTAAAAAATGTAAATTTACAAGTAAAATTTGGGAATGTTAAAGTTAGGGATACAGGTAATCAAAATCAAGACCTATCTTGGGCTACATGAGTGGTGAAATTGGTTAAGTATCTGACTCTTTAAAAAAAATAAAAAATAAAAATAATAAAAGTATCTGACTCTTGCCTTCTGCTCAGATAGTGATCACAGGGTTGTGAGACTCATCCCTGTGTGGGGCTCCGTGCTCAGTTCAGATTCTGCTTGAGACTCTTCCTCTCCTCTTCTACCTCTACTCCCCCAGCACTCTCCCTAAGATAAATAATTAAATCTTAAAATAATTGAGACCTATCTCAGTAGTAACAGACCCAGTTTACTCGATTCCAAAACATGATGCACTTTATACATCAAAATAACTTATAACTTCACCATCAAGCAAGATTAACAATCTTCTGTTGTCAATCATTTAGATTTATTTGTAGAAGAACATGCAAAGGGAAAAATGTCTTTGTTTAAATTCACGGGGGTGCATTTTAGTAATAGACACATATTTATACCTTTGACAAACACAGGAAATTGCTTAGTATTTTCCTCTGACTCCTTCAAGAATTGCTCTTAGAATTTGTCTTCTAGCTATAAAGTGGAGTCTTTGAGTCTGGGCATTCTTGGAAGCAAAAGCACTTAGAAACTAATATTTTGTGCTAACAGAAGAAATATTTCAGAAGAACAAAGCCTTGAATATTTCCTTTTTTCAATTTTGTCATTTTTTAAAAAAATATTTTTATTTATTTATTTAATCATGAGAGACACACAGAGAGAGAGGTATACAGAGAGATAGAGGGAGAAGCAGGCTCCCCACAGAAAGCCCAATACAGGACTCGATCCCCGGACCTGGGATCATGCCCTGAGCCAAAGGCAGATGCTCAACCGCCGAGCTACCCATGCATCCCTTCTTTTTTCAATTTTTAAGTCACAGTTTGTTTCATTTCAGATACTAGGTCAACTCAGAAATTGTCCAGGAATTTTAAAACTGGTTTTGACTGGAATATTCTTTTTCTTTCCACAGTGGAGAATTCCTTCAATAAAGAAATAACCAATCACAGTATCAAACTGACAGTGTAAGAAGTTTGAGATGTAGACATGACAGTCTAGATGCATCTTTGAATTCAGAAAGATTATTTTGCTGTGTGAGGAAGATCAAAACACATGACTGGTTGATCTCGAGGTGAAGATGACTTCACCTCTAGGAAACAGTATTGGGAGTCAATGTGGGTAACTCTTGGGAGTGATCTTTAGGAGTAAAAATTCTTAAATAAGGAAGAATGGCCCACTGATGGAATCTAAGGATATGTTTCTTCTGAGTGTCGAGGAGGGTAACTGTTACGATCCCTTATCCACTTTCTCAGTGTTTGTCTGTAAAGAAATCTCTGGGTCAGTCAGTATGTTCCATCTTCTTTTGTTCCATCTTCTAAAATTAAATTATCTCTTATGGCCCATTTATCTAGAATACGTGCTGTGGTTGCTCGCCTGGTTGGAGTATGCTGGAGTTACAGAAATACACAAGTGTGTGATTTAAACTTAATGGTCTAGTGTAGGAACACAGAGTTTGCCCATCACAGACAGACAGACTTCATTATCTACAATGCCCATGTCAATCTGAAACTTTCTTCTCCCACCTTTTCATTTAGGGTATCCTACATATCCTGTTTTTCAGGGAAATCTCCACTGACCTCAGGACCAAGCTAGGCCTATCGTTACATGAACTCCAAATATGTGGTCATTTCTTTTACAATAGTGTAAATTGCAAGAGATAAAATGTTCACTGACATATCACCAGCAGATAACAGAGTGTCTAGGAGAGAATGTGCCCTGAACAAATAATTGATGCATGAATCAATTAATAAAAGGTGAGATGATTGTCTTATTGGCAATAGGGTTTGATTACAGTATGCCACCCAAGAATCTTTGCTATAGTTTAATAAATTATCTACGCTCTTTCCCAAATTCCATTTCTGAAAGGAAGATAGTTTTAAAGTATATATGGTTCCACATATTCCTCATTAATAATTGAGAATAGCAAGTAGCAGAAATTCTATCAGCTATTGAAAATGGCACAGATAAAGCAATGGGGAGAGAAAATGTTGAGGATCATACGGAATGAAGAATATGCACATTATTCTCAAAGTTTCATTCAGCTCCTCCAGCATCATAATCACCTGAGCCTTATTTCAAATCCAGTTCCTTATTTCAAGTCCAGTTCTTAGCCCAAACCCATGACCTGTAGAAACAAAAATATTGCATGGGGGTTGGAGTTGAAATCCATGGTTTGTCAATTATCCCATGCCATTCAGATGAATGTTCAGCTTTGAGAAATGCTGAATGAAGTTGGTTTACAGATACAAAGTCTACATAACTGTCCTTCACCTGAGAGCTAAGAGTGTCATAGGCACAATTTGATTCAGTAGTATTTATTAAATAGTCTTTAATGAAAGAAAGTGTAAGAGTGGGAATTGAGATCTTAGAGACAGTGTTGAGAACTTCAAAAATAAAATTTGGATAGTCATTTTTCTTGAATTCTTGATTACTCAGAGAAAAAAAACCCTCCTTTTTCTCAGAAAATTCAGACCATGTAATAGTAAAAACCAAAAAAAACCCTAATGTAGGTAGTTGAAAAAGTAGCGAATTTAATTTACTTTTTTGAAGATATTTCAGAAAAGATATTGCAATCAAATTTTTAGGTATTTTTAAAATATTTTATTTATTTGTTCATGAGAGACACACAGAGAGAGAGAGAGAGAGAGAGAGAGGGAGGAAGAGAAATAGGCAGAGGGAGAAGCAGGCTCCATGCAGGAAGCCTGATGCAGGACTCAATCCCAGGACTCCGGGATCATGCCCTGAGCCAAAAGCAGATGCTCAACTGCTGAGCCACCCAGGTGTCCCAGGTATGATGTTTTTAGGTGTACTTCAAATTCTGGAAGTATGTGATGAGAAGATTGCAATGTATTACATGCAAATATGTGGTGGATATTTATGCATATAAATTTTACATACATATGAATTTTATACCAAATTTGGATATTGGCAATATTAGAGCAGTGTTCTTTTTCGGATCAAGACATCAATAGGCATTCTAAAGTATCAGTGTCAGAGGTTATGGTCTCATGACCCTAACAATTAAGAGGTGGGGCATTGGTACAGGGAAGGACAAAATATCCACAGGAACCAGACAGCTTAAGACTCACTTGATGAATGGTTTACCTGACTGTTGACTGAATGGGCAGGCATTGCCATTGGATTACCAAAGAGAAACTTTCCAGGGAATATGCTGTGAGAGTTCACAAAAATTAATTCCAGGTATGTTCAAGATGAAAAAGCAAATTCATCATTTTAAAAGAAGTGAATATAGGAAAATACCTCTTTGATTCTATGTTAGAGATGGATTTCCTAGTGAAGAAAGAAAAAACACATTTTAAATAAGGTTAACTACTGATCAATTGAACTGCAAAAAATTTAAGGGTATTGTTCTCAAAAGACACCCTAATGGAAGTGAGGGATAAAACTAGTAAAGGATGAGTATCTAAGATGTGAAAGAAGGCTTCCACCTGGAAGAAAACTAGAGATGGCCTTCCCACTATGAAAATCATCTGAAACTGTTACTTCACAGAAAGAGAAGAAAGTAATAAATGGGAAGATATTCTCAACCTCACTCATAGAGACAGAAAATTAAAATGACAATCACTGGCATCGGATGAGCATTGAAAATACTAATATATTAAATTACAGTAATGAGACAGGGCAACTCTCCTGGCTGAGCAAAGAGAAACTGGCAGGAGGAGGGGGGAACGTTATGGGAGACTGTTGGGGCAGGAGGGGGGTCTGGAGGTGTATCTAGGCAGGTTTGGGTACGCTGGGTCCAATCTTCCCACAAGGTCACCTGAAGGTAACGGGGTGAGTAGGAGACCAGAGGGTGACAGTGCCAGAGCCTGTAGACCAGGGATGCCTGTTGTGCCAGTGCTTGCGTTATAGGGAGCCACCCCCCCCCCCAGGGCATCAAAGGCACTGCAGATGTGCAGGACAGGTGCAGAGCTCTTGGCAACTCAACTGTGGCTCTCCGACAATTCTGGAAGCTACAGCAGGAAGACTAGGAGTCTCTTGCAGTTTCCACCATATCTTGCTATTGCATATTTTAAAGTGCATTTTTCCTCCTGTTCTGTCCTCAGCAGCTCTAAATTCTGCATCCTCTAATCACACGAGACCATGTAAGCTCCCTTTCTGAAGCCCAGGCCATCCATTTTAGCCAAGCGCTGTGCTTGGTTCTGTGTCAAATCCAGTGTCCCTACCCTGCCACGTGTCTGGCAGTGACAGTGGAGACACAAGATGGCTGGCCCTTTGACAGTTTTGAAAGCATAGGTTGCACTTGTTTCCAAAATGAACTCACATTAGGGGATCTGGTCCAGGCACTTGGGGTACAGAGCAGGATTCTCCCACATTGGACAGTGCCCAGGAATCCTTAGGATTGGACAGCACTCAAAGGAATCAGAGACCTCTTACCCAAAGGTACTGGGCAGTACCTCTTGACGGGTCTGATTTGGAAGCTCCTCATGCCCTGGACAAGGGAAAGGGAGGCTGACTTTGCACAAGGGTTCAGCAGTCCCTGCGTGGGAGGATCTCACACGTGAGGACACTAGATGAGACAAGATAGTGATGGACCTTTGTGTGATGATCTTGGAGCTTCCTGACCTCTTCTTGAAAGGCCTGACATTTGACCCTTTTACTCTAAAAAGGCCACAACTCTATGCTTCTTCCTCCCCTGTGTAGGATCTGGTGTTCAATGATGACCCATAAGGGGCTTCTCTTTCCACCAAGTACTTCCTAATGAAAGGATATATCGAACGTACTGATCACACACACACACACACACACACACACACACACACACCCCTTGTAGTGGGACCAACTGCTCACAACACTACATGTGCCTAGAAGCTGGTCTCCAGTAACACAGCCAAAACCGTAGCCCCACTCCACCACCACTGACTGCCAAAGTCTGGCTTACATAATTCACTCAGGAAAATAAATACACAATAAAAATCAAAGGGAGTTATTTTTTCTCAAACTCACTGCTCTGAGCACACACACACACAGTAACGCATACATGGAGGGAGAGAAAGAGAGAGGGAAAGGAGAGAGGGAGGACACTAAATAGCTATATCAAAAGAGGAAGACAGCAACAGATATTTTAATAAAAAGAAGATAATTTTATTTTATTTTATTTTTTTTAAATTTTTTTTAATTTTTTATTTATTTATTTATTTTTTATTGGTGTTCAATTTACTAACATACAGAATAACCCCCATTGCCCGTCACCCATTCACTCCCACCCCCCGCCCTCCTCCCCTTCCAACACCCCTAGTTCGTTTCCCAGAGTTAGCAGTCTTTACGTTCTGTCTCCCTTTCTGATATTGCCCACACATTTCTTCCCCCTTCCTTTATATTCCCTTTCACTATTATTTATATTCCCCAAATGAATGAGAACATATAATGTTTGTCCTTCTCCGACTGGCTTACTTCACTCAGCATAATACCCTCCAGTTCCATCCACGTTGAAGCAAATGGTGGGTATTTGTCATTTCTAATAGCTGAGTAATATTCCATTGTATACATAAACCACATCTTCTTTATCCATTCATCTTTCGTTGGACACCGAGGTTCCTTCCACAGTTTGGCTATCGTGGCCATTGCTGCTATAAACATCGGGGTGCAGGTGTCCCGGCGTTTCACTGCATCTGTATCTTTGGGGTAAATCCCCAGCAGTGCAATTGCTGGGTCGTAGGGCAGGTCTATTTTTAACTCTTTGAGGAACCTCCACACAGTTTTCCAGAGTGGCTGCACCAGTTCACATTCCCACCAACAGTGTATGAGGGTTCCCTTTTCTCCACATCCTCTCCAACATTTGTGGTTTCCTGCCTTGTTAATTTTCCCCATTCTCACTGGTGTGAGGTGGTATCTCATTGTGGTTTTGATTTGTATTTCCCTGATGGCAAGTGATGCAGAGCATTTTCTCATGTGCATGTTGGCCATGTCTATGTCTTCCTCTGTGAGATTTCTCTTCATGTCTTTTGCCCATTTCATGATTGGATTGTTTGTTTCTTTGGTGTTGAGTTTAAGAAGTTCTTTATAGATCTTGGAAACTAGCCCTTTATCTGATAGGTCATTTGCAAATATCTTCTCCCATTCTGTAGGTTGTCTTTGAGTTTTGTTGACTGTATCCTTTGCTGTGCAAAAGCTTCTTATCTTGATGAAGTCCCAATAGTTCATTTTTGCTTTTGTTTCTTTTGCCTTCGTGGATGTATCTTGCAAGAAGTTACTATGGCCGAGTTCAAAAAGGGTGTTGCCTGTGTTCTTCTCTAGGATTTTGATGGAATCTTGTCTCACATTTAGATCTTTCATCCATTTTGAGTTTATCTTTGTGTTTGGTGAAAGAGAGTGGTCTAGTTTCATTCTTCTGCATGTGGATGTCCAATTTTCCCAGCACCATTTATTGAAGAGACTGTCTTTCTTCCAATGGATAGTCTTTCCTCCTTTATCGAATATTAGTTGCCCATAAAGTTCAGGGTCCACTTCTGGATTCTCTATTCTGTTCCACTGATCTATGTGTCTGTTTTTGTGCCAGTACCACACTGTCTTGATGACCACAGCTTTGTAGTACAACCTGAAATCTGGCATTGTGATGCCCCCAGATATGGTTTTCTTTTTTAAAATTCCCCTGGCTATTCGGGGTCTTTTCTGATTCCACACAAATCTTAAAATAATTTGTTCTAACTCTCTGAAGAAAGTCCATGGTATTTTGATAGGGATTGGATTAAACGTGTATATTGCCCTGGGTAACATTGACATTTTCACAATATTAATTCTGCCAATCCATGAGCATGGAATATTTTTCCATCTCTTTGTGTCTTCCTCAATTTCTTTCAGAAGTGTTCTATAGTTTTGAGGGTATAGATCCTTTACCTCTAGGGTTAGGTTTATTCCTAGGTATCTTATGCTTTTGGGTGCAATTGTAAATGGGATTGACTCCTTAATTTCTCTTTCTTCAGTCTCATTGTTTGTGTATAGAAATGCCACTGACTTCTGGGCATTGATTTTGTATCCTGCCACGCTACCGAATTGCTGTATGAGTTCTAGCAATCTTGGGGTGGAGACTTTTGGGTTTTCTATGTAGAGTATCATGTCATCGGCGAAGAGGGAGAGTTTGACTTCTTCTTTGCCAATTTGAATGCCTTTAATGTCTTTTTGTTGTCTGATTGCTGAGGCTAGGACTTCCAGTACTATGTTGAACAGCAGTGGTGAGAGTGGACATCCCTGTCTTGTTCCTGATCTTAGGGGAAAGGCTCCCAGTGCTTCCCCATTGAGAATGATATTTGCTGTGGGCTTTTCATAGATGGCTTTTAAGATGTCGAGGAATGTTCCCTCTATCCCTACACTCAGAAGAGTTTTGATCAGGAATGGATGCTGTATTTTGTCAAATGCTTTCTCTGCATCCAATGAGAGGATCATATGGTTCTTGGTTTTTCTCTTGCTGATATGATGAATCACATTGATTGTTTTACGGGTGTTGAACCAGCCTTGTGTCCCAGGGATAAATCCTACTTGGTCATGGTGAATAATTTTCTTAATGTACTGCTGGATCCTATTGGCCAGTCTCTTGTTGAGAATTTTTGCATCCATGTTCATCAGGGATATTGGTCTGTAATTCTCCTTTTTGGTGGGGTCTTTGTCTGGTTTTGGAATTAAGGTGATGCTGGCCTCATAGAACGAATTTGGAAGTACTCCATCTCTTTCTATCTTTCCAAACAGCTTTAGGAGAATAGGTATGATTTCTTCTTTAAATGTTTGATAGAATTCCCCTGGGAAGCCATCTGGCCCTGGACTCTTGTGTCTTGGGAGGTTTTTGATGACTGCTTCAATTTCCTCCCTGGTTATTGGCCTGTTCAGGTTTTCTATTTCTTCCTGTTCCAGTTTTGGTAGTTTGTGGCTTTCCAGGAATGCGTCCATTTCTTCTAGATTGCCTAATTTATTGGCGTATAGCTGTTCATAATATGTTTTTAAAATCGTTTGTATTTCCTTGGTGTTGGTAGTGATCTCTCCTTTCTCATTCATGATTTTATTAATTTGAGTCTTCTCTCTCTTCTTTTTAATAAGGCTGGCTAATGGTTTATCTATCTTGTTAATTCTTTCAAAGAACCAACTCCTGGTTTTGTTGATCTGTTCCACAGTTCTTCTGGTCTCGATTTCGTTGAGTTCTGCTCGAATCTTTATTAACTCCCTTCTTCTCTTGGGTGTAGGATCTATTTGCTGTTTTTTCTCTAGCTCCTTTATGTGTAAGGTTAGTTTTTGTATTTGAGTTCTTTCCAGTTTTTGAATGGATGCTTGTATTGCGATGTATTTCCCCCTTAGGACTGCTTTTGCTGCATCCCAAAGATTTTGAACGGTTGTATCTTCATTCTCATTAGTTTCCATGAATCTTTTTAATTCTTCCTTAATTTCCTGGTTGACCCTTTTATCTTTTAGCAGGATGGTCCTTAACCTCCACGTGTTTGAGGTCCTTCCAAACTTCTTGTTGTGATTTAGTTCTAATTTCAAGGCATTATGGTCTGAGAATATGCAGGGGACAATCCCAATCTTTTGGTATCGGTTCAGACCCGATTTGTGACCCAATATGTGGTCTATTCTGGAGAAAGTTCCATGTGCGCTTGAGAAGAATGTGTATTCAGTTGAGTTTGGATGTAAAGTTCTGTAGATATCTGTGAAATCCATCTGGTCCAGTGTATCATTTAAAGCTCTCGTTTCTTTGGAGATGTTGTGCTTAGAAGACCTATCAAGTATAGAAAGAGCTGGATTGAAGTCACCAAGTATAAGTGTATTATTATCTAAGTATTTCTTCACTTTGGTTAATAATTGATTTATATATTTGGCAGCTCCCACATTCGGGGCATATATATTGAGGATTGTTAAGTCCTCTTGTTGAATAGATCCTTTAAGTATGAGATAGTGTCCCTCTTCATCTCTCACTACAGTCTTTGGGGTAAATTTTAGTTTATCTGATATAAGGATGGCTACCCCTGCTTTCTTTTGAGGACCATTCGAATGGTAAATGGTTCTCCAACCTTTTATTTTCAGGCTGTAGGTGTCCTTCTGTCTAAAATGAGTCTCTTGTAGACAGCAAATAGATGGGTCCTGCTTTTTTATCCAGTCTGAAACCCTGCGCCTTTTGATGGGGTCATTAAGCCCGTTCACATTCAGAGTTACTATTGAGAGATATGAGTTTAGTGTCATCATGATATCTATTCAGTCCTTGTTTTTGTGGACTGTTCCACTGAACTTCTTCTTAAAGGGGAATTTTAAGAGTCCCCCTTAAAATTTCTTGCAGAGCTGGTTTGGAGGTCACATATTCTTTTAGTTGCTGCCTGTCTTGGAAGCTCTTTATCTCTCCTTCCATTTTGAATGAGAGCCTTGCTGGATAAAGTATTCTTGGTTGCATGTTCTTTTCATTTAGGACCCTGAATATATCCTGCCAGCCCTTTCTGGCCTGCCAGGTCTCTGTGGAGAGGTCTGCTGTTACCCTAATACTCCTCCCCATAAAAGTCAGGGATTTCTTGTCTCTTGTTGCTTTAAGGATCATCTCTTTATCTTTGGAATTTGCAAGCTTCACTATTAAATGTCGAGGTGTTGAACGGTTTTTATTGATTTTAGGGGGGGATCTCTCTATTTCCTGGATCTGAATGCCTGTTTCCCTTCCCAGATTAGGAAAGTTTTCAGCTAGAATTTGTTCAAATACATATTCTGGCCCTCTGTCCCTTTCGGCGCCCTCGGGAACCCCAATTACACGTAGGTTTTTCTTTCTCAGGCTGTCGTTTATTTCCCTTAATCTATCCTCATGGTCTTTTAATTGTTTGTCTCTTTTTTCCTCAGTTTCCCTCTTTGCTATCAACTTGTCTTCTAGGTCACTCACTCGTTCTTCCACCTCGTTAACCCTGGTCGTTAGGACTTCTAGTTTGGATTGCATCTCATTCAATTGATTTTTAATTTCTGCCTGATTAGCTCTAAATTCTGCAGTCATGAAGTCTCTTGAGTCCTTTATACTTTTTTCTAGAGCCACCAGTAGCTGTATAATAGTGCTTCTGAATTGGCTTTCTGACATTGAATTGTAATCCAGATTTTGTAACTCTGTGGGAGAGAGGACTGTTTCTGATTCTTTCTTTTGAGGTGAGGTTTTCCTTCTAGTCATTTTGCTCAGTGCAGAGTGGCCAAAAGCAAGTTGTATTGGGAAAAAGAGAAAAAGAGAGGAGAGAAAGAAGGAAAGAAAGGAGAAAGAGGAAAAAAAAGGGAAAAAAAAAACGAAAAGAAAAAAAAAAGAGAGAAGAAAAAGAGAAAGAAAAAGAAAGAAAAAAAAGGGGTGGGGGAAGGAAACAAATCAAAAAGCAAAACAAAACAAAACAAAACAAAACAAAAAAAAAAAAAAAAGAAGAACCACCGGGGGGTATCTTCTGATTCTGTGTTCTTTAAGTCCCTTGGCTTCCCCTGGAAATTGTCCGTCTAGCTGGTCTTCTGGGGGAGGGGCCTGTTGTGCTGATTTCCAGGTGTTAGCACTTGGGGGAGCTGCTGTGTCCCTGCCTGGTGCAGGGCTCAGTGGGGGTTGTTCACCCTGTGAGGCCCCAGGAGGAACAACCGCAGTGGCGGGGCCAGCTCTGCAGCCCTGGATTCAGCCCCCGCAGTAGCTCCAGAGCTCTCCGTCTGCAGGGCCTGGAGGCTCCGGGGCGGGGCCGCTGATCTGCTCAGCTCGGGGCAGGAGCGTCCTTGCTGTCCTGGGCCCTCCCGGCCTCTGCCTGTCCCGGGGGAGGCCGGATCCTGGGCTGTGTCCCGGCGCCCTGTGCTCCGGCGCCTGCGCTGGTGGATTCGCGCTCCCGGGCCGCGCAACCCCCTCCGCGGAGCCGCCGCCCGAGCCCCTCCGAGCTGCTCCTGGAACCGCGCAGCCCCCTCCGCACGGAGCCTCTTCCTCTGCCCGAGCCCCTCCGAGCTGCTCCCGCCCCGCAGCCCCCTCCGCGGAGCCACCCCCGAGCCCCCCCGAGCTGCTCCCGCCCCGCAGCCCCCTCCGCGGAGCCGCCCCCGAGACCCCCCGAGCTGCTCCCGCCCCGCAGCCCCCTCCGCGGAGCCGCCCCCGAGACCCCCCGAGCTGCTCCGGGTCCCCCGTGCGCGCTGCAGCCCTTAGGGAGCTCGGGGCGCTCTCCCGGGGCGCAGGTGTCTGTTAGTGTCCCCGGGAGCCCGAGGGCATCCTCGCCCTCCTGGGTCCTGCTCCACCTCCCCGTGAGCCCCTTTCCCCCGGGAAGGTCGGTGCAGCTCCTGCGTCTCCGGGACGGGGCTCTCCTGTCCTGGGGACACTCGCCCCGGCCTCAGCCCGGCTCCTCGCGGGGCCCCTCCCCCTTGGAGGCCTTTGTGTCTTTACTTCTTTTTCCCCGTCTTCCTACCTTGATAGAAGCGCGAACTCTTCTCACTGTTGCATTCCAGCTGGTCTCTCTTTAATTCTCAGGCCGAATTCATAGATTTTCAGGATGATTGGAAGGTTTTCTAGGTAATTTGGTAGAGACAGGTGATTTGGGGACCCTACTCTTCCGCCATCTTGCTCCTCCCCCAGAAGATAATTTTAGAAGCACATTTGTGCTAATTCAAGAGATTAAGTGAAATGGATCAATCTATTGAAAGAGACATAATGCAGAGATTACTAAAGATAAAATTTGATACATTTTCATAATTTTTCATAAAAATAAATCTTTAATATCCATTAATGAAATGGAAATTTTAGTATATAAGCCTTCCTACAGACTTATTTTTGAGCAAATGAAAGTAGTGGGGGCCTTGCCTACTTATTCTATACCAATTAAGAACCAATAAAAGATATTAGAATGGTATAGATATAAAAAGCTATAGCTTTCAGACCTTAGACAATAGGCAGCACCAGATAGTAAATGCTGAGAGAAAAGAAACAAATGTAGCATCAGCTACTGCCTAAAGATTGCTAGGCTACAACACTGGGACAGGAAATCCTGAGTAGTGTTGTGAGTCAGGGAGTTCAAGGGTGTTAGAGTTCCAGCACTGAGTATTGGTGGAGGGTAGAGCTACACAAACAGAGAGAAAGAGAGAGTGAGAGGGAGATAAAGAGAGACACATCTGTAGAGGGTGTCACAGCTAGAGGCTGTAGTTGAGGAGAGAGCATGAAGGCATATGAGGAAAATACCTGATCAAGAAAAGGTGTACAAAACCCATGAAACAATCTGTGCAACTCACACAGGGCTGGGAGTAGTTGATGATCTGCTCAGCCACAGTGGAAGATCCTTACAATAAACAAACTATGGGATAGAGTAGTCAGAAGGGTATTGTTCTGATGGGGAGTAGAGAGGGAATCCTGGCCAGATTTAAAACTTCTCTGGTCCCTCTTTACACTATTTTTTGTTTTTTGTTTTTTTTTAATTTTAAAGATTTACTTATTTAAGAGAGAACCAAAAAAAAAAAAATTAAAAAAAAAATGAAGAGAGAGAGAGAGAGAGAACCAGAGTGCAGGGGGGAGGGGAAGAGGGAGATGGAGAGAGACATATGCTGCTCAGTGCAGGGCCTGATGCGAGGCTGCATCTCACACCCTGAGATCATGACCTGAGTTGAAACCAAGTGTCAGAAGCTTAACCCTCTGTGAATCCCAGTGTCCCCTACGTTATGTTGTTTAAAGGCAAACCTTGAAAGCAGGATTTCTCCCAAGTTAACCTCCCTCCACATTCACAGGCCATGGAGCTGTGGCAATAAAAAGAGTTTGACGTCTCCCTGTGGACCTGGTGCTATGTTGGCTAATACTGCTGCAAAGATTGTACAGTTAATGTATTTTCCTCAAATAACTTACATCTAAGTAAAAACCATTCACTATATTGCTATATGTGCAATAGACAAGAGAAAGGAGCAGTGTCGTGGGTAAACTAGTTGGAGTTTTTTTCCCATCTAAAATTTCCAAGAAAAGATAATATTAAAGATTAAAATTTTGGAATATGAGGAATGTAGTTCAGTTTTTTAGCCATGGTTTTACGTTGGAATAGCAGAGTTATGGGGAGCAATCATTTGACGTACTGGAAACAGAGTGTTTTAAGTTTTCCTCTCTAGGATACTTCCTTGGGTGAAGCACCATGATCCATTGTTGACTAAATTTGAAAATGTTTTTGAAGAGATAGAGCAGGATGCTAGCCTCACCACGATGAGGAATACTTTAAGAGATAGTTGCCTTAAACTTAACAGAAAATATGATATTTCTTTTACAAAAATGTTTAAAATGCTTTCTAGGAGTTATCCATGCAGTATACATCAACCGTGTGATCACTAAATCCACAAAATATCACAAATCTTTCGATTATGTGTATGTATTGAAGAATAAAAGGAGAGGGTATGAGAGGGGATACAGGGTAATGAGAAAAGGAGCAGAGTCTTAAAGAAAGACCAGCAAAAGCTATTGTGTGTTAAGCTTTAGACCAAAGGAGAAAAGTGTTGTATGTTTTCAAAAAGAAAAGAACAGAAAAACTAAAGGGGAAGAATTGTGTGGAGGACTCACTGAAAAATACAAAATTTCAGAGGATTTTAGTTCAGTTGAGGTGGACAAGATCCATAGAAACAGTAGGATACTTCTGCCAGAGCAGGAGGTGGTATTATCAGGCAGGGGCTTGGCTACAATGGGCTGATAAATGAACTGTGGAGAGCTTTCAGCCTGAAGAAATATCTAGAAAGGCATGAAAAAAAATTTAAAAAAATTAAATTAGGCATGTTGACATAGAGAAAGGAATGTATGCAGATTCAGACAGATAACCATATGCAACCATTGCATAGTTGATGCAATTAGGATTATAATATGATTTTTTAAAAACATATAAGAAGTTTACATTTTATATTTATTTCAAAAACAACAGATCCATGGGTCACATAGGTTAACTCAAGGCATGGCTTCTCAGTAGTGCCCGGATGTGGCAGATTGATTAAGTGGGTTTAAGATGGTTTCCAATGAGTCATCCACAACAGGGTGTGTCTTCCACTCTGCAAAAATCTAATCATGTGCCCAACACCTTTCCCAAGGATTGATAACTTAATCACTTTGGGAAAATGGGTGTGGTCTTCAGGGACTATAAAGCATCAGGCAAAGAGCCAAGTTCATTCCTCTCCAGAATCCTTGTGTTTGGAGTTGGCTGGGCTGGGGAGACTTTAGAAATTTGCTGCTGTTGAAAGGTGAGTACCTACTCCTTCAACTGACTTCAACAGAATCACTTACTGATAAAGAACGGGAAACTCCATTAACAGTTTCCACAGATGAGTACTCCATACTCATGAAAGCAACTCCTGCGATTTTCTCTTGAAAATAGGAAATGTAATCCATATGTCTGTTTGTTTAGGTTGCTCCCAAAGAATTTGAGTGGGAATGATTTCATTAGTTCTAAATTTAAATTTTACCCCCATAGGTAGATGCAATCTCTTTGTATTTATTAAATGAGTTACTAGGATTGTTTCTTTCTCTTCTGTCATTTTTGTGTACTTTGATGTTCATATAGAATCGTGAGGTGCAGAAAGCATTTGCCACGAGATAGCATGCAGTGCTGTGGGCAATGCAACAAACATATGCTAGTTGTATTAGTTTTCCATAGATAGTAATTCATCTATCCATGCCTACCACTCTATTCATGTTGTGCCAACTGTATGTACATATTTAAGTACATGTTTGTATAACGGGTCTATATAGAATGCTAGTTCTGTTCAATATGCTCAACTATTCCAGAAACTCTTTGTTAGGTTGAATATTTAAAATGTCTCTTCAGTTTTCCGTTTCAGACCTGGATTTCAGTTTTCAGAGGTAGAGTGTCAAGTGTTTAGGAGCTGGAAAGATATGGAAAACTGATACTTTTCCATATGAGGAAGTTTAGATAGGAGAAGGCTCTCTGCATCCAGGGAACATGAACATAAGGGCCTTTTTAGTGCAGTGAAATCGATTTGTGGATAGTCCCCACTTTAAGATGGTGGGACGTAGTGATTTTTGACTTTACAGTGATGAGGAAAGGATTCACATTCAGTAGGAACTGAACTTCAGTTGTGTGTTTTGGTTTTTCCTGGGCCAGCAATATGTCCTAAGACACTCTGGTGATGCTGGCCAGCAGGAGAAGCAGCTTCACTTCCCAGTCAGTCACTGACCATGACAGTCTACCACTGATGCACTTACAACCATCTCTACCCATGCAACCATTTTGTTTCTCACCTTCATTACAGTGTTCTCAATACATTACATGAGATATTCAATACTTTGTTATACAATGAACTTTGGGTTAGAGGAGTTTGCCATATTGTAGGAGTTAAGTGTTCTGAGCACTTTTTAAGGTAGGCTAGGCTAAGCTATGATGTTCAGTAGGTTGGTAGTATTGAATGTGATTTCAACCTATGATATTTTCAAACTACAGTGGATTTATTCAGATGTAACCCCATTATAAGTCAAGAAAAATACATATATTAAAACAAGTTGTCTTTTATTGTTGACAACCGTTTTGACTTGAAGTATATATCATTTCATAGAGAACTGGAATTCTAGAAATGAGTCTGTTTGAATGATGAGTATATTACTAGTCTCTTTTAAATCATTAAATTTTGAATGTTTCAGGGCTGAGAGGAGATAAATTGAATTGCCTTGAAATTTTAAAATGATATACTAATTTTCAGATGATTCTCACTTGCCATTTTCATGGCATTTTATATATTTCTCATGACAACAATTACCTTTGAAAAACACCTCATTTTATATCATCCTTCAAACTCTGATCTACTGAGTACCAGAATATGGTCTTTTTTATACCATGATATCTTATAATAGATTAGTGTCAGTGCAGTTCAGAGATCAGTACATGTTGCTTGATTTAATGTTAATCATGGACAGTAATTTTAGTTTTGTGGTTTTGTTTTGTTTTCTTTCCTTTCATTATTTTTTTGTTAGTAAGATCTGTATTTGTACACAGGATCAGTCATTTATTCAACGTGTGACTTTTAGACAAGTAACTTATTTCATTCACGCTATGTTAAGTTTCCTCATTATAAAGTGTTGGTAAAAATAGAACATATATCACTACCATTGTTGATGAGACTAAAACAGGAAATATAGATAAGAGGAGTCTGTTCATACTTAGAATTAGAAAATAGTATAGCTTCCTCTACTATCATTTTTAAAAAGATATTTTATTTATTTTTTTGACAGAGAGAAAGAGTGAGAGAGCCCAAGTGGAGGGGGGCAGCAGAGAAAGAAGGAGAATCAGACTCCCCACTGAGCCCCTAGGGTCTCGATGTAGGGCTCCGTCCCAGGACCCTGAGATCATGACCTGAGCTAAAGGCAGTTGCTTAAGTGACTGAGCCACCCAGGCATCCCTACTATTATCATTTACATATTATGATTTTCATTAATGTTTTCAATCTAAAAATTATTATATTCAAAGTAAGTTCTTGGCCAGGTTCTAGCCCATTCTACACAGGGCTGATACATATATTTTTAGAGATTTATTTATTTATTTATTCACGAGAGACAGAGAGAGAGAAAGAGGCAGAGAGATACACAGAGGGAGGAGAAGCAGGCTCCATACAGGGAGCCTAATGCAGGACTTGATCCCGAGACTCCGGGATCACACCCTGAGCTGAAAGAAGATGCTCAACCACTGAGCCACCCGGGCATCCCTACACAGGGATAATCTAATTTTTACCCCTGTCCCTTAAAGGATCTCCTCATGATGGGAAGTTTTGAGTAGAAGACCTTATGTTCCATGTCACTGAAAATGGTGTGTTCATCAAACAGACCTACATAAATCCCCTCTCACAAACTGTTATTCATAAAATATCTGTAGGCATCATCACCTCATTGTTACCCAATTTTCAAAGAGTTATCTTAATGCTGATTTTATAACTGTTCAGAAGGCAATTGTTTACTTCATGTCTGCTTTGGATCCAAGATAAACTTTATGCATTTCAAACAAGCAGCCTCTCCCATTCAAGTTCTCAAAGATGGGAGAGATAACAGCAACCATTTAATTAAATAAAACATGTAGTCACAACTCATAGTAACTAAAATAATGTATTCTTTAAAAATTTAAGTATAATTTAATATATTAATTGGTAATAAAGTGAGGAGCTTATTAACAAAGAGTCTGTATTAGCAATGACTTTCATATTCATTGATGATTCTTGCCAGAAAATATATTTAATTATGATAATTGTAAAAGGATTTGTATATTTTCTCAATTTCTCTTATGTGTATTGATGGTCAGTACCAGAGTTGCTTAATTTAATGCCATGGTGACATTGTTAAACACCCAGCTCTTCCATTTCTCTGTCATCCTCAGGGTCTATTTTTTGGTCTCTAGACAAGTGCACATTGTGGCAACAAAATGAAAGTCCCATGTATCACATTCAACACATGTTCCTCAAATATTCCAGAGGAGTATTAAGCAGCTGACTCTTCCCAATGTTTCTTTTCAGGATCCACTAAACATTTCACAAAATCATTTTAATAGTATTTCTTTCAAATCCCATTGGCTAGATAAGGTCAAGTAGCCTATAATCAATTACTGGCAAAGGGGTAAGGATGATTGCATTTGGTGAAATATGACCCACACTCCATGACTGGCAATTGGATCTGTACTACATTCTCAGGTCCATTTAGAAGAGACAATGTAAAAAAAAATTGGAATTGTAAAAAAGGAGCTGGAACTGTAATAGAAAGGCCATGTTCAACAAATCACTATGCTTGCTGAAGAACTTGAGTGCTCTGTTCTTCAGCAATGTCTTTCTGTTATACGAAAACACATAGCATGTCTTGCTGTGTATACTAGGATATTCATACACACAGGAAGAAAATGATGCTCACACCTCTCAGTATTTTTAATGATTTTGAATATGTACTTTTTTCAAGACCATTGACAAACTAATTTTCTCTACATTTTTCTTTCCTCAGAGTCATGGATTCCAACATCAACCAGGATGAATTATTTTGCTCCATATGTGTGAATTATTTCATAGACCCAGTCACAATAGGCTGTGGGCACAGCTTTTGTAGGCCTTGTCTTTGTATCTTCTGGGAGGAAGCCCCTTATCCTCCTTACTGCCCTGTGTGCAGGGAAACATCTCATCAAATGAAGTTTAAAACCAACATTGTTTTGAAGACACGACTGTTCCTTGCCAGACGGGCAAGACCTTACCGCTTACCGAGCTCTGCAGAACAGATGTGTGAGATACACATGAAAACAAAGAATTTCTTCTGTGAGGTTATAAAGGACCTGCTCTGTTTGCTCTGTTGTAAGTCTAAGGAGCATGTGGCCCATAAACATTGTTCCATTGGTTGGACTGCTGAGGGATACCGGGTAAGCAATGGCTGAGAGAAGTTTCAATCTGGGAGATCTGATATGTGAAAGATTAGAAAAGAAAGTGAAGATAATTTCTATTTATCTATGCGTCATACAGAGCAGATAATAATTGGCATTATGTGCTAGAAACTTGGGTAAGCTATTGTAAAAAGATGTTGTCCGCCCCCCTCCCCCCCACAGCACTTACATTTTCATGGTTATAGTCTTACAACTCAAGTTGGTGGTGGTGATGATGTTGATTACAGTAGGAACTGCAACAATTCCTTGCAAGACCAAGATGGACTAATCTGTTAGTTTCAGGCATGGTTGTTGTCCATTATACCCACAGTTGCAAAAAGCCTAATCTAATGGAGTCTACTTAGAAACGCTGGCTCTTGGTTAAAATAATAGGTTACTGGGAGACAAAAACTGACCACAAGACAACAAAAAGTTAGACAGCTTCCATTTAGTGAAAATTGGTTTGGTGACATAAAGTTTGAGGGCCAGTTGCCTACATAGTGAGACACCCTTTCCAACTGTAGGTTTACTTTGTGGTTATAAAAGTCCTCCAATTTGACATTGGGCTTAACAATGACATGCCCTGGCACTTTGCCCTGTCTAGTATCTAGATTACTAGAGATGGCAAATGCATTTATCTTGCATTCCCTGCCCTCTTCATCTCTAAAGTTATGACATTTTCAATAACACTTTTTCTAATGTTCATATTCATGATTCTTTTGTAGCAAAATCTCCTGAAACAAATGAGATCTCTGTGGGAACAGACAAAAGAAAATCGGAGAAATCAAAAAAGAGAGACCAGCAAAGTCAGAACATGGGAGGTAAGCAAGGGATTCTGTTTTCTTCAGCACCAGCTTCCAATACTCACTGATTATACTTCAGCTAAATCATAATGTTCATAGTCTTCTATGAGTAACCAATAGCAAATCAGTTCTAATTAGGGAAGTATATCAGGGAAGTATGTAAATTTGTTAGGATTTCTTCCTAAAATCAAAACAACAAGCTCATGGAAGTTATTCCTGGATAAGATCATACCAATCCAATAGGTATAGAAAATTCACTGTAATCAAGGTAAACAATAGCTAATAGATTAGATAAACATAGAGTTTCTTAGAATGAAGAAATCTTTAAATGTGCAGAGGATATTATCTGATTATTTTAGTGATTAGACAATTTGAAATTGCAAACTCATGAGGATTTCAACCAGGCAAATACGTGAGAGTTGAAGCCTAGTAAGTAGGGCAATCCTGAAGTAGAGATCCTATAAAGTTCATATTGGTTCACATGTGTATTATAAGAGATGAAATGTTGAGAGACATGACTAGTAATGTAGCACTGGCTTAAAATGTGACCTAAATAGAATGACTGAAAATGTGGATATATCATTGGTGGATTCAAAAATATGGATTGAACACCACTAATGAGAGGTGAAACAAAAATTTAGTAATATTTTAGAAGAAGTCAAGATTTCCTGATGGAAACATACAAACAAACAGTATCAAAGAATCTTGTCACCACTAATAAAGGAATCCAAATGGGGCTGTGGGAATGACAAGGTGATATAACAAAATTGTTTTTGTTATTTAAAGGTAATATCCTGAAGTAGATAACTTACAATATATTTTCCTTGAAATATCCAGTGCCTATTTTGTCTCAGTAACTGTTCTAAGCCAATATAAAATAGACAAAGGCAATAGATTACCTCCGACTCAAGGAGCGCAAGGGGTACTTGGAAGGGTACTTAACCAGTCAAAATATAAAATTTAGAGTATCAATCATCATGATAAGTGCTGTTGAGAAAAATACAATATGAAAGCAAATAAGGAAAGTAATTTGACAAAATTGAGCATTCAGTATGGTGATCAGAAAAACTTACTCTATGGAAGAGCACATTTTGGACAGACACCTGTAGGAGGTCAGAAATTAAGGCACAAGGCTGTTTGGGAAAATAACATTTTAGGAAGAATAGTTAAGCACATCTCAAACTAAACTGATTATTTCTCCCACACCTGCCTTTGTTTTTCCATTGTGAAGTCAATAAAGGTAAATGAATGAAAGTACAGACATTTGAAGTCAGATCTAAAAATCGAGTGTGAACTATGTATTAGAAGTACAGTTGAAGGGATCCCTGGGTGGCGCAGCGGTTTGGCGCCTTCCTTTGGCCCAGGGCGCGATCCTGGAGACCCGGGATCGAATCCCACTTCGGGCTCCCGGTGCATGGAGCCTGCTTCTCCCTCTGCCTGAGTCTCTGCCTCTCTCTCTCTCTCTGTGACTATCATAAATAAATAAAAATTTAAAAAAAAGAAGTACAGTTGAAGTAAGCATGCTAAGTGGTGGACATCATGTAAGGTGAACCAAAAACTTGTTGAAAATACTGACATTTAATATGACCAGTGTAATAAGAAGGATTTAAGTGGAGCACAAAGGCTCAAAGATAATTAAGTGTCCTTTTACTGAAGCTTCATCTGATATATACTAAGTTGAACCAAATTGAATATAACTAAAATCTTCTGAAGTTGTTTAAGCAAGGAAGAGATATTATCATATTTCTCTTTTGGTAAGTTCATTCAGATTGTAGTTTAGAGAGAATACTGACTGGAAGGCTTCAAAATGAAATTCAAGGAAGCAAGTAGGAGAGAGTTGAGGAGCCCTAAGAGGAAAGGTCCGGAACAAACTGACAATAAGTAATGATAAGTGGAAAGATTCCATTTCTGAAATGTCAGAAAATGTGATTTGTGTGAGTGTGGCATGTTAAAGGGATTAAAAAGAAAGAGACAGTTGTTGATTGGCATTGGAACATCATCTAGGTTAGAAATGGTGGTGGTATAGATGGTTTGGGGTAAGGTAATGTTAGTCTGATAAATGTGGCCCTTTAAGTTCCTGGGAATTATCCTGAGAAAACTTAGAAACTAAGGTATAAAAAGTCATGTGGATTCAGTAAAGAAGCCCTTGGTTAAAATTCACTCACTTGATGAAAGCCTGAGAATTACATAAACGAATCTAGTGACAGTTTACCTATGATCAAGAAATATATTTTGTTGGTGGTAAAAATGACAGCACAAAAGCCAAGATATCAGGTCGAGTATGTTTCGTTTTAATGCCAAAACCATGTGGGTGAATAAAGCATGTTAACCAGTTGGGAGGAAAATAGGGAAAGATAAAGTTTTAAAAAGTGAAAAGGGGGAATTAATGGGAAAAGGTTTTTGTATGTTGACTATTGTCTCTGAGGATAGTGTGAGAGTCAGCTAAGAAAGGGAGTGTACCGTCTTGGCCAGGAAGAGTTGAGCTGCACTCATACACACCAGGTTCTGGTCTGCATGCATGCAGTTTGTGGATGTGGAAGGAAACATTTAGGAAGGTCTTCTCTTGTTCTAGGACTAATATTTGCTATTATTTTCTTAAAGCAAAGAGTGAGTCTACAGCTAAAGCATCTGGGCATAGAAGAGACTAAATGGATTTAGTAATGAAGGTTCTTAGTATATTATTCAAGCCAATTATTATATCACAAGTGCTTATTATTAGGAAAATGTAGGAATTTGGGGAAGAAGTTCAAAGTCAAGGTTTTGACCTCTTGTGCAATAAAAGGACAAATGAGTAGAAAAAGGGTGGGGGCAGAAAGATGTCCCAGTTTCTGTTTTCAAGGGATGTACCAAGTTGGCTAAATGCCAGAGACAAATAGTAGGTGATATGACAGAGATAGAATCAGCCCCACTCTATGATCTAACTAAGCCTCTCCCTTCAGGGTTATGTGAGTCTGCGGAGGGAGATGATCCGTGCTGAGTATCAGAAGGTGTGCCACGTGCTTTATGAGGAAGAGAGACGTTATTTAGAGGGAATAGAACGGGAAAGCAAAGACATTTTTCAACAACTCAAAGAAAGTGAGGACAGCATGGACCTAAAAGGGAAACTGCTAAGAGGAATGTATGAGGACCTCAAGAAAATGTGCCAAAAACCAGACACGGAGCTGCTCCAGGTAAGGACTGAGGAAAGAAGAGTCACCGTGCTGCCTAGATAACATCCATAACCTCTTTGCCCTCTCTCACAACTGTGCAATGGTACTTTCTGAAACTGTGGTAAGGGTTTTCCCTGTCACAGTGTTTCTGGTGACCAGGCTAAAGTCTGTGAAATTCTGTGGAAAAGCAAACTACAAACACTCCTCAAGTTGTAATATACGTCCAATTACTGACCACAGCAACCAAGAAGCTAGCTGAAGACATATGGATTTGTCTGAACACTTGGCCAAACTGAGAAATTTGGGCATCTATAAAGTTCATTTTCCCTTTCTGTTTCCATGAATACGGGCTTACTCACCCTTGGATTAGGTTAATGAAATCTCTACTGTGAATCTTGTCATGAATACTAAGACTCTTTCTTTTCTCCCTCTTCTCTTTACAGCATTTTGAAAGTGCATTAAAAAGGTGAGTTTGCCTCTACATAAAAGATTTAAGAATTATTTATTAGTGATCAGACTGTTGATGCTGAAATAGGAGCATAATTTATTATGATAACAAAACCTGTTTCATAATACATTTATTTTCCCCAATCTCACAAAGAAGAAAAGCGTTTGCTGTTTTGTGTAAGGTGGGGTTGGACAAGGGTCTGTGGAAGCCCATGCAGTTGCCAGGGTTCTGTGCACCAGTGGCATGAAGGCAACTGCTAGTCCTGATTTTAATTCTTGCCAGTAAGTGTAAGAATACATTAAGGATATGGCCCGAAGCCACGCTAGTCTTCTGTGGGAGAAATAGGTATTTTCAAGAAGCCTAAAGTGGGGGAGAAAGAGAAGAGGCATGGGGGAGGACCATCTAGGGCTTGGGGCTCCCACAGTTAGCAGGCGGCAGACTCCCAACTTCACCAGGAAGGGCTGGATGTGGCACTTCCTGAAGCTGGGTCCTCCGAAGCAGAATCTCTGCCCAACCTGAGCTCCTCACCTCCTTGCTGTGATATGTGAACACGGAGCATCTCGGAGGTGACTAGTGTGGATTAAAAATCAAAGTGTCCTCTCCATGTCCTCAGTTCAGGCCATTTTGCATCATCCCATGCTTGGCTGATAGAACCAGATCCTGAAATTATATGCTAGGGTTGAAGTGTCAGGAAGTAGAATTGGGTTTCATTTGCTCTTTAGAAAATGAATGGATATTTGCTACATTCCTTCATTTGTGCAGTTACATTCATCACCTCTGATCCCAGACATGAGGATTTTAATGAAGCATCTTCCCTAGGATGTCGATTACATGCCATCACTGTCATGAAAACGTTGAGCTCAGAAACAGTAATGAACTGCTCTTGTTTGCAGGAGTGAAGCAGTACAGCAGCACCTGCCTCAACCCGTGGACGCACAGCTCAGCTCATGGCCCATCACTGGGCTGATAGAGAGGCTCAGCCAATTTCTTGGTAAGAGACCATCCTTTGGTGGTATAGTTATACAGTCTCCTCAGCTAGTGTCCTAGCGGGTAATGTTTCCCCAAAGCAGAGTTTATGATTTCATATCTGGGAAGGTAATAGCCTATTTTGCCTTGATACAAAGATGATGCATGTGGCAAAACAATTAATATCTGAAGAAAAGCCCAATAGAATAGATTGTAACAAGCTACCTGGAAGTAGACAATAGGAAAGATACTAGAGAGGCTGCAGTGTGCCGGGATACCATGTTAACTGTTGTATGAAACATAAATCTTCATGCACCCTCAGTATATTCCAAGTTTAGGTTTGTGGTTTATTCTGGTAGTTAGATGATGAGTTGTAACTTTTGTTTTCAAAAATGTTTCATAACAAATCACTTTACATGGCACAATCTTTATTCACATAATCCAAAAGTACTTTGTATAGAATCAATAGTATTAAACACATAAAGTGAATACTTACAACACCACAGTCAGCTGACCACTTATTTCACTAGATTTATCTCTTTTCTTTCAAAAGTTGCACTAGCTCACAAACCTTCTATTTATGAAAAAATAGGAATTTTTCTTTCAGTTTATCTTGCCTTGTCGTATTTTGGTGAAAAATAGTTAAATAGGAGACAAAGTGATCACTCCGTAGGAGTTATTGTTATTAGGAGCTATTATTATTTTATGAGAAGATGGCCTGGCTACATTGTATTACTAAAGATCTCTCAACTGCAAATATTTCAGAGAAAAAAAAAACAGAGCTTAGCATATCTGTCTTTTTGATATATATTAAGAAAGTTCATATATTTCTTCCATTTTTTTCTGCTTAGAGATTTGCTTGTTTTAAAGACAGTCCAGTAGACATTGACCTACAGTAGATTTCTAGAGCTTCCTCACTGCCCTGGCCCTCATTTCCAGGGATAAGCTAGAAACCCAGACACTATATAAAGGCCATGTCCATCACGAATCAACATCATATGCTAACGTGAGTGTTTCTTTCCTCCTGCAGTGCCCATTTTTTTTGAAAATGAAGTAACCACCCGTCACGTCCCACTCTTTGAAGATCTGAGACATTTGCACGTCAGTCCCAATCATCCTGATGTTGTCACTAATACAAAAAGATCTAACTATTTTCTGGCATGGGGAGCCCAGACATTTACTTGTGGTCAACATTACTGGGAAGTGGATGTGGGGAACTGTCAAAACTGAGTCCTTGGATTTTGTGATGATTCTTGGACAATGACGAATGACATGGTGCTTGACTCAGAAGGAATTTTTCTACTCTTTTGTATCAAAGAGGACAATCAGTGCAGTCTCTTTACCTCCTCCCCACCGTCCCCTCAATATGTGCAAAGGCCTCTGGGTCAAGTAGGGGTGTTCCTGGATTATGAGCGTGGTGTAGTGAGCTTTGTGCATGTGGCTAGTAGCTCTCTCATTTGCAGTTTCCTCTCCTGTTCCTTCTCTTGTCCTCTCCGACCTTTTCTATGCTCTGCTTCCTCGTAATGAGGGTTATGTTTGAACCTGACTGCAAGTGTCAGGAACGTCTTACCCAAGGTAGCTTGGGGATTTATCAAATACATTGACTTCTTTCAAAGACTTGATAATTGTGTCTACATTTGTTTCCATTTTCTTTAAATAAAAACAATCTCTTAGAAACAATGATCTGTATTCTGTGTCTTGTCCTTTCACTTGATTTCTAAGATGGTGGAAGTGAAGAATATCTGAGTGAGTTTACTCAGCTGCATGGGCTAAAGCAAGAGGACAGTTTTCTTCTCACTGACAGACGTGGAATTCTCTTCCCTCTGCTCTCCATCTGCTCAGGAATGTTTCTCCACCAGGACTCGGTTTTAAAATTTCTCGTCTTTGTTGAACGATTTTTAAAGCTTTTGGATAAGTTGAGGTCTCCTGATTGTGTGGACTCAGAAGGCGTTGTAGTGTTTGTGAAGTCCACAAGCTAATATTGTCCTTTTCTTCAGGTTTATCTATTACAGGAGAGGAAGGTATATGTCAGCCTTATGTATAGATTTATTTCAAGTAGGTAGCTTCCAGGTTAGGATATAATAGCATTTGGTTGTTTGAGTAAATGCATAGGTGTTACAAGATAACAAATAAGGCCATGCTCTACCACTGTCAAAAAGTGTGCTATATGTAACCAAAATTAAATGGGAATACTAGGAGGAGTATTGTTTAATGAAAATGTGAATTAGCCTGCCTTTAAAATATATAAGCTCAGCAAATTATAACAGAGACACAAAGGAGATACTTATCTAAACAGAACGACATCAATATAGATAATCATACTGTGTCTGGGAATTTTCAGTAATTTTAATGCATATAACCTATAGTAACAGCTTAATCTACCAGGCTGGACAGTGAAAGTTTTTGCTATAGAAAAAAGACGATCTGCATTTAAATTGGTTCTAAAGTCAATCAAATCTTAAAAGTTTGAATGGAATGGTATATTAAACTGTTACAACAAAAACACATGTTTATTACATTTATTTTTTTATCCAGAATCATATACATAATGCTGAATATTGTCGTATTTAATTCACCTACTGGAAGGTATGGCATACTATAAATACAACCAGAGTTTCATATCTTTGAATCAGCATTTATTTAAAAGTGTGGTAATGTCTTTGTTAGTGGAAGATATCTAGGAAAAGTCTGAGAATGGCTGAACCTGCCTGTGGGATAATTCTCACCCAGGGGTCTTATGAAAGATGAATTGTATGATAGGTATTTTGGCAAAAGTAACATGAACTTACAATTCTGCAGTACTATTTTTTTATTAGCATCATCCTGTTCATCACCTTTTTTTTTATTTTGCTTAATTGTATATTACAATAAAAAGATTAAGATGAACAAATACAATACAAATATATTAGAGAAGGATAAGTAATCAGCTAAATTGATGTTTAAATCATTTGTGTTTCATTTCCTTTCACTGGGAGAATAATCAAGATCTTACTTAGAATGTGTTCTCAAGTATAAATTACTTTATGACAGCACCTCGAAAAAGGATAGACAGTAATTCTTAATATTTAGCAATAACTCATGAAAAAATTAATGACATTACATCATAAAAACAGCTAAAATCATAGAAAGCATGCCAAGTGTAGGCAATAACTGACAAGAATTAAATTACCTCTTTGAGCCCTCAGAATAATTATAAGCAGAATAGAAAGAGAAAACGAGGTGCCTGAGTTGTCATTCAAAATTCTTAATTTCGGATCAGATCATGATCTCAGCCCATGTTGGGCTCATGCTGGGTATGGACCCTGCTTAAGATTTTCCTCTCCCTTTTCCCTTCCCCATCCCTCTCACTAAAAAGAAATAGAAAAGGATCATGTTTTGAAATAGCAGGTCCAGATAACTTTGTATAGAGTTTTGTTATGTTCAATAAATCTTGTGGGAGGGGGAAAAAAGAGACAAACATTGGGAGGGAAGAGGTAAAAATGTATGTTTCCACAGGTGACATGATTGTGAGTGTAGAAAATTCCAAAGACTTTACTAAAAATATCCTGGAACTATTAAGTGAGTTTAGCAAGGTCCCAGGGGAAAAGGTCAATATTAAAAGATCAATATATATATATTAAAGTCATCTTGAAATAGTGAAAGGGACTGTAAGGGAAAGCAGGGAAATTGAGTGGGGAAAAATTAGAAAGGAAGACAAACCATGAGAGACTCCTACCTCTGAGAAACAAGCAAAGGGTCGCTGATGGGGAGGTAGGTGGGGGGATGGGGTAACTGGGTAATGGGCACTAAGGAGGGTACTTGATGGGGATCAGCACTGGGTGTTATACTATATGTTGGCAAATGGAATTTAAATAAAATATTTTTTAAAAAGTCATATTGATTCTTACATATTTGCAATGAAAAACTTGTATTTGAAATTTATTAAAAAATCTCACCTTTAAAACTTCAAAATTTGTATTTGAAATTCTTTAAAGAGCTGAGGATGCAGAACAGCAGAAATTCTCATTTAGTGTTGCTGGGAATGAACAGTACCCAACTTATCTGGGAAGACAATTTGGCAGCTTTTTGTTTTCTTTTCCTTTTCCTTTTTATTTTATTTTTTTTTCCTTTTCCTTTTTAAAAATAAACTTAAACATAGACTTACCATATAGCTCAATTTCACTCATAGGTATTTACCCAAAGGAACCAAAAACTTATGTTTACACACAAAACTAGTTTGTGGATGTTTACAAAGATTTACTCACAATCAAAAAGCCTGGAAGGAAATAAAATGTCCTTCAGCAGGTAAATGGATAAACAATATGTGGTATATCATAAAACAAAATGCTATTAAGTCATAACAAGGAATGAGCTACTCATGTACATAACATCATGTCTGAATATTAAATGCATTTTGCTGAGTGAAAGGAACCAGAACCAAAGGGATTCATATTTTATGATGCCACTCAGATGAAATTCTCAAAAAAGCTAAACTGTAGGGATGAGAAATAGAATATTGGTGTCTTGGGGTTACAGAAGCAGGGACTGGTTGACAGCAAGGGGAACACACAGGGGAAATCTTAAAACAATGGAACTGTTCTGCTCTTTTGGATAAGACTGGGCAATGGATTCATGCTTTTCTGCATTTCTCCAAAGTCATAGAATGCTACATCACCAAGAGTGATCTCTGTTATATACAAATTAACAAAACCAAATAGGATATATGAGGAACCCAGGATGTAGTGCCAAGTGTCACAAATGATATCACTGTATTACAAATGAATGGCATAACCTCTTTGAGGGAGTGGGGGAAAGTAAATCTAAGTAATTTTGGAAAACAATATTTTGATTGGGAATTGTAAACTGAAGACAAAAAATAATTGTACGTAAACACTTGACTCTAGTTTGTAAATTTGTTTCTCATAAGGCTACATTTAACATTTCTTTTTGTTGTTGATGTTTTTATTTAAAATTCTAGTTAGTTAATATACCATGTAATATTAGTTTCAGGAATAGAATTTAGTGATTCATCACATATAACATCCAGTGTTGATTCCAAAACGTGCCCTCCTTAAAACCCATCACCATTTAGCCCATGTTTGAAGGAACTTTATAACTGTGTCAGGATTAAACACATAAATAAACAAAAGTTAGATAATAAAAGCCCAGCTTCCACATCAGGGAATAAATAACAAATAAAGGATGGTAGAAGGCTGGAGTAGCCACCATGGTTTTTCAGTAAGACTCTGTAATATACTATGATTTCATGTTTAGTTTAATAAATATGCAAATGGATAAATTATTATATTATACATACATCTAGATATAAATGGATTCATATATAGACATATACTTCCTAGTTCTATTTGCCGAGAGGCTTGAAGCAGTAACATACCAATAACAACACACACATATGACCCAGATCTTGGTTGGGTTAAATATCATTCTCCAATAAAAGAGACCAGAGCAATTTGGAGAAATGGCTGATTCTAAGGCTCAATGAAGGAAAATACGTAAGGAAGCTTCAACTCCTCATAGTGCCAGCAGGTAAGGTATGTCTCAAAGAAAAAACAAAAGTGGAAAGCATTCCAAAAGCATAAAGGAGCCAACAACCTGCAAAGTCCCCAGTGGCCAAGGCTGGAATAATTTTGGCAAGAAAATATATAATATAATACAGGATTATAATCCAAAGTATTGGATAAATACACATGAGTTCATACTGATAGAAATTAAGTCATTGAATACATGCACATATGCAAATATATATGAGAGAAGAGGCCAAATCTTCCTTATAGAATATTTCAATAATATATGTAGGTACTACACACCTCACCAGGGAAACTGGATAGGGGGCCTTGCACAAGTGTTCACTATTACTGTTGTTAAGTATATGAACAAAATGACAACAAAGAAAAAACCAATAGTAATAAGTGAAAGAAACAAGGAAAGCATCAAAAGGTTTTTAAAACCTTAAAATTGGGCAGTCCTAGTGGCTCATGGTTTAGTGCCCCCTTCAGCCCGGGGTGGGATCCTGGAGACCCAGGATCAAGTCCCATGTCAGACTCCCTGCATGGAGCCTGCTTCTCCCTCTGCCTGTGTCTCTGCCTCTCTCTCTCTCTCTCTGTCATGAATAAATAAATATAATCTTAAAAAAATTTTAAAAACCCTTAAAATTGGTAAGAAATGAATTATGTAGGAAAATAGACACATTAGATATAACTCAGGATAGAGATCTCATCTGTTTCTCACAATCAGGGTGCAAAGACACCACCGCCCCCCATGGTCATGTCTCAAACAGAACAGATCTCAAGTATCACTTCCTGTAGCTCCCCAACCCAGCTAAAAGTCACAGCAGAGAATGGTCAAAGTTTTCAACTAAGGAATTCACGATCGAAAGTTGAGCTTTACACAGTTTGATCTTCTTTCCTTTAGCTCTCAATTTGTAGGGTGGAGCATGATGCTACCTGTGGGCTTCCACAATCCCCAGAATGAATCCATAGATTGGTCCCTCATGCTCTTGAGCCTTTCTATAACTTTTAGTAACAGTTTCTCAAAGCCACAGAGGGTCTCAGCTGCCTTTAGTCAAAAGATCAGGAACCCCTTCAGAATCATAGTGGAGTCACAAAAGGATGGGAGAATAAATGATGCTGTCCGAGGACTCTATAGGCATGGTAAAGCATGAGAAGTAAGTTCATGAGTCCTGGAGACCTCTTTTTCACCATACACCCAGCAAAGCACACGTCTGGAAATCAACTTTCCATGTATTTAATGGTGCCAAAGCCTATCAGGTGTCCTCAAATACAGCTCCCTTAGATGAGGGAGGTATAAATCCAGACTAGTCTCCATTCTAGGATTGAGAGCAAGCACCCCAAGTGACACAGAGGACAGAGCTCCTCATAGCTTTCCAACATTCCTCATTCTCTGGGAGATGGGGCTTCTGCAGTATGAGTACAATATTCCTAATTTTGTGGGGAGGTGGGGCACTAATCACATACCCCCAGGCACCACCCTAGTTTTCCTGAAAACAGGCTTTTAAGTACCATTTGGGGTCAGAGGTTCTAGGTCGGGCGTGTTTCTCCACTGTTCCTCAGACAGAAATAATAGTCTCTCAGAATGCAGAAGGAACAGAAAAAAAAAAATGGGATGAAGTGCCTCCTTCATAGCAACTGATTGATATAAATCAAAACCATGAAAGATAACAGTTGAAATAACCGCCTATACTTTTCATCCCAATCGCTTCTCGGCCTTTTGGCTAAGATCAAGTGTAGTATCTGTTCTTATCAGTTTAATATACTTTTCATCCCAAAGCCACTAAGTGAAACCTTTCTTCAACATTCACCTCTGTTTAGCCCAGGCCTTACTTCAAATTAGCTTTTCATAATAACGAAGGACAGAAAAGGAAGGAAGGAAGAAAGGAAGGAAGGAAGGAAGGAAGGAAGGAAGGAAGGAAGGAAGGAAGGAAGGAAGGAAGGAAGGAAGGATCAATCCTAGATCTCATTCAGGCTGGAAAAAGCAGATCTTTTCTTCTTGATATTTTTCTCCACACACAGAGCTCCTCAAAATTACAAAGCTTTTGGGAGGGAGGGATGGAAATATCTGCCTTTCTTCTCTCCCCTTCTCATATGTGCATGTACAATCACACACACTCAGACTTCAAAGGATACAGACATTGCCGTGATTAGGTATTAGAGAAAAGGATTTCAAAATATTAGCTATTCTCTAGAAGTTTTGCTAATCCTGTTTTTGCCAAGAAGGATATCAAAGTGCAACTCATTTCACAGCATGGGGACCTTCCTCTCAACCCCCTCTGTTCACCTCAATCCCTCTCCCTATATGTATAAAAACTAACTTACCAGTCAAACCCAATATTTTGACTAATTTCATGAAGAACATTTCCTTTCCATGGATCACAAAAGTGAAAAAAAGTAACCAAAAATATTAACAGATATAGACAAGATTACTAAGAAAAACTATGTCTGTATTAAGGGCTACAATGATTTCAGGTACTTCTTTCATTCTGTTGCATCTTACAAGTAACAGACACACATGTGTGCAGCTGTCAGGAGAGCAGAGGTGGACTGCTGTGCAGCCGGTATTCACAGACCTCTGCACGAGCAGCAGGAAGCCTCTTTCAGTGACACAAAGGAAAGTCAGAACCTGCCAGGGGGCTCTGGAGGCACGTCTCCAGGGGCAGAAGGTGGTTCTCCAGTTCCACTTCTTTGAAGGCTTTCTGGACAACCACTGTCCCCACCGAGGTGACCACGGGGCAGCCTGTGCGTGTTCCAATGGATCTGCTTAGTGAAGCTGGTCCCACCTCCAAAGCGGGGACAGAGAGGAGACCGGAACTTTGACTAAAGCCTTCAGGAAAATGCCAAGGAAAGCAAAACAAACAGGAACCAGAAGCAAGGTAATCTTGTTTTACACACCTCCCTCTGCTCACCTTCCAGTTGGTGCTTCTCCTCAAGGAACTGCCCGGGTTTGTTCCTGTCTGCCCCACCACCCGGAGCTGATGCTCCGGATCTCTGCCTACACTGTCTAGGTTCAGGAAGGGGAGGATTTGAGTGGGAGAGGGCAAAGCAGCTTCCCTTCCCAGCTGCGCTGTGTTTGCTTTCCGAGAAAGAATTCTTTTCAGAGATTAACACGGAGACTACATTAATCTAGGAGGTGCATCTGAATCACCTGCAGGGCTTGTTAGACCACAGAGCCCTGGGCCTCAATCACACACACTCTTGATGTAGTAGGTGTGGGGTGAGGCTGCAGAGACTGTGCCCGTCTAACAAATTCCAAGACGCTGGTGCTGGAGCTGGTGCTGGAGTTGATGGCGGGACCGTGCTCTGAGAGCCTCGGCCACAGGCCCTGTTCCTGAATGATGATGCTTTTAGGTAGCACAAGGATGGAAGTTCAGCCTGTGGACCTGCTGCTGTGGCTTTTTGTGATCTTAAGTGGGGAGAAGGGAGTGACGGGAAATGCAGGCCCGTCTGCCCAGATGGCCCCTATGCAGCACCCTTGCAAAAGGCATTCTGAAGGCCTTCTTAAAATAGTAACATAGTTTACCAGAGAGCCCAGAAATTCCACAATCAGGTGTGTACCCAAGAGAACAAAAACACATGTCTGTACAAAGATTTGAACTCAAATATTCGTAGTAGCGTTATTTTTAGTAGCTAAAAACGGGAGCTCTCAGATTTAACAGCAGCTATTCATAATGTGATTTTGACTCAAAAATATTTTTATCATTTTTGTTGGATGTTTCTTGCAGAAATGATTCTGTTGGTAATAGGCACCTATTTATTCACATTGTCCATTACGTGAGTAATAGATGCCCTTTTGAAAAGCTAGAAATAAAAAGAAAAACAGCCAGCCAGACCTAGTAAAATATACATGACCTGAAATCTATTTCAAGCTGTTAAAGATTAAAGATGTTGAATAAATGTATAGTTTTTTGTGGCATTAAATGATTTACCTTAAATCTGAGCATTGCTCCGGTCACTTTTGGATTTTTTTCCCCTATATCCTTCTTTTTACCTAGTAAGTAACTGACTCGTTGAGAGCCTGGGTCATATTTAAGTTTTCCAGTATAATTCACTCTTCATCTTGCAAATATGCGTACAAGGACACATTCAGTTACGAGAGGTTTTCATGGCCAAACGATGCACTTATTTCTGAAAAGAATTACAATAATGAGTTCAAGGGGAAGTGAGTCACCCACACGATCCCAACGCAAAGTGACAGATCATGCGCACACTGCTACGGGGCCGCCCCTTCCCTGGACAGCGCTTGAGCCTGTCCAGAGGAGTGCCCAGGTCTTATCCCAGGTATGCCTGGGCTGAGAGAAGATAAAGGGACGAGTCAAGAGGTCTAAATCAAGAAAGCGAAGCTAGAGGGCAGATTGCTATGACCAAAAATTAACCTATTATTGTGTTGATTTTCAGAGCCCAGATGATCATTTGCTTTTAGGTGGGCAATTTTAACTGTGGGCTTTTCCACCCGTCATTTCACCAATCTGCCTCCCTTCAACAAGGTAAGAGGGAAGGGCAAAAATTGTAGAGTATCCTCTGGAGGGGAAATGCCCTCCCACTAAAGCAGGCCCAGTGAAGGAAATATATTTCTGGAAACAAAGATGTAAGTTTGAGAGAACACAGATTTCAGCCGAGGGGGAGAATTCCCACGCAGCGGAGTGTTCAGTGCCCGACACACCAGGCCTCCGTTTTTAGCTGGAGGAGTTCCACATCCGGCTAATGGCACAGTTTCTTCTAAGGGCTCCCTCTCGCGAGCCATCCCGGGCTGCATGTTCCTGGGGTCGCTGACCAATAGCCCTGTGCTCCCTTCCAGGTCTCTCTGTGTGATGCTGCTCCTCACGGGGACAGGCAGGCCTCTTCCCGTAACCAGCTCTGACGGCTCCGCTCCTGAAATTCCCATAACCCAGCCAGGACATCGGGTTACTCAGAATATAAACCCATTTTTCCCTCTTCTCTTGAGTCTCACCGACTCTCGGTCTCACGACAGACCAGTCTGCTGTACCGAGGGCTTAGCCTTGCCAATTCACGGAGCCCACAGAACTTTGTTTCGCCCTTCCCCCTCCTTTGTTGTACCAGGATCGAAATGCCTTTATCCAGCCAATTTCATCCACTTAATAAGTGCTTGACGAAGTGCAGGCTGAGAAGCGCTTCCATGAACAGTGACTCCTTGGCTCCCCGCCTCCAACTCACCTGTCTGCAAGTTGGCCCCGCTGGTGCTCGCTCAGGAGGTGGCTTTGGGAGCGAAGTGGGCCAGCCTGCAACCAATGACTCAGCCCTGGTTCTGAGATCCGGGGCATCCTCTGTTCTCCTCCCCACCCCACGGTCCTCCTTTCCTCTTCCCTTCGTTATTGTTCTACAGAGTACTCTCAGACCCCAACACAGCACGTAGTCTACTCATTTCCTTGTCAAGTATGTGCCATCACAAGTCTCCCCGGGGACGTGTCTTAGATGGATCATTTAGAGCGTGCTTTGGAAACCACTTGTGAGGCTAGTCGAAAGGCAGAGGTAATTGGAAACTCACTGGGGATTCTAGAGGTTTGACCTGAGGAAGCACAAATTAGGACAGGGGAGGGCAAGATACAGCTGAGAGATATCGGGGCTGGTATGATACGCGGCTGAGGAAGAAAACGGTGTCTTGACGGCATCTCAGTTTTCCAGTATGAGTAAGAGAGCAGGTAGCCGTCCCAATGCCTGCAATTAAGAAGACAAGGTGAGGAAGACCCTGTAGGCCGGATGCGGTCCTTACAGCGGTCTAGCTTATAGGAGGAGTCTGGCTGGCATGGGGATGGCCGCGGGGCTCTGCATCTCAGAAACAAACACGACAATGAAACAAGAAACGAGGATTTGGGAGTCCTGAGCATGGCTTCTTAACATGCGGGTGCCTATGGGGAAGGAAATGAAAGCAGAATATTTAGCAAGCTGAAATAAGTGTTTTTAATTTTGGCTATTGAAGATCCCTTTCTCCGGGATATTCTCCCGAGATGGAATCTCCTGCCGACTAAAAAGGAGAATGAAAGAGGCTCACAAAATACAAATTCCTCTGGGGTGGAAAACCTCGTAATTGTGTTAGCCTGAACCTGTTGGAAATCGTCTAATATGTATGACCATAATTTTCATGCTTTTCCTTTTTTTTCAGATTATTTTATTTTAATGACTTGACAGAGAGAGAGAGAGAGAGAGAGAGAGAGCAGGGGGAGTAGCAGAGGTAAAGAGAGAGGCAAGCTCTCTGTGGGGCAGGGAGGCCGATGCCGGGTTTGATCCCGGGACCCCGGGATCATGACCTGAACTGCGGGCGGATGCCTCGCCAGCTGAGCTACCCGGCGCCCCTGTGATTTTCTCTTGGCCAAATATTGAGTATATATTGGCTCCTATGACGTTTAGATCTTCCAAATATCTAGCATTTTCTGACTATGTATGGGTATGGATTATAATACTGGGAGTAGCTCAGCAGGCCACGGAGGGATATGCAGAGCAACTATGAAATCTTACAAGGCTTTACACGAGAGGCAGGAAAATCTGTGTCTACCATTTTCTCTACACCAGGGAGAACCAGCATGTGTGTAGCACAGAAATTAAGGAAGGGGTCCTCCCCTCCCCCCACCCAAATAAAAGTAGTAGAATGTCAAATGTCCTAATAGGGAAACTAAATCTGTCAGACCTATATTAGCAGGGATCAACCTAAATGGGAGAGTGGAAGTCAGAATGGGCAGGAGAAGGAAGGAGAGAGGGAGAGGGTGGGGGGAGAGCTGGCGGGAGAGAGAATTGACAAGGAATTGACTTACGAGGACTATGGGTCCTAGCTAGACAAGTCTGAGAGCAGGAAGGCAATCACTCAAGGATGGAAAGCAGGAGCAGTCTAGAACCTTCCACAGGCTGGCAGGAGCAACTGGAGCAATGTAGACCCCACTCGCTTTTGGAATTTTATTCAGGGAATTCCCAGTCATTCCTTTAAAGGCCTTTGTTGATTCAATCGGGTCCACCTGGGTAATCAATCACCCTCCTTTATCACCACTTTGATTCATCTGCCAAATCCCTTCACAGCAGCACCTAGATTAGTATCTACTTGGATAACTGCAAGAGATGTGAGGATGCCATGAAGTCCTTGAGTCCCTCCCTTATATCCCCGTCATTTGGCCTAAGCAGACTGACACATCACGAAACATCACAAGGCTTTATGTTGTTAAATACAGGAATAAAGAATCTGAAAGGTGTTACCTAGATTTATTACATAGAACCCTCTGTCGAGACAACGTCCTGAATATACATTCTGTAGCTCAATAAATGCGTTACTGTAGGAAACCTTTCCTACACCATGCTCATAATATTGTAATGCTCACAACATGATTGAAATTTTCATTTCATTTTTTTTTTTTCCTGAAATTCAGTTCTCTTAAGTCACCCACTGGGAGCTTGACTGTCAGCGGTGTATTTTTCTTTTAAATGTTATATTCTTCGGTGTATTTTTGTATGCATTGTTTTGTAATGTTGTTGCCACGTGGATGCACTGGTTTTTAATATATTAATAAATCACTTTGCTAAAACGTACATACACGAGATACCCTGCCCCTAACTTACATTTTCCCGTATCTTCATTTATATAATGTGTTGAACATTGTACAGTATTTTAAAATTACTCTCCGTATCGTATAATGTTCAAGTGCCATCCTATGTACTTATTCAGCTACTGAAAGTAATGTTACGGCATATATATATATATATATATATATACACACACACATTTATTTATATCCTTGTTGGTGATGGATTCTATAGGAGAGATGTCTGGAGGTGATACTGCCAAGTTAGAAGATGTGTGAACAGAAGATTAGGGTATCTCCCTAGACTGTGCTGATGCTCCATAGGGTGGTCCTGCTCTGGCTGGAGCGGTCTGTAACTCCTCTGAGCCTGGGTCCTAGGCCATCAGTGAGGAGTGAGCGGGTAGACACACCGGGTCCAGGAGAACTCCCCAGTCACAAGCTCCTATAATCTCCATCACCATAAGCCGGGAACAGATGGTGCCACCTGCTCAGGAACTGGCCTCTTGGTGATCAGAGAAAATTTTAAGAACGAGGTACAAGAACACAGGGGCCTAGAGAATGGGCCTATAACAAGCGCAGGACCACCCCGCAATTATGGAGGGCATAAGGAACCCGAGAGCGTGAGGAAGACTGGAAGCGCATTGAGAAAGGGAAGCAGAGCCCTGAGTGGCGTGGGCATGGCGCAGCGGGAGGAGATTCCAACCTGTCCTCCACGCTGAGATCTCCCACCCCCCACCACATACACAGCATCACACAGCAGCTGTCCTGTGGCTGAGATTCCAGATTCCTTTCCTGGTTCCTGCAGAAGTCAGGGATGAGAGACCCTGCAGGGCATTGTCTTCTGGTTCCAAAAGAGCCATGGCAAATTCCCCTGACCTGGTGTTTTGCTTGGACGTTTCAGGATTGTCATCTGCTACTCCGCCTGTCCCTGGTTTGAGCCCTGCTGCCCTAACCTGAGGACTGACGGGGCACCTGGAGATTACTGAGAAGCTGCTAGGGAGCTGGAACCCTGGCTGCAGAGGGTCTGAGGCCCGCTGGTAGTATCCGTGGCCAGGATGTAAAGAACCTCAGTCTAACAAATAACGTTGATCCGTATCATTCCGTTATTATTTAATGCTTGCAGAATAGGCCTTCCCTGTTCTTTCCTAGATATCCAAAGAGACCGATGACGCTGCAGTGAGCTGTTATTTGGCATAAACACTTGCCCCCCAAAATAGATTTGAATTTATTAGTGAGGAATTTCACCTTTGATTGCTAAGAGCTGATTTCCGCAAGCTACCTTGAAAAGACACTAGGAGATAACAGAAATGAACATTCTTTAGAAACGCCTATGTGGCCTGATGAACAGACACTCCTATCTTTCTCAGGATTGATAGTCCAGTATGCGGTGTCAAAATGTTACTGAATATGTTTGTGCTTTGTCGCCTCACCTTTTTTTTTTTCACTTAGACATAAAATGTCACTATTTTTCATTATTTTGTTACCTTCAGAAATGCAAAGCACGTTGATTTTTGTCAGGCTTACGACGTTCTCTTTGGAAAAGCATTTAACGTGTAAGTCGGTGTATGGAAAAATATTGAGTAGATGAGCGCGCAGTTGGTCCCTGGATGCAGCAGGAGCCAGGTAACCACGCAGGCACCCCGAAATCTGCCCAGGACGCCCTGCCCTGCGGGTCCAGCGCGGAAGGCGGCCAGGGTCAAGAGGGAAGTTCGGGGCCGCCCCGGGACCCAGCGTCCAGCTACCGGAGAGAGCCTGGCTCCGACGAACCCGGCTCAAGGGCTGCGTGGCTCACCGGGACCCCTTGGCGTCCTTGGAGCAAGCCCCAGGAGTCCCTATTTCCCGAGGCTCCGGCGCGGCGCGGGGTCCAGGCGGTCCAGGCCGGCGGACAGAGCCCTAAGCTCCCCTCGTGGCCACTGTCCGGCCCCGGCCCCGGCCCCCGCCCCGGCCCCAGGAGCTTGCGGTACGTCCGCAGACAGCTCCCACGGCCCCGGCGCGGTCTCGGGAGCCTGCGAGCTAGAGCCTCGCGCCCCGGGCCTGCAGGACGTCCAGGCCCGCGAACCACCCCCGAGCGGACGCGGGCCCAGGGCGGGCGGACTGTGCGGCGCGAAGCGCGGGGCGGGGGCGCGGCAGCTCGGTCAGGGGCGGTGGGTCCCGGCGGGAGGCCGAGCGGGGACGGGGGGCGGGCGCTGGGCTGCGGGCCCTGGCGAGTCGGGTCCCCGCACCTGCTGGCGCGCAGCCCCCGGGCCCCACGCGGCCTTCTCCGGAGCGGCTCCCGCTCGGCCGCGAGGACGCGGGCGGCCTCCTCCTCTGCGCGCCTTCCGGAGGGAGGGCGGCAGGGCGGGCGCGGGGGCCTCCTTCCCTCTTCCACGCTCTCCCCCCGGAGCCCGCGGTCCCACTGCGCGCGGGACGCAGCGGGCAGGGGCCCTTGGCGGGGGTGGCGCCCAGAAGAGCCCTGGAGGGGAACCGGGGGCTCCGAAGAAGAGAGGCCGCAGGCAAGGCGAGGGGGGAGCCGGCGCCCGGGCACCTGCACTTGCTGAGCCGGTGCCCAGCGCCGGTGCCCCGCCCCGTCCACCTGCAGAGGACGAGTTCTCGCTGCGAAGGTCCAGAAAAGCCAGTTCCAGTTAAGAGGCGCATCTGGGTCCTGCAGCCAAAACGCCACAGCCTCCTCTGGCGCGCAGTTGCTAGGTTCCTGGCTTCAGTTGCATTTCTAGGGTCAAAGACGGCAAATGGGCAAAGCTGGGGGGCCTGGGTGGCTGGGTCGGCCCTTAAGCGTCCCCTTCTTGATTTGGCTCAGGTCAGGATCTCAACGTGGGGAGATGGAGCCCCGGTGAGGCTCCTCGCTCCCAGCTGAGAGTCTGCTTTTCGCCCTCTCCCTCTGATCCTACCCCTGCACACCTGCACGGGTGCTCTCTCAAGGAAAATCAATCAGTCAATCACTCTTTCTTGTTGTTGTTGTTGTTGTTGTTGTTGTTGTTGTTGTTCTTCTTCTTTCTTCCTTCCTCCTCGTCCTCCTCCTCCTCCTCCTCCTTCTTCTTCTTCTTCTTCTTCTTCTTCTTCTTCTTCTTCTTCTTCTTCTTCTTCTTCCTTCTTCTTCTTCTTCTTCTTCTTCTTCTTCTTCTTCTTCTTCTTCTTCTTCTTCTTCTTCTTCTTCTTCCTTCTTCCTCTTCTTCTCCTTCTTTCTTCTTCTTCTTCCTCTTCTTCTTCTTTCTCTTTCTTTCTTCTTCTTTTTCTGCTGTGTGATGCGTGTATGTGGTGGGGGGTGGGAGATCTCAGCGTGGAGGACAGGTTGGAATCTCCTCCCGCTGCGCCATGCCCACGCCACTCAGGGCTCTGCTTCCCTTTCTCAATGCGCTTCCAGTCTTCCTCACCCTCTCGGGTTCCTTATGCCCTCCATAATTGCGGGGTGGTCCTGCGCTTGTTATAGGCCCATTCTCTAGGCCCCTGTGTATCATGTACCTTGTTCTTAAAATTTTCTCTGATCGGGATCCCTGGGTGGCACAGCGGTTTGGTGCACCTGCCTTTGGCCCAGGGCGTGATCCTGGAGACCCGGGATCCAATCCCACGTCAGGGTCCCGGTGCATGGAGCCTGCCTCTCCCTCTGCCTATGTCTCTGCCGCCTCTCTCTCTGTGTGTGTGACTACCATAAATAAATAAAAATTTAAAAAATCTTTCTCGGATCACCAAGAGGCCGATTCCTGAGCAGGTGGCACCATCTGTTCCTGGCTTATGGTGATGGAGATTATAGGAGCTCGTGACTGGGGAGTTCTCCTGGACCCAGTGTGTCTACCCGCTGCACTCCTCACTCAACGGATGGCCTAGGACCCAGGCTCAGAGAGTTACAGACCGCTCCAGCCAGAGCAGGACCACCCTATGGAGCATCAGCACAGTCTGGGGAGATACCCTAATCTTCTGTTCACACATCTTCTAACCTGGCAGTATCACCTCCAGGCATCTCTCCTATAGAATCCATCACCAACAAGGATATAATAAATGGATATATATATATATATATATATGCTGTAACATTACTTTCAGTAGCTGAATAAGTACATAGGATGTCACTTGAACATTATACGATACGGAGAATAATTTTAAAATACTGTACAATGTTCAACACATTATATAAATGAAGATACGGGAAAATGTAAGTTAGGGGCAGGGTATCTCATGTATGTACGTTTTAGCAAAGTGATTTATTAATATATTAAAAACCAGTGCATCCACGTGGCAACAGCATTACAAAACAATGCATACAAAAATACACCGAAGAATATAACATTTAAAAGAAAAATACACCGCTGACAGTCAAGCTCCCAGTGGGTGACTTAAGAGACCTGAATTTCAAGAAAAAAAAAAATGAAATGAAAATTTCAATCATGTTGTGAGCATTACAATATTATGAGCATGGTGTAGGAAAGGTTTCCTACAGTAACGCATTTATTGAGCTACAGAATGTATATTCAGGACGTTGTCTTGACAGAGGGTTCTATGTAATAAATCTAGATAACACCTTTCAGATTCTTTATACCTGTATTTAACAACATAAAGCCTTGTGATGTTTCGTGATGTGTCAGTCTGCTTAGGCCAAATGACGGGGATATAAGGGAGGGACTCAAGGACTTCATGGCATCCTCACATCTCTTGCAGTTATCCAAGTAGATACTAATCTAGGTGCTGCTGTGAAGGGATTTGGCAGATGAATCAAAGTGGTGATAAAGGAGGGTGATTGATTACCCAGGTGGACCCGATTGAATCAACAAAGGCCTTTAAAGGAATGACTGGGAATTCCCTGAATAAAATTCCAAAAGCGAGTGGGGTCTACATTGCTCCAGTTGCTCCTGCCAGCCTGTGGAAGGTTCTAGACTGCTCCTGCTTTCCATCCTTGAGTGATTGCCTTCCTGCTCTCAGACTTGTCTAGCTAGGACCCATAGTCCTCATAAATCAATTCCTTGTCAATTCTCTCTCCCGCCAGCTCTCTCCCCACCCTCTCCCTCTCTCCTTCCTTCTCCTGCCCATTCTGACTTCCACTCTCCCACTTAGGTTGATCCCTGCTAATATAGGTCTGACAGATTTAGTTTCCCTATTAGGACATTTGACATTCTACTACTTTTATTTGGGTGGGGGGAGGGGAGGACCCCTTCCCTAATTTCTGTGCTACACACATGCTGGTTCTCCCTGGTGTAGAGAAAATGGTAGACACAGATTTTCCTGCCTCTCGTGTAAAGCCTTGTAAGATTTCATAGTTGCTCTGCATATCCCTCCGTGGCCTGCTGAGCTACTCCCAGTATTATAATCCACACCCATACATAGTCAGAAAATGCTAGATATTTGGAAGATCTAAACGTCATAGGAGCCAATATATACTCAATATTTGGCCAAGAGAAAATCACAGGGGCGCCGGGTAGCTCAGCTGGCGAGGCATCCGCCCGCAGTTCAGGTCATGATCCCGGGGTCCCGGGATCAAACCCGGCATCGGCCTCCCTGCCCCACAGAGAGCTTGCCTCTCTCTTTACCTCTGCTACTCCCCCTGCTCGCGCTCTCTCTCTCTCTCTCTCTCTCTCTCTGTGTCAAGTCATTAAAATAAAATAATCTGAAAAAAAAGGAAAAGCATGAAATTATGGTCATACATATTAGACGATTTCCAACAGGTTCAGGCTAACACAATTACGAGGTTTTCCACCCCAGAGGAATTTGTATTTTGTGAGCCTCTTTCATTCTCCTTTTTAGTCGGCAGTAGATTCCATCACGGGAGAATATCCCGGAGAAAGGGATCTTCAATAGCCAAAATTAAAAACACTTATTTCAGCTTGCTAAATATTCTGCTTTCATTTCCTTCCCCATAGGCACCCGCATGTTAAGAAGCCATGCTCAGGACTCCCAAATCCTCGTTTCTTGTTTCATTGTCGTGTTTGTTTCTGAGATGCAGAGCCCCGCGGCCATCCCCATGCCAGCCTGACTCCTCCTATAAGCTAGACCGCTGTAAGGACCGCATCCGGCCTACAGGGTCTTCCTCACCTTGTCTTCTTAATTGCAGGCATTCGGACGGCTACCTGCTCTCTTACTCATACTGGAAAACTGAGATGCCGTCAAGACACCGTTTTCTTCCTCAGCCGCGTATCATACCAGCCCCGATATCTCTCAGCTGTATCTTGCCCTCCCCTGTCCTAATTTGTGCTTCCTCAGGTCAAACCTCTAGAATCCCCAGTGAGTTTCCAATTACCTCTGCCTTTCGACTAGCCTCACAAGTGGTTTCCAAAGCACGCTCTAAATGATCCATCTAAGACACGTCCCCGGGGAGACTTGTGATGGCACATACTTGACAAGGAAATGAGTAGACTACGTGCTGTGTTGGGGTCTGAGAGTACTCTGTAGAACAATAACGAAGGGAAGAGGAAAGGAGGACCGTGGGGTGGGGAGGAGAACAGAGGATGCCCCGGATCTCAGAACCAGGGCTGAGTCATTGGTTGCAGGCTGGCCCACTTCGCTCCCAAAGCCACCTCCTGAGCGAGCACCAGCGGGGCCAACTTGCAAACAGGTGAGTTGGAGGCGGGGAGCCAAGGAGTCACTGTTCATGGAAGCGCTTCTCAGCCTGCACTTCGTCAAGCACTTATTAAGTGGATGAAATTGGCTGGATAAAGGCATTTCGATCCTGGTACAACAAAGGAGGGGGAAGGGCGAAACAAAGTTCTGTGGGCTCCGTGAATTGGCAAGGCTAAGCCCTCGGTACAGCAGACTGGTCTGTCGTGAGACCGAGAGTCGGTGAGACTCAAGAGAAGAGGGAAAAATGGGTTTATATTCTGAGTAACCCGATGTCCTGGCTGGGTTATGGGAATTTCAGGAGCGGAGCCGTCAGAGCTGGTTACGGGAAGAGGCCTGCCTGTCCCCGTGAGGAGCAGCATCACACAGAGAGACCTGGAAGGGAGCACAGGGCTATTGGTCAGCGACCCCAGGAACATGCAGCCCGGGATGGCTCGCGAGAGGGAGCCCTTAGAAGAAACTGTGCCATTAGCCGGATGTGGAACTCCTCCAGCTAAAAACGGAGGCCTGGTGTGTCGGGCACTGAACACTCCGCTGCGTGGGAATTCTCCCCCTCGGCTGAAATCTGTGTTCTCTCAAACTTACATCTTTGTTTCCAGAAATATATTTCCTTCACTGGGCCTGCTTTAGTGGGAGGGCATTTCCCCTCCAGAGGATACTCTACAATTTTTGCCCTTCCCTCTTACCTTGTTGAAGGGAGGCAGATTGGTGAAATGACGGGTGGAAAAGCCCACAGTTAAAATTGCCCACCTAAAAGCAAATGATCATCTGGGCTCTGAAAATCAACACAATAATAGGTTAATTTTTGGTCATAGCAATCTGCCCTCTAGCTTCGCTTTCTTGATTTAGACCTCTTGACTCGTCCCTTTATCTTCTCTCAGCCCAGGCATACCTGGGATAAGACCTGGGCACTCCTCTGGACAGGCTCAAGCGCTGTCCAGGGAAGGGGCAGCCCCGTAGCAGTGTGCGTATGATCTGTCACTTTGCGTTGGGATCGTGTGGGTGACTCATTTCCCCTTGAACTCATTATTGTAATTCTTTTCAGAAATAAGTGCATCGTTTGGCCATGAAAACCTCTCGTAACTGAATGTGTCCTTGTACGCATATTTGCAAGATGAAGAGTGAATTATACTGGAAAACTTAAATATGACCCAGGCTCTCAACGAGTCAGTTACTTACTAGGTAAAAAGAAGGATATAGGGGAAAAAAATCCAAAAGTGACCGGAGCAATGCTCAGATTTAAGGTAAATCATTTAATGCCACAAAAAACTATACATTTATTCAACATCTTTAATCTTTAACAGCTTGAAATAGATTTCAGGTCATGTATATTTTACTAGGTCTGGCTGGCTGTTTTTCTTTTTATTTCTAGCTTTTCAAAAGGGCATCTATTACTCACGTAATGGACAATGTGAATAAATAGGTACCTATTACCAACAGAATCATTTCTGCAAGAAACATCCAACAAAAATGATAAAAATATTTTTGAGTCAAAATCACATTATGAATAGCTGCTGTTAAATCTGAGAGCTCCCGTTTTTAGCTACTAAAAATAACGCTACTACGAATATTTGAGTTCAAATCTTTGTACAGACATGTGTTTTTGTTCTCTTGGGTACACACCTGATTGTGGAATTTCTGGGCTCTCTGGTAAACTATGTTACTATTTTAAGAAGGCCTTCAGAATGCCTTTTGCAAGGGTGCTGCATAGGGGCCATCTGGGCAGAGGGGCCTGCATTTCCCGTCACTCCCCTCTCCCCACTTAAGATCACAAAAAGCCACAGCAGCAGGTCCACAGGCTGAACTTCCATCCTGGCGCTACCTAAAAGCATCATCATTCAGGAACAGGGCCTGTGGCCGAGGCTCTCAGAGCACGGTCCCGCCATCAGCTCCAGCACCAGCGTCTTGGAATTTGTTAGACGGGCAGACTCTGCAGCCTCACCCCACACCTACTACATCAAGAGTGTGTGTGATTGAGGCCCAGGGCTCTGTGGTCTAACAAGCCCTGCAGGTGATTCAGATGCACCTCCTAGATTAATGTAGTCTCCGTGTTAATCTCTGAAAAGGATTCTTTCTCGGAAAGCAAACACAGCGCAGCTGGGAAGGGAAGCTGCTTTGCCCTCTCCCACTCAAATCCTCCCCTTCCTGAACCTAGACAGTGTAGGCAGAGATCCAGAGCATCAGCTCCGGGTGGTGGGGGCAGACAGGAACAAACCCGGGCAGTTCCTTGAGGAGAAGCACCAACTGGAAGGTGAGCAGAGGGAGGTGTGTAAAACAAGATTACCTTGCTTCTGGTTCCTGTTTGTTTTGCTTTCCTTGGCATTTTCCTGAAGGCTTTAGTCAAAGTTCCGGTCTCGTCTCTGTCCCCGCTTTGGAGGTGGGACCAGCTTCACTAAGCAGATCCATTGGAACACGCACAGGCTGCCCCGTGGTCACCTCGGTGGGGACAGTGGTTGTCCGGAAAGCCTTCAAAGAAGTGGAACTGGAGAACCACCTTCTGCCCCTGGAGACGTGCCTCCAGAGCCCCCTGGCAGGTTCTGACTTTCCTTTGTGTCACTGAAAGAGGCTTCCTGCTGCTCGTGCAGAGGTCTGTGAATACCGGCTGCACAGCAGTCCACCTCTGCTCTCCTGACAGCTGCACACATGTGTGTCTGTTACTTGTAAGATGCAACATAATGAAAGAAGTACCTGAAATCATTGTAGCCCTTAATACATAGTTTTTCTTAGTAATCTTGTCTATATCTGTTAATATTTTTGGTTACTTTTTTTCACTTTTGTGATCCATGGAAAGGAAATGTTCTTCACGAAATTAGCCAAAATATTGGCCAATTGCTGTTTCCCAACGTTATCCTCCTGACTTTAGATAGGTTGGGGAGCCGCAGGGAGTTTTACTTGAGATCCATTATTTTTGTGGACATGACCGTGGAGTAGGGGTGGGTCTTGGAACCCTGATTGTGAGCAACACATGAAATCTCCTTCTTGGATTATATCCGCTCTGTTCATTTTCCCACATTATTTTTCCCTTGGTGATTTTAGTGTTTTAAAAACCTTTTAGGGCTTTTCCTGGCTCTTCTACTTATTACTGACTGAAATTTGGGTTTTCTCTCAATTTCTTGCTGGATTTTTACTGCTTGCTACTTGTCTACTTCTTTCATTCTTCTCTTTTTTGCCCTTCTCTCCAGAGTGCTCCCTCTTTATCATCATTCTGTTTATATACTTGACAACAGTAATGGTGAACACTTGGGCAAGGCCCTGGTCCAATGTCCCCCTGTGAGATAGGGGGATAGATAGGTACTTGTTTTGCAAATGAGTATCTCAAGGTCTGGGCTGGTAAGTGGTGAGGCTGGGCCTCTAACTCAGTAGTTCAACTTCTGTAACTACTAATTATGATGCCATATTACTCTCAGCTGTTTTATCCCCTTTAGGTCTTAAGAAACAGTAGCTTTGTGCCAATTCCATGAAATGGATTTTTTTTAACCACCTTTGAGTAATTTTTAAACGTACAGGAAATGTTGCATGTTGCCTCCTCTATCAGTATTCCATATTTTCTACAACTTGGCTGCTGTTCCCTAAGGACTATCTTCTTCTCGGATTCATGGGTTCATTCAGCTAAATTAAAGGCAGTTAACTTAGCAGAGGTGCTATTTGAACTTCTTTCTCTATACTTCCCATAGCACCACAGGAAGCCTTTTTGGCTCGAACTACCCATTTCCCTTTTGCACTGCTTTCCCTAAGTTCCTCTCTAGTCCTGATGCTTCTCTTGTCCCACTCTCATTTCTATTTCTTTACCTGGACATTACTTTTCTCTTCCTCTATTCCTGTTCACATAATCCCAAATACCTCTTGCCCTATTAGACATGATCTCCTCATATGTTCGTGAGGACCTTCACTCCAATTATTTGAAATGAAGTCATGCCGCACGAATAGGACTGAACATTTTGAGAACCCTCACCTTTTGCCTCATTCCCCCGAACCTTACATCTTAATTGCTAGATCTCAGGCAAGAACAGCAGCCCCAATTTCTCACTCTGGAATATTTAGATGATCAGTTCATCTCATGTGGTGGACATGAAGAGGAAGAACAGAGCCCTGGAATGTGGGTAGAGACACTCTCGACCTTTGTACTGGGATCTGGACTGAAGGGAGAAGGACTTCAGAATGATTCTATCAGACCTCATGGTTCAGTAGAACGAGAGGATAGAAGCATATAGGGATATAGCCAGAGGCTGTGGTAAGGTAGAGCTGCCCCCTTCAGTGCAGAATGTTAATACAGACATTAGATTTTAGCAATAGATGGTATGTCTCTGAACCAGCATCAGCCTTCATGATATAAGAGAGTGGGAGGTCACAGGGGCCAGCCTGACTGTCCCTTCAGAGGATGGGCAGCACAGGGGCCATGAGAATAGAGCAACCACTGTCTGAAGGTGTGGCTGAGGTTTCTCTCTCCTCAGGCCACACTTACCAGTAAGATCCAGATTCCAGTAGCACAGTTATTCCTCCATATCCTTGCCAATGTCTGGTGTGATCTGTTTTGTTGCTTTAGCTTGATTTTAATGTTAGCTATTCCATTGAATGTGAAGTTGGATCTCATTGTGGTTTTAATTTGCATTTCCCTAATGACTAATGATATTTTAACATCTTTCCCTATGCTTATCTGCCCATTGTGTATTTTCTGGGGTGAAGTGTCTGTTGAATTTTTTTGCCTACATTTTTAGTTGGTTTGTTGCCTGTTTATTCAGGTTTGAAAAATTTTAACAGATTTTGGACAGAAATCTTTTATCAAGTATATGATTTACAAATATCTTCTTTTAATCTGGTGGCTGTCTTCTCACTGTCCAAATAGTATCCTTTTAAAGAGCAGATGTCTTTCATTTTGGTGATGTTCAATTTATTAATATTATTAATTTTTATGGATCATGATCAAGGATTTTTAATCTGTATCTTCTAACAGCTTTTAAAATAATTTTACATTTTACATTTATATCTATGATTCATCTTGAATTAATTTTTGCATAAGGAGTGAAGCTTAGTTGAAGGTTAAGTTTTTCTTGCATTTGCATGCCCGGTTGTTCTAACATCATTTGTTGCAAAAACCTCTCTCCTTTGAATTAATTTGACAGCTTTGTTCAAAAAGCAACTATCCATATCTACATAAGTCAATTTATGAACTCCATTCTTTTCCATTGTATGTGTGTCTCTTTATCAACATTGTACTGTCTTGATTACCATAGCTTTTTTTTTAGATTTTATTTATTTATTCATGACAGACACAGAGAGAGAGAGAGAGGCAGAGACACAAGCAGAGGGAGAAGCAGGCCCCATGCAGGGAGCCTGACGTGGGACTCGATCCCAGGTCTCCAGAATCACACCCCAGGCTGAAGGTGGCGCTAAACCACTAGGCCACCAGGGCTGCCTGATTACCATAGCTTTATAGTCGGTTTTAAAATTAGAAAATTATGGGTTGGGGAAAAATTAAAATTAAAAAGCATGATTCTATTCTTTTTCAAAAACTGATAATTCTTCTAGCTTCTTTGCCTTTACACAAAAATTTTAGTATCAGCTCATCTAAATCTACAAATATCCTTCTAAGATTTCTGTAAGGATTGCATTATATCTATCAATCAAATTGAAAGGAATTGACAGAATTGACAAGTTTCCTGTATTGAGTCTTCCAAACCATAAAAATGATGTCTCTCTCCATTTATTTGATCTTCTTTGATTTCTTTCATTAGGATTTTATAGATTACAGCATATAGATTTTTTATGTGTTTTGATACATTTCCCTACATATTTCTTTTTCTTTCACTTCTCTTTCTTATTTCTCTTCTTTTTCTTTCTCTTTCCTTTTTTTCACTTTTTTCTTTTTCTTTCTTCCTTTTTTTTTACATATTGCAAATAGTATTTTTGGTTTTCAAATAATACACTGCTAGTATATAGATACATGAGGGATTTTTTTGTTGTTGTTGTTTCTTTTAAGTAACTCTAAGACATCAATATTGTTTTTCATCTCTATAGTTTAGTTTTTCTGAAGATTTCCTCTAGTGGCATCATAAAATATGTATCACTTTGGTTTTGGCTCCTTTCACTCAGCAAAATGCATTTAATATTCAGCCATGTTAAAAAAATATTCAGCCATGTTATGTATATGAGTAGCTCATTCCTTGTTATCAACGAATAGCATTTTGTTTCATGGATGTACCACATATTGTTTATCCATTTACCTGCTGAAGGTCATTTTGTTTACTTCCAGGTTTTTTTTTGTTGTGACAAACCTTTACAAACTCCACATACTGATTTTTGTGTGAAAATAACTTTTCAGTTTCTCCTTTGGGTAAATGCCTATAGGTGAAATACTGAATTATATGGTAAGTGTGTGTTTAACTTCATTAAAAAGAAAGAGAGAGAGAGAAAAGAAGGAGGAGGAGGGAGGGAGGGAGGGAGGAAAAAAGGAAAGAAGGAAGGAAGGAAGATCAAATTGTCTTCCAAAATGATTTGTGCTATTCATTTGACCAGCACTAAATGAGAGTTCCTATTGCTCTCCATCCTCACTAGCATTTGGTATTGTCAACTTTATGTTATTTTAGCCATTGTACTAGATATATAGTAGTATGTAATTATAGTTTTAATTCCAATGTCTCTGGTGACTAATGATTCAGAGTGTTTACAAGTATTTATTTGCCATCCAGATATCTGCTTTGGTGAAATGTCTGTATATTTTGCCCATTTTAAAAATTGGATTGTTTGCTTTCTTACTTTTGAGTTTTAAATGTTTTTGTGTATATCTTCAGAATATAAATTTATAAATTTTTCATCAGTTATTTGACCACAAATATTTTTTCATGGAATATGACTTGGTTTATATTATTATAAGGTTATCTTTCAGGGAACAAAAGTTTTTATTTTTGATAAAGTCATATTTAACAATTTTCCTTTCTTGGAGTGAGCTCTTGGTGTTTTATCTAAGGTTGCCCTTTCTCCATCCATCAAAGTGCCCTTACACTTCAATGAAAAATCAGCTGATATGCTTAGGCAGGTTTCTGCTCTATCTTCTGTCTGGCTCTGATGATCCACATGTCTATCCTTTTCTCACTACTACATTGTCTTGATTACTATGCAATTCTAGTAAGTCTTGAAATCTAATAATGTGAATATTGTGATTTTGTTGTTTTAGAATTGTTTTGGATGTTCTATTTACTTTGGTGTAGTATAATACACTTTAGAGTCAAAAGTTTACAAAAATATTTTGTAACTACAAAATATTTTCTAGAATTTTGTTAGAGATTACACTGAATCTATAGATCAAATTGAGAGAATCATCATCATAACTCTGTAAGTTTTCCATTCTATGAACATGGTTTATTTCTCCATTTATTTGGATCTTATTCCTTTCCTTATTGCATTATAGGCTTCCATTGTAACGATCTGCATATATTTTGTTAAGTTTATAACTAATTAATTTACTTTCTTAAAAGTTAACAATTTGCCTTTATTAGACTTTTTTAGCTTAGCATAGTACTCTCTAACTCCATCCATATTGTTGTAAATGGTAAGATTTCATTGTTTTTTATGACAGAAATATTTCATTGTACATATATACCACTTCTTCTTTATCCATTCATCAATCAATGGACATTTGGGCTCTTTCCATAATTTGGCTATTGTTGATCATGCTGCTATAAACATTGGGATGTATGTTTCCTTGTAAGTCTGTATTTTTGTATCCTTTAGTAAATACCTAGTATTGCAATTGCTGGATTGTAAAGTAGTTCTATTTTGTTTTACTTTTTGAGGAAACTCTGTGCTGTTTTCCAGAGTGGCTGCACTAGTTTGCATTCCCACCAATAGTGCAAGAGAGTTCCTCTTTCCACACATCTTTGCCAACACCTACTGTTTCTTGTGTTTTTGATTTTACCCATTCTGACTGGTGTGAGGTGATATCTTATTGTAAATTTAATTTGTATTTCCCTGATGATGATCAATGTTGAGCATCTTTTCATGTGTCTGTTAGTCATCTGGATGTCTTCTTTGGAAAAATGTCTATTCATATATTCTGCCCATTATTTAATTCAAGTATTCATTTTTTGAATGTTTTTTATAAGTTCTTCATATATGTTGAATACTAGTCCTTTAACGCATATGTCATTTGCAAATATCTTCTATTTCATAGGTCACTTTTTACTTTTGTTGATTGTTTCCTTCACTGTGCAAAAGCTTTTTATTTTTTTATTTTTGATGAAGTCCCAATAGTTCACTTTTTCTTTCATTTTCTTGCCTGAGGAGACATATCTTAAAAGAACTTACTACAGCTGATGTCAAAGATAGTAATGCCTGTGTTCTCCTCTAGGATTTTGATGATTTCATGTCTCACATGTCTTTAGCTCATTTTGAGTTTATTTTTGTGTATGGTATATACCATATGATTCTACTCATATGTGGGATTTCAGGAACAAAGGAGCATAGCAGAAAAAAGAGAGAGAGGCAAACTGGGAAACAGACACTTAACTATGGAGAACAAATTGATGGTTATCAGAGGGGAGGTGGTTGGAAGATCAATTAAATAGGTGATGGAGATTAAGGGGTGCATTTATTGTGGTAAGCACCAGGTGTTGTATGGAAGTGTTGAATCACTAAATTGTACACCTGAAGCTAATATTATTAGTGTAATATTAGTGTAATACTAATATTAATTGGAATAAATAAAAACAAAAAATTTAGCAATTTTGCTGATATATTTGACATATAGTAACCTGTACATACTAAAAATGTACAGTTTGAAAAATTTCAACATAGGTACACATATGAAGCTTTCACCCAAATCATGATGATGAATCCATCCATCCATCATCTGTGAAAGTTAATTTTGATCCTTGTTTTTGTTTTTGACTTTTTGTTCTAGTAAGAGCTCTTAATGTGAGATGTACCATTTTAACACATTTCTAAGTATACAATATGGTATCAGTAACAGTGCTGTACATCAGATCTCTAGAATTTATGAATAAAGTTAATCCACTTTTTGAAGTTGTAAATGTGGCCCTTTAAAATTTTTCAAATACAAATTTTGAAGCTATAAATGTGGGGAATTTTACTTTTTGTTTTATTTTTATTTATTTCATTTGAAAGAGAGAGAGAGCAAGCATAAGCAGGGGATAGAGGCAGAGGCAGAGGAAGAAGCAGACTCCCTGCTAAGCCAGGAGCCCTATATAGGGCTCAAGCCCTGGAACTGGAGATTATGACCTGAACTAAAGGCAGATACTTAACCATCTGAGCCACCCAGATGCCCCTATACATGTGGGATTTGTAAACAAACTTCAGATACAACTTTTTCATTGCATATATGTAGAGATCAAGATGACTTTTATATATTGACCTTTTGTCCTATGACCTTGCTAAACTCATTCATTAATTCCAGGATTTATTTTTTAAGTAAAATCTTTGGGATTTTCTATACTCATAATCATGTCTTCGGTAAACACATACATTTTATTTCTTCCTTCCCAATGTTTTTCTTTTTTTTTTTCCTCCAGCCAAATTTATTGAACATAAAAAATTTCTATATACTAAGTGACCTGGATCTGCTACTTCAAAACATGATCCTTTCTTACTAATATTTTGATAATTCAGTCTATTAAGTGTCAAAAGAAGCTTACTCTAATACAAAAGTGCCCAATGCACAACAAATAAATGGCCTACCTACTGGAACTTTAAAGTTCTACAAGATAATTAGCATAGGTAGGATGGAGCCCCTATGACAGGCTACTGGAGAAGTGATATGAGATTTTTAAGAGGTCATTTTGCACACTGCAACCATGATGCTGTCTTGTTTCTGGATCATAATGCTCCCATTATTGATTCTAGACACACCACAAGAATATCAGTGGGGTCTGAGATTAGCTTCCTGCTTGCTAATCTAGAACAGATATGAATCCAGCATGCTCATTTGACAAGGTCTCACAGGAGCCCAAATTAAGTCCTTGTGAATCTGTGCACAAGATTCTAACAATGGAAGGATTCTTCATTGTGTCCTCCAAATGCTGCTCCAATGTCACTTCCATCCTGCCCACTGCCCACCTGGTCTGGGATCCCTCAATGCCTCTGATATTTGTCTTTTTTGTTTTTTTCCTCTTTTACTGCACTATCTAGGACTTCCAGTACCATGCTGAATCCAGTATCATCCTGAAATTAGGAGAAAAGAATTTGGATTCTCACTATTATTCTTGTTCTAAACTTTAGTTTTTTCATAGAAACTCTTTATTGAGTCAAGAAATTTCCTTTCTTTTCTGAGGTTGATGAGACTTCGTTGATGAGACTTCTTATCATGAATGGAGTGGTTTTTTTTTTTTTTCTGCTTATATTGATATGGTTTTTCTTCTTTAGCAACTTAATAAGGTATTTACATGAATTATACTTGATACTTGAAATGTTGAAATAGCTTCATGTTTTCTTGCATAAACCAACCTTGTCATGCTATATTACCTTTTTAAATATTGTTGGATTTTTTTTGCAAATATTTTGTCAAGGATTTTTGCTTTTATGTTCAAGGCGAAAATAGGAATGTAGCTTTCTTGTACAGGTTTTGTTTGATTTTGGATTCAATTTTTTTCTCAATTGTTTTTCTGTTTTCAACTTCACTCATTTCTGCTGTTCCTTTTATTAGTTTCTCCTCTGTTTGCTCTAGGTATAACCTAGTTTTTCTTTCTCTAGTTTCTTTTTTTTTCTTTCTCTAGTTCTTAAGTTGAATCTTACATTATTGGTTTTAGACATTTCCTTTTTTCCTTATATGTGCATTTAATGCTACAATTTTTCCACTAAGAACTAATTCAGCTGCATCCCAAAATTTTGACAAGATATATCAACCGTTTTCATTGAGGTTAACATATCTTAAAATTTCTCTTGTGATATTCTTTCTTTGACTCAAGGATTATTATGCTTTTTTTTTTTTTTAATTTCCAATATCTTGAGATTCTCCTGTTAACTTTTAACTAATTCCCACTTTGGTCTAAGAACATACATTGTAAGATTTTTATTATTTTAAATATGTAAGACTTTGTTTGATGGCCCAGAATATGATCTGTCTTGATTAATGTTTCGTGTACATTTGGGGAAAATGTGTAGTCCACTGTTGTTGGGTAGAATTATTTATAAATATTATAAATACTTATTAGGTGAAGTTCACTCAGTTGATAGTGCTTTTCAGGGTATCTATATCATTATAGGTTTTCTTCCCACTTATTTTATTAATTACTTAAGAAGGAACATTGAAATCACCAAAAATCGTGAATTTGCCCTTTTCTCTTTTGTGCATATCAGCTTTTGCTTCATACATTATGAAATTCTTTTGATGCATACACACTTAGATTTTTGTATATTCTTAATTAACCTCTATATCATTGTGTAATACCTTCTTAATCCTGAACTTTCTTCCTTGGTCCTATGTATTATTTATCTAAAATTAACAGAGCTACTCCAACTTTCTTTAGGATAGGATTTGTGTGTATCTTTCTTATCCTTTTACTTTCAACCTAGGTCTTTACATTTAAAGTAGGCTTATTGTAGACTGCACAGAATTTGATTATGTTTTGTGCATTCTGACAATCTTTTTTTTTTTAAACTGGTGAGCTTAAAGCCTTCATATATACTATAGTTATTGACATAATTAAATTAAAATGTAACATTGGAGATATCTAGTTATGTTTTCCATTTTTTTTAAATATATATATATTTTTTTTTATGATAGTCACACAGGGAGAGAGAGAAAGAGGCAGAGACACAGGCAGAGGGAGAAGCAGGCTCCATGCACTGGGAGCCCGACGTGGGACTCGATCCTGGCTCTCCAGGATCGCGCCCTGGGCCAAAGGCAGGCGCCAAACCGCTGCGCCACCCAGGGATCCCATGTTTTCCATTTTTTTATCCCTCCTCCTTACTCTTTTCTGCCTTCTTGAGTTTGGGCATTTTAAATATTTTTTTTTTAATTTTTATTTATTTATGATAGTCACAGAGAGAGAAAGAGAGAGAGGCAGAGACATAGGCAGAGGGAGAAGCAGGCTCCATGCACCAGAAGCCCGATGCGGGACTCGATCCCGGGTCTCCAGGATCACGCCCTGGGCCAAAGGCAGGCGCCGAACCGCTGCGCCACCCAGGGATCCTGGGCATTTTAAAATATAAAACTGTTTACTTTCACTTTAAAATTTTTTTTAAATAAACTATTTTCAGAGCAGTTTTAATTAAGTTCTCAAAAAAAAATTCAGAATTAAGTAAAGATTTCCGTATACCACACACTTACAACCTTTTCTACTATAGATATCCCAGCTACCATGGCACATTTGTTACAATTGATTAATCTACATGGACACATCATTAGCACCCAAAGTCTGTAACTTACAGTAGGAGTCACTCTTGATGTTATACATTCTATGGGTTATGACAAATGTATTTTTTAAATTTAAATTAAATTGGCCAACATATAGTACCTCATCAGTTTCAGATGTAGAGTTCAGTAATGCATCGTTGCACATAACACCCAGTGCTCATCACATCACATGCCCTCTTTAATGCCCATCACCCAGTTACCCCACCCCCACCCACTCCCAGCAACCTTCAACTTGTTTCCTAGAGTTAAGAGTCTCTCCTGGTTTATCTCCCTCTATGACTTCTTCACATTCAATCTTCTCTCCATTTCCCTATGATTCTCTGAGCTTTTTCTAATATTCCACATAAGAGTGAAACCATATAATTGTCTTTCTCTGAATGACTTATTTTGTTTAGTGTAATACCCTCCAGTTCCATCCACAGTCATGACAAATGTATAGTGACATGTACCCCCTATTGTAGTATCATACAGAATAGTATTACTATCCTAGAAATCCTCTGTACTTCACCTATTCATCACTTGCTCACCACAACCCCTGGAAACCACAGATTTTTTTCTTGCTGTCTCCATAGTTTTGCCTTTCCCAGAATGGCATAGAGTTGGATTCGTGTAGTATTTAGTTTTTTTCATAGTGGCTTCCTTCACTTAGTAATATGCATTTAAGTTCTCTCCTTATCTTTTCATGGATTGATAGCTCATTTCTTTACAGTGTTGAATACTATTCCATTGTCTGAATGTTCCATATTTTATTTATCCATTCACCTACTTAAGGACATCTTGATTGCCTCCAAATTTTGGCAGTTGTGAATATAGCTGTTATAAACATGTGCAGGGTTTTTTGTGGACATAAAGTTTCAATTTATTTGGATAAATATTAAGGAGCACAATTGCTGGAAGAGTACGTGTGGTTTTATAAAAAAAAAAACTGCCAAACTATCTTCCAAACTGCCTATATAATTTTGCACTTCCCAACATCAGTGAATGGGAGTTCCTTTTGCACCACATCTTTATCAACATTTGGTGTTAGTGTTTCAAGTTTGGCCCATTCATTGGTTTAATTTGCAATTCCCTAATGACATACAATGCTGAACATTTTATTTGCCATACACCTATCATCTGTAGGGATATGTCTGTCAGATGTTCTGCCCATTTTTTTTTCTTTCTTTTTTTCCCTCCCCCACCCCAACCACCCCCGCCCCTCACCCCAGGGACCCGCCCGGGGCTGTTCTGCCCATTTTAAAACTGAGTTGTTTTCTTATTATTTTATTTGCTTTATGCAGATTTTAGCTTCTGATTTATTTCACCTTCCACCTGTCTAAAAGAACTTCTTTGAACATTTCTTACAAGATGGGTATCCTGGCCATATATCCCCTCAATTTCTTTTCATTCTTTCCTTTACAAAAAAAAAAAAAAAAAAAAAAGACATTTTATTTATTTGAGAGAGAGAGAGAATGGGGCAGAGAGACAGCATGAGCAGGGAGGGGGAGAGGGAAAACCAGACTCCCTGCTGAGCAGGGAGCCTGGTCTGGGGCTCAATCCCAGGACCCTGAGGTCATGACCTGAGCCAAAAGCAGATGTTTAACCAACTAAGCCATTTAGGTGCCCCCAGTCTTTGCTTTTTATTTTAATCTGAGAAAGTCTTTATTTCTCCTTCACTTTTAAGGAATGATTGGGCAGTATACATATTTCTAGGTTGGCATGTATTTTCTCTGTGTTTTAAATATTTCACTTTACTATCTTCTACCGCCTTATATGGTTCCTGAAGAAAAGGCAGATGTACTTTGATTTTATGTCAGTAAGACATTTTTCATCTGACTTCTTTCAAGAGTTATTCTTAATATTGGATTTTTAAAGTTTAAATACTACATTTTTGCATTTATTATGCATGGTGTTCTCTGAGCTTCCTGACATGTGGTTTGATGCCTAATATTAATTTTGGAAAATTCTTAAGTAGTATTACTTCAAATATTGTTTGTTCCTTTTTTCCTTCTCCTTCTGGTATTCGCATTACAGGTATGTTATGCTTTTTTGTAGTTGTCCTACAGTTATTGGATATTCTTGGGGTTTATTTCTTTACTTTTTCTTTTTGCCTTTTAATTTAGGTATTTCTATGTGTGTATTCTCAAGCTCTAATTCCTCAAGAATGTCGTTACTAATGAGCCCATCAAAGGCATTCTTCATTTATGTCACATTATTTTCACCTCTAACATTTTTAGAAATACTTTCTGAGCATTTTCATTTCCCTGCTTCATTATCTATTGTCTATCTGTTCTTATATATTATCTATATGTACTATCTATCTATCTATCCCTTAGCATTTTAATCATAGGTTTTAAAATTAAAATTTCTTATCTGATATTTCCACCATTCTTGCAATGTCTGACTAATTCCAATGCCTCTTAAATCTCTTCAAACCGTTTTTTGCTAGTGTGCCTTGTAATTTCTTGATGAAAGACTGACATGATATACTAGATAAAAGGAATTCCAGTAAATAGGCCTTTAGTAATGTGCAATAAGCAGGTAGGGGGAAGAGATGCATTCTGTAGTCCTCTGAGTAGATCTGTGTTTTTTACTGATCCTGTGTCCCTGGTCAGCAGTGCTTCTCTGTTCCCCACTTGAAACAGACTGATGTCTTGAAACAGACTGATGTCTACAGGTTGCTGAACTTGGCTCATCCATTCTCCCAGGAAGATTGGCTCTGGTTAAAAAGCTTCTCCTCTTAATGATGACAATTCTTTTTAAAAACAATCCTCTTTAAGAATAACAGAATACTCTGACATACTTCAAAATGGTTACTTTTCCATAACGAAAAATGGTTACTTTTTTCCCCTTCCTCTGCCAAAGCAGCAGCAGTATTTTTCCCCAATATTCACTGTGAGGACCTGGTAAAGTTCCTAGAGGTAAAACTCATATAAGTGTGGGTCGCTTCTATGAGTGGGTCTCCCTAGAGTTTTTAACTCTCAGACTTGTGCACACTGAGCCTATAGCCATTCATCGATTGCAGTGCAGGATTTCCTACTCCAGTGCCATATCCCCTTGGCAGTTCTGCTGGTGAGTTTCTGCTCTGGAAAACTGGGACTCTGTACCTGCTTATGTGACTCTCTCTAATTTGAAGGAGTAGCTATTTGCTCTATGACCTCACTTCTCTGATGGATCTAAGAATACTTGTTGATTTTTCAGTTTTTCAGCTTTATGCTTGTTGGGACACAATGGGATTTCTGAACTTCTTACATGTTGCACCAGAAACTGAAGTCTATGCCTCTACTTTTAAAGCTATATTTTATTTCTTCAAGTGACTCACTCATTATTTACACCTCTATTTTAATTATTTTTAGTGTCTGCATGGAGTTTAAAATATAGGCCTACCTCATTTTATTGCATAGCAGATACTGAGATTTTTATAAATTGAAGGTTTGTGGCAGCCCTTTGTCCAGCAAGTCTATCAGCACCATTTTTCCAATAGCATCTGCTCACTTCATGTCAGTGTCACATTTTAGTTATTCTCAGAATGTTTATAACTTTTTCATTATTATTATATTTTTATGGTGATCTGTGATCAGTGATTATGACTAGGTGAAAGCTTAGTGATTGTTAGTATTTTTCAGTAATAAAGTAGTCTTTAAAGTATATACTTTTTTTAAAGACATAATGCTATTGCAACTTAGACTACAGTAGAGTGTAAACCTAACTTTTATATATGCTGAGGAACTAGAAACTTCATTTATTGCAATATTTATTTTATGGCAGTTGTTCAGGTCCAAACCTGCAACATCTCCAAGGTATTACTTCTGTAGACCCCCTTAAGTAATTTTGTCCACCTGCATTAATACTATACCTCTTTAAATGTGATGTCAAAACCTGATAATAGTCCTAATTCCTTTCCTCTGTCTTATGTCATTGTAGTCATTTCACTTTTATACACATCATAACACATAGTATAATGTGACTACTGTTGCTTTAAATATTATTTTTAGCTTTTTTTTTTTAATTTTTATTTATTTATGATAGGCACACAGTGAGAGAGAGAGAGAGGCAGAGACACAGGCAGAGGGAGAAGCAGGCTCCATGCACCGGGAGCCCGACGTGGGATTCGATCCCGGGTTTCCAGGATTGCGCCCTGGGCCAAAGGCAGGCACTAAACTGCTGCGCCACCCAGGGATCCCTAAATATTATTTTTAAAATATGAGAATAGCTTACACTTCATCTTATTTCATTTCTAGTGTTTTGTTTCTTTGTGTAGATCCAAGTTTCCTCCCAGCATGATATCCTTTTCTCTGAAGAACTTTTGTATTTTTTGTATATTTGATTAACTGGCACCAAATTCCCTTAATTTTCCTTTTTTGGAAAATTAAAATATCTCCCACTTTTGAAGGATAGTTTCAGTGGATATAGAATTGTGGGTTGACAGTTGTTTTCTTTCAACACCTTAAAAATAGCATTCATTGTCTTCTTAGTTGCATAGTTTCTGGCAAGCTTATTGGTATAATTCTTATCTTTATTTCTCTATTTGTAATCTTCCCCTACCACTGTTACTGTGGCTGCCTTTGAGACTTTCTCTTTGTTATTGTTTTCATTCAGTTTAATACAACTTGGCAAGGTGTTGGGAGTTTTTGTTGGTTTGTTTGTTTTGGACTTTTTCTGCTTGATCTTTTCTGGTCATGAATCTTTTTTGGTGTATCATTAGTTTAGTTTTGGAAAGTTTTCTAAAATTATTTCTTCAAGTGTTTCTTCTGCCCTGTTCTCTCTTTGTTTTATTTCTGGGAATCCAATTACACATATGTTGTATCATTTAATGTTGTCTTATTGCTCTTTGGTGCTCTGTTCTGGTTTATTTCCCATTCTATGTTTGGATTACGTGTTTTGTATTGACCTATTTTTGTGGTCACTGACTTACTTTCTTTGGTTGTATTACATGTAATATGAAGTACAGTAATGACATTTTCTGTAGAAATGTCTGTGGAAATTCCTGTAAATTTTCTGTAGAAATTTTATTTCTAGCTTATCTGAATTTGTCTGTTGCTTCCAAGTCCAGCTTGAAGGTTCAGGAACTGAAAGTTCAGTGCTCCCATGGAATAAAAGAAGAGACAGACACAAAATAGTGTGGAGATCAGGGGACCAACACAAAGCCTGTGAAGGTCCCAAACTTATAAAGGCTGCTGCTTTTATTAGGTGCATTGCTTAACCCTAGTGTTTGAAAGAAAGATCTCTACATTAGATAAGTCTGGTAATACAAAGAGGCAGGCTGAAAATGACTTCTAACAAACACACCTCCCATATAAGGTGTACAAGGAAGTTTGAAGTATGACAAACAGTCCATTCTGGTGTTCCAGTTGGTTGCATTCTGCATACTTCTAGAAACTTGTGTTTGTCATGCCATAGGATCGTATATTAACAGCTTCTTTTCTTAAATCTATGTATGGTACAGCAAGCCTGTTTTGCACATCTGTCTTACAGTTTTCATCTCTCCTGAAACTACCCATGTATCTTGCATGTTGTTGACATTTTTTGTCAAAGGCTTTAATATAATATGTAATAATCATGGTTACTCTAAAATCCTTATCTTAAAGCTTTCACATCTATGTTGTCTAGCTGTGATGAGTGATTTCTCAGTTCAGGTTTTTTTATGCTTTTTGATATGCATTACCATTTTTTGTTGAATACCTGTCATTATATATAACAGTAGATACTGTACTATGACAGTAGATACTGTAAGTTCTTTTTGTGTTTCATGGTAAGAATACACTTTCTTCTGTTAGGCCTTTACTATGGGGATTTGTATTAATCTAGTCAGGGTTCAATATGGGTTTGAAGTTTATTTTTTAAAGTTTTTTTAAAAGATTTTATTTATTATTTATTCATGACAGAGAGAGAGAGAGAGAGAGAGAGAGGCAGAGACACAGACAGAGGGATAAGCAGGCTCCATACAGGGAGCCTGACATGGGACTCGATCCCAGGACTCCAGGATCACGCCCTGGGCCGAAGGCTGGGCTAAACCACTGAGCCACCTGGGCTGCCTGGGTTTGAAGTTTATTATGGTTCTAGTTACCAAAGTTAGAATATAGTAATGCTATGGGTTCCAGAGACTCACAATGCCTCTAGTAGAGGTTTTCTCCACCTCACACAGTTGGCAAATTGGACATGGTATCTTTTTGTTGTAAATTTTTTGTGTGTACTATTCATTGTGGAGATTTTATTTTATTTTATTTTATTTTATTTTATTTTATTTTATTATTTTTGATTGTGGGGATTTTAAAGGGAACTTTGGGCTCTACCCACTAGATGCCAGTAATACCCTTCAAATTGTGACAACCAAAATTGTCTCTAACAGTACCAAATTTTCCTAGTTGAGTTGGGGTAGCCCTCAGTTGAGAAGCACTACTTTAAAGATATTCTGTTTTACTTCTTGGTTTAGCTCTAGGTCCTCTCTTTGTGCTGTTTCCCAAAGAGTCTCTATCTCTTTCATATCTTTAGCTGTATTGTCACCTACACTTATGATCCTAAGGGCCTTTGCACATATATTTTCACTCACATTTGGCTTTTATCATCTAGTTAAAACTACTTTATCTTCATACCAATTTATATGGCCTCTAGTAGAATCTGCCTTGGATAAACATGCACAGGTCCTGTTTCCCTTTGTGCTTGTGCCTACCTCTACGCAGAATCTGTCTCAGTTGTTTGGCTTGTGACCTCAATTTTCTAATGTTTCAACACAAGTCATTAATGTTTAGTTTGTCTAGCAGTTTTCTTGTGATAGGAGGGCAGCAACAATCTTTACAGCTTTCCACATTTCTTAACTGAAATGGGAAGACCTAATTATATTTATCATGTTCCTGCATGTCCCCAAAATGTCTTCATTGGCTATTAATTTTTTCAACCTGGAAGTGGGTCAAGGATGCCCCATTCTAGTTAATTTTTGTATTTTACTCACCTTTCATGTATAATCATTTCAAATTATTTTCTCCTAAGAAACTAAGATTATTTGAATAGCCCAAGATCATTGTTTTACATAATGTTTACTGAACATATTTGTCTAACATTCTTCCATGGTTCCTTGCAGATTAAGTGTTTCTGGGAGGGAAGCTGTTGTGTCCTTAAGTGGTTCTCATCTAAAAATGCATGAGACCCATGGCCACCGTTTGGTTGTTTGGTTAATGTGTCTGCTAAATATTTACCTTGTAAAGATACTTTTTTTTTCTTTTGCATTTAGGAACAATATATGGGGTAGAGCTTTGTTGGTATATGAATACTCTCTTCCCAAAAGTTTTTATCTTAGTTATTTTAGATGCTAAAATTGATGCATCTAAAATTGATGCATCTAGCATCTATTGATGATTCTTTCTTGATTCAGTTAGTGTCACAGTGTCTAGAGTGGTTATTTTCTACCTTTCCCTTTAGGTCTCTCCAGAAAAGATAAGTAGTGTTAAATGGCATTCTTTAAAATCAAGAAGGTTTCTCCCATCCTCTTGTTAGCCTTAGAGTATTGGCTGTTATCCTTAGGCATTGAGACCGTAAAATGGCTATGCAAATGGGAACTGTATTCAAATCATGTCCAGAAGCAGAAAAAGCATATTTTTCTTCCATGTTTCTTCTAGAGCAAGAAATATTTTCATAGATTCTCCTAGGAGTCTTTCTCATTTCATTGGCCAGAATTGGAGCACATATCTTATGCTAACCAATCAGAGAGAGGAGAATAAGATAAAAGTGTGATAATTTTGGACCAAATATGGGTAAGCCATATTTGAGCCAGAACCTCTGATGTATTTGTCTTTTAAAAGAGACAACATGGTTGACAAATCCTGAATTTTTAATGGGAACTGAGAAGTAGGGCTGCAGGGCATGGCTGGAAAACAAGGATGTAGGCTCTGAGTCTGGAGTACTCTCCTGCTTTTCCATCTTATTCCAAGCACCGCCTATCCTGCTATTGTGCACATATTATATTAGTGAGAAAAGTCTTAACTCACTTTTCTTTTCCTTTTATTTCCTCAGAAACATGGATTCTACTTTTGTGCAGAATGTTCCCAGTGAGCTTATCTGCCACATCTGCAAGGACTATTTCACAGACCCTTTCACCATTAGCTGTGGGCACAGCTTTTGTGCTCCTTGTATTTGCCTCTTGTGGGAAGATGCTCAGCATCCTGCTCGCTGCCCTGTGTGCAGGGCAGTATCTCCACGAATATACTTGGAAAAAATTATTTTTGCTGAGGAACAAGTTCATGCTATCAAAAAATCAATTTCCTGCCAGTTACCAAACTCTGCCAAGCAAGTCTGTAGGACGCACCAAACAGCAAAGGACCTCTTCTGTCCAATTGAAAAGAACCTGCTGTGTGGGCACTGCTCCCATTCCCCAGGGCATGCCACTCACAGACACTCACCAATATCGAAGGCTACTAAGCACTACAGGGTAAGTACTCCCACTATGAAATGTGGAGGATTCTGTGTCTTACCAGGCAATGAGCAAAAGTTGTTGATTTTAATTTTTATCTTCTTATGCTCAAGCACGTAAAATTTCAGAAACCAATCCAGGTACTGTTCTGAAAACTAGGGATAAAGCACAGAAGAAACCAGACACATATCTTTGCTCCCCTAAAGTTTAAATTCCATTGGGATGAGGGAGAGGAATGAGGATGAGCTGAGGAGGGCCTTGGTGTTTCATTGTAACTAACAGGGTGGGTAATCTCTAGAGGCAATGACAGTCATTAGCTACTTCTGACATGATGACAATGAGAATCTTTTAGTGATAGCAGATTTATAAACAATGTATTCTAATCATGCCATAGAAAAAAGTGATGGCTATCATTTCAAAATTAAATATGAGTCAAGATTCACTTCTGAAAATTGTCCGTGTTACATATAATATCAGAACTAGATTCCTCAGATAATGGACTGCATTTTCCAAATTCAGGAACTCTATTTTTAGTCAGTCTCCCACATTTGAATATTAGTGTTCTCAGGGAAAATCACTGACCTATCTGCTTTCTTTACTGTTTATTTTTCTCATGTCTATCCTCTTATTGCTTTTTGAGGTATCTGAAATATACTATATTTGTTTTTCTAGTTCTCAAATTTGTAGTTCTTTTACAGGAGAAACTTCTGATGCAAATGAGGTCTATTTGGAAAAACAAACAGAGAAATCAGAGAAATCTAAACAGAGAGTACAACTTATTTAGGGGATGGCAGGTAAGCAACAGGCCCTGTTTCCCTTGGAACCAACTTGGGACAGATATCATGGTAACTGACAGTAGAAGAACATATTAAATCCTAATATCCTCTGAATAGGTAATCAGAAAAAGAGCTAGATATGTTTCTCTACAGGGAAGGGAAACATGACCTTCAGTGCAAAATTTCCTATTGAGTTCATTGTGTAACTAAAAGATATTCCTGACTTTTCTGGATAAAGCAGTATCTACCACTAATACTTTATCAGGGATGAGGGTAAGTAGTTGGAAGCAATGGTGCAGACTAATAAATAAATGAAAAAGAAGGAAAAGAAGGAGGGGAAAAGGTAAGAAAGAAAACAAATGCATGGTTTCTTAGAAGTAGAAAGACATAAAGCTGTATGTAGTACTTCTATGATCTGAATGTTTGCTTCAGATCATTTGTATGTTCAAATTCTAACTCCCAAGGTGATAGCAACAGAAGGTGGGGGGTTTGAGAGGTGACTAGGTCACAAGGCCAGAGTCCTCAGGTACAGGACAAGTGTCCTTGTAAAAGAGACCCTAGAAATGTCCCTTGTCCCATCTGCCATATGAGGACATAACAAAAAGATGGCTATCTAGGAAGTTGGCTCTCACCAGATACCAAATCAATCAGCACCAAACGTAGACCTCCCAGGATATAGAATGGTGAGAAATTAATTTCTATGTTTATTAGCTACCCAGTCTATGGTGTTTTTGTTAAAGCAACCCAAACAGACTAAGACAAGAACACTGTCCATAGCACACAGACCATAGATAATGAAAGAAGAATAAAACCATCCAGATACATGTCCTAATTAAACCAATGTCATTTCAGGGTTTTATAAATCTACGGATGATAATGATCAGAGCTGAATACCCTAAGGTATACCAATATCTCCATGAAGAAAAGCAAAAACATTTAGAGACCCTGGCAATTGAAGGCAAGATCATTTTTAATCAACTCCAGAGAAATGTAGCTAGAATGCGTCACATGGGAAAACTCCTAAGAAAAATGTATCAGGAGCTAAAGGAAATGTGCTACAAAACAGACACGGACCTGTTCTGGGTAAGGACTGCCAGGGTGCCAAACATCAGCAGCTGAGGAAGGATGCCAGGGTGTCAAACACCTGCTGCTCAGCCATCATTTATAGCCACTGAAGTCTGTATCCCTTTTGACATCCATTATTTTTCTGTTTCCAAGGTCCAAAGTTTACCTCCTTTAGCTTATGATGGCAGGCTTTGCTCCTCCAGTATAACTTGGAGGCCTCGAGTCACATTCACTTTGTGCAGAAGGGCGATTATGTAGAAAGTTTCATGGAACAGATCCAGGGAGGAAAAAAGTTCCTTCTCAATTCTACTAAATTTTCAGTTTCTAACCAATGGCAACAGAGTAGCTTGTGAATAGATCGTTCCATTCTGATCTGCACTTGTCAATATATGGAAATGTGGGATATATCCATTCTTTCTATTTTGAAATTGTAGATGTGAAGCCCACACGGCCTCAGAAGAACTTTGGGGAAACCTCTGTGAATCTTGCTGTAGATTAGAACAAACACAGCCAGTCGTTTATTCTCATAATGTCTTCTGTTTTAAATTTTATGATGCTCATTATTTTATCAACTCTATGTCATGTAAGACTGAGTTCCATCATTATAAGGATAAGGAAAAGGGCAAATGATTTTACTCCAGGAAGAAAAGTGGAGATAGAGAATTTTCTAGTCCAGTCTCATAGCCTCAGACTAGACTAAACAGGTAGAACTATCTTGGCTCAAAGCTAAGCCTCCCTCTCTTTCTCTTCACAGAATTTGGGAGACATCATGAAAAGGTAAGTTTGCCCCTCAATTCAAGTTGGTTTATGGTGACAGTGGCCAGGCTATTCCTGATGAGATGGACCCCCTTTTTTGTGACAAGTTTCTTTCTGTCTGCACTTATTTCTTATGTAAACAGTTATAGGTTTTATTTTGACCATCCTTAGGTAAAAGTCAGCATTGAGAGGGATATGGTTTCAGCTGCAAGTCTTCTTACAGAAGTTGCCAAAAGATGATTATTTTTCCAATATCCTAATTATTTGAGAATTATTCCAGGTCTCCTATGGGAAAGGCAAATAAGCTTAGAGAGGCAACAGGTGGAAGAATGGTGATAAGAGGGGACAGGGAAAGTCCCCAAGAAAGAGCATCCTACAGAATTGAAGCTCCATATGGACCAGGCAGCAAGTTCCAAAACTTTGGCACCTATTGGATTTTAGGAACTAAAAGAGAATGGCTGTGTGGCTCCCCTAGGGAAGCCAAAGATAGAAAAGAGACACAATTATGAGTGAAGTAACATATCTTACTGAGCAGGGTAGCTAATTATAAGGTACAAGAATAACTACAGTATTCCTCAATTTGTGGAGTTGAATTCACATCCTTTGCACTTAACTGTAAGGATTCTGATGGAGCATCTTCAAGGAATCATTCATGATACCTCTGGACATGTTAGTAAGTGGCTCTTTTACTTTGCAGGAGTCAGTTAATGCAGTTGCACATTCCCCAGCCTATGAACCCTCAGCTGAACACATGGACCATCACAGGGATGTCCGAAAGGCTTAACAACTTCCGAGGTGAGAGGGGGCACCCTGGTAAGATCTCACTATTTCCTCCAGGAGGAGATACACCTGGAGGACTTCTCCTCATTTCTCTATTAGTCTTTTTGGAGAACAGGGAAGCAGGTAAATATGAATACCTTATAACTATATTTTATTATAATCAAATATGACTGTTTTCTTATGACAATTTGCAGTGAGTTTGAAACAAGCAAGCACTTGGCATCAAAACTACATACCGGGATCCCTGGGTGGCGCAGTGGTTTGGCGCCTGCCTTTGGCCCAGGGCGTGATCCTGGAGACCCGGGATCGAATCCCACGTCGGGCTCCCGGTGCATGGAGCCTGCTTCTCCCTCTGCCTGTATCTCTGCCTCTCTCTCTCTCTGTGACTATCATAAATAAATAAAAATTAAAAAAAAAAAACTACATACCAATTCAGTGTGTTTCAACTTACAGTTGTTAACTGTGGTTATATGTAGATGTTCAGATTCTCAGAAGCACCTTAAGTCGTTATTTAAATGTTTACCTAAACATTTAAGTTAAGGAATGTATTTGAAAAACCACAAGATTTTAAAAGGGGATAAAAATATATTTACAAACAATAGGTACAACCAGAAAACAAATGGAACATACAATTTGTTTTGTGGAAGGACTCTAAGACTGATGTAGATGGGGAGCCTGGCAGACAGGAGAAGCAGGCCTGGAATGGGAAAAGCTAAATTCGGATTCCATGGTGTATGAGTCAGAAATTCAGAGAGAGAAACCACTTCTAAAAAAAAGGCAAATATGGATTCTCAATTTATTTTACCTTTGCTTGTTTACATGTTTCATACTCATGTTTGGGCAAAGTGATCATTATTTAGGACTAATAAGAATAACAGTATCATATTTTTAAGTCATATGTAATATATTTATTATGGTTGTTATATTTATTTTATCTTGTGCTAGTTGATTAATGAGAAGACTTAAGTAAGTTGAAGGGCCATATTAGCATTTACTTGGGATCTATGAGCAGGCTCCTAAATTTTCAATGAGCTAGTGAAAATAAAGCCAGAGCTTGACATCCTACGTGTTTCTATATTCTCAAAATTGTCTTTCATCTAGTCGTATGAATAGACATTTACTTGCTCTGTAAATAGGCAAGAAGCCCTTACTGATGTGTCTCTGGATTTCCAGTGACACACTGTGTATAGTCACTTGTAATAAAGGACTATTCTGGAGCAGTTAGTAGAGGCTCTGTCATGAAAGCTAACTGTTCTATGTCCCAGAATTTTATGAGGAATTACTAAATGGTAAGTACCTTGAAATTGGGCCAGGGCGGGTGGGAGTGTTCTCAGGAAACAAAACAAATCAGTTTTGGTTTTATAGATCTGTTTGTTTTGCATTTGCCAGAACACTACTGTACTTGTCCCACAGAATTTTTAAGCTCTGGTCTTTGACTTCACTGTTTTCTTCTTACTGAAGTGTATATTACATTGGACCATAACATAAGCAATTATCGTGTGGCTCTGTTTGAAGACCTGATACATTTGCAATGCAGTTCCGACCATCAAGACATGCCCCACAGTCCAGCAAGTCTACAGTACACTCCTTTGTGGGGAGCTCAGACCTTCACCTCCGGCAAACATTACTGGGAGGTAGATGTGGGAAACTCTTGTAATTGGATTGTAGGACTTTGCAAGGAATCCTGGATCAATCGCAATGATATGCTGCTCAATTCTGAGGATATTTTCCTACTTCTGTGCATTAAAGTGAATGACCTTTGTCGTCTCTTCTCTGCCTCCCCGCCATTACTTCACTACATCCAAAGACCCCAGGGCTGGATAGGGGTGTTTCTAGATTATGAATGTGGTACGGTAAGCTTTGTGAATGTTGCCAAAAGCTCCCTCATTTGTAATTTCCTCTCATGCTCCTTTTCTTTCCCTCTCAGACCTTTCATTTGCTATGGACCCAAATGATCAGGAACAGCTCACAAACCTGACCAAGCTCTTGGGAATTTTAATAGTTGGGGAGGATCCTATTCTGGTGACTTCTCGAATGGGGAAATCACTTTTACCTCATGGATTTAAACTTCACCTTACCTCCAGGAGATATATTTGTATTATTTTTTAAAGTGGTGACAATGTGAAAGATGCACATTTGTCTTTTCTATTTTATTTAAATAAAAGCAATCTCTTTTATTACATTGTGTGAGATGTGTGCACTTTTCATTTGCTATGTGAGTCTCTTAATGGTGAAAAAAAATGCATGGGTGTGGAAATTAGCTAAATCAATGAACACCAAGCACAGAAAATTCTCCTTCCAGACAGTTCTTGTCAAAACCCAATGTCACAGTGGAATTCCTCTGGCTAAGTCCCTCCTCCCTCAGTTCTCCATTTACTGGACTTGATTAGGCCACAGGACCTTAAGAACAGTGCATCTCTTCCCTATGTAAACAGAATTCAGGTCTTTTCTAGTTTTCAAAGCACAAGATGGACAGCCAATGCCGGTCCTCTTCATAGCACATTCCAAAAAAGAAACACCAGCCCGGGAATATGAGAAGCACAACAGAATGCTTGATAAATAAATAAAGGAATGTATAAAAAATTATTAAAAGTAAAGGCTACAAGGGACACCTGCACCCCCATGTTTATAGCAGCAATGTCCCAATAGCCAAACTGTGGAAGGAGCCTCGGTGTCCATCGGAAGATGAATGGATAAGAAGCAGTGGTCTATGTATACAATGGAATATTACTCAGCTATTAGAAATGACAAATACCCACCATTTGCTTCAACATGGATGGAACTGGAGGGTATGATGCTGAGTGAAATAAGCCAATCGGAGAAGGACAAACATTATATGGTCTCATTCATTTGGGGAATATAAAAAACAGTGAAGGGGAATAAAGGGGAAAGGAGAAAAATGAGTGGGAAATATCAGAAAGGGAGACAGAACCTGAAAGGCTCCTAACTCTGGGAAACGAACTAGGGGTGGTGGATGGGGAGGTGGGTGGGGGGTGGGGGTGACTGGGTGGTGGGCACTGAGGTGGGCACTTGACAGGATGAGTACTGGGTGTTATTCTATATTTTGGCAAATTGAACACCAATAAAAAATACATTTATAAAAAAAAAGTAAAGGCTACAGAACCAACAAAAAGTTAAAATAATGTAGACACAATTAGAAAGGCAGGAAGTGCTGAGAAATACTATTGAATAAATAAATGAATTATGCTTTATGTTAATGTTCATACTCATGGGTCAGAAATTTCTTTTAACTGAAAAGAAAAAAAATATAGATTGTGTACAATTTGACTCTTCAGTGTTGCTGTGAGTAGTTCTCAATGACGTGCCCAGTATTCCAGCAATATAGACAAGTTTCACTGGAGTGATAGTAGTACAGGCAATAAGACCTTGATGCTTAGATACTGCAATGGCTTTAAGGAAATTACATAAATAGTCAAAATACACACATACACATATGTATATGTATATATGTATACACACACATTTTGGGGGATGTGTAAACTTCAGTTCTGAACCACACAAAATGTAAATAGCCAACAGTCAAACTTCATTTCACGAAATGCTTCAGACTTAGATCTTAGAAGTTTGCAAAGTAATCAGACACTAAAGTCATTCGTGCCTGGGATGTGAGGCACAAAATGATGACTAGAGCTAGCACTGCTGTATGAGAGTAAATCCCAAGTATTCTAATCACAAAGAAATAGTTTTTCTTTTCCTTTGTGTAAATAAAAATCAATCTCTCTCTTTCCCCCTCCCTTTCTCCTTCCATCCCTTCCTCTTCTGCCCCCCCCTCTCTTCCAAGACAATATTGAGTAGGGAATATTGTGGCAATTAAATTCACTTCCGTGAAAATGTAGTAGCAAAGAAACTGCTACAGCAAAGCAGACCTACAGTAAAGCAGAAGTGGCAGCAGGGGACATGGCCACCTGTGCCCCAAGAGAGAGCTCTTTCTTTCTGGCCGGAGGAACTAGGGGAAGGGGTCTCTGTTGTCCCAGTGTGGGGGTAAAATCTCCTTTACTGTCCTCTTCTCTGTTGCTTCTTTAACTTGAGAATATGCACAGGGCCAGCCTGGGAAGTAGGGTTAATTCTGGGAGAATCGCTGGCTTTCAAGGCTTGCTTTTAAACTGTATAGCAAGGAACCAGAGACTTGTAATGGGAATTGGATTTCTCCACAACTGAGGCAGTACCCTCTCATGTGCCAGGTATTTCCTGTAGTTTGAGGATTGTCTACTCAGGATGGCGGAAACTATCTCTAGCCCTGTGTGTGCAGTATCTGCTCCTTGGGGAGGTTCTCTCCCTGACCAGCAAGCATTCACTGATCTGCATCCCCTGTAGACTCCAGCTGTGGGCCTTCTGTAGCTCTCTAGAGTGCTCCCTCTGTGCAGTTCTACACTCAGCAGCACTCAGTCCTGGGAACTCCAGCCACCTTGACTTTCTTGACCTTCCAACTCTGTCTCCTCAGCTCAGGGAGACCAGTGGGCTGTCTGAGCTCCTCCCCTCTGTGCTGTCTGGAAATTTCCAGGTGGGGACTCATCTTTGGAGTCCTCTCATTTGTTCCCTCTTTCTCTCCGCTTACTGTCCTCTGCTATTTATCATCAAATATCTGAAAACTGTTGTTTTATATCGCATTTATGGGCTTTTCTTGTTTGAGATGGAAGAGCAAATCCCATCCCTATACTCCATCTTTGCTTAAAACCCAAGTCAGAGGGAGAATTTATTAAACTACAGATTCACTTTCTTTGATGGATATAGAACCATTAATTTTATTTACTTTTTTAAAAATTCAAATTCAATTAGCCAACATATAGTACATCTTTAGTCTCAGATGTAGTGTTCAACAATTTGAGTTGTATAATTTTATTTACTTTTATTTTCAGTGAGTTTCATCTTTCAGTGAATTTACCATTTCAACTTGGCTGTCAGATTTGTTAACATTGGCCTTTGCTAGATACTTCTTTTGCTTAATAATCTATGTAAGCCAGATTAGGGTGGTGTTGGGAGGAAGCTTCTGCCTGTTTCTAGAAACAAGGCTCTCTCAGCCCTTCTTGCACAACAAAGAGTGGGCCCCACTAACGGGTGATATGAGATGAATGCCCCTCCATCATATCCTCATGGCAAGATGTACCCAGTAGAAAGAGAAGCTCTTCTGGGTGGTAACAAGTGCAGATCTGACTCAGAAAAGGAGGGAGTACATGGATCTTGGAGCAAACTTCTCATCATTGAGCCAAGAAAGAAGAGAGGATCAGGGAGTTCCAGGATCACAGTGACAATGGTCCATCCTGGCTCTCTCTTACCTTGCCTGGTTATCTCAGGTTTAGATCTTCCGTTAGGGGCTGAGGACCCGTGGCAATGGGTGCCTCTCTTTGTGTGTCCACTATTTTATTTGTTTTTTTCTTGTATATTTTTTATTGGAGTTTGATTTGCCAACATATAACATCCAGTGCTCATCCCATCAAGTGCCCCCCTCAGTGCCTGTCACCCAGTCACCCCAACCCCCCACCCACCTCCCTTTCCACTACCCCTTGTTTGTTTCCAGAGTTAGGAGTCTCTCATGTTCTGTCACCTTCATTGATATTTCCCACTCATTTTCTCTCCTTTCCCCTTTATTCCCTTTCACTATTTTTTATATTCCCCAAATGAATGAGACCATATAATGTTTGTCCTTCTCCGACTGACTTACTTCACTCAGCATAATACCCTACTGTTCTATCCACGTTGAAGCAAATGGTGGATATTTGTGGTTTCTAATGGCTGAGTAATATTCCATTGTATACAGAGACCACATCTTCTTTATCATTCATCTTTTGATGGACACCAAGGCTCCTTCCACAATTTGGCTATTTTGTGTGTCCACTGTTTTAGAAATGGCCAACCAGGACTACCAGGTCTAATGCCTTTGTTGTTTTTTTAATGATTTTCATATGGTTTTTTAAAAGATTTTATTTATTTATTCATGACAGACAGAGACACACACACACACACACAGAGAGAGAGAGAGGCAGAGACACAGGCAGAGGGAAAGCAGTCTCTACACAGGGTGCCTGATGTGGGACTCAATCCCAGGACTCCAGGATCATGCCCCGGGCCGAAGACAGGTGCTAAACCGCTGAGCCACCCAGGGATCCCAGTCTAATGCCTTTGAATAAGAGCCTTCCTGATTTCTTTAAGCCCTACCCATCCTTTGTGATGCCTAAGTATTCCTCTCTACAGGAAGAAACTTGAATGCCCTTCCCCAATATCACTGGCCTCCCTTGCCGTGCCCCAAATACCAAAAGCCAGATGCTCCTAGGCCCTGTCCCTTTGAAAACAAATACAACCAAAGCCTTCAAAACTCTCAGTGCCAGCCACCTTACCTCTCTGCTATGGCAGCTACACATTCCTTTCCTTACTGTGATGGGTAAAAGAACCCAATTCTGTGGCCCCCTGTCCAGCACAGTGCTAAACTAGGTGTCTAGGGTTTCAGGGAGATAAGATTTCTTATCCTAAGGGAATCAGAGAGAAGACACAGTACTAAGAGAAACAGACTAGAATGGGAGGAAATGTTTTTAAATAGGTAACTGAGTAAATACCTAGTAATGCAATTGCTGGGTCGTAGGATAGTTCTATTTTTAACATTTTGAGGAATCTCCATACTGTTCTCCAGAATGGCTGTACCAGTTTACAGTCTCATTAACAGTGCAAAAGTGTTCCGCTTTCTCTGCATCTTTGCCAACACCTGTTGCTTCTTGTGTTGTTAATTTTAACCATCCAGACAGGTGTGAGATGGTATCTCATCATAGTTTTGATTTGTATTTCCCTGAGGATAAATGATGTTGAGCATCTTTTCATGTGTCCATTAGCTATATGGATATTTCTTTTGGAATAATGTTTATTTGTATCTTCTGCCCATTTCTTAACTGGGTTATTTGTTTTTTGGATGTTGAGTTTGGTAAGTTCTTTGTAGATTTTTGATACCCTTTATCAGATTTGTCATTTGCAAGTATCTTCTCCATTCCATAGGTTGCTTTTTAGTTTTTGTAGATTGTTTCCTTTGCTGTGCAAAAGCTTTTATCTTGATGAAGTCCCAGTAGTTCATTTTTGGTTTTGTTCCTTTGGAGATGTGCCTCATAAGAAGTTGCTCCAGCCAAGGTCAAAGAGGTTGCTATCTGTGTTCTTCTCTAGGATTTTGATGGATTCCTGTCTTACATTAAAGTCTTTCATTCATTTTGAATTTAATTTTGTGTATAGTGTAAGAAAATGGTCCAGTATCATTCTTCCACATGTTGCTGTCCAGTTTTCCCAACACCATTTGTTGAAAAGATTATCTTTGTTTCCATTGGATATTCTTTACTACTTTGTCAAAGATTAGTTGACCATGTAGTTGTGGGTCCATTTCTGGGTTCTCTATTCTGTTCCATTGATCTATGTGTCTGTTTTTGTGCCAGTACGATGCTGTCTTGATGGTCTTAGCTTTGTAATATAGCTTGAAGTCTGGAATTGTGATGCCACCAGCTTTGGGTTTTTGTTTTTATTTTTTTTTTTCAACATTTCTCTGGCTATTCGAGGTCTCTTCTGATTCTATACAAGTCTTAGGATTATTTGTTCCAACTCTGTGAAAAAAAAAGACCAAGGTATTTTGATAGGGATTGCATTGAATTCATAAATTGCCCTGAATAGCATAGACATTTTCACAATATTTATTCTTCCAATCCTTGAGCATAGAATGTTTTTCCATCTCTTTGTGGCTTCCTCAATTTCTTACATAAGTGTTCTATGTTTTAAGAGTACGGATACTTTGCCTCTTTGGTTAGGTTTATTCCTAGGTGTCTTATGGTTTTTGGTGCAATTTAAATGGAATTAATTCCTTAATTTCTCTTTCTTCAGCCTCATTGTTAGTGTATAGAAATGCCACTGAATTCTGTGCATTGATTTTATATCCTGCCACATTGCTGAATTCCTGTATGAGTTCTAGCAGTATTAAGGTGGTCTTTTGGGTTCTCCATATACAGTATCATGTCATCTGTGAAGAATGAGAGTTTGACATCTTCTTTGCCAATTGGAATGACTTTATTTCTTTTTATTGTCTGATTGCTGAAGCTAGGGCTTCTAGGACTATGTTGAGCAACAGTGGTGAGAGTGAGCATCCCTGTTGTGTTCCTGACCTTAGGGGAAAAGCTCTCGGTTTTTCCTCATTGAGAATGGTATTCACAGTGGGCTTTTCATAGATGGCTTTTATGATATTGAGGTATGTTTCCTCTATCCCCACACTTTGAAGAGTTTTAATCAAGAAAGGATGCTGTATTTTGTCAAATGCTTTTTCTATACCAATTGAGAGGATTATATGGTTCTTGTCTTTTCTCTTATTAATGTGATCTATCATGTTCATTATTTTCACATGTTGAACCACTCTTCCAGCCCAGGAATAAGTCCCACTTATTCACAGAGAATAATCCTTGAATGCACTGTTGGATCCTATTGGCTAGTATTTTGCTTCCATGTTTATCAGGGATATTGGTCTATAAGTATCCTTTTTGGTAGGGTCTTTGGTTTTGGGATCAAGGGAATGCTGGCTACAAAGGATGAGTTCGGAAGTTTCCCTTCCATTTCTATCTTTTGAAATAGCTTCAGTAGAATAAGTATTACTTCTTTAAATGTGTAGTATAATTCCCCTGGGAGGCCATCTGGCCCTGGGCTCCTGTTTATTGGGAGGTTTTTGATGACTGCTTCAATTTCCTTGCTGGTTATGGGTCTGTTCATATTTTCTATTTCATTCTGTTTCAGTTTTGGTAGTTTATATGTTTCCAGTAATGTATGCATTTCTTCCAGATTGCTTAATTTGTTGGCATATAGTTGCTCATAATACCTTCTTAAAATCGTTTGCATTTCCTTGGTGTTTTTTTTTTTTCTTGGTGTTGGTTTTGATCTCTCCTCTTTCATTCATGATTTTATTAATTTGAGTCTTTTTTTCTTTTCTTTTTAATAAGTCTGGCTAGGGGCTTATCTATCTTATTAATTCTTTCAAAGAACTAGCTCATAGTTTCATTGATCTGTTCTTTTGGTCTCTATTTCATTGAGTTCTGCTCTAATCTTAATTATTTCTCATCTCCTACTTGGTTTAGGCTTTATTTGCTATTCATTCTCCAGATCCTTTAGGTATAAGGCTAGCTGGTGTATTTGAGATTCTTCTAATTTTTTGAGAGAGAGACTTGTATTAAAAAGTAGTCCCTTTTAGGACCGTCTTTGCTGCATCGCAAAGGTTTTGAACAGTTGTGCTTTCATTTTCATTAGTTTGCATGAATCTTTTTAATTCTTCTCTAATTTCCTGGTTGACCCATTCATCTTTTAGTAGGTGTTTGAGTTCCTTCCAAATTTCTTCTTGTGAATGAGTTCTAGTTTCAAAGCACTGTGGTCTGAAAATATGGAGGGAAAAATCCCAATCTTTTGGTATCGATTGAGACCTGATTTGTGACCCAGTGTGTGGTCTATTCTGGAGAAAGTTACATGTGCAGTTTAGAAGAATGTATATTCTGTTGCATTAGGATGCAATGTTCTGTATATAACTGTGAAGTACATCTGGTCTAGCGTGTCATTCAAAGCCCTTGTTTCTTTGTTGATCTTCTGCTTAGAATATTTGTCCTTTGCTGAGAGTGCAGTGTTGAAGTCTCCTACTATTAATGTATTATTATCTACGTGTTTCTTTACTTTGGTTATTAATTGGTTGATATAATTGGCTGCTGCCATGTTAGGGGCATAAGTATTCATAATTGTTAGATCTTGTTGGGTAGATCCTTTAAGTATGATATTGTGTTCCTCTTCATCTCTTACTATAGTCTTTGGTTAAAATCTAATTTATCTGTATGAGGATTGCTAGCCCAGCTTTCTTTTTTGCATGGTAAAGAGTTCTCCACACCCTCATTTTCAGTCTGAAGGTGTCTTTAGTCTAAAATGAGTCTCTTTTAGATAATATATAGATGGGTCTTGCTTTTTTATCCAGTCTGATACCCTTTGTCTTTTGTTTAGAGCAGTTAGCCCATTCACATTCAAAGAAACGATTGAAAGATATGAATTTGGTGCCATTATATTACTTGTACAATCCCTGTTTTTTCAGATTGTCTGTTTCTTTGAGCTCCCTCTTCACTTACAGGGTCCCCCTTAATATTTCTTGCAAGGCTGGCTTGGTAGTCAGATACTCTTTCAGTTTCTGTCCTGGAAGCTCTTTCTCTCTCTTTCCATTCTGAATGACAGCCTTGCTGGATAAAGTACTCTTGGCTGCATATTTTTCTCATTCAGTACAATGAATATATCAGGCCAGCCCTTTTTGGCCTGCCAAATCTCTGTCAACAGCAAGTCTGCTGTTAATTTGAATATTTCTCCCTTGTATGCTAGGGATCTCTTATCTCAAACTGATTTCAGAATTTTCTCTTTATCACTGAAATTTGCAACCTTCACTATTTTATGGCAGGTTTTTGATCCGTTTTTGTTGATTTGGGGAGTAGTTCTTTCTATTTCTTGGGTATGAATGTCTGTTTCCTTCCCTATACTAAGGAAGTTCTCAGCTATGATTTGCTCACATTTATCTTCTGGTCCTCTCTCTCTCTCTCCATACCATCAGGAATTCCAATAATAGAGATGTTACTTTTTTTCAAACTATCACTTATTTCTTGGAACCTCCGTTTGTGGACTTTTAGTTTTTTTCTTTTCTTCAGCTTCCTTCCTTTTCATCAACTTTTCTTCTCTGTCACTTATTCTCTCTTCTGACTCATTTATCCTGGCTGTCAGAGCATCCAGTTTAGACTGCATCTCAGAGTATTTTTAATTTTGGCCTGCTTAGATCTCGTACAGTTTTTTCAAGCCCAACTAGTAACTTTATCATTGTAATCCTGAACTCTGTCTCTGACATTTTACTTAAATCCATATCCATTAGATCTGTGGCAGAGAGTTCTACCTCTGATTATTTTGTGTGTGTGTGGTGAATTCTTCCTTCTAGTCATTTTGTCCAGTACAGAATAGCTATACAAGTGAGCAGAGTCAAAAAAAATCAACCACAACCCAAGCAAATATACCCTGGACAATTCCAAAGAGGTCAGGAACCAGAACATAAAAGAAAAATTAAAAAAAAAAAAAGAGATGCAAAAAAAGGGGGAAATGGAGGAGGAGAGAGAATATAATCTCACAGCATGGACAAAATAGGATGATCCATTTATTCTGAGTGTATTTTGGTCTGTGTGTTACAAGACACTAAATTCCCAGATTACAGGGGTACCTGGGTGACTCAGTGGTTGAGTGTATGCCTTCCGCTGAGGTTGGGATCTCAAGGTCCTGGGATCGAGTCCCACATCGGGGTCCCCACAGGGAGCCTGCTTCTCCCTCTGCCTATGTCCCTGCCTCTCTGTGTTTCTCATGAATAAATAAATTTTTAAAATTTTTAAAAATTCCCAAATTATAAAAAGCAAAATTTATATATATATATACAAAAATAAAATTGAATACAGTGAAAGGAAGCCAAAAATGAAGAATATATCTATAATATGTAATTGGAAAATATGAAAGTTAAAAAAGAAAATACTTAAAAATGAAGAGTTGATAAAATAATAAACCAGCTGAGATGGGAAAAAGAAATAATATTGGAAAATTTTAACCTGAAAGATAACCGAATCATAAGAGACAAACCTCGAGTGCTATATATTATTTTCATGCAGTCCTGGAGTTTTCCAGTCCTGTTTAGTCAGTAAACTTTCTGTTCCCTTGTTCTTCTAGCTGGTTTTTTGGGGGAGGTGCCTTCTGTGCTGATTCTCAGGTGTCTCCACCTGGGTGGATTGCACCACCTCTTACCAGGTGGCCAGGCTCAGTGTAAGCTGTTTGCTATGTGAGGTCTTTCTTGTCTGAAGGCTTTTGGCACCTTTCTTGAAGGCTAAAAGGAAAAAAGAAATAAAAATAATAATAATAATAATAATAATAATAATAATAAAGGCCAGGCCCAGATCCTCAGTGGTGAAGGCAAGAGATTCCAGAGTGTACCAAACTCTGCAAAATCCTATGGTGCCAACCCACTCAGATCTTCCCTGGAGGCAGGTGGGGGGACACTGATTTGTGTAATTTGCTGCACCGCAGCAGGGAGATATTTGGCTGGCCTGTGTGTGCACCCACTCTGCCCCTCCCAGAAGAAGACAGAGGGTTGCTACATTCCAGTGCTTTGCAGGGAACCAAAGTGGAGACTGGCCACCTGATCCAGCCACAGTTCTTGGTTTATGGCAAAACAAGCTAAGCCTTCTCCCAGGCTTGCTGACCTAAATTCATTTCCTCATTCAGGAAAGTCTGCTGCCTCAGGCACCCCTGTTCTTTCTATTCCTCCAGGAATATTGGGACCCCCACCCCCACCCTGTGTCTCCTGCAATTCTGCCCTGCTCCACCACTGACCACCTTTCAGGTGGGGAAGTCTCTCACAGGAGCAGATTTCTAAAGGTTTTTATTTTGAGCTCCAGGGCTGCATCCCTTCCCTGTAGCTGGCTTACAAAGGTTCCCTCCCTCTACTGTTTATCTTCTGATATATCACCTCCAAATCTCTTCTCTGCACTCCTACCCTGCAAAAAGTGGTCACTTCTCTATTTGTAGTTTCATCCATTCTTTCTTTAGATCTTAGGTTGAATTCATAGGTGTTCAGGATGGTTTGATAGTTATCTAGCTAAATTTAGGGGACCAGATAAAATGAGGACCCCTACTTCTCCACCATATTGCCTCTCCTCTGGGTCTTGTTGTTCTATTCATTCTGATACCCTTTGTCATTTGATTGGAGAATTTAGTCCATTTACATTCAGAGTGATTATTGAAAGATACAAATTTATACTGCCACTGTGTTACCTGTAAAGTCGGTGATGTTCTCTGTTCCTTTCTAGTCTTTCTTGCTTTTGCTCTTTTTTTAAACTCCTTTTAATATTTCTTGCAGGGCTGGGTTAGTGGTCATGAACTCCTTTATTTTATTTTATTTTTTTTTTTCCTAAGAAACCCTTTCTCCTTGTATTCTGAATACGGCCTTGCTGGCTAAAGTATTCTTGGCTGCATATTTTCCCATTCAGCATATTGAATATACCCTGCCATTCTCTTCTGGCCTGCCAAGTTTCTGTGGACAGATCTGCTATGGATCTGATCTATCTTTCCTTGTAGGATAAGGACATTTTTCCCCTTGCTGTTTCCATGATTCTTTCCTTTTCTGTGTATTTTGTGAATTTGACTATGATATGTCTTAGCAATGGCTAGCTTTTGTTGAATTTAATAGGAGTTCTATGTGCTTCTTGGATTTCAATGTCTCTAACCTTCCCCAGATTACAGAAGTTTTCACTTACAGTTTGCTCAAATAAACCTTCTGCCCCCTTTTCTCTCTCTTCATCGTCTGAGACTCCTATCATATGAATGTTATTGTTTTAAGAAGTTGCTGAGTTCCCTAAGTCTACATTCATAACCCAATACTTCTCTTTCCCTCTTCTTTTTAGCTTCATTATTTTCCATAATTTTATTTTCTATATCACTGATTTACTCCTCTGCTTCATCCATCCTCATTTTATGACATCTATTCCGGTTTGCATCTCAGTTAGCATTTTTAATTTTGGCCTGACCAGACTTTAGCTCCTTTATCTACAGTAAGGGATTCTCCAGTGTCTTCTGTGCTTTTTGAAGCCCAGATAATATTCTTATAATGGTTATTTTAAAAGCTAGGTCAGATATCTTACTTATATCTCTATTGATTAAGTCCTTGGCCATTATTTCTACTTCCTCTTCTTTCTTTTGGGATGAATTCCCATCTTGTTATTTTGTCCAGAAAAACAAACAAACAAAAAAGATCCTGGGTGTATTTTGGTCTGCTTGTGAAAAGAAGCTAGATCCAAAAAATAAAAGTAAATATATAACAAAAATAATGAGAAATTTAAAAATAAGAAAAAGGAAGCTAGGTCCCACTTCCCCAAGAGCAGAAGCTTTGAGGCACTCTGTGATCAGTAGACCCGGTATGTGTGAGGGGTCTGTACTGGTCTTCTGGGGGAAAGGCCTGTTGTGCTGATTCACAGGCCAAATCACCCTAGTGGAAATGCACCTCCATGGTGCAAGTGGCCAAGGGTTGGTGTAGCAGCTCCAATCTCCACCCGGTGGTGGCGTTTAGCTCACTGAGGTTGGTCGGTGATGGGGGGCAAGCTGTAAAAATGGCTTCATCCACCCCACTCTCTTGTCTCTGGAGCCAGGGGATGATGCCTGCCACTTCTCAGGAAGACCTCACAGATGAGCAAATAATCACCCCTCCTGTGTCCCCAGCTTCTGTCAGATCCCTGCCTTCACCCTATGTCCAACCTGTCTGCCTGCCAGGCAGTACATCACCCCTGTGTTTTATCTCAGGCATGGCTATGTTTCAAAACTCTAAACTTCCGAGATCCCCCCCACCCCCATGGCACAGCCCCATGATGATCCTCTAGGGAGGGTCGATAGCACTGCAACCAATAAACCAATGATGGTTTATCTCAGAAAACAGTCGCTTGACCACCAGCTGTTCAGAGTTTATAGTAAACCACAGGACAAAGCTAGTGCTAAGGTTTGCTGCCCTTAGCCAGCATCTTTGCTCCTATGCTGGTGAGCCGGGCAGTTCAATGGTGCCTGCAGGGTCTTGTGTCTGCTGAGAGGCTGTATTACCTCTGCCCCTACACTCCAAGCAGGGGAACTGTTTCTCCTCATGCAACCCAGGGGATCCTCATACCATGCTGCCTGCTCTGGGACTCTGACCTCATTCCCTGCTGGAGCACCACTCAGCTCATAGGCATGACCCTGCCAATGGTGCTGACCTCCAAAACTTCAAACCCTGTGCTCTCCTGTTTATAAAAAAAACAAAACAAAACTGTGATATTTAAACCCTCTCTTTTTCCCCAGTGAATAGTTTTGGGGAAGAGTATTGCCTGGGCAATCTCCTGTGTGTGTTTTCACTCTTTTCTCTTGTTCCTCTCTCCACAATCAGGACTGTCTCCCTTCTGCAACACCCTTGGCTCTTTTCTCCCATAAATCAATTGTCCCCACTTCCTATCTTCCACAAGGTGGTCATGTTTTCGGCTTGTAGATGTGCACCTTTGTTCTCTCAGTCCTCTGATCAATTTCTTGGGTATTCAGAATTATTTGATATTTATCTGCTGTGTTCAAGGGAGGAGGCAAGCTTAGGGTCACCCTATTCTTCACCATCTTCACCACTATCCCAAACACTTCTATCTTAATAAAAGAAGGTGCTACTTGACAGAAACTTTCAACACAGTGTAGTTTCAGAGTTAAGTATATGGCAAATTAAATTCATTTCTTAACTCTTTCCTCATTATCCTCATCTGAAGAATATAAAGTTTTACTCTATTGTGCATATAGTCATTATAAAGACTGAAATACTATTTAATTTAAACTCCTGCCATTCACTGTCTACCCATGCATGCTTTCTATAAATACTAGTTATTTTTTGATGCATTCTCACTAATATGTCCAGGAGTTATTGTTAACTATTAAGAATTAACATCAATTCTTTTTAAGAGTACTGTTATAAAGTAATTCATTCTCAAGAACACATTGTATGATAGTGATTTTCTATGATGAACGGAAATAAAATACAAATTATTTATTTATTTTAAGATTTTATTTATTTATTCATAGAGACACATAGAGAGAAGCAGAGACACAGGCAGAGGGAGAAGCAGGCTCCATGCAGGGAGCCTGACGCGGGACTCGATCCCAGGTCTCCAGGATCAGACCCCGGGCTGCAGGCAGCGCTAAACCGCTGTGCCACCAGGGCTGCCCGAAATACAAATTATTTAAACTTCACTTCAATTTAGCTGGTTTTATTTATCTTTCGCAAAAAAAGTTTGCTACTCTCCCTTATTGTTGTATTTTTTCATCCTAATTTTTATTCTTATATATAATTAAACCAAATAAAATGTAAGAATGATTAAGTATATGACATTAAAACATTAATGTACTACAGAATTATATGTTCAAATTGCTTCTGTCAGACAATCCATCCTGCAAATCATCTGTCATTAAACTCCTGGATGAAATTTACCACCCATGGGTGGCCTCAGACATTCTCAGACACTTTCTAGATATCCTGTCATGAACAGAGACTTTTAAATAAACCCCAATCCAAAGATCTAAAACTCTGGTTGTATTTATTGTATGCTATAACTTCCAATAAGAGAATTAAATATAAGTTATTCAGCATTATGTATATGATTCTGAATAAAAAATAAATGTAATAAACGTGTTTTTGTTGTTGTAACAGTTTAATATACCATTCTTTTCAACCTGGTGAGATCTGATTAACTTTAAAACCAATTTAAATGCAATTTGGTCTTTTAAGTGTTCTTTATTTTCCATAGCAATTACTTTCACTGTGCAGACTAGTACACACAAATTTAAGATATACATTAAAATTACTGAAAATTCCCAGATGCAGTATTATTATCTATATTGATGTCATTCTGTTTAGATAAATATCTCGTCTGTGTCTGTTATAATTTGCTGAGCTTATAAATTATAAAGGCAGCCCAATTCACATTTTTATTAAATAATACTCTTCCTGATAGTCCCATTTAATTTTGATTACATATAGCACACTTTTTGACAGTGGTAGAGCATGTCCTTTTCTGTTATCTTGTAACACCTATGAATTTATTCAAACAATCGAATGTTATTATATCCTAACCTGGAAGCTAACTACTTGAAATACATCTGTATATAAGGCTGACATATACCTTCCTCTCCTGTAATAGGTAAACCTGAGGAAAAGGACAATATCAGCTTGTGGACTTCACAAACGCTATAAGGCCTTCTGAGTCCACACAATCAGGAGATCTCAACATATCCAAAAGCTTTAAGAATCATTCCACAAAGAAGAGAAATTTTAAAACCGAACCCTGGGGGAGAAACATGCCTGAGCAGATGGAGAGCAGAGGGAAGAGAATTCCACGTCTGTCAGTGAGAAGAAAACTGTCCTCTTGCTTTAGCCCATGCAGCTGAGTAAACTCACTCAGATATTCTTCACTTCCACCATCTTAGAAGTCAAGTGAAAGGACAAGACATAGAACACAGATGATTGTTTTCTAAGAGATTGTTTTTATTTAAAGAAAATGGAAACAAATGTAAACACTTACAATTATCAAGTCTTTGAAAGAAGTCAATGTATTTGATAAAGGAAGAAGGGAAAGAAAATCAATAGGCATTTCCTCAAGCTACCTTGGGTAAGATGTTCCTGACACTTGCAGTTGAGTTCAGACACATCCCTCATATGAGGGAGCAGAGCATAGAAAAGGTCGGAGAGGACAAGAGAAGGAACAGGAGAGGAAACTGCAAATGAGAGAGCTACTAGCCACATGCACAAAGCTCACTACACCACGCTCATAATCCAGGAACACTCCCACGTGGCCCAGAGGCCTTTGCACATACTGAGGGGACAGTGGGGAGGAGGTAAAGAGACTGCACTGATTGTCCTCTTTGATACAAAAGAGTAGAAAAATTCCTTCTGAGTCAAGCACCATGTCATTCGTCATTGTCCAAGAATCATCACAAAATCCAAGGACCCAGTTTTGACAGTTCCCCACATCCACTTCCCAGTAATGTTGACCACAAGTAAATGTCTGGGCTCCCCATGCCAGAAAATAGTTAGATCTTTTTGTATTAGTGACAACATCAGGATGATTGGGACTGACGTGCAAATGTCTCAGATCTTCAAAGAGTGGGACGTGACGGGTGGTTACTTCATTTTCAAAAAAAATGGGCACTGCAGGAGGAAAGAAACACTCACGTTAGCATATGATGTTGATTCGTGATGGACATGGCCTTTATATAGTGTCTGGGTTTCTAGCTTATCCCTGGAAATGAGGGCCAGGGCAGTGAGGAAGCTCTAGAAATCTACTGTAGGTCAATGTCTACTGGACTGTCTTTAAAACGAGCAAATCTCAAAAAAAAAATAAATAAATAAAAATAAAACAAGCAAATCTCTAAGCAGAAAAAAATGGAAGAAATATATGAACTTTCTTAATATATATCAAAAAGACAGATATGCTAAGCTCTGTTTTTTTTTTCTCTGAAATATTTGCAGTTGAGAGATCTTTAGTAATACAATGTAGCCAGGCCATCTTCTCATAAAATAATAATAGCTCCTAATAACAATAACTCCTACGGAGTGATCACTTTGTCTCCTATTTAACTATTTTTCACCAAAATACGACAAGGCAAGATAAACTGAAAGAAAAATTCCTATTTTTTCATAAATAGAAGGTTTGTGAGCTAGTGCAACTTTTGAAAGAAAAGAGATAAATCTAGTGAAATAAGTGGTCCGCTGACTGTGGTGTTGTAAGTATTCACTTTATGTGTTTAATACTATTGATTCTATACAAAGTACTTTTGGATTATGTGAATAAAGATTGTGCCATGTAAAGTGATTTGTTATGAAACATTTTTGAAAACAAAAGTTACAACTCATCATCTAACTACCAGAATAAACCACAAACCTAAACTTGGAATATACTGAGGGTGCATGAAGATTTATGTTTCATACAACAGTTAACATGGTATCCCGGCACACTGCAGCCTCTCTAGTATCTTTCCTATTGTCTACTTCCAGGTAGCTTGTTACAATCTATTCTATTGGGCTTTTCTTCAGATATTAATTGTTTTGCCACATGCATCATCTTTGTATCAAGGCAAAATAGGCTATTACCTTCCCAGATATGAAATCATAAACTCTGCTTTGGGGAAACATTACCCGCTAGGACACTAGCTGAGGAGACTGTATAACTATACCACCAAAGGATGGTCTCTTACCAAGAAATTGGCTGAGCCTCTCTATCAGCCCAGTGATGGGCCATGAGCTGAGCTGTGCGTCCACGGGTTGAGGCAGGTGCTGCTGTACTGCTTCACTCCTGCAAACAAGAGCAGTTCATTATTGTTTCTGAGCTCAACGTTTTCATGACAGTGATGGCATGTAATCGACATCGTAGGGAAGATGCTTCATTAAAATCCTCATGTCTGGGATCAGAGGTGATGAATGTAACTGCACAAATGAAGGAATGTAGCAAATATCCATTCATTTTCTAAAGAGCAAATGAAACCCAATTCTACTTCCTGACACTTCAACCCTAGCATACAATTTCAGGATCTGGTTCTATCAGCCAAGCATGGGATGATGCAAAATGGCCTGAACTGAGGACATGGAGAGGACACTTTGATTTTTAATCCACACTAGTCACCTCCGAGATGCTCCGTGTTCACATATCACAGCAAGGGGGTGAGGAGCTCAGGTTGGGCAGAGATTCTGCTTCGGAGGACCCAGCTTCAGGAAGTGCCACATCCAGCCCTTCCTGGTGAAGTTGGGAGTCTGCCGCCTGCTAACTGTGGGAGCCCCAAGCCCTAGATGGTCCTCCCCCATGCCTCTTCTCTTTCTCCCCCACTTTAGGCTTCTTGAAAATACCTATTTCTCCCACAGAAGACTAGCGTGGCTTCGGGCCATATCCTTAATGTATTCTTACACTTACTGGCAAGAATTAAAATCAGGACTAGCATTTGCCTTCATGCCACTGGTGCACAGAACCCTGTCAACTGCATGGGCTTCCACAGACCCTTGTCCAACCCCACCTTACACAAAACAGCAAACGCTTTTCTTCTTTGTGAGATTGGGGAAAATAAATGTATTATGAAACAGGTTTTGTTATCATAATAAATTATGCTCCTATTTCAGCATCAACAGTCTGATCACTAATAAATAATTCTTAAATCTTTTATGTAGAGGCAAACTCACCTTTTTAATGCACTTTCAAAATGCTGTAAAGAGAAGAGGGAGAAAAGAAAGAGTCTTAGTATTCATGACAAGATTCACAGTAGAGATTTCATTAACATAATCCAAGGGTGAGTAAGCCCGTATTCATGGAAACAGAAAGGGAAAATGAACTTTATAGATGCCCAAATTTCTCAGTTTGGCCAAGTGTTCAGACAAATCCATATGTCTTCAGCTAGCTTCTTGGTTGCTGTGGTCAGTAATTGGACGTATATTACAACTTGAGGAGTGTTTGTAGTTTGCTTTTCCACAGAATTTCACAGACTTTAGCCTGGTCACCAGAAACACTGTGACAGGGAAAACCTTTACCACAGTTTCAGAAAGTACCATTGCACAGTTGTGAGAGAGGGCAAAGAGGTTATGGACGTTATCTAGGCAGCACGGTGACTCTTCTTTCCTCAGTCCTTACCTGGAGCAGCTCCATGTCTGGTTTTTGGCACATTTTCTTGAGGTCCTCATACATTCCTCTTAGCAGTTTCCCCTTTACGTCCATGTTTTCCTCACTTTCTTTGAGTCGTTGAAAAATCTCTTTGCTTTCCCGTTCTATTCCTTCTAAATAACGTCTCTCTTCCTCATAAAGCACGTGGCACACCTTCTGATACTCAGCATGGATCATCTCCCTCCTCAGACTCACATAACCCTGAAGGGAGAGGCTTAGTTAGATCATAGAGTGGGGCTGATTCTATCTCTGTCATATCACCTACTATTTGTCTTCTGGCATTTAGCCAACTTGGTACATCCCTTGAAAACAGAAACTGGGACATCTTTCTGCCCCCACCCTTTTTCTACTCATTTGTCCTTTTATTGCACAAGAGGTCAAAACCTTGACTTTGAACTCCTTCCCCAAATTCCTACATTTTCCTAATAATAAGCACTTGTGATATAATAATTGGCTTGAATAATATACTAAGAACCTTCATTACTAAATCCATTTAGTCTCTTCTATGCCCAGATGCTTTAGCTGTAGACTCACTCTTTGCTTTAAGAAAATAATAGCAAATATTACTTCCTAGAATAAGAGAAGACCTTCCTAAATGTTTCCTTCCACATCCACAAACTGCATGCATGCAGACCAGAACCTGGTGTGTATGAGTGCAGCTCAACTCTTCCTGGCCAAGACGGTACACTCCCTTTCTTAGCTGACTCTCACACTATCCTCAGAGACAATAGTCAACATACAACCACCTTCTCCTATTAATTCCCCCTTCGCACTTTTTTTCACTTTACCTTTTCTTATTTTCCTCCGAACTGGTAAACATGCTTTATTCACTCACATGGTTTTGACATTAAAACAAAAAACAAAATATATCTGGTTGACCTGATATCTTGGTTTTGTGCTGCCATTTTTACCATCAACAAAATATATTTCTTGGTCATAGGTCAACATTCACTAGACTCGTTTGTGAAACTCTCAGGCTTTCATCATGTGAGTGAATTCTCCTTTCCACTCTTGTTTTAACTAAAGAGATTCTTTATTGAATCCACATGATTTTTTTATACCCATGTTTCTAAGTTTTCTCAGGGTACTTCCCAGGAACTTAAAGGGCCACATTTCTCAAACCAATATTACCTTACCCCAAACCATCTATATCACCTCCATTTCTAACCTAGATTATATTCCAATGCCAATCAACACCTGTCTCTCTCTCTCTCTCTCTTTTTACCCCTTTAACATGCTACACTCACATAAATCACATTTTCTGACATTTCTTTACTACAAAGACTATCCCTGGAATCCTTCCACTTCTCATTACTTGTGGTCAGTTTGTTCTAGACCTTTCTTCTTAGGGATCCTCAACTCTCCTATTTGCTTCCCTGAATTTCATTTTGAAGTCTTCAAATCAGTATTTTGTCTAAACCGCAATCTGAATGAACTTGCCAAAAGAGAAATGTGATAATATCTCTTCTTTGCTTAAGCAACTTCAGAAGATTTTGATTGTATTCAGTTTAGTTCAACCTCTTAGCGTATATTAGATAAACCTTCAGTAAAATGACATGTAATTATCTTTGGGCCTTTGTGTTCCACTTGGATCCTTCTCCTCATTATACCAGTCATAATAAATGTCAGTATTTTCAGTGAACTTTTAGTAGATCTTATATGCGCTCAGCATGCTTACTTCAACTGTACTTCTAATACATAGCTCACTCTCGGTTTTTAGCTCTGATTTTAAATGTCTCTACCCTCATTCATTTTCCTTTATTGTCTTCACAATGCAAAAACAAAGGTAAGTGTGGGGGAAATAATCAGTTTAGTTTGAGAGGTGTTTAATTACCTTCCTAAGAAGCTATTTCCCCAATTAGCCATGTACCTTAATTTCTGACCTTATGCAGGTGTCTGCCCAAATGTGATCATCCATAGAGTAAGCTTTTCTAATCATCATATTGAACACTCAATTTTGTCAAAGCTACCTTTGTTATTTATTTTCCTATTGTATTTTTCTCAAAAGCATTTGTCACGATGATGGCTACTCTAAATTTTATATTTTGACTAGTTGAGTGCTTTTCCCAACTACTTCATGAGCTCCTTGAATTAGAGGCAATCTATTGCTTTTGTCTATTTCTATAATGGCTTAGAAAAGTTACTAGACAAAGTAAGTACTGGATATTTCAAGGAAAATATATTGTAAGTTATCTACTTAAGGATATCACCTTTAAATAATGAAAATAATTTTGTTATATCACCTTGTCATTCCCACAGCCCCATTTGGATCCCTTTATTAGTGGTGACAATGTTCTTTAATATTGCTTGCTTGTATGTTTCCATTAGGAATTCTTGAATTAAAAAATATAGCTAAACTTTTTTTTCACCTCTAATTAGTGGTATTCAATCCATATTTTTGAATCCACCAATGATAGATCCACATTTTCAGTCATTGATTTAGGCTGCATTTTCAATTAATGAATGCTACATTACTAGCCATATCTCTCAACATTTCATCTCTTATACATGTGAACCAATATGAACTTTATATGATCATGTTCAGGATTGCACTACTTACTAGACTTCAATCCTCATGTATTTACCTACTTGATATCCTCATGAATTAGCATTTTCAAATTGTCCAATTACTGAAGTAATCAGATAATATCTTTTGCATGTTCAAAGATTTCTTTACCTCTAAGAAACCCTAGGTTTATCTCATCTATTAATTATTGTCTACCTTGATTAAAGTGAATTTTCTATACCTGTTGGATTGGTATGATCTTATCCAGGAATAACTTCCATGAGCTTGTTGTTTTGATTTTAGGAAGAAATCCTAACAAATTTACATACTTCCCTGACATATTTGCCTGATTAGATGGAACCAGTTTGCTGTTGGTTACACACTCATAGAAGACTATGAACATTATGATTTAGCTGAAGTATAATCAGTGAGTATTGGAAGCTGGTGCTGAAGAAAACAGAATCCCTTGCTTACCTTCCATGTTCTGACTTTGCTGGTCTCTCTTTTTTGATTTCTCCGATTTTCTTGTGTCTGTTCCCACAGAGATCTCATTTGTTTCAGGAGATTTTGCTACAAAAGAATCATGAATATGAACATTAGAAAAAGTGTTATTGAAAATGTCATAACTTTAGAGATGAAGAGGGAAGGGAATGCAAGATAAATGCATTTGCCATCTCTAGTAATCTAGATACTAGACAGGGCAAAGTGCCAGGGCATGTCATTGTTAAGCCCAATGTCAAATTGGAGGACTTATTTTTTTTTAATTTATTTATGATAGGCACACAGTGAGAGAGAGAGAGAGGCAGAGACACAGGCAGAGGGAGAAGCAGGCTCCATGCACCGGGAGCCTGACGTGGGATTCGATACCGGATCTCCAGGATCGCGCCCTGGGCCAAAGGCAGGCGCTAAACCGCTGTGCCACCCAGGGATCCCTTGGAGGACTTTTATAACCACAAAGTAAACCTACAGTTGGAAAGGGTGTCTCACTATGTAGGCAACTGGCCCTCAAACTTTATGTCACCAAACCAATTTTCACTAAATGGAAGCTGTCTAACTTTTTGTTGTCTTGTGGTCAGTTTTTGTCTCCTAGTAACCTATTATTTTAACCAAGAGCCAGCGTTTCTAAGTAGACTCCATTAGATTAGGCTTTTTGCAACTGTGGGTATAATGGACAACAACCATGCCTGAAACTAACAGATTAGTCCATCTTGGTCTTGCAAGGAATTGTTGCAGTTCCTACTGTAATCAACATCATCACCACCACCAACTTGAGTTGTAAGACTATAACCATGAAAATGTAAGTGCTGTGGGGGGGAGGGGGGCGGACAACATCTTTTTACAATAGCTTACCCAAGTTTCTAGCACATAATGCCAATTATTATCTGCTCTGTATGACGCATAGATAAATAGAAATTATCTTCACTTTCTTTTCTAATCTTTCACATATCAGATCTCCCAGATTCAAACTTCCCTCTCAGCCATTGCTTACCCGGTATCCCTCAGCAGTCCAACCAATGGAACAATGATTATGGACCACATGCTCCTTAGATGTACAGCAGTGCAGACAGAGCAGGTCTTTTGTAACCTCACAGAAGAAATTCTTTGTTTTCATGTGTATCTCACACATCTGTTCTGCAGAGCTCGGTAAGCAGTAAGGTCTTGCCCATCTGGCAAGGAACACTTGTGTCTTCAAAACAATGTTGGTTTTAAACATTTGATGAGATGTTTCCCTGCACACAGGGCAGTAAGGAGGATAAGGGGCTTCCTCCCAGAAGATACAAAGACAAGGCCTACAAAAGCTGTGCCCACAACCTATAGTGACTGGGTCTATGAAATAATTCTCACATATGGAGCAAAATAATTCATCCTGGTCGATGTTGGAATCCATGACTCTGAGGAAAGAAAAATGTAGAGAAAATTAGTTTGTCAATGGTCTTGAAAAAAGTACATATTCAAAACCATTAAAAATACTGAGAGGTGTGAGCATCATTTCCTTCCTGTATGTATGAATTTCCTAGCATATACAGCAAGATAGCTGTTTTCATATAATAGAAAGACATTGCTGAAGAACAGAGCCCTCAAGTTCTTCAGCAAGCATAGTGATTTGTTGAACACGGCCTTCCTGGGGTACCTGGGTGGCTCAGTGGTTGAGCATCTGCCTTCGGCTCAGGTTGTGATCCAGGGTCCTGGGACCAAGTCCTGCATCTGACTCCCCATAGGGAGCATGCTTGTCCCTCTGCAGAGACATAGGTCTCTGCCTCTCTCTCTCTGTCATCATCAGTAAAAAAAATAGCCTTCATATCAGGGTTACAACCCCCTTTAATTTCCCATTTTGTTTATTTATCCCCTCTTCTAAGTGGACCTGAGAATGTAGTACAGATCCAATTGCCAGCCATGGATTGTGAGTCATAGTTCACCAAGTGCAATCATCCTTATCCATCTGCCAGTAATTGGTTATAGGCCACTTGACCTTATACAGCCAATAAGATTTGAAGGAAATACTATTAAGAGGATTTTGTGAAATGTTTCTTGGATCCTGAAAAGAAACATTAGGAAGAGTCAACTGATCATATTACTCTGGAATTTGGGGGGAACATGTGTTGAATGTGATGCATGGGGCTGTTATTTTGTGACCACAATGTGCACTTGCCTAGAGACCAAAAAATAGACCCTGAGTGTGACAGAGAAATGGAAGAGCTGGGCATTTAACCATGTTACCAAGGCGTTAATTAAGCAACTCTTGGACTGACAATCAATACATGTAAGAGAAATTGAGGAAATATTAAAATTCTTTTACAAGCATCATAAGTAAACATATTTTCTGGCAATAATCATCAATGGATATGAAAGTCATTGGCTAAAACTGTATTACTCCAAAAATTGTTAATAAACTCCTACTTTATTACCAATTAATATATGAAATTATACTTAAATTTTTAAAGAATACATTATTTTAGTTACCATGAGTTATAAAGTCGGCTTTAAGATAATTCTTTGAAAAAAGGGTAACAATGAGGTGATGATGCCTACAGATATTTTACGAATAGCACTTTGGTGAGATGGGGTTTATGGCCTTCTCTTTGATGAACATACCATTTCAGTGATATGGAACATAGGGTCTTCTACTCAAACCTGCCCATCATGAGGAGATAGTTTGATGGACAAGAGAAAGGTTAAATTAGCTTGTGTAGAATGGGCTAAACCCTGGCCAAGAATTCATTATGAATATAGTCATTTCTAGATTGAAAACTTTAATGAGATTGATAATATGAAAATGATAATAGTAGGGGCACTTGGGTGCTTCAGTCGCTTTAGCAATGTGCCTTCGGCTCAGGTTATGATCCCAGAGTTCTGGGATCTCTTCCCGCATCTGGCTCCCTGCTCAGTGGGGAGTCTGCTTCTCTCTCTCTCTCTCTCTCCCTCTCTCCCTCCCTCCCCCCTCTCTCTCTGCCATCCCCCTGCCACAACTCGTGCTCTCTCATTCTCTATTAAATAAATAAAATATCTTTTAAAAATGATAATAGTAGAAGCTATACTATTTTCTAATTTTAAGTATGGACTGATTCCTCTTATCTGGATTACCTGTCCTAGTCTCCTCAGCAATGCTAGTGACATATGTTGTATTTCTACCAACACTTTATAATGAGGAAACTTAACATGGCGTGAATAAAATAAGTTACTTGTCTAAAAATCACACATTGAATAAATGATTGATCCTTTGCACAAATATAGATCTTACTGACAAAAAAAGAAAGAAAACAAAATAAAATTCAAAACTAAAATTAGAGTCCATGATTAACATTAAACCAAGCAACGTGTACTGATCTCTGAACACTGATAAACTAATCTATTATAAGATATCATGGTAAAAAAAAAAAAAAAAAAGACCATATTCTGGTACTCAATAGATCAGAGTTTGAAGGATGATATAAAGTGAGGTGTTTTTTTAAAGGTAATTGTTGTCATGAAAATATATAATATGCCTTGAAAAAGACAAGTGAGAATCATTTGATAGTTTACATTTCATAACGTGACCATGATAAAAGTATACACACTCAAAGTACACAACCAAATTTACTCATCTTGATGGCTAGCATATTTCTTTGAGAAGATCCTCTCCTCACTCTCTATTTTTAATACAAAAAGTTGATCTATTTTAAATTAAATGAAGTATAGGTTGTTCAGATCTACTAACTTCATTTTGAAAATTTCAAGGCAATCAATTTATCTCCTCTGAACACTGAAACATTTAAAAAGTTAATGATTTAAAAGACACTAGTAATATACTCATAATTCAGATTCATTTCTAGGATTCCAGTTCTCTATGAAATGATATATACTTCAAGTCAAAATGGCGTCAGCAGTAAATGACAACTGTGTTTTAAAATATGTATTTTTACTTGACTTGTGATGGGGTTACATCTGAATAAATCCATTGTCATTTGAAAATATCATAGGTTGAAATCACATTCAATATGACCAACCTACTGAACATCGTAGCTTAGCTTAGCCTAGTCTACCTTAAAAGTGCTCAGAACACTTAACATCTACAATATGGTGAAATCCTCTAACAGAAAGTTCATTGTACAACAAAGTGTTGAATATCTCATGTAATGTATTGAGAACACTGTAATGAAGGTGAGAAACAGAATGGTTGCATGGGTAGAGATAGTTGTAAGTGCATCAGTGACTGACTGGGAAGGGAGGCTGCTTCAACTGCTGCCCAGCATCACCAGAGTGTCTTAGGGCATATTGCTGGCTCAGGAAAAAACAAAACACACAACTGAAGTTCAGTTCCTACTGAATGTGAATCCTTTCCTCATCGCTGTAAAGTCGAAAATCACTACGTCCCACCATCTTAAAGTGGGGACTATCCACAAATTGATTTCACTGAACTAAAAAGGGCCCTTATGTTCATGTTCCCTGGATGCAGAGAGCCTTCCTCTATCAGAACTTCCTTATATGGAAATGAATCAGTTCTCCATGTCTTTCCAGCTCCTAAACACTTGACACTCTACCTCTGAAAACTAAAATCCAGGTCTGAAACGGAAAACTGAAGAGACATTTTAAATATTCAACCTAACAAAGAGTTTCTGGAATAGTTGAGCATATTGAACAGAACTAGCATTCTATATAGACCCGTTATACAAACATGTACTTAAATATGTACATACAGTTGGCACAACATGAATAGAGTGGTAGGCATGGATAGATGAATTACTATCTATGGAAAACTAATACAATTAGCATATATTTGTTGCATTGCTCACAGCACTGCATGCTATCTCGTGGCAAATGCTTTCTGCACCTCACGATTCTATATGAACATCAAAGTACACAAAAATGACAGAGGAAAAAGAAACAATCCTAGTAACTCATTTAATAAATACAAAGAGAAGAGATTGCATCTACCTATGGGGGTAAAATTTAAATTTAGAACTAATGAAATCATTCCCACTCAAATTCTTTGGGAGCAACCTAAACAGACAGACATATGGATTACATTTCCTATTTTCAAGAGAAAATCGCAGGAGTTGCTTTCATGAGTATGGAGTGCTCATCTGTGGAAACTGTTAATGGAGTTTCCCGTTCTTTATCAGTAAGTGATTCTGTTGAAGTCAGTTGAAGGAGTAGGTACTCACCTTTCAACAGCAGCAAATTTCTAAAGTCTCCCCAGCCCAGCCAACTCCAAACACAAGGATTCTGGAGAGGAATGAACTTGGCTCTTTGCCTGATGCTTTATAGTCCCTGAAGACCACACCCATTTTCCCAAAGTGATTAAGTTATCAATCCTTGGGAAAGGTGTTGGGCACATGATTAGATTTTTGCAGAGTGGAAGACACACCCTGTTGTGGATGACTCATTGGAAACCATCTTAAACCCACTTAATCAATCTGCCACATCCGGGCACTACTGAGAAGCCATGCCTTGAGTTAACCTATGTGACCCATGGATCTGTTGTTTTTGAAATAAATGTAGAATGTAAACTTCTTATATGCTTTTTAAAAATCATATTATAATCCTAATTGCATCAACCGATTACTATGTACCAGGCTGAAAGCTCTCCACAGTTCATTTATCAGCCCAGTGTAGCCAAGCCCCTGCCTGATAATACCGCCTCCTGCTCTGGCAGAAGTATCCTACTGTTTCTATGGATCTTGTCCACCTCAACTGAACTAAAATTCTCTAAAATTTTATATTTTTCAGTGAGCCCTCCACACAATTCTTCCCCTTTAGTTTTTCTGTTCTTTTCTTTTTGAAAACATACAACACTTTTCTCCTTTGGTCTAAAGCTGAACACAAAATAGCTTTTGCTGGTCTTTCTCTAAGACTCTGCTCCTTTTCTCATTACCCCGTATCCCCTCTCATACCCTTTCCTTTTATTCTTCAATACATACACATAATCGAAAGATTTGTGATATTTTGTGGATTTAGTGATCACATGGTTGATGTACTGCATGACTAATTCCTAGAAAGCATCATAAACATTTTTGTAAAAGAAATATCATATTTCCTGTTAAGTTTAGGGCAACTATCTCTTAAAGTATTCCTCATCGTGGTGAGGCTAGCATCCTGCTCCATCTCTTCAAAACATTTTCAAATTTAGTCAACAATGGATCATGGTGCTTAGCCTAGAAAGAAAAGCTTAAAACACTATTTCCACTACTACAAATGATTGACCATCATAAGTCTGCCTTACTAATGTAAAACCATGTTCATTAAAAAATGAACTACAGGGCAGCCCGGGTGGCTCAGAGGTTTAGCGCCGCCTTCCGCCTGGGGCGTGACCCTGGAGACCCGGGATTGAGTCCCACGCCTGCTTCTCCCTCTGCCTGTGACTCTGCCTCTCTCCCAGGGTTTACTATCCTGTGCTGCCTATTGTCTAAGTTCTGAAAGCTATATCTTTCTATCTTTATACTATTCTAATATTGGAAGGCTTATATACTAAAATTTCAATTTCATTAATGATATCAAATGTATCCAGTGTTATCTTCAGTGAGCTTTGTATTGTGTCTCTTTTAACAGAATTGTCCATTTCATCTAAACTCTTGAGTGCTTCTAATGTTATCTTCTCTTCATTAAATGTGCTTCTAATATTCTCTTCATTAAAATATCTGTTGATCTCTCCCTCTTTGAATATAGCTATTTTAGTGTCCTCTCTCTCTCTCTCCTCCCTATTTTTTCCTCTGTGTGTGTGTGTGCTCAGAGCAGCTAGGTTTAAGAATCAATAACTCCCTTTGATTTTTACTGTGTATTTATTTTCCTGAGTGAATTATGTAAGCCAGACTTTGGCAGTGGTGGTGGAGTGGGGCTAGGGTTTTGGCTGAGTTTCTGGAGACCAGCTTCTAGGCACATGTAGTGTTGTGAGCAGTTGGTCCCACTACAAGGTGTGTGTGTGTGTCTGTGTGTGTGTGTGTGTGATCAGTACGTTCAATATATCCTTTCATTAGGAAGTACTTGGTGGGAAGAGAAGCCCCTTATGGGTCATCACTGAACACCAGATCCTACACAGGGGAGGAAGAAGCATAGAGTTGTGGCCTTTTTAGAGTAAAAGGGTCAAATGTCAGGCCTTTCAAGAAGAGATCAGGAAGCTCCAAGATCATCACACAAAGGTCCATCACTACCTTGTCTCATCTAGTGTCCTCACATGTGAGATCCTCCCACGCAGGGACTGCTGAACCCTTGTGCAAAGTCAGCCTCCCTTTCCCTTGTCCAGGGCATGAGGAGCTTCCAAATCAGACCCGTCAAGAGGTACTGCCCAGTACCTTTGGGTAAGAGGTCTCTGATTCCTTTGAGTGCTGTCCAATCCTAAGGATTCCTGGGCACTGTCCAATGTGGGAGAATCCTGCTCTGTACCCCAATGCCTGGACCAGATCCCCTAATGTGAGTTCATTTTGGAAACAAGTGCAACCTATGCTTTCAAAACTGTCAAAGGGCTAGCCATCTTGTGTCTCCACTGTCACTGCCAGACATGTGGCAGGGTAGGGACACTGGATTTGACACAGAACCAAGCACAGCGCTTGGCTAAAATGGATGGCCTGGGCTTCAGAAAGGGAGCTTACATGGTCTCGTGTGATTAGAGGATGCAGAATTTAGAGCTGCTGAGGACAGAACAGGAGGAAAAATGCACTTTTAAAATATGTAATAGCAAGATATGGTGGAAACTGCAAGAGACTCCTTCAAGACTCTTCCTGCTGTAGCTTCCGGAATTGTCGGAGAGCCACAGTTGAGTTGCCAAGAGCTCTGCACCTGTCCTGCACATCTGTAGTGCCTTTGATGTCCTGAGTGGGGGGGTGGCTCCCTGTAATGCAAGCACTGGCACAACAGGCATCCCTGGTCTACAGGCTCTGGCACTGTCACCCTCTGGTCTCCTACTCACCCTGTTACCTTCAGGTGACCTTGTGGGAAGATTGGACCCAGCATACCCAAACCTGCCTAGATACACCTCCGTACCCCTCTCCTGCCCCAACAGTCTCCCATAACATTCCCCCCTCCTCCTGTCAGTTTCTCTGCTCAGCCAGGAGAGTTGCCCTGTCTTATTACTATAATTTAATATGTTAGTATTTTCAATGCTCATCCGATGCCAGTGATTGTCATTTTAATTTTCTGTCTCTATGAGCGAGGTTGAGAATATCTTCCCATTTATTGCTTTCTTCCCTTTCTCTGAAGTAACAGTTTCAGGTGATTTTCATAGTGGGAAGGCCATCTCAGGTTTTCTTCCAGGTGGAAGTACTCTTTCATATTTTGGAGATTCACCCTTTATTGGTTTTACCCCTCACTTCCATTAGAGTGTCTTTTGAAAACAATATTCTTAAAATTTTTGCAGTTCAATTGATCAGTAGTTAACCTTATTTAAAATGTGTTTTTTCTTTCTTCACCAGGAAATCCATCTCTAACACAGAATCAAAAAGATATTTTCCTATATTCACTTCTTTTAAAATGATTAATTTGCTTTTTCATCTTGAATGTACCTGGAATTAATTTTTGTAAACTCTCATAGCATATTCACTGGAAAGTTTCTCTTTGGTAATCCAATGGCAATGCCTGCCCATTCAGTCAACAGTCAGGTAAACCATTCATCAAGTGAGTCTTAGGCCGTCTGGTTTCTGTGGGTATTTTGTTCTTCCCTGTACCAATGCCCCACCTCTTAATTGTTAGGGTCATGAGACCATTACCTCTGACACTGATACCTTAGAATGCCTATTGATGTCTTGTTCCAAAAAAGAACACTGCTCTAATATTGCCAACACCCAAATTTGGTATAAAATTTATATGTATGTAAAATTTATATGCATAAAGATCCACCACATATTTGCATGTAATACATTGCAATCTTCTCATCACATATTTCCAGCATTTGAAGTATACCCAAAAACCATCATACCTGGGACACCTGGGTGGCTCAGCGGTTGAGCATCTGCCTTTGGCTCAGGGCATGATCATGGAGTCCCAGGATCCAGTCTCGCCTCGGGCTTCTTGCGTGGAGCCTGCTTCTCCTTCTGTCTATATCTCTGCCTCTCTCTCCCTCTCTCTCTCTCTCTCTGTCTCTCTGTGTGTGTGTGTGTGTGTGTCTGTCATGAATAAATAAATAATCTCTTTAAAAATTTTGATTGCAATATCTTTTCTGAAGTATCTTCAAAAAAGTAAATTAAATTCGCTTTTTCAACTACCTACATTAGATGAATTTTTTTGTTTTGTTTTGTTTTGTTTTTACTATTATGTGGTCTGAATTTTCTGAGAAAAAAAGGGGTTTTTAAGAAATCAAGAATTCAAGAAAAGTGACTATCCAAATTTTATTTTTGAGGTTCTCAACACTGTCTCTAATATCTCAATTTCCACTCTTATATTTCTTTCATTAAAGACTATTTAATAAATACTAATGAATCAAATTGTGCCTATGAAACTCTAGCTCTCAGGTGAAGGAGAGTTATGTAGACTTTGTATCTGTAAACCAACTTAATTAAGTATTTCTCAAAGCTGAACATTCATCTGAATGACCTGGAAAAACTGATAAACCATGGATTTCAACCCCAACCCCCATGCGATATTTTTGTTTCCATAGGTCATGGGTTTGGGCCAAGAACTGGATTTGAAATAAGGCTCAGGTAATTATGATGCTGGGGGAGCTGAATGAAACTTTGAGAACCATGTGCATATTCTTCATTCCCTATGATCCTCAACATTGTCTCTCCCCATTGCTTTATCTGTGCCATTTTCAATAGCTGATAGAATTTCTGCTACTTGCTATTCTCAATTATTAATGAGGAATGTGTGGAACCATATATACTTCAAAACTATCTTCCTTTCAGAAATGGAATTTGGGAAAGAGCGTAGATAATTTGTAATACTTTAGCAAAGATTATTGGGTAGCATACTGTAATCAAACCCTATTGCCAATAAGACAATCATCTTACCCTTTTATTAATTGATTCATGCATCAATTATTTGTTAAGGGCACATTCTCTCCTAGACACTCTGTTATCTGCTGGTGATATGTCAGTGAACATTTTATCTCTTGCAATTCACATTATTGTAAAAGAAATGACCACATATTTGGAGTTCATGTTCATAGGCCTAGTTTGGTCCTGAGGTCAGTGGAGATTTCCCTGGAAAACAGATGTTTTTTTCTTCTGGCGGTGAATTTATAGGTAGGATACACTAGATGAAGAGGTGGGAGAAGGTTTCAGATTGACATGGGCATTGTAGATAACCAAGTCTGTCTGTGATGGGCAAACTCTGTGTCCTACACCAGACCATTAAGTTTAAATCACACATTTGTGTATTTCTGTAACTCCAGCATACTCCAACCAGGCGTGTAACCATAGCACGTATTCTAGATAAATGGGCCACAAGAGATCATTTAATTTTAGAAGATGGAACATACCAACTGACCCAGAGATTTCTTTACTGACAAACACTGAGAAAGTGGATAAGGGATTGTAACAATTACCCGCCTCCTGGAAACACAGAAGAAACATATCCTTAGATTCTATCAGTGTCATTCTTCCTTATTTAAGAATCCTTATACAGACTCCTAGAGCCCAATCCCAAGAGTTACCCACATCCACCTCCCAATACTGTTTTCTAGAGGTGAAGTCATCACCAATAATATGTTTTGATCTTCTCCACACAGCAAAATAGTTAGATCTTTCTGAATTCAAAGATGCATCTAGACAGTCATGTCTACATCTCAAACTTCTCACAGTCAGTCTGATATCATAATTGGTTATTTCTTTATCGCAGGAAATCTCCACTGTGGAAAGAAAAAGAATATTCCAGTTAAAATCAGTTTTAAAATTCCTGGACAATTTCTGAATTGACTTAATATCTGAAATGATACAAACTATCTTGTCACTTCAAAATTGCAAAAAGGAAACATTCAGGGTTTTTGTTCTTCCGAAATATTTCTTCTCTTAGCACAAAATATGATTTTTTAAGAGCTTTTGCTTCCAAAAATGCCCAGAACCAAGTGACTCCACTTTGTAGCTAGAAGGAAAATTCTAAGAGCAATTCTTGACGGAGTCAGAGGAAAATACTAAGCAATTCCCTGTGCTTGTCAAAGGTATAAATATGTGTCTATTACTAAAATGCCCCCTCCCCCATAATTCAAACAAAGACATTTTTCCCTTTGCATGTTCTCCTATGAATAGATCTAGATGAGTAACAACAGAAGATTGTTTATCTTGCTTGATGGTGAAGTCATAAGTTATTCTGATATATAAAAGTGCATCATGTTTTGGAATCGAGTAAACTGGGTCTGTTACTACTGAGATAGGTCTCAATTTTTTAAAGATTTATTTATTTATTTTAGAGAGAGAGTCTGGGGAGCAGAGGCAGCAGGGGAGAAGGAGAGACAGTCTAAGCAGATTCTGAACTGAGCACAGAGCCCCACACCTGGCTGAGTCTCACACCACCGAGGTCACTATCTGGACAGAATCCAAGAGCAAGATGCTTAACCAATTTGGCCACCCAAGTGCCCTGAGACAGGTCTCAAATTTTGATCACCTATATCCCTAACTTTAACACTCCCAAATTTTACTTGCAAACTTACATTTTTATACCGTAAAAGTGTTAATAAGTGCATCAAATCTGATTAAGTCAGTATCAGTTTTGTTTAATCAGTTGATAGTTGGGACACTACTATGGGTAGTTCAATCCATTAAGAGTCTGCCTTTGGCTCAGGTCATGATCCTGAATCCTGGGATCAGGCCCTACACTGGGCTCCCTACTCAGGAGGGAGCCTGATTCTCCCTATCTTCCCTGCTCATGCTCTCTCTCACTATCTCTGTCTCTCTCAAATAAATAAAAATCATTTTAAAAAAGGAAAATAATTTAAAATAAAATCAGTTGACAGTAAAAATAATAAAATGGATAAAGAAAATTAAGATAGGTCCAAAACCAAGCTGTTATAGATGGCAAGCATGAATGTATATTTATATACACACTTAAGATTTTTGTGTATTTTTTGGTCTTAATGTTTGGGGACTATTTATGTCCCTTCATAAAGAGTAGATCTTTGAGATAAGGCAAGAATATTTTAAAGGAAAGTATTCCTTTCCCAAAAAACAGTGGTGAGGGCTTGCCACGTAGTTCAGCAATTCATTCCAAAATCCAGAAAGATTTCTGCCATGTGCAAACTAGACATCTACATAAAAAGAGACTATCTCCTCTACTTTGAAAGTTAGTCCAGTAACAAGATGCCTCAGCCACAGAGGCAGAGACTATAAGAATTCCATAATCTTAAGCATGTTGATAAAAAATATTTTATTTTAATATGATTAAAGTTTTTGCAGGCAAGTTTGAAAGCAATTCTCATAACCAAATATATATCAGGCAACTAAAACCTAACCACCACAGTGGCTGGTCATACATATGATCCAATAGTGATCACCACATTAATTACCTTCTAGTTAAATCCATGCTCGCTTGGGATATGCATAGGTTCCAGTTGCTAAATATATTTCATTTTTTTTTTGCATTTTACTTACAAAAGTAAGTAAAAATTTCTATAAGATAACTTTGTTGGTTGCCTAGCCAACAGGCATACGCCTTTCTGACCCACTTCTTGTACAAAACAACCTTAATTTTGTTGGGGTGTTAATTTCCTCCAAAAAGCTTGGACTTCAGGAGTTTGATTCAGTGTGTGGCTGCATAGGTAAGTCATGATTGGTCTGAAGAATCAATTAGTAATGTGACTAGCCAGTGATTGGTTTAACAAAGGGCAGTTCACTAAACTCTTCTACTTTTATTATTCCATTTAAGTGTCAAAACCATCCCATTATGATTTCTTGTCCAAAATCACTCTGGTACTAAATGCTGGAGCCAGAACTCCCACCTTTGACTCAAAATCAGCAAGCTATTACTCTCCAAGATACAAGAGGGGGGGAAAAAAACCAATCTTTTGACTTCTAGGCAACTATCATAATTCAACCAACAAGCATTTTCTGTTAAGTTCACAGTTGCAGGAAGAATCTGTCAGTTTGAGGATATAAAACAGCTTGTTGGTTAGTAAAACAACATCCCTATAAGAGGTAATAAAAAATTAAGGGGGAGGGTTCCTGGGTGGCTCAGTCAGTTAAGCATCTGCTTTAGGCCCAGGTCATGATCCCGTGGTCCTGAGATCTAGTTGGGCACTGGGCTCCTTGCTCAGCTGGGAAGCCTACTTCTCCCTCTCCCTTTACCCCTCCCTACACTTGTGCTCAGGCACTCTCATCTCTCCCTCTTTCTCTCAAATAAATAAATAAACTGTGAAAAAAAAGAGATAATACATTTTTTAAAAAATTGATTAAATGAAGACATTAATATAATGCCACAGATCTGTATGTCTCCTGTCCCTCATACATGATCCTGAAAAAAGCCTTAATTACAAAATGTTGATTAAAATGCACAAAAACATTCACACATAAGCCATAGTCATGAAACTAAAATTTCTTCTTTGATGTTTGTATCTCAAACAGAATTCATCACTGAAACCAATTTCTGAATATATGAGAGTTAATAGGATTAAACTTTGTAAAATTGGACCAGATTTCAACAAGAATCCTCTCACGTGACTATACTAAGTTTTTTAATTTGCCCTTCTATCTTTACTACAGACACACCTACATTTAAAAACAATCATTAAGGAAGGAGAGTAGCAGTGTGTTCTCAGTCCTTGGGAACTATTATCATCATTCTTTTTCATAGTGAAAAGATATAACGATCATGGAATAACAATCAGCACCAGAAAACATATCATGTTTTTAAATTTTACTTTATATGAAACAACTCATTGCTAGACTAATGAAAGCACTAACCCTCTAATTTCTGCCTTTGCTGTACAGTTAACAGTGTCATTTTCTGCAAGCCCATTTACTATTACTATCTCTAACTTTTTGTCAGGAAACTGAGGTTTCAGAAATAATTGCCAACATTGAAATATGAGGTCTTTTTCAAATCATTCAATGCATTATCTACTTAGAAAAAGCTAAATTATTAAAAAATATAATGATCATTGCCCATGATATCTTGGTAGCCAATTTGACTTTGATCCAATTGCTTTCACCAAATCATCTGGCTTTTTTGTTCTTTTTTTTTTTTTCAAATCCCATCTCCATTACAAAATTGAATAGAATCATTCACTGTTTCTTAAAGATTATATTTATTTGTTTGACAGGGAGAGAGAGAGAGCAGGCGAGAGCACAGCAGGGAGGAGGAGAGGGAAAGGGAAAAGCAGACTCCCAATGAGCAGGGAGCCCATCTCGGGATGGATTCCAGAATGCTGAGATCATGACCTGAGCCTAAGGCAGAAGCTTAGTGACTGGGACACCCAGGCCCCAATCACATTTTGATCTCAAATGTCACCTTAAACTCTGAGGACTAAGGAGAAATTGAGCAGGATTGAAAGGATTTAGGTGGCCATGCTGAAGATGAGAAAATATCAGATGCTACAGCATGGGAAAGCACTGAAATTAACACCAAAGGGAAGGACCTACATTCAAACACCATATTGCAATATAGTCAGATGTGCAAGCGGGAATGGGAAAAGAATTTGGGGACCCAGAAACCCAGACAAAAATTTTCCATATGCATATTGTTTAAAAATAATTCCAAGGATGAATGAAAAACAGGAGGGTAATTTCATTAGATTGTCTTTGGAGAATGAGAAAGGGGTTATTCTAGTCAAGGCCAGAAAGGTGCATCCTCCCCTGGTCCTGCCTACTCCAGACCTAATCTGGGTGGAGCTTCAGGATCCAGTGTACAGGCTTTGCAAAGGCAAAATAAGTTTGTTTAGCGGAGGCTTTTGAATTGGCTGGACTGTGGGAACTCAGAAAGCCTCAGCTGCCTTCTAGTACAGAGAGTCCAGAGCACACAGAACTGACCCAACTGGTTGGGTTTTCCTATAGGCATTGAGGAGACCAATTACACATTCACCAGGTGAGCATACACTTTTAAGTAAATAATTCTGACTTTTTTCTTGGCAAAATTAGTTAACTGTCAGCAGGCTTAAGACTTTCCCAAGCAAATGTATTATACCAAGGTACCAAAAATCCTGTAAGTCCCTCCAGTTTACTCTATCGAATTTTCATCTGTCCTTGTTTTGACATTTATAAATTTATATATTTGTGTCCTTTATATTATGTTCCTTGTGTATGAAAATTGGGATATCTAGAGGGAATGTAGATGTCATGTAGTTTTATATTTGGTTTGGCCCTAAAACTGAAGGAAAGCCTCGTGTGGTTTTGGTCAAAGGCACTGAGGCTTCAAGATGAGGATCAGTTACCCAGAGGAAATCATAAATGTCCTCATATTCTCACTTGATCTTTGACATTTGAAGAGAGAAGTAGTTTAGTTCATCAGAAGGCATTCGTCCCATTGCACTGGGTCCCAGTGAATGCAAACAAATCAGGAACTTACCACAGGCTCGGGTCTCACTCATAAACAGACCACAGTGTGGCATAGACCTGGAGAAGCTCCCAGGCTTGTCTCACTATTTCCACCCTCAGCCGTGGACCTCTGACCTGCACTTGGAAGGTAGCCACAAGCAAGGCACCAGAGAGCAATGGGCCTTTCCCTTCCATTCATTTTGCATTTATTTTCTTTTTCCATTCTCCTGCCCTAGAACTTCTTTTTTTTTTTTTTAAGATTTTATTTTATTATTTGACAGAGACAGAGAGAGAGAGCACAAGCAGGGCAGTGGGGGGCAAAGGAAAAGGGAGAAACAGGCTTCCCGCTGAGCCAGTAATCTGACTCAGGGCTAGATCCCAGGAACCAGGGATCATGACCTGAGCCAAAGGCACACACAGACTCAACTGAGCCAAACACGCCCCCCACCTAGGACTTATATCTTAACTTGAGCCTCTTGAAACAGTGGCCACTTGTTGGTCTTGCTCAGTGCCAGGCTCTGGTGAGAAGGCAGGCTCGGGTTAGGAAGACAATTTTGAAAAACGCGAAGGGAGTATATGAAACGTAGACATGGGGGGATGCCTGGGTGGCTCAGTCAGTTCGGCGTCCCCACTCTTCGTTTTAGCCCAGGTCATGATCTCAGGATCTCAGGATCCTGAGCCCTATCTCAGTCTCCTCACTCAGCAGGGAGCCTGCTTGAAAGATTCTCTACCTCTGCCCCTCCCCCCCCCCTCTCTCTCTCTCTCTCTCTCCTCTCAAGTAAATAAATAAGTCTTTAAAAATGTAAACATAAATTTCAACTCAGAAGTAGCCAATTTTCTATCCGCATTGTTAAGGGCGGTTAAATTATTCAAGTGGGTTGTGATTTTCTCATTCATTTCTTTTTTCTCCTCAGAAAGCAGAGCTCTGCACAACTTCCCAAAACAACTCACGTGCGGAGTCTGAAGAGTGACGAAGTCTGACTCCTGCTGAGGTGTCTCAACTGCTAGAACTGTAAGGGGCCAAAGGCCTAGAAATCCTAGAAATGCCATCGCCTGGAGGCCAGATCACTGGTGCAAAGCAGATATTGTGAAGTTGCTGGAACGCGTGGAGACCAACCTTCCGTCCAACCACAGCCACACATTCAAAGCAACCCAGTCACAGGTGGACTGGGGAAAAGTGGCTTTTGAAGATTATTCTGGAGAAACGTGCAAACTCAAATGGTTACACATTTCTTAGCACATGAGAAAATTTCGCACATTGACCGAGTTAGTGCCGGAAGCTGGGAAGGTGCTGAAAGACCTGCAGAAGCACAAGCCACAAGAAACCCCCAGACTTGCCCAGACGCCCTGAGGCTCACCTTGGCTTCCTCAGGGAGGCGCGGCCCAGGAGCCCCAACAGTATCCAAGCTGAGGAACCAGGAGCTGACCAGGCGCCTGTCTGAGCAATACAGGGAGCTCCCGGAGCAGATAAGGCTCAAATAAGTGCAAGATTTCCCGAAGGAGAAAGGGGCGTCTGAGGAGAACCTGGCTCGGCTCCAGGCAGAGCACCCGCCCTCTTCCGGGCTCTAAGCAATTGCATGTAACCGGGAGGAGCCCACACAAAGCGGGAAGGAAGTTTCAGAGGCGTGTGCAGGACGTGAAGTCTCCCCCGGAAAACTCTTCTTCCCGGAGGGTGGGATTCCACGGGGGGCCCAAGAGGCCCCCATGAAGGGATATGAGAAGCCCCCGGGACTCGCGGGGGGGCGGGGAGAGCAGGTGCGGCCTGCGGAGCGCTCGGGGGAGCCCGGCGGCCGCGGCCGGTCCCCAGCCCCGGGAGGAGCTGCACGAGCAGCGCCGAGGAGCTGCAGCCCCAGGGCACGCCGGATCCGGGTCCTGCTCAAGAGGCCGGCGGGCTCCTGGAGAACATGCTGCCCACAGAGACCTGCCCTGTGCTAGGCGGAAACACGGGCATGAAGGGGGGCCCACCCCCAAGATCAGACCCACAGACCTGCAGTCCCTGTCCGCAGGGAGTCTGCAAGGGGGCTTGGACGGGAGTCCAGGCTCCAGGCTCCAGGCTCCAGGCTCCAGGCTCGACAGAATCCTCAGCGGCTACTGGGGGCAATTCTCATGCCTCAGGGGCATCAGGAGAAAATGAAGCAGCCAAGGAAGGCAGGAGGTCCTCGGACCCCAGCAGTGGGGATGCTGATGACTATTGTCGGTCTGAGCACAGTGGCCCCAGCTCATCTTCCTCAGGCGACTCCTCTGATTCAGACTCAGACTCCAGCTGACTTTGGTGGGACAGACCCATTCCCAGCAAGAGTCCAGGGCATCCACGCCAAAGGCAAGGGCTCTTCTCCCTCACCCTGTCCATTTCCTTCCGTTTTGTGCATATTGAACTCTTAGATCTCCGTGAGTCTTACTCCTATCAAAAAATGACAAGAGTGAAGTGAAGACAGAAATATTCCTTAAAATAATTGTTTTTAGTAAGGGGAGCATGTTGCTGGCTGTGATGGATATGGACACTCTGTTTCCAGAGTATGGCAAAGAGCCCAAAACCCTTAATATCATCAATGCTTGTGACTTTTTTTTTTATTTTAGAGACTAATATAACTTCGTGATTTTGCTGCTCTAATTTTGCTCTTATAACTTGGTTGACTAAGTGGAAAAATGTATTTTCTAAGAGTAGCCATGAGTTGATCATTGTCATTATATGACCAGTTTTCATTTTTCTATTTTTTCTACTTTTGTAAATGGTTCCTTTTTTCTGCGAATAAAATATTGAAAACAGAAAAGAACAATTTTTGTTTAATTTTTGAAAAACCTCATGATCATTTGAATGAATGCCGCCATAGAATCAAGAGATGATGATTTGGAGCGCTGCTGCTCCTGGTGGTGTCTGCATTTATTCCTGGCAGAAGCCTGAACCCCTTTCTGCTGCTCCGGGTACAAGTGAGTCTCGGCTTTGACTTCCAGGATAGATGGATAAATGGTTGAATGGATGGATACGTAGATAGCTAGAAGGTTGATAGATGATAGATTAGACAGACAGCTAGATAGATAGACAGACAGCTAGATATGTATATATATATATATACATATATGTATATATACACATAGCTATATAGAAAGACACGGGCATAGAGGCGTACACTATTCTCTTCAGTTGGCCTTTCTGTGAATTCTTGTTTCAGTATCACATTGTTTTCATTATTTATTTTATTGGATGTTTGAAAATGTATTTAAGGCTAGTGTCTTCTGATTATACTCTTTTTTTCCTTGTGGATTCTTGGCTATTTCCATATTGTATTCTCATGAATATTTACATCATAGAAGTAGTTTATTGTTTTTATATGAAAACAATTAAAGTCTTAGATAACTAGATCTACCTTAGTGAATAATTATGAAGAGTTTTTTAGGTACATAAAATAGGTTTAGGTTTCGAAAATAAAGGCAATATTTTTCATTTTTATACCTTTAATTCCTTTCTCTTTCTGAATGTGTTGGGAATATCCAGAACAATGTTAAGCCATAGAGACATGTGCCTGTCTTGTTTCTATCATTCAAGCTAATAGGATTTGCAATGATTACAATTATGCTGACTATATACATTTGAAATAAACTATAACCTAATCAGATAATGCCTATTTACTTTTATTATTGTTCTTTCTAATCCATAATGTCTGGCGCTGTTTAAAAAAAATCACTTTTCTTCTGTATCAGGGTAATTTTTCTTTGGCTATATTAACACTGGTAACTGGGTTACCGAGTTAATGAATATTAAGCCCACATCATATTCTGGAAAGAAACCCACTTTTTAAAAAATACTTTATTTAAATTCAATTTATTTAACATATACTTTATTATTAGTTAGCAGGGTTGAATTTAGTGATTCATCTGTTGCATATAACACCCAGTGCTATTCACTTAAGCACCCTCCTTAACACCAATACCCTATCCGCCCCCCCCCCCCCATCTCCCTCCTAGCAACCCTGGGCTTGTTTCCTAGAATTCAGTATCTCTTACAGTTTGCTCCCTCTCTATTTTCATTTCATTTTAAAGAAACTCACTTTTTGATACTGTATTAAAGATGATCCAAAAAAAAAAACAAATAAAAATTTGTCTAAAGTTTAGACATACTTTCAGCCTTTCTTAGGGACGTTTACACAAGCTTCTGGATATTTATTAATTTCACCAACTCTTTTTCATGATCTAGAATTGAATTAATTGTCTTCCAATGTGAGGGCAGTAAAGAAACAGGACTCTTTTTAAATTTTTTTAAATTTAAATTCAATCAATTAACATACAATGTATTATTAGTTTCAGAAATAGAGGTCAGTGCTCAATACATCTCATGCCCTTCTCAATGCCCTTCACCCAGTTACCCCATCCCCTCATCCCCTCTCCTCCAGCAACCCTCACTTTGTTTTCTATGATAAAGAGTCTCTGGCAGCCCAGGTGGCTCAGCGGTTTAGCACTGCCTTTGGCCCAGGGCATGATACTGGAGTCCCAGGATCGAGTCCCTCATGGGGCTCCTTGGATGTAGCCTGCTTCTCCCTCTGCCTGTGTCTCTCTCTCTCTCTCTCTCTCTCTGTCTCTCATGAATAAATAAATAAAATATTCATGGTTTGTCTCCCTCTCTGATTTCATCTTGTTTTATTTTTCCCTCTCTTCCTCTGAGCTCCTCTGTTTTGTTTCTTAAACTCCACATATGTGTGAATCATATGATAATCATCTTTCTCTGACTGACTTATTTTGCTTAGCATAGTGCCCTCTTGTTCCATCCATGTCACTGCAAATGGTAAGATTTCAGATTTTGATAGTTGAATAATATCCCAATATTATATATATTATAATGGAATATTATATATTATGCTATCAAGTGCATGGTATCTAAAACCCCAGAACAGGGGCAGGTATCCCTTCATGTCAGGGATGTTTGAACTGAGTCTCAAGGAGTTGGAAGTCAAAGGGAGGAAAGGAGATTGTGGAATTAGTTCCTACATTTACCACACTTATCCATTCACTGGGCATTCCTTTTCTTCAATTACCATAAAGTCGTGTTTTCCTTTCAGTCACTGTTTTCTCTGTCCTTGGGATCCGCATATTCTCATTGTGGTCTATATGGCTTTCCAGCATGCACTCATCATGTCCTGTGTTTTTATCTGCCATTCCTACACTGAGTCTATATATGTCTGCAAAACTCACATCACAAAGTTGATCTCATTGGCATCTCCATTAAAATTATCCTCTGAAACACCATTATTGAAGTATCAAAAACATAACCTATCCCAAAGCCAAAATCTGCTCCTGTCTTGAGCAAGGAAACCACCAAACACCCAAATGACAAAAATCTTCCCATTGTACATTCATTGGTGTTCCCCTGCCTCATCTCCACCAGCACAGAGAAAGCTATCCACCCTCTCCACACATAATTGTAAATGAGAGCCCCAGAAGGCCTGACAAGCTCTAATGGAATTCTCCTACATTATCTTGGCTAGTTCAATTTTCTTCAGGCTTTACCAGTTGTTACACACAGAATAAGCTATGAAGGACTCAGATATGGAACTGGGAACCACAGAGCAGCTCCAGCAGCTCCTCAGTGATTTAAAGTGCAAGCTTTGGGACCTGGGTAATGATTTAGGTAAGGCAGCCACCAGAGAAGTGTGGAGGAAGGGAACAAAAGGCAGAAAGATTTTATTTTGATCACTCGTCACTGGTGAAAAATACTACATGGAGGTGAGGAGATGCGTGGGGCAGGTCTTACTCTGTAGGGGGGAAGAGGATGCTGTGCAGTGGGTGGAACCCTCTCCCATTCCTCTACTGCAATATGGTGGGGAACTTGGGTCATTGCATCAGTCACAATGTGGACAGAGAAAGCTTGACATCCGAAGGTCTTCAAGGACAGGGTGGGGCTCAAACTTCTTCAGAGCAGAGGCTGTTTCCGTTGTTCATCCAGAGCTCTAGGATTAAAGGCAACTCTACGTTCTCTCGGAGCACTCCCCTCTGTGTATGAAAAAGACAGTGGGTGAGTGAAAGTGAGTGATCTGTAACGGGTTGCGTGATTTTCAAGAAAGTCATTTGAACCACCACTCAGACCTACGGAGGCAGCTGGGGCTCCGTGAGGCCCACGGGTCGCCGGTCCTGGAAGGAAGGATCCCTGTGTCCCCAAAGCTGAGGCTTCGCGGATCATCCCCTAAGCGCCTACAGGGCAGTGGAGGGCGCGGCCCCGCCTGTCTACACTCTCGGATTGCGAAGATACCAACTCACCCGGAACCCCCCCTGGTAAGGGACGCACCCCCCGCCCCGGTCCCGCAGCCGAGGCCCCTTTGCTCCCGACGTGGGGCGCTCGCTCCGCCGCGTGGCTCGTCCTGCTCGGCCGGGAACCTGCAGAGACGCCGAGGGATGTAGGCGCGGGCGGTGTGCGGGGAAAATCAAAAACGACAAAGGGGCAGCTAAGGGCCTCGAGGATAGATCCGGGGGCGGGGGGAGAAAATAAGGGCCCGCAAGAGGGAGCCCCAGAGCGTGCGGGCCGGCGGGCCTGGCGCCCAGGGGGGTCGCCCCCGCTCCCAGCGTCGGGGACGCCCGGGACTCTGCGCACCTGCCCCGCGGGGCCTCCCTGGATGCTGAAGTCAGTGGTGACGCGGCAAAGGTGAGGGTGCTGACGCCCTCCGCCCGCCAGCCTGGGGCGTAGCTCAAGATCTCGAGGAAACCCAGGGGACCGCAGGAGGGGTGCAGTGGCGGGTGTCCCCACTCGGCGACGCCCCACACCGCCCCCCTCGGAGCCTCTGCGCGGGGCCGCGACACCAGCAGAAGGGGCGGCCCCGAAGCGCGCCCTGCCCCTCTGACGTGCCCTCGCTCCAGGTAGGACAGCGTCGCTGACCATTGCAGCGCTCACCTTTTAGGCGAGGAAGTGACTGGGCTTCGGGAGGATTGCTCCTCCTCCTCGGCCCTTGGGACGCGGGATTCCAGATCCTGGATCGAGGATACAATGAAAGGATGGACAGAGAGAAGCAGACGGAGAGGTAAGGTCACCCCGCTGGCAACGTTCTTGATGCAAATTCCCTGTCAAATACGGGGGAGAAAACGATTCCTCTAAGCCGTAGGGACAATAAAGTTGTCACACGGGGTAAAGGAGAACAGGGCTGTTCTCTAAGAGGTAGATGCAGGAGCTGGACCGTTCCGGCTTCTGACATTGCCGCTTGTTTCTAAGAGTCACAAGGCTCTGCTTAAAATACACCTGCTAGGAGGGAAGTTTCATCTCCTTCAGCAAAATGCTGAAGAGCTGACAAAGACCAGATCAGAGAGAGAAAGAAGAGAGAACCATACATTATAATAGGACAGGAGAAAAAGGAAAATTGCAGACACAACAATAACCATCCAAACCTTCCTCACAAGTCTTCACAGACTGCCGCTGTCGGTAGCACGCAGGGTTTTTCCTGCACAGTTCCTGGAAAAGTTGCAAAATTGCTCTTAACTTCTAGGACATGCTTCCCTCTGGCCAGCATCCTCCTTTTTACAAAAATGTATTTTTCGAACTTGAAAACTGCAAAAAGCCCAGAATCTGGTACAAGTCCTCAAATGCTAATATGCCTGCTATCTGTTCTTTGCATTTTTTTTCTGTTTTCATCCTTTTATTCCCTCTGTATATTTCTTTTATATTCTTATAGATTTTTACCATAGTAGCATGCTTTTTGTTAGCTTTTTTGATGCATAATTTGCATATAATATCATTTACCAACTTTAAGCTTACAATTTAATGCTTTGACAAATTAATAGTCATGTTAAAAAGTAAATCACAAGCCAACTAATATTATGGGTAACATCTAAAGATTATTATCACTTAAAAAAGAATATACTTATGAAATTGGCTTGAAGACTTCATATTTAATAAGGAAAATAAATGTGTATCACAGAAGAACAAAATAATTAGAAGAGATCTGTTGAGCTAACTTCCCAAGTCTTAGAAAATGCTGTTCACTGAATGTAATTCAGTGTCTCCCCCCGCCCCTTTTTTAATTTAATGGATAATATGAGGAAAATAATGCCCTCAGAGGTCTCTGGAATCCATTAAGTAGGAAACCATGAAGGAATATTTAGAAGCATAGTGAAAGTTTATAGTTCCTCATTTCTGATCCAAGAATATACCTTCCTGCCCAGAGGTCTCTAAATTTTATGAATTTTATGAATTTTATGAATTTTACCATGTGGTAAAGATATTGTCAAAGAAAGTTGTATTTCATAACACAAAGTAAATATATTCTCACATTCAACCCCCAGTATTGCCTACCCTACCCCAACTCTAACCTCTTCTCCCATAGAGGTAACCTCATCTTGGTAATTAATATATCCTGGTTCTAATTATTGTATTTTTTGAAATTTATGTAAATGCAGTCACATAGCACATGTTCTTCTGTGTGTGATCTCATTTGTTTAAAATTATGTTGGTGAGATTTATCCCTGCTGCTGTACATAGCAATTGTTATTATTTTGTTTCATAGTATTCCATGATATGAGTATATCATCATTTACTCATTCTGCTGTTGATGAATATGTTCACTTCCAATCTGGGTAAACATAAATACTGCTGCCATGAAGACATCATGCACATCATTTTGAATCATATGTGTGCATTGCTATTGAAGTAGTTGGGCCATAATGCATGTTATGCCTAACAAAGAGTTTGCCAAATTGAATGCCAATTTACATGCTTTTCAGCAACAGATGATTATGTTATTCCCTCCGTTTTTAAATTTTTTTGCAAATACTTGCCATCCCCTGTTTTGATATTTTTGTCATTTTGTGGTTTACATTGTGGTTTTAATTTGCCCCTGCCTGATACCAAATGCACTGAAAACTTTTTCATAGGGTTATCAGCCACTTGGATTTTCTTGTATGGTGAACTGCCTGTTCATATCATCTCTCTCCTCATTTTTCAAACAAGTTGACTTGTGTTTTTCTTATTGACTTTTGGATTCTCTTTCTTCTTTGTGGAGTCATTTGTTGGATGTAAGTATGTCAAATATGTTCTCCTATTATTGCCTTTCATTTGCAATGGTGTCTCAACACACAAATGTTATTTTCAAGCATTTTAATTCATTTTACTTTATGTTTAGTGACCTATACGTCATACTTCGGAAAAAGTTTCTCTGAGATTATATACACCTAAATTTTTCTTAGGCCTTTATTTTTTGTTTAATTATTCTCCTTCATGATGAAAACTGCAATAGTGAGGAAGGAAATCTATGCCATGACACAAGGGTTAATATTCATTTTTTTTCTAACTTTACAACCACAATTATCTCAGAATTACCCTTACTCTTTCATACTTTACAAATTATTGCATGACATTAATAGAGAATATTTACTTCTATGTTGGGAATTACAATGAAAATACTGGACTAGAGATCAAATTACACTCAAAAAATGAATTATTAAACCTGGGCATGATGGATAAGTGGGATTTAGTTAGAAAGAAGTAAGTAAAATATTTCCAGATGACACAAGTCTGTTTGGGGAGAAAAAGATGCCTTTCATATTTATATTAGATATTAAACACCATTAAGATATTGATGCTTTTTAAAAACCTATTTGTAGTTGAGAAATTAAGATGAGAACCACTGTATATATTCTATGCATTATATCATAGATTATGATCTTCATTATAATTAAGTAAACAAATCTCAAATACATACCTTTACACCACCGCCATACATAATATAAAATGGTGCTTTTATTAGAGAGAACCAAAAGACAATCAGATATCATCTATTCATGTCTTGTTCAAAATTGCACAAGGAGTACAGGTTTCTCAAATTTCTTTCTTATTCCTGATTTGTCCCTGGTCAAATGTGATGATGGCAAAGATAGGCATGAGATGTACAGAAAAGGACCAAGATGAGTTATTATGTATAAGGGAATTTGGGCAACATTTGCAAAGCTCATAGGAATGCTCCTGTGCTGCAAATAGGTTTTGACACCTATTGATAAAAGTGGGTTTGGGGAAAGAGATTTAATGAGTGTTCTACTTAATATAACCAAGAAGAAAAAAATCCCTCTCCTTAAGTAGCAGGTAATTCTGACACCCATCAAATTCCAGGAGGCTAGTCCAGACCTTCTATGAATTGCCATCCACCCCATGTCCTTATCCTTGGAGACTCCACCCTATTCCAAAGGTACCAGAGGTGTCAGGGGGCCTCTTCTATGACAGCACTGTGTGGCTAGAGAGAGTTATGACAGCTTTGTTTTCAGATCATTTATCAAACATCTTTTAGTTGAACATCATGTTGATTCTGTACTATAAAACAACAAATTGTTATTTTCATCATTTTGTTATGTTTTGGTTGCTCTTCTTTGACATAAATACTTGACAAAAGAAAGAATGTAAATTTATCGTAAATAATTTTCAAAAAAGCAGCAGATTTAGAAGATGGTTGAAGGTGGAAGTAGAGTGAAGATATTGAGGATATTTTAAAATAAATCGAGAGTGAGCAGTCTATAATAAATTTCATTGTTTTGCCCACTAGATATTTAGAAATACCAATTTGGAACATGGAGGTTATCTTCTGTTAGGAAATTTGAGTTGTAGAATTGTAGTCGAAGCCATAGGGATGTGGAGCTCATGTGGAGGCATGCAAAGCACACTTAAGAGAATCACAATCTAACAAGGATGCTGATAAAGGAGTCTAGATGAATAAAGGACAATAGTAACAAGAATAAAGTGGAGCCAGAAGGGTAAACACAAAAAGGCCAGGGGGCCTAGTGGAGTGTTCACATACTCAGGAGGTCCTCCTGGTCCTCCCTCCTTCCCCCTCCTCCAGCACACTCTTCCCAATCTCGCCTCTTTTGAAAGTCATACTCTTAGTTCCCAGGAAAATTAAAATCACCTTAATTTGGGGCACAGGAAAATCCTCCATTTATATTTTGTCTTCCTAAATCATTAGGAGGAAGATCTGAGAATCCTCACTCTGGAGACTGAGGCCATCACTAACTATAGTACCTCTCAGCATAAGAAGCCATTTGAGAAGATCTAATCAGGGATGCCTGGGTGGCTCAGCAGTTGAGCATCTGCCTTTGGCTCATCAAGTCCCATATCGGGCTCCTTGCATGGAGTCTGCTTCTCCTGTCTCTGCCTCTCTCTGTGTCTCTCATGAATAAATAAATAAAATCTTTTTTTAAAAAAAAGAGAGAGAAGATCTAATCTGGGTCCATATAAATAATCAAAGTCATGAAAGTTTTTAACTAGGTGACTATGTCAGGAATTCTTATTGTTGAAAAATAGTCAATTGGAAAAAGAATGTGGCCTGATTTCTCTCCTATATAGAGTAAGACTTGTAACTCAAGAACACATCACCATAAATTACCTCATGGGAACGTGCATGAAAAAGAAAGAGTGGCAAGTTCTGTCCAAAATGACAGAGCCTGGGACACCTAGGTGGCTCAGTGGCTGAGTGTCTCTTTTTGGCTCTGAGCGTGATCATGGGATCCTTGTATCAAGTCCCACATCAGGCTCCCGTCAGGGAGCCTGCTTCTCCCTCTGCCTATGTCTCTGCCTCTCTCTCTGTGTCTCTCATGAATAAACAAATAAACTTTAAACAAACAAACAAAACAAAAAACCAAAATCACAGAGCCTGGAAATGGGCTGCAGGACAGTTTCTATCTTGTCCTCCTTTTGAGCATATTTTTTGTAAGAACTTGATCATATTTCTACATTAGATTTTTTTTAAATAAAGAAAGAAATATTCTCTCTAGAATATGTAAAGTAAAAGAAATTTGTTATTTCTGACTGTCTTACATAAACAATTCCAGTCTCCCTATTCATGAGTTCATGGTACTCTCTACTTTTTGTAAAATGTTTAGATTTATTATTTGTATTTATTGTCTTTTTATCTTTTATTTAATTTAGATACATAGTTTGCACTGTACTTATTATGTTACCTTTTAAAATACTGAGCATTTCAGCTTTTGAGCAACAGCAATATGAATTTTCTTAAAAAAAAAAATAAATGCCTCTGGGGGAACCTGGCCTTCACAGTCAGTTGGGCTACCAACTCTTGGTTTAGGCTGGGGTCTTGTTCTCTGGTCCTGAGATCAAGTCCTGCCTGGCTTAGTGCTGGGGTATGGAGTCTGCTTGAGATTCTCTCTCCTTCTCCCTTTGCTGCTCCTGATTGTGTGCTGGCTTTCTTTCTTCCTCTCTCTCTCTCTATCTCTCTTTCTTTCTCAAATAAATAAATAAATAAATAAATAAATAAATCTTTAATAAAATAAAATAAATAAAAAGCAAATGCATCCAGTAAAAAATATTGAGTGGAGTTAAGGAACAATATTGAATTAAAGGTGCTAAATAAAGCCTTCAGACAGCCAGATCCAGCAAGAGTCCTGCAGGTAAATCCCAACAGCGTAGAAGTGGACTGCATCTAAGACTAGGGCAGGAGCAGAGGGACCCCTCAGAACCAGGTGACCCTGCAAATCTGTATTCTGTCAGCCCCCAGATGCTCCTTGGGTTCAAGGTGGCAGTTTAAGGACCAACATTTGAGTCCTTTGGGGTTAAGCAAGATCCCTGGGTCTGGCATCCTGGCAGCCAGAGTTCCAGGGCTGGAAGGAAGCCCATATTCTGGGTCTAAGTTCCCAAACTGGAGCAGCCTTTCTCCAAGGAGATTGGCTTTCCTAGAGAAATGGCATGTGTGTTGGTGTGGATTCAGTGGAGTGGGACTTGGAGTTTGTAGGGCCATCATCGGTAGGGTGGGCTCAGGACGTTGACCTCCTGAGTGTGTGGCCCCAGGAGGGGCTCTTGGGCCTGGCAGGGCTCCAGGCTCCCAGCAACTTGTGGAGTCCTGCCTGCTGTTCCTCCAGTGTGCTGGATCTGAAGTAGATCTGGTAAAAATTGTAGGTTCTGTTTGGCTAGGGTTCACTAGGAATCAGATGGTCTTTGATGGGAGTCGGGGCATGGTAATTGTTTTGGATGTTAAATGAGTTGCTCTCAAGGCCCACAGATCTTTTGACCAAAACACCCTGATGGTACCAAGGAGTACTGGCCTTCCCTTAGGACACTGGACTGGGATTGAGGTGGTTGGAGTGTCAGAACAGAAGCCAGTTTTGCTGCACTCTCTGCAGGAAGAGAGGACTGACTCCTGGGAACCAGGGACCAGGAAGCTTGAGAAACCATTGAACTGGTAGCGCCTTAACCCTGAGGGGTCAGCACACCCCTTCTGGGGTGCCTGCCCCTGATCCTTCCCAGGTGGTTCATTTCTCAGTGAGCCATGTGGTGACCCACCAGGGAGGTGCCCTGCTCAGCCCAGACACCAGGAGAAGATGCCAGGGATCACGGAGCAGCAAACGGTGGTACGGTGTTCCCAGCCTTTGTCTTCTTCCCTTTAGGTAAACACAACTGGGATTTCCTGATTTATTTATTTTTACTCAGAATATCATGCTGTTTAACTTCATATATTTCTTTTAATAATTTCTTTTAATAATTAATAATTACAATGCTAACCAACATGGGAAATAGGAAGAGATTACAGCACAAAATGCTGGTGACAATGTGGGGCAACAGGAACTTTCATTCATTGTTGGTGGAAGTACCACAGGGTACACCCACTTAGGAAGAGTGTGTGGTAGTTTCTTACAAAACTTTTATCATATAATGCAGCAATCTCTCTCTTGTTATTTACCCAAAGGGTAGAAAATTGAAGCCTAAAAAAAATTTCCACTACTTCATCCATAACCATTGAAACAGGGATGTAATAAGATGGTCTTCAATAGATTGAGATAAACCAAAGTATATCCGGGCAATGGAATATTATTCAGTGCAAAAAAGAAAGGAGCTATCAAGCCATAGAAAAACTTGAAGGAACCCTAAATTACATAGTGTTAAGTGAAAGAAGCCAATGTGAAGAGGCTACATACTCTCTGATGCCCAGTAGATAATATTCTGGAATGGCTAAACTGTGGAGACAGTAAAAAGATCAGTGGTTGCCAGAGGTTGAGGGGAGGGAGAGATGAATATGTGGAGTGTAGTGGATTTTTAAGGCAGTAAAACTATTCTGTATATTATAATGGTGTATACATGTTATTTACATTTGTCCACACCCATAGAAGGTACAACACCAAGAGTGAACCCCACTGTAAACTATGGACTCTGGGTGCTAACAATGTGTCAATGTAGTTTCATTGATTATAACAAATGTACCACCCCGGGGCAGAGTGTTACTAGTGGGGGAGGCAAAGCACGTGTGAGAACAGAGATGTCCAGGAATCCCCTTATTCCCACTCAGTTTTGCTATGAACTTTAAACTGCCCTGGGCTTAGTCAACTAAGCAGCTGCCTTCTCAGGTCATGATCCCAGATCAGGCTTACTGCTCAGCGAGGAGTTTGCTTCTCCCTCTCTCCCTCCCCCACTCATGCTCACTCACTCTCTCTCTCTCAAACAAATAAAATCTTAATAAAAACCCTGCTCTAAAAAAATAATGTTTCTTTAAAAAATAAAAAAGAGGACAGCCTTAAGAAATAATGTGTCATGGTGGAAAAAAAAATCTGGTCTATTTACAATAGCACATTCAAGACAATGAGTTCCTTGAAGAAAACAGTGGTGTTTTCTTCTTTATAGTTAGTAGAAAAAAAAAAATCCCCTTTTTTTCCACATGTTTTTTCAAAAATGCCTAACTACACAGTTATTTGTAAAAGTATCCAAAAAAGCCATTGTTAAATGACCACAATTTTCCACCCTGTATTGTGCATCTTAATTTACTATTTCCTGGGGATCCCTGGGTGACGCAGCGGTTTGGCACCTGCCTTTGGCCCAGGGCGCGATCCTGGAGACCCGGGATCGAATCCCACGTCGGGTTCCTGGTGCATGGAGCCTGCTTCTCCCTCTGCCTATATCTCTGCCTCTCTCTCTCTGTGACTATCATAAATAAATAAAAATTTAAAAAAAATAAAAAAAATTTACTATTTCCTTAAGAATGTTTGCCCCAAATAAGCAATCTAAGATATTTTTCATTCTTATTAGCAATCCAGAAACAAGTAGTTAATTTTTAAAATGCTAAAGCAATAGTATAGGAGGGAGATGGTGGAAGAGTAGGGGTCCTCAATGCACCTGGCCCCACAAACTTACCTAGATAACTTTCAAAACATCCTGAACACCTACGAATTCAACCTGAATTTTAAAGAGAGAACAGCTAGAATGCTACAGAAAGAAAAGCTTTCGCTCCTAACAAGGTAGGAAGGCTGAAAAAAATTTTTTAAAGAATCAAGTAGGGGAGGGGCCCCATGAGGAGCTAAGCTAAAGCCAGGTGGTGGTAGCCTCCAGGACAGGAAAGCCCAGGCCTGGAGAAGCAGGAACTTTTAAAATCCACACCGGAGTTTTCCATGAAGGAAAAGTGCTCAGCAGGGAAATCATGCCGCCAAGCACCCCCAAGCTGTGCAGATCAGCGTCCCCCCCACTCTGGCCTAGATAAGCACCTAGGCCAGTACAGACCAGGAGACTGTGGGTGGTTACTGGGGGAGCTGACTCCAGAGCTGGAGAGCTGGCAGCTGCCTTTGTTGATTTACCTCTTTGTTTCACCTCCTGAAACAGAAGAACAGGGGCCTCACGGGGTCAACAGCTCCCACTGAGCCCGGCACCTGGTGGGAGGCGGGGCAGCTCCCCCAGGTGCACACACCTGAGACTCAGCACAGCAGCTCCTCCCACAGAAGACTAGCTGGAAAGACAGGGGAAGAGCAAGTTCTTGACCAAGCAGTGCTGGAGAGCTCCAGGACTGAGGGAAAATAGTATATAGACCTAGAGGGCCCTCCTTTTTTTTCTTTTTCCATTACAACTCATTTTTGTATCAGACTAAAAGTTTCCAATATTTTTACTCTTTTCCCACCATAACTGCAAAATGTTACCAGCTCTTCATTTTTAAGTTTTTCATTTTTGGCTTCCATATTTCTATAATTACATGTCTAAGATATATTTTTCACTTCTGGATTCCCTTCAACATATTCAATTTAATCTTGGTAGACATACGAGATTTGAGATTTTTGTTTTTTCTGCCTCATTTTGTTTTACAATGGTGGAAGTTAGTGCCTTCTAAAACACAACCAACATACACCCAGAACCAAGTGGAACACTCTGTTGGTTCATTCTGTGAGATTATATTCTCTCTTCCTTCCCATTCTGCCCACCTCTTTTATCTTGTTTATGTTTTTGTGGTCAATGTTGGAGCTTTATATAAGTATTGCTGACTTATATAAATTTAGGATTGAGCATCTTCTAACTTACAAAACAAAATACACTCAGAACCAAGAGGATCACCCTCTAGGATCCCTCAGGTAGACTACATTCTCTCTTCACTACTACTTCCTCACCACCACCACCCCTTTTTTTTCTCTTTTTCCTCTTTACTTTTCTTTTCTTTTTTTATTCTTTCTTTTTGGTCTTTGGCTTTTTATTTTTACTACTTTGTTTTAAATTTTATTTTTCACTGTAGTGGTCCTTTTATTTTATTTTGTTCTGTTCTTCTCTTTCTTTTATTTTCTGGATTCTGACCTCTTTGAATAAACTAGTATGTATTTTACTTAGGTTATGGGTGATATTTTGGACTCAGCCCACTCATACAGCCACTCTGCACTGGACAAAATGAGTAGAATGAAGCATTCACCACCAAAGAAAGAACTGGAAACAGTTCTCTTTGCCACAGAGTTACAGAATTTGGATTTCAATATGATGCCAGAAATTCAATTCAGAAGTACAATTATAAAGCTACTGGTGGCTCTGGAAAAAGCATAAGACTCTAGAGACTTTGCTACTGCAGAATTGAGATCTAATCAGGCCAAAATTAAAAATAGATTAAATGAGATGCACTCTAAACTGGGTGTTATAACTGCTAGGGTTAATGAGGTGGAAGAGAGAGTGAATGACATAGAAGACAAGTTAATGGTAAGGAAGGAAGCTGAGGAAAAAAAGAGAAAAAGAATTAGTTGCCCACAAGGAGGAGCACTTGGGTGGCTCAGCAGTTGAGCATCTGCCTTTGGTTCAGGGCGTGATTCCAGAATTCCAGGATCAAGTCCCACATCAGGTTCCCTGCATGGAGCCTGCTTCTCCCTCTGCCTGTCTCTGCCTCTCTGTGTTTCTCATTAATAAATAAATAAAATATTTTTTAAAAAGATCCCATGAGGAAAGGCTTAGGGAAATGATAGCTTGAAAAGGAAGAATATACATCTAATTGGGATTCCAGAAGAGAGAGAGAGAGAGAGAGAGAGAGAGAGAGAGAGAGAGAGAGAGAGAGAGAACCACAAACTATATTTGAAAAAATCATAGCTGAGAACTTCCCAAATCTGCTGAAGGAAATGGGCATTCAGATCCAAGAGATAGAGAGGACCCCCCCCCCCGCAAAAAAATCAATAAAAACTGTTCAACACCTTGACATTTAATAGTGAAACTTGAAAATTTCAAAGATAAAGAGAAAATTCTTAAAGCAGCTTGAGACAAGAAATTCTTAACTTATATGGGGAAAAATATCAGATTAACAGCAGACCTCTCCACAGAGACCTGACAAGCCAGAAAGGGCTGGCATGATATATGAAGAGTATTAAATGAGAAGAACATGCAGCCAAGAATACTATATCCAGCAGTGCTGTCATTCAGAATAGAAGGAGAGAAAAAGATCTTCCAGGATAGGCAGAAGCTGAAATAATATGTGACCACCAAACTGGCTCTGTAAGAAATATTAAGGGGGACCCTGTAAAAGAAAGAGGGAACCTAAAGAAACAATCCACAAAAACAGGGACTGAATAGTTAATACAATGACACTACACTCATATCTTTCAATAGTTACTCTGAACATGAATGGGCTAAATGATTGCATCAAAAGACGCAAGGTATCAGACTGGATCCCACCTATATGCTGTCTGTAAGAGACTCATTTTAGACCTAAGGACACCTCCAGGCTGAAAATGAAGGGGTGGAGAACCATTTAGCATTCAAATGGTCCTCAAAAGAAGCTGAGGTAGCAATCCTCATATTAGATAATTTAAAGTTTATCCCAAAGACTGTAGTAAGAGATGCAAAGGAACATATCATACTTAAAAGGTATATCCAACAAGAAGACCTAGCAATCATGAATATTTATGCCTCTAATGTGGGAGCTGCCAAGTATATCAATCAGTAATAACCAAAGTAAAGAGATACTTAGATTACACACTAATAGTAGGAGACTTCAACAGGGCACTTTCTGCAAATGACAGATCTTCTAAGCAGAACATCACCAGAAAAACAAGAGCTTTAAATGATACACTAGACCAAATAGATTTCACAGATATATACAGAACTTTCCATCTGAATGCAACTGAATATAGATACATTAGTCTCAAGTGCACATGGAACTTTCTCCAGAATAGACCACATACTGGATCACAAATCAGGTATCAACTGATACCAAAAGACTGGGATTATTCCCTGCATATTTTTAGACCACAATGCTTTGAAACTAGAACTCAATCACAAGAAGAAAATTGAAAGAAACTTAAACACATGGAGGTTAAAGAGCATCCTACTAAGAGATGAAAGGGTCAACTTGGAAATTAGAGAAGAATTAAAAAGATTGATGGAAACTAATGAAAATGAAGATACAACAGTTCAAAATCTTTGGGATACAGCAAAAGCAGTCCTAAAATGGAAATACATCACAATACAGGATCCTTCAAAAAATTGGAAAAAACTCAAATACACAAGCTAACCTCACACCTAAAGGAACTGCAGAAAGAACAGCAAGTAAAACCTACACCAAGCAGAAGAAGAGAAATAATAAAGATTCAAGCAGAACTCAATGAAATAGACCAGAGGAACTGTAGGACAGATCAACAAAACAAGAAGTTGGTTCTTTGAAAGCATTAATAAGATAGATAAACCCCCTAGTCAGCCTTATTAAAAAGAAAAAAGACTCAAATTAATAAAATCATGAATGAAAGAGGAGAGATCACAACCAATACCAAACGATTTTAAAAATGTACCATGATCAGCTATATGCCAACAAATTAGACAATCTAGAAGAAATGGATGCATTTATGGAAAACCACAAATTATCAAAACTGGAATAGAAAGAAATAGAAAACCTGAACCAGCCAATAACCAGCAAGGAAATTGAAGCAGTCATCAAAAACCTCCCAAGACACAAAATTCGAGGACCAGATGGCTCCCCAGGAGAATTCTATCAAACGTTTAAAGAAGAAATAATGCTTATTCTACTAAAGCTGTTTCAAAGGATAGAAAGGGATGGAATACTTCCAAACTCATTTTATGAGGCCAGCATCACCTTGATTCCAAAACCAGACAAAGACCCCACCAAAAAGCAGAATTATAGGCCAGTATCCCTAATAAATATGGATGCAAAAATTCTCAACAAGATACTAGCCAATAAGATCCAACAGTACATTAAGAGGATTATTCACCATGACCAAGTGGTATTTATCCCAGGGATGCAAGGGTGGTTCAGCACTCATAAAATGATCAGCGTGATAGATCACTACAGAGGAAAAAACAAGAACCATATGATCCTCTCAATAGATGCAGAGAAAGCATTTGACAAAATACAGCATCCATTCCTGATTAAAACTCTTTGAAGTGTAGGGATAGAGGGAATATTCCTCAAGATCTTAAAAACCATTTATGAAAAGCCCACAGTGAATATCATTCTCCATTGAGAAACACTGAGACCCTTTCCCCCAAGATCAGGAACAAGACAGGGATGTCCACTCTCATCACTGTTATTAAACATAGTACTAGAAGTCCTAGCCTCAACAATCAGACAACAAAAAGAAATGAAAGGCATTCAAATTGGTGAATAAGTCAAATGTTCTCTCTTTGCAGATGACATGATACTGTATGTAGACAACCCAAAGACTCCACCCCAAGATTGCTAGAACTCATACAGCAATTCAGCATGTGGCAGGATATAAAATCAATTCCCAGAAATCAGTGGTATTTCTCTACACTAACAATGAGACTGAAGAAAGAGAAATTAAGGAGTCAATCCCATTTACAATTGCACTCAAAAGCATAAGCTACCTAGGAATAAACCTAACCAAAGAGGTAAAGGATCTATACCCTAAAAACTACAGAACACTTCTGAAAGAAATTGAGGAAGACATAAAGAGGTGGAAAAACATTCCATGTTCATGGATTGGAAGAAATAAATATTGTGAAAATGTCAATGCTACCCAGGGCAATGTACACATTTAATGCAATCCCTATCAAAATACCATGGACTTTCTTCATAGAGTTGGAACAAATAATCTTAAGATTTGTATAGAATCAAAAAAGACCCCGAATAGCCAGAGGAATATTGAAAAAGAAAACCAATGTCAGGGGCATCACAATGCCAGATTTCAAGTTGTACTACAAAGCTGTGATCATCAAGACAGTATGATACTGGCACAAAAACAGATACATAGATCAGTGGAACAGAATAGAGAACCCAGAAGTGGGTACTCAACGCTATGGTCAACTAATATTTGACGAAGAAGGAAAGACTATCCACTGGAAAAAGGACAGTCTCTTCAATAAATGGTGTTGGGAAAATTGGACAGCCACGTGCAGGAGAATGAAACTGGACCATTCTCTTACACCAGACACAAAGATAAACTCAAAATAGTTGAAAGATCTAAATGTGAGACAAGAATCTTATCAAAATACTAGAGAAGAACACAGACAACAACCTTTTTGAACTTGGCCACAGCAACTTCTCACAAGATACATCTATGAAGACAAGGGAAACAAAAGCAAAAATGAACTATTGGGACTTAATCAAGATAAAAAGCTTCTTTACAGCAAAAGAAACTGTCCACAAATCTGAAAGACAACCTATAGAATGGGAGAAGATATTTGCAAATGACCTATCAGATAAAGGGTTAGTATCCAACATCTATAAAGAATTTATTGAACTCAACACCCAAAAAACAAAAAATCCAATCATAAATGGGCAGAAGACATGAACAGACATTTCACCAAAGAAGACATACGCATGGCCAATAAACACATGAGAAAATGCTCCGCATCACTTGCCATCAGGGAAATACAAATCAAAATCACAATGAGATACCACCCCACACCAGTAAGAATGGTGAAACTTAACAAGATAGGAAACAACCAATGTTGGAAAGGATGGGGAGAAGGAGGAACCCTCTTGCACTGTTGGTGGAAATGCAAACTGGTGCAGCCACTCTGGAAAAGTGTGGAGTTTTCTCAAGAAGTTAAAAATAGAGCTACCCTATGACCCAGCAATTGCACTATTGGGGATTTACCCCAAATATACTGATATAGTGAAACACCGGGACACCTGAACCCCAATGTTCATAGCAGCAATGTCCACAATAGCCAAACTGTGGAAGGAGACTTGATGTCCTTTGACAGATGAATGGATAAAGAAGATGTGGTCTATGTATACGATGGAATAGTACTCAGCCATCAGAAAGGATGAATACCCACCATTTGCTTTGGATGGAACTGGAGGGTATCATGCTGAGTGAAGTAATCAATCGGAGAAGGACAATCATCACATGGTTCACTCATACAGGGAATATAAGAAATAGTGAAAGGAATTATAAGGGAAAGGAGGCTACTGAGTGGGCAAAATTAGAGAGGGAGACAAACCATGAGAGACTCCCTAACTGTGGGAAATGAACAAAGTGTTGTCAAAGGGGAGGGAGGTGGGCGGGGAGTTGGGGTAACTGGGTGCTGGGCGCTGAGGAGGGCACTTGATAGGAGGAGCGCTGGGTGTTACATTATATGTTGGTAAGTTGAACTTCAATGAAAACAAATTTTAAAAAAGAAAAAAATAAATAAAGCAATAGTACAAATAATAAAATGAGAAAATCCATTTTCTTTTAATTAAAAAATATGTTTAATAGTAATACTACTTACAAAAATAAAAGGAGACTTCCACTTCTGGTTATGATGGAATAATAATTTATCAGGCTCATAAGATGCAAAACTGTACAGCTAGAAGCACAGATAAAATATACAGAAACAATAGTAGACTTTCAGGAAAATAATTTTGTTCAGAAAAGGAAATTACAAAAAACATGATGGATTCTATTTGAATAACATTAAAAAACTTGCAAAATGAACAAACTTATGTATTGACATATTAAAAATAAAGCACAAAGATAGCAAAGTGGTAATAAAACATAGAATACATCATGGTCAGTGTTATGAGTATGAAAGAAGATGTAATCAGTGAAAGATACAAAGGTGGCTTCCAAAGTAATCATAAAGGTCTAGTTCCTAAAACCAGGTGCCTAGAGACACAGGTGTTCATTACGTGGTTATTCTACATGCTTTACAAAAAGTCGTTATATTCTGCTGTTTCTATTCACTAGTCAATTAACTAGAAAAATTTCAAAAGCAATACACACACATTTAAAATGTTTTTGTACCAGATTTTATAAAAAGTGTGTAATTATTGCCTTGGTATAGTCAGTCTTACAACGCTGAAGATATCGATATTAAAAAACAGAAACTCTAGGTATATGCTGTGTTTCTGGAGTAATGTTCTCATCTGGCCTCCATAAGCCTGATTCTGGCTTACTGTTACCCACTCTGATCAACAAATAAGAGGGTATCTCTATACATCACTAGGGGAAACTGTGGCCCTCAAACACTGCTTAATGAAGCAAGATCTGCACGTATCTCTGCATTTTCTCTTACTAGGAGAAAGGGGGGGAAATTATCCTAAATTATTCTATATAATACAGTTTTGCATTATTAATTTTATATTGATAAAAGAGCCACAAAATAAATTAAATCCTTAACAAATCATAAATTTTTCAGGCTTTCTCACATTAAGCATAATCAGGTTCATAGCCTAAGGAAATTGAAAAGTAATCTGTTTTCCAACCTGATCAAGATGATACAGTAATTGCAATTAAACCCAGTCCCTGGGATGCCTGGGTGGCTCAGCAGTTAAACTTCTGCCTTTGGCTCAGAGCATGATAATGGGGGTCCTGCAATAGAGTCTCGCATTGGGCTCCCCACAGGGAGCCTACTTCTCCCTCTGCCTATGTCTCTGCTTCTCTCTCTATGTCTCTCATGAATAAATAAAATCTTAAAAAATAAAACAAAATGCACTCAGTCCCTGGATTTCTACTAAAGGGTCATACCATGTGGATCAAGTTATATCTCTCATCCACATTCTCAAAGGATTATTTGTCTAGGACCAGACAAGTTACCTAAAATATAATTGTAATATCATAGCTTCTCTAAAGAGAAAAATGTGGCCATCAACATGATCATATGAAGTAAACCTACATGTGATACTTCAGACTGTATAGACAGCAATGGCACAGCTGATGTAGAACTGTGAGAAGCAAACACTTTCCTGGGATCACACATGATTTCGGTAGAAGGGCACAGACATTTTAACTGGAAACAGATTGCCTTATGGTAATGCGATCACTACCTGACAGCCCCTCCCCTTTTTTTTTTTTTAAAGATTTTATCTATTTATTCATGAGATACAGAGAGAGAGAGAGAGAAAGAAAGACAAAGGCAGAGACACAGGCAGAGGGAGAAGCAGGCTCCATGCAGGGGGCCCAACGTGGGACTTGATCCAGGGACCCCAGGATCATGCCCTGGGCCGAAGGCAGGAACCAAACCACCGAGCCACCCAGGGATCTCCCCTCTTTTGGCCCTTAATATAGATGGTATCATTTTCCTCTTTCACTCACTGTTATGCTTTCTATTTTTATTAATATAAAAGTGGTGTCTTAGGGCACCTGAGTGGCACATTTCGTTGAGCATCAGCCTTTTGGTTTCAGCTCAGGTCATAATCTCTGGGTTGTGAGAGGGGACCCACTTCCACGCTCAGCTTGGAGTCTGCTTGAGATTCTTTCTCCCTTTTCCTCAGCCTTTTCCCCCACCCCTGTGCTCTCTTTTTAAAATAAATAAGTAAATCTTTTTAAAAAGATAGTTTCTTTACACATTCAAATAAACACACTAGTAGTGTAAACACTTGAAATAAGCTCATGCTAGTGTAAGTGTAAAAACATGAACACATACATCACATGTTCACTTTCTGCTGTTCCTCCATAAAGAAATCTTTTTATTACTCATCCTTTTACTTTTCTTCCATCCTTTTGCTTTTAACTTTTCTGAAATATATCTTACATTCAGCACAGAATTGAGTTTTGCATTGTGTTTTAATTTGACACTATCTTTTTATTTTAATAAGAAAGTAAAGTTCATTTACCTTTATTGACATGAAAGTTTTGTATAGTTTTATTTAGGTTGTCATATTTTTCCACTATGGGTTATATGCCCATATCTGTCTGTTCCTATTTTATTTGTATTTGTTGATTTTGTTCTGGTGTTAAGATATTTAGGAAGGTTGGATTTTATTCTGATGGATTCCTGATATAATTTGCCGAAGTCATCTTTTTCTTTTGACAGTAGTCATTGTCTGCAAACTGAGACAACATTGGCTTGTATTATCTTCCTTCCCCTCCCCATGCTATTCTTCATCCTCCCCTTTAATATAGTAATACTAACATTAAATGTTTCACTTGTGGTAGTAAATATGCCTACAGCTTACACATAAGATCCTGTGACTCTGGGCATCATAGATGAGGTGGTCTGTAAGCTCAGACCACCTCAGACCTTCCTTCTGTTCTCCCATTCTTCTTTGTTCCATCATGTCTACATTATCAGAGTACCTGCTAATTATGTTCCTTTCTGTCCATTTTATCCTACATATGTTTTTGTCTTTGAAGTTAAATATACTCTGTGCTCATCACCACTACACTAAAAGAAGAAGGTTTTTTAAAAATTCTGGAGAAAGCATACAAAAATGTATCTGCTGGTGGAATAGAAGGGAGAGAGAGAGAACGAATGAGGAGGAATTAGAAGGAATATATGTTTTTTTCTGAGGGGAGAGAGGTCACACTGAACACTGTTTCTAAGATAGCAGGACAGGATCATTGATTGGGAACACATAGAGTTTATAGCTCTTCACAGGAGGAAGGAATCCCCGCCTCTGATAAAAATGCTGAGCAGAATCAAGAACCAGTGATGTTTCAGATCAATACTTCAACCCACAGGTAGGAGTTCAAGAAGGCTCTCTTAGCATCTATTTCCCAAGGAACTATTAGATACTATATGCTGAGCATCCATCTGGCTTATGATGGATCTGAGTAGAATAGAGACTGGCCAGATTAATAAAAAGGGCTAGATTATAATATCAGACTTCCTGTTTTCCATGCACAGCATCTGGTATTCCTGGAACTAGGAGATAATCTACATGTCAAATCTTTTTTGGGGGCCTCAGTGTCCTTTTTTAGCTCAAATAATAATTGACTTCCTGAATTTTCTCCTCAGGTCAGGGCTGTGTCCTGCAGGCTGTTGGTTTGGTGGGTTCATAGGTACAGACCACTCATTCCATCAGCTTTTGCCATCCTCACTGTCCCCTACAAGTCAAGAACAGGGGAGCCTCTCCTGGACCCAGCTGCTGCTCTTAGGTTACTCCACTGAACTCTTCATGTTACTCAGGAATCTCCAAATTTGAGAGTGTTTATTATCAGTTGGGCTTCTAAGTTTTCCAGCTCTTAGAGATCTTGGAAACCCTGTTGCCTTTCTTTTATGTCCTCCAAAACAGTGGTGATTTCTCTAGATGTTGGCGGTTTAGCTTCACTTGCTCCATCTGGGGTTCATGGGGGACACCTCATCACATTGTTTTCTTGTAGACGCTGTCTTGTTATCCTCTTGCTCTATCAGCTCTTGCGGCAGATTCAGGAGCCCTATTGATTAAAATGCTGAATACGCACATGATTTAAAGCTGTAATTTTAATTCAACATTATTTGACAAAGATACAGAAAAGCCTCCTTGTGTTTGTATCTTCGTGCATCACAACATTTTTTTAATACAACATGAGAACATAAATTTAATACAACATGAGAACATAAACCAAAAAACAAACCTGGCCATGTGCCATTAACTATAAATTGAAATACTATGCAGCTGTTACAAATGAGGAGCCATAAGCTTACATAGGGGTAACTATACACTAAATTTTTCAAAGTGTTTTACTCATGTGACCACAGTTTTATAGGTGGAATCCAACTATAGATGCACATATCCTCAAGCAAATAGGTACAAACATTAAGAAATAACTAAATTGAGTAAATGGTTTAGCAATTTAACTTAATAAATGGAATCATTCATTTCAAAACCTTTTGAGATTGGCTTTTTTTTTTTCAAAACCTTTTGAGATTGACTTTTAAAATCAACATAATTCCCTTGGGATCACTTCAGGGTATTGCATATATTCATAGTTTATTGCTGAGTAGTATATCACGTATAGATGTAGCATAGTTTGTTTGACCATTCCCACATTGATGAACATTTTGGTTGTTTCCAGTTTAGGGCTAATATGGATACAACTTGTACACAATCATGTGCATGTTTCTGTGTGCACATAAACCATCTCTAGGATAAATGCCCAAGAGCTCAGTTGATGGGTCCTACGGTTAGCACATAGTTTTGTAAGAAACTGCTATGCTTTTTTTCCAGATTTACTATACCATTGTATATTCCCATCAGCAATGTATGTGTGATTTTGTTCCTTTCCATTCTTGCCAGCATTTGGTGTTGACACTGAAAAAAATGAAAATTGAAAAAAATGAAAATCTGAAAAAAATAGTGATCTTCATTGTGCTTTCAATGTGCAATTTCCTAAGAGCTAAATATATTGAATATATTTTCATTATTTACCATCTGTATATCATTTTCAGTGAAATGTCTATTCATGTCTATTTGCCTATTTTCTAATTGGATAGATTTTTTTAAACTTCTAAGAATTCTTTATTCTAGATACAAGTCCTTTTTCAGATATGTGGTATGTAAATGATTTCTTGTAGCATATGATTTGTCTTTTCATGCACAACATCTTTCCCAAATAGAAGTTCTAATTTTGAGGAAGTCCAGTTTTATATATTTTCTTTTTGTGGATTGTGCTTTTGTTGTCAAGCCTAAAAATTCTTTACCTAATCCCAAGTCCTAGGGACTTTTCTCCTGTTTCTTAAAGTTTTATAGTTTTACTTTTATGTCTGTTTTACTTTTATGATGTGACTTAGTTTTTGTATAAGATGTGAATTTAGGTCATAGTTCATTACTGTGCCTGTGGAGATCCAACTGCTTCAGCACCATCTGTTAAAAAGGCTATCCTAAAAAAAAAAAAAAAAAAAAAAAAAAAGGCTATCCTACTTTTGAATTGCTTATGCACCCTTTGAAAAAAAAAATCAGGCATATTGTGGGGATTCATTACTTTTTAACAAAATAAAAACTAATGTCCATCAGTTATGGAAGTTTAACATTTTTCTAGAAGACCTACTTCTAAAAATAGAATAAAACACCTTCATAGGTCAAATCAGTCAATATGCATACTACTACTTCCTTTAAAAATATGAAAATGAAAACCATTCAAGCAATTAAAGATATATCAGACTGTAAGTAATTAAAGCAGTTTGAATTAATAGGTTTTTTCCATACAGTAGAATGAATTCAGAAAGGCCATTTTTATCCTTAAAAATCTTAGCTCTTCAATTTCAGAGACTGGAATTGATGCGCTACTGTCACCTTGTGGAAATTTTCTTCCATTACAGGCTATTAGAAAAAGTAATAAGGGTGTGTGATCCTCGCAAGAGCCATTTTCTGCTTTCAGGATTTCTCAGATATGATGCAACTTAAGAAAGGACTTTTTTCTTAAAAATAGTTTGTAGGTATTTATCTCCGGGAACTTCATTCGTGGTAATATATTTTAATAGTTTATTTTTTTAAGATTTTATTTATGTATTCATGAGAGACACAACGAGACAGAGAGGCAGAGACATACTCAGAGGGAAAAGTACACTCCCTGAAGGGAGCCCGACGTGGGACTTGATCTCAGGACCCCAGGATCACACCCTGAACCAATGGCAGACACTCAACCGTTGAGCCACCCAGGTGTCCCTATTTTAATAGTTTAATCTGTTAAATGTGTGTCAGATAATCTGATTAAAATCTAAACTATAAACCAAGAACAGTGAGGTGGGGTTTTTATTCTCTGAAAAATGAAAGTTCATTCTAAAAGTTACAAAAATTTAGTCTCTTGAGAAACACAATTTGAAGGACTTGTACTCAAGGTAACTTTTTTAAAGAACATGAATCCCATTGGAGTGTGTATGTTTTCTAGACCAATGCTTCTCCAAATTAAAGTACACTTCAGTGAGGTGGGTGTGCCTAACATTACAGTAGGTGCCTAATGTCAACCTTCTAGAACTATCTCAAGTGATCTCAAAGAGATAACAAAAATAAGAACTGGAAAACCAGTTAGGCAGAGGCGTGCAGGCAGTAATTTTGAAAAATCCAATATGATAGAGACATAATATATTAAGATTACCTAAAGGTCTTTCTTGTGTCTCCATGGAAATCAGTAAACCTTAATATTTACAACCAGAAAAATTATACCTTCTGATGCACAGGTATTTGGAAAATACCTTGCAAGCACATACATCCCTTTCCCTCTTTGCATATAATCTCCCTGTAAGCTAACAAGCTTTGGAGCAGTTCTTCAGAGCAATCTGAAATACTGTCTCCCAGGCTATTGTCCTCAGTATGAAAAATAAGGCATTTACTAACTTATTTTGAGGTTAGTATTTTTTTTTTCCTCAGTCTACATAAGTATCCTGTCAAAATGAGTAAATTTGACAATGAGTACATCCATAATGAAACCTGAGAAGGCTCCCAGGTGGTACTTAGGCTGCTGATCTTTGACCAAACTTTGAGTTACAGGTTATAGACTCATGGTTTACAGTCCTATCCTCCCGGAGAGCTCTTCATTTTACCAATACCTGTATTGGATCAATTATTAAAATCTCTGTGATTGGGCTTTAATCATTAGCATGTTCAAAGCTTCCTGATGATTCTAATGCGAAGACATTATGTACTCCTAAACCTAAGAAATCCAATATACTGGAAACCTGGTGGCTCAGTCATTAAGTGTCTGCCTTTGGCTCAGGTCATGATCCCAAGATCTTGGGATCAAGTCCCACATAAGGCCACCTGCTCAAGGGGGGAGTCTGCTTCTCCCTCTATGTCTACTCCCTGCTCGTGCTCTCTTTCTCTCTCTCTCTCTCAAATAAATACAATCTGAAAAAAATGTTCTATATAAAAAAAATAAATCCAATATACTTCACCTAAGAAATCCAATACCTCTGGAAATTAAAAATTACAAGAAATACCATTATCCTTATCTTCCTCTTGAGTATCTCAAATGAATGTCGAATTTGGGACAGAGAAATCGTACAAAAATGATCCTGAAAATACATAACACAAAAGGATATTGATAAATATTTATTTTTTTTTTTTAATTTTTATTTATTTATGATAGTCACACACACAGAGAGAGAGAGAGAGAGAGAGAGGCAGGGACATAGGCAGAGGGAGAAGCAGGCTCCATGCACCGGGAGCCCGACGTGGGATTCGATCCCGGGTCTCCAGAATCGCGCCCTGGGCCAAAGGCAGGCGCCAAACCGCTGCGCCACCCAGGGATCCCGATAAATATTTATATACAACCTGATGTATGTGGCATGAGGTCAATTTCCTTAAACCCTTAATAATTAAGTCTAATAAATGAAAAGGTATCATGCTTGGATTGGAAATATATTGATAAAGTATCAATACTACCAAAAGCTATCTATAGGTTTAATGCAATCTCTATGAAGATTCCAATGGCATTTGTAACAAAAGTAGGAAAAAAATCCTAAAACTTCTATGAAACCACAAAAATTCCTGAATAGCTGAAGAAATCCTGAAAAAGAACAACACAGCAGGAGGAATTATACTTTATGACTTAAAACTATATTGCATAATTATTGTCATCAAAATAGTATATGGTCCTGGCATAAAAATAGAGAAATTGATGGAATAGAATCAAGAGTCCAGAAATAAACCCAATCATATACAGTCAACTCATAATATGACAAGAGAACCAAGAATACTAAATGAACAAAAGACAGTCTCTTAAATGGTGTTGGGGAAATTGGATATTTGCATGTAAGAGGATGAAACCTGACCTGTATCTTACACTACTCAAAAACTAGCTGGAAATGGATTAGACTTAAATGTAAGACCTGAAATGATGAAACTCTGCTAAGAAGAGCTAGGAAAAGAGCTTCTTGACAGGGATCTTTGCAATGATTTTTTTTTTTTGATAACACCTAAAGCATCAAAATAACATCAAAAATAACCACTTAGGACTACCTCAAACTAAAAAGCTTCTGCAAGCAAAACCATTAACAAAATGAAAAGACAACCTACAGAATGAGAAAAATACTTGCAAACCATTTATTTGATAAGGGGTTGGTGTCCAAAATATGTAAAGAATTCCTACAACTCAACAATAAAAAAAATCTAAAATTAAAAATGGGTAAAAGATGTGAATAGATGCTTTCCCAAAGAAGATATACAGAAGGGGAACGAGTAGCTGAGAAGATGTTCAATATCACTAGTCATAAGGAAAATGCAAACCCAAACCACAATTACATATTATCTCACACCTATTCTAGTAGCCATCATCAAAAAGACAAGAGGTAACAAATGCAGGCACACATGTAGAGGAAAAGGAACTCTTTTTCATTGTTGATGGATTTCTGAACTGGTACAGCCACTATGGAAAACAGAACAGAGGATCCTCAAAAAATAAAAAATAGAACTACCATGTGATCCAACAATTAGGTCTGATAAATGAAAAGGTATCATGCTTGGATTGGAAATAATTGATAAAATATCAATACTACCAAAAGCCATCTATAGGTTTGGAATTTATCCAAAGGAAATAAAATCATCCAAATGGTATTTTCATCCCCATGTTCTTAGTAACATTATTTGTAATAGCTAAGACATGAAATCATCTAAGTTTCCACTGGCAGATGAACAGATAAAGAAATTGTGGTATACAATATAATGTTATTCAGCCATAAAAAATGAGGAAGTCCTGCTCCTTACAACATAGATGGACCTTGAGGGCATTATGTTGAATGAAAGAAGTCAGAGAAAAACAAATATAGTGTAACCTCACTTATATGTGGAATCTAAAAATTAAACTCCTAAAAAAGAAATCAGATTTGTGACTACCAGAGGCAGAGAGTAGAAGGAGGAGGAGGGTGGTCAAAATGTATAAACTTCCCGTTATAAGATAAACACTAGGAGTATAATGTACAACATGATGACTACAGTTAACCCTGCTGTAGGATATACAGGGAAGTTGTGAAGAGAGTAGGTCCTGAGAGTTCTCATTTCAAAGAAAAACTTTTTCCCTCTTTTTTTGCTTTTTCTTTTTATTGTGTCTATGTGGGATGATGGATACTAGGTAAACTTATTGCAGTAATAATTTCATGAAACATGACATGATTTGATGAAAACATGATGGTTTCAGCAAACCATCATGCTCTATACTTTAAATGTATACAGTGATATATACCAACTACATCTCAATAAAATTAGGGAGTGGTAGCAAAGGATAAAAGATAATATAAGCCTGTTTGAAATCTTTTAAAACTCAGTTTTGTCCTCACTGATTCTTAAACATGATGTACATGATGATTTTTCTGATTGTTAAAAATGTTTTTCTGTAAAAATAGTCTACCTTTTAAATAAATACTTCTCAGCCTGTCTGGATGGGGCCCATCACTCATTGATGAAGTGGTTCTTATTATCTGTGGTTCTTATCATCAATATTATCTGATGAAGGGCAGATAATAATTTTCTGGACATCTTGTACTGAGTAGGAATCAAGATAGAGAAGTAGGAAAAAAATCACCATTGGTCGAAGAAGAACAAAATGCGTTCTGAGTTTTCCTACTTGGATTCTGTAAACTCAGGCCTGTAATTTATTATGATATTATAAATGTAATAAATGTTAAGATAGTAGTGAGTCATCATATTGCCAATATATGAAAGGTAGAAAATGCTATTTTACCTATGATACATATGGGGGAAATAGAGACTCATGTATAAGTCTTGGATTTCAATTAATCTTTCAGATTACTTTCAAATCCATTCCATTAAAAAATATGTGTGCACTGAGATGCAACTTCTAATTTCTATAGATGAAGAAAAGGTATATTGATTGAAGGTTATATCTGATGCAAGTGACTGTCTAAAACTTAGGAAAATAATGACTCTTTATCTTTTCTTTTTGAACCACCTTATTGAAGTAGGATTAACAATAAGCTGTATACATCTTTACACTGCACAGTTTGATACGTTTTTACCTATGTATACATGTCTAGAACCACCACCACAATCAAGATAATGAACAACAATAAACAAAGTTTCCACCTGCCACTTTTTAATCTTCTTCCCCTGACCCTCCAGGTTGCTGCTTTCTAGGCAACCACTGATCTGCCTTTTGTCCTAGAGATGAGCTTGCATTTTCTAGAATTGTGTGTAAATACATCATATACCATATAGTTGTTTTTGCCCAGTTGCTTTCACTTAGCATTTATTTTGAGATTTGTCTGTTGTTGTGTGCATAATTGTATTGCTGAATACTATTTGATTATGCAGATGCAACATAGTGTAATCACATACTTATTAATGAAAATACTATATTCAGTTTGAGTGAAAGACCTAAGAATAAAATGGATGAATCACATGTCTCTGCTTGCTGACAGCACCCAATTAGAGCAAACTTCTTTTTCCTTAGATTCCCCTTCAAATCCATCAGCCAAAGCTCAAATCCTATAATAGGTTCTTTCTAATACTCTATTCCTCAGACCCCAACATGATTCCCCCGGCATATGTTTTCCCTCATTAAAACGAATTATCAACCCAATTTGTTAAATTACAAGTGTGTTTCTGGTGGTCTTTTGCTAAAGTTTCTTTCTAGAATTTTTTTCTTTGTCATCCAAATTGCCTAAAGTATTGGCAGAAAGTTGTTCACCACAATTTCTTACTATTCATTTAATATCTGTACAATCAACAGTGATGTCAAGTTAACCAAGTTTACCAATCTTCCCCAATGTCAGTAGGTTTTGGTTTTGTTGGTTTTCTCAATTGTTTTTCTTTATATCATTGGTGTCTGCTCATTATTATTTCTGTGCTTCTGTTTACTTTGGGTTTAATTCTTTTTTTATTCTTAAATCTGAAGTCATTGATTTGAGACCATTTTTCCTAATTGCAGAGGCTTTTAGTGCTAGACAGTTCTTTCTTAAGTTCTGCCTTACAGGCATCCCACAGATTTTGGCATGTTGTGTTTTTATTTACTGAGCTCAAAATACTTTCCAATTTTCCTATATATTTCTTTTTTGAATTATAAATTGTTTAGAAATGTTAGTTTCTAAATAATTGGAGATTTTATGAATCTTTGTTGTTGATTTCTAAATTAATTCCATTATGCTCAGATAACATACTGTGTAAATTTTCATCATTTCAAAGTTGTTTAAATACATTTTATGACCTAGAATGTGAACTACCTCGTTACATGTGCACAATGTAAAAGATTTCTTAATCTGCTGTTACTGGGTGCTGTGTTTCATAAATGTTAATGACCTCAAGTTGGTTGATAATGTTTCATCTACTATGTTTTTTAAGCATAGTTAATATACAATGTTATTAGCTTCAGGTGCACATCATAGCAATTTGACAATTCTATATATTACGCAATGCTTGCCACCAGTAAGTAGAGTCACCATCTCCTGTGTATGTTGATTTTGCATCTATTTGTTCAGTCAAATATTGACAGAGGAGTATCAAATCCTACTTGTGGATTTCTTATTTCTTCTTGCAGTTCTATCTGTGTTTGCCTCATGAATTTTGAAGGTCTGTTAGTTCAGCCCTAAATGTTTAGGTCCTTATATCACCTTGGTGAATTGACCATTTTATCTTCTAAAATAACCTTTTACTATGATAAAATAATTGGGGAAAAAATTTTCTGTCACTGAAATGACAGAAAAGGCAATAAAAGAAAACTAGCAAGTTTCAATAATTTTTTTACCAAATGACAAAATACAAAAAATATATACTAAAAAATTGTCTACCTAGCCCTGCTATTCTTTGTTCTTTTTTTTAAAAAAGATTGATTGATTGATTGATTGATTGATGACACAGAGAGAGAGGAGAGAGAGGCAGAAACACAGGCAGAGGGAGAAGCAGGCTCCGTACAGGGAGCCCGATGGGGGACTCGATTCCGGGACTCCAGGATCGCGCCTTGGGCCAAAGGCAGGCGCCAAACCGCTGAGACACCCAGGGATCCGCATATTCTTTGTTCTTAACCATACTTCCATACTTTCTCTAATACAGTAAAAGCCAATCTTGCTTTTTTTTTTTTTTTTTTTTTTTGCTTAGTATTATCAAGTTATATCTTTTTCATCCTATCACTCTTAACCAATTTGTACTTACACTTAAAGTACATTTCTTAGGGGCGCCTGGGTGGCTCAGTAGGTTAAATGTCTGCCTTTGACTCAGGTCATGATTCAAGATCTTGGGATTGAGCCCCGCATCAGGCTCCCTACTCAGTGGGGAGCTTGCTTCTCTCTCCTTCTGCCTCTTCTGCTTGTGCTCTATCTCTGTCGAACAAAATCTTTTTAAAAAATCCTCTCTTTTTTTTAAAAAAAAGCACATCTCTTATAGGACATATATAGACCAGACTCTTTATTATTATTTTTATACATTTTTATATATATTATAAATCCCACGCTTATTGGTATTATTTTCTCTTAAAAAGTCACATACCTTTTAAAGAGATTTGAACATGAAAAATGATCCATTGGTGACACAAGAACTCTAACCCTTTTTGTCTCCTTCTATACTGCATTAGGTATATGTTTTATATCTAATATTTTCTCTCTCACTCCCTATTGCATATAAGATGTAAACAGGGTATAATATTGATGGTTATTGTCACAGTTTTGTTCACAGGAGTAGATTAAGATGGACCCATGATGGGACTAGATGAAGAATGGGTATCAACCAGAAACACTAGACTTGCAGCTGGTTGCACTAACTGGGAGACTTTGAGTTGATTCCTCCCACTCTGTAAATCTATGAAAGCAACTGCCTTTCTCTTTGGGTATCAAGATGAATTTCTCTGTCTAGAGAGACAGTGGTTCTCAAACTTTAGCATGGCCAGAATAAACTTACCAATTTGAATGCCTTTTATTTCTTTTTATTGTCTTACTGCTGTGATTAGAACTTCTAGAGCTATGGTGGACATTCTTGTCTTATTCCTAGTGTAAGAAGAAAATCTTTCAGCTTTTCATCATTGAGTACAATGTTAGCTGTGGGTTTTTTATATGTGGCCTTATTACGTTGAGATATGTTCCATCTAAACCACTTTGTTAAGGATATATATATATATATATATATATATATATATATATCATAAGCAGGTGTTGTATTTTGTCAAATGCTTTTTTGTTGTTGTTGTTCATGAGAGACACAGAGAGAGAGGCAAAGACAGGGGAAGCAGGCTCCATGCAAGGAGCCCAATATGGGACTCAATCCTGGGACTCTGGGATCACGCCCTGAGCCGAAGGCAGATGCTAAACCACTGAGCCACCCAGATGTCCTTGTCAAATACTTTTTCTACATCTATTGAGATGATCATATGGCTTTTGTCCTTCCTATTATTTAATGTGATGCATCACATTGACTGATTTGAGGATGATGAACCACCCTGGAATCCCTGGAGTAAGGCCTACTTGGTTGTGGTAAATAATCATTTTAATGTATTGTTGAATTCAGTTGGATAACATTTGTTGAGGATTTTTTCATCTATGTTTATCAGAGATATTTGCCTATAATTTTCTTTTTTGTAGTGTCTTTGTCCTATTTTGGTATCAGGGTAATGTCTCATAGAATGAATTAAGAAATGTTCCTTTCTTTTCTTTTCTTCTTTTTTTTTTTTTTTTTTTTTTGTAATATTTTGAGAAGAATAGGTACTAACTCTTCTTTGAATGTTTGGTAGAATTCACCTGTGAAGCCATCTGGTCCTGAAGTTTTGTTTGTTGGTTTTATTTTGATTTTGTTACTAGTAACTGTAACTGGACTGCTCAAATTTTCCATTTCTTTTTGATTCAATGTTAGAAGATTGTATGTTTCTAGGAATTTATCCTAGCTATTTACGAGCTATTATTTCTTCAAATAAGTTTTCTCTCACCTTTTCTCTCTTCTCCTTCTGGAACTCCTGTAGTATAAATGTTGTTATGATTGATTTTTGTTGCAGATGTCCTAATCTAGCCTTATTTTTTAATTATTTTTTCTTCTTGATGTTCAGCTAAGGTGCTTTCTACTACCATGTCATCCAGATTGCTGATCTATTCTTTTGCATCCTTTAATCTGCTATTGATTGTGTTTTCTCTAACATATTTTAAAATTTCATTTATTTTTCAGTTCTGATCAGTTCTTTGATACATTTTCTATCTCTTTGAAGTTCTCACTAGGTTCATCCACTCTTCTCTCAGTCCAGGGAGTATCTTTATGACCATTACTTTGAATTCTTTATCAGGTAGATTGCTTATCTCCATTTCATTTAGTTCTTTTTCTGTGGTTTTATCTTGTTCTTTTATTTGGAACATATTCAATCTCCTTCTTTTGTCTGACTTTCTGTGTTTGTTTATATGTATTATATAGGTTTTGAAAGTAGTGACCTTATGTAGGCATCCATGATGCCCTGTAACAAAACCCCCACCCTGGTCACCATAACCAGGAGCTCCAAGGGTGTCCCCTTTGTGGCCTGTGTAAGCCCTCCTGTTGTGACTGAGCCTCAACTCTCTGGCTGAACTGGTGGATAGGGCTTGTCCACTGCATGGCTGACTGAGAAGCCATGCTACAGTCATAGCAGGTGTGCTGGTGGGTGGGGCCAGATCTTATCCCACCTGTCTGCAGTGATCAGATGCATCTGCTGTTGATGCACTGGTGGAGCAGGGTTTGCTTTTGGTACAGCTACCTGAGAGGCCCAGCTGCAGCTACTGCGGGCACACTGGTGTGTGGGATTAGCTTTCCTATGACTTTGAAGGGGCACCTGTTCCAGCTGAGGCCACCTGTCCAGTGTTGTGGGGCAGTAGCCACTTTGGAGGGGCACCAGTCCTGACTGAAGCTGCCTGCTAGGTGATGCAGGGCAGGAGCTCTTTGGAGGGATTGCCTGCTGAGGTAAGCAAATTGGGTGGGACAGGTTATAGGGAAATGCCAGGGCAGGCAAGCAAGGTTAACAAACTAAATGGAGAATGTCAGAACTGGTACTGCAACTATTGGTTATCTAGGCTGAAGGAGGACTAGAAAAATGTCACCTGTCAGCACTCTTGTTTCCAGAGAAATTTCCCACAGATCCCTTTTAGGCACATGTCCTAAAAATAGTCAATAAATTTTCTTCACGTATAACTCAGGTGATTTTCAAACTGCTGCTTCTGTGCTGGGTCTCCTGCCAAGGCATGTCTGTGGGAGGTGGAGACTCAAAATCATACTCTGACATCTTCCTTCTTCCACATTTTCTTCATCAATTCATCCATCAATAGACATTATGTTGTTTCTATTTCTTGGCTATTGTAAACAATGCTGCAGTGAATATTGGGGTGCAGATATCTTTTTGAATTGGTATTTTCATTTTCATCAAACACTCAGAAGTGGAATTACTGGGTCATATGGTAATTACATATTTAATTTTTGAGTTATTTTAAGTATAGTCAACACCTTTCATTTGGGTAAGATGCTGTTTCCCAATGCCTATAGAGCAAGTATAAAAAAGCAATTTTTAAAGTGGAAAGTAAATAGGAATTACCTCACTCTAAATTCTGTATTTATAGATTAGTTTTAAATTTGGTTTCACCAAAACTAACCAAGGAAGAAATGGTATAAAATTGACAATAAGAATGACCAGGATAACAGCCCTGGGGTCTGCCAATCTTTCCAAGTTTGTTTCAGTTTAGTGCTTCTTAAATCTTCTGGAAGAAAAAGTCCTGAGAATGTCTTTTAATTTTTTATGCATGTATTTAGTTTCCAGGGACTTTTATCCTATTCTGCAAGATGTAAGCTACCCTCAGATATTTTGTTCACACATAAAGTAACTTTTATAAAATATTCTGGTAACATTCCTATTTATGAAAAAGAGACTTTAAGGAAAAGTAAACAAAATGTCTATGTTGGTTAAAACTTTAGTGTTGTTGTGAAAGAATGACCTGTGTTTTAAAAGTTTGTATAGGTTGCTAAAATTTTGGTCTTTGTGAAAGCCAGAGAGCATTCATTGAACCAGTTGTTTCACAGCATCTTGGACCATACCACGATTCTTTTACCCTTTTGTTTCTTCTCCCCTTGACTTTCCATCTTCTTTCTATAAGCCAAAGACTATAATAACGTCACTGCTCAGTTATCTGAAAACCTCTTTCACTTACTCATGAATAACCTTGCTTGTCTGGGTCTAAGAAAAAGAAGGCATTCTACATGAGAGCTAGTAATAGTGAAAAACCTGGCAAATGTCTGAAAGCCTTTCTCAGGGTGGTCAGAGATTTAGCAAAAATTAAGCACTAAGTCCCAAATACTGTCAGTGAAGTTTGGGAAACTGTAGGACTGAGCTTCATTGTGGCTAAGTTTTGCAGGATAGTGATTCTATCGTCATTGTGATGAATCATATAGTTCTTGGTCAGTTTGGGTGGTGAAGAAGAGTTACCATTCAATAACTAGAATAAAAACATGAGTTTTTCCAATAACTGTCTCCACTTCTAAAATTGTTGAATACCACTTTCTTGCTGCTTTACCTTGTTAGAGACCCTCAGACAATAATGTGAAGAAGGCCAGGAACTTTCTTGGCCATTTACTGTTTACTAAGCCTCCTACCTCTGTAGACATATGGGCATGAATACTATCACTAGCGTAGCATAGTATCACATGCCTCCCTTTGGGATTGTCTGGTTCTTTGTGATGCTGGTGATCTCTGCTGATGTGGTAATTTTCTGGTCTTTGTGAATTTGGTTTGGATATGTTTCCTTAGTTGTTGTCTTGCCCTAAAGGGAGGTGCAAGATTTAAAAGCTAGATCAAGTGGGTTTGGTTGCCACTCCAAGAAGTCTGGATTTTGTTTTTAAGTCTAGTGAGAAAACTTTGAAAGATAATAACAAAATCTGATTGATACTTTAGGAAAAAAACTCAGGTAAGTCACAGATGGCCTAGCAACAGTGGAGGCAGAGGCCAGTTTAGGGGCTAATGCAGAAGTCTAGATGAGAAATTATTGCAGCTAAGATTAAAACAGTGGTGAGGCAGCTGGATTCAAACTATATTTTGATTGCCTAGCCAGTAGAACTTACTTATGGATTAGATCCAAGTAAGAAAGAAAACAAAGAGCAAAGGCCCAGAGGCATACGCAGAATTTACAAGGAAACCATTAAAACCACTGACAAAGGTGGGAGAACATCTCACCTGGCACTCAACCAGGTGTAAGGATGAGAATAGGAAACAACTGTTATAATCATAGGGCAGCAATTTCAAAAAAGCATACACAGTGGAATAATGGTGCAGAGCAAAGATTCATCCTTCCTCTCTGACCTCATGAGTCACCATAGGACACATTTCTACTTCCTCATGAAGTGAAAGCTATCTGCTTTTAGGGAAGGGCTATGATCAAAGAAAAGCAAGTATCAGGTAAGATGGAGTGGAGAAAAGATGAGAAGGGAGATAAAAAATCTAGAGAGATTTATTCATAATTGAATTATACTGAAGGTACACAAGGATAGAGACTGTAAATGAAGATGGATGATGAGAATTTTGCAAGAAAAAGCATGAGGAATCCCTCAATCTTAGCATTAGGTAGAGCTTGTCATTGAAAATGGGCTGAAGGCACATGTTAATGGTAAGGGAAGAGAAGTGCTGAGGAGGAAAATTTGCTTTAAAGGCCAAATAATACTTACCAATGCCAAGCTTCTGTCTGGAATGTTAACATCATGGTTACACACACCCCATGTTAATGGGAGGCCACAGTTGGGGGCCCTGTATTTGTTTTACACTTTAACTTTTCTAATTTCTACATTTACTGTTGAGTAGAGTAATTGTGACATCAGAAGAAAATCAACCAATCATGTTTTCCTGCTTCTCTTTTAAAATTTCCTCCTGCTTTTATTAGTCTTTTACCCTTTTCTATCTATACTCCTTCTAACTTCTCACTTGCCTTATAGGTTATGGCATACTGTACAATGTACTAACATTCTAAAATCTTATATTAGGTTTGAAACTGATTTTTGGCAGTTTTTGCACCCAGGATTTTTTAAATGCTCAACCAAGATGTTTCTCTTGTCATGAATTGCATCCATCATAATATCAACCGTTCACTTTTTTTTTGGGGGGGGGGGAAGGAGTGAACCTTGCTATCTGGATAACTAGATCGTCTTGTCACCTGTGATGTAATTAATGGCATAATGTCCATATTTGTACAGTGAACATCTAGGTGATCCCTCTCATATGAAAGATCAACATCTTCAGACAAAACATAGAATATGCGGCACAGCTAAACACTCTTCCTCCTCTATTAAATCTTAATTATTGGTATATTAAGGAATTTACATGTACTACCTTATTAGTACAGATCACACTTTTTCAAATCCTACTGTGAGCCATTTGATAGGATTTGAACTTAGAAGGTACAAGATTGGCTCTCTTAGGATATAAGAAGAGGGAGGGGAGAAAGGATTATATAAGAGCAATTTAGCCTAATAATGAATTTGTATCTGTATTAACAAAAAGCCAAAGAGTTGCTGAACCAGCTAACCAGACTATTTTTAACAATGGATTGGCAAGATGAAGATTACAGATGCCACCTATTGAGGCAGCGCCGACGTTCGGAGTTAAGGTAATACTGCTTCTTAGAAATTTTCACACTTAATTACATATTCAATATTTGCCTTCTTCTTGTACCATAGGCTTTCTAAAGGCAAGAACTATACCCTCAGGATTTTTCACAATGTCTGACATGCTAGGGCAATCCTCTTGTATCCCCTTTCTCCTCAGGAGCTTTGTATTATCACTTTGCTATCACTCAGTAAACCTGGCTTTGCTGCAACAACAACAAAAACCCAACTGTATGCTATAATCTTTCAGTAAATATTGATTGAATAAATTATTTTATTTTATTTATTTTTTTAAGATTTTATTTATTTATTCATGAGAAGCACAAAGAGGCAGAGACATAGGCAGAGGGAGAATCAGGCTCCCTGCAGGGAGCCCAATTTGGAACTCAATGCCAGAACTCCAGGGTCATGACCTGAACCAAAGGCAGATGCTCAACCACTGAGCCACCCAGGTGCCCTGAATAAATAATTTTAACTTGGGAAGATTAATCAAGTTGGGAAATTGTGCTGCTGAATATGCTGATGTCTTCTATTAGCCAAACTTTAATTAGCTATAAAAATTGGCATAGGAGTATGAAAACAAAGTTCTCAAATAAGTCCTTTTTTATTTTTTTATTTTGTTTTATTTTTTAGTAGGCTCCATATTGAGCATGGAGCCAACACAGGGCTTGAACTCAAGCCTGAGATCAAGACTTGATCTAAGATCAAGAGTCAGACACTTAATCAACTAAGCCATGTAGGCACCTCTTTAAGTCCTTTTAATCCTTAGTTCCTACCTTTTCTTTGTCCAACAAGAGATGAGAAAGGTATAGTCAATAGCCAGTGGTCTCATGGGTGGCAGATAGAAAAAGCCAAGGGTCTAGAGAGAAATTATATAATAGGTCCTCAAAAGGTATATGTTTAGCATATTTTTGTGTAAACTGACACATAGAATGTGTGTTATTGTATGTGACCTGGAGAAGACCTTTGTCACCCTACTGTTAAAGTAGAAACTGGATATTTATTAAAATTCCCATATTTTTAAATCAACAATTATGGATGTTCTAGGAAAAATGTTTCTTAAACTCTGAGGAGTATAGTTACTTCACGGGCTATTGCTTCTGTTTGAATAGACTGAAGTTATTCAGTTGGTTTTGCAGCTGCTATGAGAGAGAAGTTGTCTTGTTTTTTTTTTTTAATTTTTTATTTTATTTTATTTATTTATGATAGGCACACAGTGAGAGAGAGAGAGAGAGAGAGAGAAAGAGAGAGGCAGAGACATAGGCAGAGGGAGAAGCAGGCTCCATGCACCGGGAGCCCGACGTGGGATTCGATCCTGGGTCTCCAGGATCGCGCCCTGGGCCAAAGGCACGCACTAAACCGCTGCGCCACCCAGGGATCCCAAGTTGTCTTGTTTTGAAAATAATATCTTTCTGAAGGTGTTCATCCTCTAAAGTAGAAATGCTGGAATCGTCAGTTAAGGTATGGTAAAGAACTACAAGAGCTGGGCTCTTTCAAGCTAGGGCTTTTTAGCAATATAGAAAGATTTTTAAAATCTTTTTAATTGAAGTGTAATTGACATACAGTGTAATATTAGTTACAGGTAAACAACATATTTATTCAGCGATTTTATACATTACTCAGTGCTCACTACAGTAAATGTAGTCATCATCTGTTACCATACACTGTTACTGCAATATTCACCATAATCCCTATGCTGCACTTTTCATCAGTCTCACTTATTTTACAGCTGGAAATTTGTACCTCTTAATCTCCTTCACCTATTTTGCCCTATCCACCTCCTCTCTGGCAATCATCAGTTTGTTCCCTGTATTTTAGAATGTTTGTTTCTTTTTTTTTTTTTAGATTTCACATATAAGTGAAATCATATAGTATTTGTCTTTCTCTGATTTATTTCACTTAGCCTAATACCCTCTAGATACATCCATGTCATCACGACAAATTCTTTCTATGGCCGAGTAATATTTCATGGTATAGGTATACCCCATCTTTATCTGTTCATCTATGGATGGACACGTGGGTTGCTTGCATATCTTGGCTATTGTAAATAATGCTACAATAAACATACAGGTGCATGCACCTTTTCAAATTAGTGTTTGAGTTTTCTTTGGACAAATAGCCAGCAGTGAAATTACCAGATTATATGGTATTCTATTTTTAATTTTTTTGGAAGCCTCCATACTGTTTTCCATACTGACTGCACCAATTTACCTTCCCACCATTTTACTGTCTGCACCAATTTACATGCATGAGGGTTCCCTTTTCTCCATATCCTCACCAGCACTTGTTTTTTGTGTTTTTTATTTTAGCCATTCTGACAGGTATGAGATGATATCTCATTATGGTTTTGATTTGCATTTCCCTGATAAGTGACATTCAGCATCTTTTTATGTTTCTGTTGGCCATCTGTACGTTGTCTTTGGAAAAATGTCTATTGAGGTCCTCTGTCCATTTTTTTATTAGATTATTTGTGGGGTTTTGGTGTTGAGTTACATATACTTTGAGATTAGTTGACTAAAGATAACTTGGTTCAAAGTTACTCTCAGAGATTCTACCAAAGTTCCAAGGGAAAAATCTGTAAGATATATCTATCGGCAGTTACAGTTCAATAAAAATGAATTTAGACTCCTTTGGCAACTTGCTAGGACCTTAACTAAGGTTAAGGCACCTTGTTAGAGGTGCCTTAACTAAGATCATCAAGGCCTTAGACAATGCAATGAAAATTGGTAGTATGACCACAGAAGTACTATCCCCTTCATAATTTATTTAGTAGACATGTTTATTTGGCTACAAAACTGCTTTTGGTTGAATACAAAGAATTCAGTCATGAACTGCTGAAGATTACCTTTAGGATGAAATGGATGGATGCAGGACACCTATTTACAAAGACTACCATTTTGCAAACCTTCTAAACACTCTTTTTAAAATATTTTATTTTTATTTGAGAGAGAGAGTGTGTGTGTATGCAAGACTGGGGGGAAGGCAGAGGGAGAGGGAGAGAATCTCAAGTGGAATCCACATTGAGTATGGAGCCTGATGTGGGGCTGGATCTCTCAACCCTGAGATCATGAACTGAGCCAAAAGCAAGAGTCAGATGCTTAACCAACTGAGCCACCCAGCACACCCACTCTTCTAAACAATTTTAAAGAGAAATACTCTACAACTGATAAGGGGAGGGCAGGGATGATGGTGTTTGTTGAGAACCTACTGTCCCTTATGGTTGGGTAGGCACTTAAAGTGGTTAATCTTATTAATTTGAACCTACAATATGTTAGTTGGGTAGGGAAAAACCCCAGTTCAGAAGACACTGAGAATTACAGAAATTTGGAGTCTTGCTCAGGTGGGGATTGACAAAACAACTCAGTCTCATCAGTTTTTGATATTGATGCATGGTTAAGGAACTAATGTGTTACAGTGGAGCAGCCTCTATCAGAAATGCTTCCCAAGTGTGACCAGTTAGGAATTAGGGCAGAATTTGGCAGCAGGGCAGTCAACAGGGAAGGAAAAGCAGTACTTCAATGCACCTTGCTGCTGAAATTCTGCAATTACTGCAATAGCAGTGGCAGAGACCACTGGGAAAATTAAAGGGAAAGCTCACTAAAAGGAGTGGGGAGATTAGCAGGGGGAGCTGTCACGTGGTACCACTTCTCATCAATTGCAGATTTAAACAGGAACAGATGTGTCTCTTTAGTCCTATTTTACTATCCCCCCAGGAATGAGAAGGCTCTGCCCCCGCAACAGCCCAGCCAATAAGATACATCCCTGTTAGCCAATAAAAAGCCTCTGTACTTCACACTACCTGTTTACTCCAACAGACTTTTTTTTAATAACAGCAATTACTCTCCCTCCCCCTTTGCCTGCCCCCATAAAAGAATATTCTTCTTTGTTCTCTGGTAGTTTGCCTGTCTTGGATTGGAATTCTCTGCAACACCTGACCCACCTCACTTTTGCTAGTAAAATAACTGACAGCTTAATTTTTAAGGTTAACATTACTTAGTGAGCAGATATGGAATCTCAGAAGACCCCCCCCCAATAGCTCCAAGGCTAATGAGCGAACAAGTGCCAGACCTCAAAAAGCCAGTTGACCTCACTGCTTTCTTGCCGACCTTGAAGTTCGAGGGTAAGTCTTCTCCTGGATTTGATTTCTGCACTATTTTTTTGTGTTTGTGTTGATCTCTTCAGGCTTTATTTAGGATTTAAGGCCTCACTACTTCTGAGAGTACTTGTTCAGTGTTTGGTCTGACTCCTCTTTGGAACCAGACTGTGCCTGTTGGAACTGTGCTGGCCTTTGGTGAGACTCCTTTTGGAACTAAGATATTCCTATTGGAACTGTGCTGTTAAAGGAGTTTTTTTTTTTTTTTTTCTCTAGAGAACCCTCTAAAAAAATAAGATCTTAGTCATCAGAATGCTTTGAGAGGGTCCTTCCTTCTGGGACTCCCGCTGGTTTTATGTCTAAAAACTGAGGTTGCCCTTCATGTGCGTTTCTAACTAAATGGAGCAACTTCATCAAAAGTCATTTAGAACTTTAATGGCTGTTATAGAGAGCTTATGATTTCCTCAGAAAGCCACAACTAACAAAAGACTGAATGGGATGCCTCTTTAATTGGTAACTTGAAACTTGAAACAAATGTGTTTAGGATTCTAAGTTTGCTTCTTTGTGAAATACTATTTCTAAATTAACTGAGGCAAATGATTGAAATAAATCGAAATGGCTTCTGAGGATTATTTTTCCTTTCCTCCTCTTCTGTCTCCAGATGCATTGCCTCCACCTTGTGTGCATGTCCTTTGTCCTCTGTTCCTTTGTGCTAGCCTATCCTCTTGTATATGCCCCCTCCCCATTCTAATCCTTCTGTTGAACTTCCTTTTTCTTCTGAATCTCTTTCCAGTCCTTCCTCTCCTGAAGGTATTAAAATCTACCCTATAAAGTTCAGTCTTCTGAGGTGCTAAATAAACCCCAAGGGTCTTAAGTTTCCTGGAATAAGGCTGAATTTCGAGCCAGTTTCCTAAAGTGACCCAGGAGCCCCCTCTAGGTTTGCTTAAGAATATAGCATAGGTATTCAAACTTACCACCTGATTTCTCAGATTTATATCCATCCACATGCCTATTGGTGAGGGCCAGGCCAAGTAACTAGGTAAAATTAGCTCAATGGGAGAACATCCTGAAAGGGATTTGGAGAAATAAACCCAAACTTGTGGCAAAATGCTTGAACACTCCCAGGAAATCTACACCAAGCAGTTAGAGTAGCCTTTCCTAAGCCTGTTAATTAGTACAGAATTCATACACAAAACCCTGGTGAAACCGTTAGTATCTATTACAGACATCTGCAAATTGTCTTTAAAGGAAATTTTGGTCTTTGTTTAGGTGTTAAATCCACCTGGGTAGCATTTAATTCTGCTTGTTAATGGGCTGAAAGAGGCTCTTTCTCTTTTAGTTAAAAGGATTGTGATCGGGGCCACCTCGGTGGCTCAGTGGTTGAGCATCTGCCTTTGGCTCAGGTCATGATCCTGGGGTCCAGGGCATCAGGCTCCCCAGAGGAAGTCTGTTTCTCCCTCTGCTTATGTCTCTGCCTCTCTGTGTGTGTGTCTCATGAATAAATAAATAAAATCTTAAAAAAAAAAAAAAAGGACCATGATGGAGTGGGAAACTGTGTCCCCTCTAAACTTCTTTGGCAAACTAGCTTACTCATATCCCAGATAAGGCACCTAAAAGACAGATGGCTACAATTCTCAATTTTCAGTTCTGGAAAATGAAGGCTCCTCCACAGATCCAAAAAACTCCTAGTTTCTGCTATTACTGCAAAGGGCCAGGACATTGGGGAAAAAAAGACTGTTATAAATTGAAGCATTCCAGTGCCAATGATTCCCGGTCTCCAGGATCACGCCCTGGGCTGAAGGTGGCGCTAAACAGGTTGATCTCTCTGTCTCTGATGAATAAATAAATAAAATCTTTTTTAAAAAATAGTTCAAATAGTGAGGGTCTTTAATAAACCTCAGCAGGTTCCTGTCTGTCTGCCTCTCCTTTTGTCTAGGTCCTTTGTGAGATACACACTCTTCTGCTTAGTTCCTCTAACCTTATTCATTTAGTGGGCTACAATTTCTTAGAAAATAATCCTACTGGAATTTTTCTCTCAAAAGGAAATAATTCTAGAATTTGACTGTAGTAATCTAAATAGCCAGTCAAGGAAATTAAATAACGCTTCGCTAGCTCTTATTTGTTTTGTTTCTGATACCATTATAGCTGAGTCTGGAGACCGTGATCATTTGTTCTTATTGGATCCGCTATCATCCTCTTTATGGGAAAACTCTTCAAATTATATTGGCAGAATCCATAGTGCATTTCCCATCAAGATTCAGACAGATCCATTAGAAATATCTCCTCAGAATTAATAAAGATTAATTAGAGTCCTTCCTCCCACAGCCCTTTTGGTTAAGGCCACTCTGGAGAAATAATAACAAGATCCCCTTTAGCCATCCTGCATCCCATGTAGCAGAAGCCCCCCACCACTCCCTGATTCTCCTTACACGCAACACTCAAATCAGTTGCTTTACTTTGTAGGTCATCCTCCTGCTAACCGCTCCTCATGTAATTCTTATCGCTGCAGTAACCTTAGCCTTGCTATTATCCTCTGCTTCATGGATGAAATCCCTCATGACTGCTTAATGCTGACAGATCGCATTTGCCTCCTTGTGAAAATTTACAGGAAACTCCTAACTGATGCAGATTTTTCATGGTTTAATAATTGTTTCTTATTTAAAGGATGCATATGGTAAATATTGTGTTGGGTATGCTATTGCAACTCCTTTGGAAGTCATTGAGTCCATACCTTTACCTGTGGCTATTTTGGCCAGCAGGTTTAGGTGTAAGCCTTAGTTGGGCTTGTACCTTAACCAAGGGTAGGACCACAAACATTTATAACCAATAGTCAGTATGCCTTTCGAGTAGCTCATGAATTTAGAATGTTATGGAAACAATGAAGTTTCCTTACCTCCAATGGCAATAAAAGAAAAAATAGCTCTTAGGTCCCAAATTTATTAGATGTCATACTTTTGCCAGCAGCTCTAGCTATTACTACACTTCCTGGGCCTTTCAGAGTTTACTCCTAGAATCCAAAGGAAACCATTTCACTGATCTTTCCACCAAAATGCTGTTCTCAGCGAAACCAAGACCCAAACCTCTATTATGGTTCAAAGGGATGTTTTCTCAAATGATGAATTGGAGAAAATGAAATGAGCTATCCAACAATTGGCCTTAGAGGGAAAAATATTGGAAATCTAATAATTGTTGGTTTGATTAAAAAAAAAAAAAAAAGAATACTCTGGTTTAGACCCAACAATCGTGCCTTGCGAGAAGTCCTAGAATTCCTACCACTTACTGTTGAACATGCATTAAACCATTGGTCTATTGGCAAAATAATAGTGTTTGGGAATGTTAGTAGGGAAATGTTAATAAGGCTACAAAAAGCACCTACCTTGATTATCTCACCTGTCCAAAGTGTAATCCAAAAAACCCAATTCACACAGATGAACTTCATACAGCTTCCCTGTTCCATGAATATAAAGGTTTTAATTATGGTTTTCTCATAGGAATAAAGCCTTTTCCTTGTAGACAGGCCAAATGCTTAGTCTATGGCTTAAATTCTGTTAGAAGATTATCCCTCCCTGGGGAATCCCTCTTGAACTTCATAGTGATTGAGGAGCTCATTTTACCAGTCAGGTGCTTCAGCATGTCTGTGCTGTCTGGCCAGTGTAACAACTTTGATTGCGTGTACCATCTTCAATCCTCAGGGTTAATTGGTTGCACTAATAGCATTAATTGACAGAATTTGTACAGGGCCTCCAAATATCTTGGCTGAAAGCATTCCTGTTGGTCTTCTAAATTGCGGATGTACCCGCTTTGGGATTCCTAGACTCTCAACCTTTGAAATGATCAAAGTATGTCCTATGCACTTGGCCCCTGCCTCCTCTGACTCAGTTGATAAAAGGGGATCCACTTTAATATTGTAAAGGCCTCGTTGCTTCTCTTGAAAATAACCATGCTTTGGTAGAGCAATCTTTACATCATGTACTCAAGTACATGTAAGACAGACCTCAAGTGCTCTGCCACCTGGAGATTTCATCTGTTGGAATAGACCTTTCCAGAGAGACTCTCTTCAACGTCACTGGAAGGGACCTTATCAGGAACTGCTAACCAACCCTTGGACCGGGGAATAGATTCTTGGGTTCAAGGTGACATATCTAAAGAAAGCTCCAAACCCTGATTGGAGCTGCACACCAACTGGTGACCTGAAAGTGAAGATTTCCTGGAATTGAAGCAGATGACATCTGATAAGACAGCTTTCCCAAGATGTCCAGACCATAACTGTATCCCTTTTTCTCACTGTTTGCTGTGGCTTTCTCTTATGGAAAGAAAATGCTTTTTTTTCTCCCAACTCTTGTGAAAAGGGAAATGTCATCTTTTGACTATGGTCTTTTGGAAACAACCTTGTGATCCGGTGAGCTTTCTCTGAAGGATGACAAGGTTAGTATTCACAAAAGTCTTTATTCTGAACTGCAACCAAACTCCTGGTTCTTACCCAAATTCATGGCTTTTGAATTTACAGCTTTACATCTATATTATTGATAACACATTTGCTTCCAAAGAGTCCTTTTGAGAAAACAATACCATTTTTAAAAATCTTTGAAGTTTCGCAACAAGTTCATCTGCTACTGCTTCATGTTTATACCTTCACTGTATCTTCCCAAATGCATTTTGTTAATTCTTTCAGTGGCTCTTGCTGTATCCACTCATCTGCTCTCAACGTTGCTTTAAGTGGAGACTTCCAGAAAACATACATGACTCCAGGTTTGTTTTTTTAAAGGAGAACATTTCTCTTCTAGGTAGGAATAAGTGCCAATAAACATTTTGGTTGACTACTTTCCAAACTTAAACTTCACTAAAATGGAGTGGGGAGGCCAGCGGTGGACGCTCTCACACTCTACCACTCATCTACAATTTTAGATGCCAACGAATAGAGATATACTTTGCAAGGGGATACCACTTTACTTTCCAGCAGGAGGAAGAAAGGTTTTTCTCCTCCCCCAGCAACAGCTTAGCCAATGAGAGACTTTCACAACTCAGCCAATGAAAAGCCACTGTACTTTAAACTCCTGTGTTACCCCAATGGACATCTTGTTCACAAGAGCCCGCCGAAATGCCTTTCCTCTATAAAAGACTGTCCAGCTGCTTTGCTTTCCCCTCTTGCCTGTGGTTTTGCAGTAGTGTGCATTTTTGGAATTGTAATTTTGTGCTATTCTCGACCCATTTTTGTTGGTGCAATAACACAGTTTCATTTTTAAGGCTAACAGTTGAGCTCTTTAGGAGAACACTAGGGATATTTTTTGTTCATTAGCCACCTCCTCCCTTTCCCCACAGCGGACTGTCCTGATTACTGCAGAATCAACATCAGGGAAGTTGCAGGCCAGCAGGAAGGCTGTCTCCTCCCGTTGCCGGACTTCCCTTTCCCCCCTTAAGCCCCCTGGGGGCCAGAGGGCGGGGAGTTGTTTGCCCCTGGCCCGGAGGGCGGGGCGCTGCGGCGGGGCTCGGGCTCCGCAGAAGGCCGGCGGGCGGGGGGGCGGGCACCTCCGCCTCCCTCTGTATCTGCTCTCTGTATCTGCAGGCGAGAGGCCGGCTCTTTCCGGAACCCCAAGCTCTGTCCCCAGGGAGCCATGGCGACGTCCAGGGCCTGTCTCCACCTTTGGATGTGCGGGGCTGCGGCGCTGGCGTCTTTCCTGGCGGGGTTTACGGCGGGTAAGTGCGCTCCGCTTGCCCGGAGGGCTGCGCGCTGGCTTCGCTGGGCCCCGGCCCGGGCCGACTCCACGGGGCTCAGCCCAACTGGACGCCGAATGGAATGCATTTGACTTTCTTAATGAAGCGTGACTGACGTTCAGGTTTATGAAAGGTTCAGGGAGCTCAGCGTACTCGGCAAGAGCCGTCGGGTCAGGGCCGTCCCTATCCGCAGGGATGAGAACGCGGCTTCATTTACAAGCACTGTTAGTGCACGGACAGCGCTGCAGAAACTGCCCTTCCGCAGTCACTTAGTGCATGAACATTGGCGTGACGTTGTGTCAGGCGTTGTGCTATGGACTAGATCGCCCCAAGGAGAACAAGAAAATTAGAGGCCCGTGCCTTGATGCATTTCATGTAGGAAAGTGAAAAGAAGATCTTTGATAACACTGCTTTGTTTTGTTTTTTAAGATGTTATTTATGAGAGAGAGAGAGAGAGAGAGGCAGAGACACAGGCAGAGGGAGAAGCAGGCTCCATGCAAGGAGCCTGACGTGGGACTCGATCCTGCGTCTCCAGGATCACGCCCTGGGCTGAAGGCGACGCTAAACCGCTGAGCCACCAGGCTGCCCCATAACACTGGTTTTAACCAACTCAGAATTACACTGCATGGTAGAATTTGAAGGATTTCTGCGTTTAATATGAACATTTTTGTAAAGCTACCCTTCAGCTATTTAAGGACTTTTTTTTTTTTTTTTGGCTTCTAATTTTTATAAAAGTCAAAAGCAATTATCTACGTACATATGGTAAGTATATGTGTATGCGTTCTCTCCCCTAGGCTGGTTTAGTAAGCCTTTGAGAGAAACCACCACTTCACTCCGCTATCATCAAAGTATACGGTGGAAACTGGTATCTGAGATGAAAGCTGAAAATATTAAATCATTTCTTCGGTAAGTTTGTTTTGATGTTTGGTCTTAAAATGTTTAAAATATTGCAAGGGAGAAGTGTATTACAACTAATTTTATTCATGATCTCACATTGATTTATGGTAGTTTAAAATGTCCCTCTAAACTATCCAGGGTAAAATGTATTTGAATTTGCAGGAGTGAGTCTTTCTTCTCTAACTTCATCTACAGAAAAAGTACCGGGTTGCTTTATTAAGAGATGTTTCAACTACATGTAACTTTAGACTGCAAGTGAATGTTATTTCTTCCTTATGCCTGGGTTCAATCAGCAATTTTATTTAAAGGTGCTATTCTGTCAGGAAGACTTAGATGGTTGTAAAATTAGATTTAAAGGAGGGGAGATTAAAGTTTCAGAATGTCTGTCACAAATTAAACCTTTGTCCCACACTGCAAATACAAGTAACACAAATTGGACAAAATAAGAGCAAAAGGATCAGTGCAAAATTCTTGAAATGCTAAGAATGCATTTGCCATACAACGTAGCAATTTTTACCCTTGGGCATTTATGCTGGAGAAATGAAAAACTATGATCACGTAAAACCTGTACACCAATGTTAATAGACAGCATTAATCATAATATTCAAAAACTGAACATAAATGTCCCTCCAGCGGTGAAAAGTTAAACTATAGTAGTTAATCCTATACGTTTTTCTTTTTAAAAATTGCTTTTACTTTAAGCCATTTGCACTTGCAAGTTAATTTTAGAATCACCTTCTGAATTCCTACAAAAAAATCCTGCTGGAATTTTTATTAAAGTTGCATCAATCTATAGATGAATTCGGAAGAGAAGTGACATCTTTAAAATATGGAGCCTTTCAGTCTCGTTATTCATTTGTCAGAGGGAGGTACTATAGTTTTGATTATTGAAGCTATATAGTAAGCCTCAGTGATGTGTAGAATGATTCCTCCCATCTTATTTTTCTAAACAATTGTTTTAGCTCTTCTATATCCTTTTCCTTTACATATAAAACATAGAATAAATATACGTCTACAAAAAACATTGCTGAAATTTTTTTTTTTTTACCATGATTACACTAATCTTATAGAACAATTTGGGGGTACTTGACATTTTTCCTGTGCCCAGTCTTCTAATCCATAAACATAGTAAATCTCTCCAGTTATTTAGGTCTTCTTTGTTTGCTTTTATAACGTAATTTTCAGGATGCAGACCCTGGATGTGTACTGTTCGATTTATATCCAAGTATTTAATTTTCTTTGGAGGAATTGTAAGTCATATTGGGTTTAATTTCAGTTTCCACATGTTTGTTAATATATAGAAGTACTGTTGATTTTTTTTTTTTTTGTGTGTGTGTGTGTGTGTGTGTGAAAAAAAACTGTAGTTTTTTGCATCCTGTAGTCTCTCTGAACTCATGTCTTTAGGAGTTTCTTGTTGATTCACTGGGATTTTCTATGTAGACAATCGTGCCATTTTCAAATAGGGAAAATTTTATTACTACCCTTCCAAATTGTATGCGTTTTAAACTTGGGTTTGTTTTGTTCTTATTGCGCTGACTGAAATCCAATAGTATTTCTTTTTTGTTGGTTTCTAATCTTAGAGGGAAAGCATTTAGACTTTCATAATTGTGATACTGTCTATAGATTTGTTGTAAATGCTCTTTATTTAGTGAAGGAAATTCCCCTGTATTCAAAATTGCTAAAAGATTTTTATCATGAATGGATATTGATACTGTCAAAAAGTTATTTTTCTGCATCAATTTCTCTGATCATGTTTTTTTCTTTAGCTGGTTAGGAATCTAGCGATTCCTTTACTGATTTTTGGAGGCCTAGGGATCAAATTATATCAAGAAGGGAGTCACAATCTCCAGGAGTGCAAAAGTGTATATTTTTCCCATTAATCATGTAAACTTTTGCTTTTTATATTATGAAGATTATTTATAGGACAGAATTACCCTTTTATCTTTATGAAATGTCCTTTTCTTTGGTAATTGCTATCTTTAAATCTATGTTATTTGGTATAAATATTGCCACTTCAGCCTCCTTACATTTACATTTACATGGTGATCTTCTTCCATCTACTTTTAATCTACCAGTTTGTTTAGAATTAAAATGTACCTTCAATAGAGAGCATTTAATTGCCACGTGGTATTTAATATATTTTGGTCATCTTAAAGTGTATCATCCTCTGTAGACAGCAGATAGTAGCAATTTGCTATTATATTCCTTCTGGTAATCTATGCCTTTTAATTTGAGTATTTAGTCCCTTAACAAATAATATAACCACTGATATGGTTAAACTTAGCTCTACTAATTTATTGTTTTCTGTTTACTCTGTTTTTGTTCCTTCTCATCTTCTGCCACCTTTTTAGTAAAATTTTATTTCAGATAATCTTTTGCTTATACATTCTTACTTTTTTTTTTTTTTTTTGGTAGATGCTCTGGTCCTTTCATCATACATCTATAATTTATAACTCTTCACTCAATTCTTATTTTTGCACAACTTAACATACAGTAGAGAACTCACATTTCTATATTGCCATTTATCCTCTCCTCTATTATCCTTTATATTAGAGCTGTCAAAAGTATCTTATCTACAATGCAATATAAACCTTGAAAAGTAATTTTTCATTGACCACATATGTTTTGAGAGCCAATTAAAAATTAGCATTTTATATCTTATTTCCAGTGATCTTCATTTGTTTTTGAAAATTTGGGTTATCCCACGATATTTCTATTTAGTCTGAATAACTTTCTTAAGCATTTTCTATAATGTGGGGTCCAGTGGTGACAAATACTTAGTTTTTCTGTCTATAAAATCCTTACTAAATCATAGTTTTTGAAGCATAATTTTCCTGGATATGGACTTTTAAGATGATTTTGTTTTCTTCTCCTTTCAGAAATTTCAATGCTTTTTCCTTGTCTTCTGTCTAATATTGGCATCTTATGAAAAGTTTATAGTTATTCAAGTTATATAACCTACATCATTTTGTCTTTAATTTTGAGTAGTTTTACTATGTGCCTAGGTATAGTTTTAGTCAAATTTATTCTGTTTATGGCCCTCTGAGATTCTTGACTTTGTAAACTTCTATCTTTCACTAAGGTAGGAAGGTTTTACTCATTATTTCTTAAAATTTTCTGCACTATTCTCTTTTCCCCTTCCAAGACTCCATTTAAACCCTAGAATCAAATAGAGTGAATACAGTATGGTGTGTTTCCTCCTGATTTAATGAGGTCATGAAGTTCCATCTTAAATTCCATGGATGAACTAGAGCAAACTATAGTAATAAGGTATGAAAACGACTATACTATTTTATGAAATTGAGCTGATTTATGATGTCTGTTTTGAAGTGCTCATTTAGAGATAAAATAATCACTAGGCAGTTAGGATGCATGTCATTTAAAGAGTGACTCAGTCTTTATTTTTCCTCCAATACAGTAAAATGGCAGAATATTTTATCAGTTAAAACAGAATGCTTGTCTTTTACGCAATTTAAAATATCAGGTATAATGTTAACACTATTGAACTCTGTCTGCAGTGTATCATGATGTGTCTGAAAGGAGTCACCTAGAAAATTAGATGTCAGAAGCAAAACTTAGTAATGTTCTTGACCATTAAAATTTGTTTATTTTATCTCTATTACCCTTTAATATGTAATACAGCATAAGGTGATAAGTAATAGTTTATATGATTGTATTTTTGGAGTTGGCTTTTTTCTTTACCTCCAACTGAATACAGAAATTGCGCACCAAGAATGACAAAAATAGATGTAGAGTGAGATACATTGAATTGAATTAGGAACTCAAGATTTTAATGAATAAGGAAGAGTGACAGTGACCCACAGTTTTTTTTCTTTTTTTTAAAGATTTCATTTATTTATTCATGATAGACAGGGGGTGGGGCAGAGACACGGCAGAGGGAGAAGCAGGCTCCATGCCGGGAGCCCGACCTGAGACTCAGTCCCGGGACTCCAGGATCACATCCTGGGCCAAAGGCAGGTGCTAAACCACTGAGCCACCCAGGGATCCCTCTGACCCACAGTTTTAACAGCTTCCAGAAGGTATAGGTGGTAACTTTTGGTGTGAGATTTAGAAGAGTCATTATTTTTTTAAATGATTTTCTTTCTTTTTTTTTTTTTTTTTCTTTTTAAAGATTTTATTTATGAGAGAGAGAGACAGACACATAAGGGAGAAGTAGGGCCAGGATCCTGGGATCACAACCTGAGCCAAAGGCAGATACTCAATCACTGAGCCACCCAGGTGCCCCCTGAAAGAATCATTGTTTTTGAAAGAACTCCTAGCACATCTTCTAGCCCTGAGATATGTGGGGGCATGGGAAATAAAACAGCTTGCAAGTGAGCAGGGTCCTCCGAGGAAACCAGTTAAGGCAAGGAAATCAAGCAAACATTCAGAATGGTGGCTGAGGGTAAAAGAATTGTTGATCATAGTTGTAGAAGGTTTATGATCAGTGAAAGAGCCCAGGAAGGAGAGGTGTTAAAGATTGGGTTCTTGATTCTAATGTAGTGGGAAGAATTCGATATCTTCCCCAGCCTCAACTGTTGAGTATTCATCCTCCTTCATGTATTCAGTAAGGATTACCTCCTTTCCAGCCCAGGAGTATCTTGACTGGTCCATAATCCAGTCATTATAACTCTTCCTTCTGGTGATGTTTCTTTCATTTGAGAAGAGGTATATATTCTATGATCAATGAAATGAGAGGGAAGTTTAGCTGTGATCTTCTACCATAAGTTTTCCTCTGTTAAAAGGAACACAGAAGAGGAAATAGATGTTCTTGTTTGTACATGTTTCTCCTGAGCATTACAGTGTGAGTATATGATATCTGGAACTGTACCCACCTTGGGACCATAACGAGAAATTTAGAAATGAACTAAAGGATGTTACACCCTGTGGCTCTTTTTTTTTTTTTTTCCACTTCTTTATTCCATTTCAGTGGGTTCTTTTCTTTCTTTTTTAAGAGTGAGAGAAAGAGTACACACACATGCGAGTAAACATGTGGGATGGGGAGGAGAGGCCAAGGGGCTGAGGGAGAGAAAGAGAATCTTAAGCAGGCTCCATGACCAGCACAGAGCCTGACAGGAGGCTCAATCTCACAACCCTGAGATTATGACCTAAGCTGAAATCAAGAGTCTGATGCTTCACTGACTGATCCACCCAGGCTCCCATTAGTGGGTTCTTTAAAAGATGGATGGCAAAAGTTCATGGTTAATCCTTCATTATTAATTATATGAATGTTATCTGCTTACTGTAGAAAATAAAACAATAATAAATTATATAAAGTAGAAATATCTCAAGCCCTACTTTTTAGAATGCATATGAAATAACTTCTGTCTATAAATAAAATAATATTTTTAAAACAACTTTTGTAAGGTATTCAATATCCATAACCTGTAGATTTAATTTAATGATATAGAAAGGGAAAACTGCACAGAGAAGATACTAGAGGAGTCCTAATGGATAATGAATAGCTTGCAGTGGGAAAAGGGAATGAAAGAAGTGGTGATAGAGACTCAGGTAGGTGGGACGGTATTTATGTCTCAGAGAAGACCTTGTGCAAAGGTAGTAGGTAGTCACTGCAGGAGAAAAAGGAGTCTACCAAATGCTTTAGGGTGGAGAATTTTATACGGAGAGTGGTGGGAAATGAAAATGGAAAGGTAGAAGTGTGGGTCAGATGAAAAAGAACCCAATACACCATGTTTGAGTGTGAACTTTATAAAAATGCACAGTGTAGGGAGCAATACAAGGAGTTCAGGCAATTAAATAATATCAGTTGAATGATTTCAAATTATCACTGTTTCTCAAGGTCAGACAACTAGGACTTTTGTATTTTAGTCCCAGAATTTAATGACTATGAAGTTATAAACAAGTTATTTAACTATTCTCTCAATTTCCTTATTTGCAAAATGAGGACAATGGGAGAAGGGTTGGGAAGATTCATTGAGTTGACCTAGGTGAAAGTGCCTGGTCACATGTCTGGCATGTAGTTTTCAGTGAATGTCAATTATCCTTTACTGCCTGTCTTTTGTTGGTTGTCCCATGGTTGATTAAAAACCCAATTTAGAGAAGTATTATTATTTTACTGAAAGGGAGGGTGGGGTGGAGAGTGGGAGGGGTGAGAAAATATTTTAAAAATATTACTCTCATGTAAAATGAATCTATATAAAAACTACTTTTGTGAGGCCACTTAAATGCTACAACACATTTATACTCAGAACCAAGAAAACATTGTCTAAATTCAGTTCAATAAATATGTTGTATAACTTCCAGGTAACAGGGAGGAAGGTAATATAAAATGAAAATGCATGGACTTTTAACCTCAATGAAATTAATACACAATTGAATAGACATAACAAGACAGCAGTTGAGTTATACATTAGATTGTCCAGCTGGTCTACGGCAAACATGATGAACGGCCCCCTGCTGCCCAAAATGTCCTAACTGATGATGAGCAAGAAGAAGCACCAGTGGTATAGAGGCCTGACTTTCTTCCAAGGTGTCTTCTCATACCTGCTGATTACATGTGTTTACCATGGAATATGTTCTTTTCTGGGGAAGCATAATGTGAAAATTGTAGTTACAAATAATTTTTAAATTGGCATACCTATAATTTGCTATTGCTAGCTATATTTTAATCTTTGATGTAGAAATGATAATACCTAAAAGACGAGGAATGCATCTAGAATAAACCTTAGGCATATTGTCTGAATGTGGTCTTTAACTCCTACTTGTATTTTATTTCCATGTAGTTCTTTTACAAAGCTTCCTCATCTGGCAGGAACAGAACAAAATTTACTTCTTGCCAAGAAAATCCAAACCCAGTGGAAGAAATTTGGACTGGATTCCGCCAAGTTGGTTCATTATGATGTCCTCCTATCCTACCCCAATGAGACAAATGTGAACTATATATCAGTCATGGATGAACATGGGATTGAGGTGATGTGGAATTATTGGTACTCTTTGTATTTGGTAACCCCAGTTTATGTGAATTGGGATATAGGATCAAGTAAAAATAGAAATCTGGTAATAGTGCAGTGGAACTCCTACTTTTTAGAAGAGTTGATAAGTTGTAAACTAATTATTCAGTGTTTACTGTGTTAGGCACAGTGCTAAATCTTGAAGCCAGAAGGAAGCCTAGGAACATGATTCCTTTGCTTTAACTAAGGCAGGGCAGATGTTGGAACACATAATTTTAAATCGATATGGTTAAGTGTTATGAAGAGTATGGTTTGGGTTCTTTACACAGAAAAGTTTCACTTCAACTAGCATGGACTTAGATTAGGCTTCTTGAAAGAAAACTTTCCTGATATGTGAGTCATGAAAGATCCTAAGGCTTTAACAACATGAAAAAACAAAGGAAAAGAATTCTAGGCAGAAAAAAACACCGGCTAATGTTTGGAGACCTATAACTACCTTAGTATTATTGAGGAATTTAAACATTTTCTGTATTTCAAAAATGTGAAATATGAAGTAGGCCACAATAAGAGATAAACCAGTATTTATGTTTTGGGGACAGATCATAGGAGGGCTTATACATTGTCCTAAGGGGCTTAGAATCCAACTTCAGTCAATGGAAACCGTTGACAAGTCCTAAGCAATGGAAGAATATGGCTAGAGAGGCATTTTTTAGATAGTTTGGATCATCTGCAGGTTAGACCTTGACTAGGTAAAAAGTTCAAGTCTTAAGAGAATAGTCTAGGTGAAAGATGATGAAGCCCTAAATGACGATGCTAGTAGGAATGAGGAAGAAGGATGATCTAAGAAGTAATCAGGAAGCAACATTAGTGGGAATTGATTAGTGATTAATTGGAGGAAGGATATGAAGACAGAGTTCAGGATGACTCCTATGTGGCTGGAATGGGTATCTGAGTAATGATGCAATTCATAATAGCAAGGAATGCCAAGCAAGAAGTAGGCCTGGGGTGAGGAATGATAAATTCAAAATTTGACATGTTGAGTTTGGACACCCAAGCTGAAATAACCATCAGGCCCTTAAATACACGTGTCTGAAAAGGAAAGCTTTCTAAGCATTTGGGCTATGGACAAAATTTTGGGAGTCAATGAAATCTCATAGGAAGGGAGTATAAAATGAGGCAGACAGTGGACTGGGGATAAAACACAGGAAACATTATTTAAATACATTTGAATTAAAAGAGGTCCAAAAAAGTTGGAAAGGAATCATTGGAACACGAGGAGAATCGTGGGTGTGTGTGTCACCTTCACAGCCCTGTTTTTATGTGGGAACTTCTAGTCACCTGAGACTGCATGTATTTCTAGAAGTTGCTACTATTTTGAAGGCAGTAATAATAATAAAGCTCTTCTTCACTGTTGCCAGTGGAATTTACCTGATTAATTATTGAGCCTAGTTTTAGAATATTCTATTGTAAGTGTATACTTGGGGGCATTATTCTTTAATAACAATCTGGAATGTTTCTCTCCAACTGCATGTGTTACAATTCTTGCTAGATTTTCAATACCTCCTATCTTGAGCCACCACCAGATGGATATGAGAATGTTACAAATATTGTTCCACCATATAACGCTTTCTCAGCCCAAGGCATACCAGAGGTAAAATAAGACTTGTTTACCCAATTCTTTAAGCCTTCCTTTGTTATTTAAAGCCTATGTAGAGGACTAAAACCAAGAAGATTAGGTGAATCATTCATGCTGATCCACATTTTGAGGTTCAGTCCTATGAACACCCTTTCTAAAAATAATCTGAGGGAAAAAAAAATACACAAAAATCATAGCCTGATGAAGCAGATGCCACTCTGAAATAACAAAGAAGTTGCTGAACTCATCTTTAGTTATATCAGTAGATGTTTTTATAAGCTCTTTTCCTTTGTTTATAGTTTGATTTTTTTTTTTCCATAGATTTATAGATCTGGTTTTATAGATCATACCATAGAAGTTCTTAAATTAATACTATGTTTGAAAATTAAACCTGTTTGGGATTTCTTTTTCCTTTTAAAAATCCTCTTTGTAAAAAAAAAAAAAAAAAAAAAAATCCCCTTTGTTTCACTCGCCTCTCCCCCTTCAATCTGTCTCTTCTCTGGCAACCCTCAGCTTGTTTTGTATTTTAGAGTCTGTTTTTGCTTAAATTCTGCATGTAATTGAAATCATATGGCATTTGTCTTTCTCAGACTTATTTCTTTTAGCATAATACCCTCTAGGTCTATCCATGTTGTTGCAAATGGCAAGATCTCACTCTTTTTTATGGCTGAGTAACACACATACACCACTTCTTCCTTATCCATTCATCTATCAATGAACACTTGGTTAAATAATGATGCAGTAAATATAAGGGTGCATTTTTTTAAATTAGTGTTTTTGCTTTTTTGGGGGAAGTACTCAGTAGTAGAATTATTGGATCATATGGTATTTCTATTTTTAACTTTTTGAGGAGTTTCCATACTGTTTTCCACAGTGGTCGCACCAACTTACATTCCTACCAACAGTATGCAAGGATTTCTTTTTTTCTCTACATCTTTGCCAACACCTGTTACTACCTTTTTGATACTAACCATTCTGACCCATGTGAGGTAATATCTCATTGTGGTTTTGATTTGCATTTCCCTGATGGTTAGTAATGTTGAGAATGTTTTCATGCGTCTGTTGCCAATCTGTTTATGTTCTTTAGAAAATGGTCTATTGAGGTGTTTTGCCCATTTGGATTAGATTATGTATGTATGTTATTTAGTTTTTGGTATTGGGTTATATAAAGTCTTTATATAGTTTGGATATTAACCCCTTACCAGATATATCATTTGCAGCTATCTTTCTCCTTTTTAGTTTTGTTTATGGTTCTCCTAGTGATGCAAAAGCGTTTTATTTTGATGTAGTCCCAATAGTTTATTTTTGCTTTTGTTTCCCTTCCCCAAGGAGACGTATCTAGAAAAAGGTTAAGGCTCAGGTGGAAGAAATTACTCCCCTACGTTTTCTTCTAGGGGTTTTATGGTGTCAGGTCTCATGTTTAGTTTATTTTTGTGGATGGTTTGAGAAAAGTGTCTTGGTTTCATTCTTTGGCATATAGCTGTCCGATTTTCATAGCACCATTTTGGAGAGACTGTTTTTCTTCACTGTATATTCTTGCTTCCTTTGTCATAGATTGATTGGATAAGTGTGGGTTTACTTCTGGACTTTGTGTCTGTTGTCATGCCACTACTATGCTGTTTTGATTACTATGGCTTTGTAGTCTATCGTGAAATCTGGGATTGTGATACCTTCAGCTTTGTTCTTTCTCTTGTTCACATTGGCTGTTGGAGGTCTTCTATAGTTCTTATACAAATTTTAGTATTACTTTTTGTAGTCCTGTGACAAAGGCTGTTGGTATTTTGATAGGGATTGTGTAGAATCTGTAGATTGCTTTGGAAAGTATGGAAATTTTAATGATGCTAAATGATATTCCAGTCTGTGGGCATGGAGTATCTTTCCCTTTATTTGGGTCTTCAATTACTTTTATCAGTATTTTATAATTTTCAGAGTATAGGTCTTTCAAATCCTTGGTTAAGTTTATTCCTAGGTATTTTATTATGTGGTGCAGTTATAAGTGGAATTGTTTAAAACATAGTTGGGGGCACCTGGGTGGCTCAGTGGTTGACCATCTGCCTTCAGCTCAGGGTGTGATCCCAGAGTCCTAGGATCGAGTCCCATACTGGGCTCCCTGCAGGGAGCCTGCTTCTCCCTCTGCCTATGTCTCTGCCTCTCTCTCTCTCTCTCTCTCTCTCTCTCTCTCTGTCTCTCATGAATAAATAGATAAAATCTTTTTAAAAAATTAAAAAAATATATAGTTGGAATTTTTAAAATCCTCTCTATTTCCTTCAGCTCCGTATAGTCTGATAATCTCTTCAAAATAGAACACTGCTTAGTGTTATATATTGGAATTTTTTTTTTAACTTTTCAAAGTATTGAAACATCTTCTAAAAACTTCTACAGAATTAGCATGGATCTGTTTTTCAAGCCCAATCCAGGATAGATAACTTTTGATGATATGGTATTGTGGAGCAAACTTATTCTATTGTTTTCTCTTTAATTAGCAGTATTCTGTTATTTTTAATTTTTTTCTTTTCTTACAGGGAGATATCATATATGTGAACTATGCTCGTACTGAAGACTTTTTCAAACTGGAAAGAGAGATGAACATCAACTGCAGTGGCAAGATTGTTATTGCAAGATATGGAAAAATCTTCAGAGGAAATAAAGTATTGTATCATCTCCTCTTTTTCTAGAGAGAAGAGGATAGTGTATATCCTCTAAATGTGAATGATCAGCTTGCATCGTGTTTTCCAGGATTACTTCAATATATGTATTTAACAAATCTTCCTATTTGTCGTGGTTGCACAGGAAATCTGTTTTTATGTTACTTCACATACCTAGAAAAGGAAGTTACTTTTACTACAGAAACAAAATTTGTTTTTCGAAATTTTATGTAAACTGAAAAATGAAAGCTACCCTCCATTACCCATTTTATTAGCCCAGACATGATCAATCTTAACAGTTTTTCTTAGACCTAATTCTGTGACATATGAATATAAATTCTTTCCATATACTAGTTTTACATGTTATACTTTAACAAAGATGGCATCAAATACTATATATAACTTTTTTTCCACTCAGCAATAATATATGGGTATCACTCCACGCCAAAACATTGAGAGTTATATAATGTGTGGTTAAGAGTATAGGAGTCTAGATCCATACAACATTGATTCTGGTCTCATCTAGGTTCCTTGTTCTCTAGATCTTTTACTGTGAGCAAGTTACTTAATCTTTCTCTGCCCATGTTTCCTCATACATAAAGTGGGAATGCTAATAATACCACTAATCTCCTAGAATCCTTAAGACTAAATGACTTTGTTTGAAAGCACTTATGCTAGTGATTGGTACTTAATTGATTCTCTATAGCTACTTAGTAGGTAAATACCTTGTTATTTTGGATGGGTACATAATACTTTCTAGAATTGATAAGCAGTTTAGCCATTCCTGTGTTGATAGATGCTTGGTTGGAATTTATTACTATTAAAAATAATCCATTGTGAACATACATTGTATGCACTTGAACATTTATGCAAAGGTTTTTGTAGTATGGATTCCTAGAAATTGAATGGCTGAATCAACACGTATGTTCTCTGAAAATTTTGGAAGGCATTATCAAATTGCCCTTCAAAAAAGTTGTGGCAGATTGTACTCCCATTCATGTTGTAAGAAAGCTTTCTAAATATTGAATATGTTTTCATTAATCAAGACTGGTGGTAATCTGTCTTTTGCTACAGTATTTCTGGTAGTAAAGAATTCAGAATCTTACAGGAAAGATTTTCCTATTTGTGGTCAATTTGGATTGTTAGAAAATGTTTACAAAACACAGTGGGCAATTTTTCACACACTCTGTATAGATCTTAAATTTAGTTTTATAAATATTTATATGATGTGCTAGACTTTGGAGGGTGGGTAGTTAAAAGGGAATGAGACATGGTCCGTTTTCTAAAAACGTTTCTCAGTCTGGCAAGGGAGAAAGATGTTTTAAAGACATACAATGGGTCATAGTATTTTAATATAACAGAAATATGTACAAAATAGAAGAGGTAGAAAAAAGGGAGACATTAATTTTGCAGTTTTAGTGACAATAGGAATGTTTCACAGAAGAGACAATAATTTGTTTGGAGTTGTATAGAATAAATGAGAGTTGTTAGCTCCCCCAGGAGATAAATTGTACTTGAGGCATAAAGAACTAAATGTGTAACAGCATGATAAAAAGTAGTGTCTTAAGTTCCTTACAATATTAAGTTGATTTTTCTCTTAAATGAATTAATCATTTGTCAGTTCTACATTATGGATTGCACATTGCCTCTGCAGGTTAAAAATGCCATGTTAGCAGGAGCCATAGGAATCATCTTGTACTCAGATCCAGCTGATTACTTTGCCCCTGCTGTACAGCCATATCCTAAAGGATGGAACCTTCCTGGAACTGCAGCACAGAGAGGGAATGTGTTAAATTTGAATGGTGCTGGTGACCCGCTCACTCCAGGCTATCCAGCTAAAGGTAATGGATGGGCCTGTCACTGTTCACCCATTTTTGCAAAAATAGTACTTGCCTTTATAGAAGTCATGAAAGCAAACGTCTACAGAATAATCTCAAAACTGTATGCAACTATGGTATTGTGGATAACTATTACCAGGAATTAAAAAAACATTTTCCACATAATATTTTTGTTTCAAATTTTCACGAGGTGTGGACATGGAGAGGGAAGGGTCAGTTGAATTTCCCTCTTCTTTGAGTAAAGGTGCAGAAATGCAGATCCCCATACCCAAAGTAATATTGCTTTTACCAAACTAGAGCTTTGGTTTTCTGAATTGTTTAGTGATTTTATGCTTCTCTAGATCATACATTTGTATTTTTTTTAATACCACTGAGTTTTTTGGTGTTTAAAATGTAAAATGTGAAAAGTTTTGACATCTATGTAACTGTCTCCACAATTAAGATAATGAATATATCCATTACCCAAAAAGTTTTCACTCATCTCTTTGTAATGCTTTCCTCCCAACCCTTCCTACCCACTCCCTGCCAATCCCTAGGCAACCACTAATCTGCTTTCTGTCAGCAGAATTGTTTTGAAATCCATCTGTGTTGATGTCTGTGTCAGTAGTTCATTCCTTTTTATGCCGAGCAGTATTTCATTGCATGGATACACTATTTGTTTATTCATTTATTGTAGGATGTTTGGATTATTTTCAGTTTGGAGACTCTTGTACATAAAGCTGCTATGAACTCTTGTATACAAGTCTTTGTACATATGTTTTTATTTCTCATAGGTAAATATATAGAAATGGAATGACTGGATAATATGATAGATGCATATTTAACTTTTGAAGAGATTTTCTTTCTTTCTTTTTTTTTTTTTTTAAGATTTTATTTATTCATGAGAGACACAGAGAGAGAGAGAGGCAGAGACAGGCAGAGGAAGAAACAGGCTCCCCACAAGGAGCCTGATGTCAGACTTGATCCCAGGACCTCAGGATCACGACCTGAGCCAAAGGCAGATGCTCAACCACTGAGCCACCCAGGTGCCCCTTTGAAGAGATTTTCAAATTGTTTTCCAAAGTGGTTATGCATTTTATATCCTCGCAGCAGTGTGTGAGTGTTCCACTTGCTTTATATCCTTACTACATTTAGTTTGTTCAGTCTTTTTAATTTTGCATTGTAGTAGATATGTAATTCAAGTTACACTTTTTTTCAAAATTTTGGGGGGCTATTCTAGATCTTTTCCATGTGAATTTTAAAACCAGCCTATTAATTTGCACTGAAAAGCATGCTGGGAATTTGTTCGAGATTGAATTAAATATATGTCAATTTGGGGAGAATTGATATCTTATAAAATATTGAAGATTTTGATCTGCATGGCACAATTCTCCATTTACTTAGGTATTCCTTAATTTATATCAGCATGTTTGTAGTTTCACTGTACAGATCGTGCACATCTTTCACATTTATCCATATGCATTTCCTGGTTTTATGCTTTTCAAAAACACATTTTAAATTTTAATTTCCATACGTTCATTGCTAGTAAATTCTTTGTATTTGTGGAAGAAATAAATTGATCTTGTATCCTGCAAACTTGTTTAACTTACTAAGTAATTCTAGGAGGTTTCTGTAGATACCATCAGAGTTTTTACATAGATGATCATGTTTCCTGTGAATTCAGTTTTATTTCTCTTTTTCTAGTCTAGATGTCTTTTACTTTTTTAAATGTCTCTGTCATTGTATACTGACTAGTACGTCTCAGACATTGCTGGAAAAAAAAAGTGTTAGAGCAGATGTCCTTGCCTTGTTCCTTCCTCAAGCAGAAGAAATCCAGTCTTTCTCTGTTAAGTATGATACAGCTGCAGGTTTTACTTTAGGTTCTTTTTGTCAGGTTTACCCTTTACCCAAAGATACTGAAGTTCCCAAAGAGCTTTTGATTATGCAGATTTTATCTATGACTACATACCACATTTGATAGTAAAAATGAGTACAAATTCAACTTTTAAAATAGATATGTGGCTCTTTAGGTTGTTCATGTATTTGTTAGGTGAGCTTTGGTAACTTATGTTTTCCACGGATTTTGTCCATTCATCTAAGTTAAATTTAATAGAGTTCATAATATTTTCATTCTGTGTGTGTGTGCATGCACATGTGTGCTTATGCATGTGCAGGTTCTACAGTGATATTCTGTTCTTTATTCTTGATCATGGGATTTTTTTTTTTCCTGAACTGATTTGCTAGAGATTAATCAGTTTTATCAATTTTCAAAGAACCATGTTTCTGTTTCCTATTTCTCCTGATCTTTATTACGTTCTTTTTTCTGCTTCTTTTCCCATTTGCTCTTGTCTAGTTTTAAGGTGGAATATGATGTGATTTGACTGAAATCTTACTTTGTTTATAAGATAGGTTATAGAACTATTTTGGCTGAAAGCCAAAGTCTCAATGAGGTTGTAAGTCTGACAATACTTTTCAGTCTTCCTTTAAAGAGAATATTGTATTACTATTTGAAAAAATATTTTTATTATTTCCAAGATCTCATAAATTCCCTTTAATTTTTTTTCAGTTATACCTAGTTTCAGAATTTGGGACACATTTTCCAGGCAGCTGGTTAAATGAAGCTTCTCTAGAAAGGATTCAAGATATCGATGAGGAAATAAAATACTCTTGTAAAATTCAAGAGAATTTGTTGAAATGTCAAAAAAAATTAGAAATTTATAATACCTACAGTTGATTTCACACTAAAATTTAAATGATTTCATTTCTTACTGTTGAATTAAATAGGTCATATTAGGTAAAACAATCATTGGCTTTGAGGGAACTTTAAATTTTGATATAATTTCAAACATGTAGTAAATCTAAGATAGGAATAAAAGAAATTTCTTTATAACCATGCTCAGATTCTTCAGTTGATTTCATTTTGTGCAATTAATTTCTGCAGAGTACACCTTTAGACTTGATGTCAAAGAAGGAGTGGGAATCCCCAAGATCCCTGTACATCCTATTGGGTATAATGATGCAGAAATATTACTACGGTATGAGGTATTCTAATTGGATATGAGGTTTAAGATTTTACACTAATATGTCCATTTTCTCATCTACAACCAACGTAATCTAATAATGTTAAAAGTCTAGTTGTATACTTGAAACCAATGTTATATGTCACTTATACCTCAATAAAAATTTTTTTTAACTTAAGGGAACAAAATAGGAAGATGAATTTTTAAAAGAGTCTTGTATCAAAATAGCTCCTGAAGTAAGAATAACAGAGCACAATAGGAAATAGCAAGAAACCATTAGTCTGGTACAAATGAAAGTCTTAAGTACAAAACTGTGTCCAAAGATAAATACTGATTGGAGATTTTTCAAATATTTGGATTTTCTTGATATTTATTTGATGTTTGTACTTGACCTGTATCTTAAAAATATTACAGTGTCTGCCACTTATTAGATGTGTGAACTTGGACTAGCTACTTAATCTTTCTCTGATTCAGTTTTCTTATCTGTGAAATGAGGGATAGTAATTGTTTCTCCTTGATAGGTTTATTAGGAGGAGGAGATGACCTTCAATGCAAGCGTGTAAAGTATCTAGAATATAGTAAGCATTTAATTAATGTTTGCTATTTTTGCATTTATATTACTGATGTTCTTTCACAGATCTCCAAACTTTTATTTTTTTAGATGTCTGTACCAATACAATTTAATAATTGCTTAATGAGTGCCTACTAGGTAATCAGAAGCTTCTCTAGAAATTAATTTCTTCTCCTTAACATGCCACAGATGCAGGATAGTTGGAGGTGACGATGTGAAGAAAGACCTGGAGTCTCACTGAATTTTAATCTAGGGGCCAGGGTGACTGAGACTCTGACTCAAACCGACTGGGACCTCAGATCCCAAGGCTTTGTCTCCTCCAGTTTTTCTTAAGAGAGTCAGCAGGTTGGCTATAGGAATGATTAACTTTGGGAAGCAGAGAAAAACATGTTTACTTCAAAAGGTAAAAGAATAGGCTATTGACTCAAGCAGGGGGGGAGCAGAGGAGCTTTATCTGGAGAACAATGTGGTCAAGAATCAGTGTGCTGACTCTGGACCTCCCATATCCCCAGTGTGCTGAGGGCTAGGAGATTCAGTTCTCAGATAGGCTCTGCAGCTGGTTCCCCACATTAACACAGTCCTGGATTGCCTATTTTCAATATTTCCTATATCTAATGCTTCCCTACATAAAGTCAGAAGGAAGGAGGTTGATGTTTCTCATTTCCTCTCCCTATTTTTTTTCCCCAAGCCCTCTTATCACAGACATATTAAGTACTTCATCAATTTTGGCTCTCTTGCTAAAATGTAAGTTCCACAAAGGGAATATTGACAGTACTTGGCTCAATAAATATTTGTTAAATGTATGAATGAAATATCTCATCAAACTTCATGATTTCTTCTAAGAAATTGTGATGCTCAGCCTTTTTAATGTCATTTTCCTTTTCTCTTGACAGTCACATGGGAGGAACTGGCCCACCAGATGACAGCTGGAAGGGAAGTCTTAATGTGGATTATAACATTGGGCCTGGCTTTGCAGGGCATGAGTCCTTCAGGTAATTTTATATTACTTTAATAGACTGGAAAAGTTTTATATGCTTAATGGAAAAATGTGAAGATAACTGCTCTGCCAAGTTATATTTTGCTTATCTTTTTCTCATTTTTTCATAGTAAACACTTGATCATTTTATATCACTTAAGAATTACTGAGGGAATGATATACTGAATTCTTCCAATAGTGAGATCACAACCTTTGTTTTTACAAAGTCTTAACCGTGACTACATTTGAGTTTAGGTGAAGTAGGTAGTTAAAATGTTAAACCTAAACTTTTAAAACAGTGTTTCAGGGATCCCTGGGTGGCGCAGCGGTTTGGCGCCTGCCTTTGGCCCAGGGCGCGATCCTGGAGACCCGGGATCGAATCCCACGTCGGGCTCCCTGCATGGAGCCTGCTTCTCCCTCTGCCTATGTCTCTGCCTCTCTCTCTGTCTCTCTCTGTGACTATCATAAATAAAAAATTAAAAAAAAATAAAACAGTGTTTCAGATAACCCAATATTTCAAATGTAAGCATTCTGAAACTTTAAGGGAGGGAGTACAAGAGCAGAGAGAAAGGAGCTCATATTTATTACTTACTGTGTAGGTGGGTTAAATGAGTTAAAATGGAAAAGCAAATAACTATTGTAAGGCTCACTGAAGTAGCACTGTTGTAGAGGAGTGATCACAGAATATTCATTGAGTTTAGTATTATAGAAAGATTAAGTTTCCACTGGATCAAGGCAGGCAGGAAATGGTGGTTCGAGAGATCAGCTTGTGTAGAGTTGTGAAACAGCCATGGCATGATTTAGAATTTTAAGTAGTCTGATTTGCTTGAGAGAGAAAGAGAAATTTAATGCTGATAAATCAGAATATATAGCTCTTTTGATTAAACCAAAATTAGTAAATCAGTCTTGTTTGCTAACACTTTAACAATGCAAACTTGGATTCTGTGTTTTCTTAGTTTTTGTAAAAATGTTTCTCACTTCAGACCTTTTAAAGTATTAGAAGTTCAATATTTTAAAGGAATTTTAGAAATACTTCATGTAATTACTTGTCTCTGTAACTCAGAGTTACTTTAGTATATGAGAGTTTATTATCAATAGCAGCAGGAAAATCTAACATACACAATTAAAGATAAAGGCCTTTCTGATTTAGAAACAAACATAATGACACAGAGAACAGAGAAAACATATAGCTTTAGTTCTACAATCTCAGTTCAAGAGTAAACTCAAAAATATACAAATTCTCTGGTCTAGATATTAAAAAGTTCTTCACTATGGGCACAAAATTCTTAATTGATTTGAGCTCAAAATGGGCTCATACACACACACAAAAACTGTTCTTTCTCACCAGGAAGAACTTTTGATAATTGATTAATCCATCTACAGGGATTCTGTCATTTTTCTCTCAGAAGACCTCTTGATAATTATTTATAGAGATTACCAAATGACAAGACCTAAAATCAAATTCTTAATCATTGCTCCCACCAATAGGGAATAATTTACCTGCCATAAGGAAACTAGTAGAAATATAAGACACAAAATCAGTAGGAAAGACATTATAAAGTTAGAAGTCCACAAAAAGACAAATGAAGAAACACTTTTAACTACAGAGGACAAATGACGGTTGCCCAAAGGAGGTGGGTGGGGGGATGGGTGAAATGGGTGAAGGGGTTTAAGAGTCTACTTACCGCAATGAACACTGAGTACTGTATAGAATTGTTGAATCACTATGTTGTACATCCAAAACTAATATAACATTGTATGTTAACTCTACTGGAGTTAAAATTATAAACTTAATAGTTTAAAAAAAAGTTAGAGATAGAGTTAGCAGAGTAAAAATGTCACTGCTGGTGATTTACCTCCGAGCCAAAAGAAGACATACCTAGGTTTTAGGTTACCTGCAACTGGTTCAATGAGGTGAATCTACTGCACATTTCAATGGGACTTCCAAAAAATGATGGAGGATGATTTTTTTTAGAAGTAAAACCATGTTTCTCCTATAAATATAAAATGAACATGTGTCAAAATTTTCATTTAATTCATTAATTAATAAGAGAACCATGAAGGAATTGAAATTGGTTCAAAGGAGAATTCAGTGATGATACCAAAAAATCAGCTCATCAGGAATACTGAAAGTATTTAATAGCAAAAAAACTTGTTTCTTCTACGTTGAAGGAATCAATTGAACATTCACTAGACATTGTATATTTCAGTGGATGTGGTATTTCTACAAGTTAAATTTGATCTCTACAGAGTTGAAATAGTCTTATAAAAGACAGTGGTAGGCAGAGGTGACGGATAAGCTAAGGCCTTTCTCACTTTTCCCTTACAGAGGTATATTCATTCATTTCACAAATATTTATTGAGCATTTACTATAACCCAGTTACCATTCTGGGCACTGGGGATTCAGCAGTGAACAAAACAGGCAAAATCCCTACACCCCCTCCCTGGAGCTTACATTGTAGAGTTCATTTTATTTGGAACATGATGAATTTGAAGTGATAATAGGACAAAGACATAGATATTCTTTTAGAAACTCCTGGAGTCAATGATTCTAAAAACTAGAAAGACATACGAAATAAATATGTGGATTAGCTCGTCTGAGAGTCTGAACAGATAGTCTATGTTTGCTTTCAGGTTTTGATTAAAATAGATTTTTTTCCCTCATTTGTAACATTATTCTTTTCTTCATTTAATGCCATAATATCAATGCTTTGGGGTTTCTTACTAATAGATCTTAGGCTCATATTTTTAGAAACACATGCTAAAAATGTTTCTGCTTTCTTGCTATTTTTTTCTCTCAGTAGCAAAATAAATGTCTTAAAATGGAAAAAAATACCCATTAGATTCTTCCCAAAGGCACTTTGAATATTGCACATGACTTGTATATGAAATCAGAAGCACAATATCCTTATAGAGGGGAAAAACGAAAATCTGCACTTAGCAGTATCCAAGTTTTGACAACCTCTTTGTTCTTCCATCTATATGAACAACCACAAACTAGAAACTGCTGGGATTCCTCTCTATCTACTCTCCCACCCTGCTCCATAGATAAAGATTCATTTTGTTTCCTTGTGAAAAAGAGACTCCACATTTTCCCATGTCATTTTGGATTCATAGAATGTGAATGGGTTTTTTTTTTCCCCCTATTTGCGACTGATTTTATTTCCCCTTGAATTATAATTTGGTTAATTACATTGCATGAATGGATATTTAAAAGGCTGATTTCATTCTGTATGTCAGTAAATTGAACACCAATAAAAAATAAATTAAAAAATAAAAAATAAAAAAAAAATAAAAGGCTGGTTTCAAATCAGAATCAACAGTGATTTTTCTGGGCTAGAAAAGTTTCGTTACATAGTTGTACATTTTAGTCGATGCTTCCCAAATTCCCATTTCCTTTCCAAATTTCCCATGTTTCTCTTTGGCAGCACTCAGCCAGCTATTTAACAATGTACTGATACTATGCTTCAAGAGTCTTGAAGAAAGTCACTGACTCACTGACCAGCAGGAATTAATGTAAATACAAAGACACATTTTTATTTATTTTTTAAGATTTTATTTATTTGTTCATAGACACAGAGAGAGGCAGAGACACAGGCAGAGGGAGAAGCAGGCTCCACACAGGGAGCCCGACGTGGGACTCGATCCCAGGTCTCCAGGATCACACCCCAGGCTGCAGGCGGCGCCAAACCGCTGTGCCACCGGGGCTGCCCACAAAGACAAAAAAAGCTTGTTTGTCCTCTAACACATAATTGGCTGCCTTCCTTATTTTTGTAATTAATAGTGTATTTAAAAATTTTAGAATGAATACCTAAGACATTTTGAATAAGAATATTTTGGACTTTTTTTTTTTTTTTGGACTTTTTTTGCTTAATTTACTTAAATTCATTTTGCGAACATATTGGACTTTAAATAACAATGTAGCTATGAGGGAGGAGTAATAAAAATATTGAGATTCAGTTTTTAAAAATCTGGCTTTAAGCTTGCTAAAGTACTTAGGAGTAAAATGCATTAACCGTTTACAAATTGCACACATCAACAATATTAATGACTATTGAATTTAGGCTGGATATATGGGAATTCATTGTCCTGTTATACAGTTCTCTGTAATTTTGAGATTTTTTCATAATACGATGGTGGAACAAAACTGTTTGATGTAATGCATGTGAAGTAATTTATTCCCTTTGAAATTCTAGGAAGGTAAGAATGCACGTTCATAACACTAATAAAATTACAAGGATTTACAATGTCATTGGAACGATCAGAGGATCTGTGGAACCTGGTAAGTCTGAACTTTTTTAAACACTTCATTTTTACTAAGTTTAAGAGTAAGAGAAAACAAACTTCAGTCAGGAATTGATTCTTTTTCCTTGACGGATGTGAAACAGCTACATTTGAAAAAAAAAAATAGTACGACTCTAAAAGGAATCTCTATAATGTTGATTTTTATTTTTCCCCCTATGGAAGAATCTCAACCAAAAGGCAGTTTAATTTAAAAACCTAAAATGCAACTCTTTGTAATGTATTCAAAGTTGTGGTTCTTCTGAACGCATTATTTTCCAGATAGGTACGTTATTCTAGGAGGTCATCGAGACTCCTGGGTGTTTGGAGCAATTGACCCGACCAGTGGGGCTGCTGTTTTGCAAGAAATCGTCCAAAGTTTTGGAAAACTGATGAGCAGAGGTGAATAATGCTTCCTCGGTAGCTGATGACAAAAAGGGACTCACTTAATTGTTCTCTATTTTTAGGCACGTTAATGTATGTTAACAATGATTGCAGGCTGGAGACCTAGGAGAACCATCATTTTTGCCAGCTGGGACGCAGAAGAGTTTGGGCTGCTGGGCTCCACAGAATGGGCTGAGGTAAGTATGACCAGAGGCTCTTGTTATTTTCTTAATAACAGGGAAACAAGTACCTGTATCTCAGGATGAGCAGAGATACAGAGATAGATTCCATGACCTAAAATAGGTTTAATTTGGAGAAAGACTCAAGAATTTAAGAAATAGTTTTTTATTTTCACATCAGTTTGGCAAAGCAGAGTAATCTCTTAATTACTGGACTAAATCCAAATTTATTCTTGTCAAAACATTTTGGCTCCTGTTTGTATTTGTTTTGCTAATAAGTGAAATTTGTAAGCTCAAAGAATAATCAGACCCAGCAAGCTTTTCTAAAAGTAGATGGGCCTATGTAAAAATGGATACAGATCCTTGGAGTTGATTTTCAAGTTTTGAAGTTGCTTTGGAGTTCTATCTAAGAAAACCTGTGATCTAGTAAGGTGACTGGATTATAATTTCATATTTGTAGACTCCATATACATTGCAACCATAGGTATATATTACCATTTTAAAAAAGGTAAGTGGTTGATTATTGAGTAGAAGATAATCTTGGAAATGGAATTACTTTAGTAAACTGCCTTTATAATTTCAGATATTTATGGTATGATTGAATTTCAGATATGATTGATTTTTCATTTCACACTGGCTCCTAATGCTTGATCTGTAGGTGTTTCTCCTAGGCCCCCTTCTTTCATCATCTTCCCTAGGCCTCCCACCGAGTAACAAAGTTCTTTAATGTACAATGTTAAGGACACACATTTTTGTAAAGACAGGTGCAATATATAAAAGCACTTACTCTCTCTGAACCATGTATTTATCTTTTATGAGTTGAGATTTTTTTTTGAATTGAGATTTTATAGAATTATTTTTTTGTTTTTTTTTATAGAATTATTTTAAAGATTTTTAAAAAATTTTTATTTATTTATGATAGTCACAGAGAGAGAGAGAGAGAGAGGGGCAGAGACACAGGGAGAGGGAGAAGCAGGCTCCATGCAGGCTCCATGCACCAGGAGCCTGACGTGGGATTCGATCCCGGGTCTCCAGGATCGCGCCCTGGGCCAAAGGCAGGCGCTAAACCGCGGCGCCACCCAGGGATCCCTGTAGAATTATTTTAAAGCATGTCATACATTTCTTGTTTAATTTTCAAATACTTTCCTCCTGTCTCATTTCCTCTTACTGCACTTTATTTTTTTAAAAGAATTTATTTATTCATGAGAGACACAGAGAAAGAGAGAGAGGCAGAGACATAGGCAGAGGGAGAAGCAGGCTCCATGTGGAAAGCCCGAGGCAGAACTCAATCCTGGGACCGCGGGATCACGCCCTGAGCCAAAGGCAGACGCTCAACCTCTGAGCCACTCAGATGTCCCTTTCTCACTGCACTTTAAAATAGTAATGTGAATGAAACAAATATGGGGATAAAATCATACAGTTACTTGTCTCCTATCACTTACCGTTATATTCAGTGGATGTTGCAAAGTTTTGTCATGAATATGCATTTGTTATGAATATGCATTTTGGAAGCAGACTATTAATAAATTTCCTCTGGAAATGTAAATTCTTGTGAATACATGTAAATATAAATATGTGTCTCTAGTTTTAAGCAGCTCAAGGATAAAAAAATCTAAGCTATAAAGAAATAAATATACTTTGCATTAATCTAAATAAATCTGGGCTAGGGACAATTGTAACAGTTTTCAATTCTTGATCATATTCAGTAGCATACTTTCTTTAAATATAGTTAAGGAATCTTTCTACTAAAAATGTGTTATAGTGGACACTCTGACTCTATATGCATTTATAGCAGGGGCAACTGCCATCTGGCCATTGTGGTCAAGTGAATATAGCCAACGGTCCTCACTTGTGCCATAACCACTCACAGCTTTAATTTTTTTTATTATAATCTTAAAATTTAGGTATTGTTGACAGACAATATTATATTAATTTCAGATGTACAAGTTGTGGATTGACAATTTTATACATTATGCAATGCTCACCACAGTAAACGTAGTTACCATCTATCACCATACAAGATTATAATATTATTGACTATGCTGTACTTTACATCCTCATGAATTATTTACAACTGGAAGTTTGTACTTATTAATCCTGTCACCTGTTTTGCCATCCTCCTACTCCCCTCCCTTCTGACAACCACCACTTCTCTATATTTATGAGCTTTTGTTTGTTCATTTATGTCTTAGATTCTACATAAGTAAAATCCTACAGTATTTTTCTCTGACTTCAATTAGCATAATATCCTCTAGGTCCATGTATGTTGTCACAAACAGCAAATTTCATTCCTTTCTATGCCTGAGTAGGAATCCAGTGTACACTCACACACATACCTCATCTTTATTCATCCATTGATGGATACTTGAATTACTTCTGTATCTTGGCTATTGAAAATAATGTTGTAATATATACAGGGATGAATAGATCTTTTTGAATTAGTGTTTCAGTTTCTTTGGGTAAATACTCAATGGTAGAATTACTGGATCATATGTTAATTCTATTTTTAATTTTTTGAGGAACCTCAACACTTTTCCATAGTGGCTGCACCAATTTACACTCTCACCAACAGTGCAAGAGGGCTCCCCTCTGCCTATGTTGCTGCCTCTCTCTCTCTCTCTCTCTCTCATGAATAAAATCTTTAAAAATAGTAATAAATTTAATGTTAATTTTTTTTTTTCCTTTTGTTGTTCACCTTGGTTGCTTGGTTTCCCGGTCTTGCAGCTCACTGATCTGTTCTGCTTCCTCTACTGTGCTGTGGATTCCCTCTAGTACTGTCATTTAGTAGTATTTTTGAGTTCTGGTGGGTTCCTTTTCAGATTTTCTCTTTGTTGAAGTTCTTACTAAATTCATCCACTCTTCTCCCAAGTCTGGTGAGCATCATAATGACCATTACTTTGAACTCTTTATAAGGAGTTCAAAGATGGATTATAAACAGATGGATTACCTGTTTCATTTAGTTCTTTTTTTTTTTTTTAATTTTTATTTATTTATGATAGAGAAGAGAGAGGTGCAGACACACAGGCAGAGGGAGAAGCAGGCTCCATGCACCGGGAGCCCGATGTGGGATTCGATCCCGGGTCTCCAGGATCGCGCCCTGGGCCAAAGACAAGTGCTAAACCGCTGCGCCACCCAGGGATCCTCATTTAGTTCTTTTTCTGGGTCTTGTTCTTTTGTTTGGAACTTCCTCTCTCTCTCCTGATTTTTCTCTTTGTTTCTATGAATTAGGTGGAATGGCCACCTCTCCTAGTCTTGAAGTGGCGATATGTAAAAATGTCCCCTGTGTAAGCTGTGTACTTGGTGGTTTTGGCTAGCTGGCTGGTGCTGGATAGGTGTTAGCTGGGGCACTCTGCATAGAAGCACTCTGTCAGGTCAGTTACAACTGAAGCAAGTGTAATCCAGGCGTAGGCGTTCCTGGAGTGCTTGGCACCATGGTCACTCTGGAGGGACAGCTGAAATGGAATAGGCTCAGGCCAGGGGTTTTTGGGCTGCTTTGGTGGGATGGCTGGAGATGGCATGAGACCAGGCTTAGGTAAGATGAGGGTGCTTTGTCACCTGGGTCACCTTGATGGGCAATTGGAGCTGGCATTAGGTTAGGGGCCTGAATACCTCTGATCCTGGAGAGTTCAGCAGTTCTACCACTTGGCAGACATTCTAGAGTTATTAATAAAATGAATTTCCTTCACTTAATAGTCTAGTTTCCCTTTAAACTACAATTTTTGTTTTGTTTTTCAGTGCCCCAGGGTGGATAAGTCTGCACATGGGCCCCTCAGTGATATCCTCCCTGAGGGGTGGTTGTTACCAAGGTTACCGTGTCTCTCCTGTTCCTTTATGTGGTCCTATTCTTTGTTGTGCAGAAGCTGTTCGGTCAGCCCTTAGTTCCTCTTCATATAGGAAGGTATATGTAGGTATAGATTTTGGTGTGTCCAGGAACTGAGTTCAGGCTATTTCTATGCTTCTATCTTGGACTGCCTCCTATGATAGCATGTTCTTATGAGGTAGCAAGTTAGAAGTAAAAAGGCTCCTTCAGCATATTTTCATCAATGTGGTGGTATTATTTTGTGTGTCTGTTTGTGTATGTGTGTGTTAAAGTGAGAGGGAGGGGAGGAGAGGAGGGAGAGAGATTATTGAAATGTCTTTTCTTCTCTGTGGTTTTCCTATCCTTTTTAAAATTTTTTCTTCATATCTCTTTTAAAAATAGGTAAGTGGGATTCTCACTTTTAAAATTTTACTTCGTTATCCAGCCTCAGTAGATCTCTTAAACTTCAGTGTGTGTAACGATTTCCAGAGATACTTTGTAGAAAATAGATTCCCTGATCAGAAATTCTTCCTCAGTAGGTCTGCAGGGGGGCCCAGAATCGGGGAGCCTCAGCACTTTATATCCTAATGCCAAGTAATCAAGGAACCACACTTTGAAAATACTTCTGACAATTCCTGCAAACAGTAGCTACCTGGTATTTTCCTTATTTTAATTGCATTAATGTTGTCAATCAGCCAGATATCTGCATTTCCTTAGAAATTATAGTCAAAGACCTAGGCATTAATTTTCTTTTCTTTTTTTTTTTTTTTTTTAACATTTCCACAATTGTAAATATTGTGAATTAAGTAACAACTTTGCTTCAACTGTAGGAGAATGTAAAAACACTCCAGGAGAGAAGCATTGCTTATATCAACTCAGATTCATCTATAGAAGGTAAATTTTCTTTCAGATTATTAAAAAGCATATCATCTTTTAAGTCTGCAAATTGTAACTTGTAAACTTATTTTTCTATGAAATTCCTCCGTGATACCTTCATGTTCCATTTTGCCAGAGAAAATTATGATTCAAATGAATCAATTTATGATTCATAACTAAACTATTGATCTTAATTTCTTTAGTATATTTGCCATTTGCCTATCTTGAATTACTACCTAAAACTCCACTAGTATTAACCATATTTTTCCTGTGGTGATATTAAAGGAATTAGGCTAAAATATTTCAGAATATTTTACAAAATATTCCATGTAGAAATATTTCCTTTATGTATTGGAACAATTTGAGATAAGCACAACTATAGACTTCCCTAGGAACCTGACATGGGACATTTGTGTCTCTAGGCTTTCATTGTATGATGAGGTCTAGGTAAATTTCAGAGCATACTTATAAAGTTACTGAAATGCTCTACTCTCATGTCTTGATACTGTTGAATTAAGTAAGGAATGAATGATATAGTTTACCACATCCTTTGCCAAAGTCCCCGTAAGAGATACTACCTTAAGAATGATGTTATGATTACTATGGGACCTGCTGCCTTAGCAAAGTCTTCCTATACCTGTGTCTGAAATATACCCTGCAGCATCTCTTGCTCCTAAAGAACTATTTCTACTCTGTTCTAATTCCTTGGAAATGATGCCTCCAATTTCAAATCTATTATATCTTGTTTACAATTAACAATAGAATTAGACATTGGAATTTCATTTGGAAGTATTAAAATCACTGTATTTTATTTTTTCAGGCAATTATACTCTCAGAGTTGACTGTACACCCCTTCTTTACCAATTGGTATATAAACTGACAAAAGAGGTACATAGATGTCTTAATGTTTTCTGATGAATGGATAAGTGAATAACACCTGTTTTATTAATTAGTGGTATGATGTGTAAACTGTACCTTAAAAATTCAAAGCTGATCTGTATAAATACCAAGTCAGAACAAAATCTTTAATACACTATTTAAATGTCCTAACTATAAAAATAGTATTACTAGTGTCTTCTAATAGCAGCTGTTAATAATTGTGTGCACTTTTGTCATGCATAGGGTATACAGTTTCATGTGGTAGAGGTATTTTCAGTGAGCTGAAGTGGAAAAAGCCTTGGGTTCAGGGCCCTCTAATGTGAATTCTAGCAGTAACAGTGATAAAAAGACAAAGTCACGGAATCCAAATACTTAGTAATCTAGAGAGGATATACACTTCTAAGTGAGGAATTACACTTCAGTAGAATATTGGATACTACAAACAATGGAAAATAGTTATGGGATAGAGAATCTGAAATCCTGGGATAGCTGGGGAAGCATCAGAAGAGGTTTACAGAATTAGTGCTTGGGCTGTAAAATGGAAGTATGTGAAAGTAAGAGAGAAGGCATTCTCAGCATGGAACACAGTACCTAAAACAGATGTGGAGATCTGAAAGAGACTATAAGCATAAGGTGTTGGTGGAAAGATGGTAAGAAATGGAGCCTGACAAGTAGGACAAATTCAGAAATCTGGTGATGGAGAACTTAAAAAATCTTTAACAAGATTATACATTTCATATTTGTTCATTAGAAAGATCACTCTGTACCAGCGTACTGAATAGATTAAGCTGTAGCGACTCTAACAGCAAAATGGAGATAATTCTACTTAATCATTCAGGAATTTTGTAAATATTACTGATAAAAAATACTCTGAATTTTGTACTCTAAAAATTACATAATCCTTCAACATCTGTGAACTTCATTTAAATTGTTCATTATAGATTTTAATTACAAAAATATTTCTTTGAAGTAGGTATCACATTACAATGTGAAGTAGGCTGAAGGGACACCATTCTGGTTAGTGCTAGACTGAGATGGTGATTCCAGAAAATGAAAGGATTTTTCAAGGATTCAATCTAATAAGCAGGATGTGTGAGTTGGAGCAGGTTCTCAGCTATTGCAAGTTGTCAGGAACAGAGTAGGATAGAACCCAGTGATTTGGCTGGAAATGAACAAAACATCTCCAAAGCTGCAACATGCTGGTGGGCAAGGGGATGACTAGAGTGTCAGGACTGTTTCCAAGCTGAGGGCCTCCTATGCAGTGATGAGGCAACAACCAACTTTGTAGAAGGCCAAAGAAAATATCAGAGGAATTGATGTTTATGTTCAGATGGGGACTACTATCCCCACTTCTGCAGTGTGAGAAAACTAGGGTTTTCTGTTTTGTTTTGCTTTTTAAAAGACTTTATTTATTCATGAGAGAGAGAGAGAGAGAGAGGCAGAGATGTAGGCCACGGGAGAAGCAGGCTCCCTGCAGGACCCTGGGATCATGACCTGAGCCAAGGCAGATGCTCAACCACTGAGCTACCCAGTGCCTCAGAAAACTAGGGTTTAAAGAAGGGAAGCAGTACACCAAAGGTTATAATGCTTTCAGAGCTGCATAAGTACAGTATGCCTTTTTTTTTGTTTCCTTTTTTTTTTTTTTTTTTTTTTGAACAAAGCAGATCTATAACCAAATTTCAGGCTGTGTGATAATACGAATCTAAAATAGATGTTAGCTTTTGTAGTCTACAGTTTTTCCACCACGTGGCCCTGCTTTTCTTAGAGTGGAAAAAGAAAAGTATGTTTATGGGCATACTTTTAATGAGGGTACAGAGGTTCATGTATTCATAGAAGCTCTTAAAATTTCTAAATAGGAATATGACATTATGCAAGCTTTTAAAATGCATCAAATTCCAACTCTGTTTAAATATAATTTGACTTTCTAAAATAGCAGTTCTTCCTTCACCCACCTGCCTTACCAAACCAGGACTTACGTTGCCAATTTCAAGCTCAGCTTCTTCACCCATGTATGTTACCCTGAGGCCTCTTCTTACAGGTCTTCTTGAACAAAAGCAATTTACTAAAGTAAATCATCTACCCAAAGTTTGACTTGCTACTAAAAGAAATCTAAGCTGCCAGAAATCAAAGTGATGACATTTGTTAAAAATCTGAAACTCTCGTAAAGTTTACCAAAAGAAGCAGGAAATTTTACCCCAAGTACATGGCAAAATTACATTAGGCAGGCAACAAAATTGAACGAGAATTTGGTTGGATTTTTTTCCTTGTCATTTGCTTTTGTTTTTCTATTAAGAACATGACACACATCCATATAACTAGAAATTGATCACATATGGCTTCATTTTTGGCATAAGTTTAGTTGCTTCTGCCTCTAATTCACAATGTTTTTCTTTCCAGATCTCTAGCCCAGATGATGGTTTTGAGAGTAAATCTCTTTATGAAAGCTGGTTGGAAAAGGATCCTTCATCTGAAAATACAAATTTTCCTAGGTAAATTACTTGTATGCTTTCTACCATAGGACAAATTATGAACTCTTTGCCCCTTGTTTCTCCAGACATGCAATTCTCAGATGTGTCAACAGTCAGAGTAGAGGAAAGATAATCCCACAGAATCCCTCTTTGTAGCCTTTGATTTGCTAATCAGACAGAATAGCCAAGTCTTAGAATCTATAATAGATTCCAGTTTTGCAGATTTTGTCAAAATTACGTCACATTAACAGGTATTATTTTGCATTTTTGCATTAAATTTCAGATATTAGATGTATTAACTCCAAATGATGATAATGATGTCAAAAAGTGGATTATCTTCTTCTAAACCTAAGGGGCATTATATAAACCAAATTGTGCTTTTACGTGTAATCAATTTATTTTAAAAAATATTTAAGGGGAGGTTGGAGAAAGGGGGAGGGAGAAGCAGACTTCTTGCTGAGGGGAGATCTGACCTGAGATCATGACCTGAGCCGAAGGCAGATCCTTAACCGACTGAGCCACCCAGGCACTCCTACCTGTAATCAATTTAGAATACTATTAGTTTTTTACTTCTTATTCATACAACAGCAGTTTTCTTGAATTTTTTTTTCTCCTGCAATACTATCTCTAAAAACTAGCAGATGATGGTAGGAGTTTATAACTTTATTCCATATTCCAAATAAGTCTTGTGAAGGTTTGTGTTTCCACTATAAAAATTTCACATGCTTATTAAAAAAAAAAAATACTGGAGTAGAAGAAAAACTTTTAAAAAACATCCAAGGTCAGGGGCACCTGAGCGGCTCAGCTGGTTAAGCATGTGCCTTTGGCTCAGGTCATGGTCCTGGGATCAAGCCACTTTAGCTCTCTGCTCAACAGGGGGTCTGCTTCTCCCTCTCCTTCTGCCCCTCCCTGACAATTGTGTTCCCTCTGTCTTTCAAATAAGTAAATAAAGCCTTAAAAAAAAAAAAATCCAGGGTCTAAATCTCAAACACATAATAGTTTAGAAGTATATAGTTCTGTTCCTAATGCATATGTAGTTTTATATTCTGCTTTACTATTAAGAATTTTCATTACATATGTATATAAAAATGTGTAGTCGTTTCTTTAGTAAATGTAAAGAACTATATTGCTTTTTTTTAAATAATAAATTTACTTTTTATTGGTGTTCAATTTGCCAACATACAGAATAACACCCAGTGCTCATCCCGTCAAGTGCCCCCCTCATTGCTCGTCACCCAGTCACCCCCACCCCCCACACTCCTCCCCTTCCAGCACCCCTAGTTCGTTTCCCAGAGTTAGGAGTCTTCATGTTCTGTCTCCTTTTCTGATATTTCCTACCCATTTCTTCTCCCTTCCCTTCTATTCCCTATATTGTAATTGAATTTCTAAATAGGGCGCATTTAGATTCCTCATGATGTTAAATATATTTATTTTCTTTTAAATATATTTTATCATGGCAGTTTTCTTAATATTGTTCTTGGAGGGTAGTGACCAAATCTTATTTTTCTCTCTAAATAAATGCCATAAAATGCTGGAAATATTCGACTATAGTCACTAGGTTGCTGTCTTTGGCAGTGTTCAACTCTGGTTGCACTCAATGCAGAATTACAGGTTTATCACACCAGTTTCTAGGACATGATAGTAAAGTATCCTGGAATGCTGTACCTTCTACTAATTCTTGTAAATGTGCTATGCAGTTCTTTGCTTGGATTCATTGTTGCATTTATTTAAGTTCCTAATTTTTTTATGTATTTATTTCTCCCATCTGTGTATATATTTATATCCTACATCTAGAATCAACAAACTTGGATCTGGAAGTGATTTTGAAGCTTATTTTCAGAGACTTGGAATTGCTTCAGGCAGAGCCCGTTACACTAAGAATAGGGTAAGCCGTTTTATTATTTTGGATACAAAGCACTTTATCCAACTTTTTGTTAGGAATTTTAAACAGTTTAGTTTTGGGCACCAGGTCACATGGCCCAGAAGAATTCCAGGGATAAAGGCTGACTTCATGTCCCTTTGTAGATGGACTAGGAATTAATTTGGGTTATTCTATGAATTTTCCCTGTAGGATTATTCAGTGAAGTGATGGTAGCTGACAGAGTAATGCCAGGGACTTGGCTGGTTATCAGAACCAAGTAAGTAGTTTGTAGCCTTTTTCTGTACAGGCTTTTGTTGGAAAATCTCATCCTTCTCACCTTTTCCTGAGGAAAATGTGCAGGTGAAAAACCTATTTTCGTTACAGGGGATGCCAGGCCAAGAGTCTTTACTGTCCATGGCCCCTCTTCACATTCCCATCCTGCCTGTCATCTGAGTCCAGGGCTCTTGAGGAGCAGGGAATAAAACAAGTTCCTCCTAATTTTTAAGTTGATTCTCATTTCTGTTCTGCACTACTTTGTACCATTGTTATTCAGACACATTGATGATATACTGGTCGTAGGATATGCCAACATATACCATGGCTGCTATGTTATAAATTATGTGATAAACCAAACTGAAGATTACATCAGTAAACTCAGATTTGTCAGATTTTAGTAATTTTCAAATCATAATCGCAAAACCCCAATATCTTGCTTGACTATAATACATACCCCTTGCAAATTTGACTATCCAGAATATGACGGACAGAAACGAAAGCCAAAACAGCTCCAAAGTAACCCAAAACAAGTGCATTAATCTGTATAATACTCATTAAACTCTTTTACATTCTGTCATCAATCTGAACAAAGTTATCTAGTTTCTAAGACCTTGTGGATTAAAAGAGTATTAAGAGACTGAAACGGGATTCCTTTTAGTGATACTAAAAGCAAAAAAAAAAAAAAAATGTTAATCTTAGAGCAAAGTAACAGACAAAAACTAAATTTAGGAAAGGCAGCCCTAAAAAGTCAAAAAATATTTATATAAAATACCCCTTTGTAATGATTTATAATGGTAGCCCATAATTATGTAATAAAGGGTAAATGGCATTTGGTTATACTGTTGGGAAAGGCAGAGAAAGTGCTTAGATACTGAATTCCTCAACTGTACAGATCTTAGCCACCCAGAACCTTTCATATCCAATTGATAATTTTAAACTGTGTTAATATGCAATTTGAGGATGTACTCCTTAATTTCAGTTATCAGAAATAAAGACAACTTTCAGGGAGTATTTTGAATGATTACATGAATTATAAAGCAGTTAAATTTTAAGCTGGTGATAGTGTTATAGTTAGATTTCAACTTTTTTTTTTTTTTTTTGCTTCATCGTGGTAAAACTCAGGGTGCCACTTAGTATTATCTTTTTCTGCACTTATGATTACATCAATCCTTTGAGTATTTGATGTTTGTCTATATTTAATACCTGCCATTTTTCTCCCCTCTCAGAAAACAGAAAAGTACAGCAGCTACCCGGTATACCATACGATTTATGAGACGTTTGAATTAGTAGAGAATTTTTATGACCCTACATTTAAAAAACAGCTCTCTGTGGCTCAGTTACGGGCAGCACTGGTTTATGAGCTCGCAGACTCTAAAATCATTCCTTTCAATATTGAAGATTATGCAAAAGCTTTGAAAAACTATGCAACAAGTATCTACAATTTATCTAAGAAACATGACCAGCAATTAAGAGACCATGGAGTATCATTTGGTAAGAATGGCTGGGTATTTTATAATCTTCAAGTTAGAGCTTTAAGATACGGTCTCCTCTTGTCATCACTGTATATACTCATCCTAGAATATAACCCGGTGTTTTGCTAAGTTAGTGCTACAAACATTGGGTTGGTAAAGATTTTCCCTTTATTGCTGCCTTTAAAAATATTTTTACTGTTAATATGCTAAAAATACAATACTACACAAAGATGGGAAAACAAAACCAATTGCACTATGTAATTATCATTATTGTATATATTTTCCTACATGATTATTTTCTACATGGCTTCAAGCATTCTTTCATTTTGTAATTACTGTTTTATACTATCTGCCTCCTACAAAGCAGGGATGTAGTGTAGTGATGTGTAGTGCTGTAGCACTGAGTCTGGAAATAGTTACCCAGTTCAAATCTTGGCTCTAACTAGTATTTAATCACCGTGTGATGTTGGGAAAGGTACCTGATCCCTTTCTTTCTTATCAGTTTTCTTACCAGTGAAAATATAACCTGTTTCCAAGACTGCTGTGGGTGATGCAGTTGGTTAATATATAGAAACAATGGTGCCAGCACTTACGCTCATGAATGTTACCCACTAGTAGGGCTTTATTGTAACCATTTTTTTAAAATCTGGAAATACATTCTTAGTATATACCAAAATTATCAAATATGTATTCAGTGTCTACCATCTACAAGTTATGATGTGTTATTTCTTGGGAGGATATAAGGATGTGTAAAATAAGTTATTGTCCTCAAAACGTACAGAATCTCATGTGAGGGAGATGACCAAATGCCAGGACAAGTTGTTCTAGTCATATACAGAGAATACTATAGGAACACAAAGAGGAAGTACAGAGTAATCAGTAATGGCTTTTGAATATTACCACATCCAAATTAGTCATCTTCAAAGTTATGATGAGCAACAGGTACTAAGATCTAGATAAAATGATGCAAAGAAAATTTAGGAAATTGTGTTTATTTCAATTGGAGAATCTTTGTAATGCTGGGGCAAGTGAAGAGAAATTAAATGGGAGAAATAAGGAGAGCCCACAGCACTAGGGACATTCATAGTTCTATGGCTATCCAGCATTGAATTCCTTCCTAGATGCCCTGATTTTCTTTTGGTTAATTACTTTTTATCAATTGAAGTCAGCATCCAACTGAGAAAGCACACTAAGTGGAGGGACTGTTTACACAGGTTAATTAACCTAGTCTCTCTTGATACCTAACTCCTCCTCCCCCATATTGTCAAACTCTCCATCTCATTGGTGATACTCCATCTGCATTAACCACTCTTATAATTTTCTATCTTATAAACATTTCTTCTACCTAATGTGTCATACTTCATTCCCAATCAAAATTCTTCATTTAGTGCCAGGCAAAAACAGTACCTGAGAAAATGTTTTAATAAAGGGGTGATGGATGGGATGGATATATAATCCATCCAGACACTTCCTGTTTCTAGTTTTCTTCCTTCTACCATTCCAGTGCACGGTCTTCCTACTACTCTACTGAAAATGCTTATGCTGAAGTTATCATTCATCTGTGTGAATACCAGGAATACATTTCATTTATCCATCTGGACTCATTGTGGTTCACTGGAAAATTTAAAATCCCTTCAACACTTTAGCCTCCATAATATCTATTACTATATTATTTGGTATATGGTTCTAAAAACAGCAATAAATATAGTGAGAGCTTAACGGTTGTCTAGGAGAAAAAAAAGGACTACTCTTTTATACTGAATACACTATTTACTAGCTGTGTGATCTATCAGAAGTCCTGTGTCTAGAAGTACAGTGCTTTATCTGTAAAATGAATATTGTATCCCTTGCATCCCAGGATTAATGAAAAGAAGGAAATTAGTAATTTGTTAATGTTCCATTTAGAAAAGATGGAAAATGATAAATAGGTGGTTTTAATAAAAAAATACACTGAGAACCTTCTCACTTTCCTTAGAATTTTTGTACACTAAGGAAAAAGCTTTCCCACATGAAACCAGATCCTATTTCTGAGTCCACATATGCTGGCTTGTCACAGGTTGCCTTTAAACATGACCTTACATGCACTCTTTACAAAGAGGGATTAACTTTAGCCTGTATTAACTGTAGAAATATAGCTCATAGATAGCTGTACCTAGTATCTAGTATATATATAAGTTGTACCAATAAATATATATTAAATGAGTACATGAACGATGCATTTCTGGTAAATCATGAGTTAAAAGATTTATGTCCTAGACTCTTAAAAGTTCTTTCCTGAAACACCAATGTAGACATTTTCTATTTTGTTTCAGTATCTACTTAATCATATAAACCTGGAATGGGGAGGGCAGGAAATAAGCAATTAGTAATTTACCTTCCACTTTTCTATTTTTAAAAAAGATTCTTTATTTTCTGCTGTGAAGAACTTCTCAGATGCTGCTTCAGATTTTCATAGAAGACTTAGACAAGTTGATCTTAATAAGTAAGTTTCAAATTAGAATAAGCTTTCCACCACCCATATTGGCAGAAAGATGTATCCTTCATTTTGAGAGGCTTCTCTCCCCCCTTGGGTTGTAGGAAAGCCCAGAGAACTTATGCCCAAAAAGAGTTGGCAAATTTCAAGTGTGAAAGGGGATTCCCTGCCCCTGATGTAAAACTATCTCCTACTCTTCTTGCAAACCACTGCAACTTTCCTTCATTTGTTGTTCAGCCTTTATTCACTGTAACTAAATGGCTTATCAAGAACTTGATGGTACACCCAATCTGCCTTTTTTGCAGGCCAGGCTCTCTTCTTAGGGAGAAATAATATCTTTCTGTGGTCTTGAAAAACAAATCATTTCCAATAGGTCTGTCTTATTATAATAGAAAGATGCCCATTATTATATGTATTCTATGCATAAAAGCATTACTGTTAATGTGCATTTTCTCAATATTGATTTTAGAAGTTTATTTTTCCATGCTTCATCCTGTATTATTTTAAAATCTAGTTCCCTGGGAAGGGTTATACTTATCTGTTTCTTTTTTTTTTTTTTTTTTTTTTACTTATCTGTTTCTTATTTTCAAAGTCCTATTGCAGTGCGAATCATGAATGACCAATTGATGCTCCTGGAGAGAGCATTCATTGATCCTCTTGGTTTACCAGGGAGGCGGTTCTACAGGTAAGGAAGCAACACCTATTTCTCTAAAGGACATTAAATACTTGACCAAAACCTGTGTGGTTTAAACTCTTTGTCATTAGATAAATCGAAGGTGAAGATGTATGCTGAGAGGAATATGGGCTAGATTGTTTATAATACTAAAAGTTGTATCAGAAAAATTCATGTTTTGCTGTAAATGAAAAATGGTAGTTGAAAAATAATTCTGTGTAAGAAAATCTAAAAGTTATAGAATCTTAAAGGGAATCTTATGACTTAGGTAGGTCAACCTTCTGTTAATCTTTTCTGTATCATCTGAGATAAGTAGCTATCCAGCCTCTGAATCTTCCAGTGATAGGAAGTTTACTACCTCACGAGGAAGTCCACCCCATCTTTAGTAAGGTCTGTGTTAACAAAGTTTTCTTCAGAGATTGTTTTCCTTGTAATGTTCTTTGTCCCTGTTCAGCCCTCAAAATAAATACGATAAATCCAGATCTATTTCCATAGAATAATTTAGGTTTATGAAGGTGGCTGCCACACTGAAAAAACTTTTTTTTTTTTTTTTATTTCTTCATGAGAGATACAGAGAGAGGCAGAGACATAGAGGGAGAAGCAGGCTCCATACAGGGAGCCCGATGCGAGACTTGATCCCAGACTGTGGGATCATGCCCTGAATTGAAGGCAGACGCTCTACTGCGGACCACCCAGGTGCCCCTTAACCTTTAATTGTAAGCACAGGGTTTTAGAGCCAGGCTCTGGCTCATGCTAAGTAACCTGGGCAAAATACTTACCTAAACCTCAGGCTCCTTAGCTATAAAAGGAGACTACAATTGTTTTCACCGCAAAGGTATATACATTGCAGGCATGTGGAAGATTTAACTCAGAGGCATTTACTCAGTAAATGGCTATTTTTATAAAGTGATAAATAATACTACTTTGCATTACTTATTAATACAAATAAACATCAATTAAGTATTTACATGGCAAAAAGCTGAAAGCAAATTTACAGATTAACCCACTCTTCCTTGTATTACTCTATTATTCAAAAGCAAAACCTCTTTTTCTCAAAATGAATGCACTCTATAGAAGCTTATAAGATAAAAAGGGACTGTGCTCCTTCTGTAATGCACTCCCAACAATTTGCTATTCTTGTTAAAGAAAATACATGTGTGTGTATATATCTATATATTTATTCATTTCTATTTCAATAGAACCATATATTATTTTGCATCTTTTTCATAACAATTTATCTTAGAGATCTTCCCATGTCAATATATAGTTTTAGCTCTTATCTGACACATAATGTTCCTCTGTATGGCATATTAATATATATATAAATTTTAAAAGTCCTTGTTGAGTTTTTAATTTTTTCCCCCAATTATTTACTATTAGGAAAAAGTACTGCCATGCCTTAGTATGTCCCTGTGTCCTATTTGAACATTTGTCTTAGTATCTATATAATCAGTATGTGGATTTCAGGATCAAAGAGTAAACACATTTTTAAATGTATTACATTATCCCTCCAAAACACTGTATTTTAAAAATATATTTGGAATTATTACCTGAATATTAAGACTATTTTCTAAAGTCAAGGCAGTGCAAGATAGCAGTATGAGAAGATCCTAAACTCACCAACTCCCATAGACACACTTAAGCTATAACTACATATGGAACCATTTCCTCTGAAAAGACCTGAAAACTAGCTGAACCCCTTTCTGTCAAGTAAGAAAAAGGCCATATTAAAGAGGAGTAGGAGAGAGTCTGAGAACTGTGCCATAAACCCGAGGTTCTCCCTTGAGGAGTGAAGGGTTCATACCTCAAATAGGGCATGCCCTAGTTTGAGCGTATATCCCAAAAAGGATTTTATACTTTTGTCAGATACCCTGATTTTTACAGCTTCTGCCAGAGGATACCGGCACATTGTCTGGCTCTGTTGGCCAGTAGGTCAATGCTTACAGGTTCTACAGGCCTGAAACCAATGAAGAAAAAGGTCATAAACAGCAACCACTAAGGCACAGCAAAAGGCAACAAGACCCAAGCAGCCCAGTCTTCCAGTGAAAAGATGTCTTTAAGTTTACTAACATGGACAGCCTTAGGGGCAGGTGTCTAATTAAACACACTTCTAAGGATTAACTGTAAACCTTACCAGAGACCTGGAGGGCAGGTACTATCTTTTGTGCTCTACTCTGTCTGTTCCAGAGCACCAACATCTTTTGGAGGGGAGCTCTTACTCCCTGGTTTCTATGGCTGCCACCCAAAGAATACCCTGTGGTCATCTGGCTCCGGGGGCCAAAGGGGCTTATGTTGCTGGGCCTCATAAGGCTAAAACCACCAGAGAGACAGTGCTTGGCAGGCTGTAACCCCCATGCCACTGCACAGAGCAGACTGAAACACGTATCCCTCTTCTTTTTGTAAAAGAAGGCTATTTTACTTATCCTTGGAGCTTCAACCTGAAGGGCAAGCTTCAGATCTGGCGCTTATATCTGAAGGCCTATGGAAATGCAGGTTGGGGCTCTTCCTTACAACAGCTTGCTGGTATATTCCATAATGCAGCTTATATAACTCATCTGGAGCCCAGTTTTTACTACTGTGTCTAAGGGACACCTCCTTATCACTTGGCTCTGGTGACCACCACAGCTTATGCTTGCAGTCCCACAATATGAAACATTTGCATCCTTTGGAAGCCAGACCCTCAAGCAGCAGACTTTAATCACCCTGAATTTAATTCCTGACTGAGATATTCCCCTTTGGTACAGTGACAGGTCTTGGAAAACCCTCAACTACCAGGACCTATTATAAATAGCCTGCTTGGATAGTCACAAAAGTTTGAGATACAAATGAGACAAAGCAAGGTTGGTTCATCTACACCAGGCCACTCCTTCAACACTAGAAGTACTGTTTCATTTAATGCACAGAAACCAACACATAGTACAAAAAATAAACATAGGAATATGTTCCAATGAAAGGTAAATCCACAGAAGAAAAATCTTAATGAAACAGGTAAGTAATCTACCTGATAAGAGTTCAAAGTATGGCCATAAAGATACTAACCAAACTTGGAAGAATGGATGAACATAGAAGCTTGAAAAATAACAAATAGAAGTTACAGAGCTGAAGGACACAACTGAACTGAAAAGTATACTAGAGGTGTTTACAGCAGACTAGATGAAGAAGAAAGGATCACTGAACTTGAAGACAGGGGCTAGAATTCACCCAAACAGAGCAGAGGGGGGAAAAAAAACTACCCCAAAAGCTTAAGGGGCTTCTAGGAAAACATCATTTCCAGTACAGGAAGAGAAAGGGGCTGAAAACTTCCCTAACCTAGAGAAGGAAACAATCATCTAGATCCAGGAAGCCGATAGATAATTCCAAATAAAATGAACCAAAAGAGAGCCACACACAGTATAATTAAAATGCCAAAAACAAGGAATCTTAAAAGCAAGTGAAGAACTGCTTATTATATACAAAAGAGCCTCCATAACCTAATCAGATTTTTCAGCAGGAACCTTGCAGGTCAGAAAGGACTGGCAAGATTTTATCACTTTGACTATGTAAGACATCCAAACCAAGAATACTCTATCCTGAAACAACACTCAGAACTGAAGGAGAAAGAGCATTCCAGACAAACTAAAGCTAAAGGAATTCATCACCACTAAACTGGCCTTACAAGAAATGGTAAAGGAAGTTCTTTAAGCTGCAAAGAAAAGGTGCTAATTAGTAGCAAGAAAACAGAGTGAAAATTTTACTAGTAAACATTATAATAAAGGTAATGGATTAAATAATATGAAGGTTAAGACGAAAGTTGTAAAAGTATAACTACAATAATAAGGGTTGCACAAAATTAAGAGGAAGTAAAATGTGACCTCAAAATGACACGGTGGTGGGGTAGATAAGAGTTTTAAAAACGGAGAGCTTTAGAATGCCTTCAAAGTTAAACTGTAACATTCATGAAAGTCTACTTTAAATTGATACATTGTCATAAGGTAAGGCTCCAGTAACCACATACCAAAAAGCTGCATAGGCATACCTCTGGTATACTGCAGGATTAGGTCAGATATCTGCAATAAAGCAAGTCAAATGAACTTTTTGGTTTCCTAGTACATATTATGTTTATACTATATATGGTAGTCTATTGAGTGTGCAAAGCATTTCTAAAAACAAAGTACATATTTTAATTACTTCATTGCTAAAAATGCTAACCATCTTTTAAGCTTACAGGTAGTTGCAATCATTTTGCTGGTGGAGGGTCTTGCTTTGACATTAATGACTGCTGACTGATCAGAGAGTGGTGGTGCCAAAGGCTGGAGTGGCTGTGGCAGTTTCTTAAAGGAATACAACCATGAATTTTGTCTTATCGAATGACTCTTCTATTTACAAGATTTCTTTGTAGTATGCAATGCCATTTGATAAACTTTTATCCACAGTACAAGTTATTTCAATACTGGAGTCAATTCTCTCAAAGTATGCTGTTGCTTTTTTACCTAAGTTTATGTAATAATCTAAACCTTTGTTGCCACTGTTGAATCCACTGTTCATTCTTTACAGCATCTTCACCAGGTGTGGATTCATCAAAAGTAATGATTTTCTTTTGCTCACCCAAGAGCAGCAACTCTTCTGTTACAGTTATCTTGACTATAGCAATTAAAATATGATTATGAATATTAAAGCCAGTAATCATGAGCAGAGATGTAAAAATCTTCCACAAAATAGTAAACTGAATCCAATAATATAAGGATCATTCACTGTGATCAAGTTAGATTTATTTCAGGGGTCTCAGTATCAAATCAATTTTCTGGATAGGCCTCCTTGGGCAAAAATAAACTACTGAGTAACACACTAAAAAAGCTTTTGTGCAATAGTGGAAACCATTAACCAAATAACAAGACAACCTACAGAATGGGAGAAGATATTTGCAAATGATATATTCAAATAAGGGGTTCATATCTAAAATACTAATTGATACCACTCAAAACACCTTAATAATTGACTAAAAAATGGGCAGAGAACCTCTATTTTTTCCAAAGACAACATACACATTGCCAAGAAATTATGCAATAAAAGGGTCAAACAAAAGGATTTGACATTTGTAAGTATTTATGCACCCAACATAAAAGCACCTAAACATATCAATTATTAGCAGACTGAAAGAGAAATAGCAATACAATAGGAGGAGACTTTAATGGCTAGCTTATAGACAAAAAAAAATAAAATAAAATAAAATAAACCACCATGGAGACATTAGCCTTAAATGACACATTAGACCATACAAAACGAACAGATATATACAGAACATTCCATCCAAAACCAGAATACACATTCTTGAAGTGCACGTGAAATATTCTCCAGGATAGGTCCTATGTTATGCCAGAAAACAAGTCTTAATGAATTTAAGAATGAAATAATGAAATACCCAGCATCTTTTCTGACCACAGTGGTATGAAACTAGAAATCAATTACAAGAAGAAAAGTGGAATACTCACAAATAGGTGGAAATTATTCTACTAAACCAATGAAATCAAAAGACAAAAAAATGCCTTTAGAAAAATGAAAATGGAAATACAACATGGCAAAATTTATGGGATACAGCAAAAGCAGTTCTAAGATTGAAGTTCACCAGCAATGAATTCTCTGCACCTCAGGAAAAAAGTAAAACTCTCATGCAACCTAACATCACACCTCAAGGAAGTAGAATGACGAATGCAAAAGTTAGCTTCGCACAGTGGCAGTATTGTAGCCAATGAGTTTTATCCGAGGCATGATTATTGCTAATTGAACACAAAAGTTGGAAGGAAATAACTAAGGAAATCAAGGAAGTAGAAAAGTTCAAAGAGGTGAAGAACTGACTGAAAAGATGAAATTTATAAACCATTCATTGGATTCACCAAGAAAAGAAGAGAAAGGGTCAAATAAATGAAGATGACATTACAACTAATACCATGGAAATAAATAAGAGACTATTACCAACAACCATGGAAATAAATAAGAGACTATTACCAACAATCATATGCCTACAAATTGGACAGCCTAAGATATAGACAGACAAACTTTCAGAACTGAATCACAAAGAAATGAATATGGAAATAGAAAATGGGAATAGACCAATTATTAGTGAGATTGATTTAGTAATCATAAACCTCCCAATGAACAAAAGTCCAGGACCAGATGGCTTTACTGATGAAATCAAACACTGAAAAAATAATCAGTATCAATCCTTTCCAGATTCTTCCAAAAAGTCAAAGAGGGAACACTTCCAAACTCCTTTTAAAAGGCCAGCATTACTCTGATAGGAAAAGCAAACAAGGATGTCAAAAGAAAATTACCAGCCAATATGATGAACATAGAAGCAAAAATCCTCCACAAAACTTAGCCAACTGAATTCAACAATATATTAATATCATGAACCACAAATGGGATTTATTCCAGGAATACGTAGATGGTTCAATATCCACAAATCAATGTTATATATATTACATTAGCAAAATGAAGTCTTTAATAGATGCAAAAAAAGCATCTGACAAAATTCAACATCCATTTTTATTAAACAGTCAAGGAGAAGAAATGTAACTCAATAAAGGGCACATATGACAGATCTATAGCTAATATCCAATTTAATGGTAAAAAGCTGAAAGCTTTTCCTCTAAGATCAGGAACAAGACAAGGATGCTTTTTCTTGTCACTTCTTTTCAACACAGTATTGGTAGTCCTAGCCAGAGCAATTAGGCAAGAAAAAGGCATTCATACTGAAGTAAAACCATTATTATTTGCAGATGACTTTATATGTAGATAAACCTAAGGAATCCACCAAAAACCTGTTAAAATGAACAAATGTAAACAACGTTAAGACACAAAATTAATATATAGAAATCTATTTCTATTCGCTAATAATGGCCTATCAGAAATAGGAATTATGAAAATAATTCTGTTTAAAGTTGCATCACAAAGAATACCTAAGAATTTAACCAAGGTGAAAGGTCACAGGGGTAGTATTAGATGCCAATTCAAGGATTCAAACCAGGTTTGTACAGTTTTTATATTTTATCTCTCTATATTTTTTTTTACTCTTGCTTTTACAATTCTGTGGTAGAGGGAATGTATATTAATGAACAGCTATAACCTTTATTTGTAGTAACTCCTATGTAAGTCAAAGTATCAGTGTTTATGAACAGTTCAGCACATATACTGGCTTTAGTAAAGAAAATTCCTTTGAGGTTATATTATGATTTAAAAGCCAAGAACAATAAATCTTGATGTACTTTGGATAACTGAAATAATTTGGATTATAAGATTAATATTGACTTACATAGTTTCAGTATTCTCAGTAGATTTACATCTCGAAGCTGTAGGATTTGACTGTTGGACCTAATTCCTGATAAGTGTTCAATAAAATATGTCCTTCTCTGGAAGGCAGAATTCCAGAGTTATTGAGAACTAGCTTGATTTCTTCAGGTACTTATGAGATGAAATGGGAAATCAATGGCAAAACTGTCCTTTTAGATCAGAAATTAAATGTGTCTGCAGGCAATTCATTTCACAGTTAAAGGAATTATATATGGACTTCATTATCCTTACCATTTATATTTTGGGATTACAAGTGCACTGATTTTTAATGTTCTAAAATACTGCAAACAAGTGTTATTTTTGTTGAAATTTCCTAAAAAGGCAACACAGATATATTTTAGTTTCCTCTCCCATTATATATACCCATAAAACATACTTGTTATCACAATGTGGGTAGATGCTGGCAGTCAGACAACTGATGTACACAACTTATATGAACTCATTTTCTTCTATTTGTATGGGTTGGCAACACAATTTGAGACTAATCTTAGTGCATAGTCGGCTTTCATTGCTTAAAATTACACTATTACATAAGTAATAGATACATAAGTATCTTAAATCAATTATAGGTCATTTTGGAGTAAAAGAGTGAATGCCAGAAGGAGACATAGAATTCTTAAGATGTAGTCTAACAAAAGGGAATGAACAGAGAAGCATATAAAATGTAACTTATGATGTATAGTCTTTAGCTCAACCTTTGTTTTTTGTTTGTTTGTTTGTGTTTTTTCTATTAGGCACATCATCTTTGCTCCGAGCAGTCACAACAAATATGCTGGAGAATCATTTCCTGGTATCTATGATGCTATGTTTGATATTGAAAATAAAGATGACCCTCGTTCAGCCTGGACAGAAGTAAAGAAACATATTTCGATTGCAGCCTTTACAATTCAAGCAGCAGCAGGAACTCTGACAGAAGCATTATAGTAAGGCCTCAGACAAGTGGCTAGCCACTGAAATTGTTACTGAAAGTCTTAGGATAAAATTGTTTTTTTGATCAATCTTGCTTTTCATGTCAGGTTTTGATTTTAGACTTCCATCCTGTCCAACTGTGAAGTTTTTTTGGCTCTTTAAAAAAATTCATAACTTCCTCAGCGAAAACAAAACAACTTGTCACGGGGCAGAAAGACATAAAGAACCTGAAAATTCCCTAAAATAAAATACGCCAAGGAACTTGGAAAAGAGTTGTTTCTTACAAAGTTAAAAATACAGTTGACCCTTGAACATGGGTCTGAACTGCTCATGTCCATTTATACATGGATTTTTTTCTCCTACAGTATACTATATATGCATTTACTCTTGATGATTTTAACATTTTTTCTCTAGTTTTATTGTAAGAATACAGCATACATATACAAAGTGTGAGTTAATCAAACTTTGCTATTGGTAGGCTTCTGCTCAACGGTAGGCTTCTGCTCAACAGTAGACTATCAGCTGTTAAAGTTTTAGGGAGTGAAGTTGTATGATGGATTGGCACCTCTAACCCTCACATTGTGCAAGGGTCAACTATAGTAACTTGCAAGTTATTGCTTCCTAAGTTATTTTGTTTTCATCCTCTTTAATCAATAGGTGATCGTTATGAACAAATGAATGAATGAACGTGGCAGTGTGATGTAACTGATCAGATGTTATTACATACAAAATGTCCTTGAACTATTTCCTAAAAACGTTTTCCCTTAGGAGTACTTTACCTATGAGATGTTTTATGTAAGCAACTTGGTAACCACAAAGCAAAAATCTAGTGATGAAATATATATAAAAAAAAAGGGGGGGGGGGAAGACTGAACAAATCATCATGGAAATTCACTTTACAAATAAAACAACCAGAATGCACACAGCAAGATGGCAGTAGTAATTATGAATGGACTGAATTCACCAAGCAAAGCACAAAGTGGCTGGAAGAAAAAAAAAAAAAAAAACTACACTGAGGCAAAATGAATTTCCTTTACACTTAAGACATACACAGGCTCAAAGTGTAGGAACAGAAGAGGATATTCCATGGAGGTGGATACCAAAAAATAAATAAAACACAAAAGTAGGTGTGTAGCAATACTTATGCCAGAGAAAATACACTTCAAGCCAAAAAACATTAACAAGCAACAGAGAAATCCTATAATGATAAAATACATCAAGGAGAGAGAATACATACACCTCCAACATCAAAGCACCATGATTAAAAAAATTCTCACATTTAAATGGAGAGATACTTCCTTAACAGGGGACTTTAATACTATTAGAATAAACATGTAGACAGAAAAAAAGGAAACACTGAAATTGAACCAAAACAACTTAGAAAGCAAAATGACTTAGCAGTTTTTTATAGAACATTCCATCCAAGAGCAGAATACACATTCTTCTCAAGTGCATGAACATTTTCTATGGCAGATCCTATGAGAGGGCACAAAATGAATCTCAGCAAATTTAAGATTGAAATCATACCATCTTTTCTGACCACAATGGTATCAATTAGAAATCAGCAAGAGGAAGCTAGAGGAATCTACCAATATGTAGGAACTAAACACTTCTAAACAAGGAGTCAAAAAAAATGGGAATAAACTATCTGATAACAAATGAAAATGGGAGTATAACACATCAGATCTTACAGGATACAGGAAAGTAAATGGGAGTAAAGAAATCACAAAAATCTCAAGCAACTTAATTGTATACTTCTAGTAAGAAAAAAAGAACAAACCTAAAGGGAGCAGAAAATAAAATCAAAGCAGAACTCTTTATTTCAGGAAAAAACTATCAGTAAAACTAAAAGCTAGTTCATCGAAAAGATAAAATTGACAAATTTCATTAAGTAGATTCAGAGAAACAAAATTAGAAATGAAAGATCTTACAACCGATACTACAAAAATACGTAAGATTGTAAGAGACCATTAGGAACTCTGTGCCAAAAATTAGATAACCTTGAAGAAATGGACAAATTTCTACAAACAACCTACCCAAGATTGAATGAAACACAAAGAGAAAATGTGAATATACCAATAACGAGCAAGAGATTGAATCCATAAACCTCTCGTAGAAAATATAACCCAGGACAAGATGGCTTCATTGGCAAATTCTAACAAACTCTTAAAGAATACTAATCTTTTTCAAACTCTTAAAATATTTGAGGTGTAGGAATCATTTCCAAACTCATCTTAAAAGGCCAGCATTATTTTGGTACCAAAGTCAAATACGACCACAATAAAAAAGGGGTGTCTTGGTGGCTCAGTCAGTTGAGAACCCAACTCCTGATTTTGGCTCCGGTCATGATCTCAGGGCTGAGAGATTCAGCTCTGCATCAAGCTCTGCATTGGATGTTGAGCCTGCTTAAGATCCTCTCCCTCTCCCTCTGCAACCCCCAGCCCCCTCTCACACGTGCATGCTGTCTCAAAACCAAAAAACAACAAAAAAGAACCATAGACCAGTATCTCTGATAAAAATAGATGTAAAACATCTGAACAAAATATTAGCAAACCGAATTCAAGAACACAGAAAGAGATTAAAAACTGAGACTAAATAGGATTTTTCCCCTGGGATACAAGCAAGGATGGTTCAGCATATATAAATCAATACATGTCCTACTTCAGATTAATGAAATGGAAGATAAAAATCATGATCATCTATGCATCTGACAAAATGCAACATCCTTTCATGATGAAAACTTTGGCAGACTGAGTATAGAAGCATAACACACTTCAGCATAACAAAGGCCATCTATGACAAACCCACAACTAACTTACTTAGTTGAGAAGAACTCAGAGTTTTCCCTTGCATCCAAATTAGGAAGGAAGAGGTCAAACTGTTCCATTTGCAATTAATATATTTTACGTATGTAGAATCCCAAAGACACACAACCAAAAAAACTGCTGGAACTAATCAGTGATTTCAGTACAGTTTCAGGACAAAGTACAGAAATATAAATAAATTACATTCCTATATACTAAGGATAAAATATCTGAAAACGAAATAAAATTATCCCATTCACAGCATCAGAAACAATCTACTTAGTAATAAATTTAATCAAGGAAGTGAAAGATCTGTACAATGAAAACTCTAAGACTTTGCTGAAAGAAAATCAAGACAAACAAATGGAAAAGACATCTTATGTTCATGGATCAAAAACAGTATTAAAATGTCCATATTACACGAAGCCATCTACAGATTTAATGCAATCCCCATCAAAATACCAATGGCATTCTTTACAGGTATAGAAAAACGATCCTAAAATTTGTATGGAACCCCAAATAACCAAAATAATCTTGAGGGAAAAGAACTAAGCTGGAAGTATCCCATTTCATTTCAAACTATACTACCAAAACAGCACAGTGCCAACGCTAAAACAGGCATATACACCAAGAGAACAGATTCCAAAACTAAACCCCTGTATATATAGGCCAACTAATATTTGACAAGGTAGCAAAGAACACCCAATGGGGAAAGGACAGTTTCTTCAACAGACGGGTGTTGGGAAAACTGGATAAGCACAGAGCAATGAAATTATACTCTTCTATAGCTCACAAAAATTAACCTGAAATGGATCAAAGACATTAAACATAAGACCTGATACTATAAAACTAGAAGAAAACATAGGGAAAGCTCTTCAACAATGGTCATGGTAATGTTTGAAATAGGACTCCAAAAAGTGCAAACAAAAGCAAAAAAATCAACAAATGGGACTACATCAAAGTTAAGTTTTCACACAGCAAAAGAACAAAATGAGAAAAAGCAATGTATAGAAGAAAACTTCTGCTAATCATATATCTGATAAAGTATTAATATCCAAGATATACAAAGAACTCCTAAACTGGATACCAAAAAAAAAAAAAAAAAAAAAAAAAACAAAGAATCCAAAAAATGGGCAGAATAACTTAACATTCTCTAAAGATATCCATCCATGTGGTCAACAGGTGCATGAAAAAATGCTCAACTCAGTAATCAGGAAAATGCAAATTAAAACCACAGTGAGACATCACCTTATGCCTAGTCAAATGGCTATCAACAGAAAAACCAAAGTGCGGCAAGGCTGTGGAGACAAGAAGCCCTTGTGCACTGTTGGTAGGAATATAAAGGGAGCTCTTCTGTGCTGTTGGTAGGAATATAAACTGCTATAGCCACTATGGATAACAGTATGGAGGTTCCCTAAAAAAAGAACTATCACATGATGTAGTAATTCTACTTGTGACATTTATCCAAAGAAAACGAAAACACTAATTCAAAATGATATATGCACCCCATCTTCACTGCAGCACTATTTAGAACAGCCAAGATATGAAAGAACCTGTGTCCACTGGCAGATAAAGGATTTTTTTCTTTTAAAGATTTTATTTATTCATGAGAGACACACAGAGAAGCAGAGGTAGAAGCAGGCTCCATGCAGAAAGCCCAATTTGGGACTCGATCCTGGGACTCCGGAATCACACCCTGAGCCAAAGGCAGACACTCAACTGCTGAGACACCCAGGCGTCCCGACAGATAAATGGATTAAAGAAATGCAGTGTATATACACTGAGCAGTGTGTATTCACTCATGAATACATCCTAGTAGGATATACAGGATATCCTACTGTTTGTGACAACATGGATGGACTTAGGGGCACATTGTGCTAAGTGATATAAGTCAGATAAAGACAAGTGCTATATGCTGTCAATTGTATGTGGAATTTTGAATGACCAAAATTGTAGAATCAGAAAATAAAATGGTGATTACCACAGGTTTACCCCAAAGGTTGTGGGGTCCAGAGCAGATGTAGTTTAAAGGTACAAATTTATAAGATGTAGTTAATACACCTTAGAAATATAACGTCCAGTACAATGAATAAAAACATAAACTTGTATTATAATCCTCAAACTTGCTAAGAGATTAGAACTTAATTACTCCAACCACCAAAAATAATTATGATTATGTAATAATTACATAATGCAATAGAGATGCCAATTATTGCTTCAATGCCAATCATATTACAATATATAAATGTATCAAATTAACATGTTGTACACCTTAACTTTCCTTGGAAGCAGAGGCCTCTGTGGTTGGTCAATTATCAAGAGCACAAAAGAAGTCACTAAAAAGTGTTTTTTGTTAAATGAATTAAGCAAAGGGATGGCTACAATGCTAAAAATGCTCACAAACTTACATCTTATTAAAAATGTTAATAAAACTTGTAAACTGCATACCTACCAAACTCAGAACTTTTTGGAGAAAAACTATTAAGAAAGCTAAAATTCAGCTGGTCTCAAGATTATCTTGGCAAAGCACAACATATGCAAAGTAAATCATCCATATAAGCTAGAGATCTCCCTTTGGAAGAAGGGCCCTATAATTTATAACATAATTTTACATTCGGTTCTTGATTCATTAAACACTCTTTTAAGGTGGTTAAAAAAAAAAAAAAGTCTTTCCCTCATCATTTCATGGAACATCTTCCCTAGCTTTTCACAAATGAGAACTCATCCAGTTTTCACATAATTGAAGAATGAGTTTGTTTGCTTAACACACCAATAATTTTAATGTGTTGCTTTTCTTTCACCCCATTACAGTGACACTATTTGCCTATGTACACAGTCAAGTATACAGAGATGCAGGAAAATTGTCCCAAAGTCCAGATGATAATAAGGCCAACTTACATGCACAAGCCTTTACATGACAAATTCATTGCTATGAGCCTGTCACTTTCATTCAGTCTTGTAACTCAATCCTTAATTTTTGTCAATTGCCCACCAGCCTTTAGAGGTCCTCATGAAGTATGTCAATGGCTCCACTGGCACAAAAACTGAATACCCACTATCCTTTCATGATAATTTGGTCATTTGATACTAACAAAAAAAAGACTAATTAAAAAATGGCAGTTACTATTTTAGGTTTAGGTGACTTAGATGCCTTTAGTGTCATGGTAAAGAGTTTAAGGATTTAGGAATCAAAGTCCCTCAATTTAAAATCTAATCTCAAAAAACAAAAAACTCTAATCTCACCATTTGCTACCTATGTGACCCGAGGCAATGTATGTAGTTTTCCTTTGCTTCTGCTTCTCTATCAGTAAAACACGGATAATAGTATATAATCATATGGAGGTGACCGAAAACTAAGTTAGTAAGAGCACTTACACTCTAGTTGCTAAGCTCTTGAACAAAAAATTAGCTGTAGTTGGGTCTACCATTTTTGAATTACTTGTAACTGATAACTAAATTCCTAAGCCTCAACTGCAAAATTTGTAAAGTCTTCTAATCAAGTGAATAGTGTTATTACTTTTCCTGATAGCTTTAAATTACGTGCCTGGAAAATTAAACTAGAATTCCATCTAATTGAGTACTTTTCAGTTCTAATTTTCATTATCTTGATACTGGCTTTCTGCTCCCTTAAATTTGTTCCTTCCTTTTGCCTCCAACCCCGGTTCTTCCTGCTGATAACTTAGGGCATTTTATGGAGGTCGGGGAAGGTACTTGAAGGAATCCTTGAGTTATCAAAACCAGTCCAAGTTGGCCTCTACTATTAGGTCACCAGTCAGATCAGTATGTTATTAAAATCTTGCTTTCATTAGTAGGGAGCCTTTTAAAGCTTTACACACAATTGTAATTATAAGAAACCCATTAATTCTAATAAGCTCATGTATTGAACATTTATAACTTGTAGATTTTATTTGTTGACACAATCTTTACATTTTCCTGCACCTTAAGAATATATCATGCCTAACTGTGTGATCACTGATGCTGACAGAATCAAGCAAGAGACAGTCTGTGGTGAATTTATGAATTTACGTTATTTTGTCAACCCAGCAGCTTTCCTTCTCTGTCCTGGCAAAGAACTTTTCTTTCATAAAAGGGACTCATTACAAGTGGTTTTGGGGACACACAGTGCACATTCAGGGTGTAAGCCTGAACAATCCTTTATTTGACTTATCTCAGCACCTGTGTACTTCTAGTACATCATACTTCAGGGCAGGGTCTGTCATTGTTTTTTGAATTTTCATTGAGGTGCCCTCAAATGTTCAGAATGCTATCAATTCTGCATCCTCAAAGTTAGCTAAATGGAATATTTACATTATTATTAACCTACGATTTCCAAATCCTGAGAGCCAGACAAGGCCTCACCATGAACTTCAGAACTTACCAATAGACTGGACTACTTCACCTGGATGTTATAATAAACATTCCTGGGAGTCAGCAGTCCTTTATGACAACCACTTTTCCATATCCAAAACCTTTTTCTACATTCCCTGTCTTGTTCACAAACCTAGGAGTTATCCAAAACCTTCATTCTCTAGTCCTTAAAACGTTTCAGTTCAAGATCCTAAGTCCCTTCATTTATCCCCTTCTCTTCCTACTGCTTTTGTTGCATTTCATGCCTTCATCCTATCTGGCCTTTTAACTACTTCCAATTACACCTTCCTATCAAACTGATTTTTCTAAATTAAAATGCAAGCCTTACTGAAAACATAGGGAACAACCTAAGTGAAGGCAAAAGGTGACTAACTCTGAGTCTGTACAAGTCTTGAATAAGACTAAAGACAAAAAACTCCCAACAAACAAAATGCCCACTGTACTCGAGTTGATAAAATTTGTTCCCTGTGGGAAGTTAGTAATTCTGATACTGCTATACATGTGTACTGGAGCTGAACAATTAAGTAAATGGATGGCAGACGGAAGAATGCACATTTTCACTGCAGGAGTAAGTTATAGAGAAATGAGGCGGCCAGAATGATGTACATGGTAACAGATTAGTGTTGGAGATATAAATATGAATTCATGTTTAGCTTAATGTAGATACAAATGGTTACTTATAGAAATATTTATAGATATAAACACAGGTTGATACATACATTTCCTTGCTATCAGCTAAGTGAGCCTAGAAGCAAAGACAAGTCTCTGGCTATGAGTGTACACCTAATATCCAGATATTAGTTTCTAATACCATTCTTCAATAAACCAGGGATCCTTGGAGAAATGGCTAACTGGAGGGAGCATCTTGAAGTAGCAGAAAAAAAGTACTAAACAAAAAACTTAAAAAACCCATAATGAGAGGATAGCAGTCCAACAGAAAAACACAGGAGCAATGGAATGGCTTTAAAAACCAAAGCTGGGGATCCCTGGGTGGCGCAGCGGTTTGGCGCCTGCCTTTGGCCCAGGGCGTGATCCTGGAGACCCGGGATCGAATCCCACATCGGGTTCCCGGAGCATGGAGCCTGCTTCTTCCTCTGCCTGTGTCTCTGCCTCTCTCTCTCTCTCTCTCTCTCTCTCTCTGTGTGTGTGTGTGACTGTCATAAATAAAATAAATAAATAAAAATATAAACCAAAGTTGGAACAACCTGAGAAACAAAACAATGTAATACTAGATTATAACTTGAAATAGGAAATAGAGTCCATAATGAAATAAAATATGAAGAGACAAATCTCCTATGCACAGAAATTCTAAATAATGTAAATTTTCCACCCTTGAAATATAATTCCCCACTCCTATTTAAGCATGGACTGCACATAGTGACTTCCTTATTTTTTTTAGTGACTTTCTTCTAAACAAAAAGAATAGTAACTTTACAGTTAGAAAAAACTGAAAAATACTAGTCAGATAATCCAAATGTTAAGACATGTTGACAGTATATACCCATGATACCACCAATGAGAATGACATTTTATGTCTGTGGTTTTCTTTCTCAATACACAGAGGTTCAACCCTAAGAAAATCAGCAGACAAATCCCAAGTGAGGGTCATCCTACAAAATACCTGACCAGTCAGTACTCCTCAAAACTGCCAGGGTTTTGAAGGAAATCTGAGAAACTGTAAAAACCAAGAGAAGCCCAAGAAGACATGATGACTAAATGTAATGTAGTATCCTAGATGGGATCCTGGAACAGAAAAAGACATTAGGTAAAAATTAAGTATGGACTTTAGTTAATAATAATGCATTAATATTGGTTCATTAATTCTAACAAATATATCATACTAATGTAAGATGTTAATTATAGGGGAAACTGAATGTAATATATGAGAACTCTGTACTATCTTCAATTTTTCTTTAAATCCAAAATTGTTCTAAAACAAAAAGTTAATTTAAAAGAAATTAAGTTGGTAAGAGGAAAAAAAAAATGCCAGCCTAATCACATTTCCACGCTGCTAGTACAAACTTTATGGTATGTCATAAATTTTCTGCAAATTCTTGGGTCCCATTCCCAGAGTTTCTGATTTAGTAGGTCTGAGGCTGGGGACCGAGTTTGCATTTCAAATAAATTCTGAAATTGATCCTGCTGGTCTAAAAATGGTATTTTGATAGTCACTGGCCTCGCCTAGAAGATGGAAATCAAAACACACGATCCCTTGTTACCTATCCTATGTCTACAATCTCATCTGTCTTTCCTATGCAGGTATCTTTTGTTGTAGACACTTTATGTAACTGCTGAAAGCAGGTCTCATACTAATGGGGAAACAAAGACAAATCTAATGCTGTTTCATTACACATTTTTCTAACTGCAGAGATGAATTCCTATCTATAAGCTACATACAAGATACATACCAAAAATGACAATGGAAACTTGTTTTTGAAACTGAGGATCCTGAAACTTCCTTGGAGGCTGTTGAGAGAAACTAGACACCTAAGAGTTGTCAAATCACAAATGATGAGTTTATAATCCAGCTATTCTTATAACTAAAATAACCAAGACAAAAGGACTGCATATTTTATTTTATGAACTTATTTCCTAAGAAAACATATGAAACTCAAAATTTGTTCCTGGTGACCAAACACAGTGTTACCAATTTTCTATGCTATGTGCCAATGTTTTATGGAACCTATTAATTCAATTGACAGACACAAGCAGCACAGAGCAGCAGTTAAGAGCACAAAACACAAAGCCACGCTGCTGGAGCTAGGAATCTCTACTCTCTATAAACTCACTAGTTTTGACTTAGATGAGTTATTTAACCTATGAAATAAATCACTTTCCTCACCTGTAATATAGTGATAGCCTATCTCATAGAGTTACCATTAGGATACACTCATATTCATTAAAATCCTTAAAACACTGACTAGCCCATAACTTCAATTAGCAAAGTCTTAAAGATAATTTAACAATCCAATCATTTGGACAGTATACCTGCTTGGTCAAAAAGAAATGGAAACCAAATTATTTTGACACAATTTTTAATCAATTTAAAAATGTTTAAGTTCAGAAGGTTTATTTCACTTTAATAGACATTGAAAGTGGCCTACTAAATTGGAAAACTAAGAAAGGTAATTAATTAGCATTTAATTAAAACATGCTCTTTAGAGAAACTGTTCTTGAAGGATTTCTTCAAAACTAAGAACTATATAAAAACTTAAAATCAAACAGTAACTATGCAGAAGAAAAACACTGGAAGCTCAGTACTTCAGAGATAATGCTACGTATATAAAGCCCCAGGCATCTACACCTAAATAAAAAAGGCAAGTCATGCAACAACTCCAGAAGAGTTTAAGTTGTAAGATACTTAGGCAGTAAAGAAGCAATCAGGTAAAAAAAAAAGAAATCAACTTCCTATCAATTCAACAATTAAAATAAATGAAATACCTATTAACAAAACCAAAAAAACAAGCTACGCTTAGCTTGCATTTCAGAACTGAGGCCACAGAATTATATTATAGGCAAAAGATAAAAATGATAGCAAATATGAATGCCAAATCAAAATTAATTTGCAAGGAAGGAAACCCCTAATAATGTTCTGACAACTTAAAAAATAGCTGGTTGTTAAAAAGAAAAAGTACATAATCAACTGCCCTAAAAACTGATACCAGAACTCATAAATGAGCTTTTAAAATGTTATTTATTGTGGGTGTCATGCAGTCTCACGCTGAGGAATGGCTGACTTTTTTTTTTTTTTTTAAAGCAAGGAGTGGCAGAGCAATAACCCAAAGTCACCTTAAAATATCTGTAAGAACTCTGAAGATTTTCTTCACCTTTAAATGGTTAAAGATTGTCTGAAGAAAACCAAACAAGTTATACTTAATAAGAATTAGAATCTCTAGCATAAAATTATAAGAAAATTGATCACTAGTCCTTTGCTATTATATGGTTACAAGAATTTACATCACTGACCATATAAACAGATCTTTCTCTGGTAGGTTGGTTTCAATTTGTATTTTCAATGGTTTAGAAATTATTAGCTAAAATAATTATAAGAAACTTAGGGTAAGTTTTAAGAACTTCCCTTCAAGTGTTCCACTAAAAGAAGAATGGTCAAAATCAATGTTCTATTTTAGGTAACAGTATTGTACCAAGGCTAATTCTTAGTTTTGTTCATGTTCTTTGGTCACATAAGATTTTAATACAACGCGAGGATTAACATAGGAAACAAAGACTTCTCTATGTACTTTTCTTGGTAACTCTTCTATAAATCCAAAATTATCTCAAGATAAGATGTTAAAAAAATAAAAGCTCAACTATCCGGACCTTATTACCTTTTTACTACCAAATGTACAGAACAATAAAAAACTGTATTTTCTATTTTCCCATGTTGAGTTGAACTCTCAGATTAGCTACCAAGTGTATAATAAACTTAGTTTTGACTGCTTTGCTATAGTAATTACTTTGAATGCTGAGAAAGACAAACCGTATTTCTAAAGAAACAGTAAAACTTAACATTCTTAATTTTTTGACAGATAAAGTAACAACATTCTACATAAATTATAACTCTGTCCCTTTATGTAGGAGTCTAAGATAAAAATATTTAGATTTTTATTTGGGCAACAAAATCAAGAGGTTCATAGGAATAAGAAAGAAATAGAATGATCACTAATGTAACCAGACTAAAATATATAAGCTGCATCTCTCGTTCTCTCTCTCACTCACACACTCACACTCAGGCATACACACATACACACTCACACACAGTCCGTGCTTTGTAACTCTCAGGTGAATAATCCCCTTGGTTTAAATACTAGTTCAACTGCAATGAACACATTAAGATATTGTTTAGGTGGAAAAAAGTCTCAAGAAGAAAACATTAAAAAAGGTATATTAATCATTACTTCAAATCAAGTTATCTCTCTCCTCTAGACAATAAACAAGATTTTATGTCTCCAAATGAACCCAGGTCCTTAAATTATGAAAGATAATTTTTAAAAATTTAAACACAACCCTGAGTACTAGAAACTTTTATGCTGTATTTTAGTCTAATTATACTGAAAGTTTTGCATGGTAGTTCATTAAAATACCATGTATCATGAATGCCCAGTTACCAGATTTTTTTTTATGTCTCTATAACAGCTAAATCATTTATTATATAACTACCTTCAGTAATCTAACAGTAGTTGAGTGAGACATACTACTTATAAACCTTTACTTCTAAAATTGTACTTATGCAAATTTTCTTTATAAGAACAAAAGAAAAACACTCAAGGGGCTTGGGAAATAATTTTAATCTACATTTGCATAATTCATACCCGAATTTCTTAAGTTCTGCCAGAGTTTTGGCCTTCAAAACATTTCTTAATTTTAGTTTTCTTGGTGAGCTAGCTCTGCATTGCCTTTAAAAGTACACTATCCTTTAATGGGTTCAATTAGCATAAACAATCTAAATCTGTGATACCTGTATCTAATGAAGTACAATATATAAACAACACTGTATCACCTAGAATTGTCAAGCTTTTCATGAAAGCCTAAAAAATAACTCCAAAAGAATTAAGCTATTTTATTTAACAGGTAATAGATATTTCTCATAAAGCGAAGCTTAAATATTTAATTTTTTGATACCCTAAAATGTATTTCATAAGCCTTTAAGTCTACGGTTTTATACAGTTTTCCATCAGGGAGGCCAGATATACATATACACACACACTTATATACACACATATGTGTGTGTGTATATATATAATTTCTCTTACATGTAACTAATTAAAGATTTTAAGAGGGTGGAGGCTATAAATTAGGTGCAATTTAGTCATAACACCATACAAAGACCTTATATAATAATCAGGAAAGAGATGTTTAACATTATTGCTTAGTCTTAATAAAACGGCAAATTTTAACCAAACTGATACCTCTCCACTCTTATGTTTTATATACATTTAAATCATAGTGCTTAAAGTAATATAGGTACTGATATAATGTTTTAATTTAATTAGTTGTAAACAAATTCCAATTTATTATTCAATGCATATATTCCCCTTTAACTAGCTACTATGCTACCTCAGAATTATTCTTTCTAGAAAAAGTAACCTTCCCAAGGATAAAACAATGCAGAGCTTCTTCTCCTTTAAGGTTTTCAAGTATTATAGGAACACAAACTCATGAAAAAACTACTTAAAAATCCAACATCCCATCTTGCTTTACTAATTATGGGATAAAGAAAGAGATGTGAACAAAACAAACATTCTTTTACACTTCTCTGTTAAACGTAAAGGTATACCAAGAAATACTGTAACTGTTTATGAGCTACTTTCTAGCTTTTCAAGTATAGGACACAACTATATTTCTGTCAAGTGAGGAGAAATGAATAGTCAACCTTAGGTAACTAAAAAAGATGGGAGGCACGAAAAGATAAACTGACTTTGGCTTTTAAGAACCTACCGTTGACCCTGAACTGCCAGATTCAACAACAGCAACAGCAACAACAATAACGACAGCAACAACAAAAGAGGACAGCAGCAAGCCACCATTTTACCATACAGTAAGAATTCTGAAAATAGGCAATACATTTTTTCCCGTCAACTCATTCTGTTGTATCTTGTTTCTCCTGCTTTTTGGTAGCAGGCAGTTCAAGGCTTGCCCACTGCATAGGTTCAGCTTTTCTCATGGTGATCTCAATCTTTGTTGCAGTCATAGTTACATAACTTCGTGTTACGTCAATCACCTGCAACAAATCAGAAAATGACTGTAAGCCTCGATCTTAAAGGAAAATACTGGTCTTGTCCATGCTAATAATCAAAACTCCAAGCTGCTAAGGCCATTTTTATAGCCAGATTTAAACATTTTATTAAGAATTTAAACATTTAAACATTTAAAATTCATTTTAGTAAGTTACATACCTACTTTGCATCACTGTTTTGTAAAATAGTTTATTTTTACTGTACAAATAGGCATTTTAAGGTATAAGAAAAAATTCTGGATTCACAGATACTTACACCCCATAATTTCACATTTTGATGAAATTCCTTCTCTCCTTCAAATACAATGTGCACATTTAACTGAAAAATATACAGGGTTATCTGATCAAATACAAATCGATATAACAGGATTTAAAACAATGATTATTATTATTTTTTTAAAGATTTTATTTATTCATGAGAGACAGAGAGAGAGAGAGTGCGCACGAGGAGAGACACAGGCAGAGGGAGAAGCAGGCTCTATGCAGGGAGCCCGACATGGGACTCGATCCCGGGTCTCCAGGATCAGGTCCTGGGCCAAAGGCGGCAGTAAACCGCTGAGCCACCCAGGCCGCCCCAACAATGATTATTTTTTTTTAAGGAAACCATTAACAGAAAAGAAAAATTAACTGAAGTTTCACACTGAGAACTAGGTACTATATAATACGATAAATCTTCTAAGCTAATACAGTATCTCCAGAATGCTTCAGAAAGAATTCTACTATGCAGAAATTTTCATTTCAATAGTTTCTGACAGCAATTTCAAACTATTTTTTTTCGAATGGAAAATAAAAAAAATCTTAAAATCAGCCCAAACACAGTATTTTATAATACATTAACATAGAGAATAATGTACAAAGACAATTTTTTCTCAAAGATATTTAGTGTACTTACCAATGTACTATTTGCTACTACTTGGCTAAGTTCTGGAAGTGAATTTTTAGCATAGATTGAAATGGTTACTTCACCCCCCGTTTGATGCCAGTCATGTCTACATGGAACAACTTTTTTCCCCTGTAAGAGAAGAAAAATGAGTTTACAAAATGCCAAATAACCTCTAAAAAAAAAAGAGGAATTTGAGCCAAATAACTGAGAAAAAATTACCATGTGCAATTGAGGTCCTTAAAGTTGTTTTTTTTTAAATAAGATTTCATTTATTTATTGAGAGACACAGAGAGAGAGAGAGAGAGAGAGAGAGAGAGAGACAGAGACACAGGCAGAGGGAGAAGCAGGCCCCATGCAGGGAGCCCGACGTGGGACTCAATCATGGGACTGCAGGATCACGCCCCGGGCTGAAGGCAGGCGCTAAACTGCTGAGCCACCCAGGGATCCCCTCCTTAAAAAGTTTTTAAGGGAAGACATCTTCTAAAGTTCCCAAAGGTTTAAAAAAACATATATATTACAATATGAATCTTTATAGTCCTATGGCTGAAGAAAATGTTTATTCTTCCATTTGATTTTTTTCTTTCATGTCCATAGCTTTAATACATTGAAAAAGACAACTTAAGAACTAATGAATTTTATCGTATCTTAACATCTCTGCAATCTGTTAAGCACAGTCATAAAAACATTCTATGAAGACTAAAATAAGACATTTGCTTGGTGAAATAAATCCAAACACTTTAACTTCACGCACAGAAACCCTCCACTTATTTTCTGTAAAGTTGGAATCTGACTACAAATTGAAATTTCTAATTTCTATAAATTGGAACCAATTGAGTACTTATACTATCTGTTCTTTGTTATAAAATAATTTTCCTCTTATAATAACATGCAGAAAAAAGTGATAATTTGCTTATTGTTATAGAAATAACTATTACCTACCAGAGGAACATTATTTTATCAAGGACTATTTAAAAAAAGAGACAAATCGTGATGTTTTGTAAATGAAAGCAATTTAGTTACAATGGAGCAAAAACTGTGAGACACTACTGTTCAAAAAGCAGTATCTACATTTTGGTAAAATTATGCGAACCGTATTTAAATTACTTATATCGCTTACATTTTTTGCCCTTAACTACTAGCTCAGATACTTAATACTTGGTAACTGTAAGCATTAAAAAAAAATAACAAAAACATTAATCAAGGGTTATACCCTGAAAACTTCTGCATATAACAGAAAACAACATTTTCAAAATTATGGTCCTTGGAGAAAATACAGCGAGATTTTACCGAATCTTTTGGTTAATAAAACATTCCTGCAAGTTTTGCAGCAGATGAATTAAAATAACTTGAAGGAACACCAAAGCATGTTATTAAAAATCAGAAACCACAGAATATTCAAATGTAGAATGAATGAATCTCTAAAGCAATTTGAAAATTTACAATTATTTTTTAAGTTAAAAGACATATATAGTGAAAAGCTTCATTGCTAGTAGGGTTTTAGTACCAATATAGGACATAAAATTAATTTAATATATTATAAAATACGTTACAATAGCTAACACATACTTATTGAGCAATAAATTGCTTGCCTTCTTACAATTTAATGGGATTTTTGGACACTTACGTGGATAGCCTGTATCTTTTTAAAGTTATCCAGGAAGTAGGAACTAAAGTTTTTGTTATTTTGATAAACTACCCCGTAGCAAGCAGAGGCATTCAAGACAATTGGAACAAGTTTGCGATCCTTCTCTTTGGCCAATAGATGGGAGTGTTTTTGCACTGCAAATGGTTGAGTCAAGTTTTAAAGGACCAAAAGAGAATCAGAAGTCTAAGTGATCAAACACTGAAGGAGTAGAAAAGTGATTTTTAATAAACAAAAAGTGGGAAGAAACTATGGAATTACAGAAACACATGCTTCAATTTTGGCAGAGGCTTTACTATTTCACAAAAACCTGCATATTTGCATTGTCATACACAATGGCTGCTTTGAGCAAAGGGTAGTGCTCTGGGAGCTTGACTCAATTTTAACTTTTAGGCACATCAAACTTTTACTATGAGAGAGAGAGAAAAGTAGTTTGTTTGTTTTTTTAAATGTGAAGACAAAATCATCTTAAATCTTTAAAAAACGACTCAGATAAATATATCCCGATATGTTATTTTTAAAAGGCTAAAGGCTACTTACAGCATCCTTTTTAGTCCACATGTGTTTCCCTGTTGTACAGCCCTCTTGGGCTAAGAATGTATTGAAATCAGAAGTTTTTCTTCTACAACAGCTCCAGTATTTCATCCTTTAAATTATCATGGAAAAACTTCAGAAATAAAAATCTTACAACCACTTAAGTCCAGAAGCAGTACAGTGACAATGTAATTTTAAAAGCTAAGTAAGTGTGTGAACTGTAGTATTCTACAAAGTGTCTATGTCTCTAAAGAGTTAAAACTATCAGAAGACTAATCATTTTAAAACCAGAATGCCATTTATTGTAGCAGTTTTGGAGCTCCTGAGTAAAGATGCTTAAAACCACGAAATTCCAAATCCGCTTTTCACTAATAGCTCACATCCAGATTCCTCATAAAATTCCCCAAAAGTGGTATGACCAAAGGTTTCGACAGAGTGGAAGATTTTAACATGGTACTGTATTTCTATCGACTGTAGCATAAAACAAAAGAGGGGCCAGATCTCCAATGAGGACTGTGGAAAGTGTGGCTTTTTTTGGATGACACAATACTGGTGTTTTAGTGCTCTAGGGCTAAAAATTCTCAAAGTCTGTCAATGCACAGAAAAGTCCTTCAAACTAAAAACGATCCAATCCAAATAGAGTATCCCATTGAAAATTTAGGGAATAAGGAAAAACATCAAGTTTGAATCACAATGGCCACTTTACTGTAATCATTGTTTCAGTTATCTGACATGTAAAAAGACAAAATCCACAATCTAGGGTATTTTGAAGACTATGTAACAATGTAAATAAAATACCCAATAATGCTGCATGGCAAATAATATTTATAGGCATATTAACTTTTCTAACCTCTACCATGAAGTTTTTATTAGTCATGTATAAGTTACCCTTCATGAAAAATAGGTACTCCAGAATGATATACACAGACTTCTTCAAGACTCTGTAGACCTTGATATGTCTAAAAGAGAAAAAAAAGAGGAAAAAATAAGCTTCACATCTCAATGCTATATTTCATAAATATTTGTAGGACTGGTGACCTCTAAGAACTATGAAAATGCTCAAGAAGTAACAATTACCTACAACATTTTTCATAAATTCACCCCAGGCCATTCCAATAAGGAATTTGAAAAATGATTCCTTTTTGGATATGCTTAAGTTTTATTTTCCTGTGAAAAAGGCAAATAGTAAAGTAGACAATGGGATATATTAAGATGCTTTCACACTGTCAGGTATGAGGTCACAACTCAAGCATATTCATGTATCTAAGTTTATAGAATAATACTGAAACCAAAGCATTAGTATTCTCAATAGAAACAGAGTTATATATAGCATGATTTATATGTATAGGAAACTCTGTGTGGGCATTACAAATTAAGAAGCAGTTCTGGAAATTCTAGGGTGTTGTTGATTTCTTATCCCTAGGAAGGGTAAAATGAGCTGCAGACCTATAAATATATCCAGGGTTTGTCTGGAAGATCCGGGCCCCATTGCTGCTGTAGGTGAAGGCTCTACAGATGAATTCACAAAAAGTTATGTTAATAAAACACAGATGCAGCCAGTAGTTTATTTTTACTTTGGTATTTATAGCAACCACCTACAAGTACAGAAAATAAAATTCTGTATATTTACTTTTGGTAAATCCAATGTACTGCCTGTATGCATCTCCTAAGGAGATTCCATAAGCACACAAAACTCAAGGTTAGATTCTGAACTTAACCAGTATTGCCCCCTCCACTCCTACTCTTCTTCCTACCTTATTTGATGGCACCATATCCATTTAGTCTTCCAAAGCAAAAAAAAAAAAAAAAAAGTCCTCCACAGTTTTTCCTCTCCTTCCCTTCATGTTTTCTAGCATGAAACCCTGTCAATTTACCTTGAAAATATCTATCATTTTAATTTGCTAACCTTCCTCAGGATCACCAGATTTTAGAAAATGAGACTATGCTAACAGATTTTAATTAATTTCTCTACCTCACACCTTACATAGTTATCAGTTCCAGGTGGTTTGTACATTTAAATGTGCCTCTCTACATATGAAAAAATATTGATGGCCTTAAATTAGGCAGATTTCTTAAAAGGAAAACGAAAAGCACTAGTCAAACCAAACAGACAAATTGGATTTCATTAAACAGCCTCTGTTTGTCAAGTCATTACTAAGACAATGAAAATGCATAGCATCTATCTCTGGCTAAAGAAAAGAAGTCCTAAAATCAGTAAGAAAAAGCCAACTGATAGAAAAACAGGTAAAAGTTTTTAGACATTTCACAAAAGAGGATATCCAAGTGACCAATAAACATAATAAAGAAAGGTACTCCACCTCATCACTGGGAAAGTGCAAGTTAAAATCACAATGGGAACACTATACACTCATGGCTAAAATATAAAAGACTGATGTTACAAAGTGTTACACCAAGGTGTAGAACAAACAAAATCAACCTCATATACTGCTGGCAGATGTATAAATACAACCATCCAAGAAGAAATCTATGAGCAAGTATCCCTTAAAGTTGTACACAAACTATGGTCTGATAATTCCTTTTCTAGTCATTTACCTAAAAAGAAATGTATCCATGTGTCCCAAAAGTTGGGCACAAAATGTTCACAGTAGCATCAAACCAGAAAATTTAAAGGACAATAGAAAGGGTAAACTGGCAACATTCACACAAGGACATTATTTTGAAACAATGAAAATGAACTATGGCTACATGCAACAAAGATAACTCTCAATACACATTTTATTAAGCCAAGACGACAGGTACTAGAGTACCTGGTCTATGATTCTATTCACATTAAGCCCAAAAATAGGCAGAATGACTCTTTACTGATAGAAAAACGTTACTTTTGGGAGAAAACAGTAAGTGGGAGAAGGTATAAGGAGGGCTCTACTTTGTGAAAATCCCTTGAGCTATAAATTTACTGAAATCTGTATACTTTTTAATGTTATTATTTCAATAAAAAAGATAATAATGACCTCTATAACCTACAGTGAAATCTAACTTTTGAGCACTGTAAAAGCGTTTTGAGATAGATCTGGTCCCTACTTTTCTAATCTTAACTCCACACCAACAAATTTTGTGCCATTATTATTTACTGTTCATTGTTTTCTGTATACTGCTATCACCTCTGCTTGAGATATCCTTTTCCTTTTTGTCCATTTGCAGGATGGACTTCATGTTTCAAAATTCATCTGAGACAGTTTTTCTCTGATCTCCCTGCAAACACTTCACCACTTGCACGGTCTCCTGCAATCCAGTACTTTAGTACTTACTCTCTATTTCTACCTTACATATATATAAATACATTTTCATTTCCATTGCTAAATAAGAAAGGTGATCTCAAACTTAACATGAGGGAAAATTACAAACTTCCCCTAATCCTCTTTTTCTCCTTCTTGGTTAATGGTGTCAACAGTCACCTAGCTGCTGGAGCCCCAACTCCCCTTCACTTGAAGTTCATTAGTAAGTCCTGTTAGTATTTCCAAATAGTATTCATTCTGCATGATTTGACATAAAACCAGGCAGGCAGTGTTCTAAAGCATTCAAGACACAGCAAACGACAAAAACAAAAATTCTGTCCTTGTAAACCTTACATGAGAGGAAGAAGGGAAGGGAAAGTCAGCTGGGATAGATCATAGGCAAAATACACATGCAAAAGCAGCAGCATGTTATATGGTGATCAGTGCCCTGGAGAAAAAAGGACAATTTAGAGATGCTGGAGGGCACTCAATTTTTTACATAGGTAGAAAAAAATCCTTACTGAGATGTCTGAATATATCCCACATTGAACCATTTCTAAAGAATACTCTCTAATCCCACTAGTTGGTCTTCCACAATTGCATCCTGGCTGGTTTTCCTTCCTCCAATTCCCCTACTGCCCCATTGTATTTGTCATATTATCAGCCAAAGAGATATTTTTTAAAACCCCTCCTTAAAACAGAAAACGTCTTCCCATTATACCTTAAAATACAAAAAAAAATCCACCCCCTCCCCAAAACCCAAACCCTTCCCTGGGCCCTGAAAGGATAGCCATAATCTTGCCTATCTCATTTACCCCTTTCACATTTTACACCGCTGACCAAGCCCCACTGACCTTTCTCTTAATTTCTTGAAAAACCAAGCTCTAAGGGCTCCACACATTCTGCTCTCATATCAACTTGGAGATTTACATAACTCACCTGCCACATTATTTACATTTCTGGCTTAGTGTCACTTCCAAAAGAACTTTCCTGACAGCCTTATTTAATAACTATACTCTCTACTGAATTCTCTTCATATCAATTTGAATTTATATTTAATACCAATGTGTTATCCTTCCCTCTAAATTAGAATAAGCGCCACACAGCAGAAATTTTTAGTTTATACTATATTTCCAGCCCCCAAGCAATGTCTGGCACACAGTAAGTGCTCAGGAAATGCCGACTGAATTAGAATTACTTATTCCCATGATTCTGTCAGATACAATATTCATCAGACATTATCTCTTATCCATGTTCACAGCCCTAATCCACAGCACAGCACACCAACCAAGACATAATAGGCACCCAAATGTTTGTTGAATTCAATCAGTAAATTGCACTCTTCTTCAAAATTAAATTTTACTTCCATGACACAACACAAATTTTACAATATATACCTTTGTACACCCTCCATTTTTACATGAAGTCCCAATCTTAATTTCATCACTGTCCTCTTCTAAAAATAAAAAGGAAAGAAAATCAAATTAGAAACATTAAAATAACTTTAGTGTCATTCTTAAGTAACCTTCTTCATAAAGCAAGTATTTGAAAAAAATAGTAACCTTAAAAAACACCGATATTTTAAAACAATTTTAAGTTATTAAATTTTCTACATGACCTCTCAGGTAATATATATAAAAAGCTAGTAAGAAATCAACTACTGTGATTAGGTTTTGCCCATGTCCCCAAATGATATATGACACATTTCTATTCTATAATGCAATACAATATCCAACATCTTAACCCTGTAAAAGAGAAGTCATGAAAGGGGTACTACTTCCCTCCATGGTATTGAGTGTAGGTCAGAATATATTGAATATGTTTTATATCATGCACATTTACAATTATCAAATAAATTTAACAGTTAAAAGGAATGAATGATAGAAGAAAAAATGCTTAACAGTTTCTCATTTTAATAAAGACGTTACAGAATAAACTAACAATTCATTTTGTGGTATTACTGGTATTTAGAAAACAAAAACAAATTCTTTACTATATTGTGCTACCTTTTCAATATTTATGTATAGTGAACTATACTGCTTCTCTTTTAGATAATTGGTTAATTGTACAAAAAAAAGTTACAAGATAAAAATCTTACCTTTCTTACTTTCTTCATTCCCCGAGGATAGTTTAAGTTTGTCAAGTGCTTGTTTTAGGGAGGCAGATATTTTTAATTCCAAGTTTGTCATTGGTTCATCTGGGCTGGAGAATTTTTAAACTTTATTACCATTATTGATGTTCCAAAAATATATACATATGCATGTTTTTTTTTTTTTTACTAAAAATAAATACACTAAGAATCTATTAAAAAAACCAATGCCTTGTGAATTTTTTCCTATTAAATAGTATTTTACAAATACATGCTATTACGTATTTACACTTTTACGTTTTAACAGAAAAATTCTGATATAAAAAGCATTAAATTCCAGACACTTGGGTTGCTTAGTCGGTTAAATGACTGACTCTTGATTTTAGATCAGGTCACTATCTCAGGGTCGTAAGATTGAGTCTTGAGTCAGTGGAGCCTGTTGGGGATTTTCTCTCTCTCCCTCCCACCTCATTAGTAAACAAATTTAAAAAAAATTAAGTCTCCAATAATCATGCTATTACCAACATGGTAAGTCATTAATCAGTAAGTTTAATGAGAAAAGAGTAAATACTAGGAATCCAAGTTGCCAAGAAGGGACCATGAAGTACTTTTACATTCCACACCTAAGCAAAATGCTAAGCATACAATTAACAGGCAACAAGTACGTACTACGTGAATCCATATTCCTATCACTGGAGATAATTCACTTGATGTGGACACTGTTTACATGCATCCATAAAATCAGAATTATATCACAAGGTAATTTCAGTAGGGTTAAAAATGAATAACAAGACCTCCCTAACATTTCATAATGGTTAAGTGTTATGTGTACAATTTATTTAAAGCCATTCAATAAGTATTAAGAATATTAATGCAACAATAAAACAGAAATCCTAGGTTATACATTCCACATCCCTAATGAAAATAATTATTGTAGGCAGATGTCGGAAGTATTAACAAAGTACATAAAAACCTGTATTTCCATAATCTCTACAATACTACCAAATGAATTTAGGGAAAAATACTTAATTTCTCTCACTTCTTAATTAGTAGTTCATCATTTAAAGTAAATATTAACTCATACTGATAATTATAGTAGGCACCACTGTAATACTTAAGAATGAGCCATGCCAAAATTGTCTTTTCCTTATAATTTTTTATAACTGGTGTATCAGCCAGGAAGTCATTTGATAAAGTCTCTGATGATTATGGATGAGGTGAAGACGGAATAAAAATCAGTTTAAGTAGTCTGGTTGAATGAACAAACATCAAAAAGTCTCTCAGGTCCAGTATTATTCAGTATGCTCTAAACTTATTTAAGATCAATAAAGGGAAAAAAGTCATGAAAACCATGAAGTCCATCATGGGAATACAAATATCAACTGGGGACATATTTGAGACCAACACATCTGTTTTCTAAGTCTTATATTTTGGTTCTTTTTTTTAAAGATTTTATTTATTTATTCATGAGACATAGAGAGAGAGAGAGAGGCAGAGGGAGAAGCAGGCTGCATGCAGGGAGCCCAACATGGGACTCGATCCCGGGTCTCCAGGATCAGGCCCTGGGCTGAAGGCGGCGTTTAACCACTGAGCCACCTGGGCTGCCCTGTACTTTGGTTCTAAAACAATACTCAAGTGCAACATGAAAGAGGCCTGGTTTAACAGTGGCAGTCAACATGCATATATGGGAATGTAAAATAGAGTTTAGTTGATCAGAGATAAGTATGAAGAATCTGTGTAATTCTACTGCAAAATGAGCAAAAGGTATTTTAAACATACTTTAATAGATCAGCCATCTAAACCAAATAAACAAAAAATTTAATGATTATAATGAAATCAGTTTTCAGGCATGTGAAAGTAAAAGAGGAGTGATTAGGCTTGTTCTAAGTTACAAAATATGGACAAATGAAAGACAGAACTTTGCTCAATATGAAGAAAAATATATACTTAGTAACAATAAAAGGGACTACTTTAAAAGTAAATTCTTCTTCACTAGAATTATTTGAAAGGAAACTAAACATCCTTCTGTCAAGAATGTCCTAGAAGATAGTCAAGAAGACAGAAGAAAGAGGAAGGCCTCTAAAGTTCTTTTTCACCTCAAACTGATTCTCTGACAATTCCTGTCTAGAATTTCATTATGCCATAGTGAAAAAGACATGTCAAGTCCCAAGAAAGATGTGTGGCTCTTCTGCTTTTGACATAATATTATGATAATACACTGAACAAATACTCAATGAAAGTTTACTATGTACATGTCCTCAAGCTGCAGACAAAATACAAATGGAAGGTATACTAAGGGAAAATCAAATAGATAAAAAGTTGGTGACCTACATAACAACTACAAATGGTATGTGAAATCACAAAATACTAAGAACAGATGCTATTATTCACTCGTGACAAAAATATACAAGTGTATGAGGTGTACCTTGGCCTTTTTATTGCTTCTACTGGCTTAGGGGCTTGAATGATGTGCTCCTGAAACTTGGGTTTCAATTCAGAAAGTTCTTTCTTCTCAGTAGTCTTGACTTCAGGTTTGACTGGCTCAGGTGGCTTCTCACTATTATGCCTACCTTTTGTACAGCCCTGTTTGTTAGGAAATATAAAAGTTATCATTGTTTCACATGCAATGGTAGAAAAATTATTTTCAATTCTTTATTAATACATTCTATTATATGCATTCTCCACACACTTATTTTAAGAAACTAAAAACAGAACTCCAAATGTGCAATATTTGTAAAAAAGTTCTCACATCTTAATGTATTTTAAAAGAAGCCTTTAAATTATACTTCATAAATATCTACTTATACACAGCATAAACTTTTTTACGGTAAACAAGTTCTGGAAATCTCACATGGAATCCTACAAATTATTTACACAGAAGGACCTTGATTTGAGCCCTCAGTTCTTCTACTTACTAGCTATATAACCTTGAGCAAGTTAATCTTTTTAAACTTCAGCTTCCTCACCAGTAAAATGGAGGCAATGGCACTTAAATTTTTTGAGAAGATTAAGTAAAATAGAGTATTTGTCAAATCTGGCAGGTAGTAAATGGTCGATAAATGCTAGCTACCTTTTCCACATTCTACTGAGTCATACGTGCACTGTAACATCCCGAAATTGTAACTTCAAAGGCATATCATTTCATTAACAGCTTTTATTTACTTTAAGGATACACAAAATAAATGGTTTATCTTGAGAGTATCGTAGGTTTGATAAATACTATTATTCCTCACTTACTATAAAAATGCTTTGAATTGTTGCCTACCACCTCCTTCTTGATGTACTTTAAAGACTACTTATACCAAGGACAAACAAAATTGATGGGTGGGTAATTAATACTGTGAAACTTTTAGCTCTCAAACAGATAAATTCCTCATTTTAAAGACTGTCAAGGGAGGTGAGCTCCACTTTAAAAGAAAGGTTCTATCTGCATGTTAACAGACTATTCAGTAGACGTCCAAAATTAGATTCCTAAAATTTGGAGCTTCCCATTATTTTTACTTTTTCAGGAGATAATCTAGGAAAAAAAATACTTACCGCAATGCTTAAAAAATCAGAAAAATCGGTTGTTCTTCTCTTACAGCAAGACCAACCCTATGAAACAGAAAAAAACTACAAATTCAATTTGCATAGAACTACAACCCACTAAGAGTCTATTTGCACTTATGTTCTGGAATCTGGCAGTGACTAGCACATATATAGATTCCACAGTTGGAAAGTGTTATAAATGATTCATCTAATCAAGTGAAATGATTTTTAGTTTTTGATTTTAAAAAAATTAACCAATGTTAAAGGTGATTTGTGTTGTGACTGATCACAAAAGGAAGTACCTTAAGATAGGGAAATAAAAATTGCTTCTGGGCAGCCCTGGTGGCTCAGCAGTTTAGCGCCGCCTGCAGCCAAGGGCGTGATCCTGGAGACCCTGGATCGAGTCCCACGTCAGGCTCTCTGCGTGGAGCCTGCTTCTCCCTCTGCCTGTGTTTCTGCCTCTCTCTCTCTCTGCATCTCTATAAATAAATAAAATCTTTAAAAAAAAAATTGCAAAAAAAAAAAAAAATTGCTTCTGTTTTCAAGACTAGTACTTGATTCTGAAGAGAAACATTTTATAATTTCTAAAAATACCATAAACTTTAAAGGATCTAAGGAGTAAGTGAAGTGCTTTACTTTAAAAATCCAGTAAATTAGAAATATTAATTACAATTCAGTTTCTAAAGAACTCACTCACTGAAGGTGTTCCCCAACAATAAGCATTCTATTTTCAGAACAACACAGATTGATGAGCATAGTAGCCTAAGAATTGCTAGATCTTTTTTTTTGAATTGTTAGATCTTTGAAAGTTAAATGATCTTTTCAGCAACAAGCATAAAGTTAGATATTGCAATGCCATGTGTGATTTTTAAACAAAGTATCAAGTAGCTTACCAAAAGCTTTAAACTGTCATCTATAATTCCAGTGTAGTATAGAGAATAAAAAAATACAAAAGCAGCAGTTTCAAGACTTAGGATGTTTTAAAATTAGACCAAAGGCTAGGATTTGCACATATCTATCTGGACCTCACTGCTTTTCTCAATATACTGCATGAAGAATTTGGTAGTGGTTTTTTTCACACTATGCATTTCCAAATTATTTTATTTATTTTATTTTTTTATTTTTTTTTTTCCAAATTATTTTAAAGAAAATGTTAAGGGACACCTGGGTGGCTCAGTGGTTGAGCATCTGCCTTTCGCTCAGGGCCTGATCCCGAAGTCCTGGGATGGGGTCCCGCATCGGGCTCCCTGCATGGAGCCTGTTTCTCCCTCTGTGTCTCTGCCTCCCTATCTTTCATGAAAAAATAACTAAAATCTTAAAAAAAAAAAAAAGAAAGATGTTAAATTTACTATAATTCAATTTTTCCTTTATTCTGAAATTGAATTCTTTTACTCTGAATTGAGATATAAATGAAATTCTACTTTAATCTTAAAATATAGTATTTAGTTGCATTGATAATAAAGTCATCAGAAAAGTTATTCTGTATGGAAAAAAGCTTTATTATCTTAATCACATATAAAGAATTACAGCAGATATTCTGGGGATACTGGAATACGTACATGATACATACCAGTTGTTCCCAAATGCTAATCTGGGATCTATGGCAGTCCTCAATAAAACAAAAAAATGAAGGATAAATTGAAGTATGTGAGTATAAGATTGTCATTTCTTAAGAAGGACAGTCTCTCTTCTCTATGTCACTTCTAATTTGAATATTAAAATATTCTTTTGTATATGCTATATTTAACTTCTTTTTTTTTTTAAGATTTATTTATTTATTCAGTCAGAGAGAGCGAGAGAGAGGCAGAGACACAGGCAGAGGGAGAAGCAGGCTCCATGCAGGAAGCCCGATGTGGGACTTGATCCCAGGTCTCCAGGATCACACCCCGGGCTGCAAGCGGCGCTAAATCGCTGCGCCACCAGGGCTGCCCGCAATATTTAACTTCTTATTCGGCAATAAACTGGCAACAGTGGATATTATACTGATTTATCTATTTTTGTCTATGTATTTGCGCTGTGAAATTCAACAGTGTCAGAAAGTACAGGTCTTCAAGAAATGTTTATAGAGACAATAATAAACAGCAGGACTGGGAAAAAGAAACAAGAAGACTTCAGAGTGAAATCATTAAGATTAATTTAACAGGGTGACTAACAGTTGGGTAGTAAAAAAAAGAGCAATGGACTGAATGACTAGAAAGTTTGTGATATTACTAGCAGCAGCAAAGTTCAGATGCAGGCTATTTTTGGGTAAGAGTTCACTTTAAAAACTGGTTTTCAATCACAAATGAAATGCAAACATTCTGCAGAAGCCACTGGTACAGAGAGGATGTTTAAGGATAGAAACAAATGAAATGAGAGGAATAGGAAGCTAAAGACAAAGGTGAAGTATGTCTCTGGTTAAGGGATAGAAACATATTACAAGAAAGAAAGAAAAACATACAGTATGAAAAATAAACATAGAATAAATGGCAGTCTAGGAAAGATAAGTCCCCTCACTCTTCTGTAAAAGTAAATATTCCCCAGAACCAGATTCCATCCCCAAAATAGTTTGTAAAACAGTTAAAAAGACCTAAGGAAGAATCAGCTCTCTTAACCTGCCCTACTGAATGGCTGTTTTGTTTTCTTTACTTTTCTTTACTCAGATTCCATCCCCAAAATAGTTTGTAAAACAGTTAAAAAGACCTAAGGAAGAATCAGCTCTCTTAACCTGCCCTACTGAATGGCTGTTTTGTTTTCTTTACTTAGAATTAACCAGACTAACATAAACTTGTTATCTAATTATATATCTTTATTAACACTTGGCTATCAAACAGATAATTACCAAAAGGATCCAACTACTCCTTAGAAGGTATAATTAGAAATTCAAAAGGCATCAACAATATTTAAACATGTAAGACTGGTTACCAAAATCTAAAACCATGGCGGCCACACTGCAACATTTCCTTTTGAGATATATATTATCTTTTGAGATATTATTGTATTATCATAAATTTTTAAAAGATCAATAAATACACCAAGAAAAACTTAGTCAAGCAGCATTCTATTATTTCTCTAATTATCCAGAACATCAAGTACAGGTGGAAAACAGGTGGTACCTCAGATTGGCACCCTTTACTGTTTGTGACAATCTTTGCTAAAATTCAAAGCAGCTCTTATTACACAGTAGCCGCCTGACAGATTAAGAAACTAAGATTCAGTACAACTGCTTTCACTTCCTCTCAAGATTAAAAAGTGAAGAAATGAAGAGTACAGAAAATGAGAGTTGGGAAGGAAAGAATTTTGTAACTGGGAAAGACTTTAAGATCAGCATCCCAAAATGGTCATTAAGAAAGCAAGAAGTCACAAGTTGACAAAAAAAAGATGAGCAAATAAAGATTCAGTATTACACCTCTAAATTTAATATACAGATATGAAAAGACTGAAATGTATCAAGCTCTTACCTTTAAGGCATCATGAAAGACTGGAACACCTGGGTGATACGTGCAAGCATCTGGTAAAAAACAAAGAAAGGGAAAAAATACACTTTATAATAAAGAATAAAAAATCATGATTTTCTTCAGGCGTTAACATTTAATCCTTTTTCCAAATGCAGGTAATACTCTGCTTTTCCTTAAGAATTCGCAAATGTGTGAGTTTAACATGGCACATAGTGCTTAATATAATATCATATTAAAATAGTAATAGTTAAAATTCTAATTCAAGAGTATGACAACTGTAAACAAAAATAATACAGAACAGTGCAAGTATAACAAATTGCATTTTATTCCTCTAGTCTTTATAGTTAAACTTGTTTAGAACCAAAACTTCAAGCTCCATGATTTTGACCATCACCTTCCAATTCTATTTACAAAAATATTATCAAACCAAAGTGTTCTATGTACATCGATCCACAGATTGCCCAAGAGATTCTCTAAAAAGATATTTTAGAAGGATAGGTTCAAAACTGTAAAAAGAGATGTACTATCTAATTGCTATTTTAATTTTCCTAGACAGGTGTCAATACCTAGATACAAACCTCATTAAAAAGTTTAAGTTTCACAGTCTATTTTCAGGGTTGTCACTGCCTGTTACACTGTATTTCCCTCCCCCTCACCCATTACACCATCAATTTTCACTAACACTTATGAAAATAAGCTCAGTACAGTTTACAATATAAAATACATTTTTAAAAAAATCTTATTTATTCATGAGAGACCCACAGAGAAAGAGACAGAGACATAGGCAGAGGGAGAAGCAGGCTCCCTGCAAGAAGCCTGATGTGGGACTCCACCCCGTACCCTGGATCACACCACGAGCTGAAGGCAGGTACTCAACTACTGAGCCACCCAGGCAATCCCGAAATGTCACATTTTTAAAAAATCAGATGATGATAAACAATTACTTCCTGACTAGACACAATCAGGAGCTTAGAAAAAGCAGGTGAGTTCCACATCTGTACAATTTTTTTTATAAGGCTACTTTGCCCCAACTTTCTTGTCTGCTTAGCTTTTAATTGGCTACAACCTCTGATGCCTGTTGTTGCCTTAAAATGATTGATTCCTGGTACTTCTTATCCCTATATTAACAGAATGGTTCCTTAGTAAACAGGTGTTATATAGATACTCTGCTAGGCTAATGGAGCAAAAAAGTGTCAGGTATTTTCATGGTACAGTAAGTAAATCCACGGAATAAGAAACTATAGGTAGCAATGGAATTTAAGGGCTGAAAAAGGAGATTCAAAGTAGAAATGAATATACAGAAGGTGAGTAAGAGAAAGTTGAGAACAGAATCAAAGAGGGAACAAATACAGTCTTTTCAAATATCAAACTCACACAGAGGCATAAAATGCACACTGCATTAACATACTAAGAGGCATAATCATCACAGTGGTCAGTCTGGGCAGAACGGCAGGAGTCAGTCAGGTCTTAACCCTACAACTAGTATGAATGAAATCTGAAAATTACTGCTTTCGTGTGTATAAAACAAGCAGATGGTTATTTTCCTCTGGCCTTTACTAGGTTTACAGGTTTTGCTCAGCTCTATTTTAGCGGTGAGGAACTACATTGTAGCAGTTAGGAGCCAAGGGCTTTACTCATTGGGTCTGACCCTGGCTCAATTTCTGGCTCTGCCTCTCAGTAGCTGATTCAACTTCCTTACAAATTGGAATTAAATAAAAAACTGTGAAGCAGTGCTTTTTGCAGAGTTAACTGTTTAATATGTGAAAAATACCAACGTACCTCCTTTAAACATTTAGTCTGTGTTTCAAACTAAAACCTGCTTATCAGCTTCGAAGGCAGGCTTTTTATTTTTGCCCAAAGGTCAGACTTCTGCCGTTGTAAAAAACTTTCTCCTAACCAAGTCCGCAGTTTGCTATTAGCTGTTATCTTCTACTTCCCATTTCCATTTTCTTAACTTACCAAACACCTTACTGGGATTAAGTCTCTAACCCCCATTTTGATAAAGCAACTACACTTTCCACAACCTTTTGGGAGCCCCCTGATGAATTCAGTACCTGCTGATCCCATAATCCCTGAACGTCTACTCCTCTTTCCACTCCCCTCTCTCTCATCTCTTTCCCAGGCGTTATACCATCTCTCTCTCTCTCTCTCTCTCTCTCTCACACACACACACACACACACACACACACACACACACACGGTACTTGCTTCCAAAAAAATGGTTCTATCTACTTCCTAATTTCCGGCCGGTATAGAACACCCTACACAGACATTTACTGTGGTACATTATTGTCTTAGGGAACAAAGCCTCAGTCTTTCCACTTAACATTAAAGTAAACAGCGCAGATACTAAGGCAAGTTTTACCCTTTACCTTGGCTACCAACAGCAAAGGCTTTAAAACCTTTTATTCCTCAATCCTGTCATCCACTGAACTCACACAATCTTCTTTTCGAAGAAGTCCATCTTAATGGGATAAAAACGTCCATGATAGAAACGTGAGTGTCGTACACGGACTGCGAGACTGGACGGTACCTCACAGAGTCCTGCCAGGGCCTTCCCATTCTAACCCTGTCCCCAGCTCGCCTGCGCGCCAGGCAGGTACCTCAGATCTATCAGGTTTTGGTTTCCTTCACACCGCAGGCCCCACGCTGCTACCAGGCGGAAGCCGGGGCTCTCCAACGGCTCCGGCCCTACACACTGCAAAGGGGCGCTGGAACCCTACAGCGTGTCCTAGGTGACAGGCCGACGTCCGGCGCACGGAAAACACACGGGTGCCAGCTGCAGTGCTCAGAGCGCGGTCGTTTGCCACCACCGTCGAGAATCCACTCGCTTTATCCCTTTCCCCGTTCACGTTTCGGGCGCAGGGACTGCACGTCGTCCGGCCCGTTCACTCGCATCCCCGCGGCGGACGCGGGCGCCGCCAGCCCGAGGAGGGCACAGCGCTGCCTCGGAGGGTCCCGCCCCGCCCCCGGGGCCACCACGGGCCGCGCACCCCGCCACGGAGCAACACGGCCTACGGGTACAGGGCGGTCTTCACGACCCACCACGCTTAAAAAAAAAAAAAAAAAAGTAACTTTATAAGAGCCGGGTGGCTGAACAAGCGGGAAGCAAAACTTTCAGAAAAACCCCGCCAGGGCCCGACCCCACGCGCTCGCGCGCTCGCGGCTCAGCGCCCCCCGCCCCGCCCCGCCCCGCGCCCCGCCCCGCGCCCGGGCCGACCTGTCCCCGAGGAGCCGGGGCGGGAGTGAATCCCGAGGTTCTAATTCCAGGCGAGTCCCGGGCGGCCGGGCGGGCGGGCCACGTGGGAGCCGGCAGTGCGGGTCGCGGGCGGGCGGGGCGGGGCGGCGCGGCCGCGGGGGAGGCAGGGAGGGAGGGCGGGCGGCGCGGGGCAAGCCCGGCGGGGGCAGCGCGGCGCCGGCCCGCGGGGACCCCGACATGCCCTTGGGCCCAAGGGCGTCCCCCTGCCGGGCCGGGGCGGGCGCGGGGCGGGCGGCGCGCTCTCACCGTCGGAGTTGGTCTCGGGATCGAAGCGCTGGCCGCAGCCCCGGTTGTAGCACAGCAGGGCCATGTCTTCTCCCCGCCGCTCGCGGGCCTGCTCCACACGCCGGGAAGGGCAGCGGGCTGCCGGCTGGGGCGGCTGCCGGCTTCCGGAAACGGCCGGTTCCGCTTCAGGAACCTTCGCGAATTTTCCGGTCGCGCAGGCGCAGAGAAGATGGGAAGGGGCGGGGCCGGCGGCGGCGGCGGCGGGGGCGCCGGGTCGGGCTTCGGAGGCGGGAAGCGTGGAGCCCGGAGCCCTAGAGGCGGATCGGCGACGGCGTCCGAGGGCCTACGGGCCGCGCTGCGGGCTGCGGGGTGCGGGGTGCGGGCTGCGGGCCGCGGGCCGCGGGCCGCGCGCCACCACCACAGCCGCCTCTCGGCTTTTGCGGCGAGTCCAGCCCCGGCCTGGCGGTTCGGTTCGCCCCCTCGCGGCCGCACGGAAGGCGCAGAGCCCGGCGGCGTTTGCGCGTCCCCCGCCGGAACGGGGTTGCCTGGCAACCAGGAGACGCGGGGGACGCCCTCTCCCGGGGCTGCCGTCTCCGCCGCCCGGGTCTCCGCGGCGCGGGACTGTTGGGGCGTCGGGGCAAGTGTGATCACGGAGTCATCCAGGCCGACTCCTTTGAGAATACAAAGCACTTAAAGTCAGGAGATCTTACACTGTTGACCGAATGCAGTGCTAGAAATGGTCACCGGTGTGCTCAGACTCTGGGGTAAAGGGACGCTGTTTCAAGTCAGGCTCCATTTGTTGAGTTTGCCGATGCTGCTTCAGTCCGGGGACGACTAATAAAATTTCATCAAGTGCGTGGTAATGGGCACACGCTAAGGATGTCGTCTACAACTTGTATATTTCCCAAACTTGGGACATTTGAAGTAAAAGCAAACACTTCTTGATAGCAAGTATGCTTCTTGAAATAGTAACACCAGTAATAATTAAATAGAAGTAAAAAAGCTATACAATGTTTCTAGTGATCCCGAGCCTGTTAATGAGAGGTGGGCTCAAAATCTTCTGAGCCCAATAAAATTAAGACCATTTTTTCATGGTCCCTTCCTCTTTTTATACCTAGAGGTATTATATTTTTCTGTAGTCATCTCAAGATACATATATACAATATATTATTCTTCACTTAACGTGACTAGAGTATTTTTCTGTTTCATAGTCATTATAAATGAAGTAATAGTCTGTTGAATAAATTAGCACTATGACCATTCTTCCTTTAATCTCATCACTATTATTATATATAAACTTCAATAGTCAACTAACTGTACCTTGTTTTTTCTTATTTTAGATTTCCCTCCAGGATAACTTTTGAGAAGTGGCCTTACTGGGGTAAAGGGCGTAAGCCTTTTAAAACAAATTTAAGATTTTAAAGGCAAATCTAGCCATTTATTTCCAATACGTGGTACCAATTGTCAGTTTCACCAGCCATGGATTGGAGGAACAGACCATAGAAATTAATCTTACACAATTAGAAATGAAGAGATGAAGACATTTAGAAAGTTTAGGCTGTGGTTAAATTCATGGCCTGGGTGTCCTATCTTTGCAACATTACCAGGATTATTACTGAGCTCTTTCAAATGCTTTTAATGTTTACTGTCATTTTTTTCCAGCTACAGCATTTTATAATCAGAAAATAATAAATACTTATAGGAGAAAATTCAAAAATGCAGAAATATATTAAGAACAAGAGCAATGATTCTATCACCCAGTAATAAGGACTGAAACGCTAAACTCTGATAAATTTATTTCCAGTTTTTTCTCCATTGGACATTTATTTATTGGCATGAATGTTAAGCAAAACAAAACAGCAACAAAACCCTCCTAAGAATTGGAGTCATAATGCATATGGAGGTTTATGTTCCCCTTTTGAGTATTTCAAAGACTACAAAATCAAATCATTCTTAAGAGAACAGAGAGCACATTCCACTCCATTCCCCGCCACACTTCCACTCTGTCCCCACATTCCAGTGCTGACTACCACAAATTAAGAAACTGTGTGGTGGTAACATCGCATAATTTATATAATCTTTACATCCAGGTCCCATTCCATCCCCCATTACACACATGCTGTTACACAGAATCTTAAGATTTTTCCCATGTTATGAAAGCAGTGGTATAGACTAGTGAAGAGTGAAGCTTCGGACTTAGACCAGGATTCAGAACTTAGCTCTGCAATGTAGAGCTGTCTATCTACAGCAGGGAAGTCCAATCTCAGGGCTTAAAAAGTGATCTTAATTATTTTGATTAGTCATGTAATATTGAACATACACATTTATCTTACTTTTCAGGCCCTGCTAAAATTGTGGAATAAATTAAATAAAATTAAAAATTAAAAATATAAACCCATAAGGACAATTTTTTTTTGAAAGATTTTATTTATTTATTCTTGAGAGACACAGAGAGAGGGGCAGAGACATAGGCAGTGGGAGAAGCAGTCTTCCCATAGGAAGCCAGATATGGGACTCCGTCCCCTCATGGGGGATCATGCCCTGAGCCAAAGGCAGACACTCAACCGCTGAGCCACCCAGGCGTCCCAGGACAAATTTGAATAGGGTATTGCACCAGACAAATGATATCAATAAATTTTGTTTTAATTTTCCCCCCCTTTTTTTTTTTGGCATTTAGGAATATTTGTGGTTTTGTTCAAATTGTTCCCTATATACTAATACCTAATTGCCTCTTTTTTTCTTACTTAGGCTTTCCTACTCTACCAAATCTAACTGATTTTGACTTTCGATTGTTTCCTATAGGGCAATTAATGAGATTACTACTCTTTTCTTCTTTCTCCTCTGATTTTATTTATGTTTTTTTCAATTTTATTGGAAAATGTAGCATTTGCACATGAGTCTTCCATCCTGATGCCTAGCTTGTTATTTAAATATATTTATTATTGATATATATGTTCGTATATAAACTTATCAAATCCATTTAAATGTTTTTACTTATAATAAATATATTAAGAAATATTGTCACTGGTTACTACTAGTCTTTCAGCGTAAGTTTCCTGTCGTTCTTGTCAGATGAAGCTTATTTTCTAGTAGAGTTGGCAGGAATCATTTATGAAAACAATCTTCCCTGATCTCTTCCATCTTTAAAATAGCTTCTTCTAAAGGCCTGAAACTTGAAGGAGGGCTTTAGTGGATATAAAATCCTTAGTTCATTCTAAGTTCAGAATTTACAAATTTTTTTTAACATAGAACTGAACCGAATTTCTTTTTTTGTGACCAAGCCTATGTTGAATTGAATATAAAACAGAATGAAAGGGAAAAACCTTATCTTGGCACTACATGTTTTTCTTCTTGCTTCCCTGCAGCAATCAAACCTTTAGAAATGTCCTGAACTTGGGGCGCCTGGGCAGCTCAGTCGGTTGAGCCTCTGACTCTTCATTTCAGTTCAGGTCATGATCTCAGTGCTGTCCCATATGGGGGTTTGTGCTCTGTACAGAGTCTGTTTTAGATCCTTTCTCCTTCCCCAAATGAGGGGTGGGACCCCTCATTTGTGTGCGCTCTAAATAAATATAATCTTTAAAAAGAAAAAAAAAGAAAAAAAGTCCTGGACTTATTTCAGTACTCTGTAAATCAATATAAATGTCCTACAACAGTATTGGGTATTTTGTAAATAAATGCTTCTTCCAAAGTTTGGTTACATTTTTTCCCCAAATAAACTGAACATCTTTAGCTGAAATAGCTAATAATTTTGGATTGCCAAAAAACCTTTGCTTTTGAAGTCCTTAGACAATTGCAATTTAAAAAAAAAAACAAAGATTAAAAAAATTACAAACAAGAATTATATTGAAATTTATCCCTATAAAGCAAGGGAGGAAAAAAAAGAGAGATTACAGATAATAATTCTGTATATTGGGGTAGCCCCGGTGGTGCAGTGGTTTAGCGCCGCCTGCAGCCCAGGGCGTGGTCCTGGAGACCCTGGATCGGGTCCCGCGTCAGGCTCTCTGAGTGGAGCCTGCTTCTCCCTCTGCCTGTGTCTCTGCCTCTCTCTCTCTCTCTCTCTCTCTGTGTCTAACATGAATAAATAAATAAAATCTTTAAAAAAATAATTCTGTATATTAAAAATACATTGATATTTATACTCTAGTGTGCATGCTCAGTTATTTGAAGAGTACAACTTTTTTAATATTACCCCATGTTTGAATTTCTGCTATAGGCAACAATCCCGCTGAAAGTAATTTAGTAAATTGTGAAGTACATTTTCTTCTGATAAATTCTCATTTACTTATATATTTTTAAGTTTTATTTCCCATCAAAGATAGTGTCCTTATTAGTTTTAGTAGCCTAACAAAACAGGAGCTAAGAATCATACACATTCTGTGTCCCACCTCACATTCTCGTTACCTACTATTTTACTCTAGTCATTGTGGATTTAACCTGACATCTCATTTCATCTGCATCACATATCTTTCTCTGTCTAGTCTCAGGCTTCTCCAGTGCCAATGAATAAAATGCCTATGAGCCATTCTGATACTCACCAAACTTGGAAGCAGGAGGAGTAAACAGGCAATGGTGCAACCCTTGACTAATTCTTAGATAGGGACTGGTAGATAAATGCTCCTGATTCTGTGTCTTGGGTAGGCAATTCTGAAGTATATTCTACAAGGCTTCTTAGGGGAATTGACCTCCAGCTATTTATTGCAATAATAATGTTGCTCAGTATTTTATCCTAGTAGTCAATATTTCTTCCCTTTCTTGTCTTGCCAGTTTTCCACTCTCCTCTTCTTTGTAATAATTTCCTAAAATAAGCTGTTTACAAGCTTTTATCTCCAGCTCCACTTTTGGAGAGGACCTAGGCTGAACCAAATTGAAAGATGTACATTCTTACTGAATATCTTTTTTAAAATTAAATCTTCAAAAAATGAAATTCATCATATCTCAGAATTTTATTTACTAAATTCTCTTAACAAAAAAGACAACTTTACAGGCTGAAACTTTGAGGTTATTGTTGATTAGGAAGAATTGATTTCCTTGTGCAATAATTGCTGGCATTTCTGTAACATTACATTTCCTTTATTATCCACAAATGCTGGCTTTTCCAAACAATTTCAATTTGTGTTAAACTTTGGCTCTAAAGTTGGTGCATATGAGTCCCAAAAGGCTTGTTCAGATTTGAATAACCAAAATTTAAAATTTTGTTGCTGACTCATTTATTTGTAGCCCACTTTTCTGTAATTCTATAAGTACAGAAATGCTAGAATTTCCATTTCTATAAAATTTTATATACACAGTACTGATTTTGGAGTATTCCACATTTTTCTTTTTTAAGGAGAAAGCCCTTTTTTGTGATAGTTTCTTGTATATCTTCTTTTCTTCCAAACTATAAACTTAGGCAATTTGTCAAAGTGGATAACAAAAAAAATTTTTTTAAAGAACATTAAGACCTATAAATCCACTTTACATATCCAATTAAAATGTAAGATTCTTTATTTTTAAAAAATGTTTATTTATTCGAGAGAGAGAGAGAGAGAAAGGCAGAGACACTGGCAGAGGGGGAAGCAGGCTTCCTGTAAGGAGCCCCTGTGGGACTTGATCCCGGATCCCAAGATCACGCCCTGAGCTGAAGGCAGGTGCTCAACTGCTGAGCCACACAGGCGTCCTGTAAGATTCTTTTTTTAAAAAAAGATTTTATTTTTTTATTTGAGAGAAGAGAGCACAAGTAGGGGACAGAGGCAGAGAGAGGGAGAAGCAGACTTGCTGCTGAGCAGGAACCAAAATGGTCTTGATCTCACGACCTTGGGATTGTGACCTGAGCCATCCAGGAGAACAAACTCTGGCTTTGGGTGTGCACCCTGATTAAAGTTCCTTCAGCTATGACAGTTGCTCCCTTCTGCTGAAGTCTGGCTGTGAATTAGTTTGCACTTCATTAGAAGGAGGAACCACGGTGCTCATGAACCCGTAAGTCCTGACACCCTAATTGGCAGTATCTCCAGAACCATCTTGCTGCCTGCTCCTCTAGGGCCAGTGGTGACAGGGCAGTTCTGCACCCAGCCAAATACATAACAATAAAAGCCAAACATTTGTCAGCCTCAAAAAAAGGGGGATCCCTGGACGGCTCAGCGGTTTACCTGAGTGGCTTACCCCTAAAATGTAAGATCCTTGAAGACAGTGATTTTTGTCTCTTTATTCACTATTATGTCCTGAATGCTTAGAACAATGACCGATATAAGATAGGCACTCAATAAGTGTTTGTTGAATAAATTAAATGAATGAGTTTTTATGTGCTCAATAAGAAAAGAAATAAAAGACAATAAATGCAAATTCAAAAGATGGTCAATTACAACTAATTTTTTTCTTTAGCTTGTTGAATTTGGAGCAAAATTGAACAAAAATGTAAATATGGAAACTAATTTAGAAGTATTTATGTTACTATTAACAAAATAATATTTAAAAAGATATAAAGCCCATGTAGACTTTCACGTTTTCATGAAAGCAGCAAAGGAATACCTTTAGTTGGAATCTATTTCTTTCTAAAAAACAGCTTTATGGATACTTACTAAGTGTTGCAAAACTCAAGCATTTTTTAAAATATACATATTTTCCCACAAGATGGCAGCAAAGATTTATTTTAGAACCACTGGACACAGTAGTTACACCAAATGAGGTACATGTTTGAAAGCTACAATGTGTGAGGAAAGTGGGGGATACTTTTTTATTATTCCTTGGAGGTAACACTTCATTAGAAAGGTTGTATCATTGGTACCTAGATAGAGTTTCTGTGACTCAACACAAATCTCTTTTATACTTTCCACTTCAATTTCATTTTCTTTATTTTTATTTTTATTTTTATTTTTTTATGAGAGAGAGAGAGAGAGAGGCAGAGACATAGGCAGAGGGAGAAGCAGGCTCCATGCACCGGGAGCCCGACGTGGGATTCCATCCAGGGTCTCCCGGATCGCGCCCTGGGCCAAAGACAGGCGTCAAAGCGCTGCGCCACCCAGGGATCCCTCTTTATTTTTTTAAACAAGTATTTTATTTTATTTATTTAACAGAGATAGGACAAACAGCAGGAGCAGCAGGCAGAGGGAGAGGGAGAAGCAGGCTCCCTGCAGGGAGCTCCATGCGGGACTCCATCCCAGGACCCCGGGAGCATGACCTGAGCCGAAGGTGGACACTTACCCCATTGAACCACCCAGGTGCCCCTCAATTTCATTTTCTTTACATATTTCCAGATTAATCTTAAGTTACAAATCTGAATGCATCACTTAACTAAACAAACGACCAAACAGAAACTTCAGTAATTTCCTAAGCCCTATGGAATAAAGAATACTCTTTTTTAGCTTACTCACTCAACCTATTCAGTAGCTATATTCTCTTACAAATTGCTATGACAGGCGGTAGGTATAGAAACATGAATAATGCTTCATTATTATTGGGGAAAAATGGACAAAGGTGAGAGATGAGTTTGGGGCATTGAGGTCTGGAATTCAGGTAAATGTCTAGGCTTGAGAAAGCAGTTTGAGAATCAACAGACAAGTATACTTGAAGGGCATGTAAATACAACTGGTGATTTTTTTCATTTAAATAATTTATACATGATATTTGCAAAGAATATTTTAAAACTATAGTAATGATGAATGTGAAATTCATTCTATACATAAAAACAACTTATATGTGCAGACTCTGAATATTTGTCTATTAGATATAACAGATCACAAATAGGGTCAGAATACACATTCTGTTTTTGTAAGTGCAATTCACTTACTAATAAGTCGAGATGGGGAAGCTGGAATGGGCAGAAAATAAGACTGAAGAAGACTGGCTGTATAGAAGGAAAGGCAAGCTAAGAATCCAGGGAATAGTGCCATGTATGACAAGAACTAAATGACTTTTACCAATGGAATAATTTAGTGTCAAGTTCTACAGAATGATTAACTGAGAAGAGAACTAAGAAGAATCGATTGGATTTGGCAATTAGTATCCTCGATGGTGACCTCTGCCTGAATAACTTTAGTCTGACTGCTATGTGACAATGAGGGATGAGAAGCAAGGATGGGGTGGCAGTTGTCGTGAACTTTTCCTGTGAGAAGATTCACTTGAAATGGAAGAGATTAAAGCATCAGTATAATTTGTGAAGAAACAACTTGGTGGACAAAGAGAGATCTAAAATATAAGACAAATAGGGAATAACAAATAGAATAAGATTCTGGAAACGTGATTTAAAAAACTAGGTAAAGTGTTTATTCATAAAGACAGTTTTTTTAATATTTTATTTTTAAAATTTATTTGAGAGAGAAAGAGAAAGAATTTGAAGCAGACTCCCCTGCTGAGTGGAGAGCCCCACAGAGGGCTCAATCTCACACCCTGAGATCACAACCTGAGCCAAAATCAGGAGTTGGACGCTTGACCAACTGAGCCACTAGGTGCCCCTGTTTTTGTTTTTGTTTTCCTTTTGAGTATAATTAGGTTTTTAGGTATAGAAGTGAGAGTTCACACTTGAGGATCTTTACCCTATGGTCTCAATCCTGTATTAATATACTTCATGTTGTTTATACGTGAATCAAACTGAATTATTTCCTCTTGCCCTGATATATCATCCCACAATTTCCTAATTGCTTTGTTTACTTCATTCTCTCTTCTCCAATCTCTTCTTGTTTAAAGCTTATACATTCTTTAAGGTCCAAAACAAATTACACTTCCTGCTGGAGCTATCCTCACCACAAGATCTAGTTCAAGCGGGACTTCTCACTCTCTGGAACTAGCAAGTTAGTCAATGTTATCTCCAAAAACACCACCAGCATGTATAGAACATTGGGGGAGAGCAAGACAAATATAAATGGGGTGGTGGTTGGAGAAGAACCTTTCTGTACATGATCTTTCATGGTCTGACAACATAAGAGAATCTTATAGGTAGTGGAAAGGGTTCTTTGTTTTAATCTGGTTCAGTAGTTTTAGAAAATATATTCAGTTGTTTTACAATTTAATTCAATCCATTGCTTTTTTAAAAAACACAAACCACTCCTATTATTAAACAAAATGTAAAGTAAATTTCATTTGCCAATAAGGAAATGTTTAAGTTTTGTTTTTTCTGTTTAAGTTTCCAAAAAGTGTTAAAAATTTTAATACAATATAGGAGTTCTTATCAATATATACGAAGAATAAAATTAAATACAAAAAGTACTGGATATTAATATAGTAATCAAAAACAAACAATGAGAAGAGCCAGGATTTGGAGTAAGACTACCTGACACTGGGACGCCTGGGTGGCTCAGCAGTTGAGCATCTGCCTTCAGCTCAGGTTGTGATCCCAGAGTCCTGGGATCGAGTCCCACATTGGGCTCCCTGCATGGAGCCTGCTTCTCCCTCTGCCTGTGTCTTTGCCTCTCTCTTTGTGTCTCTCATGAATAAATAAATAAAATCTTTTTTTAAAAAAAGAATACATGACACTGAGTACAAATGTATGTCACCTCTCTGGCCCACATGCTTTCGTACCTAAAAATAGGTTGTTGGGAGTATCAGTTGAAAACACTTTTGTAAAAATGTGTTGTGAACCACAAAGGCTTGTAAAAATATTAGTCAATTTTTTTAGAAGTATTCATGTAAAAAGATATCAGAATAAGAGAAGATTTCTTATCATTACAGCATATAATCCTATATAAGTTTCACAGATCTTGATGTCCATATTGACACTTTTGCTTCCTTCTTTTTATTCTTAAAGATTTATTTAAAGATTTATTCTTTAAATTCTTAAAGATTTTATTTATTTATTGGATAGAGAGCACAAGTGGAGGGTAGGGGGCAGAGGGAGAAGCACACTCCCCGCTGAGCAGGGAGCCCAGCTCAGGACCCTGGGGTCAAAATCTGAGCTGAAGACAGATGCTTAACCAATTGAGCCACCCAGGTACCAAGACACTTTTGCTTCTTATCACTAAGCACAAGTTGACAAGAGTTCCTCAGCAGGGGTGCCTGGGTGTGCAGTTGGATAAGCTGCCAACTGTTGCTCTCAGCCAGGTTCATAATCTCAGTCTCAGCACCACAGAGTCTTCTTGGGACTCTTTCTTCCTCTACCTCTGCTCACAGCGCCCCTCCCCCACCACTGTTCATACTCTCTCTCTTTAATAAATAAATAAAATATTTTAATTTATTTTTGGTTTTAAAAATCAGAGAGTCTTAATTACATGTCTTATAAATACAGAATATTTTGATCTGCTTTTAGCTAATGAGTATTTAACTTAACATCTTGATCCTAAAATCATTTTGCCTTTTGTTCATGCATATTAAATATTTTAATCAGAATTATTACAAACCTGATTATTTTTATGAGTGAAAACATTTAGGAGAAAATAAAAACATATTCGGGGGACTAGATGCCATTGTGTCAGTTTAATCTGTTGCTCAATTTTTTCTCCACAGTTAACTTTTCACAATTTTGTCATTTTCATTTTAAATATACTGATGTTGTTTTAATTAATATGATTTTTCTTATTAAGTTTTTAACTAACATTGGATCCATTGACTGTTTTTTGCCTATATAACATATTATCATTTACAGCTTATGCTACTGGAATTTTCTTTGGTGACCATTATTTTTGCTAATGTGTTTGCATCAAAATTTTACAAACCACAATGTTACATGTAGAGTTTTATCTATTTATAAATGTGTTTGTCTTGCATATTTGTACCAGTCGTAGTCATCAAAATCTTAAAGACTAAAAGTTCATATTCATTTGTTGGCTAATCTTAGAAAAAATATATATACAGAACAATTGCTTTCAGATAGTTAAGATTAAGCTAATGTCTAGGGATGGTTTGTTGTATGGATAACCCAATTCTTTCTTATTTTTTCTATCATTTTGTGTCTTAGCAATGTTTCTACTTGCTGTTTAAACTATATTTATAATGTGCTTTTTCTTTTCTTAGAGTCTGCAAAATGAGTCAGTTTAACAAATATCATTTGCATTGATATTTATAAATCATATATTTGGTCAATTTTTTGTGGTTCTAAAAAATATATGCTTAGGCTTTTTTCCATTTCTTTGAATAACTAAGGCAATACAAATTGTTTTGTGAGAAATATTAGTGATAAAATACTCATGAGTTGGCCATGAGATAATCAAATGAGGAATTCATAAAAATCAAAGCAGAATATGTTTGAGAGCTGAAGATAAATAATATTGTAACCCAAGAACAGAAATTTTAAATAAATATAGTTTCAGGAAAAATGTTCTAATACTAAAATCATGCTATGAAATATCCTCCCATGGGAAGTGTGAACACTTCAGTTATTCAAAACCAGCCTGGAAACAGCATTAAAAAACATACCCTTGGGAGTAATTTTATACAGTGATTGAGTTGACTAGGAGCCTGATAGGCCTGTACCATATCTACTTGGTACAGCTTAAATAAAATGGCAACTTCTACACAGTATTTGCCATTGGAAAATACAAATTAAAAATAATGTGATCAGCACAGGTAACATGATTCTTTTAATAAAATACAGTCACATTTTACTAACTTATCAAATAATAAGAGTAATGATGATTTTCAAAGAATTTTGGAAATAAAAAATCTTATGAAGTGTTGTCAGGCTCTATAACATATTTTTATTCACCCATATTACTTCTCTGGAAAAATAATTCTATAAACTGAAAAGTGGAAAAGCAACATAAGGAAAAAGGAAAAAATAAATAAGAGGGGAAGCAGAAAACATCTGCTAGCAACTCTAAAGGACATCATATTTTAATGGGACCAGTTCAGGGATATATAAGAATATATTTTTATTCATAATAAAATAAAAAAGAAACAGATTTTTTCAGTTTCAAATGTGTTGAAGAAGTAAATAGTTACTGTTTTTATGAATACTAATCTTTTACTGTTAGCATTGCCATTTTCAAGATCTAATGTAAAGAATATTTCATAAGTTAAACATTTGAGAGTCTGTTTCATAGTATTTTAGTTCATTTCTCATATTGGAAATAAAGAAATATGTCTGAAAATAACTACACAAACTACCAGAAGTTAAGAGCAGTTTGATCCACATATATTTCCAGAATAGAGTATTCCACACTTATTAAAAACTGACAGTCCACAGTTATTTAAAAACAAAATAATTGTAGGTCAACAAAATAATGTCTAAATATTTGCATTTTTAAACTTGTCTATCCAAATATGATTTCATAATTTTTAATAATACCCGAGAACATGGGATCATTCTGTTCTCTTTTATTCATTACTAAATACAACAACAAGAACACTTCATTCAGTGCTCCCCTGTTCCAGGCTCTTTCTATAAAATAATCATCACAATAACTGAGATGGGTACTTTATTATTCCAAGTTTTCAGATTAGGAAAATGAGGCATAAAGGAGTTAATTAACACACTTAAGTTATCACAGCTGGTAGGCTGCAAAGACTTAATTTAAATCCCGCCATTCTAAATCCAGAGCTCTTGTTCTGGGGCTCTTTATAAAGCATTTAAAATAAGTTTACTTTATAGTATTTGGGTGTTACAAAATTAACACAACAGAGTACTAATATATGTTGTAGTAGTTGTGTAATTAATTGCTATTACCTCCTCAGTAAGTGTTCTCCTGTAGCTGAAGTTAAATCATACTTTCACTCCTAAGTGCCTAGTAAGATGTCATTACATAATTCTGTGGATGCTTGGTGCATATTTGTGAAATAAGTTAGATATCAAAGTTTCACAGAGAAAGTTGCTCAGAAAAAAAGGTGGAAGGCAATACTTGAAAGCTACTTTTATTCTATAGATTAGGTTTTTAAAAAACTTTTAAATGAAGTCCTTGGGTGGCTCTGTCAGTTAAGCAACAGAGCCTTGATTTTGATTTTAGGGTCTTGAGATTGAGTCCCATTGCTTGCAGCTCTGCACTCAGGGATGAGATTCTCTCTCCCTCTTCCTTTGCCCCTCCCCATGCTTGCATTCTCTTTCTCTCTCCGTCTCTCCAAAATAAATAAGTGAATCTTTAAAAAAAATTTAAATAAATCCTAATTTTGTGATGATTGAAGACTCACATGCAGCTGGAAAAAGATAATACTTACTCTTTACATGGTTTCTTCTCACATAGTGATACTTTGTAAACTATAATACAGATACCATGACGAGGAAATTAAGATTGATACAACTCACCTGTATCAGTTCATGTAACTACTGTCACAATCAAGATACAAAACAGTTCCATCACTACCAGAGCACCTATAGTACCTTTTTTTTTTTTTAATTTTAGAGAGGGAGGGGGTTGGGAGAGAGAAAGCTTGAGGGCTTGATCTCACAACTCTGAGATCATGACCTGAACCAAAATTGAGTGTCTGTTGCTTAATCAACTGAGCCACCCAGGCATCCCCCTATTGCACCCTTTTAAATGCTCTCTAGTTCGTATACCTTCCCTAATCCTTAACAACTACTAATTTGGTCTCTATAATTTTGCCATTTCTAGAATGTCATGAGTGGAATTTTATAATGCAAACTCTTTTAGGATTGTCTTTTTTCACTCATCATAATTCCCTGGAGACTTACCAAGCCATTGCATATATCGATACTTCATTGCTTTTTATTGATGGGTAGTATTCGAAGGTACATATGTGCCACAGTTTGTTTAAACTTTCACCCACTGAAGCACATCTGAGTTGTTTTCAGTTTTTAGCTACTGCAGGTAAAGCTGCTAGGAGCATCTGTCTATAGGTTTTTGCATGAACGTAAATATTCATTTCTCTGGGATAAATGTCTGTGAGCGCAACTGCTAGGTCATAGAGTAGGTATGTGTTTAGCTTATAAGAAAACTGCCAAACTATTCCATGGTGGCTGTACTATTTCACACTCCCACCAGTGATATAGGAGTGATCCAGTTTCTCTGCATGCTTGCCAGCATTTGGAATTGTTACTGTTTTTAATTTTAGCAATCTTATAGGTATATAGTAAGAGCTCACGTTTTAATTTTCATTTCTCTAATGGCAAATCATGCTTAACAGTTTTTCACATGCCATCAGTTTATCCTCTGCTGGTATGAATATGGCACATTTTATTTTATCTCTTGGTGACATGCTTGTTAGTCGTTTGTCTATTTTGTATTTGGATTACTCTTTACGGTTGAGTTTTGCAAGTTCCTTATATAATCCAGATACTTATTCTTTGTCCTTTCTATAGTCTAGATACTAGTCCTTTGTGTGGTTTGTAAGTATTTTCTCCCAGACTGTAGTTCGTCTTATAAATCTCTTAACAGTCTTCTGTAGGACAAAAGTTTTTAATTTTGATGAATTCCAATCTATCCATTTTTCTTTTATGGATTGTGTTGTATTTCTCTTTTTGTTTCCCACAGGTAATTATATAATTTTATGAAATTGTTTATATAATATGTGAGTTTTTCTCAATATATAAGAAGAACATTATGAAGTATAATAAAAAGTAGATATTAATATAATAATAATAAACACAAACTCGGTATTGAGTTTATACAGCAGTTCTTAGATTTAGGTTAAGATGATCTTCAGATAATCTAGAATATACTTACATTAAATATCTTGTCTTATAAATTAAATAATAATTAATAAAAAATCTTACTGACAATAACCCCATAAATATGTCCACAAAACATCATTTAGGTAATGCTGATCTTGAATTTTTCTATTTAAAAGCCAGAGGCACAGTCTTATGAAAATAATTATCTGCCTAAACATATCTGTAGACTTTTGAAAAAAACGAGATATGTAATTTATCTACAGCATTGCTTTGTTATAATTATTTTATTCTGAAGGATTCGTATAGAGTCCTTGTCATTTAGAATCTGAATTCTAGTTAATCTTTAATCTTTCCTCAATATTATTTCTTTAGAAGGGAAATAATATTATGAAGTGGCTGACCAGGACCAACGTTTGTGTCAATTGATTTTAACAGGTTATATTTTACCATCTCATACCCCTTTGGCAATCCAATCAGTAGATTAACATTAGCACTTTTGGAAATTTTATAATTGGAGAAATTATTGGGTCATTATAGTAAATGGCCAAATTTGATTACATATTTAGGAAAACTCCTACTATGTAACATCCCCAACTTGATTTTGGGAGTCTCTTTCAGAACGTCTGTTCCTTTTTTGCATTGCCCTTGTTGGACTGGTAAAAGCACTGCATTTAATGTGGAGGTTTTATTTTCTGACTTGCTAAGTTTAAACATAAAAAGAATAAGGAGAACAGTGTATTATGATCAAATAAGCCTACCAGAGTTGAAAATTATTTGGCTTATGTTGCTATATTTTAAAGGGTGTTTCTGTACTCAAGTCAAATTTTGATTGTTTATTCTTTTAACATACATGAATCAGTCTAATCAAGGATAAAAGTAGTTTTTTTGCTAGTAACTTAAGTAATAATTATTAACAGGACTTGATGAAATGTTTTTCAATAAGTGCACTTTTACTATTGAGTAAAACATGTCAAATACAAAATTCAGTTAACCCTTTTTCAGAGATGACTCAATAATTTGGGCTCTTTCTTCCACTAAGTTTAAGCCATTTAATTAACAGCATGTCACTATAATTTTATAATTGTTTGTCCTCATAACAACTAAACCATGAAAACTAAAATGTATGCTAATTCTTTGCCATTTTATTAATTTAATCAGCAAATTTTAGGGAGGGATGTTTTTATTTGATTCAGAGATGCACTGCCTGCACATTTTGACATGTTGAAATTGAGGTACGTTGTATGATCCATGTTGAAATTTTTTTAAGGTAACATCATTTATTATTGGTTTGTTGGTGTTGCCATTTTCATTATACTGTCTGAGGTATTTTTTTTAGTATAATTGACACACAATGTTAATTAGTCTCAGGCTTACAGTTTAGTGATTTGACAAGTTTATACATGCTATGATTACCACAAGTATAGCTACCACCTGTCCCATTACCTCACTATTACAATATAATTTACTGTATTCCTTATACTCTGCTTTTTGTTCTCATGATTTACTCTTTCCATAACTGGAGAACTATAGCTCCCTCTCCCCTTCACCCATGCTGCCCAGCCCCCAACCCCTACCCTCTAGCAACCATCAGTTTGTTCTCTGTATTTATAGTTCTGATTCTGCTTTTTGTTTACTCATTCTTTTAAGATTCCACTTATGAATAGAAACATATAATATTTGACTTTATCAGTCTGACTTATTTCACTTAGCATAATACCCTCTATGTCCTTTCATGTTGTCTCAAATGGCACAATCTCATCCTTTTTATGGTGGTGTAATATTCCATGGTGTATATATATCATATTTTATATGTATATATAAAAAATATATAAATATATAAAATATATATATCATATCATATATCTATTGATGGACACTTAGGTTGCTTCCATATATTGGCTACTGTAAATAATATGCTGCAATAAATATAAGGTTGCATATATCTTTTCAAGTTTGTGTTTTGTTTTCCGCAAGTAAATACCCAGTAGTGGAATTTTTGGATCCTATAGGATTTCTATTTTAATTTTTTTGTGGAAACTCCATGTTGTTTTACTTAGCAACTATACTAATTTACATTCCCACTAACAGTGCACAAAGTTTCCTTTTTCTCCACATCCTCACCAACACTTGTTGCTTTTTTGTCTTCTTGATTTTAGCCATTCTAACAGGCGTGAGGTGGCTTCGATTTGCATTTTCCTGATGAGTGATACTGAGCATCCTTCCAGGTGTGTGTTGAACATCTGGATGCTTTCTTATTCAGCTCCTCTGGCCAGTTTTTAATAATCATGTTGAATCCCAAAATTTTGGTAAAGCAGTAAGTTGCCATGTGGTCCTCTTTGCTTAGCTATGTGTAGGTGAATATCTATCTAATTATCAATTCACCTAGGTTACTTGCAAATTGGTAACCAAACAGAAGATTGAATTTTAAGTTAGAACCATAATTGTAGCCCAAAATTCATAAAAATTATTACATTGGGATGCAACACTGAAGTGAAAAGCATTGTATTCAGAAGAGCATAACAGTTCTGCAAGAGGAAAATTTATAAATTGAGCAAATATTTGTTGCTGGTGCATGATCTGCACATTTTTAAAGCATCAACCAAGTAACATAGTACCTAATTAGAGAGAAATACACAAGAATATAAAGATGAGTTTAATTTTCTCATTGAGACATTTGAAAGAGGATTTCTGGTCACACTCCAGACAATGCAATTAAAGATAGGAGAAATTGCCAAATCTCTTGGAACAGATCACAGAATTTTCAAAGCTAGGAAAGGTTGGTGTGATGATTCATACATCATGAAAATCTATGCCTCAGATACTGAGCATGTAACTTTCAAGGGCTTCCAGCTGACTTCCAAGAGAAGCTGTTAACTTTCAGAGACACAGAAGTCTTACAGGGAGAAAAGGAAACCTTGAATTTAACTAAATAGGAAATGCAGATGAAATCTTGATATTCTTTGATATGCCGAAAGTTATACAGTCAATCCTAAATGTGCTAAAGCAGTCAGGATCATGAGCATAGAATATAAAAAGCAATATTTCTCTGTTATATAACTGCATATGCCTGGAAATGATTCAGAAGAAATTTGGATTCTCGATTATTAAGAACATTTGTATATTCTCTAGGGGAAGGAAGTCTTATTACATAAGCTAATATCCAGAGGCTTCTAGCATATAAATAGGATGTCTTGCTTGTCTCCTAAACAAGATAGTAATTCCAACAATGGAAGCAAGAACTGGAGCAAGAGCTAAAAGAGGAGTGAGAAAGAGATGATGAGAGGAGAGAAGTGAATAGAAGGCCTTCAATATTTCAGAGTCTGACAAAGGAGACACCAAAAGAAGGTAAGCAGAGAGAGAGAAGGGAGGAAAACAATAATACAATGTGGTATCAAGGAAGCCAGGAAAAATTTGTATTTCAGGAAGGAGCAAGTATCCAACCATTACATGCTGCTAAGATATTGAGTAGGGTGAGGCTGAAACATGGCCACTGAATTTAGTTGCAGGTAGTTAATGGAAACTTAAGGAAAATGGTTTTCATGGAGCAGTGGGGGCAGAAGAAAGGTTAGATTGGCCTGACAAGTTAATGGGACAAAAAAAAGTGGAGACTAAAATTAAATAGTTTCTCTTGTAAGTCTAAGTGTGTAGAAGATATGAGCTGAAGGAGCACTTGGGGGTATAAATTTTAAAAAAATTTTGGATGAAAGAATTTAAAGTTGTAGGGGGATAGAATAATTCACTGTGGTTCAAACTGCAAGTTATGACTTATTGGTGTGTTGTAATGTTAATTTAGTCAGTGGGGACCAGCATTAAAGAAAAAAAGAAAAGGAGAGGAAGAAAAAATATCAGTGTATCATGCATCATAAGGTAATCTTAAGAAATTTTGTTCTGGTTATTTGTATAGTTTGTCCATTGCAATCCACAGTAAGATACATTTTATATATTTATACCTGATTCTTATATCTAGTATATATATTATATATGATACATATAGAATGTATAATATTGGGTTGTGTTGTAATATATATATTTTATTGTGGGTCACAGCAAACTTGTGGGTCACAGAGGCTCTGAAAGCTGAAGTATTAAATGTTAGCATACGTTCTGGAGAATGTGAGAGGGACAGGACACAGACACATGGACATACTGGCCATCAAGAGTAGGGGAAACATGTACTTATTTTGTATCAGAAAAGCAGAAGGAGAAGGTTGGTCCAAAGGCAGGTTATTAACATCTTTGGGAACAGAGTGTTGGAAGGAATTCCTTTCTGTTGGGTCCAGTCACTTTAGTTAAGTACAATGTAATCATCTGCTGAGAGTGAAGAGTATAGAAGTGGTTCACGGTTTGTAAGTAATAAATGAAATGTGAATTATTTGTTATTGAAATTAGATCAAGATGATTAGACCATTATATGAAGAGTGTGGATAGGTGAGGTTGTTTATTGAATTCATAGCAATACCAACCCCTTAGAAGTCTTCAGGTATCTGAGTATAGACACAGACAAAGGTAACAAAGATTGTTGGGTTCAGCATTGGAGTTGGTATAGTTGGAAGCTTTGAAAGACATATGGACAAAAGAGGTTAGTGTATTGGTACCAAAATGGGTGAAATGACAGGCTATAGAATAGATCAAAAGTATAAGGAGTTTGGTATTTTGGAAGAAAAGGGAAGAGGTCAGTGGAGCTGAAGGCGGCTCAAAGACATTGAACAATAGGAAGAATGGGACTCCTGAGCAGACACATGTAATTATCACCAGAGAACAAAATGTCTGTGATTTTGGAAGTGGAAATTTTTTCAGTGCTATGTTATTAGAAATTGGTGGGAGATGATGTGAGACATACTGTTAATGATAAGTCAGGGAACCATTAGAATATGATGTTGGATATATTGCCCATGTGGACACTGAATTTTCTGAGATGATGGCTGGAATCGAGGAGGAAGGGATACCCTGGGCTAGGTACCAAAATCTTTAGTGGATGAGAAGAGCTGGCCAGGAACATGGTGGATGAAAACAACAGGATTGGGAGTTTTTGAAAGTTTATGGAAGAGCTTTTGTGGGGCAAGGCAACAATGAGAACTCCAGCTCCACTTCTAACCCACGAGCTATCAAAGAAGAGAGTATTGCTCAAGAACATCAGCTCTGGATACACACTGTCTGATTCCCTTGCTGTCTTCATCTCTCTATACTTCTGTGACCTTGAGAAAGTTACTTATCTCTCTCCGCCTCAGTTTTATATCTCTAAAATATGGATAAAAGTATCTACCTCATTGGAATGCTATAATAATTAAATGAGATGAATTTATAAAATTTATTCATGAAATAAACTCATGTACAGTGTATTTTAGTGCTTGTGTAAGAAAAATAGACAATAAATCCTTGCTGTTATTATTGGTTATTCTTTTCTCAAATGTTAAGTGAACAACCTCTATTTGGGAGAGCTGTCAAAAGTTTCTTGGTAGTCACCTATTTTTCAGTTAAAATAATGTTTGGGGAATCTGATGGGATTGTAAGGATTTACTAGTTTTATAGGGAGAGTTCCAGAAAGCCCACTGGAATTATTTTGGAGGAAAAGATAGTATGAGTAGGATGGTAGGTGAGGTAGCAGACATACTGAGAACTGTAGACACGAGAACAGAAATAGAGATAGCTTAAACAACTTATATCCTCACACTGCCACTGCCACAATGGCACACAGTTCACATGAAATCTTCACACAAGCTGGGATAGAAGACATGGATATGAGGATATAGTGAATTTAGTACCAATAGTTTTTTCAGAAAGGAAGGATAATTTGGCCTTACAGAATTCATGCATACATGACCCGGAAGAAAGATCCTATAGGCATCTCAGCTCCAGGTGCTGGACCAGAGGGAAACACAGCTCTAGTTTTTCAAAAGCAGCTATATGAAATTCTGGTTCAAGTAGGGTCAGCCCTACCTGATACACAGGGACAGAGAAGTGGGAAAGATATTCCCTAAAGGAACATCAAGGACTATTTCCAAGAGATGAGGAAATGGATGTTGGGAAGGTGAACAAGGTATGTCTACCACTCCCACTGTTGCCTTCCTGAATACATTCTCCATGTATCAGATCATATGCTTACTTTAAAAACCCAGGTTATATTATTTCACTACCTTTTAAAACTCTGTTCATGGTTATTCTTGCATTCAGAATATATTTCTGATACCTCATAAGGGCTGCAAGTCCAGGCAATATCTGGAACCAACTCACTGTTTAGTCTTAGCTCATGACACTTTCTCCTTTACCCCCACACTCTTCCATGAAAGTTACTTTTATAGCAAAATTCTTTTCCCACATTAAGGCAATGGTACCCTCTACCTGAAGCTATATTTTGCCCATTCTTGCTATCCTGTTACTTACTAACTAACCTTCATGTCTCAGCTCCAAGGTTACTTCCCCAGAGAGGCTTTCCCTTGCCTACTCCTATGTTTTCAATTTTCTACTGTGGAGCTTCTTTTATATGCTTCTTGCAAGCTCTAAACATTAGTTATTATTGCCTACCTTCCCAAATGGACTAAAATTCCAGAGGAGCTTTTTTCATCACAAACAAAACTTCACACAATCCCTCTAGGTCAATATGTTCTGAATCACTGAATCCCTAAGGGCTATTTCTACCATTGTTCATTTTTAATATTTACTTATGCATCTTTGGATACATGAAGTGATGCATTGGCTACTATAATATCTAATTGTTCCCACCACTAATGCTCTATGATGCTTATTCTATATCAGCATTAACAAAGTTCTTTAGTCAATTACTTAAATATTTTCCTATTTTTAAAAAATATCTTTATTTATAAGTATATATTATTCTTATCTCTACTTTCCTGCAATATTACATTACATTCTCTCCCTGCAAGGAAATAGATCTAATTTTATCCATTTTAAAATCAATATATCCTCCAGTTACTATGTCACGTAAGCTTTATTTTTCTGTGTGTTGTTTTTTTTTTTTTTTTACATTTTCAATATCTTGCAAGGTCTGAATAGGTTATATTTAGAGTCTAGGCCATAACTCATGAAAATGTAAGATAAAGTGATAGCATAGTTTTTAAAATACCAAAGGTGGAAGGAAAAGAATACAAATGTTTCCATTTGTACTTTGGAATAAAATCAACTAGGAAGCACATAAACTAGCAGTATTCAATGTACGGACAATATTTATCTACAAATATGTCAGGAAGAAGAAGTTAGAGATATTTTTACTAGACTAAATAGCAAGATCGTAATCATATAAGGCTATTCCCATTCCCTTTTTCAGTCATAAGACTTTATAACATACTTTTGGCACATAGAGCATATAATTTTTGTTATGTGGTAATATAATTGATAGTAAAGATCGAATTATCAAATGTTTTGGAATGAGGATTAAATAAATTACCTGGCATTAAAAATGTTTAATGAGGGATCCCTGGGTGGTGCAGCGGTTTAGTGCCTGCCTTTGGCCCAGGGCGCGATCCTGGAGACCTGGGATCGAATCCCACGTCGGGCTCCCGGTGCATGGAGCCTGCTTCTCCTTCTGCCTATGTCTCTGCCTCTCTCTCTCTCTGTGACTATCATAAATTAAAAAAAAATGTTTAATGATAAATCAGAGATTAAATTACTTTTCTAGAAGTGAATTATGTATTAATTTATAGTTTTTTGACTTAAAATTTAATGTGAAGGCTATTGTAATGTAAAATTTAACATTATCATTAACATTTGTCTGATTTACATTCTTCAGCTGAAAATCAAATTGTTGCCAGGGGCTTTGCAACAGAGAATAAAGTACAGTGACATGACTTAATGGAAGGATCAATGACCCATATTCTCAATAAGGTACCAAGAATTGTTACAGGCATGAAGTCGGGTACAGGAATCAAGGGAACAGACAGGTATTATGGGATTTGGGGTGGAAGGAGAGTGCTCCCCTTCACTGATATTGAAAATGTCTTTTATATTGCAGTTTGCCTGATGTTTTGTATTTTAAGCACTTTTCTACTCCTTTCAAAATGGTGTTATAATTGTTAGCAGGCAGATCGCCTATTTGTGGTCATCATACCAGAATCATTAGAAGGATCCATACATCCTTTCATTGATCTATGCTTAGGATGTTTCAGATCTTATCAATGATAGTACTACAGGGCCATCCACTATGATTTTAAGGGGTCTTCAAAGGAAAATAATACAGTTTTAAAAATCAACAGACTGTAATTTTTAGAGCAGTTTTAGGACTATAGAAAAACCGAGCAATAAGTTCAGAGAGCTCTCATATATTTCCTCTCCTCCTGTAGAATTTCTCCTATTATTTCTCATTATTTTAATGTTTCCTTGATCGTCGTCCCAAAGAACTAGTAGAATTCAGATACGACCTCCATAAATAAAATGCATCCCAAGCATCCTGGATCTACAAGCTTTAGTGTAATGATTAAAAGTATGGTCTTTACTTCATGGAAACATTAAAAGTGGGACTAAATATGATGCAATGTATAAGGTTTAAACAGGTAGAAAGAGGGGTTAGGATATTTTTTTTGAAAGTGAGAATGAAAAAAAATTAAAATATATTCAGAGAGTAGTAAAACAAAACAGACTCAATGTATCTCTCCAAGATAAGCCCTTACATCTAAACACTGAAACAATTACAAGTGTTTTTTTCTCCATCTTTATAGATTGATCTTTCCAGATCATTGCCTTAGAGGATCACAAAAATTAAAATTCAAACTGAAGGCTTGAAGAATTGACATTTAGTGTTGGAATTCTGAATTTTAATTTTGGAGAAAGAGAAAGAGCAGTTAATTTATGAATAAGGCACTTTTCCTTTAAATGGCTTTCTTTGAATGAATTACAAGGAGGTTAGGAGAAAGCATGCATAAGTGAGTGATGGATGAATGCATGAAAAGTGGATAAACATTGTCACTTGACAGATTTGAGGAGATATATGACATTGGCTATCATTGAGAATTAAAGCATAAAAACAGGACTTGGAAAAAGATGAGTAAGAAGTTACATACAGTATGCAGAAAAATATGATGTTAGCAAAGAGAATCAAAGAAAGAGCAAATGACGTGGATTAGAGGACATAAATTTATTTACAAATGTGATCTCAACAAGCCATTTCCTTCTCTCTTCTTTGCCTTCTTCACGAACTCTTAGGCATCCATAGCTTTTTCACACTTTGGTGAACTAACGAAATAATGAATGCAAAATTCCATAATAGTTTTTAGTTGGATTTAGGTAGGACTCAGATCACAGAGATTAAGATTAAATAATTTGTGAATGATATAAAGATGACTGTGGAATTTTGCTGAAGAATTTAGATTTGGAAGGAAAGCAAAGCACAAGACTTGGTAAAGAAAATAGGATTAAGTGAAGTATTTTAAAGTGGGTTTAGTTTTGGTTGGTTTTTAAAGTTTGTCTCCTATAAATTAAAGAACTAAACCCATTTTAAAATACTTCACTTGATCCTGTGGGATAACATTGGAAGATTTGTGACTGGTAGTTTTGTGAGAGAAGGAAGGCTTAGAAGAGTGATTTGGGTAGAACATTTCCTGAATTGATGATTGTAGTCCTTGCCAATTAGTGGTAAGATTCATTTCATTAGGATTTTAATAAAATATGGAAAAATAAACAAACCAAAAAACCAGAACAAAAACCCACAAAATTATGGTCTTTAGTATCAAATAGTTGTATTTGTGGCCAAATTCTATTTCTTTTGCTTTCTAGCTATGGGACCTTGAGCAAGTTTGTTAACTCTTTTGGGCTTTAATTCTATTGTCTGTAATGTAGGAATAATAATATCTACCTCATGACGTTGCGAAGGGGATTAAATTAGATTATGTAAATATAGCATTGATATAATAATATCTATCATAATAAAGAGTGGGTGCTATTTTTATTACAAATGAATAAATGTCACATTTTTTATAGCAATAGTGTGGAATTTGAGAAGTATTTAAGGAAAAATTAAAGGATACTTAATTTATGGCAGAAAGGTAAAGTACAAAAGGAAAACCGTGGGCTTTGGAGTAAAACTGAATCTCAGTATTACTACATAAAAATGGGTGACTCTGGACAAGTAGTTTAAATTACCTGATCTTCTATGTCTTCAACTTAAAAATGGAAAGATTTTTACTTATTTATATTTTGTCTTGAGAACTAAATGAGCTAATATATGTCCCAAAATGTGTTTAATATAATAGGGCAAAGTGTGTGATTGCACTTCTAGAAGGAGCATGCATATGAACAGTAGCCTTTTCTGATTGTGTGAGATGATAAAATATAAATATGGTAAGAGTGAACTATTTGACATAGTTTATTTGGATGTTCACAAAGCTTTTGACAAACTTTGACAAATGCCAAAAGTTACCTAAATATAAAACTCCTAACAGATTTTGTTTTAAAGATTTTATTTATTTATTCATGAGAGAGACATACACACACAGGCAGAAGCAGGCTCCATGTGGGGGAGCCCCATGTGGGACTCAACCTGCCACTCTGGGATCACACCCTGAGCCAGAGGCAGATGCTCAACCACTGAGCCACCCAGGCATCCCAGCCAACAGATTTCTAATTATGATTTTACTAAATATTATTGGTAAACATTCTCTGCCCAGTAGTCTTGTCATACACCCTCACCTATTTTACTCTAAATTCAGATGGCTCCATGGTTCTCACCTGTGTGATCTTGGGTTAGTTACTTATTTTTCTATGTTTTCATAATTCAGCTATAAAATATTTATTATGACAGCATAATTCATAAGGTGATTATATATAAAAAGTGTGTGTGTGTGTGTGTGTGTGTGCATGTGTGTACAAAGCTCTGGCATGGCATCTGAAAGGCAAACAAGTTAATGAGCAAAAAATATATAAAATTGAGTTGGGAGTAGAGATCAGTGTACTCTTCTCGCTTACAGTGGAAGGTTTTTCTTCTATCTTTTGCACTGGAGTATTAAAGCCAAGTGCGTGTTCTGTTTAGTAAGCTCTCTGTTTAGATAGGTCAAACAGATCTATGGCAGCACTAAATGTAAAGGAGATATGGAATAAATTTGTAGAGTTGATCCTGTCTAGGATTGAAGAGTGAGAGTTGAAAAGGTTACTGTTTTGCGAAAGAGAGTAGATAGGATTTGCAGGAAGCTTAGCTAGGAATTAAGAATGTGCATAAAGGTGGTATCTTTGACATCATATTTCTTGGGAATAGTCTTGGGAGAGTAGGAGAAATATATCTCAGAAGCTGATATTTGAGGGAATCAAATTTCTGGCTAATGAGTACCAGAGTACTTGTTTGTTTGGGGCCTCCAGAAGATCCAAAGTAATTTAACACTTTTAATGACAGTACTTGATAATATAAGTTGATTTGTGCCTTATTTTGTTTTACAAACAACACTAAGTTATGAAGCAGTGTAAAATCTAAGTTCTGAGAGACTTAAAGGCAGATGAAGAGACTGATTTTTAGGTTGGTTAGCATCCTTCCCCAATTCTTACCATGATTAGTGACAGAGCTTGAACAGGTACTCATTTCCTAGCTGACTCAGGACTCAGGACTCAGCTGCTCTTCTCAGGACACTGTGTTGAAAAGTAGTAGGTGGGCTTCTATGCTGTGAGGTGCAGAAATACATCCAAATAATAGTTACATAACAGTAAACATTAAGATTTAAATAACCATTACATTTTCAAAAAATCTTTTACAAGTACTGGTGACATTTGAAGAGTGGTCACTAATAGGAGCTTTCTGATGAATCGGTCCTTGCAAGACTTGGAAGCTGGCAATTGGGAGATTTCTACAGGAATGGGGCTAGTGGATTGGGCCTTCTGCCTATCTTTTCAGCATGCTAAAAATTTCCCTCCTTTCCTGTCTGGAAGCTACACATTAAAAGATACAGCTCTGAGTTATTCTAATAAGATAATCTTTTTGTATTTTCTAATTGGTTCAACCATTTGATAGTATTTTTAAAAATATACCTATTTACTGAGCCACACAATTTCTTCAATACTGAACATTTTTTGTGATATCTGATAAAAGTATGAAATTAAAGGCATTTATATATTTAAAATAACGTGTAGCATGTATTTACAAAAAAACTAGTGTTTGTTTAGATATGCAGAAATAGATAAATACATGAGGAAAGGAAGTGAACCATAAACGCATTAACAAATCATGAAAAATGACTGTTTCACTTCAGTGCTTATTACCCAGAATATGATTTTTGATTTCTTAAAGCACAATGACGCATAAATATAAAGAGGACCAGTGAAAGAAAAAGCAAAGTATTGAATGCTCTGTAGACGAGATTTTCATAATCTACAATGAAACAATCTACAATCTACTAGAATATTTGCTGAGGCTAGATCATTGGCATTTCTTTAAGTGCCTGACAGAGCATCTTCTTTTAGTGGGAAATAAGTGCTTCCAGTATGTCATTGGACTTATTATTAGGTTGGTTTATTTCCCACCTAGTACTTTTACATGGTGCTTCAATTTCAGGTTACATTAAGTTATGCATTTAAAAATTCTCATTTTTTATCAATCTTATTTTTCTGGGTATAGCATTTATTGACAAAAGCAGGGAAAACTGCGTATCAACAAACTATAACTTTGTCAGTGGCAGACAAAATGAGTTCTTAAATGTTCCTGCTTACGCTGATCAAAACTGCATTTCTGTGTGACCTAGGTGACTAATGTCTCTAGTCACCTGACAGCATCTTTTATTTAGAAAAAAAATCATGTCCTCCAATTCCTTCCTACTCAGTTACCACATGGTTAACTTTCGATGAGGTTCTTTTGAAAAGTCCTTGATTTCTCTATTCTTTTTTCTATACATCTTATCTAACTTTCCAATATCCAACCTAAGGTAGATAATAAATGTGTACTTCTTAATTTTCTATTCCCTATCTTCCTAGCATTTACAAATATAGCCATGAACTTGGGCCGATTAATGTTGAGTCCAATTTTATCTCCCTTTCCTAAGTATGGTCAATTCTAAAGAAATCAAAAGGAAACTATAATGTATTGAGTTCCTATCATGTAAATACGTATACTTAATATATATTTTTAGCCAATTCTACCTGCATGATACCTATGTGATTCACCTCTTTTTTTTTCCACTGCTTCTATGCAAATTAAAAATTCCAGTTATTCTTGGATTACTGGCTTATTGAAAAAAATCCTTACTTAACAAATTGCCCTATTTCCAGTATATCTATAAAAATACATTATAGATGTTGCTCTCATATGTATCTTTCTAAGCTATAGTTCTCATCATATTACACTCTTGTTTAAAAATTTGCAGTGGTTTGTCATTGTCCCACAGTGGATTGCAAAGAGGGGTGAGCATATTTAAGTAAAAACTCAAGATGAGGCATTACAATATGAAAAGAACCATATTAAAACTTTCTTTGTATCATTAGAGTAATAAAGAATATATACTTTATAAATAAGTGAATAAATATCAAAGTATGGGGTGAGATATTTTTCTAATAAAAGTACATGATTATTAATAATTAGAAACCACTAGTCTATAGAATGATATCCAGGCTACTTAGCCAAGCATTCACTTCCACTAGAACCCCGTTACCTTATTTATTTTATTTTTTTTAACAGGGAAAGTTTTTTTTTTTCTTTTAAGATTTTATTTATTTATTTATTTATTTATTTATTTATTTATTTATTCACGAGAGACACAGAGAATGGCAGAGACACAGACAGAGGGAGAAGCAGGCTCCTCACAGGGAGCCCAACATGGGACTCGATCCTGGGTCCCCAGGATCACGCCCTGGGCCGAAGGTGGCGCTAAACCGCTGAGCCACCAGGGCGGCCACCCCATTACCTTAAACAACGCTTTACACTGTATCGTTATTCAGTCTTTATTATAGTGAAACTAAGATGCATTTTACCACAGAAAATCCCTACTTTCCTTCCACCTAGAATGTTTCCTTTCATCCCTAGGCTCTAATCTTAACCAGTTTTCAATCCAGCTCAGATGCTAATTTCTTTGTGAATATTTCAGCAGTTAGAACAGTTTGATTATAAGTAACAGAGAAACACATACATTGGTATGATTAATAAAGGAAATGAAGGTTCGTGCCAATGAAAAATGAAGATAAAGGGAATGTTTCAAGTGCATTCATCAGGCCCCAAAGCCATTTATCCTTGATTCCTTTGGCTCTCAATTCCTGTATGTGATCTCTCTCCTCAGGTTGGTTTTCTTAATAGTCACAGAGTTGCAGCAGTTCTAAATCTTACCTTTGCTTCCCATATCATGTAGAGGAAGACAGAGAGAACTCTCCCATCCCCTACCTCAATTCAATAAAAGTCCTTGGCTTCACACTGAATTAATTTAGGTCATCTGCTCACTCATGTGGCCAGAGCAGTGATGATCAGATTAGGTCCTACAAGGCCTATATTTGGGTTAAGCTAGTCAAGGTTCACCCCTGGAGCTGGCAGGTCATTAATTTCATGGCTGCTTCATAATTTAATATAATAAAAATTATATTCTGAGTAGATAGATAACAATGTCCACCATAAACCTCAAGTCATTTACCAGTTAAAAGTAGACTCTTCTCCTGAATTACTACAGCATTTTAGGTACTGTCTTTTACTCTTATTTTTTCCTTGTATTATTGCAACTTTGTGTCATATCTACCAGGCTTTAAGCTTCTTGAGGGGCAAGTACCTATATCTGATTCCTATTTTTATCCAACTTCCTCTTGCCTAGCAAGATATATAATAGTTTATATATTTCTTAAAGATTTGATCTTCTGAGAAAAAGAGGTATCTTTTAAATGGCTTCTTCTCAACTATATATGTTTTGTAATCCACAGGTGATTGATGAAAAAATTCTACTTTGTGCAGAAAAAACAAGGGAAAGTACAAAGAGATTAGAAGAGATAGCATGTTAGCTTGCCAAATATCATGTCTTTCTCTACAGGAAGAAACTTGATCTTGGACATTTCTTGCTTGCATTTAAATGAATAATAATCACTCAACACTATTATTAGACAAATTAGTTGACTTTCTTTTGAAAAGATAATTTCTTCTTATCAGAATTTTAATTAAGTGAATAAAATAAGTGTAGTTTTTAGGTTTCCAGATTCATGTTGGATAAAGATTTTGTTTTACTTAATATAGAAGCTATAGTTAATGAAAATTATTTTTACATAACTTTACTTATCAGAAATCTCCCTCCAAAAATGCTTCATTCAAGCTTTAATATTAAATCCAAATTGATCCCAAACTTATACATACAGTGGCCTACTTCAATATTCCATGTTGCTGCCTCACTATCAAAAACTGAATCCATGATCTGTCCCCATCAAAGTAGCTCCTCTTCTATCTAATGTTAGCTGTCTTGGTAAGTAGCTTTTCATCCACAGAGTTCTTTTCAGAAACCTGGGAGCCATCCTTGATAGTCCTTCTACCTCATTCACTTATATCCAATTCATTATCAAATCTTGTCAATTCTACTTCCCTTATGTGGAAAATATGTCTTGAATATGTTCATTTCTCACAACCTCTATTGCTACTACTATAAGTCACCATTATTAATTGCCTGGACTTAGAAAAATAGCCTTCCAAGTGGTTTTGTTTCTGATCTTCTCTTTCTTCATTCTAGTACTCATACTTTCACCAGAGTATAACCCCTCTCCCCCACTAGGGGCACCTGTGTTGCTCAGGGGTTGAGCATCTGCCTTTGACTCAGGTCATGATCCTGGGGTCCTGGTATTGAGTCCCGCATTAGGTACCCCGCAAGGAACCCGCTTCTCCCTCTGCCTATGTCTCTGCCTCTCTCTGTGCCTCTCATGAATAAATAAATAAAATCTTTTTAAAAAGAAATAAAATACCCCCTCCCCCACTAAAGGCCTTTCATAGCTTTATAAATTCTGTGAGATTCAGACAATATGATTCCATCCTCATCTTTGACTCATTTCCCCCTTCCCTACTTTGCTCCATATACACCAACCTCTCTGTTCCTAAAATACACAAAGTTCTTTTCCCTTCATAGCTCTTGTACATCCTGTTTCCTGCATGTGAGATATTCCTTTCACCTCCCCCTCTCTTCTTCTCCTTCCCTCCTTTCCTTTTGCTGTCTCTGTGTCTCTCCCTCTCTTTCTCTCACACTCACACATATACAATTTCTTCCTAGCCTACCTAACTCACACTCATCCTTCAAGTCTCAGATTAAATGTTGTTTTAATTTGTCAGAGAATCTTTCTCAGACCCTCTTGCCAGATTAGGTTAATTCCTCCTGCTACAAATTCTAATAGCTCTCTATACTTTTACCTAATAGCATGTATAATAATCATATTAAATATTTTTTTGTGAAATTATTTGTTAAATATATGTTTTCTCCATCATTCTATAACTATCATGATGTAGGCACTGTGTCTCTTCTGTTCATCGTTGTATCCCTGTTACCTAAAATAGTGACTGCATTTAGTATGCATTCAATAAGTATATATTAAATAAATTAATAATAAAAGAATTACAGAAGAGAAAGGATTTACTGAATGACTCTATTTGCCAAAGTTTAGGTCAAAACAGAGAAAGATAAGATGTGGCTACCTAGGAAGGGAAAATTAAGCCACAAAGAGATTAGAAGAGCAAAAATGTTGTCCACTTGACTTTTAAAAAATGAGGTCTATAACATGGCAATTTTTCTCTGTTTTATACCTTCTAGGCACTGATCTTGACTTTGCTCTGTGTACAAAATTTCATAAACCAGCATTTTTTTCTAATCTTAGCCTCTCTCCAAATTATGGAGAGTGACTCATATGTCACTCACAAATTTCTATTGATTTTTCTTTGTTATATCACTATACTTAAAAAATCCCACTGGCACTACCATATTGCAGAGCACAATTATCTTATCCTAGTCTTCTGCAAAAATCTCCTAAAACATCTTCCTACTCTCAATCTGTATAGCACTCTGATGCCAGATTAATCATTGTAAAACATTCTCTGTTCATGTTACCCACAGTTCAAAAGTCTCTATTTGCTCTTTGTCATTCTATAAAATAAATTATAAAATAAATTGAGGCCCTTGACTTGGCATTCATGGCCTTAATCCCAAATTTTCTGTTTCTTATGTGAAGATTCCATATATTCTCCAGATAGTCTCACCTGCACAATTTTGTTCATTCCTTTTTTTTTAAAAAAAATTAGAGTATCTTTCTTTCCTACTTGCTTTGGACTCCAAAATGTATTTCTGGACTACTCCTGTTGACAACAATATCTTCTTTCTCTGAAGTTTGTTCTCATCTACATTCTGTGTAATCACTTGATACTATTATCATAGTCTATTTTATTTTTTTTTTAATGTATAGGAACTTAAACACCACCTAAATTGTGAATCATTGAAAGCTTTACTGTATTCGCAGCATTCAGGATAGTACCTAGTAATATATTTGCTGTCTCTTATAACTCACTGTAGTGCCAGCATTTAGAATAGAATTTAGTACATAATACAGTTTAATGAAGATTTATTGCTGCTGCTGATGGGTATTACTTAGAGAAGGAGAGGTAGGCAGGGTTAACAGAATGTCTTATGAAATGCCAAACATACAGAGTATTGCTAGTATAGAGGCTAACTGAATTCACCAGACTTGAGATTGCTAATGGTTTGTTGGTATCAGCTTTAGCTGAACGGTTCCCTGATGCAAGAGAGCGTGAGGGAAGGGCATTTTGGTAGAAAGAATGGCATGATCAAATGCTCAGGCTGGAAATATGTACGAAAGATGGACTAGTTTGATAAGAAGGTGAGATTGCTCACTCCATATGGAGACCATTATCTTGCAGGGAAAAAATGAAGCTGCATTTATGTGAAAAAAAATCTTGAAAATCTGAATAAAAGTAATTTTTCTTCCTATACTAACCTATCTTTTTGAGAAATTAGGAGAATTTTAGTCAAGAGAAGAACAGAATCGAAGTATTTGTAAGTATTTGGAAAAATAGGTAAGAAAAATTATCCAAACTGAAGGAAACCTGAGCCCATTCCCATACTTTCCCATCACATATCGAATTACGGGTCATTTGCTAGACAGATAAGATAACTATTTTTTTATATTACTGCATTATAAATTTTTGCTTTATACGTACAGTTACTTTTATAATTTGGGTTTTTTTTCTTCTTCAGTGAGATATTGGTATTGATCAATATTAAGCTGGAAAGGAGTAAAAAAGTTAAAATCAATGGTATTCAATACTTAATATAAAATATCTCTGTATTCTTAAAATTGGGAATGAAAAGAGAGTCTATAAATTTAATAATTATGAAAGATTATTTTCTAGTTAACAGAAGTTTAGCATATCTTAATAATATAAATTGGTTTCTTAATGATAAATTAATATCTTATTCTGATAGAGGAACATTTGAAAATGTGATATACCCTGTTCCTTGGTCCTTAATATAATTTTATTTACATATATACATATTATTTAGATGTTATCAGGTTTAATCTGAGAGACTTGAATATTAAACTATGCACTCCATAAATAACTTTTAAGTAAACTTTTAAGACTGCTTCCTCATTTGTTTTTTGTTTTTTAAGTTTGTTTTGATTCATTTTGATTTTGATTCTGCTTACCTAAAAGCACTCCTACACTTTTGCTGCAGGATGTACTAAGTAATGAAAGAATGGGCTGTGGAAAGTAGACAAACAGGTTATTTTCATTTTGTTTCAGTTTTGTTTAAAGTATAAGCTTGGGGGTTAAGGCATTCAAATTATCATCCTGGTTGCTTTTCTATAGACATAAAGTATCAAAGATAGTTACCTATAGAAGCATTCACATCAACTTAATATGTCTCCATCTCTCCTGTAGTGACCAATGTTACCTGTGATGACAAACTTATATTTGATACCACTAGCCTAATTATTCATGCTGTGGTCAGACTGAAAGCAAAGCAGAGAAGTAGAGTACATGGGCTCATAATAGGCCCCTCCCTCCCAAAACTCAGATTTTTTTCTTTGTGATCTGATGACCCCTCTATCACTTTTCATTTTGGAACAGGAAATGATGATATTATAACATCATTTATGTTTAGGTGGTAATATTGTGCGTCTGATATGTGGTTGACAAGTCATGTGGTTGACAAGTCATGTCCTACAAGGTGGAATGGTGAGAAAGTGAGGCAACCTTAGGTAAATCTGAGGCTTCCCTGGCAGATGAATTAAGTCTTTCTGCCTCCAAGTGTAAGACTGCTGGAAGACAGAAAAAGTGTGAGTTCAATTTTTGTCACCAGTACTCATTGCTAGTTGAGTAAAATCTTTTCTTTGGGTTGATTTTAAGAACTTGGGAAAGCACTGGAATGGTACATTGCATTTCTAGTGGCCTAGTTGATATTACAACAGTCTGGAAAGTTGAATGCATTGAATGCTTTTCTAAAAAAGAACTTAATGGTCCTAGAAAGATGGATCACTGTTTCTGGTTGAAATTACATTTTAATAGAATTCTGACAAAAACAATATGCATTTTAACAAGTTTCATGAAATGGCAACATTTTCAACATACAAAATAAATAGCAAGAGTGATGGTGGTGTTTCAATCAGCACATGTAACTGGAAAGTTCTGGAATATTATGAGAAACTACAGAATGTGTAAGTCAAATCCTGGCTTTATGTTTACAGTAGTAAAGGAGGAAGTTTCAAGATTTTTAGTCAAGGTCTCAGAAACATGAGATACACACTATTAAAAGGAGGTTATCCTAACCCAGAGGTTGGGTAATGTAGGGCAGAATGTAGGGAACAGACCATGAAGTAGGAGAGAGATGAACTACATGTGGATTATCATGGATAATTTTATCATGGATAAAAAACACAGATTTGTGGTCTGAGAGTAATGCTTTAGATATTCTACTTTTCCTGCTATATCTTCAACATCTCTACGTATGTCTAGATTAAGAGATTGGCAAACACTTTCTTTAAAGGGACAGATGGTAAATATTTTAGGCTTTCCAGAGTATACAGTCTATAACTACTGCCACTGTAGCCACAGGCTATACATAAAAAATAGGAGTAGCTGTGTTTCAACATGACTTTATTTACAAAACTAGGAGACAAGCCCACTGACTGTTGTTTGCTGACTCCTTATTTAGAGTCTTACTTACCAAGTCAGATCTTGCCTGGACAATGACATTAGCCTCATTCCTGTCTATGAAAAAAGCCTTTATGTCTCCATTCATTTGTTCAAGACATTCTATAGAACATGTAACACGTAACAGACACTATTCCATACAATGTAGATACAGTAGTGAAAAAGATGAATTTCCTTTCTCTAAGAGTTTGTCTAAGAAACAATGGATAAATAAAGAAGCAAGGAGACAAAATAATGAAAACTTATTTTAGGTGTTATAAAGGAACTAAATACCATGACACAAAAGAAAGTAATTGGGGATAGGAGCTCAACTTTAAATAGGTGGCCAAGGAATGCTTTCTGAAGAGGATGACATTTAAGCTAAAATCTGAATGACAGGAAAACAACAACAAACAACAACAACAACCATATTGTAAGTGTGGGGAAAGAGCATTCTAGGAAAGGGAGATAAAAAGTATAAAGGTGTTGAGGTGGGAAGATGCTTGATATGTTTGAGAAGAGAAAGGAAGCCTATGTGTCTAGAATGGAGGAAAAAAGAGGTACCAAATGAGGTTGGAGATGAAGACAGTACCCAGATCAAGAAAATCCTTGAAGGTTATGATCATGTGTGTGGAATGTTTTCTAACTTCAGTGGGAAGCTGTTAAAAATATATTATCAGGGAGGTAACATAACCTTATGTATATTTTATATGAATTATTCTGGCTGCTATATAATGAATGAAAAGGGAGAAGCACGACTGGAAGTAAGGAAATTAGAAGTCTCAGGGCACCTAGGTGGCTCAGTTGGTTAAGCCTCTGACTCTTGGTTTCAGCTCAGGCTATGATCATAGGGTCATGAGACCCAGCCCTGCATTGGGCTTGAAGTTCAGCAGCTAGTCTGATTGAGTATCTTTCTCCCTCTGCCCCTCTCCTCCACACACACTTTCTCTCTCTCTCTCTCTCAAATAAATAAACAAACAAATAAATACATCTTTTTTAAAAAGGTTTCTGCAATGGCTTAGATGAGAAAGTCTGAGAGTGGTTGTAGTGTAGACAGAGATAAGAGGTTGAATTTGACATGTATTTTGAAATATATCAATAGGATGATGTATTGCTCATGTATTGAATATGGCAGTTAGAGGAAGAAAGGAGTCAAGAATAATTACTACTTTTTGAATTGAACATCTGGGGGTAGTGGTAACATGTTCTGAGACTGGAAAGAGAGAAGAGAAATAGGAGGGGAGTGAATCACGATTTCTGTTTTGGATAAGCTGGGTTTGGAATGTCAATAAGAATTTAGGGGAAAATACAAAATAAGAAATAGGATATGTTTGTAGTTCAAGGGAGAGTTCTGAACTAAAATTTTTATTTTTGGTGGCATTAGCACATGGATGGTATTTAAAACACTGGATCAGGCCTCTGCTTCTGGCCACATGGAGTAAAGGCCTAGATCTACCCATTCACCTTAAACAAACAAAAAATAAGCAAAATATTTTTAAAAATGGTTTTCAGACATTGAAAAAGCTAGCATCTGAGAGAAGGAAAACAAATTAAGTGAATCCTACTATTTATGCAACTTGTTGCCTTAAGAGAAATTCTAGGACTCAGTACAGGGAGAGGAACCCAAACAGAACCTCACAGCTTCCCTAAGTTGAGAAAACAGGGTTGAGAATGCAAAGGAGATTTAGAGGGCAACATGTTAGCAAGGATAGGACAAAGCTATAGGAGTTGAAAAGGATTCCCCTCAAGTCTTCAACTGAGTACTGATTGGCACTTGATGTGAGGAAATCTACTTGAACCTGGAGAAAGAGTAACAAATTCTTTGATACTCTCTCCTTCTCCCAGGAGGTAGAGCTTATTATAGTGGATAAAGCTGGCAGATAGAGTCTTCACCAAGCGATTAAAGTTAACATTGTCGTAATAAGACATATTGATATCATTACCTCCTTATATAAATATTTACTTATTTATTTTAGAGGCGGGGAGAGAGAATGAGTGCATGAGTGGGGGGAGGGGCAAAGGGAGAGAATCTCCAGCAGATTCCCCGCTGAGCGCAGAGCCCAACTTGGGGTCCAATCTCATGACCATGAGATCATAACCTGAGCCAAAACCAAGAGCTGGACGCTCACCCGACCGAGCTACCCAGGCACTCCTGTACCCCCTGATATAATGTGATGAAAAGCACACCTCTCCTTTGTGGCATTATTTCCAAAAATCCATAATGCCATTGTAATTATGAGAAAACATCAGACGAACACACATGAATGCCCTATGAGGGGCACTCTACAAAGTTTATGACCAGTATTTTTCAGAAGTGTCAAGGCCATGAAAAATTGAAAGACCAGGGAACTGTCACAGATTGGAGGGCCCTAGAGGTATATCAGCTAAGTCCAATGCAGTATCCTGGAATAAAAATAAGGACGGACATTAGTGGAAAAGCTGGGGAAATCCAAAGTACATTTGTAGTTGAGTTATTAATAGAATTGTAGTGATGTTAAATTCTTTTAATAATTATACCTTGGTTACATGAGATATTAATATGAAGGAGAAGCTGAATGAAGGCTAGAAGATAACTCTATCGTCTTTTCAACTCTTCTGTAAGTCAAAAGTTATCTCACCATAATTATTTTTTAAAGAGCAAATTTAAGACTCTGGAAACAACAAAACAGAGCACTGACACATCACTGGTTGGAGCCTTTCTAATTACCCCCACGCAAGAAAATCTCAATAATATTCACTCAGTCGTTTCATATAAATGTATTGGGGAAATATAACAGGCAAACATTGTGCTCTGACTAGGTTTATAGAAGCAAATGAAAGATATGTGTTTTTTTGGTTGCCAAAGAGAATTATGAGTGTTATAACTATGGGTAGATGGAGACTGAGAAAGTTTGGATTTGCAACAATTTAATTGAGTTGGGGGCTCAGCCATAAGTGTCACTGAATCATCTTCAAAGTCTAATTGTCTTCAAAGTTGATGTGTAGGGGGAAAACCAAAGTTTCAGAGAAAAATTACAAAACTGTACAACTGATTACTTCTAATTTCTAATGTTTGTACAAGAATCCTTTTTTTTAACTGCTTTTTAATGATCATATGCATTGTGGCTTTTTCATTGCTTGAGTGAGTTTTGGTTTGATCAGAATCAGGAGCATAGGTACTAGAGAAAGCTTGCCTAAGCTTCCCAGGTGAACATTCTTGATGTATCGATCAGTATTAATATTGTGAAATCAATATCTGTGTTTATTCTGTAGCACTTCCAAAATTCCTATCTGTGTCTCCAATTAAGGAACACACTCAATACAACTAGTTTTCTATGTTGTCTCCATTCCTTTGTGAATGGCAATATTTAAAGGGATTATTAAATATATTAAAATGAGTAGGCTTGATTTTGAATGAGTGAAGAAAAGGTATTTACAAGATTTGTATGCTTCTGGAGTCCTACTGGGATTTTTTGCTGGCAGCATAGCCTGTTAATATTTAATACTTTCCAGAAATTATCCTCAGAGGCTCAATCCATTAGCTCAAGTGCATGCTACAAAAACAGATTTGTATACTATCAACAGCACATGAACAGAGAAGGGAAAGAAAATGAAATGGTTTTTCTATCAAGTACCATGATTTAGAAATCTCTGTGTTTCGTGGTTTCAGCTCAGTGCTTGGCAATACTGGAAGTTCTACATTCAATTTTGTTGAAATCAGTGAATGAATGAATGAATGAATGAATGAATGAATGAATATATCAACCAGGTTTTCATTTAAAGTGCTTAAAGCATCACAACCTTTTCTTTGTCTCTGGCGATGTCCTTGGAAATAAATAAATAAATAGATAAATAAATAAATAAGTAAATAAATAAATAAATAAATATTTCAATACCGGGTGCTGTTCAACTATTTCAGAAATGTTACCTTTGTACCAGTAGATGGCAGTCCCTCTTCACGTCTCATCTTAATTTAATGAGAAAAGGAAGCAAGGGATTGAAAAAGAAAAGGATGGAAATAGAAGCAGATAAAGATAGATATTTAAATTCAGCACATTGTGTTTAATTTTTATGAATGGATTTTTAAAAGTGAACTGTTAAGAAGCAGGGAAAATTAAAATATGTCTTAAGTTAATTGGAAATAAGACATCAAACAATTGACTTTGTGCTAGCTCATCAAATTTCATACCAATGTGTTACATTTTGATTAAATGACAACTGTATTTCTTTCTAAAAATAAGCTCATCAATAGCCATGTGGGATATGTGGTTTTCCATGTAAATGTCAGCCAATTTCTTGTCATGCTGAGTACTCAAGTGAGGCAGGCTTTAATTTTTAAGGTTTTTGGGCTGCACTTTGTTATCAGGTTGATACTTTGGAGAGTGCTTAGGGAAAGCCTCAAACTATTTTTATCTCCAAAATGTTTAAAATTTGTTTAGCAGCTTAGGATGCTATAGACATTCGGACAAATGCATGCCCTAGCACTGAAGCATAATATGGAAAACTGCCCCAACAGGAGCTCATTATACATTTCCACAGAGATTCCCAATATGTGAAACACATTGATGCATTCAAATTGCATCTCTGCTACAGTAGTTGCTAGGGAGCAAACTGAGATCACCAATTTCATTTCCTTTAAGAAAGTATCTTTATTTGAAACCTAAATCGTGGGTTCTAGAATAATTTCCTCAACCTCTTCCCCTCATTACATTCATCATTCTTCCATCTTCTTCAGCCCTCTTACCCTGACCCTACTGCGATGGGAAAAAAAATGACTAACACCTGGGGAACTATTCAGAAATTCAAATAGCGGGTCCCATTATCCACTTGATTTTTTTGTATCTTCCTATTTAGTATATTCTACAATTTGTCAACAGATAAAACCACAATAACCTTAAATGAGCTCTAATTCATAACCACTGTTAACTGGAGAATATAGGTCATGGTAAAAATACATTTTTCATGAAAATGGCTATATTCTCACCTATTTTGCATAAAATTCGTGTCTCTGAAAATAAACTACTATATGGATAGTTTGATTTTATATTATAAAATTGTACTCATATCTAAGTTTGTATTTAGCTGATTTATTTAGCGGATATATAAAACCAATTATATAGCTATAGTAGAACTAGGAAATGGTAGGAATGATATTAACAAATTGAAAAAGACACAGAAAAACACTTCCTGTTCACAACGAATGTATGTGCTTTCCCTTGACCTATCTGGAAATATCAGAATGCCAGCAGGTCAACCATTGCAGATATATACGCTATTATAATTTTTGATGTTTGTCTGTGTTTCCCCATTAGACTTTGAAATGGTTGAGGGGAAGAAACATTTACATTAATTTATTCATATAATCATGCTTTCGCCAATCACTAATTGTATACTTACTTTGTGACAGTTTGGGGATAAGATGACAAATAAGATGTAACTGCTGTCTTTAAGAAGCTTACAGTATGTTAAGGTAAAACAAACACATAAAAACTAGAGTTAATATTTGTAGATGCCATGACTGAAGTATGTATTGACTACAGTGAAATCACTAGAGCCTTTCTGTCTGTTGGGATGTAAGGTGGAGTGATAGAAAACTTCATTAGAGAGTAACTCCTGAACTGTTTTTGAAAGATGTGTAGTTCATCAGATTGACAAATTGTGATGTAAAATATTCTGCACAGTTGGACCAGTGTGGAAAAGGGCATAGGGTTGTTTATTTGAAAATTGGAAATTTGTGTGAGACAGCACAAAACACAGGGCTGTAATTGTAGGTAGGGATATGGTCAGGAAAGCTTTTAATGTCACATAAAGGAATTTGGACTTTATTATATGGATGCTTAGAGTCAGAAATGAGTCTTATGCAGGGAAATGACAAATCCTATTTACCCTTTTTTTTTTTTTTGTGGTGCAAAAAGAAAGAAATTTGTTTCAGTGAGACCAACACCAGGCAGACAGCAGACTAGTGCCTCAAGACTGTTTCTGAAGCAGTGAAAATACTTCCAGGTTTTTTATAAGGAAAGTGTGGGACAAAGGTAGTGGGTACATGCTGGTAAGCAGGTTCACCCTGACAAAGCCTTAGTGGGTAGACTCACAGGTGGGAATTTGGCAACAAAGAGATAATTTGGGAGACTTTGCAATAGTTTAGGCAAGAAATGGAAGATGAAATAAATCTAGATGGATAGGTAACAAGATCAGTTTTAGATTTAGATTGGGGTGTGTGTTGGGTTTCCAAGAAGAGACAAATAGGCATCAAGGGAAAGCTCTGGATTAGAATTGTAGCTTTGGGATCTATCAGTATATAACTGATAGCCATATATATGGATGAGATCATTTAGTGAGGGAAGAAAGGATAGAATATTGGGAAACAACATTTAAGGTGTAATAGATAAAAAGAACTCTAAGATGAAAAATATAAGAAGGCAGGAATGGAAGGTAAAGAGAATGGATTTATGGAAGTGAAGGCGGAAATAAGTAGTCAACATGACAATATATGAAGATTTTTTCTTTTAATAAACTTCTCTATATTACCAGAATCTAGCATAGAACCTGGCACTGAGTGGGTGTTAACATATATCTTTGGAACTGAACTTACCAAGTACACTTTGTCATCACTACAATATTATTGGTCAGAGAAAATCCTCAATCCACACAGGTAAGTTGTTGTAAATGGTAACTTGAGTAGTGACACTCCTAGAAGAAGCTGAAAGTAGACTGGTGGTTACCAGGGGCTGGGGGGTGGAGGCAGAAGTTAATGGGTATAAAATTTGGGTATAAAAAGTCCTGAAGATTGATTACAGAACAATGTGTATGTACCTAATACTACTGCACTGTGCACTTAAAATGGTTAAAGTGGTAAATTTTATGTCATGTGTATTTTACCACAACTATATACATATACACAACTAGAATAAAAGACTTATGGAGTCCTTATATCCACTCTGGAACACAATAAAAGCCATGGATTTAGCTTAGGGGTGAAACTTTAATTCAGAGCACCTGACCACGTTGTCCACATGTGCCTAGAGTATTGATGGTAAAGTAGATCAAGGAATTTGTCCACCTGACTTTAAGTTTAGAGTTTTTTCCACAATGCTTCTTTTTATCCCACTTTGTCCTCAGGAAAGTCTATTTCTATTACAAACACTCCTGCAAATAAAGGAGATTAGTACCTTATTATGTCTGTGTTGATCTTTGCTTTGTTCTGTGGATGGAAAATATACCATGTTTGATCCTTCATTTTGAAAAGAAAGCTAGAAAAATGCAGACCCCAAAGAGATATTTGACTTAAAAGGTGCATTAATTTGTTCTCATATCAATAATTAAATAAATCAGAGTTTCGTTTAAACTCAAATGTCTTGTTTTTTTGTCCTCTTGTGATTTGGGCACACATATATTTGTTTGATTTCTTTTAGGTTAAACTGTGGACATAAACTTCTACTATAAAAGGAATGAACAAAAAACGAATTTTATATGAGGCCTGACTTAATTATTGTACAAGAGGTTTTATGGCATTTCAGAAATGAGTGGCACCACTTTCTACAATACTGCGCCTTGTAAAACTAAATGGCAGAAAATTAAAAACAGATTGAGAACATGTTTAAATCTAAAAAAACCCTTATACTTCAACACATTTAACCAAATATAGATTAACTCTGGGAAAACATATAACCACTGCAATTTGCTTAAGTTGTGTTCACATGCCATGATATGACCAGAACAAAGTCTGCAATTATGCAATAGTAAATCTAACAGCATTCCTTAAAAATCAATTGTACGTGTAGTGGTATAATAGTATGTACTTTGTTCATTTCATAGTTATAGCAACAATTATATTTGGATTTGTAAAGAAATGCAAGGGTTTTTTTTTTCTTAATAGAAATTAAGCCTATTATTAAGTACCTGTTAAATGTATTAGAAGCTCTTTGAGGCTTAAAGCTAACCTAATAAAGGCTCACCCTCAAATGGTTAATGGAGAGAATAGACATCATTAGCTAGTATTCTGTGGTAACTTTGTGACCAATTCTCTCAGTGCCTCTCTTTCCTTCACTTTATCTTCTGCATTTTTTTCTTTGCTTCTTTTCCCATCCTCCCAATTGCCATATTTTACCTGATTACTTATTGCTGCCCATCTACCCTTTCATTTTATACTCCTGTACTAACTATACAGTCTTTCCCTGATTTACAAATGTTCTCTCTGTTCTCCGTGAGTGAATATATGAGACAATGAAGTGAAGTCTCTGGCTCTCTCTCTGTGTCTCTCATGAAAATAAATAAATATCTTTAAAAAAAAAGAAGCTAAGGGAGAGGCGAGTGACAAATGGTAAATAATTTTGTAACTCGGATGAGAAGACAGGCTTTTTTTTTGAGACTTTTGAATTTAGTTGTGGTTTAAATATTGGGAGTTGAATAGAACACTGGGAATAGATGTTCAAGAAATAAATTTAAAAAGAGGAATTAAAAAACAGGTATTTATTTTAGACTAGAAAATGCAATGAAGAAATAGGAAAGCAATACTTTACCAAATGTGAAGAAAAAAACTCAATCCGTGGTTTTCTAGAAAAATTAATTTCAACAAGAAACAAATTTGAGAAATGTATTTTTAATATATTTGATTCTAAGATTACTGTACATAGCATATGTTTCCTCAAAATCAAACATATGTTTATTTTTAGAATGTAAGTTTCCTGACAGTGTGATAAATCTCCATTTACCCTGTGGTGATTTAGGCTAAAGTATTTTGGTTAATGGAAAGTTTGTGTTAACTGAGGCTTGCCAAATAGCTCATATTTTTCACTGGATCCTAATGTTTTGAAACTTGTAACAAATAATTAAAATTTATTAAATGTCTCCAATAATTACTGATCCCTTAGCAATTCTTCAAAACATTGAAAACATAGAATTAGGATTCTTCAGGCATCTGTTTGACGTTCCATCATTCTTTTAAAGTATACCAAATTTAATTAGAGAATCATTAATACATTTTTAAAGGGAGCTGCTTTATTAGTACTTATATAGTGGCTTTATAAACATTCCTTATTTATAATTATCTACTACATTTGTAAAACACCATGCACATTCAGTTCAGAATACAGGGACTTAGCCTGTTCCTCTTTGAATCCTCAGCATGCTTCTTTGCATAGAGTAAACTAAATATTTTCAAAAACATTGAATTTGTGACTTTAGGTGTTTTTTTTTTTTTTTCCAATACAGGGAAAGAGTCTAAGTTCCTAAAAGGCTATCTACTAATGATATTTTCTCAGTGTGATGCTGTGTCCAAACAGGATCTTTGCTCTCACAAAGAAAGATATTGGAAACAAAACAAAAAAAAGCCCTTATCCTACATTCCCTAAACTGCTGAAATAGCCACATTTGAAATTTCTGATTCTCAGCCTCAGAAATACAATAATGTGGCTGAGGACAATTTAGATAAAGTACAGGCAGCTTTTATTACTGACGATCAGAAATTATAGGTTTTAATTTGACCGACCTTAGTTATAAAGATATGTTATAATTGGATAACAGACCTAGCGAAGAAAATAATTTTGACTTTATTTTCCTCTCATGACATGTGAAATTGCCCTTCTAAGCAACATAAAGGAAAGACAACAAGAAAACATGTATATTTCCATGATTATAATAGTTCTACAATTAAGAGTTGTGTTGGAATGCATCTCGATAGGAGTGGGTATCTATACAGATTCCATTTCTTATCATGATTATATGAGCTTTTCTCTTTATGTTTGCTTAGAAGGAGAGAACAGCCCAAGATATTCAACTATTTAACTATGAACTTTTTGGTTTGTTAATCTCCCAGAAACATAATATTTATATATGAAGTTTGTGATAACCAGTAAACTTATACAATATGTTTGATATATGTTATTGTATTTGCTTAATTACCCAATATTCTTTTTTATAGAAAATTGAATTTAGTTGCTTAAGCAGTAAACGAATTTATTAGCCTTAGGAAAATTAACTTACTGTTCTTTTATAAATGAACTCCACCATCATGTAATCAATTCAACACCATGTGTGGGTTCTCTGGTTTAAGAACATTTTGACTAGCTCTCCTTTGAAGCTGCCAAAAATTAGTGTTGCTTTTGACAAATTTAATTCAAATATAATGTAAAGCCTAGAGCCTTGTGTGACAACAGCTTAAAATATAAGATTTTCAGTTAGAATGGATAAAATCTGGGAGTAGTAATCACCTAAGAGTAAAAAAATAATGAATACAATGTATAATATTAACATTGGCTTATTACTTGAATAACTCAAACTCAATGAACTTGAGACAAATGAGAGTACATAAGTACATTCTAAGAGATGTTAAAGGCTTAAACATGAATTAGGTTAAAAAGATTTTAGTTTAAGGAAGGGTGAAGTCAAGATCAAGGTAGGGAAATATTAATAAACTTTTGAATTTGTATTAAGGGAAATGACTGCTTCTTTACCAAAACATCTTTAGAGGCTAACCATCAAAGAGGTATAATCGGACTAGGTAAAATGAATTATTCTGGCTAGTATTAGAAATCTTTATATGTAAGTGATTTATTTTTTTTTAATTTTTTTTATTGGTGTTCAATTTACCAACATACAGAATAACCCCCAGTGCCCGTCACCCAATCACTCCCACCCCCCCGCCCTCCTCCCCTTCTACCACCCCTAGTTCGTTTCCCAGAGTTAGCAGTCTTTACGTTATGTCTCCCTTTCTGTTTTTTCCCACACATTTCTTCTCCCTTCCCTTATATTCCCTTTCACTATTATTTATATTCCCCAAATGAATGAGAACGTATAGTGTTTGTCCTTCTCCGACTGACTTACTTTACTCAACATAATACCCTCCAGTTCCATCCACATTAAAGAAAATGGTGGGTATTTGTTGTTTCTAATGGCTGAGTAATATTCCATTGTATACATAGACCACATCTTCTTTATCCACTCATCTTTCGATGGACACCGAGGCTCCTTCCACAGTTTGGCTATCGTGGCCATTGCTGCTAGAAACATCGGGGTGCAGGTGTCCCGGCATTTCATTGCATCTGTATCTTTGGGGTAAATCCCCAGCAGTGCAATTGCTGGGTCGTAGGGCAGGTCTATTTTTAACTCTTTGAGGAACCTCCACACAGTTTTCCAGAGTGGCTGCACCAGTTCACATTCCCACCAACAGTGCAAGAGGGTTCCCTTTTCTCCGCATCCTCTCCAACATTTGTTGTTTCCTGCCTTGTTAATTTGCCCCATTCTCACTGGTGTGAGGTGGTATCTCATTGTGGTTTTGATTTGTATTTCCCTGATGGCAAGTGATGCAGAGCATTTTCTCATATGCATGTTGGCCATGTCTATGTCTTCCTCTGTGAGATTTCTCTTCATGTCTTTTGCCCATTTCATGATTGGATTGTTTGTTTCTTTGGTGTTGAGTTTAAGAAGTTCTTTATAGATCTTGGAAACTAGCCCTTTATCTGATACGTCATTTGCAAATATCTTCTCCCATTCTGTAGGTTGTCTTTTAGTTTTGTTGACTGTATCCTTTGCTGTGCAAAAGCTTCTTATCTTGATGAAGTCCCAATGGTTCATTTTTGCTTTTGTTTCTTTTGCCTTCGTGGATGTATCTTGCAAGAAGTTACTGTGGCCAAGTTCAAAAAGGGTGTTGCCTGTGTTCTTCTCTAGGATTTTGATGGAGTCTTGTCTCACATTTAGATCTTTCATCCATTTTGAGTTTATCTTTGTGTATGGTGAAAGAGAGTGGTCTAGTTTCATTCTTCTGCATGTGGATGTCCAATTTTCCCAGCACCATTTATTGAAGAGACTGTCTTTCTTCCAATGGATAGTCTTTCCTCCTTTATCGAATATTAGTTGACCATAAAGTTCAGGGTCCACATCTGGGTTCTCTATTCTGTTCCATTGATCTATGTGTCTGTTTTTGTGCCAGTACCACACTGTCTTGATGACCACAGCTTTGTAGTACAACCTGAAATCTGGCATTGTGATGCCCCCAGATATGGTTTTCTTTTTTAAAATTCCCCTGGCTATTCGGGGTCTTTTCTGATTCCACACAAATCTTAAAATAATTTGTTCTAACTCTCTGAAGAAAGTCCATGGTATATTGATAGGGATTGCATTAAACACGTAAATTGCCCTGGGTAACATTGACATTTTCACAATATTAATTCTGCCAATCCATGAGCATGGAATATTTTTCCATCTCTTTGTGTCTTCCTCAATTTCTTTCAGAAGTGTTCTATAGTTTTAAGGGTATAGATCCTTTACATCTTTGGTTAGGTTTATTCCTAGGTATCTTATGCTTTTGGGTGCAATTGTAAATGGGATTGACTCATTAATTTCTCTTTCTTCAGTCTCATGGTTAGTGTATAGAAATGCCACTGATTTCTGGGCATTGATTTTGTATCCTGCCACGCTACCGAATTGCTGTGTGAGTTCTGGCAATCTTGGGGTGGAGACTTTTGGGTTTTCTATGTAGAGTATCATGTCATCGGCGAAGAGGGTGAGTTTGACTTCTTCTTTGCCAATTTGAATGCCTTTAATGTCTTTTTGTTGTCTGATTGCTGAGGCTAGGACTTCCAGTACTATGTTGAACAGCAGTGGTGAGAGTGGACATCCCTGTCTTGTTCCTGATCTTAGGGGAAAGGCTCCCAGTGCTTCCCCATTGAGAATGATATTTGCTGTGGGCTTTTCGGAGATGGCTTTTAAGATGTTGAGGAATGTTCCCTCTATCCCTACACCCTGAAGAGTTTTGATCAGAAATGGATGCTGTATTTTGTCAAATGCTTTCTCTGCATCTAATGAGAGGATCATATAGTTCTTGATTTTTCTCTTGCTGATATGATGAATCACATTGTTTTACGGGTGTTGAACCAGCCTTGTGTCCCGGGGATAAATCTTACTTGGTCATGGTGAATAATTTTCTTAATGTATTGTTGGATCCTATTGGCCAGTATCTTGCTGAGAATTTTTGCATCCATGTTCATCAGGGATATTGGTCTGTAATTCTCCTTTTTGGTGGGGTCTTTGTCTGGTTTTGGAATTAAGGTGATGCTGGCCTCATAGAACGAATTTGGAAGTACTCCATCTCTTTCTATCTTTCCAAACAGCTTTAGGAGAATAGGTATGGTTTCTTCTTTAAACGTTTGATAAAATTCCCCTGGGAAGCCATCTGGCCCTGGACTCTTGTGTCTTGGGAGGTTTTTGATGACTGCTTCAATTTCCTCCCTGGTTATTGGCCTGTTCAGGTTTTCTATTTCTTCCTGTTCCAGTTTTGGTAGTTTGTGGCTTTCCAGGAATGCGTCCATTTCTTCTAGATTGCCTAATTTATTGGCGTATAGCTGTTCATAATATGTTTTTAAAATCGTTTGTATTTCCTTGGTGTTGGTAGTGATCTCTCCTTTCTCATTCATGATTTTATTAATTTGAGTCTTCTCTCTCTTCTTTTTAATAAGGCTGGCTAATGGTTTATCTATCTTGTTAATTCTTTCAAAGAACCAACTCCTGGTTCTGTTGATCTGTTCCACAGTTCTTCTGGTCTCGATTTCGTTGAGTTCTGCTCGAATCTTTATTAACTCCCTTCTTCTGCTGGGTGTAGGATCTATTTGCTGTTTTTTCTCTAGCTCCTTTATGTGTAAGGTTAGCTTTTGTATTTGAGTTCTTTCCAGTTTTTGAATGGATGCTTGTATTGCAATGTATTTCCCCCTTAGGACTGCTTTTGCTGCATCCCAAAGATTTTGAACGGTTGTATCTTCATTCTCATTAGTTTCCAAGAATCTTTCTAATTCTTCCTTAATTTCCTGGTTGACCCTTTCATCTTTTAGCAGGATGGTCCTTAACCTCCACGTGTTTGAGGTCCTTTCAAACTTCTTGTTGTGATTTAGTTCTAATTTCAAGGCATTATGGTCTGAGAATATGCAGGGGAAGATCCCGATCTTTTGGTATCGGTTCAGACCCGATTTGTGACCCAATATGTGGTCTATTCTGGAGAAAGTTCCATGTGCACTTGAGAAGAATGTGTATTCAGTTGAGTTTGGATGTAAAGTTCTGTAGATATCTGTGAAATCCATCTGGCCCAGTGTATCATTTAAAGCTCTCGTTTCTTTGGAGATGTTGTGCTTAGAAGACCTATCGAGTATAGAAAGAGCTAGATTGAAGTCACCATGTATAAGTGTATTGTTATCTCAGTATTTCTTCACTTTGGTTATTAATTGATTGATATATTTGGCAGCTCCCACATTCGGGGCATATATATTGAGGATTGTTAAGTCCTCTTGTTGAATAGATCCTTTAAGTATGATATAGTGTCCCTCTTCATCTCTCACTACAGTCTTCAGGGTAAATTTTAGTTTATCTGATATAAGGATGGCTACCCCTGCTTTCTTTTGAGGACCATTCGAATGGTAAATGGTTCTCCAACCTTTTATTTTCAGGCTGTAGGTGTACTTCTGTCTAAAATGAGTCTCTTTTTAGACAGCAAATAGGGATCCCTGGGTGGCGCAGTGGTTTGGCGCCTGCTTTTGGCCCAGGGCGTGATCCTGGAGACCCGGGATCGAATCCCACATCGGGCTCCCGGTGCATGGAGCCTGCTTCTCCCTCTGCCTGTGTCTCTGCCTCTCTCTCTCTCTCTGTGACTATCATAAAAAAAAAAAAATTAGACAGCAAATAGATGGGTCCTGCTTTTTTTATGCAGTCTGAAACCCTGCGCCTTTTGATGGGGTCATTAAGCCCGTTCACATTCAGAGTTACTATTGAGAGATAGGAGTTTAGTGTCCTCATGATATCTATTCAGTCCTTGTTTTTGTGGATTGTTCCACTAAACTTCTTCTTAAAGGGGAATTTTAAGAGTCCCCCTTAAAATTTCTTGCAGAACTGGTTTGGAGGTCACATATTCTTTCAGTTGCTGCCTGTCTTGGAAGCTCTTTATCTCTCCTTCCATTTTGAATGAGAGCCTTGCTGGATAAAGTATTCTTGGTTGCATGTTCTTCTCATTTAGGACCTGAATATATCCTGCCAGCCCTTTCTGGCCTGCCAGGTCTCTGTGGAGAGGTCTGCTGTTACCCTAATACTCCTCCCCATAAAAGTCAGGGATTTCTTGTCTCTTGCTGCTTTAAGGATCTTCTCTTTATCTTTGGAATTTGCAAGCTTCACTATTAAATGTCGAGGTGTTGAACGATTTTTATTGATTTTAGGGGGGATCTCTATTTCCTGGATCTGAATGCCTGTTTCCCTTCACAGATTAGGAAAGTTTTCAGCTAGAATTTGTTCAAATACATATTCTGGCCCTCTGTCCTTTCGGCGCCCTTGGGAACACCAATTGAACGTAAGTTTTTCTTCCTCAGGCTGTCGTTTATTTCCCTTAATCTATCTTCATGGTCTTTTAATTGTTTGTCTCTTTTTTCCTCAGTTTCTCTCTTTGCTATCAACTTGTCTTCTATGTCACTCACTCGTTCTTCCACCTCGTTAACCCTCGTCGTTAGGACTTCTAGTTTGGATTGCATCTCATTCAGTTGATTTTTAATTTCTGCCTGATTGGATCTAAATTCTGCAGTCATGAAGTCTCTTGAGTCCTTTATGCTTTTTTCTAGAGCCACCAGTAGCTCTATGATAGTGCTTCTGAATTGGCTTTCTGACATTGAATTGTAATCCAGATTTTGTAACTCTGTGGGAGAGAGGACTGTTTCTGATTTTTTCTTTTGAAGTGAGATTTTCCTTCTAGTCATTTTGGTCAGTGCAGAGTGGCCAAAATCAAGTTGTATTGGGAAAAGGAGAAAAAGAGAGGAGAGAAAGAAGGAAAGAAAAGAGAAAGAGGAAAAAAAAAGGAAGAAAAAAACAAAAAAAAAACAAAAAAAAAAAAAGAAAAAGAAAGAAAGGGAAAAAAAGGGGTTGGGGGAAGGAAACAAATCAAAAAGCAAAACAAAACAAAACAAAACAAAACAAAAAAAGAACCACGGGGGAGTATCTTCTGATTCTGTGCACTTTAAGTCCCTTGACTTCCCCTGGAACTTGTCCTTCTAGCTGGTCTTCTGGGCGAGGGGCCTGTTGTGCTGTTTTAGGTGTTAGCACTTGGGGGAGCTGCTCTGCCCCTGCCTGGTGCAGGGCTCAGTGGGGGTTGTTTACCCCGTGAGGCCCCTGGAGGAACAGCCCCAGTGGCGGGCCCAGCTCTGGAAACCTGGATTCAGCCCCCGCAGTAGCTCCGGAGCTCTCCATCTGCAGGGCCCGGAGGCTCCAGGCGGGGCCGCTGATCTGCTCAGCTCGGGGCAGGAGCGTCCTCGCTGTCCTGGGCCCTCCCGGCCTCTGCCTGTCCCGGGGGGAGGCCAGATCCTGGGCTGTTTCCTGGCGCCCTGTGCTCCGGGGCCTGCGCTGTTGGATTCGGGCTCCCGCTGCGCAGCCCCCTCCGCGGAGTCGCCCCCGAGCCCCCCGAGCTGCTCCAGGTCCCGCCGTGCGCTGCAGCCCTTCTGGGAGCTCGGGGCGCTCTCCCGGGGCGCAGGTGTCTGTTAGTGTCCCCGGGAGCCCGAGGGCATCCCCGCCCTCCTGGGTCCTGCTCCACCTCCCTGCGAGCCCCTTTCCCCCGGGAAGGTCGGTGCAGCTCCTGCTCCTCCGGGACGGGGCTCTCCTGTCCTGGGGACACTCGCCCCGGCCTCAGCCCGGCTCCTCGCGGGCCCCTCCCCCTCAGAGGCCTTTTGTTTCTTTACTTCTTTTTCCCCGTCTTCCTACCTTGATAGAAGCGCGAACTCTTCTCACTGTAGCATTCCAGCCGGTCTCTCTAATTCTCAGGCCGAATTCATAGATTTTCAGGATGATTTGAAGGTTTTCTAGGTAATTTGGTGGAGACAGGTGATTTGGGGACCCTACTCCTCTGCCATCTTGCCCCTCCTCTCATGTAAGTGATTTATTAAATATTTGTATTTAGATAATGATATCTAAATGATATCTAATTTTCTGGTCACTTTTGGTTTTAAAAAGAAAATCTAGTCCAGTAGAGTACAATTTAAATCAGTT